>NC_056630.2:298314832-303114832 GCF_002870075.4 Lactuca sativa | reverse complement strand
TCACAAGAAAAAGAGTTGAGCTTCAGTGAAGTCTCAACCATAATAGTTAATAATCTGGTTTGGCAAAGTCGAGTCAAAGACTATAAAAATGGGCGACTTTTCGGGAGGCAACCCAATGAGTAGTTTTTAGTTTTTATGCTTTCAATAAAGAGATGGTCGTAGTTCCAAACAAGCTTGGGGAAATCAGAGGATCTTTAGAGTTGCTGAAATTTAGATTTTTCATCAACATCCATCATCAAAATCAGAATTTCTGCAATCTATCAGGTACATTCTTTCCTAGCAGCACATTTTTGTTTTTATTTGCTTTATTGAGTTGTTCATTCCTCTCTAAGAATTGAGGAGTATGCATCATTTTAAGCTTGGGGAGGGGGTTAGTGTAAAATTTTGCATTTTTTGTTAAAAATTTTAATTTTTCAGCTTTTCATTTAAAAATTTAAAATTTTTACTTTTCTGTTTGCATTTTATTTTCTGCATTTCTTTTAAAAAATCAAAAACCCAAAAAGATTTTTATTTCTAGTTACTTTTTATTTTCTGCATACCAAATTAAAAGAAAAATTAAATATACATGAGATGAGGGTATTTTTTACATTCGGTAGCTTTGTTAAGATGAAGTGTGATAGTTACCGAAATGACCGTCTCATTACAATCAATTTTAAGAATTATCTTCTCAAGTGCTTTAAATGTTTTCAATATGAACCAACATAAGAGTCAGATTATTTTGTACAATGGAAGTGTTGGATGGAAAAACTGTAACAACCCGAAGTTATTCATCGCCGAAAACCCATTCTACTCGTATAACTCGTCGTAGATCGAAATGTCCCGATATCGTTTTTGGGTTTAGTTAACTAAAATTATATGTTTATTATCATTCAATGAGGGTCCAAATCATTTAGGAACTCATGAATTTAGCCCAAAACATTTATTTCATAAGTTTTAGAAATATCCTCGTCGGGTGACGGAAACTCAATCGGGTGCGACCCAAAGCATCGTTTAAGGCCGGTATCGGGTAGAATTCCACCGTGTCCAAGTTTTAGGAACTATATAAACATGTTTAGCCTCTCATTTGAAGCTTTTTCCTTCTCTCTCTACTCTCTCTCTAACCTCTCTCCTAAATCCAAAGATTAAGTATCCAAAACTCAATTTTAAGGCCTTAAATCCTTAAGGTACCTTCCTAGCCTTAATCTATAGCATGTTTAGCTTTCAAATCATAACATTTATGTGTTTCAAATAATATCTGGCAATCTTATAAACTCTTTTACTCCTTATGTATTATGTTGAGCATAAGGAATGGTTTATCGATTTCAACTAAATGGATTTTAGTTAAGAAAATAACCAAACTAATCAAATTATTATGGGAATAATTTGGGGTTCTATGTTTCTCTTTATATCATGTACTAATATCTGTATTAAGTTATTAGATAAACTATGTCTGATTCAGTTTATCTCCGTATCATTCGAATGTTTTGCCAGATAGTTTCATTGTATGTATCTATTTTTCACTGTATCATGTCTTAAAGTCTTTGTATGTTTGTTATCATTGAGAATCCTGTGAATAGTTTAATACTAGCTCGTGAGATAGTCACTACCCTTTATGGATGATCAAGTAAATCCTCTTCGGAAGTGTAACCAGAGTCTCCTGGAGGGAGAGCGAGGAATTTGTGAATAGATCTATTCGGGACTGACAATCCCACACCTTAACTGCTAGTTACAGTTAGGCGGGCACGCCTGGGGTGACAAATTCTGGATATCATTCGACGTCTGACTAACGTCAAGGAGGTCTCGTTTTCATATCAGCATGGTTACCCGACTCACAATACGTATTAATATAAACTTATTCACAGCTAGGATCTGTTTAGAATCTATATCTTGTTCGGGATGGTAATCCCATGGTCTTGTAATCTATATCTCGTTCGGGATGGTAATCCCATGGTTTTATGTATATACCTCGTTTGGGATGATAATCCCATGATCTTGTGTCTATATTTCGTTCGGGATGGCAATCCCATGGTTTTGAAACTAAATCTTATACGAGATGATAATCCCATGATTTTATCAAGCTATCTTATATCTAGTTTCGGGATAATGATCCCATGGTTTATCAAACTTTTTATATCTACTTTCGGGATAGTGATCCCATGGTTTTTATCGAATTATCTTATAACTGGTTCGGGATGTTAGTCCCAAGGTTTTCAAATACTAACTGGTTCGGGATGTTAGTCCCAAGATTTTCAAAATACCTTCTATCTACAGTTCACCTAAATTATAGTTTTGTATATTAAACTATACTATGTGTTATTCAATCAATCTTGCAATTAGGAAAATATGGAATTTTCCTGGGGTTAACTTATATCTTGTAACAGAACTGTAACGAAAGATAACTTAACTACTTTACATAAGAAAATATGGGATTTTCTTGGATATCAAATCTTTTCAGAAAACTAAAGGAAATCGATACATTATCACAAAACAAAACCGCTTATGAACTCACCAGCTTTATGCTGATTTTCAAACTGCTTGTATTCTCAGGTCCAAGTTAGACAGGTACCCAACGATATCTTTTGGTGAAGATGGAGTGCTCCGAAGACTCGTCTCTTTTTGTTCATATGATATATGTATAACTTTGTACAATTTACTTTTGAACCAAATGTAAATCTTCATATTTATGTAATGTAATGGTTGTTTACTGTGATTACTATGTACATTGGATTTGATACACAACATGGAGTCAATCCCGGGAACGTTTCCGCCTTTGGTTTTCGGGGTGTGACAAAAACGAACAGTTTTTTAAAAATAATTTCGTTGAATGCCTTAAAAAGAACCTAGATTGGCTAACCTTTATCATTCCTTGAAGTACTGAACCCTATAGTTTCTACACCTTTTGAGGTTGGGAGGGAACTTTTGTTATACCCAGAATTTATTATCATTTTTGAAGTATTTAAGATATGGTGGACCTCAAAGTAAAATTCATGCCCAGTCAATATATACGGTAGAAATGGTATATTAAGCAAATTGAAGAAATCAACAATTCAAAGTCAAATCCAAGTGAAGTTCAAGTCATAATCAAGAAGTAAGCAAGTTAAATCTAACGAGTTGATCAAGAAAAAGAAGACATGTGGTGCAATGAGATTGAACCCTCGATAGTGGAATCATAGGGGTAAGCTTGGATTGTCTGTCCATAATGGAGCTTAAGGCATTTACTGGACGAGTTCGGAAAAAAAGGAGGGGTTGGTCAAGCTAAGTTTTTATAAACAAATTTTTGTGAAATTATTTTTAAAAATACGTTGTTTCCACAAATATAATTCGGCATAAAAATTATTTGCTCAAGCTTGGCTTAACTGATTAAATATAATTATGAATCATTAATATAAAGTATTGAGACTGTTGTCTAGGTAGGGATTTCAATGGAGCTTCCTCGTTGTGAAATTTGATCATGTGACAAAAAAAACAGTGAAGTACTTTAGTTCAAATTTTCATTTTAATTTATTTTAAGTTATTTTTAGGTTATCTACATCTTTCCATTTGTTTATAATGTTTTATCTTTTTCTTACTTGAGGGCAAGTAAGGTTTAAACTTGGGGAGATATGTTAGATGTCGTTTTATGCATCTTTTAGGGGAGTTTACGTTATGAATTAGCATCATATCTTGTACATTTTCAATTCATTTATTTAAATAGTGTTCAACTCATGTATTTTGTTAGAATTCCCGTAGCTTCTCATGTTTTTATGTCGATTTCAGATAGTTCGAGTGGAACAGTGCTTTGGGAGCAGTTGGATGCACGTTTGAAGCTTAAAATGGAGTTTGGAACTTATGGAGTATGTTGAGGAATGATTGCAATATGCTTTGGTCAAGAAACATTCGATTTAATTGATCACACAAAGATAGAATTTGCAATCTAAAGTTAAAGAATGTTGTTGGCAGCTTTGACCCCCTGTCGGTACATTGATCATATCTCGAGAATCATAACTCTGATTGACACGATTCAAAATCATCTAAAAAGTACAAGAAATTGCGGACGACTTAGGCACGACATGCGATCACAATTTGCCTTCATACGATCGCATGGGCCCTTTGCGATCGCATATTAGGTCGCAACTTGTCTTCGAGGTTCTTTTGTGCCAAAAATTCATCCGGAAGTGAAAAATCAATACCTGCGATCGCAGGTCGTGTACATTCGATCGCAGGTTGGCATAAAAATGTCAAAATAGCATCCTACTTCATTAAAAAGGCACAAGACGCATTTCCTTCAAAATTTTCGATCACAGGTTGTCTACATGCGATCGCATGTGCGTCGTTTTTGCTGCTGGACATATAAATAGACCCTGATAGCATTCCTGTAACTTAATTTGGCGATTCCGGAGGTACCGGATGACGAAAATAGGATTTTGGAGGTGTTTCTTCTCCGATTTCAATGATTTTTGAAGATCTGAAGACTGTGGATCATCTCCTTCAAGTAGATTAGTAAGATTAGTTATGTGATGTCTCTTTTCATTTGTTTTTACCATATTTTGGCCATGTCTGGCTAAACCCTAGTTTTCAGTTCTGCAAAGACAAGTACCTTTTTGGTTATTGATCATTAAATCTGGTTTTTGTTTGGTGTTTCTATCTAGATTCTGATGGGTTTTAGCCATAAGAACTTTCCTATGTGTGCATGCAAAACCCTAATGCTTGGATCTAGGCTTTCTAATTAAACATGCTTTGAATCCAAGACTTATAATGACTAATTAGATATAAGAACTATACTAAATCAGATCTAGAATCATACCTTTGAATCTCTTGTTTGATCTTGTTGTCTTGGAGCTCTAGAGACACAATTGTCACTCCTCTAATGGATTACAAACACCAAATAGCAAGGAGGATGATTTGGGAGAGAGGAGAGGGCAGGGAATTCGGCCAGGGGTTCTCTACTTTAGATTAAGTGCCAATTTCCCTTTGCCATAGGGTCTATTTATACTTGTAGACTCCTTAAGGGTTACAGCTTAAACCCTAATTGGATAATCTTCTCTTAAAGTAATCCAAATCCATTCCTTAGATAGACTTTGGACGATTTTGAGCTATCCAAAGCTCTAGAATCCGTCCAATCCGTATCCAATATGGATTTACAGTCTAAAGTTTAACTATCAAACAATTGACAGTTTATACCCTCTTATTTAATTAATCTCTTTAAGTCACCAAATTAATACCAATTAATTTATGACTTATATTAATCAAATAACAATATTATTATTCTTTATATTATTCTCATAATATATTAATAATATTCATTCTCTCTTAATAAATCATCCTATCAAGTTGCTATGGTGAAGGCAACCCAAAAGAACCATGCACAGCTGGGTAAAATACTTGCCTAATATAGTTGCAGCCTTAGACACTATTCCAACAGTCTCCCACTTGGATAAGTCTAGTAACTATATGCACAAGTACAATTCGATTTGCAATCGTAGCTCTCAAAGACGCTTTCAAACTCTGATCTAATCAATCTTGTCCTTTAGATAAGGGATCGTACAGTCGTCTGTTAGATATCATGCTGACAATTTTATGGAATGATTAGTCAAGCATTTAGGTTTCTCGATCTCTGATTTATTTGACATAGAACTTAATCGAACACCTCAATTCAGTTCTGACCGGGCCCGACACATAAGTCAAATCAAATCATCGAGCGGCCGAGATATCGCTTTTACCTTCTTAGGGTAAAAGTTACAGATAAGCTTCGACTTATATGCATTTACTTATTCATTAACCAACTATACACAACAATGCGTTTTATAACACCGAGTTACTGATGCGTTTTCGCATTACCAATGTACAATCAATTAACAAATAAAAAACCATATATCTAGGTTTTAAGACTATATGATATTATCGTCTTGCGATCACCCTTTATATCATATTCCATAAGGTGATTCCAACAAGCGCGAGTTTGTTCCAATGCTCAAAACTAGTTCATAAGCACTCATGAACGTTGCATCAACCCTTTGCTATGTCTAACACCATTTAGACAATCTACATACCAATTCATGACAATCTTCATTCATATCTACTTCCAACATATGAACGATTGTGGACAATTTGAATAATTCGATTATTCTTAATAAACTCAATTATTCTGGAAGTCAAAACATGCAAAGTGAAACAATAGTTAAACAATTAACATAAGACAGTAACATTACTTATAAACAAAAACTCCTTTATTTAATCATCAAATGTTAATTACATTTATCTATTACACGTTACTAATACTATCTAATCTATGCTAATATCATCCTTCAGCCCAATACTCCTAGCATGCTGCAAGTGCTTGACCCTACTCAGTCCCTTCGTAAGCGGATCTGTTGGGTTATCTTCTGATGATATCCTCTTCACTACGAGTTGTCCTTCTTCTACACGATGTCTAATAAAGTGATATTTTCTGTCGATATGTCGTGATCTACCATGATTCCTCAGTTCCTTGGTCAAGGCAACCGCTCTGTCATTATCACAGAAAATCTCCATGGGCTCCTTTATGGGAGGTACAACTCTAAGATCACCGATGAAGTTCTTTAGCCATATTGCCTCCTTCGACGCTTCGCTCGCTGCAATGTACTCTAATTCGCACGTTGAATCAGCCACGGTTTCCTGCATGGAACTCTTCCATGTCACTGCTCCTCCATTCAGGGTAAAGACCCAGCCCGACTGCAAACGGTAGTTGTCCCTGTCGGTCTGAAAACTGGCTTCACTATACCCTCGCACCTTCAAGTCATCACTCCCTCCGAGAACTAAGAACCATTCCTTCATCCTCCGAAGGTACTTAAGGATATTCTTCACCGCAATCCAATGGACTCTGCCGGGGTTCCGTTGATATCTGCTAACCATGCTCAAAGCGAAGGCTACACCAGGGCGAGTACAAGTCATAGCGTACATGATTGAGCCAACTGCGGAAGCGTATGGTACTCGGCTCATTTCTGCTATTTCAGCTTCGGTACTCAGACTTTGAGTCTTACTCAACTTGGCATTACTTTGTATCGGTAATTCTCCCTTCTTTGAGTTTTCCATACTAAAATGTTTTAGTACCTTCTCTAAGTAAGTGTTCTGACTAAGTCCAATTAGTCTCTTACTTCTTTCTCTTACTATCCTTATTCCCAAAATGTAAGAAGCCTCTCTGAGGTCCTTCATAGCGAAGCACTTCCCGAGGCAGGACTTAACTTCCTGCAGATTCGGGATGTCGTTTTGTATGAGTAATATGTCATCGACATATAGAACGAGGAAGCTAACTATACTCCCACTGGCTTTGACATATACACATGATTCATCTTCGCTTCGTACAAATCCAAAATCTTTGACTTTCTCATCGAAGCAGAGATTCCATCTGCGAGACGCTTGCTTAAGTCCATAAACGGACTTCTCAAGCTTACACACTCTATTTGGATGCTTCGGATCCACAAACCCCTCTGGCTGAGCCATGTAAACATCCTCAGCCAACTTTCGTTAAGGAAAGCGGTCTTGACATCCATTTTCCAAATCTCATAATCATGAAATGCGGCAATTGCTAGCATCACTCTAATAGGTTTTATCTTCGCAACCGGTGAGAAGGTCTCATCATAGTCAACTCTAGGAGTTTGAGTAAAGCTCTTCGCGACCAATCACGCCTTATACATGTGTATGTTTCTATCCACGTCGGTCTTCTTCTTGAAGATCCATTTGCACCCAACGGTCTTACGTCCGGGCACATTATCAACCAAATTCCAAACTTGGTTATCATACATGGACTGGATCCCGCTATCCATTGCCTTTTTCCATTTTGCAGACTCCGGGCCTGCCATGGCTTCCTTATAGCTATTAGGTTCATCAAGATTTATTAGTGTACCATCACTAATATACGTGTCCCCTTCGGTAGTAATATGAAAACCATAAAACTGGGGTTGAACTCTAACTCTATCGGAAAGTCTAAGAGGTAAGGACTCGTCAGTCGGTTCAACCGGAGTTTCCTCCTCAGGTTGAGTGCCAGCGGTAGAGGTTCCTTCATCTATCGACTCTTGAATCTCTTCAATTTCGATTTGCCTCCCACTGTCTCCTTGGCCAATGAGTTCTCGCTCTCGGAAAACTCCTCTCCTCGCAACAAAGACAACATTGTCCTTCGGTCTATAGAAGAGATATCCAAAGGATTTCAGCAGGTAGCCGATGAAAATACATCGCTCACTTCGAGGTTCAAGCTTGTCGTGAGTATCTCGTCTTACGAAAGCCTCGCAACCCTAAACCTTGATATGTGCTAACGAGGGAGCTTTCCCTGTCCACCTCTCGTGAGGTGTTATGGAAACCTTCTTAGTAGGGACTCGGTTAAGGATATGGGCGGCAGTCTCTAAGGCATACCCCCAAAAAGAGATTGATAGTGAAGCACAACTCATCATAGAGCGAACCATATCCAATAAGGTTCGATTACGCCTTTCTGCCACACCATTCAGCTGCGGTGTCCTAGGAGGCGTCAATTGTGAAACTATTCCACACTCCTTGAGATAATCGTGGAATTCAAGACTTAGGAACTCTCCTCCTCGATCGGATCGAAGCATCTTGATTTTCCTGCCCAATTGATTCTCTACTTCATTCTTGAACTCTTTGAACGTTTCAAAGGTTTCTGACTTTTGCTTGATTAAATAGATATACCCATATCTACTATAATCATCGGTAAAGGTCACGTAGAAGCGGTTCCCATCCTTTGTGGTTGATCTAAATGGTCCACATACATCGGTATGTATTAGGTCCAATAGACCCTTACCCCTTTCACACGTACACGTGAAGGGTGATTTAGTCATCTTTCCAAGCAAACAAGACTCGCACGTGTCATCTTCCCTAAGGTCGAATGACTCCAACACTCCATCCTTTTGGAGTTGGGCTATGCGTTTCTTGTTGACATGTCCAAGATGACAATGCCACAAGGATGCTTTATCCATACTATTGGAAGAATCTATATTCAAAACATCATTTCCTAAGTTATCAACAATCATAATAGTTTCATAAATTCCATTACATGGTATAGCTTCAAAGTAAAAGACGCCATTTAGACAAAGCGAAAATAGAACCATTCTCATTGTTAAAAGAAAATATAAAACCTTGTCTATACAAACCATGAAATGAAATGATGTTTCTAGACATTTCTGGCGAATAGCAACAATTTTTCAAATCTAAACATAAATTATTCCTAAGCACTAAAGAATACACTCCAATCTTGGTCACTGGCGACGATCTTCTGTTCCCCATGATTAGATTGATCCTTCCTTGATCCACATCCCTACTTCTTCTTAGTCCCTGCACATTAAAACAAATGTGGTAACCACAGACGGTATCAAGAACCCAAGAAATAGCATGATTAGAATCGTTAGATTTAATTGTGTATATACCTGCGAAAGATGGCTTGATCTTTCCTTCCTTGATGGCTTGCAGGTACTCTGGGCAGCTTCTCTTCCAATGTCCTATCTTGTGGCAGTGGTGGCACTCTGCCTCCTTTGGGTTAGGGCCAGGCTTAGCGGGATCAACTTTGGTCCCACTAGAAGAGGCACCATCTCGGGCTTTAACCTTGCGATAATTCTTAGATGAAGCCTTCCTCTTCTTTCCCTTTCCTTGACCAATAGCCAAGACAGGAGCAGCGGGTGGATTGGGAGTTGGTGCAACAGACTTGTCTTTGAAGTTACTCTCAGCGACCCTCAAGAGACCTTGGAGTTTGCTTAGGGTGACCTCCTCTTTGTTCATGTGGTAGGTCATCCTAAATTGATTGTACATCGGAGGCAAAGAGTGAAGCACCATGTCGATCGCCAAGTCTTCCCCAAAGTCAACATTTAACTTGCGAAGGCGGTCGACATATCTTTGCATCTTTTGCAGGTGCACGATAAGAGACTCTCCATGACCCATCTTAGTGGAAATCATGTTAGTGAAAATCTCATAATGCTCTTGTCTCGCGTTTTGGTGGTATATCTCTCCAATAAGACTTGATGCATCTCGTACGGGTACATGTCCTCATAGGACTTTTGGAATTCGGAGTTCATGGTGGCTATCATGATGCAATGTACCTTCGTTTCATTGCGCTCATGAGTTTCAAAAGCGGTAATTTCGGCCAGAGTAGCGATTTCAGGGTTGATTTTCTCAAGCTTATCATCGAGGACATACTCCTTATCCTCATAGCGAGCAATGGTGCGAATGTATCTTATGCATTCGCTAAAGTTCGTTCCATTGAAAGTGACTTTTTGGCAAAGGCTCATCAATGTGAAAGAACTAGCAGTAGCGTTGTTTGCGTTCGACATCTACAAATAGAAAGGACAAAGATAGATTAGAATATGAATCCCTAATTATCACCCAATAAGAAAAATTAGGGCTAGGATCCAACAACAACATTTACATATTAGAAAAGGGATGCCGTAATCTAACATGCAAATAGATTAAAGGTAAGTGAATGACGATTCACTAATTCTCCACCACAAAACCTAACTATAAATCCTAAGTGTATTGAGAATTCCTAGGTTCGGATGAGATTCATTGAAACTATTCAATGGCATGTTTAAATCTCGATATGCCCCTCTTGTTTGTGACTGGGATACCGAGGATCACAAAGCGGGTGTGAATTACCATGCAAATTCACATGGTGCCTTCATTGTAACGATCACCTATCCTACCCGTTCGGATAACGACCCTCCACCGATCAAGCAAGCGGTGGGTGTTAGTGTACACCCATTAAGCGCCATTTTATAGGCCGCAACCTTATACCCACCTTATAGATCGGCTTCGTGAATGACGCCTACTAACGGTAAGACTAGCATTTTGGTTATACATACATATATATATATATATATATATATATATATATATATATATATATATATATATTAATCTTGTAATATTATATTAGTATAGGGTTGTATTTTAAACCTTTTAAAAATCTAGGGTTTGAAAATTAAATTGTCTAAATTAAAACTTTTAATCACAAAATGTAAATTTCAAAACTTGAGGACAATTTTTAAACATTTAAAACATGGAGGATCAAATAACAAATAATTTCAATTAACAATTAATTTCCTAATTATCTATATTTAATTTACTCAACATTTCTTGCAAGATAATTACCAAAATAATCAAAATAATTAATTAATTATCATATAAGGAAATTAAATATTTTATTAGTTGATAAATATCTTTAATTAGATCAAGATTATAGTCATATATATCAAAAAATCAGATTAGGGTTGATCTAATATGATTAAGGTAAGTTTCCATATGATAATCATGAAGATATCCCGAATCTGGCCATTCCTGACGCTTGGACTCGCCGAGTGCACCAAGTGACTCGCCGAGTCAGGCCAACTCGCCGAGTCCACTATGGAACTCGTCGAGTCCATGACTCAGAAACACAAAAAACGAATTTTGCAGTTAAGTTTCAAACAAATAAGCAACAATTTAATGAAAACCAAACCAGGCTCTGATACCACTGATGGGTTTTAGCCATAAGAACTTTCCTATGTGCGCATGCAAAACCCTAATGCTTGGATCTAGGCTTTCTAATTAAACATGTTTTGAATCCAAGACTTATAATGACTAATTAGATATAAGAACAATACTAAATCAGATCTAGAATCATACCTTTGAATCTCTTGTTTGATCTTGTTGTCTTGGAGCTCTAGAGTCACAATTGTCACTCCTCTAATGGCTTACAAACA
Source organism: Lactuca sativa (assembly GCF_002870075.4). NCBI lineage: Eukaryota > Viridiplantae > Streptophyta > Magnoliopsida > Asterales > Asteraceae > Lactuca > Lactuca sativa. The sequence continues at coordinate 303,103,160 of NC_056630.2, read as the reverse complement.
CCAAATAGCAAAGAGGATGATTTGGGAGAGAGGAGAGGGGAGGGAATTTAGCCAGGGGTTCTCTACTTTAGATCAAGTGCCAATTTCCCTTTGCCATAGGGTCTATTTATACTTCTAGACTCCTTAAGGGTTACAGCTTAAACCCTAATTGGATAATCTTCTCTTAAAGCAATCCAAATCCATTCCTTAGATAGACTTTGGACGATTTTGAGCTATCCAAATCTATAGAATCCGTCCAATCCCTATCCAATATGGATTTACAGTCTAAAGTTTAACTATCAAACAATTGATAGTTTATACCCTCTTATTTAATTAATCTCTTTAAGTCACCAAATTAATACCAATTAATTTATGACTTATATTAATCAAATAACAATATTATTATTCTTTATATTATTTTCATAATATATTAATAATATTTATTCTCTCTTAATAAATCATACTATCAAGTTGCTATGGTGAAGGCAACCCAAAAGGACCATGCACAACCGGGTCAAATACTTGCCTAATATAGTTGTAGCCTTAGACACTATTCCAACAGATTCTTCATTTTTGTTGTTAACGAATGTTTGATTTTGATTCTTGTTAGTCTGATCACCTAGCTAGGGTTTTATCTTTCCAGTTAATCGGTTAATAGAATCCATAATTATTATTGTCAACTGGTAAAAGTAACAAGTATCAGATTGGTTCCGTGTTGGGATTTAACTCTGTTATAAACTCTAAAAATCATACCTTTACGCTTCCGAGCTTGTGAGAAGTATTGCATATTGCAGGGAATTTTACATAGATCTTAATGCAACTTTTCTGATCTTAATTAAGAGCTTGTTTGATAAGACAGTAAAATGGTAGGGTTAATTGAAGAGCTTGTTTTGGTTAATTAAATATGGTAAAGGAGAATTTACTAGAGCTTGTTAGTTTTTCTCAATACCAGCTTAGATAGAACGCATCTCAAATAATCAGATGTGGATCAGTTACATGATTAGGAAAGTCGCAGCAGAGCTAACACCGTTTTTATTATTGATTTTCATTTAGTTTAATATCACTACAATTTTAGTTTTTAGTTTAATTCAAATCCCCCTTTTATATTTTATGTTTCTTGACTAGATTGTTCCTGATACAAAAAGGCATTGACCATTAAGCTGTGTCCCTGAGGATTCGACCCTGCTTCCCTGTGCTATATTTTTAGTGCAACCAACAGTTATAATTTATTTGCTTAATACGCGCGCGACAGCGTGTTAACAGTGTACGGCCGTACACACCCCATGTGGCCTACACACCATTTTTGAGGTCCAAAATTGTAACAAACTTCCCTTTAAAATAAGCATTGGTCAAAACACACCTCCTAGATGCTTCATAAGGCTTCAAAACACAATTTGGCATGTTTTATAGTGAGTGTACCGCCGTACACCCACTTGGGCCGTACACCCTGGCCGCACACTCATGGAACTCATGCATTCCGGCCGTATACTCCAATGTGTGGCCGTACACCCTTTGTATGCAATTGTATGTGATTGTAACACTTCAATTTAAGTGTTTCCTAGTCCCTAGGGTGATTCCCTATCATAAATAGTGTTGTTATACACTAACTTAGCACAAATATGTGTTATTATATGCTATATAGGATCCATGTGTGCTCGAGTCTTCACTTGACACTTAGCATCCTATACCGATCTTACATTCGCATCACTCACTACAGGTGATTTCATACCCCTTAACTTATCTTTTAATGATTTTAAATGCCTTTATGGGGGGTGTGATACAAGTTGAAAACATTATAGTTATAAAACAAAGGATTTCTTATAATTCAAACTGTGCTATCAAACAAACTGTTTCAAAATCATTTTATAAACTGACATCAAGTCATCAATATTTATTCAAACTGTTAAACTCTTCAAATGTATTTCAAAACATCCTTTTAAACTTATATATTGTCAAAAGCATGTCTATATATGTATAGTTATATAAGTAATGTTTAAAGGACCTAGGACAAATAACTCGCTTTACTTCCTGTTAAGCTCTTTTTAAACTCGCTCTGTATATGTATACAAATATCAAAGTTCTTACAACGTTTCAACACCTTTGGGTACCAAAGGTGTACACACATACTCTGTTATTCAAACAACATTACTAGTAAACTATAAAAGGTATAGTTTAGAGGCCTACAATTCACTATTTCTATTACAAAGAAACATACATGAGTCAGTTCAAACATAGTATAATGAGAAACAAGGAAGAACATACTATAATGAGAAACAAGGAAGAACATACTACTTACTATACTAAGAGAACACACAACACACTATAATAGAGAGAACATACTATACAAATACAAGAATACTATAACATAATGTGAGCCACAACTTCATGATACGATAACCTTCGGCCGTGTCATGTTTTATAACAAGAATCTCTTGGAGGGAGAGTGTGAGTTTGTGTATAGTACTATATGGGATTGACTATCCTACACCTTGCTGCTAGCTACAGTGGGACATTGCAAGTCTATGGGTGACAAATATCATAACATTTCGAAATTTTACATCGTTGTGTTTCATTAGTCGATTAAGCATGGTTATAACTTTATCACATTTTAAACAAATGGTTTAAGGTAGTTATGTTGGATTATTGTCTAAGCCCGTAACTATATTTGGTATGTACTTGACCTGGTTATGCATGGTCCTTTTGGGTTGCCTTCTCCAAAGCAACTTGACAAGGTAATTTAATGAGAAAGAGAGAATATTAAGGTTTATTAATATATTATAAGAATAATATATTAAAGGAGAAATCATATTTATTTAATTAGTGTTAGTCATAAATTATTTAGGAATTAATTTGGTGACTAAAAGAGATTAATTAAATAAAGGGGTATAAACTGTCAAATGAATGATAATTAAGTTTTGGGCTAAGGAAACCTTATGGACTTAAGGGGGAACGAAATTATGATCGGGATCCATCATATTTTCGTCCAATGCCTTATTCCAGAAGGTTCCTTGGGCTGCTTGGTGGTTAAGCTGTCCATTAGGGTTTAGACTGAAACCCTAGCAGCCTGCAAGTATAAATAAGACCCCTAGGCTATGGAAATCGGCTACACATACTTCTAAGAGAAACCTAGGGCCGATTTCAGCATCTCTCATATTCCCTCATATTGTCTTCTTGCTTGCGGGGTTTGTGAACCATTAGAGGAGTTATAATTGTGACTCTAAGATCAAGATCAAGAAGATTACAAGGATTTCAAGCTACTTGAAAGAGGTAAAACACTTAGATCTGTTTTCGTTATGATAATTTCGAATCATATATGATAGACCTAGGTTTTTAAGTCTTGGATTCAAAGCATATACAATAGAGAAACCTAGATCCAAGCATACGAGTTTGTATGAGCACATAGGATTGTTCTTACGCTTAAAACCCATCAGTGGTATCATAGGTTCAATTGTATGTGATGCTTAACTATTTTGCTTGCTGAAAATCGAGTTTCTTGCCTCTGCCCGACTCAACTCGGCGATTCAGTATCTGGACTCGGCGAGTTGGCCCTACTCGGTGAGTTTAGAGCTGACTCGGCGAGTTCGTGTGTCAGGCAGACGATATTTCAAGATTTAGTTGCTGTTTTGTCTTGGATTTGATGCCTAAATCGTTTTTTGAAGTTAAAATCTGAATTTTACCTTAATTAAATGATTATGCTTGCCAAATACAATAGATAATTTGAAATCTTTTGAATATTGGTTGTTTATATGATAAATATGGATTATATGAAATTATTTGGTAATTATCTTATGACTAAAATTGGATTAGATCAAATATAGATAATTATGAAATTAATTGTTTAATTTAAATTATTTGTTATTTGATCCCTTTAGTTTAGAAAAAGTTCAAAACTTGCCCTCAAGTTTTGAAATTTGAATTTTTTGATTAAAAGTTAAATTTTGAAGAATTTAAATTTCAAACCCTTAGAGTTTTACAAGTTTAAAATTCAACCCTTTACTATTATATATTATTACAAGCTTAATATATACATACATACATATATATATATATATATATATATATATATATATATATATATATATATATGTATAACTTAAACTGCTAGTCTTACTGTTAGCTGTTAGTAGCCCTCATTCGCGAAGTCGGTCTATAAGGTGGGCATAAGGTTGCTGCCTATAAAATGGTGCTTAATGGGTGTACACTTACACCCACCGCTTGCTTGACTGGTGGAGGGTTATTAGCCGAATGGGTAGGATAGGGCAATTCTCTCCTCATTAAAAGTATAATTTAAGATACAAAGTAACTACATGTTCTAAAAATTCCCAATCGTAGTTACTTTAGGGTAAAATGTGAAAATGATGCTAATCCATGGAATTACACTTTGTACCCTTGTCAAACGTTAGTGGAGCGTGTGTGGTTAACCGACACACTAATTTGGGGATGACATTGGTAGCGAAGGGTGACTCGATGTTTGTCATAGATCAATGGAGCGTGTGTGGTTTACCGGCACATTGATCAGGTGATAGAGACATTTAGTGCACCATGTTTATTCGCATGGTTATTCATAACTTGTTTGCGATCCTCGGTATCCCAGTCGCAAATTTGGAGTGCATATCGAGATTTAAACATGCCATTGAAAACTTCAATGAATCTCAAAAATCTAGGAGTTTTCAATACATTTAAAAGCTAAATCACTTTTTTTCGTTTTTCATGGTGAGAATTAGTGAATCGTTAATCACTTACCTTCAGATTATTTACTTTTAGAGTACGACATCCCTTTCTAAGTTGTAAATAATGTTGTTGGGTCCTAGCCCTAATTTCTCAATTGGGTGTTTAATTAGGGACTCATTTCTAATCAAACTTTGTTCCTTTTGTTTTTCAGATGTCTGCAAACAACAACAACAACAACAACAACGCTTCTAGGTCATTCTCATTGATGAACCTATCTCAAAAGGTGACATTTGATGGCTCAAACTTCAATGAGTGGATGAGGTATATTCGCATGATCACTCGCTACGAGGACAAAGAATATCTCCTCGATGAAAAGCTTGAGAAGATCATCCCATATGTTGCTACTCCTGAAGAGTTGGCTGCCTTTGAGGCCCACGAGCGTGATGCTATGAAAGTTGATTGCATCATGCTGGACACCAAGGTCCTCGAACTCCAAAAGTTCTATGAGGACATGTATCCGTATGAAATGCATCGGGATTTGTTGGACCGGTACCACTAAAGCGCAAGGCAAGAGCGCTATGAGATCATTATAACATGATCACTGCTAAGATGGGGAGTGGAGAATACCTAACCTCTCATTTGCGAAAAATGCAGAGGTATGTTTATCGTTTTCTCAAACTTAATGTTAAGTTTGATGAGGATTTGGCTATCGATATAATCCTCCACTCCTTGCCCTCCTGTTACAACCAGTTCAGAATGACCTACCACATGAATAAAGAGGAGGTCTCCTTGAGCAAGCTCCAAGGACTGTTGAGAACTGATGAGAGCAAACTCAAAGACAAATCCGTTGCACCATCCCCTGCTGTGGTTGCTCCCATGTTGGCAATTTTCCAAGTAAAGGGTACGAATAGAAAGGCTCCATGTAAGGGCCACCATAAGGGTAAGACCCAAGATAGTTCCTCTTCTAGTGCAACCAAAGCTGGTTCGGTCAAACCCTCTTCCGACCCCAAAGAAGCAGAGTGCTATTACTGCCATAAGAAGGTCCACCGGAAACGAAGCTGCCCTCAGTATCTGCAAGACATAAAGGATGGGAAGATTAAGCCCGCCTTCGCAGGTATGTATTCTATTAAATCTAATAACTCATTGTTTGCTACCTCATGGGTTCTTGATACAGGGTGTGGTTACCATATTTGTTCTGATTTGCAGGGCCTAAGAAGAAGTAGGGAGATGGAACATGGGAAGGCAAACTTGATTATGGGAAACAGAAGATCGTCGCCTGTGACCAGAGTCGGAGTTTATTATTTAGTGTTGAGTAATGGGTTAGGGTTAGATTTAGAAGACTATTGTTATTTGCCAGATATGGCAAGAAACATTATTTCATTTCATGGATTGTTTAGAAAAGGTTTCATTTATTCTTTTGATAATAGTAATTGTTCTATTAATGTCTAGTTGAAGGGTGTCTTTTATTTCAATGCATTACCTTGTAATGGGATTTATGAATCTGTGATGGTTGTTGATAATTTAGGAAATGATGTATTGAATATTGATTCGTCTACTAGCCTAGAGAAAGCATGCTTGTGGCATTATCGCCTTGGCCATGTCAACAAGAAACGCATAGCCCTACTCCAAAACAATGGAGTGTTGGAGTGATTCGACCTTAGGGACGATGACACGTGTGAATCTTGTTTACTTGGGAAGATCACCAAGTCACCCTTTATTGGCACTTTTGAAAGGGGGTGAGGGTCCATTGGATCTCATACACACCGATGTGTGTGGTCCCTTTAGATCCACCACAAGGGATGCTTGCCGCTTCTATGTGACTTTTACAGATGATTATAGCAGATATGGATATATCTACTTAATCAAGCAAAAGTCGGAAACCTTTGAAAAGTTCAAAGAGATTATGAATGAAGTGGAGAATCAGCTGGGCAAGAAAATCGAGATGCTTCCGTCAGACCGAGGAGGAGAGTACCTAAGTCTTGAGTTTCATGACTATCTAAAATAATGTGGAATTGTTTCACAATTGATGCCTCCTAGGACGCCATAATTGAATGGTGTGGCTGAGAGACGTAATCGAACCTTGTTGGACATGGTTCATTCTATGATGAGTCGGACTTCGTTACGAATATCTTTCTAGATGTATGCCTTAGAGACTGTCGCCCATATCCTTAACTTAGTTCCCACCAAGAAGGTTACCAAGACTCCTCACGAGATGTGGATAGGGAAAGCTTACTCGTTGGCACATATTAAGGTTTGGGGTTGCGAGGCTTTCGTAAGACGAGAAACTCACAACAAGCTCGAACCTCGTAGTGAGAAGTGTAATTTCATCGGCTATCCGCAGAAGTCTTTTGGCTATCTTTTCTATAGACCGAGTGAGAAGGTTGTCTTCGTTGCTAGAAGAGGAGTTTTCCGAGAAAAGGAATTGATAAGCCAAGAAGATATTGGGAGGAAAATTGAACTTGAAGAGATTCAAGATCAAAGCGATGAAGGAACCTCTGACACTAGCACTCAACGTGAGGAGGAAACTGTTGGATAAGGTGTCTATGTCCATAACTATTTCTAGTATGTACTTGACCCGACCTGGCATGGTCCATTTGGGTTGCATGGCATCATGCAATTGGATAAACTAAATGAGAGAAATAACACATATTGTTTATTAATATATTATAAATTCTAATATATTAATAATATTATTTAATTAGTTTTGATCAAGAATTAATTTAGAATTAACTAAGTGATCAAAAAGATAACTAATTAAATATATGGGTAGATTATGTAAATCTTCCATATCTTATATAGTGGGCTAAAAGGCTACATGTATTATCAAGTTGTGTTCCACCCATAGGATGCTCCATGGAGTTAACCCATGGATTGAGAAATGAAGAGTCATGTTACATTAAGGTTTTACCTAATGCAACACACTATATAAGGACCATGTCTCTCCCCAAAATCGGCTACACTAGTGAAACAAGAGGGCTTGGCCAATTTTTAGTGTGTTAGAGTATTCTCTCAAGTTTATACTTTGCATTTGGTGTTGTGTGAAGCATTTGAGGCATCACACTTGAGGTACTAGGCTCACAAGGTTTCAAGGAACACTTTCATCAACAAGGTACGTAGTTCTATCTTTTATACAAAGAAAAATTGTTCCCCATGTATGCTAGATAGGTTCATAACCTTGGAAAAACAACTTTGCATGATTATTAGACAAACATAGATCCAAGGTTATTAGGGTTGCATGTACACTTAGGATGTGTTAGAATGCTCAAAACCCATCAGTGGTATCAGAGCCTAGGCTTGTTTGTTTGCTATTTGTGCTAAATAGTTGGAAAAAGTCGATTTTGTGCAATCTGCCTGATGAACTCGCCGAGTCCATGGGGGGACTCGCCGAGTTCATGTGAATCTTCAACCTACTCGCCGAGTAGGTTCATGCACTCGGCGAGTAGTTGGCTCAAAATGTAGTTTTTCGACTTTAGTTGCTGGAAATGGACTAGGAAGACTACCCTAAACTGTTTTGGTACTTGAAAACTTATTTTAGTGGTTGTAATGTTCATGCTAATCCATTTACAACAACAAGTTATCAAAATTAAAAGTTTTTAAGTGTAATTTTTGATTCATGTAAGTGTTCATATTCATGTTCTTGATCTTATGATGTTTAGATGATCATAGGAATTATTTGTAACCTATGTGGTAGATTAATTCATGATCATTATGTGTTTTAATGGAGTCCATAACTTGTCCTCAAGTTATGGAAAACCAAAAGTCACTTTGTTTAAAAACCATTAAAAGAACACATGGGTTATAAAAATGATGAGTCTTCATTTTTAATACTCTAATTAACTCATAAGTTACAAGAAATGAAAAGTTTTGAAAGTTTATAAAACTTGCGCTCAAGTTTTGGAACAAGTAAAGTCTTGACTAAAACTTTAGTTCCAACCCTTAGAATTTTAAAAGTTAAAATTCAACCCTTATACTTTATAATATTATAAGTTATCAATATATATATATATATATATATATATATATATATATATATATATATATATATATATATATATATATAAGATCAAAGTCGTCTTACCACTAGTACGCCTCATTCACGAAGCTAGTCTATAAGGTGGGTATAAGGTTGTTGCCTATAAAATGGCAAGTTAATGGGTGTCCAGTCTCACCCACCACTTGCTTGACTGGTGGAGGGTCGTTAGCCGAACGGGTAGGACAAGGACTTATAAATTCGCATTAGAAGTATAATGATAATTATAAAGTAACTAAATGTTTTATTAAATTCCCAATCTTAGTTACTTTAGGAAAATGTGAATAAGGTGCTAATCCATGAAATTACACTTTACACTTTGTCTAAGTTGTTAGTGGAGTGTGTGTGGTTAACCGACACACTAACTTGATCTTAACAAGGTAGGTAAAGGGTGACTTAATGTTTATGATAGTATCAGTGGAGCGTGTGTGGTTAACCGGCACATCGATTGAGGGGTAAATATTAAGGGTACCAAGTGATTTGCATGGTTACTTCACACCTCGTTTTGTGATCCTCGGCATCCCAGTCACAAAACTTGGAGTGCACACTCGAGATTGAAACATGCCTTTGAAAAGTTCATTGAATCTCAAAAGAATCTAGGAGTTTCTACGAACCAAATTAACTATTTTTAATATTCCGTCTTTGGTGGAAATTGGTGAATCGTCATTCACCTACCTTTCAAATATGTTATTACTTAGATTACGGCATACCTCTTCTAAGTATAATATATTGTGATTGGGTCCTAGCCTTAATACTACATTTGGGTGTTTTATTTAGGACTATCTCTATATCTAAGCTAATCCTTTCTTTCTTCTTTTTCCAGATGTCTGCAAACAACGCTGCTTCTGGCTCTAATCCTAGTGGCTCCTTTTCTCTTATGAACTTCTGTGGGAAAGTCACTTTTGATGGATCCAACTTTAATGAATGGATCAGAAACATACGAATGATTACTTGCTACGAGAACAAGGAATATGTCCTCGATAAGGAGCTTAAGGAGATTGATGAGACAGTTGCTACTCCTCAAGAGATCGCTGATTTTAGGCACATGAAAGGGATGCCACCAAAGTGGCATGCATCATGATGGCCACTATGACCGCGGATCTCCAAAAATCCTATGAAAATTTCTACCCCTTTGAGATGCACCAAGACTTGATGGAAAGATACCATCAAAGTGCTCATCAAGAGAGGTATGAAATCATCTCCTCCATGATAACAACTCGCATGAAGGATGATGAACCCTTCACGGGCCACATGCAGAAAGTGAAAAGATTTGTGGACTGTTTGCTGAAGCTTAATGTGAACTTCCCCGAGGATCTAGCAATAGATATCATTTTGCATTCCTTACCTTCATGTTATGATCAATTCCGCATGACATACCTCATGAACAAGGAAGAGGTCACACTCATCAAACTTCAAGGACTCTTCAAGACCGCGAAAAGTGGTCTTAAGGGTAAGGCGATTGTTACTTCTACTCCTACCAACTCCGCCACTGTGTTGGCAATCGGGAAAGGGAAGGGTAAGAAGAGGAAGAGCCCCTCGAAGGGTACCAAGGCTAAGACCCTTGAAGGCTCCTCTTCTGGAACCAAGAAAGGTTTCGTCACTCCTTTTTCTGACCCAAAAGAGGCTGAAAGCTTCTATTGTCATGAAAAAGCACATTGGAAGCGGAACTGCCCAAAGTACCAGCAAGATGTGAAGGATGGGAAAGTCAAACCCAACTATGCAGGTATTTACACTATCTTATCTAATAACTCACACCATTCTAACTCATGGGTCCTTGACACCGGATGTGGTATTCATATTTGTTGTGACTTGCAGGGACTAAGAAGAAGTGAGAATGTGGAGCAAGGAAGAATAAACTTAATCATGGGGAATAGGAAAGTTACACCTGTCACCAAGATTGGAGTTTATACTTTATCGCTAAATAGTGGGTTTAATTTAGATTTGAATAAATGTTGTTACTCGACAGAAATAGCAAGAAATATTATTTCCTTTCATGCATTGTACAAACAAGGTTTTACCTTTTCATTTAATAATGAAGCTGGTTCTATTGATGCTTTCTTCAATAATGTTCTTTATTTTAAAGCATTACCTTGTGATGGTGTGTATGAAGTTGTGTCTGTTGTAGATAACTTAGGAAATAATGTGATGTGTATTGATTCTATTAATAATAATAATAACTTGGATAAAGCATCATTATGGCATTGTCGTCTTGGACATATATGCAAGAAACGCATAGGCCAACTCCAAAAGGATGGAGTCTTGGAGTCATTTGACCTAAAGTCAGCTGATAGTTGCGAATCATGCTTACTTGGAAAAATGACAAAGTAACCCTTCACAGGTTCTTGTGAGAGGGGTGAAGGTTTATTGGGCCTTGTACACACGGATGTGTGTGGACCATTCAAACATGCCACAAGGGATGCTAATCGTTATTATTTGACTTTTACTGATGATTACAGTAGATATAGATATGTCTACTTAATCAAGCATAAATCAGAGACTTTCGAAAGGTTTAAGGAATTTAAACAGGAAGTCGAGAATCAATTGGGCAGGAACATTAAGATGCTTCGATCCGATCGAGGTGGTGAGTATCTTAGTTTAGAGTTTCTCGACTATCTTAGGGAATGTGGGATTGTCTCACAATTGACACCTCCCAGGACACCACAGTTGAATGGTGTAGCTGAGAGGCATAATCGAACCTTGTTGGATATGGTTCGTTCCATGATGATTCGAACTTCGCTACCAATCTCATTTTGGGGGTATGCCTTAAAAACTGCCGCCGATATCGTTAACCTAGTACCTACAAAGAAAGTTGCCAAAACTCCTCACGAGATGTGGACTGGTAAAGTACCCAAACTAGACCACATCAAGATTTGGGGTTGTGAAGCTTTCGTGAGACGTGAGACTCATGATAAGCTTGAACCCCGAAGTGAGAGGTGTATTTTCATCGGCTACCCACAAAGATCCTTTGGTTACCTCATCTACAGACCTAGTGATAATATGGTCTTTGTAGCAAGAAGAGGAGTCTTTCGTGAGAGAGAATTCATAAGCCAAGGAGACAATGGAAGGCAAATTAACCTTGAAGAACTTGAAGAGTCAAGTGGCGAAGGAACTTCAAACCCTAGCCCTCAACTTGAGGAGGAAACTCTTGTTGAGCCAATTGACGAGTCTGTACCTCTGAGGCGTTCCACGAGAGTTAGGAATGCACCTGAGCACTACTATGGTTTTCATAGTGCTGCGGAAGGTGAGACACTTATTAGTGATGAGACACTAGTAGGTCTGGATGAACCTAACAGTTACGCGGAAGCCATGGCAGGCCCCGAGTCTGCGAAATGGAAAGAGGCTATGGATAGCGAGATACAATCCATGTATGACAATCAAGTTTGGAACTTGGTTGAGAATGTACCAGGTCGTAAGACTATAGGGTGCAAATGGATCTACAAGAAGAAGACCAACATGGATGGTAATGTACACACTTATAAGGCTCGACTGGTTGCAAAGTGTTTCTCTCAAATTCCTGGAGTGGATTATGATGAGACCTTTTCTCCAGTAGCCAAGATTAAGTCTATTAGGGTTATGTTAGCCATAGCTGCATTTCATGACTATGAAATTTTGCAAATGGATGTCAAAACCGCTTTCCTTAATGGAAAGTTGACTGAAGATGTTTACATGAGTCAGCCAGAAGGTTTTGTCGGCAATGAGTACCCTAATAGAGTGTGTAAGCTTGAGAAATACATTTATGGATTAAAGCAAGCACCTCGCAGATGGAATCTTCGCTTTGATGAAAAGGCCAAGGAATTTGGCTTTTCTAGGAGTGAAGATGAATCTTGTGTTTATGTCAAGGCTAGTGGGAGTATAGTTAGCTTTTTGGTATTGTATGTGGATGACATACTACTTATAGGAAATGACATCCCAACTCTGCAGGAAGTTAAGTCCTGGCTTGGGAAGTGTTTCTCTATGAATAACCTAGGAGAAGCTGCCTATATTCTAGGGATAAGGATCTTGAGAGACCGGAGTAAGAGACTAATTGGACTTAGTCAAAGTACCTAGTTGGACAAGGTGTTGAAGAGATTCAGCATGCAGAACTCCAAGAAATGAGAGTTACCTATCCAGAGTAACGCCAGACTGAGTAAGACACAAAGCCCTAGTACTGAGGCTGAGATAGCAGAAATGAGTCGAGTACCTTATGCTTCGGCAGTAGGCTCGATCATGTATGCTATGACTTGTATTCGACCTGATGTAGCCTTTGCCTTGAGCATGGTTAGCAGGTATCAGGGGAACCCTGGCAAGGCTCACTGGACTGCGGTAAGGAATATCCTCAAGTACCTACAGAGGACTAAGGACTGGGTCCTTACCCTCGGTGGGAGTGATGACTTGAGAGTTGTAGGGTATGTGATGCTAGCTTCCAGAATGATAGGGATAATTTCTGCTCTCAGTTGGGTTGGGTCTTCACCCTAAACGGAGGAACAATCACTTTGAAGAGTTCCAAGCAGGAGATAGTGGCTGATTGTACTTGTGAACTAGAGTATATAGCAGCAAGCGAGGCAGCAAAGGAGGCTATTTGGCTGAAGAACTTCATAGGAGACCTAGGAGTAGTACCAGCTATAAAGGAGCCTATGGAAATTTTCTGTGATAGTGAAAGTGTTGTTGCCTTAGCTAAGGAACCAAGGGATCACGGGAGATCCAGACACATCGACAAAAAATATCACTTTATCAGACAGCGCATAGAAGAAGGAATCCTCGTCGCAAAGAGGGTATCATCGGATGAGAACCCAGCAGATTCCCTCACGAAGGGACTGAGTAGGGTTAAGCATTTCTAGCATGCTCGTAGCATAGGGCTGAAGGATGATATTAGTTTTAGTAGTTAGATAATTTTGAAATTTGTAAAGTGTAATTGACATTTGATGATGAATAAAAGTTGTGTTTATTTATGAGTAAAGTGTTGTTATCTCTTGTCAATCGTTTACTATAATTTCTTTTGCATGTTTTGACTTCCAGAATATTATGTTCAGTTTTACATTTTATTCAAATTTTCCATATTTGGTCACATGTTAGAAGTAGATATGAAGTAAGACTGTCATGAAGTTGGTTGTAGGTGTCAAGAAATAAGACAACACTTCACAAGTACTCATAAGTTCTGAGTATTGGAGTAAACCCACGCTCACTGGAATCACTCCATGGAATTTTATCTCGAGTGATCGTGAGACGGTAATATCATATAAGTATTCAAACCTAGAGACATGATTTGATGCCTATGAATTGGTTATGCATTGATTGTACGAATACGCATTGGTAACTCGATGTTATAAAACGTGCTTTTGTGTATGATTCAACTAGTAGTAGAACAAACATATGAGTTGAAGTTTATTTGTTCCTTCTTGGACTAGAAGCTGATATCTGGGCCCCTCGATGATTTTGTTTTGACCTATGTATAGGGCCCGGTCAGAACCAAATTGATGTTTTCAATTTAGTTCTTTGTCAAACAAATTAGAAATTGGGAAACAAACTGCTGGACAATAAGTAAGACATTGTTCCATGTAATTGTCCGGCTGATATCTAGAACAGAGGATTATATGGTCACTTATCTTAAACGGCGTATCAACAGCTTCTCAGTTCCGAGAGACCTTGAAAGAGCTACGATTGCCGATCGGTTCCTGAAGTATTGCAGTTATAGTTATTAGACTTATCCAAGTGGGAGACTGTTGGATAAGGTGTCTAAGTCCATAACTATTTCTGGTATGTACTTGACCCGACCCGACATGGTCCATTTGTGTTGCATGGCATCATGCAATTGGATAAACTAAATGAGAGAAATAACACATATGGTTTATTAATATATTATAAGTTCTAATATATTAATAATATTATTTAATTAGTTTTGATCAAGAATTAATTTAGAATTAATTAAGTGATCAAAAAGATAACTAATTAAATATATGGGTAGATTATGTAAATCTTCCATATCTTATATAGTGGGCTAAAAGACTCCATGGATTATCAAGTTGGGTTCCACCCATAGGATGCTCCATGGATGCTCCATGGAGTTAACCCATGGATTGAGAAATGAAGAGTCATGTTACATTAGGGTTTTAACTAATGCAACACACTATATAAGGACCATGTCTCTCCCCAAAATCGGCTACACTAGTGAAACAAGAGGGCTTGGCCGATTTTGAGTGTGATAGAGTATTCTCTCAAGTTTATACTTTCCATTTGGTGTTGTGTGAAGCATTTGAGGCATCACACTTGAGGTACTAGGCTCACAAGGTTTCAAGGAACACTTTTATGAACAAGGTATGTAGTTCTATCTTTTATACAAAGAAAAATTGTTCCCCACCTATGCTAGATAGGTTCATAACCTTGTAAAAACAACTTTTCATGATTATTAGACAAACATAGATCCGAGGTTATTAGGGTTGCATGTACACTTAGGATGTGTTAGAATGCTCAAAACCCATCAAAAACTCCTGTTGAACCTGTTGATGAGTCCTTACCTCTTCGACGTTCCACTAGGGCTAGTGTTCCAACCCAGTTGTATGGTTTTCATATTACTACTGAGGGGGATACATTTATTAGTGATAGTACACTAGTAAATTTGGACGAACCTAGCAGCTACAAGGAAGCCATGACAGGCCCGGAGTCTACTAAATGGAAAGAGGCAATGGACAACGAGATTTAGTCCATGTACGACAACCAATTTTGGAATTTGGTTGATAATGTACCGACTCGCAAGACAGTCGGGTGCAAATGGATCTTCAAGAAGAAGACGGACATGGATGGGAAAGTGCATACTTATAAAGCGCGATTGGTTGCGAAGGGCTTTACTCAAACTCCCAGAGTTCACTATGATGAGACATTCTCACCAGTTGCGAAGATAAAGTCTATTAGGGTAATGCTTGCAATAGCTGCGTTTCATGATTTTGAAATATGGCAGATGGACGTGAAAACCACTTTCCTTAATGGAAAGTTGGTTGAGGATGTTTACATGAATCAGCCAGAGGGTTTTGTCGATGCGAAACATCCGAATAGAGTATGCAAGCTTGAGAATTCCATTTATGGATTGAAATAAGCGTCTTGCAGATGGAATCTTTGTTTTGACGAGAAAGTTACAGAGTTTGGGTTTCTGCGAAGAGAAGATGAATCTTGTGTATATGTCAAAGCCAGTGGGAGTATAGTGAGCTTCCTCATATTGTATGTCGATGACATACTATTCATAGGAAACGATGTCCCAACCTTGCAGGAGGTCAAGACCTGGCTTGGGAAATGTTTCGCTATGAAGGACCTCGGAGAAGTTGCTTATATTCTGGGAATAAGGATAGTAAGAAACAGAGAAAAGAGACTGATAGGACTCAGTCAGGATACATACTTGGATAAGGTACTAAAGCGTTTTAGTATGGAAAATTCCAAGAAAGGGGAGTTACCAATCCAATGCAATACCAAACTGAATAAGACTCAGAGCCCGAGTACCGAGGGAGAGATAGCTGATATGAGTCGAGTACCTTACGCTTCCGCAGTAGGCTCTTTCATGTACGCTATGACTTGTACTCGCCTTGATGTGGCCTTCGCTTTGAGCATGGTGAGCAGATATCAGGGGAACCCTGGTAGAGCCCATTGGATTGGAGTTAAGAATATTCTTAAGTACCTACGAAGGACCAAGGAATGCTTTCTAGTCCTCGGTGGGAGTGATGAATTAAGGTTACGAGGGCATAGTGACGCTAGTTTTCAGACAGATCGGGATAGTTACCGATCGTAGTTGGGCTGGGTTTTTACCCTAAAAGGAGGAGCAGTGACTTGGAAAAGTTCCAAGCCGGAGACTGTAGCTGATTCAATGTGTGAAATAGGGTACATTGTGGCAAGTGAAGCGTCGAAGGAGGCTATATGGTTGAAGAACTTCATTGGAGACCTTGGAGTTATGCAAACCATAAAGGAGCCGATAGAAATTTTCTGTGATAATGAAGGAGCGGTTGCCTTAACCAAGGAACCACGAGATCATGGTAGATCTTGACATATCGACAGAAAATACCATTTGATAAGACATCGGGTAGAAGAGGGACTCCTCGTTATGAAGAGGGTATCGTCAGAAGAAAATCCAACAGATCCCCTTACAAAGGGACTGAGTAGGGTCAAACACTTGCAGCACACTAGGAGCATTGGGCTGAAGGATGATATAAGTTTGGATTAGATTAGAAACGTGTAATAGATAGTTTGTACTTGACATTTGATGAATAAATAACGTTGTGTTATTTATAAGTAACGTTACTGTCTTGTGTTGGTTATTTATCTATTGTTTCAATTATGCATGTTTTGACTTCCTGAATAATAAGATTATTCAAATGGTCCACAGCCGTTCATGTTTTGGAAGTAGAAGTGAATGAAGACTGTCATGAATTGTTTGTAGACTGTCTACAAGGTTTTGGGCATAGCAAAGGTTTGCTGCAAAGTTCATGAGTGCTTATGAATTTGAATTGAGCATTCGAGTAAACACTCGTTTGCTGGTGCTATACCTAAAGTGATCGCAAAGCGAATATCATATAGTTTTAACACTTAGAGATATGGTTGTTGTTTGCTGGTTGGTTATGCATTGATGATGTGTAAACGCATCAGTAACTTGATGTTATAAAACACATTATTGTGCATTATTCAATTAGTAAATAATAGATGCATATGAATCGAAGTTGATATGTTCCTTTTATTCTATGATAATAAAAGTGATATCTTAGCCACTTGATGATTTGGTTTGACTTATGTGCCGAGCCCAGTCAGAATGAGATTGATGTGTTCAACTAAATTCAATGCCAAACAAATCGGAAATCGAAGAACAAATGTTGGACAATAAGCATTGTTAGCATGATATCCAGAACAGAGGATTATACGATCCCTTATCTGAAGGATAATTTGCTGATCAGAGCTGACAGCAAAGTATACGAGCTACGATTGCTAATCGGATTATGAAGTCATGTGTGAGATATAGTTACTAGGCTTATCCAAGTGGGAGATAGTTGGATTAGTGTCTAAGCTCGTAACTATATTTGGTATGTACTTGACCGGGTTATGCGTGGTCCTTTTGGGTTGCCTTCTCCAAAGCTTCTTGACAAGGTAATTTAAGGAGAAAGAGAGAATATTATGGTTTATTAATATATTATAAGAATAATATATTAAAGGAGAAATCATATTTATTTAAATAGTGTTAGTCACAAATTAATTAGGAATTAATTTGGTCACTAAAGAGATTAATTAAATAAAGGGGTATAAACTGTCAAATGAATGATAGTTAAGTTTTGGGCTAAGGAAACCTTATGGACTTAAGGGGGAACGAAATTATGATGGGGATCCATCATATTTTCGTCCAATGCCTTATTCCAGAAGGTTCCTTGGGCTGCTTGGTGGTTAAGCTGTCCATTAGGGTTTAGACTGAAACCCTAGCAGCCTGCAAGTATAAATAAGGCCCCTAGGCTATGGAAATCGGCTACACATGCTTCTAAGAGAACCCTAGGGCCGATTTCAGCATCTCTCATATTCCTTCATATTGCCTTCTTGCTTGTGGGGTTTGTGAACCATTAGAGGAGTTACAATTGTGACTCTAAGATCAAGATCAAGAAGATTACAAGGATTTCAAGCTACTTGAAAGAGGTAAAACACTTAGATCTGTTTTCTTTATGATAATTTCGAATTATATATGATAGACCTAGGTTTGTAAGTCTTGGATTCAAAGCATGTACAATAGAGAAACCTAGATCCAACCAGCAGGGTTTGTATGAGCACATAGGATTGTTCTTACGCTTAAAACCCCTCAGTGGTATCAGAGCCTTGATTTGTTTTAATTGTATGTGATGCTTAACTATTTTGCTTGCTGAAAATCGAGTTTCTTGCCTCTGCCCAACTCAACTCGGCGATTCAGTATCCGGACTCGGCGAGTTGGCCCTACTCGGCGAGTTCAGAGCTGACTCGGCGAGTTCGTGTGTCAGGCAGAGGATATTTCGAGATTTAGTTGCTGTTTTGTCTTGGATTTGATGCCGAATTCATTTTTTCAAGTTAAAATCTGAATTTTACCATAGTTAAATAATTATCCTTGCCAAATACAATAGATAATTTCAGATCTTTTGAATATTAGTTGTTTATATGATAAATATGGATTATTTAAAATTATTTGGTAATTATCTTATGACTAAAATTGGATTTGGTCAAATATAGATAATTAAGAATTTAATTGTTTAATTTAAATTATTTGCTATTTGATCCCTTTAGTTTTGGAAAAATTCAAAACTCGCCCTCAAGTTTTGAAATTTGAATTTTGTGACTAAAAGATTAATTTTGAAGAATTTAATTTCAAACCCCTAGAGTTTTACAAGTTTAAAATTCAACCCTATACTATTATATATTATTACAAGCTTAATATATACATATATATATATATATATATATACATATATATATATATATATACATATATATATATATATATATATATATATATATATATATATATATATATATATATATATATATATATAACTTAAACTACTAGTCTTACCGTTAGTAGGCCTCATTTGCGAAGCCGGTATATAAGGTGGGTATAAGGTTGCTGCCTATAAAATGGCGCTTAATGTGTGTACACTCACACTTACTACTTGCTTGACTGGTGGAAAGTCGTTAGCCGAACGGGTAGGATAGGGCAATCCTCTCCTCATTAAAAGTGTAATGTAAAATACAAAGTAACTACATGTTTTACAAATTCCTAATATTAGTTACTTTAGTGTAAAATGTGAAATAATGCTAATCCATGGAATTACACTTCGTACCCTTGTCAAACGTTAGTGGAGCGCGTGTGGTTAAGCGGCACACTAATTTGGGGATGACATTGGTAGCGAAGGGTGACTTGATGTTTGTAATAGATCAATGGAGCGTGTGTGGTTTACCGGCACATTGATTAGGTGATGAAGACATTGAGTGCACCATGTTGATTCGCATGGTTATTCACAACTTGTTTACGATCCTCGGTATCCCAGTCACAAATTTGAAGTGCATATCTAGATTTAAACATGCCATTGAAAAGTTCAATGAATCTCAAAAATCTAGGAGTTTTCAATACATTTAAAACATAAATCTCTTTTTCGTTTTTCATGGTGAGAATTAGTGAATCGTCATTCACTTACCTTCAAATTATTTACCTTTAGAGTATGACATCCCTTTCTAAGTTGTAAATAATTTTGTTGGGTCCTAGCCCTAATTTCTCATTTGGGTGTTTAATTAGGGACTCATTTCTAATCAAACTTTGTTCCTGTTTTTTTTTTTTTTTTCAGATGTCTGCAAACAACAACAACAACAACAACAACAACGCTTCTAGGTCATTCTCGTTGATGAACCTATGTCAAAAGGTGACATTTGATGGCTCAAACTTCAAAGAGTGGATGAGGTATATTCGCATGATCACTCGCTACGAGGACAAAGAATATATCCTCAATGAAAAGCTTGAGAAGATCATCCCAGATGTTGCTACTCCTGAAGAGTTGGCTGCCTTTGAGGCCCACAAGCGTGATGCTATGAAAGTTCATTGCATCATGCTGGCCACCATGAACCTCGAACTCCAAAAGTCCTATGAGGACATGTATCCGTATGAAATGCATCAGGATTTGCTGGACTGGTACCACCAAAGCGCGATGCAAGAGCGCTATAAGATCATTACTAACATGATCACCGCTAAGATGGGGAGTGGAGAATCCCTAACCTCTCATTTGTAGAAAATGCAGAGGTATGTTGATCGGCTTCTCAAACTTATTGTTAAGTTTGATGAGGATTTGGCTATCGACATAATCCTCCACTCATTGCCCTCCTGTTACACCCAGTTCAAAATGACCTACCACATGAATAAAGAGGAGGTCTCATGAAGCAAGCTCCAAGGATTGCTGAGAGCAACCTCAAAGAAAAATCCGTTGATCCATTCCCTGTTGTGGCTACTCCCGTGTTGGCAATTGGCCAAGGAAAGGGTAAAAAGAGAAAGGCTCCATGTAAGGACCACCATAAGGGTAAGACCCAAGATGGTTTCTCTTCTAGTGGAACCAAAGTTGGTTCGGTCAAACCCTATTCCGACCCCAAAGAAGTAGAGTGCTATTATTGCCACAAGAAGGGCCACTGGAAACGAAGCTGCCCTCAGTATCTGCAAGACATAAAGGATGGGAAGATTAAGCCCACCTTCACAGGTATGTATTCTATTTAATCTAATAACTCATCGTTTGCTACTTCATGGGTTCTTGATACAGGGTGTGGTTACCACATTTGTTCTAATTTGCATGGCCTAAGAAGAAGTAGGGAGATCGAACATGGGAAGATAAACTTGATTATAGGAAATAGAAGATCGTCGCCTGTGTCCAGATTCGGAGTTTATTCTTTAGTGCTGACTAATGGGTTAGCGTTAGATTTAGAAAATTGTTGTTATTCACCAGATATGGCAAGAAACATTATTTTATTTCATGGACTGTTTGGACAAGGTTTTAGATATTCTTTTGAAAATAGTAATGGTTCTATTAATGTTTATTTGAATGGTGTCTTTTATTTCAATGCATTACCTTGTAATGGGATTTATGAATCTGTGATGGTTGTTGATAATTTAGGAAATGATGTATTGAATCTTGATTCGTCTACTAGCCTAGACAAAGAATGCTTGTGGCATTGTCACCTTGGCCATTTCAACAAGAAACGCATATCCCAATTCAAAAAGGATGGAGTGTTGGAGTCATTCGACCTTAGGGACGATGACACATGTGAATCTTTTTTACCTGGGAAGATGAGCAAGTCACCCTTTACTGGAACTTATGAAAGGGGTGAGGGTCCATTGGATCTCATACACACCGATGTGTGTGGGCCCTTTATATCCACCACAAGGGATGCTTTACGCTTCTACGTGACTTTTACAGATGATTATAGCAGATATGGATATATCTGCTTAATCAAACAAAAGTTGGAAACCTTTGAAAAGTTCAAAGAGTTTAAGAATGAAGTGGAGAATCAGCTGGGCAAGAAAATCAAGATGCTTCGGTCAGACCGAGGAGGAGAGTACCTAAGTCTTGAGCTTCACGACTATCTAAAAGAATGTGGAATTGTTTCGCAATTGACGCCTCCGAGGACGCCACAACTGAATGGTGTGGCTGAGAGACGTAATCAAACCTGGTTGGACATGGTTCGCTCTATGATAAGTCGGACTTCATTACCAATATCTTTCTGGGGGTATGACTTAGAGACTACCGCCCACATCCTTAACTTAGTTCCCACCAAGAAGGTTACCAAGACTCCTCACGAGATGTGGACAGGGAAAGCTCCCTCATTGGCACATATTAAGGTATGGGGTTGCGAGGCATTCGTAAGACGAGAAACTCACGACAAGCTCGAACCTCGTAGTGAGAAGTGTTATTTCATCGGCTATCTGCAGAAGTCTTTTGGCTATCTTTTCTATAGACTGAGTGACAATGTTGTCTTCGTTGCTTGAAGAGGAGTTTTCCGAGAAAGGGAATTGATAAGCCAAGAAGACAGTGGGAGGAAAATTGAACTTGAAGAGATTCAAGATCAAAGCAATGAAGGAATCTCTGACACTGGCACTCAACATGAGGAGGAAACTCCTGTTGAATCTGTTGATGAGTCCTTACCTCTTCGACGTTCCACTAGGGCTTGTGTTCTACCCCATTTGTATGGTTTTCATATTACTACTGAAGGGGATACATTTATTAGTGATAGTACACTAGTAAATTTGGACGAACCTCACAGCTACAAGGAAGCCATGACAGGCCTGGAGTCTGCTAAATGGAAAGAGGCGATGGACAGTGAGATTCAGTCCATGTACGACAACCAAGTTTGGAATTTGGTTGACAATGTACCGGGTCGCAACACAGTCGAGTGCAAATGGATCTTCAAGAAGAAGACGAACATGGATGGGAAAGTGCATACTTATAAAGCGCGATTGGTTGCGAAGGGGTTTACTCAAACTCCCAGAGTTCACTATGATGAGACATTCTCACCAGTTGCGAAGATAAAGTCTATTAGGGTAATGCTTGCAATAGCTGCGTTTCATGATTATGAAATATGGCAGATGGACGTGAAAACCACTTTCCTTAATGGAAAGTTGGTTGAGGATGTTTACATGAATCAGCTAGAGGGTTTTGTCGATGCGAAACATCCGAATAGAGTATGCAAGCTTGAGAATTCCATTTATGGATTGAAATAAGCGTCTTGCAGATGGAATCTTTGTTTTGACGAGAAAGTTACAGAGTTTGGGTTTCTGCGAAGAGAAGATGAATCTTGTGTATATGTCAAAGCCAGTGGGAGTATAGTGAGCTTCCTCGTATTGTATGTCGATGACATACTATTCATAGGAAACGATGTCCCAACCTTGCAGGCGGTCAAGACCTGGCTTGGGAAATGTTTCGCTATGAAGGACCTCGGAGAAGTTGCTTATATTCTGGGAATAAGGATTGTAAGAAACAGAGAAAAGAGACTGATAGGACTCAGTCAGGATACATACTTGGATAAGGTACTAAAGCATTTTAGTATGGAAAATTCCAAGAAAGGGAAGTTGCCAATCCAATGAAATACCAAGCTGAGTAAGAATCAGAGCCCGAGTACCGAGGCAGAGATAGCTGATATGAGCCGAGTACCTTAAGCGTCCGCATTAGGCTCTATCATGTACGCTATGACTTATACTCACCCTGACGTGGCCTTCGCTTTGAGCATGGTCAGCAGATATCAGGGGAACCCTGGTAGAGCCCATTGGATTGGAGTTAAGAATACTCTTAAGTACCTACGAAGGACCAAGGAATGCTTTCTAGTCCTCGGTGGGAGTGATGAATTAAGGGTATGAGGGTATAGTGACGCTAGTATTCAGACGGATCGGGATAGTTACCAATCGCAGTTGGGCTGGGTTTTTACCCTAAATGGAGGAGTGGTGACTTGGAAAAGTTGCAAGCAGGAGACAATAGCTAATTCAACGTGTGAATCAGGGTAAATTGCAGCAAGTGAAGCATCGAAGGAGGCAATATGGATGAAGAACTTCATTAGAGACCTTGAAGGTATGCCATCCATAAAGGAGCCGATGGAAATTTTCTATGATAATGAAGGAGCAGTTGCCTTAACCATGGAACCAAGAGATCATGGTAGATAGTTTTTACTTCACATTTGATGAACAAATATGGTTGTGTTATTTATAAGAAAAGTTAATATCTTGTGTTGGTTATTTATCTATTGTTTCAATTTTGCATCTTTTGACTTCCTGAATAATAAGATTATTTAAATGGTCCACAATCGTTCATGGTTTGGAAGTAGATGTGAATGAAGACTGTCACGAATTGTTTGTAGATTGTCTAAAAGGTTTTGGGCATAGAAAAGGTTTGCTGCAAAGTTCATGAGTGCTTATGAACTTGAATTGAGCATTGGAATAAACCCTCGTTTGTTGGTGCTATACCTAAAGTGATCGCAAAGCGAATATCATATAGTTTTAACACTTAGAGATATGGTTGTTGTTTGTTGGTTGGTTATGCATTCATGATGTATAAACACATCAGTAACTTGATGTTATAAAACACATTATTGTGCATCATTCAATTAGTAAATAATAGATGAATATGAGTCGAAGTTGATCTGTTCCTTTTATTCTATGATAATAAAAGTGATATCTTGGCCACTTGATGATTTGGTTTGACTTATGTGCCGGGCCTGGTTAGAATGAGGTTGATGTGTTCAACTAAATTCTATGTCAAACAAATCGGAAATCGAGGAACAAATGCTGGACAATAAGCATTGTCAGCATGATCTCCAGAACAGAGGATTATACGATCCCTTATCTGAAGGACAATTTGCTAATCCAAGTTGACAGCGAAGTATAAGAGCTACAATTGCTAATCGGATTATGAAGTCATATGTGAGATATAGTTGTTGGGTTTTGAGCATTCTAATACTCCTAAGTGTACATGCAACCCTAAATACCTTGGATCTATGTTTTCTCTATTATACATGCAAATAAGAACTTCCAAGGTATTGTCCTAACCTAGCATATAAAATAATGAATATAACATGATAGAATACATACCTCTTTCATGTAGAAATTCTTCATGAAGCTTGAGTGCCAAGTGCCCCAAGTGTGACACCTCAAATGGTTCACACAACACCAAATACACTTGGAATAACTTGAGAGAATTCTACACTTCATGAAAATCGGCTAGCCCTCTCTAGAATGATACTAGTCGCCCATTTTTGTCAAGAATAAGATCTTTATATAGTGTTACAATTAGGGTAAACCCTAATTGTCATGACTTTCCATTTCCTTGGATCCATGGAGCATCCATGGAGCATCATATGGGTTTTAGCGCAACTAGATAATCCATGGAGCATTAGCCCACTATATAAGTATGGATGATTCACACGATCAATCCAGATATTTAATTAGTCTTCTTTAGATCACTTAATTAATCCTAGATTAATTCTTGATCAATACTAATTAAATAATCTTATTATTCTTATTATTAATATATTAGAACTTATAATATATTAATAACCATAAGTGTCTTATTTCTCTCATTATAGTCTATCCAAGTGCATGATGCCATGCAACCCAAATGGACCATGCCGGGTCGGGTCAAGTCTTACCAATTATAGTTATGGACTTAGACTAATTAAATGAACAAGTAGTTAGTCTTAATTTTCCAATACTTGAAAGTTCTCATTCATCATGCTATACAACTTGCATGATTTCAAGTCCCGGTCCAATTGAAACTTGGGTGATGAGAATCTTTCCTTATTTGGTAAATTTAGACATTACCACAAATGAAAGAATCAATTTCATATTTCCAATCTTTCTATTAATGGAATCATATAAGCAACAATTTTTCCTCAAATGCCATTGTAAGGATATTTTAAAATAAATAAAATCAAAAATTTTCTTTTATTTTAAAACTTTGCGGAAAAACTTATCCTTACAATCCATATGAAAACTTGTTGTTATCTATTCCTAAGCAATATCTCATAACTTCTAAGAAGTAGCTCAAGAATCTGATCTTCAAACTACGCGACAGAAATCCATCTATGCGATCAGATTCAGCATATTCTTTCTTTAAGTTTCTTCACTTTTCTTTGATTCTTAAAACATCACCATGTGACCCAGTCACATCATGTATCAAGAATCTCATAATAGAAACTTAACAGAGTTAGATAGTGGACTTTACCTGAAGTAGAGTCAAACTTATTGACTTTAACAACCTTAGGTAAATTTGGCAGCTTCACAACCAATGCCCCTTCCTTTGGCAATATGAACATATGGACCCTTTGATAATGGTACACGGGACTATCACAGACTTAGCTTTTCTCTTTACCATTTGGTCAACCGAGTTGACTATGGCCGATCCCTTTCCATTGGGAAGAGAATGCTTTTCTGGATTTCCTGTGTCACTATTGTTAATGTCCATCAAGTTTTAAGGAAGTTGATCTTAACAAATAGATAAGATCATTAAGGGTCTTGTCATAGACTGTTTCATAGGTGTCCCAAAGGAACTCACTATGTGACTTAGAAAGTGATTGAACCACCAACTTTCTCAAGACTTTGACACCCAACTCTCCCGGCTTGTCAATATGTGACTACATCTCCAAGATGTGACCACACCTAGACCTTGCCTTGCCAATAGGGCTTGAGTGACCTTGAACTTGTGGGTTAGGGAGAATAATTGGAGGAGGTGAAAGAAGTATGATTTCCATGGGACGTCATCTTCATTTAGGAAAGCGTGTTTCAAGAGATTTGGGAAGATCATAAGTGTCTAAACCAGACATCTTTTGGGAGATATTCAAGATAGTTGATTTAAAGTCCTTAATATGACACCCAATATGAAATATTAAGGCTAGGACCCAACAAACTATTTTATAACTTAGAAGAGGGATGTCGTAATCCAAGCTATAAAATATTTGAAGGTAAGTGAATGAAGATTCACCAATTTCCACCAAGATAAACGAAATGTATTATTAGGTTTTAATTGGTTTTTGAAACTCCTAGATCTTTGAGATTCATTGAACTGTTCAATGGCATGTTTCAATCTCGAGTGTGCCCTTCAGGTTTTGTGACTAGGATGCCGAGGATCACAACACAAGGTGTGAAGTAACCATGCAAATTACTTGGTACCCTTAAGTGTTTACCCCTCAATCGATGTGCCGGTTAACCACACACGCTCCATCGATGCTATGATAAACATTAAGTTACCCTTTACCTACCTTGTTATATACGAGTTAGTGTGCCGGTTAACCACACACGCTCCACTAAACGAATTAAATAAAGTGCAAAGTGTAATTTCATGGATTAGCACCTTATTCACATTTTCCTAAGTAACTAAGATTGAGTATTATTAAGAGTTTAGTTACTTAGTATTTATCATTAATACTTTTAATGAAGGGAGAATTCTAGTCCTGTCAAACCCGTTCGGCTAACGACCCTCCACCAGTCAAGCAAGCGGTGGGTGAGAGTGGACACCCATTAAGTTGCCATTTTATAGGCAACAACCTTATACCCACCTTATAGACCGGGTTCGTGAATGAGGCGTAGTAGCGGTAAGACTGACTTTAAACTTATACATATATATATTATTAACTTATAATATTATAAAGTGTAAGGGTTGAATTTTAACTTTTAAAATTCTAAGGGCTAACTTGGAATTAAAGTATTCATAAGAGAAAACTTTACAAATTCCAAAACTTGAGGGCAAGTTTTGAAACTATTCAATACTAATTAATTCCATAACTTATGTGTTTAAAGTAGTTTTAATCCAAAAACTCTTCAAGTTCCATAACTTGAGGACAAGTTATGGAGGACTTTAAACTAATAAAAGAATTAACTTTTCTTTATTTTATAACTTATGGAATTAATTAAGGTTACACTTTTTATTTATTTATTATTTAATGAAGAGACTCTTGGTCCTCCATAACTTGAGGACAAGTTATGGAGTCATAAAACCATTTAATTAGAACTAGACTCTTCATTTTTGTAACCTTTGCCAACTATTATGAGTTTTATGAAACTTAAATGTGACTTTTCATATAACTTGAGGACAAGTTACAAAAACACATTTTAGAATCAACTCTTAGATTAATTTTGATTGAAAACAACTATTTCACTCAACTTTTCTATTAATCTAAGCAACTCATAAGAACAAGATAATTCAAATCAAACTTTTTCATGTAATTAGTCTAAACCTTAAACTAATACAAAACATGAATCTATTGACAATTATCTTTGAAATTGGATTAGCATGAACATTACCACATCATAAACATGTTTATAAGTTCAAAAACATCTTAGGGTAATGTTCCTAGTCCAATTCCAGCCAAAAAATTCGAATTTATGTTTTCTGGGGTCCAACTCGTCGACTGCACGAACCAACTCGGTGAGTTGGATGCTTTTTGCCTTGGACTCGGCGAGTTCATCAGTGGACTCGGCGAGTCCAGTGCCCAGAAAGCCAGAAAATCAAGTTTTTCAACATTTTTCAACAATTTGCATCAAGTATAAATGAAAACAAGCCTAGGCTCCAATACCACTGTTGGGTTTTGAGCATTCTAACACTCCTAATTGTACATGCAACCCTAAAAACCTTGGATCTAAGTTTTCTCTATTATACATGCAAAGAAGAACTTCCAAGGTATTATCCTAATCTAGCATATAAAATAATGAATATAACATGATAGAATACATACCTCTTTCATGTAGAAAGTCTTCATGAAGCTTGAGTGCCAAGTGCCCCAAGTGTGACACCTCAAATGGTTCACACAACACCAAATACACTTGGAATAACTTGAGAGAATTCTACACTTCATGAAAATCAGCTAGCCCTCTCTAGAATGATACTAGTCGCCCATTTTTGTCAAGAATAAGATCTTTATATAGTGTTACAATTAGGGTAAACCCTAATTGTCATGACTTTCCATTTCCTTGGATCCATGGGTTCAAATACACCATGGAGCATCCATGGAGCATCATATGGGTTTTAGCCCAACTAGATAATCCATGGAGCATTAGCCCACTATATAAGTATGGATGATTTACACAATCAATCCATATATTTAATTAGTCTTCTTTAGATCACTTAATTAATTCTTGATCAATACTAATTAAATAATCTTATTATTCTTATTGTTAATATACTAGAACTTATAATATATTAATAACCATAAGTGTCTTATTTCTCTCATTATAGTCTATCCAAGTGCATGATGCCATGCAACCCTAATGGACCATGCCGGGTCGGGTCAAGTCTTACTAATTATAGTTATGGACTTAGACATTAATCCAACAATAGTTACTAGACTTATCCAAGTGGGAGACAGTTGGATTAGTGTCTAAGCCCCTAACGATATTTGGTATGTACTTGATCCGGTTATGCATGGTCCTTTTGGGTTGCCTTCTCCAAAGCAACTTGACAAGGTAACTTAAGGAGAAAGAGAGAATATTATGGTTTATTAATATATTATAAGAATAATATATTAAAGGAGAAATCATATTTATTCAATTAGTGTTAGTCATAAACTAATTAGGAATTAATTTGGTGACTAAAAGAGATTAATTAAATAAAGGGGTATAAACTGTCAAATGAATGATAATTAAGTTTTGGGCTAAGGAAACCTTATGGACTTAAGGAGGAACAAAATTATGATGGGGATCCATAATATTTTCGTCCAAGGCCTTATTCTAGAAGGTTCCTTAGGCTGCTTGGCGGTTAAGCTGTCCATTAGGATTTAGACTAAAACCCTAGCAGCCTGCAAGTATGAATAAGACTCCTAGGCTATGAAAATCGGCTACATATGCTTCTAAGAGAACCCTAGGGCCGATTTCAGCATCTCTCATCTTCCCTCATATTGCCTTCTTGCTTGTGGGGTTTGTGAAGCATTAGAGGAGTTACAAATGTGACTATAAGCTCAAGATCAAGAAGATTACAAGGATTTCAAGCTACTTGAAAGAGGTAAAACACTTAGATCTATTTTCTTTATGATAATTTTGAATTATATATGATAGATCTTGGTTTGTAAGTCTTGGATTCCAAGCATGTACAATAGAGAAACCTTGATCCAAGCATTAGGGTTTGTATGAGCACATAGGATTGTTCTTACGCTTAAAACCCATCAAGTTATTACTACAGTAGTTGCTATATACAATACTGCAGTACACATGCATTTTCCCATTACATTTAACTTGTGATCTTCTCACATAAACGATAATGTAAACTATGTTTTGGTAACTTGTCATACTTGGGAAAGACACTCACTTTTTAAGAGTAACAAACATACAAAATAGTCATGTCTTGGTAAAAGACTACTTTTCATACTAGTAGAAAATATACGATTTTCTAGGAGTTTCCAAACATATACAAACTTTTACATAAAACATTTACAAACAATTTCAGCAAACTTATACAAACATTGCCACTAAATACTTAGGAACTCACAAGCTTAACTTGTATTCCCAGGTCGACAATAGACAGGTACCGATGACCAAGTTTTGAGAAGACGAAGTATATACAAGACTTTTTTTTATTCATATTTTGGTGTCTAATTAATATGAAAGAACACATCTTCTAATGCAATGTATGATGTTGTTGCTTGTTTACTACTTTACATTGTTCTGATACTGTACATGACGTCTTCCACCCCAGAACGTTTCCGCCGTTCTAGATTTGGGGTGTGACAATACAGGGCCACCAGTAATCCCTTTTTAGGTCCAAATACAATTTGGTGGCCCCAGGATGGATCGAGAGTCTTGACCTATGCGCCTCCTCCATCAGTATACGCCGAGCTCCACTTCTATAGGGCAACCGAATCCGCCCTCAAAAAGTTATAAGCCCACGATTATTTGTCACAAACACAGACACATGCCCAATTACCTACTCTCTCTTGCAGTTCTCTGGTCTCACAGCCTCAACCTGGGCCTCTTGAATGGTATCTAAGATTGGAGTCATCATCGTCATCCTCATACACATATCACGGATCAAAGCACTACCACATTAGCCTTGCCCAGATGATACAAGATCTCGTTGTCATAATCTTTCATCACATCTAACCATCTCCTTTGTCTCATGTTTAGGTAGGGCTAATCTATGAGATACTTCAAGCTTTTGTGGTCCGTAAATATGGTGCACCGAACTTCGTACAGATAATGATGCCAGATCTTTAGGGCGAACACCATCGCCCGAAACTCTAGATCGTGGGTGGGATATCTCTTCTCGTGAGGCTTCAGCTGTCTCGACGTATATGCTATCACGTGCCCCCTCTGCATTA
This sequence comes from Lactuca sativa, assembly GCF_002870075.4. NCBI lineage: Eukaryota > Viridiplantae > Streptophyta > Magnoliopsida > Asterales > Asteraceae > Lactuca > Lactuca sativa. The sequence continues at coordinate 303,072,202 of NC_056630.2, read as the reverse complement.
GCACCGTGCCCTTTCCTTGATATAGATGCATCACAGTATAACACAAAGTCCTCCACCCCCTCAGGAAGGGCTAACACCAGGGCTTCCCACAATCTTTGGAGAAGTGTCTCAAATGAGGCCTGCTACTCGACACCCCAGATAATAGTAACACCCTTCCGGGTCAACCTGGTGAGGGGAACGACAATCATGGAGAAATCTTTGATAAATCTGTTGGATTAATGTCTAAGTCCATAACTATATTTGGTAAGACTTGACCCGACCCGGCATGGTCCATTTGGGTTGCATACCATCATGCACTTGAATGAGAGAAATAAGACACTTATGGTTATTAATATATTATAAGTTCTAGTATATTAATAATAAGAATAATAAGATTATTTAATTAGTATTGATCAAGAATTAATCTAGGATTAATTAAGTGATCAAAAGAAGACTAATTAAATATATGGGTTGATTGTGTAAATCATCCATACTTGTATAGTGGGCTAATGCTCCATGGATAATCAAGTTGGGCTAAAACCCATAGGATGGTCCATGGATGCTCCATGGTGTATTTGTACCCATGGATCCAAGGAAATGGAAATCCATGACAATTAAGAGTTTACCCTAATTGTGTAACTATATAAGCATCTTATTATTGAGGAAAAATCGGCCACTAGAGATAGTGAAGAAAGGGCTAGCCGATTTTGATGAGTGTAGAATTCTCTCAAGTCATTCCAAGTGTTTTGATGATTGTGATTCCATTTGAGGTGTCACACTTGGGGCACTAAGCACTCAAGCTTCATGAAGACTTACTACACCAAAAAGGTATGTATTCTATCCTACTATATCCATTGTTTTATATGCTAGATTAGGATAATACCTTGGAAGTTCTTATTTGCATGTATAATAGAGAAAACATAGATCCAAGGTATTTAGGGTTGCATGTACACTTAGGAAGTGTTAGAATGGTCAAAACCCAACAGTGGTATCAGAGCCACGGGTTGTTTTCTGTTATATTGATGCAAATATTTTATTTTCAAAGTTGAGAAAAAAAAAAAAAAAAACATGAAGTTTGTCAAATTTTAAGATAATTACTTGTTCTTGTGAAAAACTAATTATTTGTAAAATTTGAATAATTTGCTTTATGAGTTGAATTAGGTCAAATTTAATAAAAGATAAAATAATATGATTATTTTATTAGTTTTAAAAGTTTGATCTAAAGAGTTTTATTTTTTGAAACCTCCATAAGTTATGGATATGAAAAGGTTTTTAAAAAAAAAATTGATTCAAAGTTTTATGGAGTTACAAAAAATTTGGTGTTAATGTTTTAAAGGATTACATAACTTAAGAATAAGTTATGGATCACCAAAAGTTTTTTGTGTTATCTTGTTTTATGAGTGAATTTGGATTAATGATGAAAATTATGTGATAGTTGGTTTTAATCCAAATTAATCTAAGAATTGATTCTAAAATGTGTTTTTTGTAACTTGTCCTCAAGTTATATGAAAAGTCACATTTAAGAATCATAAAACTCATAAAAATTGGCAAAGGTTACAAAATGAAGAGTCTAGTTCTAATTAAATGGTTTTATGACTTCATAACTTGTCCTCAAGTTATGGAGGACCAAGAGTCTCTTCATTTAATAAAATAAAATAAAATAAAAAAAAGTGTAACCTTAATTAATTCCATAAGTTATAAAATAAAGAAAAGTTAATTCTTTTATTAGTTTAAAGTCTTCCATAACTTGTCCTCAAGTTATGGAACTTGAAGAGTTTTTGGATTAAAACTACTTTAAACACATAAGTTATGGAATTAATTAGTTTTGAATAGTTTCAAAACTTGCCCTCAAGTTTTGGAATTTGTAAAGTTTTCACTTATGAATACTTTAATTCCAAGTTAGCCCTTAGAATTTTAAAAGTTAAAATTCAACCCTTATACTTTATAATATTATAAGTTAATAATATATATATGTATAAGAGTAAAGTCAGTCTTACCGCTAGTACGCCTCATTCACGAAGCCGGTCTATAAGGTGGGTATAAGGTTGTTGCCTATAAAATGGCAACTTAATGGGTGTCCACTCTCACCCACCGCTTGCTTGACCGGTGGAGCATCGTTAGCCGAACGGGTTTGACAGGACTATAATTCTCCCTTCATTAAAAGTATTAATGAAAATACTAAGTAACTAAACTTTTAATAATACCCAATCTTAGTTACTTAGGAAAAATGTGAATAAGGTGCTAATCCATGAAATTACACTTTACACTTTGTCTAAGTCGTTAGTGGAGCGTGTGTGGTTAACCGGCACACTAACTTGGACTTAACAAGGTAGGTAAAGGGTGACTTAATATTTATCATAGTATCGATGGAGTGTGTGTGGTTAACCGGCACATCGATTGAGGGGTAATTTATTAAGGGTACCAAGTGATTTGCATGGTTACTTCACACCTTGTTTTGTGATCCTCGGCATCCCAGTCACAAAACCTGAAGGGCACACTCGAGATTGAAACATGCCTTTGAAAAGTTCAATGAATCTCAAAGTTCTAGGAGTTTCAAAACCAATTAAAACCTAATTATACATTTCGTTTATCTTGGTGGAAATTGGTGAATCGTCATTCACCTACCTTCAAATATTCTATAGCTTGGATTACGGCATACCTCTTCTAAGTTATAAAATAGTTTGTTGGGTTCTAGCCTTAATATTTCATATTGGGTGTTATATTAAGGACTTTAAATCAACTATCTTGAATATCTCCCAAAAGATGTCTGGTTTAGACACCTATGATCTTCCCAAATCTCTTGAAACAAGGTTTCCTAATGAAGATGATGTCCCATGGATATCATACGTCTTTCTCCTCCTCCAACTATTCTCCCTAACCCACAAGTTCTTGAAAAGTTTAAGGTCACTCAAGCCCTATTGGCAAGGCAAGGTCTAGGTGTGATCACATCTTGGAGATGTAGTCACATATTGACAAGCCGGGAGAGTTGGGTGTCAAAGTCTTGAGAAAGTTGGTGGTTCAATCACTTTCTAAGTCACATAGTGAGTTCCTTTGGGACACCTATGAAACAGACTATGACAAGACCCTTAATGATCTTATCTATTTGCTAAGATCAACTTCCTAAAACTTTATGGACATTGACAATGATGACATTGGATATCCAGTAAAGCATTCTCTTCCCAATGGAAAGGGATCGGCTATAGTCAACTCGGTTGACCAAATGGTAAAGAGAAAAGCTAAGTTTGTGATAGTCCTGTGTACCATTATCAAAGGGTCCATATGTTTGTATTGCCAAAGAAAGGGCATTGGTTGCGAAGCTGCCAAATTTACCTAAGGATGTTAAAGTCAATAAGTTTGACTCTACTTCAGGTAAAATCCACTATCTAACTCTGTTAAGTTTCTATTCTGAGATTCTTGATACATGATGTGACCGAGTCGCATGGTGATGGTTTAAGAATCAAAGGAATGTGAAGAAACTTAAAGGAAGAATATGCTGAATCTGATCGCATAGATGGATTTCTATCGCATAGTTTGAAAAATCGGATTCTTGAGCTACTTCTTAGGAGTTATGAGATATTGCTTAGGAATAGATAACAACAAGTTTTCATATGGATTGTAAGGATAGTTTTTCCGCAAAGTTTTAAAATAAAAGAAAATTTTTTGATTTTATTTATTTTAAAATATCCTTACAATGGCATTTGAGGAAAAATTGTTGCTTATATAATTCCGTTAAGAGCAAGAGTGGAAATATGAAATTGATTCTTTCATTTGTGGTAATGTCTAAATTTACCAAATAAGGATAGATTCTCATCATCCAAGGTTCAATTGGACCGGAACTTGGAATCATGCAAGTTGTATAGCATGATGAATGAGAACTTTCAAGTTTTGGAAAATTAAGACTAATTACTTGTTCACATGGATGTGTGAGTCTAGTAAAGGACTTAGGGATCGAGTACACATTCTTGTGCACTGATTAAGTCCACCACTAAAGATCGTTAAGAAGAATCAAATTAGGCAGAAGGATAAAAGTTTCTCATATCTGAAAAGATGGGAGAGTACTTTAGTATCAGTTTTGAGATCATCTTAATGATTAAGAAACCATATCAAAATTAGTTCTCTAAGGAAATCTTAGTGCATTCTTATGACTAAGAAGAGGAACTTGAATTGTTGAAATGGTTAAATCAAGAAGATGAGTCATACTTCGTTCCAATACAAGTCTTAGAGTCATACTCCAAGATTGTCATTTGAGTGACATGTCTTAAAGAAGGTTTAAAACACTTGTCAAATGTAAGAGTAAAAGTTTTCTACTCTTGTAAATTTGAAATTGGTAAGTTGTGATGTTTTGGATAAAACAAAGACCAACTTAGGCCAATTGTGTGAAGTGTTTGTCTTGATTAGAATCCACACTATCTCTTGGATATTTGACAAGGGAGTCTTATAGGTCAAGAGGTCAGTGGGAGTCTTAAAAGTCTTGAAAGTCTCAAGAACTAATCAAGAATAAAACCTAAAGTTCTTCACTAGCACACAACTTGAGGTTCATAACCTATCGTGTTGACATATTCTGTGCCCATTCCAGTTAAAGTTGGTTTTGCATATGAGTTCTTAGAGTTCTCAATTTGTTGCACAACAACTTGGAAGCAATGGTAGGCCCTTGAGCTGCCAGGTGGCAAGAAATTAAGATTGAGTTCAGTCCATATGAGTTTGGATTTGTCATTATCCTTTTCTTGTGACTATGATTTTGACAATTCACATGGATAAGAACACATACACCATTAAATCTAAGTGTCATAAGGTTTCTCTCTGATTCATGAAAATGATGGTGAGGAAACACTTTCACTAAGTAGATTTTAGCTAGATAGCAATTGTGATATTTGCATTCTCAAAGTCGTTAGTGGAGCGCGTGTGGTTAACCGGCACACTAATTTGGACTTGTGAGAAGTGGCAAAAAGGTCTAAACATTATGATTACGGCATCCCTCTTCATAATTGTTTAGATACACAAGTGTGCTATCTAAGGGAAGGTGTATGATTTTGATACAGCTTTATCAAAACAATCTAGCATCAGAAATCTGAACTTTGGTAAGAAAGTCAATGAAGTATTGATTTCTAGAAGTCCAGCTGATTTCTGAGTACATGTCAAAGCTAGTGGGAGCATAAGTGTTATGCTATTAATCATCATGTTAGTGGGAGCATGATAATTATGATAAGTATTGCAAGTTAGCAATGTTAATTATAGAAAACAAAAGTTTCAATTGGGAAAGAGTTGTTTTGCTATAATTAAGGGAGAGGAAATTATACTTCATATCAAATCTATAAGGTTTAGATCTGAGGTTTTAATCATTTAGTCAAGGATATATATGAATTTCATGTTGGAATGGCTCAACATAAGGAAATTCTGTATATGGATCCATTATTTGCGTTCTAAAATTCGATTATGATTACGGCATCCCTTTTCATAATCTGAATTATGAGAACTTGGCAAATTGAAATGGAAATATTATAGCAAAAGACTGGTTTAGTCTTTATGTAAGACATCATGAATCGTGTCCCATATGCTTCGGATATAGGATCGATTACATGTGCTATAATCATCCGTTCTAAAATTTTCCAAATGCCTGGGGCATTAAGAAGGGAAAAGGTTTAGAACTGGATATGACTAAAAGGATTAAACAATTGTCGAGGACAATCTAAGGTTTACCAAAGATTGGTTGCTCAAGGACAGTTGGAAGTATAGTGATAATTATGGAAGGACCATATTGACATAATCTGTAAGGAGGCAACACTTGTTCAGAAGTGATAGTCAAAATGGAATCTGGAAATGTTTCAAAGTTAGAATTTTCACTCTGTGTAAGATTAAGGAAACTTAATGCAAGAAGGATGGTTCCAAGGAGTTGATCTCCTTTGGAATGATTTGTAATGTTTGTTGTCAAGTCTTTATGACTTTGTGCATAATCATTACAAGAGGATCAATGCATATAAGTTTAGAATCTAACAGATTTCAGTAAATGGCATGAATTTGGAATTCTTGCATTTGCAGTAAGCATTTGGGAGTGTGAAAAGAGAATCATTTGAAGTTATGTTCAATGGATCTAGTTCACAAAGTAAAGATCATAGACAAACATAGTATGCATACTTAGTGTGTGGCATGACTAGTGTTTAGAAAACATAGTGTACATGCTTGGAGCATGGGACAACTATTGTTTTAAATTCAAGATTAAAGTTGATAGCTGAAACAGTATACAATGAATAATGTGTAATCATATGGTGATAAATAAAAGGTGTTTATTTATGTTCAAAGAGTTGATACCATATTGGATTCAATTATTATTGTGTTTCACTTTGCATGTTTTGACTTCCCGAATAAACTGGGTTATTCTTTCGGAATGACTAAGTTATTCAAACTATCCACAGTCGGTCATATGTTGGAAGTAGATATGAATTAAGACTGTCATGATGGGTTGTAGAGGTCTGAGGTGTTGGACAAGGCTACAACAATCATGAGTGCTCATAAGTTCTGAGTATTGGATTCAACCCGCGCTCATTGGAATCACTTCATGGATTTTATCACGAGTGATCATGAGACGATAATATCTTATATTCTTCAAACCTAGAGATATGAGTTGTTACTATGAGTTGATAGTACATTGATAGCACGAAAACGCATTTGGTAACTCGGTGCTATAAAACGTGCCTTTGTGTATGATTCAACAAGTAGTAGAACAAGCCATATGAGTCGAAGTTTATCCGTTCCTTTTACCTTCGGGATAAAAGCGATATCTGTGGGCCCCTCGATGATTTGATGATGACAAATGGAAGTGCTCGGCCGGGCCAGGACTGATTTGATTTGTTCAATTAGTCAGTTGTCATAAATCAGAAATCGGGAAACAACAAATGGACAGAGAGAATGATTATAATCCATGTCTCAGTCCATATGATATCTAGAATGGAGGAATATATGATCCCTTATCTAATGGACAAGTCATTGACAAAGGTCAGAGTTCATCGACAAGGTCAGAGTTCGACAGAAGCTTTTGAGAGCTACGATTGCCGGTTGGTTCCTGAAGTCATACGCAATAATAGTTTTAGACTTATCCAAGTGGGAGACTGTTGGATTAATGTCTAAGTCCATAACTATATTTGGTAAGACTTGACCCGACCCGGCATGGTCCATTTGGGTTACATACCATCATGCACTTGAATGAGAGAAATAAGACACTTATGGTTATTAATATATTATAAGTTCTAGTATATTAATAATAAGAATAATAAGATTATTTAATTAGTATTGATCAAGAATTAATCTAGGATTAATTAAGTGATCAAAAGAAGACTAATTAAATATATGGGTTGATTGTGTAAATCATCCATACTTGTATAGTGGGCTAATGCTCCATGGATAATCAAGTTGGGCTAAAACCCATAGGATGGTCCATGGATGCTCCATGGTGTATTTGTACCCATGGATCCAAGGAAATGGAAAGCCATGACAATTAAGAGTTTACCCTAATTGTGTAACTATATAAGCATCTTATTATTGAGGAAAAATCGGCCACTAGAGATAGTGAAGAAAGGGCTAGCCGATTTTGATGAGTGTAGAATTCTCTCAAGTCATTCCAAGTGTTTTGATGATTGTGATTCCATTTGAGGTGTCACACTTGGGGCACTAAGCACTCAAGCTTCATGAAGACTTACTACACCAAAAAGGTATGTATTCTATCCTACTATATCCATTGTTTTATATGCTAGATTAGGATAATACCTTGGAAGTTCTTATTTGCATGTATAATAGAGAAAACATAGATCCAAGGTATTTAGGGTTGCATGTACACTTAGGAAGTGTTAGAATGCTCAAAACCCAACAAAATCTCCGATAGTAGCCAGCCAATCCCAGAAAACTCCTGATCTCAGATGGGATCTCGGCACCTCCCATCGCATAAATGCCTAAATCTTGGATGGGTCAACCAATATCCCATTCTTATTAATGAGGTGTCCCGGGAACTGGACCACTCATAACAAGAATTCACACTTGGAGAATTTGGCATACAGCCTCTCCGATCTCAAAATCCCAACTCTCTCAAATGCTCCTCATGTTGCTCTCTAGATCTTGAATACACCAAGATATCATCGATGAACACGATCACCGATCGATCCAACATGGGCCTGCACACCCGGTTCATAAGATCCATGAACGTCGCCGGTACGTTGGTGAGTCCAAATGGCATCACCATGAGCTTGTAGTGCCCATAAGGAGTCCAAAAGGCCGTCTTTTGGATATCCTCCTCACAGACTCTCATCTGATGATACCCCAACCTCAAATCGATCTTGGAAAACTAAGACACCCCGTGCAACTGATCGAACAAGTTGTCAATGCTCGGAAGTGGATAACGGTTCTTGACCGTCAAATTGTTCAACTCCCAGTAATCAATGCACATTTGGTGTCCACCATCCTTTTTCTTAACAAAAAGGATTGATGCTCCCTACAGAGAGCTACTCGGTCTGATAAACCCCTTCCCTAGCAGCTCCTGGACCTGTGAGGATAACTCCTGCATCTCTTGTGGGGCAAGGTGATAAGGTGCCCTGGCGATAGGCGCCGCTCCCTGAACCAAATCAATTCGGAACTCCACTTGCCTCTCAGGTGGCACGCCTGGTAACTCCTCAGGAAAAACTTTCAGAAACTCCCTCACTATTAGAACCTCGGTAGAAGAACTCGGTCTCTCGGTAGTAACCTACATATCTGACACATATAGTAGAAAGCCCATACAACCCTGCTGAAGACTTTGCCTTGCCCTGGTAGCAGAGCAGAAGGCTGACCCAGATCTGGTACCCTCACCATACACTGTCAGCACTCCCCCATTGGGGTCACTTATGGTCATTAAATGACGCTCGCAGTCGATCACGGCTCCAAAATGATCAACCAATCCATGCCCACGATGACACATACACCACCTATTTCAACCGATACCATATCAATCGGAACTGCATGCTCATCAACAATAGAAACTCTCAAAGGTCGACTCAATGCATCACGCTGGATACTGATGTGACAACGAAAAGCCAAGGACACGAAGGATCGACTCACACCCGAGTCGAATAACACTAGAGCAGGTATAGAACCCACAAGAAATGTACCTATATAGAACACAAAATAAGCACAATAAATTTTAAAATAATTAAAAACAAAATATCATAATAAATACAAAGTGTCACAATGCCAAATCATCAAATCCCGTATCAAAACTATTCATATTTCAAAACTCTAGGATCCTCTAAATAAAAACTCAATCATTGATGTGTGTACAATCAGCTCGGCTCTTCCTGTGATCCGAAAAAGTACCTGAAACACATAACACATAACATGGTAAGCACAAAGCTTAGTGATTTCCCCAAAATACCACACACATCGCGTTATCCACTCGAGGCTAACTCAATACAACCCTCTGGTCAATGTGTTCCAGTGGATACCCTTCGGTCCCACTACTCGGGAGGACCTTCCATCCCTAACTCAATAAGTTCACAATAATGAGCATAAATCATAAGAAAAACATGAAATGTAGCACAATAACACAAATAAGCACATAAGAGATCTCAGTCACACAAGGATACCACCCATGGTAACTATAGCGAGAAAACTCACCTCGTAAGCTAGTAAGTATAAGTCTCGTGCTTGAAAATCTCGAATTAGACTCCGCCTAATACATAAGATAACCATCACTATTAATACTCTATTCTTACTCAATTACACCAAGGTTTCTCTCTCTTTCTCTCAAATTCCTGGGATGGGTAAAAGACCTTTTTACCCCTCCATGATCCCCATAACTCATGCTGGCTAACCCTAAAGTCAACAGTCTAAGTTTGACCTGACTCGCCGAATGCACTCATGTGACTCGCCGAGTCTAGTCGTCCCTCATAAGTCTTTGTGAAGGTCCAAATCATCGAGTTAACCCCTAAATCGACGAGTTGTAGCATAGCTAGCTTATCGGGACAAACCCTAACCGACTCATCGAGTCGGCTCTTTGACTCAGCGAGTCCATTCAGACTCTTTTCTCTATTAGACCATTTCAAGGCAGAAAACCTTCCCAAACTCTAGATCTACACTCTTAACGCTCGTTTATTACGTAAAGTCACAAGCTTTACATCCATGCATGGCACTTAGGGTCTGAAACGCCAAAACATACTTTAATAAGGGTTTTTCACTTAAGAGCATTATTACGGCTGAGTAAAGCCGGGGCTTTTGGATTCTAGGGACCTCACATGGTCCAGATCTGAAGTCCAAACCACTATATGAACTCAAAACACTCAAGGTCCTCATATTAGATGGAAAAAGCCATAGATTCCCAAAATCATGAGATCTACTCAACAAAATGAGAGAGGTGCAAGCTTTATACTGTTGGATTAATGTCTAAGTCCATAACTATATTTGGTATGTACTTGACCCGACCCGGCATGTTCCATTTGGGTTGCACTTCACCGACACAATTTATATGGATAGTCTTTTGAGAATAGTATATTTATGATTTATATTAATATATTATAAGTTCTAATATATTAATATATAATCATATTATTTAATTAGTATTGATCAAGAATTAATTTATAATTAATTAAGTGATCAAAATGAACTAATTAAATATGGACTCTTATATATATGGAATGGGCCAAGTTCATTTTGGTTGGGCTAAGCTTTCATGGATAGTCCATGGAGTGTTTAACCCATGGATCATATGAAATGAAAGGTCATGGGTTTAACCCTAGTTTCCATACTATATAAAGATGTCCATGGTTGGTGAAATTGGACGAGTGTGGTACACTAAGAAGGGCTAGCCGATTTCACTAGAGAGAACCAAGTATCCATATTCTCTAAAGTCTTCCAAGGTGTTTTGGTGATTTGTGATTCCACTTGAGGCTTCCAAACTATTGGGGCTAAGCTCTTAAAGCTTGAAGACATCAAGCTACATTAAAAGGTATGTCATCTAACTAGTACTTTGTAGTATAAGAACTTCATAATATGCTAGTTAAGATTTAAGCCTTGGAAAGTTATTATTTGCATGTATAATAGAGAAAACATAGATCCAAGGTTTATAGGGTTGCATGTACACCATAGGAGTGTTAGAATGCTCAAAACCCAACAGTGGTATCAGAGCCATGGGTTGTTTTCTGTTATATTAATGCAAATGTTTTATTTTCAAAGTTGAAAAAAAAAAGAAAAAAAACATGACGTTTGTTAAATTTTAAGATAATTACTTTTTTTTTGTGAAAAACTAATTATTTGTAAAATTTGAATCATTTGCTATATGAGTTGAATTAGGTCAAATTTAGTAAAGGATAAAATGATATGATTATTTTATTAGTTTAAAAAGTTTTATCTAAAGAGTTTTTTGAAACCTCCATAAGTTATGGATATGAAAAGGTTTAAAAAAAAGTTGATTCAAAGTTTTTATGGAGTTACAAAATTTGGTGTTAATGTTTTAAAGAATTCCATAACTTATTCTTAAGTTATGGAACATGAAAAGTTTCATCATAAAACAAACATTTAACTCCATAATTTATGGATTACCAAAAGTTTTATGTTTCCTTGTTTTATGAGTTAATTTTAGATTAATGAAAAATATGAGTTAGATGTTTTCAATCCGAATTAATCTAAAAGTTGTTCATAAAATGTGTTTTTGTAACTTGTCCTCAAGTTATATGAAAAGTCACATTTATGAATGTTAAAAACTCATAAAAATGCCTTAGGTTGTAAAAAAAATGAAGAGTCTTTTCTTATAAATAGTTTTTATGGCTCCATAACTTGTCCTCAAGTTGTAGATGTCCAAGAGTCTCTTCATTAAAAGTTTAAATACTTTAATTAAAACTCATAAGTTATGAAAATCCAAGAGTTTTGAATAGTTACAAAACTTGCCCTCAAGTTTTGGAATTTGAAAAGTTTTCTTTTATGAATACTTCAATTCCAAGTTAAGCCCTTAGAATTTTAAAGAGTTAAAATTCAACCCTTATACTTTATAATATTATAAGTTAATAATATTTATATATATATATATATATATATATATATATATATATATATATATATATATATGTATAAGAGTAAAGTCAGTCTTACCGTTAGTAGGCCTCATTCACAAAGCGAGTCTATAAGGGGGTTATAATGTTACTGCCTATAAAATGGCAGTTTAATGGGTGTCCACTCTCACCCACCGCTTCCTTGACTGGTGGAGGGTCGTTAGCCGAACGGGTTTGACACGACTATAATTCTCCCTTCATTAAAAGTATTAATGATAAATACTAAGTAACTAAACTCTTAATAATACCCAATCTTAGTTACTTAGGAAAATGTGAATAAGGTGCTAATCCATGAAATTACACTTTGCACTTTGATTAAGTCGGTTAGTGGAGCGTGTGTGGTTAACCGACACACTAACTCGTATTTAACAAGGTAGGCAAAGGGTAACTTAATGCTTATCATATTATCGATGGAGCACGTGTGGTTAACCGGCACATCGATTGAGGGGTAAACACTTAAGGGTACCAAGTAATTTGCATGGTTACTTCACACCTTGTTTTGTGATCCTCGGCATCCCAGTCACAAAACCTGAAGGACACACTCGAGATTGAAACATGCCATTGAAAGTTCAATGAATCTCAAAGATCTAGGAATTTCAAATCCAATTAAAACCTAATTAATTATTTTGTCTTTCATGGTGGAAATTGGTGAATCGTCATTCACCTACCTTCAAATATTCTATAGCTTGGATTACGGCATCCCTCTTCCAAGTTATAAAATAGTTTGTTGGCTCCCAGCCTTAATATTTCATATTGGGTGTTATATTAAGGACTTTAAATATCTTGGAACTTCACTTCCTCCACCTCCTCCAATTATTCTCCCTAACCCACAAGTTCATGGTCACTCAAGCCCTATTGGCAAGGCAAGGTCTAGATGTGATCACATCTTGGAGATGAAGTCGCATATTGACAAGCTGGGAGAGTTGGGTGTCAAAGTCTTGAGAAAGTTAGTGGTTCAATCACTTTCTAAGACACATAGTAGTTCCTTTGGGACTCCTATGAAATAGACTATGACAAGACCCTTAATGATCTTATCTATTTGCTTGGTGCTGCTAAATCAGAAAAGATTTAGTGTACTAGTAAAGAAAATTTGATTAGGAGATCAACTTCCCAAAACTTTATGGACAAGGACAATAGTGACATAGGAAATCCAGAAATGCATTCTCTTCCCAATGGAAAGGGATTGGCCATAGTCAACTTGATTGACCAAATAGTAAAGAGAAAGGCTAAGTCTAAGATAGTCCCATGTACTATTACCTAAGGGTCCATATATTTTTATTGCCAAAGGAAGGGGCTTTGGTTATGAAGCTGCCAAACTTACCTAAGGATGGTAAAGTCAATAAGTTTGACTTTATTTCAAGTAAAGTCCATGGTCTAACTCTATTAAGTTCCTACTTGGAGATTCTTATTACATGATGTGGCTGGGTCACAAGTTGATGTTTTAAGAATCAAAGAAAAGTAAAGAAACTTAAAGGAAGTATATGCTGATTCTGATCGCGAAGATGGATTTAGATCGCATGGGTCGGTGAACAGAATTTTGACCACGTGCTTAAGAGTTATGATAGATTGCTTAGGAATAGATGACAACAAGTTTTCATATACATCTGCATTGTAAGGATTAGTTTTTCTGCAATGTTTTAAAATAAAAGAAGAGTTTTTAATTTTATTTATTTTTAAAAAATATCCTTACAATGGCATTTGGAAAAAAAAAACATGTTTATATGATTCCATTGATAGCAATATTGGAAATATGAATTTGAGTCTTTCATCCGTGGTAGTGTCTAAATTTACCAAATAAGGAAAGATTCTCATCACCCAAGTTTCAGTTGGATAGAAACTTGGAATCATGCAAGTTGTATAGTATGATGAATGAGAACTTTCGAGCATTGGAAAATTAAGACTAACTGCTTGTTCACATAGATGTGTGAGTCAAGAGAAGGACTAAGGGATCAAGTACACTTTCTTGTGCACTTGTCAAAGTCCACCACAAAAGATGGATAATACTATTCGTCATGATTTACTAAGGTTTAGTAAATATGATTATACTTACAAGCTTAAGTATAATTCTGAAGCATTGAAATTTTTTTCAATGTATGACAGAACGAATAAGAAGAATCAAATTAGGCAGAAGGATAAAAGTTTCTCAAATATGAAAATATGGGAGAGTCCTTTAGTATCATGTTTTAATATCATCTTAATGATTTTGAGACCTAATCACAATTCATCGTCTAAGTGCATTCTGAGAGTTAAGAAGAGGAGTTATGAATTGTTGAGGTGGTTAAATCAAGAAGATGATTCATACTTCATTCGAAAACAGTTCATAGAGTTATACTCTAAGATTGTAACTTGAGTGACATGTCTTAAAGAAGGTTTAAAACACTTGTCAAATGTAAGAGTAAAAGTTTTCTACTCTTGTACATTTTAAATTGGTAAGTTGTGATGTTTTGGATAAAACAAAGATCAACTAAGGCTAATTGTGTTAAGTGTCTGTCTTGATTAGAATCCACACACTATCTCTTGAATATTTGGCAAGAAAGTCTTATAGGTCAAGGAGACAGTGGGAGTCTAAAAGATCCTGAAAGGGTTTCAAGAAGTAATCAAGAACAAAAACCTGTATTTCATCACTAGCACACAACTACAGGTTTATAACCTATCGTGTTGACATTTTTGTGCCCATTCCAGTTAAATTGGCTATACATTTGAGTTCTACATGTTCTTAATTGTTTGGATAACTACTAGGAAGCAATGGTAGGCCCTTGAGCTGCCAGGTGACAAGAAGTTAAGATTGCACAAGTTTAATCCATATGAGTTAGGATTTGTCACTAACCTAGTCATGTGGTTATGGTTTTGACAAATTCACATGGATAGGAATGCTTACACCATAAAATCTAAGTGTCATAAGGTTTCTCTTCGATTCATGAAAATGATGGTAAGGAAACTCTTTCACTAAGTAGATTTTAAGTAGATAACAATTGTGATATTTGCAGTTCTCAAAGTCGTTAGTGGAGCGTGCGTGGTTAACCGGCACACTAACATTGACTTATGAGAAATGGCAAAAGGTCTAAACAATTTAGACTATGATTACGACATCCCTTTTCATAGTTCTGAAATTGTTTAGACACACATGTGAGCTATCTAAGAGAGGTGTATGATATTGATAAAGTCTTATCAAGGCAATCTAGTATCAGAAATCTGAACTTTGGTAAGAAAGTCAATAAAGTATTGATTTCTAGAAGTCCAGATGATTTTTGGGTACATGTCGAAGCTAGTGGGAGCATAAGTCTTATGCTATTAATCATCATGTTAGTGGGTGCATGATAAAGGTTGCAAGTTAGCAATGTTAATTATAGAAAACAAAAGGTCTCAATTGGGAAAAGTTGTTTTGTTATAATTAAGGGAGAGGAAATTATACTTCATCTTAAATCTAAAAGCTTATATTGAGGTCTTAATAGTATTTAATCAAGAATATATATATGACTTTCATGTTGGAATGGCTCGACATAAGGAAATTCTATGTATGGGTTCATTATTTGCGTTCTAAAAGTCGATTATGATTACGACATCCCTTTTCATAATCTGAATTATGAGAACTTGGCAAATAGAAATGGAAATATTATAGCAAAAGACTGGTTTAGTCTTTATGTGAGACATCATGAATCGTGTCCCATATGCTTCAGATATAGGATCGATTACATGTGCTATATTCATCCTTTCTAAAATTTTCCAAATGCCTGGGGCATTAAGAAGGGAAAAGGTCTAGAATTGGATATGACTAAAATGATTAAGCAATTGTTGAGGACAATCTAAGGTTTACCAAGGATTGGTTGCTCAAGGATAGTTGGAAGTATAGTGTTGACTTTGGAAGGACCATATTGACATAGTTTGAAAAGAGGCAACTCTTGTTCGGAAGTGATAGTCAAAATGGAATATGGAAATGGTTCAAAGTTAGAAAGTATTCAATCTGTAAGATTAGGAAACTTAATGCAAGAAGGATGTTTCCAAGGAGTTGATCTCCGTTGGAATACTCTGTAATGATTGTTGCCAAGTCTGGTTGAATTTGTGCATAATCATTACAAGAGGATCAATGCATATAAGTTTAGAATCTAACAGATTTCAGTAAATGGCATGAATTTGGAATTTTTGCATTTGTAGTAAGGGTTTGGGACTGTGAAAAGATGATCATTGGAGTTATGCTCAATTGATCTATTTCACAAAGTAAAGATCATAGACAAACATAGTATGCATACTTTGTGTATGGCATGACTAGTGTTTAGAAAACATAGTGTACATGCTTGGAGCATGGGACAACTATTGTTTTAAATTCAAGTATAAAGTCGATAAAACCGAAACAATGAATAATGAGTAATCAATATGGTGATAAATAAAAGTGTTTATTTATATTCATAGGGTTTGATACCATATTTGATTCATTTATTCTTGTGTTTCACTTTGCATGTTTTGACTTCCAGAATAAACTAGGTTATTCTTCTGGAATGACTAAGTTATTCAAACCATCCACAGTCGGTCATATGTTGGAAGTAGATATGAATTAAGACTGTCATGGGTTGGATTGTAGAGGTATAAGATGTTGGACAAAGGGCTACAACACTCATGAGTGCTCATAAGTTCTGAGTATTGGATTCAACCCGCGCTCATTGGAATCACTTCATGGATTTTATCATGAGTGATCATGAGACGATAATATCTTATATACTTCAAACCTAGAGATATGAGTTGTTATTATGAGTTGCTTGTACATTGATTGCACGAAAACGCATTCGGTAACTCGGTGTTATAAAACATGCCTTTATGTATGATTCAACAAGTAGTAAAACAAGCCATATGAGTCGAAGTTTATCCATTCCTTTTACCTTCAGGATAAAAGCGATATCTGTGGGCCCCTTGATGATTTAATGATGATACATGTGAGTGCTTGGCCAAGCCAGGACTGATTTGATTTGTTTAATCAGTCAGTCATCATGAATTGGAAATCGGGAAACAACAAATGGACAGAGAGAATGATTATAATCCATGTCTCAGTCCATATGATATCTAGAATGGAGGAATATATGATCCCTTATCTAATGGACAAGTTCGTTGAAAAGATCAGAGTTCGACAGCGACTTTAAGAGATATGATTGCCAGTTAGGTTTTGAAGTCATACTCAATAATAGTTTTGGACTTATCCAAGTAAGAGACTGTTGGATTAATGTCTAATTCCATAACTATATTTGGTATGTACTTGACCTGAACCGGCATGGTCCATTTGGGTTGCACTTCACCGACACAATTTATATGGATCGTCTTTTGAGAATAGTATATTTATGATTTATATTAATATATTATATGTTCTAATATATTAACACATAATCATATTATTTAATTAGTATTGATGAAGAATTAATTTATAATTAATTAAGTGATCAAAATGAACTAATTAAATATGGACTCTTATATATATGGAATGGACCAAGTTCATTTAGGTTGGGATAAGCTTTCATGGATAGTCCATGGAGTGTTTAACCCATGGATCATATGAAATGAAAGGTCATGGGTTTAACCCTAGTTTCCATACTATATAAAGATGTCCTTGGTTGGTGAAATTAGACGAGTGTGGTACACTAAGAAGGGCTAGCCTATTTCACTAGAGAGAACCAAGTATCCATATTCTCTAAAGTCTTCCAAGATGTTTTCGTGATTTGTGATTCCACTTGAGGCTTCCACACTATTGGGGCTAAGCTCTTAAAGCTTGAAGACATCAAGCTACATCAAAAGGTATGTCATCTAACTAGTACTTTGTAGTATAAGAACTTCATAATATGCTAGTTAGGATTTAAGCCTTTGAATGTTCTTATTTGCATGTATAATAGAGAAAACATAGATCCAAGGTTTATAGGGTTGCATGTACACCATAGGAGTGTTAGAATGCTCAAAACCCAACATATACCTTTCCCAGAAGTTCTAAGGTGAAATAAACACAGATCAACACAACTCCTTCTTGTCCCTTGGCTTGGAATCCTCCCCCTCTCTTCAAAAGATGCACCAAACACTCAAAGTTAGCTCAAAATACTCTCTCTAAGCTCAATGGCCGATTAGGGTTTACTCTCAGTGAAGGTGAGTTGCAAATGAGGCTATAAATGCCCTTAAATATGCCCCAAACCCGGGGATTTAGGATTTCTCTTCACAGCGTCTACTCGGTGAGTTGGCACTTCGGACACATCGAGTAGATCATTAATCCACGTGACATATCACGTCCCTACTCGACAAGTTGTAGCACCAACTCGTCGAGTCGCTTAATAGTCCTTCCCAAAAACCTGAATAAACAATATACCTAGAAGTCCGGATGTTACAATTAGCACATAATCATAACAGATAACACATAGTAGTCAATTATCAGAAAGACAATCATCTCAACTATAACTCTTATTAGTGGGTTGGCCTTGGTGCCTTATACACACTTCAACTGGAAGGTAACTCACCTCGATGTCGTGTAGTGTCTGCACTGTCCTCGGTAGGGAAATCAACTCGTCTCAACCCCTCAATTCCTACACAACAACCTTTCTTGATTACCATTTCATACTCATAACCCCTTACAAAGGTCAAATAAGGTCCATGTCAATGTCAAGGTTAAAACCCTGGTCAAAGTCAACATCCAGTTTACTCAACTCGCCGAGTTGGTCCACCAACTCGTAGAGTCCGCACTTCCACAAAAGCTAAAACCCCGACTCTACTTGTCGAGTTTAGAAAGAGCTTGATGAGTTCTCCTCCAACCAAACATCGGGACCTTCTTCAACCGACTCGTCAAGTTCATCCTTGAACTCATCGAGTTCATCTTCATCCGAATGAAGGTGTCTAGTCTATGACTTGCTGAGTTCTCGTTGAAGTTGTCAAGTCCGTCTTCATGGGATTGGGACATTGCCTTGAAATCAACGAGTTCCATGACTTCCAGGTCCCTAATGAGCCCAGACGACTAAGTGCTCTTCTATCTTAACACCTGGTCCATTAACAGAAAGGGTTTGATGGGAACACGACCCAACTCACCGAGTCCCATGAACGACTCACTGAGTCCCTCTTTGTCCAAAACAATCTAGTCAATTTCATTTAGCCTCAAAGAATCCAAACCATAGATCTTACCTCCTAGGGTCCATATTATACGTAAAGTTACAAACTTGGTGTCCATCCATATTATACGTATAGTATGTTCTTTATGTTCCAATGTATTGTGTGTTCTCTTTGTATAGTATATAGTATGTTCTTCGTTATTTATCATTATAGTATGTTCTTTTTGTTTCTCGTTATAGTCTGTTTGAACTGACTCATGTATGAACTGACTCTTGTATGTTTCTTTGTACTAGAAATAGTGAATAGTAGGCCTGTAAACTATACCTATTATAGTTAGTAATATGCTTTGTAATAGAATAACTGAGTATGTATATACACCGTTGCTACCTAAAGGTGTTTAGCTGATGTATGAAATTTTATATCTATACACACATACATAATATATAACTAACATTTAAACGACCCTCGAATAAACAACCGATACCCTAAGTCCACAACCAGACAAGGAACAGGAAATAGAGCGAGCTATCAGTCCAAAGTCCTTTCAACCTTATTCATATAATTATACCTATATAGACATGATTTTGACAATATATTAGTTTAAAAGAGTTTGATAAAGAGTTTAGCATATAAAAGAGTTTGATAAAATGTTTTGAAATAGTTTGTTTGACAAAACTGCTTGTAGTATAAGAAATCCATTTGTTTGATAGTTATTAATCACATGTGATTGATATAATAACTATAATGTTTTGAACTTGTACTCCCCCCGATAAAAGCATCTAAAATCATTTAAAACGTAAATTAAGGGGTATGAACTCACCTGCGGTGAGTGATGCGAATGTAAGATCGGTATAGGATGCTAAGTGTCAAGTGAAGTCTCGAGTACACACGGATCCTATTTAGCATATAATTGCACATATATGTATAAAATTAGTGTATATAACGATAATTATGATATGGAACCACCTTAAGGACTAAGGAACACTTAAACTAAGTGTTAGAATCACATGTGATTGTATAAGGGAAGTTCAAGGCCACACTAAGATGTGTACGACTATTGAGTGTACGGTCATGGAGTGTACGGTCGTACACCCATGGAAGAAGTATGAATAAAGGGTGTTTATGGCCTTATCAAGCATCCATTAAGTGTTCAAGATCCTATGTTGAGACATAATATGAGATTTCGGCCAAGACATGCACTAAACTAGGGTTTACGGCCATATGAGGTGTGTACGACCGTACACCCTTGGAGTTCTTGCATTAGATGAAGACTTAAGGCTAGGAATTAAGTATTCTTCAAACATAACTAGAAGATAGAAGAGATACTCATGATTTGGAAGCTTGATAGGAGTTCACGGCCACCAAGAACTAGTGTGTGTTCTTGGTGAAAGATGAAGATCTTGAAGATCTAACCAAAAAGATGAATTTCATGGATGAAATCAAAGGGTGGTACTAGATAAAGCAACGTATCAACTAATCAATGGAAGGAATAATTACATTTGTGAAGATCAAGGTGAAATGCTTGATGATAATTAAGAGAAAATCAGACTTTTTGACTTGGGAGGGTGAGAAGCAAAGAAAAAATGAAAGAATATCTTATATATGGGGATGAGTTCACGACCATTTTGAGTGTACGGCCGTACACTCCTCTTGAAGGAGTGTTTGGTTCGAATGCAATGCGAAGAACTTAAGTTAACTCATCCCTAAACCCATACCTTGAATGCACTAGGTTTAGAACACTCAAACAGACCCTAAATATTGCTAAAAGATAGCAAAAACGAGTCTAACTTTGATTGAATTGAATGGCTATATAAGATAGAAATTCCAGGTTGTCATATCATCCTCCGTTAGAGTGAATTTCATCCCAAAATTAGAGTTTAAACAATTACAAATACTAGGCGAAAAGATGAGGGTATTTCAGTTTCATTTGATCCTCGCGCTCCCAAGTGAATTCAGGTCCCCGCTTGGCATTCCAGTGAACCTTCACTATCGGGATACGACTTTGCGTCGCTTACTTGACCTCTCGTTCAATGATCTCTACTGGTTCTTCCACGAATTTGAGGCTCTCGTTGATATTGATCTCGTCGAGTGGGATTACAAGAGTCTCGTCAGATAGACACTTTTTCAAGTTCGATGCGTGGAAAGTAGGGTGTACGTTACTAAGTTTGTGAGGTAGTTTGAGTTTGTAAGCTACATGGCCAATTCTAGAAATAATGTTGAAAGGCGCTATGTATCTTGGATTTAACTTTCCATGCTTTCTAAAGTGTATCAAACCCTTCCAAGGGGAGACTTTCAATAAAACGTGGTCACCCACCTGGAATTCCAAAGGTTTCCTTCTCTTGTCTACGTAGATTTTCTGACAGTCCCTAGAGGCTTTCAATCGTACACGAATCTGAAAGGTCTTCTCTGTCGTTTCCCGTATGATTTCCGGACCTGTGAGAGTGCTGTTAAGAACTCGTCCTTTAGCTAATTGTCTGCCACCCACCTCAGCCCAGCATAGAGGGAATCTACACTTTCGGCCATAGAGGGCTTCAAATGGAGCAACCTTTATGCTCGTGTGACAACTATTGTTGTAGGAAAACTCGACAAGGGGTAAATGAGTATCCCATTCCCTTCCAAATTCTATAACATAGGCTCGCAACATATCTTTGAAGGTTTGAATAGTCCTCTCACTTTGTTCGTCGGTCTGTGGATGGTAAGCTGTACTCATGTCCAGCCTAGTTCCTAGGGAACTTTGTAGCGACTTCTAGAACCTTGAAGTGAATCTACTATCTCTATCAGAGATAATAGATATGGGAACACCATGCAGTCGTACGATCTCCCTAATGTATTTTCTCGTTAGTTTCTCCATCTTGTCAGTTTCCTTAATAGGCAGGAAGTGTGCGGACTTTGTTAACCTGTATACGATCACCCAAATGGTATCGAGACCACCCAATGTCTTGGGCAATTAGGTTATGAAGTCCATTGTGATCCGCTCCTACTTCCATTCCGGTATCTCTGGTTGTTGTAGTAACCCTAAGTATTTCTAGTATTCGACATTATCCTTGGCGCAAGTGGCATTTAATCATGAATGTAGCAATCTCTGCTTTCATGTTAGGCCACCAGCATAACTTTTTGAGATCCAGATACATCTTTTCTGAACCTGAGTGGAAGGAATATCGAGTGTTGTGTGCTTCAGTCATGACTAAGTCTTTGAAATCACCGTGCTTCAGTGTCTAGATCTGGTCCATGAGGTATAAGGTTCTGCTACCCTTGGCTTCCAAGTTTTTATCCATCCCTCTCAGGGATTCATTGGCCACATTTTCAGGTTTCAAGGCTACCAGTTAAGCCTCCTTAATTTGTGGTTACAGATGTGAATGGATAGTCATAGTCAACGATTAGACTCTACGACCAGGATGCTCACTCACTATGAGGACAAGGAATATGTCCTCTACAAGGAGCTAAAGGAAATTGATGAGTCTTCTGTGACTCTTCAGGAGATTGGTGAGTTTAGGTCACATGAGAAGGATGCCACGAAGGCAGCATGTATCATGCTTACCACTATGTCAACAGAACTCCAAAAGTCCTATAAGGACTTCTATCGTTTTGAGATGCACCAGGACCTGATGGAAAGATACCATCAGAGTGCTCATCAAGAGATGATTACACCAAAAATGAAGGATGGTGAACCCATCACGACCCACTTGCAAAAAATGCAAAGGTTTGTGGACCGTTTGCTCAAGTTGAATATGAACTTTGATGAGGAGTTGGCTATAGATATCATTCTACACTCCTTTCCTCCATGTTATGATCAGTTTCGCATGACTTATCATATGAACAAGGAGGAAGTCACTCTGTGCAAGCTTCAGGGCCTTTTCAGGACTATTGAAAGTCGTCTCAAAGGTAAAAATGTTGAATCTACTCCTACTGCTAATACCCATCTTCTAGCAATTGAACAAGGAAAGGGGAAGAACAGGAAGGCTCTTTCTAAAAGCCGCAAGGGAAAGTCTCATGATGGATCCTCTTCAAGTGGAAACAAAGGTGGTTCTACGGCTCCCTCTACCATTCCTAATGAAGTAGAGTGTTTCTATTTCCATGAAAAAGGGCACTGGAAGCGAAGCTGCCCAAAATACTTGCAGGATGTCAACAATGTGATGGTTAAACCCACCCATGCAGGTATTTATACTATTCTATCTAAAAAATCATCACATGCTAACTCTTGGGTGCTTGACACAGGTTGCGGATTTCACATTTGTTTTGATGTGCAGGGCCTAAAAAGAAGTAAGGATGTGGAGCACGGGAAGATAAACTTCATTATGGGGAATAGGAAAGTATCACATGTCACCAAGATTGGAGTTTACTCTTTATTGCTTAGTAGTGGGTTAGAAATAGATTTGAATAAATGTTGCTACTCATCTGACATGGCGAGAAATACTATTTCCTTTCATGGTTTGTACAAACAAGGCTATAGTTTTTCATTTGATAATGAAATTGGTGCTATTAATGCTTTTTGCAATGGTGTGTTTTATTTTAAAGCATTACCTTGTAATGGTGTATATGAAACTGTGAATGTTGTAGACAACATAGGAAATAATGTATTGCACATCGATTCTTCCAATGATTTGGATAAGGCATCCTTGTGGCATTGTCATCTTGGACATGTCAACAAGAAGCACAAAGGCCAACTCCAAAAGGCTAGAGTTTTGGAGGCCTTTAACTTAAGTTCGGATGACACTTGCGAAGGTAACTCAACTTGATGTCGTGTAGTGTCTGCACTTTCGTCAATACGGAAATCAACTTGTCTCAATGTTAGCTCCGATTCTGGATCTAAAACTGATAATCAAACAAACATGAATCAAGAGTAACATAGTAAGATGAATGAATTGAGCTTGCACACGATTAAACACAAGAAATCGTCAGGTACAACTCAAGACTGGCAGTAAACTTCTAGAGCAACCAACCATTCAAAATACCAGCTCCTACACTATTTATACTTAACTGGACCGCAAACGGAGTTTGTAGCCGTAAACACGTTTACGGCCGTAAACGTGTTTACGGTAGTAAACACAACAAAGTTTAAATTAACATAAAGTGAAATTACAGACACAAAACAAAACACATCACATGCTAAGCCTAGCCCAAACCATTTACATGGCCCTTCAATCTCCCCCTTGATTTGGAACAGGCTTGGATTTAGTCTTTGTTCATAGCCAGCACGTCGGACCTCCCCATAGCTCCATTCCATATTCTCTTGTCAATAATTGTAGCCACCATCCTTGTATATTACTTTGCAGCAGGCTCAAACAGCTCATCATCAACAACAATTTGACAACTTGCAAGCTGATGAATGTCTTGTTCACCAAATTTAAGTAGATCCCTTTTGTCATACAAGCGAATACAATCTTCCTTGAGCTTGATGACAGCAGCATCTGATGTTTCATCATACACCCAATAAAGCATAGAGTGTAGAGATCCATCAGGACAATTTTGAGGAACAGGGATGTGTTTTACTTGAGCAGTTGCTGGCCACATTACCACCCGGATAGGCTCGCTGGTTTCTTTATCCAATACATGCTTGTGAACTGCAACAAAGGACTCTGCAGTTCTCATTGATGGAAATCCTTTAGCGACTTGATATTCCAAAAATGATTTGAATTGATTGGCCTTGGAATTCTTTGACGGATTCGAGAAGGGAGCTTTAGATAGCCTAATGAGATCAACCTTAGTAAAGGAGTTGAAATCATGAGCATCCTTGTACAGTTCTTTATTTCCACTCTTCCTTCGAACCATGAACATATCTAGTGTATCATGAAATCCCCATGAGATAATTCCTGACCTATCACCATATATGCCTCTGAAGGTTTGAGTGCTTAGGTCAGTGAAGGTTACTTGAGGTCTATCCCAAGGAGATTTATAATCCACACTTCTTTTAAAGAGCCATTTATTCTTGTCAGTCGACTTATCAGCAACTTTCTTTTGTTTAGCTCCTTTTTGCCTTTGCAGCTCTGTAAGCCTGTTCTGGATCCATGTTAAAACGATCAACAACGATGGAAGATCGGATTGGTTGAGAGGAAATAAGGAACCACCAGCATCGAATATAGTGCTGTGATCTTCATTTATGGATTTGGTTGAGACAATAGCCGGCGTGATTTTTGGAGGAGCTGTAGCACTTTGTGTCGTTGAACTTCAATTTGAAAATCTCAGAACAAGCCTTCGTCGTTTTGTCGGAGGAGGAGTGGCTTGAATGGTGGTAACATCTTCTTCCATTGGCGTAGATGTAGGTATCCCAGTATCAAGAGGAGGAATTCCTGACACTGTCACCATAGGAATTGCTATTTTTGCCTCTGGATTGGAAGTGGAAGGAGCAGTCATAAAAATTTCTTCTTCTACCCTTGTCTCAGCAGTTACATGAGCTACTTCATTGACATCACTAAGCAAGTTGTCGAGGTTTACATCAGACAAAAATACATCATCATTGTTATCAAGGTTTACTGGGATATCATCTCTCTCAAAATCCGTGACATCAACATTCTCATTTTCTTTGTCATCTTTTCTCAAGTCCACATTGTAAGTACATTGAACCTGAACAGACTGCAATTCCTGTTCATCATTGACTTAAGTTTCGAGGGTTGGGGTTTCATCATCCTCGTGATCTGAAACAGTGATGATGCCTATAGACGATACTCTTTCTGATGAAGTTGGCTCATTGATCTCTGTAAATTGTCCGAACTTCACCAAGGGATGAAGACCTTGAAATACCACTTTACCCTTTCTGTTTTGTTTGATGAGCCCAATGGAGTGAGGACCCAAATACTTTGTGTCCATCCCATCGCCAGGTTTAACCATGTCAGGAAACTGATCATCAATGATGGTCGGAATAAATCAGGGTTACATCAGAAAAGAATCTCTGTACCCCCGAGTTAGTGCACCAATGTTCACAAGAAATTCATCAAAGATGTAATTTGAAAAGTTTAACTTGTTGCCAGCTGCCAGGGAAACAATAGCCCCTGTGTTCCTGATTGAGATCTCACCCGCTCCCGATCTCCTTCCTGACACACAACTAATGAACACGTGAGCCAAAAATCGCCAGTAAGGAGGCAGAAGCTTTTTCACGGTTGGAGGAAAAGAGCCCTCATATCCCATTCTTTCAAGAATCTTTTGAATTTACGCAGCATCAGCTTCAGTTGGATAGTCAGAATTATCAAGAATCATCTAAGTTTCTCTGATATATTGCTCCGAAATCTGGATCTTGCAATTTTGCACCACAGCTTCAATGATCATTTCCTTATTCTTCTCGGTTACTTTGGCTGTTTTCCAGAACTCTTGAATACGAATTTCATAAATGATAGGATTCACCATAATCGCATAAGCCAAGCAACACTCTCGAAGACGGTACATCATGGACATGAAGTCTCTGTGAGCCGCTGGTGGATCATCCACCACAATTGCAATGTTGTGCATCTCGGCTGTTTTAAGATATGCCATTATCTGCACTAAACAAGCGAAGTAAGAAAACAAAGTATTTAAAATTGACACACTTAAGGTATTTCTTAAATTCATCCCAACACAAGAGTTCACGGTCAGCATTGGTCAATGAACCTTTACGGTCAAAATTGGTCAATGGACCGTAAACAGAGTTTATGGCCGTAAAGCCAAAACCGAGTTTACGGTCATAAGGCAAAAGGACCGTTTACAGTCGCAAGGTCGAAAGGGAGTTTACTGCCTGTGAGTTTACGCCCTGTGAGTTTACGGTCTATGAATTTACTCTTTACGGGTTTACAGTCTATGAGTTTACACTTTATGTGTTTACGGTCTATGAGTTTACTCCCTATGAACATTCAAAAACCGTAAACTCCGACAAGCTTCAAACCTAAATTATTCCTATGATTCTAAGTCGATTTGAACAAGAAATACAGTTTCAGAGTCGGAATTCACATACCTTTTTCGTGGACTAAACGATTTTGAGAAAAGATGCACCTGATTTTTTCGAAATTTAGAGCGATTTGGGCAGTTTGTGGTTTTGCAGTGAGTGAGGCGGTAAAGAGTGTTCACTGCAGTAAACTCTCGCTTTTATACTCCTTTGAGTTTTTCAGGCTGCATACACTGTTAAACTTCTAGTCCAATTTCCAAGCAAGTCTTTTAAAAAATAAAGCCTTTTGAGGATTATTAAAAGAAAATATTTAAAAATAAAATAAAAATAAAAATAAAATTCTAACTAAGCAACATAAGTAAGCCTTTTTGACTTCATCTTGAGGTACTAGGATCAAAGTTCTTGGACAACCTTGATCCACTTGTCGGTACCTTTCATTTTCACATCTTTGTATGGTCAATCGTCGGTATTGTTGTCCACTTAAACACGACAAATTGTGACAGATTTAGGACACTATTTGTTACAAGACAAAGTGAACTTAAGATACTAAAATTTATATCTGACCCTAATTCCTTAGATACTATATCTTAAGGACCATTCATCTGACGACGACCAGGGATATTGTTGTCCACCTAAATTGAGTATCGAGATCTATAGAGAATCTTTGAGTGTTCAATTTTAATTGTACTGGAACGTGTTTCCCGCTTCCTGATATGCCCTAGCCATCAGGAACTTCCAGAGTACTCCTTACACCGGGTGAGCAGACAACTATTTAGAGAGAGGATAGATTTAGAATTCTATTACTTATTACTTATAACTTCAGAGGGGTTGAGAAGTAGAAGGTTGCATATGCTGTGTACCAGGTCGGATTAGAAGTCGCGCAGAGGAGACAACATATGGCTAACAGATAAGAAGTCTTTCACATATATAACCTGCAGAGAAATAAAGTTGCATATGTTGTGTACCAGGTCGGATTGGAAGTCACGCAAAGGAGACAACATATGACTAACAGACGGAAAGAAAGAAAATGATATTCTACAGACCTAATTTATCGGAATTTACCAGTCGCTCCATCCAGTCGGAATTAAGGACAGAATCCGCACATCAAGGAAAAGTTAAACCGTTGTTCCAAGTACGGGTTCATTTAATGTGACGAGTAGATTCCCATATATATCTCCCTGCTCAACCTATCCGAGCGTCGTATTGTCATGCTGAACGGATCTAACTAGGTCAAGATTTGTCAAGTCTATAAATTTCCTAAGTTCAACTCTGCCTAGTCAAGTCCATTTAGAATCTTTCGTGCCTACTGACGCATCAAACCAGAGCATAGACCCTTCAACTTTGGGTATGTTACGCAGACTCAGGTTGCCTGTTATCACTTGATAATATCACTTCCCATAACATCTCCCTCAAGCAGCATATTTCATAACCAACAATTTTTTTTATTTTCTGATTTTTTAATGTTTTTGGATTTTTAAAATTTTCTAATTTTTGTTTTGTTATTATTTCTCCCCCTAAATATGTGCATAGGAAAGAAACAAAAGTAAATGCGCAAATTTAAACTATCCTAAAAACAAAAATTAATCCTCAAAACGAATCATTTTTAAAAATCCCACAAGCACATCGAATCGAGCTTTGTTAAACGGCTTATTGAACAAATCCGCCACATTTCTAGCGGTGGGAACCTGTTCTAGCCGGATTTGCGAGCGCTCATAACAATGTCTGATGAAATGAATTTTGATGTTAATGTGCTTGGTTTTGGAATGTTGGACAGGATTTTTAGTTATTTGTATAGCGGCCTCATTATCACAATGAATTGGGGTTTCTAGATAGTTCAGACCGTAATCCAAAAGCTGATGTTGGATCCAGATAACTTGAGAACAGCACGCCGAGGCAGCAACGTATTCCGCTTCTGCTGTAGAAGTAGATACAGTATGTTGTTTCTTGCATTGCCACGATACCAGTCTATCACCAAGGAACTGACACCCTCCTGATGTTGATTTCATGTCAAGCTCACAACCTCCATAATTACTGTCAGCAAAAGCATATAAATTAAATTCAGAATTTTTCGGATACCAAAGACCCAGTTTTGGACTGCCTTTCATATACCAAAAGATTCTTTTGTCAGCAATAAGATGTGAAAGTTTAAGATTAGCCTTATAGCGAGCACATTGACACACTACAAACATGACGTCGGGACGACTTGCAGTGAGATACATCAAGGAACCGATCATCGATATGTAGTGAGTTTGATCTACAGATTCACCGTCAATATCTGGAATCAGCAGGGGTCTTTCAGCCATGGGAGTTGAAGTAGGTTTCGCGTCTGAAAATCCAAACTTCTCAAGAATATCTTCAACATACTTTGCTTGATGTAGCAAGATTCCGGTTGAATTTTGATTGACCTAAAGCCCCAAAAACATGGTCATTTCACATAGAGAACTCATCTCAAATCTCTTCTTCATGACACTTTCGAACTCTTTGCAAAGCTTTGGACATGTGGACCCGAAGATGATGTCGTCACCATAGATCTGAACCAGTATCTCATCATCACCCACATGCTTGATGAATAAAGTTTGATCAATAGTACCGCGAGAATAGCCATGTTCGAGCAAGTGCTTTGTTAGGGTTGCATACCATGCTCGAGGAGCTTGATGTAACCCATACAATGCCTTGTCCAACTTATAGACATGATTAGGGAACTTTGAGTCAATAAGCCCAGGGGGTTGATCAACATAAATTTCTTCCTTCACCTTGCTGTACAAGAAGGCAGTCTTGACATCCATCTGGTAGACCGTGAAATTCTTATAGGAAGCATACGCGAGGAAGATTCGAATAGCCTCCAGACGATCCACGGGAGCATACACCTCAGTATAATCAAGACCCTCGATCTGTCGAAACCCTCGGACCACCAAACGTGCTTTATTTCGAACGATTTCACCAGAATCATCCTGCTTATTACGATAGACCCAACGCGTGTCAATAGACCGTTTGCCTTTTGGTAACTCAACCAGTTTCCAGACCCCCAGTTTTTCAAATTGATTTAGCTCTTCATGCATCGCGTCTACCTAGCTGGGATCATTTAGAGCCATCTCAATATTTTTGGGCTCAACTTGAGATATAAAGCAAGAGTAAAGACATTCATTAACGTCTCCACTCTGACTTCTGGTTTTAACTCCATCACCCAGCTGGCCAATGACATTTTCGATCGGATGATCGCGCTGAATTCGGGAAGGTATGTCTTGGCTGATCTCATTGATAGAAAAAGGAAGAGTGTGAATATTGAAACCTCCATGTTCTGTTGTTTGAGTCCGATTAGAAGACTCTACTACAAATTCATTTGCAATTTCTTCAAGAAAGAGGAGTTCCATAAATGTTGTATTGACAACGGAAGCATCTCTAGACATGAACACTCTTTCGATGGGTGTTTGACGTGTAGCATCAGAATTAGGAGTTTCAGTTGGAATCTTAGACACTGTACTAGTCGGTTGTACAGATGACTCCCCCTCAGATTGAGCAGAGAGCTCCCCTTCAAGTGGAGCAGAGGATTCCCCTTCAACCGTTGGGGGTCTGTAAACAACCTCTTCATCTTTGTCTTCAATCACATGAACATTATTCAAACCGGAGGAAGATCCACTTGAATTATTCGAAGGCACGTTTAGAGATATAAATAGGGATGTGTAATCAAATAACCAGTCGGGACCCACTCTAGCATCACTTTCATTCTCCTCCAACCAGCGCACGTCATAAGATTCAGTAATCTGCTTAGTCCTTTTGTTGTAGACCCTATATGAGGTGCGCGCAGCATACCCCACAAAGTAATAGTCATCATCTTTGGCATTAAATTTAGGGTTGGAATCTAGGTGAAGAAGGGTGCAAGGACAGCCAAATACAAGGAAATGGCTTACGGAAGGCTTGTGTCCATAAAGAATCTCGTATGGTGTCTTCATTTGTGCTTTGTTGATTAGAACACGATTCTGCACGTAGCAAGCAGTGTTAATCGCCTCGGCCCAAAAGAATACAAGTAGATTGGAGCCACAAAGCATTGTCCTTGCAGCGTCTTTCAATGTTCTGTTCCTCCGTTCAACAACACCGTTTTGTTGAGGCATGTGAGCAGAACTAAATTGATGCACTATTCCCTTTTCTGCGCAAAAATGATCATGAATCGAATTCTTGAATTCAGTTCCATTATCAGTGCGAAGCACCTTCACTTGATTGTTAGTCTGCTTCTTAATCATCACCACGAACTTCTTTATCAGATCAACAACCCCTGTTTTGTTGGATAAGAAAAAGACCCAGGTAAATCTAGAGAAATCATCAATCACAACAAGACAGTACGAGCTTCTATTGATGCTCAGGACGTTGACCGGGCCAAATAAGTCCATATGCAAAAGTTGAAGCACTTGATTGATTGAGCTGATTTGCTTGGGCAAATGTGGTTTCCGATGATGTTTGCCTTGAGCACAGGAAACACACTTCTCAAAGGTGATAAAGTCTCTGACAGGAAGGCCTCGGACCATCTCATTTTTCGCAAGACGATTCAGGTTTTTCGCATTAGCATGACCAAGTCTTCGATGCCATAACATTGCATTGTGTTTGGAAACCTTTGAGAATAAACACGTGACTTGTTCAGGTAGGTTACTGTTCATATCAATGATGTAGGCGTTCCCATCCCGTTTTGATTTGACTAGAATCCATTCTTATGGGATGACGATGCCAGGCTTGAGAATTATACACTCTTTATCAGTAAAGTGCGTTGAGTAGCCTTTGTCACATATCTGAGAAACACTCAACAAACTATGCTTTAATTCGGGTGAAAAGTTGACATTTTCAAAGCTCAACACTCCATTTGTAATAGTTCCACGCTGTGTGATCTTTCCACTGTCTCCGCCCGCAAAGGAAACATAACCCCCATTAAAAGATTGAATTTCGCTCAGTTGGGAGATGGCTCCAGTCATATGCCGGGAACAGCCGCTATCGACGTACCAAGGACGGACGATATTCCTCCGCAACTGTCCCTACAAAATGAGCGGAATCATTTAGACTTGGGAACCCAGGTCATCACTGTCTTGGGTTTCCTTTTCACCTTTTCTGATTTAGACTTTAAAATTTGCAAATTAGGATCTTCATTTCTAATCACTTCAGAAGGAGGTAATGATGAACTAGAGAGCGATTTGGGCTTCCATTGAAGTTTAGGTTTTACAACAGTCTCTGATGATATTGAAATAGACTTCAAAGGAGTTTGCATAGACCTTCTGGATTTTCTACCAAAATTAGTAGAAGATCTAGAAGTGCTTTTTGATGAAACCGATCTTGGCTGAGCCTTGTTCGGTTTTGACAACCTGTTTCGAGTTTTGTTAGTAAAAACCTTTTTATTTGATTGAAAAACAGCCCTTTTTCTATTCTTACTATCTTTCTGATCCTTACTTTGAGAGCAAGTTCTTGAGGATTTTCTAATTAAAGACCTTCCTCGAGACTCATTCTCCCCTCTTGGTGATAGATAGTTTACAAAGATCTTATTTTGACAGTTTCTAGCTATGTGACCACCAACTCCACAATTAAAACAAATATGTTTATTATTTTAATTTGTATTGCATTTTTCAGATTTATTTTCATTACAAACACTCTTACTCTTGTTAGAAGAACATGCATGAGAATTAGATTGAGAAATAAGTGAGGGTGCCTCATTTGATTTGACTTGAGGAGTTGATGATTCCTCATGAGAATCACAAGCATCAGAATTACCAAACAATTCATCAAACATATCGAAAAATTAAATTCAACATTATCCAATGATGAGCTAACACAAGGAGCTTTTTCAGTCTTATCATCAGAAACACACTCAAATTTGTTCACGATAGAAAAATCAGAATTAAAAACAGAAACAGATTCTCTAGCTTCACACTTGGCCTGATCTAAGGGTGTATCTGCAGAGGAAGTAGAAACATTAGTACTTTCAATGTTAATAAAACCTCTTGAAACAAAACCAGCAAGTTTTCCATATCGAAGATGTGGCTCCCTGTCAGTTTCGTTCTGTGTCAAAGGGATTTATGTGTAGTTATGATTAAAAGGAGGAGGAACACAATCATACCCTAAACCCTTGTTTTGATTTTCTTTAAATTTCAATTGGGTTTCATACAAAGACTCAACTGTTTAACTAGAAGCAGAATAGTTTTTGAAACTCACATCTGTTTTTCCACTTTTAATTTTTAACTCATCAAGTTCTT
Source organism: Lactuca sativa (assembly GCF_002870075.4). NCBI lineage: Eukaryota > Viridiplantae > Streptophyta > Magnoliopsida > Asterales > Asteraceae > Lactuca > Lactuca sativa. Next base: position 303,039,026 of record NC_056630.2, on the reverse strand, counting down.
TGGTCACAACATCAAGTTGTCTCTTAGTATAATCATAAATTTCACACTTTTCACTGAATTCTGATTGAATTTTTCTAAAATCTTTTGTTTTGGCTTCTAGTTGGGCCTTAAGTGGTTTTTGTCCCTTCCTAAGTTTATAACCCTCCTATTTAAGGTCCTCTACTTGCCTACGTAATGTTTGAATTTCATTTCGAAGAAGTGTAACATATCTTTGCAAGCAAAAGAACAAGACGGTAGATTTACCTCGCTTTTCTTGGGCTTAGAGGAGGTGGAAACCATTAGGGCAAACTGCAGCTCCATCATTTCTGCCTCAGGATCAGTATCATTATTCTTTGAAGCTGCGTCATCAATTTGAGCTAGATGAGCATTTTCTGACCCTGTGATGTTTAAAGCTTGAATTTGTTCCTCCCAATCAAATGATTGAACAACCATAGTTGTTTCTCCATTGGTTGTAGCTCCTGCACGATTGTTTCCTACTGCAACCATCTGTCGGTTGTTGTTGATTCTGCAATCTGGCCTTTGGCAGTCACGAGCAAAGTGACCCGACTCGTGGCAGTTAAAACATCTCAGCATACTTTTGTTAAATCCCACCTTTTTTTCAGCATTCATATCCCAGTTGTTTTTCCCTGTTTTCTTGGCGAATTGTTTGGCTCTGAAGATAGCCATGGCAATCTGCCAAGTAATGTCCATTTCCTCCACATCTTTGGGATGTGTCTAGTCCAAGTCAGCAAGCTAAGGTGGAAGATCTCCGGCTACAAAGGCATTGTAGCAATTAACTGGCCCAGTGGCTAGAGCAAGATTTTCATCAGATTCTTTGGTGTTTAAAGAGGAGACTTTGGCTGACACATTGGGAGCAGGAACAGTTTGTTGAGCACACTTGAAGGTTGATATTGAGGGATGGATGTTGCAGCATTGAGGGTTAGTATGAGGTTGTTGAACTGCGAAAGCTTGACCTGAGGAAGTCATGAAGGATGATAGTGTTGTATTGTTGGATGAAACACCAAGGTTTGCAGTAGAATATGAATTCATATGGTTGATTTCTCTCTGTTTGTCATCAATGTCACAAGCTTTGATGATTGCCATGACCTCTGCAAGAGTGAGACGAACCAAGTCCTTGGTTTTCTTAATTACAACAACATTCATATCCCATGAATGAGGAAGTGCATTCAGAAGTTTCTTGTTGACTTCTGACTTGGACAAACAGATCCTTGAAATGTTCATGTCAGTTGTGAGAGCGGTGAACCTTTGCAGTTGAGCCTCGAGGGTTTCTCATGGAATGTAATAAGAGCTTCCCATAGAGCTTTAGCTGAAGTGTATTCACGAAAACCTTGAGCAATATCAGGAGATAATGCCATGGTTAAGGTGGCTAATGCTCTTTCCTGTTCTTCAACCAGTTCAAATTCTTCATCAGTATAGTTCTCAATAGCTTTGTCAATCAATTGACCTCCGACAGTCATAGTCACTCTGACAGGACCTCTAAGTATGCTTCTCCAGATCTTGAAATCTTTCATTTTGATGTACTTCTCGATTCTGTATTTCCACTCGGGAAAACCTTCAGCAGACATCAATCTCAGAATGCGTGTAGTAGTGCCCATAACGACATCAAGTTCCTGAAAATGAGTTTGAGAATCCAGTTGAAAGTGATTTAATAGTTCCCAAAGAGTTTACGGTTGAGGTTAGTTGAAATGAATGCGACCGTAAACAGAGTTTACGATATGGGATTTATGGTTTAGATGTTTATGGTTTTGGGTTTACTGTTTTATGGGTTTACGGTTTTTGGGTTTACTGTTTTATGGGTTTACGGTTTTTGGGTTTACTGTTTGCTGTTTATGGTATGGTGTTTACTGATTGGTGTTTACGGTCTAAGGTGTTTACTGCTCTTCAACTTGTTTACGGTGTATGAGTATTTAGTGATTACGGTTTTTGAATGGACAGTAAACAGAATTTACGGTTGGCAGTAAACTCTCAATCAACCTTTAAAACTCGTATTTTTCAGACAGAAGATGTTTCTTCACAACCCATAACGCAAAATCCAACAACCAATCGACGAGAACAACAGCTTGAACACACAAAATCTCGATCGGATGAGTTTCAAAAGAGCAACGAACCATTCAAAAGACCAGCTCCTACACTATTTATACTCAACTAGACCGCAAACGGAGTTTGTTGCCGTAAACACGTTTACAGCCGTAAACGTGTTTACGGTAGTAAACACAACAAAGTTCAAATTAACATAAAGTGAAATTACAGACACAAAACAAAACACATCATATACTAAGCCTAGCCCAAACCATTTACATGGCCCTTCACTCAACTCCTCGATTCCTACACAACAACCTTTTTGATTACCATTTCATATTCATAACCCCTTATAAGGGTCAACTCAAGTCCAGGTCAAAGTGAAGGTCAAAACCCTGGTCAAAGTCAACTTTGGTCAATTTCAACATCCAGTTGACTCGATTCACTGAGTTAGTCCAACAATTCGTCGATTCCCTACTTCCAAAAAAGCTAAAACCCTGACTCTACCCGCCGCTTGCCGAGTTCTCCTCCAACCAAACATCGAGACCTTCTTCAACCGACTCGCCAAGTTCATCCTTGAGCTCGTCGAGTTCATCTTCATCCGAATGAAGGTGTCTAGTCTATGACTCATTGAGTTCTCCTTGAACTCATCGAGTCCGGCTTCATGGGATTGGGACATTGCCTTGAACTCGTCGAGTTAGTTCATACACTCGCCGTGTTCCATGATTTCAATGTCCCTAATGAGCCCAGACGAATAAGTGCTCTTCTATCTAAACACCTGGTCCATTGACAGAATGGGTTTGATGGGAAACAAGACCCGACTCACTGAGTCCCATGAACGAATTGTCGAGTCCCTCTTTGTCCAAAACTATGTAATTGATTTCAGTTGGTCTCAAAGCATCCAAACCATAGATCTAACCTCCTAGGGTCCACATTATACATAAAGTTACAAACTTGGTGTCCATTCATGGCGTATTTAGCTCAAAAAGCCATAAAAAGAGGTTTATAAGATGCATGGGCCTCCAATGGCCATAAAGTTGGCACCTTTACACCATGGGAACCCTTAATGGTGGCATATCTAAAATTCAAGTCAATGACACACACATAATCCAGAGTATGGCCTTACTAAGGCTTATAAAATGTAGAAATGAGCCCTAACTAGAGATCTAAGAGTTAGATGGTCATGGTTAAAGCTTTTTACCTTGAATGAATTAAAAATGGAGCAAAACCTCTGGACCTTCTTCCCTTTCCTGGAATCCCCAAGCTTCTACTTCCTATTCAAGCTTCAAACCACCACAAAACACACAAAAATGGCTCAAGATCACTCAAACAAGGTTAGGGTTTCGAATTAGGATTTCTCTGAGTTGGGAGGGAGGATGGAGGCTGGGTTGGGATGAGATAAGTCTTGGTTTTGAGCATTCTAACACTCCTATGGTGTACATGCAACCCTAAGTACCTTGGATCTATGTTTTCTCTAATATACATACAAATACGAATATACAATGTATTACCCTATCTAGCATACAATCAAGTGATAGTTGGGTAATAAAACAAGTTACAATACATACCTTGTTGATGTTGCTTCACTCCATGAAGCTCTAGAGCCTAGTGCCCCAAGTGTGACACCTCAAATGGTTCACACAACATCATGAACACTTGGAATAACCATGAGAAGAAGACACTCCAAGCTCAAATTGACTGCTCTCACATATGTAACCCTTGTGCAAATTTCTTAAGCTAAAGGGGTCCTTATATAGTGTGTACATTAGGGTTACACCATGTAACCCGTGACTTTACCTATTCATTATTCTCCATGGGTTTTAACCTCCCTGTAGTATCCATAGGCCACCACATGGGTTAAACCCAACATAAGGAATCTTGGATCATAAGCCTATATATATATATATATATATATATATATATATATATATATATATATATATATATATATATATATAAGAATGAATGACTTAAACAATCAATCCTCATATATTTAATTAGTCTCTTTTGATCACTAAATTAAGTCCAAATTAATTCTTGATCAAGACTAATTAAATAACATGATTTCGTATTAATATATTAGAACTTATAATATATTAATATGTCACAAATGTCTTCTTGTCACAAAAGGTCTATCCAAATGTCCCGATGCCATGCAACCCAAATGGACAATGCCGAGTCGGGTCAAGTCTGACCAATTATAGTTATGGACTTAGACACTAATCCAACAGTATCCCACTTGGATAAGTCTAAAACTATTATTGAGTATGACTTCAAGAACCAACTGGAAATTATAGCTCTCAAAAGCCACTGTCGAACTCTAACCTTGTCGATGAACTCTGACCTTTGTCAATGACTTGTCCATTAGATAAATGATCATTTATTCCTCCATTCTAGATATCATATGGAATGAGACATGGATTATAAATCATTCTCTCTGTCCATTTGTTGTTTCCCGATTTCCGATTTATGACGACTGACTGCTTGAACAAATCAAATCAATCCTAACTTGGCCAAGCACTCACATGTATCGTCGTTAAATCATCTAGGGGCCCACAGATATGGCTTTTATCCCAAAGGTAAAAGGAATGGATAAACTTCGACTCATATGGCTTTTTCTACTACTTTTTGAATCATACAAAAAGGCACATTTTATAACATCGAGTTACCAATGCGTTTTCGCCCAATCAATGTATAACCAACTCATAGTAACAACTCGTATCTCTAGTTTTGAAGAATATAAGATATTATCATCGCATGATCACTCGTGGTAAAATCCATGAAGTGATTCCAATGAGCATGGGTTGAATCCAATACTCAGAACTTATGAGCACTCATGAGTGTTGTAGCACCACTTTGTCCAAAATCTTAGACCTCTACAAGCCAACCCATGACAGTCTTGACTCATATATACTTCCAACATATGACCGACTGTGGATGGTTTGAATAATTTAGTCATTCAGAAAGAATGACCTAGTTTATTCTGGAAGTCAAAACATGCAAAATAAAACACAAGAATATTTGAATCCAATATGGTATTAAAACCTATGAATATAAATATAACACTTTTTATTTATCACCATATTGATTACTCATTATTCATTGTTTCGGTTTTATCAACTTTATACTTGAATTAGAAAACACTAGTTGCCCCATGCTCCAAGCATGTACACTATGTTTTTCTATGATCCTTACTTTGTGAAATAAACCAATTGAACAATGATTCTAATTTCACACTCCCGAATCCTTATCGTAAATGTAAGAATTCCAAATACTTATCATTTATCGAAATATGTTAGATTTTAAACTTATATGCACTACCCTCTTGTAATGAACATGTACAAAGTCACAAAGACTTGTCAACAACCATTACAGGGTATTCCAATGGAGATCAACTCCATGGAACTGTCCTTCTTGAATTATGTTTTTATGATCTTACACAGATTGCTTCTATCTATGGAGACAACTTCAGATTCTCATTTTGACTATCATTTCTGAACAAGAGTTGCCTATTTTTAGAATATGTCAATATGGTCAATCCAAAGTTAACACTATACTTTTAACTGTCCCAGAGCAACTAATCTTTGGTAAACCTTAGATTGTCCTCGACAGTTGCTTAATCATTTTAGTAATATCCAATTCTAGACCTTTTCCCGTCTTACTACCCCAAGCCTTTGGAATATTTTGAAAGGATAAATATTATAGCACACGCAATCCATCCTGTACCCAAAGCAAATGGAACACGATTCATGATGTCTCACATAAAGACATGATTCTAGACCAGTCTTTTGCTACAATATTTTTATTTGCTCTGTTTTCAAAATTTGACTACGAAGAGGGATGTCGTAATCATAATCGAATTTTGAGAACGCAATATATAGAATTTTCTTAAGTTGAACCAAACCAACATAAAAATTCATATATATATTCTTGACTAAAATGATTAAAATCTCAATCTAATCCTTTTGAGAATGATTAAAATCTCAATCTAAGCCTTTTAGAATTGAAATAAAGTATAATTTCCTCTCCCTTAATAATAGCAAAACAACTTTTTCAACCTCTGCAACCTCACGAATTGAAACTTTTGTTTTCCATCATTAACATTTCTTACTTGCAATACTTATCATAATTATCATGCTCTCACTAACATGATGATTATTAGCATAACACTTATGCTCCCACTAGCTTGGACATGTATCCAGAAAACAGATGGACTTCTAGAAGTCAATACTTTATTGACGTTCTTACCAAAGTTTAGACTTCTGATACGAGATTTCTTTGATTAGATTTTATCAAAATCATACACCTTATCTTAGATAGCTCACAGGTGTGTCTAAACAATTTCTGAACTACAAAAAGGGATGTCATAACCATAGTCTCAACTGTTTAGATCTTTGCTATTTCTCATAACTCCATGTTAGTGTGCCGGTTAACCACACACGCTCCACTAACAACTTTGAGAATGCAAAGATTGCAATCTACTTAAAATCTACTTGGTGGAAGTGTTTTGTAACAGCCCGGATTTCCAGGTATCTTTTATGTTTATGTTTTTGGTGTTTTGAGAGGGGACTCGGCGAGTTGGAGCTCAAACTCACCGAGTAGGATCGCGGTTCTAGTTGCGGGTTCGCGCCTGGACTCGGCGAGTCCAGGGTATGGACTCGGCGAGTCTGCGCTGTTTAATGAAATCCTAATTTCTCAGGTTTGGGACCTATTTAAAGGGCCTTATGGCCGTCATTTGTGCTCACCAGTCCCTTGAGTGAAACCCTAATCGAGTGTGAGCGTTTGGAGCAAAGTAGGAGGCCATTATTGATCTTGGAGGTGTCATCTTGCAAGGGAAAGGGAGGATCAGCTAAGGGGAAAGCAAGGGGAGCCATTGTCTGAGAGTTTGGAGTCCAGAGCATCACTATTGTGGTAATATCTTCGAGCTATCCTCTTTTATGTTGATGTTTATTTGATTTAGGGTTTATTGAACCCTTTTGTGGCTAGATCTGGAGCCCCCTTGGCCCCTTAAGCGATTTAGACCATAGATCTGGACCCTTGGAGGTCCAGAGTGTCCCTTTGTCCAAGCTTTCTGTGAATCAATGGAGGTTTTGGATTGGAATCCTTATACCTTGTGTCAAAATGCTATTTATGAGCCATGGGGTGTGTTGTGAACACCAAGATAAGGGCTTTACGTGATGAATCAGTCTAGGAAGGCCAGATCTATGAATTGTTGGAGCAGATCTGACCTTAGAAGCGAGTTTGAGTGATTACATGACATGGACTCGCCGAGTCCGATGAGCAGACTCGGCGAGTAGCTTGAAGATTGCCTTTAGATCGGCCAGTGAGTGGTCCAGTCGAGTCATAGGTTGACTCAGTGAGTCAGGACGAGTTAGAGAGGGTGGTCAGGTGGACTGAGTCGAGCTGGGACTCGCCGAGTTGTTCTTGAGACTCGGTGAGTTGAGTCAGGGTGGCCCTGCGATTCTTCCAGGTGGAACTCGTCGAGTCAGGGGGAGTACTCGACGTGTCAAAAGGGAATTCCGGAGAGGTTGGTGAAAACGTCTAGACTCGCCGAGTCCGGTCAAAGTTGACCGTTGACCGTTGACCAGAGTTGACCAGTGTTGACTTCTTAGGGGTAGTCAACCTTAGTGTAAAGAGTGTTAATTAGAGACATATGATGTTATAGGAGGAGTATAGCTCTAGGGATCGAGCACGAGGGATTCCAGGATTATGAGTCATCGAGATACGCGAGGTGAGTCTTCTTACTATACTTTACCTTGAGTAGGTAATCAGAGTTATGTGTCAGAGTATGTGTATGTTATGTGTATGCTATGTGTTGTACTGCATGATGTCTATGTGATTTATGCTCTGCATGTTTATAGAGTTGGAACCGGAAGGTTCCAAGAGTTAGAACCTGAGGGTTCACAGAGCTTGGGTGCACGGACCCACAAAGTTATAGCCTCGAGTGGCTAATATATATATATATATATATATATATATATATGTGTGTGTGTGTGTGTGTGTGTGTGTTTATGTGGTATTTTGGGTAACTCAATAAGCTTTGTGCTTACAGTATTAGTGTTGTTGTTTCAGGTACTAACGATGGCCGTGGGAAGGCGCCGGCTTGATCTGTACACACGCATGGGATTTTTGATATACATTGATCTTGGGATTTTGTGTAGTGTGAATTGAGATTTAAACTTGATGTTTTTATGGAAAGTTAATGAGATATGTTTTTACAAATTGTGAAAAATTATTTTGAAATTTACGGTGTTACAAGTTAGTATCAGAGCCTTGGTTTGAGGGATTCGAGTACACCTTCGGGCGTATTTGAACTCAAACTGAGGATTTGAGAAGTATTTTCAAAAAAAAAAAAAGAGGAGTATAAAAGATTTTGAAAATGCAGAGCAGAGTTGTGTGTACGATCAGTCCGCGCCCGAACGGTGATTTCCCAAAATACCCTTATGTTATGTGATATTGATACTGATATGATGTATTCGCATGCTAGAGTAGGCTAGGTATTCCTATTAGGACTAGAGTGGCCTGATTTGTGATGCCTTAGCCTTGGAAGAGGTGAGCTGCTATGAGAGGCTTGAGAGTGAGTAGGTAGCAGCAAGGGGCTAATGAGAGATCTATTAGTGGGAGGTATATGCATGATAGAGTACTTGGAAATTGGGATCCGAAGAGGAGGACTTGGGGTGTATTCTGATACGGTGTGGATAGTAGTATTGGGCCCATACTACTGAAAGCACCAAAGCGGTGTACAGCCCAAGTAAGAATCTTTGGAATACCAAGAATCAAGGAGGAAAGGGTTGTCGAGTGTGAGTATGCTCGTAAGGGTTCTAATTTATCGTATGTTGTATTTCAGAGGTAGATCATGGTGAGGACACGCTTGATGCCCGAGAGCAGTGGTACCAGTGATGAGGAGGTCCGCCGGATCATTCATGAGGAGGTGGCTGCGGCCATCAGGGCTGAGATACCGAAGATGTTTGGGTCTATAAAGACCACGCTGATTGAGACGTTCGACGAGCATTATGATGCTCTTTCTTAGGCTGCTGTTGCAGCGGCTACCGCAACGATTGTTGCTGCGAGGCCGCAAGGTGGTGATGCGTTGTTGTTCCGGGAGTTCAGCAACACAAAACCACCAGAGTTTGATGGGACCCAGGACCCGGTGACAGCGATGAGGTGGATATCTGATATTGAGGGGTGCTTCTTCACTTTCTCATCTCCTGAGCATTTGAAGGTTTGGTTCGCGTTGAACCAGCTTCGCTTGGGAGCGAAGGACTGGTGGAAGTTTGTGACAACGCATTATACGCCTGCTGAGCTTGCGGCAGTGACCTGGGAGAGGTTCACTGTCATGTTCCGAGATGAGTACATTCCCTAGGTGGAGAGGGAGCATTTGGCACAAGAGTTTCTGACCCTCAAGCAGGGTACTGAGTCGGTTACAACGATCACGAGGATGTTTCATGAGAGGGCGATGTTCTGCCCTGAGCACGTGTCCACTGAGCAGGCACGTATGAGCCGTTATTTGAGCGTTTTGAGGCGGGATATTCGGGAGTTCGCGGTGAACTCCTCGTAGCAGACATTTGCTGAGCTTCAGGCAAATGCCCGGAAGAGGGAGATCGAGCTAGAGACTCAGGCTAGGGAGGATGCGGAGTCTCAGGGGAGGGATCGGCGACCGGCACAGTCTCAGCCGGCAGCCAAGCGGGCCAAGCCCGCTGATCCCAAACCAGGGAGCCAGAAGGGCCGCACTTGTGGGAAGTGTGGCAAGGGTCATGATGGAGTCTGTCGAGCGGGATCTTGCTACAAATGTGGCAAGGAGGGGTATATGGCCAAGGATTGCCCCAAGGGGTTTGTAGTGTGCTTCCACTGCAATCAGAACGGACACCGGAAGACCGAGTGTCCGCAGCTGCGAGGGTCATCTCAGGGAGCACCTCAGGGATCTGCCCTTGCCGCCATCAGAGCTACGGAGAGTCGGCCAGTGAAGGTCGAGGCGCCGAGGGCACGAGGGAGAGCCTTTCAGCTGATCGCGGAGGAGGTCCGCGCAGCGCCCGATGTCGTGGCTGGTATGTGTTCTTCCATATATTTTTTTTTTGATGTTGAGATATTATGCTTATGTTATGTTATGTGTAGGTACTTTTCTTGTGAATTCTGTACCTGCCTTGGTGTTATTTGACTCGGGTGCGAGTCGGTCTTTTGTATCTTTGGCTTTTAGTCAGCATATCAGTGTTAGTCGTGAGGCGTTGAGTCGGCCTCTGAGAGTTTCCATAGCTGATGAGAGGGTGATATATGCCACGGAGGTTCTCCGAGGTTGCGTAGTTGAGATATTCGGTGTTGAGTTCCCGATTGATCTGATTCCTATTGCTATGGGTGATGTCTGTGTCATTGTGGGCATGGATTGGTTGAGCAGATTCGGTGCGGTCATTGACTGCGAGCGATAGTTGGTGACGATACGAGACCCTAGTGGGGGAGTTCTTTCGGTATACGGCGAGGGTAAACGTTCAGGATCAGCATTTTGTTCGGCCGCTAGGGCGAGGCAGTGTCTACAGCAGGGCTGTAAGGGTTTTGTGGCGTATGTTATGGATACGCGGGTGATTTCCGAGAGGCCGAGTTCAGTGGAGGAGGTTCCGGTAGTGCGTGAGTTCCCGGATGTATTTCCCGAGGAGTTGTCGGGTGTGCCTCCTATGAGGCAAGTAGAGTTCAGTATCGATTAGGTTCCGGGGGCTGCGCCTATCGCTAAGGTGCCTTATCGCCTTGCACCTCCAGAGATGCAAGAGTTATCCTCACAGCTTTAGGAGCTGCTGGGGAAGGGGTTTATTCGGCTGAGCAGCTCGCCGTGGGGAGCACCTATCCTGTTCGTCAAAAAGAAGGATGGTTCACACCGGATGTGCATTGATTACCGGGAGTTGAACAAGCTGACGGTCAAGAACCGTTACCCATTGCCGAGGATCGACGATTTGTTCGATCAGTTGCAAGGAGCATCTTGGTTTTCCAAGGTCGATTTGAGATCGGGATATCATCAGGTGAGAGTGCGGGATGAGGACGTCCAGAAGACAGCGTTCAGGACGCGTTATGGGCGTTATGAGTTTGTGGTGATGCCTTTTGGGCTCACCAATGCCCCGGCAGTGTTCATGGATCTCATGAACCGAGTGCGTAGGCCGATGCTGGATCGGTCGGTGATTGTGTTTGTCGACGACATTCTGGTATATTCGAGATCTAGAGAGCAACAAGAGGAGCATCTGAGAGAGGTTCATGGGGTTTTGAGATCGGAGTGGCTCTATGCCAAATTCTCCAAGTGTGATTTCTTGTTGCGGGAGGTTCAGTTCTTAGGACATCTCATTAACCAGGAAGGGATTTTGGTCGATCCGGCCAAGGTGGAGGCAGTGATGAGTTCGGAGGTGCCGAAGTCACCTTCCGAGATCAGGAGTTTCCTAGGGTTGGCAGGGTATTATCGGAGATTTATCAAGGATTTCTCCAAGATCGCAGTGCCACTCACCAGATTGACCCGGAAGGGTGTTGCTTTTTCATGGGGCCCCGAGCAGCAGGCCTCCTTTGAGACACTTCGCCAGAGGTTGTGCGAAGCCCCGGTGTTAGCTCTTCCGGAAGGGATGGAGGACTTTGTGGTATTCTGTGATGCATCGATTTTGGGATTGGGAGCGGTGCTGATGCAGAGAGGGCATGTGATAGCATATGCATCGAGGCAGCTGAAGCCTCATGAGACGAGATATCCCACCCATGATCTAGAGTTGGGGGCAGTGGTGTTCACCCTCAAGATTTGGCGTCACTACTTGTATGGGGTTCGGTGTACGATATACACGGACCATAAGAGTCTGAAGTATTTGATGGATCAGCCCAACCTAAATATGCGTCAGAGAAGGTGGTTGGATGTGGTCAAGGATTATGATTGTGAGATCCTGTACCACCTAGGAAAGGCTAATGTGGTAGCCGATGCGTTGAGCCGCAGGGCGGAGAGCTCTCCACTGCGGGATGTGTGTTTGAGATTGACCGTGATAGCTCCAGTATTGGACGCCATTCGTGGGGCATAGGCCGAGGCTGTGCAACCTGAGATACAGAAGAGGGAACGGGTTGTTGGTTTGGTTTCAGAGTTCCTGACCGATGGTTGGGGTCTTATGACGTTTCAGGGGCGTATCTGGGTACCGTTTGTGGGAGGAACGCGTACCACTTTGATGGAGGAGGCTCATCGGTCGAAATTTTCGATCCATCCGGGGGCCACTAAGATGCATTTGGATTTGAGAAAGGAGTATTGGGGGCCCTGTATGAAGAGGGACGTCGCATGGTTTGTTGAGAGGTGCTTGACCTGCCGTAGGGTTAAGGCCGAGCACCAGAGGCCGCATGGCAAGTTGCACCCATTGGAGATTCCTGAGTGGAAGTGGGAACAGATCACTATGGATTTCATCACCAAATTGTCGAGGACTGCTAGAGGAGTGGATGCAATTTGGGTGATTGTGGATAGGTTGACGAAGAGCGCTCACTTCCTTGCCATTAGTGAGAGTTCTTCAGCAGAGAAATTGGCGGAGGTGTATGTGAGGGAAGTGGTATCTCGGCATGGGGTGCCAATCTCGATTGTTTCGGACCGTGATGTGCGTTTCACTTCCAGGTTCTGGAAGAAATTTCATGAGAATTTGGGTACTAGACTGCATTTTAGTACCGCATATCATCCCCAGACAGACGGTCAGAGTGAACAGACGATTCAGACGCTTGAGGACATGCTCCGAGCATGTGTGTTGGATTTCGGGGGTAGCTGGGATGCGTATTTACCCTTGGCAGAGTTTTCTTACAACAACAGCCATCATTCGAGCATTGGTATGCCGCCCTTTGAGCTGTTGTATGGGAGGAGGTGTCGGACCCCCATTTGTTGGGGAGAGGTTGGTCAGCGAGTGATGGGCAGTACAGAGATCGTGCTTCAGACGACAGAGCAGATTCAGCAGGTCAGACAGAGGCTGTTGACCGCTCAGAGCCGACAAAAGAGTTATGCAGAAAGACGCCAGTCCGAGCTTGAGTTCCAGGTCGGCGACTTCGTTCTCCTGAAGGTCTCTCCTTGGAAAGGAGTGATTCGATCCAGGAAGAGGGACAAGTTGGGGCCCCGGTATATTGGTCCATTTCGTGTGGTTGCGAGGGTAGGCCGGGTAGCTTATCGCTTGGAGTTGCCAGCATAGTTGGGGCAGATTCACGACACTTTTTATGTGTCGCAGTTGAGGAAGTGTATAGCCGACGAGTCGGCAGTGGTTCCATTAGAGGATATTCAGGTGGATGCGAGACTTAATTATGCCGAGAGACCAGTGGCCATCAGAGATCGGAAGATCAAGGTTCTGAGGATCAAGGAGGTACCTCTGGTGTTTGTTCAGTGGCAACATCGGAAGGGATCAGAGATGACCTGGGAGCCAGAGCGTGAGAAGCGTGAGCAGCATCCGGAGCTATTTTCAGAGCGAGACTTCGAGGGCGAAGTCTAGTTCTAGTGGAGGAGAGTTGTAACAACCCGAATTTCCAGATATCTTTTATGTTTATGTTTTTTGTTTTTTGAGAGGGGACTCGACGAGTTGGAGCTCAAACTTGCCGAGTAGGATCGCGGTTCTGTTCGCGGGTTTGCGCCTGGACTTGGCGAGTCCAGGGTATGGACTCGGTGAGTCTGCGCTGTTTAATGAAACCCTAATTTCTCAGGTTTGGGACCTATTTAAAGGGCCTTATAACCGTCATTTGTGCTCACCAGTCCCTTGAGTGAAACCCTAATCGAGTGTCAGCGTTTGGAGCAAAGTAGGAGGCCATTATTGATCTTGGAGGTGTCATCTTGCAAGGGAAAGGGAGGATCAGCTAAGGGGAAAGCAAGGGGAGCCATTTTCTGAGAGTTTGGAGTCCAGAACATCACTATTGTGGTAATATCTTCGAGCTATCCTCTTCTATGTTGATGTTTATTTGATTCAGGGTTTATTGAACCCTTTTGTGGCTAGATCTAGAGCCCCTTTGGCCCCTTAAGCGATTTAGACCATAGATCTGGACCCTTGGAGGTCCAGAGTGTCCCTTTGTCCAAGCTTTCTGTGAATCAATGGAAGTTTTGGATTGGAATCCTTATACCTTGGGTAAAAATGCTATTTATAAGCCATGGGGTGTGTTGTGAACACCAAGATAAGGGATTTATGTGATGAATCAGTCTAGGAAGGCCAGATCTATGAATTGTTGGAGCAGGTCTGGCCTTAGAAGCGAGTTTGAGTGATTGCATGACATGGACTCGCCGAGTCCGATGAGCAGACTCGGTGAGTAGCTTGAAGAGTGCCTTTAGATCGGCCAGTGAGTGGTCCAGTCGAGTCATAGGTTGACTCAGTGAGTCAGGACGAGTTAGAGAGGGTGGTCAGGTGGACTGAGTCGAGATGGGACTCGCCGAGTTGTTCTTGAGACTCGGCGAGTTGAGTCGGGGTGGCCCCGCGATTCTTCCAGGTGGAACTCATCGAGTCAGGGGGAGTACTTGACGTGTCAAAAGGGGATTCCGAAGAGGTTGGTGAAAACGTCTAGACTCGCCGAGTCGCCATAGTGCACTCGCCGAGTCCGGTCAAAGTTGACCGTTGACCGTTGACCAGAGTTGACCAGTGTTGACTTCTTAGGGGTAGTCAACCTTAGTGTAAAGAGTGTTAATTAGAGACATATGATGTTATAGGAGGAGTATAGCTCTAGGGATCGAGCACGAGGGATTCCAGGATTATGAGTCATCGAGATACGCGAGGTGAGTCTTCTTACTATACTTTACCTTGAGTAGGTAATCAGAGTTATGTGTCAGAGTATGTGTATGTTATGTGTATGCTATGTGTTGTACTGCATGATGTCTATGTGATTTATGTTGTGCATGTTTATAGAGTTGGAACCAGAAGGTTCCCGGAGTTAGAACCTGAGGGTTCACAGAGCTTGGGTGCACGGACCCACAGAGTTATAGCCTCGAGTGGCTAATATATATATGTGTGTTTATGTGGTATTTTGGGGAACTCACTAAGCTTTGTGCTTACAGTGTTAGTGTTGTTGTTTCAGGTACCAGCGATGACCGTGGGAAGGCGCCGACTTGATCTGTACACATGCATGGGATTTTTGATATACATTGATCTTGGGATTTTGTGTAGTGTGAATTGAGATTTAAACTTGATGTTTTTATGGAAAGTTAATGAGATATGTTTTTATAAATTGTGAAAAATTATTTTGAAATTTACGGTGTTACATGTTTCCTCACCATCATTTTCATGAATCGGAGAGAAACCTTATGACCCTTAGATTTTATGGTGTATGTGTTCTTATCCATGTGCATTTGTCAAAACTATATTCACAAGACTAGGTTAGTGACAAATCCAAACTCTTATGGACTAAACTTATGCAATCTTAACTTTTTGCCACTTGGCAGTATAGGGCCTGCCATTGCTTCCAAGTTATGCAACCAATTGAGAACTCTCAGAACTCATATGCAAAGCCAACTTTAACTGGAATGGGCACAGAATATGTCAACACGATAGGTTTTATTCTTGATTAGTTCTTGAGACTTTATGTGTAAACCTCAAAACGTGTGCTAGTGAAGAACTTCAGGTTTTATTCTTGATTAGTTCTTGAGACTTTCAAAACATTTAAGACTCCCATAGTCCTCTTGACATATAATACTATCTTATCAAATATTCAAGAGATAGTGTGAATTCTTTATCAAGACTAACACTTCACATAATTGGCCTAAGTTGGTCTTTGGTTTATCCAAAACATCACAACTTACCAAATTCAAATGTACAAGAGTAGAAAACCTTTTACTCTTACATTTGAGTAGTGTTAATAAACTTTCTTAAAGATGTGTCACTCAAGTTACAATCTTGGAGTGTGACTCTAGGAATTGTTTTGGAATGAACTATGACTCATCTTCTTGATTTAACCATTTCAACAATTCATGACTCCTCTACTTAGTCATAAGAATGAAGTTTGACTCATCTTCTTGATTTAACCATTTCAACAATTAATGACTCCTCTACTTAGTCATAAGAATGTACTAAGATGACCTTAGAGGACTAATTGTGATATGATTTGTAAATCAGTAAGA
Organism: Lactuca sativa; assembly: GCF_002870075.4. Taxonomy (NCBI): domain Eukaryota; kingdom Viridiplantae; phylum Streptophyta; class Magnoliopsida; order Asterales; family Asteraceae; genus Lactuca; species Lactuca sativa. The sequence continues at coordinate 303,022,957 of NC_056630.2, read as the reverse complement.
TAATCACAAACATGATACTAAAGTACTCTCCCATCTTTTTAGATTTGAGAAACCTTTATCCTTCTTCCTAATTTGATTCTTCGTATTCGTTTTGCCATACATTGAATCTTTTCCAATGTTTCAGAATTATACTTAAACTTCTATGTATAACCATATTTACTATGCTTTAGTAAACCATGACGAATAGTCTTATCGATATTTTGTGGTGCACTTGACCAGTGCACAAGAATGTGTACTCGATCTCCTAGTCCTTTACTTGACTCACACATCCATGTGAACAAGTAAGTAGTCTTAATTTTCCAATGCTTGAAAGTTCTCATTCATCATACTATACAACTTGCATGATTCCAAGTTTTGGTCCAATTGAAACTTGGGTGATGAGAATCTTTCCTTATTTGTTAAATATAGACACAACCACAAATAAAAGAATCAAATTCATATTTCCAATATTTCTAGAAACATACAAACATCAAATTTTTCATAAATGCCATTGCAAGGAGATATAAAATAATGTAAAACAAACTTTAATTTATTTATCAAAATGCGGAAAAACTTTTCCTTACAATGCAACATGAAATGAAAACTATGCTATTACGTGTTTCCTAGCAATCTATCATTACTCCTAAGATGTAGCTCAAGAATCCAATCTTCAACCAAGCGGTAGAAATCCATCTTCGCAATCAGATTCAACATACTCTTCCTTTTTGTTTCTTCACTTTTCTTTAATTCTTAAAACATCAACATGTGACCCAGTCACATCATGTTACAAGAATCTCAGAATAGAAACTTAACAGAGTTAGATAGTGGACATTACCTGAAGTAGAGTCAATCTTCATGAGTTGATCAACCATATGATATTTTAGGTAAATAGGCTCCTTTTCAATCAATGCCCCTTCCTTTGGCAAGAGAAACATATGGACTTTTTGGGAATGGTACATGGGACTATCGCAGACTTAGCCTTTCTCTTTACCATTTGGTCAACCTAGTTTACTATGGTCAATCCTTTCCTTGGGGGAGAAGGCTTTTTCTAGATATCCAATGTTACGATTGGCAATGTCCATGGTAGTTTGGGAAGTTGATCTACTAATCAAATTTGCTCTCCCAGTGCTCCAAAATTATTGCAAATTCAACAGAACCAAGAAAGTAGATAAGATCATTAACGGTCATGTCATAGCTTGTTTCATAATAGTCACAAAGGAACTCACTATGTGACTTAGAAAGTGATTGACCAACCAACTATCTCAAGACTTTGACACCCAACTCTCCCAGCTTGTCAATATGTGGCATAATCTCCAAGATGAAATCACATATAGACTTTGCTTGCCAATAGGGCTTGAGTGACTTTGAACTTGTGGGTTAGGGATAATAATTGGAGGAGGTGGAGGAAGAGAAGTTCCAAGAGATTTGGGAGGATCATAGATGTCTGGACTAAACATCTTTTGGGAGATATTCAAGATAGTTAATCTAAAGTCCTTAATATAACACCCAATATGAAATATTCAGGCTAGAACCCAACAAACTACTTTATAACTTGGAAGAGGGATGCCTTAATCCAAGCTATAAAATATTTGAAGGTAGGTGAATGACGATTCACCAATTTCCACCAAGATAAACGAAATGTATTATTAGGTTTTAATTGGTTTTGAAACTCCTAGATTCTTTTGAGATTCATTAACCTTTTCAATGGCATGTTTCAATCTCGAGTGTGCCCTTCAGATTTTGTGACTGGGATGCCGAGGATCACAAATCAAGGTGTGAATAACCATGCAAATATGTAACGCCCGTAGATCTGGGCTAGTCAATTTAGAGATAATATGGGTCGAAAATGAATTTTTGACAAAAGATTATTTAGAAAAAATAATATTAACCAAGTTGTATAATACGTCTCAAGGGTTTCGTACATATAAAGAACGTTGAAATCCGAGTTATAACGAAGAAGTTATGATCCGTCGAAGTTTTACGGCAAAACCTGCATGACACCAGGAGACGTAAATATTGAATTTATGATGGAGGACTCTTTATCCTTAGTAATCTAAACACAAGTCATAGAATATGTTAAACTGAGAGTATCCATAAAAATAATGCCTAAATTTGACTTCGTATGAGGAAGTTATGAATTTTCTAACATTTGGCATAGCAGTGCACGACCTAAAACTCGAATTTTAGTTCGAGCTGTTTTTGGCCTACGCGATCTAAATGAAAGTTGAAGATCTCATTAATAGAAACTCAGGGGCAAAAATACAGACGAAAACGGAGTCCGTATGTAGATGTTATGAATTTTACGCGGACGTTTAACAGTATAATCTCCTGGTGCTATTAAATTTAAGATCAGTCGAGAATTAGCCGACAATGTCAAAATGAATGTTGTAGATCTTATTTTTACCTGCGCGTGGATATAAAGAACGTCACAAAGGGAGGTTGTATGTGAAATTTACGGATTTTAGAAGTTGGAAGTGTGCTGTGCGAAAATGGGTGATGTGGCACAATCTTGGCCATTGCTTTCTCCCTAAGTCTTGCCACTAGATGGTGACATGTGGCACCAAGTTCAACCATTTTCACCCTATAGATAGAACCTCTCCCACCCTCATTTTCTTTACACCTTTCTCATTCTTTCTTCTCTTTACTCTCTCTGTAGAACCTCTCTCTAGCCCCGAAAAGCCTAGGGAACCTCCTTACCGCGAGGCGGAAGCCCCGGAGTGCTCAACGGCTCCGAGAAGAAGAACTTTTTGGCTCGGGAACGCTGCTCCAAGCAAAGCCTAGTTTTTTATAAAACCCGTTGTAAGTGAGCTATGCCTACGCTATTTTTAATACAGCTTTTATTTAATTATAGTAATGTTATTAGGAACTTATAATAAGTACTTGGGCTATTATTATGGGTTATATATGTATTGTTTAACACTTATATAATAGTAATAATAGCTAGACTATTAATTAGTCTCGGCGAATAATATACTAAACTCTTGTCGTAATAATACTAGGTTTCGTCGAAGGAAATTATTTTTAAGAAGCGAAGCGCTGTTTGAGTTCGGAAACACCACGTTTTCAAGTGAGTGCATAGTTACTTTCATCTTAAACATAGATACAAAGTATTTTATATAAATTACATGCTGTGTGTGCATATTATCTGTATACTTTCTATCTATGCTAGATGAACGATTTTATACATGTTTTAAATTATTTAAACTGCATATATATTTTATATCTACAAAATGTGTTGGGTAAAACATGAGTAGATATAATAGTTGTTGTGTGACCAAATAAAATAATGAGAGGCCTCATTATAGATGTTATTGATGATCCAGTCATCTAGCGGAGTATAGATGACCACCACGAACTATTCTAGACAGTCTAGTGGAACGCTAGCAAGCTCGCAACATGTAGGTGTTTATTTGAACTGTGTGTTTATTTAAACTATGTTCTCACCAGCAGTACTCCATCCCCCACATGGTTGCCTTATTTGACATGAATTGTTGAGGAACCCCCGAAGAATGTGTTGTCACGACAATGAATGTCCCTTAGACTAGGTCCCTTTTGTTAGATGTTGTAGGGACGTAAAGCGAGGATAACGGGAACTGGTAATCGGGTCTGTTTGGTTTGATAAAGTTAATAAACTTATTTATTGTGGGTTGAAAACCCTATGTACTCACCAGGTTTTCCAACCTGACCCGCTCAGTTTATTTATATCACATGTGTTGATATGAAGTCACATTACACAGAGAGATTAAGGAGATATAAATCAGTAGTGATAATGAATGTAAGTTCTGTGTATGCTTATGTTTCTATATTGACGATGACATCCCAAATGTTTTAAAATGAATAAAAATACTTTTCTTCGGAATGCTTTGATAACATATTTATCATGTTTTACTGGGAACAAATTCCACAACATTTTTATTAAAAGAGGTACTCTGATTTTTATAAGCATAAACAAAATCGGTCTTTTCTAGCCGTGAAAATGGGGATGTCACAAAATATACTTGGTACCCTTAATATTTACCCCTCAATCGATGTGACAGTTAACCACATGCGCTCCACCGATACTATGATAAATAGTAAGTTACCATTTTCCTACCTTGTTAAATCAAGCTTGTGTGCCGGTTAACCACACACGCTCCACTAACTGACTTAAGCAAAGTGCAAAGCGTAATTTCATGGGTTACCACCAAATTCACATTTTCCTAAGTAACTAAGATTGGGTATTAATAAGAGTTTAGTTACTTAGTATTTATCATTAATAATTTTAATGAAGGGATAATTATAGTCCTTGTCCTACACGTTCGGCTAACGACCCTCCACCAATCGATGAAGCGGTGGGTGAGAGTGGACACCCGTTAAACTGCCATTTTATAGGCAGTAACCCTATACCCCCCTTATAGACCGGCTTCGTGAATGAGGCCTACTAATGGTAAGGCGACTTGCTCTTATACATATATATAAATATTATTAACATATAATATTATAAAGTATAAGGGTTCAATTTTAACTTTTAAAATTCTAAGGGATTAACTTGGAATTAAAGTATTCATAAGGGAAAACGTTTCAAATTCCAAAACTTGAGGGCACGTTTTTGAAACTATTCAAAACTATTTAGTTCCATAACTTATGTGTTTCAAGTAGTTTTAATGAAAAACTCTTCAAGTTCCATGATTTGAGGACAAGTTATGGAAGACTTTAAACTAATAAAAGAATGTGACTTTTCCTTTATTCATAACTTATGAAATATTTATGAGTTTTATGATTCTTAAACGTGACTTTTCATATAATCTGAGGACAAGTTACAAAAACACATTTTAGAATCAACTCTTAGATTAAAATGGATTGAAAACACATAATCAATTAACTTTTCGACTAATCTAAGCAACTCATATGAACAAAGATAATTCACATCAAACTTTTCCATGTAATTTGTATAACTCTTGAACTAATACAAAACATGTATCTATTGAAAATTATCTTTGAAATTGGATTAGCATGATCATTACCACATCAAAAACAAGTTTATAGGTTCAAAAACAGCTTATGGTAATGTTCCTAGTCCAAATCTAGCCAAAAAACTCGAAGGTAAGCGGTCTGGGACTTCAACTCGACGAGTTCTTTAGAGAACTCATCGATTTCATGCTACAAACCATGAACTCGTCGAGTTTATGGCAAAAACTCCTCGATTTTTCAGTTTGGACAGATTCGAGGCATTGAAAAATGTATTTACATCAAGTACAAGAGAAAACAAGCCTAGGCTTTGATACCACTGTTGGGTTTTGAGCATTCTAACACTCTTATGGTGTACATGCAACCCTAAATACCTTTGATCTATGTTTTCTCTAATATACATACAAATATGAATATCCAAGGTGTTACCCTATCTAGCATATAATCAAGCGATAGTTGTGTAATAAAAAAAGTTAGAATACATACCTTGTTGATGTTGCTTGACTCCATGAAGCTCCAGATCCTAGTGCCCTAGGTGACACCTCAAATGGTTCACACAACATCATGACCACTTGGAATAACCATGAGAAGAAGACACTCCAAGCTCAAATTGACTAGCCCTCACATATGTAACCCTTGTGCAAATTTCTTGAGCTAAAGGGGTCCTTATATAGTGTGCACATTAGGGTTACACCATGTAACCCATGACTTTACCCACTCCTTATGCTCCATGGGTTTTAACCTCCATTGAGTATCCATGGGCCACCACATGGATTAAACCCAACATAAGGAATCTTGGATCATAAGCCCACATTTATAAGAATGAATGATTTACACAATTAGTCCCTATATATTTAATTAGTCTCTTTTGATCACTAAATTAAGTTCAAATTAATTCTTGATCAATACTAATTAAATAACATAATTTCATATTTATATATTAGAAATTATAATATATTAATATGTCACAAATGTCTTCTTCTCACAAAAGGTCAATCCAAATGCCCCGATGCCATGCAACCCAAATGGAGCATGTTGAGTCGGGTCAAGTCTTACCAATTATAGTTATGAACTTAGACACTAATCCAACAGTAAGTTGTTTAAATAGGGTGCAAACCCTTAATATTAGGGTTTCATCCAGATAGCTCTACTCGTCGAGTCAGTCCCCCGACTCGTCGAGTGGGTCACTAAACTTCCTGAACAAAATCGAGTCTACTCGACGAGTTGGGCCTCCAAATCACCAAGTTCTAGAGCAAAAAATTAAATTATTTAAAGTTAAAAATGTACCAGGAATCACACGCTAGAAATCTGCCCCACTTATTTTAGACTTCATCCTCGAAGTCTGTTGTTGAATCCAGAAAAAGCTTGGGGTAATGCTCCCTGATTTTGTCTTCTGGCTCCCAATTCCATTCCGAGCCCCTGTGGTGCTACCATTGCACCATCACCAGCTCGACCTTCTTGTTCATCAGATCCTTCAACTTCCTGTTGAGGATAGCTACTAGCCGCTTGATGTAGTACAGGCTGTCGTCCACCTGAATATCCTTTTGGGGCACCACCGTTGAATCGTCTACCAGGCACTTCCACAGTTGGGAGACATGAAAGGTGTTGTGAATCTATCTAAGTTTGGCTAGAAAGTCCATCCTATATACAACCTTGCGCACCTGAGCTGCAACCCTGAAAGGTCCAATGTATCTGGGGCCTAGCTTGCTCCGCTTCTTGAATCGGATGACACCTTTACAAGGTGACACCTTCAGGTGCACCATATCCCTGAATTGGAACTCCAGGTCCGAACAACACTTGTCGGCATAACTTTTATGTTGGCTCTAAGTAGTCTGAAGCCTGCTCCAAACCTGATGAATCCTCTCCGTCATCTTGATCACCACTTCGGTGCTCCCCATGACCCTCTGCCGAACTTCACCCCAGCATATCGGGGTCCTGCACTTCCTCCCGTACAACATCTCGAAGGAGGATGGTCAATACTCGTGTGGTAGCTATTATTATAGGAAAACTCTGCCAAGGGAAGGTAGGTATCCTAGCTACCATCGAAGTCCAATACGCACGCCTGCAGCATATCCTCCAATGTCTGGATGGTTCGCTCGCTCTGACCATCCGTCTGCGGGTGGAAGGCAGTGCTAAAGTGCAGACGAGTACCTAGCTCGTCGAAAATTTCTTCCAGAACTTGGAAGTAAACCGTACGTCCCTGTCAGAAATCACAGATACTTCCATGTCAGACCACAACCTCCCGAATATAGATGTCGGCCAGCTTCTCGGCCGAAATGCTCTCCAGGATCGGTATGAAATTGGGACTCTTGGTCATTCGATCCATGATGACCCATATCGAATCCACTCTCCGTGAGGTCTTGGGAATCTTGGTGATGAACCCCATAGTAATATCTTCCCATTTCCACATAGGGATGTCCAACAGCTACGTCTTGCCGTGTGGTCTCTGGTGCTCTGCCTTGACCTTGCTGCAGGTCAAGCACCTCTCGATGTACCAGGCTACATCTCGCTTCATGCAGGGCCACCACTAGTCATGACGAAGATCTTTGTACATCTTCGTCGCCTTGGGATGGATACAAAACCTGGATTTGTGGGTCTCATCGAACAGAATCTTCCGCACTCCACCCCAGTATTGAACCCAGACCCTCCCGTGCAAGGTCAGCAGTCTGCGGCTGTCATAGTCAAATGAGGCCACCTAGCCCACGATCCGCTCTCACATTTGGCGCTCCTCCTTCAAACCCTCCAGCTGCGCCTCGCGGATCTGCTCCAATAATAGAGTCACTACCGTCATCCTTAGAAAAATATCTATGATCGGGGCTGCCTTGAGGCTAAGTGCGTTGGCCACAACATTGGCCTTCCCCAGGTTGTAAAGGATCTCACAATCATAATCTTTCACCACATTTAGCCACCGGCGCTACCTCATGTTCAGAATTAGCTGATCCATAAGGTACCTCAAACTCTTGTGGTCCGTGTCAATGGTACATTAGACCCCATAGAGTTATTGTCGCCAAATCTTGAGGGAAAAGACAATCGCCCCTAACTCAAGATCATGTGTCAGGTAGTTCGCCTCGTTAGGCTTCAACTGCCTTGAAGCGTAGGCGATGACGCAACCTCTCTGCATCAATACCACGTCCAAACCTGAATTGGACGCGTCGTAGTAAACCTCAAAATCCTCTACGCCCTCTGGTAGGGTGACGATTGGCGCCTCTCACAACCTTTGTCTCAAAGTCTAGAACGTTGCCTGCTACTCAGGCCCCCAGCGAAAGACCACGACTTTATTCGTCAACCGGGTCAAGGGTACAACTATCTTGGAGAAGTCCTAAATAAATATTCGATAATAGCCTGCTAACCCCAAGAAACTCCGAATCTTAGAAGGAGACTTCGGAACCTCCCATCTCATCATCACCTCCACTTTGGCCGGGCCGACCAGAATACCGTTCTGGTTGACAAGGTGCCCAAGAAACTGCACCTCACGCAACCAAAACTCACACTTGGAGAACTTGGCGTACAAACTCTCCCTCCTCAGGGTATCCAAAACCACTCATAGATGCTCCTCATGCCGCTCCTGCATCTTGGAGTAACCCAGGATATTATCAATGAAAACTATCACATACCGATCGAGCATCGGTCTGCTCATGCGGTTCATGAGATCAATGAACGCGGCAGGAGGATTGGTGAGGCCGAAGGGCATCACCATGAACTTGTAGTGGCCATAGTGAGTTCGGAAAGCAGTCTTTTGTACATTCTCATCTCTGACCCATCTGATGGTAGCCTGACCGCAAGTCTATCTTGGAAAACCAAGATGCTCCCTCTAGCTAGTCGAATAGGTCATGAATCCTCAGGAGTGGGTAAAGACTCTTCACCTTACCTTTTTTAGCTCCCGGTAGTCCATACACATCCGATGTGACTCATACTTGTTCTTTACAAATAGGATCGGGGCTCCCCAAGGCAAACTACTCAGCCTGATAAATCCCTTATCTAGCAACTCCTACAACTGCGTAGACAACTCCTGCAACTATGGTGGATCCAACCGATATGGTGCCTTGGCTATCGGAGCCTCACTAGGGACTAGGTCGATCTTGAACTCCACCTGTCACTCTGGAGGTATCCCGGGCAGCTTCTTTGGGAATACATCTGCATACCCTCGCACCATCGGTACATAGCTCACTATCGCCTTACCCGCCTCTCGGGTATCCATAACATAGGCGAAATTTATGGGTTTGGGCATTATGACACTCCTATGGTGTACATGCAACCCTATAAACCTTGGATCTATTTTTTCTCTATTGTACATACAAATATTAAATATTCCAAGGTTTCATCCTAACTAGCATATTATGAAGCACCTATACTACAAAGTTCTAGTTAGATGACATACCTTTTGATGTAGCTTGATGTCTTCAAGCTTTAAGAGCTTAGCCCCAATAGTGTGGAAGCCTCAAGTGGAATCACAAATCACCAAAACACCTTGGAAGAACTTGAGAGAATATGTATGCACACTAAAATCGGCCCACTCTTATGTCCTCACACACAAGTGCTATTTCTTGAGCCAAAGGCCTCTTTATATAGTATAGAGGATTATGGTTACATTCATGTAAACCCTAATACCCATGACCTTCCATTTCATAGGATCCATGGGTTAAAACTCCATGGACTATCCATGATAGCTTAGCCTAACCTAAATGAACTTCGCCCATTCCATATATATATATATATATATATATATATATATATATATATATATATATATATATATATATAAGAGTCCATATTTAATTAGTTCCTATTGATCACTTAATTAATTCTAAATTAATTCTTGATCAATACTAATTAAATAATATGATTCCATATTAATATATTAGAACTTATAATATATTAATATAAATCATAAATATACTATTCTCAAAAAGACTATCCATATAAATTGTGTCGGTGAAGTGCAACCCAAAGGGACCATGCCGGGTCGGGTTAAGTACAAACCAGATATAGTTATGGACTTAGACATTAATCCAATAGTCTCCCACTTGGATAAGTCTAAAACTATTGTTGATTATGACTTCAAAACCTAATTGGCAATCGTAGCTTTTAAAGCCGCTGTCGAACTCTCACCTTGTTAATGAACTCTGACCTTTGTCAATGACTTGTCCATTAGATTAGGGATCATATATTCCTCCATTCTAGATATCATATGGACTGAGACATGGATTATCAATCATACTTTCAGTCCATTTTTTGGTTCCCGATTTCCGATTTATGATGACTGAGTGATTGAACAAATCAAATCAGTCCTGGCTTGGCCAAGCGCTCTCATGTGTCATCGCTAAATCATCAAGGGGCCCGAAGATGTCACTTTTATCCTGAAGTTAAAAGGAACGGATAAACTTCGACTCATATGGCTTGTTCTACTACTTGTTGAATCATACACAAAAGCATGTTTTAGAACATCGAGTTACCGAATGCGTTTTCGTGCAATCAATGTACAACCAACTCATAGTAACAACTCATATCTCTAGGTTTGAGGAATATAAGATATTATCATCTCATGATCACTAATGATAGATTCCAAAAAGTGATTCAAATGAGCGCAGGTTAAATCCAATACTCATAACTTATGAGCACTCATGAGTGTTTTAGCACAACTTTGTGCACCAACTTGGACCTCTACAAGCCAACCCATAACAGTCTTGATTCATATCTACTTCCAACATATGACCGACTGTGGATGGTTTGAATAACTTAGTCATTCCGGAAGAATAACCTAGTTATTATGGAAGTCATAACATGCAAAGTGAAACACAAGAATAAATGAATCTAATATGGTATCAAAACCTATGAATATAAATAAAACACTTTCTATTTATCACCATACTGATTACTCATTATTCATTGTTTCGGTTTTATCAACTTTATACTTGAATTAAAACACTAGGTGTCCTATGCTCCAAGCATGTACAATATGTTTTCTAAGCAATAACTTTTCCACCAAGTATGAACTCTATTTTGTCTATGATCCTTTTCATTGTGAACTTAGATCAATTGAACATAATTTCAATGCGTCTCTTTTCACAGTCCCAAATCCTTGTCTTAAATGTAAGAATTCCAAATTCCTATCATTTATTGAAATATGTTTATATTTTAAACTTATATGCAATGTACCTCTTGTAATGATTATGCACAATGCCACAAAGACTTGGCAACAATCATTACAAAGTATCCCAATGGAAAGCAATTCCACAGAAACGATATCTCAAATTCAAAGTGCATTGCTTTGAACATGCTTCTTGCATTAAGTTTCTTTATTCTTACACAGATTGTTTCCACCTATGAAGACAACTCTATATTCCCATTTTTACTATCACTTTTAAACAAGAGTTTCCTCTTTTCAAATTATGTCAATATGGTCCTTCCAATATTAACAGTATACTTACCACTGTCCTTGAGCAACCAATCTTTGGTAAACCTTAGATTGTCCACGACAATTGCTTAATCACTTTAGTCATATGCAGTTCTAGACATTGTTCCCCTTAATTCCCTAAGGCATTTGGAAAATACAGAAAGGATAAATGTTATAGCACATGTAATTGATCTTGACCCAAAGTAAATGGGACACGATTCATGATGTTTCACATAAAGACATGGTTCTAGACCAGTCTTTTTCCATAATAATTTTTTGTTTGCCATATTCTGAAATTTTGACTATGAAAAAGGAGGTCGTAATCATAATCGAATTTTGATAACGCAATATATTGAATTTTCTTAATTTGAAGCAATCCAACATAAAATTCATCTATAATTCTTGACTAAAGGTGATTAAAGCCTCAATATAAGCTCTTATAAATTCAATTTATGCTTTTTAGAATTGAAATGAAGTATAATTTCCTCTCCGTCAATTATAGCAAAACAACGTTTCCAACCCCTGCAACCTCATGAATTGAAACTTTTGTTTTCTATAATTAACCTTGTTGACTTGCAATACTTATCATAATTATCATGCTCCCACTAACATGATGATTATTAGCATAACATTTATGCTCCTACTAGCTTTGACATGTATCCAGAAAACAGTTGGACCTCTAGAAGTCAATACTTTATTGACATTCTTACCAAAGTTCATATTTCTGATACTAGATTGCTTTGATAAGACTTTATCAAAATCATACACCTTATATTAGATAGCTCACAGGTGTGTCTAAACAATTTAAGAACTATGAAAAGGGATGTCATAATCATAGTCGCAATTGTTTAGACTTTTTGCAATTTCTCATAAGTCAATGTTAGTGTGCCGGTTAAACACGCAGGCTCCACTAACGACTTTGAGAACTACAAATATCACAATTGATATCTACTCAAAATCTACTTAGTGAAAGAATTTCTTCACCATCATTTTCATTAATTGGAGAGAAACCTTATGACACTTAGATTTTATGGTGTATGTGTTCTTTGTTGGATTAGTGTGTAAGGCTGTAACTATATTTGGTAAGTACTTGATGCGATTGTGCATGGTCCTTTTGGGTTGCCTTTGTTGGATAAGGTGTCTAAGTCCATAACTATTTATGGTAAGTACTTGACCCGACCTGACATGGTCCATTTGGGTTGCATGGCACCATGCAATTGGATAGACTAAATGAGAGAAATAACACTTGGAGATTATTAATATATTATAAGTTCTAATATATTAATAATATTATTTGATTAGTTTGATCAAGAATTAATTTAGAATTACTTGAGTGATCAAAAGATAACTAATTAAATATATGGGTTGATTATGTAAATCATCCATATCTTATATAGTGGACTAAGAGGCTCCATGGATTATCATGTTGGGCTCCACCCATAGGATGCTCCATTGATGCTCCATTGGAGTTACAACATGGGTCATGGAAATGAAGATTCATGGCACATTAGGGACTTTATAAGAGTCCCATTCTCCACCAAAATCGGCTACATATATGAAACAAGAGGGCTAGGCCGATTTTAAGAAGTGTGTGTTATCTTAAAAGTTTTTCCAAGAGCATTTGGTGTTGTGTGAAGCATTTGAGGCATCACACTTGAGGTGCTAGGCTCACAAGGTTTCAAGGAACATAAGCAACAACAAGGTAAGTTATTCTATCTTTCATTCAAGTTAAAAATTGTTCCCCATGTTTGCTAGATAGGAATATAACCTTGGAATTCAACTTTGCATGATAATTAGACAAACATAGTTCCAAGGTTATTAGGGTTGCATGTCCACTTAGGAAGTGTTAGAATGCTCAAAACCCTTCAGTGTTATCAGAGCCTAGGCTTGTTTGTTTGTTATTTGTGCTAAATGGTTGAAAAAAGTTGATTTTGTGCAATCTGCCTGATGAACTCGCCGATTCCATGGGGGGACTCGCCGAGTTCATGTGTATCTTCAACCTACTCGTCGAGTAGGTTTGTGCACTCGGCGAGTAGGAGCCTGAGAATGAGGATTTTCGACTTTAGTTGCTGGAAATGGACTAGAAACATTACCCTAAACTGTTTTGGTACTTCAAAACTTGTTTTAGATGGTGTAATATTCTTGCTAATCCATTTACAACAGCAAGTTATCAAAATTACAAAGCGTTAAGTGTAAGTTCTGATTCATGAAAGTGTTCATGTTCATGTTCTTGATCTTATGATGTTTAGATGATCATAGGAATTGTTTGTAACCTATGCGGTAGATTAATTCTTGATCATTATGTGTTTTAATGGATTCCATAACTTGTCCTCAAGTTATGGAAAACCAAAAGTCACTTTGCTTTAAAACCATTAAAAGAAAACATGGGTTATAAAAATGAAGAGTCTTCATTTTTAATACCCTAATTAACTCATAAGTTACAAGAAATGAAAAGTTTTGAAAGCTTACAAAACTTGCCCTCAAATTTTGGAACAAGTAAAGTCATGTTAAAACTTTAGTTCCAACCCTTAGAATTTTAAAAGTTAAAATTCAACCCTTATACTTATAATATTATAAGTAAACAATATATATATATATATATATATATATATATATATATATATATATATATATGTATAAGATCAAAGTCGTCTTACCGCTAGTATGCCTCATTCACGAAGCCGGTCTATAAGGTGGGTATAAGGTTGTTGCCTATAAAATGACAACTTAATGGGTGTCCACTCTCACGCACCGCTTGCTTGACTGGTGGAGGGTCGTTAGACGAACGGGTAGGACAAGGACTTATAAATTCTCATTAAAAGTATGATGAATATTATAAAGTAACTAAACACTTTTATTAAATTCCCAATCTTAGTTACTTTAGGAAAAATGTGAATAAGGTACTAATCCATGAAATTACACTTTACACTTTGTTTAAGTCGTTAGTGGAGCGTGTGTGGTTAACTGGCACACTAACTTGGACATAACTAGGTAGGTAAAGGGTGACTTAAGGATTATGATAGTATCGGTGGAGCGTGTGTGGTTTACCGGCACATCGATTGAGTGATAAACTTTAAAGGTACCAAGTGATTTGCATGGTCACTTCACACCTCGTTTTGTGATCCTCGGTATCCCAGTCACAAAACTTGGAGGGCACACTCAAGATTGAAACATGCCTTGGAAAAGTTCATTGAATCTCAAAAGAATCTACGAAATTCTAAGAACCAATCAAAACCTAATATTTAATATTTCGGTTTTCGTGGTGGAAATTGGTGAATCGTCATTCACCTACCTTTCAAATAAGTTAAAGCTTGGATTACGGAATACCTCTTCTAAGTTATAATATATTGTGATTGGATCCTAGCCTTATGAACTTGTCCTCTTCCTTCAGATGTCTTCAAACAATGATGCTTCTGGCTCTAATCCTAATGGATCCTTTATCCTTATGAACTTGTGTGGGAAAGTCACTTTTGATGGATCCAACTTCAATGAATGGATCAGAAACATCAGGATGATTACCCGCTACGAGGACAAAGAATATGTCCTCAACAAGGAGCTTAAGGAGATTGATGAGACCACTGCAACTCCCCAGGAGATCGCTGACTTCCAGGCACATGAAAGCGATGCTACCAAAGTGGCATGCATCATGATGGCCACAATGACAGTGGAACTCCAAAAGTCCTATGAGGACTTCTACCATTTTGAAATGCACCAAGATTTGATGGAAAGATACCATCAACGTGCACGACAAGAAAGGTATGAAATCATCTGCTCCATGATAACAACCATGATGAAGGACGGGGAATCCATCACGAGCCACATGTAGAAAATGCAAAGGTATGTGGATCGGTTGCTGAAGCTTAATGTGAACGTCCCTGAGGAGCTTGCAATAGATATTATTTTGCAGTCCTTACCATCGTGCTATGATCAATTCCGCATGACATATCACATGAATAAGGAAGAGGTCACACTCCGCAAACTTTAGGGTCTTCTCAAGACCGCAGAAACAGGTCTTAAGGGGAAGTCGGTTGTTAACACTCTTACTCCTAATTCCGCTCCGGTTTTCGCAATCGGGAAAAGTCGAGGGAATAAGAGAAAGAGCTCTTCGAAGGGTACCAAGGCTATGACCCTTGATGGCTCTTCTTCAAGTGGAACCAAGAAAGGTTTCGTCACTCCTTCTTCTGACCCAAAAGAGGCTGAATGCTTCTATTGCCATGAAAAATCACATTGGAAGCGAAACTGCCCAAAATACCAGCAAGATGTGAAGGATGGGAAAGTTAAACCCAACCATGCAGCTATTTGCACTATCTTATCTAATAACGCACCCCATTCTAACTCTTGGGTCCTTGATAGCGGTTGTGGTATTCATATATGTTCTGATTTGCAAGGACTAAGAAGAAGTGAGAATGTGGAGCAAGGAAGAATAAACTTAATCATGGGGAATAGGAAAGCTTTACCTGTCACCAAGATTGGAGTTTACTCTTTATCGCTAAGTAGTGGGTTTAGTTTAGATTTGAATAAGTGTTGTTATTCGCCAGAAATGGCAAGAAATATTATTTCCCTTCATGCATTGTATGAACAAAGTTTCAACTTTTCATTTGATAATGAAGTTGGTTCTATTAATGCTTTCTTTAATAATGTTCTTTATTTTAAAGTATTACATTGTGATGGCGTGTATGAAACAGTATATGTGGTTGATAACTTAGGAAATAATGTATTGTGTATTGATTATGTTAATAATAACTTGGATAAAGCATCATTATGGCATTGTCTTCTTGGACATATAAGCAAGAAACGCATAGGCCAACTCCGAAAGGATGGAGTCTTGGAGTCATTTGACCTAAAGTCAGATGATAGTTGCGAATCATACTTACTTGGAAAAATGACAAAGTCACCCTTCACAGGTTCT
Organism: Lactuca sativa; assembly: GCF_002870075.4. Taxonomy (NCBI): domain Eukaryota; kingdom Viridiplantae; phylum Streptophyta; class Magnoliopsida; order Asterales; family Asteraceae; genus Lactuca; species Lactuca sativa. The sequence goes on along the minus strand of NC_056630.2, from coordinate 303,006,728 downwards.
TATGAGAGGGGTGAAGGTTTATTGGATCTTGTACACACAGATGTGTGTGGGACCTTCAAACATGCCACAAGGGATGCTAATCGTTATTATTTACTGATGATTACAGTAGATATGGATATGTCTACTTAATCAAGCATAAGTCAGAGACTTTCGAAAAGTTTAAGGAATTTAAACAGGAAGTCTAGAATCAATTAGGCAGGAACATTAAGATGCTTTGATCCGATCGAGGTGGTGAGTATCTTAGTTCAGAGTTCCTTGACTATCTTAGGGAATGTGGGATTGTCACACAATTGACACCTCCCAGGACACCGCAGTTGAATGTTGTAGCTGAGAGGCGTAATCGAACCCTGTTGGATATGGTTCGTTCCATGATGAGTCGAGTTTCGCTACCAATCTCATTATGGGGTATGCCTTAGAGACTGCCGCCCATATCCTTAATCTAGTCCCTACAAAGAAAGTTGTCAAAACTCCTCATGAGATGTGGACTGGTAAAGTACCCAAACTTGACCACATTAAGATCTGGGGTTGTCAAAACTGTTTTCCTTAATGGAAAGTTGGCTGAAGATGTTTACATGAGTCATCTAGAAGGTTTTGTCAGCAATCAGTACCCTAATAGAGTGTGTAAGCTTGAGAAATCCATTTATGGATTAAATCAAGCACCTCGCAGATGGAATCTTTGTTTTGATGAGAATGTCAAGGAATTTGGCTTTTCTAGGAGTGAAGATGAATCTTGTGTTTATGTCAAGGCTAGTGGGAGTATAGTTAGCTTTTTGGTATTGTATGTGGATGACATACTACTCATAGGAAATGACATCCCAACTCTGTAGGAAGTTAAGTCCATGCTTGGGAAGTGTTTCTATATGAAGGACCTAGGAGAAGCTGCCTATATTCTAGGGATATGGATCTTGAGAGACCGGAGTAAAAGACTAAGTGGACTTAGTCAGAGTACCTACTTGGATAAGGTGCTGAAGAGATTCAGTATGCATGAATCTAAGAAAGGAGAGTTACCCATCCAGAGTAATGCCAGATTGAGTAAGACACAAAGCCCTAGTATTGAGGCTGAGATAGAAGAAATGAGTCGAATACCTTATGCTTCGGCTGTAGGATCGATCATGTATGCTATCACGTGTACTCAACCTGATGTAGCCTTTTCCCTGAGCATGGCTAGCAGGTATCAGGGGAACCCTGGCAAGGCACACTGGAATGCGGTAAAGAATATCCTCAACTACCTACAGAGGACTAAGGATTGGGTCGTTACCCTCGGTGGGAGTGATGACTTGAGAGTTGTAGGGTATAGTGATGCTAGCTTTCAGACTGATAGGGATAATTTCTGCTCTCAATCAGGCTGGGTCTTTACCCTAAACGGAGGAGCAATTTCTTGGAAGAGTTCCAAGCAAGAAACAGTGGCTGATTCAACTTGTGAATCAGAGTATATTGCAACTAGCGAGGCAGCAAAGGAGGCGATATGGCTGAAGAACTTCATTGGAGACCTTGGATTCGTACCAACTATTATAGAGCCAATGGAAATTTTTTGTGATAGTGAAAGCGCTGTTGCCTTAGCAAAGGAACCAAGGGATCACGGGAGATCCAGACACATCGACATAAAATACCATTTTATCAAACATCGAATAGAAGAAGGACTCCTCATGGCAAAGAGGGTATCATCGGATGAGAATCCAGCAGATCCCCTCACGAAGGGACTGACTCGGATTAAGCATCTCCAGCATGCTCGGAGCATAGGGCTGAAGGATGATATTAGATTTAGTAGTTAGATAACCTCAATATTTGTAAAGTGTAATTGACATTAGATGATGAATAAAAGGTGTTTTATTTATGACTAAAGTGTTTCTATCTCTTGTTGATCCTTTATTATATTTCTTTTGCATGTTTTGACTTCCAGAATAATTATGTTTGGTATATCATATTATTCAAACCTCCACAGTCGGTTATATGTTGGAAGTAGGTATGAATCAAGACTGTCATGATTGGTTGCCGAGGTCTAAGGTATTGGACATGGCTACAACAATCATGAGTGCTCATAAGTCCTGAGTATTGGACTCAACCCACGCTCACTGGAATCACTTCATGGAATTTATCTCGAGTGATCGTGAGACAGTAATATCATATAAGTCTTCAAACATAGAGATATGATTTGTTACTTACGTGTTGGTTATGCATTGATTGTATGAAAACGCATTGGTAACTTAATGTTATAAAACATGCTTTTGTGTATAATTCAATGAGTGGTAGAACAAACATATGAGTCGAAGTTTATCTGTTCCTTCTTCGATTAGAAGCTGATATCTGGGCCCCTCGATGATTTTGTTTTGACCAATGTACCGGGCCCGGTCAGAACTAAGTTGATGTGTTCAATTAAGTTCTTTGTCAATCAAATCGGAAATCGAGAAACAAACTGCTGGACAATAAGTAAGACATTGTTCCATGTATTTGTCCGAATGATATCTAGAACAGAGGATTATATGATCACTTATGTTAAATGGCGTATCAACATCTTCTCAGTTCCGAGAGACCTTGAAAGAGCTATGATTGCCGATCGGTTCCTGAAGTACTGTAGTTATAGTGATTAGATTTATCCAAATGGCAGACTATTGGATAAGGTGTCTAAGTCCATAACTATTTATGGTAAGTACTTGACCCGACCTGACATGGTCCATTTGGGTTGCATGGCACCATGAAATTGGATAGACTAAATGAGAGAAATAACACTTGGAGATTATTAATATATTATAAGTTCTAATATATTAATAATATTATTTGATTAGTTTGATCAAGAATTAATTTAGAATTAATTAAGTGATCAAAAAATAACTAATTAAATATATGGGTTGATTATGTAAATCATCCATATCTTATATAGTGGACTAAGAGGCTCCATGGATTATCAAGTTGGGTTCCACCCATAGGATGCTCCATGGATGCTCCATGGGAGTTACAAACCCATGGGTCATGGAAATGAAGAGTCATGACACATTAGGGTTTACATGGTATAACCCTAGATGTGTCAACACTAATTAAGAGTCCCATTCTCCACCAAAATCGGCTACACATATGAAACAAGAGGGCTAGGCCGATTTTAAGAAGTGTATGTTATCTCAAAAGTTTTTCCAAGAGCATTTGGTGTTGTGTGAAGCATTTAAGGAATCACACTTGGGGTGCTAGGCTCACAATGTTTCAAGGAACATAAGCAACAACAAGGTAAGTTATTCTATCTTTCATTCAAGTTAAAATTTGTTCCCCATGTATGCTAGATAGGAATATAACCTTGGAATTCAACTTTGCATGATAATTAGACAAACATAAATCCAAGGTTATTAGGGTTGCATGTACACTTAGGAAGTGTTAGATTGCTCAAAACCCATCAGCCTTCACCATAGCAACTTGACAAGGTGATTTATATAGAGAGAAGAGATATTATTATTATTAATGTATTATAGGAATGATATGTTACAAGAATAACAATATTATTTGATTAATATAAGTCATAAATTAATTAGGAATTAATTTGGTGACTTAAAGAGATTAATTGAATAAAGGGGCATAAACTGTCAAATGTGTAATAGTTGTATTTTAGGCTAAGAATCCTTATGGATATGAGGGTGGATGATTTTAGGGATATGGATCACCTAGAAATTGTCCAAGGCATTATCTAGAAGGATCTTTGGATTTCTTAGAGGCTAAGTTATCTAATTAGGGTTTAGGGTGAAACCCTAGGAGCTCATAGTACAAATAGACCCATAAGGTTGGAGAAATCGGCCACTCTGTTTTTGAGGAAACCCTGGAGCCGATTTCTCACCCCTCTCCTTCTCTCAAATCATCTTCTTGCTAGTTGGTGTTTGTAAGCCATTATAGGGGTGACATTTGTGACTCTAAGCTCCAAGAAGAAGAAGGTTTTCAAGCAAGTAACTTAAGGTATTATTCTAGATCTGTTTTCATATGTTTTGATTGTTAGTTTACATTAGATCTAGCCATGAAAGTCTTGGATATATTGCATGTTCAATTAGAGAAACCTAGATCCAAGCTATAGGGTTTGCATGTGCACATAGGAAAGTTCTTATTGCTTAAACCCATCAGTGGTATCAGAGCATTGATTGGTTTCAATTGAATGTGATGCTTAACTGTTTTGCTTGCTGAAAATCGTTTTTCTTGGCCTCTGTCCGACCCACCTCGGCGAGTCAGTGTTTGGACTCGGCGAGTTGGCCCTACTCGGCGAGTCCAAAGCTTGACTCGGCGAGTCCGAGCGTCAGACAGAGGATAATTCAGTATTTTTTGCTGTTTTGTCTTGGATTGATACCTAAATCGTTTTATTAAGTAAAAATCCGAATTTTAACCTAATTTAATGATTATCCTTGACATAACAATAGATAATTTCAAATCTTTTGAATATTGATTATTTATATGATAAATATGGACTATTTAAGATTATTTGGTAATTATCTAATGACTAAAATTGGATTAGGTCAAATATAGATAATTATGAAATTAATTGTTTAATTTGAATTATTTGTTATTTGATCCCTATTGTTTTGAAAAAGTTCAAAATTTATCCCGGGGTTTTGAAATTCGAATTTTGTGATTAATAGTTTAATTTAAAAGAATTTAAATTTCAACCCCTAGAGTTTTACAAGTTGAAAATTTAACCCTATACTATTCTATTATTAAATGCTTAATAAATATATAAGTAAAATTAAAATGCTAGTCTTACCGTTAGTAGGCCTCATTCACGAACCCGGTCTATAAGGTGGGTATAAGGTTGCTGCCTATAAAATGGCGCTTAATGGGTGTACACTCACACCCACTGCTTGCTTCACTGGTGGAGGGTCGTTAGCCGAACAGGTAGGATAGGGCAATCCTCTCCTCATTAACAAGTATAATGAATCTATAAAGTTACTAAACCTTTGTTACAAATTTCCAATCCTAGTTACTTTAGGCAAAAGTGAATTGATGAAATCCCATGAAATTGCACTTTGCACCCTTGCTAAGAAGTTAGTGGAGCGTGTGTGGTTTACCGGCACACTAATTGGTTCTAAGCAAAGGTGGAAACGGGTGATTCACTGTTTATAATAGTTCGATGGAGCGTGTGTGGTTTACCGGCACATCGAATGGGTGATTGTAACAATGAAGGAACCATGTAGATTTGCATGGTTATTCACACCCACTTTGTGATCCTCGGCATCCCAGTCACAAACGAGAGGGGCATATCGAGATTTAAGCATGCCATTGAAAGGTTCAATGAATATCAAAGAAAGTATAGGAATTCTCAATGCATTTAAAACTTAAGGTTATGTTTTCAAGGTGAAGAATTAGTGAATCGTCATTCACTTACCTTCAAATTGTTTGCGGGTTTGATTACGACATCCCTTTTCGAATATGTGAATAATGTTGTTGGGTCCTAGCCCTAATTTTTCATTTTGGGTGTTTAAATTAGGGACTTAATTCTAATTAAACTTTGTCCTTTCTATTTGTAGATATCAAACGCAAACAATGCTGCTGCTAACTCATTCACGTTAATGAGTCTTTGCCAAAAGGTGACCTTTGATGGTACGAACTTTAGTGAATGGATAAGATACAATCGCACCATTGTACGCTACGAGGACAAAGAGTATGTCCTCGATGAAAAGCTCGAGAAGGTCAACCCGGAAATCGCTACTCCCGAAGAGATGACTGTCTTTGAGACCCACGAACGTGATGCAACGAAATTCCATTGCATCATGATAGACACCATGAACCAAGAATTCCAAAAGTCCTATGAGGACATGTATCCCTATGAAATGCATCAAGACTTGATGGAGAGGTACCACGAAAGCACGAGGCAAGAGCACTACAAGATCATCACCAACATTATCACCGCCAAGATGGGAAGTGTAACGCAACATTCCTAAAAGTATTTATGTATGAGTCCCTGAGATTTAAGAGAAAGGGTAATATCGGTCCTTTTATAGGAAAAGTGGAAAGGGAAGACCATGCATGAAAAAGGGATCACCCTGGGTACGCCCAGCGTAGTGGAGGAAAGAAACGCGGGTGTTTGGGTGAGTACGCCTAGCGTACTCTCAGAATCCCCAAAACCCTAATTTTAAGGCAACCACTATATAAAGAACATAAAGTATTCCTCCTTAGCCTCCATAATCACTCTCCTAACCTCAGAAACCCTAAGATAGCCGTCCCACCTCTTTTATTGGGTGTGTTTGGTCTTGAAAAGCTTGGATTAGCAAAGGAGAGCATAAAGGAAGAAAGGAGAAGTTGTCAAAGAAGGAGAGGAACGGCTGGAGCTTATAAATCTGGGAAGACATCATCCTTTGGAGCCTATTTGAGGTAAAAAGCTTCTTTCTTGACATTCATATTGTGTAGATCTATGTGTTATGAAGCTTTGGCACCATTCTTGTCCCAAAAGTCCTCATCTTGTTGCATGTTTTGAGTTGGTCAAGATTATCTGTCCTTTCAGACCTTAGGAGAGGTCTTGAGTGAGAAAAACGAGGTCCCAAGGGCTGTGGTTGTTCCATGTGTGAGATATGTGGGTCTTAATGGATTAAGACCTTGGATTAAGAGCTTTATGGACGTCCCAAGTGATAAAGTTTGAGACTTTACGAATCATAGGCATATTTGGCTTAAGGATTTGAAGTTTGGGCTTAAGAGCTTAAACCATTAAGACGTTATGTGATGTTGTTGAGCAGTGAGGTTACGCCCCGCTTAACCTATGAGTACGCCCAGCGTAGCGGGCCAGTGTCCCGATCCCTTATTGTGTGGTACGCCCAGCATACCCCATCTGTGGCATTTTCAATTTGGGCCTTATAGTTTGGGCTGTTATTGGGCTGCTGGATTTTGGGCCGTGACTGGACATTATGGATAGAGTATTGTGGGCCCATTGGTTGTTATGGATCATGAGTTTAGGCCCATTTGGTGGGGTGGGCCCAATTTAGTAAATCGGGCCAATAGTGAGCTTTGTTTTGGACTCCTGGACTTTGGACCATTGGTGGGCTTGGGAGCTTACCTAGTGTTGGGCCGGAATTAGTTAAGGGTAAAATGGTCAATTTACCCTTGGAAGGGTATTGTGCTTAGCCTAATGATTATTTGTGCTATGTTGGCTAGTTCGGGATTTTCGGTGAGTCGGTGATTCGAGAATCTGCTTCTTCAGTTTAGAGTTTCGGCAGTGCGAGGTGAGTTATCCTCACTATATCAATAGGGTCTAAGGCACCAAGGCCGACCCTTTATCGGATTGAGATCCGGGTGTTTGTTGTTATGTTATTGCTTTGATATGTTTACATCCTGGTAGCTAGGATGGTATATGTTACAGACCTGGTTGAGGTCGGTATCTTGATATGTAGGGTGATGCTATGCTAGTGACCGGTTAGGTTGGTATCCTGGTTAGGATGACGATATGTTATGTGATCTGTTTGATCGGCTTGTTGACTGTGAATTGTTATATGATTGTATGTTTATGTGCAGATGGTTGTTTGGACTGGAGTTGGATTGAGGTGGGTCCTGCTTTGTGTTGTAGGCCATGATACCCAGGGCGGACCGGTTGTCCCGAAGACCCAGTGAGCGGTCCGGATAGGCTGTAGGCCCCAGGAGGGCAGACCAGACGTGCCGAGGCTCGGAGAGTGGACCAGGTCGACTGAAGGCCCGGTGCGGGCGGACCAGTCATATTGTAGACTCAGAGAGTGGACCAGGTGGATTAAAGGCTCGATGCGGGCGGACCAATCACACTGTAGACTCGATGTATATGGCTAGACTCGGAGGGTAGACCAGGTGGACTGTTGGCCGGTGCGGCGGACCAGTCACACAGTAGACCCGATGTGCATGGTTGTTCTGTGATCGGATATGATATGGCATGTTATGCGTGTATGGTATATGTGGTTGGTAATTTGGGGATATCTCACTATGCTTTCCAGCTTACAGTTATGGTTTAATGTTTTTTCAGGTTCTTCAGGAGACTGTGGCAAGGCGAAGGCGTGATCGTACCGCTCCTCATGTTTATGTTGTGATGTGATTCTAGGAATACTCTGAATTAACTATATTGAAAACCTTTTTGTAATAATTTAATGAAATCGGGTTGTTTTTGAAAAGTTTATATGGGTTGGAATTTTTCGGTCATTACAGGAAGTGGAGTGTAACATCCAGGTTCCCAGGTATTATATTTTTGTTCTTTTTATTTTTGAATGTTGTGGTGAGACTTGGCGAGTTGGCGTCTAAACTCACCAAGTATGGTCGCGGATTCGTATGCGAGTTCATAGCTAGACTCGGCAAGTTCACGAGTGGACTCGGCGAGTCCACGCTGTTTAATGAAACCCTAATTTCCAGGGTTTGAGACCTATTTAAAGGGTCTTAGGGCCGTCATTTGCGCCCACCAACCCCCAAAGAGAAACCCTAGTAGATCTAGAGCGTTTGTGAGGAAGGAGAGGCCATTCTTGATGCTTTTGGGTGTTCTTGCAAGAAGGAAGTGACCAAGGCAAGAGGAGGTTGAAGGAGGTGCGATTTTGGTGGTTTTTGAGTTCATAGAGATTGTATTGAGGTATTATTCTCGGACCTTCTTCAGTTTTGATGCTGATTCTTAGTGTTAGGGTTTTCTAACCCTTTTAGTGGTTGATTAAGTGGATCATTTGGTTCCTTCTCGAGTTTCTGTTCTGGATTTAGACCCAAAGAGGTCCAGAGGCCTTAACCCTTGGAGCTTTATGAGTCTTTTTGGGAGCCATGAGCTAGGGATGTCATTTTTGGGGCTAAATCACCATTTTGGACCATTTAGATGTTATATGAGTGTCAAGGTCCGAACGTTACGTGGTTATCATGCTTGGGAAGGCCAGATCTATGATTGTATGGAACAAATCTGACCTCAAGAGTTGTATAGAGTTTGTGCATGGCATGAACTCACCGAGTCCGAAGAACAGACTTGGCGACTAGTATGAAGGTTGCCCGTTAATCACTCAGTGAGTGGACTTGCCGAGTTGGGGAATAACTCGGTGAGTCAGGGAGAGTCAGGGGGGTTTGAGTTCAAGTTGGAACTCGCCGAGTTGTTGTTGAGACTCGGCGAGTTGATTCGGGGTGGCCCCGCGATTCGTGCCAGGTGGAACTCGTCGAGTCAGGGGAAGTACTCGACGTGCCAAGAGAGGGTCTAAGAGAGTCAGTGGACACGTGTAGACTCGCCGAGTCGCCCTAGTGCACTCGACGAGTTTGGTCAAAGTTTGACCGTTGACCTTGTTGACTTTTAGGGTTGAGTATAGTTGTATTTATGAGAGTATTTACTTTATGTGATTAGGCGGAGGATAGATCACATTTCTACCAAGTCAGATACTTACCGAGACACCGAGGTGAGTCTTCTCTCTATACGTTACCTAGAGTGGTATACTGTGTAGACCAGAGGGTCTTATGTGTTATGTATGAGATTATGTGCTATGTATTATATGTATGTTGTATGATGTTATAGACCGGACCGAAGGGTCCAATGATACAGACCGGGCCAGAGGGCCCAACGAGCTATGACCGGACCAGAGGGTCCAACGAGCTACGGGACTGGAGTGTCCCGCTGAGACACAACGACCGGAAGGTCATATTATAGCCTCGAGTGGCGTATATATTGTATGCGGTATTTTGGGGAACTCACTAAGCATTTATGCTTACATTTGTTGTGTTATGTGTTTCAGGTACTAGTGATGAGCGTGGGAAGGCGCCGGCATGATTCGTACGCACACGCATTGGAGTTTATGTTTGAGATTCTGGGGAGATGTTTTGTGATGATAACATTTGATACAATATGTTTTGAGATTATTTTATGAGTAAATGTATGTTTTAAAACTGAATTTTTTTTAAAAATTTACATTGTTACAAGTTGGTATCAGAGCCTTGGTTTGAGGGATTCGGATGCATCTTCGGGCGTATCTGAACTGAAACTGAGGATTTGAGGAAAATCTTGGTAATGAAGTAAAATTTTTGAAAAGAGTAAAAGAGTTTTGAGACAAACAGAGCAGAGCCGTGTGTACGATCAGCCAGCGCTCGAACGGTGAATCCCCAAAGGTAAGCTTACATTATGTGTTATGAGATATGTTATGTTACATTATACATGCTATAGTAGGCTAGGTATACATATAGGACTAGAGTGGCCTGATTTGTGATGCCTAAGCCTAGGAGATTTCTGCTGCTGAGATGCTTTGAGAGCGAGTAGATAGCAATTAGGAGCTCATGTGAATAGAGTGCTTGTAATCCAAGACCCAAGGAGGAGGACTTGGAGTGAATGCTAATGCGGTGTGGTCAGTAGTATTGGGCCCGTACTACTGAAGACACCGGATTAGTGGGCATTCCAAGTAAGAATCTTTTGGACAACGGAGGACAAGTAGGGTTACGTCATCGAGTATGTGTATGTTTGATCGAGTCTCTGATAATTTTTGTTGTATTTCAGAGGCATCATGGTTGGGACTCGACACACACCTGAGAGCAGTGGTGTTAGCGACGAGGAGATCCGTCGATTGATTCACGAGGAGGTGGCTGCTGCCATCCGGGCTGAGATTCCTGAGATGTTTGGGGACATCAAGACCATGTTGATTGAGACTTTTGATGAGCGGTACGCAGTGCTGACTGAGGCTGCTGCAGCTGCAACTACTGCTGCTGTTGCTGCTGCCAGACCTCAGGGAGGTGACTCGTTGTTCCGGGAGTTCAGCAACACGAAGCCACCAGAGTTCAACGGGATGCAGGACCCAATTGCCGCTATGAGATGGATCTATGACATCGAGGGATGTTTCTATACGTGCTCTTGCCCAGAGCACTTGAGGGTTCGGTTCGCCTTGAACCAGCTCCGCCTGGGAGCGATTGGTAACGGCGAACTTTACTTTGGCTGAGATTTCCAAGGTGACCTGGGAGACGTTCACCGCTATATTCAGAGAGGATTATGTTCCCCCGGTGGAGAGGGAACGGTTGATTCAGGAGTTCTTGACCCTCAAGCAGAGTACTGATTATGTGGCAGTGATCACCAGGAAGTTTCATGAGAGGGCGATGTTTTGCCCTGAGCAGGTGTCTTCTGAGCAGGCTCGTATGAGCCGTTATCTGAGTGTGCTGAGTAGAGATATTCGGGAGTTCGTGGTGAACTCGACTTACCTGACATTTACTGAGCTCCAGGAGAACGCCAAGAAGAGGGAGATTGAGTTGGAGACTCAGGCCAGGGAGGAGGCCGAGTCACAGAGGGTGGATCGGCGGCCGGCTCAGTCTCAGCCGGCAGCCAAGCGGGCTAGACCCGCTGATTCGAGATTTGGGGGCGCGAAGGGCCACACTTGTGGGAAGTGTGGTAAGAGTCATGAGGGGTCGTGCAGGGCTGGAGTGTGCTACAAGTGTGGGAAGGAGGGGAATATCGTGAGGGATTGCCCCAAGGGATTTTTGGTTTGCTTTCATTGCAACCAGACCGGCCATCAGAAGGCTGAGTGCCCTCAACTTCTTCAGTGGTCAACGCAGGGATCTGCGCCTACTGCTAGGGCTACCGAGGTTCGGCTGGTGAAGGCTGAGGCCCCGAAGGCTCGTGGGAGAGCATTTCAGCTGACTGCGGAGGAGGTCTGCGCGGCGCCCGATGTTGTGGCTGGTATGTATTCTCTTTTCATCTTTTATTTGATTTGAGTTTTTATGCTTATATGATGATATGCGTAGGAACTTTTCTTTTGAGTTATGTGCCTGCGTTGGTATTATTTGACTCGGGTGCAAGTCGGTCGTTTGTTTCCGTAGCATTTAGTCAGCATATTAGTATCCGTCGAGAGGCGTTGGATCGGCCTCTATGAGTTTCCATAGCTGATGAGCGAGCAATGTATGCTTCGGATGTGATTCAAGGATGTGTCCTTGAGATCTTCGGTGTGGAGTTCTCGATAGAACTTTTTCTGATCGCGATGGGGGACGTGTGCGTTATAGTGGGTATGGATTGGTTGAGCCGATATGCAGTTGTGATAGACTGCGAGCGTCAATTGGTGACGATTCGAGACCCTAGTGGGGGAGTTCTTACGATGTACGGCGAGGGTACACGTACAAGTTCAGCATTTTGCTCGGCCGCCAGAGCGAGACAGAGTCTATAACAGGGCTGTAGGGGATTTGTGGCATATGTGATGGATGCGAGGGTTGATTCAGAGAAACCGAAGTCAGTTGATGAGGTCCCGATAGTGCGTGAGTTTCGAGATGTGTTTCCAGAGGAGTTTTCGGGTGTGCCTCCGGAGAGGCAGGTAGAGTTTGGTATTGAATTGGTTCTGGGAGCTGTGCCTATCGCCAAGGCGCCTTATTGCCTTGCGCCTCCGGAGATGCAGGAGTTATCCTCACAACTTCTGGAGCTACTAGGGAAGGGGTTTATCAGGCCGAGCAGTTCGCCATGGGGGCGCCTATTCTTTTTGTCAAGAAGAACGATAGTTCGCACCGGATGTGCATTAATTATCGCAAGTTGATCAAGCTAACGGTCAAGAACCGTTACCCATTGTCGAGGATCGATGATTTGTTCGATCAGTTGCAGGGAGCATCTTGGTTCTCCAAGATCGATTTGAGGTCTGGGTATCATCAGGTGAGGGTGCGGGAGGAGGACGTCCAGAAGACAGCATTCCGGACTCATTATGGGCATTACGAGTTCGTGGTGATGCCTTTCCGACTCACCAACGCACCGTCCGTGTTCATGGATCTCATGAACAGGGTCTGCAGACCGATGTTGGATCGCTCAGTGATCGTGTTCGTCGACGACATATTAGTGTATTCAAGATCCAGAGAGTAGCATGAGGAGCATTTGAGGGAGATCCTCGGAGTTCTGAGACCGGAGAGGCTTTATGCCAAGTTCTCCAAATGTGAGTTCTGGCTACGAGAGGTTCAGTTTCTGGGGCACCTCGTTAACTAGAATGGGATATTGGTCGATCCGGCCATGATTAAGGCGGTCATGAGGTGGGAGGTGCCAAGATCACCCACCGAGATAAGGAGTTTTCTGGGTTTGGCCGGTTATTATTGGAGATTTATTAAGGATTTCTCCAAGATCGCCATGCCACTCACCAAGTTGACCCGGAAGGGTGTTGCATTTTCTTGGGGTCCGGAGTAGCAGACCTCGTTCGAGACACTTCGCCAGAAATTATGCGAAGCCCCAGTGTTAGCCCTTCCGGAAGGGATGGAGGATTTTGTAGTATATTGTGATGGATCGATATCCGGATTGGGAGCGGTTCTTATGCAGAGGGGGCATGTGATAGCATATGCATCGAGGCAAATTAAGCCTCATAAGTCGAGATATCCCACTCATGATATGGAGCTGGGAGCGGTAGTGTTCGCTCTCAAGATCTGGCGACATTTTCTGTATGGGGTTCGGCGTACGATATACACGGACCACAAGAGCTTAAAGTATTTGATGGATCAGCCCAACCTGAATATTCGCCAGAGGAGGTGGTTGGATGTGGTCAAAGATTATGATTGTGAGATCTTGTACCACCTGGGCAAGGCTAATGTTGTAGTCGATGCATTGAGCCGTAGGGCGGAGGGCGCCCCAATACGAGATGTTTGTTTGAGATTGACAGTGATGACCCTAGTGTTGGATGCTATTCGTGGGGCTCAGGCTGAGGCTGTGAAGCCATAGAGCCAGAAGAGAGAGCGAGTTGTCGGGCTGGTATCGTAATTAGTTACCGATAGCCGGGGGCTTATGACATTTCAGGGTCGGATTTGGGTACCGTCCGTGGGCGGCACGCGTACCATTTTGATGGAGGAGGCTCATCGATCGAAATTCTCAATCCATCCCGGGGCCACTAAGATGTATTTGGACTTGAAAAAGGATTATTGGTTGCCCTATATGAAGAGGGATGTTGCATGGTTTGTAAAGAGACTCTTGACGTGTCGCAGGGTGAAGGCTGAGCACCAGCGTCCACATGGTAAGCTGCAGCCATTAGAGATTCCCGAGTTGAAATGGGAACAGATTACCATGGAATTCATCACCAACTTGCCGAGGACCGCGAGGGGTGTCGATGCAATTTGGGTGATTGTGGACAGGTTGACGAAGAGTGGTCACTTCCTGGCCATCAGTGAGAGCTCTTCCACGGAGAAGTTGGCGGAGATGTATGTGAGAGAGGTGGTATCGCGGCATGGAGTGCCGATCTCGATTGTCTCATATTGAGATGTACGTTTCACTTCTAGATTCTGGAAGACGTTTCATGAGGAATTGGGTACGAAATTGCATTTTAGTACCGCATAGCACCCACAGACTGACGGGCAAGAGTGAGCGGACGATTCAGACGCTCGAGGACATGCTCCGAGCATGTGTGTTGGATTTCGGCGGGACTTGGGACACGTATTTTCCCTTGGCGAGCTTTCTTACAACAACAGCCATCATTCGAGCATTGGCATACCGCCCTTTGAGCTGTCGTATGGGAGGAGGTGTCGGACCCCTATTAGCTGGGGAGAGGTAGGGCAGCTTGTGATGGGTAGTACCGAGATTGTGCTTCAGACGACAGAGCAGATCCAGCAGGTCAGACAGAGGTTTTTGACCATTCAGAGTCGTCAGAAGAGTTATGCGGACATACGCCGTTCTGAGCTCGAGTTTCAGGTCGGCGACTTCCTGCTCCTGAAGGTCTCTCCTTGGAAAAGAGTGATCCGATTCAGGAAGAGGTGCAAGTTGGGGCCCCGATATATTGGTCCTTTCAGGGTGATCGCGAGGGTAGGCAGAGTAGCGTATCGTTTGGAGTTGCCAGTAGAGTTGGGTCAGATTGATGACACTTTCCACGTGTCACAGCTGCGAAAGTGTATAGCTGAAGAGTCGGCAGTGGTGCCATTAGAAGATATTCAGGTGGATGCGAGCCTGAATTATGTTGAGAGACCGATGGCGATTAGGGATCGGAAGATCAAGGTTTTGATGAACAAGGAGGTGCCTCTGGTGCAGGTCTAGTGGCAACATCGGAAAGGGTCAGAGTTAACTTGGGAATCGGAGCGTGAGATGCGGGAGCAGCATCCAGAGTTGTTTGCAGAGCGAGACTTTGAGGGCGGAGTCTGATTCTAGTAGGGGAGAATTGTAACATCCGGGTTCCCAGGTATTATATTTTTGTTCTTTTATTTTTGAATGTTGTGGGGAGACTCGGCGAGTTGGTGTCTAAATTCGCCAAGTATGGTCGCAGATTTGTATGCGAGTTCACGAGTGGACTCGGCGAGTCCACGCTGTTTAATGAAACCCTAATTTCCAGGGTTTGAGACCTATTTAAAGGGTCTTAGGGCTGTCATTTGTGGCCACTGTGACAACTCAAAATTTTCATTCGGTCAAACCCTAAAAGTCAACCACTTCGTATCATAAGTTAATGTCATCATTTCTTATTTTTAAGAAATTTAAAGTTTTTTTTTTGATTATTTTAATATTATTTTTAAACGAACAGGTGAAAGAAAGTGCCGTCTCGGGTTTTGAAATTTAAAAACCGCAAACGCCTCGTGTCTTAGAAGTTCACGACCAAACTTTTAAGTTTGGGTCGAAAAATCATCCAAAAATTGTAAACTCATGCATAAACATGAGTTTACTCCCCAAGACTAGTCATTCTTGAGTTTACTCCCCAAACACCAAAAGAGTAAACTCCAAAATATTCTTTCAAGTATCATCCTAGATTTTGTTCTAGATCTTCAAACTAGTAAGTGTTCTAACCCTTTCAAGTTAGTATATCACTTAATCTGGTGATTGTACATCCTTTAATCGATTCATTTATGTGTTTTGACTAGTTTTTCCAATACACCAAGAGCACCAAGAACACACACTAGTGTTCTTGGACTTTAAGTTCATTTTAGGCTTCCACAATGTAAGTACTTCTATCCTTTAAAGCTTGCTATACATGTTTATATCAAAGAAAAGTCCCAAGAACACCAAGTTAAAGGTGTTCACGGTTTTGGGAGGTCTCAAAACCGTAAACACCAATAATAGGGCCAGAGTGGTGTGTTAGGGTGCCTAGATGCTTCACAATGCCTTAGGGACTCTTCTAGATTCATCCTTGATGAGGTTATCAAACAAAAAGCACCAAAATTATACATTTTTATTTGTTTACGGTTTGGGGATCTCCTAAAACCATAAACACCCCAAATGATGTGTAAAAGTCCCATAAATGCCCCACGGTTGTTCCTTATGTCTAAATCTAACCTAGATTATTGCCATGTTTGAGCTAAGGACTTGAAAACCGCCAAATACCAAACATAGGAGTTTAAGGTAGTAAACTCATGGAGAAATGGTCCTTAGACCGTAAACTCCATTTAGGAGTGTTTTGATGCCACACAACACTTTCTAAGGCTAAATCATGAAGTAGGAATGCTTGGAATAGCTTAGAAGACTTCAAACCAACAAATGGTCAAAAGGTTAGGAGTTCACGACCATAAACTCAAGATTTTACGACCGTAAACTCAAGGGGTGTTGGTCCTTAGGGAGTAAACTCATTTTAAGAGTGTTCCTTGAACCCCAATCATACTAGCCTTTCCCTACAATACTTAGATGCACTCCTTAATACTTATAACACTTATACAAAGTGTTTGTTATGCCTTAGAGTGTCTTGAATTTGTTTATTAGTTGTTTAAAGACTAATTGTTTATATACATATATCCTTATATGTTATTAGGATCTTTGTGTGTGTCTAAGTCTTCACTTAACACCAAGCACTTATCCGACACTTCCTTCCGATCCACTTGCTATAGGTGAGTTCATACCCCTTAATCAATGTTTTAACTGTTTTTAAATGTTTTATGGGGGGATACAAGTAGAATTATGCTAATTATTATATCAATCACATGTGGTTAGT
Source organism: Lactuca sativa (assembly GCF_002870075.4). Lineage (NCBI taxonomy): Eukaryota > Viridiplantae > Streptophyta > Magnoliopsida > Asterales > Asteraceae > Lactuca > Lactuca sativa. Next base: position 302,989,986 of record NC_056630.2, on the reverse strand, counting down.
AAGCAACATTTAAAAGATTGGCTACTCATTAGCCGTTTTACCAAACAGTTTCCTTCAAATGTTTCCATAAACACTTTATTTGTTTAAAACTCCTTATTACACTGTACATTTTACTTTGTATGTTACATTTCAAACTTATTTACAATTGTGTTTCAAACAAATGTTTCTTTATACTAAACTGTTTTATCAAACCCATGCTTTCAAACCGTTTTATAGATTGACATCAAGTTGATCTTTTCTTAGATAATAATTATGTTCAAAGGTTTTACAAAACTTATTTTATTCTTCTATATTATCAATTGCATGCCTATATATGTATAGATATATAAGAAATGTTTAAAAGACTTAGGAAGCCTATCCACCCTATTTCCTTTTCGCGCTTGAGATGTGGTCTGGTGGGACATCGGGTATCCGTCCGAAGGTTGTTTAAATATTAGTTATATATCATATGTGAATATATCGTTATAAAGGTCCTTCCAGCTCATCCAATGACCTTGGGTAGCAAGGGTATACATCCATGTCCATACGTACCAGTCAAATTACTAGTAAGCTACCATATGGGTAGTTTAGGAAGATACTAGAACTATTACTAGAACGCGATATCATACAATGAGTTAGTTCATTCATGAGTCAATACTTGCTAGGTAGAGAGAACATACATTACAACTAGAACAATACGGTACATTACTATTCTTACTAGATAGAGAGAACATACATTAAAGCTAGAACATTACAGTACATTACTATACCTGCTAGATAGAGAGAGAACACACATTACAGCTAGCACACATAGAACATTTCAGTACATTACATATACATGAATGCGTTGACATAATTATGATCCACTGTATTGAAGCATGCCTTAAATGTCATGGCCCAAGTTATAGCCAGAGTCTCTTGGAGGGAGAGCGTGAGTTTGCGTATAGATCTATACTAGATTGACTATCCTACACCTTGCTACTAGCTACAGCCTGACCTGCAGGTCTGTGGGTGCCAAACGTCATACCTTTTTTACGACCTACATTTGTCGTTGTTACCCAGTCGATAGTATGGTACAATTAATCACATGATGCCTTAATATAAATGTGGTTTAAGGTAGTTAGTACAACAGTAGTTCCTATAGCACTACACTACAGTACTACATTAATTTTCCCTTTACATATATTTAGTGATCTTTTCACTTAAACATTAGATGTAAAAACTATATTTTGTTAATGATAGTTACACTTGGGAAAATTACACACTTTTACAAGAAACGAACAGTTAGAACAGTTAGGTCTTGGTAGAAGACTACATTCAGAACAGTCGGGTCTTGGTAGAAGACTACATTCAAAGAAGTTAGGTCTTGGTAGAAGGCTACATTCAGAGCAGTTAGATCTTGGTAGAAGGCTACATTCAGAGCCGTTAGGTCTTGGTAGAAGGCTGCATTCAGAGCAGTTAGGTCTTGGTAGAAGACACCCTTATATAATAGTAGGAATCATAGGGATTTCTAAGGTTTTTCAAACATTTACAATTGTTTTACAAAACATTTTTATACTTACAGTTCATATACATTTTCAATATTTACAATTTGTATACATACAAATACTTACATACAAATTAAGACACTAAAATACTTATGATCTTACCAGCTTTAAAGCTGGTACTCGCTTTCAAAATTACTTTTATCCTCAGGTCATCAATAGACAGGTACCAATGCAAGGTTTAGAGAAGATGGAGCTCGTTCAAGACTCATCTTTCATTTTGATTATACTATAGTGTCTATCATAATTTGTCAGAACACTTGTATTAAAATTATATTATTTATTCAATGGATGATGTTGTTGCTTGTTTACTACTTTTCATTGTTGTGATACTGTACATGACGTCCTCCGCCCCAGAACGTTTCCACCGTTCTTGGTTTTGGGGTGTGACAGATTGGTATTAGAGCATTGTTTATAGTGAATTAAGTATATCAACCCATAAAAGATATACTAACTATAAATACGTAGGGATTAAAAATACTCTGACCAAGAGTTTATACTTTAAATAATAAAATATTTAATTAAGTATACGTGCCTGCATTCATACTAAAATCAGTGTCACTAGGACAGTACAAAAGAATTACGATTGTTGGGCAACACAGGTGGACTTAGAGACATATAGTCAAAGCTGGGAAGATATATCTTGATCAACTATATTATCCGAGGGTTGACTAGCATGTCCCTAAGTGAAGTTGTGTGGTTGCAACAAGTCTAAAATCTTACTAACCCTACCACAATGAGAACAGTAGAACATAACATGAAACTTAAAATACTATAGGAGTATTTGGTGTTACTATAAGTACTTTATCCTTGAGAACTAAAACGAGATCTTCATTACTAAGTTGATAGTTGCTAAGTGGATACACTAAGGCTATATGTAATTAGGATGCTATAGACTTAGAATCTGTGAAAATTTTACTTCACCCCTATTCTGTGTGAATATGGAGTGAAGGTCACTTATTCGAAGGTCTATCCTGTTTCGATTACATATAACTGGTATGCACTTTACAAATGGCAAAGTAGCTAATGAAGATTTTCTACATAATTATCTAGATAGTTCGTCTAATAATTATTTTCTTACCCCAATTCTCGCATAGATAACATGGTTGGACTCCATCCCCACGGCAACCAGTACCTACCGAATGAGGTCATTGCTGGATGGTTTGAAGAAGAACCAGAGAATGATCATCCTATCCCTTTGAATGATCACCATGATGAAGACCTTTCGGACGATGCTAACTCCGAACCCGAGGTTGAGAACCTACCGCAAGCAGCTCCCGTTCCAATTCCTAACCCTCGTCCGACTTTTCATGGCCCGACGCCTGAGTGGGTGGAATGCTTGGAAACATGGAGCCAAGGACAAGATCAGCCCATGCCATTTAATGGTGATCGAAGCTTTTATGACCTAAGCAATCGGGGCTCAGCAGACAGAATCTTGCCAATCTTGGTCCGCAGAGTGGCCCAAAATGAGATTCAAGGTAGGACAGCCCTACATCAAATCACCAAAGTTGTCGCCGATATGAGCATGCATACCCTCCGCACCATTCGTCTAGAAGATGCTCGTGAGAGATCAAAGAGAAACCATGAAACCATGCTGCAAACACTAGCTGAATCACGAGCCGAAGTCATAGAGATCCGAGTACGCCAGAGGGTTTACGAAAGGCACCTTCTTGATGTGGAACGCTAGTTGGCTGAACTGAGAGTTCACCAGAGGGATGACCATCGCCATTAGTAGATGCTTTACTTTATTTTTCCTCGTTAAAAGGAATCGTTTTTCTGTCTATGCCCGAAGTGGCATTTTCTATGAAACTATCTTGTACCTTAAGTACTTTTGGTTAGGTCCTTATGCTGTCGAGAACTAACTTCCCTGGATATGATGTAAGACCTTTTGCAAGTTCATTTTCCTAAATTTTACATCATGAATGTCGAAGATATTGACAGTCGACTAACTCCTGTGTCATCCTTATTCAAGTACTCTTATCATACTTTCATTAGAGTCTATCTGAAACATACTTTTGTCAAGTCATTGGACTATAGTAATTTAACTCCAGAGACATTTCCAAGTCTCTTTCAGTGGTTGGATCATGTTATTCAACAACCAACGATGCCTCAGCTTGAACGACAAACGTCTTGAGACCATTCTACGTACTCACTTCCACTCAGTACTAGGACTGCATCATAGGGATGTAGGTCAAACATTCGAGATCATGCTCTTACTCTTTACTTGAACAAATCGAAGTACACCTTGGGTCAACCAGAACCACTCACAAAATCCTTATCTTTCATGTTACAGAATCATGTCGTCATCCGAAAACAATCAGCCGAGCAACGAAACCTCCACCTTTCCCATGGACGCCGCTACCTATCAAACCATAGTTACAACTGCCGTGATGGCTACCGTGACAGCTGTCCTTGCGCACTGTAGCGCTATCAGCACAATTAATACTGATGATGGGATTGAAGATTCCGATCGTAGTATCAATCCAGGAATTCATCAAACGGTAATAGCCACAGGCTCACAAAGCTGAAAAATAGAGAACAAGAAACGAAAGCGCCGAGCCCAGAAAGAACGCAAGAAATGCCAAAAACTTTCCATGCAACAAAAGCAAGTGGAAACCTCTGCCATCCCCGCACCGAGCAGGCCATATGAGGGAAAACTCCTGAAGTGTGATAACTGTACTTTCCATCATCATGGGGCTTGCCATGAGATGCAATGTTGCAATTGCCTAAAAATAGGGCACCATGCTCGTAGTTGTGGAGCACCGGCACGGCCCATCACTCAAGCCCCTAACATCAGAGTCAACCAGGATTATGGTGGTGGTGTTAAAACTAGACCCTATGAAAGGAAAATTTCAAAGTGGATGAACAAGGAGAACACTCGTGTCCACGTCACTCTAGCTCGGCACATCACTCGCGCTACCAATGCAAGTACTAGCCAGTCATGCCACCAATGCGGTGAGATAGGGCACTTGAAGAAGGATTTCCCTATAGCAAACAACTCTGGCGCAAAGGGGAAGATTATCAGGATCACAGCTGCAGGAGAGCCTACTCCCGAACTCACGTTAATGTAATTTAGGCGTTTCGTTGTAACAGACTTAGGAAACATCCAGAAGTAATGCAACTAGAGTCTTACCTTTTGTGAGATCTTATCTGTACAAGATGGTCGTTCTGCGTATACTTGTCTTTTGTAGTATACCTTATTCGCAGCAATAGTCTTGTAGAAAATCTAAAGTACTGTAACTCTGTTCATGGTTGCACGGTTGTGTTTTGTCTGTAAATGCCTTATGTTCAAATCTAATTTCTTTAAGTTTCCTTATGATTCCGGCATTATCATACAACTAGATTCAATTTGATCCACACCATACCAGCTTCATACGTACATCTCTTTCTTCGAAATCGCCTTTCCAGCGAAGCCGTCATTTCAGAACACCGAAGCACTCATGCATGGAGTACCTCATAGTTCTTCTCTTTTCCGAAGAAATCCTCGGAGTACCACTCATGCAGTACGTCAAGTTCAACCCAAGGATTCACACGGGTGATCTATCACTGATGAATGTATACATAAGGGTAATATATAATCAAGGTTCTACAGGTTTAGAATTGATGATTCCACTTTACTTCTTTTTCCCCGATGGGAGAAGAACTTAAAGAAGAATCAGTTATTCAACTACCTTTTCAATCTTAATTATATACAACACGTATACACGATATAGTGATCGTTGAACCAAGTATGAATTCTAATATGAACTTCAGGACGGAGAACTGCCCAAGTCTACGAGTAATCGCATCGTCATGTGAACAAACTTAGAACCCAGTATGACTCCTGTAAACAGATCGCCCTACATCTAAACACCTACGAATATACAAGAACAGACCGGACAACTTAGCAAACTACACAAAAATAGAATTGTAAGACTAGGCTTCTCACCCTTGAGAGCCCTGGTCTTATTCTTCCAGAGGTCGACGGATTGCATCATATGTACCTCAGATATCGAGGACTCCATCAAGGTTTTCCAGTAGAAATCGTTATCTCTGCCTCGCATAGATAAATTAGTTGAGCAAACGTAAAGAAAGAATTACTTTCAGAAATGGAATTGAGATCCGAATATCACCAGTTCCAGTGTTAGAGCAGGATGTCTGGAAGACTATCTTCCAAACTCGATGCGGACACTTCGAGTCCTTAGGGATACCCTTCGGATAGGACCAATACGCCCATAGTATTCGTGAGCTAAATGAGTAGGGTACGTCTTTCTTACTTGGATCAGTTCGTCATTTATCCATGTAATGACTTACTTATCTACCCTCGTAGTAAGAAGGAACCCACAGAAACATTACCCTCGGATATACTTTTTGCAAATTTCTCTGAACACGAGTTTTGGAATTGAAGAGTCAAAATTTCCTAAGACACGCTATTAGTGATGTGGAAATTCTTCAGTACTCTATTAATTTATCAAAACCGTTGAAGAATTTGCCAAAATTTCCTAAGACACACTATCAGGGACGCCGATCGGAATTTGCCAAATTCTAGGTCTTACATACCTACTGTCATAGTTCATCCAGAACTCCTCGCAAAATCAGAGAAACCCTTTCGACTTTGACCTAACAAGGGTGGCTCTTGACTGGGAAGTTTAGCAAGAGAAAGAACCTTTGGAGTCCCACGTGAGAGAGCAAATTCTTTAGGAAGTCTCACTCTGGGAATGGCTTAATACACTGCATAAAGCGTGGAAAGCTAAATCCAAGATAGATAGGACCTCTGAGATTCTTACCGAAATCGGTCCTGTACCTCGCAAACTAGACCTACTCCGCGAACTCAATAACGTACATTTTACCCTTCGCATCTTGATCTTGAAATCGTACCTTTCCGTTAGGACCCTCGTAATTTCGACCCGAAGAGATTGAGATTAGCGAGATCCTCGCCGTCGTATTAAAACCGTGGTGACCCTCATTCGAGGGGTCAAGCGGACGAAGCAACGCCGTCGCCATTTAGTGAAGGTTCGTTGGGATACCAACCGAGGACCCGAATTCACTATCGATTAGGAAGTTTCCACCTCTTGACTCGATCACTCATACCTACTTCCTTACCTAAATTCTAATTTTGGGACGAAATTCCCTTTAATAGGGGGATGATGTGACAACTCGAAATTTTCATTCGGCCAAACCCTAAAAGTCAACCACTTCGTATCATAAGTTAATGTCATCATTTCTTATTTTTAAGAAATTTAAAGTTTGTTTGATTCTTTTAATATTATTTTTAAACGAACGGGTGAAAGAAAGTGCCGTCTCGGGTTTTGAAATTTAAAGACCGCAAACACCTCGTGTCTTAGAACTCGGTAGAAGGTCTTAGTAGAAGACTACATTCAGAGCAGTTAGGTCTTGGTAGAAGGCTACATTCAGAGCAGTTAGGTCTTGGTAGAAGACAACCTTATATAATAGTAGGAATCATAGGGATTTCTAGGGTTTTTTAAACGTTTATAGTTGTTTTACAAAACATTTTTACAATTATAGTTCATATACATTTTCAATACTTACAATTCGTATACATACAAATACTTACATACAAATTAAGACACTAAAATACTTATGATCTCACCAGCTTTAAAGCTGATACTCGCTTTCAAAATTACTTGTATCCTCAGGTCATCAATGGACAAGTACTGATGCAAGGTTTAGAGAAGATGGAGCTCGTTCAAGACTCATCTTTCATTTTGATTATACTTTAGTGTCTATCATAATTTTTCAGAACACTTGTATTAAAATTATATTATTAATGCAATGGATGATGTTGTTGTTGGATTAGTGCCTAAGCCCGTAACCATATTTGGTAAGTACTTAACCCGATTGTGCATGGTCCTTTTGGGTTGCCTTCACCAAAGCAACATGACTGGAGAAATAATAGATAAAGAGGTTATTATGATTTATTAATATGTTATAAGAATAATATATTAAAGGAGAAATCATATTTTTTTAATTAATATTGGTCAATAATTAATTAAGAATTAATTTTGTGATCAAATGTAATTAATTAAACTAGAGGGGTTGAATTGTAATTATGTGATAGTTACAAAATATAGTAATGGTTATAATAAATATGGGTTGAACGAATTTAAGGAGATAAGGATCCTTGAAATCATCCAAAGGATAAAAGATAAGGGTTTTCAAGGCTTATCTTATGGTTGCTTGGTAGGCAAGCAACTAGATAAGGATAAGGACTGAAACCTAATCTCTACACCTATATAAATAACCCTAAGGCCATAAGAATTCGTCCATGCCTTGTCTAGGGTTCCTAGAAACGAATTTTATACCTCTTCCCTCTCTCTCTTGCTTCTCCATTTGCTCTTGGTGTTTATGAACCATGCGAGGAGTGACACTTGTGACTCTAAGCCTTCCAAAGTCAATACAAGGAGATTTGGGATTGTTATTGCTACATAACAATCAAGGTAATATTATAAACCTATTCTTATGTTAATATGATTACTTATATGCTAGAATTAGGGTTTTTTTATGTGTTCATAATGTTGTGTATCTAATAGTGAAAACATAGATCCAATTCTAGGGTTGCATGCACACATAAGATTGTTTTGTACAAATCCCATCAGTGGTATCAGAGCCTTTGGTTAACTTGTTTTCAATTAGTTTATTCAATTGTATGAACTTGACATATTAGGGTTTATTACCAATAAACCCTAGGAGGCTATGGTTTTTTCGAGATTAGGGTTTGCAAACCCTAATTTGCAAGTGTTTGAATAAAATTTTCAAATCCTTTCCTTAAACCCTTGAATTTCGAAATCTAGGGTTTGTTTTAATCCCTTTATTTTCGAAATTTGCATCCTCCCCAAGATAAGATCCTAAATTTTAGGGATTTGGATTATCCCATATCTTGTAATTATCCTCTAGTTGTTATATATGGTAATTATAGATTTTGCATTATCCTAACCATAATTTCGAAATCTAGAGAGATAATTAAGGGATTAGGATATCTTAAATGTATAAATGGTAATTATCCTCATGATTTGGATAATCCCTTATGATTTAATAATTAAATTAATAGTCTAATTAAAGATAATTATTAAATCAAGAGCTTTAATATTTAAAATTTTTTAATTTAAATGTCATAAATTCATAAATTTTAAGAGAAATTAAAACTAAATTGTTTTGAAAAGTTTCAAAACTTGCCCTCAAGTTTTGGAATTTAAAAGTTGATTAAAAGTTTAATTAGGATGTTAAATTCTAAAACCCTAGTATTGTTTTGAAAAAGTTCAAATTACACCCTTATGGTTTTATTAATTAATTAAGGTGTATAATTAAAAGAAGTTTAATAAATCCATAAAAGTTTTGGTTTACAATTAAAAGTATAATTGTTATATTAAACCACCTAGTATTTTAAAAGTGTAAAATACACCCTTATATTATGTATGACATTAAAAGTCTAATATTATATGTATAACTAAAATGCTAGTCTTACCGTTAGTAGGCCTCATTCACGAAGCCGATCTATAAGGGGGGTATAAGGTTATGGCCTATAAAATGGTCGTTTAATGGGTATCCACTCTTACCCACCGCTTCCTTGATTGGTGGAGGGTCGTTAGCCGAACGGGTAGGATAGGGCAATCCTCTCTTCATTAATAAGTATAATGAATCTATGTAAATTAACTAAACACTTATACAAATTCCCAATCGTAGTTACTTTAGGCAAAATTGAAATTGATGTAATCCCATGAAATTACACTTTGTACCCTTGTTAAGACGTTAGTGGAGCATGTGTGGTTAACTGACACACTAATTGGGTTCTAAGCAAAGGTGGAAAAGGGTGACTCAATGTTTGTCATAGTTCGATGGAGCGTGTGTGGTTTACCGGCACATCGAATAGGTGAATGTAACAATGAGGGCACCATGTACATTTGCATGGTTATTCACACCCACTTTATGATCCTCGGCATCCCAGTCACAAACGAAAGGGGCATATCGAGATTTAAACATGCCATTGAAAAGTTCAATGAATCTCAAAGGAAATCTAGGAATTCTTAACACATTTAAAACATAAGCCTTTATGTTTTCATGGTGAAGAATTAGTGAATCGTCATTCACTTACCTCCAAATTATTTGCATGTTGGATTGCGGCATCCCTCTTCTGATGTCTAAATAATGTTGTCGGATCCTAGCCTTAATGTCTCATTTGGGTGTTTCATTAAGAATTCAATCAACTAACTTGAAATTTCTCCTGTTTTGTAGATGTCTGACTCTAACCGTGGTCTTCCCAAATCCCAAGAAAAAGGTGTTCCTGTTGAAAGTAAAAGCTTGTTCCAAAGTGAAGGATCAATGTGGACTAGCTTGATTTCACTCCCTCCTCCTCCTCCCGTTGTTCTCCCCGACCCACAAGATTGAAGATTTGAAAGGTTCAAGATCACCGAAACCCTATTGGAAATGGAACATGAAGATGGTAAACCCGTGTGTGCTCACGTCCTAGGGATGAAATCACACATTGATAGGTTGATTATGTTGGGTGCGTCTTTTCCCAATAAGTTGGCTGTGGACTGGGTTCTTCAGTCACTCCCTAAATCATATGATCAATTCAAAAGAGAGTATTATATGATGGATCTTTACGCGACCCTCATTGACTTAACTTACATGCTTATTGCTACTGAATCAGAAATGATTTGGCGAAGTAATGGAGCATATTTGTCTGGTAATTCAACCAACCATGCTTCCGTGGACATTCTAGAAGAACCCACCTGTTTCTGCTGCCAAGAGAAGGGGCAATGGATACGAAGCTGCCCAAAGGACCTGAAGAGTCTAATAAATGAGAGAGTCAAGAAGTATGGCTCTACTTCAGGTATAAAATCCACTATCTAACTCCATTAAATTCCTATTCTTTATACATAATGTGATAAGATTACATTTGCATGTTTTGCAGGATTAGAGAAAAGAGAGGAAGTTTGATGGAAGATCAAGATGAGTGTGATCACGAAGAAATGGATTACGATCGCATGGGTTCAAAGATCAGATTTTGAGCTTAAGAAGTTATGATAGATTTGTTAGGAGTATTTGATTACATAGTTTTTCATTCGAATTTTGCATTGTAAGGACATGTTTTCCGCTACTTTTATAAATAAAATAAATTTTGGTTATTTGTTTATCCTTACAATGGCGTATATGAAAAATTGATGTTTGTGTACTTCTATTATTAGCAAAATGGATTTGATTCTTAATTAGGTTATTTGTGGAAGTGTCAAGAGTTTACAAAATAGGGAGAGTTTCTCATCGCCCAAGTTTCAAGTGGATAGGAACTTGGAATCGTGCAACAAGTATTGCATGATGAATGAAAACTTTCACATTTGGGAAATTTAGACTAATTTATGACAAAGTGTCAATTTAAGGACTAAGAGATTAAGTACACTAGGTCGTACGTTGATCAAGTCTACCACAAGAGTAACAAAGATATTCGTCATGATTTACTAAAGTTTAGTGAATATGGTTATACTTATAAGATTGAGTATAATTTTGGGTTGATTAAAAGAGTTTCAATCAATAGCAGAACGAATAAGAAGAGTCAAGTAGGCAAAAAAATAAAAGTTTCTCCGCTCTAAGAAGAAGGGAGAGTACCTTTTATTATGTTTTATGATAGGTCTTAATGATTAAGAACCATATCTCAATTGATCCTCTAAGTGAGTCTTAGTACAATTTGTATGTCTAAGAAGAGGAATCGGGAATTGTGGAAATGGTTAAATCAAGAAGTCAATCATACTTGGTTCCAATATCAAGTCTTAGAGTTATACTCCAAGATTGTGAATTGAGTGACAAGTCTTAAGAAGGTCTATAACATTCATCAAATGTGGAATTTGGAAAAGGGTTTTCTTATTCTTGCACATTTGAAATTGGTGAGTTGTGATGTCTTGGATAAGACAAAGACCACCTAGGACCAATCATATGAAGTGTTTTGTCTTGATGAAAGCTACACTAACTCTTGAATATTTCTTTGTCAAGAAATGGTTATTTACAAGAGAATCTTATATGTCAAGGAGTCAGTGGGAGTCTTAATTGTCTTGAAAAGGTTTCAAGAACAAATCAAGAATAAACCTTATCATTCATCACTAGCACACGACTTGAGGTCTACAACCTATCGTGTTGACACTATTTCTGTTTCTGTGCCATTCCAATTGAGTTAATTATGCATGTGAGTTCTACGAGTTCACGATGGATTGTATAGGGGCAAGGCACCTTGTTCAATGGAAAGTACATTGAAATGAAGGGGTGGGCTGCTCAATAACTTGGAAGTAATGGTGGGACCCTTGATGGAAAGAAATTAAGAAGAACAAGTTCTATCCATAAGAGTTTGGATTTGTCACTGACATTATCTTGTGATTATGGTTATGACAAATTCACATGGAAGGGGATGTATACACCACAAAATCTAAGTGTCATAAGGTTTCTTTCATTCATGAGAATGATTGTGAGGAAACGCTTTCACTAAGAGAGATTTCGAAGATAACATTATGTATTTTGGGTTTCTCAAATTCAACTATGATTACGGCATACCTCTTCATAGTTCGAATTGTGGGAAATGGCAAATGGGTCTGAACATTTTATACTTATTGATATGAGTCCTAGAATCATTTAGACATATAGATATGAGTTGTCCAAGGAAAAGTGTATAAGTTTGAGAAGCTTAGATAGAGTCTTATCGAAGCATCTAGTATTAGAAATATGAACTTAAGAAATTGTTTTTTAGAAGTTCAGCTGATTTCTGAATACATGTCGAAGCTAGTGGGAGCATAAGTGTTATGTTGGTAAAGAAATAATCATCATGAAAGTGGGAGCATGATTATTATGGTAAGTATTATTAATTATAGAAAACAAGTGTTATGCTTAGCAAAGTCGTAAGGGTTGAAAAGTTATTTTGCTATAATTAAGGGAGAGAATATTGTACTTCGTTTAAAAAATCTAAGGCTTAGATTTAGAAATTTTAATAAATTTAGTCAAAGGATACATAGTGAGTTCTTAAATTTCGATTATGATTATGGCATCCCTCTTCATAGTTCGAATTGTAAGAACGTGACACATAAAATATTATGGCAGAAGATTGATAGAGTATCGTATCTTTATGTAAGACATTATGCATCATGTCCCATACACTTCGGGTATAGGAACAATTGCATATGCTATAACATTTGACCATTTCTAAAATTTCCAAATGCCAAGGGCATTAAAAGGGAAAAGGGACTAGAACTGTTTTTGACTAAAATAATTAAACAACTATCAAAGGACATCCAAAGTTCGCTGAGGATTGGTCGTTTGTGAGTAGTTGGAAGTATGGTATTGAATGGACCATATCGACATTATTATGAATAGATAAGATTCTATTAAGAATGAATTGTCATATGGTAAATATGGAAATGTTTCCATAATTGGGAATTGGAAATTAAGAATTTATGTCTAGATGAGAAAATTTTATGCAAAAGGATGTTCAAAGGAATGTACTTTGAGTGTGAGACATCACATCTATAGAATTGTTTTGTAACAATTTTTGATAGAGTACCTTGTGATTTCGTTGGCCGAGTCTTTGTGATTTTTGTGCCGTGACTTCACAAGAGAATCATTGCATAGAATATTAGAATTTGACATATTCTAAAAGGTGGCAAGGATTTGGTATTCTTACACTAATTATAAAAATTGGGGATTGTGAAATGAGTTTCATTTGAAAGGTTTTAATTGATCTATTTCACAAAGTATGGACCATAGGAAACCAAAGTGTGCATGCTTGGAGCATGAGACAATTGTGGTTATGATTCAAGTTATAAAGTTGATTATTTGAAACGTTAAATAATGGATAATGAGTAATCAATATGGTGATTAAATAAATATGGTGATTAAATAAAAGTGTTTTATTTATACTCACAAGTTTGGGGTCATATAAGATTAAGTATTATCATTGTGTTTCTGTTTGCATGTTTTGACTTCCAGAATAATTGAGTTTATTAAGAATAATCGAATTATTCAAACGGTCCACAGTCAGTCATACATTGGAAGTAGGTATGAAAGAAAGCTATCATGAATTGGTTTGTAGATTGTCTAAAGTGTATTGGACATATCAAAGGTTTGTTGCAATGTTCATGATTGCTTATGAATATGATTTTGAGCATTGGATTAAACCCACGCTCACCTGGATTGTTTCATGAATTTTGTCACGAGCAATTGGTGAGATGATAATATCTTGTATTCTTGAAACCAAGATGTGTGAGTTGTATCTTGCGAATCGGTTGCACATTGATAATATGTAAACGCACCAGTAACTTGGTGTTATAAAACTTATTGTTGTGTGTGATTTGGTGAGTGAGTACAAGCAAGCATTGAGTCGAAGTTTATCCATTCCTTTTACCCAAAGTGGTATAAAAGCGATATATGTGGGCCCCTCGATGATTTAGTGATGCCAAACGTAAATGCTCGGCCGGGCTAGGGATAATTTGATTTGTTCAAGTAGTCAGTCGTCGTAAATTGTAAATCGAGAAACAAAACATAGATTGAGAGAATATTTTCAATTCATTTCTCACGTCTATATGATATCTAGAATGGAGGAATATATGATCCCTTGTCTAAAGGACAGGTTACTGATAAGATCAGAGTTCGACAGCTTCTTTGAGAGCTACGATTGCTAATCGAATTGTACTTACATTTGTGGTTACTAGACTTATCCAAGTGGGAGACTGTTGGATTAGTTCCTAAGCCTGTAACCATATTTGGTAAGTACTTGACCCGATTGTGCATGGTCCTTTTGGGTTGCCTTCACCAAAGCAACTTGACTGGAGAAATAATAGATAAAGAGGTTATTATGATTTATTAATATGTTATAAGAATAATATATTAAAGGAGAAATCATATTTTTTAATTAATATTGGTCAATAATTAATTAAGAATTAATTTTGTGATCAAATGTAATTAATTAAACTAGAGGGGCTGAATTGTAATTATGTGATACTTACAAAATATGGTAATGGTTATAATAAATATGGGTTGAACGAATTCAAGGAGATAAGGATCCTTGAAATCGTCCAAAGGATAAAAGATAAGGGTTTTCAAGGCTTATCTTATGGTTGCTTGGTGGGCAAGCAACTAGATAAGGATAAGGACTGAAACCTAATCTCTACACCTATATAAATAACCCTAAGGCCATAAGAATTCGTCCATGCCTTGTCTAGGGTTCCTAGAAACGAATTTTATACCTCTTCCCTCTCTCTCTTGCTTCTCCATTTGCTCTTGGTGTTTGTGAACCATTAGAGGAGTGACACTAGTGACTCTAAGCCTTCCAAAGTCAATACAAGGAGATTTGGGATTGTTATTGCTACATAATAATCAAGGTAATATTATAAACCTATTCTTATGTTAATATGATTACTTATATGCTAGAATTAGGGTTTCTTTATGTGTTCATAATGTTGTGTATCTAATAGTGAAAACATAGATCTAATTCTAGGGTTGCATGCACACATAAGATTGTTTGTACAAAACCCATTAGTTTTTGCTTGTTTACTACTTTTCATTGTTGTGATATTGTACATGACGTCCTCCGACGCAGAACGTTTTTGCTATTCTTGGTTTTGGGGTGTGACAGCCACCAACCCCCAGAGAGAAACCCTAATAGATCTACAGCATTTTTGAGGAAGGAGAGGCCATTCTTGATCCTTTTGTGGGTGTTTTTGCAAGAAGTAAGTGACCAAGGCAAGAGGAGGTTGAAGGAGGTGCGATTTTGGTGGTTTTTGAAGTCATAGAGATTGTATTCAGATATTATTCTCGGACCTTCTTCAGTTTTGATGTTGATTCTTAGTGTTAGGGTTTTCTAACCCTTTTAGAGGTTGATTAAGTGGAGCATTTGGTACCTTCTCGAGTTTTTGTTCTAGATCTGGACCCAAAGATGCCAGAGGCCTTAACCCTTGAAGCTTTATGAGTCTTTTTGGGAGCCATGAGCTAGGGATGTCATTTTTGGGGCTAAATCACCATTTTGGACCATTTAGATGTTATATGAGTGTCAAGGTCCGAACTTTACGTGATTATCATGCTTGGGAAGGCCAGATCTATGATTATATGGAACAGATCTGACCTCAGGAATTGTATAGAGTTTGTGCATGGCATGAACTCGCCGAGTCCAAAGAACAGACTCGGCGAGTAGTATGAAGGTTGCCCGTTAATCACTCAGTGAGTGGACTTGCCGAGTTGGGGAATAACTCGGTGAGTCAGGGAGAGTCGGGGGAGTCTGAGTTCAAGTTGGAACTCACCGAGTTTTTTTTGAGATTCGGCGAATTCAGTCGGGGTGGCCCCGCGATTCATGCCAGGTGGAACTCGTCAAGTCAGGGGATGTACTCGACGTGCCAAGAAAGGGTCTAATAGAGTCAGTGGACACGTGTAGACTCGCCGAGTCGCCCTAGTGCACTCGACGAGTCGGGTCAAAGTATGACCGTTGACCTTGTTGACTTTTAGGGTTGAGTACAGTTGTATTTATGAGAGTATTTACTTTATGTGATTAGGCGGAGGCTAGATCACATTTCTACCGAATTAGATACTTACCGAGACACCGAGGTGAGTCTTCTCTCTATACGTTACATAGAGTGTTATATTGTGTAGACTAGAGGGTCTTATGTGTTATGTATGAGATTATGTGCTATGTGTTATATGTATATTGTATGATGTTATAGACCGGCCTGAAGGGTCCAATGATACAGACCGGGCCGGAGGGCCCAACGAGCTATGACCGGACCAGAAGGTCCAACGAGCTATGGGACTGGAGGGTCCTGCTGAGACACAACGACCGGAAGGTCGTATTATAGCCTTGAGTGGCGTATATATTGTATGCGGTATTTTAGGGAACTCATTAAGCATTTATGCTTACAGTTGTTGTGTTATGTGTTTCAAGTACTAGTGATGAGCGCGGGAAGGCGCCGAAATGATTCGTACACACACGCATTGGAGTTTATGTTTAAGATTCTGGGGAGATGTTTTGTGATGATAACATTTGATACAATATGTTTTGACATTATTTTATGAGTAAATGTATGTTTTAAAAATGAAAAATTGTTTTGAAAATTTACGTTGTTACATGGAGAATCGTTAACTGTGCACTTGCAAAAGATGCAAAGATAGGTTGATCGTCTTTGCAAGTTAAATGTTAACTTTGGGGAGGATTTGGCCATCGACATTGTTCTTCACTCCTTGCCTTCATGCTACAACCAATTTAGGATGACCTACCACATGAACAAGGAAGAGGTCACCCTAAGCAAACTCCAAGGACTCTTAAGGACTGTTGAGAGCAACCTAAACGACAAGTCTGTTGCACCAACTCCCAATCCGTCCGTTGCTCCTGTTTTGGCTATAGGGCAGGGAAGGGGCAAGAAGAGGAAGGCTCCGTAAAAGAGCCACCACAAGGAAAAGTCCCAAGATGGTTCCTCTTCTAGTGGGACCAAGGTTGATCCCGCTAAGCCCAACCCTAACCCGAAGGAGGTAGAGTGCCATCATTGACACAAGAAAGGGCATTGAAAGAGAAGCTACCCGGAATATCTGCAAGCATGAAGGATGGAAAGATCAAGCCATCTTTTGCAGGTATATACACAATTAAATCTAATGATTCATATCATGCTATTTCGTGGGTTCTTGATACTGGATGTGGTTACCACATTTGTTCTGATTTGTAGGGACTAAGAAGAAATAGGGATGTGGAGCAAGGAAGAATAAATCTAATCATGGGAAACAGAAGATCATCACCTGTCACCAAGATTGGAGTGTATTCTTTAGTGCTTAGTAATGGATTAGGTTTACATTTAAATAATTTTTGCTACTCGCCAGATATGGCAAGCAACATCATTTCATTTCATGGTTGGTTTAGACAAGGATTTAGATATTCGTTTAATAATATGAATGGTTCTATTTATGCTTATCTAAATGGTGTTTTATACTTTGAAGCAATGCCTTATAATGGAATTTATGAAACTGTTATGGTTGTAGATAACCTAGGAAATGATGTGTTGTATATGGATTCTTCCAATAGTATGGATAAAGCATGTTTGTGGCATTTCCGTCTTGGACATGTCAACAAGAAACGCATAACCCAACTCCAAAAGGATGGAGTGTTGGAGTCATTCGACCTTAGGGAAGATGACACGTGTGAATCTTGTTTACTTGGAAAGATGATAAAGTCACCCTTCACTGGTACATGTGAGAGGGGTGAGGGTTTATTGGATCTCATACGTACCGATGTATGTGGGCCCTTTAGATCCACCACAAAGGATGGAAACCACTTCTACATGACTTTTACCAATGATTATAGTAGATATGGGTATATTTACTTAATCAAGCACAAATCTGAAACGTTTGAAAAATTCAAAGAGTTCAAGAATGAAGTGGAGAATCAATTGGGCAGGAAAATCAAGATGCTTCGATCCGATCGAGGAGGAGAGTACCTAAGTCTTGAATTCCACGACTATCTCAAGGAATGTGGAATAGTTTCGCAATTAATGCCACCTAGGACACCTCAGTTAAATGGTGTGGCAGAAAGCTGCAATCGAACCTTGTTAGACATGGTTCATTCTATGATGATTCCTGCTTCACTACCTATCTCATTCTGGGCGTATGCCTTAGAGACTGCCGCACATATCCTTAACCGAGTCCCGACAAAGAAGGTTGCCAAAACACCTCACGAGATGTGGACAGGGAAAGCTCCCTCGTTGGCACATATCAAGGTTTGGGGTTGTGAAGTTTTCGTAAGACGAGAGACTCAAGACAAGCTCGAACCTCGTAGTGTGCGATGTATTTTCATCGGCTACCCGCATAAATCCTTTAGATATCTTTTCTATAGACCGAGTGACAATGTTGTCTTCATTGCGAGAAGAAGGGTTTTCCGAGAACGAGAACTCATAAACCAAGGAGACAGTGGGAGACAAATCGATCTTGAAGAGATTCAAGAGTTGAGTGATGAAGGAACCTCTACCGCTGGCGCTCAACCCGAGGAGGAAACTCCGGTTGAACCAATTGACGAGTCATTACTGTTGGATTAGTGTCTAAGTCCATAACTATTTTGGTATGTACTTGACCCGATTGTGCATGGTCCTTTTGGGTTGCCTTCACCAAAGCAACTTGATATGATGAATTATGGAGAGAAAGGATTAATTATGATTTATTAATATATTATGAGAATAATATATTAAAGGAGAAATCGTATTGTGTAATTAATATTAGTCAAGAATTAATTGATAATTAGTTTTGTGGCTAAAAGAGATTAACTAAACTTAAGGGACTGGAACTGTAATTATAAGATAATTGCAATTGGGCTATGGATTACTTAATAATATATAGGTTGGACAAATTCTATGGGGAAGCCCATTAGAAATCATCCAAGGGATATACTAATGGAATCCATGGGCTGCTTAGGGCTTAAGCAGTCAGATTAGGGTTTCCTAGTTGAAAACCCTAATAGCCTACATGTATATCTAGCACGCTTAAGCCCCAAAAACGTGGCCAAGAGTTCTTGTAGGGTTTCTGGATGTTTTGGGCAGCCTCCACTCTCCTTATTCTTCATCCTCTTGCTCTTGGTGTTTGTGAGCTATTAGAGGAGTGACAATTGTGACTCTAAGCTTTCTAAAGTCATTTTAAGGAGGAATTGAGATTGTTATTGCTACATAACAATCAAAGGTAATTCTCTAAACCCTAATTTCAGTTTATAATATGTTAGATCTAAGATTGTAAGTCTTGGATACATTGCATGTACAATAGAGAAACCTAGATCCAAGCATTAGGGGTTTGTATGAGCACATAGGATTTTTTTATGGCGAGAACCCATCAGTGGTATCAGAGCCTTGATTGGTTTCTATTGTATGTGATGCTATGTTGAATTATTTACTGAAAATCGATTTTTTGGTTTCTGCCCGACCTGACTCAAGTCAGCGGATGAACTCGGCGAGTCTATCTGACTCGGCAAGTCCAGTCCCTGACTCGGCGAGTCCAGGGGTCAGACAGAGGGAACATCGGGATTTCTTGCTGTTTTGCTGAAGGATTAATACCAAAAACATATTTTTATGATAAAATCCGATTTTTATTATATTTTGATGATTATCCTTCATAAAACGAAAGATAAATTCAAATCTTTTGAATAATAGTTTCCTTATATGATAAATATGGATTATTTATATTATTTTGGTAAATATCACATAGGATTAGGTCAAATATAGATAATGAGAAAATTAATTGTTTAATTTCTATTATTTGTTATTTGATCCTTGTGTTGTGAAAAAGTTTCAATTGTGCCCATGTAAGTTTAATGGTTTAAATTTGAACTTAAAGGTTTTGTTTTGAAATTTAAATAGTTAAAACCCTAATGTTTTGAAATGTTTCAAAACTTGCCCTCATGTTTTGGAATTTAAAAGTTGATTAAAAGATTAATTTAGAAATGCTAAATTCTAAAAACCCTTGTATTGTTTTGAAAAGTTCAATTCACACCCTTATGGTTTTATTAATTAATTAAAGTGTATATTTAAAAGAGATTTAATAAATCCATAAAGTTTTGGTTTACAATTAATTAAATTAAAAGTATAATTATTAAATTTGACCACCTAGTATTTTAAAAGAGTAAAATACACCCTATACTATATATAACATTAAAATTCTAGTATTATATATGTATAAGTAAAAAGTTAGTCTTACCGTTAGTAGGCCTCATTCACAAAGCTGGTCTATAAGGGGTGTTTAAGGAAATTGCCTATAAAATGGCGATTGAATGGGTATCCACTCTTACCCACCGCACTCTTGCTTAGTGGAGGGTCATTAGCCGAACAGGTAGGATAGGACAGAAACCTTCCATTATAAGTATAATGAAGTACGAAAGTAACTAAATTCTTTACAAATTCCCAATCTTAATTACTTTAGACAAAAGTGAATTGATGCAATTCCATGAAATTACACTTTGTACCCCTGCGAAGACGTTAGTGGAGCGTGTGTGGTTAACTGGCACACTAAATGGTTCTAAGCAAAGGTGGAAAAGGGTGACTCAATGTTTGTCATAGTTCGGTGGAGCGTGTGTGGTTAACCGGAACATCGAATATGTGACTATAACATCTGGGGCCACCATGTAAGTTTGCATGGTTACTCACACCCTGTTTTGTGATCCTCGGCATCCCAGTCACAAATCGAGGGGCATATCGAGATTTAAACATGCCATTGAAAGGTTCAATGAGCCTCAAAGGATCTAGGAGTTTTTAAAGCATTTAAAAATTAATTTGTTTTTCGTTTTTCATGGTGGAAAATTAGTGAATCGTCATTCACTTACCTTCAAATGTTCTTCATTTTGGGTTGCGACATCCCTCTCCCAAGTTGTGGAATATTGTGTTGGGTCCCAGCCTTAGTATCTCATTTGGGTGATTTATTAAGGACTCAATCAATCAACTAACTTGAATTTATTTTTCTCCCGTTTTGTAGATGTCAAAGTACGACAACTATAGTCTTCCCAAATCCCGTGGAACAAGCTTTCCACATGAAGATGATATTCCACGATTCGATCGAGGAACAAGAGATCATGCTTCACTTCCTCCACCTCCTCTAATTATTCTCCCTAACCCACAAGTTCAAAGGCTTAAAAAGTTTAAGCTCACTCAAGCCCTTTTGGCAGGTAAACATGAAGAATGAAAGTCGGTGTGTGCACACGTCCTGGAGATGAATTCACACATTGATAGGTTAAGAATATTGGGATCCATTGTCTGTGAGGAACTGGATGTTGACTGGGTTCTTCAATCGCGTCCTAACTGATATAGTGAGTTCGTAAGAGAGTACTGTATGGTGAACGACGACGTGACCCTTATAGATCTCACCTACATGCTTATTGCTGCTGAATCAGCAATGGTTTGGCGCACTGGAAAAGCAAAGTTGATTGGTGAATTTGCCTTCCAAATATCTATGGTTATAGGCAATGGAAATGAAAGGCATGCCATGATCGAAAATTTTGATCATAAGAGAAAGGCAAAGTCTGAAGTAGTTCCATGTGCTTTTCCAAAAGAGTCAATTTGCTTTTATTGCCAAGAGAAGGGGCATTGGAGACGAAGCTGCCCTATTTACCTAAGAGATCTGAAAGATGGGAGAGTCAAAATGTATGGCTCTGCTTTAGGTAAAATCCATTAACTAACTCTTTTAAGTTCCTATTCTAGATTCTTAATACATAATGTGATAAGATTACAATTGATGTTTTGTAGGATCGAAGAAAAGAGAGGAAGCTTAAGGGAAGAAGTGAGCGAAATCTAATCGTGAAGAAATGGATTTTGATCGCATTACTTGAAGATTAGATTCTTGAGCTACTACTTGGAGTTAGAATAAGATTACTAAGAAATATGTATTAGCATTGTTTTTCAATGAATTGTATTGTATGGAAAAAAAATTCCGCAATAAAATAAAATTTGTTTTAATGTTATTTATTTATCCTTGCAATGGCGTGTATGAAAAAATGATGTTTGAATGTAGTAATGGATTTGATTCTTAATTATGTTATTTGTGGAAATGTCGAGAATTTACCAAATAGGGAGACTTTCTCATCGCCCAAGTTTCAATTGGATACAAACTTGGAATCATGCAACTTGGTTGCATGATGAATGAGAAATTTCATATTTGGAAATTAGACTAATTCGTTCACAAAGTGTCAAGTGAAGGACTAGGAGATCGAATACACAAAGTTGTGTGTTGATCAAGTCCACCACAATAGTAACAAAGATATTCGTCATGATTTACTAAAGGTTTAGTGAATGTGGTTATACTTATAAGATTGTGTATAATTCTGAATTGATTGAAAGAGTTTCATGTTGGATAAGGTGTCTAAGTCCATAACTTATTTGGTACATACTTGACCCGACCCGGCATGGTCCATTTGGGTTGCATTTCATCCAAACTATTTATGGATAATTTTATGAGAGTTATACACATATGTTTATTAATATATTATAAGTTATAATATATTAATATGAAGTCATGTTATTTAATTAGTCTTAGTCTTAAATTAATTATGAATTAATTTAGAGATTAAAAGGAAGACTAATTAAATTGTGGGCTATTGGTTTTATATAGTGCGGGCTAACACTCATTTGTTAATGGGCTAGGCTTATATGGAAGTCCATGGATGATCCATGGAGATTTTAACCCATGGATCCTTGGAAAGGAAAAGACATGGGTTATTAGGGTTTCACCCTAACCATGCACATTATATAAGCATGCTTATGGAGCATGAAATGGCAACTAGTGAACTAGTGTGTGTGTGCTTGTGTGTGGTCGAAAATACAAGTGTGTATTCTCTCTCAAAGTTTTCCAAGAGTTTGTGGTGTTTTGTGATTCCATTTGAGGCATTCACACTATTGGTGCTTGGCCCTCAAACTCCTCAAGAACCAAACTCATCTAAAAGGTATGTAATCTCTTCTAACTCTTTTATGTTGAAATGTTCCCCATGCCATGTTAGATAGGTTATAAACCATGGAAAATTATTATTTTGCATGTATTTAGACAAAAATAGATCCAAGGTTTATTAGGGTTGCATGCACACTTAAGAAGTGTTAGATTGCTCAAAACCCAACAGTGGTATCAGAGCCTAGGCTTGATTGTTTGATACTTGATGCAAAGTAGTGAAAAAAGTTGAAATTGTTGCTGTCTGGCTGATGGACTCGCCGAGTCCATGGGGGGACTCGCCGAGTACAAGGCAAAATTCATCCTACTCGCCGAGTATGTTCGTGCACTCGGCGAGTAGAATGATCAGAATGCAGAATTTTGACTTTTGTTGTTGGAAATGGACTAGAAACATTACCTATATTGTTTTGGTGTTTTAAAACTTGTTTTAGTTGGTGTAATGGTTGTTCTAATCCATTTACAATAGCATATATCAAAATTCCATGATTTTATGTGTTCATATAATTCTTGAAATTTTGATGATCATGTTCATGTTCTTATGAATTTAGAAGATGATAGGAATTATTTGCTGAATTGTTTAGAATTAATTCTTGATCATTTATGTGTTTTAATGGAGTCGATAATTTGTCCTCAAGTTATGGATATCCAAAGGTCACTTTTCTTTAACACACACATTTAAACACATAAGTTACATGAAAATGATGAGTCTTCATTTTTATGAACCTTTAATTCATAAGTTATGAAATGAAAAGTTTTGGATAGTTACAAAACTTGCCCTCAAGTTTTGGAATTTGTAAAGTTTCACACACTTTAATAAACTTTAATTCCAACCCTTAGAGTTTTAATAGTTAAAATTCAACCCTTATACTATTTATAACATTAATGGTTAATTATTATATATATATGTATAAGAATAAGTCGTTTTACCGTTAGTATGCCTCATTCACGAAGTCGGTCTATAAGGTGGGTATAAGGTTGTTGCCTATAAAATGGCGACTTAATGGGTGTCCACTCTCACCCACCGCTTGCTTGATCGGTGGAGGGTCGTTAGCCGAACGGGTAGGACAATGACTTTAAATTCTCATTAAAAGTATAATGATTATTATAAAGTAACTAAATATTTTTTATTTAATTCCCAATCTTAGTTACTTTAGTAAAAATGTGAATTTGGTGCTAGCCCATGAAATTCACACTTTGTACCTTACCAAGTCGTTGGTGGAGCGTGTGTGGTTAACCGGCACACTAACTTGGACTAGTAAGGATCACGAAGGGTGACTTAATGTTTGTCATAGATCAATGGAGCGTGTGTGGTTAACCGGCATATTGATTAGGTGATAATATTAAGGGTACCAAGTGAATTGATATGGTTATTCACACCTTGTTTTGTGATCCTCGGCATCCCAGTCACAAAATTTGAGAGGGCACACTCGAGATTGAAACATGCCATTGAAAATTTCAATGAATCTCAAAAGATCTAGGAATTTCAAATCCAATTAAAACCTAATAAATTATTTCGTTTTTCATGGTGGAAATTGGTGAATCGTCATTCGCCTACCTTCAAATATTTTATAGCTTGGATTACGGCATCCCTTTTCCAAATTATAAAATATTGTGTTGGGTCCTAGCCTTAAGATTTCATATTGGGTGTTATATTAAGGATTTTGAATCAACTAACTTGATTTTCTCCCATTATAGATGTCTGGTTCAGACAACTATGATCTTCCCAAATCTCTTGAAGATGGTGTCCCTCAACATCATGCTTCACTTCCTCCACCTCCTCCAATTATTCTCCCTCAACTACAAGTTCTTGAAAAGTTTAAAGCCACTCAATCCCTATTGGCAAGCATAGTCTATGTGTACTCACATTTTGGAGATAAAGTCACATATTGACAAGTCGGGTAAGTTGGGTGTCAAAGTCTCGTGAAAGTTGGATGTTCAATCACTTTCTTAGTAACATAGTGAGTCTCTTTGGGACTACTATGAGACGGACTATGACATGACCCTTAATGATGTTATCTATGTGCTTGGTGTTGTGGAATCAGCAATGATTTGGAACACCAGTAAAGCAAATTTGATTAAAAGAACAACTTTCCAAGTCTTAAATGGACATTGACAATGGTAGCATTGGATATCTAGAAAAAGATTTCTCTTCCCAATGGAAAGGGATCGGCCATAGTCAACTCGGTTGACCAAATGGTAAAGAGAAAGGCTAAGTCTGAGATAGTCTCATGTGCCATTACCAAAGGGTCCATGTGTTTTGTTGCCAAAGGAAGAGGCATTGGTTGCGAAGCTGCCCTATTCACCTGAAAGGTCATAAGGTTGATCAAGTCAAGAGGTTTGACTCTACTTCGGGTAAAGTCCACTATCTAACTCTATTAAGTTCCTATTTGGAGATTCTTATTACATAATGTGAATGGGTCACATGCTGATGTTTTTAAGAATCAAAGAAAAGATAGGAAGCTTAAAGTAAGTATATGTTGATTCTGATTGCGAAGGTGGGTTTCGATCGCATGGTTCGGCAATCAGAATTTTGAGTTGTTGGTTAAGAGTTATAATATATTGCTTATGAATAGATAACAACAAGGTTTTCATGTGGATTGTAAGGATAAGTTTTTCCGAACAGTTTTAAAATAAAAGAAAAAAGAGTTTTAATTTTATTTATTTTAAAAAAAAATATCCTTACAATGGCATCTGTGGAAAATTGTTGGTTATATGTTTCCAGTAATAGCAATATTGGAAAGTGGATTTGATTCTTTCATTTGTGGTAGTGTCTGAATTTACCAAATGAAGAAAGTTTTTCATCACGCAAGTTTCAATTGGATAGAAACTTGGAATCATACAAGTTGTATTGTATGATGAATGAGAATTTTCATCTTTGAAAATTAAGACTAATTCTTTGATCACATGTATATGTGAGTCAATTGAAGGACTAAGGAATTAGGTACACTGGGTGTGCTCTGGTCAAGGTCCACCACAAAGATTGATTTGTCATGATTTACTAAAGATTAGTAAATATGATTATACTTATGAGGTTAAGTATAATTCTGTAACATAGGAAAGGTTACAATGTATGACAAAACAAATGAGAAGAATCAAATTAGGCAGAAAGATAAAAGTTTCTCAAATCTGAAAGGATGGGAGAGTACTTTAGCATCATATTTCATGATCATCTTAATGATTATGAAACCATATCACAAATTCATACTCTAAGACGTCTTAGTGCATTGTTATGGCTAAGAAGAGAGGTCATGAATTGTTGGATTGGTTAAAATCAAGAAGATGAGTCATACTTCGTTCCAAAACAATTCTTAGAGTCATACTCCAAGATTGTAACTTTGAGTGACATAAAGGAGGATTTATTAACACTAGTTAAATGTAAGAGTAAAATGTTTTCTACTCTTGTACATTTGAGATTGGTAAGTTGTGATGTCTTGGATGAGACAAAGACCAACTAAGACCAATTATGTGAAGTGTTAGTCTTGATAAGAATCCGCATTGTCACTTGAATATTTGTTTTGTCAAGGAATGGTTCTTGACTGGGGAAACTTATATATCAAGGGGACAGTGGGAGCCTTAAAGATCCTGAAAGAGTTTCAAGATTTAATCAAGAGTAAAACCTGTAATTTATCACTAGCACGCGACTTAAGGTTTGAAACCTACTGTGTTGACATAATTCTTATTTCTGTACCTACTTCAAATAAGTTGAATTTGCATGTAAGTTATCAGAGTTCAACTTGGAAGCATTGGTGGGCCTTGTGATACCAAGGTGACAAGAAACTAAGATTGAACAAGTTTAATCCATGTAAGGCTGAATTTGTCACTAACCTTATCTTGTGATTATGGTTTTGACAAATTCACATGGATAGGAACTCATACACTATAAAATCTAAGTGTCATAAGGTTTCTCTCCGATTCATGAAAATGATGGTGAGGAAACGCTTTCACTAAGTAGATTTTACGTAGATATCAATTGTGTTATTTGCATTTTCAAAAGTCGTTAGTGGAGCGCGTGTGGTTAACCGGCACACTAACATGGACTTGTGAGAAATGGAAAATGCCTAAGCAGTTGAGACTATGATTACGGCATCCCTTTTCATAGTTCTAAAAATTGTTTAGACACACATGTGAGCTATCTAAGAAAGGGTGTATGAATCTAAATTTCAGAAGTCCAACAAATTTCTCGAAATATGTCAGAGCTAGTGGGAGCATAAGTGTTATGATGAGAATCATCATGTTAGTGGGAGCATGATTATTACGTTTAGTGTTGCAAGTTAGCAATGTTAATTATAGAAAACAAAAGTTTCAATTCGTGAAGTTGCAGGGATTGAAAAAGTCGTTTTGCTATAATTAAGGGAGAGGAAATTATACTTCACTTAAATTCTAGAAGCTTAGATTGAGATTTTAATCATCTTTAGTCAAGGACATATATATGAGTTTTATGTCTGAATGGTTCGACTTAAGGAAATTCTATATATATTGCGTTCTCAAAATTCAATTATGATTACAGCATCCCTCTTCATAGTTAAATTTTGAAAACATGGCAAATAAAAAAATATATTATAGCAAAAGACTGGTCTAGTATCATGTCCTAATGTCAAACATCATGAGTCGTGTCCCATATGCTTCGGATATAGGATCGATTGCATGTGCTATAATATTCATCTTTTCTAAATTTTCCAAATGCTTAAGGAATTGAGAAGGGAATAGTCTAGAACTGGATATGACTAAAGTGATTAAGCAATTGTCGAGGACAAATCTGAGGTTCGCCAAAGATTGGTTGCTCGGGGACAGTTGGAAGTATGATGTAAGTTGTCGGAAAGGACCATATTGACATATTCCGAAAAGAAGTAACTCTTGTTCAGAAGTGATAGTCAAAATGGGACTATGGAAATGTCTCCATAGGTGGAAGTTATTTAATCTATGTAAGATTAGAAAACCTTAATGCAAGAAGGATGTTTAAAGCAATGTACTTTGAATATGAGACTTCCGTTCCATAGAAGTTGACCTTCTTTGGAATACTCTGTAATGACTGGTGACAAGGTTTTGGTGACTTTGTGCATAATCATTAGGAAGATTGCATAAAAGTTTAAAATCTAACAGTTTTTGGTAAATGATAGGAATCGGGGATTCTCACATTTACAATAAGGATTTGGGATTGTGAAATGAGTATCATTGGAATCATGTTCAATTGATCTACATCACAATGTAAGGATCATAGACAAACATAGTGTGCATACTTGGAGTATGGCATAACTATTGTTTAGAAAAACGAAGTGTACATGCTAGGAGCATGGAACGACTGTTGTTTTTTATTCAAGTCTTAAGTTGATTGTTTGAAACATTATACAATGAATAATGTGTAATCAATATGGTCATAAATAAAAGGTGGTTCTATTTATATTCAAAAGGATTCTGAGACCATATTGGATTCGATTATTATTGTGTTTCACTTTGCATGTTTTGACTTCCAAAATAGCGAGGTTATTCTTTCCGAATGACTAAGTTATTTAAACACTCCACAGTCCTTCATATGTTGGAAGTAGGTATGAATCAAGACTGTCATGAATCGAGTTTGTAGATGGCTAAATGGGTTTAGTCATAGCAATGGTTGCTACAACATTCATGAGTGCTCATAAGTTATGAGTATTGGAATAAACCCACGCTCACTTGTATCACTTCATGGAATTTATCTCGAGTGATCGTGAGACGGTAATATCATATAAATCTTCAAACCTAGAGATATGAGTTGTTACCTATGAGTTGGTTGTGCATTGATTGCACGTAAACGCATCAGTATGTGATGTTATAAAACATGCCTTTGTGTACAATTCAACAAGTAGTAAAACAAGCATATGAGCCGAAGTTTATCTGTTCCTTCTAGAAATAGAAGCGATATCTGGGCCCCTCGATGATTTTGTTGTGACCTATGTACCGGCCGGTCAGAACTAAAATTGATGTGTTCGATTAAGTTCTTTGTCAAACAAATAAAAAATCGGGAAACAAACTGTTGGACAATAAGTACGACATTGTTCCATGTATTTGTCCGGCTGATATCATGAGAACAGAGGATTATATGATCACTTATCTAAAATGGCGCTTCATAGTTCAACAGAGTTCTCGAGAGCTACGATTGCTGGTTGGTTCCTGAAATAACATACGCAAATATAGTTATTAGACTTATCCAAGTGGGAGTCTGTTGGATAAGGTGTCTAAGTCCATAACTTATTTGGTACATACTTGACTCGACCCGACATGGTCCATTTGGGTTGCATTTCATCCAAACTATTTATGGATAATTTTATGAGAGTTATACACATATGTTTATTAATATATTATAAGTTATAATATATTAATATGAAGTCATGTTATTTAATTAGTTTTAGTCTTAAATTAATTATGAATTAATTTAGAGATTAAAAGGAAGACTAATTAAATTGTGGGCTATTGGTTTTATATAGTGTGGGCTAACACTCATTTGTTAATGGGCTAGGCTTATATGGAAGTCCATGGATGATCCATGGAGATTTTAACCCATGGATCCTTGGAAAGGAAAAGACATGGGTTATTAGGGTTCCACCCTAACCATGCACACTATATAAGCATGCTTATGGAGCATGAAATGGCAACTAGTGAACTAGTATGTGTGTGCTTGTGTGTGGTTGAAAATACAAGTGTGTATTCTCTCTCAAAGTTTTCCAAGAGTTTATGGTGTTTTGTGATTCCATTTGAGGCATTCACACTATTGGTGCTTGGCCCTCAAACTCCTCAAGAACAAAACTCATCTAAAAGGTATGTAATCTCTTCTAACTCTTTTATGTTGAAATGTTCCCCATGCCATGTTAGATAGGTTATAAACCTTGGAGAATTATTATTTTGCATGTATTTAGACAAACATAGATCCAAGGTTTATTAGGGTTGCATGCACACTTAGGAAGTGTTAGATTGCTCAAAACCCAACATTTCAATCACTAGCAGAACGAATAAGAAGAATCAAGTAGGCAAAAAGATAAAAGTTTCTCTATTCTAAGAAGAAGGGAGAGTACCTTTATGTTTATGATAAGTCTTAATGATTAAGAACCATATCTCAATTGATCCTCTAAGTGAGTCTTAGTACAATTGTATATTTGAGAAAAGGAATCAAGAATTGAAGAAATGGTTAAATCAAGAAGTCAATCATACTTCGTTCCAAAACAAGTCTTAGAGTTAAGATTTTGACATTGAGTGACAATTCTTAAGAAGGTTTATAACAATCATCAAATGTGGAATTTGAAAAAAGGTTTTTCTTATAACTGTACATTTGAAATTGGAAAGTTGTGATGTCTTAGGTAAGACAAAGACCAACTAGGACCAATTTTATGAAATGTTTAGTCTTGATAAAAGCTACACTAACTCTTGAATATTTGTTTGTCGAGAAATGTTTATTGACAAGAGAATCTTATATGTCAAGGAGTCAGTGGGAGTCTTAATGGTCTTGAAAATTTTCAAGAACTAATCAAGAATAAATCTTATCGATCATCACTAGCACACGACTTGAGGTTTACAACCTATCGTGTTGATAGTATCGTATTTCTGCGTCGTTCCAATTGAGCTAATTATGCATGTAAGTTCTATGAGTTCTCATTTGAACGCATAAAAAGCATGCACCTTGATCAATGAAAGGTACATTGATAAGAAAGGGTGAGCTGCTTAACTACTTGGAAGACATGGTGGGCAGCCGTGTTACCATAAGGCAAGAGATCAAGATTGAGAAGGTTCGGTCCATATGAATTTGGATTGGTAGCAACTTTGGTTTTGACGAATTCGCATGGATAGGAACACATACACCATTAAAATATAAGTATCATAAGATTCCCTCCTTCATGAAGATGAATGTGAGGAAATGTTTTCACTGAGAGAGATTTTAAGAAGATAGTGATTGTGAAAATTGTATTCTCAAATCCGATTATGGTTACGATATCCCTTTCCATGATTCGAATTATGAGATTTGGCAATTAGTCTGAATTGTTTAGACACACATATGAGCTATCTAAGGCAAAGGTGTATAAAGGATTATCAAATCATTAGGTATTAGAAATATGAACTTAAGAAATTCAATAGGTATTGTTTTCTGAAAGTTAAGCTATTTTCTAAATACATGTCAAAGCTAGTGGGAACATAAGAGTTATGCTTATGTGATAATAATCATCATAGTGGGAGCATAAATGTTGTACTTGTATCATTATTATGGAAAGTAATGCAAGTTAGCAATATTAATTAAAGAAAACAAGAGTTATACTTTGCAAAGTCGTAAGGGTTGAAAAGTCATTTTGCTATAATTAAGGGAGAAAATATTATGCTTCATTTCAAATCTAAAGGCTTAGGTTGTGGAATGTTAATAAATTTAGGATACATAGTGCGTTCTCAAATTTCGATTATGATTATGGCATCCCTCTTCATAGTTCGAATTGTGAGAACGTGACACATAAAATATTATGGCAAAAGATTGATAAAGTATCGTATCTTTATGTAAGACATTATGCATCGTGTCCCATACGCTTCAAAGCTCGTATCTTCATGTAAGACATTGATTGCAAATGCTATAATATTTGACCATTCTAAAATTTTCCAAATATCTAGCGCATTTATAGGGAAAAAGGACAAGAATCGGTTTTGACTAAGATAATTAACCAACTATCAAAGGACAATCCAAAGCTCGCTGAGGATTGGTCGCTTGTGAGTAGTTGGAAGTATGATATTGGATGGACCATATCGACATTCTTATGAATAGATAAGATTCTATTAAGAATGAGTTTTCATATGGCAAATATCGAAATGTTTCCATATTGGGAGTTGGATATTGATAGTCTATGATTAGATTAGAAAATTTTATGCAAAAGGATGTTCAAAGGAATGTACTTTGAGTGAGAGACATCATGTCTATGGAATTGTATTGTAACAATCTCAAATAGATAACTTTGTAATTTCATTGGCAATAGTCATTGTGATTTTTGTGCTATGACTTTATGAAAGGATCATTGCATAAAATGTTAGAATCTAGCATATTCTATGAATGGAAGAATTTGATATTCTTACACTTGTGATAAGGATTGGGAGTTGTGAAATGAGTATGATTGGAAATGTGTTCATTTGATCTATTTCAGAAAGTAAGAATCGTAGGTAAACATTGTGTGTATGCTAAGAGCATGGGACAAGCATAGTAAAAATTCAAGTAAGAAGTTGATTACCCGAAATGACAAATAATGAGTAATTAATATGGTGATTAAATAAAATGTTTTATTTATACCCAGAGTTTGGGGCCATATGGGATTAGTATTATTCTTGTGTTTCACTTTGCATGTTTTGACTTCCTGAATAATTTAATTTGTTCAAAACAGTCAAATTATTCGAACGGGCCACAGTCGTTCATTTGTTGGAAGTAGGTACGAATGAAGACTGTCGTGAATTGGTGTGTGGATTGTCTAAAGTGTATTAGACATAAGGAAATGTTTGCTGCAACGTTCATGAGTGCTTATGAATATGATTTGAGCATTGGATTAAACCCACGCTCACTTGGATCACTTCAAGGATTTTATCATGAGCGATTGGTGAGACGATAATATCTTATATTCTTGAAACCGAGATGTGTGAGGTTTATATTGCGAGTCGGTTACACATTGATAATATGTAAATGCACCAGTAACTTGGTGTTATAAAACATATTGTTATGTGTGATTCGGTAAGTGAGTGCAAGAAAGCATTGAATCAAATTTTATCCGTTCCTTTTATCCAAAGTAGGATGAAAGTCATATATTTGGGCCCCTCGATGATTTAGTGATGGAACCTAAGCGTTTGGCCAAGCCGGGACTAATTTGATGTGATCAATTGTAGTTTGTTGTTAGTCGTCATAAATCGGAGGTCGGGAAATAGTATAGAGAGAATGATTATAATCCATGTCTCAGTCTATACGATATCTAGAATGGAGGAATATATGATCCCTTATCTAAAGGACGCTTCTGATAAGATCAGAGTTGACAACGACTTTTGAAAGCTACAATTGCAGATCAGGATTTGAAGTGATATGCAAAATAGTTATTAGACTTATCCAAGTGGGAGACTGTTGGATTAGTGTCTAAGTCCATAGCTATTTTGGTATGTACTTGACCCGATGGTGCATGGTCCTTTTGGGTTGCCTTCACCAAAGCAACTTGAGAGGATGAATTATGGAGAGAAAGGATTAATTATGATTTATTAATATATTATGAGAATAATATATTAAAGGAGAAATCATATTGTTTAATTAATATTAGTCAAGAATTAATTGTTAATTAGTTTTGTGGCTAAAAGAGATTAATTAAACTTAAGGGACTGGAACTGTAATTATAAGATAATTGCAATTGGGCTATGGATTACTTAATAATATATAGGTTGGACGAATTCTATGGGGAACCCCATTAGAAATCATCCAAGGGATATACTAAAGGAATCCATGGGCTGCTTAGGGCTTAAGTAGTCAGATTAGGGTTTCCTAGTTGAAAACCCTAATAGCCTACATGTATATATATAGCACCCTTAAGCCCGAAAAACGTGGCCAAGAATTCTTGTAGGGTTTCTGGACGTTTTGGGCAGCCTCCACTCTCCTTATTCTTCATCCTCTTACTCTTGGTGTTTGTGAGCCATTAGAGGAGTGACAATTGTGACTCTAAGCTTTCGAAAGTCATTGTAAGGAGGAATTGAGATTGTTATTGCTACATAACAATCAAAGGTAATTCTCTAAACCCTAATTTCAGTTTATAATATGTTATATATAAGATTTTAAGTCTTGGGTACATTGCATGTACAATAGAGAAACCTAGATCCAAGCATTAGGGTTTGTATGAGCACATAGGATTGTTCTTATGGCGAGAACCCATCAATTACCTCTTAGACGTTCCGAAGGAATTAGAGTTCAACCCCAGTTCTATGGTTTTCATATTACTACTAAAAGGCACACGTATATTAGTGATGGTACACTAATAAATCTAGATGAACCTAATAGCTATAAGGAAGCTATGGCAGGCCCAAAGTCTGTGAAATGGAAAGAGGCGATGGACAGCGAGATTCAGTCCATGTATGACAACCAATTTTGGAATTTGGTTGACAATGTGTCCGGACGTAAGACGGTTGGGTGCAAATGAATCTTCAAGAAGAAGACCGATGTGGATGGGAATGTACACACTTATAAGGCACGATTGGTTGCGAAGGGCTTTACTCAAACTCCTGGAGTTGACTATGATGGGACCTTCTCACCAGTTGCCAAAATAAAGTCTATAAGGGTGATGCTAGTTATTGCTGCATTTCATGATTATGAGATATGGAAAATGGATGTCAAGACCACTTTCCTTAACGGGATGTTGGCTGAGGATGTTTACATGGCTCAGCCAGAGGGTTTTGTCGATGCCAAGCATCCTAATAGAGTGTGAAAGCTTGAGAAGTCCATTTATGGACTTAAGCAAGCATCTCACAGATGGCATCTTCGCTTTGATGAGAAAGTCAAAGAGTTTGGATTTGTACGAAGCGAAGATGAATCATGTGTTTACGTCAAAGCCAGTGGGAGTATAGTTAGCTTCCTCGTTTTGTATGTCGATGACATACTGCTCATAGGAAACGACATCCCGACTCTGTAGGAGGTTAAGTCCTGGCTCGGGAAGTGCTTCGCTATGAAGGACCTCGGAGAGGCTTCCTATATTTTGGGAATAAGGATAGTGAGAGAAAGAAGTAAGAGACTAATAGGACTTAGTCAGAATAATTACTTGGATAAGGTACTAAAACGTTTTAGTGTGCAAAACTCGAAGAAGGGAGAACTATCAATACAAAGTAATACCAAATTAAGTAAGACTCAAAGTCCGAGTACCGAAGCTGAGATAGCTGAGATGAGCCGAGTACCATACGCTTCCGCAGTTGGCTCTATCATGTATGCTATGACTTGTACTCGCCCTGATGTGGCCTTTGCTTTGAGCATGGTCAGTAGATATCAAGGGAACCCTGGAAAAGCGCATTGGATTGCAGTCAAGAGCATCCTTAAGTACCTTCGGAGGACCAAGGAATGGTTTCTAGTCCTCGGAGGGAGTGATGACTTAAGGCTGCGAGGGTATAGTGACGCCAGTTTACAAACCGACAGGGACAACTACCGTTCGCAGTCGGGATGGGTCTTTACCCTTAATGGAGGAGCAGTGACTTGGAAAAGTTCCAAGCAGGAAACTGTAGCTGATTCAACGTGCGAATCAGAGTACATTGCAGCGAGCGAAGCATCAAAGGAGGCAATATGGTTGAAGAACTTCATTGGTGACCTTGGAGTTGTGCCTACCATAAAAAAGCCCATTGAAATTTTATGTGATAATGAAGGAACGGTTGCCTTGACCAAGGAACCGAGGGATCATGGTAGATCTCGACATATCGATAGAAAATATCACTTTATTAGACATTGAGTGGAAGAAGGACACCTCGTGGTTAAGAGGATATCATCAGAAGATAACCTAGTAGATCCGCTTACTAAGGGACTGAGTAGGGTTAAGCACTTGCAGCATGCTAGGAGTATTGGGCTGAAGGATGATATTAGTTTAGATTAGATAGTTTTAGAAACATGTAATAGATAAATGTAATTGACATTTGATGATTAAATAAAGGAGTATTATTTATAAGTAAAGTTACTGTCTTATGTTAATTGTTTAGCTATTGTTTCACTTTGCATGTTTTGACTTCCAGAATAATTGAGTTTATTAAGAATAATCGAATTAATCAAATAGTCCACAATCATTCATATGTTGGAAGTAGATATGAATGAAGATTGTCATGAATTGGTGTGTAGCTTGTCTAAATGGTATTAGACATAGCAAAGGTTTGCTGCAACATTCATCAGTGCTTATGAACAAGTTTTGAGCGTTGGAATAAACCTGCGTTTGCTGGAATCACCTTAAAGTGATCGGAAGACGATAATATCATATGGTCTTAAAACCTAGATATATGGTTTATTATTTATTAATTGGTTGTACATTGATAAGGCGAAACCGCATCAGTAAATTGATGTCATAAAATGCATTGTTGTGTATAATTGATTAGTCGATAAGTAAATACATATAAGTCGAAGTTTATCTGTTACTTTTATCCTAAGAGGGTAAAAGATATATCACGTCCGCTCGATGATTTGATTTGACTTATGTGTCGGGCCCGGTCAGGACTGAATTGATGTGTTCAATTAAGTTCTATGTCGAATAAATCTGAGATCGAGAAAATAGTTGTTGGATAATAAGTATGACAATGTTTCATGAAATCGTCTGCACGATATCAAAACAGAGGATTGTATGATCCTTATCTAAAGGACATCATATTGATAAGATCAGAGTTGATAGCGTCTTTGAGAGCTATGATTGCTAATCAGATTGTGTTTGTGTTTATAGTTACTAGACTTATCCAAGTGGGAGACTGTTGGATTAGTGTCTAAGGTTGTAACTATATTTGGTAAGTACTTGACCCGATTGTGCATGGTTCTTTTGGGTTGCCTTCACCATAGCAACTTGACAAGGTGATTTATATAGAGAGAAGAGATATTATTATTATTATTATTATTATTATTATTATTATTATTATTATTATTATTATTATTATTATTATTATTATTATTATTAATGTATTATAGGAATGATATGTTAAAGGAATAATAATATTATTTGATTAATATAAGTCATAAATTAATTAGGAATTAATTTGGCGACTTAAAGAGATTAATTGAATAAAGGGGCATAAACTGTCAAATGTGTGATAGTTATATTTTGGGCTTAGAATCCTTATGGATATGAGGGTGGACGATTTTAGGGATATGGATCACATAGAAATTGTCCAAGGCATTATCTAGAAATTGTCCAGCCTTGTTCCCAGGGAACGTTGTAGGGGTTGCCAAAATCTTGAAGTGAACCTACTATCTCTATCGGAGATAATGGAAATAGGTACACCATGCAACCGTACAATTTCCCTAATGTATGTTCTTGTAAGTTTCTCCATCTTGTCGGTTTCTTTGATAGGCAGGAAGTGTGCAGACTTGGTCAATCTATCAACGATGACCCATATGGTGTCAAGTCCACCCGTCGTCTTGGGCAACTTGGTTATGAAATCCATAGTGATCCGCTCCCACTTCCATTCCCGGATCTCTGGTTGTTGCAGTAAACCAGAGGGCTTCTGGTACTCGACCTTAACCTTTGCGCAAGTAAGGCATTTACTCACAAAGGTAGCAATCTCCGCTTTCATATTAGGCCACCAGTATAGCTTTTTCAGATCCAGATACATCTTATCTGAACCTGGGTGGACGGAATACCGAGTGTTGTGCGCCTCGGTCATGACCAAGTCTCGGAAACCACCGTGTTTCGGTGTCCAGATCCGGTTCATGAAATATAAAGCTCCGTCACCCTTGGCTTCGAAGTTCTTGTCCATTCCCCTAAGGGATTCACTCGACACATTTTCAGGTTTCATGGCCTCTCGTTGAGCCGCCTGAATTTGCTTAGTCAAGTGTGAATGGATGGTTATGGATAATGACTTGACCTTGCGACCAGAATATTCCTTCCGACTTAGGGCATCTGCTACTACGTTGGCTTTACCCGGATGATAACGAATATCGCATTCGTAATCACTGAGTAGCTCGACCCACCGTCGTTGTCTCATGTTGAGCTCCTTCTGATCGAAAATGTGTTGTAAACTCTTGTGGTCGGTAAAGATAGTGCTCTTCGTTCCATACAGGTAATGTCTCCAGATCTTCAGAGCAAACACTATTGCTCCTAGCTCAAGATCGTGGGTCGTGTAGTTAACCTCATGTGTCTTCAACTGTCTCGAGGCGTAGGCTATGACCTTACCTCGCTGCATCAGAACACATCCGAGTCCTTGATTGGATGCATCGTAATAGACTACAAAGTCTTCTATTCCTTCTGGAAGGGATAGTATTGGTGCGGTGCACAAGGCTCGTTTGAGCGTTTGGAACGCTCTTTCTTGTTTCTCTTCCCAGTCAAAGGCCACGCCTTTCTGGGTCAGGGTCGTAAGAGGCTTCGCTATTCGGGAGAAGTTCTGAATGAACCTGCGGTAGTAGCCAGCGAGACCTAGAAATTGGCGAATTTCTGTAGGAGTCTTTGGTGCTGACCAGTTCTCAATGGCTTTTATTTTGGATGGGTCCACGTGGATTCCTTCTTCGCTAACCACGTGTCCTAAGAATTCGACTCTTCGGATCCAAAATTCACATTTTGAGAACTTCGCATATAGTTTCTCCCTTCGTAACGTCTCTAGAACTTGTCGCAGATGATCACCATGCTCTTTCTTACTTCGGGAGTAGATCAGTATGTCGTCAATGAAAACGATGACGAACTGATCTAAGTAAGGTCGGCATACTCTATTCATCAGATCCATGAAGACTGCGGGCGCATTGGTCAATCCGAATGGCATCACCACGAACTCGTAGTGTCCGTAACGAGTTCGGAAGGCTGTCTTAGGCACATCCTCCTCGAGCACTCGTAACTGGTGATATCCGGATCTCAGATCAATCTTGGAAAAATAGCTCTCCCCTTGCAGTTGGTCGAATAGATCATCTATGCGTGGCAGAGGGTAACGATTCTTGATCGTCAATTTGTTGAGTTCTCTGTAGTCAATACACATACGGAATGATCCGTCTTTCTTCTTAACGAACAAGACCGGTGCTCCCCAAGGTGAGAAACTTGGTCTTATAAAGCCCTTGCTGAGCAGTTCGTTAAGTTGACCAGAGAGTTCTTGCATCTCGGCTGGTGCTAAACGGTAGGGCGACTTGGCTACTGGGGTAGCTCCTGGGACTAAGTCTATTCTGAACTCGACTTGTCATTGCGGAGGTAACCCGGGTAGTTCTTCTGGGAAAATGTCGGGAAAGTCGCTCACTACTGGGAGGTTCTTCAGTTCTTTTGTTTCTAGGTTCGTGTCGACGACGTGAGCAAGGAATGCGTGGTATTCTTTGCGCAGATATTTCTGTGCTTGAATACTAGATATTATGCGAAGACTCGCACCAGGTTTGTCGCCGTAGACTATAAGAGTTTCGTTAGACGGGAGGTTTAGTCGGATTGCTTTCTCGTAGCACATGATGTCGGCGCGATGAAGACTTAACCAATCCATGCCGATAATAACGTCGAAACATTTTATCGAGACCGGCATAAGGTCAATTGGGAATGAATGGTTATCTAAGGTTAGAAGACAACCTAAGTATATGCTATCAGTACTTCCAGTTTTCCCATTGGCCATTTCTACTGTGAATTGTTCATTAAGTGCGTGTGGTTGTTGCTTAAGCGTGCGAGCAAATTTGTGGTTTACGAAGCTTCGCTCCGCTCCACTATCGAACAGAATGCATGCATAGGAGTTATCAAGGAGGAACGTACCAGTCACCACTGTCGGTTCAGCAACTGCTTCCCCGTGGCCTATTGCTAGTACCCTCCCTGCTCCTCCAGTATTCCTCGCCTTAGGGCAGTCCCTTTTAAAGTGGCCTGTTTCGCCACATCCATAGCAAGTTGGGCTCACGCCAGAGCCAGGAACTTGGGAGATCGGTTGCGCCGGGAACCTACAGAATCGGACGGTGTGTCCTTTCCTGTGGCAGTTAGTACACTGCATTTCACGGCAGGCGCCGTTGTGGTGGAAGTTGCATTTATTGCACTTCGGCAAACTTCCTGAATACTGCTTCCCCGGAGCAGTAACAGCAGTAGGGGCTACCGCAGCATGTACTGCTACAATTTGCTGTTTCTTTGAAGCTCGCTGTTTCTTCTTCTCATCCCAAAACTTCCGCTTGTTGCCAGCGGGTTTAGAGGGTTCTGGGATGGCTAGAGTGGTTGTAGTTGCAGGGGTCTTGACTCCATGGTCAATAAGTCTTTGTGCCAATCGCTTGGCACTGTCGAAAGTAGCAGGGTTTGATGCTAAGACGTTCCCCTGGTACGGAGGCACTAGCCCCCATACATACCGCTCAATCTTTTTCCCTTCAGTGGGAACCATGTTGGGGCATAGGGCCACCAGTTCGCTAAAGCGGGCAGTGTAAGCGATCACGTTGGTGCCCTTCATTGTCAGATTCCAGAGTTCATGTTCTAACTTCTGGACTTCGCCCCTAGGGCAGTACTCCTCAGTCATGAGGTCCTTCATCGTTGCCCAGCCCATGTCGTTAGCCACGACGAGAGTTAGGGCTTTGACGTGGCCGTTCCACCACGTTAGGGCTTTATCCTCGAAGGTGCATGCGGCATATTTCACTTTGAATGCAGCCGGGCATGAACATATTTCGAAGACGGATTCAGTCTTCTCGAACCATTGCGAGAGAGCAATGACTCCGCCGGTGCCATAGAAAGGCTTCGGCTTGCAGTTTGTGAAATCCTTGTAAGAGCACTCCCTCGAGCGCACAGGGATTTCAACTGGGATAGATTCCACAGGGGTTCCACCTCTGCTAGCATCAGACGAGTGATACTGAGCCATGGCAGTTGCCACTACTGCAGCTACGACAGCATTCAGGGCTGCAGTATCGATGACTGCAGGTGGTGGAGCCGGTGGAGGTACAGGATTATTCCTATTCCGAGGAGATTTGCGAGGAGGCATCCTTCAGCTATAAGTTTATAAAAACAAGAAGGATGATAAGAATCAATTTGTAAGCAAAGTGGGAGTGACCCATGGACTAAATAACCATAGCCCAACCGTTGAATGAGTGTTTGAAATCACAATAAGAAATATTAGTAGGAATACACAAGTGTACAAATTTTTCCCACATAATAGATTTCAATAGTACGGGTATTACTGATGTAATAAGTTCAAGGAAAAATCGACCTAACAGTAGGTCTTACATCATACCATCAGGACAATACTGACAGTCCTAGATTCCTAATTAGAGTACCAAAAGTTAGGAATATTTTACAGACAAGTGCCACTTAGAGCACATAAGTTGAAGGCTATCCCTAAATCAAAAGACAGAGATGTACTAGACATCATCTAATGGCGATGGGAATTCCTCGGGCGATCCCTGAGGTCGGACACTTGACGAAACACCTCTTGAAGGTGCCGGTCCTGAGCTCTCTGACGAGCTCGAAGTTCTAAGACTTCAGCACGGGAGGCAGCCAGCTGCTGCTGCAGAGTTTCGTTGGTTTTCCGGGTCCGTTCCATGTCCTCTTCGAGATGGCGAATGCGGACTGTATTGACACCTGAATTGGCATCAATCTCCATGACCCGGTCGATGGCTGCTCGACCTTGCTAGACATTACGAGCTATTCTGCGGATGATCACCGGCAGAGCTCTGTCAGTAGAGCCACCATCGCTGATGTTGTAGAAGGTTCGGTCCCCAAAGTATGGTAAGGGCTGACCCTGGTCATCACTCCAGCGATTCAGATTGTTTGCCCACATGGGTGTAGGACCTGGAAACGCTGGTCGAGGGTTGTTGTTCGGAGCTTGACCTACAAGCGGTAGGTTGTTGACTTCAGGCTCGGAGTCAGATCCATCTGAAAAGCCTTCTGCGAGGTGATCATCCAAAGGGATTGGATGCTCATCTTCAGGCTCTTCATCGATCCACACGGCATTGCCTTCATTGGGGAAGTACGGGTCACCATGATGAAATCCAGCCATTTAGATCTACGCGAGAAGAGAGGTATAAGAATATAGTATACGTGTAACTAATAGCACCAAAATACTCCTATAGTATTTTAAGTTCTAAGTGCTACTGATCTTCTTGTGGTATTGTTGGTAAGTTTTTAGACTTGTTAACATATCACAACCATTCTAGGGCATATGCTAGTCACTCCTAGGACCAGCATAGTTGATCAGGCTATGCCATTCCCAAGACTGACCATACATCCCCGAGCTCACTTGTGATATTCAACAATCGTAATACTTTTGTTCTTGTCATTGTGACACTGATTTTAGTATAATGTAGACTAGTATACTTAATTAAATATTTTATTATTTAAAGTATAGACTCTTGGTCAGAGTGTTTTAGTCCCTTTTGGGTTTATAGATTAGTATATCTTTTATGGGTTGATATACTTGATTCACTATAAACAATGCTCTGATACCAATCTGTCACACCCCAAAACCAAGAACGGCGGAAACGTTTTGGGGCGGAGGACGTCATGTATAGTATCACAACACAGTAAATGTAAATAAGCAAACAACATCATCCATTGCATTAAATATATAATTTTAATACAAGTGTGTTTTGTACAACTATAGACACCAAAAATAATGAAACACAAAATAATATGAGATGAGTCTTGAATGCACTCCATCTTCTCAAAAGCTGGCCTCGGTACCTGTCTACTGATGACCTGAGAATACAAGTTATTTTGAAAGAGTTTATCAGCATTAAGCTGGTGAGTTCATAAGTATTTTAGTGTCAGTGTTTCTTGTAAAAATGTTTGAACCTGTCTCAATGTATAAGTTTGTAAAAATGTAAGCAAATGTTTGAAAGTGTTTGTAAAAGTTTGAATCTCTCAGAAAATCCTATATTTTCTAATAAAGTAACCTTCTACCAAGGCTAGGCGGTTTGGTAAACTTGTCTGTTGTAAAGTGTGTGATTACCCAAATATAACTATCATTTGTTAAAAATATAGTTTGTACACTAATGCTTAAGTGAGATTATCACTAAAATATGTAATGGGTAAATCATTGTAGTACTGTAGCTTTGTATAATAAGACTACTATTGTACTAAATACTGCTACCTTAAACCGGATTTATATTAAGGCATAATGTGATAAATTGCACCATGCTATCGACTGGTAACAACGACATAATGAATGGTCGTAATAAAAGAAATGACGTTTGGCACCCGCAGACCTGCAGGTCCGGCTGTAGCTAGCAGCAAGGTGTAGGATAGTCAATCCAGTATAGATCTATACGCAAACTCACGCTCTCCCTCCAAGAGAATTCTGGCTACAACTCGGGCCATGACACTTAAGGCATGCCCGATATAGTGGATCACAATTATTACGTATTTTTGTATATGTATTGTTTCTCGTATATCTGTATATGTATTGTTTCTCGTATATCTGTATATGTATTGTTTCTCGTATATCTGTATATGTATTGTTTCTCGTATATCTGTATATGTATTGTTTCTCGTATATCTGTATATGTATTGTTTCTAGTATATCTGTATATGTATTGTTTCTAGTATATCTGTATATGTATTGTTTCTAGTATATCTGTATATGTATTGATCCTGCGTTACCCCGATGGTAACCAGCTAATGATGTACTGATGAGTATGAATATAGAAGCACTTTTATGTCTATACATGTATATATGATATATAAGTAATATGGAAATGACCTTTGGATGGTCACCCGAAATCCCACCAGACCACATCTCAAGGCGCGAAAAGGAAATAGGGCGGATGGCCTTCCTAAGTCCTTTAAACATTATTTATACATCTATACATATATGGGCATGCAATTGAATATATAAAACATAAGTAAGTTTTTATAACACATTTGAAGCATAAATATGATATCAAGAGGAGATCGACTTGATGTCGATCTATAAAACAATTTGAAGGCATAAGTTAACAAAACAGTTTAAGTATAAGAAGCATTTGTTTAAATCACAGTCTATAAGTAAGTTTGAATAGTAAAACAGTTT
The DNA here is from genome assembly GCF_002870075.4 of Lactuca sativa. Taxonomy (NCBI): domain Eukaryota; kingdom Viridiplantae; phylum Streptophyta; class Magnoliopsida; order Asterales; family Asteraceae; genus Lactuca; species Lactuca sativa. Next base: position 302,946,454 of record NC_056630.2, on the reverse strand, counting down.
GTAAAACATTTCAGAGTAAGGCATTTTGATAAACAGTTTGAACAGTGGTAAAAATCGTTGTTTTCCTAGTTATTAATCACATGTGATTAAATGCAATCACATGTGATTGAGGCAATAACTTATAAGTATTTAACTTGTATTCCCGCCCATAAAGTATTTAAAACACTTAAAATCATTTCAAAGGTTGATTCAAGGGGTATGAACTCACTTGTGGTGAGTTGTCTGTATTGCAGTGTCGGCTGCCGTGCTAGGTGACAAACGGAGACTGGTTTACACGCACGAGCCTAGTTATCATATAATAAACATATATATAACTAATTAGACATATAATAACTTATATAAATAAGTTAAGACACTTAGAAAACATTTAAACACTTTTATGAGTGTTTAGGGTTCAAATGGTTGCATCTGAGTTGCTACGGGACAAGGCAAAAGGGTTTGAAACATCAAAGGGCCTTGTATAGGAGTTCACCATCCAAAAAACCCCACACCTTGGAGTTTACAGCCGTAAACTCATAGGTTTATGGCCGTGAACTCCTCAAATGGTGTTTTTGGTTGTTTTGTGGTGTTATCTTGCATCTAGAACACTTCTATCTTTATTGGAATAATGCATGAAGTAGTTTTAAGGCTCTAGAACACTCCATATGGGAGTTTACGGCCTAAGGTCCTTCACCTTAGAGTTTACGGCCGTAAACTCTAGGAAATTAATTGATTTGAGGCACTTAAACATCAAGAATGGCATCCATGATTTTATCTAAGGCTAATGGGAACAAGAGGCACACTTTGGTGCCTTCACTTGGAGTTTACGGCCCAAGTCATGTTCCTTGGCCGTAAACTCCTTTCAAGGAGTGACTTCAATGTGTTCTACTCTCCATTCTAGTCCCAAAGGTGCAAGGTAAATTGTCTAAAGGCTTAAGGGTAGCTTGGAATGATTTTTGTCCCACAAAATGGGGTTTACGGCCCAAGAAGGGTTCTTGGCCGTAAGCTCCTAAAAACTTATGGTTTTTATGGGCTTTTGGTGTTCTAAACAAGCACAAGCACTAGTAGGTAAAGTCCTTAAGCATTTGGGGAAAGATTTAGGGCATTTAAGCCCTTGGAAAGGGGTTTACGGCCCAAGGGAGTTCCTTGGCCGTAAACTCTTAGAAACTTATGTATTTGATGTCTTTTGATGCCTAAAATAAGCACAAGTAATTTAGGGTAAAGGTCTTTAAGCATTTAGGGGGAGTTTAGGGCACTAATTGTCCTTAAAAAGGGGTTTACGGCCCAAGGTAGTTCCTTGGCCGTAAACTCCAAAGACTTATGTTTCTTGGATGCTTTTTGGCCTTTAAAGATCATACTCTAACTCCTAAACAAGTCCTCTAACATAGGAATGGGTCTAGAAAGCATTAGAGTTCCATTTTGGAGTTTACTCCCCAAGAACGATCTTGGGCGGTAAACTCCCGGATCGTGAAATCTAAACATGTTATTGTTGCTAATATGCATTAAACAAGTATTGAAACACATATAGAAAAGTAGACTCACAATCTGGGATGAAAACCCGAAGATCCGTCAGAGAGAATATGGCTTTTCTCTATTTGGAATTGTGAATAATGAATTAATTTAATTCAGAAAACTATTTATAGTCCTGGAATATTTTGGCAGAAAATATTTTCATTCCTGATGTTGGACTGTAACAGTATGAAACTTGAAATGCCCAAGTTTCACAAAACCAGGAGTATCCACTCTCCCGATATCATCTAAAACATAAACCCTAATGTACACAAAGTTTGTTCGGACAAGCTTGAAAATCACAGAAACTGAACTAGCTTCTATTGAATAGATGAGGTTCGTACAATGGAAATTTCGGGTTGTCACAGAGAAATCGGCTACTCTATTTTTGAGGAAACCCTGGAGCCGATTTCTCACCCCTCTCCTTCTCTCAAATCATCTTCTTGCTAGTTGGTGTTTGGAAGCTATTAGAGGAGTGACATTTATGACTCTAAGCTCCAAGAAGAAGAAGGTTTTCAAGCAAGTAACTCAACGTATTATTCTAGATCTGTTTTCATATGTTTTGATTGTTAGTTTACATTAGATCTAGCCATGAAAGTCTTGCCAAATATTCAAGAAGTAGTGTAGATTCTTAATCAAGACAAACACATCACACAATTGGCCTTAATTGGTCTTTGTTTTATCCAAAACATCACAATTTACCAATTTCAAATGTAAGAGTATCACATTTGACAAGTTTTTTAAACCTTCATTAAGACATCTCACTCAAGTTACAATCTTAGAGTATAACTCTAAGAATTCTTTTTGGAACGAAGTATGAATCCTCTTCTTGATTTAACCACTTCAACAATTCATAACTCCTTTTCTTAACTATCAGAATGCACTTAGAGGATGAATTGTGATAAGGTCTCAAAATCATTAAGATGATCTTAAAACATGATACTAAAGTACTCTCCCATCTTTTCAGATTTAAGAAACTTTCATCCTTCTGCCTAATTTGTTTCTTCTTATTTGTTCTGTCATACATTGAAACTTTTCCAATGTCTCGGAATTATACTTATGCTTGTAAGTATAATCATATTTACTAAACCTTAGTAAATCATGACGAATAGTCTTATCCATCTTTTGTGGTGAACTTTGGCTAGTGCACAAGAATGTGTACTTGATCCCTTAGTCCTTCTCTTGAGTCACATATACATGCGAACACGGAACTAGTCTTAATTTTCCAAAGTTGAAAATTCTCATATATCACACTAAACACCTCGTATGATACCAAGTTTCGGTCCAATTGAAACTTGGGTGATGAGAATCTTTCCTTATTTCATAAATTTAGACACTACCACAAATTGAAGAATCAAATTCATATTTCCAATATTGCTATAAACATACAAACATCAAGTTTTCACGAATGCCATTGTAAGGAGATAAAATAAAGTAAAACAAACTTTTATTTAGTTTAAAATGTGGAAAAAACTTTTTCCCTACAATGTAACTTGAAAGGAAAACTATGCTATTACGTGTTTCCTAGCAATCTATCATAACTCCTAAGAAGTAGCTCAGGAATTCAATCTTCAACCAAGCGAAAGAAATCCATCTTCGCAATCAAATTCAACATACACTTTCTTTAAGTTTCCTTCCCTTTTCTTGATCCTCCTAAATATCAAAATGCAACCCAGTCAAATTTTGGTATTAAGAATCATCAACTAGGAACTTAACAGAGTTAGATAGTGGACTTACCTAAAGCAAAGCCAAACTTTTGATTCTTCTTTCTTTCAGGTAGCTTGGGCAGCTTCGCTTCCAATGCCCCTTTTCTTCACACTGAGAACATATAGACTCTTTGGGAGTGGTACATAGGCTATCCCAAACTTAGACTTTCTCTTTACCTTCCGGTCAACCGGGTTGACCAAGGCCAATCCCTTTCCATTGGGAAGAGAAAGTTTTTCTAAACTTCCAATGTCACCGTTGTCCATGTCCATGGAAGGTTTGAGAAATAGACCTTCCATCCATATTTTCTTGACTATTGTACCAAATCATTTATGATTTAGCAGCAATAAGCAAATATGAAAGATCCATTAGGGTCATGTCGTGATCTGTGACATAGTAGTCTTTCTATATGACTCAGGAAGTGACTGAAAGACTCAGTCAATAGCCAACTTCCTTGGGACAACGACACCCAACATTCTCAACCTGTCACTGTGTGACTTCAGTCCTAAGACATGAGTCCACACAGGACTTCCAATATTATATTTTATTGTGAGTAGGGATTGAGTGATCTTAAACTTTTCAACTCCTTAAACTTGTGGGTCAGGGAGAATAATTCGAGGAGGTGGAAGAAGAGAAGTATGACTTCCATGAGCCAAACTCTGGAAGTCATATTCACTAGGAAAGCTTGATTTGGGAAGATCATTGTTGTCTAAACCAGAAATCAACAATGGGAGAAATTCAAGTAAAGTTGATTTAAGTCCTTAATATAACACCCAATATGAAATATTAAGGCTAGGACCCAACAAACTATTTTATAACTTGGAAGAGGGATGCCGTAATCCATGCTATAAAATATTTGAAGGTAGGTGAATGGCGATTCACCAATTTCCACCAAGATAAACGAAATGTATTATTAGGTTTTGAAACTCCTAGATTCTTTTGAGATTCATTGAACTTTTCAATGGCATGTTTCAATCTCGAGTGTGCCTTTCAGGTTTTGTGATTGGGATGTCGAGGATCACAAAACAAGGTGTGAAGTAACCATGCAAATATACTTGGTACCCTTAATATTTACCCCTCAATCGATGTGCCGGTGAACTACACACGCTCCACCGATACTATGATAAATATTAAGTTACCGTTTCCTACCTTGTTAAATCCAGGTTAGTGTGCTGGCTAACCATACACGCTCCACTAACAGCTTAAAAAAAGTGCATAGTGTAATTTCATGGATTAGCACCTTATTCACATTTTCCTTAGTAACTAAGATTGCAAATTTAGAAATGATTAGTTACTTAGTATTTATCATTAATACCTTTAATGAAGGGAGAATTATAGTCGCTGTCGTTCCCGTTCGGCTAACAACCCTCCACCGGTCAAGGAAGCGGTGGGTGAGAGTGAACACCCATTAAACTGCCATTTTATAGGCAGTAACCTTATACCCCCTTATATACCGACTTCTTGAATGAGGCCTACTAATGGTAAGACGACTTTTTATTCTTATACATATATAAATATTATTAAACTTATAATATTATAAAGTATAAGGGTTGAATTTTAACTTTTTTAAAATTCTAGGGATTGGAACTAAAGTTTTAGTTGTGACTTTACATGTTCCAAAACTTGAGGGCAAGTTTTGTAAACTTCCAAAACTTTTCATTTCTCATAACTTATGATCAAGAATTAAACTACCAAGAAGGTTACAAATAATTCCTTTGATCATCTAAGCTCATAAGTTCAAGAACTTGCATGTCAACAATTTCATGAATCATAAAATTAACCATATAAAACTTGAAATTTTGATAACAACTCTGAAATTGGTTTACCATAATCATTAATGTCACACCTCAAAACCAAGAACGGCGGAAACGTTCTGGGGCGGAGGACGTCATGTAGAGTATCACAACAATGAAAAGTAGTAAACAAGCAACAACATCATCCATTGAATTAATAATATAATTATTATACAATTGTGTTCTGTCAAATTTTGATAAACACTAAAGCATAAATCACAATGAAAGATGAGTCTTCAACGAGCTCCATCTTCCCTAATCCTTGCATCGGTACCTGTCTAAGATGACCTGAGGATACAAGTAATTTTGAAAGCGAGTATCAGATTTGAAGCTGGTGAGATCATAAGTATTTTAGTGTCTTAATTTGTATGTAAGAATTTGTATGTAATTGAATAGTAAGTATTGAAAATGTATATGAACTGTAAATGTAAAATGTTTGTAAAACAACTATAAACGTTTGAAAAACCCTATAAATCCCTATGATACCTACTATTATATAAAGTGTGTCTTCTACCAAGACCTAACTTTTCTCAATGTAGTCTTCTACCAAGACCTAACTATTCTAAATGTTCGTTTTATGTAAAAGTGTGTAATTTTCCCAAGTGTAACTATCATTAACAAAATATAGTTTTTACATTAAATATTTAAGTGAAATGATCACTAAATATATGTATAGGGAAAATTAATGTAGTACTAAAATGTAGCACTATAGGAACTACTGCTGTACTAACTACCTTAAACCGGATTCATATTAAGGCATCATGTGATTAATTGTACCATACTATCGACTGGATAAACAACGACAAATGTAGGTCGTAAAAGAAATGATGTTTGGCACCTGCAGACCTGCAGGTCCGGCTGTAGCTAGCAGCAAGGTATAGGATAGTCAATCTAGTATAGATCTATACGCAAACTCATGCTCTCCCTTCAAGACACTCTTTCAACAACCCGGGCCATGGCATTGAAGGCATGCTCCGATACAGTGGATCACAATTATGTCAACGTATTTATGTATATGTAATGTACTATTACTCGTTCTAGTATAGTTGTATATGTACTCATAGTAATGAAATGTTCTAGCTGTAATGTATGTGCTCTCTATCTAGCAAGTATAGTAATGTACTGAAATGTTCTAGATGTAATGTATGTGCTCTCTATCTAGTAAGTATAGTAATGTACTGAAATGTTCTAGCTGTAATGTATGTGCTCTCTATCTAGCAAGTATAGTAATGTACTAAAATGTTCTAGCTGTAATGTATGTGCTCTCTATCTAGCAAGTATTGACTCATGAATGAACTGACTCATTGTATGATATCGCGTTCTAGTAATAGTTCTAGTATCTTCCTAAACTACCCATATGGTAGTTTACTAGTAATCTAACTGGTACGTATGGACATGGATGTATACCCTTGCTACCCAAGGGCATGGGATGAACTGGAAGGACCTTTATGACTATATATGTACACATGTTATATAACTAATATTTAAACGACCTTTGGACGAGTACCCGATATCCTACCAGACCACATCTCAAGCGCGAAAAGGAAATAGGGTGGATAGCCTTCCTAAGTCTTTTAAACATTTCTTATATAACTATACATATAGAGGCATGCGATTTATAATATAAAAGCATAAATAAGTTTTGTAAAACCTTTGAACATAATTATTATCTTAAGAATAAACTGTTTGGTACAACGGCTAATGAGTATTAACTCATTTGAATGCTGCTTATTAATCACATGTGATTGATACAATATGTAGCATGATTCTACTTGTATTCCCCCCATAAAACATTTAAAATAGTTAAAACATTGATTAAGGGGTATGAACTTACCTGTCCTGGGTGATACAGATGAACTAAAGAGGTAGGACCGCTAAGTGTCAAGTGAAGTCTTGAACACACTTATGATCCTAGTTAACATATAATTTCACATATATGTAACAAATTAGTCTATAAACAACTAATAAACAAGTCAAGACACCCTAGGACATGCTAAACACCTTTAGCAAGTGTTATTAGCCTCTAGGATTGCATCTAAGTGTTTGTAGGGGAAGCTATTGTGTGTAGGGCTCAAGGAAAACTCCACCATGAAGTTCACGGCCCTAATAACACTACCAAATGAGTTTACGGTTGTAAAATCATGACTTTATGGCCGTGAACTCATACATATGTGTCCATTTGATGTTTGATGCTCTATAAGGCCCTAATAAGCATGTCTACTTAATGGCTTGGTCTATGGAAGAGTTTAGGGCATAATATAACTCCTTTTAGGAGTTTACGACCTTGGGACCATATTCCCTTGGAGTTTACGGCCGTAAAATCCCTTGGAATGATGTTTTTTATGCTTTCAAGTTCCATACTCACATAGGATATGTTCTAGGCAGTTGTTCAAGGCTCTAGGAGGAATTATGGCACCATTTATTGGAGTTCACGGCCCTGGAACATTTTGGGCCGTGAACACCCTTTTCTTGGTGTTCTAATGGTGTTTGCTTGCCCCAAACACATTAGGGTACTTGTCCTAATTCGTCTCTTGGGTTAAGGAAGATTTTCAAGGCATTTTGACACCTAAACATGGAGTTCACGGCCCTAGAACACCCTTGTGTTGGATTAATGTCTAAGTCCATAACTGAAATTGGTAAGACTTAACCCGACCCGACATGGTCCATTTGGGTTGCATGGCATCATGCATTTGGATAGACTATAATGAGAGAAATAAGACACTTATGGTTATTAATATATTATAAGTTCTAGTATATTAATAATAAGAATAATAAGATTATTTAATTAGTATTGATCAAGAATTAATCTAGGATTAATTAAGTGATCAAAAGAAGACTAATTAAATATATGGGTTGATTGTGTAAATCATCCATACTTGTATAGTGGGCTAATGCTCCATGGATAATCAAGTTGGGCTAAAACCCATAGGATGGTCCATGGATGCTCCATGGTGTATTTGAACCCATGGATCCAAGGAAATGGAAAGTCATGACAATTAGGGTTTACCCTAATTGTAACACTATATAAAGATCTTATTCTTGACAAAAATTGGCCACTAGTGTGAATAATGAAGGGCTAGCCGATTTCATGAGTTGTAGATGTCTCTCAAGTTATTCCAAGTGTATTTGGTGTTGTGTGAACCATTTGAGGTGTCACACTTGGGGCACTTGGCACTCAAGCTTCATGAAGACTTTCTACATGAAAGAGGTATGTATTCTATCTTGTTATATTCATTATTTTATATGCTAGATTAGGATAATACCTTGGAAGTTCTTATTTGCATGTATAATAGAGAAAACATAGATCCAAGGTATTTAGGGTTGCATGTACACTTAGGAGTGTTAGAATGCTCACAACCCAACAGTGGTATCAGAGACTAGGCTTGTTTTCTTGTTATACTTGCAAAAGAAGCTGGAAAATCGAGTTTTGATGTTGTCTGCCCAGCAGACGTTTGGCACCCGCAGACCTGCAGTTCCGGCTATAGCTAGCAGCAAGGTGTAGGATAGTCAATCTAGTATAGATCTACATGCAAACTCATGCTCTCCCTTCAAGAGACTCTGGCAACAACTCGGTCCATGGCATTGAAGGCATGCTCCGATACAGTGGATCATAATTATGTCAACGTATTTATGTATATGTAATGTACTATTACTCGTTCTAGTATAGTTGTATATGTACTCATAGTAATGAAATGCTCTAGCTGTAATGTATGTGCTCTCTATCTAGCAAGTATAGTAATGTACTGAAATGTTCTAGTTGTAATGTATGTGCTCTCTATCTAGCAAGTATAGTAATGTACTGAAATGTTCTAGTTGTAATGTATGTGCTCTCTATCTAGAAAGTATTGACTCATGAATGAACTGACTCATTGTATGATATCGCGTTCTAGTAATAGTTCTAGTATCTTCCTAAACTACCCATATGTTAGTTTACTAGTAATCTAACTGGTACGTATGGACATGGATGTATACCCTTGCTACCCAAGGGCATGGGATGAACTGGAAGGACCTTTATGACTATATATGTACACATGTTATATAACTAATATTTAAACTACCTTTGGACGAGTACCCGATATCCCACCAGACCACATCTCAAGCGCGAAAAGGAAATAGGGTGGATAGCCTTCCTAAGTCTTTTAAACATTTCTTATATAACTATACATATAGTGTCATGAAATTTATCATATAAAAGCATAAATAAGTTTTGTAAAACCTTTGAACATAATTATTATCTTAAGAAAAGATCAACTTGATGTCAATCTATAAAACGGTTTGAAGGCATGGGTTTGATAAAATAGTTTAGTATAAAGAAACATTTGTTTGAAACAGAATTGTAAATAAGTCTGAAATGTAATATACCGAGTAAAATGAATAGTTTAATAAGGAGTTTTAAACACATAAAGTATTTATAAAAAAACATTTGAAGGAAACTGTTTGGTAAAACGGCTAATGAGTATTAACTCATTTGAATGCTGCTTATTAATCACTTGTGATTGATATAATAAGTAGCATGATTCTACTTGTATCCCCCCCCATAAAACATTTAAAATAGTTAAAACATTGACTAAGGGGTATGAACTCACCTGTTGTCGGTGATACGGATGAACTGAAGAGGTAAGACCGCTAGGTGTCAAGTGAAGTCTTGAACACACTTATGATCCTAGTTAACATATAATTTCACATATATGTAACAAATTAGTCTATAAACAACAAATAAACAAGTCAAGACACCCTACGACATGCTAAAAACCTTTATTAAGTGTTATAAGCCTCTAGGATTGCATCTAAGTGTTTATAGGGGAAGCTATTGTGTGTAGGGCTCAAGGAAAACTCCACCATGAAGTTCACGGCCCTAATAACACTACCAAATGAGTTTACGGTCGTAAACTCATGAGTATACGGTCGTGAACTCATACTTATGTGTCCATTTGATGTTTGATGCTCGATAAGGCCCTGATAAGCATTTCTACTTAATGGCTTGGTCTATGGAAGAGTTTAGGGCATAATATAACTCCTTTTAGGAGTTTACGGCCCTGGGACCATATTCCCTTGGATTTTACGGCCGTAAACTCCCTTGGAATGATGTTTTTGATGCTTTCAAGTCCCATACTCACATAGGATATGTTCTAGGCAATCGTTCAAGGCTCTAGGAGGAATTATGGCACCATTTATTGGAGTTCACGGCCCTGGAACATTTTGGTCCGTGAACATTCTTTTCTTGGTGTTCTAATGGTGTTTGGTTTCCCCAAACGCACTAGGGTACTTGTCCTAATTTGTCTCTTGGCTTAAGGAAGATTTTCAAGGCATTTTGACACCTAAACATGGAGTTCACGGCCCTGGAACACCCTTGGCCGTGAACTCACTTTTCATCCTTGATTTTAATTGTTTTGTGGTCTAAAACATGTAATGCTAGTCCCTATGTTGAGTTCTAAGGCTTTGAGGGACATTGGGACACTTTTGGCCCTTAAAATGGAGTTTTACTCTCCACGTGTTCTTGGGCGGTAAACTCCCAAATCTTGGGGTCTTGATCCGATTTTGATGTTTTCTAGTCATATACACACTAGCATACAAGCCTAAGGTAGTTACCTAACATGGGGAAAAGAATAGGTAGCATTTAAGCCACATATAGGAGTTTACTCTCCAAGAATGTTCTTGGGCGGTAAACTCCCGAATCTCATAGATTTGCTATGTAATCTAAGTTACTAAGCACATTATAAGCATTATAAGACAACTAGAAAAGTGTACTCACGATTTGGGATAAAAAAACCCGAAGATCCGTGAGAGAGAAAATGACTTTTCTCTAGTTGGAAATGTAACTAATGACATAATTTGGTTCAGAATTCTATTTATAGTCCTGAGATATTTCTGGGCAGAAAATATTTTATTCCTGAAATGATTTCTAATATAGCAGACAGTTGGAATAACAGTGTTGTACAAAACCCTAGTGCATCCACTCTCCTGATATCTCCTTAAGTGTAAATCCTGAAAAACTGCCAAACTTATACGCGAAGTCTGGAATTTCACTGACACTATTCTAACTTCTATTGGCTTGATGTGGTTTGTTCAGAATGGAAATTTCGGGTTGACACAATTACCATATCAAAAAATAGTTTTTATAAGTCCAAAACAGTTTAAGATATTCATTCTAGACCAATTCTAGCACCAAAACTCGAAGATATGCTGTCATAGGGTCCAACTCGTCGAGTGCATGAACCAAATCGACGAGTTGGTTGCATTTTGCCTTGGACTCATTGAGTCCACTAGCGAACTCGGAGAGTCCAGTATCCAGACATCAATATGACTTCGATTTTTCAGCAATTGCATCAAGAATATAAGAAAACAAGCCTAGGCTCTGATATTATAGGGTTTTGAGCATTCTAACACTCCTATGGTGTACATGCAACCCTATAAACCTTGGATCTATGTTTTCTCTATTATACATAAAAATATTAAATATTCGAACGTTTCATCCTAACTAGCATATTATGAAGCACCTATACTACAAAGGTCTAGTTAGATAACATACCTTTTGATGTAGCTTGATGTCTTCAAGCTTTAAGAGCTTAGCCCCAATAATGTGGAAACCTCAAGTGGAATCACAAATCACCGAAACACATTGGAAGAACTTGAGAGAATATGTATGCACACTAAAATCGGCCCACTCTTATGTCCTCACACACAAGTGCCATTTGTAGTGCCAAAGGCTTCTTTATATAGTATGGAGGATTAGGGTTATATTCATGTAAACCCTAATACCCATGACCTTTCATTTCATAGGATCCATGGGTTAAAACTCCATGGCGTATCCATGATAGCTTAGTCCAACCTAAATGAACTTGGCCCATTCCATATCTATATATATATATATATATATATATATATATATATATATATATATATATAAGTCCATATTTAATTAGTTCCTATTGATCACTTAATTTACTCTAAATTAATTCTTGATCAATACTAATTGAATAATATGATTCCATATTAACATATAAGAACTTATAATATATTAATATAAATCATAAATATACTATTCTCAAAAAGACTATCCATATAAATTGTGCCGGTGAAGTACAACCTAAATGGACCATGTCGGGTTGGGTCAAGTACATACTAGATATAGTGATGGACTTACACATTAATCCAACATTCTCCTACTTGGATAATTCTAAAACTATTATTGAGTATGAATTGAAAACCTAACTGGCAATCGTAGCTCTTAAAGCCACTATCGAACTCTGACCTTGTCAACGAACTCTGACCTTTGTCAATGACTTGTCCATTAGATAAGGGATCATATATTCCTCCATTCTAGATATCATATGGACTAAGACATGGATTATCAATCATTCTCTTTTTTCTTTTGTTGTTTCCCGATTTCCGATTTATTATGACTAACTAATTGAACAAATCAAATCATTCCTGGCTTGGCCAAGCACTCTCATGTGTCATCGCTAAATCATCGAGGGGCCCGCAGATATCGCTTTTTTCCCGAAGGTAAAAGGAATGGATAAACTTCGACTCATATGGCTTGTTCTACTACTTGTTGAATCATACACAAAAGCACATTTTATAACATCGAGTAACCGAATGCATTTCTGTGTAATCAATGTACAACCAACTCATAGTAATAACTCATATCTCTAGGTTTGAAGAATATAAGATATTATCGTCTCATGATCACTCGCGATAGAATCCATGAAGTGATTCAAATGAGTGGGGTTAAATCCAATACTCAGAACTTATGAGCACTCATGAGTGTTGTAGCAGAACTATCCACCAACTTGTACCTCTACAAGCCAACCCATGACAGTCTTGATTCATATCTACTTCCAACATATGACCGAATGTGGATGGTTTGAATAACTTAGTCATTCCGGAAGAATAACCTAGTGATTATGGAAGTCAAAACATGCAAAGTGAAACAAAAGAATAAATGAATCTAATATGGTACCAAAACCTATGAATATAAATAAAACAGTTTCTATTTATCACCAAACTAATTACTCATTGTCACACCCCAAAACCAAGAACGGCGGAAATGTTCCGGGGTGGAGGACGTCATGTGAAGGATCATAACAGTGCAAAGTAGTAAACAAGAAACAACATCATCCATTGCATTGAAGTATAGTTTTAATACATGTGTGTTATTTGCTAATGTACAACAATAAAATGAATAATCAAAATAAGACGAGTCTTGAATGTGCTCCGTCTTCTCAAATCCTGGCCACCGTACCTGTCTAACTGGTGACTTGAGAATACAAACAGTAATTAGTCTAACTCATCGTTTATGTGAACGTATCACAAAATAAAGTAAAATAGGAAATGAATATAATATAAGTTTTATCCTTTGGTACTAGGACTAACATTACAAAAAGAATATGATAGTCTTCTACCAAGACCTGAATGTTCTATTATAAAAATAATAGTTTTCCCTCCTTTTTGACTAGTACAAACAGTAGTTAGTCTAACTCATCGTTTATGTGAACGTATCACAAAATAAAGTAAACAGGAAAAAGTACTAATGTAAGTGTTATCCTTGGGTACTAGGACTAACACAACATCGCAATAAGCGAAATGTATAACCTAATGAACATCCGAAGCTTGTCCACTTATCATCTGTAGCAGCAGCAGGGGGAAGGAAGGGTTAGTCCCGTAATCGATGTACCTAGTATAAGTATTAACCGTAGACCTTCGTAGATGGTCATCAACCACTGGTGCTAATCAGTTGGGATTCGGAATGGTTAGTCCCGCATAGATATCCCGAGGTACTAGGGATAGGCCGGACAATTTACACAGAAGGTACTAATAAATCATCCTCGCAAACCGAGATACAAGTATTCATGTAAGCGTGTTCATGTATCATGTAAGCATATGTAAACGTACTCATGTATCAGGTAAGTATATGTATATGTACTCATGTATCAGGTAATGTACTGGTATAGACTCATGAATGAACTTATTCTTATGTGATTCCTTGTAATAGGAATAATGTTTGATATCTTCTAACTATCCCTATGATAGTTAACTGAAATCTAATTGGTTGTTCAAGTAGGTTTATACACCCTTGCTACACAAGAGTGTGGGAAACTGAATGAAGGATGAAAACTATAATCTCAAAACATTTATATGAGCATAAGTGTATAAGTATAGTTTTGTTTCAAGAAGGTAAAAATGGTTTTGTAAAACATCTAAGAGTTTCTAACAATAATTAACAATGCCTTGATGTCATTTTAATAAACATTTCAAAAGTAATACATTTGATAACAAAGTATTTTTAAGATAGAAAACCATTTCATGCATCACATTTTGTAGTATGTGAAATCTACTAAATGAAAACACAGTTATAAAATACATGCGAATGATTTAATAACATGTTGTTTTCTACTTGTATCCCCCCCCCCATTAAAGCATTTAAAATCATTTAAAACATTGATTTAGGGGTATGAACTCACCTGTAGATGGTGGTTTGGATGAACTGAACGGTGTAGGATTGTTAGGTGTCAAGTGAGGACTTCTACACACACTATGATCCTAATGAACATATAATCACACATATATGTAACCAATTAGTCTTAAATTACTAATTGAAAACGTTAAGACATCCTATAACATAATAAACACTTTGTAGAAGTGCTATAAGCCTTAAGGATTGCACCTAAGTTGTTGTGGGACAAGACAATTGGGTTTAGGGTTCCAAAGGACCCTATACATGAGTTTACTCTCTCATAACCATCACACAAGGAGTTTACGGTCGTAAACCCTTGTGTTTACAGCCATGAACTCCTAGACTTAGTGACGTTTTGTGTTTTGAAGTTCTAAATGATCCCTAGAAGTATTCCAACTTGGTGGATTAATTCTTGGAAGGGTTTAAGGCACTAATACACTCCTTTCAGGAGTTTACGGCCCCAAGGCCAATTCCCTTTGAGTTTACTGCCATAAACTCATATGGAAGGGGTGTTTTTGATGCTTTCAAGTCCCATGCACATGTAGGATAGGTTCTAGACATTTATCTAAGGCAAATGAAGGCCCTAGGCACACATTTGTGCCCTTCTTTCATGTTTAAGGCCCAAGCACAATATTAGTGTCGTAATCTCTCTTTGAGAGGGGTTTTTGAAGTTTTAAAGTCCTTGATTTATGTAGGAGTAAACCTAGGTAATTGTCCTAGACTTTAGGAGTGCCAAAAGCACTCTTTGTTCCATGTTTTTGGAGTTCACGGTCCAAGATCTTCTTAGGCCGTGAACACCCAAACTTTGGTGTTTCATTGTTGTTTTCTTGTCCCAATTACACCTATATACAAGCCTAAGGTAGTAACATACCGCCCAAGAACACCTTGGGGAGTAAACTCCTAAATCTAGTTGTTTAGCTATGTAATCTAAGTTATAAACACATTATAGTCTATATAAGACTACTAGAGAGAGGTACTCACGATTTGGGATGAAAAACCGAAGATCCGTGAGAGAGAAAATGGCTTTTCTCTAGTTGGAAATGTAACTAATGAATGAATATGGTTCAGATTTCTATTTATAGTCCTAAGATTTTTGGCAGAAAATATTTTATTCCCGAAATGAACTCTAATATCATAGAGTATTGGAATAACAGTCTTGCACAAAACCCTAGTGCATCAACTCTTCTGATATCTCCTTAAGTGTTAAACCTGAAATACTCAAACTTATACCAAAAGTCTGGAATTTCTCTGTAACTGTTCTAACTTCTATTAGCTTGATATGGTTTGTTCAGAATGGAAATTTCGGGTTGTCACACTCATTATTCATTGTTTCGGTTTTATCAACTTTATAATTAAATTAAAACAATAGGTGTCCCATACTCCAAGCATGTATACTATGTTTTCTAAACAATAGCTTTGCCATACACCAAGTATGAACTCTGTGTTTGTCTATGATCCTTTTCGTTGTGAACTTAGATCAGTTGAACATAATTTCAATTATTCTCTTTTCACATTCCCAAATCCTTTTCTTAAATGTAAGAATTCCAAATTCCTATCATTTATTGAAATATGTTTATATTTTAAACTTATATGCACTGTTCCTCTTGTAATAATTATGCACAAAGCCACAAAGACTTGGCAACAATCATTACAGAGTATCCCAATGGAAAGAAATTCCACGGAAACGATATCTCAAATTCAAAGCGCATTGCTTTGAACATGCTTCTTGCATTAAGTTTCTTTAACCTTACACAGATTGTTTCCACCTATGAAGACAACCCTATATTCCCATTTTGACTATCACTTTTAAACAAGAGTTGCCTCTTTTCAGACTATGTCAATATGGTCCTTACAATATTAACAGTATACTTCCAACTCTCCTTGAGGAACCAATCTTTGGTGAACCTTAGATTTTCCTCGACAATTGCTTAATCACTTTAGTCATATCCAGTTCTAGACATTGTTCCCCTTAATGCCCGAAGGCATTTTGTAAATTCAGAAATGATACATATTTTAGCACATGTAATCGATCTTGTACCCAAAGTAAATGGGACACGATTCATGATGTTTCACATAAAGACATGGTTCTAGACCAGTCTTTTGCCATAATAATTTTTTGTTTGCCATATTCTCAAAATTTGACTACGAAAAGGGATGTCGTAATCATAATCAAATTTTAAGAACGCAATATATAGAATTTCATAAGTTGAACCAATCCAACATGAAATTCATATATATATTCTTGACTAAAGTTGATTAAAACTTCAATATAAGCTCTTATAAACTCAATTTAAGCATTTTAGAATTGAAATGAAGTATAATTTCCTCTCACTCAATTATAGCAAAACAACTTTTCCAACCCCTGCAACCTCACGAATTGAAACTTTTGTTTTCTATAATTAACATTATAGACTTGCAATACTTCTCATAATTATCATGCTCCCACTAACATGATGATTATTAGCATAACAGTTATGCTCCTACTAGCTTTGACATGTATCCAGAAAACAGCTGGACCTCTAGAAGTCAATACTTTATTGATATTCTTAGCAAAGTTAAGATTTCTGATACTAGATTGCTTTGATAAGACTTTATGAAAATCATACACCTTATATTAGATAGCTCACAGATGTGTCTAAACAATTTAAGAACTATGAAAAGGGATGCCATGATCATAGTCTCAATTGTTTAGACTTTTTGCCGTTTCCCATAAGCCAATGTTAGTGTGCCGATTAACCACGCACGCTCCACTAACGACTTTGAGAGCTACAAATATCACAATTGCTATCTACTTAAAATCTACTTAGTGAAAGAATTTCCTCACCATCATTTTAATGAACCGGAGAGAAACCTTATGACACTTAGATCTTATGGTGTATGTGTTCTTATCCGTGTGAATTTGTCAAACCATAATCACAAGACTAGGTTAGTGACAAATCCTAACTCATATGGATTGAGCTTGTGCAATCTTAACTTCTTGCCACCTGGCAGCTCAAGGGCATGCCATTGCTTCCAAGTAGCTATGCAAACAATTGAGAACATGTAGAACTCAAATGTATAGCCAACTTAACTGGAATGGGCACAGAAATGTCAACACGATAGGTTATAAACCTCTAGTTGTGTGCAAGTGATGAAATACAGGTTTTTATTCTTCATTAGTTCTTGAACGTATATCAGGATCTTTTAGACTCCCACTGTCTTCTTGACATATAAGACTTTCTTGCAAAATATTCAAGAGGTAGTGTGGATTCTTAATCTAGACAAACACTTCACACAATTGGCCTTAGTTGGTCTTTGTTTTATCCAAAACATCACAACTTACCAATTTCAAATGTAAGAGTATTACATTTGACAAGTGTTTTAAACCTTCTTTAAGACATCTCACTCAAGTTACAGTCTTAGAGTATGACTCTAAGAATTGTTTTTGGAACGAAGTATGAATCATCTTCTTGATCTAACCACTTCAACAATTCATAACTCCTCTTCTTAACTATCAGAATGCACTTAGAGGATGAATTGTGATAAGGTCTCAAAATCATTAAGATGATCATAAAACATGATACTAAAGTACTCTCCTATCTTTTCATATTTGAGAAACTTTTATCCTTCTGCCTAATTTGATTCTTCTTCTTCGTTCTATCATACATTGAAACTTTTCCAATGTCTCAGAATTATACTTAATCTTGTAAGTATAATCATATTTACTAAACCATAGTAAATAATGACGAATAGTCTTATCCATCTTTTGTGGTGAATTCTGGCTAGTGCACAAGAATGTGTACTTGATCCCTTAGTGCTTCTCTTGAGTCACATATACATGTGAACACGGAACTAGTCTTAATTTTCCAAAGTTGAAAATTCTCATATATCATACTAAACACCTTGTATGATACCAAGTTTCGGTCCAATTGAAACTTGGGTGAGGAGAATCTTTCCTTATTTTGTAAATTTAGACACTACCACAAATTGAAGAATCAAATTCATATTTCCAATTTTGCTATAGACATAAAAACATCAAGTTTTCATGAATGCCATTGTAAGGAGATAAAATAAAGTAAAACAAACTTTTATTTATTCTAAAATGTGGAAAAAACTTTTTCCTTACAATGTAACTTGAAATGAAAACTATGTTATTACATGTTTCCAAGCAATCTATCACCGTGTTACTTCAGTCCGAAGACATGAGTGCACACAGGAGTTCCAATTTTATGTTTTATTGTGAGTAAGGATTGAGTGATCTTAAACTTATCAAGTCCTTAAACTTGTGGGTCAGGGAGAATAAATGGAGGAGGTGCAGGAAGACAAGTATGACTTCCATGAGCCAAACTCGGGAAGTCATGTTCATTAGGAAAGCTTGATTTGGGAAGATCATTGTTGAGTAAACAAGACATCAACAATGGGAGAAATTCGAGTAAAGTTAATTTAAGTCCTTAATATAACACCCAATATGAAATATTAAGGTTCGAGCCCAACAAACTATTTTATAACTAGGAAGAGGGATGCCGTAATCCAAGCTATAAAATATTTGAAGGTAAGTGAATCACGATTCACCAATTTCCACCAAGATAAATGAAATGTATTATTAGGTTTTAATTGGTTTTGAAACTCCTAGATTCTTTTGATATTAATTGAACTTTTCAATGGCATGTTTCAATCTCGAGTGTGCCCTTCAGGTTTTGTGACTGGGATGCCGAGGATCACAAAACAAGGTGTGAAGTAACCATGCAAATATACTTGGTACCCTTAATATTTACCCCTCAATCGATGTGTCGGTGAACCACACATGTGTTGGTGTAATGTCTAAGTCCATAACTATAATTGGTAACACTTGACCCGACCCGGCATGGTCCATTTGGGTTGCACGGCATCATGCACTTGGATAGACTACAATGAGACAAATAACACTTAAGGTTGATTAATATGTTATAAGTTCTAATATATTAATAGGATTATTTCATTAGTATTGATCAAGAATTAATCTAGAATTAATTAAGTGATCAAAAGAAGACTAATTAAATATATGGGTTGATTGTGTAAATCATCCATACTTGTATAGTGGGCTAATGCTCCATGGATAATCAAGTTGGGCTAAAATCCATAGATGGTCCATGGATGCTCCATGGTGTATTTGAACACATGGATCCAAGGAAATGGAAGGCCATGACAATTAGGGTTTACCCTAATTGTAACAGCTATATAAGATTATATTCTTTGGGAAAAATCGGCCACTATGAATAATAAGAAAGGGCTAGCCAATTTTAGGAGTGTTCAAGTTTCTCTCAAGTTATTCCAAGTGTATTTGGTGTTGTGTGAACCATTTGAGGTGTCACACTTGAGGCACTAGGCACTCAAGCTTCATGAAGACATTCTACATCAAAGAGGTATGTATTCTATCTTGTTATATTCATTATTTTGTATGCTAGATTAGG
This sequence comes from Lactuca sativa, assembly GCF_002870075.4. Lineage (NCBI taxonomy): Eukaryota > Viridiplantae > Streptophyta > Magnoliopsida > Asterales > Asteraceae > Lactuca > Lactuca sativa. The sequence goes on along the minus strand of NC_056630.2, from coordinate 302,926,583 downwards.
ATAATACGTTGGATGTTCATAATTTCATGTGTAATAGAGAAAACATAGATCCAAGGTATTTAGGGTTGCATGTACACTTAGGAGTGTTAGAATTCCCATAACCCAACAGTGGTATCAAAGCCTAGGCTTGTTTTCTTGTTATACTTGCAAAAGTAGCTGAAAAAATCGAGTTTTGATGTTGTCTGCACAATAGACTCGCCGAGTCCAAGGCAAAATACATCCAACTCGCCGAGTTGGTTCGTGCACTCGACGAGTTGGACGCCCTGACAGCAGATATTCAATTGTTTTGGCTGGAATTGGACTAGGAACATTACCCTAAGATCTTTTTGGGTTTATAAACTTGTTTTTGATGTGGTAATGTTCATGATAATCCAATTTCTAAGATAATTGTCATAATTTCAAGATTTGTATTAGTTTGTATGTTCATGCTAATGTCTTGAAGATTGATTATTTGAATTATCTAGTTCTTAGATTAATAGAAAAGTTGTGTGAAATAGTTAATTTCAATCCATTTTAATCTAGGAGTTGATTCCAAAGTGTGTTTTTGTAACTTGTCCTCAACTTATATGAAAAGTCACATTTAAGAATCATAAAACTCATAAAAGTTGGCAAAGGTTACAAAATGAAGAGTCTAGTTCTAATTAAATGGTTTTATGACTCCATAACTTGTCCTCAGGTTATGGCGGTTCAAGAGTCTCTTCATTTAATAAATAAATAAATAAATTGTATAACCTTAATTAATTCCATAAGATATAAAATAAAGAAAATTTAATTCTTTTATTAGTATAAAGTATTCCATAACTTGTCGTCAAGTTATGGAACTTGAAGAGTTTTTTAATTAAAACTACTTTAAACTCATAAGTTATGGAATTAATTAGTTTTGAATAGTTTCAAAACATGCCCTCAAGTTTTGGAATTTAAAAAAATTTTCTCTTATGAATACTTTAATTCCAAGTTAAGCCCTTAGAATTTTAAAGAGTTAAAATTCAACCCTTATACTTTATAATATTATAAGCTAATAATATTTATATATGTATAAGAGCAAGTCAGTCATACCGTTAGTAGCCATCATTCACGAAGCCGGTCTATAAGGGGGTATAAGGTTACTGCCTATAAAATGGCAGTTTAATGGGTGTCCACTCTCACCCACGGCTTCCTTGACCGGTGGAGGGTCGTTAGCCGAACGGGTAGGACAAGGACTAGAATTCTCCCTTCATTAAAAGTATTAATAATAAATACTAAGTAACTAAACCATTTATAAATACCCAATCTTAGTTACTTAGGAAAATGTGAATAAGGTGCTAATCCATGAAATTACACTTTGCACTTTGTTTAAGTCGGTTAGTGGAGCGTGTGTGGTTAACCGGCACACCAACTTGTATTTAACAAGGTAGGAACAGGGTAACTTAATGTTTATCATAGTATCGATGGAGCGTGTGTGGTTAACCGGCACATCGATTGAGGAGTAAACACGTAAGGATACCAAGTATATTTGCATGGTTGTTCACACCTTTTTTTGTGATCCTCGGCATCCCAGTCACAAAACCTGAAGGGCACACTCGAGATTGAAACATGTCATTGAAAAGATCAATAAATCTCAAAAGATCTAGGAGTTTCAAATCCAATTAAAACCTAATAATACATTTCGTTTATCATGGTGGAAATTGGAGAATCGTCATTCACCTACCTTCAAATATTTTATAGCTTGGATTACGGCATCCCTCTTCTAAGTTATAAAATAGTTTGTTGGGTCCTAGCCTTAATATTTCATATTGGGTGTCATGTTAAGCACTTTAAAACAACTATCTTGAGTATCTCCCAAAAGAGGTCTGGTTTAGACATTTATCATCTTCCCAAATCTCTTGAAATAAGCTTTCCTAAATGAAGATGATGTCTCATGGATATCATACTTCTTTCACCTCCTCCAATTATTCTCCCTAACCCACAAGTTCCTAAAAGTTGAATGTCACTTAAGCCCTATTGGCAAGGCAAAGTCTAGGTGTGCTCAGATCTTGGAGATGAAGTCAAATACTGACAAGCTGGGAGAGTTGGGTGTCAAAGTCTTAAGAAATTTGGTGGTTTGATCACTTTCTAAGTAACATAGTGAGTTACTTTGGGACTCCTATGAAACAAACTATGACAAGACCCTTAATGACTTATCTATTTGCTAAGATCAACTTCCTAAAACTTTATGGACATTAACAATGATGACATTGGATATCCAGTAAAGCTCTCTCTTCCCAATGGAAAGGAATCGACCATAGTCAACTCGATTGACCAAATGGTAAAGAGAGAGGCTAAGTCTGAGATTGTCCCATTATCAAGGGTCCATTGCCAAAGGAAGGGGCATTGGTTGTGAAGCTTCCAAATTTACCTGAAAGATCATAAGGCTGGTAAAGTAAATAAGTTTGACTGTACTTCAGGTAAAGTCCACTATCTAACTCTGTTAAGTTTCTATTATGAGATTCATGATACATGATGTGACTGGGTCACATGTTGATGTTTTAAGAATCAAAGAAAAGTGAAGAAACGTAAAGAAAGAATATGCTGAATCTGATCGCGTAGATGGATTTCTATCACATAGTTTGAAGATCGGATTCTTGAGCTACTTCTTAAGAGTTCTGATATATTGCTTAGGAACAGATAACAACATAGTTGTCTTGCTCTTTTTCATTGTAAGGGTAGTTTTTCCGCAAAGTTTTTAAATAAAAGAAAAAATTTTAATTTTATTTATTTTAAAATATCCTTACAATGGCATTTGTTGAAAAGAAGTGTGGCTTATCTGATTCCATTAATAGCAATATTGGAAATGTGAATTTGATTCTTTCATTTGTGGTAGTGTCTAAATTTACCAAATAAGGAAAGTTACTCATCACCTAAGTTTCAGTTGGATAGAAACTTGGAATCATGAAAATTTGTATAGCATGATGAATGAGAACTTCCAAGCATTTAAAAATTAAGACTAACTACTTGTTCACATGGATGTGTGAGTCAAGTGAAGGACTAAGAGATCAAGTACACTTTCTTGTGCACTTATCAAAGTCCACCCCAAAAGATGGATAAGACTATTCGTCATGATTTACTAAGGTTTAGTAAATATGATTATACTTACAAGCTTAAGTATAATTCTGAGACATTGGAAAAGTTTCAATGTATGATAGAACGAATAAGAAGAATCAAATTTGGTAGAAAGATAAAAGTTTCTCAAATCTAAAAAGATGGGAGAGTACTTTAGTATCATGTTCATGATCATCTTAATGATTAAGATACCATATCACAATTGATCCTCTAAGGTCATCTTAGTGCATTTTTATGACTAAGAAGAGGAGTCATGAATTGTTGAAATGGTTAAATCAAAAAGATGAGTCATACTTCGTTCCATAATTGTCACACCCCGAAAACCAAAGGCGGAAACATTTCCGGGGTTGACTCCACGTTGAGTATCAAATCCAATGTACATAGCAATCACAGTAAACAACCATTACATTACATATATTTGAAAGTTTACATTTGTTTCAAAAGTGAATTGTACAAGTGTTATACATATATCATATGAACAAAAGTTGAGACGAGTCTTCTGAGCACTCCGTCTTCTCCAAAAGATATCGTCGGGTACCTGTCTAACGTGGACCTGAGAATACAAGCGGTTTGAAAATCAGCATAAAGCTGGTGAGTTCATAAGATGTTTGTTTTCTCTAAAATGTACCAGTTTCCTTTAGTTTTCCGAAAAGATTTGTGATCCAAGAAAATCCCATATTTTCTTTAATTAAATAGTTTCGTTAACTTTCATTACAGTTCAGTTACACGTTTTAAGTTAACCCCAGGAAAATCCCATATTTTCCTAGATGCAAGACTGATTGAATATCACAGAGTATAGTTTAATACACAAAACCATATATTGAGAATCTTGGGATTACTATCCCAAATTAGATATAAAATACTTTAATATACGTGAACTGTAGATGGAAAATAGTTTGAAAACCTTGAGACTAACATCCTGTACTACATATAAATTTAATACCATGGGATTATCACCCCGGACTAGATACAAGATAGTTTGTTAAAACCATGGGATTACTATCCCGAACTAGATATAAGATATATTGATAAAACCATGGGATCACTATCCCAAACTAGATATAGATTCTAACCATAGGAATAACATCCTGCAATAGAAATGAACCCTCTAGACTAAAAACCATGGGATTACCGTCCCGTACTAGATATAAGATCTATAGATAGAAGATTGATATAAAATCAAATCCAAAACCAAAGCCGTGAATAAACTTATATTAATACGTATTGTGAGTCGGGTAACCATGCTGATACGACAACGAGACCTCCTTGATGCCTGTCAGACGTCGGACGATATCTAGAATTTGTCACCCCAGGCATGCCCACCTAACTGTAGCTAGCAGTTAAGATGTGGGATTGTCAGTCTCAAATAGATCTATTCACAAATTCCTCGCTCTCCCTCCAGGAGACTCTGGTTACACTTCCGGGGAGGATTTACTGATCATCCTTAAAGGGTAGTGACAAACTCACAAGCTAGTACTAAACTACTCACAGGGTTCTCATACGATATCAAACATATACGAAAGATTATGAATCATAATACAATAAATACAGATACATACAATGAAACTATCTGGCAATACATTCAAATGATACAGAGATAAACTAAATCAGACATAGTTTATCTAATAATTTTATACACATATCAGTACATGATAAAACGAGAACTAAAGAACCCCAAATTATTCCCGTAATAATTTGATTAGTTTGGTTATTTTCTTAACTAAAATCCATTTAGTTGTAGTTGATAAATCATCCCTTATGCTCAGCATAATACATAAGGAGTAAAAGTGTTTATAAATTTGCCAGATATTATTTGAAACACATCAATGTTATGTTTTGAAAACAGATATAGTTTGCTTGTATTCCCCCCGTGAAAACATTGAAAAAAAACATGGAAAAAGCGTAGGGGTATGAACTCACAGTTAACGTAGGGTTCGAGTGTTAACGGATGCCCTGAACGCCACTGGTCCGTATTAATCATGTGATGACACATATTTCAGTTAGAACTAAGGTGTTTCATGTTTAAATATGATGGGGAAAACACACTTAGGGTTTGGAACTATTAAGAATAAGTGTCACATAATCCAAGATAATGATCTATGCAAGTTTAGGGCCAAATATGGGCATTTGAGTAAGTGTATGGCCTTAGAAGTGAGTGTGCGGCTGGGTTATTCGGCCAGAAAGGTGTGTGAGGCTACATACATGTGTGTGCGGCCGTACACAGGAGTGTGCGGCCGTACACTCCTCTTGTGAGTCCATATTAAGTGTTTGCTCTTCACTAAGGAGATTTGAATGTGTGCTTCCCCCCTTCATGAAGGTGTGCGGCCATACACCTTCAAGGAACCATGAATATGATGAACATGATGAGTTTTAAGGCTTGGGACTCAAGTGTTTACCACTAATTAGCTTGAAGATGAACTAGATCACAAATATGAGGCCTTCAAGGTGTTCTTGGTTGAAGATTTTAGTGACAGAAAGTAGAGAGAGGGTAAGAAGCATCCAAATGAATGAATGAAGAGGGTATCCATCCATATATAGGTTTGGGTGTGAGGCTAGAGGCTGTACGGTTGGGTGTGCGGCCGCACACATGGGTGTGTGGCCTTACACACAAGAGTGTGGCCGCACACACCTCTTTTGGTGTGTTTGATCCGATTTTATGATGCAAAATGCTTTCCAACTCCTCCAAAGACCCATATCTAGACTATATTATGTCCAAAACACGCATATGGAACCACAAGATTTACAAAGGATGATGAATTCAAGATTTAAAGCCAATACGCGGACCAATTACATAGGATGAAAGTTTCGGGTTTTCACAATAACAATTCTTAGAGTCATACTCCAAGATTGTAACTTGCGTGACATGTCTTAAAGAAGGTTTAAAAAACACTTGTCAAATGTAAGAGTAAAAGTTTTCTACTCTTGTACATTTGAAATTGGTAAGTTGTGATGTTTTGGATAAAACAAAGACCAACTAAGGTGAATTGTGTTAAGTGTTTGTCTTGATTAGAATCCGCACTATCTCTTGATTATTTGGCAAGATAGTCTTATCTGTCAAGAGGACAGTGGGAGTCTTGAAGATCCTGAAAAGAAGTTCATGATCTAATCAAGAATAAAAACCGGTAGTTTAACACGAACACACGACGTGAGGTTTATAACCTATCGTGCTGACATTTCTATGCCCATTCCAGTTAAGTTGGCTATACATTTGAGTTCTACATGTTCTCAAATGTTTGCATAGCTATTTGGAAGCAATGGCAGGCCCTTGAGCTGCCAGGTGGCAAGAAGTAAAGATTGCACAAGTTCAATCCATACGAGTTAGGATTTGTCACTAACCTTTTCTTGTGACTATGGTTTTGAAAATTCACATGGATAAGAACACATACACCATTAAATCTAAGTGTCATAAGGTTTCTCTCCGATTCGTGAAAATGATGGTGAGGAAACACTTTCACTAAGTAGATTTTAAATAGATAGAAATTGTGATATTGCATTCTCAAAGTCGTTAGTGGAGCGTGTGTGGTTAACCGACACACTAACCTGGACTTGTGAGAAGTGACAAAGGTCTAAACAATTGAGACTATGATTACGGCATCGCTTTTCATAGTTCTTAAATTGTTTAGACACACCTGTGAGCTATCTAATGAAAGGTGTATGATTTTGATAAAGTCTTATCAAAGCAATCTACTATCAGAAAACTGAACTTTGGTAAGAAAGTCAATAAAGTATTGATTTCTATAAGTCCAGCTGATTTCTGAGTACATGTCAAAGCTAGTGGGAGTATAAGTGTTATTCTAATAATCATCATGTTAGAGGGAGCATGAAAATTATGATAAAGGTTTCAAGTTTGCAATGTTAATCATAGAAAACAAAAGTTTCAATTCGTAAGGCTCCAGTGGTTGAAAAAGTTGTTTTGCTATAATTAAGGGAGAGGAAATTATACTTCGTTTCAATTCTAACAGCTTAGATTGAGATTTTAATCAAATTAAGCCAAGAATATATATGAATTTCATGTTGGAATGGCTCAACATAAGGAAATTCTATATATGGGTTAATTATTTGCGTTCTAAAATTCGATTATGATTATGACATCCATTTTCATAATCTGAATTATGAGAACTTGGCAAATAGAAATGAAAATATTATAGCAAAAGACTGGTTTAGTCTTTATGTGAGACATCATGAATCGTGTCCAATATGCTTCGGATATAAGATCGATTACATGTGCTATATTTATCATGTCTAAAATTTACAAGATGCTTGGGGCATTAAGAAGGGAAAAGGTCTAGAACTGGATATGACCAAAACAATTAAGCAATTGTTGAGGACAATCTAAGGTTTACCAAAGATTGGTTGCTCAGAGACAGTTGGAAGTATAGTGTTAATTGTTGGAAGGACCATATTGACATATTCTGAAAAGAGGCAACTCTTGTTCAGAAGAGATAGTCAAAAAGGGAATGCGGAAATGATCCCATTGGTGGAAGTTGTTAAATAAGTCTGTATAAGCTTAGGAAACTTAATGCAAGAAGGATGTTTCCAAGGATTTGATCTTCTTTGGAATGCTCTATAATGTTTTTTATCAAATCTCTGTGACTTTGTGCATAATCATTACAAGAGAATCATTGCATATAAGTTGAGAATCTAATATATTTAGGTAAAATGGCATCAATTTGGAATTCCTGCATTTGCCATAAGAATTCGGGAGTGTGAAATTAGAATCATTGAAAGTTTGGTCAATTGGTTTATTTCACAAAGTAAGGGTCATAGACAAACATAGTATGCATACTTGGTGTATGGCATGACTAGTGTTTAGAAAACATAGTGTACATGCTTGGAGCATGGAACAACTATTATTTTAAATTCAAGAATAAAGTTGATAGCTGAAACAGTATACAATGAATAATGTGCAATCATATGGTGATAAATAAAAGGTGTTTTATTTATATTCATAAGTTCTGAGACCATATTAGATTGATTTATTCTTGTGTTTGACTTTGCATGTTTTGACTTCCATAATAAGTAGGTTATTCTTCCGGAATGACTAAGTTATTCAAATCATCCACAGTCGGTCATATGTTGGAAGTAGATATGAATCAAGACTGTCATGGGTTGGCTTGTAGAGGTCCAAGTTGGTGGATAAAGTTGTGCTACAACACTCATGAGTGCTCATAAGTTCTGAGTATTGGATTCATCCCGCGCTCATTTGAATCACTTCATGGATTTTATCACGAGTGATCATGAGACGATAATATCTTACATTCTTCAAACCTAGAGATATGAGTTGTCACTATGAGTTGATAGTACATTGATTGCACGAAAACGCATTGGTAACTCGATGTTATAAAGCGTGCCTTTGTGTATGATTCAACAAGTAGTAGAGCAAGCCATATGAGTCGAAGTTTATCCATTCCTTTTACCTTTGGGATAAAATCGATATTTGTGGGCCCCTCGATGATTTAATGATGACACATGTGAGTGCTTGGCCAAGCCAGGACTGATTTGATTTGTTCAATCAGTCAGTCATCATGAATCGGAAATCATGAAACAACAAATGGACAGAGAGAATGATTGATCATCCATGTCTCATTCCATTCGATATCCAGAATGGAGGAATATATGATCACTTATCTAATGGACAAGTCATTGACAAAGGTCTGAGTTCATCGGCAAGGTCAGAGTTCGATGGAAGCTGTTGAGAGCTACGATTGCCAGTCGGTTCTTGAAGTCATACTTGCAATAATAGTTTTAGATTTATCCAAGTGGGAGACTGTTGGATTAATGTCTAACTCCATAACTGTAATAGGTAAGACTTGACCCGACCCGTCATGGTCCATTTGGGTTGCATTGCATCATGCACTAGGATAGACTATAATGAGAGAAATAACACTTAAGGTTGATTAATATATTATAAGTTCTAATATATTAATAGGATTATTTAATTAGTATTGATCAAGAATTAATCTAGAATTAATTAAGTGATCAAAAGAAGATTAATTAAATATATGGGTTGATTGTGTAAATCATCCATACTTGTATAGTGGGCTAATGCTCCATGGATAATCAAGTTGGGCTAAAACCCATAGGATGGTCCATGGATGCTCCATGGTGTATTTGAACCCATGGATCCAAGGAAATGGAAGGCCATGACAATTAGGTTTTACCCTAATTGTAACAAGTATATAAGATTATATTATTTGGGAAAAATCAGACACTATGAATAATAAGAAAGGGCTAGCTGATTTTAGGAGTGTTCAAGTTTCTCTCAAGTTATTCCAAGTGTATTTGGTGTTGTGTGAACCATTTGAGGTGTCACACTTGAGGCACTAGGCACTCAATCTTCATGAAGACATTCCACATCAAAGAGGTATGTATTCCATCTTGTTATATTCATTATTTTGTATGCTAGATTAGGATAATACCTTGGATGTTCATAATTGCATGTGTAATAGAGAAAACATAGATCGAAGGTATTTAGGGTTGCATGTACACTTAGGAGTGTTAGAATGCTCATAACCCAACAACACATTGCACCGATACTATGATAAATATTAAGTTACCCTTTGCCTACCTTGTTAAATACAGGTTAGTGTACTAGCTAACCGCACACGCTCCACTAACGCTTAAAAAAAGTGCAAAGTGTAATTTCATGGATTAGCAGCTTATTCACATTTTCCTAACTAACTATGATTGGGAATTTATACATGTTTAGTTACTTAGTATTTATTATTAATACTTTTAATGAAGGGAGAATTATAGTCCTTGTCCTACCCGTTCGGCTAACGACCCTCCACCGGTCAAGGAAGCAGTGGGTGAGAGTGGACACCCATTAAACTGCCATTTTATAGGCAGTAACCTTATACCCCCCCTTACAGACCGGCTTCGTGAATGAGGCCTACTAATGGTAAGATGAGTTTTTGTTCATATACATATATAAATATTATTAAACTTATAATATTATAAAGTATAAGGGTTGAATTTTAACTTTTTTAAAATTCTAGGGATTGGAACTAAAGTTTTAATTGTGACTTTACATGTTACAAAACTTGAGGGCAAGTTTTGTCAACTTCCAAAACTTTTCATTCCTCATAACTTATGAGTTAAAGGCTTATTAAAATGAGTGACTTTTCATCTTCTGTAACTATTGTGTTCTTTTAATGGATTTAATGACTTGTGATGTTTGGTTATCCATAACTTGAGGACAAGTTATGGACTCCATTCAAACACATAATGATCAAGAATTAAACTACCAAGAAGGTTACAAATAATTCCTATGATCATCTAAGCTCATAAGTTCAAGAACATGCATGTCAACAATTTCAAGAATCATAAAATTAACCATATAAAACTTGAAATTTTGATAACAACTCTGAAATTGGTTTACCATAATCATTACCATATCAAAAAATAGTTTTTATAACTCCAAAACAGTTTAAGATATTGATTCTAGACAAATTCCAGCACCAAAACTCGAAGATATGCTGTCAGCGGGTCCAACTCTCCGAGTGCATGAACCAACTCGACAAGTTGGTTGCATTTTTCCTTGGACTTGTCGAGTCCATTAGTGAACTCGGAGAGTCCACTGTCCAGACAACAATATAACTTCAATTTTTTAGCAATTGCGTCAAGATTATAAGAAAACAAGCCAAGGCTCTGATATCACTAATGGGTTTTGAGCATTCTAACACTCATATGGTTTACATGCAACCCTATAAACCTTGGATCTATGTTTTCTCTATTATACATACAAATATTAAATATTCCAAGGTTTCATCCTAACTAGGATATTATGAAGCACCTACACTACAAATTTCAAGTTAGATGACATAACTTTTGATGTAGCTTGATGTCTACAAGCTTTAAGAGCTTATCCCCAATAGTGTGGAACCCTCAGATGGAATCACAAATCACCAAAACAACTTGGATGAACTTGAGAGAATATGTATGCACACTAAAATCGGCCCACTCTTATGTCCTCATACACAGGTGTCATTTCTTGTGCCAAAGGCCTCTTTATATAGTATGGAGGATTAGGGTTACATTCATGTAAACCCTAATACCCATGACCTTTCATTTCATAGGATCCATGAGTTAAAACTCCATGGACTATCCATGATAGCTTAGCCGAACCTAAATGAACTTGGCCCATTTCATATATATATATATATATATATATATATATATATATATATATATATATATATATATATATATAAGAGTCCATATTTAATTAGTTCCTATTGATCACTTAATTAATTCTTGATCAATATTAATTAAATAATATGATTCTATATTAATATATTAGAACATATAATATATTAATATGAATCATAAATATACTATTCTAAAAAAGACTATCCAAATAAATTGTGCCGGTGAAGTGCAATCCAATTGGACCATGCCGGGTCGGGTCAAGTACATACCAGATATAGTTATTGACTTAGACATTAATCCAACAGTCTCCCACTTGGATAAGTCAAAAACAATTATTGAGTATGACTTCAAAACCTAACTGGCAATCATAGTTCTTAAAGTTGCTGTCAAACTCTGACCTTGTTAACGAACTCTGACATTTGTCAATGACTTGTCAATTAGATAAGGGATCATATATTGCTCCATTCTTAATATCATATGGACTGGGACATGGATTATCAATCATTCTATCTGTCCATTTGTTCTTTCCCGATTTCCGATTTATGATGACTGATTGAACAAATCAAATTATTCTTGGCTTGGCGAAGCACTCTCATGTGTCATCGCTAAATCATCGAGGGGCCCGCAGATATCGCTTTTATCCCGAAGGTAAAAGGAATGGGTAAACCTCGACTCCTATGGCTTGTTCTACTACTTGTTGAATCATACACAAAAGCATGTTTTCTAACATCGAGTTACCGAATCTGTTTTTGTGCAATCAATGTACAACCAACTCATAGTAACAACTCATATCTCTAGGTTTGAAGAATATAAGATATTATCGTCTCATGATCACTCGCGATAGAATCCATGACGTGATTCAAATGTGCGCGGGTTAAATCCAATACTCAGAACTTATGAGCACTCATAAGTGTTGTAGCACAACTCTGTCCACCAACTTAGACCTCTACAAGCCAACCCATGACAGTCTTGATTCATATCTACTTCCAACATATGACCGACTGTGGATGGTTTGAATAACTTAGTCATTCCGTAAGAATAACCTAGTTATTATGGAAATCAAAACATGCAAAGTGAAACAGAAGAATAAATGAATCTAATATGGTATCAAAACCTATGAATATAAATTAAACACTTTCTATTTATCACCATACTGATTACTCATTATTCATTGTTTTGGTTTTATCAACTTTATACTTAAATTAGAACACTAGGTGTCCCATGCTCCAAGCATGTACAATATGTTTTCTAAACAATAGCTTTACCATACACCAAGTATGATCTCTATGTGTGTCTATGATCCTTTTCTTTGTGAACATAGATCAATTGAACATAATTTCAATGATTCTGTTTTCACACTCCCAAATCCTTGTCTTAAATGTAAGAATTCCAATTTCCTATCATTTTTTGAAATATGTTTATATTCTAAACTTATATGCACTGTTCCTCTTGTAATGATTATGCACAAAGCCACAAATAATTGGCAACAATCATTACAGAGTATCCCAATGGAAAGCAATTCCACGGAAATGATATCTCAAATTCAAAGCGCATTGCTTTGAACATGCTTCTTGCATTAAGTTTCTTTAACCTTACACAGATTGTTTCCACCTACGAAGACAACTCTATATTCCCATTTTGACTATCACTTCTGAACAAGAGTTGCCTCTTTTCAGCCTATGTCAATAAGGTCCTTCCAATGTTAACAATATACTTCCAACTGTCCTTGAGCAACCAATCTTTGGTAAACCTTAGATTGTCCTCGACAATTGCTTAATCACTTTAGTCATATCAAGTTCTAGACTTTGTTCTCCTTAATGCTCCAAGGCATTTGAAAATTCAGAAAGGATAACTATTATAGCACATGTAATCGATCTTGTACCCAAAGTAAATGAGACACGGTTCAGGATGTTTCACATAAAGACATGGTTCTAGACCAGACTTTTGCCATAATAATTTTTTGTTTGCCACATTCTTAAAATTTGACTACGAAAAGGGATGCCGTAATCATAATCGAATTTTGAGAACACAATATATAGAATTTTCTTAAGTTGAACCAATCCAACAAGAAATTCATATATATATTCTTGACTAAAGGTGATGAAAACCTCAATATAAGCTCTTATAAACTCAATCTAAGCTTTTTACAATTGAAATGAAGTATAATTTCCTCTCCCTTAGTTATAGCAAAACAACTTTTCCAACCCCTGCAACCTCACAAATTGAAACTTTTGTTTTCCATAATTAACATTGTTGACTTGCAATACTTATCATAATTATCATGCTCCCACTAACATGATGATTATTAGCATAACAGTTATGCTCCCACTAGCTTTGACATGTATCCGGAAAACAACTGGACCTCTAGAAGTCAATACTTTATTGATATTCCTACCAAAGTTCAGATTTCTGATACTAGATTGCTTTGATAAGACTTTATCAAAATCATACACCTTATCTTAGACAGCTCACATGTGTGTCTAAACAATTTTGGAACTATGAAAAGGGATGCCATAATCATATTCTCAATTGCGTAGACTTTTTCCATTTATCATAAGTCAATGTTAGTGTGCCAGTTAACCACGCACGCTCCACTAACAACTTTGAGAACTACAAATATCATAATTGTTATCTACTTAAAATCTACTTAGTGAAAGAATTTCCTCACCGTCATTTTCATGAATCGGTGAGAAACCTTATGACACTTAGATTTTATGGTGTATGTGTTCTTATCCGCGTGAATTTTGCAAACCATAATCACAAGACTAGGTTAGTAACAAACCCTAAATCATATGGATTGAACTTGTGCAATCTTAACTTCTTGCCACCTGGCAGCTCAAGGGCCTGCCATTGCTTCCAAGTAGCTATGCAAACAATTGAGAACATGTAGAAGTCAAGTGTATAGCCAACTTAACTGGAATGGGCACAGAAATGTCAACACGATAGGTTATAAACCTCTAGTTGTGTGCTAGTGATGAAATACATGTTTTTATTCTTGATTATTTCTTGAAACTATATCAGGATCTTTTAGCCTCCCACTGTCTTATTGACCTATAAGACTTTCTTTCCAAATATTCAAGCAGTAGTGTGGATTCTTAACCAAGACAAACACTTCACACAATTGGCCTTAGTTGGTCTTTGTTTTATCCAAAACATCACAACTTACCAATTTCAAATGTAAGAGTATTACATTTGAAAAGTGTTTTAAACCTTCTTTAAGACATCTCACTCAAGTTACAATCTTAGAGTATGACTCTAAGAATTGGTTTTGGAACGAAGTATGAAACATCTTCTTGATTTAACCACTTCAACAATTTATAACTCCTCTTCTTAACTATCAGAATGCACTTAGAGGATGAATTGTGATAAGGTCTCAAAATCATTAACACGATCTTAAAACATGATACTAAATTACTCTCCTATTTTTTCTGATTTGAGAAACTTTTATCCTTCTACCTAATTTGATTCTTCTTACTCGTTCTATCATACATTGAAACTTTTCCAATGTCTCAGAATTATACTTAAGCTTGTAAGTATAATCATATTTACTAAACCTTAGTAAATCATGACGAATAGTCTTATCCATCTTTTGTGGTGAACTTTGGCTAGTGCACAAGAATATGTACTTGATCCCTTAGTCCTTATCTTGAGTCACATATACATGTGAACACGAAACTAGTCTTAATTTTCCAAAGTTGAAAATTCTCATATATCACACTAAACACCTTCTATGATACCAAGTTTCGGTCCAATTGAAACTTGGGTGATGAGAATCTTTCCTTATTTCGTAAATTTAGACACTACCACAAATTGAAGAATCAAATTCATATTTCCAATATTGTTATAAACATACAAACATCAAGTTTTCATGAATGCCATTGTAAGGAGATAAAATAAAGTAAAACAAACTTTTATTTATTTTAAAATGCGGAAAAACTTTTTCCTTACAATGTAACTTGAAATGAAAACTATGTTATTACATGTTTCCAAGCAATCTATCATAACTCTTAAGAAGTGGCTCAGGAATTCAATTTTCAACCAAGCGAAAGAAATTCATCTTCGCGATCAAATTCAGCAAACTCTTTCTTTAAGATTCCTTCCCTTTGCTTGATCCCGCTAAATATCAAAATGCAACCCAGTCAAATTTTTGTATTAAGAATCAACAACTAGGAACTTAACAGAATTAGATAGTGGACTTACCTAAAGCAGATTTAAACTTTTGATTCTTTTTTCTTTCAGGTTGCTAGGGCAGCTTCCCATCTAATGCGACTTTTCTTCACACTGAGAACACATAGACTCTTTGGGAATGGTACACAGGCTATCCCAGACTTAGACTTTCTGTTTACCTTCCGGTCAACCGGGTTGACCAAGGCCAATCCCTTTCCGTTGGGAAGAGAAGGTTTTTCTAAACTAATCTCACCATTGTCCATGTCCATGTAAGGTTTGAGAAATAGACCTTCCATCCATATTTGCTTGACTATTGTACCAAATCATTACTGATTCAGCAGCAATAAGCAAATAAGGAAGATCTATTAGGGTAATGTCATGATCAGTCACATAGTAGTCTTTCTATATGACTCAGGAAATGACTGAAAGAATCAGTCAATAGCCAACTTCCTTGGAACAACGACAGCCAACATTCTCAACCTGTCACTATGTGACTTCATTCCTAAGACATGAGTGCACACAAGACTTCCAATTTTATGTTTTATTATGAGTAGGGATTGAGTGATCTTAAACTTTTCAAGTCGTTAAACTTGTGGGTCAGAGAGAATAAATGGAGGAAGTGGAGGAAGACAAGTATGACTTCCATGAGCCAAACTCAGGAAGTCATATTCATTAGAAAAGCTTTATTTAGGAAGATCATTGTTGTCTAAACCAGACATCAACAATGGGAGAAATTCAAGTAAAGTTGATTTAAGTCCTTAATATAACACCCAATATGAAATATTAAGGCTAGGACCCAACAAACTATTTTATAACTTGGAAGAGGGATGCCGTAATCCAAGCTATAAAATATTTGAAGGTAGGTGAATGACGATTCACCAATTTCCACCAAGATAAACGAAATGTATTATTAGGTTTTAATTGGTTTTGAAACTCCTACATTCTTTTGAGATTCATTGAACTTTTGAGATTCATTGAACTTTTCAATGGTTGTTCGGCTAACAACCCTCTACCGGTCAAGGAAGCGTTGCGTGAGAGTGGACACCCATTAAGCTGCCATTTTATAGGCAGTAACCTTATACCCCCCTTATACACCGGCTTCGTTAATGAGGCCTACTAATGGTAAGACGACTTTTTGTTCTTATACATATATAAATATTATTAAACTTATAATATTATAAAGTATAAGGGTTGAATTTTAACTTTTTTAAAATTCTAGAGATTGGAACTAAAGTTTTAATTGTGACTTTACATGTTCCTAAACTTGAGGGCAAGTTTTAAAAACTTCCAAAAATTTTCATTTCTCATAACTTATGAGTTAAAGGCTTATTAAAATGATGACTCTTCATCTTCTGTAACCATTATGTTCTTTTAATGGATTTCGTGTCTTGTGACTTTTGGTTATCCATAACTTGAGGACAAGTTATGGACTCCATTAAAACACATAATGACCAAGAATTAAACTACCAAGAAGGTTACAAATAATTCCTATGATCATCTAAGCTCATAAGTTCAAGAACATGCATGTCAACAATTTCAAGAATCATAAAGTTAACCATATAAAACTTGAAATTTTGATAACAACTCTAAAATTGGTTTACCATAATCATTACCATATCAAAAAATAGTTTTTATAAGTGCAAAACAGTTTAAGATAATGATTCTAGACCAATTCCAGCACCAAAACTCGAAGATATGCAGTCAGGGGGTCCAACTCGACGAGTTAGTTGCATTTTGCGTTGGACTCGTTGAGTCAATTAGTGATCTCGGAGAGTCGACTGTCCAGACAACAATATAACTTTGATTTTTCAGCAATAGCATCAAGAATATAAGAAAACAAGCCTAGGCTCTGATATCACTGATGAGTTTTGAGCATTCTAACACTCCTATGGTGTACATGCGACCCTATAAACCTTGGATCTATGTTTTCTCTATTATACCTATACTACAATGTTCTAGTTAGATGACATACCTTTTGTCACACCCCAAAACCAAGAATGGCGGAAACATTCCGAGGTGGAGGACGTCATGTGAAGTATCATAACAGTGTAAAGTAGTAAACAAACAACAACATCATCCATTGCATTAAAAGTAATGTTTTAATACATGTGTGTTCTTTCATAATGTACAACAATAAAATGAAAAATCAAAATAAGATGAGTCTCGTCTGTGCTCCGTCTTCTCAAAACCTGGCCATCGTACATGTCTAATTGATGACCTGAGAATACAAGTTATTTTGAAAGCGAGTATCAGCCTAAAGCTGGTGAATTCATAAGTATTTAAATGTTATTTGTCTTGTTTTGGAATTGTTATGAATGTCATGTAAATCTTTAAATGGAACAGTTGGTATAAGTATGAAATGTAGTCTTCTACCAAGACCCGAATGTTTTTGTAAGTAAATTGATAGTTTTCCCTTCTTTTTGACTATTACAAACAGTACTTAGTCTAACTCATCATTTATGTGAATGTATCACAAAATAAAGTAAAATAGGAAAATGATATGATAGTCTTCTACCAAGACCTGAATGTTCTGTAAGTTAAAATGATGGTTTTCCTTTTTATTGACTAGTACTAAAATTACTTAGTCTAACTCGTCGTTTATCTGAATATATCACAAAATAAAGTAAAATAGGAAAATGATATGATAGTCTTCTACCAAGACCTGAATGTTCTGTAAGTTAAAATGATGGTTTTTCCTTTCTATTGACTAGTACTAAAAGTACTTAGTCTGACACGTCGTTTATGTTAATATATCACAAAATAAAGTAAATAGGAAAAATTACTAATGTAAGTGTTATCCTGAGGTACTAGGGCTAATACGCCATCGCGTAAAGCAAAATGTATAACCTATCACAAAATAAAGTAAATAGGAAAATATACTAAAGTAAGTGTTATCCCGAGGTACTAGGGCTAACACGACGTATGTAAATGTTATCCTGAGGTACTAGGGCTAACACGACATATATAACCTAATGAACATCCGAAGATTGTCCAATTGTCCTCTGTAGCAGCAACAGGGCGGAGGAAGGGTTAGTCCCGTAATTGACTCCTAATATAAGTAATAACCTTAGGCATCCGTAGATATTCATCACCCACTTGTGCTAACAGTTGGGTTCCGGAATGGTTAGTCCCGTCCATATATCCCGAGATACTTGGGATAGGGTCCCATCTAGATATCCCGAGGTAATAGGGATAAGGTCCTATCTAGATATCCCGAGGTACTAGGGATAGGTAGGAAAATTTACACAGAAGGTACTAATAAATCATCCTCGCAAGTCGAGATACAAGTATCCAGGTAAGTGAATACAGGATAAGGCATTTATGTAATAGTATTCATGTATAGTATTCATGTAAGTGTGTTCATGTATCAGGTAAGTATATCTGAACATATTCATGTATCAGGTAAGCATATGTATATGTACTCATGTATCAGGTAATGTACTAGTGTAGACTCATGAATGAACTGACTCTTGTGTGATTCCTTGTAATAGGAATAATGTTTGATATCTCCAAATTATCCCTATGATAATTTACTGAAAGGTAATTGGTTGTTCAAGTAGGTTTATACACTCTTACTACTCAAGGGTGTGGGAAACTAAATGAAGAATGAAAACTATAACATCAATACATATATAAGAATATAAGTGTATATGCATAGTTTAGTTCAAGAATGTAAAAATGGTTTTGTAAGACATCTAAGGGTTTTGAACAATAATAAAAGTGAATTGATGTCATTTTAATAAACATTTCAAAAGTAATACATTTGATAACAAGGTCTTTTTAAGATAGAAAACCATTTCATGCATCACATTTTGTACTATGTGAAATCTGTTGAATGAAAACACAGTTATAAAATACATATACATGATTTTATAACATGTTGTTTCTACTTGTATCCCCCCCCCCATTAAAGCTTTTAAAATCATTTAAAACATTGATTAGGGGTATGAACTCACCTGTAGATGGTGGTTTGGATGAACTGGACGGTGTAGGATTGTTGGGTATCAAGTGAGGACTTGTACACACACTACGATCCTAATGAACATATAATCACACATATATTCACTCAATTAGTCTTAAATTACTAATTGATAATGTTAAGACATCCTAGAACATAATAAACACTTTATATAAGTGTTATAAGCCCTAAGGATTTCATCTAAGCTATTGTGGGACAAGGCACTTGTGTTTATGGTTCCAAAGGACCCTATACTTGAGTTTAATCTCCATATAGCATCACACATGGAGTTTACGGTTGTAAACTCTTGATTTTACGGCCGTGAACTCCCAATCTTGGTGATATTTTGTGTTTTGAAGTTCCAATTGATCCCTAGAATTATTCCAACTTGGTGGTTAAATTCTTGGAAGGGTTTAAGGCCTAGAAACAACCCTTTGAGGAGTTTACGGCCTTAACGCCATTTCCTTTAGAGTTTGCGGGTGTAAACTCTTAAGGATGGGTGTTTTTGATGCTTTCAATTCTCTTGCATATGTAGGATAGGTTCTAGACTTTTACCTAAAGCATATGAAGGCATTAGGCTCACTTTGGTGCTCTTCTTTTAGGTTTACGGCCCAAGAGCCTTAGTGGGGCCGTAAACTCATTTTGGAAGGTGTTTTTTATGGTTTAATGTCCTTGATTTATGTAGGAGTAACCCTAGGTAATTGTCCAAGACTTTAGCAGTGCCAAAAGCACTCTTTGGTCCATGATTTTGGAGTCCACGGTCCAAGATCTTCTTGGTCCATGAACACCTAAACTTGGATGATTCTTTGTTGTTTTCTTGTCCCTAATACACTTCTATACAAGCCCAAGGTAGTGTCATATCACGGGGAAAAGGCTAGGCTTTGTTTCGGGTGTTTACCGCCCAAGAACACCTTGGGGAGTAAACTCCTAAATCTCGTTATTTAGCTATTTAATTCATGTTATAAACACATAATAAGCATTCTAACACTACTAAAGAGAGTTACTCACGTTTTGGGTATAAAAACCCAAAGATCCGTGAGAGAGAAAATGGCTTTTCTCTAGTTGGAAATGCAAATAATGAATGAATTTGGTTCAGAATTCTATTTATAGTTCTGAGATATTTTTGGCAGAAAATATTTTTATTCCTGAAATGATTTCTAATATAACAGAGTGTTGGAATAACTGTTGGATTAATGTCTAAGTCCAAAACTATAATTGGTAAGACTTGACCCGACCCGGCATGGTCCATTTGGGTTGCATGGCATCATGCACTTGGATAGACTATAATGAGAGAAATAAGACACTTATGGTTATTAATATATTATAAGTTCTAGTATATTAATAATAAGAATAATAAGATTATTTAATTAGTATTGATCAAGAATTAATCTAGGATTAATTAAGTGATCAAAAAAAGACAAATTAAATATATGGGTGGATCGTGTAAATCATCCATACTTATATAGTGGGCTAATGCTCCATGGATTATCTAGTTGGGCTAAAACCCATATGATGCTCCATGGTGTATTTGTACCCATGGATCATGGAAATGAAAGGCCATGTCAATTAGGGTTTACATGGGGTAACCCTAACTATATAAGCATCATATTATTCACCAAAATCGGCCACTAGTGTATGTAAAAGAAGGGCTAGCCAATTTCATGAAGTGTAGATTTCTCTCAAGTTATTCCAAGTGTATTTGGTGTTGTGTGAACCATTTGAGGTGTCACACTTGGAGCACTAGGCACTCAAGCTTCATGAAGACTTTCTACATCAAAGAGGTATGTATTCTATCTTGTTACACTCATTGTTTTCTATGCTAGATTAGGATAATACCTTGTATGTTCATATTTGCATGTATAATAGAGAAAACATAGATCCAAGGTATTTAGGGTTGCATGTACACTTAGGAGTGCTAGAATGCTCATAACCCAACAGTGGTATCAGAGCCTAGGCTTGTTTTCTTGTTATACTTGCAAAAGGAGCTGAAAAATCAAGTTTTGATGTTGTCTGCCCAGCAGACTCGCCGAGTCCATGAATGGACTCGCCGAGTCCAAGGCAAAAAGCATCCAACTCGCCGAGTTGGTTCATGCACTCGACGAGTTGGACCCCCAGACAGCATAAATTCGATTTGTTTGGCTGGAATTGGACTAAGAACATTACCCTAAGATGTTTTTGGACTTATAAACTTGTTTTTGATGTGGTAATGTTCATGCTAATCCAATTTCAAAGATAATTGTCAATAGATTCATGTTTTGTATTAGTTTAAGGTTTAGACTAATTACATGAAAAAGTTTGATTTGAATTATCTTGTTCTTATGAGTTGCTTAGATTAATAGAAAAGTTGAGTAAAATAGTTGTTTTCAATCCAAATTAATCTAAGAGTTGATTCTAAAATGTGTTTTTGTAACTTGTCCTCAAGTTATATGAAAAGTCACATTTAAGTTTCATAAAACTCATCAAAGTTGGCAAAGGTTACAAAATGAAGAGTTTAGTTCTAATTAAATGGTTTTATGACTTCATAACTTGTCCTCAAGTTATGGAGGACCAAGAGTCTCTTCATTTAATAATAATAAAAAAAAACAAAAGTGTAACCTTAATTAATTCCTAAGTTATATAATAAAGAAAAGTTAATTCTTTTATTAGTTTAAAGTCTTCCATAACTTGTCCTTAAGTTATGGACCTTGAAGAGTTTTTGGAGTAAAACTACTTTAAACACATAAGTTATGGAATTAATTAGTTTTGAATAGTTTCAAAACTTGCCCTCAAGTTTTGGAATTTGTAAAGTTTTCTCTTATGAATACTTTAATTCCAAGTTAGCCCTTAGAATTTTAAAAGTTAAAATTCAACCCTTACACTTTATAATATTATAAGTTAATAATATATATATGTATAAGTGTAAAGTCAGTCTTACCGCTACTACGCCTCATTCACGAACCCGGTCTATAAGGTGGGTATAAGGTTGTTGCCTATAAAATGGCAACTTAATGGGTGTCCACTCTCACCCACCGCTTGCTTGACTGGTGGATGGTCGTTAGCCGAACGGGTTTGACAGGACTAGAATTCTCCCTTCATTAAAAGTATTAATGATAAATACTAAGTAACTAAACTCTTAATAATACTCAATCTTAGTTACTTAGGAAAATGTGAATAAGGTGCTAATCCATGAAATTACACTTTGCACTTTGTTTAATTCGGTTAGTGGAGCGTGTGTGGTTAACCGGCACACTAACTCGTATATAACAAGGTAGGTAAAGGGTAACTTAATGTTTATCATAGCATCGATGGAGCGTGTGTGGTTAACCGGCACATCGATTGAGGGGTAAACACTTAAGGGTACCAAGTAATTTGCATGGTTAAAATTCAACCCTTATACTTTATAATATTATAAGTTAATAATATATATATATATATATATATATATATATATATATGTATAAGAGTAAAGTATGTCTTACCGCTAGTACGCCTCATTCACGAAGCCGGTCTATAAGGTGGGTATAAGGTTGTTGCCTATAAAATGGCAACTTAATGGGTGTCCACTCTCACCCACCGCTTGCTTGACTGGTGGAGGGTCGTTAGCCGAACGGGTTTGACAGGACTAGAATTCTCCCTTCATTAAAAGTATTAATGATAAATACTAAGTAACTAAACTGTTAATAATACCCACTCTTAGTTACTTAGGAAAATGTGAATAAGGTGCTAATCCATGAAATTACACTTTGCACTTTGTTTAAGTCGGTTAGTGGAGTGTGTGTGGTTAACCGGCACACTAACTCGTATTTAACAAGGTAGGCAAAGGGTAACTTAATGTTTATCATAGTATTGATGGAGCGTGTGTGGTTAACCGGCACATCGATTGAGGGGTAAACACTTAAGGGTACCAAGTAATTTGCATGGTTACTTCACACCTTCTTTTGTGATCCTCGGCATCCCAGTCACAAAACCTGAAGGGCACATTCGAGATTGAAACATTCCATTGAACAGTTCAATGAATCTCAACAAATCTAGGTATACTACAAGACTATTGCTGCGAAAAAGGTATACTACAAAAGACAAGTATACGCAGCACGAGCATCCCTAAACAGACGGGATCCCACAAAAGATAAGACTCTGGTTGCACTAGTGTTGGGATGGTTCATAATTCTGTTACAATGAAACGCCTAAATTACATTAATCGTGGGTTTGGAGTAGACTCTCCTGCGGCTGTGGTCGGTAGCATACTGCCGTCTATGCCAGCATCTGCTGCCTCTGGGCAGTTCTTTCTGTAGTGACCTACCTTGCCACAACCGTAGCAAGCTTGGTTTACACTGGTCCTTGGCACTTTGTTGTTCAGCCTTGCTAGGCTCTTGTAGTAACGCTCGGTGTGACCCTTTCTGCTGCAGTGTGAGCACTGCATCTCCCTACAAGGTCCATGGTGGTGAAAACTGCATTTAATGCATTTTGGGAGACTTCCAACATAAAGTTTGGCTGGTTTGGGGACCACTGGGACACCGGAAGGAATGGTCGTAGGAGGTGCAGATGTCGTAGCTGTGAAGGTTGTTACTGGTGGTTGTTTCCTGTTCGCCCTTCGAAGCGACTTGTCCTTAGAGTTACTCCAAGACTTTCGTTTGATACTCTTTGTCTTAGGACTCGGGGTATCATGGTAGTTTGTTGCTTGCTGAGGTACTAGATTGTTACTTGGGTTGGAATTGTCGTTAACAAACCTGCTAACACTTGCGTTGTTAGCATTCATGTGGGTCAGTAAAGCTGACACGGCAGCCGAGACTGCAGTTTGAAAGGTAGTTGTATCAATCTGAAGAGTTAGTGTTTGGTTGATGGGCTGATCGTCTTTCTTGGATGACATGATTCTGTTACACGGAAGGAAATGAATTTGAGAGCGAGCTTGGTTGAACCTAGACTTAGTTCGACTGTTCTCATGAGTTTGACCTACATCCCTATGATGCAGTCCTAGCAAAGATCGGAAGTAAATTTGTACAATGTCTCAAGACGTTTGTCGTTCTAGCCGAGATATCGCTGGTTGGTGAATCACGAGATCCAACCATTAAAAGAGACTTGGAGATGTCTCCGGCGTTAAATTGCTATAGTCCAACGACTTGACTAGAGCATGTTTCAAATAGACTCAAATGAAAGTAGGATAAGAGTATTTGAATAAAGAATGACACAGAAGTTAGCCGACTGTCAATACCTTTGATATTCATGACGTACAAGTTCGGGGAAATGACCTTGTAAAAGGGTCCTACATCATATCCAGAGATGATAGTTCTCGACATCATAAAGACTTAACCAAAAGTACTTACAGTACAAGATAGTTTTATAGAAAATGCCACATCGGTCATAGACAGAAACACGATTCCTTTCTAACAAGGAATATAAAGTAAAGTATCTACTACTAGCGACGGTCATCCCTCTGGTGAACTCTCAGTTCATCCAGTTGGCGTTCCACATCAAGTAGGTGTCTTTCGTACGCCCTCTGGCGTACTCGAAGTTCTATGACTTCGGCTCGGGATTCAGCTAGTGCTTGCAGCAAGGTTTCATGGTCTCTCTCAGACCTCTCACGAGCATGTTCAAGGCAACTAGTGCGAAGCATATGCATTCCTCCATTTGTATCTACTTCTGCGATACGTTGTAGTGTTGTCATGCCCTGAATTTCATTTCGGGCAACTCCACGGATCAGAATTGGTAGAACTCTGTCTGCTGAGCTCCCTTCACTTACGTTGTAGAAACTTTGGTCTCCATTGAACGGCATAGGTTGATCTGGATCTTCACTCTATGTTTCCGGACATTCCACCCATGGAGGCGTCGGGCCATGAAAAGCCGGACGAGGGTTAGGAATTTGAAAGGGAGCTGTCTGAGGTAGGTTCTCAACCTCAGGTTCGGAGAAAGCACCGTCTGCAAGGTCTTCAGCATGGTGATGATTCAGAGGGATCGGATGATCATTAACAGGTTCTCCAAACCACCCAGCAATAACCACGGGATATTTAGAAGGGACCCTATCCCCAGTACCTTGGGATATTTAGATGGGACATTATCCCCCAGTACCTTGGGATATTTAGACGGGACTAACCATTCCGAATCCCAACTGATTAGCACCAGTGGTCGATGAACATCTACGGATGCCTACGGTTATTACTTATACTAGGAGTACCCTTACGGGACTAACCCTTCCTCCAACCTACTGCTGCTACAGAGGACAATTGGACCATCTTCGGAGGTTCATTAGGTTATACATATCGCTTACTGTGATGTCGTGTTTATCCTGGTAACCCAAGATAATAACACTTACAATATTATTTTTCCTATTTTACTTTATTTTGTGATATATTCACATAAACGACGAGTTAGACTAAGTACTCTTAGTACTAGTCGATAGAAAGGAAAAACTATCATTTTACTTACAGAACATTAGGGTCTTGGTAGAAGACTATCATATCATTTTCCTATTTTACTTTATTTTGTGATATATTCACATAAACGATGAGTTAGACGAAGTACTCTAAGTACTAGTCGATAGAAAGGAAAAACTATCATTTTACTTACAAAACGTTTAGGTCTTGGTAGAAGACTATCATATCATTTTCCTATGTTACTTTATTTTGTGATATATTCACATAAACGATGAGTTAGACTAAGTACTCTTAGTACTAGTCAATAGAAAGGAAAACTTATCATTTTACTTTGTCATAACAAAACATTCGAGTCTTGGTAGAAGACCACATTTCATACTTATATCAACTGTTCTATTTAAGGATTTATACGACATTCTTAACAACATTCCAAAACAGGGCAATAACACATAAATACTTATGAATTCACCAGCTTTAAAGCTGATACTCGCTTTCAAAATAACTTGTATTCTCAGGTCATCAGTTAGACAGGTGCGATGGCCATGTTTTTTAGAAGATGGAGCACAGACAAGACTCGCCTTATTTTGATTATTCATTTTATTGTCGTACATTATGAAAGAACACACATGTATTAAAACTCTACTTATAATGCAATGGATGATGTTTTTGCTTGTTTATTTTATTACACTGTTGTGATACTGTACATGACGTCCTCCACCCCTGAACGTTTCTGCCGTTCGTGGTTTTGGAGTGTGACAGATTGGTATCAGAGCATTGTTTATTGTGAATTAAGTATATCAACCCATAAAAGATATACTAACTATAAATACATAGGGATTAAAACACTCTGTCTAAGAGAATATACTTTTAAATAATAAAATATTTAACAAAGTATACGTGCCTGCATTCATACTATAATCAGTGTCACAATGTCAAGAACAAAAGTATTACGATTGTTGAATATCACAGGTAAGCTCGGGGATGTATGGTCAGTCTTGGGAGTGGCATATCCTAATCAACTATGTTGTTCAGAGGAGTGATTAGCACATGCCCAAGAATGGTTAAGATATGGCAACAAATCTAAAAGCTTACCAACATTACCACAATGAGAACATTATAACAGAACCTAAGTCTAAAATACCATAGGGGTGTTTTGCGTTACTATAATTACTTTATACTTGAGAAATAAAATGAAATCTTCATTCCTAAGTTGATAATTGCTAAGTGGATACGCTAAAGTTATATGTAACTAGGATGTTATAGACTTAGAATCGGTGAAATTTTTGCCTTACCCCTATTCCTTGTGAATTTGGAGTTGAGGTCACTTATTCGAAGGCCTATCCTGTGTTGATTACATATAACTGGTATGCACTTTACAAATAGTGATAGAACTAATGAAGATTTCCTAAATAATTATCTAGATAGTTCGTCTAAATATTTATTTTCTTACCCCAAATTCTCGCGTAGATAACATGGCTGGATTCCATCCCCACGACAACCTATTCCTTCCGAATGATCACCATGCTGAAGACCTTTCAGACAAACCAAATAATGATCATCCAATCCCTCTGAATGATCACCATGCTGAAGACCTTTCAGACGATGCCATCTCCGAACCCGAGGTTGAGAACCTACCCCAGGCAGCTCCCTTTCCAATTCCTAACCCTCGTCCGACTTTTCATGGCCCGACGCTTGAGTGGGTGGAATGTTTGGAAACATGGAGCCAAAGACAAGATCAGCCCATGCCATTTAATGGTGACCGAAGCTTCTACGACTTGAGCAATGGGGGCTCAGCAGACAAAATCATGCCAATTCTGATCCGGAGAGTTTCCCAAAACGAAATTCAGGGCAGGACAGCCCTACAACGTATCGCAGAAGTCGATACGAATGGAAGAATGCATATGCTTCGCACCAGTCGCCTTGAACATGCTCGTGAGAGGTCTGAAAGAGACCATGAAACCCTGTTGCAAGCACTGGCTGAATCACGAGCTGATGTCATGGAACTTCGAGTACACCAGAGAGTATACGAAAGACACCTACTTGATGTGGAACGCCAACTGGCTGAACTGAGAGTTCACCAGAGGGATGACTGTCGCTAGTAGTAGATACTTTACTTTATTTTTCCTTGTTAGAAAGGAATCGTCCTTCTGTCTATGCCCGATGTGGCATTTTCTATGAAACTATCTTATACTGTAAGTAATTTAGTTAGGTCTTTTTACTGTCAGGAACCATCTTCTCTGGTTATGATGTAAGACCTTTTACAAGGTCATTTTCCCGAACCTGTACGTCATGAATATCAAAGATATTGATAGTCGGCTAACTTCTGAGTCATTCTTTGTTCAAATACTCTTATCATACCTTCATTAGAGTCTATTTGAAACATGTGCTAGTCAAGTCATTGGACTATAGCCATTTAACTTCGGAGACATCTCCAAGTCTCTGGTAATGGTTGGATCATGTTATTCACCAACCAACAATACCTCGGCTCGAACAACAAACATCTTGAGACCGTTTTAAGAAACTTACTTCCGATCTTTACTAGGACTGCATCATAGGGATGTAGGTCAAACTTTCCTAAACATACTTCCATTCCATACTAGGAATGCATCATAGGGATGTAGGTCGAACTCTAGAGAACATACTTCTATTCTTCTCATGAGCAATCGAACTACGTCTAGGTTCAACCATTCTTGCTCACAAATTCATCTTCTTTCGGTGTAACAGAATCATGTCACCCAAGAAGAACGATCAACCAATCAACCAAACACCAACTCTTCAGATTGATGCAGCTACCTTCCAAGTTGCAGTCTCGGCTGCCGTGTCAGCTATTCTGAACCATCTGAACGCTAACAACACAAGTCTTAGCAGAATTGTTAACAACTATTCCCATCCAAGTAACAATCCAGTACCGCAACGAGCAACAAACTACCACGATACCCCGAGTGCCGAGACCAAGAGTAACAGCCGGAAGTTTTGGGCCAAAAGGAAGAACAAATCGCTTCGAGGGGCGAATAAGAACACAGCTACGACATATGCACCTCCTACTACCATTCCTTCGGGTGTCCCAATTGTCCCTACACCAGCTAGACAATATGTCGGAAACCTACCGAAATGCTATGAGTGTAGCTTTCATCATCTGGGTTGTTGCCAACCGTTACACAGCTATAAGTGCAACAGGAATGGACATACTGCTAGTTACTGCAGGATCCATATCCAACACATTTCTTCAACCACCAATGTCCAAACCTCTCAGATATGCCATCTATGTGGCGTCATGGGACACTTCAAGAGGGACTGTCCATCGGAGAAGGACAACGGCAAATCTGGATGAGTTTGACCTCAAAATGCAAAAAGGCAGTTAAGGAACCTAATACAGTATAGGTTCCCTCCAAATCGTCAGTATTTAGTATGTACAAAAACATGTTTAAAACTAGTGCAACCAGAGTCTTATCTTTTGCGAGATTCCGTCCGTTAAGGGACTCTAGTGCTGCGTATACTTGTCTTTTGTAGTATACCTTGTTTCGCAGCAATAGTCTTGTAATAAATCCTAAGTACAGTAACTCTGGTAATGGTTGCACTGTTGTGTTTTGTCTGTAACGCCTTATGTTCAAATCTAATGTATTTAGTTTCCATATGTTTCCGACTTTATTATACGACTCGAGTAAATTTGATCCTCGAAATACCAGCTTCATAAGTACATCTCTTTCTCAGAAATCGTCTTTTAGCAAAGCCGTTATATCAGAACACCGAAGTCCTCATACAAGGAGTACCTTATAGTTCTTTTCCTTTACGAAGGAATCCCCACAGTATTACTCGTGCAGTACGTCGAGTTCAATTCCAGGATTCATACGGTTGATCTATCACTGAAGAATGTATACATGAGAGTGATATATAATCAATGTTCTACAGGTTTAGAATTGATGATTCCACTTTAACTTCTTTTCCCTCGATGGGATGTGAGATTAAGGAAGAATCAGTTATTCGACTACCTTTTCAGTCTTAATTATATACGACTCGTATACACGAAATTGTGATCATTGAATCATGTATAATTCTAATATGAACTTTAGGACGGAGACTGTCCAGGAGTACGAGTAATTGCATTGGCATAGGAACAAACTTAGAACCCATTATGACTCTTATAACCAGATCGCCTTACGGTCTAAACACCTAAGGAAGATACAATAATAGCCCAGACAACACAACGAACTACTCAACAATAGAATTAGAAGACCAGGCTTCTCACCCTTGAGAGCTCCGGTCTTATTCTTACCAGAAGTCGACGGAGTGCATTTTATGTACCTCGACGACCGGAGACTTCATTAAGATTTCCTTTAGAAATCATTGTCTCTGCCTCGCATAGACGAATTGATTGGGCAAACACAAGGAAAGAATTTCTTCAGAAATGGACCTGAGATCTGAATATCACCAGTTCGAGTGTTAGGGAAGGATGTCCTAAAGACTACCCTCCGAACTCGATACGGAAACTTCGAGTCCGTAGTGATACCCCTCGGATAGGACCAATACGCCCATAGTATTCATGAGCTGAATAAGTAGAGTACGCCTTTCTTACTAGGATCAGTTCGTCATTTCTCCATATAATGACTACTTATCCACCCTCATAGTAAGAAAGAACCCATAGAAACATTACCCTCGGAGATACTTTCCGCAAAGTTCTGTGAACAAGAGTTTTGGAATTTAGAGTCAAATTTCCTGAGACACACTTTTATTGTTGTGTAAATTCTTGAGTACTCTGTCGAATTATCGAAAACCATTGGGAATTCGTCGGCACCATAGTCACCAACGGGAAATTTTCCAAATTCTAGGTCTTACAGACCTACTATCATAGTCCATTCGGAACTCCCCACAAATTTCAGAAACCCTTTCGACTTTGACCCAGCAAGGGATGGCCCTTGACTGGGAAGTAAGCGAGAGAAAGAACCTTTGGAATTCCAAGTGAGAGACCAAAATCTTTAGGAAACCTCACTCTGGGAACGGCTTAATACGCTTCGTAAAGCATGGAAAGCTAAAATCCAATATAGTTAGGACCTCCGAGATTCTTACCAGAATCGGTCCTGCATTTCACAAACTAGACCTACTACGTGAACTCAGTAACGTACATTTCCCCCTTCGCGTCTCGAACTTGAAACAATATCCTTCCATTAGGACTTTCGTAATCCTTCTCGACGAGATCGAGATTTACAAGATCCTTGCATTCGTATTAGGACCGTAGTGACCCTCGATCGAGTGGCCAAGCGGACGAAGCAACGGCGTCGTCCATTAGTGAAGGTTCGTTGGAATACCAACAGAGAACCCGATTTCACTTAGGAGCGTGAAAGCAAATCGATTAGGAAGTTTTCACCTAACGACTCGATCATTTATACCTACTTCCTTATCTAAATTCTAATTTCGGGACTAAATTCCCTTTAACAGGGGAATGATGTGACAACCCGAAATTTCCATTCTGAACAAACCATATCAAGACAATAGAGCTTAGAACAGTTTCAGTGAAATCCCAGACTTCGGGTATAAGTTTGGCTGTTTTTCAGGATTTACACTTAAGGAGATATCAAGAGAGTGGTTGCACTAGGGTTTTGTGCAACACTGTTATTCCAACACTCTATTATATTAGAGATCATTTCGGTAATAAAAATATTTTCTGCCAAAAATATCTCAGGACTATAAATAGAATTATGAACCAAATTCATTCATTATTCGCATTTCCAGCTAGAGAAAAGTCATTTTCTCTCTCACGGATCTTCAGGTTTTTATACGAAAACGTGAGTACCTTTTTCTAGTAGTGTTAGAAAGCTTTATATGTGTTAATAACATGATTTAGAAGGCTAAATCACTAGATTTAGGAGTTTACTCCCCAAGGTGTTCTTGGGCGGTAAACTCCCGAAACTAAGCCTAGACCGACGCTTGTGTTGTGCTACTGCCTTGAACTTGTATAGGAGTGTATTAGGGACATGAAATCAAGCAAAGATCACCCAAGTTTGGGAGTTTACGGCCCAAGAATATCTTAGGCCGTGAACTCCAAAATTCAAGCTCAAAATGGTGCTTTTAAGGCACCTAAAGCTTTGGACTTTTACCTAGACTTGTTCCTAATAAATCAAGGGCCTTAATCACATAAGAATCACCTTGCAAAGTGAGTATACGGCCATGACATGGTTCATGGGACGTAAACTCATTAAAGGGGCACCAAAGTGTGCCTAAGGCCTTTATATGCTTGGTATAAAAGTCTAGAACCTATACCACATGTACAAGAGACTTGAAAACATCAAAAACACCCATACTTAAGAGTTTACGGCCGCAAACTCTAAGGGAAATGGCCTTAGGTCCGTAAACTCCTAAACGGAGTGTTTCTATGCCTTATACCCTTCCAAGAATTTAACCACCAAGTTGGAATAATTTTAGGAATCAATTGGAACTTCAAAACACACAATACACCCATGGTTAGGAGTTTACGGCCGTAAACTCAAGAGTTTACAACCGTAAACTCCATGTGTGTTGGTATATGAGGAGTAAACTCATATATGGGGTCCTTTGGAACCCTAAACACAAGTGCCTTGTCCCACAATAGCTTAGATGCAATCCTTAGGGCTTAAAACACTTATATAAATTGTTTATTATGTCTACGATGTCTTAACTTTATCAATTAGTGATTTGAGACTAATTGAGTGCATATATGTGTGATTATATTTTCATTAGGATAGTAGTGTGTGTACAAGTCCTCACTTGACGCCTAACAATCCTACACCGTCTAGTTCATCTAAACTACCAGCAACAGGTGAGTTCATACCCCTAATCTATGTTTTTAAATGATTTTAAATGCTTTAAAAGGGGGGGAATACAAGTAGAAACAAACATTTTATTAAATCATTGATATGTATTTTATAACTGTGTTTGTCATTTAACAGATTTCACATACTACAAAATGTGATGCATGAAATGGTTTTAAATCTTAAAAATACCTTGTTATCAAATGTTTTACTTTTGAAATGTTTATTTAAATGACATCAAGTCATTGTTAATTATTGTTCAAAACCCATAAGATGTCTTACAAAAACCATTTTACATTCTTGAACTAAACTATGCATATACACTTATGTTCTTATATATGTACTTATGTTATAGTTTACATCTTTCATTTAGTTTCTTACACCCTTGAGTAGTAAGAGTGTATAAACCTACTTGAACAACTAATTACCTTTCAGTAAATTATCATAGGGATAATTTGAAGATATCAAACATTATTCCTATTACAAGGAATCACACAAGAGTCAGTTCATTCATGAGTCTTTACCAGTACATTACCTGATACATGAGTACGTTTACATATGCTTACATGATGCATGAATACCTTACATGAGTACCTTTACGTAGATACATTTACGTGTGTATTACTTACATGAATACTTGTATCTCGAATTGCGAGGATGATTTATTAGTACCTTCTGTGTAACTTATACTCCCTATCCCCCAGTACCTCGGGATATTTAGATGTGTCACACCCCCAAACCAGAACGGCGGAAACGTTCAGGGGCGGAGGACGTCATATTTAGTATCATAACAGTTCATAGAAAGGAAAGTACACACCACCATACATATATATAAAGGTTTTAAAAATTTTTACATAATTGTATTCATTACATGTTCAAAAGATAAATACATAAACATCTTTCAAAAGAAGTAATTAACGCCAGCGCGTTAATCCCCAAAAGTTGATTTCCAAACCTGCTTAGCGGTTCCCTGAGAATACAAGTTATTTCAAAGAGAAAATGTCAACAATTTAGTTGGTGATTTCATAAGTGGTTTAGAAAAATTATATGCCATTCCAAATTGAGTGTATGTTTTCCACGAAGATCTCTTATTTTCTTATAAAAGTATGAAATGCATGAGCATATTTGTATTGAATAATGTAGATAGTTGAATCAAGAAAATCCCTTATTTTCCTACTAGTTGTTTGTTTTGTATATAGGAAAATCCCATATTTTCCTAAAGTAATAGTTAGCCTAATGTCCCAAACTAAAAACTTAAAGCAAATGACATGCTTTAGAAGGTTAAAACATAGATTTATATAATAAAAACCTATTAGAAGATTTCAGTTTGTTAGATAAAGAATAGTTTTAATAGCTACTCATTCATCAATCAGAAGTACTATAATAATTTTATATCCAATGAGTTTTATAACCATACTAAACATAATATGTCTGTAGCAACGTTCTTCAGGCATCGTAGCATTATGAAAAACTGTCACCCCAAAGGACGGACTGTAGCTAACAGTCAGGGCGCGGGATCATGACTTCCTGTATAGATCTATACACATTTGACACGTTCTCGGAACGGAAGACTCTAGTTATAGACAGGACTTGTAGTGATCCTTTTTAGCAAAAAGGCAGTATTTGAAGATGTACATGTCTCACGGATTCTCAACTAAGTCTGTACTAAACTAATAGTTTTGTATCCAAAGATTATCCTTTTTCACAATGTTTGACAAAGCATAAATCATAAGTTCCTTGAATGCATAAAATGATTTAGTAAAGAATGTCACCCTTGATATGATGTATTTGTATGTAAACGTATAAATAAAACATTATTTCTATTTATAAAACATATTGTATCCCAAGAGGGTAAAGATGTGTTGTGAGGTGTTTTGCATGATAATGACTTCATAAGATAGTTAAAACAACAATATGAAAAGTATAGCAAAAGATCGATGTTTCACACAATTTTAGTTGTGTGTTTACTTGTATTCCCCCCCTTAAAATTGTTTAAAAAGCATTTAAAAAGCATTTAAAAAGCATTTAAAGTGTGGTTGTAGGGGTATGAACGCACTTGAAGGTTTGAAGAAAGCGAGATGGAAACCGGGCAGAATTTCGTCTCGGGAAAACGGGTTTTATCGGGATTCTCGGGAATCTTGGGAGTACAAGCGATCTTCGGGACTTGAGCAAAAAGACCAGGGCTTCGGGTTAGCACGGGCACGAAAAACGAGGCAACAACGCAAAAGAAATGAGAGAAATGGAGCCCTTTCTTCAGAACCCTCGCATCCCTTTTATAGGGGCTGGGAACCGCCTCGGTATGCGGGGCGTACGAGGGTACGCAAGGCGTATGCGTACGTCATGCATGACCGAGTCCTCGACTGCCTCGGACTTCGGATGGGACAAGGCTAGTTTCGCATAGACTGGGACGTGGACGATCTGAGGCCTTGGCTTTGAGTACGCGGGGCGTACGAGGGTACGCAGGGCATACTTCGGCCCTATCTGCTGACTCCTCTTCGGATATTACCAAGAGTTCATAATTAAATTTATATTTAATTTAATTAATAAACTTCTAAAATTCATATCTTCTTCATACAAACTCCGTTTTCGATGGTCTTTATATCCACGCGTAGGTGAGACTACGCTCTACAACTTTCGTTTAGATTCCGTCGGCAAATTTTGAAATTATTTTTATTATTTATTTTTAAAAAGGCCATGATTAAGGAATTTCTTTAGAAATTCATAACTTCTTTATCTGATGTCGGTTTTTGCCAGACTTTTTACCGCTGAATTACCATTGTCGTGACCTTCGATTCTCGTTTAGGTCATTCCGGCCAAAAGTTGCTCGATCTCCGATTCGAGTTTTTAGCTGTCTGCTTCTAAGCCGAACTTGGAAAAATCATAACTTCGATATACGAAGTCGGATTTGGGCGTTCTTTTTACGTACAATCACGGTTTAATGACATCTATCATAGTAGGTAATTAAATACAAACTTTTTGGACATTTTGTTTTTGAAGTTAATTTCATTATCACAAAAGTGGTTACAATAATTGACTTTTTAGGTCTTTACATAGAGTTGAAATATCGGGTTGTCACATCATCCCCCCATTAGAGGGAATTTCGTCCCGAAATTTAAAGTAGTAAGGATACTAGTGAATATGAAAAAGGTGAGGGTACTTTTGTTTCATCTGATCTTCTCGTTCCCATGTGAATTCAGGTCCTCGCTTAGCGTTCCAGCGAACCTTTACTATTGGTATTCGACTCTGCTTAGTTCGTTTAATTTCCCTATCCATGATCTCGACGGGTTCTTCCACAAAGTTAAGATTTTTGTTATGTTCGATTTCATCGAGTGGAATTACTAGTGTTTCGTCGGACAAACACTTTTTCAGGTTCGATACGTGGAATACTGGATGTAATTTGTTAAGCTCGATTGGAAGTTGGAGTTTGTAAGCCACTGGACCAATTCTTGAAATGATTTCGAAGGGTCCAATGTACCGAGGATTTAGTTTCCCCCGCTTTTCAAAGCGTATCATGCCCTTCCAGGGTGAGACCTTTAGCAGTACACGGTCTCCAATCTGAAATTCCAAGGGTTTTCGCCTTTTGTCGGCATAACTCTTTTGCCTATCCCTCGAGGATTTCAGTCGTTCTCGTATTTGAACGATCTTTTCAGTCGTTTCTCTGATGATCTCCGGACCAGTGAGGGTGCTATCAGGGACTAGACCTTTTGCCAACTGCGTGTCGCCTACTTCCATCCAGCACAGAGGTGACCTGCACTTACTGCCGTAAAGGGCTTCAAATGGAGCAGTCTTGATACTAGTATGATAACTATTGTTATAAGAGAACTCGACTAAAGGTAAGTGAACATCCCACGCTTTACCAAAGTCGATTACACATGCTCGCAACATGTCTTCCAAGGTTTGGATCGTTCTCTCACTCTGTCCATCAGTTTGTGGGTGGTATGCTGTACTCATATCCAACCTTGTTCCCATGGATTTTTGCAATGATTTCCAGAATCTAGAAGTGAATCTGCTGTCTCTATCTGAGATGATAGACATCGGCACTCCATGAAGTCGTACGATCTCCCGGATGTAGGTTCTCGATAATTTTTCCATCTTATCAGTTTCCTTTATCGGTAAGAAATGAGCGGACTTAGTTAGTCTGTCGATGATCACCCAAATAGTATCTTACCCACCCTGAGTTTTGGGCAGTTTCGTTATGAAGTCCATGGAAATATGTTCCCATTTCCACTCAGGTATTTCAGGTTGATGGAGTAGACCTGAGGGTTTTTGGTGTTCTATTTTTATCTTGGCGCAAGTCAAACACTTGCTCACATAGGTAGCAATCTCTGCTTTCATGTTTGGCCACCAGTAGAGT
This sequence comes from Lactuca sativa, assembly GCF_002870075.4. Classification (NCBI taxonomy): domain Eukaryota; kingdom Viridiplantae; phylum Streptophyta; class Magnoliopsida; order Asterales; family Asteraceae; genus Lactuca; species Lactuca sativa. The sequence goes on along the minus strand of NC_056630.2, from coordinate 302,889,746 downwards.
TGCTTGAGATCCAGATACATCTTATCTGACCTTGGGTGCACGGAGTATGGAGTCTTGTGTGCTTCGCTCATAACTACCTCTCTGAACCCACCAAACTTGGGTGTCCAGATTCCGTTCATGAGGTAGCGTACTCCGTCACTCTTGATTTCTAGACATGAGTACACCCTACCATCCGCAGACCAACGGACAAAGTGAGAGAACCATCCAAACTTTGGAGGATATGCTGCGAGCCTATGTGATCGACTTTAGTAAGGCATGGGATACCCACTTACCCCTTGTCGAGTTTTCCTACAACAATAGTTATCACACGAGCATCAAGGCAGCTCCCTTCGAAGCCCTTTACGGCCGAAAGTACAGGTCCCCTCTGTGCTGGGCTGAGGTGGGTGACACTCAGTTAGCTAAAGCATGCATTCCTGATAGCGCTCTCACAGGTCCGGAGATCATTCGAGAAACGACCGAGAAGATCGTTCAGATTCATGAACGATTGAAAGTCGCTAGAGACCGGTAGAAAAGCTACACAAACAAACGAAGAAAACCCTTGGAGTTCTAGGTGGGAGACCGAGTCCTTTTCAAAGTCTCACCCTGGAAAGGCATGATATGCTTTGGAAAGCGGGAAAGCTGAATCCAAGATACATAGGGCCTTTCGAGATTCTCGCTAGAATCGGCCTCGTAGCTTACAAACTCAATCTACCCCACAAGCTTAGTAACATACATCCTACCTTCCATGTCTCGAACTTGAAAAAGTGCCTATCCGACGAGACCCTTGTAATCCCACTCGACGAGATTGAGATCAACGAGAGCCTCAACTTCGTGAAGAACCTGTAGAGATTATGGACTGAGAGGTCAAACGAACGAAACAAAGCCGCATCCCAATTGTGAAGGTATGCTGGAATGCCAAGCGAGGACCGAAGTTCACTTGGGAGCGAGAGGATCAAATGAAACTTAAATATCCTCATATTTTTGCTTAGTTCTTGTGTAATATTAATTTAGTTGTTTGAACTCAATTTTCGAGATGAAATTCCCTCTAACGGGGGGATGATGTGACAACCCGAATTTTTCGTATGTACAATTTCTACAGTTCAACACTTCATTGAAAGTGAAATTCATTCCTTCCATCATTTAGCACAATTTAAAGTCCGTTTGAGTGTTCCGAGCCTTGTACACTTAAGGAACAAGTGTAAGAAAGCAACCATTAAAGCCCCAACACCAAAAATATGCCTTAAACTCCATGAAATGGAGTTTACGGCCGTAAACTCACTAAGGCAGTAAGCTCCCACCTATAAAGGTGAGCTTTGATCATTTCTAACCCCTTTTCACACTTCCAATCTCAAGAACACCCTCTAATCTCTCTCAACTATCATCCCGTTCTTCATCCGATCTCCCGAAAACGTAAGTGTTTCTCATCTTAATTTGTTGTTATAGCATAACATTTATTGATTTCACATCATTTCATCCATTCATTGTTGTGTTTTACATAGATCTTCAAAAAACCAAGAACACAAAGAACACACACTAGTGTTCTTGAACCTTAAACACCCAATCAAGCTCCTATCTTGTAAGTACACTTGCCCTAGCTTCTTGTGTGCTTATTACGAACTTGATACCACTTAAAAATCATCAAGAACCATAGGATTCAAGGAGTTTATGGCCAAGGGAGGTTCTTGGGCCGTAAACCCTTCTTAAGGGGGGTGGGGGTTAAATGGACTATAATCCCTTCCTAAGCCTGGGGTACTAATTTAGATAAACTCCTTGAAGTGTTTAGGACCTTAAACATCAAAGAAACATGTTCCCATGAGAGTTTACGGCCATAAACACCTAAGGAATTGGTCCTTAGGTCGTAAACTCCACAAAGTGGCCTTATTATGCACCTAAGGCTTTCCTAAGGCTTGGACTTGACCCTAGAATTCTTACCCTTGATCTATAAGACCTTAAATCACCAAATGGCACTTGGTACCATGATTTTATGGCCGTAAACTCATGGGGGAAGTGGTCATGGGCCGTAAACTCCATAAGGGGTGGTTTTTGGGACATAAACTCCGATACCATGCCATACAACCCTTAGATGCAACCCGTTGGTACCTATAACACTTGAGTCAAAGTATTTCCATGTCCTAAGGTGTCTTAACTTGATTAAATTGTGATTAAATGTCTAATTAGATACATATATGTTTATTATATGTTAATTAGGGCTCGGGTGTGTGTTCAAGTCCTCATTTGGCACTTAGCATCATATAACATCCGTTGATCCAAACCACCCACTACATGTGAGTTCATACCCCTTAATTAACCTTTCAAATGTTTTTAAATGCTTTTATGGGGGGATACAAGTTGAATCCAATAAGTTGTAATATCAATCACATGTGATTTATAACTTGCAACCAAAAAGGATTTTCTAAACTTTTAAACTGCTTTACCATCAAAACTACTTAAAATGTTTATCAAACTCATTTTTCGTGTTAAATTGTTATAAAAACTATTTCCAAACCCTTTATAAACTTCTTTTGTTCCCGAACTACATCTACACCAATATATTTATATAATTAAGACTTGAAGGACTTAGGACTGATAGATCGCCTTACTTCCTGTTCTTGTTTGATTGTGGACTTAGGGTATACTTGTTATCTGTCCGACTGTCGTTGAATTCTTAGTTATATATTCTATATATTTGTGTTAGATATGAAAGTCTTCACTCAGTCTAATACCTTTGTGTGTCAAATGCATGCTACCAACATACTATTTAACTATAATAGGTATAGTTAAGGATTACCGCTCCGTACTATTATCGCTATGACGCTCGCTATAATTACTACTGTGATGAGTTAATACATGCTAAATACTATACGAAGAGAATACTATATACTACACAGGAGAACGCTAAACACACTATACCAAGGAGCACACTATACGCTAATACAAGGAAATATACTAAAACAGAATGTGACACACTACTTTACGATATGACACGTCACCGTGTAACCAGAGTCTCCTGGAGGGAGAGTTGGCTTTATGTGTATAGATCTATACGGGACGGACACCACCACATCCCGACTTCTAGCTACAGTCAGAGCCGTCTAGGCCTAGGGGTGACAAAATGTCACCACACTACGTGTGACCTGGAGGGTCATCAGTTATTCGATCATCAATCAGCATGGTTACATACGAGCTCACATTCGGACCTTTAATTAACTTATTAAGAAATAAAGTCGAAATAGATCCCCGAGGTGCATCGTACACTTAATATTACCTAGAGTCTATACTTTTATTTCATTCAGCCGACAGTGTCACTGTTGGGGTAAAACATTATTTTTTCCAAGTATTTCACATAAATGAAGTCTAAAAACTATAGCTTCATACTAATAGATTCACTGGGAAAACCTTTACACTTTCAAAGGAGTATACTATTTTCAAACTTTAAAAACAACTCTTATATTACATATTTGTAAACACTTTTATACAAACAATGACACTAAATACTTATGAACTCACCAGCTTTATGTTGATACTCGTTTTCAAAATAACTTGTATTCTCAAGTCATCTATAGACAAGTACAGATGCAGCTTTTGAGAAGATGGAGCACATACAAGACCCATCTTTATTTTGATTACACTTTTGGTGTCTAAAAAACTGTACAGAACACGCTTGTATTACAATTATTATATTAATGCAATGGATGTTGTTGCTTGTTTTTACTATTATGCATTGTTATGATACTGTACATGACGTCCTCCACCCCGAACATATTCTACCATTCTCTTGTTTTGGGGTGTGACAGGGGCGGTGATAGATTGTGAGCTACAATTAGTGAGGGTTCGCACTCCCAGTGGGGGAGAGTTAGTGATTCGGGGCGAGAGGCCATGGCGAGGACCAGTTCTGTGTTCAGCAGCGAGAGCGAGGCGCTATTTCCAACAGGGTTGCGCCGGTGATATTTCATATGTTTTAGATGCCCGGGAGAAGGGCAAGACGACGGTTGACGATGTTCTGGTAGTGCGAGGCTACCCGGATGTATTTCTAGAGGATTTTCCTGGAATACCTCCCGAGAGACAGGTCGAGTTCAAGATTGACCTGATCCCTGGTGCGGCTCCGATAGCCAAGGCACCGTATCGGTTGGCTCCCCCAGAGATGCAGGAATTGTCTACGCTGGTGCATGAGCTGCTAGACAAGGGTTTTATCAGGACGAGCAGTTCGCCCTGGGGAGCACCAATTTTGTTCGTGAAGAAGAAGGACGGGTCGCACCATATCTGTATAGATTATCGGTAGTTGAATAAGGTAACGGTGAAGAACCGTTACCCACTCCCAAGGATAGATGATTTGTTTGATCAGCAGCAGGGGGTGTCCTGGATTTCCAAGATCGATTTACGCTCCGGGTATCATCAGATGCGAGTCAAGAATGACGATGTGCAGAAGACTGCTTTCAGGACCCAGTATGGTCATTATGAGTTCGTGGTGATGTCGTTTGGGCTCACCAACGCTCCATCCGCGTTCATGGATCTCATGAACCGCGCTTGTCGGCCGTTGTTGGATCGGTCGGTGATAGTATTCATTGATGACATCTTGGTTTCTTCCAAGACTCAGGAGTAGCATGAGGAGCACCTGAGGGAGGTGATAGAGATTCTGAGGAGGGAGAGACTTTTCGCAATGTTCTTCAAGTGCGAGTTCTGGTTACGCGAGGTGCAGTTCCTTGGGCACCTCGTCAATCAGAAGGGTATTTTGGTAGATCCGGTCAAGATAGAGGTCGTGATGTAGTGAGAGGTCCCGAGATCTCCATCTGAGATTCGGAGCTTCCTAGTGTTGGTAGGGTACTACAGGAGATTCATCCAGGATTTCTCCAAGATAGTTGTACCACTCACCTGACTGACTAAGAAGTTTGTGGTGTTTCACTGGGGGCCTGAGCAGCAGGCAGCATTTGAGACCCTCAGGCAAAGATTGTGCGAGGCACCGATCCTTACCCTGCCAGAGGGAGTAGAGGATTTTGTAGTCAACTGTGATGCTTCGATCACAAGTATGGGAGCAGTGTTGATGCAGCGAGGTCGTGTGATAGCTTTCGCCTCGAGACAGTTGAAGCCTCACGAGCCTAACTATCATATGCATGATTTAAAGCTAGGGGTAGTGGTGTTTGCTCTCAAGATTTGGAGGCATTACCTTTATGGGGTCCGTTGTACCATCTACACAGATCATAAGAGTCTGAGGTACCTCATGGATCAGCCGAATCTTAACATGAGGCAGCGGTGGTGGTTAGATGTGGTAAAGGATTATGATTATGAGATCCTTTATCACCCAGGGAAGGCCAACGTAGTGGCCGACGCCCTGAACCGCAAGGCGGCAGTGGCCCCGATCAGGGACATATGTTTGAGGATGACAGTAATTACTCCATTATTAGAACAGATCAGAGAGGCTCGGGTCGAGGGCCTCAAGGATGAGAGGCAGAAGTGTGAGAGGATTGTGGGCCGAGTAGCTTCCTTCGACTATGACAGTCGAGGATTGTTGACCCTTCATAGGAGAGTTTGGGTACCGTACTGGAACGGAGTACGAAAAGTATTGATGGACGAGGCTCATAAGTCTCGGTTTTCCATCCACCCAGGGGCAACGAAGATGTATAGGGATCTTCGACCCGACTATTGGTGGCCCTGCATGAAGTGGGATGTCACCTACTATGTGGAGAGGTGCCTGACCTACAGGAAGGTTAAGGCAAAACACCAAAGGCCTCATGGCAAGATGCAGCCATTAGACATTCTAGTGTGGAAATGGGAAGACATCACCATGGATTTTGTCACTAAGCTCCCTAGGACCGAACGTGGAGTGGATTCAATTTGGGTTATAGTGGATCGGTTGACGAAGAGTGCTCATTTTATACCGATCCAGGAGATCATATCGGCTGAGAAGCTAGCCGATATTTATGTGCGAGAGGTTGTGGCATGGCATGGAGTGCTTATTACAGTGGTGTCAGATCGAGAAGTCCATTTTACTTCCAGATTCTGGAAGCGGTTTCATGATGAGATGGGTACTCGTCTCCATTTCAGTACCGCTTTCCACCCTCAGACGGACGGGCAGAGCGAGAGGACGATTCAGACTCTTGAGGACATGCTCCGGGCATGCGTCCTACATTTCGGTGGCAGTTGGGATACGTATCTTCCATTAGCAGAATTTTCGTATAACAACAGTTATCATGCGAGTATTGACCACCCTCCCTTCAAGATGCTCTATGGGAGGAAGTGTAGGACCCCGATTTGTTAGGGCGAGGTCGGCCAGCATGCCATTGGGAGCACCGAAGTGGTGGTCAAGATGACAGAGTTGATCCAGCAGGTTCGTAGTAGACTACAAACTGCGCAAAGTTGGCAGAAGAGTTACGCTGACAGGAGGCGATCAGACTTCGAGTTTCAGGTAGGCGACATGGTCCTCCTAAAGGTATCACCCTGGAAGGATGTCATCAGGTTTCGAAAGAGGGGCAAGCTAGGCCCCAGGTTCATTGGTCCTTTCAGGGTTTTGGCCCAGGTAGGTCGGGTCGCTTATCGGTTGGATCTTCCGGTAGAGCTTAGCCAGATCCACAACACTTTCCATGTTTCCCAGTTGAGGAAGTGTTTGGTGGACGAGTCAGTAGTTATACTCTTAGAGGATATTCAGGTTGATAGCATTCTGAATTATATTGAAGACCGGTTGTGATTTTGGATCGAAAGATGAAAACCTTGAGGAACAAGGTGGTTCAGTTGATAAAGGTGCATTGGAAGCACCGGAAGGGGTTTGAGTGGACGTGGGAGACCGAGGAGGGGATGAGGGAGCACTACCCAGAGTTGTTTCCAGATGCTGCAGCGACACACTTCGAGGATGAAGTCTAAAATAAGTGGGGGAGATTTGTAACACCTGGTTCCTAGTATGTATGTTAATCTATGTATTTTTTTGGCATTTAAGCTGGGACTCGGCGAGTTGTAGGCCCGACTCGCCGAGTAGAGGCAAGATTTTGAGCACGTTTAACTTGGCAACTCGGCGAGTCCATACCCTAGAGTAAGCGAGTCTAGCAGTCTGGAAGAAACCCTAGATCCACAGGTTTTGCACCCTATTTAAACCATGTTATGAGCCCCAACCTCGCCTCCTTCACCATCAGAGCATCATTTAGCAAACCCTAACCATTCCTTGAGCATTTTGAGTATTTCTTGTGTGAATCTTGAAGTTTTGAAGAGAAGAAGGAAGCTAGATCCAAAGGAGTAGAAGAAGATCCAAGATCTTACACGACTATAGAGTTTATTGAGGTAATGATCAAATCCCTTCTGTTTCTATGATTGATTCTCCATTATAAGCACATTTAGGCCATTTTACCCATTTCTTAGCTTTTTGATAGTAGAGAGATCACATTGGGTTGACTAGCCTTCGAATCTAGCCATGTTTCAGTTCCAAAAACGTAGATCTAACACCTTTATGGAGCCATTTTGCATGAAAGCCCTAGATCTACTCTTTTAAGTGTCTTTTGTGCCTTTAAATCCCTTTTTATGCATATGTACATGTAAAGTTGGAAACTTTACGTGGTAAACAAGCCTTAGGAACCCAGATCTATAAATTATATGCAGTGGTTTTGAGCAGAATTGATTGTATAGAAGTTGCATGCAACCGACTCGGCGAGTCGTTCTTTTGACTCGGCGAGTCGGGTCGCGAGTCCTCGAGTTTTCCCCTTCTATATATTATGTCGAGTGGAACCGGTGAGTTTTAGGTGGACTCAACGAGTCGGAGATCGGACTCATCCATGGAGGGACTCGGCGAGTCAATGCCCTGACTCGGCGAGTCCAAGGCAATCTTGATATCTCAAGAACAGACTCAATGAGTTGTTCATACAACTCAGCGAGTCCCAGTTGGAGTGTTCATATGATGAAGTAGAATTCGATAAGATGTTCATACAACTCGGCGAGTCGGATGCAGATTGACTAAGTGATTGTATCTAAGAGGAACTCGTCGATTCTATGCCAAACTCGACGAGTAGTAGCGAGAAGAATTGAGAAATGAGAGTAGGGACTAGACGAGTTGGTGGCCCAACTCGATGAGTCAGGTCAACTGTATGTTGACTTTGACCAAGAGGTTGACTTTGACTAGGGGTAAAATAGTCATTTTACCCTCAGTATAGTTATCAGTATTTAATTGAGTATACTTATGGAAATTGTAGCTGGGGTGAAACCGGAGCAGCGACAGACAGATTCCAGAGCAGTTCATTCAGCAGCTAGACTACGAGGTGAGTCTTCCTTCTAGTAGGAACGGGTCTACGGCCATAATGCCAGCCCGTTTAGTTAGCAGTAGTTCCAGACCTCGGTTCGATGCAGTAGTTAGATTGCTTGATGTCTTTGTGATTCAAGCGTGTTTTGTATTATGTGTTCCGGACTTTAGCCCGATACAGTATGCAGTATATGTGTTTATGCTAGTTGATATGTTATGATATGATATGTCACGGTCAGTCAGTTTCTGGACTTTGGTCCAATGCAGGGGACAAGGTCCCAGTCAGTTCCGGACTTCGGTCCGATGTAGTTTCCAGAATTCGGTCCGAAGCAGGGGAAAAGGTCCCAGTTAGTTCCAGACTTCGGTCTAATGCAGTTTCCGGGCTTTGGTCCGATGAAGTGGGTAAGGCCCTAGTTAGTTCCGGACTTCGGTCCGATGCAGTTTCCGGACTTCAGTCCGATGCAGTGGGCAAGGCCCAGTATGTGTTTATATGTTATTGTATGGTATGTGGTAGTTTGGGGAAGCTCACTAATCTTCGTGCTTACAGTTTTAGTTTTGGTTTCAGGTACTTCCGCAAGTAAAGGGAAGAGCTCAGGATGATGGCATCGCACACACCACAGCTTCAGTTTTTTTTGTCCTAGGAGTTGATTTAGCTTTTCATTGACATGATTTGATACAGTCTTGATACAGTTTTCTTGTGATACTTTATTATGCTTTTTGATACATTAACGTATGGGTTTCATTTTATGGTATTGATCTAATGATTTTAGTAATGATTAAACAAAAATTTATGGGTCGTATTTTAGGATGTTACACACCTGGTAGCACAAGGCCCACCAATGCTTCCAAGCTGTTATGCACACAGTTTAGAACTAACATAACTCACATGCATAGTCAACTTAATAGGAATAGACACAGAAACAAGAATTATGTCAACTTAATAGGTTGCAAACCTTAAGTCGTGTGCTAGTGATAAAACTCAGGTTATACTCTTGATTAAATCTTGAAATCCTTTCAGGATCTTTAAGACTCCCACTGTCCTCTTGACATATAAGTTTCCCTAGTCAAGGACCATTCGACAAAACAAATATTCAAGGGATAGTGCGGATTCTTATCAAGATAAACACTTCACACAATTGGTCTTAGTTGGTATTTGTCTTATCCAAGACATCACAACTTACCAATTTCAAATGTATAGGAGTAGAAAACATTTTACACTACATTTGATAAGTGTTTTAAACCTTACTTTATGTCACTCAATGTTACAATCTTGGAGTATGACTCTAAGAGTTGTTTTGGAACGAAGTATGACTCATTCTCTTGATTTTAACCATTCCAATAATTCATGACCCCTCTTCTTATTCACAACAATGCACTAAGATGTCCTTTGAGTATGAATTTGTGATATGGTTTCATAATCATGTAGATGATCATAAAACATGATACTAAAGTACTATCCCATCTTTTCAAATTTGAGAAACTTTTATCTCTCTGCCAAATTTGATTCTTCTCATCCGTTCTGCCATACATTAAAACCTTTTCAATATTACAGAATTATACTTAAACTTGCAAGTATAACCATACTTACTAAACTTTAGTAAATCATGACGAATCGATCTCTGTGGTGGACCTTGACCAGCACACACCCAATGTACCTGATCCCTTAGTCCTTTAATTGACTCACATATGCATGTGATCAATGAATTAGTCTTAATTTTCCAAAGATGAAAATTCCCATTCATCATACATTACAACCTATATGATTCCAAGTTTCTGTACAAGTGAAACTTGGGTGATGAGAACCTTTCGTCATTTGGTAAATTCTGACACTACCACAAATGAAAGAATCAACTCCACTTTCCAATATTGCTATTACTGGAAACATATAAGCAACAATTTTTCACAAATGCCATTGTAAGGATATTTTTAAAATAAATAAAATTAAAAACCCTTTTTTATTTTAAAAACTTTGCCGATAAACTTATCCTTACAATCCATATGAAAACCTTGTTGTTATCTATTCCTAAGTAATATATCATAACTCTTAAGCAACAGCTCAAAATTCTGATCACCGAACCATGCGATCGAAACCCATCTTCGCAATCAGAATCGGCATATACTTCCTTTAAGCTTCCTATCTTTTCTTTGATTCTTAAAAACATCAACATGTGACCCATTCACATTATGTAATAAGAATCTCCAAATAGGAGCTTAATAGAGTTAGACAGTGGACTTTAACTGAAGTAGAGTTAAACTTCATTACTTGTATTAATCTTACGATCTTTCAGGTAAATATGGCAGCTTCGCAATCAGTGTCCCTCCCTTTGGCAATAAAACATATGAACCCTTTGGTAATGGCACATGAGACTATCTCAGACTTAGCCTTTCTCTTTACCATTTGGTCAACCGAGTTGACTATGGCCGATCCCTTTCCATTGGGAAGAGAAATCCTTTTTCTAGATATCCAATGCTACCATTTTCAATGTCCATTTAATGTTTGGGAAGTTGATATTCTAACAAAATTTGCTTTACTAGTGTTCCAAATCATTGTTGATTCTGCGGCACCAAGAAAATAGATAAGATCATTAAGGTTCATGTCATAGTCTGTCTCATAGTAGTCCCACAGGGACTCACTATGTTACCAAGAAAGTGATTGAACATCCAACTTTCACAAGACTTTGACACCCAACTCTCCCGGCTTGTCAATATGTGACTTCATCAACAAGATGTCATCACACATAGATCTTGCTTGCCAATAGGGCTTGAGTGACCTTAAACTTGTGGATTAGGGAGAATAATTGGAGGAGGTGGAGGAAGTGAAGCATGATGTTGAGGGACATCATCTTCAAGAGGAAAGCTTGTTCCAAGCGATTTGGGAAGATCATAGTTGTCTGAACCAGACATCTTCAATAGGAGAAAATCAAGTTAGTTGATTCAAGTCCTTAATATAACACCCAATATGAAATATTAGGGCTAGGACCCAACACAATATTTTATAACTTGGAAGATGGATGCCGTAATCTAAGCTATAAAATATTTGAAGGTAGGCGAATGACGATTCACCAATTTCCACCATGAAAAACGAAATAATTTATTAGGTTTTAATTGGATATGAAACTCCTAGATCTTTTGAGATTCATTGAACTTTTCAATCTCGAGTGTGCCCTTCAAGTTTTGTGACTGGGATGCCGAGGATCACAAAACAAGGTGTGAATAACCATACTAATTCACTTGGTACCCTTAATATCATCACCTAATCAATGTGTCGATTAACCACACATGCTCCATTGATCTATGACAAACATTAAGTCACCCTTCGTGATCCTTACTAGTCCAATTTAGTGTGCCAGTTAACGACACACGCTCCACCAACGACTTGGTAAGGTACAAAGTGTGAATTCCATGGGCTAGCACCATGTTCACATTTTTCCTAAAGTAACTAAGATTGGGAATTAAAAAAAATATTTAGTTACCTTATAATAATCATTATACGTTTCATGAGAATTTAAAGTCATTGTTCTACCCGTTCGGCTAACGACCCTCCACTGATCAAGGAAGCGGTGGGTGAGAGTGGACACCCATTAAGCTGCCATTTTATAGGCAACAACCTTATACCCCCCTTATAGACCGCCTTCGTTAATGAGGCCTACTAACGGTAAAACGAATTAATCTTATACATATATATAAATATTAACCATTAATCTTATAATAGTATAAGGGTTGAATTTTAACTTTTAAAACTCTAAGGGTTTGGAATTAAAGCTTGTGTGAGACTTTACAAATTCCAAAACTTGAGGGCAAGTTTTGAACAATTCAAAAACTTTTGGATATTTATAACTTATGAGTTTTAATTAAGTGTTGAAAACTTTTAATGAAGAGTCTCATGGAAATCCATAACTTGAGGACAAGTTATGGAGTCCATAAAAACATTTATTAGAAAAAACTTTTGGAATTCCATAACTTCAGGACAAGTTATGGAGTTTATTCAATGTCATAAAGATCAAGAATTATTCTCTCAAACAATTTGCAAAAAATTCCTATGATCTATCAAAACTCATAAGTTCATGAACATTCATAATCAACAACTTTCAAGAATCATATAAGCATATATAAACTTGTAACTTTGATTATAACTTTGAAATTGGTCCACCATCATCATTACCACATCAAAAACAGGTTTTATAAGTTCAAAACAGTTTAAGGTAATGTTTCTAGAAAAACCTTGAGAGAATAATGTGAATGCCTCAAGTGGAATCACAAATCACCATAAACTTGGAAAAACCTTGAGAGAATAATATGCTATGTAGAAATCGGCCACCACAAAGTCTCACACAACTAGTTGCCATTTCTTGTAATATGTGCATCTTTATATATTGTGGAGAATTAGGGTAAACCCTAATAACCCATGTCTTTTCCTTTCCAAGGATCCATGGGTTAAAATCTCCATGGATCATCCATGGACCCCCATGCATGCTTAGCCCATTCCTAATGAGTTTAAGCCCACATTATATAAAATGCAATAGCCCATGTTTAATTAGTCTTCCTTTTAATCACTAAATTAATTCATAATTAATTTAAGACTAAAACTAATTAAATAACATGACTTCATATTAATATATTATAACTTATAATATATTAATAAATCATAAACATACTATTCTCATAAGATTATCCATATAAATTGTTGGTGAAGTGCAACCCAAATGGACCATGTCGGGTCAGGTCAAGTATATACCAAATAAGTTATGGACTTAGACAGCTTATCCAACAGTTTTGACTTCCAGAATAATTATATTATTCAAACTATCCACAAGAGATCATACATTGGAAGAAGGTATTGAAGCAAGACTGTCATAATTTGGCTTGTAGATTTTTCTGAATTGTATTAGACATAGCAATGTTTGCTGCAACATTCAGGAGTGCTCATAAGGTCTGAGTATTGGATTAAACCCACACTCACTTGTATCACTTCATGGAGTTTATCTCGAGTGATCCTGAGACGATAATATTATATAAGTCTTCAAACCAAGAGATATGAGTTGTTGACTATGAGTTGGTTGTGCATTGATAGTATGAAACCGCTTCAGTAACTTGATGCTACAAAACGTATTGTTGTGTACAATTTGATGAGTAGTTAGTACAAGCATATGAGTCGAAGTTTATATGTTCATTTTAGTCCTTAGAGGATTAAAATTAATATCTTGGGCCCCTCGATGATTTTTTTTTGACTTATGTGTCGGGCTCGGTCAGAACTCAATTGATTTGTTCCTTTAAGTTCTATGTCAAACAAATCGGAAATCAGGAAACACACTGCTAGACAATAAGTATGACGTTGTTCCATGTATTTTTCCAGATGATATCTTGAGAACAGAGGATTATATGATCACTTATCTAAATTGGAGCATCTCAATTCGACATAGGCTTTTAAGATCTACGATTGCTAGTCGGTGTTTTAAGTCGTACTTGCAGTTATAGTTATTAGACTTATCCAAGTGGGAGACTGTTGTATTTAGTGATATGTGCATAATTAGTCATATATTTTGTGTTAAATCTTAATACTTTTTGGCTACTTTACTGCAAATTATGAACAAAACATACTTAAATATGTCTAAAATGTAGTTGTAGCCTAAAAGATGAGCTCGGAAGCAAAAGGAAGCAGAAAAAGCGATAGGATGCTCGGGAATTGAAGAAAGCAGAAAGGGAAAAAACCCAGAAGAACTCAGCAAGTTGCGTGCCTACTCGCCGAGTAGCTTTGAAGATTCGCAAACAAATAAGATTCCTTTCCGCATACGGATTTTAAGTGAGGGACTCACCAAGTCGGTCTATGGACTCGACGAGTAGCCCTTATTTTTAGATTCTATATAAAGGGATTTAATTCACGAATTTGGGACTTCTCTCTGGAACCCTTGAAGGTTAATTTGCGATTCAAGTTGCTGCTAGGGCTCTAGAACCTGAAGATCAAGCGTAAGCATTCGATTTTGGGGAGATCAAGGCAATTCAAGTGTACTCTTTACTTAATCATTTGTTTAAACTATGTTTGCATCAACTGATTTCGTTTTTGAGTTGTTTCCTGTTTTAATTATGAAGCTAAAAACTCATAACTTCTATTTAGGATATATGACTTTATGAATATGGTTTGATTTTATGATTGGATTAATTTAATTTGGTAATTTTGTTTTGTTAAGCTTGTTAAAGAACCTTATGTGTTAATTACAACAATTTTATGTTAATTAAGCAGCATATTAAGTTGCATGAACATCTCTTAATTGTTAATCTCATATGATTTGTGTGAAAACATTGTTATATGCCTAAGAATAGCGAACGTGAAACTAGGGTTAACTAGAAAATAGGTAAATTAATGTGTGAGCTTTTATGACGAACCATCAACAAGAGGTTAATTGAATTAGCAATTTCATTAACTACTACAAGTCTTACTTAACCCGAATCAATAAACTAGGAAATCTATTAGTTTAATCACTTTATCACTGCTTAAATTGATTTGTTTTCTAAGGATTAGTAATAGCAAACGTGAACCTAATCACACTAATCGGTAGCCAATGCCAATTAATCCATTGCACTTGTCATAAAATCAACCATAGGAATAAATGATTCAAAACCTAAACATTAGTCTTTTCCATTATTGAATTTAGTTGATATTCGTTTGCTTAGTTGTTAGTTGCTTAGTTGAGTATTAGTTAAGTACTTAGGTTTCTAGTCTTGCAAAACTAGAGAAACCCCTTTCTTTTATTGTTTGTTTCTAGATAATATTAGTAATTAGCTTAATTGTCGTTCCCTGTTTTCGATAACCTGCTTGCTAAACTATACCACCAATCGACAGGTACATTGCCTTTTGTGTGTCTAATTCATATAAAAAAAAGTAGAATTAAAACTAGTGCATTCAACACACATCAAGTTTTTGGCGCCGTTGTCGAGGAATGGTTCAAATTGTTAATTTTATTTGCTAATTGTTATCATTTTAAATTTATTGATTATTTTTTTACATTTAATTTAATTTTTATTTTTATTTTTATTTATTATGCATTTTCCAAATATCGATGTTCTTGATGCTTTTCTTGAGGAAGTAGTACAGGAAATTGAGCAAGAAGATGAGCAGTATGACTCAGTTGATGATTTGAAGAAATTTGGAAGATGGTTAGATAACATCATGCCTAACAAACAAGAGCAATCTGAGTTACAAGAGCTAGAGTTACAAGATGAAGAATTTAATCCAAAAAAAGATTTGGAAGAGCTAGAAAGATTGTTGGCAGAGGGGTCAGACGAAGAACAAGAACAAGCTGAGTTTCATGAACCAAGCCGTGCATTGACCATTACCATGACATGGCCCCCTGTATTTCCGATTTTTCTTTTGAAAGCATGGGCTAACGATTCCAACTTTGGACAAATTTCTGAAGCACGATCCATTTTTGATTAGTACCCGACCGATTCCATCCCTTGTCAAGATTCTTAGGTTAAATGAATTAAAGCTCGTTTGGCCAATTCTTGAAGCAAAGAGCCAAATTTTACGAATTGGTCCAAAAAAGATATTTAATGCAATAGATGGATTGGAATTGATTTTATTGGAAGTTTATTAAGTTGGGATTCCAGCTCAAGACTCGCACAAAAAGTAGTGCTTGCGGGAGGCAACCCGTCGTTTGAGTTTGATTTTCTTTTTCTTTTTCTTCTAGTAATTAGGGTAAATTAGGAATTATAAGTTTGATGTTTGTTTTCCTTGTTATTATGTACCTTTTTTTGTCTTTGATATTTGCAGATGTTAGGGTGAGATTAGAGCGATTTCTTAAAGCATGAAGGAAACAAAGTGAGGGGTCGAGTCTAGACGAGAAGATTAGAAGATTTGAGTCGTATTGTGTGTCTAATGTTTAATTGGTTGAAGAGGAGTCTAGTTACTAAAGAAAAATGAGGGGGTGTATTACCTTAATACCCTCCTGAAACCTCAAAATAGACCTGAAGTAGAAAGAAGAATTTACATGATCCCCGACAAAAACTCGTCGAGTGCTCTCTTACTAGGGGTGAGCACGGTGCGGTTCGGTGCGGTTATTAGCCAAAACCTCACCACTAACCGCAAATGCGGTTAATCCATTTTCAAAACCACTTGGTGTGGTTATTTTAGCGGTGCGGTTAGGTAGTTACATTTGCGGTGCGGTTTTGTTTTTTTTGTGTTGCGGTTATTAACCGCATGGATTTGGTACAGTTATTTTGTGTGATTTTTAACCACAGTTTAGAGCTCAAACGGTTTTAAAAGTTCAAACATATTACTTGTAATGATAAAAAAATATCATAAGGTATAAGACAGTTAACTTAAATCACAAACAACAAATATCTTAAAAACGTAAAATCAATAGTAATTAACAATAAATATCTTAAAATTGTCTAATTTCATCATTTTTCAAAGTTAAACATCACAAAAACCAACACTTTTGTCTTCTAGTATTTTATTTATCTTTCATCCATAAAACTTGTCTTATTTTTAATATTTAATATATAAATAATTAATAAAAAAATTGTATATAATATATCCGGTGCGGTGCGGTTTTTTGCGGTTGTTGAAAACTAATAACCACACCGCACTGCAAATTTGTTTTTGAAAAACAGAAAACCTCACCACCGGTTTTTATTGCGGTTGCGGTTTATGCGGGTTTTTGCGGTTAATTTTAGTTGCAGTGCGATTTTTGCTCACCCCTATCTCTTACAACTCGACGAGTCCAATAGAAAATTCGCAATTTCTACCCATATCACACTTCAACTCGACAAGTCTTCACGTACAACTCGACGAGTTGCTCAACTAATTTTCTTTCATGTTTTCGACTTGATTCCATTCAAGGAGGGAATTTTCCATATTTTTTGAAGTCCATTTTTGAAGTTTTCCAAGAAGCATTTTCCGGTATATTTGGAGCTGAACTACACGAGACATTTGAAACCCAAAGCGTGGATGAGTTGTTCCCATGCAAAACTCAGCTGAAATTGGAGCTTAAAAAGAAGAATATCAACCTCGCAATTACTATCCCAGGGGAGTTTGTTCTAATTATCTCTTTACTTTTATATTTTTTTTATCATGCATAACATGCAATGGGGACATTGCATAAATTAAGTGTGGGGTAGGGGGTTGGTTACATTAGTTGAAATTTTAGTTAAATTTTGAAATTTTTGCATAAAAATTGTTAGGGCTAATTTAGAAAATTTTGGTAAAAGCAATTAGGAATCATGCTAGTATTATGTTTGATGATTTTATGAAGAACCCAAATGTTTAGTTTAGCCAATATACGTTATAATGCATTTGTGGCCTCCTTTATTCTAGTGAAATCATGGGACAAAAACACATGGCTTAGTTTGAGGGACGCACTATGTTTAGCATCGTGTATTTGAAATGTATCCAGGAAAACTAATACTTTAACCAATAAAGGTTGAGTTGAGTGCCCTTGCTTAAGCATGTAGGTTTTGAGTTAAAAAAAGTGAGTTACATGTGAAAAAAAGAGAGAGAGAATTAAAAGAAAAGTTGTAAGAATTTTGAAGCAATCAAGTGAAGATCAAAAGATCAAAGTTCTGAAGAAATTCAAAAAGTTGAAGATACCAAAAATCAAACAACAAGTTGGTGAATTCAAGGAAATCAAAGATCAAATATCAAAGAAGTGATGAATTCCAAATAAGCTCTATAGTGGTATCAAAAAGTTGTAATTTTCTAGATTATGTATGCTTGGGTTGCTTGATCAACAATACCTTGAGGTTAGGAAGTTTTCTACGGATGGATTCGGAGGGACGCATAAAATGAGTGTTGTTTAAAAGCTGTGGGTGAGTGTTTATGAGGATTTTGGGTATTTAGAATTAGGGGGTCCTTAGGAAAAATTTTAAACATAAATGCATGCGTTGCAGTCTTGGCATAATCGTTGGGTTTGATTGAAATTATTTTATGTGATGCTAGTATATTAAAATTCAGTTTTGTTTGGTGGAAGCAAAAGTTAAGTGTGGGATATTTTGATATGTGCATAATTAGTCATATATTTTGTGTTAAATCTTACTACGTTTTGGTTATTTTACTGCAAATTATAAACAAAAGTTACTTAAATATGTCTAAAATATATTTGTAGCCTAAAAGATGAGCTCGGAAGCAAAAGGAAGCAAAAAAAGAAATAGGAAGCTCGGGAATTGAAGAAAGAAGAAAGAAGGGAAAAAAACCTAAAGAACTTGGCGAGTTGGGTGCCTACTCGCCGAGTAGCTTCGAAGATTCGCGAACAAATAAGATTCCTTGCCGCATATGGATTTTAAGTGAGGGACTCGCCGAGTCGGTCTATGGACTCGACGAGTAGCTCCTGTTTTCAGAAACTATATAAAGGGCTTTGATTTAGGAATTTGGGACTTCTCTCAGGAACCCTTGAAGATTAATTTGCGATTCAAATGCTACTAGGTTTCTGGAACCTAAATATCAAATCTAAGCATTCGATTTTGCGGAGATCATGGCAATTCAAGTGTACTCTTTACTTAATCTTTTGTTTAAACTATGTTTGCATCAATTGATTTCATTTTTGAGTTGTTTCCTGCTTTAATTATGAGCTAAAAACTCATAACTTCTGTTTATCATAGATGACTTTATTAATATGGTTTGATTTTATGATTAGATTAATTTAATTTGGTAATTTTGTTTTGTTAAGCTTGTTAAAGAACCTTATGTGTTAATTACAACTATTTTCTGTTAATTAACCAACATATTAAGTTGCATGAGAATCTCTTAATTACTAATCTCATATGATTTGTCTGAAAACATTGTTATATGCCTAGGAATAGCGAACGTGAAACTAGGGTTAACTAGAAAATAGGTAAATTAATGTGTGAGCTTGTGTATTGAACCATCATCAAGAGGTTAATTCTATAAATTGTCTTCTCAATAAAACAAATCAAACAAAAAGAAAATATTTTTGGATTTTTGTTTAAGTAAAAGAAAATAACAAAAATAAGATGATCTTTTTGGAATTTTTGAAATCTTCAAAACAAACAAACAAAACAAAAATATTTTTGGTATTTTTGATTTTTCGACAAATAAAAGTAATAGACTTTAAAAAAATTTCATACTAACGAAAATTTTGTGACAATTTGTCAAAAAAAAAATTTAAGACATACTAATGAAAAGTTTGACGTGCTAACAAAGATTTTGTTACAAAGCAAAATTTACATGATGTCGAAATCGAAGCGTGTCGAAGTGCTGAATATGAACAGTAACCGCTGAACGCTTAATGATTTTCTTTTAAAGATCACTCAGCACCTCTGAATCTACACTTTGGAAACTTTAGTTCTTTTCATTCTTTCGAAATTAATCCAGGAATTGAATTTCTTTCAATCATTCCAAGACCCCCCAAAATTCTCATGAATGACTTTTCATCTAAAGGCTTTGTGAAAATATCAACAAGTTGATCGGTTGTTTTCACAAAGTGAACCTCAATATTGTCATCTTCCACATGATCTTTTATAAAATGATAACGAAGAGCAATGTGCTTGGCTTTCGAATGTTGCATAGGATTGTGACAAATGCGTATTGCACTTTTTGAATCACAATATAATGGAATTTTCTTCATGTTGATTGCATAATCATGCAGTTAGCTTTGAATCCAAATAATTTGAGAAGTGAAAGCTGCAGCAACCACATATTTTGCTCTACCGTCGAAATCGAAACACATGTTTGTTTCTTTGATTGCCAGCACACAAGTTTTCCATCAAGTAATTGACATCTGCCACTTGTGCTTTTTCTATCAAGATTACAACCCCTATATCATCATCTAAATATGCTTGTATGAAAAATCTTGTTTTCGAAGGATACCACAATCCTAACGAAGTAGAACCTTTAAGATATCGAAAAATATTCTTCACTGCTGTTAAATGTGGTTCTCTAGGATTTTATTGATATCTGGCACTATTACCAACATAAAACATAATGTTAGGTCTACTTGCCATAAGGTAAAGTAACAAATCTATCATGCTTCTGTATAAAGTAAGATCAACATCAGGTTTATCTAACGAAGGTGTGAGCCTTGTTCCAACCGCCAATGGTACTTGTAATTTCGTGATATTCGTCAAGCCAAAATTTTCAAGAAGATTCTTTGTGTATTTATCTTGATTTATAAAAATTCCTTCTCTTCTTTGACAAATATTCAATCCTAGAAAATTGTTTATTTTTTCCATCACGCTCATTTCGAATTTGCTCTTCGTTAAATTTTTGAATTCACTAGACAATACAGGGTCAGTTGAGCCAAAAATAATATTATCAACATAAATTTGAACAAGCATTAAATGATTTCCAACCTTCTTTCTAAAAAGAGTGGGATCAACAGATCCTTGCTTAAATTTCAAAAGTTTTAAAAAGTTTGTCAAAGTTGCATACCATGCTCGTGGTGCTTGTTCTAACCCATAAATAACTTTATCTAGGATATAACAATGATCAGGATATTATTCATTAATGAAACCTGGAGGTTGCTCCACATACACTATCTCTACGAGTTCACCATTTAGAAATGCACATTTGACATCCATTTGATAGACATCGAAGTCTTTATGAGCTGCATAGGCTAAAAATATTCAAACAGCCTTGAGTCTTGTGACATGGGCAAAGGTTTCTTCATAATCGATACCTTCTTGTTGCGAATAACCTTTTACAACTAGCCTAGCTTTATTTCGAAAAATTTTACCATCTTTTTCAGTTTTATTTTTTAAAGTCCATTTTAATCTGACAATCGAAACATCTTTTGGTTTAGGAATTAATCTCCAAACCTTGTTTCTTTCAAATTCAGCCAATTCATATTTCATTGCAACAACCCAATCTAAGTGTTCCATGGTAGCCTTAACTGACTTTGGTTCAATTTTCGAAATAAAAACATTAAACATGCAAAACTCTTGATGAATATTGAGTACCTCATTCTTTGCACGTATTTGAGCTCTTGTTAGGACTCCTTCATGTAGATTTCCTATCACTTGTTCTGTAGGATGACTTTTAACCCATTTATCCATTAGAGGATATGTTGGATCAAAATCTAATGGTGCATCTACTAACATTTCTTCAGTTTCGGAACCTGCAACAGAAACATTATCACTTAGATCATGAAAAGTTTCATCTTGATTATTATTTTACATATTTAGCTCCCCCTCGACAATTTGCAGGTTGCTCCCTCTCAACATCATCATCTATTCTTCGATTCTCCCCCTCCACTTGATCATTTAATATACTTTCGCAATTTCCAGAAGAAGATGATGTCAAGTTTTTATCAACAACATCTTGAGTAAATGTCAAACAATCAGAATGCTTGGATGATTCCGGAAGTCGATTATCTTGAGCATTGATTTCAGCATCTGCAGCTCTGTCTGGAACACCAAAAATTAAATCATAATCAAAATCATACGAATTATGACTTTCATATTCATCTATTGATTCATTAAGAATTGGTTTTTGTTCGAAACATTTTTCAACTTGTTTGATATAATAATCATCAAACGTAAGATTGAATGTTTCTTCAATTTTCCTTGTTCGTCTATTCAACACTCAATATGCAACCGAATTATGAGAATAACCCAAGGAAATTCCTTCGTCAGCTTTAGACTGAAATTTCAAAAGATTATCCATGGAATTCATGATAAAATACCTACAACCAAAAACATGAATGAATTTGACATTAGGTTTTCGGTTATTGATAATTTCATAAGGGTTTATGCTGAATCGTCGATGAATAAAAGATCAATTCTGAGTAAAACATGCAGTAAAGACTGTTTCGGCCCATAGATATTGAGGAAGGTTCATATAAATGAGCATTGTTCATGCTACTTCGCAAAGAGATCGATTTCACCTTTCAACAACACCATTTTGCTGCAGTGTGTATGGTGAAGAAAAATTATGCGAAATGACCTTGTCAATTAAAAACGAATTGTTCTTAGATTCGGAACCATTATCACTCTTGATTTTTTGAACTTTCTTCTTCAAACTTGTTTCCATCTTTTTCATAAAATCAATCATTATTTGAGCAACTTCTGATTTTAACCATAGAAAATAAACCCAAGTAAATCGAGAAAAATCATCAACAATGACTAAAATGTACTGTTACTTGTTGAGAGTTTCAACTGTCGATGTTCCACATAAGTCAATGTGAAGTAATTCCAATGGTTCGACAATTTTTGAATCGATGATAATTGGATGACCTTTTTTATGTTGCTTTCCTTGTTCAAAAGTTGCACACAAAGTATCATTATCAAACTTTAAAATAGGTAAACCTCTTACCAAATCTTGAACCACCAATTTTTTCAAATTTCGAAAGTTCAAATGTGAAAGCCTTCGATGCCAAAGTCAACTAACATCTGAAGAAGCTTTCAAAAGTAAGCATATTAAGGGGTTTCCAACAATAGGATTGATGTCAAGAGTAAACATGTCACCTTTTCTTTTGGATTTGAGCAAAACTTCTTTTGTATTAATATTCAAAATTATGCTTCCTTCTTCATTAAACACTACTTGGTTACCAGTGCCGATAACAAGTTGTGAAACACTAATAAAATTATGTTTAAGACCTTCGACATAAGCAACTCGATTTACAGTAAACTTCCCATTCGTGACTTTATCGTATCCCTTGACTTGACACTTTTGATTGTTACGAAATTTCACAACACCAGCATTTTCTAAACCTCGATAATCACGTAAATTCTATTTCTTTCCAGTCATGTGATGAGAGCAACCGTTATTAATATATCATTTTTCATCATATTGTTCGCCACATAAAACCTGCAATCAGTGAAAAAAATTTAGGTACCCAAGGTTGTTTGGGTCCTTTGTGATTAGTTTGAAACACATTGTGAACTAAAGATCCTAAAATCCATTTACGAACTTTTGATTTAACACTATCAATTAAGTCCACTTCATTTGGTAAAGGCTCAAATATATAAGATTTCAAAAGTTTAGGACTTTCACTGACTTTCACCTTTAGATTCTCAGATTGTTGCTTTGTTATCTTTTCTTTCGAAACAGGATGCCAAGCATTAACAAAAGATGTCGAGTCTTTCGATGAGGAACTAATATTCGACATTTCGTTCAAATAATCTTCATAAGCATTTTTGATTTGTTGTTGAGAATATTTTCCTGTTTGATAAGACTTTCCTTTGCCTTCAAGCCAATGATCGAAATTTTTCCCACTTGATCTACCCTTGGTATATGAAACTTTAAAGACATGTTGTGTTGGGGGATTGGGAAAGTTTGGTTGTTGAGGTGTGAATTTGACATTTCATTTTGTGTAACCTGTATCAACTTTTTGTGGTTCAACCTTTGCCTCAAAACACTGTTGGGACTTTTTCAATGAAAATGATTTGGTTGTTCTTTGAAACGATTTTCAAAAACCATTATGCAAATACCTTGTTTGATTATTATGATGAGATTCCGAATTTGAAAATTTCTTTTCATGAGATGTGTTACTTTGAGTTCGTGGAAAAAAATTAGTTTCATGATTTTTTATTTTCGAAACAACTGCATGTGAAGTTGATTTAGAAAAATGCTTTTTCGACAGAGCGGGATTTTTCTTTTCAGTACTTTTGTTTTGCAAAGCATTTTGTTTCTTTCGAGACTCAACACTTTGCCAAAATATTTTCTTTCTTGCCTGTCTCTTAGAAAATCCATTTTCTTTTGAAAACTTGTTAATTTGATCTTTAAATTCGTTTGAATTTATTTTTGCATTTTGTGATTTGACTTCCATTTGCGTTTCAACTTCTTTTGAAATTGTTGATTTTTCAACCCATTTTCTTTGAGGTTTGTGTCTTTGAAAAGTATATGAGTTCTTTGTTAGATTGTTTTCAACAACACTTTGATTTGAGAAAAAACATTCTTTTGAAGTTTGCTTATTATCTTCATCTACTAGTTTGTTAAATTCACGTTTAATATTTTTAACATTCCTAGTTGTAACAAATACTTTGTTTGGAAAAATGACATCATCTGTGCACTTGAAGTTGGGATACACAATCGTATTTGTTTCAAAATAATGAGCCCCTTTTTCTTTCATCACTTAGTCGAAATTTTCTGTTTCACCATACACCTAATCAACAACAATTCTTGATTTTTCCCATTCTTTTGAAACATCTTTGTTGTTTGTGGAGCTTTTGACTATTCATCATCACTACTGTCAGTTTGACTATCTCTGACACTAACATGATCAAAATTACAAACTTTTGAAGTGGAGGCTTGATCAGTGTCAGTCTTAGCTAACAAATTATTATATTTTTCTTTGCCTTTACTCAAACATGTGACATTAATGACAGACAATTGAGAACAATCGACATCTTCAATTTCGTTGATTTCGCTAAAACTGTCAGAATTATCTTCAATATCAACGAAATTAGATTGATTGTCAGATTTCGAATTCTCGGTTCTTTTCAAAAGTTGAAATTGTTCGTTTTTGGTTAAGGTGTCATTCACAATGTCAACTAATTCATTAGTATCCAGACATTCATAAATTTTGACAATTCCATACGCAAAACGATTATCTGGAACTTTATCAAAATCTGAAATATTCTTTTCACAATCATAAGAAGTTTCATCTACTTTCTCCCTTTCAAAAACTAAGAACGGTAGAAGCTTCCTATGTTGTTCTCTACTAATTTCACAAGAATGATGTAATTTAGTTAATTTTCCATATAGCCTCTTAGCAGTATTACAATAGATGTTTCTATGTTTCAATAGAATCTTCTTATCAGTGCTAAGATTATCCCTATCTACCATAATATTCGTTATATGCAACTCTAAACAATCTATCTTAGACTTCTTTATTTCCAAGATTCTTTGAGTTTCTAGTAACTGAGTACTAGCTTTCTTAGCTTCATTGCTAGCAGAAATAACAAGATTATTCACATAAGTAACAGAAGCATCAAAATCAGTTAATACAGAATCATATGCAGATGAAGGAATATTAAAAGACTGAACTAAAGAACGTACCTTGGTAGTCATTGGTGCAGTATCTCCATACTTCGAAACGAAACATGTAACGACCCAACTTTTTACAAGGAATTTTTTTGTTTTAATTAATCGGACCAATTACATATTCCATAGATTTCCAAAAAAAAAATGTTTCCAATTCACAATTATTACATCATTGTTGTCCTTTTTGAAAACATTAGAGAGTCCCATACATCCAAAGAGAGGTAGATTACACGCCATGTCATCACGCCTTGCCCTTGCCCTTAGGCTCCGAAGTACCTGAAACAATCAACAACCTGTAAGCGAAATGCTTAGTGAGTTTCCCAGAGCATACCACACACACAATCCACATATCACATATCTTGCTAGCTATAAAAGCTACACACATATCAGATACCCTGTAAGCTATAAAGCTACACACATATCACGTAAGCCATGCATACATACACCTGTAACAGTGCCATGGACTACCCCACATGGTCTTTACCTAGGACAGCCATGGGCTCCCCCACATGGTCTTACATCCAATGTCATGGGCTAACCCACATGGTCTTAACCTAGGACTACCATGGGCTACCCCACATGGTCTTACATCCAATGCCACGGGCTCCCCCCGGGGTCTTCATACAACATGCAATCACATACCATAGCAACACACAAAACATCTAACACATTTATCATAATCACATAATGGGCCGGCTTGGTGCCTTAGACCCATAGGTATGGTGAGGAGACTCACCTGACACGAATGTTGAACTGACACTTTGCGACCAAAATACCCCACGAGCTGCTCCAACTCAACTGCCTATAAGCGACATTCAATAACCAGACATTACCACCAAAGTCCGCCCTGGTCAACTTCAGATAAGTTCAAGTCAACAGCCCATGTTGACCCTAACTCGCCGAGTACAACTAGTGACTCGTCGAGTTTCCCGGGATATAGTCTACTCGTCGAGTTGTTCCTTCAACTCGTCGAGTTTACATCAAACTTCATCCGGCTCGCCGAGTTGTTCATCCAACTCGTCGAGTCTAAAGCAAAATTCATCAGACTTGCCGAGTTGTTCATCTAACTCGTCGAGTTCATGTTAATCTTCATATGACTCGCCGAGTCACCTCTTGCGACTCGCCGAGTCCTTACAAATCTGAGGTCATATAGACTCATTTGAGCCATGCAAAGCCTCCATATGACAGATCTAGGCTTCTAAGGCATGCCTTTCACGTAAAGTTGCAAACTTTACATGTGTGCAAGGCTTTTAAGCTCTAAAATAGAAATTATAAGCTTGGAATGGAGTCAGACACTTAAGGGGAGGCTCATGTTAGGCACAACTGATAACTTTATGCATGTAACGTCCAAAGGGAGTCCAGATCTGAAGTTACAACTTCAGATCTTGGATTAAGCTCAAAATCCCTTTCTTAGAATCCATGCAAAAGAGGGCTTTAGGTGGAAATGAGACAAGGAATAGCCTAATACCTTCAGGGAGTGCTTCACAAGAGTGGATCTTGAATCCCCCCACGAGTTCTTTGCTTCCTCTAGCTTGCTTCCTCAAGTGCTCCCTTCACCAAGTCCTTCCTTCAAGCTTAAACTCACTTAAGATCACACACACACACACACACACGAATCAGAGTTTTGGAAGATGAGGAGCTGTAAAGGGAAAGTTGGGGGAGGCTAATGACCCCTTTAAATAGGGCGCCTGGACTCGGCAAGTAGTTCATTACACTAATCGGACTAACCCGCTACTACTCGACGAGTAGGGAAGCCAACTCGTCGAGTAGGTCCTTCAAAATTCAAACAATGGCAATATTATTATTAGTACCTGAGAATCAGGGTGTTACAACTCTCCCCCACTTGAATTAGGCTTCGTCCTCGAAGCCTGTTGGTCCAAACAACTCCGGATAGAAGCCTTGCATTTCATCTTCCGATTCCCAGGTCCATCCGGAACCCTTTCAGTGCTGCCATTGCACCTTTACCAACTTCACTTCCTTATTCCGAAGCTTCTTTGTCTTCTTGTCTAAAATTTCCACTCGTCTCTCAACATAATTCAGGCTCCCATCCAACTGAATGTCGTCCAAGGATATGACTGAGGACTCGTCGGCAACACACTTCAGAAGATGGGACACATGGAAAGTGTTGTGAATCCGACTAAGCTCCTCTAGAAGCTCTAATCGATATGCCACCTTGCCCACCCGGGCTATGATCCTGAACAGACCTATGAACCGAGGCCCCAATTTTCCCCTCTTGCAGAACCGGATAATCCCTTTCCAGGGTGACACCTTCAGTAAAACAAAGTCTCCCTCCTTTGAGATCTTATTGCCGTCGGTCCGCATAGCTCTTCTGATGGCTCTACGCGACTTGCAACCGGTCGCATACCTGCTGAATCAATCTGGTGGTCTCGAGTACCACCTCTGTGCTTCCCAAAACCCGATGCCCAACTTCTTCCCAGCACACTGGGGTCCTGCACCTCCGCCCATATAACATCTCAAATGGTGCTCGGTCAATACTGGCATGATAACTGTTATTGTACGAAAACTCTGCCAGTGGAAGATACATATCCCAACTTCCTCCGAAATCCAGTACACTTGCTCTTAGCATATCCTCGAGTGTCTAGATCGTCCTCTCACTCTGGCCGTCAGTCTGGGGGTGATATGTCATACTAAAGTGCAACTTGGTACGTGGAACTTCCCCCAAAACCTGGATGTAAACCGAACATCTCTGTTTGAAACCACTGATACCGGCACTCCGTGCCTAGCCACCACCTCTCGAACATAAATGTCTGCCAACTTCTCCACAGATATACTCTCGGAGATCGGAATGAAATGAACACTCTTCGTCAGTCTATCCACGATCACCCATATGGCATCTACTACCCTCGCTGTCCGTGGTAGCTTGGTGATGAAATCCATAATGATCTCTTCCCACTTTCACATGGGAAGGGCTAATGGTTGAACCTTTCCATGAGGTCGCCGGTGCTCGGCCTTGACCTTCCTGCAGGTTAGACACCGCTCCACATACCCGGCGATCTCTCGATTCATGCAGGGCCACCAATAGCTCAGCCTCAAATCCCTATACATTTTTCTTGCACCTAGATGTATAGAAAATTTGGACTTATGCGCCTCCTCTAACAGTCTCTGCCTCACTCCCCCTGACATCGGCACCCATACTTGGCCACACTGCGTCAATAAACCACGACTATTCTTAACAAACAAAGGATATTGCCCCCGAATTCTTTCCAGTTTCCAGTTCTCTTTCTTCACCCCCTCGACCTGAGCCTCTCGAATCATGTCTATCAAGGGTGGAATTACCGTCACCCTCATACAAATACCCCTAGTTGGCGACCCTATCGCCTTACGACTCAATGCATCGGCCACTACATTGGCCTTCCCCGGATGGTACAGGATCTCACAGTCATAGTCCTTCAACACGTCCAACCATCTCCTCTGTCGTATATTCAGGTTCTGCTGGTTCATCAAATACTTCAAACTCTTGTGATCGGTATACACAACGAATTTCACCCCATACAAATAATGCCTCCAAATTTTGAGGGCAAACACTACTGCCGCCAATTCCAGATCATGCGTGGGGTAATTTGCCTCATGAGGCTTCAACTGCCTCGAGGCATATGCGATCATGTGCCCCCTCTGCATCAGTACCACACCCAAACCTGAAATCGATGCATCACAATATCCCATGAAATCATCCAATCCCTCGGGCAGTACTAGGATTGGAGCCTCGCATAATTTCCGTCTCAGGGTCTCAAAAGCCCTCCGCTGTTCCTCACCCCATCGAAACGCCACATTCTTCTTGGTCAAACGGGTCAGTGGCACATCAGTCTTAGAAAAATCCTTGATAAATCTCCGGTAATAACCCACTAAGCCCAAGAATCTACGTATCTCGAAGACATTCCTCGATACTTCCCATCGCATCACAGCTTTCACCTTCGCTAGGTCAACCGAAATACCCTCTTGATTGATGACATGACCCAAAAACTGTACTTCCCGCAACCAAAATTTGCACTTGGATAACTTCGCATACAGCTTCTCCGTCCTCAAGGTCTCCAGCACCTCTCTCAAATGAGGGAAGTTCGGCCCAAGGTATATCGGACCGTTCAGGGTTGTAGCCCGGGTGGGCAAGGTGGCGTACCGGCTGGATCTGCCAACCGAGCTCAGTCAGATCCATAGCACTTTACACGTCTCTCAGCTGCGGAAGTGCCTAGTGGATGATACGGCGGTGGTACCCTTGGAGGACATTCAGGTTGATGGCAGCCTGAATTACATCGAGCGACCTGTGGCGATCCTTGACCGGAAGTCGAAGGATCTGAGGAAAAAAAGAATAGAACTCGTGAAAGTGCAGTAGCAGCACCAAAAGGGGTCGGAGTCGACTTGGGAGCCTGTGAGTGAGATGATGGAGCACTACCCGAGCTGTTTCAGGATCGAGCGGCAGACTTCGAGGACAAAGTCTAAAATAAGTGGGGGAGATTTGTAGCACCTGGTTCTTGGTAGGTATTATGTTATTAAATCCTCATTTGTTTTGCATTTTTGACCTTGGACTCGGCGAGTCGAAGGACGGACTCACCGAGTAGAAGCGGGATGAGGTGCGGAGTTTAAGCTGCGGACTCAGCGAGTCGAGTCTCGGACTGCCGCTGTTTGGACAAAAACCCTAATCCAGGGGTTTGCATCCTATTTAAACGACCTTATGCAGCCTCCTCTTCCCTTTATGCTCCCAAACACTCCTCATAGCAAACCCTAGCCGTTTTTGTGAAGATCTTAGGATTTTTGAGTGATTCTTGTGAGTTTTGATCTCAAGGAAGAAGGAAGAGCATAGAAGGATCAAGAGGGGACTGAAGGATTCGAGTTTGGTTCATCATTTGCAGTCTTTGGAAGGTATAAAGTCTGAACCTTGCTCATTCTTTTGTTAGATCCCTCTTTGGGGTGATTTAGGGCTTTTATAAGCCATTTTTGGTGGCCAACCATGTTTGCAAACATGGTTGGGGGTTTGGGCTTCTGTATCATGTCATTTTTGAGCCACAAGTCAGATCTAGGTTTCTTTTTGCACCAAGGAAGGCCCCATGCAACAAAAGAACCATTTTAGAGCCTTTTAAGCTCTAATGTCCCATGCATGCACGTAAAGTTTGTAACTTTACATGCTATATCGAGTTTAAGGGTCTGGATCTATCATTTGGTTAAGTGTTGTCAGAAATCGAAGTTCTTAGTAAGGAATGTGATAGATTCAGCAAGTGGGCGAGTCCAAGGGTTTTGGTCCCATATCAGTGAGGGTCATAAGGACCAGTTGAGTGTGGAAGGTTTTAGGAGTCCCTGGGAGTGACCTAACATTCTGGACTAAGCAAAGTGTTCTGGGAATTCATGGTACTCGGCGAGTGCATGAACGGACTCGGCGGGTCCAAGACAATCTTCATGGAACTCGACGAGTTGTTCATCAACTCGGCGAGTCGAGGACAAAACGTGTTCATAGGATGAAGAGTAACTCGACGAGTTTTTCATACAACTCGGCGAGTCAAGTCAGGACAGGAGTATCAGTTGATGATGAACTCGACGAGTTGTTCATACAAGTCGGCGAGTCAGATGTGGATTCATTCGGTGTTCATTTAGAAGGAAAACTCATCGAGTCATTACCTAACTCGACGGGTAGAGACGGGTATGAGGTCTGATGGAAGGATAGGGACTCGGCGAGTCAGGTCAACTGGAAGTTGACTTTGACTTTGACTTGGTCAAGGGGTAAAATGGTCATTTTATCCTAAGGGTAGATGTCAGCTTCTGACTAAGTGTTTTGTGGGAATTTTAGCCGGAGGACTTCCAGAGCAACAGCGGCAGCAGTCAGTGGATTCCCGCACAGTTCAGCAGATACGAGGTGAGTTACCTTCCAGTAGGGGTGGGTCTAAGGCCACAATGTCGGCCCACCATTGAGGAGTATTTAAAAGATAATTGTCTTTGTGATAATTTATCTTGGTCTGGTTTGCGTTTGGTTATGAGTTATATCTATATGATTACATGATAGGGATAGTTTCCCTGATAGTGGTCCTTAGGACCAAGGGGTAGGTCAGTACCCGAATATGTCTGAATGTGTGCTTATATCTTGCTATTGTATGCTAGTAGTAGGGGTGGAATAGTCTCCAGTTACCGGTTGAAAGATACCGAAGACGATTATCGGTTGAAAGATACCGATGATGTTTACCGGTTGAAAGATACCGATGATGATTGTCGGTTGAAAGATATCGATGATGATTACCGGTTGAAAGATACCGATGGTATTGTATGGTATGTGGTATGATGAGGGAACTCACTAAGCTTTGCGCTTACGGTTTCAGTTTTTGGTTTCAGGTACCTGTTCGTCTAAGGGGAAGGAGCCAGCGGCGTAGCATGGCATCACACACACATATGATTTTTCCGCATGGTGTTTTCTAGGATTGTAATCTAATATGACATGTGTTCATGGTTGTGGGTTTCAAATATGATACTTGGTTTGAGATGTCGTGTTTATACAATACTTTCTAATGAATGTTTTATGAATTAATTAATCAAAAATGAAATTTTTGGGCTTGAATTTTGGGATGTTACAACATGGGCCGACATAGCATTGACCAGAAAGGTCCCTATACAAGCATAAAAACTTACATATAAACATTCAGTATAAAAGAGACAGAGAATAATGAACATATACCAGCCACGACGTCTGGTGCTGCCCGGGCCTCTTCGGTAATCAGCTGGAACGTGCGGCTCTTCACCGCTGGAGCTTCCGCCTTAGGGCGGCCATCAGTAATCCTCATAGTGGCGGGCGCGGGCGCCGCCACAGATCCTCCTCCCCCTCCCTGCAACCTCGGACAATCGACCTTTTTATGGCTTGTCTGGTTGCAGTGAAAACATATCAAGCCCTTATTGGGGCAATCCTTACTCAAGTGGCCCTGTTGGACACCGGAATAACATCCTGACGTCCCGACTGTCCGACAAGCCCCACTATGAAATCTCCCACACTTAGCACACCGGCCCCGACCCTACTGGCCCTTACTCGAAGAATCGGAGGTCTTAGGCTTCTTAGCCTGAGCCCCCGCTGCCTGTACCTGCTCGGTCTTCCGTTTCGTGCGGGTCTCCAACTCCATCTCCCTCTCACGGGCCTTCTCAACCATTTCATTCATGGTTTTGCACCCTGTGAAGCTCACAAATCCCCGAATGTCCCTCCTCAGCATAGAGTGATATCGGGTCCTCCTCATGTCCTCATCTGTCGCATACTGAGGAATCAGTAAGGCTCGCTCTCGAAACTTGGCGGTGATCTTCGCCACAGTCTTAGTGGTCTGCTGTAAATCATGAAACTCCCTCACCATCCATTGCACCTCAATAGGCGGTGCAAACTCCCGATCAAAACGTTGAACAAACTCAGCCCACGACATACCAGCCACACCGGCTGCTCCTACCTGACTAGTAACCTCGCCCAACCAATCTCGGGCCCTGACCCTCAGCATACAGGAAGCAAATCCAACCTTCGCCTCCTCCAGGCAAGAACTCGTGCGCTGAGCATTCTCAATGTCTGCTACCCAACGTCTACTCACAATGGGATCCCTGACCCCAGAAAATTCCGGAGCTCCACATGCCTTAAACTCCCTAAACGAGGGGGTTCGAGCTCCACCCTGGCCCGCAGAAATATCAGCCCTTAATGCTCTAAGTCTCTCCTCCATGATCTCCATCATGCCCACCTTGACCATCCCAAAGATGACTGGGGTAGCGTCAAGGATGCCCCTCGTAACCTCAGCTGCAATCAATTCACGCAACCTCTCATCAATACCATCAGTAGGGCCACCTGACCCAGCCCCGAATCCCGATCCGGATCCCCCTGCTCCAAATCACGTAACCACCATGCTGAACTGCCATAACACAAAACATAAATATCAGAATACCCATAATAAGATTACTTCCATACCGCGCTCCTTTGGAATTCCCAGGTAGAACATCGGTTTGGGTACGGGTCATGTGCTTCCAATAATATGGGCCCAATACTGCCTTCCACACCTACCCGTACTGTCACACCCCCGAACCAGACGGCGGAAACGTCCGAGGGCTGTTGTGACTTAATTGAATACCATAACATTGAATACATATGAAACATAATATCATTCGTCACCATGCATTAATATAGTACAACCGATAAAGTTTACATTGAGTACATTGTTTAAACATTACTTTCCCAAAAATAAAGTGTTCGATTCATAAATAAACGAACTGCAAGCCATCACTAAGTACATTTTCCTTTGGTTCACTTGTTACCTGAGAATACAAGTATTTTGAAAAACGTAAACATATGAAATGTTGGTGAGTTCATAAGCGGTATTTGAAAAGCAACGTTTTGTATTATTTTGAAAACCACCAGAAAATCCGATATTTTCTGAAAAGAGTTTTTGAGTAAAAAGAAGTTTGTGAAGATCCATAAGTATGCTTGTTTGTTTCTATAGTTGTAAAAAAAAATGTTCATTATGCTTGTGTACATTTCGAAACTGTATGTATTGTAAAACCCTAGGAAAACCCGATGTTTTCCTAATTCTTTGAATTCCATGAAGTTGAAAATAAAACCATCGCGGCGTGTGAAGTCATTAATTCCAGGCGACGTCGGATTATTGCGCATGGTGAATTGCTATAAACACGCGTTACGCAAACGACCAGTTTACAACTATACTAACGATCCCATAGGCGTCGTCCGTACTATTCACGTAATCCAACCGCCCTGACTTCGAGTAATCCCACATCCGAAGAGAAAGAGGGCACGAAGACCTCGATAACTCCATTAGCCGGTTGGGGATAAAAAAAAAAGAGTACGAGGGGCCCTTGACCCGCCTCGCATTAAAATAACCGACTTTACTAGCAGTACCAAAGGACCCTTGGGGACCAATAGTATAAAAGCCATTGAAAGTCCTTTTACGCTGTGTTAGATCATGTAAGACCCAACAACTCGTAAGGTAGAAGTCTTCGGGCCTAAAGATCAGGTCATTGGGCTAGCTAGGCCCAACAAACAAGATTTTACACTTTGGGGCCCAAAGATGGTGCGTAGACGTCTGTGCACTCTCACGTGTGTATTAAATTCCCAAATGTTACTTGTATGAATCGAGTTATCGTCGTGTTAGTAGTTTCGGGTCGTTATTGATTCGAGACCGAATCAATTCGTTTAACAACGATTTTTGGTATTGTTGTGTATTGTAGTTCGTCGGTAGTCGCGGTGCCAATATTTGATCACGTTGGGTGTATTGAATTAGCCTTGAAAATTTTCTGTTTTCAGCCCCTCTTTATTTTGTAAATTTACTTTTTCAACCCTTTAATTAAATAAATTTCCGGTTTGGTCCTTAAACCATTTTTCTTGACATTTTAACACCAAAACTTATTGAAATTGATATTTTTCAGCATATTTTAGGTTGAAAACAGTTTGAGTCCCTGAAAATACAGTTTTCTCGGTTATAACCCCTCTTTTTCGTAGTTTTTACAATTTTGGCCCAAATTGGAAAATTTTTGCAACTTTGGTCCTTTTTAAATTTGAAAAGCATTTTAAACCTTAGAAAAGGTCTTGGAACACTAGTAGTCCACTGTTTTACAGAAAAACACAGTTTTGGCCCTTCAAAACAGAAAATTTCGCATATTGGGCCCTATTGGGCCGAAAATGTCATTTTTAGCCCGTTAAGCATGAAATTTATGTTTTTAATCCTCCAAAAGAGTATATTTTCAGAAAATACATTATGGAAACTGTTTTGACTCATCTCACCCATCAGAATTCGAAATATTTCATTTTGGGCCCTTTAACTTTATATTTTTAACATTTTATGTCCAAAAATTGAGTTTTTAGCCCAAAGAAAATGTTATTAAACCATTTAGCTATTTTTCTTGGAACACTTTGTATGTAGAAATATATTTGATGCTAGTATCATTTAACATAAATTATATCTCGATTTTTAGGGGTTTATGGCTAGATCCAACATTATAAACACACAAAAACACACATATAAGCATAGAAATCATACAAGGCAGACAAAACACATATAGATCTACACTTTCACTTGTATTCCCCCCCCCCCCCCCACAAAACTTATAAAACAAAAAAATAGGGAGTATGAAACTCACCTTAGGGTGTGGTTTCGGTTTTTGAAGAAAATATGGAAGAAAGCTTGGTGATTTTTTGCCTTAGCACCCTTTTCTTGAAGATCTTGAGTTTGAGGTGATTCTAGGATGCAAGATCACGATTTTTGCATGGATTAGGAAGAGATTTTGATAAAACAAAGAATCTAAGTCATAGATCCAAGCATAACCTTACCTTAGATGAAGAGTTTGTGGAAATATCCTCTTGAAAGCCTCCTAATTTTCGAGATTTTTGAGTGGAGAGGAAGGATGTGTTCTTGAGTATTCTAGAGAGAATTTGTGAGAGATTTGTGTATGTGTGTGTTTGAAATGGCCGAGAGCAAGAGAGAGAGAAAGAAGAAATGATCTTTGAAGTGATGTGCATGGAAACATGGAATAACTTGCATGGAGATCCAAAAGACAATAATGAGGTGTCAATTGCAAGTCAACTCTCTTCATCTCTTCTTGGGTTTGGGCCTTGGGCCGAGAGTTTTGAAGGGAAAAGGAAAAATTTGGTCTTTTTGCCCCTAAGCCCAATATTAGAGTTTGTTTGGGTGAGTTTTAACCTAAAAGAAATATAACATGATTTTTACATTTTGTTGGACTAGTGTAGGTTATTCATGGATCAAAGCTTTTAATTCATTTCATTCTAGGCCCAATATGGCCCAAAATGTTGAAACAAATTAATGTGGGTCCAATTAGAGCCCAACTAGGGTTCTAAGCCCATGATAGTCAAATTGGAAGCTTATTGGTCCATTGAGTCCAATAAGGAAGTCCTAGTCCAAAATGGACCTAAACATGAACTTCTAGGGTTTCCAATTGTTTGATGACCATTTGTAGTACTTGTATGATGTATTTAATTGAAGTTTTTGATGTCATAATAATAGGTATCACACATGCTCTTAAATTTTTGATTCAACATTTACTTGAGTGTATAGATTACATGACACAAAATTTCTAGTTGTGACATCATCCCCCCGTTAGAGGGAATTTCGTCCCGAAATTCTGTTTGAAGCTAGGTTTGAGAAGGCTAGAATAGGTGAGGGTACTTTTGCTTCATTTGGTCTTCGCGTTCCCACGTGAATTCTGGCCCACGCTTTGCGTTCCACCGTACTTTCACGATCGGGATGCGACTTTGCTTAGTACGCTTCACCTCCCTGTCCATGATTTCGATTGGTTCTTCAACGAACAGGAGATTCTCATTGATTTCGATATCGTCAAGAGGAATGACGAGGGTTTCATCTAATAGGCACTTCTTCAGATTAGAGACATGAAACACGGGGTGTCCACCGTTTAGCTCTACGGGTAGTTGCAGTCTGTATGCTACCGGACCTATTCGGGCGACGATTTCAAAAGGTCCAATGTATCGTGGGTTCAGCTTTCCCCGTTTTCCGAAACGTATAACCCCTTTCCAGGGTGAGACTTTCAACAGTACTCGATCACCGACCTGAAATTCTAACGGCTTTCGCCGTTTATCGGCGTAGCTCTTTTGTCGGTCACGCGATGCTTGCAATCGAGCTCTGATTTGAACGATCTTTTCCGTGGTTTCGCGAATGATCTCCGGTCCCGTTAGTGCCTTGTTTGACGTATGTCTTTTTGCTAGCTGGGTGTCACCTACTTCAGCCCAACATAACGGTGATCTACATTTACGCCCGTATAGTGCTTCGAAAGCGGCCACCTTGATGCTCGAATGATAACTATTGTTATATGAGAACTTGATCAGAGGTAGGTGGGTATCCCAAGACTTCCCAAAGTCTATCACTCATGCGCGGAGCATGTCTTCGAGCGTTTGGATGGTTCGTTCGCTTTGACCATCCGTTTGCGGATGATAAGCGGTGCTCATGTCTAGGTGAGTTCCCATTGCCTTGTGGAGTGATTGCCAAAAACGTGAAGTGAACCTACTGTCCCTATCCGAGATAATAGATTTTGGCACTCCATGGAGTCTCACGATTTCTCGTAGGTACAAACGCGTCAATTTCTCCATCTTGTAGGATTCCTTGATTGGCAGGAAATGGGCAGATTTCGTTAGTCGGTCGATTATTACCCATATGGTGTCTAGTCCGTCCGACGTCTTGGGTAGCTTGGTCACGAAATCCATAGAAATTCCCTCCCATTTCCACTCAGGGATTACTGGTTACTGCAATAACCCTGAGGGCTTCTGGTATTCCACCTTTACCTTGGCACATGTAAGGCACTTACTAACGTAGGTAGCAATTTATGCCTTCATGTTAGGCCACCAATAGTGTTGTTTAATATCCAAATACATCTTGTCTGAACCAGGATGAATGGAGTATCGCGTCTTGTGGGCTTCCTTCATAACTACCTCCCTATATCCTCCGACCTTAGGGACCCAAATACGGTTCATGAAGTAGTATACCCCATTCTCCTTTGCTTCTAGGTTCTTCTCCATCCCGCGCAACGCTTCGCTTGCCTTGTTTTCCGTTTTCATTGCCTCCGACTGGGCTACCGCAATTTGAGTGGCCAGATGAGTTTGAATGATTATCGAGAGAGTTTTCGCGCGGCGACTAGAGTACTCCTTCCGACTTAACGCATCAGCTACCACGTTGGCCTTGCCTGGGTGGTACTTGATCTCGCACTCATAATCGTTTAGCAATTCAACCCATCTTCGTTGCCTCATGTTCAGCTCCTTCTGGTTCAAGATGTGTTGGAGACTCTTGTGGTCCGTGAAGATGGTGCACTTCGTACCGTACAGGTAGTGCCTCCAAATTTCCAGAGCGAAGACCACGACTCCCAATTCTAGGTCATGGGTCATATAATTTACTTCGTGCTTCTTTAGTTGGCGGGATGCGTATGCTATCACTCTTCCACGCTGCATGAGAACGCAACCTAATCCCTGATTTGATGCGTCACGGTAGACTACAAAATCTTTCGTGCCTTCTGGTAGAGATAGTACAGGAGCACTACAGAGAGCTTGCTTCAAGGTCCGAAACGCAATCTCTTGTTTATCTGTCCATTTGAATGGTACGCCCTTCTGCGTAAGCGAGGTAAGTGGCTTGGCGATCTTAGAGAAGTTTTGAATGAATCTCCTATAGTAGCCTGCCAGACCCAAGAATTGACGAATTTCAGTGGGCGTGGTCGGAGTTGCCCATCCTTCCATGGCTTTGACCTTAGAGGGATCCACATGAATTCCATCTTGGCTAACTACGTGACCTAGGAAGTTCACACTCCGGAGCCAGAACTCACACTTGGAGAGTTTGGCGTAAAGCTTTTCCGATCGCAGAGTTTCTAGGACTTGTCGGAGATGTTGGCCATGCTCTTCTTTGCTTCGAGAATAGACGAGGATGTCATCGATAAAAACAATGACGAAGTTGTCGAGGAATGGTCGACAAATTCGGTTCATTAGGTCCATAAATATGGCAGGAGTATTTGTCAAACCGAAGGGCATTACAACAAATTCATAATGTCCGTAGCGGGTTCGGAAAGCGGTTTTTGGAATGTCCTCTTCCCGGACTTTGAGTTGGTGGTATCCGGACCGTAGATCTATTTTAGAAAAATAACTAGCTCCTTGGAGCTGGTCAAATAGATCATTGATTTGTGGGAGTGGGTAGCGGTTCTTGACTGTGAGTTTATTTAACTCTCTGTAATCGATGCACATCCTAAAGGATCCGTCCTTCTTTTTGACAAAGAGTACTGGGGCTCCCCATGGTGAGTAACTAGGTCGGATAAATCCCTTGTCCAGAAGCTCACTGAGTTGGCTGGGCAATTCCTGCATTTCAGCAGGAGCTAGCCGATAGGGTGATTTAGCGAGAGGAGTTGCTCCTGGAACGAGGTCGATTCGGAACTCAACCTGTCTCTCTCGGGGTACTCCCGGAAGATCTTCAGGAAACACGTCTGGAAATTCACACGCTACCGGGATATCTTGAATGTTAGTTTCTTCCTTGGTCTTATTCACTATGTGAGCCAGAAATGCCGAATCCTTCTTTCGTAGGTGCTTTTGTGCCTTAATGCACGAGATAAGGCGAAGGTTCATGCTGGGTTTGTCTCCGTAAATTACTAGGGTTTCGTGATTTGGAAGGCGAAGGCGAACAGCCTTCTCGTGACACATAATTTCAGCATGGTGGGGGCTTAACCAGTCCATGCCAATAATCACATCGAAACTCCTAACTGATACAGGCATCAAGTCTATTCGAAAGACGTGTTGATTGAGGGTTAGGGTACATCCGATGTAGATTTCCCTAGTGGATTCGGTTTTCCCATTGGCCATTTCCACCGTATAGGTTTCATTTAGCTTTTGGGGTTGTTGTTTTAATAAATGTTTAAACTTATCGCTTACGAAACTTCGCTCCGCTCCGGTGTCAAATAAGATGCATGCATAAGTGTGGTTTAGGGGAAACGTACCGGTAACAACTGAGGGGTCCTGAATAGCCTCACCCTGACCCATGGTCAGCATCCTTCCTGTTCCTCCGTTTCTTGAATTGTTGTTGTTAGGGCAGTCTCGGCGGAAATGCCCCGTCCTTCCACACCCGTAGCAGGTGTGGCTAGGTCCTGCATTGCTGCTGCCGGTGATGATGTTGTTGTTGTTGCGATGGTTGTTATTGTTGTTTCCCTGATTTTGGTTCTGGGGAGGATAAGTCCTGCAGTACCTTGCAGTGTGTCCCCTTCGGTTGCAACTGGTGCACTGAAAATCCCTGCATTCTCCGTTATGATGGAGACCGCACTTATTGCATTTGGGAAGATTACCGGAATAGGGTCTTGAAGCATTTGGAGCAGCTGAGGCTGGAGCATGTGGTGCGGCTGGAACTGGTGCGGTGACAGCGTTTACTGCCACTGTCTGCTGCTTTTTAGAGGTCTCGGGGCCCTGGCGCCCCTTCCTCTTATTATTCTTTCCCTTCTTGCCATCACCTTCCTTCTTCTTTTCAGCCTCCACTGGCTTCTCGCCCTTCTTGTTGTTATGGTCATACAGCCTCTTTGCCAATCTTTTTGCACTATCAAACGTTTCAGGGTTCGCAGCTATCACATTCCCTTGAATTGGTGTTGTTAGTCCCCAGATGAATCGCTCAATCTTCTTTCCTTCCGAGGTGATCATACCCGGGCACAGCAGCGATAGTTCACTAAATCTCGATATGTAGGCATCGATATTCGCATTCTGCACAGTGAGGTTCCATAGCTCTTGCTCCA
This sequence comes from Lactuca sativa, assembly GCF_002870075.4. Taxonomy (NCBI): domain Eukaryota; kingdom Viridiplantae; phylum Streptophyta; class Magnoliopsida; order Asterales; family Asteraceae; genus Lactuca; species Lactuca sativa. Next base: position 302,849,385 of record NC_056630.2, on the reverse strand, counting down.
TCTTCTGTATTTCGCCTCGCGGGCAGTATTCAGCCATTAACATTTCTTTCATCTCTGCCCACGGCATAGAGTTGGCTACAGGGAGCGTCATGGCTTTCACATGTCCATTCCACCAAGTGAGTGCTTGGTCCACAAAAGTCCAGGCCGCGAACTTCACCTTCATCTGCTCGAGGCATTCGCATATCTCGAATACCGATTCCACCTTCTCGATCCATCGCTTCAGAGTGATCACCCCTCCAGTGCCGTTAAAAGTTCGTGGTTTGGCGTTCGTGAAGTCCTTGTAGGTGCATGTTTTGGTAGGTCCTTGATTCATCCCGTTGTTCGAACTTCCGGCTCCTTGCCCATTGACTCCTCCATTGTTCCCTTGATGAATTTGCGCAATCGCTGCAGTGACCGCAGCAGATACAGCTGCCTGGAACGCGGCTGAGTCAATTTCGGGTGGAGTTGGTCATGGGTTTCCACGAGTAGGTCGGAGAGGCATCTTTCTGTCACGAAACAGAAAGATGTTGAGTGTTTGCGGTTTCTGTGAGGTTGTGATCCTACTAACTAGGTGCATGGTACGAACTCGGAACACTACTACCGTTGAACATACAATCATAAGTTCTTAACACATAGAAATTTGTAATATCATAGCAAAGCACGTAAAAATTCATTAATATTATCCGCATTTGATACCAGAAAATTTTTGCTCGTAAGAGCATACATGAGTGACACTAATTCGACAACATAACGGCTCTATGAGTAGTGTAGTCACTTAAACATAGAGTCGGGGTACATAGCATAGTTCCTAACGACCTACTAAGATAAGTCTATCCCTAACCGCAATGAGCTGCGTCCTACGTAGTGACGAGTTCATATGCCGAAATGTTGCGCCAGTAACTGTGCCATCTCCGCCATGTCTCCAATAACCTCATCCCTCTCATGCTCAGCTCGCACTGCCCGAGCTTCCATAGCATACAGCTGTTGTCGCAGTGCGGCGATCTCAGCTTTGGGGGAACGGCTCTCCCTTGGAGGGTTCACTGGTGGAGCGGGGTGGTCTAGTTGCGCCTCGTTCTCGCACGGAGGGATATGGTCCTTGTCCCCGTCTTGGCCTTCCTCGACGTCGTCGTCGGTCTCACCAAATTCGTAGTCGGTGTCTATGTATTCGTCTGGTCCGACGTCGTGTGCTTCCTCTGAATTCCCTTCTGTTTCATCTTCAAGCATCCCATGAGCCACTAGGACTTGATGGAACTGAATACCCAGCTGCTCTCCCTCCATGACGACTGGGGGAAAGTATAAACTATCGTCACTCTCACAACTATGATATATAGTAAATGAACGTTCTCTTTTTGGTGCTAAAGGGTATAGTTTTAGGTTCCCTAGCTATCCCGATCTCATCAGACGTGTGTTAGTTTTACTTTGGAGAGAATGTAGTTGATCAGGCTACATCCACTCCTTGGTATCACTAAGAACAGTCCCGAATTAACCGAGATACTAGCATTATTGTGTTTGCTTTGGCGTTATGTTCCTATTCCTAATGCAAGCAAGGGTGTTTTATTTACTTGTTTTGTTCAGATTTATGTTAGTCCCTCTTTTTGGTTTATAGTTGCATACCAATGTGTGGCTAGACATGCTAGTTCACTATAAACAAAGCTCTGATACCAACCTGTCACACCCCCGAACCAGACGGCGGAAACGTCCGAGGGCTGTTGTGACTTAATTGAATACCATAACATTGAATATATATGAAACATAACATCATTCGTCACCATGCATTAATATAGTACAACCGATAAAGTTTACATTGAGTACATTGTTTAAACATTACTTTCCCAAAAATAAATTGTTCGATTCATAAATAAACGAACTGCAAGCCATCACTGAGTATATTTTCCTTTGGTTCACTTGTTACCTGAGAATACAAGTATTTTGAAAAACGTCAACATATGAAATGTTGGTGAGTTCATAAGCGGTATTTGAAAAGCAACGTTTTGTATTATTTTGAAAACCACCAGAAAATCCGATATTTTCTGAAAAGAGTTTTTGAGTAAAAAGAAGTTTGTGAAGATCCATAAGTATGCTTGTTTGTTTCTATAGTTGTAAAAAAAATGTTCATTATGCTTGTGTACATTTCGAAACTGTATGTATTGTAAAACCCTAGGAAATCCCGATGTTTTCCTAATTCTTTGAATTCCATGAAGTTGAAAATAAAACCATCGCGGCGTGTGAAGTCATTAATTCCAGGCGACGTCGGATTATTGCGCATGGTGAATTGCTATAAACACGCGTTACGCAAACGACCAGTTTACAACTATACTAACGATCCCGTAGGCGTCGTCCGTACTATTCACGTAATCCAACCGCCCTGACTTCGAGTAATCCCACATCCGAAGAGAAAGAGGGCACGAAGACCTCGATAACTCCATTAGCCGGTTGGGGATAAAAAAAAAAAGAGTACGAGGGGCCCTTGACCCGCCTCGCATTAAAATAACCGACTTTACTAGCAGTACCAAAGGACCCTTGGGGACCAATAGTATAAAAGCCATTGAAAGTCCTTTTACGTTGTGTTAGATCATGTAAGACCCAACAACTCGTAAGGTAGAAGTCTTCGGGCCTAAAGATCAGGTCATTGGGCTAGCTAGGCCCAACAAACAAGATTTTACACTTTGGGGCCCAAAGATGGTGCGTAGACGTCTGTGCACTCTCACGTGTGTATTAAATTCCCAAATGTTACTTGTATGAATCGAGTTATCGTCGTGTTAGTAGTTTCGGGTCGTTATTGATTCGAGACCGAATCAATTCGTTTAACAACGATTTTTGATATTGTTGTGTATTGTAGTTCGTCGGTAGTCGCGGTGCCAATATTTGATCACGTTGGGTGTATTGAATTAGCCTTGAAAATTTTCTGTTTTCAGCCCCTCTTTATTTTGTAAATTTACTTTTTCAACCCTTTAATTAAATAAATTTCCGGTTTGGTCCTTAAACCATTTTTCTTGACATTTTAACACCAAAACTTATTGAAATTGATATTTTTCAGCATATTTTAGGTTGAAAACAGTTTGAGTCCCTGAAAATACAGTTTTCTCGGTTATAACCCCTCTTTTTCGCAGTTTTTACAATTTTGGCCCAAATTGGAAAATTTTTGCAACTTTGGTCCTTTTTAAATTTGAAAAGCATTTTAAACCTTAGAAAAGGTCTTGGAACACTAGTAGTCCACTGTTTTACAGAAAAACACAGTTTTGGCCCTTCAAAACAGAAAATTTCGCATATTGGGCCCTATTGGGCCGAAAATGTCATTTTTAGCCCGTTAAGCTTGAAATTTATGTTTTTAATCCGACAAAAGAGTATATTTTCAGAAAATACATTATGGAAACTGTTTTGACTCATCTCACCCATCAGAATTCGAAATATTTCATTTTGGGCCCTTTAACTTTATATTTTTAACATTTTATGTCCAAAAATTGAGTTTTTAGCCCAAAGAAAATGTTATTAAACCATTTAGCTATTTTTCTTGGAACACTTTGTATGTAGAAATATATTTGATGCTAGTATCATTTAACATAAATTATATCTCGATTTTTAGGGGTTTATGGCTAGATCCAACATTATAAACACACATATAAGCATAGAAATCATACAAGGCAGACAAAACACATATAGATCTACACTTTCACTTGTATTCCCCCCCCCCCACAAAGCTTATAAAACAAAAAAATAGGGAGTATGAAACTCACCTTAGGGTGTGGTTTCGGTTTTTGAAGAAAATATGGAAGAAAGCTTGGTGATTTTTGGCCTTAGCACCCTTTTCTTGAAGATCTCGAGTTTGAGGTGATTCTAGGATGCAAGATCACGATTTTTGCATGGATTAGGAAGAGATTTTGATAAAACAAAGAATCTAAGTCATAGATCCAAGCATAACCTTACCTTAGATGAAGAGTTTGTGGAAATATCCTCTTGAAAGCCTCCTAATTTTCGAGATTTTTGAGTGGAGAGGAAGGATGTGTTCTTGAGTATTCTAGAGAGAATTTGTGAGAGATTTGTGTATGTGTGTGTTTGAAATGGCCGAGAGCAAGAGAGAGAGAAAGAAGAAATGATCTTTGAAGTGATGTGCATGGAAACATGGAATAACTTGCATGGAGATCCAAAAGACAATAATGAGGTGTCAATTGCAAGTCAACTCTCTTCATCTCTTCTTGGGTTTGGGCCTTGGGCCGAGAGTTTTGAAGGGAAAAGGAAAAATTTGGGCTTTTTGCCCCTAAGCCCAATATTAGAGTTTGTTTGGGTGAGTTTTAACCTAAAAGAAATATAACATGATTTTTACATTTTGTTGGACTAGTTTAGGTTATTCATGGATCAAAGCTTTTAATTCATTTGATTCTAGGCCCAATATGGCCCAAAATGTTGAAACAAATTAATGTGGGTCCAATTAGAGCCCAACTAGGGTTCTAAGCCCATGATAGTCAAATTGAAAGCTTATTGGTCCATTGAGTCCAATAAGGAAGTCCTAGTCCAAAATGGACCTAAACAAGAACTTCTAGGGTTTCCAATTGTTTAATCACCATTTGTAGTACTTGTATGATGTATTTAATTGAAGTTTTTGATGTCATAATAATAGGTATCACACATGCTCTTAAATTTTTGATTCAACATTTACTTGAGTGTATAGATTACATGACACAAAATTTCTAGTTGTGACACGTACCTTTCCCCGCTGCTTTACCTAGTACTTCCAAATCTATCACATTCGCAAAACCATGACTCACAGCCCTCGCATGAATCAATCCCTGAACACCCTATGATTGTCCTACTCAAAACAATCATACCAATCACTACAGGTTGCTATAAGGCATGCAGATTATACAGAAAAGATCAAATAGAATTTGGAATAAGAGATTCTACCCTAAAACCACATCCAAACAAGGAAAAGGAAATAAGGCTAAATCACCCATTCTGAGGCTCTCAACTCCTAACCGTATATAATTTTTGAACACACTTAGCAATTTCACATAATCGACAGAGCTCGTTATCAGTATAACATGGCTAATTAAATTAGGAACTACTTACTTGGCTCGACTGACACGCGCGTTGCACTCTCCTCTTTTGCGCTTAAATCCTTTTTAAGTTACTTTTGAAAACATTTTACCACCTCCTCAGTTTGAGTCCTGACACTCCCGAGGATGTGTCCGAATCTCTTAAACTAATGCTCTGATACCAATTTGTAACAACCCAACTTTTTACAAGGAAATTTTTTTTTTTGTTTTAATTAATCGGACCAATTACATATTCTATAGATTTCCAAAAACATTTGTTTCTAATTCACAATTATTACATCATTGTTGTACTTTTTTAAAACATCAGAGAGTCCCAGACATCCAAAGAGAGGTAGAGTACACGCCACGTCATCACGCCTTGCCCTTGCCCTTAGGCTCTGAAGTACCTGAAACAATCAACAACTTGTAAGCGAAATGCTTAGTGAGTTTCCCAAAGCATACCACACACACAATCCACATATCACATATCCTGCTAGCTATAAAAGCTACACACATATCAGATACCCTGTAAGCTATAAAGCTACACACATATCACGTAAGCCATGCATACATAAACCTGTAACAGTGCCATAGACTACCCCACATGGTCTTTACCTAAGAGTGCCATGGGCTCCCCACATGGTCTTACATCCAATGTCATGGGCTACCCCACATGGTATTAACCTAAGACTGCCATGGGCTACCCACACATTGTCTTACATCCAATGCCACGGGCTCCCCCTGGGGTCTTCATACAACATGCAATCACATACCATAGCAAAACACAAAACGTCTAACACATTTATCATAATCACATAATGGGCCGGACTTGGTGCCTTAGACCCATAGGTATGGTAAGGAGACTCACCTGACACGATTGTTGAACTAACACTTTGCGACCAAAATACCCCACGAGCTGCTCCAACTCAACTGCCTATAAGCGACATTCAATAACCAGACATTACCCCCAAATTCCGCCCTGGTCAACTTCAGATAAGTTCAAGTCAACAACCCATGTTGACCCTAACTCGTCGAGTACAACTAGTGACTCATCGAGTTTCCCGGGATATAGTCTACTCGTCGAGTTGTTCCTTCAACTCGTCAAGTTTACGGCAAACTTCATCCGAGTCGCCGAGTTGTTCATCCAACTCATCGAGTCTAAAGCGAAATTCATCGGACTCGCCGAGTTGTTCATCCAACTCGTCGAGTTCATGCAAATCTTCATATGACTCGCCGAGTCACCTCTTGCGACTCGCTGAGTCCTTACAAATCTGAGGTCATACAGAATCATTTGAGCCATGCAAAGCCTCCATATTATAGATCTAGGCTTCTAAGGCATGCCTTTCACGTAAAGTTGTAAACTTTACGTGCATGTAAGGCTTTGAAGCTCTAAAATAGTGTAACAGCCCGGAATTCCAGGTATCTTTATTGATTTGATTATTTTGTGTTTTGAGAGGGGACTCGGCGAGTTGGAGCTCACACTCGCCGAGTAGTGTCGCGATCCTGGACACGGGATTCGTTTGGACTCGGCGAGTCCAAGATATGGACTCGGCGAGTCTGCGTTGTTTAATGAAACCCTAATTTCCCGGTCCTAAGCCCTATTTAAAGGACCTTATGGCCCTCATTTGCGGCCACCTTGAACCCTAAGAGCCCCCATACGACTGTGAGCCCTTGTGAGTGTATTTGGAGGACATTTGTTCACCATTTTGTGTGATATTGCAATAAAGGAGGGAGAGGATCAAACTTGAGGAGTTGGGGAGCTTGGATCTGTTGCTAATTCATCAAGGGAGTCTTCTTGAGGTAACTTTCAGAGCCAAACTTCGTGTTTTGTGTTGATGTGTCAAATCTAGGGCTTCTTCTTGCATTTCTTGGCTTAAATTGGAAGTATGAAAGGTTCCATGGAGATATGGAACCTAGATCTGGGCCTTAGCAGGTCCAGGAGACCCCATATGACTAGCTTTATGTCCATCCTTTTGAGTTAGAAGCTAAGGTGGTCATATTAGAGGTTGTTTCCCCAAAATAAGCCTTGTACGCATTGCATGGCAACCAAGACTGAGACTTTACGTGACAAATAAGCTTGGGAAGGCCAGATCTATGAATGGATGGAACGGATCTGACCGTAAAAGCCAGTTTTAGCTGGTGCATGGCATGGACTCGCCGAGTTTGATGAACAGACTCGACGAGTCGCTTGAAGATTGTCCTTGAGGACACCCAGTGTGTAGTCCTGACCGAGTTATGGTTGACTCAGTGAGTCAGGACGAGTTAGAGAGGGTCGACAGGTGGACTGAGTCGAGCTGGGACTCGCCGAGTTATTCTTGAGACTCGGCGAGTTGAGTCGGGGTGGCCCCGCGACTCTCCCAGGTGGAACTCGTCGAGTCAGGGGAAGTACTCGACGAGTAAGAAGGGAATCCTATGGAGTTGGCGGATGCGTCTAGACTCGCCGAGTTGCCCTTGTGCACTCGCCGAGTCCGGTCAAGTTGACCGTTGACCGTTGACCAGAGTTGACCTATGTTTGACTTCTTAGGGATAGTCAAACTTAGAAGATAAAAGTGTTAATAAGAGATGTATGATGTTATAGGGAGATTGTAGCTTGGCGGATCGAGCACGAGTGACTTCGGGATTTGCTAGCTTTCGATATTTACGAGGTGAGTCTTCTCACTATACTGTACCCGGAAGGGTTTGACTGTGTGACCGGAAGGTCGGATATGATATGAGATATATGTGCTATATGTGATAAGTTAATTGCTATACGTGCTATGTATGTTATGTGGGCCGGAAGGCATTATGTTAAGGGCCGGAAGGCGATTATGTTATGGGCCGGAAGGCGATTATGTTATGGGCCGGAAGGCGTTGTGAGTCTTGGACCGTAAGGTTGGCGTGGGTAGGATCGGAAGGTTTACCCAGCAGGGACGAAAGTCCCCTGAGACACATGGACCGGAAGGTCAGGGCCTGGAAAGGCGTATGTGCGTAAGTTGTATTTTGGGGAACTCACTAAGCAATTATGCTTACAGTTGTTGTGTATGTGTTTCAGGTACTAGCGAGGACCGTGGGAAGGCGCCGGCGTGATCTGTACACACTGATAGATGTTTTGTGATCTTGGGATTCGTATGATTTGTATTCTGTTATGACACATGGAATGTTTATGCCTTGTTTTGAATGAAAATACTTTATTTTGAAATGAAAAATTTGTTTGAAAAATTACGTTGTTACAAATAGCAATTCTAAGCTTAGAATGGAGTCACAAACTTGAGGGGAGGCTCATGCTAGGCACAACTGATAACTTTATGCATCTAACGTCCAAAGGGAGTCCAGATCTGAAGTTAGTACTTCAGATCTTGGCTTAAGCACAAAAGCCCTTTCTTAGAATCCATGAAAAAAGGGCTTTAGGTGGAAATGAGCCAAGGAATAGCCTAATACCTTCAGGGAGTGCTTCACAAGAGTGGATCTTGAATCCCCCCACGAGTTCTTTGCTTCCTCCAACTTGCTTCCTCAAGTGCTCCCTTCACCAAGTCCTTCCTTCAAGCTTAAACTCACCAAAGATCACACACACACACACAAATAAGAGTTTTGGAAGATGAGGAGTTGTAAAGGGAAAGCTGGGGGAGGTTAATGACCCCTTTAAATAGGTTGTAGGGCCCTGAATTTAGGGTTTCATCTGCCAGCATCTACTCGTTGAGTTCCACCCAGGACTCGGCGAGTAGGTCATTAAACTAATCAGACTAACTCGTTACTAATCGACGAGTAAGGAAGCCAACTTGCCGAGTAGGTCCTTCAAAAATTCAAAAAAAGGGCTAATGACCCCTTTAAATGGGCCAATGTCGACTAGGTACCTGAGAATCAGAGTGTTACAAAACACCTACCTGTCACATTCTCTTCTTTAACTTCCTTATACCTAGCATACATGGCCCCATGGGTTGGATTTCTCATCTCTTCATCATCAGACTCCGATGACCATATCTGATATGTTCCCTCATCTTCATCTTCGCCTCTAGCCACAAGTGAAAGATTTTTCGACTTTTTCCTAACTTCTTCCAGCTTCTTAGAGTAATAGGCCTCATCCTTCACTTTGTTCTTCTTTCTTTCACAGCATACAATCATTTGCCATATGATTTGCTCCATGACAATAATGACAATCTATCCTTGAATCACCCTTCAGGTTCTTCTCTTGTTTCGAATCCTCGGCTTTTACCTCTTTCTTCTCAAACCTCTTCTCCTCATTAACTTTACCAGAAAAACTTCCCTTCGTTTCTCCAGACTTCATTTTCGCACTAAATGGCTTCTTGTAAAACATTTTCACCTTGTTGTTGGAGTAAAATGCAACAACGTCATCGTCTGAATTGACAATAAGACCTTCTTCATCAGAACCCTCATTTTCAACAACTTCCTTCTCATTTTCTCTACCACCGACCTTCGAAACTAGAGCTAAAGGACCACCCAAAATTGATCCTCGACTCTTTTGCCATTTCATTCATTTTGCTTTCATGAGCTTTTAGCTGGTTGTAAACATCATTTTAGGTAGAAAAATCGAAGCCATGTTGTGTCTTAATCATCAAGCTTACATTCTTCCATTCTTTTCTAAGCCCCATTACAAACGTAATGTTGTATTCCATATTAGTTCTTTTGATTCCATACCTTGTGCACTTGTAGATCAACTCGTTCAGACAATCGTAATACATTTCAATTGTTTCTCCATATTTTTGCTTGAATTCTCTTAATTGAATCAGACATTGTTTTATAGAACTAATTTTGGTTTTCTCATTCCCCTGTTACTTTTCTTTCAACATACTCCAGATCTCTTTTGAAGTTGTGCCAGAGCGAAAATGATTATACACCATAGGAGGAAGAGCACCATGAAGCTCTCTCATGCATTTCATCTCATTCTTCTTCAACCTTTCACTTTGTTTAGTTACGCTTGGAGTTAATGATGAGGTACCAATGCTTTCAACAGATGAAGGTGGAATTACATCATCAGTAATGCATTTCCATAGCTCTTCATCTATGCCATTCAAGTAATCCTGCTTTCTATTAGCCCACTAATCATAATATTCTGGAATGAGCATTGAAATCTTCGTAGATGAATCAAGGAGATGTGAATACGATGTCATCGTGTTCATGTTGAAATTGTATCGTATGGATGAATTCTTAGAAAAACTTAAGGAATTTGAGAATTAATGGATGAATTGAACAAAAATAACAAGAAGAACACTCGATTAAACAACTTAGTTGCAAAATCGAATCAAAACTGTAAATCTAAGATGATTTTCAATACCAAAAAGGATGCAGAAGTTTTTGAATCCAAAAAGTGATTCAAAATCCTTTTAACACAAAGTGAAAGTCAAATTATAGAAAAATGATTCCTGATCTGATACCAGTTGTAGAAGTGAATTAATCGAGTATGAATGTAATCAAAGTAATCAAAGTAATATGAACACGATGAGTAAATAAGATCTGGTTTATAGCTTCTTTATACTTTCGATTACAGAGAGAATGCTTAGACAAAAAGACCTAGAAAAATTCTATCTAATCCTTGAGTACAACTCCTATTTATAGGAGAATATGAAATTATACAAAAAATACAAAGGGCTAAACATTAAGACATCGAAACATAATATGCCTTAGTAAATAGATAAAATGACATTCAAAACTGACATTACTGACTTCGACATATTACAACATATTTGACACTAACATCAATCGCCCTGCGCAACCCATTATTGAAGAACAAAGTCGCCTCTTCCATGTGAACGGTTTGGTACGTCCTCAGCCCAAAGAAAAGTTTCGCAATACCCATACAAGACCGAAGTAGAAGGAGCTCACTCTGCGGGTCAAAAATTATGGAAGAATGCACATTAAATTCACAACGTTTTCAACTCTCTTTATGGCTAATCAGCTAATGAAACTAACATCTCTACTAACAGCTCCCCCGAGAAGTTTCACCCCTAATGGCGGCCTCCCGATGACAACTACGAATAACACCTTACGCAACTTCCTACCATCACACGAGGGTCAAAAGAGCTCGGTTTTCTTGATATTCAATTGAAGGCCCGATTTTGGGCCAATAACCTTAATAATGTCTAACGCTTTGGCCACCTCCTCAAAATTTCAATAAGTGTGTCATCATCAAGGTACTATGCATGGAGAAGAAGCTTGCAATTGTCTCTAATATTATACAAGAGCGGGTGCAACACAAGGGCAAAGAGAAGTGGTCACAAGGGGTATCCTTGCTGAACTCCAGGAGTAGACCAAATATGTATGTCTCTTAGATACAACCTTGCGACTTGACCATATTTGAATTCTACCCACAAGGATATAGAATGGCACCTCAATCTGACCTCATGAAGTAATGTTGATCTGTCAAAAAGGTTAAAGACATTGGAGAAGTCCACGATAAGCATGGAAAGAGACCCGTCATTGTGGCGCTCACTTGACACCCTATTGGCGCTATGTAATACGACTTCAACGCCATCCGAAGCCTCGACCCCAAACTGAAAATCATTGAGATACTTGGTCATTTCTTTATCAACATCTTTCATAGCCAGCTTGGAAACCAAATGTCTTCATATAGTGCCTACTACAATAGGTTGTATTCATTTGTCAGGTTTTAAAAACGGTGTAAGAGAAGCAGATGCAAAAAATTCTGCCAATCTCGAAGGACATCTTCCCCCTGGTTATAGATTGACCGCACATGTAATAAAACATAGGAGGTCTTTAGCTATAACTGAACTTCTCCACAAAAAACATCTAAAATATGTTGAATCTTATCATAAATATTAGATGGTATTTGTTATCATTAACCATTTAAATTTTTATAATTTTTGAATCTTAGAATCTTAGATTCCGATTCGAATTTATCTCGCGATCTTAAAAAAAAGTCATGCATAACATCTCGACCTTTGATGACATTTCTTATATCTTTTACGTAAATGAATTTGCTATTATATAATTTTATTTATTTTCGTAGCTTATAATATACGATTTTTTATATTAAAGTAATAGCACCACGTTTTTGGCCTCCTTTTTCTCCGGTACAGATGATTTCTTGGAATCTTAGCCAACTACCGGTTTTAGATAATCTACAATAGCTATCCCTCAACTTATGCTCAATTTGCACTTCTGGCTCCATGGCTATGCTGTTTACACTTATAGACCATACATTTTAGTTTATAGCTTAAATGTTGGTTAACATATTTATTATGATGATGCTTTATGACATTAGGCACATGACAATTTAGATCGAAATATTAAAATAATTGTATTTGTTTGAAATATTTTTGGTTCTTTTATTTATTTATATAATTAAAGTACCACATAACTAAATAAGAGTAAAGAAAAACAAGTTTATCATATATTTTTCATTTTTTAAGGACCTTGTTTGTTTTCAGTGAAGGAGGTAACTAATTGCTCTTTTGGAACCCTAACGTTGATTACAAATATCTTTCATGAAAAGGATTAACCTAACAGACTGAAATGTTATAAAACATGTAATCTGTAACAAAGATGTAAGATGTACAAAACTAAGACTTTGAACTATATATGTAAATATAACATAATCTTAGGGGCCAAATTTGTAATTTACTCGCGATATTAATTCTGTGCACTGCTCAACGCCCCCACTTCCATCTTGTTAAAAATTGAATCTCCGGCGATCATGGGCGGCACAACGACTTCCCCCACGGCGGACGTTACCGCCGTTAACGACTCCGAATCACCAACGCTCCCCCTCCTCTCAGAATCCAACTCCAAAATCCCCGAAGACTCGTACCATTTAGCCTACATAATCTACTTCATCCTTGGCACAGGTTACTTGATTCCATGGAACGCATTCATCACAGCCGTCGATTACTTTTCATATCTCTACCCCGACGCCTCCGTCGACCGTGTTTTCGCCGTCGTTTACATGGTTGTAGGCCTCATATCTCTCCTCGTCATCATCTTCTACGCAGACAAATCTCATTCCTTCGTCAGGATTAACGTAGGTCTCGGTCTGTTTGTTGTATCGTTGCTTGTCGTCCCTGTGATGGATGTAACGTATATCAAGGGTCAGGTCGGGGTTTACGGCGGGTTTTACGTATCTGTGGCGGCGGTGGCGTTGGCTGGTCTCGCCGATGCGTTGGTTCAAGGCGGAGTGATTGGAGCCGCCGGTGAAATGCCGGAGAGGTATATGCAAGCTGTCGTTGCTGGAACTGCTGCTTCAGGTAAATTGTCTCGATCTCTTTACAAACCGGATCTAGGTTTTCAATTACATAATCTCTGATTTGGGGATTTTAAGTTTCACCCAATTCGATTTGAGTTCACCACTTCAATCCAGCTATCAAGATAAATTAGCTGATTTACCATTTTGGGAACACCCAATTTCATCACAGGGGTTCTCATATCGATTCTAAGAATCTTCACGAAAGCAGTATATTCACAAGACGCTCAAGGGCTACGAAAAAGCGCAAATCTCTACTTCTTAGTCAGCATAATCGTAATGATCATATGCATCGTATTACATAACATAGCTCACAGACTCCCCGTCATCAAACACTACAACGAGTTAAAAATCCAAGCCGTGAACAGCGAAAAAGAAGAGAAAGGCGCCGTCACCGGAGCTCGGGAAATCATGGAAGCAGTAAAATGGTACGGAATCGGCGTCATCATCCTCTACGTTGTAACTTTAGCTATATTTCCCGGGTATATTACAGAAGATGTTCATTCCGAAATCCTCAATGATTGGTATCCGATCATTCTTATTGCTGCTTTCAACGTGTGTGACCTAATCGGGAAATGTTTGACTGCGGTTTATGTGGTGGAGAATGCTAAGGTGGCTATCGGTGCTTCATTTGCTCGGCTTTTATTTTTTCCGGTGTACTTGGCTTGTTTACATGGTCCGATGGTTCTTCGGACTGAGATTCCGGTGACTATTGTGACTTGTCTTCTAGGGCTTACGAATGGCTACTTGACTAGCTGTTTGCTGATGGTGGGTCCTAAAACGGTGCCGCTTCAACATGCTGAGACAGCTGGGACTGTGCTTGTGTTGTTCTTGGTTTTGGGTCTGGCTTGTGGTTCGGTGGTTAGTTGGTTTTGGGTCATTTGATTTGTGGGTTTACACTTTGCAACCATTCATATTGGAATATGTGTAATCGGATTGAAATTGATAAGATATGTAGATACGGTTTCCTTTTGTTCTTCTCATTGGTGTAAATTTGGGGCAGTTTCTTTAAATGTAACATGTGAAATTAAATGCAAATGCTTTGAACTCTCCCTTGGTTTATATCTCTTTCATTCATGTTTTAGGTGTACTTACTTTGTGGTATTTAGTGCAAGTGTGTTGTTGTGGCAGGAAAATAATGAAATTTGAATGATTTTTTTTATTTTGTTTGAATTCATGTGTTTAATTGGATTTAAAAGGGCAAAGATTTCTAAATAAAATAAAGTTTACAAAATTTCTTAAATGGTCTCTCTTTTCAAAAAATAGCATTTGGAAAGTGTTACATTGTGATCCTTGTTTTATTTTGATTTTTAGGTGGTATTTAACTATTTATACATACAGAAAGACTATTTTGCCCATTTAAATATATTTTCGTTTTTTAATCTGTTTTTAATATTTAACTAGGGAAGAATCCCGCGTTACGGGTGTTGGAGTTTCGGGAGTTGGAGGATATTTCATAGTCTTTTATTAAAAAACAGGAAATAGCAACAACCCTTCCAATGTTTTACATATATTGTCTTTAAGTTTTCTCATGAATTAGCCAGAATCAAATCAAAAGAAAAAAACAAAAAATAGAAAGAAAAAAAAACGTGTAAATCAAAGTACATTGCTATTTACTGCATTTACCACTTAAATATGAAAAATGCACCAAATGACAATGTACCTTCGTTTTTGGTAGAAAAACAAATGAAATTGAAAAAAAAAAAACAAAAAAAAGAAATTATCATTCAAATTATATTGTTACTTAGTACATTTACCATCTAAATACGAAAAAATCCAACAAATAGCAATGTATTTTTTTTTTTGGTAAAAAATAAATAAATGAAACTGCTATCTACAATAAAAAAAAAAGTAAGTTACTGCCCCATATATGATAAAAAAATAATAATTTGTTAATGGGTAAACAATTCATGAAAGTTTAAGATGGTGTTGGGACTTTAATACTTAAGCACAACCAAGTCATAAGCATGAGCAACTGCATGTTCGTCATCATAAGCTTAAGCAAATTGTAAAATTCATCCACATCAAATCTGTCAACAAACAAATAGGCGTTAGATATTAATACAAAGATGTTAGACCATTAACCAACATGGTATAAAGATAACTCATATGAAAATCTTATGCACCTACGTAAAGAATATTAGTTTTGCACGCAAGGAAATATCATAAACGAAAAGGATCTTGTAGTTCACTGAGTCATGCATGTAGTTCATTACTATATTCCGTAGTTATTTAACAAAAAAATGAATGTGTTTTACTCTAATTAAGTAGTTTTTCAAATAAATAAATTGAAAGTATAATGGTGTATTTGCGTAGACTTTCATAAAATAAATGAAAATGCAATGATATATCTGAGTAGTTTTAGAAAAAAAAGTTTAATGCTATGTTTAGGTGGTTTTTAAAATTATTTATTGGAAGTTTTAAAAGAATGAAAGTATGATGCTACATTTGGGTAAAATTCCAAAAACAAATGAAAAGGCAATGCTATCATTAGGAAAATGGATAAGAAAATGGGACTAAAAATTAGTGCATCATGTCACATGAAACTATCTCTTGCTACCAATTGCACAGAAAATGAAGGTTTGAGTGTCACCTAAAATGAAATGGTGAAAATTTATGTAACTATAAAGGGCTCACTATTATATACATACTCACTCATCCACACCATATGCCTATTTCTTATGATTTCTTTCGTAGCCCACCACTGTCCACCGTCATCACCTTCCATCATCACCAAATTCAAAAAAAAAACGAGACTTTATAATCCATTTTTACACACCTATACATTAACTTTTAAACAAAATTACATTTAGACCCATGAATTTCTGAAGAAGATAACCTTAAACCAGGTTCATCATATGAAAACGAAATATAGACATACACAATCAAAAAATAAAACTAACATAATAGAGTTTGATTTCTTACATACACAATAAAAAACAAAAGTATACAAACATACATAATAGTTGAAACGGAAATCGGAAAATTATATACACAAACACAGTGGAAAATTTACATTAATCTATATATATTAAATCAATACACATAAAGAGAGTGGAGTCAAGATGCACTGAAATGATGGTGGTCTTGTTGTAAACATATATCATGACAAAAGAAAGGGTGATAGAGTATATTAACAACAATGGAGAAGCACATGAAGAACTAGGGTCACCATCCCCGATGACATTTTTTATGAGGTTTACCCCCCATTAGTTGCAGGTTTTCTCTAAATCCCCATTAGTTCTTGAAGACATATACGGATTACAAGCCTTCCGGGAACAATTTTGGTTACAGATGATGGCAATGAGGAGACAATGGAGGTCATCGATGATGCTAAAAGAAGTAATGGCAGCAAAAGAGGTCCCTGTGGTGGTTTCAGGAGTTCGATTTCGATAGGGGTCCCCATTTTCTCCTTCATGAGAAGCAACGATGGTGGTTCTTCCCTTAAACCTCACAAAACCATCGAAAACAATACCTAGCCACAGTCGCCAGTAAGACCGGATCTAGGGCTCAATATTATATGGTTGCTTCACCGATCTATGCCTGAGAAATAAAGGTAATGAAGAGTGTAACAATCCATTTCTGGTATGCAATTTAAATAAAGTATTTTTCCTTTCTTAAGAGGTACTCGACGAGTCTGTAGCCCAACTCGTTGAGTAGAGGCAGGATTTGCACGCGTCTTTAGTAGGCGACTCGACGAGTCTGTATCTCGAACTCGGCGAGTCCGCTAGAAAATTAGGAAGGAAAGAGGATCAATAGAAGAGGAAGGAAATCCAAGAACTAGCTTCCAACTGCTTCATATTCAGGTAATAAAGTTATTACCTTGCTTATTCTTCCATTAAACCCTCTTTTATGCTTGTTTATGTCTCTTTTGGAGCCTTATGTGATTCAAACTCGAGATTTGAACTCTCCTTAGGATGGAGACCATAGATCTAGATGTTATTGAGCTCTAGAAACTCAATATACCTACCTTTATGCAAATATAGCCTTGTTCCAAACCCTAAGTGCTTAGTGTTGGAGGATTTTGGTGTTTTAGCCCCATTCACGTGTGCATGCACGTAAAGTTGGAAACTTTACGTGCAAAACCAGCCCTAGAAGCCCAGATCTATGAATTGGATGCACTGAGACTGACTAGAAGCGATTGTATAGTAGTGGCATGCAGGAGACTCGGCGAGTGCACGCCGTGACTCGACGAGTCCAAGGCAATCTTCTTGCCTCAAAAGAAGACTCGACGAGTTGTTCATACAACTCGGCGAGTCACAGCCTGGATGTGTTCATATGATAAAGGAGGACTCGACGAGTCGGATGAAGATAGATTCAAAGTTAACCCATAAGAAGAACTCGTCGAGTTGTTGCCAAACTCGACGAGTTGAAGAGAGTAGAGGATTAGAAACGATGTTAGGGACTCAGCGAGTTGGCGGCCCAACTCGGCGAGTCCAGTCAACTAAAAGTTGACTTTAACCAGGAGGTTGACTTTGATGAGGGGTAAATTAGTCATTTTACCCTTAGAACAGTTATCCAGTATCTGATTTAGTGTCTATGGAATTTGTAGCCGGGAAGTTCCAGAGCAACAGTCAACCAGCTTCAGATTTAGCATCTCAGCAGCCAGCGTTACGAGGTGAGCTTTCCTTTCAGTAGTAACATGTCTACGGCCACAATGTCGACCCGTTTATTCAGCTATAGTTCCGGACTTCGATTCGATGCAGTAGTTCAGTGTGCTTAATGTCTTTGTGATTCAAGCATGTCTTTGTGTTATGTGTTCCGGACTTCGGTCTGATGCAGTTTGCAGTATAAGTGTTTATGCTAGTAGTTATGATTATGTTATGTTATGTTTAGTCACTTTCCGGACTTCGGTCCGATGCAGAGGGCAAGACCCTGGTTAGTTCCGGACTTTGGTCCGATGCAGTTTTCGGACTTCGGTCTGATGTAGAGGGCAAGGCCCTGGTTAGTTCCAAACTTCGATCCGATGCAGTGGGCAAGGACCTGTTTAGTTACGGACTTCGGTCCGATGCAGTGGGCAAGGCCTAGTAGTTGCTTTATATGTTATTGCTTGGTATGTGGTAGATTGGGGGAGCTCACTAAGCTTTGTGCTTTCAGTTTCAGTTTTTGGTTTTAGGTATTTCTGCAAGTAAAAGGAAGAGCTCTGGATGATGGCAGGGCACACACCACAACTTCAGTTTATCCTGGGAGTTTTTATTCGGATGTTTTGATATGTTTTCACATCAGTTGATTTGATACATTCACTTTTACATGTGAGGCATGTGAATCGTGGTTTTATTATATGATGATTAACTTCATGGTTTTAGTAATGTTTTAAAACAAAAAATTTTGGGTTGTCTTTTTGGGATGTTTCAAGTTGGTATCAGAGCCTTGGTTTGAGGGATTCGGGCACACTCTCGGGTGTGTCTGAACTCAAACTAAGGAATTGGTATAAGGTTTTCAAAAGAAAAACTGTAACATCCCGAGTTCAGAAGTGCAAGTTCAGGTTTCAATGTGTAAATGTGAAAGGGCAACTCGGCGAGTCCATGGGTGGACTTGGCGGGTCGCGTGTTAAGTGGCCAACTCGGCGAGTCGGCGGCTGGACTCGGCGAGTTGGTGCTGTGTGGAGAAAACCCTAATTTTGGAGGATGAGCCCTATTTAAAGGACATTATACCCTCTCCCCAACCTCTTTACCCTCTCTTGAAGTCCAGAAACCCTAGAATCGTGTATAACCTCCATTGATGAAGAATTAGAACTTAGGAAGAGAACTTGAGAAGAAGAAGGTTGAAGATTAAGAGGCTAGCATCTGGATATTATTGTAGATCAGGGATCTACTCCTCCTTTGGATCATTTCTGAGGTAACAATCTGTTACCTTGAGTTTCCTTCTTCTTGATTTGTTCTTAGTTGCTATTTTGGGGATTATGGCTTGAGTGGATTCAATTGCAAGTTTTGAAGCTAGATCTGAAGTTGAAACTTCAGATCCAAGTTGGTAATGATCCTATTTGTTGTAAAGGAGCTGCCCAAGAATGGTTGATGAAGCCCTTTTCTCCCAAACCCAAACCCTAGAGTGTAAAATGCTTAGATCTACTTGGATTCATGTAAAGTTTGCCACTTTACATGATGGATGGCTTGTATAAGAGTAGATCTATGGATTTGAGACCCTGCATGGCTTGGAAAGCCTCTGTATGGGTTATGAGCTAGTGGCACTCGGCGAGTCATATGGGTGTACTCGGCGAGTTGCATGAAGGAGGGCAGAAACTCGACAAGTTGGAAGAATAACTCGGCGAGTTGGTTGAAGATAGCCTTGGAGTCGGCGAGTCCGGTCGTGAGGTCCTAACCTTCTTCTGGTTGAGCTGTGAATCGGTGAGTCAAGGGAGGACTAGGTGAGTTGAGTGCGAGGGGACTCAGATTTGTTGGACTCGGCGAGTTAAGTCGCGGATTGGGGAAGTTCTGAGCTTGGGGACTCGACAAGTCATCAGGTTGACTCGGTGAGTAGAGTCAGTCAGGAGGTTGACTTTGACTTTGACTTTGACTTTGACTTTGAACAAGGGTTGACCATTTGATATGTTTTAACAAGAGGGTGGACCAGACGTGCCGAGGTCCAAATAGGCTGTAGGCCCCAAGAGAGCGGACCAGACGTGCTGAGGCTCGGAGAGTGGACCAGGCCGACTGATGGCCCAGTGCGGGCGGACCAGTCATACTGTAGACTCGGAGAGTGGACCAGGTGGATTGAAGGCCCGGTGCGGGTGGACCAATCACACTGTAGACTTGATGTATATGGCTAGACTCGGAGGGTGGACCAGGTGGACTGAAGGCCGGTGCGGCGGACCAGTCACACAGTAGACCCGAAGTGCATGGCTGTTCTGTGTTCTGTTATGATATGGCATGTTGTGTTTGTATGGTATATGTGGTTGGTATTTTGGGGGTATCTCAATAAGCTTTCGGGCTTACAGTTGTGGTTTAATGTTTTCAGGTTCTTCAGGAGACCGTGGCAAGGCAAAGGCGTGATCGTACCGATCCTCATGATTGTCTTTTATGATGTGGTTCTGGGAAGACTCTGATAATAATTGTATTGAAAACCTTTTTGTAATAACTTTATGAAAATGGGTTGTTTTTGAAAAGTTTAAATTGACTGAAATTTTTAGACCATTACAAGTTGGTATCAGCGCCTTGGTTTGAGTGAATTGGAGGAACATTCGTGTGAATCCAGTCTCAAATCAAGGAGAGTTTTCAAAAGAGAATTTAAAATGATTTTCAAAATGAGTAAAGGAAGACGCGGAGGTACGATCAGCCGGAGCCAGTAAGTAACCCCAAAATACCATACATGATATTTGTTTTTGAGCTATGATAGAACATCATGCTAGTACTAGGCTTGGGATCTTCAGGATTTCATGATAATGTTGCCTGATTTATGATGCCTGCTAGCCTAGGGTTCTTCTGTGGGAGATTTCTGGTGTTCCTCTAGGAGTGAGGGTTGAGTGCTTGTTATGTATGTTTTTCACTAGGGTGTTGTGGTAATACTTGATACAAATGTGGGTAGGTGTGGAAGGTAGTATGGGCACGTACTACTGAAAGCACAAGACCCATATGCATATCAAAGAGACCATGACCTCTAGGGTTGGGTTGGGGGTTGGTTCCCGGGATAGTGGGAAGTATCTGAGATCTTGTGATGTTTTTCAGTATGGTGGTTACGAGGCATGCTGGGAGCAGATCCGGGTCAGGATCGGGAGCAGGAGAGGGCGGTCAGGGTGGGTCAGTACCACCCGAGGTTATTGGTCAGATGAGCACAGGCGAGTTAGATGCTAGGATTCGTGAGATCCTGCATGATGAGGTTGTTGCGTTGTTCCGGACCGAGTTGCCAGAACTGTTTGGGTCGATCAAGACTGCCATGGTTGAGTATTTTGATGAGCGTTATGCGGCTCTCATAGAGACGGTTGCCGCGGCGGATACAGCGACTGTAGCAGCGGCAGGGGGGAGTCGGTCGAGGTTTTCAGTATCGGGACTTCGATAATACGAAGCCCCCTACCTTCGATGGAGTTCAGGACCCGGTTGTTGCTACGAGATGGTTGTCGGACGTGGAGGGGTGTTTCTTCACATGTTCATGCCCTGCTGATCAGAGGGTGAAGTGTGCTCTAAACCTGTTGAGGCTCGGGCGAAGGATTGGTGGAGATTGACCACGGGGTCATATTTGGATGCGTAGAGGGCTGCGGTTTCTTGGGATCAGTTTCGGGAGATGTTTAGCACTCGTTATGTTCCGCGGGTTGAGAGAGAGAGAGAGAGGTTGGCTCAGGAGTTCCTGGAGCTGAAGCAGGATTCGGAGTCAGTGACGGAGATCACCAGGATGTTCATGGAGAGGGCGATGTTTTGCCCCGAGTTCGCTTCAGAGCAGGCTCAGATGTCCCGATATCTGAGTATGCTCAAGAGGGACATCAGCCAGTTTGTGTCTATGCAAAGGTGCGAGACCTTGTTGGAGTTGCAGGAGGCTGCCAAGCGGCATGAGTTGGAGATTGAGTTGCAGTTGCGAGAGCTGGGGCAGGCTCCGGTGCAGTCGCAGTCGGTGCCGAAACGGTCCACGACCGTTGATTCTAGATTGGGAGATCAGAGCAGCCACACTTGTGGGAAGTGTGGGAAGGGTCACACCGGAGTTTGTAAGTCCGGTGGTGCATGGCGCAAGTGCGGAAAGGAGGGGCACTATGCGAGGGATTGTTGGCAGACAGCCCCGGTTCAGGATTTGAGGGTTTTTTTATCATTTCCATCAGGTTGGAAAGTTGAGGCTCAACTGTCCATAGCTTGTTGCAATGTTTACTCCCCAAAAGTCAAAAGAGTAAACTCCAAAATATCCTCTCAAGTATCATCCAAGATTTAATTCCAAATCTTCAAAGTTATAAGTGTTCTAACCATTTCAAAGTATTAAAACACTTACTCTAGTGTTTGTGCATCTATTCATCCATTCATTTATGTATTTTGTTTAGATTTTCCAAAACACCAAGAACACCAAGAACACACACTAAGTGTTCTTGGCCTTTTAGCACAAATCAAGCCTTCCAATAGTAAGTGCTTATATCCTTGAGTGATTTTAAGCTAGTATTAGGATCTTTGTGCGTGTCTAAGTCTTCACTTGACACCAAGCACTTATCCGACAGTTCCTTCCGATCCACTTACTACAGGTGAGTTCATACCCCTTAATCAATGTTTTAACTATTTTTAAATGTTTTATGGGGGGGGGGGGGATACAAGTAGAATAATGCTAGTTATTATATTAATCACATGTGATTAATAAGCAGCATACAAATGGTTAGCTACTCATTAGCCGTTTTACCAAACAATTTACTTCAAATGTTTTTCATAAACACTTTATGTCTTTAAAACTCCTCTTTACACTGTACATTTTACTATGTATGTTTTATTTCGAACTTATTTACAATTGTGACTCAAACAAATGTTTCCTTATACTAAAGTTGTTTTTATCAAACCCATGCCTTCAAACGTTTTATAGATTGACATCAAGTCGATCTTTTCTTAGATAATAATTATGTTCAAAGGTTTTACAAAACTTATTTTGTGCTTTTATATTATAAATTGCATGCCTCTATATGTATAGTTATATAAGTAATGTTTAAAATACTTAGGAAGGCTATCCACCTTGTTTCCTTTTCCTCGATTTGGATGTCGTATGATAGGATATCGGGTACTCGTCCGAAGGTCGTTTAAATATTAGTTATATATCATGTGTACATATATAGTCATAAAAGGGTCCTTCCAGTTCATCAAATGCCCATGGGTAGCAAGGGTATACATCCATATTCATACGTCCCAGTTAGATTACTAGTAAACTACCATATGGGTAGTTTAGGAAAATACTAGAACTATTATTAGAACGCGATACCATACAATGAGTCAGTTCATTCATGAGTCAATACTTTATAGCACATTACTATACTTGCTAGATAGAGAGCACGTACACTACAGCTAGAAAATTACAATACATTACTATACTTGCTAGATAGAGAGGACGTACACTACAGCTAGAACATTACGTCACATTACTATACTTGCTAGATAGAGAGCACGTACACTAAAGCTAGAAAATTACAGCACATTACTATACTTGCTAGATAGAGAGCACGTACACTACAGCTAGAAAATTACAGTACATTACTATACTTGCTAGATAGAGAGCACGTACACTACAACTAGAACATTACAGCACATTACTATACTTGCTAGATAGAGAGCACACACACTACAACTAGAAAATTACAGTACATTACTATACTTGCTAGATAGAGAGCACGTACACTACAGCTAGAACATTACAGTACATTACTATACTTGCTAGATAGAGAGCACGTACAGTACAGCTAGAAAATTATAGCACATTACTATAGTTGCTAGATAGAGAGCACGTACACTACAACTAGAAAATTACAGCACATTACTATACTTGCTAGATAGAGAGCACGTACACTACAGCTAGAAAATTACAGTACACTACTATAC
Source organism: Lactuca sativa (assembly GCF_002870075.4). Lineage (NCBI taxonomy): Eukaryota > Viridiplantae > Streptophyta > Magnoliopsida > Asterales > Asteraceae > Lactuca > Lactuca sativa. Next base: position 302,825,704 of record NC_056630.2, on the reverse strand, counting down.
TTGCTAGATAGAGAGCACGTACACTACAACTAGAACATTACAGCACATTACGATACTTGCTAGATAGAGAGCACGTACACTACAGCTAGAACATTACAGTACATTACCACACTATTACATAGATATGGTCACATGATCACATTTACATGAGTACACTTACAAGAATTACTAGTACATTTTATATGTATAGATTCTGTTATATAATCCTCATTCTTATCTTTACCTTGTGATTCAATCACATAATCGACGAGATAGATTAGATTTAATATCCTAGTACCCAAGGATACGTTGCAGGACTGACCATTCCTAGAATCTCTGTTTGCTACAGAGGTAAAAGCACATCCACGGATGTCAACGGTTGATACCATTACATGTATACTTTTGGGGACTGACTATTCCTATACCCAGCTGTTAGCAACAGAGGTAAATGTACATTTACGGATGACTTCAGTTAACATTGTTAGTTGCCCTTGTTTCAAAGGGTAATACTAATACAACTTGGTCTTGGTAGAAGACTACATCCAGAACAGTTAGGTCTTGGTAGAAGACTACATTCAGAACAGTTAGGTCTCGGTAGAAGACTACATTCAGAGTAGTTAGGTCTTGGTAGAAGGCTACATTGAGAACAGTTAAGTCTTGGTAGAAGACTCCTTTTTGTTACTAGTAGGAATCATAGGGATTTCTAGGGGTTTTCAAACGTTTACAGTTGTTTTATATACATTTTCATACTTACAGTTCATTTACATTTTCAATACTTACAATTCGTATACATACAAATACTTACATTTCAAATACATACAAGTATTTACATACAAATTAAGACACTAAAATACTTATGATCTCACCAGCTTCAAAGCTGATACTCACTTTCAAAATTACTTGTATCCTCAGGTCATCATAGACAGGTACCGATGCAAGGTTCAGGAAGATGGTGCTCGATCAAGACGCATCTTTCATTTTGATTTATACTTTAGTGTTTATCAAAATTTGACAAAACACAATTGTATAATAATTATATTATTAATGCAATGGATGATGTTGTTGCTTGTTTACTACTTTTCATTGTTGTGATACTATACATGACGTCCTCCACCCCATAACGTTTCCGTCGTTCTTGGTTTTGGGGTGTGACAAATTGGTATCAGATCATTGTTTATAGTGAATTAAGTATATCAACCCATAAAAGATATACTAACTATAAATACATAAGGGATTAAAAATACTCTGACCAAGAGTTTATACTTTAAATAATAAAATATTTAATTAAGTATACGTGCTGCATTCATACTAAAATCAGTGTCACTAGGACAGTACAAAAGAATTACGGTTGTTGGGAAACACATGTGGACTTAGAGACATATAGTCAAAACTGGGAAGATATAGCCTGATCACCTATATTATCCGAGGGTTGACTAGCATGTGCCTAAGTATAGTTGTGTGGTTGCAACAAATCTAAAATCTTACCAACCCTACCACAATGAGAACAATAGAGCATAACATTAAACTTAAAATACTATAGGAGTATTTAGTGTTACTATAAGTACGTTATACTTGAGAACTAAAACGAGATCTTCATTACTAAGTTGATAGTTGCTAAGTGGATACACTAAGGCTATATGTAATTAGGATGTTATAAACTTAGAATCTGTGAAAATTTTACTTCACCCCTATTCTGTTTGAATACAGAGTTAAGGTCACTTATTCGAAGGTCTATCCTATTTAGATTACACATAACTGGTATGCACTTCATAGATGGCGATGGAACTAATGAAGGTTTTCTAAATAATTATCTAGATAGTTGGTCTAATAATTATTCTCTTACCCCAAATTCTCGCATAGATAACATAGCTGGACTCCATCCCCACGACAACCAGTATCTTCCGAACGAAGTCATAGTTGGATGGTTTGAAGAAGAACTAGAGAATGATCATCCTATCCCCGTGAATGATCACCATGATGAAAACCTTTCAGACGATGCTAACTCCAAACCAGAGGTTGAGAACCTACCCCAGGCAGCTCCCGTTCCAATTCCTAACCCTCGTCCGACTTTTCATGGCCCGACGCCTCCATGGGTGGAATGTTTGGAAACATGGAGCCAAGGACAAGATCAGCCCATGCCATTTGATGGCGACCGAAGCTTTTATGACCTGAGCAATGGGGGCTCAGCAGATAGAGTCTTGCCAATCTTGGACCGTAGAGTGGCCCAAAATGAGATTTAAGGCATGACAACCCTACATCAGATTACCGAAGTTGTCGCTGATGTGAGAATGCATACCCTCCGCACCATTTGTCTAGAAGATGCTCGCGAGAGATCTGAGAGAAACCATGAAACCCTGTTGCAAGCACTAGCTGAATAACGAGCCGAAGTCATAGAACTCCGAGTACGCCAGAGGGTGTACGAAAGACACCTACTTGACGTGGAACGTCAACTGGCTGAACTGAGAGTTCACCAGAGGGATGACCGTTGCCAGTAGTAGATGCTTTACTTTATTTTTCCTTGTTAAAAGGAATCGTTTTTCTGTCAATGCCCGATGTGGCATTTTCTATGAAACTATCGTGTACTGTAAGTACTTTTGGTTAGGTCTTTATACTGTCAAGGACTATCTTCTCTAGATATGATGTAAGACCTTTTGCAAGGTCATTTTCCCGAACTTTTATGTCATGAATATCAAAGATTCTGACAGTCGGCTAACTTTCGTGTCCTTCTTTATTCAAGTACTCTCATCATACTTTCATTGGAGTCTATCTGAAATATGCTTTAGTCAAGTCTTTGGACTATAGTAATTCAGCTCCAGAAACATTTCCAAGTCTCTTTCAGTGGTTGGATCTGGTTATTCACCAACCCACGATACCTCGGCTTGAACGAAAAACGTCTTGAGACCATTCTACGAACTTACCTCCACCCGTTACTAGGACTGCATCATAGGGATGGAGGTCAAACCTTCACGATCATACTTCCAATCCGTACTAGGACTGCATCATAGGGATATAGGTCAAACTTTCGAGAACATACTCTTACTCTTTTCTTGAGCAGTCGAAGTACCTCTAGGGTCAACCAGAATCGCTCACAAATTTATTTTCTTTCCGTGAAACAGAATCATGTCGTCATCCAAAAACGATCAGCCGAGCAACGAAACCCCTATCCTCACCGCTACATTACAAGCTGCTGTAGTAGCTGCTGTGACAACTTTCCTTACGCACATCAACTCAGGCAACACAAGCAAGACTGACAATGGGGCCGAGAGTTCCGATGGTAGTACCAAACCGGGAAACCAACAAATGGCAACAGTCATGGACTTGCAAAGCCTAAATACCGAAAGTAAGAGACGATATCTTAAAGCCCTAAAGGAGCACAAGAGAGCCCAAAGACTTGCCATGCCACAGCCACCAGTGGCAATTCCGGCAGAACGCTTTAGGAAGCACTTTTCAAAGGGGAGTAATTAGGAAGGCACTCGTGTCCACATAACACTGGCTAAACACCGCAATCCCGTCACCAATGCAAGTACTAGCCAATCATGCCACCAATGCGGTGAGATAGGGCACTTCAAGAAGGATTACCCTATAGCAAAGAACTATGGCGCAGATGGGAGGATTCTCAGGATCACAGCTACAGGAGAGCTTACTCCGGAACCCTCGTTAATGTAATTTAGGCGTGTTGTTGTAACAGACTTACAAACTATCCAGAACTAGTGCAACTAGAGTCTTACCTTTTGCGAGATCCTGTCTGTATAGGGATTCTCGTGCTGCGTATACTTGTCTTTTGTAGTATATCTTATTCGCAGCAATAGTCTTGTGGTAAATCTAAAGTTTTGTAACTCTATTCATGGTTGCACGGTTGTGTTTTGTCTGTACATGTCTTATGTTCAATCTAATGTCTTTAAGTTTCTGTATGATTCCGACATTATCATACAACTAGATTCAATTTGATCGACACCATACCAGCTTCATACGTACATCTCTTTATCGGTAAATGTCTTTTTAGCGAAACTGTCATTTCAGAACACCGAAGCACTCATGCGTGGAGTACCTCATAGTTCTTCTCTTTTCCGAAGAAATCCCTGAAGTACCACTCGTGCAGTACATCAAATTTAATCCAAGGATTCATACGGTCGATCTATCACTGAGGAATGTATACATAAGAGTGATATATAATCAAGATTCTACAGGTTTAGAATTGATGATTCCACTTTAACTTCTTTTTCCTCAAAAGGATGTGAGCTTAAAGAAGAATTAGTTATTCGACTACCTTTTCAATCTTAATTATATACGACTTGTATACACGAAATTGTGATTGTGAAACCATGTATGAATTTTAATATGAACTTCAGGACGGAGAACTACTCAAGACTACGAGTAATCACATCGTCATGTGAACAAACTTAGAACCCAGTACGACTCCTGTAAATAGATTTCCCTACAGCCTAAACACCTACGGAGACACAAGAACAGTGTAGACAACTTAGCAAACCACACAGTGATAGAATAAGAAGACTAGGCTTTTTATCCTGGAGAACCCCGGTCATATTCTTCCAGAGATCGACGGATTGCATCATATGTGCCTTGGCTATCGAGGACTCCATCAAGATTTTCCAGTAGAAATCGTTATCTCTGCCTCGCATAGATGAGTTGCTTGAGCAAACAGAAGGAAAGAATTACTTTCAGAAATGGGTCTGAGATCCGAATATCACCAGTTCGAGTGTTAGGGAAGGATGTCCAGAAGACTATCTTCCGAACTCGATGCGGACACTTCGAGTCCGTAGTGATACCCTTCGGATAGGACCAATACGCCCGTAGCATTCATGAGTTAATGAATAGAGTCAGTCTTTCTTACTTGGATCAGTTCATCATTCTCCATGTAACGACTTACTTATCTACCCTTGTAGTAAGAAGGAACCCATGGAAACATTACCTTCGGTGATACTTTTCACGAAGTTCTCTGAACACGAGTTTTGGAATTGAAGAGTCAAAATTTCCTAAGACACACTATTAGTGATGTGGAAATTTTTGAGTACTCTTTCAATTTGTCAAAACCGTTGAGAATTTTTCGACACCAGAGACGCCGACAGAAATTCGCCACATTCTAGGTCTTACAGACCTACTGTCATAGTTCATTCAGAACTCCTCGCAAATTACAGAAACCCTTTCGACTTTGACCCAGCAAGGGGTGGCCCTTGACTGGGAAGTCTAGCAAGAGAAAGAACCTTTGGAAGTTCCAAGTGAGAGACCAAGTTCTTTAGGAAAAACTCACTCTGGGAATGGCTTAATACGCTTCGTAAAGCATGGAAAGCTAAATCCAAGATAGATAGGACCTCCGAGATTCTTGCCAGAATCGGTCCTATATCTCGCAGACTAGATCTACTCCGCGAACTCAGTAACGTACATTCTACTCTTCGTGTCTCGATCGTGAAACCGTACCTTTCCGTTAGGACTCTTGTAAGTCCACTCGTCGAGATCCTCGCCTTCGTATTAGAACCATAGTGACCCTTGACCAAGAGGTCAAGCAGACGAAGCAACGCAGTCGCCCGTTAGTGATGGTTCGTTGGGATACCAACCGAGAACCCGATTTCACTTAGGAGCTCTAGAACCAATCGATTAGGAAGTTTCCTCCTCTCGACTCGATCATTCATGCCTACTTCCTTATCTAAATTCTAATTTCGGGACGAAATTCCCTTTAACAGGGGGATGATGTGACAACCCGAAATTTCCATTCAGTCAAACCCTAAAGGTCAACCACTTCGTATCGTAAGTCAAAGTCATTATTTCTTATTTTTAAGGAATATAAAGTTCGTTTGATTTTTTTTTAAATTTTATTTTTAAACGAATGGGTGAAAGAAAGTGTCGTCTCGGGTTTTGATTTTTGAAAACCGCAAACACTTCGCATATTAGAAACACCCGACCAAACTATTATGTTTTGGGTTTAGAAATCACCCAAAACCGTAAACTCATGCCTATGTATGAGGTTACTCCCCAAAAAGTTAGTCATTTGTGTTTACTCCCTAAAAGTCAAAAGAGTAAACTCCAAAATATCCTCTCAAGTATCATCCAAGATTTAATTCCAAATCTTCAAAGTTGTAAGTGTTCTAACCATTTCAAGGTATTAAAACACTTACTCTAGTGTTTGTGCATCTATTCATCCATTCATTTATGTATTTTGTTTAGATTTTCCAAAACACCAAGAACACACACTAAGTGTTCTTGGCCTTTTAGCACAAATCAAGCCTTCCAATAGTAAGTGCTTCTATCATTGAGTGATTTTAAGCTAGTATTACATTTAAACATCAAGAAAATATGTCAAGAACACAAGACTTGAGGTGTTCACAGTCCAAGGAGATGCTTGGGCCGTAAACACCATAAATGACACCAAAGTGTGTCTAAGCCTCAAATCTAAGCCCTAGTTGATGTTTAAACCTTCCTTGACATGTTTAAACCCTTCCTCATTGAGTTTAAACCTAGAAAAACATAAAAGACCATCAAATATAGGGGTTTACGGTTTGGGGATCTCCCAAAACCGTAAACACCCTAAAGTGAGTTTAAGTTGGTCATTTTCCTTCCTTAGGCTTAGAAACTAGCACATACACTTACCTAATTGTGTTAGGGACTTGAAAACATGGCTTTACACTCTTCCATATGGTTTTACGGTTTATGAACCCAAGGGAAAATGCCATGAGGCCATAAACTCCTCAAATGAGGTGTTTTGAAGCCCTGGTCCATTCCAAAGGCCAAACCACTTAGTAGAATTGCTCCAGGAGGCTTGTTAAACCACCAAACAACACCTAGTCATTAGGAATAGAGTTTACGACCGTAAAATCTAGAGTTTACTGCCGTAAACTCTTGGTGTCATGACCATCAAAACCGTAAACTCCAAGGGAGTTTACCCTTGGACCCCAAACACACTAGCTTTTCCTACAACACTTAGATGCAACCCTTGAGACTTATAACACTTGTATAAAGTGTTTAGCATGTCCTAGAGTGTCTTAACTTGTTTATTAGTTGTTTAAAGACTAATTGTGTATATACATATATCCTTATATGTTATTAGGATCTTTGTGCTTGTCTAAGTCTTCACTTGACACCAAGCACTTATCCGACACTTCCTTCCGATCCACTTACTACAGGTGAGTTCATACCCCTTAATCAATGTTTTAACTATTTTTAAATGTTTTATGGGGGGGGGGGGATACAAGTAGAATAATGCTAGTTATTATATTAATCACATGTGATTAAAAGCAGCATACAAATGGTTAGCTACTCATTAGCCGTTTTACCAAACAATTTACTTCAAATGTTTTTTATAAACACTTTATGTCTTTAAAACTCCTCTTTACACTGTACATTTTACTCTGTATGTTTTATTTCGAACTTATTTACAATTGTGACTCAAACAAATGTTTCCTTATACTAAAGTTGTTTTTTTCAAACCCATGCCTTCAAACGTTTTATAGATTGACATCAAGTCGATCTTTTCTTAGATAATAATTATGTTCAAAGGTTTTACAAAACTTATTTTGTGCTTTTATATTATAAATTTCATGCCTCTATATGTATAGTTATATAAGTAATGTTTAAAATACTTAGGAAGGCTATCCACCTTGTTTCCTTTTCCTCGATTTGGATGTCGTATGATAGGATATCGGGTACTCGTCCGAAGGTCGTTTAAATATTAGTTATATATCATGTGTACATATATAGTCATAAAAGGGTCCTTCCAGTTCATCAAATGCCCATGGGTAGCAAGGGTATACATCCATATTCATACGTCCCAGTTAGATTACTAGTAAACTACCGTATGGGTAGTTTAGGAAAATACTAGAACTATTACTAGAACGCGATACCATACAATGAGTCAGTTCATTCATGAGTCAATACTTTACAGCACATTACTATACTTGCTAGATAGAGAGCACGTACATTACAGCTAGAAAATTACAATACATTACTATACTTGCTAGATAGAGAGCACGTACACTGCAGCTAGAACATTACATCACATTACTAAACTTGCTAGATAGAGAGCACCTACACTAAAGCTAGAAAATTACAGCACATTACTATACTTGCTAGATAGAGAGCACGTACACTACAGCTAGAAAATTACAGTACACTACTATACTTGCTAGATAGAGAGCACGTACACTACAACTAGAACATTACAGCACATTACGATACTTGCTAGATAGAGAGCACGTACACTACAGCTAGAACATTACAATACATTACTATACTTGCTAGATAGAGAGTACGTACACTAGATCTAGAACATTACAGTACATTACCATACTATTACATAGATATGGTCACATGATCACATTTACATGAGTACACTTACAAGAATTACTAGTACATTTTATATGTATAGATTCTGTTATATAATCCTCATTCTTATCTTTACCTTGTGATTCAATCACATAATCGACGAGATAGATTAGATTTAATATCCTAGTACCCAAGGATACGTTGCAGGACTGACCATTCCTAGAATCTCTGTTTGCTACAGAGGTAAAAGCACATCCACGGATGTCAACGGTTGATACCATTACATGTATACTTTTGGGGACTGACTATTCCTATACCCAGCTGTTAGCAACAGAGGTAAATGTACATTTATGGATGACTTCAGTTAACATTGTTAGTTGCCCTTGTTCCAAAGGGTAATACTAATACAGCTTGGTCTTGGTAGAAGACTACATCCAGAACAGTTAGGTCTTGGTAGAAGACTACATTCAGAACAGTTAGGTCTCGGTAGAAGACTACATTCAGAGTAGTTAGGTCTTGGTAGAAGGCTACATTGAGAACAGTTAAGTCTTGGTAGAAGACTCCTTTTTGTTACTAGTAGGAATCATAGGGATTTCTAGGGGTTTTCAAACGTTTACAGTTGTTTTATATACATTTTCATACTTACAGTTCATTTACATTTTCAATACTTACAATTCGTATACATACAAATACTTACATTTCAAATACATACAAGTATTTACATACAAATTAAGACACTAAAATACTTATGATCTCACCAGCTTCAAAGCTGATACTCGCTTTCAAAATTACTTGTATCCTCAGGTCATCATAGACAGGTACCGATGCAAGGTTCAGGAAGATGGTGCTTAAACACAATTTGACAGAACACAATTATATAATAATTATATTATTAATGCAATGGATGATGTTGTTGCTTGTTTACTACTTTTCATTGTTGTGATACTGTACATGACGTCCTCCGCCCCAGAATGTTTCCGCCGTTCTTGGTTTTGGGGTGTGAAAAATGCTTGTTGGGCGGTCCGGATAGATTGAAGGCCGGTGGGCGTACTAGTCAGGCCGAAGGCTTGGAGAACAGTCCAGACAGCCTGAAGGCCCTGGAGGGCGGTCCAGACCTACTGAATGTTCTGAGAGTGGTCCAGATGGGCTGAAGGCTTGGAAAGACGGTCCAGTCAAGCTGAAGACTCTGCATGTGTTGGTAGGTCGGTATGAGGAAATGGGACGAGTATGTCGCGATGTGATAGCATCAGAAGGTCTGGCCCTGGGTATTGATCATGAGAAGTGGAGGTAGTACGTAGACTCGGGAGTCCCTGCGAGCGGATTCAGAGTATGTATGGTGCATGGGATAGTGGTTATGCTATAAGAAAATGGTGTAGTCTTGGGTGAGCACCGTGACACTTGTGGAAGTGTCAAGGCAGCCAAGTGGATTTCCTTGGTAAGGAAAGGGAAAGGAATGTAGCTCCGAGAGGGAGTGTAAGTTCATTGAAGTGATAGCAATAGTGCGGAGTTATGATTGGGGTGTTCCAATTATGGCTGTTGAGCAGTGTGTTTCAGCGGTGGTATGGAATCACATCCGGGTCAGATGTCTGCTGAGGTCGCGGAAGGAATCCCACGGGTGTAGAGCCAAGAGGCTCGGAAGGGATGCATGATTGGAATCTTGAATTTCCAGTTTGACTTTGATGAAGGAATTATGTATGTGGTGGAAAATTCATCCTGGTGGATGTTTGGAGGTGTCGTCAGTGTATCGGGTTTTCCCAACCCAGGGATGCTAGAGCCAGTTTAGCATGGGCATGAGATTGCGAAGGTGAACTCATGGGAGTTGCTCTGAGGCTGAAGGATGTGTCATCCTGTCAGCATGGAGTGGATAAAGTTGGTCTCAGATCGGGATTCCGATGGTTCAGGGTTATTTCTAGCTCGTATGGGTCGAGTGATTGTTGTGATTTGGAGCGAGTGAAGTATCATGGAGTGGAACTTGGTTGATAAGTGTGGTTATCATAGGATGAGGCCGGTGGCCGGCTTGAAGCAGTGGTCAGGACACCGTAAGAGGGAAATTTGGGTTTTGGGTTTCGGTGGTTGTGTTTTGAGGAGCCTGGTCTGCTTAATGCCAAGTGGTGCATTGCGAGAGTAGTTCTGAGTTGTGTTGCTGCAGGCTTCGAGGACGAAGCCTAATCTAAGTGGGGGAGAATTGTAACATCCCGAGTTCAGAAGTGCAAGTTCAAGGTTCAATGTGTAAATGTGAAAGGGCAACTCGACGAGTGCATGGGTGGACTCGGCGAGTAGGGTCACAATTCTGGTCGCGTGGTAAGTGGCCAACTCGGCGAGTCGGCGGCTGGACTCAGCGAGTTGGTGCTGTGTGGAGAAAACCCTAATTTCGGAGGATGAGCCCTATTTAAAGGACATTATACCCTCTCCCCAGTCTCTTTACCCTCTCTTGAAGTCCAAAAACCCTAGAATCGTGTATAACCTCCATTGATGAAGAATTAGAGCTTGGGAAGAGAACTTGAGAAGAAGAAGGTTGAAGATTAAGAGGCTAGCATCTGGATATTGTTGTAGATTAGGGATCTACTCCTCCTTTGGATCATTTCTGAGGTAACAATCTGTTACCTTGAGTTTCCTTCTTCTTTATTTGTTCTTAGTTGCTATTTTGGGGATTATGGCTTGAGTGGATTCAATTGCAAGTTTTGAAGCTAGATCTGAAGTTGAAACTTCAGATCCAAGCTGGTAATGATCATATTTGTTGTAAAGGAGCTGCCCAAGAATGGTTGATGAAGCCCTTTTCTCCCAAACCCAAACCCTAGAGTGTAAAATGCTTAGATCTACTTGGATTCATGTAAAGTTTGCCAGTTTACATGATGGATGGCTTGTATAAGAGTAGATCTATGGATTTGAGACCCTGCATGGCTTGGAAAGCCTCTGTATGGGTTATGAGCAAGTGGCACTCGGCGAGTCATATGGGTGTACTTGGCGAGTTGCATGAAGGAGGGTAGAAACTCGACGAGTTGGTTGAAGATAGCCTTGGACTCGGCGAGTCCGGTCATGAGGTCTGTTGGGCTGAAGATAGTTTTGATGTTGCGTCTTTTGGGCTCGTTAGTTTAGCCTTGTATTCTCCGGTTTGGGCCTGTCCAACCGTGAGCCTTTTATGTATAGTATTTAAGTTAATGCTTGCATGCATATTAGGTTAAGATTGCAGAGTTTTACGATATAGCGATTGATCAAGAGTATTTTCCTGTAATCGTTCTTGTAATATCTAATCCTTTACAGTTGATGTTCTTAATCGAGCTCTTCTAAGGATTTTATTTAATCATTCGACACGTTTGATTCAAGCTGTTTTGTTCTTATTATTGTGTTTTTGCTGTTTCATATTCGTATACTTGTTCAAGATCTAATCGATCTTCATAGATTAAAAGTTGTTTTAATCCCATCAATTGGTATCAGAGCGGGAGGCTGTGTAATCGATACACATCTTTTCTGTGAAAAAGATTTCCATTAGGGTTTTCCGCAATCATCGATACTTATTGAGCCGTCATCTTAATTGACGTATCTTAATATTTATTGTTTTGCCCTAATCTGCTTTATTACAAGTCTGATCTTTGAACAAGTTTTTACGATCATAATGGATGCTACGCAATCAAACCCTATTAATATTTCCAACATCATTGGTTCGACAACAAAGATTCCAATCTTATACACCCATGACTATGAAGTATGGGCGCATCATTTTGAAGATTACGTGATTGGATCGGAGGACAATGGTTTTCTCATATGGGAAGCCATCATCAATGGACCGTTTTCTCATTCTGCTACATCCAGAATCATTAAGACGCAAAAAGAGTACAACGATCTGCTTAAGGACGTGACGAATATTGCGCAAGATGAAAAAGATAAATTTCAGTGCAATATTAAGGCACTAAGGTTGATCAGATTCGCCCTTCAGTCCGACACATTCATACTGGTCAGCTCATGCACTACGGCGAAGGAAGTGTGGGATAGACTTCGTGAACTGTATTCCACAGACGAAGATCTTGAACATTCTATCCAAACCTTGCTTCTATCTGAGTTTGGAGAATTCAGGCAAGGGGCCGAAGAAACGGTGACCCAGACGTTTGATCGCTTCAATCATCTTCTCAGTAAGATGATCAAACACGACATTGAAAGGAAGCTCATCGAACAAAAGGTTACTTTCTTGAACGGACTGAGATCTGAATGGAGAGCAGTAGTTTCCACAGTCAAAGCCCATGAACAGTTTAAATCATACTCTTTGGCGAAACTGGTGGGTATTCTAAAGTCCCAAGAGAAGATTGTGGTTCAAGAGAAGAACGTTGTTTCTAGTCTTGGTTCGTTGGCCCTCCTATCTAAAAGTAAAGCCGTGATGGAGGATGAAGAGCTCAACTTGGAAGAGTATGACCTCACAAGTGAGGATTATGCCATGATGGTATCCAATCCTAAGAGGTTCATAAAGAAGAGATTCCCCAGTAACAAAAACTGAAACTGGCAGGGGAGTTACAGCTCTGAAAAAGCGAACAATGAACCGAAGGCTGAGGAGCCCAAGAAGGAACCGAAGGCAGATGGCGATTCCGGAGTAAGCTGTTTCTACTGTGGGGGCAAGAACCACTATGCTAAGGACTGTGTTCTTAAGAAGATGGCTGAAAAGGACGATGGAAAGGATGAGGAAGCCGTGCTGCAGAAGAGATTGGATGAGTTGAGAAAGAAGAAGTCTACCGCTAAACCTTCTATTAATGCTTTTATTGTGCAGGGTTCGGTTAATGACGATGAGTTCGGTAGCACAGAAGTTTGGTCTACTGACTCAGAAGACGAAGAAGTGAGGAAGCCTACTCATGGAAAGGCTTGTATGGCTAAGGAGGAAAGCAGTGGTGGAAAATGCTTCATGGTGTCTGGCGTATCTCAAATGAGGGGATACAATACTGATGGAGGAAGCAATGGACCGAAGGTGCAGGAGGATATGTGCTTTACGGCCAAACCACTCAGCCAGCAGTTCAATGAGCTCGATGAACTGATAAAGAAGGTACAATCTGTTTTTATTTCGTCTAAAGTACCATCATCCTCATATGAGAAAGAACTAAAAAATGTTAACACAAGAATTTCTCATTTAGATAGTAGCTTAACTCAAACTCGAGTCACCAATTCTAACCTGACTGATCAATTAAGCAGGGTGGCGTCGAAGAGTGAGGAGCGGCGAATGTGGATTGAGTTAAAAGAGTCGGAATTAGTTAAAGTCAAAGACGAAAACATTTATTTGCAGAGAGATAATTTAAAATTGTTAAAACAAAAGATCCATCGCATGATTTTGCCCTTCCTAGAGTTTAAGGAGGATGAAATCGATGCCGAAGCCTACAATTGTGAGAGCGTGATATCGTCTGATGATGTCAACCCAACCTATATGTATGGACTGGACAAAATTGAGTCCTTCATCAAATCCAAAGACCACAAGGACATGCTCAAAAATATTTTGGACGAAAATGACAGACTTAAAGTGAGAACCGAAACCATGCAAAAATTTGACTCTCTAAACGCCAACGTAAGCTCAGAAAATAAAATCGATGTTGAAAATGCATCTGAGCTCAACGAGGACGAAAACATGAGTGAAATTTCTGTAGAGGATACGGTTGACTGCTCAGAATTTGTTAAAAGCGAAACTGAAAACCACAAAAATCTTATTTCTGAAAATTTTGTGGAATTCGCTAGATTGTCCCAACAAAAGTCCCCGAAATTAGTAGAAAAAGCTGTTGTGTATCAAAAGGTCAGGACCACTCCGAATCAGGTGTACAAGGTGACTGGAGTAACCGAACATCAAACAGCTGAACTCACAGCTATTGTTAACGAAGACAATGCTGATGGCTGTGATGAGTACTTCTGGGAAGCTCCTATTGATAATGGAAACGAAACCATTGGCCTATCTGAAAGAACCTCCTGGATGAGAAAAGGGAGATACATACCTGAACCCTTGAACAAGCCTGATAATTTCAGTGAACCAAGCACCAGTGGTACAAAAGATATTCCTCAAGAGGTTGATCGTTCAGCAAAAGAAGACATTCCTTCAACACCAACAGCTCGAAGTGAAACTTCATCAGATACTTCTTCCACTTCCTCAGGGCAAACTGAATCTTCTTCAGATATTCCCTCTGATCCCTTGGCCCAAAGAAAAACTCCTGAAGTTCAAAAGGAACCAGCCAAGGTGACAACAAAAACGAAAGTGAACGTTCATCATCAACCTAAGCAGATGAGGGATAAGAAGATAGAAAGGAACCAAAGATACAGGAAAAACCTTTCTGAAAGAAAACAATTCTGGCACTCACAGAATGCATACTATTCACACAAAGACAAAAATCTGAAGTATGAAGACAATCCTGTAAGAAAGCCTGAAAGTTCCAACAACCGAAAGCCAAGGTTCGGTTCGCAAGAAAACACCAACCGAAAGCCAAGGTTCGGTTCGCAAGAAACTACCAACCGAAAGCAAAGGTTCGGTTTTGAAAAGGATTTCAACCGAAACCAAAGGTTCGGTTCCCAGAACAACTCCAACCGAACTCAGAGATTCGGCTCAGAAGTCAAAAGAAAACAAGACTCGAAGGTCAGCCCCTCTAATGATCAAAAGCAAAAGGGTCACCTTGAGTCATCAGCTAGGAAGTCCTCCCCATCCAAATTCTCTCGTTCTAATTCTTCTCATTCTTCTACTACCACTCATTCATCTCCATCTTGCTCCAAAGCTAATATCACATGCTCTCAAAAACCTCATTCTTCAGCTGAACAGAATGGAAAGCAAAAGGTCGATAAATCCAAACCTGAGTCCAAAGCGAACAAACCCAATCCTAACAAAATAAAAGTCTTTACCATTAAAAAGAAAGATGAAACAACTCTAATAAAACGAACATATCTAGTTGACATCTCTCTTACTATTCCCGTTCCCATGAAAAGCTCACATGGACCCAAGAAACTTTGGGTTCCTAAATCTGCTTAACTTTTGCAGGTTATCCGTGACGAGCAGTTTGACGAAGAATGGTACATCGACAGTGGCTGCTCGCGTCACATGACAGGGAGGAAAGAGGAGCTCAGGGAATACAGATCTCTTACAAATGGTGGCAACGTTAAGTTTGGAAATAACTCTTTCGGCACCATAAAGGGATATGGGATGATAACGAATGTTGATTTTACCATAAGGAAGGTGGCCTATGTGGAAGGACTTCAACACAACCTCATCAGTGTATCTCAGCTTGTTGGAGGTACAGGTCTCAAAGTTTCATTCGATGATGAAGGTTCTAAAATCATAGAGAAAAAGACAAAGAAAGTGATTCTGAAGTCAGAGCGAAAGGGTGAAATGTTTCCTCTAAACATGAAACCCATCAAAGGAAACCCAGCCATATGTCTGCTATCAAAAGCTCAATCCGACGAAAGCTGGTTGTGGCACAGAAGACTCTCTCATCTCAATTTCAAAGATATCAACCGACTTGTCACTGGAGGTCATGTTAGGGGTCTTCCATTGATCAAGTTTGACAGAGAGCATTTATGTGCTGCATGCGAAATGGGAAAGCAGAGTCGTCAAAGTCACCCATCTGTAATCAACACAAAAGTTGTTGAACCACTCGAATTGCTTCACATCAATTTGTGTGGTCCTTCATCTATTGAAAGCATCGGTGGTAGCAAGTACATTCTTGTTATCGTTGATGACTTCTCACGATTTACCTGGGTGTTCTTTCTAAAGCTCAAATCTGAAGCGACTCAAAAGCTGAAAGTGTTTATCAAGTAAATTGAAGTCCAGCTCAAGAAGGTCGTTCGAAACATCAGGAGCGACAATGGGCTCGAATTCAAGAACAGGGAGTTTAGAGAGTTTTTTGCAGAAAAGGGAATTAGTCACAATTTCTCAGCTCCTTACACACCACAACAGAACGGAATAGTCGAAAGACGAAACCGATCCCTGTGTGAAGCTGCCCGAACTATGCTAAGTTTCGCTTCCTTACCTCTTTATTTTTGGGCTGACGCTATTTCTGCTGCTTGTTATACACAGAACAGGTCCTATCTCAACAAGCAATTCACACTCACACCTTATGAGATAATAAATAACAGAAAACCCAATGTGAAATTTTTCCACGTGTTTGGCTCAATGTGTTTCATCTTTAACTCTAAAGAACACCGCAACAAGTTTGATGTCAAAGCCGACGAGGGAATCTTTCTGGGTTACTCACTCACATCCAAGGCGTACAGGGTCCTAAACAAACGTTCAAGAAGGATTGAAGAGACATACTATGTGACCTTCGACGATAGCTATGTTAAGAAGCTACAGACCATAGATGACACTGCCAGGAAAATCTTTCCTCAAACTGGCCAAGTCACAGTCTCAATCGCCAATTTGTACGAGAATTTTCTGGAACTCTTTGATGAACCGGAAAAAGCTTCTCTCTCAGAAGCAGGTGCAGCTGACAACAAAATAAATCATATGAAGCAGATTGTCGAAGATGCTGCAAGAAGAACGCATGAAGGAGAATCGCCCACTGATGAATCTCCAACCAACAATGCTTCAGTCGAGGGGGAGCCAAGTACTCAAGTCGAGGGGGAGCCAAGCTCTACTTCTTCAACCGAAGGTGCCTCTCCAACCGAAGATGTCCCTCCAAACGAAGGTGCTTCAACGCCTGAAAATCCAGCACCACAAGAAACCCCTGAACCTCATGTTTCTCAAGACTCATCAATCGAGGGGGAGCATGATGATATGACGCTTGATTACGATAGCCAATCTGAGCCAGAAGAGATGATCAACGCTGAACTAGATCCAACCTTCGATCCGAATTACCCTCCTCTTACAAAATGGACCAGAGATCATCCTATCTCTCAAGTCGTTGGTGATGTATCTGAAAAGGTTCTGACCCGATCTCAACTGAAGGCAAAACAGACATCCTTATTTTCAAAGGTTGAGTTTTGTATGTGTAACTCATTCGTATCAAAAGTTGAACCGAAGACAGTGAACACTGCCCTCGATCACTCTGATTGGGTTCAAGCAATGCAAGATGAACTGAACGAGTTTGAAAGGAACAAAGTCTGGCGCCTCATTCCAACTCCTCCGAATGCTTCGGTTGTTGGTCTCAAATGGGTCTTTAGGAACAAAATGGATAAGGAAGGTAATGTTATAAGGAACAAGGCTCGTCTGGTGGTCAAAGGATACTGTCAGGAGGAAGGGATAGATTATGAAGAGACGTTCGCTCCAGTAGCTAGGCTAGAATCTGTTAGAATATTTCTGGCCTATGCTGCTCACAAAAACTTTGAGGTTTTTCAAATGGACGTTAAATGTGCATTTCTCAATGGAGAACTCGAAGAAACTGTGTATGTGGAACAACCTCCTGGGTTCGTGAACGAAAAGTATCCAAATCATTGCTATATTCTGGATAAAGCTGTGTACGGCCTCAAACAAGCTCCGAGAGCCTGGTATGAAACGCTTACAAAATTTTTAAAGACGTCTAAATTCAAACAAGGTTCGGTTGACCCAACCTTCTTTTGCAAAAAGGAAGGTAACCACCTTATGATAGTTCAAATTTATGTCGATGACATCATCTTTGGCTCTACGAATCCCAGCTTAACAGCTGAATTCAGAAAGTTGATGGAGACTAAGTTTGAAATGAGCTCAATGGGTCCTATTAATTTTTTCCTTGGTTTAAATATAAGACAGGGACCCGAAGGCATCTTTATCAATCAGGAAGCTAACACGAAGACTCTCCTAGCGAAGTTTGGAATGATGGGAGACTCAAAAGTAAAAGTCCCAATGGCATTCGACACCAAACTTACCCCTTCACTAGATAAACCGGCTGTCGATATCACCCTCTATCGTCAAATGATAGGCTCATTGATGTATCTAACTGCTAGCAGGCCTGATATCATGTTTTCTGTGTGTTATTGTGCTCGATTTCAGGCTAACCCACGCGAACCTCACATGCTGGCAGTGAAGAACATCCTACGCTATCTTAAGCGAACCGCCTCCTTAGGTCTATGGTATCCATCCAATTCAGGCTTCTTCGTTCAAGCCTATTCTGATGCTGACCTTGGAGGATGTGGACTCGACCGTAAAAGCACAACTGGTGGCTGTCAATTTCTTGATGGGAAATTGGTCAGCTGGCAATCCAAGAAACAAACGTGTGTGTCGCTGTCTACTGCCGAAGCGGAATACATTGCCGCTGCATCCTGCACATCACAAGTGATTTGGATCCAGAGTCAACTTCGAGACTATGGAATCAATATGAAGAAGATCCCTCTATATTGTGACTCTGAAAGTGCAATTAGGATCTGCCATAACCCAGTGCAACACTCTAAAACCAAACACATAGCACTGAGGTATCACTTCATCAAAGATCATGTGGAAGATGGAAATGTCGAAGTTCACTTCGTAAGAACCACTGATCAACTGGCTGACGTCTTTACCAAAGCTCTTCCAGAAGCGTCGTTCAATAAAATATTGCAAGGGCTAGGAATGATGGAATCAGAGTCAGTACCTCACACTACCTCTCAACCTCAAACGTAAGAAGCGAAACCAACCGAACGTTCGGGTTCGGTTCAACCATCTCACTCGCTCATTACTTCAAAGGTAGTTTTAATAGAGTTGTATATTTCTTGTGCAAAATTTGTCTTTCTTTGTGTAAAAAGTTTTTCCAAATTGCATATCTAAACTCCTTGGTTTCTTAAAATTTCCAAAACCGAAACCTCCAGGAGGTTCGGGTTCGGTTTTTCAAAATTTTCCTGAACCGAAACCAACCGAAGGTTCGGGTTCGGTTTTTCAAAATTTTCCTGAACCGAAACCAACCGAACGCTCGGGTTCGGTTTTTCAACTTTTTCCCAACCGAAACCAACCGAACGTTCGGGTTCGGTTTTTCATTTTTTCCAAAGTTTTTTTTTTAATCGTATTTTTTCTTTTCACTCTTTTATATTTTTTAAGTCTTATTTTTTTTTTTATCTTTTTAAATATCAAAACTCCAAAAATATTTTTTTCTTTTCGTGTGCTCATTTATTTATGGGAATATATTTGATGGCTTACTTAAGTGTCCCTAGAAGCATGCTGCTGTATGTGTCCCAAGCCTCATAAGATTTTGAATAATAGCCTTCATGACCTGGTAAACACAAACCTTGTCTTCCCAATAAGGCTAACTCATTTATTCTAATCGTGAGCTACCTCACTCTCTTCTCACATGAGTTCAGAGTCTCCTGCTTGGTCCTTATTTTCGCAGCAGAGGTACTATGTCTTCTTTCACCATCCCCACTACAATTCTCCATTACATTCGCCTCATCACTGTAACCCTTGAGACTCTCAGAAACTACCACTGAGGTTTATGGTTACACAACATCTGTGTTTATGATTGTTGGGCTGAAGTTTTATTTGATGTTGCGTCTTTTGGGCTCGTTAGATTAGCCTTGTATTCTCCGGTTTGGGCCTGTCCAACCGTGAACCTTTTATGTATAGTATTTAAGTTAATGCTTGCATGCATATTAGGTTAAGATTTCAGATTTAAGATTGCAGAGTTTTACGATAGAGTGATTCACCAAGAGTATTATATTTTCCTGTAATCGTTCTTGTAATCTTCTAATCCTTTACAGTTGATGTTCTTAATCGAGCTCTTCTAAGGATTTTATTTAATCATTCGATACGTTTGATTCAAGCTGTTTTGTTCTTATTATTGCGTTTTTGCTGTTTCATATTCATATACTTGTTCAAGATCTAATCGATCTTCATAGATTAAAAGTTATTTTAATCCCATTAATTGGTATCAGAGCAGGAGGCTGTGTAATCGATACACATCTTTTCTGTGAAAAAGATTTCCATTAGGGTTTTCCGCAATCATCGATATTTATTGAGCCGTCATCTTAATTGACGTATCTTAGTATTTATTGTTTTGCCCTAATCTGCTTTATTACAAGTCTGATCTTTGAACAGGTTATTACGATCATAATGGACGTGACGCAATCAAACCCTATTAATATTTCCAACAGCATCGGTTCGACGACAAAAATTCCAATCTTATACACCCATGACTATGAAGTATGGGCGCATCATTTTGAAGATTACGTGATTGGATCGGAGGAAAATGGTTTTCTCATATGGGAAGCCATCATCAATGGACCGTTTTCTCATTCTGCGACATCCAGAATCATTAAGACGCAAAAAGAGTACAACGATCTGCTTAAGGACGTGACGAATATTGCGCAAGATGAAAAAGATAAATTCCAGTGCAATATTAAGGCACTAAGGTTGATCAGATTCGCCCTTCAGTCCGACACATTCAGACTGGTCAGCTCATGCACTACGGCGAAGGAAGTGTGGGATAGACTTCGCGAACTGTATTCCACAGACGAAGATCTTGAACATTCTATCCAAACCTTGCTTCTATCTGAGTTTGGAGAATTCAGGCAAGGGACCGAAGAAACGGTGACCCAGACGTTTGATCGCTTCAATCATCTTCTCAACAAGATGATCAAACACGACATTGAAAGGAAGCTCATCGAACAAAAGGTTACTTTCTTGAACGGACTGAGATCTGAATGGAGAGCAGTAGTTTCCACAGTCAAAGCCCATGAACAGTTTAAATCATACTCTTTGGCGAAACTGGTGGGTATTCTAAAGTCCCAAGAGAAGATTGTGGTTCAAGAGAAGAACGTTGTTTCTAGTCTTGGTTCGTTGGCCCTCCTATCTAAAAGTAAAGCTGTGATGGAGGATGAAGAGCTCAACTTGGAAGAGTATGACCTCACAAGTGAGGATTATGCCATGATGGTATCCAATCCTAAGAGGTTCATAAAGAAGAGATTCCCCAGCAACAAAAACCGAAACTGGCAGGGGAGTTACAGCTCTGGAAAAGCAAACAATGAACCGAAGGCTGAGGAGCCCAAGAAGGAACCGAAGGCAGATGGCGATTCCGGAGTAAGCTGTTTCTACTGTGGGGGCAAGAACCACTATGCTAAGGACTGTGTTCTTAAGAAGATGGCTGAAAAGGACGACGGAAAGGATGAGGAAGCCGTGCTGCAAAAGAGATTGGATGAGTTGAGAAAGAAGAAGTCTACCGCTAACCCTTCTATTAATGCTCTTATTGTGCAGGGTTCGGTTAATGACGATGAGTTCGGTAGCACCGAAGTTTGGTCTACTGACTCAGAAGACGAAGAAGTGAGGAAGCCTACTCATGGAAAGGCTTATATGGCTAAGGAGGAAAACAGTGGTGGAAAATGCTTCATGGTGTCTGGCGTATCTCAAATGAGGGGATACAATACCGATGGAGGAAGCAATGGACCGAAGGTGCAGGAGGATATGTGCTTTACGGCCAAACCACTCAGCCAACAGTTCAATGAGCTCGATGAACTGATAAAGAAGGTACAATCTGTTTTTATTTCATCTAAAGTACCATCATCCTCATATGAGAAAGAACTAAAAAATGCTAATACAAGAATTTCTCATTTAGATAGTAGCTTAACTCAAACTCGAGTCACCAATTCTAACCTGACTGATCAATTAAGCAGGGTGGCGTCGAAGAGTGAGGAGCGGCGTATGTAGATTCAGTTAAAAGAGTTGGAATTAGTTAAAGTTAAAGACGAAAACATTTATTTGCAGAGAGACAATTTGAAATTGTTAAAACAACGAAATGTTTTTTGTTTAATAGCTAAACGTTTATATTCCAATATTACTCAACTTCACTTGGACTGTGAGATAGGCCAAAAGATCCATCGCATGATTTTGCCTTTCCTAGAATTTAAGGAGGATGAAATCGATGCCGAAGCCTACAATTGTGAGAGTGTGATATCGTCTGATGATGTCAACCCAACCTATATGATTGGACTGGACAAAATTGAGTCCTTCATTAAATCCAAAGACCACAAGGACATGCTCAAAAATCTTTTGGACGAAAATGACAGACTTAAACTGAGAACTGAAACCATACAAAAGTTTGACTCTCTAAACGCCAATGTAAGCTCAGAAAATAAAATCGATGTTGAAAATGCATCTGAGCTTAACGAGGACGAAAACATGAGTGAAATTTCTGTAGAGGATACGGTTGACTGCTCAGAATTTGTTAAAAGCGAAACTGAAAACCACAAAAATCTTATTTCTGAAAATTCTGTGGAATTCGCTAGATTGTCCCAACAAAAGTCCCCGAAATTAGTAGAAAAAGCTGTTGTGTATCAAAAGGTCAGGACCACTCCGAATCAGGTGTACAAGGTGACTGGAGTAACCGAACATCAAACAGCTGAACTCACGGCTATTGTTAACGAAGACAATGCTGATGGCTGTGATGAGTACTTCTGGGAAGCTCCTATTGATAATGGAAACGAAACTGTTGGCCTATCTGAAAGAACCTCCTGGATGAAGAAAGGGAGATACATACCTGAAACCTTGAACAAGCCTGATAATTTCAGTGAACCAAGCACAAGTGGTACAAAAGATATTCCTCAAGAGGTTGATCGTTCAGCAAAAGAAGACATTCCTTCAACACCAACAGCTCGAAGTGAAACTTCATCAGATACTCCTTCCACTTCCTCAGGACAAACTGAATCTTCTTCTGATATTCCCTCTGCTTCCTCGGCTCAAAGAAAAACTCCTGAAGTTCAAAAGGAACCAGCCAAGGTGACAACAAAAACGAAAGCGAACGTTCATCATCAACCTAAGCAAATGAGGGATAAGAAGATAGAAAGGAACCTAAGATACAGGAAAAACCTTTCTGAAAGGAAACAATTCTGGCACTCCCAAAATGCATACTATTCACACAAAGACAAGAATCTGAAGTATGAAAACAATCCCGTAAGAAAGCCTGAAAGTTCCAACAACCGAAAGCCAAGGTTCGGTTCGCAAGAAAATAACAACCGAAAGCCAAGGTTCGGTTCGCAAGAAGATACCAACCGAAGGCAAAGGTTCGGTTCTGAAAAGGATTTCAACCGAAACCAAAGGTTCGGTTCCAAGAACAACTCCAACCGAACGTAGAGGTTCGGCTCTGAAGTCAAAAGAGAACAAGACTCGAAGGTCAGCCCCTCCAATGATCAAAAGCAAAAGGGTCACCTAGAGTCATCAGCCAGGAAGTCCTCCCCATCAAAAATCTCTCGTTCTAATTCTTCTCGTTCTTCTACTTCCACTCATTCATCACCATCTTGCTCTAAAGCTAATCCCGCTTTTCCTCAAAAACCTCATTCATCAGCTGAACAGAAGGGAAAGCAAAAGGTCAATGAATCCAAACCTGAGTCCAAAGCGAACAAAACCAATCTTAACAAAATAAAAGTCTTCACCATTAAAAAGAAAGATGAAACAACTCTAATTAAAAGAACATATCTAGTTGACATCTCTCTTACTATTCCCGTTCCCATGAAAACCTCACATGGACCCAAGAAACTTTGGGTTCCTAAATCTGCTTAATTTTTGCAGGTTATAAGTGACGAGCAGTTTGACGAAGAATGGTACATCGACAGTGGCTGCTCGCGTCACATGACAGGGAGGAAAGAGGAGCTCAGGGAATACAGATCTCTTGCAAATGGTGGCAACGTTAAGTTTGGAAATAACTCTTTCGGCACCATAAAGGGATATGGGATGATAACGAATGGTGATTTTACCATAAGGAAGGTGGCCTATGTGGAAGGACTTCAACACAACCTCATCAGTGTATCTCAGCTTGTTGGAGGTACATGTCTCAAAGTTTCATTCGATGATGAAGGTTCTGAAATCATAGAGAAAAAGACAAAGAAAGTGATTCTGAAGTCAGAGCAAAAGGGTGAAATGTTTCCTCTAAACATGAAACCCATCAAAGGAAACCCAGCCATATGTCTGCTATCAAAAGCTCAATCTGACGAAAGCTGGTTGTGGCACAGAAGACTCTCTCATCTCAATTTCAAAGATATCAACCGACTTGTCACTGGAGGTCATGTTAGGGGTCTTCCATTGCTCAAGTTTGATAGAGAGCATTTATGTGCTGCATGCGAAATGGGAAAGCAGAGTCGTCAAAGTCACCCATCCGTAATTAACACAAAAGTTGTTGAACCACTCGAATTGCTTCATATCGATTTGTGTGGTCCTTCATCTATCGAAAGCATCGGTGGTAGCAAGTACATTCTTGTTATCGTTGATGACTTCTCTCGATTTACATGGGTGTTCTTTCTAAAGCTCAAATCTGAAGCGACTCAAAAGCTGAAAGTGTTTATCAAGCAAATTGAAGTCCAGCTCAAGAAGGTCGTTCGAAACATCAGGAGCGACAATGGTCTCGAATTCAAGAACAGGGAGTTTGAAGAGTTTCTTGCAGAAAAGGGAATTAGTCATAATTTCTCAGCTCCCTACACACCACAGCAGAACGGAATAGTCGAAAGACGAAACCGATCTCTGTGTGAAGCTGCCCGAACTATGTTAAGTTTCGCTTCCTTACCTCTTTATTTTTGGGCTGACGCTATTTCTGCTGCTTGTTATACACAAAACAGGTCCTATCTCAACAAGCGATTCACGCTCACACCATATGAGATATTAAACAACAGGAAGCCCAATGTGAAAATTTTCCACGTTTTTGGCTCAAGGTGTTTCGTCTTTAACTCTAAAGAACACCGCAACAAGTTTGATGTCAAAGCCGACGAGGGAATTTTTCTGGGTTACTCACTCACATCCAAGGCGTACAGGGTCCTAAACAAACGTTCAAGAAGGATTGAAGAGACATACTATGTGACCTTCGATGATAACTATGTCAAGAAGTTACAGGCCATAGATGACACTGCCAGGGAAATCTTTCCTCAAACTGGCCAAGTCACAGTCTCAATCGCCAATTTGTACGAGAATTTTCTGGAACTCTTTGACGAACCGGAAAAAGCTTCTCTCTCAGAAGCAGGTGCAACTGACAACAAAATAGATCATATGAAGCAGATTGTCGAAGATGCTGCAAGAAGAATGCATGAAGGAGAATCGCCCACTACTGGATCTCTAATCAACAATGCTTCAGTCGAGGGGGAGCCAAGCTCACAAGTCCAGGGGGAGCCAAACTCTACTACTTCAACCGAAGGTCCTTCACCAACCGAAGGTACATCTCCAACCGAAGATGCCCCTCCAAACGAAGGTGCTTCAATACCTGAAAGTCCAACACCGCAAGAAACCCCTGAACCTCATGTTTCTCAAGACTCATCAATTGAGGGGGAGCATGATGATATGGCGCTTGATTTCGATAGCCAATCTGAGCCAGAAGAGATGATCAACGCTGAACTAGATCGAACCTTCGATCCGAATTACCCTCCTCTTACCAAATGGACCAGAGATCATCCCATCTCTCAAGTAGTTGGTGATGTATCTGAAAAGGTTCTGACCCGCTCTCAACTGAAGGCAAAACAGACATCCTTATTTTCAAAGGTTGAGTTTTGTATGTTTAACTCATTCGTATCAAAAGTTGAACCGAAGACAGTGAACACTGCCCTCGATCACTCTGATTGGGTTCAAGCAATGCAAGACGAACTGAACGAATTTGAAAGGAACAAAGTCTGGCACCTCATTCCAACTCCTCCGGATGCTTCGGTTGTTGGTCTTAAATGGGTTTTTCGAAACAAAATGGACAAGGAAGGTAATGTCATAAGGAACAAGGCTCGTCTGGTAGTCAAGGGATACTGTCAGGAGGAAGGGATAGATTATGAAGAGACATTCGCTCCAGTAGCTAGGCTAGAATCGGTTCGAATATTTCTGGCCTATGCTGCTCACAAAAACTTTGAGGTTTTCCAAATGGACGTCAAGTGTGCATTTCTCAATGGAGAACTCGAAGAAACTGTGTATATGGAGCAACCTCCTGGGTTCGTGAACGAAAAGTATCCAAATCATTGCTACATTCTGGATAAAGCTGTGTACGGCCTCAAACAAGCTCCGAGAGCCTGGTATGAAACGCTTACAAAATTTTTAAAGATGTCCAAATTCAAACGAGGTTCGGTTGACCCAACCTTCTTTCGCAAAAAGGAAGGTAACCACCTTATGATAGTTCAAATTTATGTCGATGACATCATCTTTGGCTCTACGAATCCCAGCTTAACAGCTGAATTCAGAAAGTTGATGGAGACTAAGTTTGAAATGAGCTCAATGGGTCCTATTAATTTTTTCCTTGGTTTAAATATAAGACAGGGACCCGAAGGCATCTTTATCAATCAGGAAGCTTACACAAAGACTCTCCTAGCGAAGTTTGGCATGATGGGAGACTCAAAAGTTAAAGTCCCAATGGCATTCGGAACCAAACTTACCCCTTCTCTAGATAAACCGGCTGTCGACATCACGCTCTATCGTCAAATGATAGGCTCATTGATGTATCTAACTGCTAGCAGGCCTGATATCATGTTTTCTGTGTGTTATTGTGCTCGATTTCAGGCTAACCCACGCGAACCTCACATGCTGGCAGTGAAGAACATCCTACGCTATCTCAAGCGAACCGCCTCCTTAGGTCTATGGTATCCATCCAATTCAGGCTTCTTCGTTCAAGCCTATTCTGATGCTGACCTTGGAGGATGTGGACTCGACCGCAAAAGCACAACTGGTGGCTGTCAATTTCTTGATGGGAAGTTGGTCAGCTGGCAATCCAAGAAACAAACATGTGTGTCGCTGTCTACTGCTGAAGCGGAATACATTGCCGCTGCATCCTGTACATCCCAAGTGATTTGGATCCAGAGTCAACTTCGAGACTATGGACTCAATATGAAGAAGATCCCACTATATTGTGACTCTAAAAGTGCAATTAGGATCTGTCATAACCCAGTGCAACACTCTAAAACCAAACACATAGCACTGAGGTATCACTTCATCAAAGATCATGTGGAAGATGGAAATGTCGAAGTTCACTTCGTAAGAACCACTGATCAACTGGCTGATGTCTTCACCAAAGCTCTTCTAGAAGCATCGTTCAATAAAATATTGCAAGGGCTAGGAATGATGGAATCAGAGTCAGTACCTCACACTACCTCTCAACCTCAAACGTAAGAAGCGAAACCAACCGAACGTTCGGGTTCGGTTCAACCATCTCACTCGCTCATTACTTCAAAGGTAGTTTTTCTGTGTTGTATATTTCGTGTGCAAAATTTGTTTTTCTTTGTGTAAAAAGTTTTTCCAATATTACATATCTAAACTCCTTGGTTTCTTAAAAATTTTCCAAAACCGAAACCTCCAGAAGGTTCGGGTTCGGTTTTTCAAAATTTTCCTGAACCGAAACCAACTGAAGGTTCGGGTTCGGTTTTTCAAAATTTTCCTGAACCGAAACCAACCGAAGGTTCGGGTTCGGTTTCTCAAAATTTTCCTGAACCGAAACCAACCGATCGCTCGGGTTCGGTTTTTACAACTTTTTCCAACCGAAACCAACCGAACGTTCGGGTTCGGTTTTTCAATTTTTCCAAAGTTTTTTTAAATCGTATTTTTTTTTCTTTTCACTCTTTTATATTTTTTAAGTCTTATTTTTTTTTTTTATCTTTTTAAATATCAAAACTCCAAAAATATTTTTTTCTTTTCGTGTGCTCATTTGTTTATGGGAATATATTTGATGGCTTACTTAAGTGTCCCTAGAAGCATGCTGCTGTATGTGTCCTAAGCCTCATAAGATTTTGAATAATAGCCTTCATGACCTGGTAAACACAAACCTTGTCTTCCCAATAAGGCTAACTCATTTATTCTAATCGTGAGCTACCTCACTCTCTTCTCACATGAGTTCAGAGTCTCCTGCTTGGTCCTTATGTTCGCAACAGAGGTACTATGTTTTCTTTCACCATCCCCATTACACTTCTCCATAACATTCGTTTCATCACTGTAACCCTTGAGACTCTCAGAAACTACCACTAAGGTTTATGGTTACACAACATCTGTGTTTATGATCTTAGTTTCGTGCCACTACAAGCTGAGTGAAACCCAAAATTCAACACCAACGAATTGACGGTGACCAATTAACTTGCTCAAGTTTTCACCAATGAATTGACGAATGTACCTTCATGGAATCTCAATTTCTTTTCTTTTTGCGTGATTCCAATGAAATTGTTACACACCATAACATTTCTTCCCATGGGATCCAGTTTTAAATTTTTATCTGAGATTTCATATTAATCCAACCCACTACAAAATCAACTCAAACCTACTTGTTCAACAGACTACACTGGTCTCACAAGTACTTTGTTCACGTTCGTTCTTATATCAAGAATTGAATTGTTGAATCAAAGCGAAACCACCCTTAATTAGCCTAATTAAAAAAAGCCTTTCAACATTTCTTAATAAATGTTTGATCGTCATTCAACGGGATTCCACACTAACACTTTGGGGTCTCTCTTGACCTTGAAGGAAGAGATTCGTGCCCGGGATCATCAGTTTCGTGTCATCATTGACATCACAGATAATCCGAAAAAAGAGTTGCTTTATTTCTTTATTTTTTACACTCTTTGCACGAAAATCCTAGATTTTTAAAAATTCCGTTACTAATTATTTTACAGGCTGGATAATTACTGGATGGTTACAAATGAAGTTGTGGTCAAAAACTAGCCACGAGGGTCATTAATTGGTTACAGCTGTTTAAAAAGGGGGATAAGACAAAACGTTGCTGACTCGGCGGAAGTTAAATGGATAGAAATTCAAACGACGGTAAAAAAAAGGAGGGCGCGTGAATTTGAAGCGGCCGCGCTTTTTCTGAGACTTTTGGACGCGTGTGCAGTATTGAAGCGTCATCAATCTGGCATTAATGGCGCGTGTGGAAATGGAAACGGTTCCTCTCTCTGAACCGGCGCTTATTGGGCGGCGTGATCCTAGGCATCTGACACTCTCTCTCCTACGTGATCATCGCACGTCCCAACTGTCACCAATCAGTCACTCCAAAAAACCCATTTCGTATTTCCATAAGAGATTTGAAACGATTTTTCTCTATCCTATCACCTACTATAAAAACCCATCAACACCACCTTTTACCACTTTACTGCCCCCATAATTTCCAAAGCAAAACTACTTCCAAACACTCTCCCGGTCATCTTCTTCTTCCAACCTGCAACAATGGCTGAATCTTCATCTGTTCATGCAACTTCTCAGATTCTTCCCATTCGACCTCAGCAATGCCTGGTAATTGATCTGAATCCACTGGCGTATGATTCCTATATGTCGCCGGTCATCGAGTGTCTCAAATACTCCCAGCATGCTCCCGCACTGTCACGGATTGAAACGGTGCCAATGGTGGCCTTATCTCAGGTCTACGCGACGGCTTATTACGACAAGGCCGTCGACAGGGTATTCTTCGAAGTGGCAGAACACAAGACTTCGATTTCTCGCCCCTGTTTCTGCACCATGCTTGGGTTTGCTGCTGACCCATCGCGAGTTCACCCGGAGACGATTCCGGTTGGTATGCTGTACAACATGTTCTACAACATGGGCTACACGGAAGTTCTCACCTCCGTCGCCAGGTTCAAGAAGTCCTGCCTACCGCCCCAGTGGAATGGGTTATTTATAGTTCTCTTCAAGGGACTGTCAGAGAGGAGCTCAGGATCGGACGGGGCCAGTCGTCTTTTCCTGTCGATTATGTATGGGGTGTACAACGGGATCAATCTGGACTATGGGTTTGTCCTTTGGCAACAACTGATTCAGAGCCTCTCTTCCTCTTCCCGACACTCCGAGGTGTCGCTGGCCCGGTTCTGGATCTTGATCACAAGATGGGCCATGGACAAGTTTAACGTTCCAACAGCCGACGGTGCACCGATGTCTTCTATTGGTACCTTTCATACCAAGAAGATCATCGTATCCGATGCATCAAAATTCTCATTCATTGGCTCTATCCCGGAGTCGATGTATGCTGATGTGCCCGCTGATAGCAGACTGATCAGAACGATCAAGGAGTTTCGCCAAACTGGTCCAAGGGAACTGACACCGGACATGCTGCGATCAATTCATGATGCCGATAAACCGGTGGCCAGGGGCACAAAGGCAGACAAGGGGAAGCAAGTGTCCAAAGCTCCAAAGGGACCTTCTCCAAAGAAGCGAAAACAACAGAAAGCTGCTTCATCTCCACAACCGAAAAGGAGGAAAACCCAACCGAAGTGAAAGCTCCTTATTCCCTCCTCTTCAAGCGAATCCGAAGGTGGGAGTTCGGACTCTGAGGGCTCACAAGGAGACGAATCTCCTCAACGAGGCAACACACCCCCTCGGTCCCCAACCCCGGAGATGGAACTTCATCAATCCCCAGTTCCTTCACCTCCACCCACAATACCTATTTCCATTCCCACCATAAACCCCACTATACCCCCAACCTCATTCCCTATACCCCCACCCATATTCACCACATCAACCGAAACACCACCTGTCACCGAAACCCCTCCTGTAACCGAACCTCCACAAACCGAAACCCATACACCACCACCACCCGAAACTCACCCCCCACCCACTCAACCTGAACCAACCAAACCCATAACACCCCCAGCTTCACCACCACCTCAATCTCCAGAAGACGCCTCCGATGGCGATGATCAATACCTTGGTGGTGATCACATGAACTTTGATTCAGTCTACTATAGTCCGTTTCAAGTTCAAAGTGATGAGGAGGATGATGCTCCAGTGACAAAGAACCATCTTCGCGAGCTTAACGAGAAGGTTGATCAACTTCTCGCCTCCTCTTCCAACCAGCAGTCATCTTTATCTGAAGCTGCCCTTCAGAAGATAGTTGATGCCTTCTCCAGGGCTCAACATGATTCAGTGGCCTCAGCAACTGCTGCGTTAGACGCCTCCACCAGAGCCTGTGAGGCAGCGACCGAAAAAGTCGATAAAGTATTCTCTGACGCTACTGTCCTGTTAACATCTTTGCAGGAAAGCGCTGACGCCACAAAGACAACTCTGGAACCGATTGTTCAGCAATTGGCCAAGTTCGTCTCGACGGAGTTGACTTCGTTCGCTACTCTCCGACAAAATATCAGCGACGACAACTCGGCACTCCGTGCCTCCATCGATGCCCGTCTGGCAAAGCTACAAGAGGATCTTGCAGCAGAGAACTCTCTGATGGACGTTCTGGCAAGTAAAACAACTGCCCTAAAGGTCAAGAGCACGCAGCTTTCCAACTCTCAAGAACAATTGGAAGCTCTTCGATCCGAGAGGGAAGTCATAAAGACGTGTGTTTCGGATGTCCACGCCGCTCTATCCAACATCCTGGAAGCACATGACCCCATCCTTAATCATTCGGTGAGGCGCACCCTCGCTGAAAAGCTCTCCCCGGCCATGGACCTCTTAAGCAAGATTGAAGGCCTACCGAGTTTCGTGTCCATTCCGAAACAAGGGGGAGATGAGAAGAATGGATCGAAACCACCTCCTTCCTCCAAAGCTACTCACACAACCGAACCACCCCCATCTGGTCATGCCACGGGTTCGGGTGTGAAGAACAAGGGCAAAAACATAGCAGAGGGAGGAGATGAAGATGAAGATGAAGATGAAGACAAGGAGACCATTGCTGACATGTTAAAAAGAAAGAACAGTCGCAATGCTGAAGATGATGTCAGTCGTGTGGCGCGTGAGGCTGAAGAAGCCGAACGAAAGCAAAAAGAAGCCCACGATCTCCTTGAGAGCCGAAAGTTGCTCTTCCCTGCCTGGACCAGGGATCGTTTGATAAAAGAGGCCATAGAGACTCCAAGCATACTAAGGCTCGAGCCGGTGATATCGTTCGACTGCAACAACACCATCGATTCGCAGTTCGATATGCCGCTGACTCGAAAGGCGTTCATCTTCCACGCCTTCTCCAACATTTTTGAAGTCCCACATCCGAACGATGAGCTTGACAGGGAGCTCATTGAATTCTATCTGGAGGCCGCTCGCCCTCAATACCTTACATGGAGCGCCCAGAAGATTGTTAATGTTCGGGTGATGAAGCCTTATGCCGTGGGGAGATTTACAAATGTCAAGTTCAAGCTTATCCGAGGATCTGCAAGAACTTCCCACATCATCACCCTGGCGGATCTGCCGAATCTAAATCCTCATGACTGGATAGTCTTGTATAATATCCTGCTGACAAATGAAGCCGAATATGGTCCCATCTTAGACCATGTCAAAAGGATGTTGGCTTGCTACATCATGGAGGTTGCCCAAATGGATCAGGAGGTCGCCACTGTTTTCAAAAAGAAACCGAAAGTAGCACCAGTGGGATCGGCCAGTGATCTAAACACAATGCAAATGGGCAAGATAGATCCAAGGCGAAACTCTGTGATGTTCACTAGAGCCGAAGGACAGAAATGTCTCTTTGCTTTAGCTGACAAACATCTTTACACCACAACCTGCTTGGAGGACGTCTTATCAATCGTCAAGCGGTGTAAAGACAATTCGGCTGATGACATCAAGTACTTCAATGATATGATCAATTGGTACATCCGGTTTAGACAGACCATCCTCTCAATAACCAAGTGTCTGTTTAGCACCGTGAAGAAGAAGGTACCAGCTTCAGCTGCCGGCCCAAGTAAGAAGTAAAGGTCTCGCTCCAAATTGACGCAAAGGGGGAGATTGTTGGGCTGAAGTTTTATTTGATGTTGCCTCTTTTGGGCTCGTTAGATTAGCCTTGTATTCTCCGGTTTGGGCCTGTCCAACCGTGAGCCTTTTATGTATAGTATTTAAGTTAATGCTTGCATGCATATTAGGTTAAGATTTCAGATTTAAGATTGCAGAGTTTTACGATAGAGTGATTCACCATGAGTATTATATTTTCCTGTAATCGTTCTTGTAATCTTCTAATCCTTTACAGTTGATGTTCTTAATCGAGCTCTTCTAAGGATTTTATTTAATCATTCAATACGTTTGATTCAAGCTGTTTTGTTCTTATTATTGCGTTTTTGCTATTTCATATTCATATACTTGTTCAAGATCTAATCGATCTTCATAGATTAAAAGTTATTTTAATCCCATTAATGATCTTAGTTTCGTGCCACTACGAGCTGAGTGAAACCCAAAATTCAACACCAACGAATTGACGGTGACCATTTAACTTGATCAAGTTTTCACCAATGAATTGACGAATGTACCTTCATGGAATCTCAATTTTTTTTCCTTTTGCATGATTCCAATGAAATTGTTACACACCATAACATTTCTTCCCAAGGGATCGAGTTTTAAATTTTTATCTGAGATTTCATATTAATCAAAGCTAGTACAAAATCAACTCCAACCTACTTGTTCAACAGACTACACTAGTCTCACAAGTACTTTGTTCACATTCATTCTTATATCAAGAATTGAATTGTTGAATCAAAGCGAAACCACCCTTAATTAGCCTAATTAAAAGAAGCCTTTCAACATTTCTTAATAAATGTTTGATCGACATTCAACGGGATTCCACACTAACACTTTGAGGTCTCTCTTGACCTTGAAGGAAGAGATTCGTGCCCGGGATCATCAGTTTCGTGTCATTATTGACATCACAGATTATCCTAAAAAGAGTTGCTTTATTTCTTTATCTTTTACACTCTTTGCACGAAAATCCTAGATTTTCAAAAATTCCGTTATTAATTATTTTACAGGCTGGATTATTATTGGATGGTTAATAATGAAGTTATGGTCAGCAATAATCCACTTGGGCGTTTAATTCAAAAGATGCCGTTTAAAAAGGGATAAGACCAAAAGGTTGCTGACGCGGCGGGAGTTCAAAGGATTGAAATTCAAACGACGGTAAAAGACAGGCGCGTGTGAATTTGAAACGGCCGCGCTTTTACTGACACTTATGGACGCGTGTGCGAAATTCAAGCGTCATATCTCTGGTAATTAATGGCGCGTGCGGATTTGAAGCGATTTTCTTCTGAAACGGCGCTTGTTGGGTAGCGTGATCCTAGGATTCTGACAATCTCTTTCCTACGTGATCATCGCATAGAAGATATGAAACGATCTTTCTCTCTCCTGTCTCTCACTATAAAAGGCAGTCCACAAAACCTTTTACCTCTTTACTGCCTCCATATTTTCTAAAGAGCAAAACCTCCAGAGCACTTCACCGGTCATCTTCTTCTCCAAACCTGCAACAATGGCTGAATCTTCTTCCGTCCATGCTACTTCTCAGATTCTTCCAATCCGTCCTCAGCAATGCCTGGTGATTGATCTCAACCCACTAGCGTATGATTCCTATATGTCGCCGATCATCGAATGTCTCAAGTACTCCCAGCTTGCTCCTGCACTGTCACGAATTGAAACGGTGCCAATGGTGGCCTTATCTCAGGTCTACGCGACGACTTACTACGACAAGGCCGTCGACAGGGTATTCTTCGAAGTGGCAGAACACAAGACGTCGATTTCTCGCCCCCGTTTCTGCAATATGTTAGGGTTTGCTGCTGACCCGTCGCGAGTTCACCCGGAGACGATTCCGGTTGGGATGTTGTACAACATGTTTTAAACCATGGGCTACACAGAGGTTCTCACCTCCGTCGCCAAGTTTAAGAAGTCCTGCCTACCGCCCCAGTGGAATGGATTATTTATAGTTCTCTTCAAGGGACTGTCAGAGAGGAGCTCAGGATCTGACGGTGCAAGTCGTCTTTTCCTGTCGATTATGTATGGGGTGTACAACGGGATAAATCTGGACTATGGGTTTGTCCTTTGGCAACAACTGATTCAGAGCCTCTCTTCTTCTTCCCGACACTCCGAGGTGTCGTTGGCCCGGTTCTGGATTCTGATCACAAGATGGGCCATGGACAAGTTTAACGTTCCAACAGCCGATGGTGCACCGATGTCGTCTATTGGTATGTTTCATACTAAGAAGATCATCGTATCCGATGCATCAAAATTCTCATTCATTGGCTCTATCCCGGAGTCGATGTATGCCGATGTGCCCGCTGATAGCAGACTGATCAGGACGATCAAAGAGTTTAGGCCAACTGGTCCGAGGGAACTGACACCGGACATGCTGCGATCGATTCATGATGCTGATAAACCGGTGGCCAGGGGCAAAAAGGGTGACAAAGGGAAGCAAGTGTCTAAAGCACCAAAGGGACCTTCTCCCAAAAAGCGAAAACAACCGAAGGCTGCTTCATCCCCACAGCCGAAAAAGTGGAAGACCCAACCGAAGCGAAAGCTCCTTATACACTCCTCATCAAGCGAATCCGAAGGTGGGAGTTCGGACTCTGAGGGGTCACAAGGAGACGAATCTCCTCAACGAGGCAACACACCCCCTCGGTCCCCATCCCCGGAGATGGAACTTCATCAATCCCCAGTTCCTTCACCTCCACCCACAATACCTATTTCCATTCCCACCATAAACCCCACTATACCCCCAACCTCATTCCCTATACCCCCACCCATATTCACCACATCAACCGAAACACCACCTGTCACCGAAACCCCTCCTGTAACCGAACCTCCACAAACCGAAACCCATACACCACCACCACCCGAAACTACCCCCCACTAACTCAACCTGAACCAACCAAACCCATAACACCCCCAGCTTCACCACCACCTCGATCTCCAGAAGACGCCTCCGATGGCGACGATCAATACCTTGGTGGTGATCACATGAACTTCGATTCGGTCTATTATAGTCCGTTTCAAGTTCAGAGTGATGAGGAGGATGATGCTCCAGTGACAAAGAAGCATCTTCGCGAGCTTAACGAGAAGGTTGATCAACTTCTCGCATCCTCTTCCAATCAGCAGTCATCTTTATCTGAAGCTTCCCTTCAGAAGATAGTTGATGCCTTCTCCAGGGCTCAACATGATTCAGTGGCTTCAGCAACTGCTGCGATAGACGCCTCCACCAGAGCCTGTGAGGCAGCGACCGAAAAAGTCGATAAACTATTCTCCGACGCTACTGTCCTGTTAACATCTTTGCAGGAAAGCGCTGACGCCACAAAGACAACTCTGGAACCGATTGTTCAGCAATTGGCCAAGTTCGTCTCGACGGAGTTGACTTCGTTCGCTACCCTCAGACAAAATATCAGCGACTACAACTCGGCACTCCGTGCCTCCATTGATGCCCGCCTGGCAAAGCTACAAGAGGATCTTGCAGCTGAGAACTCTCTAATGGACGTTTTGGCGAGTAAAACAACCGCCCTAAAGGTCAAGAGCACACAACTTTCCAACTCTCAAGAACAATTGGAAGCTCTTCGATCCAAGAGGGAAGTCATAAAGACGTGTGTTTCGGATGTCCACGCAGCTCTATCCAACATCCTGGAAGCACACGACCCCATCCTTAATCATTCGGTGAGGCGCACCCTCGCTGAAAAACTCTCTCCGGCCATGGACTTATTAAGCAAAATTGAAGGCCTACCGAGTTTCGTGTTTATTCCGAAACAAGGGGGAGATGAGAAGAAAGGATCGAAACCACCTCCTTCCTCCAAAGCTACTCACACCACCGAACCACCCCCAACTGGTCATGCCTCGG
The DNA here is from genome assembly GCF_002870075.4 of Lactuca sativa. Lineage (NCBI taxonomy): Eukaryota > Viridiplantae > Streptophyta > Magnoliopsida > Asterales > Asteraceae > Lactuca > Lactuca sativa. The sequence continues at coordinate 302,789,165 of NC_056630.2, read as the reverse complement.
GTTCGGGTGTGAAGAACAAGGGCAAAAACATAGCAGAAGGAGGAGATGAAGATGAAGATGAAAATGAAGACAAGGAGACCATTGCTGACTTGTTAAAAAGAAAGAACAGTTGCAATGCTGAAGACGATGCCAGTCGTGTGGCGCGTGAGGCTGAAGAAGCCGAACGAAAGCAAAAAGAAGCCCACGATCTCCTTGAGAGCCGAAAGTTGCTCTTCCCTGCCTGGACCAGGGATCGTTTGATAAAAGAGGCCATAGAGACTCCAAGCATACTATGGCTCGAGCCGGTGATATCGTTCGACTGCAACAACACCATCGATTCGCAGTTCGATATGCCGCTGACTCGAAAGGCGTTCATCTTCCACGCCTTCTCCAACATTTTTGAAGTCCCACATCCGAACGATGAGCTTGACAGGGAGCTCATTGACTTCTATCTGGAGGCCGCTCGCCCTCAATACCTTACATGGAGCGCCCAGAAGATTGTTAATGTTCGGGTGATGAAGCCTTATGCCGTGGGGAGATTTACAAATGTCAAGTTCAAGCTTATCCGAGGATCTGCAAGAACTGCCCACATCATCACCCTGGCGGATCTGCCGAATCTAAATCCTCATGACTGGATAGTCTTGTATAATATCCTGCTGACAAATGAAGCCGAATATGGTCCCATCTTAGACCATGTCAAAAGGATGTTGGCTTGCTACATCATGGAGGTTGCCCAAATGGATCAGGAGGTCGCCACTGTTTTCAAAAAGAAACCGAAAGTAGCACCAGTGGGATCGGCCAGTGATCTAAGCACAATGCAAATGGGTAAGATAGATCCGAGGCGAAACTCTGTGATGTTCACTAGAGCCGAAGGACAGAAATGTCTCTTCACTTTAGCTGACAAACATCTTTACACCACAACCTGCTTGGAGCACGTCTTATCAATCGTCAAGCGGTGTAAAGACAATTCGGCTGATGACATCAAGTACTTCAATGATATGATCAATTGGTACATCCGGTTTAGACATACCATCCTTTCCATAACCAAGTGTCTGTTTAGCACCGTGAAGAAGAAGGTACCAGCTTCAGCTGCCGGCCCAAGTAAGAAGTAAAGGTCTCGCTCCAAATTGACGCAAAGGGGGAGATTGTTGGGCTGAAGATAGTTTTGATGTTGCGTCTTTTGGGCTCGTTAGTTTAGCCTTGTATTCTCCGGTTTGGGCCTGTCCAACCGTGAGCCTTTTATGTATAGTATTTAAGTTAATGCTTGCATGCATATTAGGTTAAGATTGCAGAGTTTTACGATATAGCGATTGATCAAGAGTATTTTCCTGTAATCGTTCTTGTAATCTTCTAATCCTTTACAGTTGATGTTCTTAATCGAGCTCTTCTAAGGATTTTATTTAATCATTCGACACGTTTGATTCAAGCTGTTTTGTTCTTATTATTGCGTTTTTGCTGTTTCATATTCATATACTTGTTCAAGATCTAATCGATCTTCATAGATTAAAAGTTGTTTTAATCCCATCAAGGTCCTAACCTTCTTCTGGTTGAGCTGTGAATCGGTGAGTCAAGGGAGGACTAGGTGAGTTGAGTGCGAGGGGAATCAGAGTTGTTGGACTCGGCGAGTTGAGTCGCGGATTGGGGAAGTTCTGAGCTTGGGGACTCGACGAGTCATCAGGTTGACTTGGTGAGTAGAGTCAGTCAGGAGGTTGACTTTGACGTTGACCAAGGGTTGACCATTTGACTTCCTAGGGCATTTTGGTAATTATTGGCATTTGTTTTGAGTTCAGTGTTGGTGGCGGCTATTGGTGGAGATTGTGTTAGTGGTCAGAGCATCTTGGTATTATCTTTCAGTCGGCAGTTGCGAGGTGATTTATCCTCACTATATCGACAAGGTCTTCGGCACCAAGGCCGACCCTTTATCGGATTGTGATCCGGGTATCGTTGTTATGTTTTGCTTTGCTATGTTTGCATCTGGTAGTTATGATAGTATATGTTAGAGACCTGATTAAGGTCGGTATCCTGGTATATAGGATGATGCTATGCTAGTAACTAGTTAGGTCGGTATCCTGGTTAGGATTATGTTATGCTATGTGATCTGTTAGATCGGTTTGTTTGGATGCGATTCGTTATATGATTGAATGTTTATGTGCACGTGGTTGTTGGACTGGGGTTGGGTTGAGGCGGGTCCTGCTTTGTGCTGTAGGCTGACATACCCATGGCGGACTGGTTATCCCGAAGACCCAACGAGCGGTCCAGATAGGCTATAGGCCCCAAGAGGGCGGACCAGATGTGCCGATGCTCGGAGAGTGGACCAGGCCGACTGAAGGCCTAGTGCGGGCGGACCAGTCATACTGTAGACTCGGAGAGTGGACCAGATGGATTGAAGGCTCGGTGCGGGCAGACCAATCACACTGTAGACTCGATGTATATGGCTAGACTCGGAGGGTGGACCAGGTGGACTGAAGGATGGTGCGGCGGACCAGTTACACAGTAGACCCGAAGTGCATGGCTGTTCTGTTTTCTGTTATGATATGGCATGTTGTGTCTGTATGGTATATGTGGTTGGTATTTTGGGGGTATCTCACTAAGCTTTCGGGCTTACAGTTGTGGTTTAATGTTTTCAGGTTCTTCATGAGACCGTGGCAAGGCAAAGGCGTGATCGTATCGATCCTCATGATTGTGTGTTATGATGTGGTTCTGGGAAGACTCTGATAATAATTGTATTGAAAACCTTTTTGTAATAACTTTATGAAAATGGGTTGTTTTTGAAAAGTTTAAATTGATTGAAATTTTTAGACTGTTACAAAAACATTTTTGAAAGAAACTTTTGAAAAAGAAACTTAAAAAGAAAAAGAGTTTTTGAAAAAGCAAAGAAAAAGGTGTGGTGCGTGCGATTAGCCGAGCTCAAGTAAGTACTCCCAATTTATCCATACAAGTTTATGTTATGATTATCAGTTTCAGTTTTAGTAGAACAGCATGCTAGAATAGGACTAAGAAACTAGGAGGATGCCTTATGTGCCTGCTATGTGTGTTTCAGCTTTATGAGAATTGCATGCTAGTATTGAGTAGAAAGTAGTAGGATAGCATGTTTAGGTTATGCCTGATAGTATGAGTTTAGCATTGTATGCTAGTACAATTCTTGTTATGAAGATAGATTTGTTTGAGTAGTTTCCTTTGTCTGAATGTTTCTTGCTTTGTGCTTTGTGGGACTCGGAGTGATGGGAGTTAGCTATTAGGTGGATACGTTAATTCACATGCAATCAGGGTTGAATAATCTCAGAGTGTTGAATTTGACCCTATTGCGCAACTCTTTTTTGAGTCCTAACCGTTGTAGGGATGAGTCCCTTACTCGAAGGATTATCTGAGCCTTATTGCATGTGATGGTATCCATGTAGTGGCTAATTGGCATTACATTGAGGCCTTCAGTAGCTGAGGACTGATTTTGGGAGAGACACAGATTTCCTAGGGCAAGCCTAGGATGAGAGTAGCAGAGATTTGTAGCAGTAGAAGTGACTTGGTGGAGTCAAGGCAATTCTTGAGGAAAGTACGAATAGATGTGGAAGGTAGTATGGGCCCGTACTACTGGAAGCAGAGGATCTATACTTGAATCGAGGAAGGATGAGATGAGACCAGGAAAGTTGTAGTAGTAGTGATCCCTCGAGATATATCAGTGTCTCTGACGTTTGTTATGATGTGTTTTGTCACACCCCAAAACCGAGAACGGCGGAAACGTTTTGGGGCGGAGGACGTCATGTATAATATCACAACACAGTAATAGTAAACAAGTAAACAAACATCATCCATTGCATTAAATATATAATTTTAATACATGTGTGTTCTTTGTAATGTAATAGACACCAAAAAAGAATGATCAAAACAAAACACGAGTATTTTCTGTGCTCCGTCTTCTCAAAAACCTGTCACCGGTACCTGTCTACTGATGACCTGAGAATACAAGTTATTTTGAAAGCATAGATCAGCATTTAAGCTGGTGAATTCATAAGTATTTTAGTGTCTTTGATTTGTTAAACTGTAAGGAAGAGACTTGTAAATGTTTGATGAAAAAGTTCATATAAGTATGAAAACCCTAGAAAATCCCATATTTCCTACTAGTATAAAATGTACTCTTCTACCAAGACCCAATAGTTTTGGAGGTTTGCTTCTCCGTATGAATGAAAGTTTTTCCCCATGTACAAGTATTATTATCAAAATATAGTATACCTCATCGTTTATGTGAATGTGTCACAAAATAAGAGTAAAAGGGAAAATAATATAATCATTGAAATCGTATCCTTTTGTACTAGGATAAAAACGACGTTGTAACTCGTCGAACAGTACAACCGTAGACATCCGTAGATGTACATTTTCCCACTGTAGCTAACAGCCGGGTGTAGAATGGTCAGTCCCGTATAGTATATAATAGTATCTATTCATATAGTATGCAATAGTATCTCATCATATAGTATGCAATAGTATCTCTTCATATAGTATGTAATAGTATCTCTTCATATAGTATGTAGTACATTTTTATAGACTTATGAATGAACTGACTCTTGTATGTTCCAATTGTACTAGGAATAGTAAGTAGTATCTCCTAAACTATACCTATTATAGTTTACTAGTAATGTAGTTTGAAGTGTCCATGTATATTTATACACTTTTGTTATACAAAGTGTTGGAGCTGAAGTCATAGCCATCTTATCAAACACACACACACACATATATGTATATATATATCTATATATATATATATATATATATATATATATATATATATACTTACTACATAAGTGTATAGATATGGTTTTTATGAATACATAAGTGGAAAAGAGGTTTTGTAATACATTTAAAAGGTTTGAAACAATAAATAATCATGACTTGATGTTAGTTTATAAAACGATTTAAAACTAGTTTGTTTGATAAAACGGTTTGAAAGTATAGTAAATCCATATGTTTGATAGTTATTAATCACATGTGATTGATATAATAACTATGATATTCAACTTGTATTCCCCCCCACCCCCATAAAAGCATTTAAAAGCATGCAAAGGCATTTAAAAGGTTGGTTAAGGGGTATGATCTCACCTGTAGTGAGTGGATTGTACGGAAGTGTTGGAAAAGGTGCTAGGTGTCAAGTGAAGACTTGAACACACACAATGATCCTAGTTAACATATAATTAAACATATATGTATCCAATTAGTCATTTTACAACTAATTAACCAAGTCAAGACACCCTAGGACATGGAAAGACTTTAATTCAAGTGCTATAGGTACCAAAGGGTTGCATCTAAAGGTTGAATGTCATGGCATTAGAGTTTATGGCCAATGGGCCACTCCTTATGGAGTTTATGGCCCAAGGTCATTTCCCCATGAGTTTATGGCCGTAAACTCATGGTACTAAGTGTCATTTGGTGTTTTGAGGTCCTATAAGTCAAGATTGAGCATCCATTAATCAAGTCCAAGCCTTAGGAGGCATTAGAGGCACAATATCACCATATTATAGAGTTTACGGCCTAAGGACCATTTGCTTATGTGTTTAGGGCCGTAAAATCTTATGGGGACATGGTTTCTTTGATGTTTAAGGTCCTAAACACTTCAAGGAAGGATCAAAACTAGCATCCAAGGTTAGGAAGGGACTAGGGTTCATTTAACCCCACTTATAAGGGTTTATGGCCCAAGAACATCCCTCGGCCGTAAACACCTTTGATCATGTGTTTCTTGGTGTTTTCTAAGTGTAAACAAGTTCATTCTAAGCACACAATAAGCTAGGGCAAGTGTACTTACAAGATAGAAGCTTGATTGGGTGTTTAAGGTCCAAGAACACTAGTGTGTTTTCTTGGTGGTCTTGGTGTTTTGAAGAACACTTGAAGATCTAAGTGAAAATCAAGAATGAATGGATGAAATGATGTATAACAACTAGATGTTAGGTTATAACAACAAATCAAGTTAAGAAACACTTACGTTTTCAGAAGATCGGGTGAAGAGTGGGATAATACTTGAGAGAGAATGGTAAGTGTTCTTGAGCTTGGGAGTTGGGAAGTGAAAGAATGGAGAGTAAACTCATGCCTAAGGCATGTTGCAGCCTTAAGGGAGTTCATAGCCCAAAACCCCTTTGTTTGGCCGTGAACACCTAACTAAGGTGTTGATTGTTCCATTGCTATTCGGACATTCTAGAAATTACTTCTTTTTATCCGTTCGTTTCATGAATAAATAATAAAAAAAATACTCAAACGGACTTTAAACCGGCTAAAATTTAGCAGAAAGGTATTTAACTTTTAATTGAAGTGTCGGACTGTAGGGTTCGTACAAATGAAAATTTCGGGTTGTCACATCATCCCCTGTTAGAGGGAATTTCGTCCCGAAATTAGAGTTTAAGCAAATAAAGTAGTTACAAATAACTAAGCAAAATGATGAGGATATTTCAATTTCATTTGATCCTCGTGCTCCCATGTGAATTCAGGTCCTCGCTTGGCGTTACGGCGAACCTTCACAATCGGGATACGACTTTGTTTCGTTTGCTTGACCTCTCGGTCCATGATCTCTACAGGTTCTTCCACGAAGTTGAGGCTCTCGTTGATCTCGATCTCGTCGAGTGGGCTTACAAGAGTCTCGTCGGACAGACAGTTTTTCAAGTTTGGGACCTGGAAAGTAGAATGTACGTTACTAAGTTCACGCGGTAGATTGAGTTTGTAAGCTACAGGGCCGATCCTAGCAAGAATCTCAAAAGGCCCTATATATCTTGGATTTAGCTTTCCACGCTTACCGAAGCGTATCAATCCCTTCCAGGGTGAGACTTTCAAAAGGACTTGGTCTCCCACCTGGAATTCCAAAGGTTTCCTTCGCTTGTTTGCGTAGCTTTTCTGTCGGTCTCTAGAGGCTTTCAATCCTTCACGAATCTGAACGATCTTCTCTGTCGTTTCCCGTATGATTTTCGGACCTGTGAGAGTGCTGCCAGGAATTTGTCCTCCAACTAACTGGGTGTCACCCACTTCAGCCCAGCATAGAGGGGATCTGCACTTTCGGACATAGAGGGCTTCAAATGAAGCAGCCTTTATGCTTGTGTGGTAACTGTTGCTGTAGGAAAATTCGACAAAGGGTAAATGAGTATCCCATGCCTTCCCGAAGTCGATCATTCAGTCTCTCAGCATATCTTCCAAGGTTTGGATAGTCCTCTTACTCTGCCCATCGGTCTGTGTATTACTGTACTCATGTCCAGCCTCATTCCTAGGGAACTTTGTAGCGACTGTCAAAACCTCCAAGTAAATCTGCTATCTCTATCGGAGATAATGGATACGGGGACACCATGTAGTTGTACAATCCCCTTAATGGATACGGGGACACCATGTTCTTGTTTCTCCATTTTGTCAGTCTCTTTGATTGGTAGGAAATGCGCAGATTTGGTCAATCTGTCGACGATGACCCAAATGGTATCAAGTCCACCCGTTGTCTTGGGAAACTTGGTTATAAAGTCCATAGTAATCCGCTCCCATTTCCATTCAGGTATCTCCGGTTGCTGAAGTAAACCTGATGGTTTCTGATATTCGACCTTAACCTTTGCGCAAGTAAGACATTTACTCACGAAAGTAGCAATCTCTGCTTTCATGTTAGAGTATAATCTTTTAAGATCCAGATACATCTTATCTGAACCCGTGTGAACGGAATATCGAGTGTTATGTGCCTCAGTCATGACTACGTCTCTGAAGCCACCGTGTTTCGGTGTCCAGATTCGGTCCATGAAATATAACGCTCCGCCACCCTTGCTTTCTAGGTTCTTATCCATTCCTCTCAGGGATTCGCTTGCCACATTTTCAGGTTTCAAAGCGTCGAGCCGAGCCTCTTTAATTTGTGTGGAAAAGTGTGAATGGATAGTCATAGTCAAGGATTTGACTCTACGACCAGAGTATTCCTTCTAACTTAGGGCGTCAGCTACTACATTGGCTTTTCTGGGATGATAACGAATTTCGCATTCGTAGTCATTGAGTAGCTCGACCAACCGTCGTTTTCTCATGTTGAGCTCCTTCTGGTCGAAGATGTGTTGGAGGCTTTTGTGGTCTGTAAAGATAGTACTTTTCTTACCGTATAGATAATGTCTCCAGATCTTCAGAGCAAACACAACTGCTCCTAACTCAAGATCATGTGTAGTGTAATTGACCCCGTGTGTCTTTAGCTATCTTGAGGCATAGGCAATGACCTTACCTCGTTGCATCAGAACACATCCGAGCCCTTGGTTGGATGCATCGCAATAGACCACGAAGTCTTCTATTCCTTCTAGGAGGGATAGTATTGGTGCAGTGCATAAGACTTGTTTCATCATTTGGAACGCCTTCTCTTGTTTCTCTTCCCAGTCAAAGGCCATGCCTTTCTGGGTCAGTGTGGTAAGTGGTTTCGTGATACTAGAGAAGTTCTGTATGAACCTGCGATAGTAGCCAGCGAGACCTAGAAATTGACGAATTTTTGTAGGTGTCTTCAGTGCTGACCAGTTCTCAATAGCCTTAATTTTGGAAGGGTCCACGTGTATTCCCTTTTCACTAACCACGTGGCCCAAGAATTCGAATCTTCGAATCCAAAACTCACACTTGGAGAACTATGCATAGAGCTTCTCCGACCGTAATGTTTCTAAAATTTTTCGTAGGTGTTGACTATGCTCTTCTTTACTCTAGGGGTAGATAAGTATTTCGTCGATGAAGATGATAACAAACTTATCCAAGTAAGGACGGCACACACTATTCATCAGGTCCATGAATACAACTAGTGCGTTAGTTAATCCGAATGGCATCACTACAAACCCGTAGTGTCCATAACGAGTTCAGAAGGCTGTCTTGGGGACATCTTCCTCTAGCACTCGCAACTGGTGATACCCGGATCGTAGATCTATCTTCGAGAAGTAATTTGCTCCTTGAAGTTGATCAAATAAGTCGTCAATTCGGGGTAGAGGATAACGAGTTTTTAACGATAAGCTTGTTGAGTTCCCTGTAGTCGATGCACATACGAAACGATCCATCTTTCTTCTTGACGAACAAGGCCGGTGCTCCCCATGGTGAGAAGCTTGGCCTAATGAATCCCTTCTTGAGAAGTTCGTTAAGCTGACAGGAAAGTTCCTGCATCTCCGCTGTTGCCAAACGATAAGGAGATTTGGCTACTGGCATAGCCCCTGGCACTAAGTCGATTCTGAACTTAACTTGGCGTTGCGGTGGTAATCCTGGTAGTTCTTCTGGAAAGATGTCGGGAAAGCCGTGTACTTCTAGAATGTTCTAAATTTCCTTTACTTCTTGACTCATATCTACGATGTGTGCAAGGAATGCATGATTTTCCTTTCGTAAGCACTTTTGATCTTGTATACTCGAAATGATGCGAAGGTTCGTACTAGATTTGTCTCCGTAGATAATTAGGGTTTCGTTGTTAGGGAGGTTAAGACGAATTGCTTTCTCAAAGCACATGATGTCGGTGCGAAGACGACTTAACCAATCTATATCGATTATGACATCGAAACTTTTAATTGAGACCGACATGAGGTCTATTTGGAAAGAATGACCATCTAGAGTTAGAGTACAACATACATATATGGAGTTTGTACTATCCATTTTCCTGTTTACCATTTCTACAGTGAATGATTCCCTCAGTGTACGTGGTTTTTGTTTAAGCAAGTGAACAAATTTCTGGCTTACGAAGCTTTTCTCTGCTCCTCTATCGAATAGTATACATGCATATGAATTATCGAGGAGAAACATACCAGTAACTATCGTAGGATTAGCTACGACTTCCTCATGGACCATAGCCAAAACTCGTCCCACTCCGCCTGTATTTGATGCCTTTGGGCAGCTTCTTTTGAAGTGACCCACCTCGCCTCAATTGTAGCAAGTTTGGCCCACACCAGCATTGGGAACTTGAGTGCTTGGCTTTGCCGGAGCCTTGCAGAAACAAGCAGTATGCCCCTTTCTGTTGCAGTTGGAGCAACGCATTTCCCGACAAGGTCCGGTGTGGTGGAAGTTGCATTTGTTGCACTTCGGAAGGTTACCCACATAAGGCTTTGCCGGGTAGGGGTTAGAGGAACAGCAGTAGGCACAACAACAACATTTACTGTAACTAGCTGTTGTTTCTTTGAGGATTCTTGTGAAGACCCTCCTTTCCTCTTGTTCCAACCTTTCTTCCTGTTGTTGTTGTTGTTGTTTTCCTTTTGTTGATCAGGTGAAGCAATCGTTGTGTTCTGGTAGTTTCCATGATCGATAGTAGACTGTGCCAGTTCTTTAGCACCGTTAAAAGTAATAGGCCTTGAAGCTAGCACACTTGACTGTAGCTGAGGCGACAGTCCCCAAATAAATCTCTCTATTTTCTTGCTCTCAGGAGCAACCATATCCGGGCAAAGAATTTCCAGATCACAGAATCTATTAGAATAGGTTGATACATCAGAATCAACCATCTTAAGACCCCAGAGTTCCTGCTCGAGCTTTTGAATTTCCCCTCGAGGCCAGTACTCTCTCATCAGCATGGCTTTCATGTTCTCCCAGCTTATCGAATTTGCCACAATCAGAGTCAGCGACTTAACGTGGCCATTCCACCAAGTTAAAGCCCTGTCAGAAAAGGTGCAAGTAGCAAACTTAACCTTATTGTTCTGTGGGCAGGCGCATATTTCAAAGACTACTTCGGTCTTTTCTATCCACTGCCTTAAAATCATCACCCCTCCTGTTCCATTGAAATTATGGGGTTTGGCATTCATAAAATCCTTGTAGGTGCACTCCCTGGGGTGCCCGTGACTCTCGCCATGGTTGGAAAGAGGTGTACCAATTCCTGATCCACTCGGGACAGGAGTATTGATGTGTGACATGGCAGCCGCTATTGCCGCAGTGACAGCCGCTTGGAACATAGCAGCGTCGAACTGAGGAGGTGGAGGCCGTGGTGGTGTCGGTGCGTCCTCACCATTGTTACGCTTGGGATTTCTACGAGGCGGCATTTTTTAAATATAAGTTGAAAAGATAAAGACAATGATAAGAATTCAATAGTATAGAAAATGAATGTGTCTCATGAGCTAAATCGCCATAGTTCAACAACAGAGGATAGTATGAGTTCCTGAATAGATTAGATAACATGCCAAAATTACTGGTATTAATGAAGTAAATAATTTCGGGAAAATGACCTAACTAAAGGTCTTACATCATACCATAGGGGAAAATGTTGGTAGTTTAGAAGTCTAATAAAGTACTTGAAAGATATGAATAATTTACAGACAAGTGCTACTTAGAGCATAGGTAAGAAAGCTATTCCTTAATCAAAGAAAAGATGTGCTAGACATCTTCTAAAGGCGATGGGAATTCCTCAGGCGAACCCTAAGATCTTCCATCTGACGAACCACTTCTTGAAGGTGTCGTTCATGAGCCCTCTCGCGAACTCGAAGTTCTATGACTTCAGCTAGGGAGGCAGCTAGCTATTGCTGCAGAGTCTCATTGGTCCTCCTGGTTCTTTCCATCGCCTCTTCGAGATGGTGAATGTGGACCGTTTTGACACTAGAGTTGGCATCAATCTCCACTACTTGGCCGATGGCTGCCCGACCTTGTTCAACATTCCAAGCAATTCTGCGGACCATGATGGGTAGGGCTCGGTCAGCCGAGCCACCCTCGCTAATGTTGTAAAAGCTTCGGTGTAACACCGTAAAATTTAAAACGATTTTTCACTTAATTTTTTAATAAAACATTACATTATTAAATCATCCAAAAGGCAAGTATCCAATGTTTCCACAAAATACATAACATAATCCATAACCCAAGATCTCAAAATCATGACATCTGCAAGTGTGTACTGATCAAGCTGGCGCCTTCTCCCGATCCTCGCTAGTACCTGCAACACATAACACATAAAGTTGTAAGCACGAATGCTTAGTGAGTTCCCCAAAATACCACGTACCGCACATATGCCTTTTCAGGCCATAGGATCTTCCGATCCAAGTGTCTCAGGGGATTTCCATCCCAGACTTTGTTGACCTTCCGGTCCATATCATCTTGACCTTCCGGTCCACATCATCATACTCATATCACAACATATCACATATAGCATACATCACATATACATCATACACATAAGACCTTCTGGTCACACATAATTACCCCGTCGGGTAAGGCATAGTGAGAAGACTCACCTCGCTGATGTCGGATAATCACTCGTTCCCGATCTCCCGACCTATCATCCTCCTATATCATAAGTACAACTCTCATTAATACTTTCCTAACTTTGTTTGACTGACACTATCAAGTCAACACTAGTCAACCCTGGTCAACGCTGGTCAACGGTCAACCTTTGACCCGACTCGTCGAGTCCCCTCGGGCAACTCAGCGAGTTCACCCGTGTCCACCCGTACCCCTCTAGTCCTGCTTAACACGTCGAGTCTTTCCCCTGCTCGACGAGTGACACCTGGCTTGAATCGCAGGACACCCCAACTCAACTCGTCGTGTCCAATTATGAACTCGGCGAGTTCCATCGCGTACTTACAACCTCTAGATTCCTTATGACTCACTGAGTCATTCCCAAAAGGGCGAATCACCAACTGTGTGATTTACAGGGAAACCTTAACCCTACTCGTCGAGTCTGTTCTTGGACTTGGCGATTCCATGTCATGCACAAACCCAAATGGCCTCCTGAGGTCGGATCTATTTCATTAGTCCATAGATCCGACCTTCCCAAGCATCATAATCACGTAAAGTTTATATATATCTTGATGTACATGCAACATCTACTTGATCCTATATGATTTTTTAGCCCCAAATATCATAACCCAAGGTCAAAATCCCCATTGTTCTTCATAAAGCTTGATGAGTAATGCTCTCTATACCTCTATGGATCCAGATCTAAAGCCTCATCACAATAAGGGACTAATTAGACATAAAATCTAACCGTAAAAGGGTCCAAGAAACCATAAATCCATATGATCATCATAACAGCAGAAGGGTAGTTGAATTACTACCTCAAATATTATGCCCTGAGCTCCAAATCCACAGAATGGAAACCTCCTTTGCTTTCTCTTGGCTAGAACCTCCTTCTTCTTGCTAAACAACACCTCAAAGGTCAATAATGGCTCCCTCTCTCTCTCAAAACGCTCAAGCACTCTAGGGTTTCTCTCAAGGGACTGATAGCCGCAAATGACGGCCCTAAGGGCCTTTAAATAGGTCCCAAACCTGAGAGATTAGGGTTCCATTAAACAACGCAGACTCGCCGAGTCAACCCATGAACTCGCCGAGTCCGGTCATGATCCGGATAAGAATTCGCAACCCTACTCGGCGAGTCTAAGAACCAACTCGCCGAGTCCCTCCACAAACTCCAAAATAAATTAATAAAATAATATACCTGGGGATCCGGATGTTATAAATTTCCCCCACTAGAATCAGACTTCGTCCTCGAAGTCTTACGCTGCAAACAACTCTGGATGTTGCTCACGCATCTCACGCTCCAGCTCCCAAGTCAAATCTGACCCCTTCCGATGCTACCACTGGACCTGCACCAGAGGCACTTCCTTGTTCCTAAGAACCTTGATCTTCCGATCCTTAATAGCCACCGATCTCTCAACATAGTTTAGGCTCGCATCCACCTGAATATCCTCTAATGGTACCACTGCCGATTCGTCGACTATACACTTCCTCAGATGTGACACGTGGAAGGTGTCATGAATCTGTCCCAACTCTGCAGGTAGTTCCAACTGGTAGGCTGCCCTGCCTACTCTCGCAATCACCCTGAAAGGACCAATATATCGGGGCCCCAGCTTGCCCCTCTTCCTAAATCGAATTACTCCTTTCCAAGGAGAGACCTTCAGGAGTATAAAGTCGCCGACCTGAAATTCGAGCTCGGACCGGCGCCTGTCCGCATAACTCTTCTGACGACTCTGAGCGGTCAACAGCCTCTGTCTGACCTGCTGAATCTGCTATGTCGTTTGGAGCACTATCTCTATACTACCCATCACACGCTGCCCTACCTCTCCCCAACAAATAGGAGTCCGACACCTCCTCCCATACAACAGCTCAAAGGGTGGCATACCAATGCTCGAATGATGGCTGTTGTTGTAGGAAAACTCCGCCAAGGGTAAATACATGTCCCAACTCCTGCCGAAATCCAACACACATGATCAGAGCATGTCCTCGAGCGTCTGAATCGTCCGCTCACTCTACCCGTCAGTCTGTGGGTGGTATGCGGTACTAAAATGCAGCCTCCTACTCAATTCCTCATGAAATTTCTTCTAAAATTTGGAAGTAAAATGCACATCTCGATCTGAGACAATCGAGATCGGAACTCCATGTCACGATACCACCTCTCTCACGTACATCTCTGCCAACCTCTCAACGGAAGAGCTCTCACTGATAGCAAGGAAGTGAGCGCTCTTCGTCAACCTGTCTACAATCACCCAAATTGCATCGACGACCCTCGTTGTCTTCGACAATTTGGTGATAAAATCCATGGCAATCTGTTCCCACTTCCACTCGGGAACCTCTAAAGGCTGCAACTTACCTTGCGGTCTCTGGTGCTCGGCATTAACCCTACGACATGTTAAGCACCTCTCAACGAACCACACGACATCCCTCTTCATACAGGGCCACCAATACTCCTTCTTCAGGTCCAAATACATCTTAGTGGCACTGGGATGGATCGAGAACCTCGATCTATGCGCCTCGTCCATCAAAATGGTACACATATAGCCCACAAATGGTACCCAAATCCGACCCTGAAAAGTCATAAGCCCTCGGTTGTCGGTAACGAACTCCGACACCTGCCCGATAACCCTCCCTCTCTCTTACGGTTCTCCGGTCTCACTGCCTCAGCCTGGGCCCCTTGAATGGTGTCCAACAACAGAGTCATCACAGTCAATCTCATACAAATGTCTCGTATCAGGGCACGTTCTGCCCTACGACTCAGGGCGTCGACTACAACATTAGCCTTGCCCGGGTGGTACAGGATCTCACAATCATAATCCTTTACCACATCCAACCACCTCCTTTGCCGCATGTTCATGTTGGGATGATCCATCAAGTACTTCAAATTCTTGTGGTCCGTGTATATGGTACACCGAACCCCATAAAGATAGTGACGCCAGATCTTGAGGGGGAACACTACTGCCCCTAACTCCAGATCGTGAGTGGGATATCTCACCTCATGAGGCTTCAATTGCCTCGATGCATACGCTATCACATGCCCCCTCAGCATGAGCACTGCACCTAACCTGGATATAGATGCGTCACAGTAAACCACAAAATCATCAATTCCCTCTGGGAGGGATAGCACCGGGGCTTCACACAACTTCTGGCGAAGAGTCTCAAACAACGTCTGCTGTTCTGGACCCCATGAGAAAGCAACACCCTTTCGGGTCAAACTAGTGAGTGGCACTGCAATCTTGGAGAAGTCCTGAATGAATCTCCGATAATAGCCAGCCAACCCTAGAAAACTCCTGATCTCGGAGGCAGACTTTGGTACCTCCCAGCTCATCACCACCTCAATCTTTGCCGGATCGACCAAAATCCCATTCTGGTTAACAAGATGTCCTAGGAACTGGACCTCCCATAACCAGAAATCACACTTGGAGAATTTGGCGTAGAGCCTCTCTGATCTCAAAACCCCGAGGATCTCCCTCAAATGCTCCTCATGCTACTCTCTAGACCTCGAATACACCAATATATCATCAATGAACACGATCATCGAGCGATCCAACATCAGCATGCACACTCTGTTCATGAGATCCATGAACGCTGCTGGTGCATTGGTGAGCCCGAAAGGCATCACCACGAACTCATAGTGCCCGTATCGCGTCCTGAACACCGTCTTCTGGATATCCTCATCACGCACCCTCATCTGGTGATATCTAGACCTCAAATCAATCTTGGAGAACCAAGATGCCCGCTGAAGCTGATGAAATAAGTCATCAATCCTTAGTAACGGATAACGATTCTTAACCGTTAATTTGTTCAACTCCCGGTAATCTATACACATCCGGTGTGAACCATCATTCTTCTTGACGAAGAGAATCAGCGCTCCCCAAGGTGAGCTGCTCGGATGAATGAACCACTTCCCCAACAGCTCCTGCAGCTGTGAGGATAACTCCTGCATCTCTGGCGGTGCTGGGCGATATGGCGCCTTAGCGATAGGCACAGCCCCGGGAATCAAATCGATGCGAAATTCCACCTGCCTCTCGGGAGGCACACCCGACAACTCCTTGGGAAATACATCTAGGAACTCACACACTATCAGAACATCATCAACTGAACTCGGCCTTCCAACGGCCTCACGTGTATCCATCACATAGGCCAGAAACCCCTTGCAACCCTGCTGCAAACTCTGCCTCGCTTTGGCAGCCGAACAGAATGTTGAATCACTACGAGGATAACTCCTGCATATCTGGCGGTTCTAGGCGATATGGCGCCTGAGCGATAGGCGCAGCCCCGGGAATCAAATCGATGCGAAATTCCACCTGCCTCTCGGGAGGCATACCCGACAACTACTCGGGAAATACATCTAGGAACTCACACACTATCAGAACATCATCAACTGAACTCGGCCTTCCAACGGCCTCACGCGTATCCATCACATAGGCTAGAAACCCCTTGCAACCCTGCTGTAAACTCTGCCTCGCTCTGGCAGCCGGACAGAATGCTGAATCACTACGAGTCCCCTCACCATAAACTTTCAGCACTCCCCCACTAGGATCTCGGATCGTCACCAACTGCTGCTCGCAGTCTATCACTGCCCCAACACGGCTCAACCAATCCATGCCCATGATAACACATATGTCCCCATCGCAATCGGAACCTGATCTATTGGAAACCCAACACCGAAGATCTCAAGTACACATCCCCGAATCACATATGTGGCATACACTGCCCGCTCGTCAGCTATGGAAACACGCAAAGGTCGACTCATCACCTCTCGCTGAATACCGATGTGCCTACTGAAAGCTAATGATACAAATGACCGACTGACACCCGAATCAAATAACACCAAAGCAGGTACAAATTCACAAGGAAAGTTCCTACGCATGTCATGATATAAGCACAATATCTCATCATAAAAATAAATATATGAACGAATACATACCAGCCACGACATCAGGTGCTGCACGGACCTCCTCCGCTGTCAGCTGGAACGCCCTCTCTTGCGTCTTCGACACCTCGACCTTCACCAGCCGACCCTCACTAGCTCTCACAGCAGCAGGGGCATATCCCTGAGATGCTCCCTGTCTTGTCCCTCGCAACTATGGACACTCCGCCTTCCAGTGCCTAGTCTGGTTGTAATGAAAGCAGACCATGAATCCCTTGGGGCAATCCTTGGCGATATGCCCCTCCTTTCCACACTTGTAGCAAGCACCAGCCCTACAAACTCCATCATGACCCTTGTCACACTTTCTGCAAGTGCGGCCCTTCTGACCCCCATACCTCGAATCGGCGGGCTTGGCCCGCTTGGCTGCCGGCTGAGACTGTGCCGGTCGCCGATTCACCTTTTGAGACTTAGCCTCCTCCCTGACACGTGTCTCCAATTCAATCTCCCTGTTCCGGGCATTTTCCTGAAGCCCAACAAATGTCCGGTATGATGAGTTTTCCACAAACTCACAAATGTCTCTCCTCAGAATGCTTAGATATCAGCTCATACGTGCCTGGTCGGTCGACACGTGCTCAGGGCAGAACATCGCCCTCTCATGAAACATCCGGGTAATCGCAGTAAATGACTCAGTACCCTACTTGAGGGTCAAGAAATCTTGAGCCAAACACTCCCGTTCCACCAAGGGAACGTACTCATCACGAAACATAGCAGTGAACCTTTCCCTAGTCACCGCAGCAAGCTCTGCTGAATAGTAGTGCGCTTTCACGAACTTCCACCAGTCCTTCGCCCCCAAGCGAAGCTGGTTCAGCACGAACCGAACTATCAGATGCTCCGGACACGAACATGTATAAAAGCACCCCTCTATGTTAGAGATCCACCTCATCGCTGCTATCGGATCCTGAGTCCTGTCAAACTCTGGTGGCTTCGTGTTGCTGAACTCCAGGTACAACAACTAGTCACCCCCTGTGGCCTGGCAGCAGCAATGGCCGCAGTGGCTGCTGCAACAGCAGCATCAGAAAGAGCAGCATACCGCTCATCAAAAGTCTCAATCAAGGTCGTCTTAATAGACCCGAACATCTCTGGAATCTCAGCCCTGATGGCCGCAGCCACCTCCTCGTGGATGATCCTACAGATCTCCTCATCACTCGTCCAACTACTCTCTGGTGTTTGGAGTGTCCCAACCATGATCTACCTCTGAAATACAACATAAAAATATCAGAGACTCCCTCGAGTATACTTACACTCGATAAACCCACCCTACTTGTCCCTTGGTACCGTAAGGATTCTTACGTGGACTGTGCACTGACCCGGTGTCTTCAGTAGTACGGGCCCAATACTACCGTCCACACCGCATCAGCATCCTCCTCTGAGGATCCCAAGTCACAAGTACTCTACCTCTTTTCACACATAAACTACCCTTCGGTAGACTCTCATAGCACCTCACTGCTACCTACTTACTCTAAAGCGTCTCATGCCAATAGAAATCTTCCTAGGCTAAGGCATCACAAATCAGGTGTGACAACCCGAAATTTTTTATTTTATAAGCTAAGTCAGTTAACTCCATTGAGTGTCAAAATCATTAGTATAGAGTTATAGCCTGGTTACAGGTCATTCTAAGGAGTTTTGAGCCTAAAACACTTAAGGATTAAGTGTTAGAAAGTACCCGCTAGAACCACAGTGTAGTAAATCGAACCTAAACCCCATCTAAGTGAGTTCACGGCCACAAGACCATGATTTTATGGCTGTAAACTGAAGGGTATATATAGAGCATTGGGTCATTTCCTCTCATTTCTTCCTTTCTTGGCCGAATTTTCTTCCAAATCCTCTCAACTACCATTCAACCTTCTTCCTTAGATCTTCAAAAGAACGAGTATTCTATCCCTTGATTAGTTAATACATCTTATTAACTAGCTTCTTACATTGATTTCATCCATGAAAATCATGTTTGTTTAGATATTCAAGTTACACCAAGAACACCAAGAACACACACTAGTGTTCTTGGTCAATATCAACCATTTCAAGCTTCTAGATCATAAGTGCTCTTCCCTATACTACATATTCAGTTAGGATTCATGTTTAGACACTTAAAAACATTAAGAATCAAAGGTTGGAAGAGAGTATACGGCCAAGCATGTTCTTGGGCCGTAAACTCCCTTTTATGGTGCAAAGATGTCCTAAATTCCTTCCTTATGCCTAGAATCTAGCCTAGCACCCTACCTTGATGTGTTTAGGACTCAAAAAAATCAAAATACCATCAACCATAGGTGATTACGGCTGCAAACACATGACAAAGTGGTCCATGGGCCGTAAACACCCCAAAGGCTTCAAAGATAGTGGTCTTCCTCATCCTAGGGTAGAACTAAGGTCCCTAAAACATCCCTAGCCTTCAAGCTTGCACTTATACATGAGTAACCATGAGTTTACGGCCACAAACTCCCTTAGGCCGTAAACCCATGGTAGTAAACTCATGTAAGTGCCATTCTACCTTCCTTTGTTGAATCACATGTGATTCCAACACATGGTCAAGGTCTTTCCTAGTCCCGGAAGGTGTTTCCTTTCATATAGTTGTTATAAACACTTCATGCCAATATGTGTCATTATATATCATTTAGGACTTGTTGTGTCTCGGGACTTCATTCGTGGAACTTCTCATCCATACGCGCATTCCCGTTTGAATCACCCACATCAGGTGAGTTCATACCCCGTAATGAATCTTTTAACTATTTTAACTGTTTTAAGGGGGGAATACAAGATGAACACAGTGATAATTGTGTAAATGTTTGTTATAAACATCTTTCAAAATGTTACTTATATTATTTATAAGTTGTCAAAACATTCCAAAACTCTTTTAAAGGTTATGTTACTTTATAGTTATACAAAACTCCGTTTTTAAAGTACAAGCATAACTTAGTAGATAAATGAGTCTCTTCAGTAACAGTTTAGGTAGAACATTAGTAAACTATTATAGGTATAGTTTAGTAGAATGCTATTCATTACTTCTAGTACAATGAAGCACACAAAGAGTCAGTTCGGTTCATGAGTCTATACTAAATGCGTTAACTTAAATACGTTTACATAGATACGCTTACATGAATACGTTTACATAATAACGATATCAATGCACGATAATAGAACAGAACATAATAAGGTGCTATAGCATGGAATGTTTTCAGGATCTAACTATACCAATGAATCACAACGCATTGTGATAGTTTTATTGGGTATACATGGTCATAGCAATGTGGATGTTCGCGGGTTGCACTCATGCAGGGGTCGCATGTAGTTCCTAGAATCTCTTGATAAGGGAGCGCTTACCATAGGATCTAGCCATCACATTATGCCTTAACCCTCAATTAAGGCAAAATAGTACTAAAAGTAGTCACTTATTACAAATACTATAGTACTTACACTGTAAATACGACAATTACAGAAGGATATAAAATTCCAGTTTCAATATTATTAATACATTTACCGTGTGTCATATTCACATAATCGATGAGGTAGGTTAGATTTAATTAATAATGGTTGTATAGTTGGGTCTTGGTAGAAGGCTACTTTCAAAATAGTAGGGTCTTGGTAGAAGGCTACTTTCAAAACAGTCGGGTCTTGGTAGAAGGCTACTTTTAAAAAGTTAGGACCATAATGCTAATCTTATGATTCCTTAATGTATTCACCATAGGATACATATATACCAATAGGATCCGACAACTAATAGGATGTGTGCTCTCCGCTTCATTTCTTGTCCTTGTTTGGTTGTGGGCTTGGAACGGATTCACCCAATCTATTATCTACCCGATTCTATAGATATTTATGCTTAGTATACATTAAGTCATCATAAGGGTACCAGGTATGGATCAGGTTATAGGACACAGAGTCAAAGCACAGCTTTTCCAGTACAAAACATACTTTTCAAAGTCATTACTTTTGGTATACAAAACTAGAAACTTCCCAGATAAGGGCTTAATCCATTTTATTAAGCCAGTATACACTGAAAGACTTTAGGTGAATAACTTTATAACACCTTAGTTTATACACCATGTTTATATATAAAACTAATACCCAATAGATAGTTAAATGTGTGTTTTCCGCCTTACTTCCTGTCCTCGTTGGGTTGTGGACTTAGGGCAGATTCACCCAATTAACTTTCTACCTGATATCAGATTATATATAGCAGTATAAACAAAGCTATTATAAAAGTAGTCACCATGGTCAATATTTTACTATAAGAAATATAGGTTTTCTTAAAAGAACTTTTCAGTAAATATAAAGGAACCATTACAAATAACTCCATGAGTAACAAGTGAATACACCAGGGTTATTTATGACAACGATCTAACAACCAATTGAATGTGTGCTATCCGCCTTACTTTTTGTTCCCCGTTGGGGTGTGAGCTTAGGGAAGATGCGCACAATCGATTGTTTGTTTACTCTGAGTATATATAGATTGTACTCACTTAGTACCCATAGAAATGATTGTAGTATCATTTTTCTTAACTTTCATTCAAGTAGGAAATATATGATTTTCTAGAGGAACAAACGAACTTTTCAAAACAGAACTTACAACTTACATCACTTGTACATATACATTTTCAACCACACTTTACAACTTACTCACATCACTAAAATCTTATGAACTCACCAGCTTAATTGCTGATCAAATCTTTCAAATAATTTGTATTCTCAGCAGACTATTAGACAGGTGCTCGCACTGGGGATTTAGAAGATGAAGCATTACAACTTCAAGTCTTATTTTGTTATTAATTTATGAACTCTATGTTTTGTGAAAACACATTGTAAACACTTTCTTTTGAAATGAAATGGTTGTTTATTACTTGCTTTCCATATACATATCTCGTGATACTTGACATGACATCCTCCACCCCCGAACGTTTCCGCCGTTCCGGTTTTGGGGTGTGACATCAGGCCACTCTAGTCCTAATATGAATACCTAGCCTACTCTAGCATGCATAGCACATTTCAATATATCTCATAACACAAAATGTAAGGGTATTTTGGGAAATCACCGTTCGGGAGCTGGTTGATCGTACACACTGCTTCTTTTCATATCTTTTCAACTCTTTTACTTTTCAGAAAAATTGTTTATCTTATGAAAATTTCTCAAATCCTCATTTTGAGTTCAAATACACCCGAAGATGAATCTAAATCCCTCAAACCAAGGCTCTGATACCAATTTGTAACACCGTAAAATTTAAAACGAATTTTCACTTAATTTTTTAATAAAACATTTCCTTATTAAATCATCAAAAAGTCAAGTATCCATTGTTTCCACAAAATACATAACATAATCCATAACCCAAGATCTCAAAAACATGAAATCTACTGATCAAGCTGGCGCCTCCCGCGATCATCGCTAGTACCTGAAACACAAAACACATAACACTGTAAGCACGAATGCTTAGTGAGTTCCCCAAAATACCACGTACCGCACATACACCTTTCCAGGCCATAGGATCTTCCGATCCAAGTGCCTCAGGGAATTTCCATCCCAGACTCTATTGACCTTCCGGTCCATATCATCTTAACCTTCCGGTCCACATCATCATACTCATATCACAGCATATCACATATAACATACATCACATATACATCATACACAACAGACCTTCTGGTCACACATAATTACCCCGTCACGTAAGGCATAGTGAGAAGACTCGCCTCATTAATGTCGGATAATCACTCGTGCCTGATCTCCCGACCTATCGTCCCCCTATATCATAAGTACAACTCTCATTAATACTTTCCTAACTTTGTTTGACTGACACTATCAAGTCAACACTAGTCAACCCTGGTCAACGGTCAACCTTTGACCCGACTCGTCAAGAGCCCTCGGGCAACTCGACGAGTTCAACCCTGTCCACACGTACCCCTCTAGTCCTGCTTAACACGTGGAGTCTTTCCCCTGCTCAACGAGTGACACCTGGCTTGAATTGCGGGGCCACCTCGACTCAACTCGTCGAGTCTAATTATGAACTCGGCGAGTTCCATCACATACTTACGACCTCTAGATTCCTTCTGACTCACTGAGTCATTCCCCAACCCGGCGAGTCAACAACTGTGTGATTAACAGGGAAACCTTAACCCTACTCGTCGAGTTTGTTTTTGGATTCGGCAAGTCTATGTCATGCACAAACCCAAATGGCCTCCTGAGGTCAGATCTATTCCATTAGTCCATAGATCCGACCTTCCCAAGCATGATAATCACGTAAAGTCTATATCTTGAGGCACATGCAACATCTACTTGATCCTATATGATGTTTTAGCCCCAAATACCATAACCCAAGGTCAAAACCCCCATTGTTCTTCATAAATCTTGATGAGTAATGCTCTCTGGACCTCTATGGATCCAGATCTAAAGCCTCATCACAATAAGGGGCTAATTACACATCAAATCTACCCAATAAAAGGGTCCAAGAAACCCTAAATCCATATGATCATCATAACAGCAGAAGGGAAGCCGAATTACTACCTCAAATATGATGCCCTGAGCTCCAAATCCATAGAATGGCAACCTCCTTTGTTTTCTCTTGGCTAGAACCTCCTTCTTCTTGCTAAACAACACCTCAAAGGTCAATAATGGCTCCCTCTCTCTCTCAAAACGCTCAAGCACTCTAGGGTTCTCTCAAGGGACTGATAGCCGCAAATGACGGCCCTAAGGGCATTTAAATAGGTCCCAAACCCGAGAGATTAGGGTTTCATTAAACAGCGCAGACTCGCCGAGTCCACCCATGAACTCGCCGAGTCCGGTCATGATTCGAATAAGAATTCGTGAGCCTACTTGGCAAGTCTAGGCACCAACTCGCTGAGTCCCTCCACAAACTACAAAATAAATTAATAAAATAATATGCCTGGGGATCTGGATGTTACATTCGGTCCATGTTGTAGCGTAAGGGTTGACCCTGTTCATCGCTCCAGCGATTCAAGTTTGTTGCCCACAAGGGTGTGGGACCCTGAAATGCTGGTCGGGGGTTGTTATTCGGGGCATGACCTACTTGGGGTAGGTTGTTGACTTCGGGCTCGGAGTCAGATCCATCCGAGAAGCCTTCTACGAGGTGATCATCCAAAGGGATTGGATGCTCATCTTCGGGCTCTTCTTCAAGCCATCTAGCATTCTCGTGGTTTGGGAAGTACGGGTCGCCATGATGATGGAATTCAGCCATGATATTTACACGAGAAAAGGGATATAAGAATCTTATATAAATAGGCGTACTACCTAAGATAATTATAAGATGATCTTTATCAGTCATGTCAATACTTGTATAGTGTATACCAGTTTTATGAAATCAAAGCATGATAGACCTTCGAATAAGTGACCCTAACTCCAAATCCACAACCAAACAAGGAACAGGAAGTAAAGCAAAGATCACAGATTCTAAGTCTATAACACCTAAATTTCATATAACCTTAGTGTATCCACTTAATGACTATTGACCTACTTGATAGAGACCCTTTTTTTAGTTCTCAAATAAAGTAACACAAATACTCCTATAGTATTTTAGACTTATGTTCTATTCTACCGTTTTCATTTTAGTAGTGTTGGTAAGTTTTTAGACTTGTTGCCATATCACAACCATTCCTGGGCATATGCTAATCACTCCTCAGACCATCATAGTTGATCAGGCTATGCCACTCCCAGGACTGACCATACATCCCCGAGCTTACTTGTGATATTCAACAATCGTAATACTTTTGTATTTGTCATTGTGACACTGATTTTAGTATGAATGCAGGCTTGTATACTTAGTTAAATATTTTATTATTTAAAAGTATAAACTCTTGGTCAGAGTGTTTTAATCCCATTGTGTTTATAGTTAGTATATCTTTTATGGTTTGATATACTCAATTCACTATAAACAATGCTTTGATACCAATCTGTCACACCCCAAAACCGAGAACGGCAGAAACGTTCTGGGGCGGAGGACGTCATGTATAGTATCACAACACATTAATAGTAAACAAGTAAACAAACATCATCCATTGCATTAAACATATAATTTTTATACATGTGTGTTCTTTGTAATGTAATAGACACAAAAATGAATGATCAAAATAAAAGTCGAGTCTTGTCTGTGCTCCGTCTTCTCAAAAACCTGTCACCGGTACCTGTCTATTGATGACCTGAGAATAAAAGTTATTTTGAAAGCATAGATCAACATTTAAGCTGGTGAATTCATAAGTATTTTAGTGTCTTTGATTTGTTAAACTGTAAGGAAGAGACTTGTAAATATTTTATGAAAAAGTTCGTATACGTATGAAAACCCTAGAAATCCCACATTTCCTACTAGTATAAAATGTAGTCTTCTACCAAGACCCGATAATTTTGGAGGTTTGCTTCTCCGTATGAATGAAAGTTTTTCCCCATGTACAACTATTATTATCAAAATATAGTCTACCTCATCCGTTTATGTGAATGTTTCACAAAATAAAAGTAAAAGGGAAAATAATATAATCATTGAAATCGTATCCTTTTGTACTAGGATAAACACAGTGTGGTAACTCGCCGAACAGTACAATCGTAGACATCCGTCGATATACATTTTCCCACTGTAGCTAACAGTCGGGTGTAGAATGGTTAGTCCCGTATAGTATATAATAGGATCTATTCATATAGTTTGTAATAGTATCACATCATATAGTATGTAATAGTATCTCTTCATATAGTATGTAGTACATTTGTATAAACTCATGAATGAACTGACTCTTGTATGTTCCAATTGTACTAGGAATAGTAAGTAGTATCTCCTAAACTATATCTTTTATAGTTTACTAGTAATGTAGTTTGAAGTGTCTATGTATGTTTATACACTTTTGCTATACAAAGTGTTGGAGCTGAAGTCACAGGTATCTTATCAAATACATATACATATATATATATATATATATATATATATATATATATATATATATATATATATATATATATATATATATATATACTTACTACATAAGTGTATAGATATGGTTTTTATGAATACATAAGTGGAAAAGAGGTTTTGTAATACATTTAAAAGGTTTGAAACAATAAATAATCATGACTTGATGTCAGTTTATAAAACGATTTAAAAGTAGTTTGTTTGATAAAACGGTTTGAAAGTATAGTAAATCCATATGTTTGATAGTTATTAATCACATGTGATTAATATAATAACTATGATATTCAAGTTGTATCCCCCCCCCCCCCCCCGCCCCCCGCATAAAAGCCTTTAAAAGCATGCAAAGGCATTTAAAAGGTTGCTTAAGGGTAATGAACTCACTTGTAGTTAGTGGATTGTATGGAAGTGTTGGACAAGGTGCTAGGTGTCAAGTGAAGACTTGAACACACACAATGATCCTAGTTAACATATAATTAAACATATATGTATCCAATTAGTCATTTTATAGCTAATTAACCAAGTTAAGACACCCTAGGACATGGAAAAACTTTGATTCAAGTGTTATAGGTACCAAATGGTTGCATCTAAAGGTTGAATGGCATGGCATTTGAGTTTATGGCCCAAGTGCCACTCCTTATGGAGTTTATGGCCCAAGGTCATTTCCCCATGAGTTTATGGCCGTAAACTCATGGTACTAAGTGCCATTTGGTGTTTTGAGGTCTTATAAGTCAAGATTGAGCATCCATTGATCAATTGCAAGCCTTAGGAGGCATTAGGGGCATAATATCACCATATTATAGAGTTTACGGCCTAAGGTGTCAGACCCCGAAACCGACGGCGGAAACGTTCCGGGGCGGAGGATGTCATGTAAAGTATTACAACCAATATACATAGCAAGCATAATAAACACAACCATTACATTACATAGGAATATTTACATTTTTTTGAAAGCAAAGTAATACACCTTTTTATATTCATCAGTATAACAAAAGTATATATGAGACTTCTATATGCACCGTCTTCTCCAAAAGTAAGCAGGATACCTGTCTAACGTGAACCTGAGAATACAAGCAGTTTTAGAAATATCAGCATAAAGCTGGTGAGTTCATAAGCGGTTTGTTTCTGGTGAAAGAAAATGTTCCTTTAAGTTTACGAAAAGTTGTTTCCCAAGAAAATCCCATATTTTCTTATAAAAGAAGTTTGGTTATCCATATGTTAAACAAGCTGTTTATGAAAAGTTATGTTATCCCAGGAAAAACCCTTATTTTCCTTAAAAGTTGGTGGTTGGTTATCGATCTGGAATGAAGTGTACAAGTATCTACCTTACTTGTATCGTTAAGTGAAGTTTCCTTGAAAGTTTGGTTATCCTTGAAAAGTACATTAGTTTTAACACGTATATAAAACTAATCAGTAGGTTGTGAACTAATACCTAAGGGTATTACTGATACCCTCTAGTAATCAAAACAGTTATTACTTGGAGGTTAGTTCACTAAGTTCATTATTACTTAAGAGTAAATCTCCATTATCTAAGTTTGCGAGGTCTATAACCATACGATAAAATAGATATGGCAAGTAAGAAGGCTAGTATCACTTTATGACTTTTGTCACCCGTAGACCTGCCGGTCCCACTGTAGCTAGCAGCAAGGTGCGGGGTAGTCAGCCCCGTATAGATCTATACACACAAGTCACGTTCTCCCTCAGAGAGATTCTGGTTACAGGGTCAGTCCTACACTCGCGTATCTCTATGGAGTGTTACCAAGAACGTGTCCCCAATCTTAAGAATAACGAATTTACAAGTAATAATATGGAAAATCCTATTTTATGAATGGCATGAAATCCTTTGTGAAATATAAAATATATCATTTTATAATGAATTTCACAAGTTTTCCTTGTTTTAGTTTCGAAAACAAACTCTACAAGTTAAACGGTTGGTAATACGGTTTCCTGTGTTAAAAGCATGCTGAACATGTAAACATTTCATATGAAATAAAAGGATTTTGAGTACAAGTAGCCTTGTACTTTTGCTTGTATTCCCCCCTGAAAACATGAAAAACACGGAAAAAGGTGTAGGGGTATGAACTCACCAAACGAGGATGTGTCTGGTAGGACTCTAGGTGTCAATTTAGTGCTTGAACACACGCGAGGATCCTATGTAACATGAAGTGATACATAATTGTATCTAATTAGACATTGAACCACTAATTAAGTAAGATAATACACTCCGATGCGCGAAAACACCTTATCTCAAGTGTTGGAAGTGATACGGGTTGCATCTAAGGAGTATAGGGCCTTGATAAGGAGTTTACTCTTCAAGTGTAAACCCTTAGGGGTGTTTACGGCCCAAATACCATATCCCCCATGAGTTTACAGCCGTAAAAAATCATGGGTGGGGTGTTTTTGAGTGTTCAATGGTCTTATATTGCACAAGAGAAGGTTCTAGGTTTGAATCAAAGGCTTAGGAAGTGATCCGGACTTGAAATGACCTTGGAAATGGGGTTGACGGTTCATGAAGGACCCTTGGTGAGTTTACTGTTGTAAACACATGGGTTTACAGCCGTAAACTCATGTATGGCTCATTTTTGTATGATTTGGTGCATCACATGAAGGGACACAAGGTTCTAGACATTAATCCAAGCTATAGGAGGTGTTTAAGGGCATTTTAACACCATGAAAAGGTGTTTACGGTCCATGAATGTTCATGGGCCATAAACTCATATTTACCCCCTTTATGACATGTTTTTGAGGTTCTAAGGTCATTCATGCAAGTCCCTAAGTCATAGCTAAGCATTAGAAGGGTTTTGGAAGGGTTTTGGGGCTTCAAAACCCCCTTATGGGAGTTTACGGTTTTGGAGGGTGTTCCTCAACCATAAACACAAGTTTTTAGGTCTTTTGGATGATTCAACCCCGAATTTGCATGGATACTAAGCTAAACAACAAGCTAGGAAGGATTACTTACGATTTTGGAGCTTGAATGAGGTGTTTTTCGATCAAAACCCGAGTTGTAGAGAGAGAGTAGAGAGAGAGAGAGAGACTTATAAGGGTGGGAAAAGCTCAAATGGTGACCACTTAATCCCTTATATAGGGTTTGAGTTTGTGGCCAGGTGGGGATCCACCCAATACCGACGTTAAACGGAGTTTATGGTCGTACCCGATTAAATGGTCGTAATCCAACTTGGTCGTAACTAAAAACTTTTAAAGGGATATCGAGGGTGTTTCACCTGTTTTTATTTCATTTCAACACTTATGAAGTCATAATAAAAGTCTTAATTGATTTTCCTAACCCAAAGGTTAACGGAAAATTTCAATAAAAATAAATTTTATTAACGAAAATAGGTTATAGTGACGGAATAAATTTCGGGTTGTCACATAAGGACCATTTCCTTATGTGTTTGTTGTCGTAAACTCTTATGGGTACATGGTTTCTTTGATGTTTAAGGTCTTAAACACTTCAAGGAAGGATCAAGACTAGCATCCAAGGCTTAGGAAGGGACTGTTGGGTTTTGAGCAATCTAACACTTCCTAAGTGTGCATGCAACCCTAATAAACCTTGGATCTATGTTTTCTTCTAAAATACATGCAAATAATATTTTCCAAGGTTTCTTCCTAACTAGCATAGCATAAGGATTATGAAACATAAAAGTACTAGTAGAAATACATACCTTCCGATGATGGTTGATTGTTTGGAGTTTGAGAGCCAAGCACCAATAGTGTGAATGCCTCAAATGGAATCACAAATCACCACAAACACTTGGAAAACTTTGAGAGAGTGTATACACACATAGAAAATCGGCCACACACACAAAACCACACTAGTGGCTATTTCATGCAGCATAAGCATGCTTATATAGTGTGCATGGTTAGGGTGAAACCCTATTAACCCATGACCTTTCCTTTTCCAAGGATCCATGGGTTAAAAGCTCCATGGATCATCCATGGGTTAATTAGTCTTCCTTTTAATCTCTAAATTAATTCATAATTAATTTAAGACTAAGACTAATTAAATATCTTCATATTAATATATTATAACTTACAATATATTAATAAACATATGTGTATAACTCTCATAAAATTATCCATAAATAGTTCGGGTGAAGTGCAACCCAAATGGACCATGCCGGGTCGGGTCAAGTATGTACCAAATAAGTTATGGACTTAGACACCTTATCCAACAGGGACTAGGGTTCATTTAACCCCACTTATAAGGTTTTACGGCCCAAGAACATCCCTTAGCCGTAAACACCTTTGATCATGTGTTTCTTGGTGTTTTCTAAGTGTAAACAAGTTCATTCTAAGCACACAATAAGCTAGGGCAAGTGCACTTACAAGATAGAAGCTTGATTGGGTGTTTAAGGTCCAAGAACACTAGTGTGTGTTCTTGGTGTTTTGAAGAACACTTGAAGATCTAAGTGAAAATCAAGAATGAATTGATGAAATGATGTATAACAACTAGATGTTAGGTTATAACAACAAATCAAGTTAAGAAACACTTACGTTTTCGGAAGATCGGGTGAAGAGTGGGATGATACTTGAGAGAGAATGGTAAGTGTTCTTGAGTTTGGAAGTTCGTAAGTTAAAGAATGGAGAGTAAACTCATGACTAAGGCATGAGTTTGCGGCCTTAAGGGATTTCACGGCCCAAACCCCCTTTGTTTGGCCGTGAACACCTAACTAAGGTGTTGATTGTTCCATTGCTATTCCGACATTCTAGAAATTACTTCCTCTTATCCCTTCGTTTCATGAATAAATAATTAAAAAAATACTCAAAAGGACTTTAAACCGGCTAAAATTTAGCAGAAAAGTATTTAACTTTTAATTGAAGTGTTGGACTGTAGGGTTTGTATGAATGAAAATTTAGGGTTGTCACATGTTTTCAGAATGGTGGTTTTACTCCCTAGGGCAGCAGTCGACAATTCAAGAACCGGCGAGGGATCAGGATCAGGCTCGGGGGCCGAGCATCTAGATGAGTAGACTAGGGAGTTCCTCTCCTCAGAGGTTACTTGTATCATACTTGAGCAGACTCCTGTGATCTTCGGTTCGATCAAGGAGGGTATTTTGGAGCTGATGGATGAGATGTTGAGCACATTCCGTGCTGAGGTGGCGACCATGATGGGGTCACGTACCCTCAATTTCAGGGAGTTCAGAGCATGTGGAGCTCCAGACTACCATGGGGTGCGGGATCCCATAGCGAGTACTAGGTGGTTGGCAGATGTCGCCAACGCATTCCTCACCAGCAGATGTCCCGAGGGGGACAAGGTCAGACTAGCATCCTGTCTTTTGAAGGACAGGGCACGAGATTGGTGGGAGGAGATCGAGCATGTTATCGGAGATGACGCAACTCTTGATGCGATGACCTGGGCTGATTTTACTACCAGGTTCAGAGCCGAGTTTGCACCGGTTATTGAGGTACAACAGTTGTTGGATTAATGTCTAAGTCCATAACTATATTTGGTATGTACTTGACCCTACCCGACATGGTCCATTTCGGTTGCGCTTCACCGACACAATTTATATGGATAGTCTTTTTGAGAATAATATATTTATGATTTATATTAATATATTATAAGTTCTAATATATTAATATGGAATCATATTATTTAATTAGTATTGATCAAGAATTAATTTAGAATTAACTAAGTTATCAATAAGAACTAATTAAATATGGACTCTTATATATATATATATATATATATATATATATATATATATATATATATATATATATATATATGGAATGGGCCAAGTTCATTTAGGTTGGGCTAAGCTATCATGGATAGTCCATGGAGTTTTAACCTATGGATCCTATGAAATGAAAGGTCATGGGTATTAGGGTTTACATGAATGTAACCCTAATCCTCCATACTATATAAAGAGGCCTTTGGCACAAGAAATGGCACTTGTGTGTGAGGACATAAGAGTGGGCCGATTTTAGTGTGCATACATATTCTATCAAGTTCTTCCAAGGTGTTTACGTGATTTGTGATTCCACTTAAGGTTTCCACACTTTGGGGGCTAAGCTCTTAAAGCTTGAAGACATCAAGCTACATCAAAAGGTATGTCATCTAACTAGAACTTTGTAGTATAGGTGCTTCATAATATGCTAGTTAGGATGAAACCTTGGAATATTTAATATTTGCATGTATAATAGAGAAAACATAAATCCAAGGTTTATAGGGTTGCATATACACCATAGGAGTGTTAGAATGCTCAAAACCCTTCAGTGGTATTAGAGCCTAGGCTTGTTTTCTTATATACTTGATGTAATTGCTGAAAAATCGAAGTTATATTGCCGTCTGGACAGTGGACTCGCCGAGTTCACTAATGGACTCGACGAGTCCAAGGCAAATTGCAACCAACTCGTCTATTTGGACCCCCTGACAGCATATCTTCGAGTTTTGGTGTTGGAATTGTTCTAGAATCATTATCTTAAACTGTTTTGGACTTATAAAAACTACTTTTTGATATGGTAATGATTATGGTAAACCAATTTTAGAGTTGTAATCAAAATTTCAAGTTTTATATGGTTAATTTTATATTCTTGAAATTGTTGACAGACATGTTCTTGAACTTATGAGCTTAGATGATCATAGGAATTATTTGTAACCTTCTTGGTAGTGTAATTCTTGATCATTATGTGTTTTAATGGAGTCCATAACTTTTCCTAAAGTTATGGATAACCAAAAGTCACAAGTCATTAAATCCATTAAATGAACACAATGGTTACATAAGATGAAAAGTCACTCATTTTAATAAGCCTTTAACTCTTCAGTTATGAGAAATGAAAATTTTTGGAAGTTTACAAAAATTGCCATCAAGTTTTGGAACATGTAAAGTCATAATTAAAACTTTAGTTCCAATCCCTAGAATTTTAAAAGTTAAAACTCAACCCTTATACTTTATAATATTATAAGTTTAATATTATTTATATATGTTTAAGAACAAAAGTCGTCTTACCATTAGTAGGCCTCATTCATGAAGCCGGTCTATAAGGGGGGTATAAGGTTACTGCCTATAAAATGACAGTTTAATGGGTGTCCACTCTCACCCACCGCTTCCTTGACCAGTGGAGGGTCGTTACCCGAACGGGTAGGACAAGGACTATAATTCTCCATTCATTAAAAGTATTAATGATAAATACTAAGTAACTAAACATTTCTAACTTCCAATCTTAGTTACTTAGGAAAATGTGAATAAGGTGTTAATCCATGAAATTACACTTTGCACTTGTTTAAGCCGTTAGTCGAGCATGTGTGGTTGTCACACCCCAAAACCAAGAACGGCGGAAACGTTCTGGGGCGGAGGACGTCATGTACAGTATCACAACACAATATACTAGTAAACAAGTAAACAACATCTTCCATTGCATTAAATTTATAATTTTAATACAAGTGTGTTTTGTAGAATATAAAACACCAAAATACGAATCAAAATAAAGATGAGTCTTGTATGCGCTCCATCTTCTCAAAAGTTGGCATCGGTACTTGTCTACTAATGACCTGAGAATACAAGTTATTTTGAAAGAGTTTATTAGCATTAAAGTTGGTGAGTTCATAAGTATTTAGTGTCTATGTTTGTATCAAAATGTTTGAAACAGTGTTTGGAGTACGAGTTTGTAAACGTTTGTAGTAAAAGTATGTGAATGTTTATCGGACCTATGTATCTTGGATTGAGCTTCCCGTGCTTTCCAAAGCGTATCAAGCCCTTCCAGGGTGAGACTTTCAAAAGAACACTATCTCCTACCTGAAATTCCAAAGTTTTCCTGCGTTTGTCGGCGTAGCTCTTCTGTCGGTCTTTAGAGGCTTTCAATCGTTCACGAATCTGAACGATCTTCTCTGTCGTTTCCCAAATGATATCTGGACCTGTGAGGGTGCTATTAGAAACTAGTCCTTTAGCTAACTGGGTGTCGCCCACTTCAACCTAGTAGAGAGGGGATCTGCACTTCCGGCCATAGAGGGCTTCGAATGGAGCAGCCTTGATGCTCGTGTGATAACTTTTATTGTAGGAAAATTCGACAAGGGGTAAGTGAGTATCCCATGCCTTTCTAAAGTCGATCATACAGGCTCTCAACATAACTTCCAGTGTTTGGATGATTCTCTCACTTTGTCTGTCAGTCTGAGGATAGTAGGCTGTACTCATGTCTAGCCTCGTTCCTAAGGAACTTTGTAGTGACTGCCAGAACCTCGAAGTGAATCTACTATCTCTGTCGGAGATAATGGATATATGAACACCATGCAGCCGTACGATTTCCCTAATGTATGTTCTTGTAAGCTTCTCCATCTTGTCAGTTTCTTTGATAGGCAGGAAGTGTGTAGACTTGGTCAATCTATCGATGATAACCCATATGGTATCAAGTCCACCCATTGTCTTGGGCAACCTGGTTATGAAATCCATAGTGATCTGCTCCCACTTCCATTATGGAATCTCTGGTTGTTGCAACAAACCGAAGGGTTTATGGTACTCGACCTTAACCATTGCGCTAGTAAGGCATTTACTTACGAAGGTAGCAATCTCTGCTTTCATGTTAGTGATGGGTTTTATGCATAAGAAACAATCCTATGTGCTCATACAAACCCTAATGATTGGATCTAGGTTTCTCTATTGTACATGCTTTGAATCCAAGACTAATAAACTTAGATCTAACATGTTATAAACTGAATTAGGGTTTAGAGAATTATCTTTGATTGTTATATAGCAATAACAATCAATTCCTTGCTTGGATTGGCTTCAAAAGCTTAGTGCCTCAAGTGCTGCACCTCTAATGGAGTCACAACCACCATATGCAACTTGGATGAAGAGGAGAAGAAGAGAGGCTGCCCAAAAACGACTAGAAACCCTAGAGAATCAGTTGTCCACCTTTTTGGGAGCCTAAGGGGTCCTTTATATACTTGTGTGGGCTGCTAGGGTTTCAGTCAAAACCCTAATGGACAGCTTAAACTCTAAGCAGCCCATGGAACCTTTTGGATAAGGCCATGGACGAAAATATGATGGGCTTCCATCATAATTTCGTTCACCCCTTGATCCTTTAGCATTCCTTAGCCCAATAACTCAATTGTCCAATATATGCAGTCCAGTCCCCTTAGTTTAATTAATCTCTTTTAGCCACAAAATTAACTCTTAATTAATTCTTGACTAATATTAATTTAACAATATGATTTCTCCTTTAATATATTATTCTCATAGTATATTAATAAATCATATTTAAACCTCTCTCTCCTTAATTCATCCTACATATTGCTATGGTGAAGGCAACCCAAAAGGACCATGCTCATAATCGGGTCAAATACATACCAAAATAGTTATGGACTTAGACACTAATCCAACAGTCTCCCACTTGGATAAGTCTAATAACTATTTTCCGTATGACTTCAGAACCTGATCAGCAATCGTAGCTTTCAAAAGCCGCTGTCAACTCTGATCTTATCAGATAGCGTGTCCTCTAGATAAGGGATTATATATTCCTCCATTCTCAAGATATCGTATAGACATAAGACATGAATTTCAACCATTCTCTCTATACTGTTTCCCGACTTCCGATTTATGACGACTGACAACAGACTACAATTGAACACATCAACTTAGTCCCGGCTTGGCCAAGCGCTTAGGTGTCATCACTAAATCATCGAGAGACCCACATATATCGCTCTTATCCCACTTTGGATAAAAGGAATGGATAAACTTCGACTCATATGCTCGCTTGCATTTACTGATCAAATCACACACAACAATAAGTTTTATAACACCAAGTTACTGGTGCGTTTACTTATTATCAATGTGCAACCGACCAACAAATAACAACTCACATGCCTTGGTTTCAAGAATATACAATATTATCGTCTCACTAATCACTCGTGATAAATCTATGAAGTGATCCAAGTGAGCGTGGGTTTAATCCAATACTCTAATCTTATCAAAGCACTCATGAACTCTGCAGCAAACTTGTGCTATGTCTAAACACTTCAGACAATCTACAGACAGATTCATGACAGTCTTTATTCATACCTACTCCCAACGTATGACCGACTGTGGATGTTTGAATAACCTAGTTATTATGGAAGTCAAAACATGCAAACTGAAACATGACAATAATACTTAATCCTATATGGCCCCAAACTTGTGAGAGTAAATAAAACACTTCTATTTATCCACCATATAGATCACTCATTATTTATCATTTAATGTTTAGGGTAATCAACTCATTACTTGAATTACAACAACAATTGTCCCATGCTCTAAGCATGCACACTTTGTTTCCTATGGTCCATGCTTTGTGAAATAGAACAATTGAAAACTTTTCCAATGATTCTCATTTCACAATTCCTCAATCCCCATTGTTAGTGTAAGAACACAAGGTTCTTCCACTACTAGAATATGCTAGATTCTAACATTTTACGCAATGATCCTTTCGTAAAGTCATAGCACAAAAGTCACTAAGACTTGGCTAATGAAATTACAAAGGACTTTCTTAGAAATTGTTACAAGACAATTCCATAGACGTGAAGTCTCACATTCAAAGTACATTCCTTTGAACATCCTTCTTGCATAAAGTTTTCTAATCTAGACACATAATCTCAATATCCAACTCCCAATATGGAAACATTTTCACATTTGCCATATGACAACTCATAGAATCTTATCTATTCATAATAATGTCGATATGGTCCATCCAATACCATACTTCCAACTACTCACAAGCGACCAATCCTCAGCGAACTTTGGATCGTCCTTTGATAGTTGTTTAATTATTTTAGTCAAAACCAATTCTAGTCCTTTTTCCCTCTTAATGCGCTAGACATTTAGAAAATTTTAGAATGGTAAAATATTATAGCATTTGCAATTGATCCTATACCCGAAGCGTATGGGACACGATGCATAATGTCTTACATAAAGATATGATACTTTACCAATCTTTCGCCATAATATTTTATGTGTCATGTTCTCATAATTCGAACTATGAAGAGGGATGCCGTAATCATAATCGAATTTTAAGAACACACAATGTATCCTTTGACTGAAAATATTAAAATTTCTCAATCTAAGCTTTAGATTTTGAAACGAAGTATAATATTCTCTCCCTTAATTATATTAAAACAACTTTTCAACCCATGCAACTTTGCAAATTGAATCTTTGTTTTTCTATAATTAATATTGCTAACTTGCAATACTCGCCATAATAATCATATAATCATAACACTTATGGTCCCACTATCATGATGATTATTATCATATAAGCATAACACTTATGCTCCCACTAGCTTTGACATGTATCCAGAAAACAAATGAACTCCCAGAAAACAATGCCTATTGAATTTCTAAGATTCATATTTCTAATACCAGATGCTTCGATAAGCCTTTATCTAAGCTTCTTAAACTTATACACCTTTGCCTTAGATAGCTCATATGTGTGCTTAAACAATTCAGAACTTATGTTACTAAGTTCCAAATGTTCAAACTAACTGCCAAATCTCACAATTCGAACTATGGAAAGGGATGCCGTAACCATAATCGAATTTGAGAATACAATTTTCACAATTGCTATCTTCTTAAGATCTCTCTTAGTGAAAGCATTTCCTCACAGTCATTTTCATGAAGGAGAGAATCTTATGACCCTTAGATTTTATGTTGTATGAGTTCCTATCCATGTGAATTTGCCAAAACCAAGGTTTGCGACAAATCCAAACTCATATGGACTAAACTTTCTTAATCTTGATTTCTTGCCTTATGGTAACACGAGTGCCCACCATGTCTTCCAAGTAGTTTAGTAATGTGTCCTTACATATCAATGTACTTTCCATCGACTAAGGCTCTAGTATGCATTCAAATGAGAATTCACAGAACTCACATACGCAATTAACTCAATTGGAATGGCACAAAAACAAAATAATGTCAGCCCAATAGGTTGTAAACCTCAATTCGTGTGCTAGTGATGATCGATATGGTTTATTCTTGATTTGTTCTTGAAATCTTTCAAGACTATTAAGACTCCCACTGACTCCTTGACATATAAGATTCTCTTGTCAAAAAACATTTCTTGACAAAGCAAATATTCAGGAGTTAGTGTAGTTCTTATCAAGACAAAACACTTCACAAATTGGTCCTAGTTGGTCTTTGTCTTATCCAAGACAACACAACTTACCAATTTCAAATGTGCAAGAATAAGAAAACTTTTCCAAATTCCACATTTGATGAGTGTTATAAACCTACTTAAGACTTGTCACTCAATGTCACAATCTTGGAGTATGACTCTAAGACTTGATATTGGAACGAAGTATGATTGACTCTTTGACTTAACCATTTCTACAATTCTCGATTCCTCTTCTTAGACATGCAAATGCACTAAGACTCACTTAGAGGATCAATTGAGATATGGTTCTTAATCATTAAGACTTCATCATAAAACACAATAAAATGTACTCTCCCTTCTTCTTAGAATGGAGAAACTTTTATCTTTCTGCCTTCTTAATTCTTCTTATTCGTTCTGCTATTGATTGAAACTATTTCAGTTAACTCAGAATTATACTCAATCTTATAAGTATAACCATATTTACTAAACTTTAGTAAATCATGACAAATATCTTTGTCACTCTTGTGGTAGACTTGATCAACGTACGACCTAGTGTACTCGATCTCCTAGTTCTTCAATTGACACTTTGTCAAAGAATTAGTCTAAATTTCCCAAATTTGAAAGTTTTTCATTCATCATACAATACACGTTGCATGATTCCAAGTTTCTGTCCAATTGAAACTTGGGTGATGAGAAACTCTCCCTATTTGGTAAACTTTTGATATTTACACAAATAACATAATTAAGAATCAAATCCCTTATTGCTAATAATAGAAACATTTAAACATCAATTTTTCATACATGCCATTGCAAGGATAAACAAATAAGATAAAATCAAAATTCATTTTATTGCGGAAAAATTTTGTCCTTACAATGCAATTCAATTAAAAAACTATGTTATTACATATTTCTTAACAATCTATTCTAACTCCAAGTAGTAGCTCAAGAATCCATTCTTCAAGTAATGCGATCGAAATCCATTTCTTCACGATTAGATTCAGCTCACTTCTTCCCTTAAGCTACCTCTCTTTTCTTCGATCCTACAAAATATCAAAATGCAATCTTATCACATCATGTATTAAGAATCTAGAATAGGAACTTAAAGGAGTTAGATAATGGATTTTTCCTGAAGTAGAGCCATATGTCTTGACTCTCCCATCTCTTAGATCTCTTAGGTAGTTAGGGCAACTTCGTCTCCAATGCCCCTTCTCTTGGCAATAAAAGCAAATGGACTCCTTTGGCATAGCACATCGGACAATCACAGACTTAGTTCTTTCTGCACTTCCAATGTTGCCAGTGTCCATTGAAGTTTGGGAGTTTGATTCACCAGACAAGTTTGCTTGATTAGCACGCCAAATCATTGCTGATTCAGCAGCTATAAGAAAATAGGTGAGATCAATAAGGGTCACGTCGTGGTCCATCATATAGTACTCTCTAACGAACTCACTATATGATTTAGGAAGTGACTGAAGAACCCAGTCAACAACCAACTCATTTGAAATCTCGACACCCAACATGTTTAACCTATCAATGTCTGTTTTCATCTCTAAGACGTGCGCACACACATGTTTCCCATTTTCGTGTTTACTTGCCAAAAGGGCTTGAGTGAGCTTGAACTTTTCAAGTCTTTGAACTTGTGGGTCAGGGAGAACAATTGGGGGAGGTGGAGGAAGTGAAGCATGACTCTCATTTCCTTGATCGTATCTCGGAACGTAATCTTCATTTGGAAAACTTGTTCCATGGGATTTAGGAAGACCATTGTAAGATTCAGACATCTACAAAACGGGAGAAAATTCAAGTTAAGTTGATTAAGTCCTTAATAAAACACCCAAATGAGTTATTAAGGCTAGGATCCAACACAATATTCTACAACCTAGAAAAGGGATGCCGTAATCTAGGTGCAAAATATTTGAAGGTAGGTAAATGACGATTTACCAATTTCCACCATGAAAAACGAAAAGGATGATTAAGTTTTAAATGAATTGAAACTCCTAGATCTTTTGAGATTCATTGAACATTTCAATGGCATGTTTAATCTCGATTATGCCCTACTATTTGTGATTGGGATGCCGAGGATCACAAACAAGGTGTGAATAACCATACGAATCACGTGGTGCACCCAATGCTACTATCACCTAATCAATGTGCCGGTTAGCCACACACGCTCCATTGATCTATGACAAACATCGAGTCACCCTTCGCTACCAATGTCATTCCCAAATTAGTGTGCCGGTTAACCACACACGCTCCACTAACGTTTGACAGGGGTACGAAGTGTAATTCTATGGATTAGCATATAATTTCACATTTTTCCTAAAGTAACTATGATTTGGGAATTTGAAAAAGCATTTAGTTACTTTGTATTTCATTATACTTATAATGGAAGGTTTCTGTCCTATCCTACCCATTCGGCTAACGACCCTCCACTAGTCAAGAGTGCGGTAGGTAAGAGTGGATACCCATTCAATCGCCATTTTATAGGCAATTACCTTAAACACCCCTTATAGACCAGCTTCGTGAATGAGGCCTACTAACGGTAAGACTGACTGTTTACTCATACATATATATAATACTAGACTTTTAATGTTATATATAGTATAGGGTGTATTTTACACTTTTAAAATTCTAGGTGGTTTAACTTAGTAAATTATACTTTTAATTTAATTAAATGTAAACCAAAAACTTTATGGGTTTATTAAATCACTTTTAATTATACACTTTAATTAATTAACAAAACCATAAGGGTGTGATTTGAACTTTTCAAATTACTAGGGTTTTAGAATTTAACATTTCAAAATTAAACTTTTAATCAACTTTTAAATTCCAAAACTTGAGGGCAAGTTTTGAAACATTTCAAAGCATTAGGGATCAAACAACAAATAATTCAAATTAAACAATTAATTTCATAATTATCTATATTTGACCTAATCTTATTTTAATCATTGGATAATTACCAAATAACTTTAAATAATCCATATTTATCACATAAACAACCAATATTTAAAAGATTTGAAATTATCTATTGTTTTGGCAAGGATAAACATATAATTAAGATAAAATTTGGATTTTATCTTCATAAACCAAATTAAGCATCAAGTCCAAGTCAAAACAGCAGCCAAAACCCGAAAATCCCTCTGTCTGACCCCTGGACTCGCCGAGTCAGGGACTGGACTCGCCGAGTCAGACAGACTCGCCGAGTTCATCCACTGACTCGCCGAGTCAGGTCGGGCAGAGGCCAAAAATTTGTTATTCAGTAAATAATACAACATAGCATCACATACAACTAAAACCAATCAAGGCTCTGATACCACTGATGGGTTTTATGCATAAGAAATAATCTTATGTGCTCATACAAACCCTAATGCTTGGATCTAGGTTTCTCTATTGTACATGCTTTGAATCCAAGACTAATAAACTTAGATCTAACATGTTATAAAATGAATTAGGG
The DNA here is from genome assembly GCF_002870075.4 of Lactuca sativa. Lineage (NCBI taxonomy): Eukaryota > Viridiplantae > Streptophyta > Magnoliopsida > Asterales > Asteraceae > Lactuca > Lactuca sativa. The sequence goes on along the minus strand of NC_056630.2, from coordinate 302,747,728 downwards.
TTTAGAGAATTACCTTTGATTGTTATATAGCAATAACAATCAATTCCTTGCTTGGATTGGCTTCAAAAGCTTAGTGCCTCAAGTGTTGCACCTCTAATGGAGTCACAAACACCATATGCAACTTGGATGAAGAGGAGAAGAAGAGAGGCTGCCAAAAAACGACTAGAAACCCTAGGGAATCAGTTGTCCACCTTTTTGGGAGCCTAAGGGGTCCTTTATATACTTGTGTGGGCTGCTAGGGTTTCAGTCAAAACCCTAATGGACAGCTTAAACTCTAAGCAGCCCATGGAACCTTCTGGATAAGGCCATGGACGAAAATATGATGGGCTTCCATCATAATTTCGTTCACCCCTTCATCCTTTAGCATTCCTTAGCCCAATAACTCAATTATCCAATAATTGCAGTCCAGTCCCCTAAGTTTAATTAATCTCTTTTAGCCATAAAATTAACTCTTAATTAATTCTTGACTAGTATTAATTTAACAATATGATTTCTCCTTTAATATATTATTCTCATAATATATTAATAAATCATATTTAAACCTCTCTCTCCTTAATTCATCCTACATATTGCTATGGTGAAGGCAACCCAAAAGGACCATGCTCATAATCGGGTCAAGTACATACCAAAATAGTTATGGACTTAACCACTAATCCAACAGTTAGGCCACCAGTATAACTTTTTAAGATCCAGATACATCTTATCTAACCCTGGGTGGACGGAATACCGAGTGTTGTGCGCCTCGGTCATGACCAAGTTTCAAAAGCCACCGTGTTTCTGTGTCCAGATCCGGTCCATGAAAGATACGGCCCCGCCACCCTTGGCTTCTAAATTCTTATCCATTCCTCTAAGGGATTCACCCGCCACGTTTTCAGGTTTAAAGGCTTCAAATTGAGCCTCCTGAATTTGTGTAGACAAGTGTGAATGGATAGTCATTGTCAATGATTTGACCCTTCGACCAGAATATTCTTTCCGACTTAGGGCGTCTGCTACTACGTTGGCTTTACCTGGATGATAACGAATTTCGCATTCGTAGTCATTAAGTAGCTCAACCCATCGCCGTTGTCTCATGTTGAGCTCCTTCTGATCGAATATGTGTTGTAAGCTCTTGTGGTCTGTAAAGATCGTGTTCTTCGTACCATATAGGCAGTGTCTCCAGATCTTCAGGGAAAACACAACTGCCCCCAGCTCAAGATCGTGCGTGGTGTAGTTGACTTCGTGTGTCTTCAGTTGTCTCGATGCATAGGCGATGACCTTACATCGTTGCATCAGAACACAACCGATCCCCTGGTTGGATGCATCGCAGTATACAACGAAGTCTTCTATCCCTTAGGAGAAGGATAGTATCGGTGCGGTGCATAAGGCTCGCTTCAGCGTTTGAAACAATTTTTCTTGTTTCTCTTCCTAGTCAAAGGCCACTCCTTTCTGGGTCAGTGTAGTAAGAGGTTTCACAATCTGGGAGAAGTTCTATATCAACCTGCGGTAGTAGCCAGCGAGACCTAGGAATTGACGAATTTTTGTAGGCGTCTTCGGTGCTGACCAGTTCTCAGTGGCCTTAATTTTGGATGGGTCCATGTGGATTCGCTCTTCGCTAACCACGTGTCCTAAGAATTCGACTCTTCGGATCAAAAATTCACATTTAGAGAACTTCGCATAGAGCTTCTCTATTCGTAAAGTTCCTAGAATTTGTTGCAGGTGATCGCCATGCTCTTCCTTACTTCGAGAGTAGATCAGGATGTCATCAATGAAAACGATGACGAACTGATCTAAGTAAGGACGACATACTCTATTCATCAAGTCCATAAATACTGCCGGCGAATTGGTCAATCCAAATGGCATCACCACAAACTCGTAGTGTCCATAACGAGTTCGGAAGGCTGTCTTTGGAACATCCTCCTCTAGCACTCGTAACTGGTGATATCCGGATCTTAGATCAATTTTGGAAAAGTAGCTCGCCCCTTGCAGTTGGTCAAATAAATTGTCTATGTGAGGCAGAGGGTAACGATTTTTGACCGTCAGTTTGTTGAGTTCTCTGTAGTCGATACACATACGAAATGATCTATCTTTCTTTTTAACGAACAACATCGGTGCTCCCCAAGGTGAGAAGCTTGGTCTAATAAAGCCCTTGCTGAGTAATTCGTTAAGTTGACCAGATAGTTCCTGCATCTCAGCTGGTGCTAATCAGTAGGGCGATTTGGCTACTGGGGTAGCTCCTTGTAACGCCGAAAATTTCAAAACAAATTTTCATTTAAAATAATCGTTTAATTCTTAAAAACACTTTGTTTAAAATCTCATTCATAATCGAATTACAAAACATAACTCCATTTCTACTTGTATGATAAACCAGGATCCTCAAAACATGACTCTTTCTCTGGTGTGTACAATCGAGCTGGTGCCTTCCCGTGATACTGTAATAACCTGAAACACACAACACAAAACACTGTAAGCACGAAGCTTAGTGAGTTCCCCAAAATACCACATACAACACACATTAGCCACTCGAAGCTATAACTCTGTTTGACCCTCTAGTCAATGTGTCTCAGTGGGACCCTCCAGTCCCTCAACTCTGTGGACCCTATGGTCCTAAACTCGTTGGACCCTCCGGTCCGGTCTGCTTGTGCCTTCCGGCTCATGAATCGTTGGACCCTCCGGTCCGGTCTGTAAGCTCCGCATAGCATAAATCACAAAGACATAATGCATAGCATGTCACATACAATAGGATAACATAATACTCAATGTAAGCACATACGACCTTCCGGTCATACATAATTACCACTCAAGGTAACGTATAGTGAGAAGACTCACCTCGCGTATCTCGATAACTCGCAAATCCCGGAAAGCACTCGCGCTCGATCCTCCGAGCTATAATCCTCCTATAACACCATAGATCTCTAATTAACACTTTCTCAACTAAGGTTGACTACCCCTATCAAGTCAACACTGGTCAACTCTGGTCAACGGTCAACGATTGACCTGACTCGCCGAGTCTGGCGTGGACTCGCCGAGTCCCTACGGGAACCCGATCCCTTTGAATCGCTTCTGACTCACCGAGTCACTCACCTGACTCGGTTACTCCATCCCTGGTTCGTAATCACTGAACAACCCGCACCAACTCGCCGAGTCTGGGAATGGACTCGGCGAGTGCATTCCATGCACAACCCCAAACGACCTTCTGAGGTCAGATCCGCTTCACTAACTTATAGATCCAGTCTCCTTAAGCTTATTGACCACGTAAAGTTCAAGTCTTGATGCTCATCAAGCATTGAATAGCTCATGAATGGTGTTTTAGCCTCAAATACATTGATCCCAAGCCAATACCTCCATGGATGCATATAAAGCTTTGGTAAAGAGGTGATCTGGACCTCTATGGGTCCAGATCCAGGACCTTAACTCGCTAAGGGACCATGAGGACACTAGATCTAGCCACAAATGGGTTCAAAAGCCCTAAATCTACATGAACATCACAATAACAGAGAATGATTCAAGATTGTACCTCATTTGTGATGTTCTGGACCTCAAATCATCAAGAATCCACCCCTCTCTTGCTTCCTCTTGGCTAGATCTCCTCTTTCCTTGCTAGACAACAACTCCAAGATCAATAATGGTCCTTCCCTCACTTGAATCACTCATTTGCTCTAGGGTTTCACTTTGGGGACTGATGAGTGCAAATGACGGCCATAAGGCCCTTTAAATATGCCTCAAACCCGAGAAATTAGGGTTTCATTAAACAGCGTGGACTCGCCGAGTCCACTCTTGGACTCGCCGAGTCCACTCTTGGACTCGCCGAGTCCCCTCACAAATCACCAAAAATTATAAGAATAACTAATACCTGGGAATCCGGGCTGTTACACTCCTGGGACTAAGTCGATTCTGAACTCGACCTGTCGTTGCGGAGGTAATCCTAGTTGTTCTTCTGGAAAGATGTCGGGAAAGTCGCTCACTACTGGAATGTTCTTTAATTCTTTCGCTTCTAGGCTCGTATCGACAATGTGAGCAAGGAATGCACAATATTCCTTACGTAGATACTTATGTGCTTGAATACTTGGGATGATACGAAGACTCGTGTCGGGTTTCTCGCCATAGATGATGAGAGTTTCGTTAGACGGGAGGTTTAGACGGACCGCTTTCTCGTAGCACATGATGTCGGCGCGATGAAGACTCAGCCAATCCATGCCGATGATGACGTCGAAGCTTTTAAACAAGACCGGCATGAGGTCGATTGGAAATGAATGGTTATCTAGAGTTAGAGTACATCCTATGTATATGTTATTCGTGCTCTCAGTTTTCCCATTTGCCATTTCTACAGTGAATGGTTCCTTATGTGTGCGTGGTTTTTGTTTAAGTAGGCGAGCAAATTTATGATTTATGAAGCTTCTCTCCGCTCCGCTATCAAACAATATGCATGCATAAGAGTTATCAAGGATAAACGTACCAATCACCACCGTAGGGTCAGCAACTGCTTCCCCATGGCCTATAGCCAAAACTCTTCCCGCTCCACCAGCATTTCTTGCTTTGGGGCAGTCCCTTTTATAGTGGCCCACATCGCCACATCCATAGCAAGCCTGGCCCATGCCAGCGCCGTGAACTTGGGTGATTCGCCTTGTCGGAGATTTGCAGAAACGGACAGTGTGTCCTTTCTTGTTGCAGTTGGAGAACTGAATTTCTCGGCAGAGGCCGTTGTGGTGGAAGTTGCATTTGTTGCACTTTGGCAAACTTCCAGCATACTGCCTTATTGGAGTAGCAGCGGTAGGTTCGATCGCAGCATGAACCGCCACGACTCTCTTCTTTTTAGAAGCTCGTTGTTTCTTCTTGTCATCCCAGAACTTCTACTTATTGTCAGCGGGTTTGGAGGGTTCTGAGATGGCCAGGGTTGTTGTTGATGATGGGGATTGGACTCCATGATTGATAATTCGTTGTGCCAATCGTTTGGCACTGTCGAAGGTAGCAGGTTGTGAAGCTAAGACATTTCCCTGATACGGAGGCACTAGCCCCCAGATGTACCTTTCGATCTTTTTCCCTTCGGTGGGAACCATGTTGGGACAGAGGGCCACCAGTTCACTAAACCTTGCAGTATACGCGACTATGTTGGATCCCCTCATGGTTACGCTCCACAGCTCCTATTCCAACTTCTGGATCTCGCCCCTTGGGCAGTACTCCTCAATCATGAGGTCTTTCATAGTTTCCCAGCCCATGTCGTTTTCCACTACAAGAGTGAGTGACTTGACATGGCCATTCCACCATGTCAGGGCTTTCTCCTTGAAGGTGCATGTAGCAAACTTAACTTTGCTTGCGGCAGGGCAGGAAAAATCTCGAAGATTGACTCTGTTTTCTCGAACCATTGCAAGAGGGAAATAACTCTGCCAGTCCCCTTGAAGGACTTTGGCTTGCAGTTAGTGAATTCCTTGTAGGAGCACTCTCTCGTGCACACAAGGAGTTCACCTTGAGTAGATTTAACAGGGGTTCCACCTCTGCTGGCATCAGTGGAGTGATATTGAGCCATGGCCGTAGCCACAGCCGTAAGCACTACAGCATTCAAAGTTGCCACATCGAATTGTGGAGGAGGTGGTATGGGAGTTGGAGTACTCGGAGGATTACGCCGTGTTGATTTGTGAGGAGGCATCTTTCAACTATAAGTTTAAAGGAAAGATGTACATGGTGGTTAGAATCAATAGTAAGCATAATGAGAGTGTTCCATGGGCTAAATCGCCATAGTCCAACAGTTGAATGAGTGTGTGTTTTGAAATAGCAGTATAGAAGAAGAGTAGGAAAAAAAACACAAGAGTACAGATTTTTCCAACAAATTAGATAACTGTCAATAATACTGGTATTATTGATGTAAACGAGTTCAGGAAAAACGACCTAACAGTTGTTCTTACATCAAACCATATGAGGGAAAATGTTTGACAGCTTAGTAGACTAGATAGCGTACTGAAAGACATAAATAATTTACAGACAAGTGCTTCCTAGAGCATAGGTAAGAAAAGGCTATCCCTAAATCAAAAGAAAAGATTTGTTAGACATCTTCTAACAGCGATGTGAATTCCTCAGGTGAACCCTAAGGTCTTCCATCTGACGAACCACTTCTTGGAGGTGTCGTTCATGAGCCCTCTGGCGAAATCGAAGTTCTATGACTTCAGCTTGCGAGACAGCTAGTTGTTGTTGCAGAGTCTCATTTGTGCTTCTGGTTCTTTCCATCACCTCTTCGAGATGGCAAATGCGGACCGGGTGGACACCAATGTTGGCATCAATCTCCACTACTCGGCCGACGGCTGCTCCACCACTAGAACTAGACTTCGCCCTCAAACTCTCGCTCTGCAAATAACTCCGGATGCTGCTCGCGCATCTCTCGCTCCGGCTCCCAAGTCATCTCGGACCACTTACGATGCCGCTACTAAACTAAAACCCAGGGTATCTCCTTTTTCCTCAGAACCTTGATTTTCCGATCTCTGGTTGCCACTGGTCTCTCAGCATAATTCAGGTTCGCATCCACCTGAATATCCTCTAATGGAACCACTTGCCGACTCATCGGCTATACATTTCCTTAGTTGCGACACATGAAAAGTGTCATGAATCTGCCCCAACTTTGCTGGCAAATCCAAACGATAGGCCACCCAGCCTACCCTCGCGATCACTCGGAATGGACCAATATATCGGGGCCCGAACTTGCCCCTCTTCCTGAATCGAATCACTCCTTTCCAGGGAGAGACCTTCAGGTGTGACATCCCTAAAATCACGGCCAGAAAAGACCGGTTTGTTTATGCTTTGTTTAAAAATCAGAGTTACATTTTAAATGAAAGTGTTGCGGAATTTGTCCCAAAACAAAAATATGATAAAGATTTATCAAAAGCATTTCCATAGAAATGTATTTCATTAAAAGACTCAGGATGTCATGTTCATACAGATCAAAAGCATAAACAGTACAATATAAGCCTTGCTACATTATTTCATATCTACAGGCCTATATCCGTAATCCCTCGTCCAAAACATCACACCTATGCTCATGCGCCACTACCTGTAATACATAAAACTGAGTGGGTCAGGCTTGGGAGCCTGGTGAGCACATAGGGTTTTCAACCCACAATAAATAAGTTTATTAATTTCATCGATCAACAATAACCCGATTACCCGTTCCCGTTATCCTCACTTTACGTCCCTAAACACCTATCATAAGGGACCTAGCCTAAGGATCATCATCGGGACGGACACTACTGCTAAGGGGATTCCTCAGCAATAAATGTCCTAAAGGTAACCATGTGGGGGATGGAGTACACCGGTGAACATATCGTTCACAAACACCTACAGGTTGCGAGCCTGCTAGTGTTCCACTGGACTGTCTAGAAGAGTCCGTGGTCGTCATCCATACTCCGCTAGATGACAGAATCAACAACATCAACATTGAGGCCTCTCATCATTTTATCACACATCACCTATTGCATCTACCCATGTTTTACCCCAACATTTTCGTAGATATAAAATACATATACAGTTTAAATCATTGAAAACATGTATAACAACGTTCATCTAGCATAGATAGCAAGTATTCAGATAATATGCACTAAAATACTTCATATCTATGTGTAAGTTGAAAGTAACTATGCACTCACTTGTTAAGGTGATGATTCCAAAATCGGGCAGCGCTTGCTTCTAACAATTATATTTTCCTTCGACGAAACCTAGCATTATTATCGCTAAATTTTTAGTCTAATATTTACCGTGACCAACTATTAGTCATAGTATTATTATTATTATTATTATATAAGCGTTAAACAATATTTTCCAACCACTATGTACAGACAGGGGCCAGACATAAAACACCGGAGGGCAGGACCATTTTGGCATATAGCACTTCTGAAATCCAACAACCCTATGCGGCCCTTTAAACCAGATTCCCCGTACCGCGAGTAGTTAAAAAAATATATTATAACGACACTTATATAAGTTATAATAATAGCTCAAATATTTATTATAAGTTCATAATAACAATACTAATTTTAAATATAAGCTATATTAAAATAAGGTAAGCATAACTTACTTACAAGGGGGTTTTAACTAGGAGTCGGGCTCTGCAGGGGCAGAACTTCGTCGCTGAATCTTTCTAAGAAAGATTCGTGCAGCGCTTCAGCGCTCACCTTACTATACTAAGCTACAGAAAGAGAAGTCGAATCACGAGGGACCGAAATGCTCGGAGGATAAGGAGAGAAAGACTCTTGAATCAAGAGAATGGTGCAAGAAATATGAGAGCCCAAGGCTCTTATTTATACTAATTGAATTTTCAAAAACTACCCTCCATAATTACTTAATGACCTTTTAGTTATATAAACAACTAAACACCCCTCTATAATACTATTATAAATGGATTTAATGATATTTGTACTAAGCTAATGTCGAAAGAACTTAACATTAGTCTTATAATGACCGCATCGTCGATACCTTTCTAATGATATATACATATGTATATATATGTGTACGTATACATGATTTATAGTTTTGTTTTAATACGTAAATATGCTATTATAATTTGTAACTCATTCATACGAACTCCGTTTTTGACGTTCTTTATATCCACGCATAGGTGAAGACGTACTCTACAACTTTCGTTTAGACTCCGTCGGCTAATTTTGACTTTATTTTTAAAGTTATATTTTTAACAAGCCGGGACAGGATTGGTTTGTTTAAAATCTCATAACTTCGTCATACGAAGTCAGATTTGGGCGTTCTTTTTATCGATGTTCTTAGTATAACATATTCTACGACTTTCGTTTAGATCACTAAGGCTAAATCTCTCTCTATCGTAAATTCACTATTCACGCTTCCCGGTATCGTGCCGGTTCTGTCGTGAAACTTCGACGGGTCATAACTTCTTCGTTATAACTCGGATTTCGGCGTTCCTTATATGCGCGGAAACCTTGAGACATACTCTACAACTTTATGTAGAGATATCGGGATTATCTCACACTTTAATTTTGACGCTCATTTTTATTCTTTATTAATTATACATTTATAATTAAATAATAAACACATATAATTCACATAATACTCAAATATTTCATCTTTATTACTTCAAAAAGAGTTACAAGAGTTGACCTAGACTATTACATTGACAAAAATGCTTAGCCCTGAAACCCGGGCGTTACAATTCTCTCCCCCTTAGGATGATTCCGTCCCGGAATCATGCATCAGCAAACAGATGTGGATAGCGACTCATCATGTCATCCTCTGTTTCCCAAGTGAGATTCGGCCCATTCGAATGTTTCCATCGGACTAGCACCAAGTCGACCATCTTGCGTCGTAACTTCTTAGTCTTACGGTCAACAATTGCCTCAGGCTCTTCGATCAACCTTTTATTTTCATCCATCGTTAACTCTGAGATTGGAATTATGTCGGGAACATCTCCCGTGAATTTCCTCAAATAACACACATGGAAGGTGTTATGAATACCATTGAGTTCTTCGGGCAATTCCAGCTTGTAAGCTTGGTTCCCTATCTTCTGAAGAACTTTGAACGGTCCAATAAACCTTGGACTCAACTTTCCTCGTTTCCCAAATCGTATAAGTCCCTTCCACGGTGAGACATTAAGCAAAACGGAATCCCCAACTTCGAAAGTTATCAGTCGTCTTTTCTTGTCAGCATAGCTCTTCGGACGATCCTGGGCTGCTAACATCCTTTCCCTAATCACCTTCAACTTCTCAGCAGTCTCATGGACTATCTCGGGGCCCATAAACTACTTCTCTCCGGCTTCAAGCCAACAAGACGGCGTACGACACTTCTGCCCATACAAGGCTTGATAAGGAGCCATCTTGATGCTCGAGTGAAAACTATTGTTGTAGGAAAATTCTACCAGAGGTAAGTGCTCGTCCCAATTCCCTTGGAATTCGAGGGTACATGCTCTCAGCATATCTTCCAGCATCTGAATCGTTCTTTCGCTCTGACCATTAGTTTGCGGATGATAAGCAGTACTCAAACACAACTTTGTACCTAACTCCTCTTGTAGACTCCTCCAAAACCTTGACGTGAAACCACTATCACGATCTGATACAATCGTAAGAGGGACACCGTGAAGTCTTACAATTTCCTTCACGTAAGCATTTGCGAGCTTATCCATAGACCACTTCTCGTTGGCTGCTATGAAGTGTGCACTCTTGGTGAAACGATCCACGACTACCCAAATCATGTCGTGCCCGTTCTTCGTCCTGGGCAGTTTAGTCAAAAAATCCATGGTGATGTCTTCCCATTTACCCATGGGTACAGGTAAAGGTTCCAAACTCCCATACGGTTTCTGATGTTGTGCCTTAACCCTCGCACATGTTACGCACTCGGCCACATACTTCGCAACATCGAGCTTCATCGTCGGCCACTAGTAGTAGGGTTTTAGGTCCCTATACATTTTAGTGCTACCGGGATGAATCGAGTACATGGTCTTGTGTGCTTCTTCCATCAGAAGATCTCTTATTCCTCCCGTCTTAGGTACCCAAATTCGATCTTGGAATACCTTCAGTCCTCGACTGTTTGTACCAAACACTAACGTTCTTCCCGAACGTTCTTCCTTTCGGTCATTTTTCTCTAAAGCTTCTTCTTGAGCTTTCCTGATACTTTCCACAATCGTCGAGACGACTTCAATTCTTAACGCTCTTGGCCTTTTCCTTTCCAGATTGACTTTCCGACTGAGAGCATCAACAACAATATTTGCTTTACCTGGGTGGTAAAGTATCTCACAGTCGTAGTCCTTGAGAAGTTCTAGCCAGCGTCGTTGCCTCATGTTCAACTCCTTCTGATTAAAGAGATACTGGAAACTCTTATGATCAGTGAAGAGCTTGCACTTCGTGCCGTAGAGGTAATGCCTCCATATCTTTAAGGCAAAAACTACCGCTGCCAACTCCAGATCATGAGTGGGGTAGTTCTTTTCGTGCTCTTTCAATTGTCTAGATGCGTATGCTATCACCTTTTCTCTTTGGGTCAGAACACAACCCAACCCGACTCCAGAAGCGTCACTATAAACCGCGAAATCTTCGACTCCATCGGGTAGAGAAAGTATCGGTGCTTCACATAACTTCTTCTTTAGCTTCTCGAATGCCTCATCGTGTTTCTCACTCCACGTATATGTAGCTCCTTTATGAGTCAAAGCTGTTAATGGAGCAGCTATCGAAGAAAAGCCTTGGATAAATCGTCGATAATATCCGGCTAATCCTAGAAAGCTTCGAATCTCCGTGGGACTCTTTGGACGTTCCCACTTCATTACAGACTCGATCTTTGCGGGGTCAACTATTATTCCCTCCTGGTTAACAACATGACCCAAGAATTGGACTTCCCGTATCCAAAAGTCGCATTTGGAGAACTTTGCAAAAAGCTTCTCCTTCTTCAACACTTCTAATACTTCCCGTAGATGCTTGCCATGCTCCTCTTGGCTTTTCGAGTAGATGAGAATGTCGTCGATGAACACTATCACGGATTTATCGAGGAATGGTTTACAAACCCTATTCATCAAATCCATGAATGTTGCGGGAGCATTGGTTAGCCCGAATGACATAACCAAGAACTCGTAGTGTCCATATCTCGTTCTGAATGCAGTCTTCTCAATATCCTGCTTTCTCACCTTTAGCTGATGATATCCTGACCTAAGATCGATCTTTGAGAAGTAGCTCGAACCTTGCAGCTGATCGAATAGGTCATCAATCCTCGGCAATGGATACTTGTTCTTCACCGTTGCCTTATTCAGCTCTCGGTAGTCTATACACATTCTCATACTTCCGTCCTTCTTCTTCACAAATAACACCGGAGCTCCCCAGGGTGATGAACTAGGTCGAATAAAACCGTTGTCCAACAGCTCCTGAAGTTGCGTCATGAGCTCCTTCATCTCCGTCAGTGCTAATCGGTAAGGTGCCTTTGCTATCGGTGTTGTTCCTGGTAACAAGTCTATACGAAACTCCACTTGCCTATCAGGTGGTAATTCGGGAAGATCTTCGGGAAAGACTTCCAGATAATCACACACAACCGGTATATTCTGCACCTCTTTCTTCTCCTTCTTGACATCGATTACGAATGCCAAGTATGATGCACATCCTTTGGACAAACATTTCCTGGCTTTCATCAGGGAGATGATTCCAGAATTCACTCTGCGTTTGTCCCCATACACCATAAATGATTCTTTTCCGGGTGGGTTTACCTTTACTAGCTTCTTTCGGCATTGAATCTCAGCATCGTTGGCGCTAAGCCAATCCATACCCAAAACGATGTCGAAACCGTTTAACTCTATGAGTAATAGCTCTTCGTGGAATTCGTTTCCGTTTAGGTCAATGACGATGTTCCTAATACGATTACTAACAGGTACGAATTTGCCCCACTGGCAACTTCTACAATCAGGGCATTATCTAGTTTTTCTACAGGCAATGCTAATTTCCCACCAAATTTATGCGACACAAAGGAGTAGTTGGCTCCGGAATCAAATAGTATATTTGCAGGCAAACCATTTACAAGAAAGGTACCTGAAGCGACGTCTGCTGCCTCCTTTGCAGCCTCGAGCGTCATCTGGAAGGCTCTCGCCTTCGGCTTCGGTGGTATGTTGGGTCTTCCTGTCTCCTTCTTCTTTGGGCAATCCTTCAAAATGTGCCCTTCTTCATTGCATCCATAACAGGCTTTCTGGTTGAGGGTGCATTCATTGGCGTAGTGCCCAGGCTTTCCGCACTTGTAACAAGTGACCCCTCCGTCACACTTCCCAGAGTGCTTCTTCTTGCACTTGTCACACCACTTCGCTTCTGATCCTCCTCCCCTCGAACCAGACTTCGAGAATCTACTCTTCTTGTTGGACTTCGAGGATCCATTGAACTTCCGTTTCTCACCAACCTCAGCCCTCTCCAGACCTCTTTCCTTTTGTTGGGTCTCCACGTTCTTAGCTGCTCGAACAGCTGATTTCAGAGTGGTTGCCATCTTGACTGTTGGGCCAAAGTCAGCCGGCAGTCCGTTTGCAAATTTCTCAATTTTGGAAAGTTCGGTTGGCACTAGGTATGGAAACAACTTCATCTTTTCCGTAAATGCAGCAGCATAGTCATCGATGCTCATTCTCCCCTTCTTCAAATTTTGGAACTCATTGTTCAGATCAATCAGGTCTATCTCTGAACAGTACTGCGCCTTCAGTTGTTCCAAGAACTCATCCCATGACATTTTCAGAGCGTCTCCCCGTGGCATTGTATCTGCCAATAGCTTCCACCAGCTCAAGACTCCAGTTTTCAATTGTCTCATAGCGAAGACAGTCTTCTGCTTCTCGCTGCAGTCGCAGCTCTCAAACACCATCTCCATCTCGGAGATCCAGTCCATAATCTCAACAGGCTTTGGGCTTCCTGAGAGACTTGGTGGTTTCGCACCCAAGAAATTTTTGTACATCCGCCCATCCTTGTTGTTTCTCCCTTCTGGGCCATCCTTTTGCTCACCTTGAGTCCCTACTTGACTCACTTGGCGGCTATAGTTCCCTTCCTTAGATGGCTCGGGAACTGGCTCCGTCGGTTCAACATGTATGGTAGGTTCGTCCCTATTTTCGTGGAGCATCCGTCTCATTTCTTCCCTTTGTTCAGCTAGCATAGCCTGAATCATGGCTTGAACTCCAGCCATGGTGACTGGCTCAGGTGCAACTTCTTCAACAACAGGTATTTGCTGAACCACTAGGGTTTGGTTCCTACCTCCATTTGCGTTCACGTTTCCGCTACGGGTCCTTGCCATCTTGATCTATACACCGAATAAGGTGAATTTAGATCTTTATTTAGGATAGACGTTTTAAATCGTCCTTATCACTCTGAAACGTTTACATGCTAGTTCTAATATCGTAGTCGTACGTTTAGAATCCTAAACACATAAGGTTTTCAGATCCGGTCGGCAACAGACCATAGATCCGAACAATTAACAGCATATTATGCACAAAGCATTTAACACATAAAAGCATTTTAGCCACAATTCCTAAAATAAGCTAGTGCTCACACCTCACAATCATTGCTTAGCATTCTAAGTTTAAGTCTAGAAATCCTACAAATTCCTAGTTCGCTTAAACTAATGCTCTGATACCAACTGTGACATCCCCAAAATCACGGCCAGAAGAGACCGGTTTGTTTATGCTTTGTTTAAAAATCAGAGTTACATTTTAAATGAAAGTGTTGCGGAATTTGTCCCAAAACAAAAATATGATAAAGATTTATCAAAAGCATTTCCATAGAAATGTATTTCATTAAAAGACTCGGGATGTCATGTTCGTACAGATCAAAAGCATAAACAGTACAATATAAGCCTTACTACATTATTTCATATCTACAGGCCTATATCCGTAATCCCTCGTCCAAAACATCACACCTATGCTCATGCGCCACTACCTGTAATACATAAAACTGAGTGGGTCAGGCTTGGGAGCCTGGTGAGCACATAGGGTTTTCAACCCACAATAAATAAGTTTATTAATTTCATCGATCAACAATAACCCGATTACCCGTTCCCGTTATCCTCACTTTACGTCCCTAAACACCTATCATAAGGGACCTAGTCTAAGGATCATCATCGGGACGGACACTACTGCTAAGGGGATTCCTCAGCAATAAATGTCCTAAAGGTAACCATGTGGGGGATGGAGTACACCGGTGAACATATCGTTCACAAACACCTACAGGTTGCGAGCCTGCTAGTGTTCCACTGGACTGTCTAGAAGAGTCCGTGGTCGTCATCCATACTCCGCTAGATGACAGAATCAACAACATCAACATCGAGGCCTCTCATCATTTTATCACACATCACCTATTGCATTTACCCATGTTTTACCCCAACATTTTCGTAGATATAAAATACATATACAGTTTAAATCATTGAAAACATGTATAACAACGTTCATCTAGCATAGATAGCAAGTATTCAGATAATATGCACACATAGCACGTAATTTATATAAAATACTTCATATCTATGTGTAAGTTGAAAGTAACTATGCACTCACTTGTTAAGGTGATGATTCCAAAATCGGGCAGCGCTTGCTTCTAACAATTCTATTTTCCTTCGACGAAACCTAGCATTATTATCGCTAAATTTAAGTCTAATATTTACCGTGACCAACTATTAGTCATAGTATTATTATTATTATTATTATTATTATTATTATTATTATTATTATTATTATTATTATTATTATTATTATTATATAAGCGTTAAACAATATTTTCCAACGACTATGTACAGACAGGGGCCAGACATAAAACACCGGAGGGCAGGACCATTTTGGCATATAGCACTTCTGAAATCCAACAACCCTATGCGGCCCTTTAAACCAGATTCCCCATACCGCGAGTAGTTAAAAAAATATATTATAACGACACTTATATAAGTTATAATAATAGCTCAAATATTTATTATAAGTTCATAATAACAATACTAATTTTAAATATAAGCTATATTAAAATAAGGTAAGCATAACTTACTTACAAGGGGGTTTTAGCTAGGAGTCGGGCTCTGTAGGGGCAGAACTTCGTCGCTGAATCTTTCTAAGAAAGATTCGTGCAGCGCTTCAGTGCTCACCTTACTATACTAAGCTACAGAAAGAGAAGTCGAATCACGAGGGACCGAAATGCTCGGAGGATAAGGAGAGAAAGACTCTTGAATCAAGAGAATGGTGCAAGAAATATGAGAGCCCAAGGCTCTTATTTATACTAATTGAATTTTCAAAAACTACCCTCCATAATTACTTAATGACCTTTTAGTTATATAAACAACTAAACACCCCTCTATAATACTATTATAAATGGATTTAATGATATTTGTACTAAGCTAATGTCGAAAGAACTTAACATTAGTCTTATAATGACCGCATCGTCGATACCTTTCTAATGATATATACATATGTATATATATGTGTACGTATACATGATTTATAGTTTTGTTTTAATACGTAAATATGCTATTATAATTTGTAACTCGTTCATACGAACTCCGTTTTTGACGTTCTTTATATCCACGCATAGGTGAAGACGTACTCTACAACTTTCGTTTAGACTCCGTCGGCTAATTTTGACTTTATTTTTAAAGTTATATTTTTAACAAGCCGGGACAGGATTGGTTTGTTTAAAATCTCATAACTTCGTCATACGAAGTCAGATTTGGGCGTTCTTTTTATCGATGTTCTTAGTATAACATATTCTACGACTTTCGTTTAGATCACTAAGGCTAAATCTTGCTCTATCGTAAATTCACTATTCACACTTCCCGGTATCGTGCCGGTTCTGTCGTGAAACTTCGACGGGTCATAACTTCTTCGTTATAACTCGGATTTCGGCGTTCCTTAAATGCACGGAAACCTTGAGAAATATTCTACAACTTTATGTAGAGATATCGGGATTATCTCACACTTTAATTTTGACGCGCATTTTTATTCTTTATTAATTTTACATTTATAATTAAATAATAAACACATATAATTCACATAATACTCAAATATTTCATCTTTATTACTTCAAAAAGAGTTATAAGAGTTGACCTAGACTATTACATTGACAAAAATGCTTAGCCCTGAAACCCGGGCGTTACATCAGGAGTACAAGGTCACGACCAAAAATTCGAGCTCGGACCGGCGCCTGTCCGCATAACTCTTCTGGCGAATCTGAGCGGTCAAAAACCTCTGCCTGACCTGCTGTATCCGCTCTGACGTCTGAAGCACAATCTCTGTACTTCCCATCACACGTTGTTCTACCTCTCCCCAGCAAATGGGGTCCAATACCCCCTTCCCTACAATAGCTCAAAGGGCGACATACCGATGCACTAATGATGGCTGTTGTTGTAGGAAAACTCTGCCAAGGGCAATTACGGGCCACAATTTCCCCCTGAAATCTAATACACATGCCCGAAACATACCCTCGAGCGTCTGAGTCGCTCGCTCTCTCGGAAGTGTCCATAGACATCACTATGGTAAACTCTAGCTCATTTCTCATATTCATCTTCGATACCGAGCACCAGGTCAGCTTTTGGCCCCACAGCTGAATACCCAAAGGTCACACCTAACATGATCCAAAACATCACACTAACTTCCTCCCCGTGACCACTATCACGGCCCAGTGACACGCAAGTCACGAAATTCCCTATTCCTCATGAAGAAATACAATCCAATCAAAGATCGACTCAGCTCTAACCTCTGGCGTCTGCTGCGCATATTCTCCTGCACGCCTCGCTGACCCTCCCGATAGAGACGGAGACCCCAGTCTCGCCCCGGTTTTTACCACCAGGATCCAAAAACTCGACACTAGGGCTACTCAAGCCTAAAACTCTTCTGCATCATGCACTTATCGGAGAACACTCCATCATCACACTCTCTTGCCATCTAGTGGGTACTATGGCTTCCCACACATTACAACAGCCTCTGACTAGTGAGTACTACGGCTCCCCGTAGTATCACCATGCCAACTAACTCGTGAGTACTACGGCTCCCCGTAGTACCACGACTACCTCCCTCTGACTTGTGAGTACTACGGCTCCCCGTAGCATCACAACACCCTTTGACAGGTGAATACTACGGCTCCCCGTCGCATCACGACTCTCTCTCTCTCTCTCTGACTTGTGAGTACTACGGCTCCCCGTAGCATCACAACACCTCTGACTGGTGAATACTACGGCTCCCCGTAGTCTTCACCCTATACTCTCATTCTCATTACAACGCCACACTATGTTCACTAACTCATGCACCAAAGACTATCATAGATAGCTACACACACACTTGCCCCGATATGCATTACGGACTCTGGCGGCAACCGCCATAACACAGAACCTCCCTCTGCGCAGATCCACTTCCTTAAATAATCCCTCTTGATGACAATACACGAAGGGCTCCCACTGGAAACGTGGATACATGATACATCACTGGTCATCTTAAGCCCAAGACTCTAAATAACTCTGAAATCGGGACGCTATACGCGGAAACCACAAAACACCCTAACAGAGCATCACGATGTCCTGTCTCTACCACTGATTCCCTTACTCCCAGCACCATACACATACAACAATACATTTCCTCTGAATCCCATAACAATTTCCTATATCACTCGCTGCGCAACATCAGTGCATCCAAACACTCAATTGGAATACAAGGAAGGCGCTAACCCTTCAGAACACACTGATGATATTCCGAAACCCTTTCCACTACTGCTCAAAATCCAAGCAAGAATACACATCCCAGCCCGGGAGTTGGCTACTCGACAATCTTCTACCCATTTTTCAACCCAGAAGTTCTCAACTGCCCATACCATCATTACGAGCCTTCCACTTGAGACGACTCTTACCACCACCAGATTCCTGATCATTGACCACCCGCCGTGGAGACACCCATCCCTCTCTCAGACATATACCACATGCATTATCTCGCCCTACACCTTTCCTTGATCACCAATGATCCTGATCTCATGAATTCAAGCCGCAGGTTTCTGCATCCAACCCCTAACCGCTCTTGCACAAATCTCCGAGTCTCTCAATAAACCACCCGGTTCTCCCCCACTTAGGGTTCGAACCATCACTATCTGACACATCAACAACCTCACGAACTATTTTCACCAGCAACAACGCACCTGCCCCTGGAAAGTGCTACGCAACGCCCGATAATCCCCTTTAAGGAAATCAATCTATCTCATAACTCTGAACCTCAGGTGAAATCCTCAAGAACTTCTCGCCACGACTGCCTCTAGTCGTTCCAAGTCTCGTACCAATCCAATACCAAGCAACTCAACTGTTGAATAACATCACTGACTCATAAACTGGACCACGAAATCATTATATTCCCCCACCTCGACTCATCAACCGACGTTCCAACACATGGATCATCCCAAGAACAGGGACCCACTCCCATATTCAATACCCAGCATAAATAGGAAAACCACTGCACTAATTAAATCGACTGGACTCCCCCACTATTACCTCTACAATACGCCTTACTATACTCAAATAGGTGTAACGTGGTCCTCGACTATCTCAGTCCCATCTCACTATCTGCTCATGGTAAATCACTGTCTCGCAGCACACATGCTACCTGATACTCTGATGGAAAACCATCATCAATGACAACCTGCAGGGTTTTACCCCCAAACCCGAAACTTAAACATCAGGCCTCTCATGTTCCGCACATGAACATAAATAACACCACTCAGGTCATAGAGGGTGACATCTCCTCTATCGACTGATTGCTCAACTCAGACCGAAATTCGCCCCTCCCTCTAACTCCTTACCAAAAATACTCTGATAGGCTCTCGACCTCCCTCTCAAGGGACGCCTCTTCGAACTCAATCATGGCCCACAGGCCTAAAACCCATAGCGTCCAATCTCTACCTCATCAATCGTGACCGGATAACCGGAGAACCATAAGCATCATTCACTACGAACCATGGTACTCATCCCATGACATCTCTTCTCAATATGCTCCGGTGTATGGTACCCGAACCATAGCATCACTCCTCCATCTACTCTGATATATGGTACTCGAACCATAACATCATTCCTTCATCCGCTCCGATTTATGTTACTCGAACCATAACTTCACTCCTCGATCCGCTCCGATGTATGGTACTCGAACCATAACATCACTCCTCAATCTGCTCCGATGTATAGTACTCGAACCATAACATCACTCCTCAGTACGCTTCGATGTATGGTACTCGAACCATAACATCACTCCTCCATCCGCTCATTAGAACCTTCAGAATATTCCCTGTATCAAGTATGGGTCCTCTGCTTTCAGTAGTACGGGCCCATACTACCTTCCACATCTACCCATACTTTCCACACGGACTATCCCGGAGCTCCTAAGTAGTTGCTTGACCTTCTCGTTCACCAATTCCGTCGCGCGCTCGCTCCCCAGCGAAATTCTCTACTCTGCCAGCGCACTCATCTGGCTAAGGTTACTCCCTAGGCTCTTCCTAGATTCCCACACTTCTCTACCATCAGCTGCTGAAGAGCTCCTAATGATGCCAGCCATCTACCTCCTGAATATCGTCATATTCACTTGGTAGCTGACTCCCATCATCGAGAGTTCCACAAAGCACGAAGCAAGCAGCATTCGAGCATCGAAGAATATATATGACTCACTCTGGGTGATAACTCCGCTTGCTCTGCTCATCTTCGAAAGTACCATCGAACTCTGCAACTCTTCCCCTCGCGGGTTCTAACTATTCTTTCTCTAAGTACCACGGTACTTATCTAGGTATCTCCCCTAGATTACTCCTTTACTCAAATCCCCTAAAGGATTCCAACTAAATATTCTCACTCATCACATACTCAAAAGCACATCGCATATTACAGCAATCCCTAGGCTAAGGCATCACAAATCAGGCCACTCTAGTCCTAAGATATGAAATACCTAGCCTGTCTCTAGCATGCAATAATATCTCATAAAGTGCATCATAAATATCTCATGACACAAAAGTAAGGGTATTTTGGGAAATCACCGTTCGGGCTTTGGCTGATTGTACACACTGCTCTTTCTTGCTTTCTCTTTGAACTCTTATTCGCTTTAGAAAATTATTTCTTTGAAAAATTTTCTTACTTCCTCAGTTTGAGTCCAGATTTACCCGAAGGCGCATCCGAATCCCTCAAACCAAGGCTCTGATACCAACTTGTAACGCCGAAAATTTCAAAACAATTTTTCATTTAAAATAATCGTTTAATTCTTAAAAACACTTTGTTTAAAATCTCATGCATAATCGAATTACAAAACATAACTCCATTTCTACATGTATGATAAACCAGGATCCTCAAAACATGACTCTTTCTCTAGTGTGTACAATCGAGCCGGTGCCTTCCCGTGATACTGTAATAACTTGAAACACACAACATAAAACACTGTAAGCACGAAGCTTAGTGAGTTCCCCAAAATACCACATACAACACACATTAGCCACTTGAGGCTATAACTCTGTTTGACCCTCTGGTCAATGTGTCTCAGTGGGACCCTCCAGTCCCTCAACTCTGTGGACCCTCTGGTCCTAAACTCGTTGGACCCTCCGGTCCGGTCTGCTTGTGCCTTCCGGCTCATGAATCGTTGGACCCTTCGGTCCGGTCTATAAACTCCGCATAGCATAAATCGCAAAGACATAATGCATAGCATGTCACATACAATAGGATAACATAATACTCAATGTAGGCACATACGACCTTCCGGTCACACATAACTACCACTCAAGGTAACGTATAGTGAGAAGACTCACCTCGCATATCTCGATAACTCGCAAATCCCGGAAATCACTCACGCTCGATCCTCCAAGCTATAATCCTCCTATAACACCATAGATCTCTAATTAACACTTTCTCAACTAAGGTTGACTACCCCTATCAAGTCAACACTTGTCAACTCTGGTCAACGGTCAACGGTTGACCCGACTCGCCGAGTCCCTACAGGAACCCGATCCCTCTGAATCTCTTCCGACTCACCGAGTCACTCACCCGACTCGGTTACTCCACCCCTGGTTCGTAATCACTGAACAACCCGCACCAACTCGCCGAGTCTGGGAATGGACTCGGCGAGTGCATTCCATGCACAACCCCAAACGACCTTCTGAGGTCAGATCCGCTTCACTAACTTATAGATCCAGTCTCCTTAAGCTTATTGACCACGTAAAGTTCAAGTCTTGATGCTCATCAAGCATTGAATAGCTCATGAATGGTGTTTTAGCCTCAATTACATTGATCCCAAGCCAATACCTCCATGGATGCATATAAAGCTTTGGTAAAGAGGTGCTCTGGACCTCTATGGGTCCAGATCCAGGACCTTAACTCGCTAAGGGACCATGAGGACACTAGATCTAGCCACAAATGGGTTCAAAAGCCCTAAATCTACTTGAACATCACAATAACAGATAATGATTCGAGATTGTACCTCATTTGTGATGTTCTGGACCTCAAATCATCAAGAATCCACCCCTTTCTTGCTTCCTCTTGGCTAGATCTCCTCTTTCCTTGCTAGACAACAACTTCAAGATCAATAATGGCTCTTTCCCTCACTTGAATCACTCGTTTGCTCTAGGTTTCACTCTGGGGACTGATGAGTGCAAATGACGGCCATAAGGCCCTTTAAATATGCCTCAAACCCGAGAAATTAGGGTTTCATTAAACAGCGTGGACTCGCCGAGTCCCCTCACAAATCACCAAAAATTATAAGAATAGCTAATACCTGGGAATCCGGGCTGTTACACTCCTGGGACTAAGTCGATTCTGAACTCGACCTGTCGTTGCGGAGGTAATCCTAGTAGTTCTTCTGGAAAGTTGTCGGGAAAGTTGCTCCCTACTGGAATGTTCTTTAATTCTTTCGCTTCTAGGCTCGTATCGACAACGTGAGCAAGGAATGCACAATATTCCTTACGTAGATACTTATATGCTTGAATACTTGGGATGATACGAAGACACGTGTCGGGTTTCTCGCCATAGATGATGAGAGCTTCGTTAGACGGGAGGTTTATACGGACCGCTTTCTCGTAACACATGATGTCGACGTGATGAAGACTCATCCAATCCATGCCGATGATGACGTCGAAGCTTTTAAATGAGACCGGCATGAGGTCGATTGGAAATGAATGGTTATCTAGAGTTAGAGTACATCCAATGTATATGTTATCCGTGCTCTCAGTTTTCCCATTTGCCATTTCTACAGTGAATGGTTCCTTATGTGTGCGCGGTTTTTGTTTAAGTAGGCAAGCAAATTTATGATTTACGAAGCTTCTCTCCGCTATCAAACAGTATGCATGCATAAGAGTTATCGAGGATAAACGTACCAATCACCACCGTAGGGTCAGCAACTGCTTCCCCATGGCCTATAGACAAAACTCTTCCCGCTCCACCATCATTTCTTGCTTTGGGGCAGTCCCTTTTATAGTGGCCCACATCGCCACATCCATAGCAAGCCTGGCCCATGCCAGCGCCGCGAACTTGGGTGATTCGCCTTGCCGGAGATTTGCAGAAACGGACAGTGTGTCCTTTCTTGTTGCAGTTGGAGAACTGAATTTCTCGACAGAGGCCGTTGTGGTGGAAGTTGCATTTGTTGCACTTTGGCAAACTTCCAGCATACTGCCTTATTGGAGTAGCAGCGGTAGGTTCGATCGCAGCATGAACCGCCATGACTCTCCGCTTTTTAGAAGCTCGTTGTTTCTTCTTGTCATCCCAGAACTTCTACTTATTGTCAGCGGGTTTGGAGGGTTCTGAGATGGCCAGGGTTGTTGTTGATTATGGGGATTGGACTCCATGATCGATAAGTCGTTGTGCCAATCGTTTGGCACTGTCGAAGGTAGCAGGTTGTGAAGCTAAGACATTTCCCTGATACGGAGGCACTAGCCCCCATATGTACCTTCGATCTTTTTCCCTTCACTGGGAACCATGTTGGGACAGAGGGCCACCAGTTCACTAAACCTAGCGGTATACGTGACTATGTTGGATCCCCTCATGGTTAGGCTCCACAGCTCCTATTCCAACTTCTGGATCTTGCCCCTTGGGCAGTACTCCTCAATCATGAGGTCTTTCATAGTTTCCCAGCCCATGTCGTTTGCCACTACAAGAGTGAGTGACTTGACATGGCCATTCCACCATGTCAAGGCTTTCTCCTTGAAGGTGCATGCAGCAAACTTAACTTTGCTTGCGGCAGGGCAGGAAAAATCTCGAAGATTGACTCTGTTTTCTCGAACCATTGCAAGAGGGAAATAACTCCGCCAGTCCGCTTGAAGGACTTTGGCTTGCAGTTAGTGAATTCCTTGTAGGAGCACTCTCTCGTGCACACAAGGAGTTCACCTTGAGTAGATTTAACAGGGGTTCCACCTCTGCTGGCATCAGTGGAGTGATATTGAGCCATGGCCGTAGCCACAGCCGTAAGCACTACAGCATTCAAAGCTGCCACATCGAATTGTGGAGGAGGTGGTATGGGAGTTGGAGTACTCGGAGGATTACGCCGTGTTGATTTGTGAGGAGGCATCTTTCAACTATAAGTTTAAAGGAAAGATGTACATGGTGGTTAGAATCAATAGTAAGCATAATGAGAGTGTTCCATGGGCTAAATCGCCATAGTCCAACAGTTGAATGAGTGTGTATTTTGAAATAGCAGTATAGCCGAAGAGTACGAAAAAAAACACAAGAGTACAGATTTTTCCAACAAATTAGATAACTGTCAATAATACTGGTATTACTGATGTAAACGAGTTCAGGAAAAACGACCTAACAGTTGTTCTTACATCAAACCATATGAGGGAAAATGTTTGACAGCTTAGTAGACTAGATAGCGTACTAAAAGACAGAAATAATTTACAGACAAGTGCTTCCTAGAGCATAGGTAAGAAAAGGCTATCCCTAAATCAAAAGAAAAGATTTGTTAGACATCTTCTAACGGCGATGTGAATTCCTTAGGTGAACCCTAATGTCTTCCATCTGACGAACCACTTCTTGGAGGTGTCGTTCATGAGCCCTCTGGCGAACTCGAAGTTCTATGACTTCAACTTGCGAGACAGCTAGTTGTTGTTGCAGAGTCTCATTTGTGCTTCTGGTTCTTTCCATCGCCTCTTCGAGATGGCAAATGCGGACCGGGTGGACACCAATGTTGGCATCAATCTCCACTACTCGGCCGACGGCTGCTCCACCTTGCTCCACATTCCGAGCAATTATACTGACCATGATGGGTAGGGCTCGGTCAGCCGAGCCACTCTCGCTTATGTTGTAGAAACTTGTTCCCCGTTGTAAGGTAAGGGTTGACCTTGCTCGTCGCTCCAGTGATTCAAGTTCGATGCCCACAAGGGTGTGGGACCCTGAAACGCTGGTCGGGGTTGTTAATTGGGGCTTGACCTACTTGGCGTAGGTTTTTGACTTATGGCTCGGAGTCAGATCCATCCGAGAAGCCTTTTGCGAGGTGATCATCCAAAGAGATTGGATGCTCATCTTTGGGCTCTTCTTCAAGCCATC
Source organism: Lactuca sativa (assembly GCF_002870075.4). Classification (NCBI taxonomy): domain Eukaryota; kingdom Viridiplantae; phylum Streptophyta; class Magnoliopsida; order Asterales; family Asteraceae; genus Lactuca; species Lactuca sativa. Next base: position 302,722,813 of record NC_056630.2, on the reverse strand, counting down.
TAGCATTGTCGTGGGGTGGAAAGTACGAGTCGCCATGATGATGGAATCCAACCATGATATCTACACGTGAAAAGGGGTATAAGAATCTTATAAAAATAGACGTACTACCTAAGATAATTATAAGTTGATCTTTATCAGTTATGTCAATACTTGTGTAGTGTATACCAGTTATATGAAATCGAAGTAGGATAGACCTTCGAATAAGTGACCCTAACTCCAAATCCACAACCCAACAAGGACAGGAAGTGAACCAAAGATCACAGATTCTGAGTCTATAACACCTGTATTTCATATAACCTTAGTGTATCTGCTTAACGACTATTGACCTACTTGATCGAGACCTTTTTAGTTCTCAGATAAGTGATTATAGTAACACAAAATATGTTGGATAAGGTGTCTAAGTCCATAACTATTTCGGGCTTGTACTTGACCCGACCCGGCATGGTCCATTTGGGTTGCATGGCACCATGCAATTGGATAGACTAAATGAGAGAAATAACACGTGGAGATTATTAATATATTATAAGTTCTAATATATTAATAATATTATTTGATTAGTTGATCAAAGAATTAATTTGGAATTAATTAAGTGATCAAAGGATAACTAATTAAATATATGGGTTGATTGTGTAAATCATCCATATCTTGTATAGTGGGCTAAGAGGCTCCATGGATTATCAAGTTGGGTTCTACCCATAGGATGCTCCATGGATGCTCCATGGGAGTTACAAACCCATGGGTCATGAAAATGAAGAGTCATGACACATTAGGGTTTACATGGTGTAACCCTAGATGTGTCAACACTATATAAGAAGCATATTCTCCACCAAAATCGGGACTACTAAGGAAACAAGAGGGCTTGGCCGATTTTGAGAAGTGTGTGTTATCTCAAGAGTCTTTCCAAGAGCATTTGGTGTTGTGTGAAGCATTTGAGGCATCACACTTGGGGTGCTAGGCTCACAAGGTTTCAAGGAACACAAGCAACAACAAGGTAAGTTATTCTATCTATGATTCAAGTTAAAATTGTTCCCCATGTATGCTAGATAGGAATATAACCTTGGAATTCAACTTTGCATGATAATTAGACAAACATAGATCCAAGGTTATTAGGGTTGCATGTACACTTAGGAAGTGTTAGAATGCTCAAAACCCATCAGTGGTATCAGAGCCTAGGCTTGTTTGTTTGTTATTTGTGCTTAAAAGTTGAAGAAAGTCGAAAATCTTGCTGTCTGACTGATGGACTCGGCGAGTCCATGGGGAGGACTCGACGAGTTCATGTGTATCTTCAACCTACTCGGCGAGTAGGTTTATGCACTCGGCGAGTAGGGTCGACAGAGTGCAGAATTTCGACTTGTGTTGCTGGAAATGGATTAGAATCATTACCCTAAAATGTTTTGGTACTTGAAAACTTATTTTAGAAGGTGTAATGTCTTTTCTAACTCATTTACAACAACTAGTTATCAAAATTACAAAGATTAAATGTGATTTTGATTCTTGAAAGTGTTCATATTCATGTTCTTGTTCTTATGATGTTTAGATGATCATAGGATTTATTTGTAACCTATGTGGTAGATTAATTCATGATCATAATGTGTTTTAATGGAGTCCATAACTTGTCCTCAAGTTATGGAAAACCAAAAGTCTCTTGGATTAAAAAAACCATTAAAAGAACACAAGAGTTAGAAAAATGAAAAGTTCTCATTTTATTACTCTATTAAACTCATAAGTTACAAGAAATGAAAAGTTTTGAAAGTTTACAAAACTTGCCCTCAAGTTTTGGAACAAGTAAAGTTAAGTTAAAACTTTAGTTCCAACCCCTAGAATTTTAAAAGTTAAAATTCAACCCTTATACTTATATTATTATGATTGAATAATTATATATATATATATATATGTATAAGAACAAAGTCATCTTACCGCTAGTACGCCTCATTCACGAAGCCGGTCTATAAGGTGGGTATAAGGTTGTTGCCTATAAAATGGTGACTTAATGGGTGTCCACTCTCACCCACCGCTTGCTTGATCGGTGGAGGGTCGTTAGCCGAACGGGTAAGACAAGGACTTATTAATTCTCATTCAAAGTATGATGAATATTATAAAGTAACTAAATGTTTTATTAAATTCCCAATCTTAGTTACTTTAGGAAAAATGTGAATAAGGTGCTATTCCATGAAATTACACTTTACACTTTGATTAAGTCGTTGGTGGAGCGTGTGTGGTTAACCGGCACACTAACTTGGACTTAACAAGGTAGGTAAAGGGTGACTTAGGGTTTATTATAGTATCGATGGAGCGTGTGTGGTTAACCGGCACATCGATTGAGTGATAAACTTTAAGGGTACCAAGTGATTTGCATGGTTACTTCACACCTCGTTTTGTGATCCTCGGTATCCCAGTCACAAAACTTGGAGGGCACACTCGAGATTGAAACATGCCTTTGAAAAGTTCATTGAATCTCAAAGAATCTAGGAATTTCTAAGAACCATTCAAAAAAAAACCTAATAGTAAAATATTGCGGTTTTCGTGGTGGAAATTGGTGAATCGTCATTCACCTACCTTTCAAATATGATATAGCTTAGATTACGGCATACCTCTTCTAAGTTATATTATATTGTGATTGGATCCTAGCCTTAATATTACATTTGGGTGTTTTATTAAGGACTCTCTTATATCTAAACTAATCTTGTCCTCTCTCCTTCAGATGTCTTTCAACAATGCTTCTGGCTCTAATCCTAATGGCTCCTTTTCCCTTATGAACTTGTGTGGGAAAGTCACCTTTGATGGATCCAACTTTAATGAGTGGATCAGAAACATCAGGATGATTACCCGCTACGAGGACAAAGAATATGTCCTTGACAAGGAGCTTAAGGAGATTAATGAGTCCACTGCAACTCCTCAGGAGATCGCTGAATTTCGGGCGCATGAAAGGGATGCTACGAAAGTGGCTTGCATCATGACGGCCACGATGACAGCGGAGCTCCAAAAGTCTTATGAAGATTTCTACCCTTATGACATGCACCAAGATTTGATGGAAAGATACCATCAAAGTGCAAGACAAGAGAGGTATGAGATCATCTGCTCCATGATAACAACCATGATGAAGGACGGGGAATCCGTCACGAGCCACATGCAGAAAATGCAAAGGTATGTGGATCGTTTGCTGAAGCTTAATGTGAACTTCCCGGAGGATCTTGCAATAGATATTATTTTGCATTCCTTACCATCGTGCTATGATCAATTCCGCATGACATATCACATGAACAAGGAAGAAGTCACCCTCAGCAAACTTCAGGGACTTCTCAAGACCGCAGAAACAGGTCTTAAGGGGAAGTCGGTTGCTATCACTCCTACTCAAAACTCTACTCCGGTTTTGGCAATCGGGAAGAATCGAGGGAGGAAGAGAAAGAGCTCTTCTAAGGGTACCAAGGTTCGGACCCTTGATGGCTCTTCTTCAAGTGGAACCAAGAAAGGTTTCGTTACTCCTTCTTCTGACCCAAAAGAGGCTGAATGCTTCTATTGCCATGAAAAAGCTCATTGGAAGCGGAACTGCCCAAAATACCAGCAAGATGTGAAGGATGGGAAAGTTAAACCCAACCATGCAGGTATTTACACTATCATTTCTAATAACTCACCCCATTCTAATTCTTGGGTCCTTGATACCGGGTGTGGTATTCACATTTGTTGTGACTTGCAGGGACTAAGAAGAAGTGAGGATGTGGAGCAAGGAAGGATAAACTTGATCATGGGGAATAGGAAAGTTATACCTGTTACCAAGATTGGAGTTTATACTTTATCGCTAAGTAGTGGGTTTAGTTTAGATTTGAATAAGTGTTGTTATTCGCCAGGAATGGCAAGAAATATTATTTCCTTTCATGCTTTGTACAAATAAGGGTTTACCTTTTCATTTAATAATGAAGTTGGTTCTATAGAAGTTTTCTATAATAATGTCTTTTATTTTAAAGCATTACCTTGTGATGGTGTGTATGAAGCTGTATCTGTTGTAGATAACTTGGGAAATAATGTTTTGTGTATTGATTCTACTAATAATAACTTGGATAAAGCATCATTATGGCATTGTCGTCTTGGACATATAAGCAAGAAACGCATAGGCCAACTCCAAAGAGATGGAGTCTTGGAGTCGTTTGACCTAAAGTCAGATGATAGTTGCGAATCATGCTTACTTGGAAAAATGACAAAGTCACCCTTCACAGGTTCATGTGAGAGGGGTGAAGGTTTGTTGGACCTTATACACACGGATGTGTGTGGACCATTCAAACATGCCACAAGGGATGCTAATCGTTATTATTTGACTTTTACTGATGATTATAGTAGATATGGATATGTCTACTTGATCAAGCATAAGTCAGAGACTTTCGAGAGGTTTAAGGAATTTAAACAGGAAGTCGAGAATCAATTGGGCAGGAACATTAAGATGCTTCGATCCGATCGTGGTGGTGAGTATCTTAGTTCAGAGTTCCTCGACTATCTAAGGGAATGTGGGATAGTCTCACAATTGACACCTCCCAGGACACCACAGTTGAATGGTGTGGCTGAGAGGCGTAATCGAACCTTGTTGGATATGGTCCGTTCCATGATGAGTCGAGCTACGCTACCAATCTCATTCTGGGGGTATGCCTTAGAGACTGCCGCCCATATCCTCAATCTAGTCCCTACAAAGAAAGTTGCCAAAACTCCTCACGAGATGTGGACTGGTAAAGTACCTAAACTAGACCACATCAAGATTTGGGGTTGCGAGGCTTTCGTGAGACGCGAGACTCATGATAAGCTCGAACCTCGAAGCGAGAGGTGTATTTTCATCGGCTACCCACAGCATTCCTTTGGTTACCTCTTCTACAGACCTAGTGACAATGTGGTTTTTGTAGCAAGAAGAGGAGTCTTTCGAGAAAGAGAGTTTATAAGCCAAGGAGACAGTGGGAGGCAAATTGATCTTGAAGAAATTCAAGAATCAAGCGGTGAAGGAACTTCAAACTCTAGCCCTCAACTTGAGGAGGAAACTCCTGTTGAGCAAATTGACAAATCTGTACCTCTGAGACGTTCCACGAGAGTTAGGAGTGTACCTGAGCATTACTATGGATTCCATATTACTGTAGAAGGTGAGACACTTATTAGTGATGAGACACTAGTAAGTCAAGATGACCCTAACAGCTACGAGGAAGCCATGGCAGGCCCCGAGTCTGCTAAATGGAAAGAGGCTATGGATAGCGAGATACAATCCATGTATGACAATCAAGTTTGGAACTTGGTTGAAAATGTACCAGGTCGTAAGACAGTAGGGTGCAAATGGGTCTTCAAGAAGAAGACCGACATGGATGGTAAAGTACACACTTATAAGGCTAGACTGGTTGCAAAGGGCTTCTCTCAAATTCCTGGAGTGGACTATGATGAGACCTTTTCTCCGGTAGCCAAGATTAAGTCTATTCGGGTTCTGTTAGCCATAGCTGCGTTTCATGATTATGAAATATGGCAGATGGATGTCAAAACCGCTTTCCTTAATGGGAAGTTGGCTGAAGATGTTTACATGAGTCAGCCAGAGGGTTTTGTCAGCAACGAGTACCCTAATAGAGTGTGTAAGCTTGAGAAATCCATTTATGGATTGAAGCAAGCACCTCGCAGATGGAATCTTTGCTTTGATGAAAAGGTCAAGGAATTTGGCTTTTCTAGGAGTGAAGATGAATCTTGTGTGTATGTCAAGGCTAGTGGGAGTATAGTTAGCTTTTTGGTATTGTATGTGGATGACATACTGCTCATAGGAAACGACATTCCAACCCTGCAGGAAGTAAAGTCCTGGCTTGGGAAGTGTTTCGCTATGAAGGACCTTGGTGAAGCTGCCTATATTCTAGGGATAAGAATCTTGAGAGATCGGAGTAAAAGACTAATTGGACTTAGTCAGAGTACCTACTTGGATAAGGTGCTGAAGAGATTCAGCATGCAGGACTCCAAGAAAGGAGAGTTACCCATCCAGAGTAACACCAGGTTGAGTAAGACACAAAGCCCTAGCACTGAGGCTGAGATAGCAGAAATGAGTCGAACACCTTATGCTTCGGCTGTAGGATCGATCATGTATGCTATGACGTGTACTCGACCCGATGTAGCTTTTGCCTTGAGCATGGTTAGCAGGTATCAGGCGAACCCTGGCAAGGCACACTGGACCGCGGTAAAGAATATCCTCAAGTACCTACAGAGGACTAAGGACTGGGTCCTTACCCTCGGTGGGAGTGATAACTTGAGAGTTGTAGGGTATAGTGATGCTAGCTTCCAGACTGATAGGGATAATTTCCGCTCTCAGTCGGGCTGGGTCTTTACCCTAAACGGAGGAGCAATTTCTTGGAAGAGTTCCAAGCAAGAGACAGTGGCTGATTCTACTTGTGAATCAGAGTATATTGCAGCTAGTGAAGCAGCAAAGGAAGCGATTTGGCTGAAGAACTTCATTGGAGACCTTGGAGTTGTACCAGCCATTAAAGAGCCAATGGAAATTTTCTGTGATAGTGAAAGTGCTGTTGCCTTAGCCAAGGAACCAAGGGATCATGGGAGATCCAGACACATCGACAGAAAATACCATTTCATTAGACATCGGATCGAAGAAGGACTCCTCGTGGCAAAGAGGGTATCATCGGATGAGAACCCAGCAGATCCCCTCACGAAGGGACTGAGTAGGGTTAAGCATCTCCAGCATGCTCGGAGCATAGGGCTGAAGGATGATATAAGTTTTAGTAGTTAGATAACTCAGAAATTTGTAAAGTGTAATTGACATTTGATGATGAATAAAAGGTGTTTTATTTATGAGTAAAGTGTTGCTATCTCTTGTCAATCGTTTACTATATTTCTTTTGCATGTTTTGACTTCCAGAATAATTTTGTTTGGTGTAACATATTATTCAAACCTCCACAGTCGGTCATATGTCGGAAGTAGGTATGAATCAAGACTGTCATGATGGATTGTAGAGGTCCAAGGTGTTGGACAAGGCTACAACAATCATGAGTGCTCATAAGTTCTGAGCATTGGACTCAACCCACGCTCACTGGAATCACTTCATGGAATTCTATCTCGAGTGATCGTGAGACGGTAATATCATATAAGTCTTCAAACCTAGAGATATGATTTGTTACTTACAAGTTGGTTATGCATTGACTGTACGAAACCGCATTGGTAACTCGATGTTATAAAACGTACTTTTGTGTGTAATTCAATGAGTGGTAGAACAAACATATGAGTCGAAGTTTATCTGTTCCTTCTTGGATTAGAAGCTGATATCTGGGCCCCTCCATGATTTTGTTTTGACCCATGTACCGGGCCCGGTCAGAACTAAGTTGATGTGTTCAATTGAGTTCTATGTCAAACAAATCGGAAATCGGGAAACAAATGCTGGACAATAAGCAAGACTATGTTCCATGTATTTGTCCGGCTGATATCTAGAACGGAGGATTATATGATCACTTATCTTAAATGGCGTACCATCATCTTCTCAAGTTTCGAGAAACCTTGTAAAGAGCTACGATTGCCGGTCGGTTCCTGAAGTACTAGAGATATAGTTATTAGACTTATCCAAGCGGGAGACTGTTGGATAAGGTGTCTAAGTCCATAACTATTTCGGGCTTGTACTTGACCCGACCCGGCATGGTCCATTTGGGTTGCATGGCACCATGCAATTGGATAGACTAAATGAGAGAAATAACACGTGGAGATTATTAATATATTATAAGTTCTAATATATTAATAATATTATTTGATTAGTTGATCAAAGAATTAATTTGGAATTAATTAAGTGATCAAAGGATAACTAATTAAATATATGGGTTGATTGTGTAAATCATCCATATCTTGTATAGTGGGCTAAGAGGCTCCATGGATTATCAAGTTGGGTTCTACCCATAGGATGCTCCATGGATGCTCCATGGGAGTTACAAACCCATGGGTCATGAAAATGAAGAGTCATGACACATTAGGGTTTACATGGTGTAACCCTAGATGTGTCAACACTATATAAGAAGCATATTCTCCACCAAAATCGGGACTACTAAGGAAACAAGAGGGCTTGGCCGATTTTGAGAAGTGTGTGTTATCTCAAGAGTCTTTCCAAGAGCATTTGGTGTTGTGTGAAGCATTTGAGGCATCACACTTGGGGTGCTAGGCTCACAAGGTTTCAAGGAACACAAGCAACAACAAGGTAAGTTATTCTATCTATGATTCAAGTTAAAATTGTTCCCCATGTATGCTAGATAGGAATATAACCTTGGAATTCAACTTTGCATGATAATTAGACAAACATAGATCCAAGGTTATTAGGGTTGCATGTACACTTAGGAAGTGTTAGAATGCTCAAAACCCATCAAAATACTCCTATAGTATTTTAAACTTATGTTCTGTTCTAGTGTTTTCTTTGTAGTAGTGTTGGTAAGTTTTTAGAGTTGTTGCCATATCACAACCATTCTAGGGCATATGATAATCACTCTTCGGACCAGCATAGTTGATCAGGCTATGCCACTCCCAAGACTGGACATACATCCCCGAGCTTACTTGTGATATTCAATAATCGTAATACTTTTTGTATTTGTCATTGTGACACTGATTTTAGTATGAATGCAGACTTGTATACTTAGTTAAATATTTTATTATTTAAAAGTATAGACTCTTGGTCAGAGTGTTTTAATCCCATTGGGTTTACAGTTAGTATATCTTTTATGGGTTGATCTACTCAATTCACTATAAACAATGCTCTGATACCAATCTGTCACACCCCAAAACCAAGAACGGCGGAAACGTTCTGGGGCAGAGGACGTTATGTACAATATCACAACACAGTATAATAGTAAACAAGTAAACAACATCTTCCATTACACTAAATATATTATTTTGATACAAGTGTTTTATGTAGAATATAAGACACCAAAATACGAATCAAAATAAATATAAGTCTTGTATGCGCTCCATCTTCCCAAAAGTTGGCATCGGTACTTGTCTACTGATGACCTGAGAATACAAGTTATTTTGAAAGAGTTTATCAGCATTAAAGTTGGTGAGTTCATAACTATTTAGTGTCTATGTTTGTATCAAAATGTTTGAAACAGTGTTTGAAGTACGAGTTTGTAAAAGTTTGTAGTAAAAGTATGTGAATGTTTGTAAGTGTTTGTAAAAGTTTGTAACTCCTAGAAAATCCTATATTTTCTACTAAAAGTAGCCTTCTACCAAGGCACAACTGTTTTGTATGTTTGTTTCTTGTAAAAGTGTGTAATTTTCCCAAGTGTAACTATCATTATCAAAATATAGTTTGTACATTAATGTTTAAGTGAAATGATCACCAAATAAATGTAAAGGGTAAATTAATGTAGTATTGTAGTGTTGTATTATAGGAACTACTGCTATACTAACTACCTTAAACCGGATTTATATCAAGGTATTATTTGATTAATTGTACCATACTATCGACTGGAAAACACGACAATGTAAGTCGTCAAAAGGTATGACATTTGGCACCCGCAGACCTGCAGGTCTGGCTGTAGCTAGGAGCAAGGTGTAGGATAGTCAATCCAGTATAGATCTATACGCAAACTCACGCTCTCCCTCCAGGAGATTCTGGTCATAACTTGGGCCATGACAATGAAGCCATGCTCCAATACAGTGGATCACATTTATGTTTAAAGTATACTTGTATATGTAATGTATTGTTTCTCATCGTAGTATCGTTGTATATGTTCTCATCATAGTGTAGTTGTATATGTTCTCATCCTAGTATAGTTGTATATGTTCTCATCCTAGTACAGTTGTATATGTTCTCATAGTAATAACTAATGACTCATGAATGAACTGACTCTTGTATGCTTCATTGAACTACAAGTTGTAAGAAGTATAGCCGTAAACTATACCTATTATAGTTTATTAGTAGACTTGTTGTATGACTGAATGTACTGAACTGAGATAAAAGTCTTATATCTATACATAATATATAAATAAGGATTCAACGACACTCGGACAAACAACCGGGTACTTTAAGACCACAACAAACAAGGACAGGAAGTAAAGTGGGTTATCTCTCCTAAGTCCTTCAAACCTTATTAATATAATTATATATGTAGTAGACATTGTTTTAACAATATATAAGTTTGAAAACTGTACAAGAAAGGTTTAGTATAAAAAAGTGAATTTGATAAATAGTTTGACATGTAAAATAGTTTGATAAACGGTTTGAAGTCATTTGTTTGGTAAAACAGTTTAAAGTATGATGATTCCATTTGTATGCTAGTTATTAATCACATGTGATTACTCTAATAAATAACATGATTCAACTTGTATTCCCCCCTAAAGCATTTAAAAACATTTAAAATCATTTCCAAGGTTAATTAATGGGTATGAACTCACCTGTAGTGAGTGATGCGACGGTAGGATTGGTTTAGGAGGTTGAGTGTCAATCGTGGACTTGAGCACAAACGGATCCTATTAACCATATAACGACATATATATATATATATATATATATATATATATATATATATATATATATATATATATATATGGATCATCTTAGGGACTAGTAAACACTTATTATGAAGTGTTACAACCATATAAGATTGTATTGAGTGGTATATGACTATACAAGGGAGTGTATGGTCAAAATGCACAACAAATGTGTGTGTGCGGCTAGGAGGTGTGTGTGGCCGCACACTCCTTATGGAATGTGTCAAAACGTGTTTTTAAGCTATAAGGGACATCTTGGAAGGTTTCATTCTTCATGCCTTAGCCTTATATGAAGTTTTTTGCCATTTTGGGACCTAAAAAGGGTGTGTGCGGTTGCACAAGGTGTGTGCGGCCGTACACACTTGAAGATCATGAGAAATGACATTTTCAGGTATATCTTCAAGTGTTCTTGGCTTAAAACAAGTTATAACAAGTATATACGTGTTATAGAGGCTAGAAAAGGGTGATTTAGGGTCCAAAACATTAGTGTGTGTTCTTGGTGTTCTTGATGATCTAACACCAAAAATGTGTTTTTCATGGATCATAGCAGGGAATAAGGCTAGATAATTTCAAGTATCAACTATTAAAAGGAAGAATTACTTATTTTTATGAAGATCAAGATGAAAATGTGGATGGTACTTGAGAGAATATCGAGTTCTAGCCTTGAAGGAGTGGAAAAGTGATAAAAATTGGCTAAGTGTTCAATTTATATGAAGGAGTGTGCCTGAAATGGGTGTGTGGCCGCACACTCCATATGTTGGAGTGTTTGGCCCGGTTTTGATTGATATGCATCGAGTTAACTCATTTCTAAGCTCCTACCTTGATTATATTACGTTTAGAATGATCCAATAGACCCTAAACAGTTCTACAAGATAGCAAAATGAGTCTAACTTTGATAGAATTGATATATATTGAACATGAAAATTTCGGATTGTCACTGTGGTTAACTGGCACACTAACCTGGATTTAACAAGGTAGGCAAAGGGTAACTTAATATTTATCACAGTATTGGTGGAGCGTGTGTGGTTAACCGGCACATCGATTAAGGGGTAAATATTAAGGGTACCAAGTATATTTGCATGGTTACTTCACACCTTGTTTTGTGATCCTCGACATCCCAGTCACAAAACCTGAAGGGCACACTCGAGATTGAAACATGTCATTGAAAAGTTCAATGAATCTCAAAAGAATCTAGGAGTTTCAAAACCAATTAAAACCTAATAATTTTCATTTATCTTGGTGGAAATTGGTGAATCGTCATTCACCTACCTTCAAATATTTTATAGCTTGGATTATGGCATCCCTCTTCCAAGTTATAAAATAGTTTATTGGGTCCTAGCCTTAATATTTCATATTGGGTGTTATATTAAGGACTTAAATCAACTTTACTTGAATTTCTCCCATTGTTGATGTCTGGTTTAGACAACAATAATCTTCCCAAATCCAGCTTTCCTAATTAATATGACTTCCCGAGTTTGGCTCATGGAAGTCATACTTCTCTTCCTCCACCTCCTCCAATTATTCTCCCTGACCTACAAGTTTAAGGACTTGAAAATTTCAAGATCACTCAATCCCTACTCATAATAAAACATAAAATTGGAAGTCCTGTGTGCACTCATGTCTTAGGACTGAAGTCACACAATGACAGGTTAAGAATGTTGGGTGTCGTTGTCCCAAGGAAGTTGGCTATTAACTGGGTCTTTTCATTCACTTCCTGAGTCATATAGAAAGACTACTATGTGACAGATCACAACATGACTCTAATGGATCTTTCTTATTAGCTTATTGTTGTTGAATTAGAAATGATTTGGTACAATAGTCAAGCAAATATGGATGGAAGGTCTATTTCTCAAACCTTCCATGGACATGGACAATGGTAACATTGGAAGTTCAGAACAACTTTCTCTTCCCAATGGAAAGGAATCGGCCTTGGTCAACCCGGTTGACCGGAAGGTAAAGAGAAAGTCTAAGTCTGGAATAGCCTGTTTACCATTCCCAAAGAGTCTATCTGCTCTCGGTGTGAAGAAAAGGGTCATTGGAAGCGAAGCTGCCCAAGCTACCTGAAAGAAAGAAGAATCAAAAGTTTGACTATGCTTCAGGTAAGTCCACTATCTAACTCTGTTAAGTTCCCAGTTGATGATTCTTAATACCAAAATGTGACTCGGTTGTATTTTGATATTTAGCAGGATCAAGCAAAGGGAAGGAAACTTAAAGAAAGAGTATGTTGAATTTGATCGCGAAGATGGATTTCTTTTGCTTGGTTGAAGATTGAATTATTGAGCTACTTCTTAGGAGTTATGATAGCTTGCAAGGAAACATGTAATAGCATAGTTTTCATTTCAAGTTACATTGTAAGGAAAAAAAATTTCCGCATTTTAAAATAAATAAAAGTTTGTTTTACTTTATTTTATCTCCTTACAATGGCATTCATGAAAACTTGAGGTCTGTATGTTTAGCAATATTGGAAATATGATTTCGATTCTTTCATTTGTGGTAGTGTCTAAATTTACCAAATAAGGAAAGATTCTCATCACCCAAGTTTCAATTAGACCGAAACTTGGAATCATACAAGGTGTTTAGTGTGATGTATGAGAATTTTCAACTTTGGAAAATTAAGACTAGTTCCGTGTTCACATGTATATGTGACTCAAGAGAAGGACTAAGGGATCAAGTACACATTATTGTACACTAGCCAAAGTTCACCACAAAAGATGGATAAGACTATTCGTCATGATTTACTAAGGTTTAGTAAATATGATTATACTTACAAGCTTAAGTATAATTCTGAGACATTGGAAAATTTCAATGTATGACAAAACGAATAAGAAGAATCAAATTTGGCAGAAGGATAAAAGTTTATAAAATCTGAAAAGATGGGAGAGTACTTTAGTATCATGTTTTAAGATCATCTTAATGATTTTGAGACCTTATCACAATTCATTATCTAAGTGCATTCTGATAGTTAAGAAGAGGAGTTTTGAATTGTTGAAGTGGTTAAATCAAGAAGATGATTCATACTTCATTCCAAAAACAATTCTTAGAGTTATACTCTAAGATTGTAACTTGAGTGAGATGTCTTAAAGAAGGTATAAAACACTTGTCAAATGTAATACTCTTACATTTGAAATTGGTAAGTTCTGATGTTTTGGATAAAACAAAGACCAACTAAGGCCAATTGTGTGAAGTGTTTGTCTTGATTAAGAATCCACACTACTTCTTTAATATTTGGCAAGAAAGTCTTATAGGTCAAGAAGATAGTGGGAGTCTAAAAGATCCTGATATAGTTTCAAGAACTAATCAAGAATAAAAACATGTATTTCATCACTAGCACACAACTAGAGGTTTATAACCTATCGTGTTGGCATTTCTGTGTCCATTCCAGTTAAGTTGGCTATACATTTGTGTTCTACATGTTCTTAATTGTTTGCATAGCTACTTGGAAGCAATGGAAGGTCCTTGAGCTGCCAAGTGGCAAGAAGTTAAGATTGCACAAGTTCAATCCATATGAGTTACGATTTGTCACTAACTGTGACAACCGTCAAATTCTGGTCAAGTCAAAGTCAAATAAAGTCAACAAGTCAAACCGGTCAACCGAACTAGCACTTGTGTACTAGGGCTTAAGTTAGGTAATTACTATACAACTCGCTATTCTAATGAGAGATCATAAATTGAAAAGTTCGTACATCTAGATTTCCTTAACCTAAAACTATGATAAATATCGAACCAAAACAATAAAACAATGTTGCATACTCATTGGGAGTGTGTAAGATCCTTAAACATGGCTTAGTGGGGCTTATGGACCTTGCGTTGTGAAGCCGGACACTCACAAATATCACACACAAAACCTCTCTCAATCGTTTTCACTCTATATCTCTTTATCAAAAATCTCTCCCAAATCTCTCCAAGAATGAGGAATCTCTCCCAAATCTCTCTCCATAGGAGAAATCTCTCCAAGTATGTGAAATCTCTCCTAAATCTCTCCATGTATGTGAAATCTCTCCCAAATCACTCCACGTATGTCAAATCTCTCCCAAATCTCTCTCCATAGGAGAAATCTCTCCAAGTATGTGAAATCTCTCCACATATGTCTAATCTCTCCCAAATCTCTCTTTGTATGAGAAATCTCTCCAAGAATGTGAAATATCTCCCAAATCTCTCTCAAAAGTTCCTTAAACTTTTTATAGTCTTTTGGGCCATCCCGACCCTTAACCAGGTCAAAAACCACTTAAAACGGGGTAAAAACGGATAAAATAGACTTAATGACCCGAAACCCCTCTTAAGGAGTCGAACCCTCTTAGGAAGGAAACTTGTCAGAAGCGAACCCCCTTCGGACCGAAGCTCAGCAGACCGAACCCGAACCTTCCCTTTTGGACCGAGCCTCGCATGATGAACCGAACCTCGCACAAGGAACCGAAGGTACCTTCGGTCCATTTCGCCTCCTACCTTTTCGCTCCATTTTGCCTTCGGCCCAGTAGCAGAAGGGACCAAACCTTGGCCTAGGACCGAGAGGTCTCACAGGAAAGCCCATTTCTTCCTGGTTTTCAATTCCGACTTCGTTTTGGCTTCGTTTTTCATCGTTTTAACGCGGGATTTTCACCTGAAACTTTATTTTAACATTTAGGGACCCATATCTACAAATTACCCATGTTTTTGGGGATAAAACCTTATCCATGAAGAGTGGGTGAAGTTCAAAGGTTGAGTGTTGACTTTTCTTTATTCTATGACACAAGCAACCACTCCCATACCCACTCCATGTCACTATTCACCATCAGCCCATACCTAGTCATTTGATGGTACATTTCCTACCATTTTTCAGCCACACACTTGGTCAAGGGTTAGAAAATCCTCCTCTCTCCTCACATTTCTTTCATTTCCTCTCATTCTTCCATCAAGAACAAACTTCATTTTCTCTCATTTTCTCTCTCTAAAATTCGAGATTCAAGGCTATACTCCAAGCTTTTCTTCTACTTTTGGTAAGTATTAACACCCTCCTTATGATTATCACACTTCCCTTTTACTCAAATTATTGATTCCTTACACAAACATCATCACATTCATGTTAGATCTTCGAATCTTCAAGTGATCTTTCAAGTCTTCTTGAGTTGAACACTTCTCTTCTTCAACACTCATCTACTGAAATCACATAAGGTGAGTTCATACCCCTATATTTTCATGTTTTCTTAAGTTTTTAGGGGGGGGGGGAATACAAGTTAAAACACCAAGAACATAACTAAACTTTTCTAACAACTTTCATCAGAAAAGTTGGACTCCATTCACAGACTGTTTTGGACAACTTAAACATTTTAGTTTTCCAAACTGTATTAGGTGCACATAGATCAAGTTCTTAGCTTTAAAATGACTTCTTGTACATCTCCATACGATTTTTCTACAATTTATGGTGATTTTTACAAAACTGTCTATCGTTTCAAACATCAATCCGGACCAGTCTGTGATTATGGAGTTTTTCACACAAGTTGGAGGTCATTAAATTTCATAATAAAAATTATGAACAAACTATACTCATTTCCCAAACTCTCAGAATTTACGGATTCTGATTTGGACCTTTGATGATTTTTCTATAAATTTTCTAAAAACAGTAAATGAAAATATTAACAACAGAAAAATTCTATCAATTTCATTTCACCTTGTATCATGTTGAGCAAGGTGTATATCTTTATGTGAAAATATGTTCTTACAAATAGATGACATTTTGACTTAGTATATAGTCATACATCAGAAAAAAATGGATTTTTACCTACAAAAGTGTAGTAATTAATTTGTTGTTATAATGCATGTTGCCTCACTTTAGTAAAAAGTACATATACATATCGGTAAACAAAAGGGTTTTTACCTTCACAAATGTAGTAGTTAACCATAATAAACAAAGTTATAACTATTACATATTAACGTTTTGATAAACTATAATAGGTATGGTTTATGTTTCCATTAACACATCAAACACATTTCGGAAGGTTTTATTCCCACAGAAAAAGGTTTTACACTGACGCACACCACACGAAGACTTGTTAACTTAAATTGTGAGACATTCACTTCTCGTACGTCCGAGTGCGGGATCCAAATTCCTGGTAGTTATAACTAGATTCTCTTGTAGGGAGAACGTGATAGTTGTGTATAGATCTATATTGGGTTAGACACCCCACACCTGAGCTGCATACAACAACTAGACCGGCAGGTCTGTGGTGACAAGTGTCATTTCAGTTTCGTGACGCCTGAGAAACGTCGTGGCAGGTTCATTCAGTCATAGTATGGTCATAGCGGATCACATAGGGAGTTAACAACACATAAAGTTTACGGGGATTTTCATAAATCAAAAGGGGTTTTATGTCTATTTAAAATCACTTTTTATATCAATAATTATAGATATTATTGTATATTTTCAGCCTTGGTATTTAAGACTACACACCATTCAATACGGGATTTTTCTCAAATCAGAAGGGGGTTTTACGCCAATTTAAAACCACTTTTATATCTTTAAGTATGACAAATACTTGTTCATTCTCGGTCCCGGCATTTAGGACCACATAACTTCTATAAGCAAAATATTGTATTTTTCTTAGTAACACACAACTCATTACAAAGATCGGTTTCCAAACTCTTTATCTCAAAAACTTATGAACTCACCAACCTTTGTGTTGACACTTTTTCAAACAACTTGTATTCTCAGGAAATCAGTGAAACGGGAAAAACCAACAGCATTTTGAAGATGGGACGTTGAATCGTCAAACAGTTCATTTTGTCATCATAATGTAATTGATTTGAAACATGTAAACATATACATTGGTGTAACTTTTTCAATTATATTTATGATGTTTGTATTTACTTTGAGCACTATTATACTTGTTGTTGTGATACTATACATGAAGTCCTCCACCCCCGGACGTTTCCGCCATCCTTGGTTTGGGGGTGTGACACTAACCTAGTCTTGTGATTATGGTTTGACAAATTCACACAGATAAGAACACGTACACCATAAAATCTAAGTGTCATAAGGTTTCTCTACGATTCACGAAAATGATGGTGAGGAAATTCTTTCACTAGGTAGATTTTAAGTAGATAGCAATTGTGATATTTGCAGTTCTCAAAGTCGTTAGTGGAGCGTGCGTGGTTAACCGGCACACTAACATTGATTTATGAGAAATGGTAAAAAGTCTAAACAATTGAGACTATGATTATGGCATCCCTTTTCATAGTTATGAAAATGTTTAGACACACCTGTGAGCTATGTAAGATAAGGTGTATGATTTTGATAAAGTCTTATCAAAACAATCTAGTATCAGAAATCTGAACTTTGGTAAGAATGTCAATAAAGTATTGACTTCTAGAGGTCCAGTTGTTTTCTGGATACATGTCAAAGCTAGTGGGAGCATAAGTGTTATGCTAATAATCATCATGTTAGTGGGAGCATGATAATTATGATAAGTATTGCAAGTCAGCAATGTTAATTATAGAAAAAAAAGTTTCAATTCATGAGGTTGCATGGGTTGGAAAAGTTGTTTTGCTATAACTAAGGGAGAGGAAATTATACTTCATTTCAATTCTAAAAAGCTTAGATTGAGTTTATAAGATCTTATATTGAGGTTTTAATCACCTTTACTCAAGAATATATATATATATATATATATATATATATATATATATATATATATGAATTTCATGTTGGATTGGTTCAACTTAAGAAAATTCTATATATTGCGTTCACAAAATTCGATTATGATTACGACATCCCTTTTCATAGTCAAAATTTGAGAATATAGAAAACAAAAAATTATTATGGCAAAAGACTGGTCTAGAACCATGTCTTTATGTGAAACATCATGAATCGTGTCCTATTTACTTTGGGTACAAGATCGCTTACATGTGCTATAATATTTATCCTTTCTAAATTTTCCAAATGCCTTGGGGCATTAAGGGGAACAATGTCTAGAACTGGATATGACTAAAGTGATTAAGCAATTGTCGAGGACAATCAAAGTTTTACCAAAGATTGGTTGCTCAAGGACAGTTGGAAGTATACTGTTAATATTGGAAGGACCATATTGACATTGTCTGAAAAGAGGCAACTCTTGTTCAGAAGTGATAGTCAAAATGGGTATATAGAGTTTTCTTCATAGGTGGAAACAATCTGTGTAAGGTTAAAGAAACTTAATGCAAGAAGCATGTTCAAAGCAATGCGCTTTGAATTTGAGATATCGTTTTCGTGGAATTACTTTCCATTGGGATACTATGTAATGATTGTTACCAAGTCTTTGTGGTTTTGTGCATAATCATTACAAGAGGAATAGTGCATATGTAACGCCCGCAGATCCGGGCTAGTTAATTTAGAGGCAATAGGGATCGAAAACGACTTTTCAAGAAAAGATTATTTAGAATAAATAATCTTAACCAAGTTGTAGATTATGTCACAAGGTTTCCGTACATATAAGGAACGCCGAAATCCGAGTTATAACGAAGAAGTTATGACCCGTCGAAGTTTCGCGACAGAACCGGCACGATACCGGGAAGCGTAAATAGTGAATTTACGATGCAGTGAGATTTAGCCTTAGCAATCTAAACGAAAGTCGTAGAATATGTTAAACTAAGAACATCGAAAAAAAGAACGCCCAAATCTGACTTCGTATGAAGAAGTTATGATTTTTCGAAGTTTCGCGTTAGTAGTGTAATGCCCGAAATTCGAACATTAGATCGAGCGGTTTTTAGACGACACGACCTAAACGAGAATCGAAGATCTCGTTGAGAGTAGCGTAACGAGAAAAAGATGGGCGAAAACGGATGTCGGATGCAGAAGTTATGAGGATTTAACGGACCAATCCTGTCCCGGCATGTTAATAATATAACATTTAAAATCGAGCCAAAATTAACCGACAAAGTCTAAACGAAAGTTGTAGAGTACGTTCCCACCTTCGCGTCGATATAAAGAACGTCAAAAACGGAGTTCGTATGAGAAAGTTACGAATTTTTAAAGTTGAAGCATGAATCTACGAAGTCTGTTGCGAGGTTGATGACGTGGCTGCATCTGGGCTGCCCATCGCTGATGAAGGAATGCGCTTCGGATCTTGACACGTCGCCCTTCACATACACCCCACGTCCAAAGTCTGTACACCCCGCGTACCCTCGCCTTATCTCTTCCGATGTTGCGAGCCAGCTGGTGCGAAGCTGGCACCCTTATCCGAGACTACGCCCAGCGTAGCTGCTGGACGCGCCGCGTAGTCCGAGGCTGCTGGGGCTATAAATAGCATGCAAGCCATTCTGAATTTTCACTCCAAATCCACTTCTTTCTCTCACTAGTTTCTCTCTCTAGCTCATCTAAACCCCCTTAAACCCTAGAAAAACCCCTTAGCACCCTAGGGAAGCCCCGAGGCTCCCGGAGTCCCGAGAAAAAGGAGTTTTTCGGTTTCGAAACGCTGCTCCAATTAAGTTCCGGTTTTCGATAAAATTCGCTGTAAGTGTGCTACGCTTATGCAATTTTTAATATAGCTTTCAAATAATTATAGGAATGTTATTAGGTCCTTAAAATAATTATTTGGGCTATTATTATGAGTTATATTGAGCGTTATTAACGCTTAATAATAGTCAGACTAATTAATTTGTCGCGGTTATCGTTAGACTAAACCCTAGTGGTATTGGTACTAGGTTTTATCGAAGGAATATCATTTCGAGAGTATCGAAGCGCTGTCCGAGTGCTGAGTCACCACCCACTCAGGTGAGTGCATAGTTACTTTCAGCTTACACATAGATATGAAGTATTTTATATAAATTACATGTTGTGTGTGTATATTATTTGAATACTTGCTGTCTATGCTGGATGAACGTTTTATACATGTTTTAAAGGATTTAAACTGTATACGTATTTTATATACGCGAATATGTTGGGTATGAGATAGGTAGAAGAATAATGAGGGATAGAAGATGACGTGAGTATACATTAGCAGCTATGGACTTAGTACCTATTAGTCAGACGCTGGTAGCTATGGATTTAGTACCTGTTAGGAGTTGGTAGCTATGGACTTAGTACCTGTTGAACACTGGTAGCTATGGATTTAGTACCCGATGAGTAGGATATAGCAGCTATGGAATTAGTGCTCTACGAACGAACATTAGTAGCTATGGATTTAGTGCCAGTCCTATAACCCTGGGAGTAAAGGACTTCAGAATAAACGAAGGCAGAATAGATGACTCTTAGGTTAAATCCTTAAGAGTAAAGAAGATAACGGGGATGGGTAATTGGGTTAATTGTTTGATGATTGAACATAACAATTATATTATTGTGGGTTGAAAACCCTATGTACTCACCAGGTTTTCCAACCTGACCCACTCAGTTTATGTATATCACAGGTGACGAAGTGAAGTGACATTACACTGAGAGATTTAAAGAGATGTAGATCACTAGTGTAAATCATTGTAAGTTCTGTTTATGCTTATGTTTCGGTATTGACGAAGACATCCCAAACGTTTTAAAATGAAATAAATACGTTTCTCCGAAAATGTTTTAATAACGTATTTACCATGTTTTTCTAGGAACAAATTCCACAACCGTTTTTATAAAATGAAGTACTCTGATTTTTATAAAGCATAAACAAAATCGGTCTTTTCTGGCCGTGATTTTGGGGATGTCACAGTTGCTATCAGAGCATTAGTTTAAGCAAACTAGGAATATGGATTTATTTCTATACTTAAACTTAGAATGCTAAGCGATGCTTGTGAGGTGTGACTAGCTTATTTTAGGAATGATGCCTAAATTGCTTTTATGTGCTAAATGCTTTGTGCATGATATGTTGTTAATTGTTCGGATCTATGGTCTATTGCCGACCGGATCTGGAAACCTTATGTGTTTAGGATTCTAAGCGTTTAACTACAATATTAGAACTAGCATATAAACGTTTCGGGGTGATAAGGATGATTTAAGACGTCAATCCTAAATTAAGATCTAGATTCACCTTATTCCGTGTATAGATCAAGATGGCAAGAACCCGTAACGGAAACGTAAACGCAAATGGGAACAAAAACCAACCCCCAGTGGTTCAGCAGATACCTGTTGTAGAAGAAGTTGCGCCTGAGCCAGTCACCATGGCTGGAGTTCAAGCCATGATTCGGGCTATGTTGCCTGAACAAAGGGAAGAAATGAGACGGATGTTGAATAGGGACGAACCTACCGTACATGTTGAACCGACGGAGCCAGTTCCCGAGCAATCTGAGGAAGGGAACTACAGCCGCCAAGTGAGTCAAGTAGGGACTCAAGGTGAGCAAAGGGATGGCCCAGAAGGGAGAAACAACAAGGATGGGCGAATGTACAAGAATTTCTTGGGTGCGAAACCACCAAGCCTCTCAGGAAGCCCAAAGCCGGTTGAGATTATGGATTGGATCTCTGAGATGGAGATGGTGTTTGAGAGCTGCAGCTGTAATGAGAAATAGAAGACTGTCTTCGCAGTAAGACAACTGAAAACTGGGGTCTTGAGCTGGTGGAAGCTATTGGCAGATTCGATGCCACGAGGAGAAGCCTTAAGGATGTCGTGGGAAGAGTTTTTGGAACAGTTGAAAATGCAGTACTGCTCGGAGGTAGATCTGATAGACCTAAACAACGAGTTTCAGAACCTGAACAAAGGGAAGATGAATGTTGATGAGTATGCCACCGCATTCACCGAGAGGATGAAGCTATTCCCTTACTTGGTGCCTATTGAACTCTCCAAGATTGATAGGTTTGCTAATGGACTGCCCACTGACTTTGGCCCAATGGTCAAAATGGCAACTACCTTGAAAGCAGCTGTTAGGGCAGCTAAGAACGTAGAGGCCCAGATAAGAGAAAAGGGTCTAGAAAAAGATATGGCAGGAGAGAAGCGGAAGTTTGAAGGATCTTCGAGGACGAACAAGGAAAGCAAATTCTCAAAGCTAGGAGGAGGATATAGAGGTGAAGCGAGATGGTGTGATAAATGCAAGAAGAAGCATGGTGGGAAGTGCAACGAAGAAGTGACTTGTTACAAGTGTGGGAGGACTGGTCACTATTCCAAAGACTGCACACATGATGATAAGGTATGCTACGGATGTGGAGGCAAGGGGCACATGTCCAGAGACTGCCCAAGGAAAAATAAAGCAGCAAGACCAGAAACGCCACCAAGGCCAAGGGCATTTCACATGATCCTCGATGAAGCAGACAACCGTGCAAGGAATCAAGGATGAGGACTTCATATCGGAAGATCAAGTTATGTAGTAGCCATAGTATTTTATGATGTAGCCTATTAGAGGCATAGTCCAGGGTGAACTCGAACACCTATGTAATCGTTTCAAGAAATAATACAAAACCTTTGTTTTGTTATCTGATGTGTTGAATGATTGTGTGATTTGCTGCATGGTGACTTGGGAAACTGCGAGACAATACTTGGAACAAGTATGAGTAGGTGTGAATGGTAGTAGAGGCCTATACTACCGGAAGCATAAGACTCACACTTGGATCAGGGAAAGTCACAAGGTTACCAAGAAACTAGTAACTGATTTCGTTTTATTCAAGTGTGTTGTTACCATCGTTTCCGTAATGACTAAGAAGATTGTTGATATTCCGACCCTAGTGGTCATATCGAATTGAGTCCGACTACGCTAAGTATGCTATGTGGTTTAGAAAATCAAGGTCGATGTAGCGTCCGACTTAAACCAAACAATTGAAATCAAAACAATCAATAGAAATATCGTGCTCGTTGTTAATGAAGTTGGTAGCTAGAAATACCAAATGTTAAAGTGTGATTATATCACATTAGAACATGAAGGAAGGCGTAGCTTGTTTTAGAATTTAACTCTAAGAGACCTAAGTCTAAGTGTTGCAACATACGATGATAGGTCATGACACATCGATCCATAGTAGTAATAAAGGAAATCATCTCAAGTTCGTATCAAGTAAGGATTGAGATTGTGACTTCAAGGTCATAATTGGGAGTCTAGCCTGTGGTAGAGAGCAGGTGTACGATCGAATACTCTTACAGTCAATGAGTTTAAGAGATAGACTTGAAGGAATGTAGAAGTTATAATTATTACCTAGGATGAAGAGATGATGCATGGAGTCATTACATGAGCCCTATTTCGTTGATGAATCCGGGACGTAATCATCCTAAGGGGGAGATAATTGTAACGCCCGCAGATCCGGGCTAGTTAATTTAGAGGCAATAGGGGTCGAAAACGACTTTTCAAGAAAAAAAATTTTAGAATAAATAATCTTAACCAAGTTTTAGATTATGTCACAAGTTTTCCGTACATATAAGGAACGCCGAAATCCGAGTTATAACGAAGAAGTTATGACCCGTCGAAGTTTCGCGACAAAACCGGCACGATACCGGGAAGCGTAAATAGTGAATTTACGATAGAGTGAGATTTAGCCTTAGCAATATAAACAAAAGTCGTAGAATATGTTAAACTAAGAACATCGATAAAAAGAACGTCCAAATCTGACTTCGTATGAAGAAGTTATGATTTTTCGAAGTTTCGCATTAGTAGTGTACAACCCGAAATTCGAACATTAGATCGAGCGGTTTTTAGACGACACGACCTAAACGAGAATCGAAGATCTCGTTGAGAGTAGCGTAACGAGAAAAATATGGGCGAAAATGGATGTCGGATGAAGAAGTTATGTGGATTTAACGGACCAATCATGTCCCGGCCTGTTAATAATATAAAATTTAAAATCGAGCCAAAATTAGCCGACGAAGTCTAAACGAAAGTTGTAGAGTACGTTCCCACCTTCGCGTGGATATAAAGAACATCAAAAACGGTGTTTGTATGAGAAAGTTACGAATTTTTAAAGTTGAAGCATGAATCTACGAAGTCTGTTGCGAGGTTGATGACGTGGTTGCATCTGGGCCGCCCATCGCTGATGAAGGAACGCGCTTCGGATCTTGACATGTCGCCCTTCGCATATGCCCCGCGTCCAAAGTCTGTACGCCCCGCGTACCCTCGCCTTATCTCTTCCGATGTTGCGAGCCAGCTGGAGCGAAGCTGACACCCTTATTCGCGACTACGCCTAGCGTAGCTGCTGGACGCGCCGCGTAGTCCGAGGCTGCTGGGGCTATAAATAGCATGCAAGCCATTCCGAATTTTCACTCCAAATCCACTTCTTTCTCTCACTAGTTTCTCTCTCTAGCTCATCTAAACCCCCCTAAACCCTAGAAAAACCCCTTAGCACCCTAGGGAAGCCCCGAGGCTCCCGGAGTCCCGAGAAAAAGGAGTTTTTCGGTTTCGAAACGCTGCTCCAATTAAGTTCCGGTTTTCGATAAAATTCGCTGTAAGTGTGCTACGCTTATGCAATTTTTAATATAGCTTTCAAATAATTATAGGAATGTTATTAGGTCCTTAAAATAATTATTTGGGCTATTATAATGAGTTATATTGAGCGTTATTAACGCTTAATAATAGTCAGACTAATTAATTAGTCGCGGTTATCGTTAGACTAAACCCTAGTGGTATTGGTACTAGGTTTTATTGAAGGAATATCATTTTGAGAGTATCGAAGCGCTGTCCGAGTGCTGAGTCACCACCCACTCAGGTGAGTGCATAGTTACTTTCAGCTTACACATAGATATGAAGTATTTTATATAAATTACGTCCTTTGTGTGTATATTATTTGAATACTTGCTGTCTATGCTGGATGAACGTTTTATACATGTTTTAAAGGATTTAAACTATATACGTATTTTATATACGCGAATATGTTGGGTATGAGATGGGTAGAAGAATAATGAGAGATAGAAGATGACGTGAGTATACATTAGCAGCTTTGGACTTAGTACCTATTAGTCAGACGCTAGTAGCTATGGATTTAGTACCTGTTAGGAGTTGGTAGCTATGGACTTAGCACCTGTTGAACACTGGTAGCTATGGATTTAGTACCCGATGAGTAGGATATAGCAGCTATGGAATTAGTGCTCTACGAACGAACATCGGCAGCTATGGATTTAGTGCCAGTCCTATAACCCTGGAAGTAAGGGACTTCGGAATAAACGAAGGCAGGATAGATGACTCTTAACTTAAATCCTTCAGAGTAAAGAAGATAACGGAGATGGGTAATTGGGTTAATTGTTTGATGATTGAACATAACAACTATATTATTGTGGGTTGAAAACCCTATGTACTCACCAGGTTTCCCAACCTGACCCACTCAGTTTATGTATATCACAGGTGACGAAGTGAAGTGACATTACACTGAGAGATTTAAAGAGATGTAGATCACTAGTGTAAATCATTGTAAGTTCTGTTTATGCTTATGTTTCGGTATTGACTAAGATATCCCAAACGTTTTAAAATGAAATAAATACGTTTCTCCGAAAATGTTTTAATAACGTATTTGCCATGTTTTTCTGGGAACAAATTCCGCAACCTTTTTATAAAATGAAGTACTCTGATTTTTATAAAGCCTAAACAAAATCGGTCTTTTCTGGCCGTGATTTTGGGGATGTCACAGTTGGTATCAGAGCATTTGTTTAAGCGAACTAGGAATATGGATTTATTATTAGATTAAACTTAGAATGCTAAGCGATGATTGTGAGGTGTGAGCAGTAGCATATTTTAGGAATGATGCCTAAATTGCTTTTATGTGCTTGTCACACCCCCGAACCAGACGGCGGAAACGTCCGGGGGCTGTCGTGACTCAATTGAATACCACAACATTGAATATATATGAAACAAAACAACATTCGTCACCATTCATCAACATAGTACAACCAGTAGTGTTTACATGTCATACATTGTTTTAACATTACATTCCCCAAAAATTAATTTGTTCAGTTCATACAAAAATAAACTGCAACCGTCACTGAGTATGATTTCCCTTGATTCACTGGTTCCCTGAGAATACAAGTATTTTGAAAAACGTCAACATATGAAATGTTGGTGAGTTCATAAGTAGTGTTTGAAATCGAATGTTTATATTTCTTGAAAAACCACCAGAAAATCCGATATTTTCTGAAAAGAAAAGCTTTCGAAAACGTTTGTGAAGATCCATAGGTATGCTTGTTTGTTTCTATACTTGTAAAAAAATGTTCATTGAAGATGTATGCGTTTCAAATCTGTATGTAATAAAAACCCTAGGGAAACCCGATGTTCCCCTAGTTCTTTTGGAATCCATTAAGTTGCGTTGAAACCATTACGAAAATAGCAGTGTCAGTCCCAGGCGACGTTGGAAGGTTCTCGAGCAATGATTATTTACTACAAACCCGCATTACACAAACGCCCAGTTTATAGTTATACTAACGAACCCGAAGGCGTCGTCCGTACTAATCACGTTATCCAATCGCCCGGACTAAGTGTAGTCCCACATCCGAAGAGAAAGAGGTCACGAAGACCCCGGTGACTCCATTAACCGGTTGGGGAAAATATGCGTGCGAGGGGTCCCCGACCCGCCTCGTAAAATATGCAGACTCTTCTAGCAATACCATGGACCATTGGGGACCAGTGGTACAAGCCATTGAAAGTCACTCTACGTTGTGCCAAGTCGGTAAAACTCAACACTCCGTAGAAAATATGTGTCTTCGGGCCTTAAGATCAGGTCATTGGGCTAGCTAGGCCCAACAAGCAAGATTTTACACTTTTGGGGCCCGAAGATGGTGCGTAGACGTCTGTGCACACTCGTATGTATATGTATTACCAATCGTTATTTGTATGTATCGAAGAGTTAGTAGTTGTAGATTTCCATTGGCTCGAGACCGAGCCAATTCGTTTAACAACGACTTTTGGTATTGTAATGAGTTGTATTTCGTCGATAGTCGCGGTGTCATTATTTGATCAAATTGTACATATTGAATTAGCCTTGAAATATTTCTGTTTTCAGCCCCTCAGTATTTGTAAAATTTACATTTTTAACCCTTTTATTGCAATATTTACCGGTTTGGTCCTTAAACTATTTTTCTTGACATTTTAACACCAAAAATTATTGAAATTAATATTTTTCAGCATATTTTTCATAGAAAACAGTTTAAGTCCCTGAAAATGCAGTTTTTCTCGGTTTTAGCCCATCTTCTCGCAATTTTGACAATTTTGGCCCAAATTGGAAAAATTTTGCAACTTTGGTCCTTTTTAAATTTAAAAAGCATTTTAAACCTTTGAAAAGGATTTGGAACACTTATAGTCCACTGTTTTACAGAAAGTTACAGTTTTGGCTCTCCAAAACAGAAAAATTCGCATAATGGGCCTTATTGGGCCGAAATTTTCATTTTTAGCCCATTAAGCTTGGAATTTATGTTTTTAATCCCCTAAATGAGTATATTTCCAGAAATTTATTTATAGAAACTGTTTTGGCACACTTCATCCATCAGAATCTGTGAAATGTCAATTTGGGCCCTTATTTTTGCATTTTTCACATTTTAGGCCCAAAATTTGTGTTTTTAACCCAAAGAAAATTATTACTAAACCACTTAGCCATTTTTCTTGAAGCACTTTGTGTTTAGAAATATATTTGAAGCTAAAATCATTTAACACAAGATATATCTCGGTTTTGATGGGTTTTAAGGCTAGATCCAACATAAAAACACATAAAAACATACATATAAGCATGGAAATCATACAAGGCATACAAACACATATAGATCTACACTTTCACTTGTATTCCCCCCCCCCCCCACAAAACTCATAAAAACAGAAAATAGGGGTATGAATCTCACCTTGGGGTGTTGACTCGGTTTTTGGAAGAAAAGATGGAAGAAAAATGAAGTGTTTTTGGCCTTGGCTCCCTTTGATGAAGATCTTGAGTTTTGAGATGATTCTAGGGTGTAAGATCACGATTTTTGTATAGATTAGGGAAGGATTTTGATAACAAAAGAATTTAAACCATAGATCTATGCATAATCTTACCTTAGATGAAGAATATTGTAGAGATTTCCTCTTGAAAGCTTCCTAGAACTCGAGATTTTGGAGAGGGAAGAGGAAGAAGTCTTGAGTGAATTTTGGAGAGAGTTTGTGAGTGTTTTGTGTGTGTGTGGTGTTGCTCTCGGCCAAACAAGAAATAAGAGGGAGGGAAGAATGGAAGTGATCTTTGAAGTGAAATGCATGGAGAAATGAGAAAATGCATGGATATCCTATGGGTAAAGATGAGGTGTCACTTGAAAGTCAACTCCTTCTTGGGTTTGGGCCTTGGGCCGAGAATGGGAAGGAAAAAAAAGATTTTTGGGCTTTTTGCTCCTAAGCCCAATATTAGTGTTAATTAGGGTGTGTTTTAAGCTTAAGAGAATGTAGTAGGATTTTTATGTTTTTCTTGAACTAGTTTTAGGTTATTCATGTATCAAAGCTCTTAATCCATTTCATTCTAGGCCCAACATGACCTAAAAGGTTAAAATAAATAAGTGTGGGTCCAATTAGAGTCCAATTAGGGCTCTAAGCCCATGATAGTCTAGCTGGAAGCTTATTGGCCCATTTGGATCCAATAAGGAAGTTCTAGCCTAAATTAGACTTAATAAAAACTTCTAGGGTCTCCAATTGTTTGATGACTATTTGTAGTACTTGCATGATGTATTTGATTGAAGTTTTTGATTCACATTAACTTGAATGTATAGATTACATAGCTTAAAATTTACAGTTGTGACATCATCCCCCCGTTAGAGGGAATTTCGTCCCGAAATTCTGTTTGAAAGCTAGATTTGAGGATTATTAGAATAGGTGCGGGTACTTCTGCTTCATTTGATCCTCGCGTTCCCACGTGAATTCTGGCCCACGCTTTGCGTTCCACCGTACCTTCACGATCGGGATGCGACTTTGTTTAGTACGCTTCACCTCCCTGTCCATGATTTCGATTGGTTCTTCGACGAACAGGAGATTCTCATTGATTTCGATTTCGTCAAGAGGAATGACGAGAGTTTCATCTGATAGGCACTTTTTCAGATTAGAAACATGAAACACGGGGTGTACACCGTTTAGCTCCGGGGGTAGTTGTAGTCTGTAGGCTACTGGACCTATTCGGGCGACGATTTCGAAAGGTCCAATGTACCGTGGGTTTAGCTTTCCTCGTTTTCCGAAACGTATAACCCCTTTCCAGGGTGAGACCTTCAACAATACTCGATCACCGACCTGGAACTCTAAGGGCTTTCGCCGTTTATCAGTGTAGCTCTTTTGCCGGTCACGCGATGCCTGTAATCGAGCTTTGATCTGGACAATCTTTTCTGTGGTCTCGCGAATGATTTCCGGTCCTGTCATTGCCCTATCCGACGTATGTGTTCTTGCTAGCTGGGTGTCACCTACTTCAGCCCAACATAACGGTGATCTACACTTACGCCCGTACAGTGCTTCGAAAGGGGCCACCTTAATGCTCGAATGATAACTATTGTTATATGAAAACTCGATCAACGGTAGGTGGGTATCCCAAGACTTTCCGAAGTCTATCACACATGCACGAAGCATGTCTTCAAGCGTCTGAATGGTTCGTTCGCTTTGACCGTCCGTTTGTGGGTGATACGCGGTGCTCATATCAAGATGAGTTCCCATGGCCTTGTGGAGCGACTGCCAAAAGCGTGACGTGAACCTACTGTCCCTATCCGAGATGATAGACTTTGGCACTCCATGAAGTCTTACAATCTCTCGTAGGTACAAACGCGTCAGCCTCTCCATCTTGTAGGATTCTTTGATTGGCAGGAAATGGGCAGATTTCGTCAGTCGGTCGATTATTACCCATATGGTGTCCAATCCGTCCGACGTCTTGGGCAGCTTGGTCACGAAGTCCATAGAAATCCCCTCCCATTTCCACTCAGGGATTGCCGGTTGCTGTAACAATCCGGAAGGTTTCTGGTATTCCATTTTTACTTTGGCACACGTAAGGCACTTACTAACATAAGTTGCGATTTCCGCCTTCATGTTAGGCCACCAATAGTGCTGCTTAATGTCCAAATACATCTTGTCCGAACCAGGATGAATGGAGTATCGTGTCTTGTGGGCTTCCTTCATAACGATCTCCCTGAATCCTCCGATTTTTGGAACCCAAATACGGTTCATGAAGTAGTATACCCCATTCTCTTTGACTTCCAGGTTCTTCTCCATTCCGCGTAATGCCTCGCTAGTTCTATTTTCCGCTTTCATAGCCTCTGCCTGGACTGATGCAATTTGAACGGTCAGATGAGACTGAATGGTTATCGAGTGCGTTTTCGTACGGCGATTTGTGTATTCCTTCCGACTTAATGCGTCAGCTACCACGTTGGCCTTGCCTGGATGGTACTTGATCTCGCATTCGTTGTCGTTTAACAATTCCACCCATCTTCGTTGTCTCATGTTCAGCTCCTTCTGATTCAAGATGTGCTGGAGGCTCTTGTGGTCCGTAAAGATGGTGCACTTTGTACCGTACAGGTAGTGCCTCCAAATTTTTAGAGTGAAGACCACGGCTCCCAGTTCTAGGTCATGGGTCGTGTAATTTACTTCGTGCGTCTTTAGTTGACGGGACGCATATGCTATCACTCTTCCACGTTGCATGAGAACGCAACCTAAGCCTTGATTTGACGCGTCACAGTAAACTACAAAATCTTCCGTTCCTTCGGGTAGAGATAGTTCAGGAGCGCTACAAAGAGCTTGCTTCAAGGTTCGAAACGCAATCTCTTGTCGGTCTGTCCACTTGAATGGCACACTCTTTTGCGTAAGTAAGGTAAGTGGCTTGGCGATTTTAGAGAAGTTTTGGATGAATCTCCTATAGTAGCCTGCTAGGCCTAAGAACTGACGAATTTTCCGTGGGCGTAGTCGGAGTTGCCCATCCTTCCACAGCTTTGACCTTAGAGGGATCCACATGAATTCCTTCTTGGCTAACTACGTGGCCTAAGAAATTCACACTCCGAAGCCAGAACTCGCACTTGGAGAGTTTGGCGTAAAGCTTTTCCGTGCGCAGAGTCTCTAAAATTTGTCGGAGATGTCGGCCATGCTCCTCTTTGCTTCGAGAATAGACGAGAATGTCATCGATAAACACAATGACGAAGTTGTCCAGAAACGGTCGACAGATTCGATTCATTAGGTCCATAAATGCGGCAGGTGCATTTGTTAGACCGAAGGGCATTACGACGAATTCATAATGTCCATAGCGGGTTCGGAAAGCGGTTTTAGGAATATCTTCTTCTCGGACCTTGAGTTGATGGTATCCGGACCGTAGATCTATTTTAGAAAAATAGCTAGCTCCTTGGAGCTGGTCGAATAGATCATCGATTCGTGGGAATGGGTAGCGGTTTTTGACAGTGAGTTTGTTTAACTCTCTGTAATCGATGCACATCCTGAAAGATCCATCCTTCTTTTTGACAAAGAGCACCGGAGCTCCCCATGGCGAGTAGCTAGGTCGGATAAATCCCTTGTCCAGAAGCTCACTGAGTTGGCTGGATAATTCCTGCATTTCAGCAGGTGCCAACCGATGTGGTGATTTAGCGAGGGGAGTTGCTCCTGGAACGAGGTCGATTCGGAATTCAACCTGTCTCTCTGGGGGTACTCCTGGAAGATCTTCGGGAAACATGTCCGGAAATTCACACGCTACCGGAATGTCTTGGATGTTAGTTTCTTCTTTGGTCTTGTCCACTATGTGGGCCAAGAATGCCAAATTGTTCTTTCGCAAGTGTTTTTGCGCTTTGATGCACGAGATGAGGCGGAGATTCGTACTAGGTTTGTCTCCGTAAATTACTAGGGTTTCGTGATTTGGGAGACGAAGGCGAACGGCCTTCTCGTGGCAAATAATCTCAGCATGGTGGGGGCTTAACCAATCCATGCCGATAATCACATTGAAACTCCTAATTGATACTGGCATTAGGTCTATTCGAAAGACGTGCTGGTTAAGGGTTAGGGTACATCCGATGTAGATCTCCCTAGTGGATTCGGTTTTCCCATTAGCCATTTCCACCGTATAGGTTTCATTTAGCTTCTGGGGTTGTTGTTTTAGTAAATGTTTAAACTTCCCGCTTACGAAACTTCGCTCCGCTCCGGTATCAAATAAGATGCATGCATAAGTGTGGTTTAGGAGGAACGTACCGGTCACAACTGCGGGGTCCTGAACTGCATCACTCTGACCCATAGTCAGCATTCTTCCTGCTCCTCTGTTTCCTGAGTTGTTGTTGTTGTTAGGGCAGTCTCGACGGAAATGTCCCGTCCTTCCACACCCGAAACAGGTGTGGCTAGGCCCTGCGTTGTTGCCGCCGGCATTGGTGTTGTTGATGTTGCGGTGATTGTTGTTGTTGTTCTGGTTGTCTCCCTGACTCTGGTTCTGAGAAGGATAAGTCCTGCAGAACTTTGCAGTGTGTCCCCTTCGGTTGCAACTGGTGCAATGGAACTCCTTACATTCTCCATGATGATGGAAACTGCACTTATTGCACTTGGGAGCGCTACCAGAATAGGGCCTTGAAGCATTTGAAGCAGCTGAGGCTGGAGCATGTGAGGTGACTGGAACCGGCGCAGTAACAGCGTTAACTGCCACTGTTTGTTGCCTTTTTGAGGTCTCGGGGCCCTGACGCCCCTTCCTCTTGTGGTTCCATCCTTTCTTACCATCGCTCTCCTTCTTCTTCTCGGTCTCCACTGGTTTTTCGCCCTTTTTGTGGTTATGATCATATAGCCTCTTTGCCAATCTCTTCGCGCTGTCAAACGTTTCAGGGTTGGCAGCTATCACGTTCCCTTGAATGGGGGATGTCAGTCCCCAAATGAATCGTTCAATCTTCTTTCCCTCTGATGTGATCATACCCGGGCATAACAGGGATAGTTCGCTGAATCTCGATATGTAAGCATCGATGTTCCCATTCTGCACCGTGAGATTCCAAAGCTCCTGCTCCATCTTCTGTATTTCACCTCGGGGGCAGTACTCAGCCGTCAACATCTCTTTCATTTCCGTCCAGGGTATAGAGTTGGCAACAGGGAGTGTCATAGCTTCTATGTGGCCATTCCACCAAGTGAGTGCTTGGTCCACGAAAGTGCAGGCCGCGAACTTCACCTTCATCTGCTCGGGGCACTCGCATATCTCGAACACCGACTCTACCTTCTCGATCCATCGCTTTAGAGCGATCACTCCCCCAGTGCCGTTGAAAGTTCGGGGTTTAGCGTTCGCAAAATCCTTGTAGGTGCACGTTTTAGTGAGCCCTTGGTTCGTCCCGTTGTTCGAACTTCCGGAGCCTTGACCATTGCCTCCTCCATTGTTTCCTCGGTGAAGTTGTGCCATAGCTGCTGTGACCGCAGCAGACACGGCTGCCTGGAAAGCAGTGGAGTCAACTTCGGGCGGGGTTGGTTCGGGATTTCCGCGAGTAGGTCGGAGAGGCATCTTCTTGTCATGAAACGGAGAGATGTTGAGTGTACGTGGTTTCGGTGAGGTTGTGATCCTACTAACTAGGGGTATGGTACGGACTTAAGTACTTCTATCATTTAGCACACAATCCTAGATTCGCAACACATAGCAAACACGTAAAAGTTCACTAATATTATCCTATGTCTCTTCCACTATTGCAGACTAAACATACATTCTCTTTTTGGTGATAAAGGGTATAGTTTTAGGTTCCCTGGCTATTCCGATCTCATCAAGACGTGTGTTAGTTTTACCTTGGAGAGAATGTAGTTGATCAGGCTACATTCACTCCTTGGTATCACTAAGAACAGTCCCGAGTTAACCGAGATACCAGCATTATGGTGTTTGATTCAGCGTTAGGTCCTTACTCCTAATGCAGGCAAGTGTATTTTATTTATTTGTTTTGTTCAGAGTTATGTTAGTCCTTCTTTTTGGTTTATAGTTGCATATCAATGTATGGCTCGACATGCTAGTTCACTATAAACAAAGCTCTGATACCAACCTGTCACACCCCCGAACCAGACGGCGGAAACGTCCGGGGGCTGTCGTGACTCAATTGAATACCACAACATTGAATATATATGAAACAAAACAACATTCGTCACCATTCATCAACATAGTACAACCAATAGTGTTTACATGTCATACATTGTTTTAACATTACATTCCCCAAAAATTAATTTGTTCAGTTCATACAAAAATAAACTGCAACCGTCACTGAGTATGATTTCCCTTGATTCACTGGTTCCCTGAGAATACAAGTATTTTGAAAAACGTCAACATATGAAATGTTGGTGAGTTCATAAGTAGTGTTTGAAATCGAATGTTTATATTTCTTGAAAAACCACCAGAAAATCCGATATTTTCTGAAAAGAAAAGCTTTCGAAAACGTTTGTGAAGATCCATAGGTATGCTTGTTTGTTTCTATACTTGTAAAAAAATGTTCATTGAAGATGTATGCGTTTCAAATCTGTATGTAATAAAAACCCTAGGGAAACCCGATGTTCCCCTAGTTCTTTTGGAATCCATTAAGTTGCGTTGAAACCATTACGAAAATAGCAGTGTCAGTCCCAGGCGACGTTGGAAGGTTCTCGAGCAATGATTATTTACTACAAACCCGCATTACACAAACGCCCAGTTTATAGTTATACTAACGAACCCGAAGGCGTCGTCCGTACTAATCACGTTATCCAATCGCCCGGACTAAGTGTAGTCCCACATCCGAAGAGAAAGAGGTCACGAAGACCCCGGTGACTCCATTAACCGGTTGGGGAAAATATGCGTGCGAGGGGTCCCCGACCCGCCTCGTAAAATATGCAGACTCTTCTAGCAATACCATGGACCATTGGGGACCAGTGGTACAAGCCATTGAAAGTCACTCTACGTTGTGCCAAGTCGGTAAAACTCAACACTCCGTAGAAAATATGTGTCTTCGGGCCTTAAGATCAGGTCATTGGGCTAGCTAGGCCCAACAAGCAAGATTTTACACTTTTGGGGCCCGAAGATGGTGCGTAGACGTCTGTGCACACTCGTATGTATATGTATTACCAATCGTTATTTGTATGTATCGAAGAGTTAGTAGTTGTAGATTTCCATTGGCTCGAGACCGAGCCAATTCGTTTAACAACGACTTTTGGTATTGTAATGAGTTGTATTTCGTCGATAGTCGCGGTGTCATTATTTGATCAAATTGTACATATTGAATTAGCCTTGAAATATTTCTGTTTTCAGCCCCTCAGTATTTGTAAAATTTACATTTTTAACCCTTTTATTGCAATATTTACCTGTTTGGTCCTTAAACTATTTTTCTTGACATTTTAACACCAAAAATTATTGAAATTAATATTTTTCAGCATATTTTTCATAGAAAACAGTTTAAGTCCCTGAAAATGCACTTTTTCTCGGTTTTAGCCCATCTTCTCGCAATTTTGACAATTTTGGCCCAAATTGGAAAATTTTTGCAACTTTGGTCCTTTTTAAATTTAAAAAGCATTTTAAACCTTTGAAAAGGATTTGGAACACTTATAGTCCACTGTTTTACAGAAAGTTACAGTTTTGGCCCTCCAAAACAGAAAAATTCGCATAATGGGCCTTATTGGGCCGAAATTTTCATTTTTAGCCCATTAAGCTTGGAATTTATGTTTTTAATCCCCTAAATGAGTATATTTCCAGAAATTTATTTATAGAAACTGTTTTGGCACACTTCATCCATCAGAATCTGTGAAATGTCAATTTGGGCCCTTATTTTTGCATTTTTCACATTTTAGGCCCAAAATTTGTGTTTTTAACCCAAAGAAAATTATTACTAAACCACTTAGCCATTTTTCTTGAAGCACTTTGTGTTTAGAAATATATTTGAAGCTAAAATCATTTAACACAAGATATATCTCGGTTTTGATGGGTTTTAAGGCTAGATCCAACATAAAAACACATAAAAGCATACATATAAGCATGGAAATCATACAAGGCATACAAACACATATAGATCTACACTTTCACTTGTATTCCCCCCCCCCCCCCCCACAAAACTCATAAAAACAGAAAATAGGGGTATGAATCTCACCTTGGGGTGTTGACTCGGTTTTTGGAAGAAAAGATGGAAGAAAAATGAAGTGTTTTTGGCCTTGGCTCCCTTTGATGAAGATCTTGAGTTTTGAGATGATTCTAGGGTGTAAGATCACGATTTTTGTATAGATTAGGGAAGGATTTTGATAACAAAAGAATTTAAACCATAGATCTATGCATAATCTTACCTTAGATGAAGAATATTGTAGAGATTTCCTCTTGAAAGCTTCCTAGAACTCGAGATTTTGGAGAGGGAAGAGGAAGAAGTCTTGAGTGAATTTTGGAGAGAGTTTGTGAGTGTTTTGTGTGTGTGTGGTGTTGCTCTCGGCCAAACAAGAAAGAAGAGGGAGGGAAGAATGGAAGTGATCTTTGAAGTGAAATGCATGGAGAAATGAGAAAATGCATGGATATCCTATGGGTAAAGATGAGGTGTCACTTGAAAGTCAACTCCTTCTTGGGTTTGGGCCTTGGGCCGAGAATGGGAAGGAAAAAAAAGATTTTTGGGCTTTTTGCTCCTAAGCCCAATATTAGTGTTAATTAGGGTGTGTTTTAAGCTTAAGAGAATGTAGTAGGATTTTTATGTTTTTCTTGAACTAGTTTTAGGTTATTCATGTATCAAAGCTCTTAATCCATTTCATTCTAGGCCCAACATGACCTAAAAGGTTAAAATAAATAAGTGTGGGTCCAATTAGAGTCCAATTAGGGCTCTAAGCCCATGATAGTCTAGCTGGAAGCTTATTGGCCCATTTGGATCCAATAAGGAAGTTCAAGCCTAAATTAGACTTAATAAAAACTTCTAGGGTCTCCAATTGTTTGATGACTATTTGTAGTACTTGCATGATGTATTTGATTGAAGTTTTTGATTCACATTAACTTGAATGTATAGATTACATAGCTTAAAATTTACAGTTGTGACAGTGCTAAATGCTTTGTGCATGATATGTTGTTAATTGTTCGGATCTATGGTCTATTGCCGACCGAATCTGGAAACCTTATGTGTTTAGGATTCTAAGCGTTTAACTACGATATCAGAACTAGCATATAAATGTTTCGAGGTGATAAGGATGATTTCAGACGTCAATCCTAAATTAAGATCTAGATTCACCTTATTCGGTGTATAGATCACGATGGCAAGAACCCGTAGCGGAAACGTAAACGCAAATGGGAACAGAAACCAACCCCCAGTGGTTCAGCAGATACCTGTTGTAGAAGAAGTTGCGCCTAAGCCAGTCACCATGGCTGGAGTTCAAGCCATGATTCGGGCTATGTTGGCTGAACAAAGGGAAGAAATGAGACGGATGTTGAATAGGGACGAACCTACCGTACATGTTGAACCGACGGAGCTAGTTCCCGAGCAATCTGAGGAAGGACACTACAGCCGCCAAGTGAGTCAAGTAGGGACTCAAGGTGAGTAAAGGGATGGCCTAGAAGGGAGAAACAACAAGGTTGGGCGAATGTACAAGAATTTCTTGGGTGCGAAACCACCAAGCCTCTCAAGAAGCCAAAAGTCGGTTGAGATTATGGATTGGATGTCTGAGATGGAGATGGTGTTTGAGAGCTACAACTGTAATGAGAAACAAAAGACTGTCTTCGCAGTAAGACAGCTGAAAACTGGGGTCTTGAGCTGGTGGAAGCTATTGGCAGATTCGATGCCACGAGGAGAAGCCTTAAGGATGTCGTGGGAAGAGTTTTTGGAACAGTTGAAAATGCAGTACTGCTCAGAGGTAGATCTGATAGACCTAAACAACGAGTTTCAAAACCTGAAGAAAGGGAAGATGAGTGTTGATGAGTATGCCACCGCATTCACCGAGAGGATGAAGCTATTCCCTTACTTGGTGCCTACTGAACTCTCCAAGATTGATAGGTTTGCTAACGGACTGCCCACTGACTTTGGCCCAATGGTCAAAATGGCAACTACCTTGAAAGCAGCTGTTAGGGCAGCTAAGAACGTAGAGGCCCAGATAAGAGAAAAGGGTCTAGAAAAAGATAAGGCAGGAGAGAAGAGGAAGTTTGAAGGATCTTCGAGGACGAACAAGGAAAGAAAATTCTCAAAGCTAGGAGGAGGAGATAGAGGTGAAGCGAGATGGTGTGATAAATGCAAGAAGAAGCATGGTGGGAAGTGCAACGAAGAAGTGACTTGTTACAAGTGTGGGAGGACTGGTCACTATTCCAAAGACTGCACACATGATGATAAGGTATGCTACGGATGTGGAGGCAAGGGGCACATGTCCAGAGACTGCCCAAGGAAAAATAAAGCAGCAAGACCAGAAACGCCACCAAGGCCAAGGGCATTTCACATGTTCCACGACGAAGCAGAAAACCGTGCGAGGAATCAAGGATGAGGACTTCATATCGGAAGATCAAGTTATGTAGTAGCCATAGTATTTTATGATGTAGCCTATTAGAGGCATAGTCCAGGGTGAACTCGAACACCTATGTAATCGTTTCAAGAAATAATATAAAACCTTTGTTTTGTTATTTGATGTGTTGAATGATTGTGTGATTTGCTGCATGGTGACTTGGGAAACTACGAGACAATACTTGGAACAAGTATGAGTATGTGTGAATGGTAGTAGAGGCATATACTACCGGAAGCACAGGACTCACACTTGGATCAGGGAAAGTCACAAGGTTACCAAGAAACTAGTAATTGATTTCGTTTTATTCAAGTGTGTTGTTACCATCGTTTCCGTAATGACTAAGAAGATTGTTGATATTCCGACCCTAGTGGTCATATCGAATTGAGTCCGACTACGCTAAGTATGCTATGTGGTTTAGAAAATCAAGGTCGATGTAGCGTCCGACTTAAACCAAACAATTGAAATCAAAATGATCAATAGAAATATCGTGCTCGTTGTTAAAGAAGTTGGTAGCTAGAAATACCAAATGTTAAAGTGTGATTATATCACATTAGAACATGAAGGAAGGCATAGCTTGTTTTAGAATTTAACTCTAAGAGACCTAAGTCTAAGTGTTGCAACATACGATGATAGGTCATGACACATCGATCCATAGTAGTAATAAAAGAAATCATCTGAAGTTCGTATCCAGTAGGGATTGATATTGTGACTAGAAGGTCATAATTGGGAGTCTAGCCTGTGGTAGAGAGCAGGTGCACGATCGAATACTCTTACAGTCAATGAGTTTAAGAGATAGACTTGAAGGAATGTAGAAGTTATAATTATTACCTAGGATGAAGAGATGACGCATGAAGTCATTACATGAGCCCTATTTCGTTGAAGATTCCGGGACGTAATCATCCTAAGGGGGAGATAATTGTAACGCCCGCAGATCCGGGCTAGTTAATTTAGAGGCAATAGGGGTCGAAAACGACTTTTCAAGAAAAGATTATTGAGAATAAATAATCGTAACCAAGTTGTAGATTATGTCACAAGGTTTTCGTACATATAAGGAACGTCGAAATCCGAGTTATAACGAAGAAGTTATGACCCGTCGAAGTTTCGCGACAGAACCGGCACGATACCGTGAAGCGTAAATAGTGAATTTACGATACAGTGAGATTTAGCCTTAGCAATATAAACGAAAGTCGTAGAATATGTTAAACTAAGAACATCGATAAAAAGAACGCCCAAATCTGACTTCGTATGAAGAAGTTATGATTTTTCGAAGTTTCGCGTTAGCAGTGTACAGCCCGAAATTCGAACATTAGATCGAGCGGTTTTTAGAAGACACGACCTAAACAAGAATCGAAGATCTCGTTGAGAGTAGTGTAACGAGAAAAATATGGGCGAAAACAGATGTCGGCTGAAGAAGTTATGAGGATTTAACGGACCAATCATGTCCCGGCCTGTTAATAATATAAAATTTAAAATCGAGCCAAAATTAGCCGACAAAGTCTAAACTAAAGTTGTAGAGTACGTTCCCACCTTCGCGTGGATATAAAGAACGTCAAAAACGGAGTCCGTATGAGAAAGTTACGATTTTTTAAAGTTGAAGCATGAATCTATGAAGTCTGTTGCGAGGTTGATGACGTGGCTGCATCTGGGCCGCCCATCGCTGATGAAGGAACGCGCTTCGGATCTTGACACGTCACCCTTCGCATACGCCCCACGTCCAAAGTCTGTACGCCCCGCGTACCCTCGCCTTATCTCTTCCGATGTTGCGAGCCAGCTGGTGCGAAGCTGGCACCCTTATCTGAGACTACGCCCAGCGTAACTACTGGACGCGCCGCGTAGTCCGAGGCTGCTGGGGCTATAAATAGCATGCGAGCCATTCCGAGTTTTTCACTCCAAATCCACTTCTTTCTCTCACTAGTTTCTCTCTCTAGCTCATCTAAACCCCCCTAAACTCTAGAAAAACCCCTTAGCACCCTAGGGAAGCCCCGAGGCTCCCGAAGTCCCGAGAAAAAGGAGTTTTTCGGTTTCGAAACGCTGCTCCAATTAAGCTCCGGTTTTCGATAAAATTCGCTGTAAGTGTGCTACGCTTACGCAATTTTTAATATAGCTTTCAAATAATTATAGGAATGTTATTAGGTCCTTAAAATAATTATTTGGGCTATTATTATGAGTTATATTGAGCGTTATTAACGCTTAATAATAGTCAGACTAATTAATTTGTCACGGTTATCGTTAGACTAAACCCTAGTGGTATTGGTACTAGGTTTTATCGAAGGAATATCATTTCGAGAGTATCGAAGCGCTGTCCGAGTGCTGAGTCACCACCCACTCAGGTGAGTGCATAGTTACTTTCAGCTTACACATAGATATGAAGTATTTTATATAAATTACGTGCTGTGTGTGTATATTATTTGAATACTTGCTGTCTATTCTGGATGAACGTTTTATACATGTTTTAAAGGATTTAAACTGTATACGTATTTTATATACGTGAATATGTTGGGTATGAGATAGGTAGAACAATAATGAGAGATAGAAGATGACGTGAGTATACATTAGCAGCTATGGACTTAGTACCTATTAGTCAGACGCTGGTAGCTATGGATTTAGTACCTGTTAGGAGTTGGTAACTATGGACTTAGTACCTGTTGAACACTGGTAGCTATGGATTTAGTACCCGATGAGTAGGTTATAGCAGCTATGGAATTAGTGCTCTACGAACGAACATCGGCAGCTATGGATTTAGTGCCAATCCTATAACCCTGGAAGTAAGGGACTTCGAAATAAACGAAGGCAGGATAGATGACTCTTAGGTTAAATCCTTAAGAGTAAAGAAGATAATGGGGATGGGTAATTGGGTTAATTGTTTGATGATTGAACATAACAATTATATTATTGTGGGTTGAAAACCCTATGTACTCACCAGGTTTTCCAACCTGACCCACTCAGTTTATGTATATCACAGGTGACGAAGTGAAGTGACATTACGCTGAGAGATTTAAAGAGATGTAGTATAAATCATTGTGACATCACTAGTGTAAATCATTGTAAGTTCTGTTTATGCTTATGTTTCGGTATTGACGAAGACATCCCAAACGTTTTAAAATGAAATAAATACGTTTCTCCGAAAATGTTTTAATAACGTATTTACCATGTTTTTCTGGGAACAAATTCCGCAACCTTTTTATAAAATGAAGTACTCTGATTTTTATAAAGCATAAACAAAATCGGTCTTTTCTGGCCGTGATTTTGGGGATGTCACAGTTGGTATCAGAGCATTAGTTTAAGCGAACTAGGAATATGGATTTATTTCTAGACTTAAACTTAGAATGTTAAGCGATGATTGTGAGGTGTGAGCACTAGCTTATTTTAGGAATGATGCCTAAATTGCTTTTATGTGCTAAATGCTTTGTGCATGATATGTTGTTAATTGTTCGGATCTATGGTCTACTGTCGACCGGATCTGGAAACCTTATGTTTTTAGGATTCTAAGCGTTTAACTACGATATTAGAACTAGCATATAAACGTTTCGGGGTGATAAGGATGATTTCAGACGTCAATCCTAAATTAAGATCTAGATTCACCTTATTCGGTGTATAGATCAAGATGGCAAGAACCCGTAGCGGAAACATAAACGCAAATGGGAACAGAACCCAACCCCCAGTGGTTCAGCAGATACCTGTTGTAAAAGAAGTTGCGCTTGAGCCAGTCACCATGGCTGGAGTTCAAGCCATGATTCGGGCTATGTTGGCTGAACAAAGGGAAGAAATGAGACGGATGTTGAATAGGGACGAACCTACCGTACATGTTGAACCGACGGAGCCAGTTCCCGAGCAATCTGAGGAAGGGAACTACAGCCGCCAAGTGAGTCAAGTAGGGACTCAAGGTGAGCAAAGGGATGGCCCAGAAGGGAGAAACAACAAGGATGGGCGAATGTACAAGAATTTCTTGGGTGCGAAACCACCAAGCCTCTCAGGAAGCCCAAAGCCGGTTGAGATTATGGATTGGATCTCTGAGCTGGAGATGGTGTTTGAGAGTTGCAGCTGTAATGAGAAACAGAAGACTGTCTTCGCAGTAAGACAGCTGAAAACTAGGGTCTTGAGCTGGTGGAAGCTATTGGCAG
The DNA here is from genome assembly GCF_002870075.4 of Lactuca sativa. Classification (NCBI taxonomy): domain Eukaryota; kingdom Viridiplantae; phylum Streptophyta; class Magnoliopsida; order Asterales; family Asteraceae; genus Lactuca; species Lactuca sativa. Next base: position 302,680,043 of record NC_056630.2, on the reverse strand, counting down.
ATTCGATGCCACGAGGAGAAGCCTTAAGGATGTCGTGGGAAGAGTTTTTGGAGCAGTTGAAAACGCAGTACTGCTCGGAGGTAGATCTGATAGACCTAAACAACGAATTTCAGAACCTGAAGAAAGGGAAGATGAGTGTTGATGAGTATGCCACCGCATTCACCGAGAGGATGAAGCTATTCCCTTACTTGGTGCCTACTGAACTCTCCAAGATTGATAGGTTTGCTAACGGACTGCCCACTGACTTTGGCCCAATGGTCAAAATGGAAACTACCTTGAAAGCAGCTGTTAGGGCAGCTAAGAATGTAGAGGCCCAGATAAGAGAAAAGGGTCTAGAAAAAGATAAGGCATGAGAGAAGCGGAAGCTTGAAGGATCTTCGAGGACGAACAAGGAAAGCAAATTCTCAAAGCTAGGAGGAGGAGATAGAGGTGAAGCGAGATGGTGTGATAAATGCGAGAAGAAGCATGGTGGGAAGTGCAACGAAGAAGTGTTGCAAGATATGATGATAGGTCATGACACATCGATCCATAGTAGTAATAAAAGAAATCATCTCTAGTACGTATCCAGTAAGGATTGAGATTGTGACTTGAAGGTCATAATTGGGAGTCTAGCCTGTGGTAGAGAGTAGGTGCACGATCGAATACTCTTACAGTCAATGAGTTTAAGAGATAGACTTGAAGGAATGTAGAAGTTATAATTATTACCTAGGATGAAGAGATGACGCATGAAGTCATTACATGAGCCCTATTTCATTGAAGATTCCGGGACGTAATCATCCTAAGGGGGAGATAATTGTAACGCCCGCAGATACGGGCTAGTTAATTTAGAGGCAATAGGGGTCGGAAACGACTTTTCAAGAAAAGATTATTTAGAATAAATAATCTTAACCAAGTTGTAAATTATGTCACAAGGTTTCCGAACATATAAGGAACGCCGAAATCCGAGTTATAACGAAGAAGTTATGACCCGTCGAAGTTTCGCGACAAAACCGGCACGATACCGGGAAGCGTAAATAGTGAATTTATGATAGAGTGAGATTTAACCTTAGCAATCTAAATGAAAGTCGTAGAATATGTTAAACTAAGAACACCGATAAAAAGAACGCTGAAATCTGACTTCGTATGAAGAAGTTATGATTTTTCGAAGTTTCGCGTTAGCAGTGTACAGCCCGAAATTCGAACATTAGATCAAGCGGTTTTTAGACGACACGACCTAAACGAGAATCGAAGATCTCGTTGAGAGTAGCGTAACGAGAAAAAGATGGGCAAAAACGGATGTCGGATGAAGAAGTTATGAGGATTTAACGGACCAATCATGTCCCGGCCTATTAATAATATAAAATTTAAAATCGAGCCAAAATTAGCCGACGAAGTCTAAACGAAAGTTGTAGAGTACGTTAGCACCTTCGCGTGGATATAAAGAACCTCAAAAATGGAGTTCGTATGAGAAAGTTACGAATTTTTAAAGTTGAAGCATGAATCTACGAAGTCTGTTGCGAGGTTGATGACGTGGCTGCATCTGGGTCGCCCATCGCTGATGAAGGAAAGCGATGCGGATCTTGACACGTCGCCCTTCGCATACGCCCCGCGTCCAAAGTCTGTATACCCCGCGTACCCTCGCCTTATCTCTTCCGATGTTGCGAGCCAGCTGATGCGAAGCTGGCACCCTTATCCGAGACTACGCCCAGCGTAGCTGCTGGACACGCCGCGTAGTCCGAGGCTGCTGGGGCTATAAATAGCATGCGAGCCATTCCGAGTTTTTCACTCCAAATCCACTTCTTTATCTCACTAGTTTCTCTCTCTAGCTCATCTAAACCCCCCTAAACCCTAGAAAAACCCCTTAGCACCCTAAGGAAGCCCCGAGGCTCCCGGAGTCCCGAGAAAAAGGAGGTTTTCGGTTTCGAAACGCTGCTCCAGTTAAGTTCCGGTTTTCGATAAAATTCGTTGTAAGTGTGCTACGCTTATGCAATTTTTAATATAGCTTTCAAATAATTATAGGAATGTTATTAGGTCCTTAAAATAATTATTTGGGCTATTATTATGAGTTATATTGAGTGTTATTAACGCTTAATAATAGTCAGACTAATTAATTTGTCGTGGTTATCGTTAGACTAAACCCTAGTGGTATTGGTACTAGGTTTTATCGAAGGAATATCATTTTGAGAGTATCGAAGCGCTGTCCGAGTGCTGAGTCACCACCCACTCAGGTGAATGCATAGTTACTTTCAACTTACACATAGATATGAAGTATTTTATATAAATTACGTGCTGTGTGTGTATATTATTTGAATACTTGTTGTCTATGCTGGATGAACGTTTTATACATGTTTTAAAGGATTTAAACTATATACGTATTTTATATACGCGAATATGTTGGGTATGAGATGGGTAGAAGAATAATGAGAGATAGAAGATGACGTGAGTATACATTAGCAGCTATGGACTTAGTACCTATTAGTCAGACGCTGGTAGCTATGGATTTAGTACCTGTTAGGAGTTGGTAGTTATGGACTTAGTACCTGTTGAACACTGGTAGCTATGGATTTAGTACCCGATGAGTAGGATATAGCAGCTATGGAATTAGTGCTCTACGAACGAACATCGGCTGCTATGGATTTAGTGCCAGTCCTATAACCCTGGAAGTAAGGGACTTCGGAATAAACGGAGGCAGGATAGATGACTCTTAGGTTAAATCCTTAAGAGTAAAGAAGATAACGGGGATGGGTAATTGGGTTAATTGTTTGATGATTGAACATAACAATTATATTATTGTGGGTTGAAAACCCTATGTACTCACCAGGTTTTCCAACCTGACCCACTCAGTTTATGTATATCACAGGTGACGAAGTGAAGTGACATTACACTGAGAGATTTAAAGAGATGTAGATCACTAGTGTAAATCATTGTAAGTTCTGTTTATGCTTATGTTTCGGTATTGACGAAGACATCCCAAACGTTTTAAAATGAAATAAATACGTTTCTCCGAAAATGTTTTAATAACGTATTTACCATGTTTTTCTGGGAACAAATTCCACAACCGTTTTTATAAAATGAAGTACTCTGATTTTTATAAAGCATAAACAAAATCGGTCTTTTCTGGCCGTGATTTTGGGGATGTCACAGTTGCTATCAGAGCATTAGTTTAAGCAAACTAGGAATATGGATTTATTTCTATACTTAAACTTAGAATGCTAAGCGATGCTTGTGAGGTGTGACTAGCTTATTTTAGGAATGATGCCTAAATTGCTTTTATGTGCTAAATGCTTTGTGCATGATATGTTGTTAATTGTTCGGATCTATGGTCTATTGCCGACCGGATCTGGAAACCTTATGTGTTTAGGATTCTAAGCGTTTAACTACAATATTAGAACTAGCATATAAACGTTTCGGGGTGATAAGGATGATTTAAGACGTCAATCCTAAATTAAGATCTAGATTCACCTTATTCTGTGTATAGATCAAGATGGCAAGAACCCGTAACGGAAACGTAAACGCAAATGGGAACAAAAACCAACCCCCAGTGGTTCAGCAGATACCTGTTGTAGAAGAAGTTGCGCCTGAGCCAGTCACCATGGCTGGAGTTCAAGCCATGATTCGGGCTATGTTGCCTGAACAAAGGGAAGAAATGAGACGGATGTTGAATAGGGACGAACCTACCGTACATGTTGAACCGACGGAGCCAGTTCCCGAGCAATCTGAGGAAGGGAACTACAGCCGCCAAGTGAGTCAAGTAGGGACTCAAGGTGAGCAAAGGGATGGCCCAGAAGGGAGAAACAACAAGGATGGGCGAATGTACAAGAATTTCTTGGGTGCGAAACCACCAAGCCTCTCAGGAAGCCCAAAGCCGGTTGAGATTATGGATTGGATCTCTGAGATGGAGATGGTGTTTGAGAGCTGCAGCTGTAATGAGAAACAGAAGACTGTCTTCGCAGTAAGACAACTGAAAACTAGGGTCTTGAGCTGGTGGAAGCTATTGGCAGATTCGATGCCACGAGGAGAAGCCTTAAGGATGTCGTGGGAAGAGTTTTTGGAGCAGTTGAAAACGCAGTACTACTTGGAGGTAGATCTGATAGACCTAAACAACGAATTTCAGAACCTAAAGAAAGGGAAGATGAGTGTTGATGAGTATGCCACCGCATTCACCGAGAGGATGAAGCTATTCCCTTACTTGGTGCCTACTGAACTCTCCAAGATTGATAGGTTTGCTAACGGACTGCCCACTGACTTTGGCCCAATGGTCAAAATTGCAACTACCTTGAAAGCAGCTGTTAGGGCAGCTAAGAACGTAGAGGCCCAGATAAGAGAAAAGGGTCTAGAAAAAGATAAGGCATGAGAGAAGCGGAAGTTTGAAGGATCTTCGAGGACGAACAAGGAAAGCAAATTCTCAAAGCTAGGAGGAGGAGATAGAGGTGAAGCGAGATGGTGTGATAAATGCGAGAAGAAGCATGGTGGGAAGTGCAACGAAGAAGTGTTGCAACATATGATGATAGGTCATGACACATCGATCCATAGTAGTAATAAAAGAAATCATCTCTAGTACGTATCCAGTAAGGATTGAGATTGTGACTTGAAGGTCATAATTGGGAGTCTAGCCTGTGGTAGAGAGTAGGTGCACGATCGAATACTCTTACAGTCAATGAGTTTAAGAGATAGACTTGAAGGAATGTAGAAGTTATAATTATTACCTAGGATGAAGAGATGACGCATGAAGTCATTACATGAGCCCTATTTCATTGAAGATTCCGGGACGTAATCATCCTAAGGGGGAGATAATTGTAACGCCCGCAGATACGGGCTAGTTAATTTAGAGGCAATAGGGGTCGGAAACGACTTTTCAAGAAAAGATTATTTAGAATAAATAATCTTAACCAAGTTGTAAATTATGTCACAAGGTTTCCGAACATATAAGGAACGCCGAAATCCGAGTTATAACGAAGAAGTTATGACCCGTCGAAGTTTCGCGACAAAACCGGCACGATACCGGGAAGCGTAAATAGTGAATTTATGATAGAGTGAGATTTAACCTTAGCAATCTAAATGAAAGTCGTAGAATATGTTAAACTAAGAACACCGATAAAAAGAACGCTGAAATCTGACTTCGTATGAAGAAGTTATGATTTTTCGAAGTTTCGCGTTAGCAGTGTACAGCCCGAAATTCGAACATTAGATCAAGCGGTTTTTAGACGACACGACCTAAACGAGAATCGAAGATCTCGTTGAGAGTAGCGTAACGAGAAAAAGATGGGCAAAAACGGATGTCGGATGAAGAAGTTATGAGGATTTAACGGACCAATCATGTCCCGGCCTATTAATAATATAAAATTTAAAATCGAGCCAAAATTAGCCGACGAAGTCTAAACGAAAGTTGTAGAGTACGTTAGCACCTTCGCGTGGATATAAAGAACCTCAAAAATGGAGTTCGTATGAGAAAGTTACGAATTTTTAAAGTTGAAGCATGAATCTACGAAGTCTGTTGCGAGGTTGATGACGTGGCTGCATCTGGGTCGCCCATCGCTGATGAAGGAAAGCGATGCGGATCTTGACACGTCGCCCTTCGCATACGCCCCGCGTCCAAAGTCTGTATACCCCGCGTACCCTCGCCTTATCTCTTCCGATGTTGCGAGCCAGCTGATGCGAAGCTGGCACCCTTATCCGAGACTACGCCCAGCGTAGCTGCTGGACACGCCGCGTAGTCCGAGGCTGCTGGGGCTATAAATAGCATGCGAGCCATTCCGAGTTTTTCACTCCAAATCCACTTCTTTATCTCACTAGTTTCTCTCTCTAGCTCATCTAAACCCCCCTAAACCCTAGAAAAACCCCTTAGCACCCTAAGGAAGCCCCGAGGCTCCCGGAGTCCCGAGAAAAAGGAGGTTTTCGGTTTCGAAACGCTGCTCCAGTTAAGTTCCGGTTTTCGATAAAATTCGTTGTAAGTGTGCTACGCTTATGCAATTTTTAATATAGCTTTCAAATAATTATAGGAATGTTATTAGGTCCTTAAAATAATTATTTGGGCTATTATTATGAGTTATATTGAGTGTTATTAACGCTTAATAATAGTCAGACTAATTAATTTGTCGTGGTTATCGTTAGACTAAACCCTAGTGGTATTGGTACTAGGTTTTATCGAAGGAATATCATTTTGAGAGTATCGAAGCGCTGTCCGAGTGCTGAGTCACCACCCACTCAGGTGAATGCATAGTTACTTTCAACTTACACATAGATATGAAGTATTTTATATAAATTACGTGCTGTGTGTGTATATTATTTGAATACTTGTTGTCTATGCTGGATGAACGTTTTATACATGTTTTAAAGGATTTAAACTATATACGTATTTTATATACGCGAATATGTTGGGTATGAGATGGGTAGAAGAATAATGAGAGATAGAAGATGACGTGAGTATACATTAGCAGCTATGGACTTAGTACCTATTAGTCAGACGCTGGTAGCTATGGATTTAGTACCTGTTAGGAGTTGGTAGTTATGGACTTAGTACCTGTTGAACACTGGTAGCTATGGATTTAGTACCCGATGAGTAGGATATAGCAGCTATGGAATTAGTGCTCTACGAACGAACATCGGCTGCTATGGATTTAGTGCCAGTCCTATAACCCTGGAAGTAAGGGACTTCGGAATAAACGGAGGCAGGATAGATGACTCTTAGGTTAAATCCTTAAGAGTAAAGAAGATAACGGGGATGGGTAATTGGGTTAATTGTTTGATGATTGAACATAACAATTATATTATTGTGGGTTGAAAACCCTATGTACTCACCAGGTTTTCCAACCTGACCCACTCAGTTTATGTATATCACAGGTGACGAAGTGAAGTGACATTACACTGAGAGATTTAAAGAGATGTAGATCACTAGTGTAAATCATTGTAAGTTCTGTTTATGCTTATGTTTCGGTATTGACGAAGACATCCCAAACGTTTTAAAATGAAATAAATACGTTTCTCCGAAAATGTTTTAATAACGTATTTACCATGTTTTTCTGGGAACAAATTCCACAACCGTTTTTATAAAATGAAGTACTCTGATTTTTATAAAGCATAAACAAAATCGGTCTTTTCTGGCCGTGATTTTGGGGATGTCACAGTTGCTATCAGAGCATTAGTTTAAGCAAACTAGGAATATGGATTTATTTCTATACTTAAACTTAGAATGCTAAGCGATGCTTGTGAGGTGTGACTAGCTTATTTTAGGAATGATGCCTAAATTGCTTTTATGTGCTAAATGCTTTGTGCATGATATGTTGTTAATTGTTCGGATCTATGGTCTATTGCCGACCGGATCTGGAAACCTTATGTGTTTAGGATTCTAAGCGTTTAACTACAATATTAGAACTAGCATATAAACGTTTCGGGGTGATAAGGATGATTTAAGACGTCAATCCTAAATTAAGATCTAGATTCACCTTATTCTGTGTATAGATCAAGATGGCAAGAACCCGTAACGGAAACGTAAACGCAAATGGGAACAAAAACCAACCCCCAGTGGTTCAGCAGATACCTGTTGTAGAAGAAGTTGCGCCTGAGCCAGTCACCATGGCTGGAGTTCAAGCCATGATTCGGGCTATGTTGCCTGAACAAAGGGAAGAAATGAGACGGATGTTGAATAGGGACGAACCTACCGTACATGTTGAACCGACGGAGCCAGTTCCCGAGCAATCTGAGGAAGGGAACTACAGCCGCCAAGTGAGTCAAGTAGGGACTCAAGGTGAGCAAAGGGATGGCCCAGAAGGGAGAAACAACAAGGATGGGCGAATGTACAAGAATTTCTTGGGTGCGAAACCACCAAGCCTCTCAGGAAGCCCAAAGCCGGTTGAGATTATGGATTGGATCTCTGAGATGGAGATGGTGTTTGAGAGCTGCAGCTGTAATGAGAAACAGAAGACTGTCTTCGCAGTAAGACAACTGAAAACTAGGGTCTTGAGCTGGTGGAAGCTATTGGCAGATTCGATGCCACGAGGAGAAGCCTTAAGGATGTCGTGGGAAGAGTTTTTGGAGCAGTTGAAAACGCAGTACTACTTGGAGGTAGATCTGATAGACCTAAACAACGAATTTCAGAACCTAAAGAAAGGGAAGATGAGTGTTGATGAGTATGCCACCGCATTCACCGAGAGGATGAAGCTATTCCCTTACTTGGTGCCTACTGAACTCTCCAAGATTGATAGGTTTGCTAACGGACTGCCCACTGACTTTGGCCCAATGGTCAAAATTGCAACTACCTTGAAAGCAGCTGTTAGGGCAGCTAAGAACGTAGAGGCCCAGATAAGAGAAAAGGGTCTAGAAAAAGATAAGGCATGAGAGAAGCGGAAGTTTGAAGGATCTTCGAGGACGAACAAGGAAAACAAATTCTCAAAGCTAGGAGGAGGAGATAGAGGTGAAGCGAGATGGTGTGATAAATGCAAGAAGAAGTATGGTGGGAAGTGCAACGAAGAAGTGACTTGTTACAAGTGTGGGAGGACTGGTCACTATTCCAAAGACTGCACACATGATGATAAGGTATGCTACGGATGTGGAGGCAAGGGGCACATGTCCAGAGACTGCCCAAGGAAAAATAAAGCAGCAAGACCAGAAACGCCACCAAGGCCAAGGGCATTTCACATGATCCTCGACGAAGCAGACAACCGTGCAAGGAATCAAGGATGAGGACTTCATATCAGAAGATCAAGTTATGTAGTAGCCATAATATTTTATGATGTAGCCTATTAGAGGCATAGTCCAGGGTGAACTCGAACACCTATGTAATCGTTTCAAAAAATAGTATAAAACCTTCGTTTTGTTATCTGATGTGTTGAATGATTGTGTGATTTGCTGCATGGTGACTTGGGAAACTGTGAGACAATACTTGGAACAAGTATGAGTAGGTGTGAATGGTAGTAGAGGCCTATACTACCGGAAGCACAGGACTCACACTTGGATCAGGGAAAGTCACAAGGTTACCAAGAAACTAGTAATTGATTTCGTTTTATTCAAGTGTTTTGTTACCATCGTTTTAGTAATGACTAAGAAGATTGTTGATATTCTGACCCTAGTGGTCATATCGAATTGAGTCCGACTACGCTAAGTATGCTATGTGGTTTAGAAAATTAAGGTCGATGTAGCGTCCGACTTAAACCAAACAATTGAAATCAAAACGATCAATAGAAATATCGTGCTCGTTGTTAAAGAAGTTGGTAGCTAGAAATACCAAATGTTAAAGTGTGATTATATCACATTAGAACATGAATGAAGGCATAGCTTGTTTTAGAATTTAACTCTAAGAGACCTAAGTCTAAGTGTTGCAACATACGATGATAGGTCATGACACATCGATCCATAGTAGTAATAAAAGAAATCATCTCAAGTTCGTATCCAGTAAGGATTGCGATTGTGACTTGAAGGTCATAATTGGAAATCTAGCCTGTGGTAGAGAGCAGGTGTACGATCGAATACTCTTACAATCAATGAGTTTAAGAGATAGACTTGAAGGAATGTAGAAGTTATAATTATTACCTACGATGAAGAGATGACGCATGGAGTCATTACATGAGCCCTATTTCGTTGATGATTCCGGGACGTAATCATCCTAAGGGGGAGATAACTGTAACGCCCGCAAATCCGGGCTAGTTAATTTAGAGGCAATAGGGGTCGAAAACGACTTTTCAAGAAAATATTATTTAGAGTAAATAATCTTAACCAAGTTGTAAATTATGTCACAAGGTTTCCGTACATATAAGGAACGCCGAAATCCGAGTTATAACGAAGAAGTTATGACCCGTCGAAGTTTCGCGACAAAACCGGCACGATACCGTGAAGCGTAAATAGTGAATTTATGATAGAGTGAGATTTAACCTTAGCAATCTAAATGAAAGTCGTAGAATATGTTAAACTAAGAACACCGATAAAAAGAACGCCCAAATCTGACTTCGTATGAAGAAGTTATGATTTTTCGAAGTTTCGCGTTAGCATTGTACAGCCCGAAATTCGAAAATTAGATCGAGCGGTTTTTAGACGACACGACCTAAACGAGAATCGAAGATCTCGTTGAGAGTAGTGAACGAGAAAAAGATGGGAAAAAATGGATGTCGGATGAAGAAGTTATGTGGATTTAACGGACCAATCATGTCCCGGCCTGTTAATAATATAAAATTTAAAATCGAGCCTAAATTAGCCGACGAAGTCTAAACGAAAGTTGTAGAGTACGTTAGCACCTTCGCGTGGATATAAAGAACGTCAAAAACGGAGTTCGTATGAGAAAGTTATGAATTTTTAAAGTTGAAGCATGAATCTACGAAGTCTGTTGCGAGGTTGATGACGTGGCTGCATCTGGGTCGCCCATCGCTGATGAAGGAAAGCGCTGCGGATCTTGACACGTCGCCCTTCGCATACGACCCGCGTCCAAAGTTTGTATGCCCCGCGTACCCTCGCCTTATCTCTTCCGATGTTGCGAGCCAGCTGATGCGAAGCTGGCACCCTTATCCGAGACAACGCCCAGCGTAGCTGCTGGACACGCCGCGTAGTCCGAGGCTGCTGGGGCTATAAATAGCATGCGAGCCATTCCGAGTTTTTCACTCCAAATCCACTTCTTTATCTCAGTAGTTTCTCTCTCTAGCTCATCTAAACCCCCCTAAACCCTAGAAAAACCCCTTAGCACCCTAGGGAAGCCCCGAGGCTCTCGGAGTCCTGATAAAAAGGAGGTTTTCGGTTTCGAAACGCTGCTCCAATTAAGTTCCGGTTTTCGATAAAATTCATTGTAAGTCTGCTACGCTTACGCAATTTTTAATATAGCTTTCAAATAATTATAGGAATGTTATTAGGTCCTTAAAATAGTTATTTGGGCTATTATTATGAGTTATATTGAGTGTTATTAACGCTTAATAATAGTCAGACTAATTAATTTGTCGTGGTTATCGTTAGACTAAACCCTAGTGGTATTGGTACTAGGTTTTATCGAAGGAATATCATTTTGAGAGTATCGAAGCGCTGTCCGAGTGCTGAGTCACCACCCACTCAGGTGAGTGCATACTTACTTTCAGCTTACACATAGATATGAAGTATTTTATATAAATTACGTGCTGTGTGTGTATATTATTTGAATACTTGCTGTCTATGCTGGATGAACGTTTTATACATGTTTTAAAGGATTTAAACTGTATACGTATTTTATATACGCGAATATGTTGGGTATGAGATGGGTAGAAGAATAATGAGAGATAGAAGATGACGTGAGTATACATTAGCAGCTATGGACTTAGTACCTATTAGTCAGACGTTGGTAGTTATGGATTTAGTACCTGTTAGGAGTTGGTAGTTATGGACTTAGTACCTGTTGAACACTGGTAGCTATGGATTTAGTACCCGATGAGTAGGATATAGCAGCTATGGAATTAGTGCTCTACGAACGAACATCGGCAGCTATGGATTTAGTGCCAGTCCTATAACCCTGGAAGTAAGGGACTTCGGAATAAAAAGAGGCAGGATAGATGACTCTTAAGTTAAATCCTTAAGAGTAAAGAAGATTACGGGGATGGGTAATTGGGTTAATTGTTTGATGATTGAACATAACAATTATATTATTGTGGGTTGAAAACCCTATGTACTCACCAGGTTTCCCAACCTGACCCACTCAGTTTATATATATCACAGGTTACGAAGTGAAGTGACATTACACTGAGAGATTTAAAGAGATGTAGATCACTAGTGTAAATCATTGTAAGTTATGTTTATGCTTATGTTTCGGTATTGACGAAGACATCCCAAACATTTTAAAATGAAATAAATATGTTTCTCCGAAAATGTTTTAATAACGTATTTACCATGTTTTTCTGGGAACAAATTCCGCAACCTTTTTATAAAATGAAGTACTCTGATTTTTATAAAGCATAAACAAAATCGGTCTTTTCTAACCGTGCTTTTGGGGATGTCACAGTTGGTATCAGAGCATTAGTTTGAGCAAACTAGGAATATGGATTTATTTCTAGACTTAAACTTAGAATGCTAAGCGATGCTTTTGAGGTATGAGCAGTAGCTTATTTTAGGAATGATGCCTAAATTGATTTTATGTGCTAAATGATTTGTGCATGATATGTTGTTAATTGTTCGGATCTATGGTCTATTGCTGACCGGATCTGGGAACCTTATGTGTTTCGGATTCTAAGCGTTTAACTATGATATTAGAACTAGCATATAAACGTTTCGGGGTGATAAGGATGATTTAAGACGTCAATCCTAAATTAAGATCTAGATTCACCTCATTCGGTGTATAGATCAAGATGGCAAGAACCCGTAGCGGAAACGTAAACGCAAATGGGAATAGAAACCAACCCCCAGTGGTTCGGCAGATACCTGTTGTAGAAGAAATTGCGCCTGAGCCAGTCACCATGGCTGGAGTTCAAGCCATGATTCGGGCTATGTTGGCTGAACAAAGGGAAGAAATGAGACGGATGTTGAATAGGGACGAACCTACCGTACATGTTGAACCGACGGAGCCAGTTCCCGAGCAATCTGAGGAAGGAAACTACAGCCGCCAAGTGAGTCAAGTAGGGACTCAAGGTGAGCAAAGGGATGGCCCGGAAGGGAGAAACAACAAGGATGGGCGAATGTACAAGAATTTCTTGGGTGCGAAACCACCAAGCCTCTCAGGAAGCCCAAAGCCGGTTGAGATTATGGATTGGATCTCTGAGATGGAGATGGTGTGTGAGAGCTGCAGCTGTAATGAGAAACAGAAGACTGTCTTCGCAGTAAGACAGCTGAAAACTAGGGTCTTGAGCTGGTGGAAGCTATTGGCAGATTCGATGCCACGAGGAGAAGCCTTAAGGATGTCGTGGGAAGAGTTTTTGGAGCAGTTGAAAACGCAGTACTGCTCGGAGGTAGATCTGATAGACCTAAACAACGAATTTCAGAACCTGAAGAAAGGGAAGATGAGTGTTGATGAGTATGCCACCGCATTCACCGAGAGGATGAAGCTATTCCCTTACTTGGTGCCTACTGAACTCTCCAAGATTGATAGGTTTGCTAACGGACTGCCCACTGACTTTGGCCCAATGGTCAAAATGGCAACTACCTTGAAAGCAGCTGTTAGGGCAGCTAAGAACGTAGAGGCCCAGATAAGAGAAAAGGGTCTAGAAAAAGATAAGGCATGAAAGAAGCGGAAGTTTGAAGGATCTTCGAGGTCGAACAAGGAAAGCAAATTCTCAAAGCTAGGAGGAGGAGATAGAGGTGAAGCGAGATGGTGTGATAAATGCGAGAAGAAGCATGGTGGGAAGTGCAACGAAGAAGTGACTTGTTACAAGTGTGGGAGGACTGGTCACTATTCCAAAGACTGCACACATGATGATAAGGTATGCTACGGATGTGGAGGCAAGGGGCACATGTCCAGAGACTGCCCAAGGAAAAATAAAGCAGCAAGACCAGAAACGCCACCAAGGCCAAGGGCATTTCACATGATCCTCGACGAAGCAGACAACCGTGCGAGGAATCAAGGATGAGGACTTCATATCGGAAGATCAAGTTATGTAGTAGCCATAGTATTTTATGATGTAGCCTATTAGAGGCATAGTCCAGGGTGAACTCGAACACCTATGTAATCGTTTCAAGAAATAATATAAAACCTTCATTTTGTTATCTGATGTGTTGAATGATAGTGTGATTTGCTGCATGGTGACTTGGGAAACTGCGAGACAATACTTGGAACAAGTATGAGTAGGTGTGAATGGTAGTAGAGGCCTATACTACCGGAAGCACAGGACTCACACTTGGATCAGGGAAAGTCACAAGGTTACCAAGAAACTAGTAATTGATTTCGTTTTATTCAAGTGTTTTGTTACCATCGTTTTAGTAATGACTAAGAAGATTGTTGATATTCCGACCCTAGTGGTCATATCGAATTCAGTCCGACTACGCTAAATATGCTATGTGGTTTAGAAAATTAAGGTCGATGTAGCGTCCGACTTAAACCAAACAATTGAAATCAAAACGATCAATAGAAATATCGTGCTCGTTGTTAAAGAAGTTGTTAGCTAGAAATACCAAATGTTAAAGTGTGATTATATCACATTAGAACATGAAGGAAGGCATAGCTTGTTTTAGAATTTAACTCTAAGAGACCTAAGTCTAAGTGTTGCAACATACGATGATAGGTCATGACACATCGATCCATAGTAGTAATAAAAGAAATCATCTCAAGTTCGTATCCAGTAAGGATTGAGATTGTGACTTGAAGGTCATAATTGTAAGTCTAGCCTGTGGTAGAGAGCAGGTGTACGATCGAATACTCTTACAGTCAATGAGTTTAAGAGATAGACTTGAAGGAATGTAGAAGTTATAATTATTACCTAGGATGAAGAGATGACGCATGGATTCATTACATGAGCCCTATTTCGTTGATGATTCCGGGACGTAATCATCCTAAGGGGGAGATAACTGTAACGCCCGCAGATCCGGGCTAGTTAATTTAGAGGCAATAGGGGTCAAAAATGACTTTTCAAGAAAAGATAATTTAGAATAAATAATCTTAACCAAGTTGTAGATTATGTCACAAGGTTTCCGTACATATAAGGAACGCCAAAATCCGAGTTATAACGAAGAAGTTATGACCCGTCGAAGTTTCGCGACAACACTGGCACGATACCGGGAAGCGTAAATAGTGAATTTACGATAGAGTGAGATTTAACCTTAGCAATCTAAACGAAAGTCGTAGAATATGTTAAACTAAGAACACCGATAAAAAGAACGCCCAAATCTGACTTCGTATGAAGAAGTTATGATTTTTCGAAGTTTCGCGTTAGCAATGTAAAGCCCGAAATTCGAACATTAGATCGAGCGGTTTTTAGACGACACGACCTAAACGAGAATCGAAGATCTCGTTGAGAGTAGCGTAACGAGAAAAAGATGGGCAAAAACGGATGTCGGATGAAGAAGTTATGAGGATTTAACGGACCAATCATGTCCCGGCCTGTTAATAATATAAAATTTAAAATTGAGCCAAAATTAGCCGACGAAGTCTAAACGAAAGTTGTAGAGTACGTTAGCACCTTCGCGTGGATATAAAGAACGTCAAAAACGGAGTTCGTATGAGAAAGTTACGAATTTTTAAAGTTGAAGCATGAATCTACGAAGTCTGTTGTGAGGTTGATGACGTGGCTGCATCTGGGTCGCCCATCGCTGATGAAGGAAAGCGTTGTGGATCTTGACACGTCGCCTTTCGTATACGACCCGCGTCCAAAGTCTGTATGCCCTGCGTACCCTCGCCTTATCTCTTCCGATGTTGCGAGCCAGCTGATGCGAAGCTGGCACCCTTATCCGAGACTACGCCCAGCGTAGCTGCTGGACACGCCGCGTAGTCCGAGGCTGCTGGGGCTATAAATAGCATGCGAGCCATTCCGAGTTTTTCACTCCAAATCCACTTCTTTATCTCACTAGTTTCTCTCTCTAGCTCATCTAAACCCCCCTAAACCCTAGAAAAACCCCTTAGCACCCTAGGGAAGCCCCAAGGCTCCCGGAGTCCCGAGAAAAAGGAGGTTTTCGGTTTCGAAACGCTGCTCCAATTAAGTTCCGGTTTTCGATAAAATTCGTTGTAAGTGTGCTACACTTACACAATTTTTAATATAGCTTTCAAATAATTATAGGAATGTTATTAGGTCCTTGAAATAATTATTTGGGCTATTATTATGAGTTATATTGAGTGTTATTAACGCTTAATAATAGTCAGACTAATTAATTTGTCGCGGTTATCGTTAGACTAAACCCTAGTGGTATTGGTACTAGGTTTTATCGAAGGAATATCATTTTGAGAGTATCGAAGCCCTGTCCGAGTGCTGAGTCACCACCCACTCAGGTGAGTGCATAGTTACTTTCAGCTTACACATAGATATGAAGTATTTTATATAAATTACGTGCTGTGTGCGTATATTATTTGAATACTTGCTGTCTATGCTGGATGAACGTTTTATACATGTTTTAAAGGATTTAAACTGTATACGTATTTTATATACGCGAATATGTTGGGTATGAGATGGCTAGAAGAATAATGAGAGATAGAAGATGATGTGAGTATACATTAGCAGCTATGGACTTAGTACCTATTAGTCAGACGCTGGTAGCTATGGATTTAGTACGTGTTAGGAGTTGGTAGTTATGGACTTAGTACCTGTTGAACACTGGTAGCTATGGATTTAGTACCCGATGAGTAGGATATAGCAGCTATGAAATTAGTGCTCTACGAACGAACATCGGCAGCTATGGATTTAGTGCCAGTCCTATAACCCTGGAAGTAAGGGACTTCGGAATAAACGGAGGCAGGATAGATGACTCTTAGGTTAAATCCTTAAGAGTAAAGAAGATAACGGGGATGGGTAATTGGGTTAATTGTTTGATGATTGAACATAACAATTATATTATTGTGGGTTGAAAACCCTATGTACTCACCAGGTTTCCCAACCTGACCCACTCAGTTTATGTATATCACAGGTTACGAAGTGAAGTGACATTACACTGAGAGATTTAAAGAGATGTAGATCACTAGTGTAAATCATTGTAAGTTCTGTTTATGCTTATGTTTCGGTATTGACGAAGACATCCCAAACGTTTTAAAATGAAATAAATATGTTTCTCCAAAAATGTTTTAATAACGTATTTACCATGTTTTTCTGGGAACAAATTCCGCAACCTTTTTATAAAATGAAGTACTCTGATTTTTATAAAGCATAAACAAAATCGGTCTTTTCTGGCCGTGATTTTGGGGATGTCACAGTTGGTATCAGAGCATTAGTTTAAGCAAACTAGGAATATGGATTTATTTCTAGACTTAAACTTAGAATGCTAAGCGATGCTTGTGAGGTGTGAGCAGTAGCTCATTTTAGGAATGATGCCTAAATTGCTTTTATGTGCTAAATGCTTTGTGCATGATATGTTGTTAATTGTTCGGATCTATGGTCTATTGCTGACCGAATCTGGAAACCTTATGTGTTTAGGATTCTAAGCGTTTCACTACGATATTAGAACTAGCATATAAACGTTTCGGGGTGATAAGGATGATTTAAGACGTCATTCCTAAATTAAGATCTAGATTCACCTTATTTGGTGTATAGATCAAGATGGCAAGAACCCGTAGCGGAAACGTAAACGCAAATGGGAATAGAAACCAACCCCCAGTGGTTCAGCAGATACCTATTGTAAAAGAAGTTGCGCTTGAGCCAGTCACCATGGCTGGAGTTCAAGCCATGATTCGGGCTATGTTGGCTGAACAAATGGGAAGAAATGAGACGGATGTTGAATAGGGACGAACCTACCGTACATGTTGAACCGACGGAGCCAGTTCCTGAGCAATCTGAGGAAGGGAACTACAGCCGCCAAGTGAGTCAAGTAGGGACTCAAGGTGAGCAAAGGGATGGCCCAGAAGGGAGAAACAACAAGGATGGGCGAATGTACAAGAATTTCTTGGGTGCGAAACCACCAAGCCTCTCAGGAAGCCCAAAGCCGGTTGAGATTATGGATTGGATCTCTGAGATGGAGATGGTGTTTGAGAGCTGCAGCTGTAATGAGAAACAGAAGACTGTCTTCGCAGTAAGACAGCTGAAAACTAGGGTCTTGAGCTGGTGGAAGCTATTGGCAGATTCGATGCCACGAGGAGAAGCCTTAAGGATGTCGTGGGAAGAGTTTTTGGAGCAGTTGAAAACGCAGTACTGCTCGGAGGTAGATCTGATAGACCTAAACAACGAATTTCAGAACCTGAAGAAAGGGAAGATGAGTGTTGATGAGTATGCCACCGCATTCACCGAGAGGATGAAGCTATTCCCTTACTTGGTGCCTACTGAACTCTCCAAGATTGATAGGTTTGCTAACGGACTGCCCACTGACTTTGGCCCAATGGTCAAAATGGCAACTACCTTGAAAGCAGCTGTTAGGGCAGCTAAGAACGTAGAGGCCCAGATAAGAGAAAAGGGTCTAGAAAAAGATAAGGCATGAGAGAAGCGGAAGTTTGAAGGATCTTCGAGGACGAACAAGGAAAGCAAATTCTCAAAGCTAGGAGGAGGAGATAGAGGTGAAGCGAGATGGTGTGATAAATGCAAGAAGAAGCATGGTGGGAAGTGCAACGAAGAAGTGACTTGTTACAAGTGTGGGAGGACTGGTCACTATTCCAAAGACTGCACACATGATGATAAGGTATGCTACGGAGGTGGAGGCAAGGGGCACATGTCCAGAGACTGCCCAAGGAAAAATAAAGCAGCAAGACCAGAAACGCCACCAAGGCCAAGGGCATTTCACATGATCCTCGACGAAGCAGACAACCGTGCATGGAATCAAGGATGAGGACTTCATATCGGAAGATCAAGTTATGTAGTCGCCATAGTATTTTATGATGTAGCCTATTAGAGGCGTAGTCCAGGGTGAACTCGAACACCTATGTAATCGTTTCAAGAAATAATATAAAACCTTCGTTTTGTTATCTGATGTGTTGAATGATTGTGTGATTTGCTGCATGGTGACTTAGGAAACTGCGAGACAATACTTGGAACAAGTATGAGTAGGTGTGAATGGTAGTAGAGGCCTATACTACCGGAAGCACATGACTTACTCTTGGATCTGGGAAAGTCACAAGGTTACCAAGAAACTAGTAATTGATTTCGTTTTATTCAAGTGTTTTGTTACCATCGTTTTAGTAATGACTAAGAAGATTGTTGATATTCCGACCCTAGTGGTCATATCGAATTGATTCCGACTACGCTAAGTATGCTATGTGGTTTAGAAAATTAAGGTCGATGTAGCGTCCGACTTAAACCAAACAATTGAAATCGAAACGATCAATAGAAATATCGTGCTCGTTGTTAAAGAAGTTGGTAGCTAGAAATACCAAATGTTAAAGTGTGATTATATCACATTAGAACATGAAGGAAGGCATAGCTTGTTTTAGAATTTAACTCTAAGAGACCTAAGTCTAAGTGTTGCAACATACGATGATAGGTCATGACACATCAATCCATAGTAGTAATAAAATAAATCATCTCAAGTTCGTATCCAGTAAGGATTGAGATTGTGACTTGAAGGTCATAATTAGAAGTCTAGCCTGTGGTAGAGAGCAGGTGTACGATCGAATACTCTTACAGTCAATGAGTTTAAGAGATAGACTTGAAGGAATGTAGAAGTTATAATTATTACCTAGGATGAAGAGATGACGCATGGAGTCATTACATGAGCCCTATTTCGTTGATGATTCCGGGACGTAATCATCCTAAGGGGGAGATAACTGTAACGCCCGCAAATCCGGGCTAGTTAATTTAGAGGCAATAGGGGTCGAAAACGACTTTTCAAGAAAAGATAATTTAGAATAAATAATCTTAACCAAGTTGTAGATTATGTCACAAGGTTTCCGTACATATAAGGAACGTCAAAATCCGAGTTATAACGAAGAAGTTATGACCCGTCGAAGTTTCGCGA
The DNA here is from genome assembly GCF_002870075.4 of Lactuca sativa. Lineage (NCBI taxonomy): Eukaryota > Viridiplantae > Streptophyta > Magnoliopsida > Asterales > Asteraceae > Lactuca > Lactuca sativa. The sequence goes on along the minus strand of NC_056630.2, from coordinate 302,660,618 downwards.
CAAAACTGGCACGATACGGGGAAGCGTAAATAGTGAATTTACGATAGAGTGAGATTTAGCCTTAGCAATCTAAACGAAAATCGTATAATATGTTAAACTAAGAACATCGATAAAAAGAACGCCCAAATCTGACTTCGTATGAAGAAGTTATGATTTTTCGAAGTTTCGCGTTAGAAGTGTACAGCCCGAAATTCGAACATTAGATCGAGCGGTTTTTAGACGACACGACCTAAATGAGAATCGAATATCTCGTTGAGAGTAGCGTAACGAGAAAAAGATGGGCGAAAACGGATGTCAGATGAAGAAGTTATGAGGATTTAACGGACCAATCCTGTCCCAGCCTGTTAATAACATAAAATATAAAATCGAGCCAAAATTAGCCGACAAAGTCTAAACGAAAGTTGTAGAGTACGTTCCCACCTTCGCGTGGATATAAAGAACGTCAAAAACGGAGTTCGTATGAGAAAGTTACGAATTTTTAAAGTTGAAGCATGAATCTATGAAGTCTGTTGCGAGGTTGATGACGTGGCTGCATCTGGGCCGCCCATCGTTGATGAAGGAACGCGCTTTGGATCTTGACACGTCGCCCTTCGCATACGCCCCGCGTCCAAAGTCTGTATGCCCCTCGTACCCTCGCCTTATCTCTTCCGATGTTGCGAGCCAACTAGTGCGAAGCCGGCACCCTTATCCGAGACTACGCCCAGCGTAGCTGCTGGACGCGTCGCGTAGTCCGAGGCTGCTGGGGCTATAAATAGCATGCGAGCCATTCCGAGTTTTTCATTCCAAATCCACTTCTTTCTCTCACTAGTTTCTCTCTCTAGCTCATCTAAACCCCCCTAAACCCTAGAAAAACCCCTTAGCACCCTAGGGAAGCCCCGAGGCTCCCGGAGTCCCGAGAAAAAGGAGCTTTTCGGTTTCGAAACGCTGCTCCAATTAAGTTCTGGTTTTCGATAAAATTCGTTGTAAGTGTGCTACGCTTACGCAATTTTTAATATAGCTTTCAAATAATTATAGGAATGTTATTAGGTCCTTAAAATAATTATTTGGGCTATTATTATGAGTTATATTGAGCGTTATTAACGCTTAATAATAGTCAGACTAATTAAAGTCGCGGTTATCGTTAGACTAAACCCTAGTGGTATTGGTACTAGGTTTTATCGAAGGAATATCATTTTGAGAGTATCGAAGTGCTGTCCGAGTGTTGAGTCACCACCCACTCAAGTGAGTGCATAGTTACTTTCAGCTTACACATAGATATGAAGTATTTTATATAAATTAGGTGCTGTGTGTGTATATTATTTGAATACTTGCTGTCTATGCTGGATGAACGTTTTATACATGTTTTAAAGGATTTAAACTGTATACGTATTTTATATACGCGAATATGTTGGGTATGAGATGGGTAGAAGAATAATGACAGATAGAAGATGACGTGAGTATACATTAGCAGCTATGGACTTAGTACCTATTAGTCAGACGCTGGTAGCTATGGATTTAGTACGTGTTAGGAGTTGGTAGTTATGGACTTAGTACCTGTTGAACACTGGTAGCTATGGATTTAGTACCCGATGAGTAGGATATAGCAGCTATGGAATTAATGCTCTACGAACGAACATCGGCAGCTATGGATTTAGTGCCAATCCTATAACCCTAGAAGTAAGGGACTTCAGAATAAACGAAGGCAGGATAGATGACTCTTAGGTTAAATCCTTAAGAGTAAAGAAGATAACGGGGATGGGTAATTGGGTTAATTGTTTGATGATTGAACATAACAATTATATTATTGTGGGTTGAAAACCCTATGTACTCATCAGGTTTCCCAACCTGACCCACTCAGTTTATGTATATCACAGGTGATGAAGTGAAGTGACATTACACTGAGAGATTTAAAGAGATATAGATCACTAGTGTAAATCATTGTAAGTTCTGTTTATGCTTATGTTTCGGTATTGACGAAGACATCCCAAACGTTTTAAAATGAAATAAATACGTTTCTCCGAAAATGTTTTAATAACGTATTTACCATGTTTTTCTGGGAACAAATTCCGCAACCTTTTTATAAAATGAAGTACTCTGGTTTTTATAAAGCATAAACAAAATCGGTCTTTTCTGGCCGTGATTTTGGGGATGTCACAGTATATAAGTTTAAAATCTAAACAGATGTCGATAAATGATAGGAATTTGGAATTCTTACATTTAAGACAAGGATTTGGGAGTGTGAAAAGAGAATCATTGAAATTATGTTCAATTGATCTAAGTTCACAAAGAAAAGGATCATAGACAAACAAAGAGTTCATACTTGGTGTATGGCAAATCTATTGTTTAGAAGACATAGTGTACATGCTTGGAGCATGGGACACCTAGAGTTTTAATTCAATTATAAAGTTGATAAAACTAAAACAATGAATAATGAGTAATCAGTATGGTGATAAATAGAAAGTGTTTTATTTATATTCGTAGGTTTTGATACCATATTAGATTCATTTATTCTTGTGTTTCACTTTGCATGTTTTGACTTCCATAATAACTAGGTTATTCTTCCGGAATGACTAAGTTATTCAAGCCATCCATAGTGGGTCATATGTCGGAAGTAGATATGAATCAAGACTGTCATGGGTTGGCTTGTAGAGATCCAAGTTGGTGGACAAAGTTGTGCTACAACACTCATGAGTGCTCATAAGTTCTGAGTATTGGATTAAACTCGTGCTCATTTCAATCACTTCTTGGATTGTATCACGAGTGATCATGAGACGATAATATATTATATTTTTCAAACCTAGAGATATGATGTAACACACGCGTTTTGAAATCGTGTTTTGTAATGAATAATATTACGAAATATTATGTGAATTCGAATGTTGAGTTCTAACAGATGGTTCTACTAGAAATGAAGTAAAACTATGTCCATAATCACTCAGAAAATATTGGAAGACTTATGAGATTCCAATTAAAAGTCAAATAGTTAAATTTAGCGAAAATATAAAATCTTAAATAAGTAAAATTTTATTATTGAAAATTGTAGATAATCTCGTTAGAAACTTGTAGGCGAAAACCTCGTCAAAATCCGAGTTATAACGAAGAAGTTATGACCAATCGAAGATCCACGACAAAACCAGCACGGCGCCGAATGACGTAAAAAGGGAGTTTTTGATAAACTACTTTTATAGCCTTATTGATCTAAATAAAAGTCATAGTATTCGTTAAACCGAGAAGTTCGATAAAAAGAACGCCAAAATCTGACTTCGTATGAGGAAGTTATGATTTTTCTAAGTTTCAGAATAGCAGTAGACAGCTAAAAACTCAAATTTTAGATCGAGTAATTTTTAGCCGAGACAACCTAAACGAGAATTGAAGGTCTCATTGTTTTTAGTACAACGGTAAAATTCAGACGAAAACGGATGTCGGATGAAGAAGTTATGAATTTTTAATGGATTTTCCTATCTCGGTCTGTTAAAAATAAATTCAAAATTAGCCGACGAAGTCTAAACGAAAGTTGTAGAATATATTCCCACCTACGCGTGCATATAAAGAACGTAAAAAACGGAGCCCGTATGTGAAATTTATGAATTTCGGAAGATTTTGGCCGAGAAATAAGTGGATAATATCAGAAATTTTCGCATGGTCAGCAGTCAGCCACGTCACCTTGCATGTGAGGCTTCCACATGTTGGACATGTGCTCACTGCTGATTGGACCGTAGTACGCGTTGTCACCCGCTGATTGGTCCGAAGTGCTGGCCCAAACCAAGGAGTACCGCGTCATCCGACCAATCCGAGGCTCGCAGGTGTCCATACGAAGCGCGCCAGCTACCAAGTCCGAGCCTCGCCCTTCTGCCACGTGGCCTTCGCACCAGCTGCCTCCTCGCATGCGAGCCACGTGCTCACTTCTCATTGCCTCGGATCCGAGCCTTCGGACCTCCTCCCCTATAAATAGCAGCCATGCGAGCCTTCCCGGGTAATTTGAGAAATTTGCCACTTTCACCCTCCTTTTTGATATTTTTAATATCTCAACATCCCCCGAAGCCCCGATATCATTTTTAGCACCCGAAACACGCCCCGAGATTCCCTAGAAGCCCGAAAAATTTATCTTTTCGGTTTTGAAGCCCTACCTTCGCAGAGCCCGATTTTCAATTATGCTCCCGGTTTTCAACATAGAAAGTCATATTTAAAGCTGAAGTGCTGCCCAAATTACTATTTTGACCCCCGGTTAATTCAAGTGAGTTCAATATATAGGAACAATTGTATGTTATGTATTACATGTGTTATGTGTTTTTCAGTGTTATTATTCCGAGTTATTTTCCTGTGTTATTTTATTCGCTATTTTTATAGCATAAGTAATACCTTTGACCATGTGATCAGTGAAAGGACTTAGATTCACATTGGTACTGGTACGTAGCCTCTGGCCATGTAGAGCATGTCTCCGTAAGAGAATGACTTCTATTCTATGGCATTGGCAAATGGTTAGACAGGACTATAAGCCTAAAATCTAACAAGATGTTAATCAGAAATTGTATGTCTTCTATGCCATTTGGGCCAAAGCTTTATTGATGTATATCAAGTATGGAAATTGTTATGTCTCATTGATTGTACATTTTTGAATCAATTCATTGATTGATATGGAAAGCTTAACACATGATTCTTATATGCCTTTTTGTTCCTTGTTTCTCTTTGCTTCTGCCATATTGAAGTATATATATGGCATAACGTTATATTGTATCTATTATTGAACTCACTAAGCGTCACCGCTTACCCTATAAATGTTTAACAATTGCAGGTGATAAGTAACTAGTATGATCATATACTGTTGAAAGATTTAGAATGGTTTTTATTAGTACTTTTGTACTTCAGTTTATGTTTGTATAAATTACAATATCCTGGGTAGTTATGTAATATATAACACTTTGTAATAGTCAGTTTGTATCCAGTAGTTTATGACCTCTTTATGTAAAATATTGATTTTATGAATATGCAAGTAGCATGTTTTGGAGTAATAATATTGTTATGTATGAAATTTTGGATCTTTCAAAAATACGAAAGTTGGGGTCTTTCAATCATGGTATCAGAGAAGTAGTTTAAGCGAACTAAATGCCACGGATTGGTATTTAGACTTAAATTATTGGAAGTTCAATATATGAGCTGAATCATTATAAGTATATGGATACAAACCATAGGAAAGAGTTAAGTGAAGTATTAGGTTATAATAAATCCTAATATTCTAAAATACTATATTACTCCTAAATTTCAGAACTATGGCTGAACAAGTAAGTAGCCATACCCCTAAGGTTGGTGGAGGTCCTCAACCCGAGGAAGTGAATACTCCAGTATCTCCTCGTGAGGAGCGACTCTTGGGTAAACTTACCGGTGTTATTCGACAGGCTCTCGAAGAACACAAAAATAATGGTGATAAGGGAAAAGAGAAAGCCACTGGAGAATCTTCAAAAGGAGAGGTGAAGCGTCCCTCGTTCAAAGATTTCAAGAGTAGTGGTGCTATGGAGTTTTCTAGTGTCCTTAATCCCATATTTGTTTTAACTTGGATTCAGAACACTAATAAAGTATTTCGTATCTCTCATGTGGATAATGAAGACAAGGCTATTTATGCTTCTGCAATGCTCATCGGAGAAGCTTTGGTCTGGTGGGAAGCAACATATGAAGCTCTTAACGGGTATGAGAATGAGAATTTATCCTGGGAGTTGTTCAAAACTTGTGTGCTAGAGAAGTATTGTCCTCTAGATATGAGGAGAAAATTGGAGAAAGAATTCCTCGAGCTTAAAAAAGGAGGAATGACTATGAATGAGTATGAAACTCATTTCAATCAAAAAGCACAGTTTGTTGCAAGGTATATTCCAACTGAAAATGAGAAAATTCAGTTATTCTTAGAAGGACTACGACATGAAATCCATGATTTTGTAGCCAATCGGGATGTTCTGTCATTTGATAAAGCTATTGAATACGCTCGAAGGCGTGAGCCTGACTTAGAGATACGTGGAGCCACTCTTACTGTTCCAAAGCATCCACGTACTGAAAGAACTATTCTTGTTTCCACTATTCCACCAGCTCAATCTGTACGAATTGATCCTAGCAAGCAAGCACAATCTCAGAGTGCTTTTCATGGCCGCGACATGTCACAATCTTTTTCTATTCAATCACCTTCATGTCGTGTTTGTGGAAGGAATCATCCGGGTCAATGCAAAATAGAAAAGGAATCCATTGTTTGTTATGGATGTGGAGAAACTGGTCATATAAAGCCATCTTGCCCAAGGAAGGATGTGACTTGCTATGCATGTGGTATTACTGGCCACAAGAAGCGTTTTTGCCCTACTCTTACTAGTCAGATCACGACAAGTCGAGCTTCTGTTCAACAACCGGCGAGAAGTCAAGTCCCTGTCCAACAACCAAAGGGTACTCCAACTAAAAAGGAGGAGGTGCCAAAAGCTAAGGGTCGTGCATTCCAGATTACCACAGAGGAAGCACGCGAGGACCCGAATGTTGTGACGGGTACATTTCTTGTCAACTCTAGACCTGCTCACATCTTATTTGATTCTAGTGCCTCAGATTCTTTTGTATCTTATGAATTTGCACATTTTTTTCAAACTGCTTGCTATGCACTCGCGCAACCATTTCATGTAGATACTGCGGGAAGTATACCATTACTTGCTGATAAAATCTATAGGCATTGTGTCATAGAAATTGAAGGCTATAATTTTCTTGCTAACCTAATCCCTATCTCCTTACCCAACTTCAATATTATTCTCGGCTTGGATTGGTTATCAAAGAGCCATGCAGAACTCTTGTGTTATGAAAAGATGGTACGCATTCCTATTGAAGGGGAATATCCTATTCATTTCTACGGTGAGCAAAGGATCTTAAAAATAATCTCTTTCCTCAAAGCTCGTAAATTTATATCGAAAGGTGGCCCTATCTATCTGGCCTATATAGTTTACATCTCAAGAAAAGAGAATAAAATTGTAAATGATGTTCCCATTGTTAACGAATATCCTGATGTTTTCCTTGATGATTTGCCTGGACTTCCTCCGAACAGAAAAGTAGAATTCCGAATTGACCTTGTGCCCGGTGCTGCTCCGATTGCAAAGACTCCTTATCGTCTTGCGCCAGCCGAGATGAAAGAAATGATGATCCAACTACAGGAATTACTTGACAAAGGCTTTATTTGACCGAGTACCTCTCCTTGGGGTGCTCCGGTATTGTTTGTCAAGAAACAGGACGGATCAATGCGGATGTGCATTGACTATCATGAGCTGAATAAGGTGACTATCAAGAACAAGTACCCACTACCTCGCATCGACGATTTGTTTGATCAACTTCAGGGTGTTAGCTATTTCTCAAAGATTGATTTGAGATCTGGATATCATCAGTTGAAAGTTCACGAGCAGGATGTACCGAAGACTGCTTTTCGTACTCGATATGGGCATTATGAATTCCTTGTCATGTCATTCGGTTTGACAAATGCTCCTGCTGTATTCATGGATATCATGAATCACGTATGTCGCCCGATGCTTGATAAATTTGTCATCGTATTCATTGACGATATTCTAATCTATTCAAAATCTGAATCTGATCATGTCGTTCATATTCGTGAAATCTTAGAACTTCTTCGAAAGGAGAAACTTTACGATAAATTCTCAAAATGTGAATTTTGGCTTCACCAAGTGCAATTTCTCGGCCATGTAATTTCTGGTGATGGTGTATCCGTAGATCCTACCAAAATCAAAGCCATTCAAAATTGGGAAGTGCCCCGTAATGCTTCCGAAATTCGTAGTTTCATGGGTCTTGCGGGTTATTACCAAAGATTCATTAAAGACTTTTCTCGTATAGTTGTACCTCTCACTAGTCTTACTCGAGAGGAAGCAAAGTTCGAATGGGGTGAAGCCCAAGAAAAAGCTTTCTCGACTTTAAAAGATCTTTTGACTCATGCTCCCATCTTATCACTCCCAGAATGTGATAATGATTTCTCCGTATATAGCGATGCTTCAAGATTGAGACTCGGTTGTGTGTTGATGCAACGTGGTAAAGTGATAGCCTATGCCTTAAGACAACTGAAAGATTATGAAAAGAATTATCCCACCCATGATCTCGAACTCACTGTAGTGGTATTTGCCCTAAAACTTTGGAGACATTATCTTTTTGGTACGAAATGCCAATTGTTTACCGACCACAAGAGTCTCAAGTATATATTCAGTTAGCAACAAGCCATGAAACTGATCAAAGACTATGACTGTGAAATCCTGTACCATCCTGGAAAAGCTAATGTGGTTGCAGATGCACTTAGCAGGAAGGTTTATCGTAATAGTATGTGTTATATTATTACTCACACTACGGTAAAGTTCACTATTCTTGATGAACTAGAGAAGTGGCAAGTTGAGGCTTTAAAGCCAGAAAATGTGAAGAAGGAAGGAATGGTACATTATGCTGATGTTTTACTTGATGATCCACGAGGATTAAAAGTATTTAAGAATCGGCTATGGATTCCAAAGATTGGTGGATTAAGACAGAAGATTTTAAATGAAGCTCATATGTCTAAGCTATCAATACATCCTGGTATAAGTAAAATGTACTATGATGTAAGTGCTGATTATTGGTGGCCTAGATTAAAGAAAGACATTGGATGATATGTGCAGGAATGCTTAGTATGCTTACAAGTCAAAACAGAGCACCAAAAGCCTTACGGAACTCCAGAAAGTCTTAGTGTTCCTGTATGGAAGTGGGAGGAGTTGTCCATGGATTTTATTACCAAATTGCCAAAGACTGCTAGACAGCATGACAGCATACGGGTAATCATCGACCCCCTGACTAAGAGTGCACATTTTCTCGCCATGCGTGAAACGGCTCCAATGGAGAAATACGCACAAGTATACTTGGATGAAATTGTTGCAAGACATGGTGTGCCACTAAAGATCATTTCTGATCGTGATACTCGTTTCACTTCTCATTTTTGGGCGAGTATGCAACATGAATTGGGATCTCAAGTTGCCCTCAGCACAGCTTATCATCCCCAGACATACGGTCAGACAGAGAGAACAATCCAAACAGTAGAAGATATGCTTCGTGCATGTGTCTTGGAGTTCGGTGGTAACCGGGACAAATACTTGCCTCTTGTCGAATTTTCATATAATAACAATTACCACGCTTCAATCAAAATGCCACCATATGAAGCATTATATGGTCGCAAATGTCGTACACTATTATGTTGGCGTGATGTAGTACAGAAGATGCTTGGAGGCCCCTAAATGATTCAACACACCACCGACAAGATTCAAATCGTACGAGAAAGAATGAAAGTGGCGCAGGATCGACAGAAGTCCTATTCAAAAAAGAGAAGACGACCCATAAAATTCCAAGTGGGTGATTTCATGATGCTGAAGGTATCCCCATGGAAAGGCCTTATGCAATTTGGGAAGAAAGGAAAGTTGAGTCCTAGATTTTTTGGACCTTTCAAAATCATCCAGAGAATTGGAAAGCAAGCATAGTGCTCAGAATTGCCTGAAGATTTGGCAGGTATTCATGATGTATTTCATGTGAGTTATCTGTGCAAATTCTTGAGCATCTACGATGAGACAGTTCCATTATCCGAGGTGAAATTGGAAAATAAGTTAAGATATGTCGAAGAGCCTGAAGAGATCGTGAATGAATGAACAACTACGCTACGTAATAAAGAAGTAGAATTGGCGCTTGTCAAGTGCAAACACCATCAAGGTCCAAACTATACTTGGGAGAATAAGAATGGTGTAACAACGGAAATTTTTCATTTCAAAATAAAGTGTTTTCATCCAAAACAAGGCATAAACATTCAACGTGTCATATCATAATACAAATCATATGAATCCCAAGATCATAAATCATCTATCAGTGTGTACAGATCACGTCGGCGCCTTCCCATGGTCCTCGCTAGTACCTAAAACACATACACAACAACTATAAGCATAAATGCTTAGTGAGTTCCCCAAAATACAACTTCCACACATATGCCTTTCCAGGCCCTGACCTTCCGGTCCATGTGTCTCAGGGGACTTCCGTCCCTGCTGGGTAAACCTTCCGGTCCTACCCAGCCGACCCTTCGGTCCACATTACAACGCCTTCCCGCCCATAATATAATCGCCTTCCGGTCTATAACATAATGCATTCCGGCCCACATTAAGCATATCATACATAGCACGTATAACAATTAACATATCACATTTAGCACATATGTCTCATATCATATCCGACCTTCTGGTCACACAATCAAACCCTTCCGGGTACAGTATAGTGAGAAGACTCACCTCACGAATATCGATAGCTATCAAATCCCGGAATCACTCGTGCTCGATCCTCCGAGCTACAATCTCCCTATAATATCATACATCTCTTATTAACACTTTTATCTTCTAAGTTTGACTATCCCTAAGAAGTCAAACACAGGTCAACTCTGGTCAACGGTCAACTTTGACCGGACTCGGCGAGTGCACAAGGGCGACTCGGCGAGTCTAGACGTTTTCACCAACTCTCTAGGATTCCCTTCTTACACGTCGAGTACTTCCCCTGACTCGACGAGTTCCACCTGGGAGAATCGCGAGGCCACCCCGACTCAACTCGCCGAGTCTCAAGAACAACTCGGCGAGTCCCAGCTCGACTCAGTCCACCTGTCAACCCTCTCTAACTCGCCCTGACTCACTGAGTCAACCCATGACTCGACTGGATCACTCACTGGCCGGTCCAAGGCAATCTTCAAGCTACTCGCCGAGTCTGCTCATCGGACTCGGCGAGTCCATGCCATGCAATCACTCAAACTCGCTTCTAAGGTCAGATCTGTTCCAACAATTCATAGATCTGGCCTTCCTAGACTGATTCACCACGTAAAGCCCCAAACTTGGTGCACATACAACCTCTATATGACCATATATGAAGGATTATCAACAAATATCACTACTTAAGGTCATAACCTCCATTGCTCTCCATAAAGCTTGATGAATGAGGCTCTCTGGACCTTTATGGATCCAGATCCAAAGCCTCATCACTAGCAAGGGACTATTTGGCCATCCAATCAACCCAACAAAGGTCACAAGAAACCCTAAAACCAAATATACTTCACAAAATAGAAGATGAGCCGAAATCATACCTTTAGATCGAAGATCTAAGCTTCAAATCCACAGAATAGCAACCTCCTTTGCCTCCTCTTGGCTAGAACCTCCCTCTTCTTTGCTAAACAACACACAAAGGTCAAGAAATGCTTCCTTTCTCTCTCAAATCGCTAAAGCACTCTAGGGTTTCTCTCTATGGACTGTTGGGTACAAATGACGGCCATAAGGCCCTTTATATAGGTCCCAAACCGGAGAAATTAGGGTTTCATTAAACAGCGCGGACTCGCCGAGTCCATATCCTGGACTCGCCGAGTCCAGACGAATCCCGCGTCCAGAATCGCGACCCTACTCGGCGAGTCTGAGCTCCAACTCGCCGAGTCCCCTCTCAAAACACCAAAAATCAAAACAATAAAGATACCTGGAATTCTGAGCTGTTACAAATGGGATAAAAGCGAAATATCCCCATTTATTTTAATAGATGTAATTTCGGGGACGAAATCCTCAAAAGGAGGAGGTATTTATAACATACATGTTTTGAAATCGTGTTTTGTAATGAATAATATTACAAAATATTATGTGAATTTGAATGTTGAGTTCTAACAGATGGTTTTTACTAGAAATGAAGTAAAACTATGTCCAGAATCACTCAAAAAATATTAGAAGTCTTATGAGATTCCAATTAAAAGTCAAATAGTGAAATTTAGCGAAAATATAAAATCTGAAATAAGTAAAATTTTATTATTGAAAATTGTAGATAATCTCGTTAGAAACTTGTAGGAGAAAACCACGTCAAAATCCGAGTTACAACAAAGAAGTTATGACCAATCGAAGATCCACGACAAAACCGGCACGGCGCCGAATGACGTAAAAAGTGAGTTTTTGATAAACTACTTTTTTAGCCTTAGTGATCTAAATAAAATTCATAGTATTCGTTAAACCGAGAAGTTCGATAAAAAGAACGCCAAAATCTGACTTCGTATGAGGAAGTTATGATTTTTCTAAGTTTCGGAATAGCAATAGACAGCTAAACACTCGAATTTTAGATCGAGTGATTTTTAGCCGACACAACCTAAACGAGAATCGAAGGTCTCGTCATTTGTAGTACAACGGTAAAAATTCTGACGAAAACGGATGTCGGATGAAGAAGTTATGAATTTTTAACGGATTTTCCTGTCCCAGTCTGTTAAAAATAATAATATTAAAATTAAATTCAAAATTAGCCGACGAAGTCTAAACGAAAGTTGTAGAATATATTCATGCCTACGCGTGCATATAAAGAACGTCAAAAACGGAGCCCGTATGTGAAAGTTATGAATTTCGGAAGATTTTGGCTCAAAAATCGAGAAATAAGTGGATAATATCGGAAATTTTCGCATGCTCAGCACTCAGCCACGTCACCTCGCATGCAAGGCTTCCACGTGTTGGACATGTGCTCGCTGCTGATTGGACCGCAGTATGCATTGCCACCTGCTGATTGGTCCGAAGTGCTGGCCGAACCAAGGAGTACCGCGTCATCCGACCAATCCGAGGCTCGCAGGTGTCCATACGAAGCGTGCCAGCTGCCAAGTCCGAGCCTCTCCTTTCTGTCGTGTGGCCTTCGCACCAGCTGCCTCCTCGCATGCGATCCACGTGCTCGCTTCTCATTGCCTCGGATCCAAGCCTTCGGACCTCCTCCCCTATAAATAGCAGCCATGCGAGCCTTCCCGGGTAATTTGAGAAATTTGCCACTTTCACCCCCCCCCCCTTTTTGCTATTTTTAATATCTCTACATCCCCAAGAGCCCCGATATCATTTTTAGCACCCAAAACACGCCCCGAGATTCCCGAGAAGCCCAGAAAATTTATCTTTTCGGTTTTGAAGCCCTACCTTCGCAGAGCCCGGTTTTCAATTAAGCTCCCGGTTTTCAACATAGAAAGTCATATTTAAAGCTGAAGTGCTGCCCAAATTACTATTTTGACCCCCGGTTAATTCAAGTGAGTTCAATATATAGGAACAATTGTATGTTATGTATTACATGTGTTATGTGTTTTTCAGTGTTATTATTCCGAGTTATTTTCCTGTGTTATTTTATTCGCTATTTTTATAGCATAAGTAATACCTTTGACCATGTGATCAGTGAAAGGACTTAGATTCACATTGGTACTGGTACGTAGCCTCTGGCCATGTAGAGCATGTCTCCGTAAGAGAATGACTTCTATTCTATGGCATTGGCAAATGGTTAGACAGGACTATAAGCATAAAATCTAACAAGATGTGAATCAGAAATTGTATGTCTTCTATGCCATTTGGGCCAAAGCTTTATTGATGTATATCAAGTATGGAAATTGTTATGTCTCATTGATTGTACATTTTTGAATCAATTCATTGATTGATATGGAAAGCTTAACACATGATTCTCATATGTCTTTTTTGTTCCTTGTTTCTCTTTGCTTCTGCCATATTGAAGTATATATATGGCATAACGTTATATTGTATCTATTATTGAACTCACTAAGCATCACCGCTTACCCTATCAATGTTTAACAATTGCAGGTGATAAGTAACTAGTATGATCATATACCGTTGAAAGATTTAGAATGGTTTGTATTAGTACTCTTGTACTTCAGTTTATGTTTGTGTAAATTACAATATCGTGGGTAGTTATGTAATATATAACACTTTGTAATAGTCAGTTTGTATCCAGTAGTTTATGACCTCTTTATGTAAAATATTGATTTTATGAATATGAAAGTAGCAGGTTTTGGAGTAATAATATTGTTATGTATGAAATTTTGGATCTTTCAAAAATACGAAAGTGGGGTCTTTCATATGAGTTGTTACTATGAGTTGGTTGTACATTGATTTCATGAAAACGCATTCGGTAACTCGATGTTATAAAATGTGCTTTTGTGTATGATTTAACAAGTAGTAGAACAATCCATATGAGTCAAAGTTAATGCATTCCTTTTCCCTTCGGGATAAAAGTGATATCTGTGGGCCCCTTAATGATTTAGCGATGACACATGAGAGTGCTTGGCCAAGCCAAGACTGATTTGATTTGTTAAATCAGTCAGTCATCATAAATCGGAAATCGGGAAACAACAAATGGACAGAGAGAATGATTTATAATCCATGTCTCAGTCCATATGATATCTAGAATGGAGGAATATATGATCCCTTATCTAATGGACAAGTCATTGACAAAGGTCAGAGTTCGACAGCGGCTTTAAGAGCTACAATTGCCTGTTAGGTTTTAAAGTCATACTCAATAAAAGTTTTAGACTTATCCAAGTGGGAGACTGTTGGATTAATGTCTAAGTCCATAACTATATTTGGTATGTACTTGACCCTACCCGGCATGGTCCATTTGGGTTGCACTTCACCGGCACAATTTATATGGATAGTCTTTTTGAGAATAGTATATTTATGATTTATATTAATATATTATATGTTCTAATATATTAATATCGAATCATATTATTTAATTAGTATTAATCAAGAATTAATTTAGAATTAATGAAGTGATCAATAGGAACTAATTAAATATGGACTCTTATATATATATGGAATGGGCCAAGTTCATTTAGGTTGGGATAAGCTATCATGGATAGTCCATGGAATTTTAACTCATGGATACTATGATACGAAAGGTCATGGGTATTAGGGTTTACATGAATGTAACCCTAATCCTCCATATTATATAAAGAGGCCTTTGGCACAAGAAATGGCACTTGTGTGTGAGGACATAAGAGTGGGCTGATTTTAGTGTGCATACATATTCTCTTAAGTTCTTCCAAGGTGTTTTGGTGATTTGTGATTCCACTTGAGGCTTCCACACTATTGGGGCTAAGCTCTTAAAGCTTGAAGACATCAAGCTACATCAAAAGGTATGTCATCTAACTAGAACTTTGTATTATAGGTGCTTCATAATATGCTAGTTAGGATGAAACCTTGGAATATTTAATATTTGCATGTATAATAGAGAAAACATAGATCCAAGGTTTATAGGGTTGCATGTACACCATAGGAGTGTTAGAATGCTCAAAACCCTTCAGCAATTAGCTAGGGAGTTTCAGCATCTCACTCAGACTACAGAGACAGTGGCGTAGATTACCTCCAAGTTCATGGACAGGGCTCTTCTCATTCCTCAATACGCGGCTGATGAGGAGATGAAGAAGGCCTGTTATCATCAGATGTTGCAGAGTGATATCCGCCAGTTTGTGAGCCGGTCCAGTTGTAAAACCCTGGATGATATGATTGCGAGGGCTCGTGAGAGAGAGAGATTTGGAGATGGAGAATAAGAGGAAGCCAGAGGCGGTATCTGGCATAGGGAGTTCGGGCAAAAAGCCCAAGGTATCGGATCACAGATCTAGAGGACAGCAGAGCCACAGTCGGTGTGGTAAGTGTGGGAGGTTGCACGATGGGGCGTGCAAGGTAGGAGTCCCGGTTGCTACAAGTGCAGCTGGACCGGGCATATGAGCAGACATTGGATCACAGATCTAGAGGATAGCAGAGCCACAGTCGGTGTGGTAAGTGTGGGAGGTTGCACGATGGGGCGTGCAAGGTAGGAGTCCCGGTTGCTACAAGTGTAGCTGGACCGGGCATATGAGCAGAGATTGTACAACTACCACCACCACCATAACATCTGATTTGACTTGAAGTGTTCTTTGATTATTTTGGGTTTATTTCCTCAAAGGAAGAACCCAATTCTTTAGCTATAGTCAAATTAGGGTTTCCTTAATTCTAGTTTTATAATCTAGATTGTGGGAAGTTAGGATCATAGAAATCATGATCCAACCATGGCAACCTAGTCGAAAAAGATCATCTAGTTAGATATTATCTGAATTAAGAGAGTGGTATAAGTTTTGTTGAAGCACCAACTGCACTGAGCGTTAAATATGCATTGATCCTTAAGTTGCATTCTAAATTAGCACTAAGTGTAAATTCTCCATCTAATAAAGAAGGGATTAGGAACAATTTGTTCACTTCCGGGTTGGCTTTTATATCTAGAAAAGATATATTCCGTAATAAGAACGGGTAGCACGAATGAAAGGGCAAGTGATCGAGGGTAAGTTCCTAAAGATATGCACTAAGGGTAAGCAACGAAGTTTTGATACATCTCAAATGTAAAGGCTAATTAAGTGACATCGACAAAATAAATTACGAAACGATTGAGGATCTCCGAGGCTATAATTACTACTACGGTTACTCTTACAATAATGAAACCTTATTCGAAGAATAAATATATTTAGAGAGTCATTGTTACAAATGGAGGTGATGAAAGTTTGTGATATTTTAAATCACATTATCTAGATAGCATTTGAAGTGTTTAGAAATGATAAGTAATCTCACTGTTATCAAAATGTGTGTTTAGAAATGATAATTAATCTCACTATTATCAAAATGAGCAATAATTCCAAGATAATGAAGATACATGTGTGGCGATCCAACGAAGTAGTAAAATAATATAAAGATTAAATAAGGTTAAAGGTTTAATTCGCCATTAAAGGAATTTGTATAGAAATATTTGTATTAATTTTTTGAGAAATTGTCCAATTGTCTATGTCATGACAAATTCAAGTTTACGAGGAGTTGGAATACTTATGAAAACAAGTTTGAGAGTTTAGGAACTCACTGAAAATTGCAAAGTAAAATACTATTTTAAGAAAGGTGTAAAAATGTCAATCTTTGAAAATAGTGCATTCGTAGTCTAGTGTTTCCATAAAAACAATCATTTAGAGAATAGATAATCGTAAAATTCAAAACTTTTGATGTATTTAAAGAAAAGAAGAAACATAAGGAAACATATCCTTCACATATATTTTCCGGATATAGAAAAATTATAAGCATAAGGGTATTCATCTTGTTTATTAATTATACGGAAAAATACAATGAAACTTGCATTTTAAATCAAGTTTCCGAATTTAGAACGAAAGAGCAAATGTAAATAAGGATCACTTGTTTACAGTAGATTTCAAAATAAAAACAAGATGTATATGATAAAAGACGTAATTGAATATATCAAAGTAGACTAAATCAAAGGTATGTCTCATGACTATACACGTATTAACTGCACAAAATGAAAGGGTAGACTTCTATTCTTTATGTGTATGAACATGATACCGGGAGAAGAAAAATAGACGGAAACAAAGTTAGACAATGTATTATGTTATTATTATGGGGGTGTGATATCTAAAATCAGAATGAGATCGAGAAATCAAGTGTCGGGGAAAGAAAAAGAAGGTAGCAGCGATGATTGCTATTGTTAAAATTTTAAATTCAATAATTATATGTAGATTTAAGACTTAGGTTGAGATATATTTTAATCTTAAATAAGTGATGTATGTTGATGATTAAATAGACGGGTGGAAGTTTTAAAGTGTTTGCTAGAAATCATGAGTTATATATTAAGTTAAACTCCATTTGTGAAAAAGAAGAAACACTAAAACTTGTAATTGAAAATCTGACAGTTTTGACCTTTTTGACTGGGGCTTAATAATGGTTAGAACATATAAGGTAAAGACTTAACATATTTAGATGAATAATTGTGCATTGTCAAAAGTGCGTCGCTGGAAGTTTAAAAGTGAACACTAAGTTTTGCAATGTTTTAAGTTTTATAAACACTAATTATAAAACTAATTTAAAACAAAATAAACAAATAAGGTGTGTTGGAAATTTAGGAATTAGAGATATCTTAGAAACATGTGTGAAATAGAAACTTGCAGAAATATCATATTGGGTTTCAAGAAAACATATTAAAGTAAATAACAATGTCTAAATGAGAAAGCTGTTAAAAATGTCAAACAAAAGTGTTTTGAAGATTCAATTAAGCTTTTACCCATAAAATGAACTTCAATGTCATAGGTCTATGTTTTGTAGCAAAGAGTTTAAACACGATTATAAAATAAAATGTTTCTAGTTTTTCAAAAATGTGTCAAAATGGTAAGCAATGTTCAAAATGGTTTATGTGCCCTCAAAAGCACATCTATCCATTGAAATGGATTCAAAATGAAATTGTAATAGCAAGGTTAAAATCAATATTGGTTAAATTGAGTGTTGGCGAAAAGTGTTATGTTAAAGCAAGTTGTCAAAAGACTTTTAGCGAGAATATGGCTTACATTGTTAGGAAAGGTCTAGTAAGTTGTATGAAGTGGTTATGGACTATTTTATCGATGATAAATAAAACCGATGAAACAAAATAACTTTTCGATAGAAGATTAAGAAGTAATGAATAAGTATGTTAGTGTAGCTAATCGTACCTAATTACTAAGGCGAGTACCGATGTCTTTTTCCCCAAGATAAAGGACAAGAAAAATTGTTAGTAAAACGTTTTATGGTATCAATGCAGTTTATGACCTTTTATAGAGGCCAAAGGGATATCCTATGTTAAGTTTTAAGCTCAAGGTGGAAACAACCTAGAGCTAAATCGGAGCATAGTAATAAGGTCTCACATATGGGTTACACCTCCATGTCTCCTCGTGAGTCGAATCCAGAATGTCCACCAATGGTATCCAAGTGATTACTTAGTGGCGACTCATCTACCTCCTTACGCGATGCTCCAATTATCATTTGTTTCGGTATCAAAATGCTTTTTCCTAGTTGTAACTATAGTACGAAGACGATGAAGAGATATTGAGGAATAATTGCTATATGTTTCGACTTAAGATTATTACTAGTGTATATCTAGCTACTAACCTCACATCTAAAGTCAATAGCTACCGAGGAATACCCATTCTCAGCACTAAGTGCATTGCCCCTAGAGTGGCTAGTGATATAACCTAAGTGGTTAACCTAGCACTTGATAAGGGATAAGAATATTTCTAAATAAAGGCATTGTTATAAAAGTGCACTTAGTTTCTAAGTGTATCTAGATGAATGCCTATAACATGCAATGCCCGTACTCACACCGAAATTTTTTTATTTTCAACAGTTTAAGTTGAAAATTGTTTGGAACATAATTCTAGTATAACCGTTTCCAGCCTCACATTAACTTTCCTTAATTAAGCATAGTTGGCCAGGATATACTTAATTAAAGTCAAATAATACGTACTCGAATTAGTTATACCAGTAGTATGTTCAGTATTTTAAAAACTTTATAATTTTTTTGGCTATAGTTGTGGTTCTCCAAAGGAAAACCGGTATTCTCTATAACATTCGGCTCTTAAACCATTTCTGTCACCCCCCGCTAAAGCGGAAACACGAGGCATGGCAGTATAAAGGGTTTCATAGCAAAAGTTAAAAGACTACACCAACCATAGTATTAAAAATCATTACAAATTTACAATAAGTTTGCACAAATTTTTAAAAGAAATTACAATGTATTTAAAAGTCAACACATGCAAATGCTCCGACAAGTGTTGTGTCTCTACATGCCTCTTACTAGATGATTCCTGAAAAAGCATGTAAAACGAGCGTCAGCTATAAAAATAGTTGGTGATACTCACAGATTAAAAATAATATTGGTTTCAAGAATCGAATTAAAAGTTTTGATAAAAGTTTCCATAAATAAAAGTATATTGCTAAAATGAATTTTTCAAGAGTTGAAATAATATTCGTTGTTACAAGGAGCAAACAATTTCATTGCTAAAACAAGTATATAAGTCTTCGGTAATAAAAGTTCGTTACTATAATGAGAAACAAAGGTTGTTGCTATAATAAGCATAAAAGTTTCGTTGCTAAAATAAGTATACAAGTTTCATTGCTAAAAATAAGTAAACAAGTGTCGTTGCTAACATGAGAATACAAGTTTCATATATGCATAAAGATTCGTATGTGCATCAAGTTTCCATTCATGAGCTCACAACCCAAGCCTAATGACCGAATTGTGCCCTATTGACTACTATGTGTATCACAGACATAGTGTATAAAATGGTAAAATGCCCTCAAGCGAATCGTGCGAGTGGGGAGTTGTCTACCTCCTGATAGCAATATCCATAATAACCATAGGCTCAAAAGAGTTAATGAGTTGTGTCGAGAGATTCCAGGGACATAACCGCGATACAGTCCTCATGAATTAAAGTAACATACACATACATACAAAATATAGCAACCAAGCTTCATACGAATCAAAATAAATACAACGAACAATAAATAGTATTTTGGACATGCTTTTCCACCCCAAAACATAAAAACTGAAAATAGGGGGAGTGCGTGAATACTCACAATATGCAAAATATAGCAACCAAGTTTATACGAGTCAAATAAATATAACGAATATAATACTTTAGGACATGCTTTTCCACCCCAAAACATTTAAAACCAGAAAATAGGGGAGTGGTGAATACTCACAATATGCATTGAGATGATGCAAATGGTGCCTTCAACTACGATCCACTTGTACCACTATCAATTCCTACACGATGTTACACACTAATGAGTCTCTAATAGAAAGCTAACATTAGTATATTTGCTACTATAACATAATTATGTCAGTATTGTGTCAAAATTTAATATTGATAAGTTACAAACATTTTTTTCTGAAATGGTGAAGTTTTATAACTCGTGTGATTAAGAAAATTTTGGATATTAATTTTCCAGATTTTTGTAATAACAATTGAGGGTATTTCAACACATTTAAAGGTGTTTTAAGCACTTAAAAAGCCAAAATATTATCATACAGTTTCCAAAAATTCTCAAACTTTGTATTTTGATTCTAAACACAGTACAGGGCTTCCATAAACTTTCCTTTGAATTTTTGATATGATTAACTATTTTCCAAAATTTTAAGCCTTCATAACAATATAAATTTGTGAAAAATAGAATCCAGATGACAAAAATTCCTAAACTTTTTATACTATTGCCATTAGACATTCTTAAGCTGGAAAAAAATATAAAAATAGATTTCTAAACTGTTTAATCGAATTTTATGATTTTTGTGCATTTATTCTAATAAAAATTGAAATAAATAGAAAACAGTTTCCAAAATTGCCCAAAAATTTTGTAACACTGTTATTACATTTATAAAAGCTGCGAAAAATATAAAATATATTTTTCAGTTAGTGTTGCTATTTTTCTTTGTTTAATCCTATTAAATAAACATTAATTGAAGAATAATTTTTAAATAGTTATATTAAATTACCAAAATTTTTGTAAAGTTCATTTACAATGTAAATGATCTGAGAAAAATCCCAAAGGTGGTTTTTATCTACTGGAATCAAATTTTGTGGATTTAAGTGTATTTAATCTTAGAAAATAGGAGAAAAATAGTATACTGAATAGAAAATTCTTCAAAATTTTTATTTAGAGTTCTAATATATTTTAAAGTCTTCTGGTAAATTTTTAATGATTTTTGGATGAGTATAACTATTTTTTCTGTTTTTAGTCCATTATAAACACAAAAATCATGGAAAAATAGATATACATTTTGAAAACTTACCAAAATATTTTTCTGAGTCTTAAATATAAGGTCCAAGCTGTGAAAAATAATAAATCATATTTTTACATTCCCTAAAGTGGTTTTATGATTTATTGGAGCTAAATAAAACGAAAATTAAAAACCATACTAAACAGTAAGAAAAATCAATGAAACTTCATGAGAGATGTTTATTAACTTAAATAGTCATCCACAAATATTTCTAGAATTTACGTACAAGTGTAAGTATTTTATATGCTTCAACACTCTATTTTCTTATTATTTTCATGTAAAAATAAAAATATATATTGAGCTAAAAATTTCCAGAATGCATCTTCAAACAATTTAATAGCAATGAAAAATTGTTTTTTATTTTTGATGTCGAAAAAATGCCTAAAGGCTCAAACAATTATAGAGAAAACTTGATTCTTGTGATTTTGGTAATGATTATTGATGTTACTTTGAGAAATTTTGCAACATGTTCCAAAGACTTTTGAATCAAGATGTTTTTATACCTCTTAATAAATGATGTTAAGTGCTCAAATTAATTTTTCCTTGATTTTTAGTGATGAATAAGACCTTTGAACATACAATACAAAACTAGTATTCACAAAAAGGTGTTGATTGAGCAACAGTTTTGTAAAAATTGCTAAAAATCGAAATATTGGAATTTTCTAGTGAGGTCAGATGGGCTTGAAAGCTAACTCAAAATATTATATTTCAGAAAAATAATCTCGAATTTTGGTTAAGAAATGAGTGTGATATGGCAGTTTAAAGTCAGGTAAAGAAATCTGGCAGATTGCATGCATAATGATTGGTTAGAAAAGTGACTTTTCATCATTTCTTTGAGTAAATCTTTTGAAATATTTTGAAAATATCATGATAAACTCATATTTTAGTCATGTTTCCAGAGATCAAAAGATTAAAACTTAGCAAAATGTATACATGCATTTATGAACTAAATTTTGTTTCAATAAAAAACTCATAACTTGAGTTTGATGTTTTAATCATTTAAATCGATTTTTGCACTAAGATCATGAACATGCAACCTTCTTTATCATACATGAATGGTGTTAAAACACATCCATGATGTTTTAAAAACCATTTTAACAAAAAATAAAACAAGTTTGAAGAAGATGAAGAAGTAGAAAGTGTAAGAAAATAGCAAAACTTGAAGGGAAAATGAAGTAGAAATTGATTTTACCTTCAAGAACACCACAAGATGATGAAGATTTCGAGTTTGAGGAGTGTTCTTGGGTTTGTTTTCTGGAAAATTTCGTGGTTCTTAGAGGGAGGAAGAGAGAATGGAGTGGTGTTTGGAGAAAAAAATAGAGAGAAGGTAGAGATAGTTTTCTAGAGAGAGAAAGAAGAGAGATGTGTGTGTGTTGGAGAATGAGAGTGTGAGAGAGATGTGGGGAAACAAGGATCCGAATTTTTGAGTATAATACCCCTTTCTCATTCATTTTCATTAATAAAATTTAATTTCTTTTATAAAATATCTCAATTTTTATATAAAATGTGCACTAAAATCAAGTTTTTATTCATAAAACCTAAATTTTGATTTATAAATTAACGGTAAATGTTAATGAGTTAAATTTTATTTTCCTTGATTATATTTCCCTGAATTTAATTATTTTAAGTTAATATTATAAGTTTCATAAGTATTTTTATATAATTCTTGATGTTAAATTTTATAAAATTTAGGTTTTAGGGCTTTTAGGGTTTTGAGATTCAAGCGAAATTGAGGAATCAAGTATAGTAGTCCTAGTCTTCAACTTTGACTTAAGTTTCTATGAGACTTTGACCTAATTTCTACTTCTAGGTCAAGTGCATGATGTGTGTATATGATTCATGAAAAGGCATTCGAGTCAAAGAGTGACACAAATATAGATAGTCACTACAGCTCAGTAGATGTAGAATTTACATATCAATGTGAAATCTAAGTACACTATCCTTCGATTCTAATTGTTTCCAAGTTTCTAGTAGGTTATAACTTAGCTTCTAGTCACTAAGTCTAGTATGTGCCGTGCCTATATGTGTAACTAAGTTTAGTTAAATCTAGAACTGACTCGAATTTTGACAGTTGTCACAGGTTCGCACTCCCAGTGGGGGAGAGTTAGTGACTAAAGGCGAGAGGCCACAACGCGGACCAGTTCTTTGTTCAGCAGAGAGAGCAAGGCGCTATGTTCAGCAGGATTGCGCAGGGTACGTCGCATATGTTATAGATGCCCAAGAGAAGGGTAAGGCGATAGTAGACGATGTACCAGTAATGCGAGAGTATCCGGACGTATTCCCAAAGGACTTGCTTGGGATACCTCCGGAGAGACAGGTCGAGTTTCGGATTGACCTGGTACCAGGTGTCACTCCGATAGCCAAGTTACCATATTGGCTGGCTCCTCCAGAGATGCAAGAGTTGTCTACGCAGCTGTAGGAGCTGCTAGACAAGGGTTTCATCAGGCCGAGTAGTTCACCATGGGGAGCCCCAATCCTGTTCGTGAGGAAGAAGGATGGGCCACACTATATGTGCATAGATTACCAGGAGCTGAACAATGTAACGGTGAAGAACTGTTACCCACTCTCGAGGATAGACAATTTGTTTAACCAACTTCAGGGAGCATCTTAGTTCTCCAAGATTGATCTACGATCAGGATATCACCAGATGTGGGTCAGGGATGAGGATGTGCAAAAGACCGCTTTTAGGACCTGCTATGATCATTATGAGTTTGTGGTGATGCCTTTCGGGCTCACCAACGCTCCATCTGCGTTCATGGACCTCATGAACCGTGTATACAAACCGATGTTGGATTGGTCAGTGATAGTGTTCATTGATGACATCTTGGTTTATTCCATGACTTAGGAGCAGCATGAGGAGCACCTAAGAGAAGTGTTAGAGACGCTAAGGAGGGAGTGTCTTTTTGCGAAGTTCTCCAAGTGCGAGTTTTGGTTGCACGAGGTGCAGTTCCTTGGATACCTCGTCAACCAGAAGGATACACTAGTAGATACGGCCAAGAGAGAGGCCGTGATGCAGTGGGAGGTCCCGAGGTCTCCAACTGAGATTCGGAGCTTCCTAGAACTGGCAGGGTACTACAGGAGATTCATCCAGGATTTCTCCAAGATAGCAGTTCCACTCACCTGACTAACCAAGAAGTTGGTGGTCTTTTGTTGGGGGCCTAAGCAACAGGCAGCATTTGAGACCCTTAGACAGAGATTGTGCGAGGTGTCGATTCTTACCCTACCAGAGGGAGTAGAGGATTTTGTAGTCTACTGTGATGCTTCGATCACAGGTATGGGAGCAGTTTTGATGCAGTGAGGCCATGTGATAGCTTACGCCTCTAGACAGTTGAAATCTCACGAGGCTAACTATCCGACACATGACTTAGAGTTGGGGGCAGTAGTGTTTGCCCTCAAGATATGGCGACATTACCTCTATGGGGTCCGTTGTACCGTTTACACGGATCATAAGAGTTTGAGGTATGTCACACCCCCAAACCTGAACGGCGGAAACGTTCGGGGGCGGATGACTTCATGTGGTAACGTAACAAATGAATACATAGTAAAGAAAGCAATACAACCATCATATATATAATTGAAAGTTTACATTTGTCAAAAGTTACATGTTCAAAACTCAATTACAATATGATGTCAAAAACACGAGATTAAACTGGCGCCGCAGCATCCCTTCATCAAAAGCGTAATGAATACCTGAAATTACTGATTTCCTGGGACATACAAGTAATTTTGAAAGAGTAGATCAGCATTTAAGCTGGTGAATTTCATAAGTATTTAAGTGACAATGTTCGAATGAAATGAAATGTTTTTATCTTTGTTTGTTTGTGTTTAGAAAATCCTATATTTTCTACTAGTATAAAAGTAGCCTTCACTCAAGACCAATGTTTGTCTCCAAAATGTATGTAAGTGTAAAATAACCAATGAGTTTGAAAACCTTGTAAATCAATGCATTTTTAATACCCCTTGTGAGTTTTATAACCATACTATTGACTCGGAATGCCTATACATAACGTTCTTCAGGCGTTGGAATGTTATGACGTTTGTCACCCCAAACGGTGGACTGCAGCTAACAGTCAGGGCGCGGGTTGTCAAGCCCGTATAGATCTATACACAAACACCATGCTCCCCCTCCAAGGGATTCTGGTATATAATACAAGACTTGAAATGTATACTCGAACGTACATGAAGTTAGTGTCTCACAAAACCGTGGTATAAAAACAGATCTACTTGTTAAAATGTTACGTTTATTCTTGTATACGAAAGTAAACTTCTTGAAATTCATGTTTCTAGTACATAAGAGTTAGAAATTTGTTCGTAAAACTATACCTATTATAGTTTTCTAAAAGTGTGTCGTGTTTGTTTAGAAATACCTAGAAAAAGAATCACCTGTTTATGAAAGCATAGATTTTTGGTGTAGAGTCTAAGATAGACAAGAATAATCTAAGAAAATTTTAGTTTATAAATGCATTACAACAAATTTATATTTCAAAAGATAGAATGCTATTTTAACATATGTTATATATATATATATATATATATATATATATATATATATATATATATATATATATATATATATATATATATATATATATAAAAGTTCCTTAAAGGTTTATAAATCGCATGTGATTTGAATATATAACAACATATAAAAGAGTTTCTTTATGTAACACACGATAATACTCGTGTGTTTTACTTGTAATCCCCCCCTTGAAAGCATATAAAAGCATTTAGAATATTTAAAAAGGTTGATTAAGGGGTATGAAACTCACTTGAAAGTTTTGGAGATAGCGAGGTGGAAAACCGGGCAGAGTTTCGTCTCGGGAAACGGATTTTCCTCGGGATTCTCGGGAAACTCGGGAGTAGAATCGACCCTCGGGACTTGAGCCAAAAAGACCAGAGCTTCGGGTTTGAACGGACACGGAAAACGAGGCAAGATTGTGAGAGAGAGGAGAGAAATAAGCCCTTTTCTCGGAAGCCCTCGCATCCTATTTATAGGAAGGCTGAACCGCCTCGGTACGCGGGGCGTACGCTCGTATGCAGCGCGTACGCGTACGTCATGCATGACCGAAGCCTCGACTGCCTCGGCTTCGGATGGGACGGGTTGTTGGGTATGCGGGTCGGATGGGACGAGTTGCTGGGGAGACGGGTCAGATGGGACAGCGGGTCGGACGGGACAGCGGGTCGGACGGGTCGGATACTTCGGACGGGTCGGACGGGTCGGATAGGGCGACGTGGACGATCAGAGGCCAAGTCTCTCGGGTACGCTGGGCGTACAGGGGTACGCAGCGCGTACCCGGATGAGGACGCTGACTCCTCTTCGGATAAGGTCCGAAATTTTGATTTAAATAAATATATAATTTATTTAATAAACTTCAAAAATTCATATCTTCTTCATACGAACTCCGTTTTCGATGGTCTTTATATCCACACGTAGGTGAGACTACGCTCTACAACTTTCGTTTAGACTCCGACGGAAAATTCCGAAATTATTTTTTTTATTATTTATTTTAAACTCATCGTGTTTAAGGAATTTCTTTGAAAATTCATAACTTCTTTATCTGATGTCGGTTTTTGCCAGACTTTTTACCGCTGGAATACCATTGTCGAGATCTTCGATTCTCGTTTAGGTCATTCCGGCCAAAAGTCGCTCGATCTCCGATTCGAGTTTTTAGCTGTCTGTTGCTAAGCCGAACTTGGAAAAATCATAACTTCGCTAAATGAAGTCGGATTTGGGCGTTCTTTTCACGTACGATCATGGTTCCAAGACATTTAAACATAGAAGGAAATTAAATAGAACTATTTGTACATTTTATTATGAAAGTAAATTTTATTACTCAAAAGTGGTTACAATACTTGACCCATTTTGGTCATTACAAAGAGTTGAAATATCGGGTTGTCACATCATCCCCCCGTTAGAGAGAATTTCGTCCCGAAATTTAAAGTAGTAAAGATACTAGTGAACATGAAAGAGATGAGGGTACTTTTGTTTCATCTGATCTTCGCGTTCCCATGTGAATTCAGGTCCCCGCTTGGCGTTCCAGCGAACCTTCACGATGGGTATGCGACTTTGTTTTGTTTGTTTGACCTCTCGGTCCATGATTTCTACTGGTTCTTCCACAAAGTTGAGGCTCTCATTGATCTCGATCTCGTCGAGTGGAATAACAAGAGTCTCGTCGGACAGACACTTTTTCAAGTTTGAGACGTGGAAGGTTGGATGGATGTTACTAAGTTCGCGTGGTAGGTTAAGCTTGTAAGCCACAGGGCCGATTCTGGCAAGAATCTCGAAAGGCCCTATGTATCTTGGATTTAGTTTCCCACGCTTTCCAAATCGTATTAAACCCTTCCACGGTGAGACCTTTAATAAGACGTGGTCTCCTACCGTGAATTCCAAAGGTTTCCTCCTTTGGTCAGCGTAGCTTTTCTGTCAGTCTCTAGAGGCTTTCAATCGTTCACGAATCTGAACGATCTTCTCTGTCATTTCTCATATGATTTCTGGACCGGTGAGAGTGCTTTCGGGAACTCTTCCTCTAGCTAACTGGGTATCGCCAACTTCAGTCCAGCACAGAGGGGATCTGCACTTTCGACCATAGAGGGCTTCAAACGGAGCAGCCTTTATGCTTGTATGATAACTATTGTTGAATGAAAATTCGACAAGGGGTAAATGAATATCCCATGCCTTCCCAAAGTCAATCACACAGGCTCTCAGCATATCTTCTAAAGTTTGTATTGTTCTCTCACTTTGTCCGTCTGTTTGTGGGTGGTAGGCTGTACTCATGTCTAGCCTAGTTCCCAAGGAACTTTGTAGTGACTGCCAGAATCTTGAAGTGAATCTACTATCTCGATCGGAGATAATGGACATCGGAACACCATGCAGTCGCACTACTTCCCTTAAGTAAGTTCTTGTAAGCGTCTCCATTTTGTCAGTCTCCTTGATGGGTAGGAAATGCGCGGATTTGGTCAATCTTTCGACAATGACCCATATGGTATCGAGTCCACTTGTCGTCCTGGGTAACTTGGTTATGAAGTCCATAGTAATCCGCTCCTATTTCCATTCTGGTATCTCTGGTTGTTGTAGTAATCCTAACGGTTTCTGATACTCGACCTTAACCTTAGCGCAAGTAAGACATTTACTCACGAAGGTAGCAATTTCTGCTTTCATGTTAGGCCACCAGTACAGTTTCTTAAGATCCAGATACATTTTATCTGAACCCGGGTGAACGGAATATCTTGAGTTGTGAGCCTCGGTCATGACTACATTTCTGAAACCACCATGTTTCGGGGTCCAGATTCGGTCCATGAGATAGTAGGCTCCGCCACCCTTGACTTCTAGATTCTTCTCCATTCCTCGCAGGGATTCACCTGCCACATTTTCAGGTTGCAAAGCTTCCATCTGCGCCTCCTTAATTTGTGTGGATAAGTGGGAATGGATAGTCATGGTCAGGGATTTGACCCTCCGACCACTGTATTCCTTTCGACTGAGGGCGTCAGCTACTACGTTGGCCTTGCCAGGATGATAATGAATTTCGCATTCGTAGTCATTCAGTAACTCAACCCATCGTCGTTGTCGCATGTTGAGTTCCTTTTGATCGAAAATGTGTTGAAGGCTCTTGTGATCGGTGAAAATAGTACTCTTTGTTCCGTATAAGTAGTGCCTCCAGATTTTCAGAGCAAATACCACTGCTCCTAACTCGAGATCGTGTGTTGTATAGTTCACTTCGTGTGTCTTAAGCTGTCAGGAGGCATAAGCGATAACCTTCCCTCTCTGCATAAGAACACAACCAAGTCCTTGATTTGACGCATCGCAATACACCACGAAGTCTTCTATCCCTTCGGGGAGGGATAGTATCGGTGCGGTGCACAAGGCCTGCTTTAGTGTCTGGAATGCCTTCTCTTGTTTCACTTCCCAGTTAAAGGCCACACCTTTCTTGGTTAATGTAGTAAGAGGTTTCGCAATGCTCGAAAAGTTCTTTATGAATCTGCGATAGTAGCCAGCTAGACCTAGAAATTGACGAATTTCTGTAGGTGTCTTTGGTGCCGACCAGTTCTCAATAGCCTTAATTTTGGAGGGGTCCACGTGTATACCTTTCTCGCTAACAACGTGGCCTAAAAATTCGACTCTTCGAATCCAAAATTCGCATTTAGAGAACTTCGCATAGAGTTTCTCCGTTCGCAGTGTTTCTAGGACTTTTCGTAGGTGCTGACTATGCTCTTCCTCACTTCGAGAGTAGATAAGTATATCATCGATAAAGACGATGACGAACTGATCCAAGTAAGGGCGGCATACCCTATTCATTAGGTCCATAAATACTGCTGGTGCATTGGTTAATCCGAATGGCATCACCACGAATTCGTAGTGTCCATAACGAGTTCGGAAAGCTGTCTTTGGAATGTCCCCCTCTAGAACTCGTAATTGGTGATATCCGGATCGTAGGTCTATCTTTGAGAAGTAGTTCGCTCCTTGAAGTTGATCGAATAGGTCGTCAATGCGGGGTAGAGGATAGCGGTTCTTGACAGTAAGTTTGTTCAGCTCTCTGTAGTCGATGCACATACGGAACGATCCGTCTTTCTTCTTTACAAACAAGACCGGTGCTCCCCAAGGTGAGAAACTTGGTCTTATGAATCCTTTTTGAAGGAGTTCATTAAGTTGACTGGAAAGTTCCTGCATCTCTGCTGGTGCAAGACGATAAGGCGACTTCGCTACTGGGGTAGCTCCTGGAATTAAGTCGATTCTGAACTCAACTTGGCGTTGCGGTGGTAATCCTGGTAGTTCTTCTGGAAAGATATCGGGAAAGTCGCATACTACCGAGATGCTCTTGATGTCCTTCAGTTCTTGACTTGTATCAACGATGTGCGCTAGGAATGCTCGACAATCCTTCCGCAAGCACTTTCGAGCTTGGATGCACGAAATGATGCGAAGGTTTGTACTAGATTTGTCGCCGTAGATAACTAAGGTTTCGCTGTTAGGGAGATTAAGACAGACTGCTTTCTCAAAGCACATGATGTTGGCGCGAAGAAGACTCAACCAATCCATGCCGACTATGACGTCGAAACTTTTAATTTGGACCGGCATGAGATTGATTGGGAAAGAATGGCCGTCTAAAGTTAACGTACAGCCCATGTATATGCAATTAGTGTTTTCGGTTTTTCCATTGGCCATCTCTACAGTGAATGATTTTTCTAACTTGCTAGGTTTAGGCTTAAGTAAATGAATAAAGTGTTGACTCACGAAGCTTCTCTCCGCTCCACTATCGAATAATATGCATGCGTATGAATTATGGAGAAGGAACGTACCAGCAACTATAGTTGGGTCAGCTACAGCTTCGTCGTGGCCTATCGCCAAAACTCGTCCCACACCTCCGGTGCCTGCTGCCTTAGGACAGTTCCTCTTGTAGTGGCCCACCTCGCCACAACCGTAGCAAGTCTGCCCTACACCCGCACCGGGAACTTGAGTGATCGGCTTTGCGGGTTCCTTGCAGAAACGGGCTGTGTGTCCTTTCCTGTTGCAGTTGGCGCACTGCATTTCTCGACAAGGTCCATGGTGGTGGTAATTGCATTTGGTGCATTTTGGGAGGTTACCTATATAAGGCTTTATTGGGTAGGTATTTGTAGGAGCTGTAGTAGGTACAGTGGCAGCATTCACTAAAACCAGTTGTTTCTTTGCGGATTCTTGGGAAGACCCACCCTTCCCTCTATTCCATACTCTCTTTCTGCCATTGTTGTTGTTGTTGTTGTTGTTGTAGTTGTTGTTGTTTCCTTTCTATGGTGCTGGTGCAGAAGTGGTTGAGTTTTGATGACCTCCGTAGTCAATCAGAGATTGTGCCAGTTCCTTAGCACTTTCAAAGGTGTCAGGTTTGGAAGCTAACACGCTTGATCGAAGTTGGGGCGTCAGTCCCCAGATGTACCTTTCTATCTTCTTGCTCTTTGGAGCAATCATATCTGGACAAAGAATTGCCAGCTCGCAGAATCTGTTGGTATAAGTAGCGATGTCGGTACCAACCATTCCGAGAGTCCATAGCTCGTGTTCAAGCTTTTGAATCTCTCCCCGTGGGCAGTATTCTCTCATCATCATGGCTTTCAGGCTCTCCCAGCTTATGGAGTTTGCCACGATTAGGGTAAGTACTTTAACGTGGCCATTCCACCAAGTTAAAGCTTTATCAAGAAGGGTGAAAGTTGCAAATTTGACCTTACTGTGCTCGGGACAGGAGCAGATTTCAAAGACTGCCTCCGTCCTTTCAATCCACTGCCTCAGGGCTATCACACCACCAGTTCCATAAAACATCCGGGGCTTGGCATTAGTGAAGTCCTTATAGGTGCATTCTCGAGGTGGTCCATGACTCTCGCCATGGTTGGATAGGTGTGTGCCAGATCCCGAGCCATTAGTACTCGAGTTATTGATCTGTGACATGGCAGCTGCCACCGCTGCGGTGACTGCTGCTTGAAACATAACAGCATCAAATTGAGGTGGTGGAGGTGGTGGTGGTACAGGTGCTTCCTCACCGTTGTTTCGCCTTGGATTCCTACGCGGAGGCATCCTTCAACTATAGGTTGAAAAGACAAGGATAAGAATTTCATAGAATAGAAAATGTATGTGTCTCATGAACTAAATCGCTATAGTTCCACAACAGATGATAGTATGAGTCTTAAAATAGAAGAATGAAAGTTATTTGTAAGACTGTAGGTATGAAACAAGTATTTGGTTTCACAAAGACCAATCAAGGTTTGAACGAAATAGTTGTAATAGTGCCACTTATATTAATATAAAAGTTGTTACAACGATCATGAAAATTTGACCCCTAAAAGGGTCTCCGATTACAAAGTTTGAGAAATTTAAAGACTTTTAGCCGAGGTCCTAAGTTATAACAAAGTTTGAGTCCTTGACAAGCACTACTTGCGTCGAAGATTGCGCTTGGAGCTTGACTCCGCATCTGATTGCTTTGACTCCATTAGACGCCTATCGAAAGCGGCTTGTTGTTCCCTCAGTTCAGCGAGGGCTGCAATCATTTGCGCTTGAAATGCTTCGGTTTGGAATTGAGCGTTGTCTTGCATCTTGTCCAGCCTACGGATGTCAGAAGTGTGAACCTGCACTTCCACATTGATATCCCGGAGCCGACTAGCTTGAACTCCGGACTGATAGGACTGATTGGCTGACTTACCAACCATTATCGGGAGTGCTCGATCAGCCGAACCTCCGCCGCGGACATCATAGAAGTCCCGACACATGCCGTAGGGAGGGCGTAGGTTTTGCTGTTGGCTCCAATGGTGGAGGTGACTTCCCCAGACGGGAGTCGGTCCTTGAAAGTTCCTTACGAAGACGGGAGGTTGAATGGGTGGTGGATCGATAACTTCCGGCTCTGAGTCGGTACCGGAGTCATCACCCACTTCTATGGGTTCCTCGTCCTCTTTGGGATCATCTTCGATCCATCCTCCGTTGCCTTGGTTGGGAAAGTAGGGGTCGCCAGGGTGGTGAAATCCAGCCATTTGACTATACGAGAAATAGGGTTATAAGAATTGAATAAAGTCGGAACATGCAAAACATCTAAGTTAAACTAGTTTAGATCGCAAATACTCCTATAGTATTTAAATTCTTGTGTTTGATTCTTGTAATGGTTTGGTAATGTTTCACTTGTTGCTTACTACGATCATTCCTCGATATACGTTGGTCCAATCTCGGGCAAATATAGTTGATCACGCTATATTTGTCCAAAATCTGATTACATATATCGAGTCTCAATCGTAGTGTCAACTTGTCTAAATACTTGTATAGTTGTATAACATGAAAATAGTTTGTGGTATGCATGTAATTGTACTTAAATGAACTATCAATTTAAGTTGAACGAAATGCTGCTTAAGCGTAAAAAGAAAATTTGTTTTGTCAGAGAGTATTAGTCCCTTAAGCATTTATAGTTTGTATATCTTATGTGGTTCGATATACTTAGTTCACTATAAACATTGCTCTGATACCAATCTGTCACACCCCCAAACCTGAACGGCGGAAACGTTCGGGGGCGGATGACTTCATGTGGTAACGTAACAAATGAATACATAGTAAAGAAAGCAATACAACCATCATATATATAATTGAAAGTTTACATTTGTCAAAAGTTACATGTTCAAAACTCAATTACAATATGATGCCAAAAACACGAGATTAAACTGGCACCGCAGCATCCCTTCTTCAAAAGCGTAATGAATACCTGAAATTACTGATTTCCTGGGACATACAAGTAATTTTGAAAGAGTAGATCAGCATTTAAGCTGGTGAATTCATAAGTATTTAAGTGACAATGTTCGAATGAAATGAAATGTTTTTATCTTTGTTTGTTTGTGTTTAGAAAATCCTATATTTTCTACTAGTATAAAAGTAGCCTTCACTCAAGACCAATGTTTGTCTCCAAAATGTATGTAAGTGTAAAATAACCAATGAGTTTGAAAACCTTGTAAATCAATGCATTTTTAATACCCCTTGTGAGTTTTATAACCATACTATTGACTCGGAATGCCTATACACAACGTTCTTCAGGCGTTGGAATGTTATGACGTTTGTCACCCCAAACGGTGGACTGCAGCTAACAGTCAGGGCGCGGGTTGTCAAGCCCGTATAGATCTATACGCAAACACCATGCTCCCCCTCCAAGGGATTCTGGTATATAATATAGGACTTGAAATGTGTACTCGAACGTACATGAAGTTAGTGTCTCACAAAACCGTGGTATAAAAACAGATCTACTTGTTAAAATGTTACGTTTATTCTTGTATACGAAAGTAAACTTCTTGAAATTCATGTTTCTAGTACATAAGAGTTAGAAATTTGTTCGTAAAACTATACCTATTATAGTTTTCTAAAAGTGTGTCTTGTTTGTTTAGAAATACCTAGAAAAAGAATCACCTGTTTATGAAAGCATAGATTTTTGGTGTAGAGTCTAAGATAGACAAGAATAATCTAAGAAAATTTTAGTTTATACATGCATTACAACAAATTTATATTTCAAAAGATAGAATGCTATTTTAACATATGTTATATATATAAAAGTTCCTTAAAGGTTTATAAATCGCATGTGATTTGAATATATAACAACATATAAAAGAGTTTCTTTATGTAACACACGATAATACTCGTGTGTTTTACTTGTAATCCCCCCCCCCCCCCTTGAAAGCATATAAAAGCATTTAGAATATTTAAAAAGGTTGATTAAGGGGTATGAAACTCACTTGAAAGTTTTGGAGATAGCGAGGTGGAAAACCGGGCAGAGTTTCGTCTCGGGAAACGGATTTTCCTCGGGATTCTCGGGAATCTCGGGAGTAGAATCGACCCTCGGGACTTGAGCCAAAAAGACCAGAGCTTTGGGTTTGAACGGACACGGAAAACGAGGCAAGATTGTGAGAGAGAGGAGAGAAATGAGCCCTTTTCTCGGATGCCCTCGCATCCTATTTATAGGAAGGCTGAACCGCCTCGGTACGCGGGGCGTACGCTCGTATGCAGCGCGTACGCGTACGTCATGCATGACCGAAGCCTCGACTGCCTTGGCTTCGGATGGGACGGGTTGCTGGGTATGCGGGTCGGATGGGACGGGTTGCTGGGGAGACGGGTCGGGTGGGACAGCGGGTCGGACGGGACAGCGGGTCGGACGGGTCGGATACTTCGGACGGGTCGGATGGGTCGGATAGGGCGACGTGGACGATCAGAGGCCAAGTTTCTCAGGTACGCTGGGCGTACAGGGGTACGCAGCGCGTACCCGGATGAGGACGCTGACTCCTCTTCGGATAAGGTCCGAAATTTTGATTTAAATAAATATATAATTTATTTAATAAACTTCAAAAATTCATATCTTCTTCCTACGAACTCCGTTTTCGATGGTCTTTATATCCACGCGTAGGTGAGACTACGCTCTACAACTTTCGTTTAGACTCCGACGGCAAATTCCGAAATTATTTTTTTTATTATTTATTTTAAACTCATCGTGTTTAAGGAATTTCTTTGAAAATTCATAACTTCTTTATCTGATGTCGGTTTTTGCCAGACTTTTTACCGCTGGAATACCATTGTCGAGATCTTCGATTCTCGTTTAGGTCATTCCGGCCAAAAGTCGCTCGATCTCCGATTCGAGTTTTTAGCTGTCTGTTGCTAAGCCGAACTTGGAAAAATCATAACTTCGCTAAATGAAGTCGGATTTGGGCGTTCTTTTTACGTACGATCATGGTTCCAAGACATTTAAACATAGAAGGAAATTAAATAGAACTATTTGTACATTTTATTATGAAAGTAAATTTTATTACTCAAAAGTGGTTACAATACTTGACCCATTTTGGTCATTACAAAGAGTTGAAATATCGGGTTGTCACAAGGTACCTCATGGATCAGCCGAATCTGAACATGAGGCAGCGCCGATGGTTAGATGTGGTAAAGGATTATGATTGCGACATCCTTTATCATCTGGGCAAGGCCAACGTTATGGCCGACACCCTGAGCCGCAAGGAAGTAGAAGCCACGATCAAGGATATCCTTTATCATCCGGGCAAGGCCAACGTTGTGCCGACGCCCTGAGCCGCAAGGCAGTAGCAGCCACGATCAAGACTAAAAATTTCTTTTATAAAACATTACTTAAAACACATTTATCAATCCATAGCATAATTAGAGTATTAATTCCAAAACATATTTTCATTATCAGAGTAAAACATTCCCAGGCTGTCTAATCTATGGTGTGTGTCATGCGATCACCCCGAGCTCTTCCCTCCGCTACCGGAAGTACCTGAAACCAAAACTGAGAATCGTAAGCCACAACGTTGGACTTGCCCGGATGATAAAGGATTATGATTGCGACATCCTTTATCATCCGGGCAAGGCCAACATTGTGGCCGACGCCCTGAGCCACATGGCAGTAGCAGCCACGATCAAGGATATATGTCTGAGAATGACAATGATTACCTCATTTTTGGAGCAGATTAGAGAGGCACGGGTTGAGGGCTAGAAGGAGGAGAGGCAGAAGTATGAGAGGATTGTTGGCTGAGGAGCTTCCTTTGACTATGACAGTCGAGGATTGTTGACCCTTCATGGGAGAGTTTGGGTACCGTACTGGGGCGGAGTACGGCAGGTGTTGATGGACGAGACTCACAAGTCTCGATTCTCCATCCACCTAGGGGCGACGAAGATGTACAGAGATCTTCGACCCGATTATTGGTGGCCCTGCATGAAGCGGGACGTAGCTTGGTATGTGGAGAGATGCCTGACCTGCAGGAAGGTCAAGGCGGAACACCAGAGACCCCATGGCAAGATGCAGCCGTTAGAAATTCCCATGTGGAAATGGGAGGATATCACTATGGATTTCATCACTAAGCTTCCCAGAACCGCACATGGAGTTGATTCGATTTGGGTCATAGTGGATCGGCTAAGCAAGAGCGTGCATTTCATACCAATTCAGGAGAGTATATCGGCCGAGAAGCGAGGTAGTGGCACGACATGGAGTGCCTGTATCAGTAGTATCAGATCCAGATGTCCAGTTCACTTCCATGTTTTGGAAGCGGTTTCATGATGAGATGG
Source organism: Lactuca sativa (assembly GCF_002870075.4). Taxonomy (NCBI): domain Eukaryota; kingdom Viridiplantae; phylum Streptophyta; class Magnoliopsida; order Asterales; family Asteraceae; genus Lactuca; species Lactuca sativa. The sequence goes on along the minus strand of NC_056630.2, from coordinate 302,623,669 downwards.
GGACTCGTCTTCACTTTAGCATCGCTTTCCACCCTCAGACGGACGAGCAGGGTGAGAGGACAATTCAGACCTTCGAGGACATGCTTCTGGCATGCGTCCTAGATTTTGATGGCAGTTGGGATACGTATCTTCCATTAGCAGAATTTTCGTATAACAACAGTTACCACGCCAGCATTGACCGCCCTCCCTTCGAGATGCTCTACGGGAGGAAATGTAGGACTCCGATATGTTGGGGCTAGGTTGGTCAGAGAGTCATCGGGAGTACTGACGTGGTGCTCAAGACCACAGAGTTGATCCAGTAGGTTTGTAGCAGACTGCAGACTGCGTAGAGTCGACAGAAGAGTTACGCCGACCGGAGGCGTTCATACTTGGAGTTTCAGGTGGGCGATATGGTTCTTTTGAAAGTGTCACCTTGGAAGGGTGTCATCAGGTTCCGGAAGAGGGGCAAGCTGGGCCCCAGGTTCATTGGTCCCTTTAGGGTTTTGGCCCGGGTGGGTCAGGTTGCCTACCGTTTGGATCTTCAAGCAGAGCTTAGCCAGATCCATAACACTTTCCACGTCTCTCAGTTGCGAAAGTGTTTGGTGGATGAGTCGGCAGTGATACCATTGTAGAATATTCAGGTTGATGGCAGCCTGAATTATATCGAGATGTCAGTTGCGATCTTAGATCGGAAGACGAAGACCTTGAAAAACTAGGTGGTCCAGATAGTGAAGGTGCAGTGGCAGCACCGGAAGGGTTCAGAATGGACATGGGAGACTGAGCGGGAGATGAGGGAGCACTATTCGGAGTTATTTCAGGATCGGTAGTAGTAGACTTCAAGGACGAAGTCTAAGATAAATGGGGGAGAATTGTAACGCTCCATTTCTGGTATGTAATTTAAATAAAGTGTTTTTCCTTTCTTAAGAGGTACTCGACGAGTCTGTAGCCCAACTCATCGAGTAGAGGCGGGATTTGCACGTGTCTTTATTAGGCGACTCGACGAGTCTGTATCCCAAACTCGGCGAGTCCGCTAGTCTGGATGAAACCCTAAAATACCAGGGTTTTCACCCTATTTAAACGTCATTATAGCCTCCCACCCCATCCTCCAGCACCTTTAGAGCATTTCTCTGTAAAACCCTAGCCCCCCTTTGTTGAGCTTGAGTGTTTTGTGATAGCTTGGGAGTTGTAGAAGAGGAGGAAGGAAATAGGATCAATAGAATGTTGGATATAGTGTCTAAGTCCATAACTATATTTGGTATGTACTTGACCCGACCCGACATGGTCCATTTGGGTTGCACTTCACCCGAACAATTTACGGATAATCTTTGGAGAATAGTATAAGTTATGATTTATTAATATATTATTAGTTCTAATATATTAATATAAGATCATATTATTTAATTAGTATTGATCTATAATTAATCTAGGATTAATTTAGAGATCAAAAGTATTACTAATTAAATATGGGCTCCTATATTTATATAGTGTGGGCTAATGCTTATTTGGAATGGGCTAGGCTTGCATGGAAAGTTCATGGATACTCCATGGAGCTTTAGCCCATGGATCTCATGGAAATGAAGAGACAGGGGTATTAGGGTTTACATGGATGTAACCCTAATCCACCACACTATATAAAGAAGGCCTTGGTTCTTGAAATCACACTTGTTGAGGTGAGTAAAGCAAGAGGGCCGATTTCAAGATAGTTGTGACTATTCTCTCATAGTTCCAAGTTTGTGGTGATTTATGATTTCCATTTGAGGCATCCACACTATTGGTGCTAGGCTCTAAAACTCCAAGCAATCAACTACAACTACAAGGTAAGTAATTCTACTAGCTTTATTTGATTCAAGTTCCCCATGCCATGCTAGATAGGATAAGAACCTTGGAAAATAATTATTTGCATGTTTCTTAGACAAACATAGATCCAACGTTTATTAGGGTTGCATGTACACTTAGGAAGTGTTAGAATGCTCAAAACCCATCAGTGGTATCAGAGCCTAGGCTTGTTTGTTTGATACTTGATGCAATATATTGAAAAAAAATGGTTTTTTTGTTGTCTGCCTGATGAACTCGTCGAGTCCATGGGGGGACTCGACGAGTTCATGTGTATCTTCATCCTCCTCGCCGAGTAGGTTCGTGCACTCGAAGAGTAGGAGCCACAGAATGCAGTTTTGCTGCTGGAAATGGACTAGAAACATTAACCTAAATTGTTTTGGTGCTATAAAACTTGTTTTAGATGGTGTAATGTTTATGCTAATCCATTTACAATGGCTATAATAAAAAATTACAAGATTTATGAGTAATTTATGCTTCTTGAAATGTTCATATTCATGTTCTTGAACTTAAGAAGATTAGATGATCATAGGAATTGTTTGTAACCTATTTGGTAGTTTAATTCTTGATCATAATGTGTTTTAATGGAGTCCATAACTTGTCCTCAAGTTATGGAAAACCAAGAGTCACACTTGAGTTAAAACCATTAAAAGAACACAAGAGTTAGAAAAATGAAAAGTCTTCATTTTCATACTCAATTAACTTCATAAGCTATAAGAAATGAAAAGTTTTGAATGTTTACAAAACTTGCCCTCATGTTTTGGAACAAGTGAAGTCATGATTAAAAACTTTAGTTCCAACCCTTAGAATTTTAAAAGTTAAAATTGAATCCTTATACTTATAATATTATAAGTTAATAATATATATATATATATATATATATATATATATATATATATGTATAAGATCAAAGTCGTCTTACCGCTAGTACGCCTCATTCACGAAGCCGGTCTATAAGGGGGGTATAAGGTTGTTGCCTATAAAATGGAAAATTAATGGGTGTCCACTCTCACCCACCGCTTCTTTGATCGGTGGAGGGTCGTTAGCCGAACGGGTAGGACAAGGACTTATAAATTCTCATTAAAAGTATAATGATAATACTAAAGTAACTAAACCTTATTGAATTCCCAATCTTAGTTATTTTAGGAAAATGTGAATAAGGTGCTAATCCATGATATTACACTTTACACTTTGTTTAAGTCGTTAGTGGAGCGTGTGTGGTTAACCGACACACTAACTTGAACTTAACAAGGTAGGTAAAGGGTGACTTAATGTTTATCATAGTATCGATGGAGCGTGTGTGGTTAACCGACACATCGATTGAGGGGTAATACATTAAGGGTACCAAGTAATTTGCATGGTTACTTCACACCTTGTTTTGTGATCCTCGGCATCCCAGTCACAAAACTTGAAGGGCACACTCGAGATTGAAACATGCCATTGAAGAAAGTTCAATGAATCGCAAAGAATCTAGGAGTTTCTAAACCATTTAAAAACCTAATTAAAAATTTCGTTTTTTCATGGTGGAAATTAGTGAATCGTCATTCACCTACCTTCAAATATCTTATAGCTTAGATTACGGCATCCCTCTTCTAAGTTATAAAATATTGTGTTGGGTCCTAGCCTTAATACTACATTTGGGTGTTTTATTAAGGACTATCTCTAAATCTAATCTAATTTATTCCCTTTTCTTTTCAGATGTCTTCCAATAACAATGCTTATGGCTCTAACCCTACTAGCTCTTTCTCTCTTATGAATCTTTGTGGGAGAGTCATCTTCGATGGATCCAACTTTACTGACTGGATCAGGAACATCAGGATGGTCACTCGGTATGAGAACAAAGACTATGTTCTCGACAAGGAGCTAAAGGTACCCAAGCCAACTGCTACTCCTGAAGACCTTGCTGAATATGAGGTACATGAAAGAGATGCTACAAAAGTAGCATGCATCATGATGGCCACCATGACATCCGAGCTCCAAAAGTCCTATGAGGACTATTATCCTTTTGAGATGCACCAGGATTTGATGGACCGTTACCATCAAAGTGCTCATCAAGAGCGATATGAAATAATCTCCTCCATGATAACAACCCGAATGAAGGATGGTGAACCCATCACGGGCCACATGCAGAAAATGCAAAGGTATGTGGACCGTTTACTGAAGCTGAATGTGAATTTCCCCGAGGAGTTAGCAATAGACATCATTGTGCACTCCTTACCATCGTGTTATGATCAATTCTGCATGACATATCACATGAACAAGGAAGAAGTCACCCTCAGCAAACTTCAGGGACTCTTGAAGACCGCGGAAAGTGGTCTAAAGGGTAAGTCGGTTGTTACTACTCCTACTCCTACTCCAACTGCGCCCAATGTCTTGGCAATCAGGCATGGTAAAGGGAAGAAGAGAAAGAACCCTTCTAAGGGTACCAAGGGTAACACCCTTGAAGGCTCCTCTTCAAGCAAAACCAAGAAAGGTTTTGCCACTCCTTCTGCTAACCCTAATGAGGCTAAATGCTTCTATTGTCATGAAAAGTCGCACTGGAAGCGAAACTGCCCAAAGTACCAGCAAGATGTGAAGGATGGGAAAGTAAAACCCAACCATGCAGGTATATACACTATATTGTCTAATAACTCACCTCATTCTAAGTCATGGGTCCTTGACATAGGTTGTGGTATTCACATATGTTGTGATTTGCAGGGACTAAGAAGAAGTGAGAATGTGGAGCAGGGAAAGATAAACTTGATCATGGGAAACAGGAAAGCTTCACCTGTCACCAAGATAGGAGTTTATTCCTTAGTGCTAAATAGTGGGTTTACATTAGATTTGAATAAGTGTTATTATTCTCCAGAAATGGCAAGAAATGTTATTTCCTTTCATGCATTGTATAAACAAGGTTTTACCTTTTATTTTGATAATAATAATGGTAGTATTGATGCTTTCTTTAATAATGTTCTTTATTTTAAAGCATTACCTTGTGATGGCGTGTATGAAACTGTATCTGTTGTAGATAATCTAGGAAATAATGTATTGTATATTGACTCTTCCACTAGCTTAGATAAAGCATCTTTATGGCATTATCGTCTTGGACATGTAAGCAAGAAACGCATAGGCCAACTCCAAAAGGATGGAGTCTTGGAGTCATTTGACCTAAAGTCTGATGATAGTTGTGAATCTTCTTTGCTTGGTAAAATGACAAAGTCACCTTTTACTGGCACTTGTGCTAGGGGTGAAGGTTTGTTGGACCTCATACACACGGATGTATGTGGACCCTTCAAAACCACCACAAGAGATGCTAATCGGTTTTAAGTGACTTTCACTGATGATTTTAGTAGATATGGATATGTCTACTTAATCAAGCATAAGTCAGAAACCTTTGAGAAATTCAAAGAGTTTAAGCAAGAAGTGGACAATTAGTTGGGCAGGAACATTAAGATGCTTCGATCCGATCGTGGTGGTGAGTATCTTAGTACTGAGTTCCTTGACTATCTTAAGGAATGTGGGCTTATCTCATAATTGACACCTCCTAGGACACCACAGTTGAATGGTGTAGCTGAGAGGTGCAATCGGACCTTGTTGGACATGGTTCATTCCATGATGAGTCGAGCTTCGCTACCAATCTCATTTTGGGGGTATGCCTTAGAGGCTGCCGCCCATATCCTTAATCTAGTCCTTACAAAGAAGGTTGCCAAAACACCTCACGAGATATGGACTGGAAAAGTTCCCAATCTAGACCACATCAAGATTTGGGGTTGTGAGGCTTTCGTGAGACGCGAGACTCACGATAAGCTCGAACCCCGAAGCAAAAGGTGTATGTTCATCGGCTATCCACAGAAATCCTTTGGCTACATCTTCTACAGACCCAGTGATTATGTGGTCTTTGTATCAAGAAGAGGATTCTTTCGAGAGAGATAATTCATGAGTCAAGGAGACAGTGGGAGGCAAATTGACCTTGAGGAACTTCAAGAGTCAAGTGGTGAAGGAACCTCAAACTCTTGCCCTCAACCTGAGGAGGAAACTCCTGTTGAACCGACTGAAGAATCTATACCTCTGAGGCGTTCCACCAAAGTTAGGAATGCACCTGAGCATTATTATGGTTTCCATATTACTACAGAAGGTGAGACACTTATCACTGATAACACACTGGTAAATCTAGATGAGCCTAACAGCTACACGGAAGTCATGGCAGGCCCTGAGGCTGCTAAATGGAAAGAGGCTATGGATAGCGAGATACAGTCCATGTATGACAATCAAGTTTGGAACTTGGTTGACAATGTACCTGATCGTAAGATAGTCGGGTGCAAATGGATTTTGAAGGGTTAACAAACTCTTTGATCGTTTAGATCTTTGAACAGGTTAATCACAAAAAAGAAAACAGCAATATAAAGCACAAGAATGAATCAGAATATGTCGAATGATTCTAAAGATTCAAGCCTCAGCAGAGCTCGATAAAGAACTTCCGCTGTAGAGGCTATTAGGGTTACAAAACGATAAAGATAATATCTTTCAGAATAATTGACTTCAAAATCTTACGTACTAAGATGCATGCAAGCACCTATAAATACAAAACCCTATAAATAACTCGCGGATGGACAGGCCCAATCCGGAGACAAAATGGACTAAAGAGCGAGCCCATGACGCAACACCTTTCAGACCCTACAATCTCCCCCTTTGCGTCAATTGGAGCGAGACTATTACTTCGGCTTGTTGGGTCCAGCTGCAGGATCTTTCTTAGCGGTTTCAAACAGACGTGGGATGAGAGCAAGGGTGGTCTTTCTGAAGCGAATGTACCACTGGATGATGTCATCAAAATACTTCTTGTCATCTGCTGAATTCTGCTTGCATCGACGAATGATTCCCAAAACATGTTCCAAGCATGCAGTGGTGTAAAGGTGATTATCTGGCAGGGCGAACAGGCATTTTTGGCCTTCGTTCCTTGTAAACATCACAGAATTCTGCTTCGGGTCGATTCTTCCCATCTTCATCATGTATCAACGTAAATTTTCAAACAAATTTTTCATTTCAAAATAAAGTATTTTCATTCAAAACAAGGCATAAACATTCCAAGTGTCATGTCAGAATACAAATCATATGAATCCCAAGATCACAAAACATCTATCAGTGTGTACAGATCACGTCGGCGCCTTCCCACGGTCCTCGCTAGTACCTGAAACACATACACAACAACTGTAAGCATAAATGCTTAGTGAGTTCCCCAAAATACAACTTACGCACATACGCCTTTCCAGGCCCTGACCTTCCGGTCCATGTGTCTCAGGGGATTTCCGTCCCTGCTGGGTAAACCTTCCGGTCCTACCCACGCTAACCTTACGGTCCACATTACACGCCTTCCGGCCCACATAACATACATAGCACGTATAACAATTAACTTATCACATATAGCACATATATCACATATCATATCCGACCTTCTAGTCACACAGTCAAACCCTTCCGAGTACAGTATAGTGAAAAGACTCACCTCGTGAATATCGAAAGCTAGCAAATCCCGAAGTCACTCGTGCTCGATCCGCTGAGCTACAATCTCCCTATAACATCATACATCTCTTATTAACACTTTTATCTTCTAAGTTTGACTATCCCTAAGAAGTCAAACATAGGTCAACTCTGGTCAACGGTCAACGGTCAACGGTCAACTTGACCGGACTCGGCGAGTGCACAAGGGCAACTCGGCGAGTCTAGACGTATCCGCCAACTCCATAGGATTCGCTTCTTACTCGTCGAGTACTTCCCCTGACTCGACGAGTTCCACCTGGGAGAGTCGCGGGGCCACCCCGACTCAACTCGCCGAGTCTCAAGAACAACTCGGCGAGTCCCAACTCGACTCAGACCACCTGTCGACCCTCTCTAACTCGTCCTGACTCACTGAGTCAACCCGTCACTCGACTGGATCACTCACTGGCCGATCCAAGGCAATCTTCAAGCTACTCGCCGAGTCTGCTCATCGGACTCGGCGAGTCCATGCCATGCAATTACTCAAACTCGCTTCTAAGGTCAGATCTGTTCCATCAATTCATAGATCTAGCCTTTCAAGACTGATTCACCACGTAAAGTCCCTATCTTGGTGTCCATAACACACCCCATGGCTTATAATGAACATTTTGATCTAAAGCATAAGGGTTCCAACCCAAAACTTCCATTGATTCCCAAAAAGCTTGGGCAAAGGGACACTCTGGACCTTTAGGGGTCCAGATCTATAGTCTAAATCTCTTAGGGGTCCAAGGGAGCACAAGATCTAGCTACAAAAGGGTTCAATAAACCCTAAATCAATGAAAACACCAACATAGAAGAGAATAGCTCAAAATATTACCCCAATAGAGATGCTCTAGACTCCAAATCCTCAGAAGATGGCTCCTCTTGCTTTCCCCTTGGCTGATTTCCTCTTTCCTTGCAAAATGACACCTCCAAGATCAATAATAGCCTCCTTCTATGCTCCAAACGCTCACACTCGATTAGGGTTTCACTCAAGGGACTGGTGAGCACAAATGACAGCCATAAGGCCCTTTAAATAGGTCCCAAACCCGAGAAATTAGGGTTTCATTAAACAGCGCAGACTCGCCGAGTCCATATCCTGGACTCGCCGAGTCCAACCGAATCCCGCGTCCAGAATCGCGACCCTACTCGGCGAGTCTGAGCTCCAACTCGCCGAGTCCCCTCTCAAAACACAAAATAATCAAATCAATAAAGATACCTGGAATTCCGGGCTGTTACAATTCTCCCCCACTAGAACTAGACTTCGCCCTCGAAGTCTCGCTCTGAAAATAGCTCCGGATGCTGCTCCCGCATCTCGCGCTCCGGCTCCCAGGTCATCTCCGATCCCTTCTGGTATTGCCACTGAACCAACACCGGAGGTACCTCCTTGTTCCTCAGAACCTTGATCATCCGATCCCTGATGGCCACAGGCCTCTCAGCATAATTCAGACTCGCATCCACATGAATATCCTCTAATGGAACCACTGCGACTCATCGGCTATACACTTCCTCAACTGCGACACGTGAAAAGTGTCGTGGATCTGCCCCAACTCAGCTGGCAACTCCAAACGATAGGCTACCCGGCCTACCCTTGAAATCACACGAAATGGCCCAATATACCGGGGCCCCAACTTGCCCCTCTTCCTGAATCGAATCACTCCTTTCCAAGGAGAAACTTTCAGGAGAACGAAGTCGCCAACCTGAAACTCAAGCTCGGACCGGCGTCTGTCTGCATAACTCTTCTGTCGGCTCTAGGCGGTCAATAACCTCTGTCTGACCTGCTAAATCTGCTCTGTCGTCTGAAGCACGATCTCTGTACTGCCCATCACTCTCTGCCCAACCTCTCCCCAGCAAATGGGGGTCCGACACCTCCTACCATACAACAGCTCAAAGGGTGGCATACCAATGCTCGAATGATGGTTGTTGTTGTAGGAAAACTCTGCCAAGGGTAAATACGCATCCCAGCTACCCCCGAAATCTAACACACACGCTCGAAGCATGTCCTCCAGCGTCTGAATCGTCCGCTCGCTCTGGCCGTCTGTCTGGGGATGATATGCGGTACTAAAATGCAATTTAGTACCCAGCTCCTCATGGAATTTCTTCCAGAATCTGGAATTTAAGCGCACATCACGGTCTGAAACAATCGAGATCGGCACCCCATGCCGAGATACCACTTCTCTCACATATATCTCCGCCAACTTCTCTGCTGAAGAACTCTCACTGATGGCAAGGAAGTGAGCGCTCTTCGTCAACCTATCCACAATCACCCAAATTGCATCAACTCCTCTGGCAGTCCTCAGCAATTTGGTGATGAAATCCATAGTGATCTGTTCCCACTTCCATTCGGGAACCTCCAATGGCTGCAACTTGCCATGCGGTCTCAGGTGCTCGGCCTTAACCCTGCGGCAGGTCAAGCACCTCTCAACGAACCATGCGACGTCCCTCTTCATACAGGGCCACCAATACTCTTTCCTCAAATCCAAATACATCTTCGTAGCCCCGGGATGGATCGAAAACTTCGACCGATGAGCCTCTTCCATCAAAGTAATACGCGTACCACCCACGAACGGTACCCAAATCCGACCCTGAAACGTCATAAGCCCTCGTCCATCCGTAACGAACTCTGAAACCAAACCAACGACCCGCTCTCTCTTCTGCATCTCTGGTCGCACAGCCTCAGCCTGCGCCCCACGAATAGCATCCAATACTGGAGCTATCACGGTCAATCTCAAACATACATCTCGCAGTGGAGTGCTCTCCGCCCTACGGCTCAACGCATCGGCTACCACATTAGCCTTGCCTGGGTGGTATAGGATCTCACAATCATAATCCTTGATCACATCCAACCACCTCCTCTGACGCATATTTAGGTTGGGCTGATCCATCAAATACTTCAAGCTCTTATGGTCCGTGTATATCGTACATCGAACCCCATACAAGTAGTGACGCCAAATCTTGAGAGCGAACACTACTGCCCCCAACTCTAAATCATGCGTGGGATATCTCGTCTCATGAGGCTTCAGCTGCCTCGACGCATAAGCTATCACATGACCCCTCTGCATCAACACTGCACCCAGCCCCAAAATCGATGCATCGCAATATACTACAAAATCCTCCATCCCTTCTGGGAGAGCTAATACCGGGGCTTCGCACAACCTTTGGCGAAGTGTCTCAAAGGAGGTCTGCTGCTCGGGACCCCATGAGAATGCAACACCCTTCCGGGTCAATCTGGTGAGCGGCACTACGATCTTGGAGAAATCCTTAATAAATCTCCGATAATACCCTGCCAACCCAAGGAAGCTCCTGATCTCCGATGGTGACTTCGGCACCTCCCAGCTCATCACCGCCTCGACTTTGGCCAGATCGACCAGAATCCCTTCCTGGTTAACGAGATGTCCTAGGAACTGGACCTCCCACAACCAGAAATCACATTTGGAGAACTTTGCATAAAGCTTCTCCGATCTCAATACCTCAAGGACCTCCCTCAAATGCTCCTCATGCTGCTCTCTAGATCTCGAATACACCAGAATATCATCGCTAAATCCAATCACTGACCGATCCAACATCGGCCTACATACCCTGTTCATGAGATCCATGAACACAGCCGGGGCATTGGTGAGCCCGAAAGGCATCACCACAAACTCGTAATGCCCATATCGCGTCCTAAACGCTGTCTTCTGGACGTCCTCATCCCGCACTCTCATCTGATGGTACCCCGACCTCAGATCGATCTTGGAAAACCAAGATGCTCCCTGCAACTGATCGAATAAATCGTCGATCCTCGGTAACGGGTAACGGTTCTTGACCGTCAACTTGTTCAACTCCCGGTAATCAATGCACATCCGGTGTGAACCATCCTTCTTCTTGACGAACAGAATAGGTGCTCCCCACGGCGAGCTGCTCGGCCGAATGAATCCCTTCCCCAGCAACTCCTGAAGCTGCGAGGACAACTCTTGCATCTCTGGAGGTGCAAGACGATAAGGCACCTTAGCGATAGGCGCGGCCCCCGGAACCAGATCGATACCAAACTCTACTTGCCTCACAGGAGGTACTCCCGGCAGCTCCTCGGGGAAAACATCTGGAAACTCACGCACCACTGGGACCTCCTCAACTGATCTCGGTCTCTCGGAAACCTCCCGCGTATCCATCACATACGCCACAAAACCCTTACAGCCCTGCTGTAGACACTGCCTCGCCCTAGCGGCCGAACAAAAAGCTGATCCTGAACGGGTACCCTCGTCGTACACCGAAAGAACTCCCCCACTAGGGTCTCGTATAGTCACCAGCTGACGCTCACAGTCGATGACGGCGCCGAATCGGCTCAACCAGTCCATGCCCACAATGACACACACATCACCCATCGCAATAGGAATCAGATCAATCGGAAACTCAACCCCGAAAATCTCTAACACACATCCCCGGAGAACCTCCGTGGCACAAATCACTCTCTCGTCGGCTATAGAAACTCTCAGAGGCCGACTCAACGACTCACGACTAACGCTGATATGCTGACTAAAAGCCAATGATACAAAGGACCGACTCGCACCCGAGTCAAATAACACTAAAGCAGGCACAGAGTTCACAAGAAAAGTACGTACGCATATCATAACATAAGCATAACATCTCAACATCGAAATAAATACGTGAAATAAAGCATACCTGCCACAACATCGGGCGCAGCGCGGACCTCCTCCGCAGGCAGCTGAAAGGCTCTCCCACGAGCCCTCGGGGCCTCGGCCTTCACCGGTCGAGTCTCAGTAGTCCTGGGAGCAGGTGCAGATCCCTGAAGAAGCTGAGGGCACTCGGCCTTCCGATGGCCTGTCTGGTTGCAATGAAAGCAAACCATAAACCCCTTGGGGCAATCCCTAGCGATGTGCCCCTCCTTGCCACACTTGTAGCAAGCACCAGATCGACATGTCCCCTCATGACCCTTGCCGCACTTTCCGCAAGTGCGGCCCTTCGGACCTCCCGTCCTCGAATCGGCGGACTTAGTCCGCTTGGCTGCCGGCTGACACTGAGCCGGCCGCCGGTCCACCCGCTGAGACTCGGCCTCCTCCCTGGCCTGGGTCTCCAACTCGATCTCGCGCTTCCTGGCATTCGCCTACAGCTCAGCAAAGGTATGATAGGTGGAGTTTGACACAAACTCTCGGATATCCGAGCCTGCTCTGCGGACACCAGCTCGGGGCAGAACATCGCCCTCTCATGAAACTTCCGCGTGATCACCGTAACCGAATCAGTACCCTGCTTGAGGGTCAAGAACTCCTGAACCAATCGTTCCCTCTCCACCGGGGGAACGTACTCGTCTCTGAACATAGAGGTAAACCTCTCCCATGTCACTGCTGAAATCTCTGCCAAAGTGAAGTTCGCCGTCACGAACTTCCACCAATCCTTCGCTCCCAGACGGAGCTGGTTCAAAGCGAACCGTACCCTCAGATGCTCCGGACATGAACAAGTGTAGAAGCACCCCTCAATATCAGCGATCCACCTCATCGCAGCAATCGGATCCTGCGTCCCATCAAACGCAGGTGGCTTCGTGTTGCTGAACTCCCGAAACAGCAACGATTCACCCCCCTGTGGCCTGGCAGCGGCCACAGCTGCGGTAGCTGCAGCGGCTGCAGCCTCAGTCAATGCGGCGTACCGCTCATCAAAAGTCTCCATCAAGGTGGTCTTAATAGACCCAAACATCTCCGTAATCTCAACCCGGATCGCTGCAGCCACCTCCTCATGAATCATCTGACGAATCTCCTCGTCACTCACACCGCTCGTACTCGGTCTATGGCGTGGTCCAACCATGATGTCTCTGAAATACAACATAAAACTATCAGAGACTCCATCGAGTATAATCGCACTCGATAACGCAACCCTACTCAGTCTCCGATATCTAGGGATTCTTACTTGGGTTTCCCCCTGACCCGGTGTCTTCGATAGTACGGGCCCAATACTACCGACCACACCACATCAGCATTCATCCCAAGTCTTCCTCCCCAAACCCCGGATAGTGAGTACTCTACTTTTTTTATGCACTATCTACCCGCACGCTATCAAAGCATCTCATATCGGCAAACCTCCCTAGACTAAGGCATCACAAATCAGGCAACTCTAGTCCTATCATGAATACCTAGTCTTCTAGCATGCATAACAATTCATATCATATCTTATCTCTTAACATAACATTGTAAGGTATTTTGGGGATCTTTACCGTTCGGGCGCTGACTGATCGTACACACTGCTTCTTTCTTGTTTACCACAAAATTATTTATAAAAGTTTATTCCTTTATTTTAAAAGTTTTCCTCAAATCCTCGGTTTGAGTTCAGTTACGCCCGAAGGTGCACCCGAATCCCTCAAACCAAGGCTTTGATACCAATTTGTAACAACGTAAATCTTCAAACAAATTTTTCATTTCAAAATAAAGTATTTTCATTCAAAACAAGGCATAAACATTCCAAGTGTCATGTCAGAATACAAATCATATGAATCCCAAGATCACAAAACATCTATCAGTGTGTACAGATCACGCCGGCGCCTTCCCACGGTCCTCGCTAGTACCTGAAACACATACACAACAACTGTAAGCATAAATGCTTAGTGAGTTCCCCAAAATACAACTTACGCACATACGCCTTTCCAGGCCCTGACCTTTCGGTCCATGTGTCTCAGGGGACTTCCGTCCCTGCTGGGTAAACCTTCCGGTCCTACCCACGCCAACCTTACGGTCCACATTACACGCCTTCCGGCCCATAACATAATGCCTTCCGGCCCACATAACATACATAGCACGTATAACAATTAACTTATCACATATAGCACATATATCACATATCATATCCGACCTTCCGGTCACACAGTCAAACCCTTCCGAGTACAGTATAGTGAGAAGACTCACCTCGTGAATATCGAAAGCTAGCAAATCCCGAAGTCACTCGTGCTCGATCCGCCGAGCTACAATCTCCCTATAACATCATACATCTCTTATTAACACTTTTATCTTCTAAGTTTGACTATCTCTAAGAAGTCAAACATGGGTCAACTCTGGTCAACGGTCAACGGTCAACTTGACCGAACTCGGCGAGTGCACAAGGGCAACTCGGCGAGTCTAGACGTATCCGCCAACTCCATAGGATTCCCTTCTTACTCGTCGAGTACTTCCCCTGACTCGACGAGCTCCACCTGGGAGAGTCGCGGGGCCACCCCGAATCAACTCGCCGAGTCTCAAGAACAACTCGGCGAGTCCCAACTCGACTCAGACCACCTGTCGACCCTCTCTAACTCGTCCTGACTCACTGAGTCAACCCGTCACTCGACTGGATCACTCACTGGCCGATCCAAGGCAATCTTCAAGCTACTCGCCGAGTCTGCTCATCGGACTCGGCGAGTCCATGCCATGCAATTACTCAAACTCGCTTCTAAGGTCAGATCTGTTCCATCAATTCATAGATCTAGCCTTTCAAGACTGATTCACCACGTAAAGTCCCTATCTTGGTGTCCATAACACACCCCATGGCTTATAATGAACATTTTGATCTAAAGCATAAGGGTTCCAACCCAAAACTTCCATTGATTCCCAAAAAGCTTGGGCAAAGGGACACTCTGGACCTTTAGGGGTCCAGATCTATAGTCTAAATCTCTTAGGGGTCCAAGGGAGCACAAGATCTAGCTACAAAAGGGTTCAATAAACCCTAAATCAATGAAAACACCAACATAGAAGAGAATAGCTCGAAATATTACCCCAATAGAGATGCTCTGGACTCCAAATCCTCAGAAGATGGCTCCTCTTGCTTTCCCCTTGGCTGATTTCCTCTTTCCTTGCAAAATGACACCTCCAAGATCAATAATAGCCTCCTTCTATGCTCCAAACGCTCACACTCGATTAGGGTTTCACTCAAGGGACTGGTGAGCACAAATGACGGCCATAAGGCCCTTTAAATAGGTCCCAAACCCGAGAAATTAGGGTTTCATTAAACAGCGCAGACTCGCCGAGTCCATATCATGGACTCGCCGAGTCCAACCGAATCCCGCGTCCAGAATCGCGACCCTACTCGACGAGTCTGAGCTCCAACTCGCCGAGTCCCCTCTCAAAACACAAAATAATCAAATCAATAAAGATACCTGGAATTCCGGGCTGTTACACATCATGTTCAAATCACTAGTGGAGCCAACAGGAGAGATAGTAGGCTTTTTCTTGAAGATACTAGCGATCTCCTGATCCATTTTGTCAACCTCCATAATGTAGCATACAAGCATTATTTTGAAGTTATCAATGATTGGAGCATACTCAGCTTCGTTGGTGAGGAGGATGTTATGCAAAATAATCCAATCATGTGGATTCAGGTTGGGAAGATCAGCAAGTGATATAGCGTGTTAGGTTTTAGCAGAACCCCTCAGCACTTTGAACCGAACGTTCGTGAAGTTCCCCTCACGAAATGATTTGAGGACCCGAACGTTGATGGTCTTCTGAGCGCTCCATGTCTGATACTGAGGTTGAGCAGATCTCAGATAGAATTCGACAAGCTCCCTATCAAGCTTTGGATGAGGATGAGGGACATCAGCAACATTATCAAAAGCATGGAAGATGAAGGCTTTTCGGGTCAGTGACATATCGAACTGAGAGTCAACAGAATTGATTCAATCCAAGGAAATCACTGGTTCGAGCCACAGGATGCTGGGAGTTTCAGTGGCTTCTTTTATAAGCTTCTCGAGAGTCCACTAAGGAAAAAGAGTTTTTCTACTCTCAAGAAGATCATGAGCCTCCTTCATTTTTCGTTCGTTCGCCTCAAACTCTCTGGCAACGCGAGCGCTCATGTCAGCATCTTTATCCCGGCCTTGTTTCTTTAAGAGATCAGCGATGGTCTCTTTATCATCATCATCACTATCTTCAACAATCTTCTTTCCTTTGTCTTTGACACCCGAACCTGAGGCTTGACCTGCTGGAGGAGGTTCGGTTGCTCTAGTTGCTGTGGAAGTGGGAGGTGGTTGAGACACATCTTCTCCCCCTTATTTTGGATAGGCCACGAACTCAAGGAGCCCTTCATGTTTGATTAGTAGGGCAAGGGCAGGAGCAAGCTTCTCTGCGGGAGTGCGCCTCACTGAGTAGTTCAGGATAGGATCATGTGCTTCGATGATGTTAGAAAGGGCGGCGTGGACATCTGAAACACACGATGAAACAACCTCACGTTCAGATCGAAGAGATGCGACTTCCTTTTGAGATTGGAAAAGATGAAGACTCTTGACCTTGAGAGCAGTGGTCTTGCAAGCAAGAGCATCCATCACTGAGTTCTCTGAAGCGAGATCTTCTTGCAGCTTAGTCAGGCGCTCCTCAACAGTTTCCTGGAATAATTTGTTGTCATCATTGAGAGACTGACGAAGACTGACAAAGGACTGCAATTCGGAGGCAACTGAAGTGGCCAACTTGTTGACAAGAGAGTCAAGCTTCTCTACATTGGAGTTAGCGGCTCCCTGTAAAGACTGCAAAAGAGAATTAGCATCAACAAATAGTTTTTCGACTTTTTCGGTTGCAGCAGCACACGCCTTGGTAGAGGCGTCGATAGCGGCAGTGGCGGAGTGGATAGAGGCTTCATGAGCCTTGGTGAAAGTATCAACGAGCCCCTGAATAGCAGCCTCTGAGATGGTAGATCGAGAGGAAGAGGAGGAGGAAGCAATGAGAGAATCGATTTTCTCATGAAGCTCCTTGAGATGCTTCTTGGTGACTGGAGCATCATCGTCATCATCACTTTGCACTTGATACGGACTGTAGTAGACCGAGTCAAACGTCATGTCCTCTCCTCCAAGAAAAGGTTCATCATTTTCTACCGAGTGAGCGGGATATGAGGGCGAGGGTGGAGGCTCGGTTGTGGTAGTAGGTTCGGGTGCAGATGTATGTTCGGTAGTGGGAGTAGGTTCGGGTGCTGTAGTAGGAGCCCCCGTATCAGATACATTGGTTCGAACGCCAGCGGTGGTTGTTGTGGTAGCTTCGGTGAAAATAGGAGGTGGTACAGGGATAGAGGTGGGTGGTATTTGAGTAGTGGAGGTTATGGGGGAAATGGAAATAGAGATGGAGATTGAAGGAGGAGAGACAGGTTTAGAAGAAATAGGTACCTCAGGGGTAGGCAAACGTGGAGGAGTATTACCTCGAAGTGACTCTTCTGAGTCTGAACTCTCTTCTTCAGATTCACTGGAGGAGGAGGCAAGAATAAGCTTACGCCTGGGTTGAGTCTTCCTCTTCTTTGGTGGAAGGGATTGAGCTACCTTGGAAGGTTTGCGTTTCTTTGGAGAAGGACCTTTTGCTCCTTTGACAACCTTCTTGTCTTTTCCCTTGTCTTGTTTCTTTCCCGTGGGAGCAGGCATATCAGCGTCATGGATTGAATGAATCATTTCAGGAGTGAGCTCTCTGGGACCTGAACGACGAAACTCCTTGTAAGTTCTGATGATGTGACTGTCGCTTGGAACACACCCATACATTGACTCAGGGATTGAGCCAACGAACTGAAATTTGGAGGAATCAGACACTATGATCTTCGTAGTGTAGAAAGTTCCTATCAAGGAGAGTGGAGAATCAATAACAATAGGGACATGATACTTGTCCACCACCCACTTTGTGACCAGCGTCCAGAATCTTGCATAAGAGATCGCTGAATGGCGAGAAGTAGACGCTAGGCCCTGAATCAACTGCTGCCATAAAACTGTGACAACCCGAAATTTCCATTTGTACGAACATCATCTATTCAATAGAAGCCAGTTCAGTTTCAGTGATTTTCATACTTTTCCGAACAAGTCTATGTACATTAGGGTTTATGTTTAAGGTGATATCAGGAGAGTGGATGCTCCTGGTTTTGTGAAATTTGGGCATTCCAAGTTTCATACTGTTGCAGTCCAATATCAGGAATAAAAATATTTTCTGCCAAAATATTCCAGGACTATAAATAGTTTTCTGAATTAAATTAATTCATTATTCACAATTCCAAATAGAGAAAAGCCATATTCTCTCTGACGGATCTTCGGGTTTTCATCCTATATTGTGAGTCTACTTTACTAAATGTGTTTCAATACTTGTTAGATGCTTATTAACATCAATAACATGTTTAGATTACAAGATCCGGGAGTTTACCGCCCAAGAACGTTCTTGGGGAGTAAACTCCAAAATGGAACTTTAAGGCTTCCTAGACCCGATTCCTTGCTACACAACTTGTAAAGGACTTTGTGTATGATCTTTATAGGCTAGAAATCATCCAAGAAACCCAAGTAATTGGAGTTTACGGCCAAGGAACTTCCTTGGGCCGTAAACCCCTTTTCAAGGGCATTTAGTGCCCTAAACTTCCCCTAATGCTTAAGGAACTTTAACCCTCAAATGCTTGTGCCTATTTTGGACATCAAAACACATCAAAATCATAAGTTTATAGGAGTTTACGGCCAAAAACATCTCTTGGGCCGTAAACCCCTTTTTCTAGGGTAAAAAGCATTCCAAGCACACCTTAGGCCTTAAGACAATTTACCTTGAACACCTAGGACTTTAATGGGGAGGAAAAACCATCAAGAACATCCCTTAAAGGGAGTTTACGGCCAAGGAACACCTCTTGGGCCGTAAACTCCAAGTGAAGGCACAAAAGTGTGCCTCTTGTCCCCATTAGCCTTAGGTAAAATCATGGAAGCCATCCTTGATGTTTAAGTGCCTCAAAACAATTAAAAGCCATCACCCCATAGGAGTTTACGACCGTAAACTCTAGGGTGAATGGACTTTAGGCCGTAAACTCCCCTATGGAGTATTCTAGGGCCTTAAACTACTTCATGTGTTATTCCAACAAAGCTAGGAGTGTTCTAGGATCAAGATAGCACTTTAAAACACCCAAAACCACCATGAGAGGAGTTCACGGCCATAAACCCATGAGTTTACGGCCGTAAACTCCAAAGGGTGGGGTTTGTTGGGTGGTGAACTCTTATGCAAGGCCATTTGATGTTTCAAACCCTTTTGCCTTGTCCCGTAGCAACTTAGATGCAACCATTTGGACCTTAAACACTTATAAAAGTGTTTACATGTTTCCTAGGTGTCTTAACTTATTTATTAACTTATTATTTGTCTAATTAGTTATATATATGCTTATTATATGATAACTAGGCTCGTGCGTGTAAGCAAGTCTCCGTTTGCCACCTAGCACGGTATCCGACACTGCAATTCAAACAGCTCACCGCAAGTGAGTTCATACCCCTTGAATCAACCTTTGAAATGATTTTAAATGTTTTAAATACTTTATGGGGGGGAATACAAGTCAAATACTTATAGTTAGTGCTTCAATCACATGTGATTGCATTTAATCACATGTGATTAATAACTAGGAAAACAACGATTTTTACCACTGTTCAAACTATTTATCAAACTGCTTTACTTTGAAATGTTTTACAAACTCTTTTACTATCCAAACTTATTTATAGACTGTGATTCAAACAAATGCTTCTTATGCTTAAACTGTGTTATCAACTTATGCCTGCAAATTGTTTTATAGATCGACATCAAGTCGATCTTCTCTTGAAATTATATTTATGCTTCAAATGTCTTATGAAAACTTATTTATGCTTTTATATATTCAATTGCATGCCCATATATGTATAGATATATAAATAATGTTCAAATGGCTTAGGAAGGCCATCCACCCTATTTCCTTTTCCTCGATTTGGATGTGGTCTGGTGGGATTTCGGGTGACCATCCGAATGTCGTTTCCATATTACTTATATATCATATATACATGTATAGACATAAAAGTACTTCCATATTCATGCTTATCAGTACATCAATAGTTAGTTACCATCGGGGTAACATAGGAACATATACAGCTATACTAGAAACAAGTACATATACAGCTATACTAGAAACAAGTACATATACAGCTATACTAGAAACAAGTACATATACAGCTATACTAGAAACAAGTACATATACAGCTATACTAGAACGAGAAACATTACATATACATGAATACGTAACAATTGTGATCCACTGTGTCGGAGCATGCCTTAAATGTCATGGCCCGAGTTGTAGCCAGAATTCTCTTGGAGGGAGAGCGTGAGTTTGCGTATAGATCTATACTGGATTGACTATCCTACACCTTGCTGCTAGCTACAGCCGGACCTGCAGGTCTGCGGGTGCCAAACGTCATTTCTTTTATTACGACCATTCATTATGTCGTTGTTACCAGTCGATAGCATGGTGCAATTTATCACAATATACCTTAATATAAATCCGGTTTAAGGTAGTAGTAGAAATTAGTACAACAGTAGCTCTTATTATACAAAACAACAGTACTACAATGATTTACCCATTACATATTTTAGTGATAACCTCACTTAAGCATTAATGTACAAACTATATTTTAACAAATGATAGTTATACTTGGGTAATTACACACTTTTACAACAGACGAGTTTACAAAACAGTTTAGCCTTGGTAGAAGGTTACTTTTATAGAAAATATAGGATTTTCTGAGAGATTCAAACTTTTACAAACAATTTCAAACATTTACTTACACTTTTACAAACTTATACATTGAGACAGGTTCAAACGCTTTTGACAAGAAACATTGACACTAAAATGCTTATGAACTCACCAGCTTAATGCTGATAAACTCTTTCAAAATAACTTGTATTCTCAGGTCATCAGTAGACAGGTACCGAGGCCAGCTTTTGAGAAGATGGAGTGCATTCAAGACTCATCTCATATTATTTTGTGTTACATTATTTTTGGTGTCTATAACTGTACAGAACACACTTGTATTAAAATTATATATTTAATGCAATGGATGATGTTGTTTACTTATTTACATTTACTGTGTTGTGATACTATACATGACGTCCTCCGCCCCAGAACGTTTCCGCCGTTCTTGGTTTTGGGGTGTGACAGATTGGTATCAGAGCATTGTTTATAGTGAATCAAGTATATCAACCCATAAAAGATATACTAATCTATAAACCCAAATGGGATTAAAACACTCTGACCAAGAGTCTATACTTTAAATAATAAAATATTTAATTAAGTATACTAGTATGCATTCATACTAAAATCAGTGTCACAACGACAAGAACAAAAGTATTACGATTGTTGAATATCACAAGTGAGCTCGGGGATGTATGGTCAGTCCTGGGAATGGCATAGCCTGATCAACTATGCTGGTCCTAGGAGTGATTAGCATATGCCCTAGAATGGTTGTGATATGTTAACAAGTCTAAAAACTTACCAACAATACCACAAGAAGATCAGTAGAACTTAAACTTAAAATACTATAGGAGTATTTTGTGCTACTAGTTACACGTATACTATATTCTTATACCTCTCTTCTCGCATAGATCTAAATGGTTGGATTCCATCATGGCGACCCGTACTTTCCCAATGAAGGCAATGCCGGGTGGATCGATGAAGAGCCCGAAGATGAGCATCCAATCCCTTTGGATGATCACCTCGCAGAAGGCTTTTCCGATGGATCCAACTCCGAGCCTGAACTCAACAACCTACCGCTTGTAGGTCAAGCCCCGAACAACAACCCTCGACCAGCGTTTCCAGGTCCTACACCCATGTGGGCAAACAACCTGAACCGCTGGAGTGATGAACAGGGTCAACCCTTACCATACTTTGGGGACCGAACCTTTTACAACATTAGCGATAGTGGCTCTGTTGACAGAGCTCTGCCGGTAATCATCCGCAGAATAGCTCGTAATGTCGAGCAAGGTCGAGCAGCCATCGACCGGGTCATGGAGATTGACGCCAATTCAGGTGTCAACACAGTCCGCATCCGCCGTCTTGAAGAAGACATGGAACGGACCCGGAGAACCAACGAAACTCTGCGGCAACAGCTGGCTGCCTCCCATGCTGAAGTCTTGGAACTTCGAGCTCGTCAGAGGGCTCAGGATCGACACCTTCAAGAGGTGTTTCGCCAAGTGTCCGACCTCAGGACTCGCCCGAGGAATTCCCATCGCCATTAGATGATGTCTAGTACATCTCTGTCTTTTGATTTAGGGATAGCCTTGAACTTATGTGCTCTAAGTAACACTTGTCTGTAAAATATTCCTAACTTTCGATACTCTAATTAGGAATCTAGGACTGTCAGTCTTGTCCTTATGGTATGATGTAAGACCTACTGTTAGGTCGATTTTCCTTGAACTTATTACATCAGTAATACCCATACTATTGAAATCTATCTAATATGTGGGAAAAATTTGTACACTTGTGTATTCCTACTAATATTTCTTATTGTGATTTCAAACACTCATTCAAACTGTTGGGCTATGGTTAGTTAGTCCATGGGTCACTCTCACGTTGCTTACAAATTGATTCTTACCATCTTTCTTATCTTTATAAACTTACAGTTGAAAGATGCCTCCTCGCAAATCTCCCAGGAATAGGAATAATCCTACGCCTCCACCGCCTCCGATCATCGATATTGCAGCCCTGAATGTTGCCGTAGCTGCAGCAGTGGCAACTGCCATGGCTCAGTATCACTCATCAGATGCCAGCAGAGGTGGAACCCCTGTGGAATCTAATCCGATTGAAATCCCTGTGCGCTCGAGAGAGTGCTCCTACAAGGATTTCACAAACTGCAAGCCGAAGCCTTTCTATGGCACCGGTGGAGTCATTGCTCTCTCGCAATGGTTCGAGAAGACTGAATCAGTCTTCAAAATCTGTTCATGCCCTGCTACGTGCAAAGAGAAATATGCCGCATGCACCTTTGAGGGTAAAGCCCTAACGTGGTGGAACGGCCACGTCAAAGCCCTAACTCTCGTCGTGGCTAACGACATGGGCTAGGAAACAATGAAGGACCTCATGACTGAGGAATACTGCCCGAGGGGCGAAGTCCAGAAGTTAGAACATGAACTCTGGAATTTGACCATGAAGGGCACCAATGTGATCGCTTATACTGCCCAATTTAGCGAACTGGTGGCCCTCTGCCCCAATATGGTTCCCACTGAAGGGAAAAAGATCGAACGGTACGTATGGGGGCTAGTGCCTCCGTACCAGGGGAATGTCTTAGCATCCAACCCCGCTACCTTCGACAGTGCCAAGCGATTGGCACAAAGACTCATTGACCATGGAGTCAAGACCCCTGCAACCACAACCACTCTAGCCATCCCAGAACCCTCCAAACCCGCTGGCTCCAAGCGGAAGTTTTGGGATGAGAAGAAGAAGCAGCGAGCTGCAAAGAAACAACAAATCATGGCAGTGCATGCCGCGGTAACCCCTACTGCTGTTACTGCTCCGGGGAAGCAGTATGCTGGAAGTTTGCCGAAGTGCAACAAATGCAACTTCCACCACAACGGCGCCTGCCGTGAAATGCAGTGTTCTAACTGCAACAGAAAAGGACACACCATCCAATTCTGTAAGTTCCCGGCGCAACCGATCTCCCAAGTTCCTGGCTCAGGCGCGAGCCCAACTTGCTATGGATGTGGCGAAACAGGCCACTTTAAAAGGGACTGCCCCAAGGCGAGGAAAACTGGAGGAGCAGGGAGGGTACTAGTTATAGGCCACGGGGAAGCAGTTGCTGACCCAACAGTGGTGACTGGTACGTTCCTCCTTGATAACTCCTATGCATGCATTATGTTCGATAGTGGAGCAGAGCGAAGCTTCGTAAACCACAAATTTGCTCGCATGCTTAAGAAACAACCACACGCACTTAATGAACAATTCACAGTAGAAATGGCCAATGGGAAAACTGAAAGTACTAATAGCATATACTTAGGTTGTCTTCTAACCTTAGATAACCATTCATTCCCAATCGACCTTATGCCGGTCTCAATAAAAAGTTTCGACGTTATTATCGGCATGGATTGGTTAAGTCTTCATCGCGCCAACATCATGTGCTACGAGAAAGAAGTCCGTCTAAACCTCCCGTCTAACGAAACTCTTACAGTCTACGGCGACAAACCTGGTGCGAGACTTCGCATGATATCTAGTATTTAAGCACAGAAATATCTGCGCAAAGAATACCACGCATTCCTTCCTCACGTCGTCGACACGAACCTAGAAACGAAAGAACTAAAGAACCTCCTAGTAGTGAGCGACTTCCCCGACATTTTCCCAGAAGAGCTACCCGGATTACCTCCGCAACAACAAGTCGAGTTCAGAATCGACTTAGTCCCAGGAGCTACCCCAGTAGCCAAGTCGCCCTACCGTTTAGCACCAGCCGAGATGCAAGAACTCTCTGGTCAACTTAACGAACTGCTCAGTAAGGGCTTTATAAGACCAAGTTTCTCACCTTGGGGAGCACCGGTCTTGTTCGTTAAGAAGAAAGACGGATCATTCCGTATGTGCATTGACTACAGAGAACTCAATAAATTGACGATCAAGAATCGCTACCCTCTGCCGCGCATAGATGATCTATTCGACAAACTGCAAGGGGCGAACTATTTTTCCAAAATTGATCTGAGATCCGGATATCACCAGTTACGAGTGCTAGAGGATGATGTGCCGAAGACAGCCTTCCGAACTCGTTACGGACACTACAAGTTCGTGGTGATGCCATTCGGATTGACCAATGCGCCCGCAGTCTTCATGGATCTAATGAATAGAGTATGCCGACCTTACTTAGATCAGTTCGTCATCGTTTTCATTGACGACATCCTGATCTACTCCCGAAGTAAGAAAGAGCATGGTGATCATCTGCGACAAGTTCTAGAGACATTACGAAAGGAGAAACTTTATGCGAAGTTCTCGAAATGTGAATTTTGGATCCGAAGAGTCGAATTATTAGGACACGTGGTAAGCGAAGAGGGAATCCACGTGGACCCATCCAAAATAAAAGCCATTGAGAACTGGTCAGCGCCAAAGACGCCTACAGAAATTCGTCAATTTCTAGGTCTCGCTGGCTACTACCGCAGGTTCATTCAGAACTTCTCCCGAATAGCGAAGCCTCTTACGACCCTGGCCCAGAAAGGCGTGGCCTTTGACTGGGAAGAGAAACAAGAAAGAGCGTTCCAAACGCTCAAACGAGCCTTGTGCACCGCACCGATACTATCCCTTCCCGAAGGAATAGAAGACTTCGTAGTCTATTGCGATGCATCCAATCAAGGACTCGGATGTGTTCTGATGCAGCGAGGTAAGGTCATCGCCTACGCCTCGAGACAGTTGAAGACACACGAGGTTAACTACACGACCCACGACCTTGAACTAGGAGCAGTAGTGTTTGCTCTGAAGATCTGGAGACATTACTTGTATGGAACGAAGAGCACTATCTTTACCGACCACAAGAGTTTACAACACATTTTCGATCAGAAGGAGCTAAACATGAGACAACGACGGTGGATCGAGCTACTCAGTGATTACGAATGCGATATTCGTTATCATCCAGGTAAAGCCAACGTAGTAGCAGACGCCCTGAGTCGGAAGGAGTATTCTGGTCGCAAAGTCAAGTCACTATCAATAACCATCCATTCACACCTGACTAAGCAAATTCAGGCGGCTCAACTTGAGGCCATGAAACCTGAAAATGTGTCGAGTGAATCCCTTAGGGGAATGGACAAGAACTTTGAAGCCAAGGGTGACGGAGCTTTATATTTCATGAACCGAATCTGGACACCGAAACAAGGTGGTTTCCGAGACTTGGTCATGACCGAGGCGCACAACACTCGGTATTCCGTCCACCCAGGTTCAGATAAGATGTATATGGATCTTAAAAAGCTATACTGGTGGCCTAATATGAAAGCAGAGATTGCTACCTTCGTAAGTAAATGCCTTACTTGCGCGAAGGTTAAGGTCGAGTACCAGAAGCCCTCTGGTTTACTGCAACAACCAGAGATTCCAGAATGGAAGTGGGAGCGGATCACTATGGATTTCATAACCAAGTTGCCCAAGACGACGGGTGGACTTGACACCATATGGGTCATCGTTGATAGGTTGACCAAGTCTACACACTTCCTGCCTATCAAAGAAACCGACAAGATGGAGAAACCTACGAGGACATACATTAGGGAAATTGTACGGTTGCATGGTGTACCTATTTCCATTATCTCCGATAGAGATAGTAGGTTCACCTCAAGATTTTGGCAATCCCTACAACGTTCCCTAGGAACAAGGCTGGACATGAGCACGGCCTACCATCCACAGACCGACGGACAGAGTGAGAGGACCATCCAAACACTGGAAGATATGTTGCGAGCCTGTGTGATTGATTTTGGGAAGGCATGGGATACTCATTTACCTCTTGTCGAATTTTCCTATAATAACAGTTATCACACGAGTATCAAGGCTGCTCCATTCGAAGCTCTCTACGGCCGAAAGTGCAGATCCCCTCTGTGCTGGGCTGAGGTGGGTGATACCCAATTAGCAAGAGGGCAAACTTCCGACAGTACTCTCACTGGCCCGGAAATCATTCGGGAAACGACAGAGAAAATCGTTCAGATCCGTGAACGATTGAAAGCCTCTAGAGACCGACAGAAGAGCTACGCCGATAAACGAAGAAAACCTTTGGAATTTCAGATGGGAGACCGAGTTCTTCTCAAGGTCTCACCCTGGAAGGGCTTGATACGCTTCGGCAAGCGTGGGAAGCTAAATCCGAGGTACATAGGGCCTTTCGAGATTCTTGCCAGAGTCGGCCCCGTAGCTTACAAACTCGACCTACCCGACACACTTCGTAACGTACATTCTACATTCCACGTATCTAACTTGAAAAAGTGTCTGTCCGACGAGACTCTCGTAATCCCACTCGACGAGATCGAGATCAACGAGAGCCTCAACTTCGTGGAAGAACCTGTAGAGATCATGGACCGTGAGGTCAAGCAGACGAAACAAAGCCGTATCCCTATCGTGAAGGTTCGCTGGAACGCCAAGCGAGGACCGGAATTCACTTGGGAACGCGAGGATCAGATGAAGTTGAAATACCCTCATCTTTTCGCTTAATTGTTTGTAACTCTTATTTGCTTAAATTCTAATTTCGGGACGAAATTCCCTCTAACAGGGGGATGATGTGACAACCCGAAATTTCCATTTGTACGAACATCATCTATTCAATAGAAGCCAGTTCAGTTTCAGTGATTTTCATACTTTTCCGAACAAGTCTATGTACATTAGGGTTTATGTTTAAGGTGATATCAGGAGAGTGGATGCTCCTGGTTTTGTGAAATTTGGGCATTCCAAGTTTCATACTGTTGCAGTCCAATATCAGGAATAAAAATATTTTCTGCCAAAATATTCCAGGACTATAAATAGTTTTCTGAATTAAATTAATTCATTATTCACAATTCCAAATAGAGAAAAGCCATATTCTCTCTGACGGATCTTCGGGTTTTCATCCCATATAGTGAGTCTACTTTACTAAATGTGTTTCAATACTTGTTAGATGCTTATTAACATCAATAACATGTTTAGATTACAAGATCCGGGAGTTTACCGCCCAAGAACGTTCTTGGGGAGTAAACTCCAAAATGGAACTTTAAGGCTTCCTAGACCCGATTCCTTGCTACACAACTTGTAAAGGACTTTGTGTATGATCTTTATAGGCTAGAAATCATCCAAGAAACCCAAGTAACTGGAGTTTACGGCCAAGGAACTTCCTTGGGCCGTAAACCCCTTTTTCAAGGGAATTTAGTGCCCTAAACTTCCCCTAATGCTTAAGGAACTTTAACCCTCAAATGCTTGTGCCTATTTTGGACATCTAAACACATCAAAATCATAAGTTTATAGGAGTTTACGGCCAAGAACATCTCTTGGGCCGTAAACCCCTTTTTCTAGGGTAAAAAGCATTCCAAGCACACCTTAGGCCTTAAGACAATTTACCTTGAACACCTAGGACTTTAATGGGGAGGAAAAACCATCAAGAACATCCCTTAAAGGGAGTTTACGGCCAAGGAACACCTCTTGGGCCGTAAACTCCAAGTGAAGGCACAAAAGTGTGCCTCTTGTCCCCATTAGCCTTAGGTAAAATCATGGAAGCCATCCTTGATGTTTAAGTGCCTCAAAACAATTAAAAGCCATCACCCCATAGGAGTTTACGACCGTAAACTCTAGGGTGAATGGACTTTAGGCCGTAAACTCCCCTATGGAGTATTCTAGGGCCTTAAACTACTTCATGTGTTATTCCAACAAAGCTAGGAGTGTTCTAGGATCAAGATAGCACTTTAAAACACCCAAAACCACCATGAGAGGAGTTCACGGCCATAAACCCATGAGTTTACGGCCGTAAACTCCAAAGGGTGGGGTTTGTTGGGTGGTGAACTCTTATGCAAGGCCATTTGATGTTTCAATCCCTTTTGCCTTGTCCCGTAGCAACTTAGATGCAACCATTTGGACCTTAAACACTTATAAAAGTGTTTACATGTTTCCTAGGTGTCTTAACTTATTTATTAAGTTATTATTTGTCTAATTAGTTATATATATGCTTATTATATGATAACTAGGCTCGTGCGTGTAAGCAAGTCTCCGTTTGCCACCTAGCACGGTATCCGACACTACAATTCAAACAGCTCACCGCAAGTGAGTTCATACCCCTTGAATCAACCTTTGAAATGATTTTAAATGTTTTAAATACTTTATTGGGGGGAATACAAGTCAAATACTTATAGTTATTGCTTCAATCACATGTGATTGCATTTAATCACATGTGATTAATGACTAGGAAAACAACGATTTTTACCACTATTCAAACTGTTTATCAAACTGCTTTACTTTGAAATGTTTTACAAACTCTTTTACTATCCAAACTTATTTATAGACTGTGATTCAAACAAATGCTTCTTATGCTTAAACTGTTTTATCAACTTATGCCTGCAAATTGTTTTATAGATCGACATCAAGTCGATCTTCTCTTGAAATTATATTTATGCTTCAAATGTCTTATGAAAACTTATTTATGCTTTTATATATTCAATTGCATGCCCATATATGTATAGATATATAAATAATGTTCAAAGGGCTTAGGAAGGCCATCCGCCCTATTTCCTTTTCCTCGATTTGGATGTGGTCTGGTGGGATTTCGGGTGACCATCCGAATGTCGTTTCCATATTACTTATATATCATATATACATGTATAGACATAAAAGTACTTCCATATTCATGCTTATCAGTACATCAATAGTTAGTTACCATCGGGGTAACACAGGAACATATACAGCTATACTAGAAACAAGTACATATACAGCTATACTAGAAACAAGTACATATACAGCTATACTAGAAACAAGTACATATACAGCTATACTAGAAACAAGTACATATACAGCTATACTAGAACGAGAAACATTACATATACATGAATATGTAACAATTGTGATCCACTGTGTCGGAGCATGCCTTAAATGTCATGGCCCGAGTTGTAGCCAGAATTCTCTTGGAGGGAGAGCGTGAGTTTGCGTATAGATCTATACTGGATTGACTATCCTACACCTTGCTGCTAGCTACAGCCGGACCTGCAGGTCTGCGGGTGCCAAACGTCATTTCTTTTATTACGACCATTCATTATGTCGTTGTTACCAGTCGATAGCATGGTGCAATTTATCACAATATACCTTAATATAAATCCGGTTTAAGGTAGTAGTAGAAATTAGTACAACAGTAGCTCTTATTATACAAAACAACAGTACTACAATGATTTACCCATTACAT
This sequence comes from Lactuca sativa, assembly GCF_002870075.4. Classification (NCBI taxonomy): domain Eukaryota; kingdom Viridiplantae; phylum Streptophyta; class Magnoliopsida; order Asterales; family Asteraceae; genus Lactuca; species Lactuca sativa. The sequence goes on along the minus strand of NC_056630.2, from coordinate 302,593,800 downwards.
ATTTTAGTGATAACCTCACTTAAGCATTAATGTACAAACTATATTTTAACAAATGATAGTTATACTTGGGTAATTACACACTTTTACAACAGACGAGTTTACAAAACAGTTTAGCCTTGGTAGAAGGTTACTTTTATAGAAAATATAGGATTTTCTGAGAGATTCAAACTTTTACAAACAATTTCAAACATTTACTTACACTTTTACAAACTTATACATTGAGACAGGTTCAAACGCTTTTGACAAGAAACATTGACACTAAAATGCTTATGAACTCACCAGCTTAATGCTGATAAACTCTTTCAAAATAACTTGTATTCTCAGGTCATCAGTAGACAGGTACCGAGGCCAGCTTTTGAGAAGATGGAGTGCATTCAAGACTCATCTCATATTATTTTGTGTTACATTATTTTTGGTGTCTATAACTGTACAGAACACACTTGTATTAAAATTATATATTTAATGCAATGGATGATGTTGTTTACTTATTTACATTTACTGTGTTGTGATACTATACATGACGTCCTCCGCCCCAGAACGTTTCCGCCGTTCTTGGTTTTGGGGTGTGACAGATTGGTATCAGAGCATTGTTTATAGTGAATCAAGTATATCAACCCATAAAAGATATACTAATCTATAAACCCAAATGGGATTAAAACACTCTGACCAAGAGTCTATACTTTAAATAATAAAATATTTAATTAAGTATACTAGTCTGCATTCATACTAAAATCAGTGTCACAACGACAAGAACAAAAGTATTACGATTATTGAATATCACAAGTGAGCTCGGGGATGTATGGTCAGTCCTGGGAATGGCATAGCCTGATCAACTATGCTGGTCCTAGGAGTGATTAGCATATGCCCTAGAATGGTTGTGATATGTTAACAAGTCTAAAAACTTACCAACAATACCACAAGAAGATCAGTAGAACTTAAACTTAAAATACTATAGGAGTATTTTGTTCTACTAGTTACACGTATACTATATTCTTATACCTCTCTTATCGCATAGATCTAAATGGCTGGATTCCATCATGGCGACCCGTACTTTCCCAATGAAGGCAATGCCGGGTGGATCGATGAAGATCCCGAAGATGAGCATCCAATCCCTTTGGATGATCACCTCGCAGAAGGCTTTTCCGATGGATCCGACTCCGAGCCTGAACTCAACAACCTACCGCTTGTAGGTCAAGCCCCGAACAACAACCCTCGACCAGCGTTTCCAGGTCCTACACCCATGTGGGCAAACAACCTGAACCGCTGGAGTGATGAACAGGGTCAACCCTTACCATACTTTGGGGACCGAACCTTTTACAACATTAGCGATAGTGGCTCTGTTGACAGAGCTCTGCCGGTAATCATCCGCAGAATAGCTCGTAATGTCGAGCAAGGTCGAGCAACCATCGACCGGGTCATGGAGATTGACGCCAATTCAGGTGTCAACACAGTCCGCATCCGCCGTCTTGAAGAAGACATGGAACGGACCCGGAGAACCAACGAAACTCTGCGGCAACAGCTGGCTGCCTCCCGTGCTGAAGTCTTGGAACTTTGAGCTCGTCAGAGGGCTCAGGATCGACACCTTCAAGAGGTGTTTCGCCAAGTGTCCGACCTCAGGACTCGCCCGAGGAATTCCCATCGCCATTAGATGATGTCTAGTACATCTCTGTCTTTTGATTTAGGGATAGCCTTGAACTTATGTGCTCTAAGTAACACTTGTCTGTAAAATATTCCTAACTTTCGATACTCTAATTAGGAATCTAGGACTGTCAGTCTTGTCCTTATGGTATGATGTAAGACCTACTGTTAGGTCGATTTTCCTTGAACTTATTACATCAGTAATACCCATACTATTGAAATCTATCTAATATGTGGGAAAATTTGTACACTTGTGTATTCCTACTAATATTTCTTATTGTGATTTCAAACACTCATTCAAACTGTTGGGCTATGGTTAGTTAGTCCATGGGTCACTCTCACGTTGCTTACAAATGGATTCTTACCATCTTTCTTATCTTTATAAACTTATAGTTGAAAGATGCCTCCTCGTAAATCTCCCAGGAATAGGAATAATCCTGCGCCTCCACCGCCTCCGGTCATCGATACTGCAGCCCTGAATGCTGCCATAGCTGCAGCAGTGGCAACTGCCATGGCTCAGTATCACTCATCAGATGCCAGCAGAGGTGGAACCCCTATGGAATCTATTCCGATTGAAATCCCTGTGCGCTCGAGAGAGTGCTCCTACAAGGATTTCACAAACTGCAAGCCGAAGCCTTTCTATGGCACTGGCGGAGTCATTGCTCTCTCGCAATGGTGCGAGAAGACTTAATCAGTCTTCGAAATCTGTTCATGCCCTGCTGCGTGCAAAGTGAAATATGCCGCATGCACCTTTGAGGGTAAAGCCCTAACGTGGTGGAACGGCCACGTCAAAGCCCTAACTCTCGTCGTGGCTAACGACATGGGCTGGGAAATATTGAAGGACCTCATGACTGAGGAATACTGCCCAAGGGGCGAAGTCCAGAAGTTAGAACATGAACTCTGGAATCTGACCATGAAGGGCACCAATGTGATCGCTTATACTGCCCGATTTAGCGAACTGGTGGCCCTCTGCCCCAATATGGTTCCCACTGAAGGGAAAAAGATCGAACGGTACGTATGGGGGCTAGTGCCTCTGTACCAGGGGAATGTCTTAGCATCCAACCCCGCTACCTTCGACAGTGCCAAGCGATTGGCACAAAGACTCATTGACCATGGAGTCAAGACCCCTGCAACCACAACCACTCTAGCCATCCCAGAACCCTCCAAACCCGCTGGCTCCAAGCGGAATTTTTGGGATGAGAAGAAGAAGTAGCGAGCTGCAAAGAAACAACAAATCATGGCAGTGCATGCCGCGGTAACCCCTACTGCTGTTACTGCTCCGGGGAAGCAGTATGTTGGAAGTTTGCCGAAGTGCAACAAATGCAACTTCCACCACAACGGCGCCTGCCGTGAAATGCAGTGTTCTAACTGCAACAGAAAAGGACACACCGTCCAATTCTGTAAGTTCCCGGCGCAACCGATCTCCCAAGTTCCTGGCTCAGGCGCGAGCCCAACTTGCTATGGATGTGGCGAAACAGGCCACTTTAAAAGGGACTGCCCCAAGGCGAGGAAAACTGGAGGAGCAGGGAGGGTACTAGCTATAGGCCACGGGGAAGCAGTTGCTGACCCGACAGTGGTGACTGGTACGTTCCTCCTTGATAACTCCTATGCATGCATTATGTTCGATAGTGGAGCGGAGCGAAGCTTCGTAAACCACAAATTTGCTCGCATGCTTAAGAAACAACCACACGCACTTAATGAACAATTCACAGTAGAAATGGCCAATGGGAAAACTGAAAGTACTAATAGCATATACTTAGGTTGTCTTCTAACCTTAGATAACCATTCATTCCCAATCGACCTTATGCCGGTCTTAATAAAAAGTTTCGACGTTATTATCGGCATGGATTGGTTAAGTCTTCATCGCGCCGACATCATGTGCTACGAGAAAGCAGTCCGTCTAAACCTCCCATCTAACGAAACTCTTACAGTCTACGGCGACATACCTGGTGCGAGACTTCGCATGATATCTAGTATTCAAGCACAGAAATATCTGCGCAAAGAATACCACGCATTCCTTGCTCACGTCGTCGACACGAACCTAGAAACGAAAGAACTAAAGAACCTCCCAGTAGTGAGCGACTTCCCCGACATTTTCCCAGAAGAGCTACCCGGATTACCTCCGCAACGACAAGTCGAGTTCAGAATCGACTTAGTCCCAGGAGCTACCCCAGTAGCCAAGTCGCCCTACCGTTTAGCACCAGCCGAGATGCAAGAACTCTCTGGTCAACTTAACGAACTGCTCAGTAAGGGCTTTATAAGACCAAGTTTCTCACCTTGGGGAGCACCGGTCTTGTTCGTTAAGAAGAAAGACGGATCATTCCGTATGTGCATTGACTACAGAGAACTCAATAAATTGACGATCAAGAATCGCTACCCTCTGCCGCGCATAGATGATCTATTCGACAAACTGCAAGGGGCGAACTATTTTTCCAAAATTGATCTGAGATCCGGATATCACCAGTTACGAGTGCTAGAGGATGATGTGCCGAAGACAGCCTTCCGAACTCGTTACGGACACTACAAGTTCGTGGTGATGCCATTCGGATTGACCAATGCGCCCGCAGTCTTCATGGATCTAATGAATAGAGTATGCCGACCTTACTTAGATCAGTTCGTCATCGTTTTCATTGACGACATCCTGATCTACTCCCGAAGTAAGAAAGAGCATGGTGATCATCTGCGACAAGTTCTAGAGACATTACGAAAGGAGAAACTTTATGCGAAGTTCTCGAAATGTGAATTTTGGATCCGAAGAGTCGAATTATTAGGACACGTGGTAAGCGAAGAGGGAATCCACGTGGACCCATCCAAAATAAAAGCCATTGAGAACTGGTCAGCGCCAAAGACGCCTACAGAAATTCGTCAATTTCTAGGTCTCGCTGGCTACTACCGCAGGTTCATTCAGAACTTCTCCCGAATAGCGAAGCCTCTTACGACCCTGGCCCAGAAAGGCGTGGCCTTTGACTGGGAAGAGAAACAAGAAAGAGCGTTCCAAACGCTCAAACGAGCCTTGTGCACCGCACCGATACTATCCCTTCCCGAAGGAATAGAAGACTTCGTAGTCTATTGCGATGCATCCAATCAAGGACTCGGATGTGTTCTGATGCAGCGAGGTAAGGTCATCGCCTACGCCTCGAGACAGTTGAAGACACACGAGGTTAACTACACGACCCACGACCTTGAACTAGGAGCAGTAGTGTTTGCTCTGAAGATCTGGAGACATTACTTGTATGGAACGAAGAGCACTATCTTTACCGACCACAAGAGTTTACAACACATTTTCGATCAGAAGGAGCTAAACATGAGACAACGACGGTGGATCGAGCTACTCAGTGATTACGAATGCGATATTCGTTATCATCCAGGTAAAGCCAACGTAGTAGCAGACGCCCTGAGTCGGAAGGAGTATTCTGGTCGCAAAGTCAAGTCACTATCAATAACCATCCATTCACACCTGACTAAGCAAATTCAGGCGGCTCAACTTGAGGCCATGAAACCTGAAAATGTGTCGAGTGAATCCCTTAGGGGAATGGACAAGAACTTTGAAGCCAAGGGTGACGGAGCTTTATATTTCATGAACCGAATCTGGACACCGAAACAAGGTGGTTTCCGAGACTTGGTCATGACCGAGGCGCACAACACTCGGTATTCCGTCCACCCAGGTTCAGATAAGATGTATATGGATCTTAAAAAGCTATACTGGTGGCCTAATATGAAAGCAGAGATTGCTACCTTCGTAAGTAAATGCCTTACTTGCGCGAAGGTTAAGGTCGAGTACCAGAAGCCCTCTGGTTTACTGCAACAACCAGAGATTCCAGAATGGAAGTGGGAGCGGATCACTATGGATTTCATAACCAAGTTGCCCAAGACGACGGGTGGACTTGACACCATATGGGTCATCGTTGATAGGTTGACCAAGTCTACACACTTCCTGCCTATCAAAGAAACCGACAAGATGGAGAAACCTACGAGGACATACATTAGGGAAATTGTACGGTTGCATGGTGTACCTATTTCCATTATCTCCGATAGAGATAGTAGGTTCACCTCAAGATTTTGGCAATCCCTACAACGTTCCCTAGGAACAAGGCTGGACATGAGCACGGCCTACCATCCACAGACCGACGGACAGAGTGAGAGGACCATCCAAACACTGGAAGATATGTTGCGAGCCTGTGTGATTGATTTTGGGAAGGCATGGGATACTCATTTACCTCTTGTCGAATTTTCCTATAATAACAGTTATCACACGAGTATCAAGGCTGCTCCATTCGAAGCTCTCTACGGCCGAAAGTGCAGATCCCCTCTGTGCTGGGCTGAGGTGGGTGATACCCAATTAGCAAGAGGGCAAACTTCCGACAGTACTCTCACTGGCCCGGAAATCATTCGGGAAACGACAGAGAAAATCGTTCAGATCCGTGAACGATTGAAAGCCTCTAGAGACCGACAGAAGAGCTACGCCGATAAACGAAGAAAACCTTTGGAATTTCAGATGGGAGACCGAGTTCTTCTCAAGGTCTCACCCTGGAAGGGCTTGATACGCTTCGGCAAGCGTGGGAAGCTAAATCCGAGGTACATAGGGCCTTTCGAGATTCTTGCCAGAGTCGGCCCCGTAGCTTACAAACTCGACCTACCCGACACACTTCGTAACGTACATTCTACATTCCACGTATCTAACTTGAAAAAGTGTCTGTCCGACGAGACTCTCGTAATCCCACTCGACGAGATCGAGATCAACGAGAGCCTCAACTTCGTGGAAGAACCTGTAGAGATCATGGACCGTGAGGTCAAGCAGACGAAACAAAGCCGTATCCCTATCGTGAAGGTTCGCTGGAACACCAAGCGAGGACCGGAATTCACTTGGGAACGCGAGGATCAGATGAAGTTGAAATACCCTCATCTTTTCGCTTAATTGTTTGTAACTCTTATTTGCTTAAATTCTAATTTCGGGACGAAATTCCCTCTAACAGGGGGATGATGTGACAACCCGAAATTTCCATTTGTACGAACATCATCTATTCAATAGAAGCCAGTTCAGTTTCAGTGATTTTCATACTTTTCCGAACAAGTCTATGTACATTAGGGTTTATGTTTAAGGTGATATCAGGAGAGTGGATGCTCCTGGTTTTGTGAAATTTGGGCATTCCAAGTTTCATACTGTTGCAGTCCAATATCAGGAATAAAAATATTTTCTGCCAAAATATTCCAGGACTATAAATAGTTTTCTGAATTAAATTAATTCATTATTCACAATTCCAAATAGAGAAAAGCCATATTCTCTCTGACGGATCTTCGGGTTTTCATCCCATATAGTGAGTCTACTTTACTAAATGTGTTTCAATACTTGTTAGATGCTTATTAACATCAATAACATGTTTAGATTACAAGATCCGGGAGTTTACCGCCCAAGAACGTTCTTGGGGAGTAAACTCCAAAATGGAACTTTAAGGCTTCCTAGACCCGATTCCTTGCTACACAACTTGTAAAGGACTTTGTGTATGATCTTTATAGGCTAGAAATCATCCAAGAAACCCAAGTAACTGGAGTTTACGGCCAAGGAACTTCCTTGGGCCGTAAACCCCTTTTCAAGGGCATTTAGTGCCCTAAACTTCCCCTAATGCTTAAGGAACTTTAACCCTCAAATGCTTGTGCCTATTTTGGACATCTAAACACATCAAAATCATAAGTTTATAGGAGTTTACGGCCAAGAACATTTCTTGGGCCGTAAACCCCTTTTTCTAGGGTAAAAAGCATTCCAAGCACACCTTAGGCCTTAAGACAATTTACCTTGAACACCTAGGACTTTAATGGGGAGGAAAAACCATCAAGAACATCCCTTAAAGGGAGTTTACGGCCAAGGAACACCTCTTGGGCCGTAAACTCCAAGTGAAGGCACAAAAGTGTGCCTCTTGTCCCCATTAGCCTTAGGTAAAATCATGGAAGCCATCCTTGATGTTTAAGTGCCTCAAAACAATTAAAAGCCATCACCCCATAGGAGTTTACGACCGTAAACTCTAGGGTGAATGGACTTTAGGCCGTAAACTCCCCTATGGAGTATTCTAGGGCCTTAAACTACTTCATGTGTTATTCCAACAAAGCTAGGAGTGTTCTAGGATCAAGATAGCACTTTAAAACACCCAAAACCACCATGAGAGGAGTTCACGGCCATAAACCCATGAGTTTACGGCCGTAAACTCCAAAGGGTGGGGTTTGTTGGGTGGTGAACTCTTATGCAAGGCCATTTGATGTTTCAAACCCTTTTGCCTTGTCCCGTAGCAACTTAGATGCAACCATTTGGACCTTAAACACTTATAAAAGTGTTTACATGTTTCCTAGGTGTCTTAACTTATTTATTAACTTATTATTTGTCTAATTAGTTATATATATGCTTATTATATGATAACTAGGCTCGTGCGTGTAAGCAAGTCTCCGTTTGCCACCTAGCACGGTATCCGACACTGCAATTCAAACAGCTCACCGCAAGTGAGTTCATACCCCTTGAATCAACCTTTGAAATGATTTTAAATGTTTTAAATACTTTATGGGGGGGAATACAAGTCAAATACTTATAGTTATTGCTTCAATCACATGTGATTGCATTTAATCACATGTGATTAATAACTAGGAAAACAACGATTTTTACCACTGTTCAAACTGTTTATCAAACTGCTTTACTTTGAAATGTTTTACAAACTCTTTTACTATCCAAACTTATTTATAGACTGTGATTCAAACAAATGCTTCTTATGCTTAAACTGTTTTATCAACTTATGCCTGCAAATTGTTTTATAGATCGACATCAAGTCGATCTTCTCTTGAAATTATATTTATGCTTCAAATGTCTTATGAAAACTTATTTATGCTTTTATATATTCAATTGCATGCCCATATATGTATAGATATATAAATAATGTTCAAAGGGCTTAGGAAGGCCATCCGCCCTATTTCCTTTTCCTCGATTTGGATGTGGTCTGGTGGGATTTCGGGTGACCATCCGAATGTCGTTTCCATGTTACTTATATATCATATATACATGTATAGACATAAAAGTACTTCCATATTCATGCTTATCAGTACATCAATAGTTAGTTACCATCGGGGTAACACAGGAACATATACAGCTATACTAGAAACAAGTACATATACAGCTATACTAGAAACAAGTACATATACAGCTATACTAGAAACAAGTACATATACAGCTATACTAGAAACAAGTACATATACATCTATACTAGAAACAAGTACATATACAGCTATACTAGAAACAAGTACATATACAGCTATACTAGAACGAGAAACATTACATATACATGAATACGTAACAATTGTGATCCACTGTGTCGGAGCATGCCTTAAATGTCATGGCCCGAGTTGTAGCCAGAATTCTCTTGGAGGGAGAGCGTGAGTTTGCGTATAGATCTATACTGGATTGACTATCCTACACCTTGCTGCTAGCTAGAGCCGGACCTGCAGGTCTGCGGGTGCCAAACGTCATTTCTTTTATTACGACCATTCATTATGTCGTTGTTACCAGTCGATAGCATGGTGCAATTTATCACAATATACCTTAATATAAATCCGGTTTAAGGTAGTAGTAGAAATTAGTACAACAGTAGCTCTTATTATACAAAACTACAGTACTACAATGATTTACCCATTACATATTTTAGTGATAACCTCACTTAAGCATTAATGTACAAACTATATTTTAACAAATGATAGTTATACTTGGGTAATTACACACTTTTACAATAGACGAGTTTACAAAACAGTTTAGCCTTGGTAGAAGGTTACTTTTATAGAAAATATAGGATTTTCTGAGAGATTCAAACTTTTACAAACAATTTCAAACATTTACTTACACTTTTACAAACTTATACATTGAGACAGGTTCAAACGCTTTTGACAAGAAACATTGACACTAAAATGCTTATGAACTCACCAGCTTAATGCTGATAAACTCTTTCAAAATAACTTGTATTCTCAGGTCATCAGTAGACAGGTACCGAGGCCAGCTTTTGAGAAGATGGAGTGCATTCAAGACTCATCTCATATTATTTTGTGTTACATTATTTTTGGTGTCTATAACTGTACAGAACACACTTGTATTAAAATTATATATTTAATGCAATGGATGATGTTGTTTACTTATTTACATTTACTGTGTTGTGATACTATACATGACGTCCTCCACCCCAGAACGTTTCCGCCGTTCTTGGTTTTGGGGTGTGACAAAAACCGATCCATAATCGAGATTGATGTCGTGGTACAACGCATAAATAATTGTCATAAATAGGCGGCTTGCCCCATCTGAACCTACACTTCGTTCCGATAGCCCTTTGAACAACACAGTGAAGAAGCCATTCCACTGAGGAGGTAAGCAGGATTTCTTGAACTTTGTAATGGTGGTCAGAATTTCAGTGTAACCCATGTTGTAAAACATGGAGAACAACTGTCCCACGGGAACGGATTCAGGGTTAACCCTAGACTCATCAGGTTCAAACCCTAAAAGCGAACAGAATCGTTGTTTGGAGGTGGAGGACTTGTTATCAAGAATGTCGAAGAAGATTCAATCGACAGACTTGTCATAGTGGGCTGTGGAGAAGATTTGCGACAGACACTCCATTGGAATAGGTTCGACCTTGGTGAGTGCTGGAACCAGTGGCGAATACTTGAGACATTCCACGATTGGGAACATGAAAGCATCATAAACTTGTGGGGTGAGATCAATGATCAGGCTTTGTTGAGGACGGATTGGCAGAATATGGGAGGTAGCATGAAATGAAGAGGAGTCCGCCATTGAAGAGAAGTTTTTGGGGAAGATGATGAACAGTAGGAGAAAGTAATCTTTTCTTGCTCTCTGAATATTTAGTGCAGTAAAGAGGTAAAGGACTGTAGAATTTACCTTTTATACCGTGGTGAGAAGAGAGAGAAGAATCTGTTCCCAAATCTTCAAAAAAGAATAAAAAACAAAGCGTTTCCTTAGATGATGGACGCGTGACAGTTTAGAACCCCGATGATTACGCAGGAGAGAGAAAGACTGTCCTGTTTCACATGCCTTCCCATCAGGCGCCGTTTGAAATGTCAAAAACGATTCCGCTTCACACGCCTTCCCATCAAGCGTCGTTTGAAATATCAAAACGATTAGACTTTCGGCTGAGTCAGCAACTTATCCTTTTAGTATGAGCTGTCATCATAGATCAAGAGAAGCACGTGTAACATTGTTAACCACATCTCATTTATAACATTAAATCCCATAGCTAAAAATAGCTTATAATTAACGAAACCAGATTTATGGAAAATCAAAAAGATTTTCGTGCATAGAGTGTCAAAGAAAAAGAAATAAAGCAACACATATGTGGGAAATTGTGATGTCAATAAAGACATGAAACGGTGGATCCCGGGCACGAATCTCTTCCTTCAAAGTCAAGAGAGACCTTAAAGTGTTTGTGTGGTTTCCCATTGAATTACGATCAGACACTAATTAAGAAGTGTTGAAAGGCATCTTTTAATAAGGCTAATTTGGGAGGCTTTCGCTTCAGTTCAGAATTCCTGGTCTTGACATAAGACAAAAATCGACTGAAGTACTTGTGAGACCAATGTGGTCTGTTGAACAAGTAGGTGTGAAGAGAATTTAAGTGACATGTTGAAAATACTTTTAGGTGAAATCTCAAAAAAATTAAAATTGGATTCTAAGGGAAGAAATGTTATGGGATCAAACAATTTCATAAGAATCACACAAAAAGAAAAATTAGAGATTTCAAGGTACAACCACTTGGGTGAATTCATTAATTCGTTAGTGAAAACTAGAGCAAATTTAATTGTTCACCGTCAATGCACAGTAGGTATTAATTGTGGGTTTCACTTAGCACGTAGTGGCACGAAGCTAAGATCATAAACACAGAAATTGTGTAACCATAAACCTCAGTGGTAATTTCTGAGAGTCTCAAGGATTACGTGTATGAAGCGAATAGGATGGAGAAAAATATTGGAGATGGTGTAAAGAAACCAAAGTACCTCTGCTGTTAAAATAAGGATCAAGCAGAAAAACTCTTATCTCATGTGAGAAGAGAGTAAGGTAGCTCATGATTAGAATAATTATAATAGCCTAATTGGGAAGACAAAGTTTGTATATACCAAGTCAGTAAGGCTTTATTCAGAATCAGTTGAGGCTTTGGACAACATACAACAGCATGCTTCTACGGACACTTAACTATTAAAAGGTGTGAGAACAATACCTGCCCCATTGATCATCCACAAATGGCAAAAAAACGAACAGAAGTAAAAAAAAATATTTTTGGAGTTTTTGATTCAAATAGAAAAACAAAAATAAAACAAACAAAAAAAAATTTTGGAACCGAACCCCAAATAGACCGAACGCTCGGTTCATTTCAGTTTCAAAAAAAATGTTTGAAAAAGAAAAAGAATTGGGAAATAAGTGAGAAATAATTGAGAAATAAGAGTACAAATAAGTTTACAACCAAAGAAATTACCTTTAAGTGATAAGCGAAGACAAGTGAATAGGATCGAACCCGAGCGCTCGGTTCATTTCGGTACCTACGTGAACCGAACCCGAAATAGACCGAACGTTCGGTTCATTTCGCTTCCAACTTTTAGTTTTGAGAAGGAGTTTTTGGTACTAACTCCGATTCCATCATACCTAGTCCTTGTAGAATTTTATTAAAACTTGCTTCAGGAAGAGCTTTGGTGAAGATGTCAGCCAGTTGATCAGTAGTTCGAACAAAATGAATCTCTACGTTTCCGTCTTCCACATGATCTTTAATGAAGTGATACCTCAATGCAATGTGTTTTGTTTTGGAATGTTGCACGGGGTTATGACAGATCCAAATTGCACTTTCTGAGTCACAATATAGAGGGATCTTTTTCATATTGAGTCCATAATCTCGGAGTTGGCTTTGGATCCAAATCACTTGAGATGTGCAAGAAGCGGCTGCAATATATTCTGCTTCGGCTGTAGACAGAGAAACACATGTTTGTTTCTTAGATTGCCAGCTCACCAACTTCCCGTCGAGGAATTGACAGCCTCTTGTAGTGCTTTTCCTGTCTAAACCACATCCTCCAAGGTCTGCATCTGAGTAGGCTTAAACAAAGAAACTTGAGTTTGAGGGATACCAGAGACTGAGAGAGGTGGTTCGCTTCAGATATCAGAGTATGTTTTTCACTGCTAGCATGTGTGGTTCACGGGGATTCGCTTGAAACCTAGCACAATAGCACACTGAAAACATTATATTAGGCCTGCTAGTTGTGAGGTACATCAGGGAACCAATCATTTGGCGGTATAGCGTTATGTCGACTGCCGGTTTTTCCAAGGATGGTGTGAGCTTGGTGCCGAACGCCATAGGAACTTTGACCTTTGAATCTCCCATCTTGCCGAATTTAGCAAGAAGAGTCTTGGTATATGCTTCATGGTTGATAAAGATGCCTTCGGGTCCCTGTCTAATGTTTAAACCAAGGAAAAAGTTAATCGGACCCATTGAGCTCATTTCAAATTTAGTCTCCATCAGCTTTTTGAATTCAGCTGTTAAGCTAGGATTCGTTGAGCCAAAGATGATATCATCGACATAGATCTGAACTATCATAAGGTGGTTACCTTCCTTTTTATGAAAGAAGGTTGGGTCAACCGAACCTTGTTTTAATTTAGACATCTTTAAGAGCTTAGTTAGTTTTTCATACCATGCCCTAGGCGCTTGTTTCAGACCATAAACTGCCTTATCTAGAATGTAGCAGTGATTTGGATATTTTTCATTCACAAAACCAGGAGGTTGCTCCACGTAAACCGTTTCTTCAAGTTCCCCATTCAGAAAAGCGCACTTCACATCCATTTGGTAGACCTCGAAGTTCTTGTGTGCAGCATAGGCAAGAAATATTCGAACAAATTCCAGCCTTGCTACCGAAGCAAATGTTTCTTCATAATCAATTCCTTCTTCCTTGCAGTATCCTTTCACCACAAGACGAGCTTTATTTCGAATCACATTACCCTCCTTATCCATTTTGTTTCTGAATACCCATTTGAGACCAACGACTGAGGCATCTTTCGGTGTTGGAATGAGATGCCAGACCTTATTTCTTTCAAACTCATTGAGTTCATCTTGCATTGCCTGGACCCAATCAGAATGATCAAGTGCAATATTGACGGTCTTTGGCTCAACTTTGGACACGAAGGAATTATACATGCAGAACTCTACTTTGGAGAATAGGGAAGTTTGCTTTACCTTCACTTGAGATCGGGTTAGGACCTTTTCAGATACATTACCCACTATCTGAGATACAGGATGATCTCTGGTCCATTTGGTGAGTGGAGGAAAGTTTGGATCATAGGATGGATCCAATTCAGCATTGACCATTTCTTCCAACTCTGATTGAATATCATCATCATAGAACATATCGGAATTCTCCCCCTCGACAGATGATGAATCATTTGGATCTTCAGGTTGATTTGGACCTTCGGGTGCTACTGAACTTTCAGGTGTAGCCGGGCTTTCGGGTGCTACAGGACTTTCGGGTGTAGTCGGGCTTTCGGGTGCTACAGGACTTTCCGGTGTAGCTAGGCTTTCGAGTGCTTCAAAGATTGGATTCTCCCCCTAAAAATGTGAGTCCTGGTGATTTGAAGAGAATTAATTCTCCCCCTCAACCGAAGTGCCGTGCTGAGGAGGTTCATTTCGAACTGGTTCTCCTTCTCCCATTTGTTTGGCTGCATCTTCGACAATCTGCTTCAGACGATCGATTTTGTTGTCTGCGGCCTTGGCTTCCGAGAGTGTGGCTTTCTTAGGTTAATTGAATAAGTCTACGAACTGATCAAATAAATTAGCAATCGTAGCTGTGACTTGACCTGTTTGAGAGAAAATCTCTCCAATTGCTTCTTTAGTAGTCTTTAGTTTCTTGACGTAATTGTCATCGAACGTCACATAATAGGTTTCTTCAATTCTTCTAGAACATTTATTTAAAACCCTGTATGCCTTTGAAGTAAGAGAATATCCCAGAAAGATTCCTTCGTTAGCTTTAACATCAAACTTGTTGCGATGTTCTTTGGAGTTGAAGATGAAGCACCTTGAACTGAACACATGGAAGAATTTTACATTCGGCTTCCTGTTGTTGATGATCTCATAAGGAGTGAGAGAGAAACGCTTGTTGAGATAAGATCTATTCTGCGTAAAACATGTTGCAGCAATAGCATCAGCCCAGAAATATAAGGGAAGAGAAGCAAAACTTAGCATAGTTCGGGCCGCCTCACACAAGGATCGGTTTCGCCTTTCGACAATACCATTATGTTGAGGTGTATAAGGGGCTGAGAAGTTATGACTTGTTCCTTTTTCTGCCAAGAAGTCTTCGAATTCTTTGTTCTTGAATTACAGTCCATTGTCCCTCCTAATGTTTCGAACGACTTTTCTCAGTTGTACTTCGACCTGCTTGATAAACATCTTCAGCTTAGGAGTGGCCTCAGATTTGTGCTTTAGAAAGAATACCCATGTAAAGCGCGAGAAATCATCGAAAATAACAAGAATATACATGTTACAGCCAATGCTCTCGATTGATGATGGACCACATAAGTCGATGTGAAGCAACTCAAGTGGGTCAACAACTTTTGTGTTTATAATTGATGGGTGACTTTGACGACTCTGTTTCCCCATTTTGCATGCAGCGCACAAGTGTTCACGATCAAACTTGAGCAATGGAAGACCCCGAACATGACCGCCGGTGACGAGCTTGTTGATGTCTTTGAAGTTGAGATGTGAGAGCCTTCGGTGCCACAACCAACTTTCGTCTGAATGAGCTTTGGACAAAAGACATATGGCTGGATTCCTTTTGATTGGTCTGAGATTCAGAGGAAACATTTCGCCTTTTCGATCTGATTTGAGAATGACCTTGTTGGATTTCTTCTCTATAATTTCTGAACCTTCGTCGTCGAATGAAACTTTGAGACCGATACCTCCCACCAGTTGAGATACACTGATGAGATTATGCTGCAACCCTTCTACATACGCCACCTTTCTTATTGTGAAGTCTCCATTGGTTATCATCCCATAACCCTTTATTGTTCCATAGGAGTTGTTACCGAACTTGACATTGCCACCATTTTGAAGTGATCGAAACTCCCTTAGCTCTTCCTTTCTTCCTGTCATGTGACGTGAGCAGCCACTGTCAATGTACCATTCTTCGTCAAACTACTCGTCACTAATAACCTGCAAAAATTAAGCAGATTTAGGAACCCAAAGTTTCTTGGGTCCACGTGAGCCTTTCACAGAAACAGGAATTGTAAGAGAAACATCAACGAGATATGTTCATTTTATTAAGGTTGTTTCATATTTTCTTTTAATAGTAAACACTTTGATTTTATTAGAATTAGTTGCAGGCGTTTTGGATTCAGATTCTGGTGTTTGAACTTCAGCCTGTTTTCGGTCTTCCTTAGCTGAGAAAATCTTCCTTTTTCCTTTCAAATCACTTGATGATCTTGAATTTTGTGTAGGAACAGAATTGGGCTTAGAAGAAGATTGAGAACGAGAAGAATTAGAGGAAAAGAAATTATAATGAGAGTCTTTCCTAACTTGAGTTTCGAAATGACCCTTTCAGTTGTGGTCATTTGAGGTACCGAACCTGGACCTTCGGTAGTCGTTTGATGATGAACCGAATTTGGATTTTTGGGTGTTGTTGGTTGGTGGTCCGAAACTGGGTCTTTTATTGTAAAAGCTTGATGGAACGAAATCAGGTCTTTGCCTGTTGTTATTTGGCGGACCGAAACTAGTTTTTCGGTTGCTGTTGCTTTTGGGACTGAACCTGTCCTTTCGGTTCTGTTCATCGTGTGGCCCGAAAGTCTTTCTCTCTGACTTAGAATCTTTATCAAGGTAAGAGTAGTGAGGATTTTTAGAGCGCCAAAACGCCTTTCATTCTGAGAGATTTTTCTTGTATCTCAGGTTTCTCTGCTGCTTTTGATTTTTCACCTGTTTCGGTTGTCTGTGGATATTAGCCTTTTGTTTCAGCTTCTTAGCAACCGGTTCACTCTTCATAGATGAGGTTTCACTTGTGGAGGTGACTTCTTCCACAGGAGTTTCTTTTGTGCCACTGGTACTTGGTATGTCAAAGTTGGTAGGCTTATTCAGTGGTTCGGGCACATATCTACCTTTGGCCTTCCAGGATGTTCGCTCCGACAGAACAACCGTTTCGTCTGCATTGTCTATAGGTGCTGACCAAAAAAACTCATCATAGCCATCTACATTATCTTCGTTCACTATGGCAGTGAGTTCGGCTGTTTGATGTTCGGTTACTCCTGTGACCTTATACACCTGATTGGGAGTAGTTCTAACCTTCTGAAACACAACGGCCTTTTCTTTAAGGAATGGGGACTTATTTTTGGACAAACGAGCGAATTCCACAGAATTTTCAGAAATCAGGTTTTTGTGGTTTTCGGGTTCGCTCCTGACGAACTCGGAACAGTCGACTTCGTCCTCTACAGAAATTTCACTCATATCATCGTCCTCATTAAGTTCAGATTCATTTTCAACGTCAGTTTTGTTTTCTGAACTTAAATTGGTACTCAATGAGTCGAATTTTTGTATAGTTTTCGTCCTGAGTTTCAACTTATCATTTTCATCCAAAAGATTTTTAAGCATGTCCTTATGGTCTTTGGACTTTATAAAAGATTCTATTTTGTCCAGACCATACATGTAAGTAGGATTAACATCATCGGAAGATACAACACTTTCACAGTTGTATGCTTCGGCATCGATTTCATCCTCCTTAAACTCAAGGAAGGGTAGAATCATGCGATGTATCTTCTGCCCTATTTCACAATTTAGATGCAGTTGAGTAATGTTAGCATAAAGCCTTTTGGATATCAAACAAAAAAAACATTCCTTTGTTTTAACAATTTAAGATTGTCTCTTTGCAAATAAATGTTTTCATCCCTAGACTTAATCAGCTCCAACTCTTTCCGCTCTATCCACATCCTTCGTTCGTCACTCTTGGATGACACCCTGCTTATTTGGTCAGTCAAATTAGAATTCGTGACCCGTGTTTGAGTTAAACAACTATCTAAATTTGAAATTCTTGAATTCAAGTTATTTAATTCCTTTTCATATGATTTTTGTGGAATTTTAAATGAAACAAAAACAGATTGTACCTTCTTGATCAGTTCATCAAGTTCACTGATCTGCACACTAAGAGGTTTTGCTGTAAAGCATAAGTCCTCTTGCTCCTTGGCCTCTTCATTTCCACCATCAGTGTTGTATCCCCTCATCTGAGATACATCGGTCACCATCAGACATCTTCCATCGGTTTCACCACTTTTTGCAACATAAGCCTTTCCATGGGAAGGCTTTCTCACTTCATCATCTTCAGAGACGGTCGACCACACCTCTACGCCACCGAACTCATTATCATCTGCCGAACCCTACACAATAAGAGCATTCATAGAGGAATTAGTAGCATCTTTCTTCCTTTTTATCTCTTCCATTCTTTTCATAAGACTTGCTTCTTCATCTTTCTCTGCCATCTTCTTCAGCACGCAATCTTTTGCGTAGTGATTCTTTCCCCCACGGTAGAAGCAACTGACACCAGAGTCAGCTTCACCCTTCGCTTCCTTTTTCGATTCCTCAACCTTCAGTTCATCTTTCACTCTTTTGGAACTATAGCTTCCCTGCCAATTACGATTTTTGTTGGAAGGAAGCTTTTTCTTGATAAACCTTCTAGGATTTGACACCATCATAGCATAGTCTTTGGCTGTCAGATCGTGATCTCCTAGATTTAGATCCTCTTCGTCTTCTTCTACACTTTTACCCTTGGACAGAAGCGCCAGAGACCCCAGATTTGAAACCATGCTTTTCTCTTGCAGCACTATCTTTTCTTGGGATTTCAGAATTCCCACCAGTTTCACCAGCGAGTATGATTTGAACTGCTCGTGTGCTTTAACCGTTGACACAACAGCTCTCCATTCGGATCTTAGACCATTCAGAAAAGTGACCTTCTGTTCGATGAGCTTCCTTTCTATATCATGTTTGATCATCTTGCTGAGAAGATGATTGAAGCGATCAAATGTCTGCGTAACAGACTCATCAGGATTTTGCTTGAACTCTCCAAATTCAGACAGAAGTAAGGTCTGAATTGAGTGCTCCAGATCTTCAAAGAATACAGCTCTCGCAGCCGATCCCAGATTTCTTTAGTTGTACTGCAAGAACTCACCAATCTAAACGTGTCAGATTGAAGAGCGAATCGAATTAGTCTCAATGCCTTGATGTTGCACTGAAACTTCTCCTTTTCGTCCTAAGCAACATCTTTCAAAAAATCATTATACTCCTTTTGAGTTTTAATAATTCTGGATGTTCCTGAATGAGAAAATGGTCCAGACACAATAGCTTCCCATATCAGATACCCATTATCTTAGATCCAATGACGTAGTCTTCAAAGTGATGCGCCCAAACCTCGTAATCTTGAGTGTAGAGAATTGGAATCTTGGTTGTAGATCCTATACTGTTTGAGAGGTTGATAGGATTGGATTGAGAATTGTCCATGCTTGATCGTTTAACCTGTTATAAGATCAGACTTTGTAATAAGTAATATTAGGGCAAAATGAATAAATAATGAGATACGTCAATTATGGAGTGACGGCTCAATAAATATCAGTAAATGCGGAATAAACCCTAATCACTTCTTTCACAGAAGAGATGTGTATGAATTACACAGTCTCCTGCTCTGATACCAATTGAAGGGTTAAGAAACTCTTTGCTCGTTTAGATCTTTGAACAGGTTAATCACAAAAACGAAAACAGCAATATAAAGCACAAGAATGAATCAGAATATGTCGAATGATTCTATAGATTCAAGCCTCAGCAGAGCTCGATAAAGAACTTCTCGTGTAGAGGCTATTAGGGTTACAAAACGATAAAGATAATATCTTTCAGAATAATTGACTTCAAAATCTTACGTACTAAGATGCATGCAAGCACCTATAAATACAAAACCCTAGAAATAACTCGCGGATGGACAGGCCCAATCCGGAGACAAAATGGACTAAAGAGCGAGCCCATGACGCAACACCTTTTAGACCCTACAGATCTTCAAGAAGAAGACTGACATGAATGGTAATGTACACACTTATAAGGCACGACTGGTTGCAAAGGGTTATTCTCAAACTCTGGGAGTTGATTATGATGAGACTTTTTCACCAGTGGCCAAGATTAAGTCTATTAGGGTTCTGTTAGCCACTGCTGCATTTCATGACTATGAAATATGGCCAAGGGATCTCAAAACCGCTTTCCATAATGGAAAGTTGGCTGAGGATGTTTACATGGTTCAGCCAGAGGGTTTTGTCAATACAGAGTACCCCAATATAGTGTGTAAACTCGAGAAATCCATTTATGGATTGAAACAAGCACCTTGCAGATGGAATCTTTGCTTTGATGAGAAAGTCAAAGAATTTGGCTTTTCATGGAGTGAAGATGAATCTTGTGTCTATATCAAGGCTAGTGGGAGCATAGTCAGCTTTTTGGTACTGTATGTGGATGACATACTACTCATAGGAAATGACATCCCAACCCTGCAGGAAGTAAAGTCCTGGCTTGGGAAGTGTTTCGCTATGAAGGACATTGGTGAAGTTGCCTATATCCTAGGGATAAGGATTTTGAGAAACAGGAGTAAAAGACTAATTGGACTTAGTCAAAGCACCTATGTGGACAAAGTGTTGAAAAAATTCAACATGCATAACTCCAAGAAAGGTGAGTTACCCATTCAGAGTAACGCTAGATTGAGTAAGACACAAAGCCCTAGTACTGAGGCTGAGATAGCAGAAATGAGTCGAATACCTTATGCTTCAGATGTAGGATTGATCATGTATGCTATGATGTGTACTCGACCTGATGTAGCCTTTGCTTTGAGCATGGTTAGTAGGTATCAGGGAAACCCTGGCAAGGCACACTGGACTGCGGTAAAGAATATCCTCAAGTACCTGCGAAGGACTAAGGACTGGGTCCTTACCCTTGGTGGGAATGATGACTTAAGAGTTGTAGGGTACAGTGATGCTAGCTTTCAGACTGACAAGGATAATTTCCGCTCTCAGTCGGGCTGGGTCTTTACCCTAAACGGAGGGGCACTTACCTGGAAAAGTTCCAAGCAGGAGACAGTGGCTGATTCCACTTGTGAATCATAGTATATAGCAGCAAGCGAGGCAGCAAAGGAGGCTATATGGCTCAAGAACTTCATCGGAGACCTTGGAGTTGTACCAACTATAAAGGAGCCAGTGGAAATTTTCTGTGACAGCAATAGTGCGGTTGCCTTAGCCAAAGAACCAAGAGATCATGGGAGATCCAGACACATTGACAGAAAATATCAATTCATTAGACATCAAATAGAAGAAGGAATCCTCGTGGCAAAGAGGGTATCATCGGATGAGAACCCAGCAGATCCCCTCACGAAGGGACTGACTCGGGCTAAGCATCTCCAGCATGCTCGGAGCATAGGGCTGAAGGATGATATTAGTTTTAGTAGTTAGAAAATCTCGAGTTGGTTATGCATTGATTATACAAGTCTTCAAACCTAGAGATATGATTTGTTACCTATGAGTTGGTTATGCATTGATTATACAAAAACGCATTGGTAACTCGATGTTATAAAACGTACCTTTGTGTGTAATTCAACAAGTAGTAGAGCAAACATATGAGTCGAAGTTTATCTACTCCTTCTAGGATTAGAAGCGATATCTGGGCCCCCCGATGATTTTGTTTTGACCTATGTACCGGGCCCGGTCAGAACTAAATTGATGTGTTCAGTTAAGGTCTATGTCAAACAAATCGGAAATCGGGAAACAAATGTTGGACAATAAGTAAGACCATGTTCCATGTATTTGTCCAGCCGATATCTAGAACAGAGGATTATATGATCACTTATCTAAAATGGCGCATTCTAGTTCAATAGAGTTTAAAGAGCTACGATTGCTGATCGGTTCCTGAAGTCATACTTGCAACTATAGTTATTAGACTTATCCAAGTGGGAGACTGTTGGATATAGTGTCTAAGTCCATAACTATATTTGGTATGTACTTGACCCGACCCAGAATGGTCCATTTGGGTTGAACTTCACCCGAACAATTTATGGATAATCTTTGGAGAATAGTATAAGTTATGATTTATTAATATATTATAAGTTCTAATATATTAATATAAAATCATATTATTTAATTAGTATTGATCTATAATTAATCTAGGATTAATTTAGAGATCAAAAGTATTACTAATTAAATATGGGCTCCTATATTTATATAGTGTGGGCTAATGCTTATTTGGAATGGGCTAGGCTTGCATGGAAAGTCCATGGATACTCCATGGAGCTTTAACCCATGGATCTCATGGAAATGAAGAGACATGGGTATTAGGGTTTACATGGATGTAACCCTAATCCACCACACTATATAAAGAAGGCCTTGGTTCTTGAAATCACACTAGTTGAGGTGAGTAAAGCAAGAGGGCCGATTTCAAGATAGTTGTGACTATTCTCTCAAAGTTCCAAGTTTGTGGTGATTTGTGATTTCCATTTGAGGCATCCACACTATTGGTGCTAGGCTCTAAAACTCCAAGCAATCAACTACAACTACAAGGTAAGTAATTATACTAGCTTTATTTGATTCAAGTTACCCATGCCATGCTAGATAGGATAAGAACCTTGGAAAATAATTATTTGCATGTATCTTAGACAAACATAGATCCAAGGTTTATTAGGGTTGCATGTACACTTAGGAAGTGTTAGAATGCTCAAAACCCATCATAGAAGAGGAAGGAGATCCAAGAACTAGCTTCCAACTGCTTCATATTCAGGTAATAAAGTTATTACCTTGCTTATTCTTCCATTAAACCCTCTTTTATGCTTGTTTATGTCTTTTTTGGAGCCTTATGTGATTCAAACTCGAGATTTGAACTCTCCTTGTAACATCCGGATTGCCAGGTATCATATTTTAATTGTTTAATTTGAGTTATGAGGAGGGACTCGGCGAGTTGATGCTTAGACTCGCCGAGTAGGATCGCAATTGCTGACTGGATTAATGAACGGACTCGGGGAGTCGATGGGTGGACTCGACGAGTCCGTGCTGAAGTCAGAAACCCTAAATATCTGGGCATGTGCCCTATTTAAGGGACCTTATAGCCCTCATTTGCGGCTACCAGTCCAGAGAGAGAAACCCTAGAGAGCTTGAGCGATTTGTGTGAGAAAGAAAGCTATTTGATCCCTTTTGTTGTGGTTTTTGCAAAGAAGAAGGTGTTTCCAGCAAGAGAAGGTCAAGGGGATTGTGATTCTGTGGTTTTCAAGCTTGGGTCTTCATTGTTGAGGTAGAAAATCGATCCCTTCTTCTGTTTTGTACAAATCCTTGAATCTAGAGTTTTCTATACCCCCTTTATTGGCTTGATTTGATGCATATGGCGTCCCTCTTAGTGTTAGACTCTGGATCTGGACCTTTAGAGGTTCATAGTGCATTATCTATCCAACTTTATGTTGTTCCATGGAGGAAATGAACCTAGGATGCCATTTTAGAAGCCATTTCACCAAAAGAATCTTTGTATGTGTTACATGAGTGTCAAGATTTGACCTTTACGTGATTATTGGACGTGGGGAAGTCAAATCTATAGGTTAGAGAAGCAGATCTGACCTCAGGAGGTCGATTGGGTGATTGTCATTGAAGAAACTCGTCGAGTCCATAAGAGGACTTGAGGAGTCGAGTCGGGTTGCCCCGTGACTCGTGACCGGATGTAGCCCGTCGAGTGGAAGGCTCACTCGACGAGTCGAGTGAGGTCTAGAAAGATCCAGAGTACACGCTTGGACTCACCGAGTCACCTATGTGCACTCGACGAGTCTGGTCAAAGTTTGACCGTTGAATTTCATTGACTTTTAGGATTGGGTCAACACTTGGACTTTTGGACCATTAGAAGGGTAAAATGGTCTTTTAGACATCGGCATGATCCGTACACACTGGCAGGAGATTTTTTTTATGATCTTGGGATATGTTGTTATCATGATGACATTTGTTAAACTTGAGAATTTGAGAATTTTGAATGATTTTTATGTTAATTGAAAAATGAAAAATTGTTTTGAAAATTCACGTTGTTACACTCCTTAGGATGGAGACCATAGATCTGGATGTTATTGAGCTCTAGAAACTCAATATAGCTACCTTTATGCAAATATAGCCTTGTTCCAAACCCTAAGTGCTTAGTGTTGGAGGATTTTGGTGGTTTAGCCCCATTCACGTGTGCATGCACGTAAAGTTGGAAACTTTACGTGCAAAACCAGCCCTAGAAGCCCAGATCTATGAATTGGATGCACCGAGACCGACTAGAAGCGACTGTATAGTGGTGGCATGCAGGAGACTCGGCGAGTCCACGCTGTGACTCGGCAAGTCCAAGGCAATCTTCTTGACTCAAGAGCAGACTCGATGATTTTTTTCATACAACTCGGCGAGTCACAGCCTGGATATGTTCATATGATGAAGGAGGACTCGATGAGTTGTTCATACAACTCGACGAGTCGGATGAAGATAGATTCGATGTTAACCCGGAAGAAGAACTCGTCGAGTTGTTGCCAAACTCGACGAGTTGAAGCGAGTAGAGGATTAGAAAAGGTGTTAGGGACTCGGCGATGTAACGTCCCAATTTTCAAGACTAAAAATTTCTTTTATAAAACATTACTTAAAACACATTTATCAATCCATAGCATAATCAGAGTATTAATTCCAAAACATATTTTCATTATCAGAGTAAAACATTCCCAGTCTGTCTAATCTATGGTGTGTGTCATGCGATCACCCCGAGCTCTTCCCTCCGCTACCGGAAGTACCTGAAACCAAAACTGAAAACCTTAAGCACAAAGCTTAGTGAGTTCCCCAACCTACCACATACCAAACACATAATCGCAAACCGCAAGTACTGCGCCACGCCCTCTACCTCGGGTCTCGCCCTCTACCTCGAGCCACGCCCTCTACCTCGGGCCTCGCCCGCTACAATAGGCCCCGCCTGGCTTCGAGCCTCGCTCGGATACATATATGTTTCAGTTAGGCCTCGCCTGTCACTGGGCCTCGCCTGCTAACGTATACTAACACATAAACATATCACAACACATAAGCTAAACAATACTACTAAATCCAGTTCTAAGGCCTCGCCTATCTTGGGCCTCACCCCTGTCCTACTACTTTTGACATATGGAACCTCGTCCACACTCCGCTGTTGGTGAGATACGGGACCTCGCCCGTACTCACCTCCCTACCAGGCTTATACAAGTATCGCACAGACAATAAGTATACTCTATCATGCAAACCATTCCTGGGCACCCGCCCACTATCAATGGACCTTGGTCCCAAATATCATAATAGCATACAGTGCCTAGGGCTAACCCCCGGGTCTTCCTACTTGTAACTACATGAGCCGGCATTCTGGCCTTAGACCCATCCACACAAAGGGAAACTCACCTGGTACTGCTGAACTTGCTGGTAATCCCTCTGGCCGATGTCTGGCAACTCACTTTGAACTGCTGCTCCACTAGCTCCCCGAGCTACCAATATCAATATAGCACTTAGTTTAACTGTCCTCCGAAAGTCAACGAAGTCCGCTCTGGTCAAAGTCAAAGTCCTGGTCAAAGTCAACCTTCTAGGTCAACTCTACTCACCGAGTCTGCCTACTGACTCGTCGAGTTCATACGCTCAGAATCCTTTCATTCGCGACTCGACTCGCCGAGTCAGCCCCTGACTCGCCGAGTCTACCGATTTCCGAGTCCTATCCTGTCGAACTCACCGAGTCCCCACTCAACTCGCTGATCTGAGTCTTAACTCGAAGGGTTTAGGGTTTCGCGACTTGACTCGTCGAGTCCAAGAACAGACTCGCCGAGTTCAAGGCAATCTTCAACAAACTCGCCGATTTGTTCATCCAACTCGTCGAGTTCATCTCCATCTTCATACTACTCGCCGAGTTGACTCGAAGGACTCGCCGAGTCTATTCAGTCCTTCATATATTCAGAGGATTTTGAGTCATGCATGGACTGCAAACTGTAGATCCACTCTTCTAAAGCCTATTCCTCACGTAAAGTGGCAAACTTTACATGTAGCTAAGGAGATCTAGGCTCAAAACACTATAAACTAGGGTTTAAGACAAAGAGGCTTTACAATCAACCCATAGATTGATGCTTTATGATTCTCTAGGCCAAAATACACTTAGATTTGAAGTAGCAACTTCAGATCTGGGCTTCTAACTCGAAATGGTTCTTAAACTTGTCCTTAAAGCCCCAAATCTCATGTTAAAGGTTGATCTATATGCAAAAGAGTGAAGGTAGAGACTCATTACCTTCAAATGCTCTGGAAAACCCCACAAACTCTGGATCTACTGCCAATCCTTGAATCCCCAATGGTTCCCTTCTACCTTCTTCCTTCAAATCACCCAAAATGGCAAGTAGCTTGAATGTGCAACAATGGAGGCTTAGGGTTTCATATTCTGGATAAGAGAGGCTATCAGGAACCCTAAGGGAGAGAATGAGATGCTTAAATAGTGCACAAAGTCCCGGATTTTGGGTTTCCTTCTTCAGACCGGACTCGACGAGTCCACTTTGCCGACTCGCCGAGTCGGTTACTTAATCGATCCCCCGGATCCCGCTCTGACTCGTCGAGTTCCTCCCTGGACTCGACGAGTTGACCCTTTGACTTAGGGTTTTCTTTCCTTTCTGATTTTCAGTGTTACAGGCGAGTTGGCAGCCCAACTCGGCGAGTCCAGTCAACTAAAAGTTGACTTTAACGAGGAGGTTGACTTTGACCAGGAGTAAATTAGTCATTTTACCCTGAGAATAGTTATCAGTATCTGATTTAGTGTCTATGGAATTTGTCACCAGGAAGTTCCGGAGCAACAGTCAGCCGGCTTCAGATTTAGCATCTCAGCAGCCAGTGTTACGAGGTGATTTTTCCTTTCAGTAGGAACGAGTCTACGACCACAATGTCAGCCCGTTTAGTCAGCCGTATTTTCGGACTTCAATCCGATGCATTAGTTCAGTGTGCTTGATGTCTTTGTGATTCAAGCATGTCTTTGTGTTATGTGTTTCGGATTTCGGTCCGATGCAGTTTGCAGTATATGTGTTTATGCTAGTAGTTATGGTTATGCTATGCTATGTTCAATCAGTATTCAGACTTCGGTCCGATGCAGAGGGCAAGGCCTTGGTTAATTCTGTACTTCGGTCCAATGCAGTTTCCGGACTTCGGTCTGATGCAGAGGGCAAGGCCCTGGTTAGTTCCAGACTTCGATCCGATGTAGTTCTGGACTTCGGTCCGATGCAGTGGGCAAGGCCCAGTAGTTGTTTTATATGTTATTGCATGGTATGTGGTAGATTGGGGGAGATCACTAAGCTTTGTGCTTACAGTTTCAGTTTTTGGTTTCAGGTACTTCTGCAAGTAAAGGGAAGAGCTCAGGATGATGACATGGTACACACCACAGCTTCAGTTTATCCTGGGCGTTTTTATTTGGATGTTTTGATATGTTTTCACATCAGTTGATTTGATAAATTCACTTTTACATTTGAGACATGTGATTCGTGGTTTTATTATATGATGATTAACTTCATGGTTTTAGTAATGTTTTAAAACAAAAATTTTTGGGTTGTATTTTTGTGATGTTTCAAAGAGTGTTGGTGTGAATAAAGAACACTGGAGGTGATACGAAGAGCGACGACGACATGCAGCAGGTCTGGTTCAATGTCGGACCTTGACACCTCGTTCCCGAGTTCATCTTAATGAGAGAAAAAAAGGAAATGTGTTGAAATGAGAAGAAAATAAAAGTAATAGGTGTTGCTGAGTTTCATTAAAGGAAGGAAGTCGAATGAAATGGAAGGATCACTTTCCCTCTTAACTTTCCTTCTGATTTGGGAGGATTTGGAAAGAAAGAACAAAATGATTAATTTTCCTTCCACTTCTCTCTATGTAACAACCTAAACCTATTAAGTCTTAAAAACCTCAAGAATCTGCGTTTTAGCATAATTGGTCCCTTGAGTATGCTGGGCGTACCTATGAGTATGCTTAGGTTACTCTGCATGAATGATTATTGTAACATCCCAAAAATATGAGCCAAAATTTTCATTTTTAAAACATATACTTAGCAAAACATTTGAAATAAAACGTTCACTGATCATAACATTCTATAAAGATATCGCATGTCTGGAAAAACATTTCATAAAACATAATAATGTCAGAGTACAAATCCCCAGGAAGATCTCATAGTGCGGAATACAGGGCATGTATGTGATGGGCCGCTACCGCACCAGCTCTTTCCCCTTCGAAGAAGAGGTACCTGAAACCAAAACTGAAAACTGTAAGCACAAAGCTTAGTGAGTTCCCCCAACATACCACATACCATACAATCACACAACATACATATATTGTCAGGCATATCTGGGTGCCCGACTGTAACAACCCGAAGTTGTTCGTCACCGATAACCCGTTCTACCCGTAAAGATTCGCCGTTTGTCAATCGTTCCGTTTTCGTTTTAGGTTGAATAATTTAAATTTATATGTTATTATATATCCAATGAGTGTCCAAATCCTTTTGGAACTCATGAATCTAGCCCAAAAACGTTTATTTCAAAAAGTTAGAAACGTCCCCGCCGGGTGACGGAAACTTAATCGGGTGCGACCTAAAGCCCCGTTTAAAGCCAGTATCGGGTAGAATTCCATCGTGTCCAAGTTTTAGGACCTATATAAACGTTTTTAAACATTCATTTGAAGCTTTTTCTTCCTCTTTCTACTCTCTCTCTAACCTCTCTCCTAAAATCCAAGTTTAAGGGTCCAAAACTCAATTTTAAGGCCTCAAATCTCTAAGGTACCTTTCTAAACTCATTGTATAGCATATTTGGCCTTCAAATTCGAGATTAATACATGAATTAAGACCATGTAGATGAGTTTACGGCCCTGGAAGGATCTTGGGCCGTAAACACATAATTAGTGGGTTTTTATGCCTTTAAACCCCTCCTAAACAATTTTGGGACTTAGATATGACTAGATGGCTTTATGGAATGGACCTAGAATGCCTTAAACTATAATTTGGAGACTTGTATAGGAGTTTACGGCCAAGGATGGTGTTTAGGCCGTAAACTCATAATTATAGGGTTTTTAAGCCCTTAAACCCTTCCTAAACCTCAACAAGACATGGTTATGACTTCTAGAATAATTACTTTAGCCTTGGAACACTTTAAACATAAATTTTGAGGGATTTATATGAGTTTAGGGCCAAGGCATGTGCTTGGGCCGTAAACTCCTCCAAATTGGGTATAAATTCATTTTCAAGGTGTTAGAAAGTCATCCAACACCACCAAAAGCCTTGGAATAAATCATAGAACCAACCAAAAATAGTTTAGGGGCTTTAAAAACAACCAAACTCATCATTTGAGAGTTTACAGCCATAGCATGTGTTCCATGGCCGTAAACTCCTAAAAGCATGTCCAAAGTCCCTCAAAAATCCATACAAGGCTAGGAAAAATCATTAGAATCACATGTGATTGATTAAAGGACCAAAACATTAAGGATTCTATGTATGTGGGAGTTCACGGCCGTAAACTCCATGTTTACAGCCGTAAACTCCAATAAATGGTCCCTATGTGTGTTATAATCTATTCCAAAGTCAAAAACCAAAGTCCAGCATTTATCCCTAAGTGTTTGAAGCCATTTTGCACCATAAACCACCCCACCATGAGTTTACGGCCGTAAAATCATGGGGAATGGGTGTTTTAGACCAAAAACTCTTGTATGAGTTTACTCATGGGGAGTAAACTCAAGTTCCAAGTCCCTAGTGCCATTACACGTCCTTAAACGCCACCCGGTCCCTCCAAACTCTAGTATCGGAGTGTTCTCGCGATTAGAAGTAATTGTCCCTAACAAATTATCAATCTAAGTCCTAATCAGATACAAATGTGTATCTTTACATTATACTTAGGAACCTCGTGCGTTTGCAAGCCCCGGACCAACGTTTAACATCCGAAATCGTCACGTTTCTCGTTCGGTGAGTTCATACCCCTACGCTTTTTACGTGTTTTTCAATTTTTTCAGGGGGGGGGGGGGGAATGCAAGAAAACTATAACTGTTTTCAAATCATAAAATTGATATGTTTCAAATAATATCTGGCAAACTTATAAACTCTTTTACTCCTTATGTATTATGCTGAGCATAAGGGATGATTTATCAATTACAACTAAATGAATTTTAGTTAAGAAAATAACCAAACTAATCAAATTATTATGGGAATAATTTGGGGTCTTTAGTGTTCATTTTATCATGTACTGATATGTGTATAAAGTTATTAGATAAACTATGTCTGATTCAGTTTATCTCCGTATCTTTTGATTGTATTGCCAGATAGTTTCATTGTATGTACCTATATTCAATGTATTATGTTTCATAATCTTTTGTATGTTTGATATCGTATGAGAACCCTATGAATAGTTTAGTACTATCTTGTGAGTTTGTCACTACCCTTTATGGATGATCAGTAAATCCTCCCCGGAAGTGTAACCAGAGTCTCCTGGAGGGAGAGCGAGGAATTTGTGAATAGATCTATTCGGGACTGACAATCCCACACCTTAACTGCTAGCTACAGTTAGGCGGGCACGCCTGGGGTGACAAATTCTGGATATCGTCCGACGTCTGACAAACGTCAAGGAGGTCTCGTTGTCGTATCAGCATGGTTACCCGACTCACAATATGTATTAATATAACTTTATTCACAACTTTGGTTTAGAAACTATATCTAGTACGGGATAGTAGTCCCATGGTTTTCATTCTATCGAACTTGTATCCAGTACGGGATGATAGTCCCATGATTTCAATCTATATCTTGTACGGGATGGTAATCCCATGGTTTTGAAACTATATCAAGTACGGGATGGTAATCCCATGACTTTATCCAAGTATCTTATATCTAGTTCGGGATAGTGATCCCATGGTTTTATCAAACAATCTTATATCTAGTTCGGGATAGTAGTCCCATGGTTTTCAATCTATAATTTCAAGTATATCAAACTATCTTGTAACTAGTTCGGGATGATAATCCCAAGGTTTTCAAACTACTTTCTATCTACAATTCGTGTATATCAAAGTATTTCATATCTAATTCGGGATAGTAATCCGATGATCCACAATATATAGTTTTGTGTATTAAACTATACTCTGTGTTATTCAATCAATCTTGCATTTAGGAAAATATGGGATTTTCCTGGGGTTAACATATAACGCGTAACTGAACTGTATCGAAAGATAACCAAACTAACTTTACATAAGAAAATATGGTATTTTCTTGAATAACAAACCTTTTCGGAAAACAAAAGGAAACCGATACATTTTCATAAAACAAAACCGCTTATGAACTCACCAGCTTTATGTTGATTTTCAAACTGCTTGTATTCTCAGGTCCGCATTAGACAGGTACCCGGCGATATCTTTTGGTGAAGACGGAGTGCTCAGAAGACTCATCTCAACTTTTGTTCATATGATATATGTATAACACTTGTATAATTTACTTTTGAAACAAATGTAAACTTTCAAATATATGTAATGTAATGGTTGTTACTGTGATTACTATGTACATTGGATTTGATACTCAACGTGGAGTCAACCCCGGAAATGTTTCCGCCTATGGTTTTCGGGGTGTGACACCGACCCACCCCTTCGGTCCTCTCGATCGGATACTGTCCAGTATATCTGGGAGCTGGCCTCCCCTTTGGTCCTCTCGATCGGATACTGACCAGTATATCTGGGAGCTTGCCTCCCCTTCGGTCCTCTCGACCGGATACTGACTAGCATATCTGGGTGCTGGTCTCCCCTTCGGTCCTCTCGACCGGAGACTGGGGACTATTTCACCCCCCTACTACTACCACGTAACACATATATCTCATAATCTATCTAGCATGGCTGGGCATGACCGCCCCTTCGGCCCTATCGACCGATATACTGGGGACTATCTCCCCCTACTGTCACTAGCACATAGCATCAAATCATACTAGCACAATAACATATCACAGGTAGTAGCAATCCTAGATGAATATCACAGAGACAAACATCCATCATACAATCCTACTGGTGGGTCGGCATTGTGGCCGTAGACCCACCGCTACTGGATGGTAACTCACCTCAAAGTAGCTGCTGATCTGCGTGGGAACTGACAGTCTTCTGCTGCTGCCGCTCCGGAAATCCTTCGGCTATAATTCCCACAAAACCCTTAGTCAAATACTGCTAACTGACCTCAGGGTAAAATGACCATTTACCCCTAACCAACCACGAGTCAAAGTCAAAGTCAACTGCCAGTTGGCCCGACTCGCCGAGTTGACTTGCCAACTCGCCGAGTCCCTATCCCTTTGTCCGACCATAAACCCATCTCTACTCATCGAGTTAAGCATTGACTCGACGAGTTCTCCTTCTAAACTAAAGGCCAAAAGTCCTTCATCCTACTCGCCGAGTTGTATGAACAACTCACCGAATTCATCTTCATCCGAAGAACACTCTATGCTGAGACTCGCCGAGCTATATGAACAACTCGCCGAGACTGTTCTTGAGGCAAGAAGATTGCCTTGAACTCGCCAAGTCATGGCATTGACTCGCCGAGTTACTTCATGAGTGAGTCTGGCTTCCGACCCACTGAGTCACACCCCATGACTCACTACTCCAACCCGCAACACGAAAAAGGGGGAAAACTCGGGGACTCGCGACTCGACTCGCCGAGTCAGATGAACGACTCGCCGAGTCGGCCACATGCAAATACTATACACGCGATTCTGCTTGAATCCAGCTCATGCCATTCATAGATCTGTGTTTCTAGGGCCTGATTAACACGTAAAGTTTCCAACTTTACGTGTAAATAAACACCCATGAGGGTTTCAGAGCTCAAAATGAACCAAAAGAGTAGATCTAGGGCTTTCATGCAATATGGCTCCATAAAGGCAGTAGATCCAAGCTCCTGGAGCTCAATCATGCCTAGATCTAGAGGCTAAACAAGTTATTACCTACCCTAATACACAAACAAGCTTGGGGAAAGGCTCAAGAAGGACTTTCATGGAGCTACAAGGGACAATAAGCATGAAAACAGAGGGAAACTGAGTTATACCTCAAGGAAATCACTGAGATAACCCAAATATTCCTGGCCTCCTTCTTCTCTTCTTGATCTATTCTCCTTCCCTTCCAAATCTTCAAGAAAACACACCAAAATGCTTCAAACTCATAAGGAACAAGGCTTGAACGAAGTATAGAGCTCTGAGGGTGAAGGGGGCGAGCTTGGGGATGGATAAGAGGGTTTAAATAGGGTGCAAACCCTTGAAATTTAGGGTTTCATCAGACAGCTGGGACTCGCCGAGTCCAGAATGTGGACTCGCCGAGTCGCCAACTTAAACGTGCTCCCAAACCCGTCTTTACTCGGCGAGTCGGGCCTACAACTCGCCGAGTCCAAGGCTAAAAATGAAAATACTTCGATAGATTTTACGTACCAGGAACCAGGTGCTACAAATCTCCCCCACTTATTTTAGACGTCGTCCTCGAAGTCTGCTGCTCGATCCTGAAACAGCTCGGGGTAATGCTCCATCATTTCTTCCACTGGCTCCCAAGTCCATTCCGAACCTTTTCGGTGCAGCCATTGCACCTTTACTAATTCCACCCTCTTGTTCCTCAGATCCTTCGACTTCTGGTCGAGGATTGCGACTGGGCGCTCAATGTAATTCAAGTTGTCATCAACCTGTATGTCCTCTAGCGGCACCACCACTGAATCATCCACTAGGCACTTCCGCAGCTGGGAGACATGGAAGGTGTTGTGGATCAGACTGAGCTCGGCTGGCAGATCCAACCTATATGCCACCTTGCCCACCCGGGCTATAACCCTGAACGGACCAATGTATCTCGGGCCCAACTTGCCCCGCTTCCTGAATCGAATGACGCCTTTCCAGGGCGACACCTTCAGGAGAACCATATCCTCGACCTGGAACTCCAGGTCTAATCGACACTTGTCGACGCAACTTTTCTGCCGACTCTGTGCAGTCTGAAGCCTGCTTCGAACCTGCTGGATCCTCTCGGCCGTCTTGAGCACCACCTCGGTGCTCCCCATGACCCTCTGGCCAACTTCACCCCAACATATCAGGGTCCTACACCTCCGTCCGTACAACATATCGAATGGGGGACGGTCAATACTCGCGTGGTAGTTGTTGTTGTACGAGAACTCAGCCAAGGGAAGATAGGCATCCCAGCTACCGCCGAAATCTAGCACACATGCCCGCAACATATCCTCTAAAGTCTGGATGGTCCGCTCGCCCTGACCATCCGTCTGCGGGTGAAAGGCGGTGCTAAAATGTAGACGAGTGCCCAACTCATCATGAAACTTCTTCCAAAACTTGGAAGTGAACCGCACATCTCAGTCTGATATCACTGACACTGCCACCCCGTGCCGCGCCACTATCTCCCTGATATAGATATCGGCCAACTTTTCGGCCGAGATACTCTCCTAGATCGGGATAAAATGGGCGCTCTTGGTCAATCGATCCACGATGACCCAAATCGAATCTACTCCTCGCACAGTCCTGGGAAACTTCTTGATAAAATTCATCGTAATATCTTCCCATTTCCACAACGGGATGTCCAACGGCTGCATCTTGTCGTGCGGTCTCTGATGCTCGGCCTTGACCTTCCTACAGGTGAAACACCGCTCGACGTACCATGCCACATCCCGCTTCATGCAGGGCCACCAATAGTCTAGACGAAGATCCCTATACATCTTCGTCACCCCTGGATGAATAGAGAATCGGGATTTGTGTGCCTCCTCCGTCAAGATCTGGCGCACGCCTCCAAGATATGGCACCCACACCCTACGGTGTAGTGTCAATAATCCTCGGCTATCATAATCAAAGGAGATGACTTGACCCACTATTTGCTCGCTCTTCCGATGTTCCTCCTTCATAGCCTCCTGCTGAGCTTCCTGAATCTACTCTAACAGTGGAGTCACCACCGTCA
Organism: Lactuca sativa; assembly: GCF_002870075.4. Lineage (NCBI taxonomy): Eukaryota > Viridiplantae > Streptophyta > Magnoliopsida > Asterales > Asteraceae > Lactuca > Lactuca sativa. The sequence goes on along the minus strand of NC_056630.2, from coordinate 302,559,170 downwards.
TCCTCATACACACATCCCTGATCGGTGTCGCCTTACGGCTAAGCGCATCAGCCACCACGTTGGCCTTCCCCGGGTGGTAAAGGATCTCGCAATCATAATCCTTCACCACGTCCAACCACCGATGCTGCCTTATGTTCAGATTCGGCTGATCCATGAGGTACCTCAAACTCTTGTGGTCCGTGTAAATGGTACACTGAACCCCGTAGAGGTAATGCCGCCAAATCTTGAGGGCAAAGACCACCGCCACCAACTCTAAATCATGCGTCCGGTAGTTCGTCTCGTGAGGCTTCAGCTGCCTCGAGGCATAAGCAATGGCATGACCCCTCTGCATCAAAACCACGCCTAAACCCGAGATGGACGCATCACAATATACCACAAAATCCTCTACGCCCTCGGGTGGGGCTAAGATTGGCGCCTCGCACAATCTCTGTCTCAGAATCTCAAACGCTACCTGCTGCTCAGGCCCCCATCGAAAGACCACAGCTTTCCTAGTCAACCGTGTCAGGGGTATGACTATCTTGGAGAAATCCTGAATGAATCTCCGATAGTAGCCTGCTAATCCTAGGAAACTCCGAATCTTGAATGGAGATTTCGGAACCTCCCACCTCATCACAGCCTCCACCTTGACCGGGTCTACTGAAATCCCGTTCTGGTTGACGAGGTGCCCAAGAAACTGCACCTCGCGCAACCAAAACTCACATTTGGAGAACTTGGCGTCCAAGCTCTCCCTCCTCAAGGTCTCCAAAACCTCTCTCAGATGGTCCCCGTGCTCCTCCTGCATCTTGGAATAAACCAAGATGTCATCAATGAAAACTATCACAGACCGATCCAGCATCGGTCTACACATGCAGTTCATGAGGTCCATGAACGCGGCAGGAGCATTGGTGAGCCCCAACGGCATCACCACGAACTCATAATGGCCATAATGCGTCCGAAACGCAGTCTTCTTTACATCCTCCTCTCTGACCCTCATCTGATGATAACCTGAATGCAAATCGATCTTGGAGAACCAGGATGCTCCCTGCAACTGATCAAAGAGGTCATCAATCCTCGGGAGTGGGTAACGGTTCTTTACCATTACCTTATTCAGCTCCCGGTAATCTATACACATCCGATGCGACCCGTCCTTCTTCTTCACAAACAGGATCGGGGCTCCCCAGGGTGAACTGCTCGGTCGAATAAATCCCTTGTCCAGCACCTCCTGCAGCTGCGTAGACAACTCCTGCATCTCGGGAGGAGCCAACCGATAGGGTGCCTTGGCTATCGGAGCCGCACCAGGAACTAGGTCGATCCTGAACTCTACCTGACGCTCCGGAGGTATTCCAGGAAGCTCCTCCGGGAACACATCAGTGTAGTCTCGCACCACTAGAACCTCGCTCACCATCGCCTTACCCGTCTCCCGGGTATCCAAAACATACGCGACATATCCCGTGCAACCCTGCTGAAGGTAGCGCCTAGCTCTCGCTGCTGAACATAATGTAGGTCCACGTTGCGGCCTCTCGCCGTGGATCACCAACTCTCCCCCACTTGGGGTCCTGATCCGCACTAACTGTTGTGCGCAATCTATCACCGCCCCATTAGGGCTTAACCAATCCATTCCTATAATCACCTTGTTCCCCCGAAAAGGGATAGGAACCAAATCCACCAAATAGCGCTCCTCAAATAACCTTAGGACACAATCCCTGAATACTGTTTACGCTTGCACCGATCGATCATCGGCAATCTCTACGTCTAAAGGGAAATCCAACATGCTCGAAGACTCAGTAAACCTCTTGCTAAGCGCAAGGGAAATAAATGATCGGGTGGCACCCGAGTCAAACAACATCTGAATAGGAATACCGTTCACATGGAACGATCCTAAAGCATATACACAGAGCACATATCAATATCATAACATCACAAAAATAAAGTAGAGGGAAAGAATCATACCCGTCACCACATTGGGTGCAGCGCGTGCCTCCTCTGTCGTCAACTGAAATGCCCGGCTCCTCACCACTGGAGCCTCTACCTTGCCCTGCTGGCCATCTGTAATCCGCAGGGTAGCTGGACCCGGCGCCTTAACCGGCGCTGATGCTGTGAACTGGGGGCAATTGGCCTTCTTGTGGCCCCTCTGGCTGCAGTGAAAACACAGCAACTCTGATGTCTGAATCACAGGTGCAGGGGCGGTACAATCCCTGCTGAAGTGCCCTAACTTGCCGCACTTGTAGCAACCTGACGATCCCAACTTGCACGCTCCCTCGTGCGTCTTGCCGCATTTCCTGCAGCGACCCCGCCCCTGTTGGCCTTTCGGCCCCACATCTGATCCCTTGGGATTCTTCCCCGAAGCCCCCATAACATGCCCCTCCTCCGCCTTCCTCTTCCGAATGTGCTCCAAATCTATCTCCCTCTCCCTTGCCCTAGTAATCATAGAGTCCAGGGTAGGGCAAGCTGAAAAACTGACATGCTCCCGAATATCACCTGGTAGCATGTCATGATAGCGGGTCCTCCTCATATCCTCGTCACCCGCGTACTGGGGCACCAGCAACGCCCTCTCCCGGAACTTGGCGGTGATCTCCGCCATAGTCTCCGTCGCCTGTCTCATATCTAGGAACTCCCTGGCCAGCTGCTGAAGCTCGACATCCAGCGCAAACTCTTCCCTGAACCTGGTCACGAAGTCCGACCAGGTCATAGCCTCGACAGCCAAGGCTCCCAACGAGTCACCAACGGACTCCCACCAATCCCTAGCTCGATCTCTCAAACATCCTGTTGTATATCTCACCTTTGACCCCTCAGGGCAGAAGCTAGTCAACTGTGCAGACTCAATGTCTGCAATCCATCGTCTGGCAGCTATGGGGTCCTTTGCCCCGTGAAAATCCGGCGCACCACTGCCCCGAAAGTCCTTGAAGGACAGTGTGCGAGATCCTGACTGGCCAGACGTCATGTCACTCCTGAATGCCCTGAGGTGATCCTCCATCATCTCTAATATCCCTTCCTTGATCGACCCGAAGATAATGGGGGTCGACTCAAGGATGCCTCTGGTGATCTCTGACGCGATGAACTCGCGTAGCCACTCATCTACTGGCTCCGAACCTGATCCTGAACCCGATCCCTCTCCTGTACTGCCAATTGCTAGCCTCGAGCGTAGTACCACCATTCTGAAATACAAAAGAAATAACAACTGTTAGTGATACTGATACCTCTGGAGGGATCACACCTACTACAAGTTCCCTGGTCTTATCTTGGCCTTCCTCGGTTCGGGTACGGATCCTCTGCTTTCAGTAGTACGGGCCCATACTACCTTCCACATCTATCCGTACCTTCTCCAAGGACTGCCTTGACTCCACCAGGTCCCTTTCACTACCGCTGATCACTGCTACTCTTATCCTAGGCTTACCCTAGGAAACCTCTGACTCCACCCAACCCAGCCCTCAGCTGCTGAAGGTCTCTTTGTGATGCCAATTAGCTATTACCTGAATACAATCACATGCGACGAGGCTCGGATAATCCTTCAAGTAAGGGACTCATCCCTACAACGGTTAGGACTCAAACAAGAGCTACGCAATAGGGCCAAATCCAACACTCTGAGATTATTCAACCCTGATCACATGTGACTTTAACGTATTCACCTAACAGCTAACTCCCATCACTCAAAGCCCACATAGCACAAAGAAAACAACATTTGGACAAAAGGAAACAATCTTAAGCAACTCTATCCTCGTAGAGAAAACTGAACTAGCATACAATGATAAACTTGTACTATCAGGCATAACCTAAACAGGTTATCCTACTGCTGTCTACTCAATTCTAGCATGCAACTTTTCATACACTGAAGCACATAAAGCAGGCACATAAGGCATCACTCCTAGATCCTTAGTCCTATTCTAGCATGATGTTCTACTGAAACTGATAAGCATAACATAAGCTTGTATGGGTACTTTGGGGAATACTTACTTGAGCTTGGTTGGTCGTACACATCACACACTTTGTTCTTTCTTAAAACCCTTTACTTAGCCTTTTAGAAAACATTTTCGTTTTCCAAAATCTTTTAATCCCTCGATTTGAGTTCAAACACCCCTGAAGGTGTGTCCGAATCCCTCAAACCAGGGCTTTGATACCAACTTGTAACATCCCAAAAATACGAGCCAAAAATTTCATTTTTAAAACATATACTTAGCAAAACATTTGAAATAAAGCGTTCACTGATCATAACATTCTATAAAGATATCGCATGTCTGGAAAAACATTTCATAAAACATAATAATGTCAGAGTACAAATCCCCAGGAAGATCTCATAGTGCGGAATACAGGGCATGTGTGTGATAGGCCGCTACTGCGCCAGCTCTTTCCCCTTCGAAGAAGAGGTACCTGAAACCAAAACTGAAAACTATAAGCACGAAGCTTAGTGAGTTCCCCCAACATACCACATACCATACAATCACACAAAATACATATATTGTCAGGCATATCTGGGTGCCCGACCCACCCCTTCGGTCCTCTCGACCGGATATTGTCCGATATATCTGGGAGCTGGCCTCCCCTTTGGTCCTCTCGACCGGATACTGACTAGCATATCTGGGAGCTTGCCTCCCCTTCGGTCCTCTCAACCGGCTAGTGGGGACTATTTCACCCCCCTACTACTACCACGTAACACATATATCTCATAATCTATCTAGCATGGCTGGGCATGACCGCCCCTTCGGCCCTATCGACCGGTTTACTGGGGACTATCTCCCCCTACTGTCACTAGCACATAGCATCATATCATACTAGCACAATAACATATCACAGGTAGTAGCAATCCTAGATGAATATCACAGAGACAAACATCCATCATACAATCCTACTGGTGGGCCGACATTGTGGCCGTAGACCCACCGCTACTGGAAGGTATCTCACCTCAAAGTAGCTGCTAATCTGCATGGGAACTGACTGTCTTCTGCTGCTGCCGCTCCGGAAATCCTTCGGCTATAATTCCCACAAAACCCTTAGTCAAATACTGCTAACTGACCTCAGGGTAAAATGACCATTTACCCCTAACCAACCACGAGTCAAAGTCAAAGTCAACGACCAGTTGGCCCGACTCGCCTAGTTGACTTGCCAACTCGCCGAGTCCCTATCCCTTTGTCTGACCATAAACCCATCTCTACTCATCGAGTTAAGCATTGACTCGACGAGTTCTCCTTCTAAACTAAAGGCCAAAAGTCCTTCATCCTACTCGCCGAGTTGTATGAACAACTCGCCGAATTCATCTTCATCCGAAGAACACTCTATGCTGAGACTCGTCGAGCTATATGAACAACTCACCGAGACTGTTCTTGAGGCAAGAAGATTGCCTTGAACTCATCAAGTCATGGCATTGACTCGCCAAGTTACTTCATGAGTGAGTCTGGCTTCCGACCCACTGAGTCACACCCCATGACTCACTACTCCAACCCGCAACACGAAAAAGGGGGAAAACTCGGGGACTCACGACTCGACTCGCCGAGTCGGCCACATGCAAATACTATACACGCAATTCTGCTTGAATCTAGCTCATGTCATTCATAGATCTGGGTTTCTAGGGCCTGATTAACACGTAAAGTTTCCAACTTTACGTGTAAATAAACACCCATGATGGTTTTAGGGCTCAAAATGAACCAAAAGAGTAGATCTAGGGCTTTCATGCAATATGGCTCCATAAAGGTAGTAGATCCAAGCTCCTGGAGCTCAATCATGCCTAGATCTAGAGGCTAAACAACTTATTACCAACCCTAATACACAAACAAGCTTGGGGAAAGGCTCAAGAAGGACTTTCATGGAGCTACAAGGCACAATAAGCATGAAAATAGAGGGAAACTGAGTTATACCTCAAGGAAATCACTGAGATAACCCAAATATGCCTGGCCTCCTTCTTCTCTTCTTGATCTATTCTCCTTCCCTCTCCAAATCTTCAAGAAAACACACCAAAATGCTTCAAACTCACAAGGAACAAGGCTTGAATGAAGTATAGAGCTCTGAGGGTGAAGGGGGCGAGCTTGGGGGCAGATAAGAGGGTTTAAATAGGGTGCAAACCCTTGAAATTTAGGGTTTCATCAGACAGTTGGGACTCGCCGAGTCCAGAATGTGGACTCGCCGAGTCCAGAATATGGACTCGCCGAGTCACCAACTTAAACGTGCTCCCAAACCCGTCTCTACTCGACAAGTCGGGCCTACAACTCGCCGAGTCCAAGGCTAAAAATGAAAATACTTAGATAGATTTTACGTACCAGGAACCAGGTGCTACAATTATGGAGGAGCCTCACATATGTTGGACATACGTGAGGGTACGCCTGGTGTACGCATCAAAGGGTTAAAACCCTAAATCTCGGACTTGTCCCCTATTTAAATGTCTCTTAGCCTCTTGGACCAAACCCTATCAGTCTCTTTATCCCCATTTCATCTTCCTACAGCTGAGTTAGTGTGTGATTGAGAGTTGAAGCCTAAGAAGAAGGTTTTGGTGGCCATTTTCGAGTTCTTTCAAGAAGGAGAGTTGTTAAGCAAGCTTGGATCAATTTGGTGCTTCAAGAATCTGCATTGGGGTCATCTTGCAAGGCTTTTGAAGGTAAAAAGCTTGCACCTTTCCATTTAAATCTTTAGATCTAGCTAGGGTTTTCTAGTTTTGTCACTTTGTTGGATTTTGGACCTCTTTTGGCGAGTTAAGCGACTCCATGAGAGGAGAATGGCAGATCTAAGGTCCCTTGGTCGTTTTGAAGCATAAAAATGGAGCCTTGGTGGAAGTATTGGTCTCATGCATGGGTTAAAGACCTTTAAAAGGTCTTAATGAATGTTTTGGGTGTATGTGAGGCATGCAAAGGCATAAAGTTGGCAACTTTATGCCTTAGGACGTATTAAACAACTCAGATCTAGCTTTTGGACGTAAAGGAATCGGGTATTAAGCACTTAATGGAGAAAATGCATGATCTGGAAGAACGTTGGGCATACTCAATGTACGCTACGCGTAGTCCTTAAGAACCCAGTACGTCGCGCATACCAAAATGGTACGCCGAGCATACACGCTACAGATTGGGCCGGATCTGTTTTGGTCCTTTGAGCTTTTGGGCTTCATTTTGGTTATTGGATTGGTTGCATTCTGTGAATTATGGGCTATTTCATCTGTTATGGGCCATGGATACTTTGGTTGGGCCTTATTGGGCCAAGAGGCCCATTAATAATTTTGGACTTAGATTTTGGGCCCATTAACAAGGGAAGGATAATTGGGCCTCATGGATGGGTTTGGAGTTTGGGTTTTCCTTTGTCTAATCTAAGGTCCTAACATTGATTAATACTATTATTTAGCATGGGAGTTTCGGACTGTTAGGAGAGCAGCTTTTGTATTCAGCAGACAGAGGTGAGTCTTCTCACCATACCCATGGGTCTAAGGCACCAAGGCTGGCCCATTATGTGATTACGTGATTATGATATATGTGTTAGTCATTCTACGATTTAATATGATATGTGTTTGTGTGTTTTGCATGGAAGACCCCAGGGGAGCCTGTGGCATTGGATGTAAGACCATGTGGGGTAGCCCATGACATTCCCAGGTAAAGACCATGTGGGGTAGCCCATGGCATTGGATGTAAGACCATGAGGGGTAGCCCGTGGCAGTCCTAGGTAAAGACCATGTGGGGTAGTCAATGGCATTCTTGCAGGTTTTGTGTATGCATGGCTTATCTGATATGTGTGTAGCTTTACTTTGCTAACATGATATGTGTATGTGTAGTGTGTGGTATGCTCTGGGGAACTTACTAAGCATTTCGCTTACAGGTTGTTGATTTGTTTCAGGTACATCTGAGCCCAAGGGCAAGGGTAAGGCATGATGGTGCGGCGTGCACTCTATCTCTCTCTTTCACTGTTAGGGTTTGGGAACACTCTGATGATTTGAATAAGCTGTAATGAATCGTTGATTTGACAACAAATATGTTGGGATTTCATGGTTTATGAAATTATGTTTTATTAATTAACAGTGAAAATTTTCTTTAAAATTTGGTTCGTTACAAGTTGGTATCAGAGCCTTGGTTTGAGGGATTCGGGCACACTCTCGGGTGTGTCAGGACTCAAACTAAGGAAATGGTAAAATTGTTTTCAAAAGTAACGTAAAAAGGGTTTTCAAAAGGAAATGAAAGATGAGAGTGCAACGCGCGTGATCAACCGAGCCAAGTAAGTAGTTCCTCAATATGTTAGCCATGTTATACTGATATTTGAGCCTTGTTGAATATATGGAACTTGCTATGTGTATGTTCTAAAAGTTATATATGGTTAGGAGCTTATAGCCTCAGAATGATCGATTTGACCTTATATCCCGTTCCCTGTTTTTGTTGAGGTCCTAGGGTAGAATCTTTTATTAGAAAGTCTGTTTGATCCTTTTTCTATGTACAATTTGCATGCATAAGGGCAACCTGTCATGATTGGTTTGATTGATATGAGTAGAGAAATTCCTAGGACAACCTGAGGTTGATGTTCTTGGTAATTTTAGGATATGGTTTGGTTGTGGGATGAATTGGAGTTATCAAGTAGAGCGATGGGGAAAGGTACATGTAGGTTTGGAAGGTAATATTGGGCGCGTACTATTGGAAGCACAGGACCTGTACCCGAAGCATTGTTAAATCTGATGACTTCAAGAAGAATTGGTGTGGGAAGATCCCCTATATGGAAATTCTGATCATTGTAATTTATGATATTTCAATCCATCAAGGTGGTGGAACGATTTGGAGCAGGAGGATCAAGATCGGGGTCTTGATCCGGGACGAGATTAGGAGACAAGTCTAGACCGCTCCGTCTTCACAAAACCTGGTCATCCTACCTGTCTATTTGTGACCTAAGAATACAAGTTATTTTGAAAGCGAGTATTAGCCAAAAAGCTGGTGAATTCATAAGTATTTATGTGTCTTTGTCTTATAAAAATTGTAAAGGAAAGACTTGTAAACATTTGGAGAAAGTTTGTATAAGTATGAAAATGTTTGTAAGTAATTGTAAACGTTTGAAAACCCTAGAAAAATCCCATATTTCCTACTAGTATACAAAGTAGTCTTCTACCAAGACCTAACTGTTTTGAAAGTATTCTTCTACCAAGACCCGCTGTTTTGAAAGTAGCCTTCTACCAAGACCCGACTGTTTTGAAAGTAGCCTTCTACCAAGACCCGACTGTACGACTATTATTATTATAATCTAATCTACCTCATCGTTTATGTGATTATGACACATGGTAAAGGTATTAATAATATATTAACTGGAGTTTTATCCTTTTGTAATTGTCGTATATACAGTGTAAGTATTGTAGTATTTGTAATAAGTGACTACTTTTGTACTAATTTGCCTTAATTGAGGGTTAAGGCATAATGTGATGGCTAGATCCCATACTAAACGCTCCCTGTCAAGAGATTTTGGGAACCAAACGCGACCCCTGCATGATTGCAAGCCGTGAACATCCACATTATTATGATCATGTATACCCAATATAACTATCACAATGCATTAGTGATTCATTGGTATAGTTAGATCCTGAACTTGTTCCATGCTATAGCAGCTTGTTATGTCTATTCTGTTATCGTGTATTGTAATCGTATTTATGTAAGCGTATTCATGTAAGTGTATCTATGTAAATGTATTCATGTAAGCATATCTATGTAAACGTATTCATGTAAGCGTATTCATGTAAGCATATCTATGTAATGTATTCATGTAACATGTAATGTATTAGTATAGACTTATGAATGAACTGACTCTTGTGTGATTCCTTGTACTTAGAATGGTAAGTAGTATCTCCTAACTATACCTATTATAGTTACTAGTAATGTACGTGTATAACTGAAAGTATGCCTTTGCTACCCAAAGGTATTGAACTGACTGAGGGAACTTTTATGTCTATATATGTATACATGATATATAACTAATATTTAGACTACATTCGGACGAGAAACCGATGCCCTAAGGCCACTTCCCAACAAGGAAAAGGAAATAAAGCGAGCTAGCCGTCCTAAGTCCTTTAAACATTATTTATATAACTATACATATCTAGGCATGCATTTGACAATATAAAAGCATAAAAGAAGTTTTGTAAAACCTTTAAAAAGTTTAATACTAAGAAACGATGACTTGATGTCAGTTTATAAGACGATTGGAATGTATTTTGTTTGATAAGACAGTTTAAGTATAAGGAAAACCTTTGTGTCAAACACATTTGTAACTGAGTTTGAAAAGAAACATACAGTATGTAAAGCAGTTTGATAAAGAGTTTTTGGTCAAAGTGTTAGGAGGCCATTGGGTTGCAACAAAGGAGTGCAAGGCCTTATAAGGGAGTTTATGGTCAATGGACCATACTTTTTGGAGTTTACGGCCCAGGGGAGTTTAATCCTGGCCATAAACTCTCAATTGGGTCACCAAATGAGGCTTAAAGCTATTATGACTTAAGTGGTTAAGTGTTCCAAGGCTTAAACAAGAGGTTGGGTGGGTTTAAGGTCCAAGAATGGCCTTGTATGGAGTTTATGGCATGGGGACCACTTACCCATGAGTTTACGGCTGTAAACTCATGATATGAAGTACCATTTTGTGTATTGAAGTCCCTAGTTCAATGGTGTAAGGTTCTATGCTAAGTTCCAAGGCTTACTAAGGTGTTAGGGTGTCATTTGCACCCTTAAAAAGGGGTTTATGGCCCAAGAACATGTATTGGCCGTAAACTCCTTGAATCATGTGTTTCCTTATGTTTTCTAAGCCCTAAACATGTTAAACCTAGTGTACAATGAGTTGGAACAAGAGTACTTACGATCTAGGAGCTTGAATGGTCGTTTTTGGCCAAGAAAACTAGTGTGTGTTCTTGGTGTTCTTGGTGAAACTTGAAGATCTACAAAATGGATTGATTTCACGGATGAAATCATGTAAGATTACTAGTTCATGTAAGATATCAACTAGTTAAGACAATAAACTTATGATATTTTAAGATCGGGGACGAAGATCGGGATGATAGTTGAGAGGATTTCAGCCAAGGAAAAAGGAGGAATGAAACAAATGGCCAAAACTTTACCTTATAGGAGGATTTTACGGCCCACATGGATTTTATGACCGTAAACTCGAATGTGGTGGCCGTGAACTCGTGGTCAAGGTGTTTTAGACTTGTTCTTTGAGCTATAGATTCAACAGATAAACCCCGACACTTATCCCTTAAGTGTACAAGGCTCAGAACTCTCAAACAGACTCCAAATTGTGCTAAATGATAGCAGGAATGAGTTTGACTTTCAATGAAGTGTTAGATTGAACTGGATGGAAAATTTCGGGTTGTCACACGCAGGGTCGGGGCCCGATGTGCCAAGTGCGGGAAGTTTCATAGTGGGGCGTGTCGGACAACTGGGATATCAGGATGTTACTCTTATAGTCAGCCGGGCCACGTGAGCAGGGATTGCCCCAAGAAGGGCCTGATATGTTTCCACTGTAACCAGACTGGCCATAAAAAGGCTGACCGTCCGAGGTTGTAGGGAGGGGGATGAGCAGTGGCGGCAACTGCGACAGCCACACTGAGGATTACCGATGGCCGCCCTGTTAAGGTGGAAACCCCGGTGGTGAAGAGTCGCGCGTTTCAGCTGACTATCCAGGATGCTTGTGTCACGCCAGACGTTGTGACTGGTACGTGTTTTCTACCCTCTACTTTTATTATTTTGTATGAATTATGTGAATTTACGTTTGTATAGGGACCTTTTTGGTCAATGGTATGACTGCTCATGTCTTGTTTGATTTGGGTGCTACCCGGTCATTTGTGTCTCTTGCGCTTAGCAAGAAGTTTGGGGACGCACCAGGGACCTTGGATTCCCCGCTCAAGGTAAAGATTGCTGATGACCGCACCGTTAGTGCGGCGAGGGTATATTGGGGCCGTGTTCTGAATGTATTGGGCGAGAGGTTCCATGTGGATCTAATTCCGATACTGTTACGAGGATTAAAAGTGATTATCAGAATGGACTGGTTGGGGGCTAATGGGGCCATGATTGATTGCGAGCGCCAGTTGGTCAGGGTTCGAACCCTAAGTGGGGGATAGCTGGTTATTCATGGCGAGATGGCCTCGCAGTGACCGACCCTTTGTTCGGCTGCAAGGGCAAGGAGATTTTTACAACAAGGTTGCTCAAGATTTATGGCTTATGTTTCAGATAAGAGAATAGAGGCCATGACGGAAGTGGGCAGTGTGCCGGTTGTACAGGATTTTCTGGATGTGTTCCCCGAATAGTTACCAGGAGTGCCTCCGGAGAGGCAAGTGGAGTTTCGCATTGACCTGGTGCCAGGTGCCGCCCCGATAGCAAATGCACCATATCGGTTGGCACCACCGGAGATGCAAGAGTTATCTGCGCAACTTCAGGAGCTGCTGGACCGGTGGTTCATTCGTCCGAGCAGTTCCCCGTGGGGTACACCGTTTCTTTTCATGAAGAAGAATGATGGATCGCACAGAATGTTAGAGGGAACCGAAAGCGAAGTAGCGAGGCGAAGGCGAAGGGTAGGTTCGGTCCGAAGGGACCTTCAGTCCCCCGAGGTTCGGTTTCGGTCCTTCATTTCGGTCTATGCGAGTTCAGTTCCTCAGGCTTCGGTCCTCAAGCAACTTCAGCTCTTTAGAAGGTTCGGGTCCTAGGGGCTAACTTCGGTCCTTGCAAGGGGTTTCGGTCCAAGAGGCTTCTTAGGGTTTCGCTTCTTAGGGGTTTCGGTCCTATATAGTTGTTTCAACAATAAACTTCTTGTTTTGCGTGGTTTTTGAATAATTTAAGGGTCGTGATGCCTCGAATGATTATACAAAGTGGAGGGAGGTTACGAGAGAGATTTGGGAGAGATTTGAGATAAAGAGAGATAGAGTGAGAGAGATTTTGTTTGTGACCTTTGCGAGTGTTTAGCTTCGAAATGCAAGGTTTGTAAACCCCATTAAGCCTCGTTATGAGTGTTATATGTCCCTGAAGGGTATTTAATAGTGTTTTTATCGAGCAGTTCCATCACTTACCCTGATTAGGGTTTAAAATTTCTGAACACATGAAACTTTCAAGTGATTACTTTGTATTAACATAGCGAGTTGTACAACTTTAAACATAATGCAAAACCCTAATATACTAGGGTTAGCTAAGTTGACCGGTTTGACTTGTTGACTTTATTTGACTTTGGATAAACCAAAATTTAACGATTATCATAATATATATATATATATATATATATATATATATATATATATATATATATATATATATAACATTGTGGGATTGAAATTCCTATGTACTCACTAGGTTTTCCAACTTTACCCACTCACTCATTTTGTATCATATGTATCGATATGAAGATACATTGCGCTCAGAGATTAAATGATATGTAAATCACTAGTGTAAATGAATGTAAAGTCTGGTTATGCTTATGTTTCTATATTGACGATGACATCTCAATGTTTTAAAATGAATAAAATTTATTTCCTCGGAATGCTTTGATAATGTATTTATCATGTATTTCTGGGAACAAATTCCGCAACATTATTTTTTAAAAATGAATACTCTGGTTTTCAAATAAACATAAATAAAATTTTTAAAATGACCCTTAATACGAGGATGTCACCTATGCTTATTTGGTCTAAGTTTTCCTAACTTGTCACATGTGTCACCTTAACTTTAAATGTTATCATTTGACGCCCAAACTCTATCATAATTAATTTATAAAGTAGTACCAAAGTCTATTTTGATTATTATGGTGGTTATTACTTTAAATCATTTACTTTCATTTTTTATTCATTTCACTTTATTTTATTTAAAGAAAATTTTTATTTTTTCTTAAAAACCAATCTTCTAGTCCCTAAAAACAAGATGTTACAAATATATACCTTGAAGTCTTAGTTTCCTTCAATAATTGCACCACTTGCAGTGCGAACATCAATAACCTCCAACTTCGTTTCTTGGATAGCCAACACATTAACTTTATGTTCATAAAGATCGAACCCAACTAATTTTATCCTTACATCCCGACCCTTGAATAAAATTTTTGCTAGCTTCTTGCTAGTGTTTTTTTTAATAAAATTCTGCTGTTAAAAATAAATAAATAATTGCACCACTTGAACCAATTGAGCATGAAATCAATTTCATGGGGTTTATTACGCAAAACTTACTATCTTTTGCGCCCCACCTCTCCACATTCAATCCAGTCGGGTAAAAATAGGGTGAAAATGGAAAAGTAGTGTTCTTATTTGTCGATATTACATAATCAACCATATATTTTTCACATTTTTAACAATAATTTTCACAGCGGCAGTAGAGTAAAAAGACACAACAATGTGAGATTGAAGGATTCAAAAACCTGAAAGTGAGATCGGGTCTAGATGATTCAATATTTTCAGAAGAACTCTTTGTTACTTCATGGTATCCATTACTTTTCTGCAAACAACATAAGACAAATTACAGGAAAGAAAAGTATTTAAGAAAAAACAGAGAAACGATGTAAACTGAGAGCAATACTTACCACAATTTGAGCTGCCAAAGTGAAATTATGTCTCAGACATTTTATCAAACATCTGATGTCCAATCCCATGATAGATAACCTCATTGACAGACATGTGCGCATCATTTTTGTCTTGGCTGCTTGGGTGGATCTAATTCCCGCTGGGTAACAAATTTCTATCACCTTTACAAAGAACAAAGTTAGTAAATATGTGAACATAGCACATGTACCAAGAATTACATACAAGAAAGATAGGTGAAGATGACAACATAACACAATTCATGAATCTTTTATTTCAAACGAAAGTCCAATAACTATTATTTACACGAAGTCCACAAATGACACCACTCACGAAATGGGGACTGATGAATCCGATGGAAGATCAGGGGAAGCTTGCGAAGACATGTTAAACAGATGAGGACAAGAAGGTAAAATCAGAAACCCCAGTTTAAGAACTTGTTCAAAATGGTGATTTTAAAGTGAGTTTGATGTGGGATTTGGGATAAAAATGAAATTGGGCAGGAAATCCAAAATCCCTTGTGCTAAAAATAACTTAATTACCTTGATTATTTTGATTCCCACAAAATATGAAGATTGTTGTTTCTCATGACTGCTAAACGTGGACATGAAGAATGGATTTTAAGAAGGAGATGGAAGGTGGACTTCTCCAAAGATAGATTCAGACGACGGCACAGGTAACAGAAGAGGTGGAAAGCGACGTAGCAATCAATAATATTTACATCGGAGGTTTTCTTGAAGAAGCTCACACAAACGAAGCAAAGGTAGGCGGTAGTCATCTGAATGTTTAAAGGGAACGACGACTCAGTGAAAGGATACCGGTTGGAATTTCAGAAATATAAAAAGAATCCCATAGTAGTAATCAATAGACTAAGTTAATTAATGACTGATATCAGAAGTTGGGTTGTGACCATCTTCCCCTTTTGTTGATGGTGGCTGGATCCGTCCTCTGTTTTTTGCTGTCCTCGATCTCCATCTCGGACCACCACTGCTGAGGGGCTTCGCTTATCGTGACTGGAGCAGAGAGAAAGCGAAAGAAAAAAAGGTGAGTCGGAAGAAGATGAAAGGATTTGAGGCGGTGGCAAGGTCTGTAAGAAAAAACATTACAAAAATGCAAGAAGTGAAGCGTCGATGGTTATCATCTGCCATATCTAAACGAAGCAAGCGACGTATGCAAGTGAAAAGGCAGAAATGGATCGGTGGCTGCCCTCATTTTTTTTGTTCCTGTGACCACAATCGGTGTCTATGCCCCGATTTCTTTCAAAAGAAAGAGAGGGGAAATAGGAGTATATCGGCTTAGAGAAATCGGTGTCTTCTAGGTAGGTCGAAGAGAGCATGACACGAATGAAGCAAAACGGTGGAGGAAAACACGTATACACAGACAGTGGGTATTTTAACACCTGTAAACCATTATCTCAAATGAACAGAAACCACCTAAGCGATCAAAAAATAAAGCAGAAAAAAAAACAATCAGCCAATGAGAACAAAGTATTGTACAAATGGCTGTTCTAAATTAGTATGTATATAAATAATCGAAGCTTTTATTGTGTGGGGCATAAATTTGAAAGTTAGCATCTTAAATCCTTCTGCATCCATAATATGACTTATATGGCCCAAGGTCATTTAAGTGGGTCAACTCCCATGTCAAACACAAGTTTTGCTAATTTGTCACCTTCGACCCCTCATCTCTAAAAATATTCATGCGACACTAAAACTATATTAAAATTTTAAATATCAACTAGTAACGAGATTTATTATCATTATTATTCTCAATGATTTAATATCATTTATTTATTTATTTTACTTGAATTTCTTTTATTTCCAAATTAGATTTTTTTTACCAAAAGTTCAGAATTTCTAGCCCAGAAAACAAATGTTATATATATAACATAAGTTTACTTTTGGTATGATTTTAAATAACTATACAATTAAAGTCACAAACCGTTACAACTCACCATCTCTTAAAATATATTGTTCTCAATTATTTATCCAATTATAATAGATATCGGGCCTCGTATCATCTTTTGTTCCCCATGTGAGCATAAGTGTGGCAATATCCATTTAACTTAACAAAAATAAATTTTATTTGTTTTACTTTGCATAATAGCTTCGACGTTTGTTGTCATCCAACCGAGGTTATTTCAAATGCGTCACTCCTCCTTTACGACATGCAAATTTCTTTAAATGACAAACATGTGACGTATAATGCATTCCTTGTACTATCATAGTCAAATCCATTTGTTATGCATTTTCTCCGATTAGTTTTCATACTTCAAATGATCCTATGAGTTAAAGGGTTAGTTTTCATTGTTTACAAAACCAAACAACCCCCTTTAAAGATGAAACTTTAGCATCACCTCATTACTTACATTGAAAAAACATCGATTGCTTCTTGGATTCAACATAACTTTTTTGATGGACGCGAGCCGGTTTCATCCTTATACAGATCATATTGACTTTATCGACCATACCTTGAACTAGTTGAGGTCCCGTATAACGACTTTCTCCTGCTTTTAACTTGAAAGCCGGCATCTAATATTTCCTTCCGTACAATGAGACAATGCTTTATATAATTGTGTGAAGCCGTTTGGTGCATGAATGATAACTATTGTATATCGAATCTTGAAAATATCATGAGTCGTTATTCGTATAGTTATAAAAACCAAGAACCAAATTACATGTAACTTGGTCGAGTCGAATTTGATTAAATCCATTTTTGTTTTATTAGTTTAGACCAATTTTTGTACCACCTTACACAAAAGTTTGTATATATGTAAAAAGTCTTTGTATAATTGCTGAAAATTTATGTTGGAACATGAGCTAAAACATAGTGTTTTTTTTTTTTTTTTTTTTTTTTTTTTTTTTTTTTTTTTTAATTTTAAATATCATAACATGTTGCATACAAATTTCATGACACCTTGTGTATCAAATTGTAATATAAATTAATTTATAACTATAAAATTGCATTTTTACCGAAGGGGTGGTATCGACAAATGACCATACAGACGGGAAACCAAGAAATCTCCACTTCGCGATTCTCGAGGAAAACCCAAAACCAGGGCTTTCTTTGCTTTCCATCTTTCGCTTCAACACAAGATTAGAGTCTGTTTTCTACAGCTTTCTTTAACCCTCTTTTCACTTCGGTCCCAGCTTCCTTTCTCTCACATCGTATGCTTTACGTTTCGCCTCTTCTCGCCGGAAAATCTTCTCACTGTCTCCGTTGCTACACCCATTTCATTTCAACCTACAAAGATTCCACTCACTACTTCGATTACACCTACTTTTGATTCAAAAATCCTTCATAATGCTTCATGGTTTTTTCAAAAATCGAGTTGCATTACTTTTCGCGATTTGGGAAAAGAGTCAAGTTTTTGGTGGGTTTCTTTAATCGACCGTCGTAAAGATTCGAACAACTTCAATGCCTCGTGTTAGAGAGACTTTTGCTCATTTATCTTTATGATTTGACCTGAATTAAATTGTGGGTCCTGGAAAGAAAATCCAAACTTTGATGGAGCATTCTGGTTCGGCTAGTTCATCAGTAGCTGGAACCAGTGGCCGTTCAGTGGCTTTCGAGATTGATCTTAACGAAGCACCCCTTCCGTCTCCCCGAGAAATTGTCGGTGGCGGTGTTTTTGCGGCGGAGCACCGATGCGGTTCTTGTGGCGAACTGGAAGGGGCCATGGTGATATGCGGTGATTGTGGGAGACGATTTCATGTCGAGTGTTTGGGCGTGAGAGAAGAGCAAAGGGAATGGAAGTGTTTCGAGTGTTTGATAGAATGCCGCAGTGGGAGGAGGATCTCGTTAACTGCCGGCGGCGGGTGTGGTTCAGGGCTTTTTGACATGAATTCGTCTCCGCCAAAAGAGGCCGACGGTGTCGAGGAGGATTATTTCGTCAATTCAGAGCTCGTATTAGCAGCAAGCTTCCCCAATCCCAAGTATGTTGACAACTTCCACATCTTTTTTATGCGTAAAGTTTTATACTCGAACAAAATGCTTGATCGAAGATGTTTTGTAGATATATGCTCGCATAATCGATGTCTTTTCATTGGTTTTATGTCGTGAATGATCAATAATTTTGCTGTAAATGGCAGAAAAATGTCCCTTCTGATTTTGCAAGTAATTTAGGGTTTGAAGTATTATTTTGTTACCCCTTTATAAGGTTATTCTAGAATCAAAAATTAAAGAGTAGGATCGAAAGTTTGCAAATTAGCTTATTTCTTTTTCAGAACCAATCCTCTTTCAATACCTATTAGACAATCTTTAGGCATTTTAGGGCTAAAGATCTTACTAAATTCCAACTCTATGATATGAGTGAAGGCAAAGCCAATTTGATACCTTGTTTAAAGAGAAAAGTGAACCCCTTTGGGTTTTCATATGGCAGATTATATGGTATCAATCAATCCTTCATTCTTTCTACTTGTGACATTCACATCACTTAAAGATTACTTACACATGTCATTTGGTTTTGTTCTTATTATAGTTCTACATCATTAGATGATTGAAGCTATGTCCATCATTGACCTTTTAGGGCGACTCAAAAAGATGCGGTTTTTTGTCCCATTGACATCAGTCTTTGTCCTAGATAAATGTGCACCAAACACAATACAACATGTTCTATCATGCCATGTTTAAATCATTAACCCTTTTGGGTGAGACAAAAAGCTGCAATTTTTGTCCCATTGACATCAGCCTCTGTCCTATTCCAATGCATGACAAATACAAGACAACTTGTTATGTCATGTCATGTCATGTCTTTATCATTGACCTTTTTGGGTGGAACAAAAAACTACAATTTTGTCCTATTGACATCTGTCTTTGTCCTAATCCAATGCAAACCAAACACAGTACAACCTGTTCTGCTATCTAATTGACATGAAGCATGATATACAAAAGGATTTATCATTCTTACTAAAATTTATGTCTTTTTTGGATTCTAGAATGCAGGATATGAGGCGTAACCCTTTTTTTGGCTTTACTTTAAGCTCTCAGATGGCTCATCCAGATATGAGACTCATAGCAAGTGGATTTCCTTCTCAAAATCCAGCACGTTTTGCACACATGAATCTTGAAACTGCAACACAAAAAGGCAACTTAGTATATCTTCAAGCACTTAAAGACTACATATCTGAAAAACGAGGTGTTTTAGGAGATGGGTGGCGTGTTAAATTCGAATATTCAGAAAAAAATTACAAAACTTCTGCAGTTTACTTCGCCCCAGATGGAAAACGATTTGATTCAATGTCAGAAGTTGCTCACCACCTCGGTTTGATTCCTGCATATAATTCCTTTGAGAAAGACGAAAAGGGTAGTGGGATTGTTATATTGCAAAAAGGATCACATTCTACAAAAAGAACAAAGAGAGGAAGTAACCTCAAGAAAGATAGTAATGTGGCAAATTGGACACATGGGTCACAATCTTTTCTTGTAAGTTTGTTAATATACTCTTCTTATCATTCAAATTATCAATCTTTATCAATCTTTATCATTTACCCGTTATCTTTCATTGCATCAGGATGGTTTTCCTGTTCAGTTTGAAGACCTTTTTGTTATGTCAGTTGGAAAAATCGATCCACACCTTTCATTTCACAATACCTCTCAAATCTGGCCCATTGGTTATCAATCTATCTGGCATGATAGATTTACAGGGTCCATTTTCATCCATAATGTTTTAGAAGGTGGAGATTCTGGCCCGATTTTTCGGATACATAGATACCCATGCACTAATCAATCAATTCCATATGCTTCAAAAGTGTTATGCATTACAAAATGTGAGTCAACACATGATGATGATGATACAAACATTCACCTTATGCTCACAGACGATTCTCCTCCACCTCACCTTGATGATGATAAATCTTCATGTTCTTTAAAGATAACTTCAAAACCCGAAAATAATCTTCAAAATGATGTGATTGGTGAGTTTATAGTTGAGGAAAGATCGATAACATCCGCTTGGAAAAAAGCTGTGGAAAGTTTACTAAAAGCATGCCGTGAGGCTTATAGGGGTAAAAACGTCCTAAATTTTTGCTGCAACCATCGAGTTGATGAACAATATCTTGGACCAACATCCGATTTTGAATCATTAAGGAAGTTTTGTTACTTAGCGGGCCCGGTCAACAGCATCCCGGATAAGATTTTGACCATTGATGAGCTTGAAGCTTGTTTACAAGAGCTGAGAAAATGGTTAGAAGTTGATAGATTTGGTTTAGATGTTGAGTTTGTGCAAGAACTTATAGAACAGCTTCCTGGGGTTAGTTCTTGTTCAAATTATAAATCTTTGAATGCAAGATGTGAAGGCTCAAGCTCACAAACTATTGGAAGTGGGTTCTTTATGGCTTTGAGTAAAAACGGTTTACAACATTCAGCAGTTTCTAATAGTATGAGAAGATCCCACAAAAGACAAAGTCCACCTGGCAATTTGGTTGCCTCAAATCTTCCTCCTCATTTGATTGGTGATGTTATTCAGGTAATAATTAGAATTTTTAGATTATAAAAGTGAGATAAAGTTTGTATCTTTATGTCTAAAGTTCCAATTTTTTGTTTTCTTTTAGGCGTATGAAATCTGTTTAAGGTTTTATGAAGTTTTGGGTTTGGATGCACCAGTCTCTAGACACGTTTTGGAAAACGAGTTGATGAATCCATGGATTGATAATTTAAAGCCAATGAAAAGATCTTTGAATGATCTTCAAAAAGACACGATAATGAAAGCATGTGAAGTCAACAAACCGGATGATGATGTCAGCGAAGATTCTGATGCAACAGAAGAATGCGAGGAAGAAGGTTATCGAGCAGAAGCAGCTAGCAAATGTACAGGTGTCCAACTGTCAAAGTTCCACATGTCACTACTGAAAGTGTTGATAGAAGACATGTTAGCAAAAGTTAAGGAAATCTTTGATCCGTTTGGTGTTGTGGAGTCAAAGTCAAGAAAAGGGAAGAAGAAAGATGCTGAGGTGGCAGGTGTTGGGAAGAAGATAAATCTTGATATGTTTCCAGTGAATGAATTTACATGGCCTGAAGTTGCCCGAAGATTTATTTTGGTGGCATTGTGTATGGATGGAAACCTTGAATCATCAGAGCTTTTGACTCATGAATGTGGAAAAGTGTTTCATTGTTTGAATGGTGATGGAGGCACACTTTGTGGTTCACTTACTGGAGTAGCTGCAATGGAGGCTGATGCCATGGTAAGATAGATCCACATTTATAGGTGGAAAACGGGTCAACCCGTTTAATATTTTTTCTTGAATTTTATAAATAAATAGTGTATTAGATGTGATTACAGAAGTTACTGTTAAAGTAAGGTCAAAATGCAGAAAAAGACGTGTACTTTAACTATTTTTATCGATTTTAGGTACTTAAACTATTTTAGGTACTTTCACTATCTTCACTATTTTTCAATTTAAAATAATAGTTTAGTGGCTAAATTGATAAAAAAGGTGAAAGTACATTGTGTTTCTGTATTTTAACCTTTTTTAAAGTCTGGGTAATTGGGAAAAATGTCTTTTTAAATGGTTAAAAACAGTAGAATGGTTTAATCACTATATAAAATAGTTAAGTGGCTAAATCGATAAAATCATGGGTTTCTGTATTTTACCCTTAAAATATCAACCCCCTCTTTTAATACAACAATTTAGGAGATTATGTGTTGTTATTTTGCATACATAGAATCATGAATTCTTATGTTACCAATGAAGATTTCTTGAATTTTGTTTTTTCAGGTTCTTGCAGAAGCTTCCAAGAAATTATTTTCATCAATGAACAATAAAGTTGTGGACTTTATCATAGATCAAAAAGATGATACAGGAGACTCAATCAAAGACACAAACATGATTGATGATGATTCCCCTGAATGGACACAAGCTCTAGAACCTGTAAGAAAACTACCCACAAATGTAGGTGCAAGAATCAGAAGATGCATTCATGAATCTCTAAACAAAAATCCACCCGACTGGGCTAAAGACATTCTAGAACATTCCATAAGCAAGGAAGTCTACAAAGGCAATGCATCAGGACCCACAAAGGTTCTCTTTAGTCTTTATAACTTTTACTTATCTTCTTTACACTCTCAATGTCTAGTTTCACTATTTTAACTAACTCAAGTGAAACAGAGGGCAGTTATATTGGTTCTTGAGAGAATGAGAGTGGAAAACCCTCTACAGAAGCCGATTATTGAGAAGAAAGAGAAGGAAAAAAGTGGTGTGAGGACGCTTTCTGATGCTGTTATGAAAAAGTGTCGCATAGTGTTACGTTGTGTTGCTAATGCAGATGAAGATAGGATATTTTTTAATCTTTTGGCAAAAACTAATTTGAAGCCAAATGATCCTGATGATACAGGGGTACTTGGGTACCCTGCAATGGTTTCTCGTCCATTGGATTTTAGGACAATTGATCTTAGATTAGCTGCAGGGTTCTATGTTACTTCACATGAATCTTTCATTGAGGATGTTCGTGAGGTATTATATATTATATATTATATATTACACTTTTGGATACTTAAAAAAACTAAAAAGAAAAAGAAAAGATTGATTCACTGAAGTTATCCTCTCATTTGTTATGGTGTTTTTCTTTTTTTTTTTCTTTCAGGTTTGGCAAAATTTACGAATAGCTTATCGGGATTATCCTGATCACATGGAGTTGATTGAAACACTATCAAAAAAATTTGAAGAATCGTATGAAGAAGAGGTTAGTTAATAACTTAGTACTTAAATACTTTTAACATTTTCATCTTTGTGGGTTTCATTTTTCGTTGGATGGAATGGAATGGAATGAACAAGGTAATGGAATCAGTCATTACATTCCGTAATCATGTTTGGTTGGCCTGTAGGATTGGAATGAACTTTTATTTAAATTTTTTATATTATATGAAAGTTCATTATCTATTTTTACCTCTCATATATACAATTATTTATAATATCTACATTTGTTAATGGGATAATTACGAAAAAAACACTATATTTTTCCAAAAGTTTGGTTTAACAACCAATTTATGAGTGGGTTTTTAGCACAAATGAAAATTAGTTGCTTTTTTAGCAAAAAAATACAATTCATTGTTGTCGCAATAGAATTTTTATCCAAAAATAGGTGGTTTTTTAAGCACAAATGAAAATTGGGTGGTTAAACTGGAAAAAAGTGACAATATAATCCTTTGTTATATATAATTAATGAACTTTTGTTTACAAAAATAAAAAAATTAAACATGATCAAAGCTTATTACAACTCAAATAAGATTATAACAAAAAATAATATTGGTTAACTTTTTTCATTCCAACGGAATCAACAATTCTATTCCATCCTCGATTCCATCATACCAAACACTACTATGGGACCATGGAAAATGGTAAAAACAAGTCAACCTTATATTCCATAACATCTTTGACCAATATATGTATGACCTTTGTACAACCTTAGGTACTTAACCTATTCAATCGAATCATGGAAAACGGGAATAGTTTTGACTCATCAAGTGAAGAAGGGAAAAAAGAGTTAAACTCTCTACTCCTTGAAACAACGGAATCCCCAATTCCCCCTGCACCATGGGAGGATGGGGTATGCAAAGTATGTGGGATGGATAAAGATGATGATAGTGTATTACTATGTGATAAATGTGATTCCGAATACCATACGTATTGTTTAGATCCTCCACTTGCAAGAATCCCTGATGGGAATTGGTATTGCCCTTCATGCAAATCAACTCAACCCGTGCCACAAGATGAGAGGTGTGGGACCCGCGCACTATGTCGCTTACGTGGCAAGAAGAAACTTCAAAAGGAATTTACTCGGAATTTAATGGAGATTTTGGCTCCATTAGCAGATACAATGGAGCTGATGGAGTATTGGGAATTAGGCATTGAAGAGGTTCTTTTCTTGACTTAATTTATTTATAAGAAATAGCAGCTTACTTCGGTTGATTTGTTTTATTTCTTCGTGTTACAACATTGTGCTTTAAAAAATCTACCCAATGTTATGAGTGTCATGGAAATATAAAGTAATTTTCACTTTTATGATTGGATAGATAATAGATTGTGAATTTATAATAAGTAATTTTCATGGAAATATAAAGCAATTTTCAATGCTACAATTGGATAGATTTTTCAAAGTGCAATGTCTTAATAAGAAAAAAAATGAAAGCATGTTGTAACAGAAAGAAATGAGAGTAGATTGCTATATATTATTGCATTTGATGATCATGGAGTATAAAGTTTGTATCTTTTTTTTTTGCAGAGAGTTTTCCTTTTCAAATTCCTATGTGATGAGGTCTTGAACTCGGGAGTTGTCCGAAACCACATCAGTCCTGACTCAGGTGATTCTGAAAAGAAGCTGCGAAAGCTCTACAAAGAATTAAAAAATCAAAATAAAAAAGAGAAAGAGAAAGAAAGCGAAGATACATGTCAAGAAGAGCAGTTATCTGTTTCTAAATCTGGTGATATTCAAAGTCAAATAAAGAAAGAAGAAAATGACGAAAACAAACATGCGGGACCCATGAAAACAGGCCAGGCTCAAGAATCGGGTTGTGGGGTTTCTTCTTTACAAGAAAAGATTGCAACTTTGGAGTCAAAAATAGCAAGACCCGTTGTTAGAAGAGATTATTTGGGTCGGGATTTACTTGGAAGACTTTATTGGATCCTTAGCAGCCCTGAACGGGTTGTTGTGTCGGGCCCACCTAGTCGTAGGAATGAAGGTGAAATTACCAAAATGCCCGAAATGTATGATAATGACTCTCTTTGGACTTGCTATGAATCCGATGCGGAAATCCAAGAGCTCATTGGGTGGTTGAGAGATGATGATACAAAAGAGAAAGAACTCAAAGAGACAATCCGACAGTGGCACATGAATCGAGTAAATGACGTAAACGCCCTTGAAAACCATGTTCAAACTGTCGATGATAATCCCGTGTATGGCACCAAGGCAAGGGCAGCGTTGGAAAAGAAGTTTGGTTCTTTCTCGAAAAAGAACGGGTGCAAGGGTAAAATGGTCAAGAACGGGAAATTATATAGGTGTGATTGTTTGGAGTTAGCGGGGCCTACCCGACACCATTGTTCTTCATGTCATTGGACGTTTTTGACCAACGAGGAGCTCGAAGGGCATAATGATGGAAAATGTCACAATCGTCAAGAATGTGAGGGTCCCACAAAGGGTAAAAAGGTCAAGTTAGTCAAACCGCAGGCTTTGACCAATCATGAAGAATCTGATTCGCCATTTGTTTTTGAAGAAATTCGGGCCAAGTTTTGTACACGGAGTTCTCTTAAAGAAGAAGTCAAAGAAATCGGTCTTATCGGGTCAAACGGGACTCCATCATTTGTATACCCACAAGACAGTAATTCCGCTTTATTATTATTTTCCGAAACGAAAAAATTGGTTAATTCCCAAAACGGGTCAACAGATATTCTTCTATTGGGTACAAATGAGACACCATCTAAGGTTGAAAGATTGAAACCCAAGGGTACAAGTGGAAAATCATTGTTGAAGAATAGAAGCTCATTGAGAATATGCCAATCTTCTTTGAAGCCGTTAACGGGCCGTGTTGTTGAAATTCTTAGGTGTCTTAAGATTAATTTGTTTGATATGGAAACTGCGCTTCCGGAAGATTCTTTGAGACCTTCAAGAGGAGGCTTGGATCGCTTACGTGCTTGGCGTAGTTTGGTAAAATCTTCACAATCAATCTATGAGGTAAAGTTATTTGCAACAAAAAGATTTTATATAGTGCAAGATTAATTTAATATCTTTGAAATTATGTTATTGAAGTTTAGTACGAGTTCACAACAAAATGATATTAAAGTTAGGGACCGGGTCTGACTGTTTGATACCACAATTAGAAGCCTTTTATTCAAATAAATTA
The DNA here is from genome assembly GCF_002870075.4 of Lactuca sativa. Lineage (NCBI taxonomy): Eukaryota > Viridiplantae > Streptophyta > Magnoliopsida > Asterales > Asteraceae > Lactuca > Lactuca sativa. The sequence goes on along the minus strand of NC_056630.2, from coordinate 302,532,891 downwards.
GAAGCCTTTGATTCAGACTGTTTGATACCATTATTAAAAGTCTTTGATTCAGACTGTTTTATACCACAATTAGAAACCTTTGATTCAGACTGTTTGATACCACAATTAGAAACCTTTGATTCAGATTGTTTGATACCACAATTAGAAGCCTTTGATTCAGACAGCATGATACCATAATTAGAAGACTTTGATTCAGACTGTTTGATACCATAATTAGAAACCTTTGATTCAGATAAATTAGAAGCCTTTGATTCAGATTGTTTGATACCACAATTAGAAGCCTTTGATTCAGACTGTTTGATACCATAATTAGAAGCCTTTGAATCAAACTGTTTGATACCACAATTAGAAGCCTTTGATTCAGATAAGTTAGAAGCCTTTGATTCAGCCTATTTGATACAACAATTAGAAGCCTTTGATTCAGACTGTTTGATACAACAATTAAAAGCCTTTGATTTAGACTGTTTGATACAACAGTTAGAAGCCTTTGATTCAGACTGTTTGATACCACAATTAGAAGCCTTTGATTTGGTCCTATAGCCTTTGATATGCCTCTTACTGAGTCTGATAAAAGAAGACGGGGGAATCTTAATCAGCAACTATCAAAAACCAGGCTTTCACTATTTAGAATCTTCTTATTAATCATATTGTTTATTCATTTTCTTCAATAATCAAAGTTTGTCAAACACTCAAAAAGACACTGCTAAAGTAATTATCTTTTAACATTTAATGGTCTTTTCAGATGGTGCAAGCAACACTCATGTTAGAGGACATGATTAAAACAGAATACTTAAGAAAAGAATGGTGGTATTGGTCATCCCCTTCAACCGCTGCTAAAATCTCAAATATTTCAGCTCTTGCTTTACGAATATACGCCCTTGATGCAGCCATTTATTACGAAAAACCCCCGACACCCAATCTAGACCCCACAGAACCCCTAACACCCAACAGTTCCAAATCTGAAAAGAAGACTTCTGAAAAGTCAAATGCTAAAGACTCCTCGGAAAAGTCAACCCCAAAGAACAGTCAAAGTCAAAGGGCAAGCAGCTCACCTGTGACAACCGAGGGTTCAAGGCCTAAAACCAGATCAAAGAAGAGGATGAGGGATTCTGATACTTGATCAAATTAGAGTTGCTTTTCTTTTTAGACTTTGTAAATGCTAGAAGATGGGCTTCATTCATTGATCATATAGAAGTTGAAATGAAACATGTGTAGTTTTGTGTTGTAAATATTTGTTTGAATGTTGTTGAGTTGGAAAACAACCATGGTGATTTCTTGAGGATTAACATTGTTTTGGAACTATGAATCTTGTTTTGTGTTTGACATGTATTAGACTGAAAAAAAAAAAAAAAGACGGGTGTTAATGGCATACAATTCTAACTCGTTGTTCTACCCAAAAAACTAAGATGAGATAGAGACTTGTTCAATAATCAAACAAGAAATGTCAAGGCTTATACAAGTTTAAACACATGGAATGATGTGTGAGCTCATATATCATCTTAATGGAAGACATTTTTGGAGTATGTATATGATATGTTTCATGTTTTTGGTATTTTGAATTTGAACGTGGAAATTATTATCATTGTATTTTATGGAAGTAGTATATTATGATTGTATATGAGGTATATGTTGATTATGTTCTAATGAGAGAAAATCATATACTCTGTATAAAGTGACTATGAAGATGGATGTTGACTATGTCGCTATGAAGATGTTAGTGAGAAGGTTTAGAAAAATTAAAAGGCCTTAAATCACATTCAATGATTAGATTGTGTTTTATGCTTCAAAAATCGTTTGCCATTTTTTAATGTTAAACCTTCCACATTTCAAGTTCAATTTTATGTAACGGGACGATTGTTTATTGAAGTTATGATTTGTTAGTTTTTTTGGTGTGACAAGTTACACATTAAACTGATTTTTTTTTCTTAAACATAGTGTATAGTAAGTTAAGCGATCTAAATATATAAAAATACAAACTTTTTTATTTTGTCAAACACTTAAATGCTTATTGCTTATTCCCACCGCAATAAGCTAATCCAAACACATTTTAAAAAAATGTTTATTCTCACTGCAATAAGCTAATAAGCTAAAAACTATTTATCCAAACACCCCTAAAATTCTACTTTTGGAAAATAAGTAACCATTACACCATGATTTGGATTCTGAATAAAAACTGGCATAACATTGTCTAATGCTTTCACATCCAATCCCACTCCATAGAAAAAAAATTGGTTTTAAATTTTGAAATATGAAGTTCTCATTATTGTTATATCGGTTTTGTTACGTCTTTAAATTGTGTTCATTTTTATTTCAATTTTATCTTCAAAATACTGAAATACATAATTAGAACATATCCAATCATCGATATTATCCGTAGTTTTTTTTTTTTTTTTTTTTTGCCATACCATTCATTCCACTACATTTATCAAATAAAATATTACTACTTACATATTCTCCGATCATGGAACACTTTTTTTTTTCTTTTTTTAAAACATATAATTTGTCTATTGTATCAAAAAAAAAATAATAATAATAATAATAAAAAATTGTGGGTTAGAAGGTCTCTACTCTCCGGCCAACTTATTGACTCGCCACTCTCAGCCTCCGTTACAACTTCTTCTCCAGTAAACAACCCGCTGACATCTTGTCACTCGTTAACCTCTGTAATCTCTACCTCCAAAACAATCTCTTTTCAGGGCCGATTCCGAATTTGTGTTCCTCTCTTGTGAATCTCGTTAGGGTTAGCTTCTCTGTAACTGCATTGGAAGCTCTAATGGAGACTTTATGATTTTTTTTTTCTTGTAAAACAGAGAAGAGTTTGAGTGCTTGTCGGATGATTTTTGAATTGGATTTCCGTTTGATTTAGGTTTTATTCCCAAGTTTTTCCATTGAAGATTTAAGTCTGATCGGGTTCAAAACTAATACAAAATCAATCTATGAGGATGTTCATGCTACAATCGAATTTGTAATATACTCTATTTTTTAAAGAGTTGTTGACGAATACAAGAATACCACATAACCACAGGGACTGAATTTGTAATATACTCTATTTTTTAAAGAGTTGTTGACGAATACAATTGCGAATGCAATGAGGTATTAAGAACACAAGAATATAACACTGTCATTGACTTCCAATGGCATAAGTTTCTGTTCATTAATGTCTGTAGGAACACAAGAAAAAAAAGGGACTAATTAAACCAGTTATTCTGATCAAGAAAAAAAAAGGAAACTAGCGTGTAGGAATATACAAGAATACAACTATATCATTGACTTCCGTTAGTATAAGTTTCTGTTTATTTATGGCTTTATAAATCAACCAATTCCTTCATCATAGCAACCCATCACTTCATCTTCAACCTATCTTTCTATTTCAGTTTTTATTCCAAACTTTAAACCGGGTTGATAATGGATAATCCGAGGGGTTTAAGGCTCCATCTAATTTTTGTATGTGCGTTTCTGTTTGCAGAAGCCACATATACTACTTGTTTGAGTGGTGGAAATACAAGTATGGTTTGCTCTGAGAAAGATCGACTTGCTCTTCTCAAGTTCAAAAACAGTGTTGAAGATCCTTCTGGAATGTTGTCCACATGGGTTGGTGATGACTGTTGCATGTGGGGAGGAATTCACTGTGATGCAACCATTGAGAGCCTTCATCTTAGAGGATGTTGGGGATCTCAAGACACGGATGATGGCTGCTACTTAAGTGGTAATGAGGTGAACTCTTCTTTGGAAGAGTTGAGACATCTAAAATACTTGGACTTAAGTGGGAATGATTTTAGATGGAGCACTATTCCTAAGTTCATTGGATCCTTGAAACAACTCACCTACCTCAATCTATCTAATGCTGTTTTTCAAGGTAATATTCCTCATCACATTGGAAATCTTTCTAATTTAAAGGTTCTTGATCTTAGTTTAAACCGAGGGCTGATGGCAGATGATATGGCATGGACTTCAGGCCTTTCTTCACTTGAGCATCTTGACTTGAGTTTGGTAGATCTTGGTGGAGCACAAAACATGGACATGGTGTTTTACATGATTCCCTCTTTAAAAGAGTTGAGTTTGTCGGATTGTGGACTTTCCAATGCTGATATTGGTCATTTTCTAAATTCGAGTAGAATACTTCCCAACATCATACACCTAGATCTTAGTTTAAATTCTTTCAAAGGTCCACTCCCCGGCTTTTTTCAAAACATTTCATCATCCCTAACATTCCTCAATCTTTCATACTTTAATCTTAGTTTGGCATGGAACCTTGCAAACTTTCTAGGCATGATGCCTTGTTTATCAGAGCTGCATTTGTCATATTGTGGGCTCGATAAGACGCATCTATCTTTCTCTCGTCTTAATTTCACCACACTTTCTAACATCCAACACTTAGTTCTTAGAGGAAACTCAATTGAAGGCCCATTTCCATCATTTTTCACAAACATGACTTCCCTAAGAGTCCTTGACCTTTCAGAAAACATGCTGAATTCTTCGGTTCCTATTATGCCTAACCTTCTAGAGCTTTATCTTTCCTCAAACCAGTTCAAGCAGATTGGGGATGTTGGAATCTGGAGACAGTGTCACCTGAAACAATTGCATGCATCAAACAATCATTTTGAAATAGAAATGATCAACTCACCAAAAAACTTATCAGAGTGCTCTCAATATGCTTTGGAATGGTTGGATTTAAGTAGGTGTTCAATTGGTATAATTCCAGAATCATTTGGACGACTGGCCAATTTAAGAGGGATAGATATATCAAGCAGCAGATTGACAGGCCTAATCCCCAAATCTCTAGGAAGATTAAGATTTTTAGAAGTATTAGATCTATCTAATAACCAGTTAAGTGGTCCTATTCCTACATTCCTTGGCAATCTTTCCAAACTTGACCTTTCTAATAATCAATTGAATGGTTCAATTCCAGAATCCTTTGGAAATCTAGCAGCTTTAACATATTTGGATCTACGTTCCAATCAGTTAACAGGCCCTATCCCAACATCAATCGGGCAACTTTCCAAACTCCATTATCTAGATTCCTCTAACAATTTTTTTGAAGGAGTAGTTTCTGAAGCCCATTTTGCTAATCTTTCAATGTTGAAGTACTTGGATGCTTCTTCCAACACCAAGTTGACATTCAATGTTTCATATGAGTGGACACCTCCATTCCAATTGATAACCCTTCGACTCAGTTCTTGCAATATTGTAACTGAATTTCCACAATGGCTTCGAAATCAAAGGAAACTTGGGTCATTAGAGTTGTCCAATGCTACAATCTCAGGGCCTCTTCCCACATGGTTGCGAAAGATGCCCATCATTCCTTTCTTAGATCTCTCTCACAACAAACTCACCGGACCTTTGACAAACCTTCCTAATGGGGCAACTTATGGTCCATATGGATTTGTTCCAGTATTATTTCTAAAAAATAACCTGTTCAATGAGTCGATTCCAAGTTCATTGTGCAGAAGGACAGATCTGGAATATCTTGATCTTTCCAGAAATAGGTTGACCGGGGAAATTCCCAAGTGTCTTGAGAATTTGCAAGGATTGTATGCCATGATACTTAGCTCAAATCGGTTGTCTGGTGGCATTCCAAGTTCTTTAGGTCTCAATTCATTGATTCGGTTAAAATTGAATGACAACAACTTTGTTGGTGAACTTCCTAGAGAATTAGGGAACTTACCAGATTTAAATATCTTAGATGTGGGGGATAATAAATTATGTGGAAATGTACCTGAGTGGGTGGGAGAAAAGCTTACAGATTTGATTGTTTTAAGGTTACATAAAAATAACTTCACCGGAAGAATTCCTGAGACTTTGTGCAAAGCTTCAAATCTTCAAATTTTGGATGTTGCACACAACAACTTAGAGGGACATATCCCTCGTTGTCTAGGAGAGTTGAACGCCATGGTTAATAGTAGCGGATATGGGGCTGGTGACTCTTATGAGCATGATGAGAATGTTGATCAGGTCATGAAAGGTGTTGATCTTGAATATTCAAAAACTTGGGATTTGGTTTATAACATGGACCTTTCAAGCAATCAACTTGTTGGAGAAATACCAGTTGAGCTAACTGCCCTTTCAATGTTGGGAGGTCTCAACTTGTCCAATAATCATCTCAATGGGCGTATTCCAAACAACATTGGAAACATGATGAAGTTAGAATCTCTTGATTTATCTGGAAACGAATTGGTTGGGGTAATCCCTCAAAGCATGGCAGATTTGACCTTTTTGAGTCATTTGAATTTGTCACACAACAACCTGTCGGGACGAATTCCAACAGGAAGGCAACTTCAGACCCTGATTGATCCATCGATATATGAAGGGAACAAAGATTTATGTGGGCCTCCATCGCCTAGGAATTGCTCAAATCTCGGAGAAGACCCAACAACAAAAAGCAAGAAGAAACAAGGAACAGCTGATGAGAAGACTGAGGTATCGCTGTTTTACGTGGATATAATTTGTGGTTTTGCAACTGGGTTTTGGGGTGTTATTGGAGTTTTGTTGTTCAAGAAGCAGTGGAGACAAAAGATTTACATGTTTGCTGAGGAAGCCATGGAGAAGATATATGTTGCAGTTGCAGTCATGGTCAGAGTTACCAAGATCAAGGGAGGAAGAGAAGCCACATAGAACCTATGGAATGCAAGTAATTTTAAATGTTTGTTTTGATTTCTATTATCAGTATTGTATTTTTTGTACTGCTATTTGTATTTTATTTTTGTAATATGGATGTTGTTTAACAGTGTCAATTTTGAAAATTTTGTTGGATTTTGGAATTTATACAAGGTCAGGTAATTAGATTAGATTGTTTAAAGGAACTGAAATAAAGTTTCTGTATGGTAACATTTTAGGCTTAATGACCTAGAAAGGTAACAAACTTTTGTCTTTGTCCGCATTTAGGTAACCATGTTTTTGTCGTTCACATTTGACCATTGAACTTGTTTGACCTGTTTAAAATAGGTAATATGAACAGTAATATTACCCTATTATGAAAAAGTCAAACAACTTTATTGGCCAAATGTGTACGAAAAAAATATGGTTACATAAATACGGACAAAAACCAAAGTTTCTTACCCGTTTTGGTAATACCGGACAAGAACCGTCTTAGGGACTGTATGCCCTAGGATCATGCTCCGACAGTCAATGAACAATTAGGTTAGACTTGGTCTAACCCAATTTAGTCCCAACTAGTCATGGGCTAAGCTGTGTTGCTTGGTCTTTAAAATGCATACAACCTATCCCCTTAAGCGTACACAACCTAACCCCTAACTAGCTGGGCCTAAAATGGGTTGGCCCAAGACTTAACCTTCTCCTCATACACAAGACCAGACAACCTAATTTCATTTCACATCAATGGATCTTATGACTACTTGCACTTAGCACAAAAAACTCAATATTACCAAAATAGGTAAGGAACTTTGGTTTTTGTCCATGTTTAGATAACCATGTTTTTTTCGTACACATTTGACCAGTAAACTTATTTGACCTGTTCATAATAGGGTAATGTTAATGCTAATTACCGATCATATTACCCTATTTTGAACAGGTCAAACAAGTTCAATGGTCAAATGTGAACAGAAAAAACATGGTTACCTAAATGTGGACAAAGACCAAAGTTCGTTACCTTTCTAGGTCATTAACCCAACATTTTAACTTGAAATACCTTGATGTTTCATTTTCCACTTATTTCTACTCTCAAAACAACTAGATGCTGAATTTTGTCGCTTTTCATCTAAATGGCTCCAAGTAAGAATCATACTCATTATCTATTTTTTGGTTGATTTTTTTTTTTTTGGGGGGGGGGGGGGGGGAGGGATCCATCTTAATCTAATTTTCAATCTCTAAAACGAAAAATATGCGTTAATCTTCATAACAGGTCAACAAAATTTCAGCCATCAGGCACAAGTGAGACAACATGGAAGGTTGAGAGATTGAAACCCTATGCTACAACTGGAAAATTATTATTAATTAAAGAATAAAAACCTAGTGAGAATATGTCAATCTTTTTTGAAGTAATTTACAGTTATTTTCTTAAAAAAAATCGTGTTTTAAATTGGAGGGAGTGGTAGCATTTGCTAAAACATTGTCATGTTATGTTTTTTTAGACACCTGGCCATAATATGATGATATGAAGTGGTGATCTATTTAGAAGGTAAACATTTTTTTCTTAAATTAAATAAATTTGTAACGTCCCAAATTTTACGTCTAAAAATTTCATTTTTAAAACATTACTTTAAGAAACATTAATAATTAAAACATTGTTCAGTTACCCATTCCATGATAACAATCTAATTCAAAATTCACAAAAGATAAATAGTCAACATATCAGAGCATAGATGCGGAAACAAAAGTGTGTGTGACATGCTGCTACCGCGCCGGCTCCTTCCCCTTGGCTGAAGAGGTACCTGAAACAACAACTAAAAACGTAAGCACAAAGCTTAGTGAGTTCCCCCACTATACCACATACCACATAATCACATAACATACAAAAGTTGTCAGGCATATCTGGGTGCCCGACCTACCCCTTCGGTCCTTTCGACCGGATACTACCTAGCATATCTGGGTGCTGGCCTCCCCTTCGGTCCTTTCGACCGGATACTGCCTAGCATATCTAGGTGTTGGCCTCCCCTTCGGTCCTTTCGACCGGATATTTAGGGGACTAACTCCCCCTACTGTCTCTAGCACATAGCATCATAACATACTAGCACATAAACATACACAAATAGTAGCGACCCTAGATGAATATCACAGAGACAATCATCAAATCCTACAACTCCTGCTAGTGGGTCGGCATTGTGGCCTTAGACCCACCACTACTGGAAGGTAACTCACCTCAAAGTAGCTGTTGAACTGAGCGGGAACCGACTGTCTACTGCTGCTGCTGCTGCTCCGGAAATCCTCCGGCTGCAATTCCCACAATATACTCAATCAAACACTGTTAAATGACCTTTGGGTAAAATGACCATTTTACCCCTGATCATGACCTAAGTCAAAATCAGAGTCAACTTCCAGTTGACCCGACTCGCCGAGTTGGCCTTCCAACTCGCCGAGTCCCTACCTAAACGCTTGCCCTGAATCCCGTTCCTACTCGTCGAGTTAGGCGACGACTCGACGAGTTCTCCTTCTTAACAGATACTCAAGTCCTTCATCCTACTCACCGAGTTGTATGAACAACTCGTCGAGTTCATCTTCATCCGATGAACACTCGTGCCTAGACTCGCCGAGTTGTATGAACAACTCGTCGAGTCTGTTCTTGATCTATGAAGATTGCCTTGGACTCGCCGAGCCAGGCCATGACTCGCCGAGTCCTATCATGGGTGAGTTCAGCTTCCAACTCACCGAGTCACACCCTGTGACTCACTGCTCAAACTCGATACAGCAAACAGGGGACAACTCGGAGACTCGCGAGCAGACTCGTCGAGTCATATGAACGACTCGCCGAGTCGTTGCCATGCACTCCTAAAATACACAGATTTGCTCGATTCCAGTCCATGCCATTCACAAATCTGGGCTTCTAGGACACGATTCCCACGTAAAGTTTCCAACTTTACGTGTAGACATTCACCAATATGGGTTTTAGGGTTCAAAATGCCTCAAAAGGGTAGATCTAGGATGAACAAGCAACATGGGTCTATAAAGCTAACAGATCTGAGCTCCTGGAGCTCAATCTTGTCCAGATCTAGAGACCAAACAACTTATTACGAACCCTTAAGCATACACAATCTTGGAAATGGCCCAAAAAGGGCTCTAATGGAGCTATAAGGGACAATAAGCTTAAAAACAGAGAGGAAACGAGCTATACCTTAGGGGAAACGTTGGAATGACACAGAGATGCTTGGCCTCCTTCTCCTCTTCTTGATCCCCTCTTCTTTTCCTCAAAACTTCAAGAATAACACCAAAAACACTTCAAACTCACAAGGAAACACGGCTACAACAAGTCACAGGACTCTGAGGGTGAATGGGGGCGAGGTTGGGGCGGATATGTCCTTTAAATAGGGTGCAAACCCCTGAAACTTAGGGTTTCATCCAACAGCTGTGACTCGCCGAGTCCAGGATATGGACTCGCCGAGTCGACAACTTAAACGTGTCCCGGGTCCCGCATCTACTCGGCGAGTCGGACTTGTGACTCGCCGAGTCCAAGGCTACAATAAGAGAAATACTCAAATAAGATTTACGTACCAGGAACCAGGTGCTACAAAATTTTTATTTAACTATTTAAATAAAATAAATTATAAAAAGATACAAGTTGCTAAAGCTGGAGTTACGAGCATTTGAAGCTGAAATATTCAAATGATTAAATGGGGACCACATGTGTTACTCTCCTTCTCTTTCATCTCGCCAAGAGACTAGCGAGCCAATCTTAACGAAACGGACGTGCTTAGTGCATGGTTAGGGAACGGTAGAAATGGCGAGCAACTCCCTTAGCCTTAAGATCAATTTGTTTGATATGGAAACCACACTTCATGAAGAATGTTAAAGACCTTTAAGGAGAGGCATGATTCACTTACGTGCTTGACGTACTTCCTACTTTTGTAAAATCTACATAATCAATTTATAAGGTAAAATTACTTATGAAAAAACAATTTTAAATAGTACGAAACTCACTTTAATATTATCACTACACTTACATCACGCCATTATAAAATACTCACCACTCCACATCATTATGACCTTATTTTTTTTAATTATTTAATCAAAAAATATTTTTTTTAATTAATTAAGTGTTTATAGAGAGATAAAAAGAGAAAAAAAACATGATTAGAAAAAAGGGGTGGCGTATAGACCACATTTCACAATGGATGGTACCATACGAGGATGGTGTGCACACTACCACACATCATCACTTTGCCACTTCATTGCCATGCCAAGGGCATGATAAGTATACCAAGAGGCCTTATAGAGAATAAACCTCCATGTGAACATCATCATGTGACCAATTTTGTTGATTTGTACTTGTCTTTGTGAGTTCCCGCATCATCTTTTTACCAATATATTTGCTTGGGAGATGGTAACCCAAAAATTCACTAGTTGACTTGAAGCTCTTTTTCCTAAATTGTCCAATGGATCGTAATTTCTCCTTTTATAATACTTTTTAGAAGCCAAAAAATGGTTGGTTGACCGTTGACCCTTGAATTTCACTTGTGTAGGTTGAGTGTGAATTTAAGGCTCCCCTTTATTTCAAGTGTGCATTTATGATCAGATTCAAAAGAAACCCACAGTTCTTGTTCTAAACTTTCATACCAGAATTCCAGAATGATGAAAGAGTAGTTATGGTGGCAGTGAGGAAAGGGCAATAAAATCTTCCTCTTTTATTGGGTTTTTGTATTGGTGATGATATTTTGGTCAATCAATGTTAAGAACCCCTTTTCATCATTCTGGTAATAACCCTAAGGATAAAGAAAATCTATTTTTGGCTCTCATATTGGGTCTCTATCAACAGTTCAAATTTAATTTAATTCATATGTATTTATTAATTTAATTTTGGATTAAAGTTGGTTACAATCTTAAATTTCGGTAGAGTCCATTTAGTATTGGGCCTTGGTGGGCCCAATGGGTTTTGGGGTTATTTATGGACTAGTTAGTGGACTACCTTTAGATCTAGAGAATGAGGGTTGGGACTTAGATCCTAATTTGAGATCATTGTAGATATGGCTCAGAGGTAGAGGCTGGTGCGTAACGGCGACATTTGTAGGAGCCATTCATCATTCGAGATGAGTCTTCTCACTATACGTTACCTAGAATGGTATTATATGTTGACCAGAGGGTCTTATGTGTTATGTATGAGATTATGTGCTATATGTTATATGTATGTTGTATGATGTTATAGACCGGGTCGGAGGGTCCAACGAGCTATGACCGGACCAGAGGGTCCAAAGAGCTACGGGACTGGAGGGTCCCGCTGAGACACATCGACCGTAGGGTTGTATTATAGACTCAAGTGGCATATGTGTTGTATGCGGTATTTTGGGGAACTCACTAAGCTTCGTGCTTACCGTGTTATGTGTTACTTGTTTCAGGTTCTTATCAGGATCGCGGGAAGGCGGCGGCTCGATTGTACACACCAGAGAAAAGAGTCACGAATGGGGATCCTGGATTTTGATAATGTTTTGAAAACTTTGTTGACTATTAAATGGTAGTTATTTAAAATGACATGTGTTTTATGAAATTAAAACTAAAAAATTTGTTTGAAAATTTACGGTGTTACAGTACCGGCTGGATCTGCCAGCCGAGCTTAGTCAGATCCACAGCACTTTCCACGTCTCTCAGCTGCGGAAGTGCCTAGTGGACGATACGGCGGTGGTACCCTTGGAGGACATTCAGGTTGATGGCAGCCTGAATTACATCGAGCGGCCTGTGGCGATCCCTGACCGGAAGTCGAAGGATCTGAGGAACAAGAGAGTAGAGCTCGTGAAGGTGCAGTGGCAGCACCGGAAGGGGTCAGAGTGGACTTGGGATCCGGTGAGTGAGATGATGGAGCACTACCCTGAGCTGTTTCAGGATCGAGCGGCAGACTTCGAGGACGAAGTCTAAAATAAGTAGGGGAGATTTGTAGCACCTGGTTCTTGGTATGTGTTCTGTAATTAATCTTCTTTATTTTTTTTGCACTTTTGGCCCTGGACTCGGCGAGTCAAAGGACTGACTCGCCGAGTAGAAGCGGGATGAGGCGCGAGATTTAAGTGGCGGACTCGGCGAGTCGAGTCCCGGACTCGGCGAGTAGCCGCTGTTTGGACAAAACCCTAATCCAGGGGTTTACACCCTATTTAAACGACCTAATGCAACCTCCTTTTCCCTTTATGCTCCCAAACACTCCTCATAGCAAACCCTAGCCGTTTTTGTGAAGATCTAAGGCTTTTTGAGTGATTCTTGTGAGTTTTGGTCTCAAGGAAGAAGGAAGAGCATAGAAGGATCAAGAGGGGACTGAAGGATTCGAGTTTGGTTCATCATTTACAGTCTTTGGAAGGTATAAAGTCTGAACCTAGCTCATTCTTTTGGTTAGATCCCTCTTTGGGGTGATTTAGGGCTTTTATGAGCATTTTTGGTGGCCAACCATGTTTGCAAACATGGTTGGGGGTTTGGGCTTCTGTAGTATGTCATTTTATGAGCCACAAGTCAGATCTAGGTTGCTTTTTGCACCAAGGAAGGCCCCATGCAACAAAAGAACCATTCTAGAGCCTTTTAAGCTCTAATGTCCCATGCATGCACGTAAAGTTTGTAACTTTACATGCTAGATCGAGTTTAGGGGCCTGGATCTATCACTTGGTTAAGTGTTGTACATCAGAAATCAAGGTTCTTAGTAAGGAATATGTTAGACTCAGTGAGTCCATTCCTGGACTCGGCGAGTCTAAGAGTTTTGGTCCCATATCAGTGAAGGTTGTAAGGACCAGTTGAGTGTGGATGGTTTTTAGGGAGTCCTGGGGAGTGACCCAACGTTCTGGACTAAGCCAAAGTATTATGGGAATTCATGGTACTCGACGAGTGCATGAACGGACTCGGCGAGTCCAAGGCAATCTTCAAATATTTAATATATATCCCAAGGCAATTTTTTTCTTTATAGAATCTTTCATCTCAAATTCCTTCTTCAGTCATGTATTCAACTGCTCTAGAAAGCTCTTTGGGAGTTCTAAGTGTATTCAAATAATCAAGATATATGGAAATCATAACAAAATTGGAACCAAATACTTATATAAAAATGCATGGCTAGATAGAACAACTTGTATAGCCTTACTTCAACAAATATTCACCAAGGCGATTGCACCTCATTTGACATTGTTTTGATCCATATAAAGATATTTCTCGATTTGATTAAATAGTGCTCTCGGGATTGGGTCTTACATGATACATGTTTCTATTACAGGGAGTTTCATGTAATGGTCGATTTTGGTATCAAGAGAGACGTCGTATGAGTATGTTGTATTAAGCACTATCATAGTCACATACTAAAATAGCGGACACAACGGTTTCATTTGAAATAACGGTTTCCGTGGTGCAATCGTTGAATTCTTTATATAATTAGTAGAAAATTAAATATATAGTTATAGAGAAAACTTAACATATTATATGTAAATAAGCTACAATTTTAAAGTACAATGTTATATCTGGCACTATGTAGATGGTTTCACTTTTAGACAAGGCTAAGATTTTACCCGTTAAACTGTTAGGAAATACTCCGTATCCGTCCCATATTAATAGTCCATGTTTCATTTTTCGTTAAACTACCATGAAATTAAATGCAACTACCATGAAATTAAATGCAACAAAAGGGTACGACTGTCATTTCATCTAATAAAGTTGGTGATAATTAATATTTTCTTAATCTGTTTGTTTTTTGTCTGTGAACAATATTTTTGAGACAGAGAGAGTATAATCTTATCCATTTCCAACTAGATGGTTCAAAATTGTCACATCTAAGTTCTAACACAACCGTAATGCATTTGGCACAACAACTTTGTTATTTATTGATCATTTACAAAAATATTATGAATTATCTTTGATTTCTCGAGAATATAAATGCTTGTTTGTCGAATATTGTGTCATATTAAATTCATATTTTGTAAAAAGCTTTGGCCACATACAATTGCATATGCAACGGGGAATAGACTTGGTCACAAACCACTTATTTTGGTCAAGATAAAGACAATTAGCCAATGACCACACCCAATAATACAAGTCTTTCATTGACTTCATTCATTCCAAATTCTGTCTAATTCAAGTGGATAAGATGCTTTGCCTTAACCTTGTATTTTAAGAAACAATGTTTTACATCTGAGTGTCCGATTAAAACAATAATAAAAAAATAGACCAAATGTTGTATGCAATATTAAGGTGTCAGAAAATAATGACAAAACATATACGGGAACTGTGGGGGCTACTTTGTTGACTTCAAAGTCATATGGAGGTCTACTATGAAACTAAATAGAACTCTTAATTATGTACTAACCTGTGATCAAATTGACTGGTAACCTTGAACAATAAGAAAATTTCAATGTAACGTAATTATCCTCTATCGGGCTTGATATATCAACTTTGTTAATCATTTACAAAAATATTCTAATTTGTCATTGATCTCTCGAGAATATAAATGTTTGTTTGTCAATTACTGTGTTTTATTCCGTTTATATTTTATAAGATTTGTGGCCAGATATAACCACTTTTTTGATCAAAAGAACAACAAATTAGCCATAGGACCACACACGACAATATAATTCTGTCATTGACTTCTAACTCTTGCATGGCTTTTTAAATCAACCAGTTCCTTCATTGTAGCAACTCATCACTTCATCTCTCTACTTCCAATTTAGTTTTCCAATCTCTAAATTTCTTTACGATTGCTAATGGGGAATCCGAGAGGTTTGGGGCTCCATCTCGTTTTCGTATGTGGTTTTCTGTTTGCAGGAGCCACATATACTTGCTTGGGTGATGGAAATACCAGTCTCACTGTTTGCTCTGAGAAAGAGAGACTCGCTCTTCTCAAGTTCAAAGACAGTGTTGAAGATCGTTCTAGAATGTTGTCATCATGGATTGGTAATGACTGTTGCCTGTGGGAAGGAATCCACTGTGACACTGTCACTGGAGATGTGGAAAGCCTTCATCTCATGGGAAATGATGAAGGCTACTTAGTTGGTTATGAGATGATGTCTTCTTTGGCAGAGTTGAGACATCTGAAATCCTTGGATTTGAGTGGGAATGATTTTCAAGGAAGCCGCATCCCAAAGTTCATTGGGTCCTTGAAACAGCTGACCCACCTTAATCTTTCTCAAGCTGGTTTTCAAGGTATTATTCCTCCTCACATTGGAAACCTTTCTAATCTAAAGGTTCTTGATCTCCATTCAGACAGTTATGAGCCGATGGTAGACGACATGACATGGATTTCTGGCCTTTTGTCACTTGAGCATCTTGACTTGAGTCTGGTATATCTTGGCGAAGCACAAAATAGGGACATGCTGTTTTACATGATTCCTTCCTTAAAAGTGTTAAATTTGTGGGGATGTAGACTTTTCGATGTTGATCTTGGTCCTTTTCTTAATTTGAGTAGAATACTTCCCAACATCAAACACCTGGATCTTGGCTTCAATTCTTTCAACGGGCCACTCCCTGGATTTCTTCAAAACATGTCATCAACCTTAACATTCCTGGATCTTTCTAACTTTAATCTTAGTCGGACATGGAACTTTGCTAACTTGCTAAGCAAGATTCCTTCTTTATTAGAGTTGCATTTGTCATCTTGTGGGCTTGATAAAACGCATTTATCTTCCCCTCGTTATAATTTCAGCACACTTTCTAACATCCGACATCTGGTTCTCAGCCAAAATTCGATAGAAGGCCCATTTCCATCTGTTTTCACAAATATGAGTTCCCTAAGAGTCCTTGTCCTCTCAGGAAACATGTTGAATTCATCAGTTCCTATTATACCTAACCTTATAGATCTTGATCTTTCCTTTAACCAGTTAACCGGTCCCATTCCTGCATACCTTGGAAATCTCTCCAAACTTGACCTTTCTTCCAATCAATTGAATGGTTCAATTCCAGAATCCATTGGAAATCTAGCAACTTTAACATATTTGGATCTAAGTTCCAATTGGTTAACTGGTCCCATCCCAACATCTCTAGGAAGACATATATCTTTACAATTCATTGGCATGTCTTCAAATTTGTTAAATGGGACTATTCCAATTTCAATTGGGCAACTTGCCAAACTTCAATATCTTGATTTCTCTAACAACTCTTTAGAAGGAGTAGTTTCTGAAGCCCATTTTGCCAACCTTTCAATATTGAACTACTTGGATACTTCTTCTAACACCAAGTTGAGATACAATATTTCCCGTGACTGGATACCTCCATTCCAATTGGTATCTCTTCTACTTCGTTCTTGCAATATCACAAATAGATTTCCGCATTGGCTTCGAAATCAGAGGAACCTTCATGTGTTGGATTTGTCTAATACTACAATTTCAGGACATCTGCCAACATGGTTGCGGAAGATGCCCATCATTGGTTACTTAGATCTCTCCCACAACAAACTCAACGGACCTTTGATAAACCTTCCTAATGGAGAAACTTATGGTCGGAACTATAAATTTCCGATATTATTTCTGGAAAATAACTTTTTCAACGAGTCAATTCCAAGGTCATTGTGCAGAAGGACGGATCTCGAGTATCTCGATCTTTCCAGAAATAGGTTAATCGGTCAGGTTCCCAAGTGTCTTGAGAATCTGCAACATTTGCGTACCATGATACTTAGCTCAAATCAGCTGTCAGGTGTAATTCCAAGTTTTATGGCTCCTAATTCTTTAGAGCGGTTAAAACTGAATGATAACTAATTATTGGTGAACTTCCTCGAGAATTGGGTAATCTACGAGGTTTAAGTATCTTAGATCTGGGTAATAATAAATTGTCTGGAAACATACCAGAATGGTTCGGAGCAACACTTTCATATATGAGAGTTTTGAGGTTACACAAGAACAACTTCACCGGAAGAATTCCCGAGTATTTGTGTAAAGGTTCAAATCTTCAAATTTTGGATGTTGCACACAACAACTTAAAGGGACATATTCCTCGTTGTCTAGGAGAGTTGAATGCCATGGTTAATGATGGCGGATATAGGTACTCTGCTCCTCCCTCTTTCGACTCTGATGAGAATGTTGATCAGGTCATGAAAGGTGTTGATCTTGAATATACAAAAACTTGGGATATGGTTTTTAACATGGACCTTTCGAGCAATCAACTTGTTGGAGAAATACCTGTCGAGCTAACTGCACTTTCCCTGTTGGTGGGTCTCAATTTGTCAAATAATCATCTCAGTGGGGGTATTCCAGACAACATCGGAAATATGACAGAGTTAAATTCTCTTGATTTATCTGGAAACAAGTTGACTGGTGTGATCCCTCCGAGCATGGCAGATTTGACTTTTTTGAGCCATTTGAATTTGTCACACAACAACTTGTCAGGACAAATTCCAACAGGAAGGCAACTGCAGACCCTGATTGATCCATCGATATATGAAGGGAACAAAAATCTCTGTGGACCTCCACTGCCTAATAATTGCTCAAATCCAGGAGAACACCCAACAACAATCAAAAAGAAAAACAAAGCAGCTGAGGAGCAGATCAATGTATGGTTGTTATATGCGGACATAATTTGTGGTTTTGCAACAGGGTTTTGGGGGGTTATTGGAGTTCTGTTGTTGAAGAAACAGTGGTCAAAGAAACTTTTCAAGTTTGCTGAGGATATGATGGAAAATATATACGTTGTAGTCATGGTAAGAGTTGCCAAGATCAAGAGAGGAAGAGATGCCGCATAGATCCTTGGGAATCAATGGTTGTTTTGGTTTCTAATATTGATATTTTGCTTTTTATACTAGTATTTGGATTTTGTGTTTGTAATATGGATGTTGTTTAAAGGTGTCAGTTTTGAAAATATTTGTTGGATTTGTTATTTTATACAAGATCAAGTAGCCAGTTTTATTTGATTACTATTGAAATGAATTTCAAAACCTATGAGTGGCTGGATTTTGACATGAAATGCACTGCTATGTAACTCTCGACCTGCTTCTGCTCTCACAAATACCTGCTGCTGCATTTGTCTCTTTTAATTAACATGGCTCCAAGTAGGATTTAGGTAATGGCTTATTATTATTTTTTTTTAATCTATCTTGGTTTAACCTTGTGTTGTTTTGCTGCTGTATTTGTTGCTTTTCATCTATCAAATATAGTTTTTTTGGAGCTTAAATTCATAGTACATTTCAATGCCATAATTATAAGGAAGATCAATGAAGTGATCAAAATCAGAGGTGTTTGGACACCAACTGACCATCTTGTACACGTTTATTAAAAAATGACCACATATTTTGCAAAACAAGTGATTGTCAAATGACGTTTACGAAAATATTCTGCACAATAACTTTTTTTGTGATTTTTTTAAAATATTTTATAAATATGCAAATTTTTTTGCAAAAATAGATTGCAAATTTTTAGTCCGGCTATTCATAGGACTGTTGTGCAAATCCGTTTTTGCGATATAAATGTGTAACTTTTTTTTTTTTAATATTTTAGTGATTAGCATAATTCGAAGCATATTAATCTAGTATTCCACTATTTAAAATTTTCTTATTTTAGTATTCAAAATTTCCCAAACATTTAGACACCTTTAATGTGGTTATCTTAACAATTATTGAGGTTTAATAAGATGACACAAGCAACGATCATATATATTAGAGGACGTGATTCAAACAAAGTACTTAAGATCTCAAATATTTGAGACACAGCCGTGTGGCTAAAATCTCAAATATTTCAGCTCTTCTCTACCAATATATGCCCTTGATGCAACCATTTATTACGAAAAACCCAAAAACCCCCAAAATTCGGACCCCAGAGAGCCAATGACACCCAAGAGATCCAGGTTTGAAAATAAGACTTCTGAAATGTCAAAACATCAACCCCAAGCATAGTCAAAGGTCAAGCAGCTCACCTGCGACAGAGGGTTCAAGACGAAGATCGAGATAAAAGAAGAGGAAGAAAAACTCTGATGGTTGAAAAAAGTAGTTAAATTTGCAGCTTCTATTCTTTGTAGACTTGTAAATGCTAGAAAGATGGCTTTGATTCATTGATGCACATAGTGATCAAACAAAAGTTGAAACTAGACAGGTGTAGCATTGTGTCTTAAATATTTGTATGCTTTGTGTTGAACGTGGAAACAAGTACTACATTGCTTTGGTGCCATTGTTAAAGTTTTGCGAAAAGAGGCCCACACCCCGGCCAAATAGAACCAGGGTGATTTCTAGAGGCTTACATTGGTTTGGAACTATGACGTTGTACTGCGTCCAACGTGTATGAGAATGGGTCTGAGTCTCTGAGATTGATGCTAATAAAACCATATTGTTAGTTTTTGTCCCATGGAAAAGTATGGAATAAAGGTGGGACAAAGACTCGTTCTTGAACTCGGGTAACTGTAGGTCAACAAACCAACAAGAAATGTTATCAAAATAGTAGCAAACTTCCCCATGAGACTCCCTTTAACAATAGGAAAAATACGATTTCCCGGGGATTATCAAACAAACAAATAGAGGATAAATTTCATACTAATGTAAACAGAAGCGAGGAAACATAGATATGAAAAATTACTATCTCATGATCCATTAAAACTATATCAATGTTGTTTAATTACAACATATTTACGTATGTATGCTGGTATCATAACCGAACAAAACGTCCCTTGAACCTCCATTCATCCGTATATGTGTTAACCTGACTCAACAAATGATATTGCAAACTCATATCAATTACAACAATGGAGATTTAGTAAGACACCTCATTTATACACAACACCCACCAGTTACATAGCGAATTAATGACACAAATAAATAACCAAAAACTCCAACCATAACCCCTTACAGTACATGAAGATCAAAAGTTGCCATTACAACTATACATATTATTCGATATTCACCATCACATCCAAAGCTAAACCATAACTGCAACCAACCAAAGAGTCACATATAATTGAATGATACGTTGCAAAACCAAGACAACCTATACCCGATTATTCCTAGATCAAGCTCATTCATGCACTCAACATGACATAGAAGCTCTCTCTCACTACAAGAAATATACTATTTAGCGGCAACACTATTACCGGCGACAAGGGGCTTTACCGGCGACTTTAGATATTGTCGCCGCTAAAAACCAATGTCGCCGGTAATAGTGTCGCCGCTAAAGGGTTGCCACCCGAATCCGCGCTTTCCCCCTCTGTTATATCTGAACCGTTCAATGAGATATCCAATCCAACGGGTGGGGTGTCTTATCTTGTCTAACCTAATACCGGCGACATATATGTCGCAGCTAAAGGTTAAAAAAAGTCGCCGCTAATAGTTCACTAAAAATGGCGCGGTACCCTTCCCTCCAGTTTATCGCCGCTATTAGTGATTGTCGCCGGTAAAGGATTCCCTGTCGCCGCTATTGCCTCTCGCAGATAAAAAAAAACGCACACAGAAACCCTCCATTCTTCTTCTTTCTGTTTGCTCCCGGTTTCCTTTCGCCATTTGACATTATTCGCCGTTTTTCTCTTCAATTTGCTTGTTCCAAGCAAATTTCTCCTCACATTGTTCCAAGCAAATTTCTCTAGGTGTGGTTAAAGCTTTGGGACCAATTTCTAACTCCATTTCTTGAAGAAAGGTAAGTTGATTTGGTAATTTCATTTTTAATTTGTATGCTAATTTCGATTTGTAGCTTCATTTAGTGATTGAATGGTAATAAATTGTTCATATTCTTGTTTTTGGTGGTAATGTTTTGGATTAGAAGTAAGTTGTTCAATTTCTTGTTTGTGGTGATTGAATGGCAATTAGTTGTATAACTTCAACTTGTAGTTTACCCTTTAGGGACATTTGATGATTATTAAAAGCTGAATTTGATGAGTAAATTGCAATAAATTGTTCAATTTCAGTGATTTTGGTGGTGTTGTTCAGTTTTTCCGGTGAGGGTACTTTCGGGTGAAGACTAGTTTTTTCTGGCTACATATCCGTTGATTTCCGCCACTACAGGTTCTATTATTTCATTTTTTTGTGAATTTTGTATTTATATGTGAAATTATGTGAAAATTAGATTCTATATTTCGTATTTGTTTGAATATATATGAATTTGGTGTATATATGCCAATGTATGTGTGTTTGATGTATATGTGGTATATTAGTATTTGGTAGAAATTATATGTATTTGTTATAAGTAGGATGTTATTGTGTGTATATGAATGTATGTATGTTTGTTGTAAATGTGGTATATGATTGTGAAACTTTTGTATTTGGTATAAATAGGATCTAATTATGTATATATGTGAAATTATGCATATTTGGTTTAAGTAGGATGTTATTTTGTGTGTATGTGTATGTATTTGTATTTGGTGTATATGTGGTATATGTATGTAAAAGTATGTGAATTTCATCCTCTTATGTATTATGTAAAACTATGTGGTTTTGGTATAAGTAGGATGCTATAATTAAAAAAAAATTATTGTTATAATTTGAAAAAAACACAAAAAAGAAATTATAAAATTATTTAAAAACTTATATACAAAAACTAGAAAGTTTCTAGTTTTTACCCAAGCTAACTCCAAATTAATTAACCAATAAGTTATATAGTTAACTTATAATCTTCAAATTAATTTATAAGGTTATATTTCTATAACCAAAATAATAATCGGTTACCATAAAAATAGGTTAAAGGATGCTATAATTGAAAAAAAATAAAAATAAATTATTGTTACAATTGGAAAAAAAGCATAAAAAAAATTATAAAATTGTTTAAAAACTTATATACAAATAGTAGAAAGTTTCTAGTTTTTAAATGTTTTATTTGCAACATATTTATATAATGTTATAAATTATATATATATATATATATATATATATATATATATATATATATATATATATATATATATATATATATATATATATATTAATCTCGACGGTAAAAAAGAACAACACAACAACATAATATGTATGTAAAAGTATGTGAATTTCATGTTCTTATGTATTATGTAAATTATGTAGTTTTCTTATAAGTAGAATGCTATAATTGAAAAGAAAATAAAAATTAATTATTGTTATAATTGGAAAAAAAAACACAAAAAAAATGTTATATAGTTTCTACCCAAGCTAAACTCAAATTAACCAATAAGTTATATAGTTAACTACAATAGTAATAAATGTTTTTTTTTTTTATGGATTTTGACCCTTTTATTTAATATTTACAACTTTTTCATATATAAATTACAAGTAATTGTAATTAAAATTAATTAATAAAACAAAAAAATAAAAAATTTTAATTTAATTTGTTTAATTTTTTAATTTTTTAATTTTTTATATTTTTATTATTTTAACTGTAAAAAAAATGTGGATTGGAAGAAAAAAAAACAATGCTAATTCTGTACACTAAACTCTAAACCCAAAATTATGTTTCAGCAACATCATGTCTATTGATAAAAGCTGGACTACTAATCCATATCGAAACCATCCCGAGTTCCAAGCAGGACTCAAAGCTTTTATCGAGAAGTCGAAGTCGCACCTTGATAGTTTTTGTTTATGTTCGACAATCTAACTTATAAGTTTATATATATATATATATATATATATATATATATATATATATATATATATATATATATATATATATATATATATATATATATATATATATATATATATATAGGGATGAGCTTTATTCGTTTTTTCAATCCCACAATAATCAAGGAAACGATGGGAACGAAGATGGTGGTATGTAAGGATGCGCTTTATTTGCATATGGTGTCATGCTTTACTACTTGGTAGATTGTAAAAATTTGGTTGTTTTGCCACTCGGATATTATGACTTTTAATATTTAATTGTAATCGGATGTTTGTTTGTAATTTGCATTGACACTATTATGTTTGATATTTAATGGGATGTTTGTTAATATTTAATTTGTAATTAGCGTCGTCACTATTATTTTTGATATTTAATCGAATATTGTTATTATCGGCGACACTTTTATCGACTACATTATCATCGCCAACCAAAATCATTTATTAAAAAAAAAATGAAAACTATTATTACCGGCGACATGCTTATTAGCGGCGATACAACTCAATAGCGGCGACATAGTCAATAGCGGCGGCGTTTCTCATTAGCGGAGACATAGTGACCAATAGCGTCGAAGCAGTAGCGACGACTCAATACCGGCGACGCGTCGCCACTATTAGTATTACCGACAACTTTTGAAACTTTTACCGGTGACTTTTGTCGCTAGTAATGGCCTTTTTCATCGTAGTGTTTGTGCGAAAGCTCAACAAAAAATATAATTGTTTTATATAAGATAAAAAATTTTCTATTTATTTATGTCTTAAAAGGTTTTTAGATTGTTTTATATAAGATATAAATTTATTATTGTTTTTTATAAGATATAATTTATCGTGGTTTGACATCACTAATAAGCACTTTTATATGGTTGTATAAAAAAGATTAAAACCATTTATTAACTTGAATGATATGTTTTGATAGGTTGAATCATCTTTCTTTATTTGAAATTGTTTATCTTTTACATTTCTACGCTTAATCATCATCTCTTATCATTAATGCTCCTCGTTATTGGCTTATGTTAATCCCACATACTATTAGATACTATGATGAATTATTGATTCAAATCTATAATTTGTGTTGAAATTTCACGTGATAGGATTTTTTTTTCATCATCTCAATTTGTTAGCAAAGAACATGTTAAAATAATTTGTTAGCAAAGAATCTATTAGCACATATTAAACAAGGAACCTGATAGAAATAACAAGAAGATATTGAATTAATTTGTAGTTGATTGTGAAGGCAATATGAATTATTGAGGTTTGGGTTCTTTTGCCCTTCTAAACCACTTAAAGCATTTAGAATTAAGTGTCTACCATTATCTTTTTCTCTTAGCATATGATGAAAAAATAGGTAAATCCTAGCGCGTTGCGCGAGAATAGAATTATATAGTTATAATAATAATTTTTACCAAATTATTATTTAATATTTCTACTTTGAAACAAAATGTTAGTAGTAAAGCAAACATTTAGTTAACATATTGGTTTTATTAAACATTATAATTTAATTT
This sequence comes from Lactuca sativa, assembly GCF_002870075.4. Lineage (NCBI taxonomy): Eukaryota > Viridiplantae > Streptophyta > Magnoliopsida > Asterales > Asteraceae > Lactuca > Lactuca sativa. The sequence goes on along the minus strand of NC_056630.2, from coordinate 302,508,297 downwards.
TTAAGTTATTGTGATATATACAATTATTTGATAATTTTATAAACCATTTAAAATATTGTAAATTATATATCAAATTAATGATAAAATAACGGCTAACAAAACTCATGAACAAAAATATGAACTGCAACTTTTAGTAACATAAAAATAGAAAAACATCTATTATAACATTTGTATTAAAAAAGATATATATATATATATATATATATATATATATATATATATATATATATATATATATATATATACACAACAAATAATAAAAAAATATTAAAAATAAATACTTTAACTTTTAATAACATAAAAACACTAAAACATCTATTATAACTCTTCATATTTAAATCACAAATATTTTCAAATACATTAATGTTTTTAATGAGCAAAACTTTACAACCTTATAAAAGAAAAGGAAATAAAAAGTTATTAGTGATTACTAATTAATAATAATAAGTTAAAAACTCTTGAGTTGTAACTAATAAATATACATAAATTAGAAAACTCTTGAGTTGTAGTGAGAGTTTTAAATGAATATGGTACTTGGAAATGTGTATTTATTATTATTATTATTATTATTATTATTATTATTATTATTATTATTATTATTATTATTATTATTATATTCGTCTAAATAATTGGTTTTGATGTATCATTTTAATCCCTTCAATTATTAACATAAAGATATTTAATTATAAATTTATAACATACATAGGTGCATATACATGTTAAACAAATCACACACACAAACACACACACACACATACACAGACACACACACACACACACATATATATATATATATATATATATATATATATATATATATCCGTAAATGTCATATGTAATTCTTGTCGTAGTAATATGGATAAATTACTTTCATATGAAGAACATATCATTATAAGTCTATCATAATTACATATCAAATGTTAAAAATTATGTTATGTTTTAAATATTGTCTTTTAAATATGTTGTGTAGGATAACCGAATAAAAAAAATAATAGAAAATAAACATAATCAAAATAGAAAAACTACAATCAAATAAATAAGAACATTGGGTGGTTGAATATATAAATAAAGATGTTACATAAACATACATTTAAATCAAAAGAAAAAACTAACATTCGTCAACTTTACTTAAACAAAAAAAACCTATATCCGTTTTATGAATTTTCCCATTCAACCATAGAAACTTCATGATAATTCTTCACTAACCTGCAATCAAAATATTTTTCTTGAAAAAGAAGAATCATAAAGATATTCCAAGCAAGACATTGATGTTTGAAGAGTCACAATCAAGAATGTGTAATACACACAAATCACATATAAAGATTAAATGAGAAACTGAATATAAAGAAAGAACATAAAAGCTTCATTTGTTTTGGTTGAAAGAAAAAATAATATCACAATTACCATCGATGCGACATAACCCATTTTTTCAAATCATCATATTTGGATCGTGAATGCTTCAACTATATGAAAACTTTTGAATCACAATATCTTCAACCAAATGACGACTTTTTGTAAGAAAAATGTAGTAATATAACTACATATATAATAAGAGAATACAAAAAAATTAATGAAAATTTATAAATCCTATAAATGGTTTTATTTAACGAATATAAAAAGTTATGTAGGTTTCAAATCAATATGGCTTTAGAAAACAAAATATCTCTAAACATATGATTTTGAATGGTCTTATTTATATTACTGGAAAAAAATATAACACGATCAAATTATAAGTAAAAAATGATACATTCATCCACAATCTTGACTTGTAGAGCTCTTTTAGGGGATTTCATCACTGTAAATACGTTCTAAAGGAATTGTGCCTATTGAAAAAAAATTTCTTTTCATTTTCTTATGACATCCTTCTTACATGTAAGATTTTATATAACACAAAAGAAACAAAAGATTGCATTTTTATAATAAACTTTTCACTAAATGCTAATTAACCATAATATAAGTTATAAAACTTTTGAGTATTAAATCATAATTAAGAAAACTTTTAAGTTGCATTAGTTAAAAAAAGAGAGTTTCAAATGAATGTGGTTTGAAAAAGTTAAAAAAAATGAGGTTTCAAATGCATGAGATTCAAGAAAAAATGCTAGCTTTATAAGTATGTATGATTTTCCATTACTATTATAAAGTATATACCAATTTGAGTTATTAAAAAAATATATACATATATTTTTCATGCTATCGTATAAATGCTAAAAATATTATTATAAATAATGATAAATAAACTATTATGCATATAAAGCCGAAGGATTGTCAATTTTTTTTTTATCAAATTAAATCTATAAACTAGTTTGTTAAATATTTAGACACCGCATATATATAAATAAACATTAAAAAAATATAAAAACTAAATATTATATTATTGTTGTTCCTTTTTGGCGATTCTAATAAACCAAAACAAATTGAAGAAAAAAGACGAATAAAAGAAACGAGACAAACAGAAAGACCCAACGACAGTGAAGTCTGTGAAGTATTGAAGGTTTTCTTCATGGGTCGTCGGTCGAAGTTCAGATATTGATTAGGAGTGAGAGAAGTCTATGACGACAGGCCTATCAGATCAAAACTCAATACGCAGACGACGACGACGACTAGGTTACAGACGACGACGACGACGACGACTAGGTGAGAGTGGAAGGGCAATTAGGTCAAAACCCACGCACCATACCCCGCCTCGGACGATAAACTCCACTAAAACACTATTCAAATTCCAAAATGCGGTCAATTTTGTTAATAGTAGCGGCACAGGGAATCGCTATTTTCTTCACGTCGCTATTAACTGCACGTACAACCGCAAACATTCCAATGTATGTTTCAACAGAAGAAAAGCTCTCGAAGACTTGTTTACAAGGAACGACTTTCTGTGTTAAGCTGCAGTTTTACATTAGTAAGTTATCTCCTTATGAGAATGTATTATAAAAAATAAAGTCATGAGCTTTCTAGACCTTTTTCAGTAGGCAGCGAATCTTGTCTAAGGAGCTGTATCTAGACAGTAATATATGGTGTTTGATTTATTTTTATAATGACTTAATGGCTTAAGCAAAAAAAACCTAGCGTAATGCATGTTTAAAGGCACCAATCAGATACCTATTTGCCTGGATTCTTTTTTACTCCCAACTCCGCTCATGCTAATATACTTGATACACATACATTAGATGTAGATAGATGTGGTACTCTAAGAACAGCAATTTTACAAAGAATAATATATCAAGTTGTGTATGATCAGCGAGATACATTAATGGTCCAACAACACTTAATTAATTCTGGTACATATACATTGATACACATACAAATACATATGATATTTCCCATCATAGCATCTTTTGCATATAACCTTCATGGTGCTCAATGATTCCATTCTTTAAATATTCAATTTATAACAAAGACAAAGTTTCCTCCTTCCAGAATCTTTCATCTTAAATTCCTTCAGGTATTCAACAGCCTTAGAAAGCTCTTTACAGATACCAAGTATATTCAAATCATCAAGATATACGCGAATCATAACAAATTCAGATACATGCATGTCTACTCATAAAAATGCATGGCCAGATCATATAAGAACTTTTATAGCCTTCCTTCAACAAATATTTACCAAATCAATTGTGCCCCACGTGCTGTATTTATTTTCATGAAGTAACTTAATTTACTCAGTTCATATTTTGTTAAAACTTGTGATAAAATACACTTACATCTACCATGGGGAATAGACTTGACCAAAAGCCATTTAATCAAGTGAAAACGAAAAATAGTTTAGAAGCAGAAAGAATACTAGTTGGTGGATACAAAGTCTCCATTAATTTCCAAGTCTTCCATGACAATAGTGATTCCATTATAACTATGAGTCTAAGCCTAAAGTATTTCATGATATCAAGTATCGTTTTTGACAAAAGAATACAATTTATATTTTCAAGTAATTAAATTTCCATAATTATCAACACAGATGTAGCCTCTTATACACATTGAATGACAACCTTACAGACATGAGCTCCAGCATGCAACAATAGCTTTATTTGAATTTCATAAATGTAAATATGATTTAAAATACCTTTGAGCATTCTTTTTGTTAAAAATCATTGATAAGTCACATATATTTTAGATGAATCAAGAAATTTATTCTGTCTACTGTATTAGGTGTGAATGTTGGTAAAAGCTAGCTCCCAAATATGAACAGCTTGAAACCAGCTTGAACTAGGCAAAAAAATCATTTTAATTGGAAACGTGCTTTCTTGAAAATTTGCAAGATATATTAAATCAGCTAATTAGTGGGATTTGATAAATTCTTCGTTTTGTTTAATATTTGACTTGATTGTTGGTAATGCACAAATCTAACTAGCTATCTGGTATCCAAAGTATAATATAAGTTTGTCGATATTAATCTTTTATTGACTTCCAAGTCTTCCAATATTTTTGATTTCTATTCGTACTTTTAATAAGTTTCTTGATGTCTTGATCACCACTTAATTTCTTCAAACCAAACAACACATTATGTGCATGGAAGAACGGATTCACAATAATCAAACAAAGTAATTCAATTTCATGACCACAAGTTAAAAAAAAAAAGTTGAACGCATATTGATTCATTATTTCAAGGCTTCTTTTAATTTTCAGGTGTAACAACTAACAAGACTGTAATGCATTTCACAGACTATTTTTTCTAAAAAGATAATACCAAATATTGAATTTAAAGTTACAGAAATTATTGTCTATATATCCGGCTTGACACATACAGTAAATAATAAATTATCTTCTTTTTCTAAAAAAGGTGAATGCTTGTATGTTGAATACTGTGTTTTAGTTTATAAAAGAGTTGATCAAATACAATTGGGTATGTAATGGAGAGAAACCTTGTGCATAAACCACTTATTTTGATCAAGAGAGAACGAAAATAGTCATTCATTGAATAATTGACTTCGAAGTCTTCCATGGTATAATGAGTTTCTGTTTATTTATGTGGCTCTATAAAACAACTAGTTTCTTCCTCATAGCACCCCATCGCTTCATCTTAACAATCCATCTTCTTACTTGATTTTTTCCCAATATCTAACTAGACCACCATACGGTTGATAATGGGGAATCAGAGGGGTTTGGGGCTCGGTTTCATTTTTGTATTAGCTTTTTTGTTTTCCACCACATTTACCTGTTTGGGTGATGGAAATGCCAGTGTGATTTGCTCTGAGAAAGAGAGACTTGCTCTTCTCAAGTTCAAAGAAAGTGTTGAAGATCCTTGTGGAATGTTGTCATCATGGGTTGGCAATGACTGTTGTCTGTGGGAAGGAATCCACTGTGATAGAACTGTTGAGGGCCTTGATCTCAGAGGATATAGTGGCTGCTTCTTAGATAGTAATGAGGTGAACCCGTCTTTGGCAGAGTTGAGCCATCTTAAACACTTGGACTTGAGTGCGAATAATTTTCATAAAAGCCGCATTCCAAAATTCATTGGGTCCTTGAAACAGCTGAGCTACCTCAATCTTTCATATGCTGATTTTCAAGGTATTATTCCTCCCCACATTGGTAATCTTTCTAATTTAAAGGTTCTTGATATCAGTTCATACGAAGATGGACTGATGGTAGATGATATGGCATGGACTTCTGGCCTTTCGTCACTTGGGCATCTTGAATTGAATTCAGTACATCTTGGTGGAGCACAAAAAACGGACACGTTGTTTTACATGATTCCTTCGTTAAAAGTGTTAAGTTTGTCATGGTGTAGTCTTTCCAATGCTGATTTTGGTCCTCTTCTTAATTCAAGTAGAATACTACCCCACATCATACGCCTGGATCTTGGCTTCAATTATTTTGAAGGTCCGCTCCCTGTTTTTTTCCAAAACATGTCATCCCTATCATTTCTAGATCTTTCATCTTCTAATCTTAGTTTGGCATGGAACTTAGCAAACCTGCTAAGCATGATACCTTCTTTATCAGAGCTACATTTGTCAGGTTGTGGGCTTGATAACATTCATCTATCTTCCCCTCATCTTAATTTCAGCAGACTTTCTAACATCCAGCACCTGGTTCTTAGTGAAAATTCAATTGAAGGTGCATTTCCATCTGTTCTCATAAACATGAGTTCCCTAAGAGTACTTGACCTCTCGCAAAACATGTTGAGTTCATTGGCTCCTCTTATGCCTAACCTTCTTGATCTTGATCTTTCCTATAACCAGTTAATCGGTCCCATTCCTACATTCCACATGAATCTTTCCAAACTCGACCTTTCTTTTAATCAACTGAAGGGTTCATTTCCAGAATCCATTGGAAATCTCACAGCTTTAACATATTTGAATCTAGATTCTAATCGGTTAACGGGCCCCATCCCAGCATCTCTAGGAAGACTGGTTTCATTACAATCAGTCCGTGTGTCGTCAAATTTGTTAAATGGGAGTATTCCTGTTTCAATTGGGCGACTTTCGAAACTCCAATATCTCGATTTCTCTAACAATTCTCTAGAAGGAGTAGTTTCTGAAGCCCATTTTGCTAACCTTTCAATGTTGAAGTACTTGGATGCTTCTTCTAACACCAAGTTGACATTCAATGTATCATGTGACTGGATGCCTCCATTCCAGCTGGTAGTTCTTGACCTCAGTTCTTGCAATATTGTAAATGGTTTTCCTCAATGGCTTCGAAATCAAAGGAAACTTGGGTGGGTAGCATTGTCCAAAGCTTCAATTTCTGGACAGCTGCCCACATGGTTGCGGAAGATGCCCATCATTCCTCGCATAGATCTCTCTCACAACAAACTCAATGGGACTTTGATGAACCTCCCTAATGGGGAAACTTATGGTCGGTATATAATTTTGCCGGTATTACTTTTGGAAAATAACCTTTTCAGTGGGATGATTCCAAGGTCATTATGCAGAAGGACAGATTTGGAATATCTTGACCTTTCCAGAAATAGGTTAACAGGTGGAATTCCCAATTGTCTTGAGAACTTGCAAAAGTTGTATACAATGATACTTAGCTCAAATCGGTTGTCTGGTGTCATTCCAAGTAGCATAGCTCTTAATTCGTTATATTGGTTAAAACTGAATGACAATTACTTTGTTGGTGAGCTTCCTCGAGAATTGGGGAATCTACACAATCTAAGTATCTTAGATGTGGGTGACAATAAGTTGTCTGGAAATATACCGGAGTGGATAGGAGTGAAACTTACATCTTTGGTAGTTTTGAGGTTGCATAAAAACAACTTCACTGGAAGAATTCCGAAGTCTTTGTGCAAAGCTGCAAATCTTCAAACTTTGGATGTTGCACACAACAACTTAAAGGGACCCATCCCTCCTTGTCTCGGAGAGTTGAGTGCCATGATTAATAATAGTGGATCTGGGGAAGTTGGTTATTATCTCGGTAATGATGGGATTATTGAAGAGGTCATGAAAGGTGTTGATCTTAAATATACAACAACCTGGCATATGGTTTTTAACATGGACCTTTCCAGTAATCAACTTGTTGGAGAAATACCGGTAGAGCTAACTGCACTTTCCATGTTAGTGGCTCTTAATTTGTCAAATAATCATCTCATAGGGAATATTCCACACACCATAGGAGACATGGCGAAGTTATTTTCTCTCGATTTATCTGGAAACGAGTTGATTGGGGGGATCCCTCCAAGCATATCAGCTTTGACTTTTTTGAGCCATTTGAATTTGTCACACAACCACCTGTCAGGACGAATTCCAACGGGAAATCAATTGCAGACCCTGATTGATCCATCAGTATATGAAGGGAACAAAGATCTATGTGGACCTCCATTGCCTAAGACTTGCCCAAATCACAAAGATCCAACACCAACAACAACAATCAAGAAGAAACATGAAGCAGTTGTTGAGCAGATTAAGGTATGGTTGTTTTATGTGGATGTAATTTGTGGTTTTGCAACAGGGTTTTGGGGTGTTATTGGGGTTCTGTTGTTCAAGAAACAGTGGAGACAAAAGCTTTTCATGTTTGCTGAGGAAACCATGGACAAGATATATGTTGCTGTCGTTGTAAGAGTTGTGAAGATTACGAGAGGAAGAGAAGTTGCATAGATACTCTGGAATTAATGATTGTGTTGCTTTCTAATATCTACTGTACTTTTTTATACTATTATTTGGATTTTCTATTTGTAATATGAATGTTGTTTAAAGGTGTCACTTTTAAAATTCTTGTTAGATTTGGTATTTAAACAAGATCTCAAGTAGTTAGATAAGATTGTTTGAATGAATTCAAAAATATCCATGAGTAGTTCTTGGTTTTCAACATTATTTGATTAGATGTTCTTTTATTAGATATACATAACTATTGTGAGATGGTTTAGGACTGCAGATCTAACTGTGGATCTCCTTGAACTAGAAGTCTATTTATGAATACTGTGGTGCTGATTTTTCTGTTAATCAGATGCTTTTAAGTAGGGGAATCGGGGAGAATACCAATGTACTTTACATATAATAACAATGTACTTTATTTTTTACCTATGTACTTGCATTTTGTTATCACTATGGATAGGTTATTGTACTTTATTTGTTACATATTGTCATTATTGGTAAAGAAAAGTAAATATGATGCTATTATGAGTAAACAATTGTTTCTACGCCGCTATTATGTGTAAAACAAATGTAAGCTCAAGTGTGTTGCTGTTATGAGTTACATATTGCAATTATCGGTAAAGAATATCTCTAAGTGCCTGCTATTATGGGTAAAGAAATGTAAATTATTTCTATTAATTTATGAGTAGAGGATAAAGTACGTTGCCTATATTCGTACAAAGAGTAAAGTATGTTGCTACTTCATACAATTTGCCTCTCAACTAATATGATTTCATGTTCCATTTTAGGGGAATATAATGCAATTATCATATGCCTAGGTGCGAGATCCACTTATTAGCCGATCATATCTTAGGATGATATTTATATATCTTGTAATTATCTATTATATAATTTCCTATTTTATACCCCCCATATGAGGGTATATCTGATTGTATCTTATTTCCTATTTATAGGGCTTTATTCATTAGCAAAGGACATCAATTCAATATCCATAATCGTTGTTATGGTATCAGAGCCTATAAACCCTAACAGCCGAATTTTTTTTCTAAGAACAAAGCCACGGTTTTATCTTCATCTCTTCCATGACAAAAGATGCTTCTGGTTCAGGTGAGGTGAAGGCCATGGCCTTGCGCCCTGCCTACACTGTCACATCACAAACATCCAGACAAAGATCCGAACATTGGATGGCTCAAAAGTCGCGTACTCGTCCTGGACAAAATTGTTTCGTGTTCATGCCAAGGCTAACAAGGTTCTCGATCACATTGATGACACTCCTGCACCGGTTGAAACCGATCTCGGGTACCTCCAATCGGCTGAAATCGACGCGCTTGTCCTTCAATGGATATACAACACCTTGTCTGATGAATTGATGGTCTGCATCTTAGAGACTGATACCACTGCCCAAGCCGCTTGGAATAAACTCAAATCAACTTTTCTCAACAACAAAGGGTCACGTGCAACAGCCCTTGAAAATGAATTCACCGGTCTTACTTTGGGAGCATGTTCATCAATGGAATCTTATTGACAAAAACTTAAAGATCTTGCTGATCAGCTTGGAGATGTTGAGAACCCAGTCACTGAGTCTAGACTGGTCTTACAAATGGTTCGTGGGTTGCCACCAGAGTTTCATGTTGTTGGAGCCTACATCAATCAAAGCTCTCCGTCATTTGAAACAGCTCGCAACATGTTACAACTTGAACAACACAGACAAAAAGCTAGACAAAATCAAACCCACACGGTTCTCGTTGCTCCCACTTCTGTAGGTCACCACAAAACGAAGTAGCTGGTCAACGCAATCAAGGTCAACCCTATAGCAACTACTCGGGCAGAGGTACAGGCACTCGCGGGCGAGGCTTTACTGGTCGAGGACGTGGCAGAAGCTTTCGGGGGACGTGGAGGTCGTGGCCACCAAAACTGGAACCAAGAAAATCAATGGCAGCAAGGATGGAATGGATTGCAAGCATGGTATCCACCGCCATCACCATACCCGTCTCATGGACCGAATCAATCTACAAATCACCGGGCTAATCACACCTATAGGCCCGGACAATATTTTGGACCCACGCCACAACAGGGGCCAAATGGACCTACGATTCAACCATTAGGTCCGACGCCTACTCCCACTCCTCAATTTGTTGGTTATTCCGACTATAGTCCATCAGATTTAGCACAGACAATGCAACAAGTTCATCTTAATTCCAATGATCCGGCATGGTATATGGATTCCGGTGCCTCGACACATCTTACATCTGATCAGGGTAAGATCTCAAGTTCCAAAACTACTTCACCTATAACATCGATTTTTGTTGGAAATGGCTCTAGTCTACCAATTCATGGGTCTGGTCATGCTTCTTACACTACCCCCTCCCATTCATATACTCTAAAAAATATCTTATTTACTCCATCCGTTATTAAAAATCTTTTATCTGTTCGTAAGTTTACTATCGATAATCAAGCATCTGTTGAATTTGACCCATCTGGTTTTTCTATAAAGGACCTCAAGACTAGAGCTCTTCTTTCTCGTCATGATAGCACGGAGATCTTTACCCATTCACCGCACCTTCCAGTTCTACTGCTCTGCTTGCCACTTCTCACGATCGTTGGCATGCTTGTTTGGGTCACCCGGGTGCTCCTGTATTAGATTTACTTTGTTCAAAATTTTCAATTTCTTGTAATAAACCTACAACTTCTTTGTGCAATGCTTGCCAACTATCTTAACATACTCGCTTACCTTTTTATGATTCACAATATGTTACTTATGCACCATTTGGCATTATACATTGTGATCTTTGGACATCCCCAGTCTTAAGCAAATCTGGTTACAAATACTATATGGTCCTTATTGATAATTTCACTCATTATGTATGGGTATACCCCCTCAAATATAAATCTGACACATTTCTCACTTTTACAAAATTTCACAAGCTTATCCAAACGCAATTTAACCGAACCATTAAGTCATTCCAATGCAATCTTGGGGGAGAATTCGACAATAATGACTTTAAATCCTTTGCCCAAACTCACGGTCTCGTCTTCCGTTTCTCTTGCCCTCAAACTTCCCAACAAAACGGACGAGCCGAACGGATGATTTGCCGCATTAATGACATTATCCGTACCCTTCTCACTCATGCCTCTCTTCCCCACTCATTTTGGGTCGAAGCTCTTCACACCGCCACCTATGTTCATAATATCTTTCCTACTAAATGCCTAAATTTTTCCACACCTGCCTTCTCTCTCTATGGTCGCCAACCATCATATGACCATCTCCGCACCTTCGGGTGCACTTGCTATCCCAATATCTCATCTACTCAATCTCATAAACTCCAACCAAGATTCATCAAATGTGTTTTCCTTGGTTATCCGGAAAACTTTCGAGGATATCGATGCTTTGATCCATCTACCGGAAAAGTCTATCTGTCTCGTCATGTTACATTTGATGAAACCTCGTTTCCTTTTGCCAATACCCCTCCCCCTCTACATCTTTTGACTTTCTTCATGACCCCCCTCCCCCTTGATGTTTTTCCCTACTCCACATCCACCAACCCTACTCCACCTTCAACACCAACTCATTCCACCACCCTTACCCAATCTTCACCACCACCTCACTCCACATCCTTATCTCCTTACCCTCCTATCTTGACCTATTCTCGTCAATCAAAAGTCCCATCCACCACCACCGACCCTTTATCAACGCCCATACCTCCCTTCTATACTCCAACTTTACCTACAACAACCCATCCTCAATCCACTCCACCTCAAACTCCCCCTCAACCCCCCTTCCTACTCATCCCATGACCACACGTGCACGGGCAGGAGTAACCAAACCTGTTACCCGTCTAAACCTCCATACCACCTTTACTCCACCTATCTCTCCAATTCCTACATCCATCTCTGCCGCCATGTCTGACCCTAATTGGCTAAGAGCCATGGAAGATGAATTTCGAGCTTTACAGGTGAACAAAACATGGGAACTCGTTCCCCCGACCGACTGACAGCCCAGTTATTCAGTGTATGTGGTTGTTTCGTCACAAACTTAAAGCTGATGGAACACTTGACCGCTATAAAGCACGAATGTTGGTCAATGGGAAATCACAAATTGTAGGTGTTGACTGTTTAGAAACATTCAGTCCTGTCGTGAAGCCAACTACTATACACACAGTTCTTAGTCTCGCAGTCTCATAGGGTTGGCTGATACATCAGTTAGACGTCAAGAACGCATTTCTCCATGGCGATCTCCACGAGATGATTTTTATGCACCAGCCCCCTGGCTTCATTGATAGTTAGTTTGCATTTCAGGTTTGTCGTCTCCGTAAATCTTTGTATGGGCTTAAACAGGCTCCGCGTGCTTGGTACACTCCTTTTGCCTCATTTATTACTTCTCGGGGTTTCAAGAGTAGCATTTGTGATTCTTCGTTATTTGTTTATCAGCACGGTTGTCATCGTGCTTATTTATCACTGTATGTTGATGACATGATCTTGACAGCTTTTGACCCTGATGTTCTCCACAACATTATTACTTCTTTGTCTCAAGAATTTGCTATGACTGATCTCGGGGCGCTTCACCATTTTTTGGGTATCGCGGCTACTCGTGATAAGCATGGTTTATTTTTGTTGCAGGCTTCTTACACTCGTGATATCCTTCAACGAGCTAATATGGCCTCGTGTAAGCCATGTGCTACACCAGTGGATACGTCCACCAAACTCAGTGCCACTGACGGTGCACTACTCGCTGATGGCACTCTCTATCGTACTCTTGCCGGCACTCTCGTACTCTTGTCGGCGCTCTCCAATACCTGACTTTTAAACGCCCCGATATTGCCTATGTTGTTCAAAAAGTTTGTTTATTCATGCATGCTTCGCGCGAACCCCATTTTCAGTTCATGAAGAAGATTTTTCGGTATCTACAGGGTACCACAGACAATGGTCTTCAGCTGGTTGCATCATCCCCTAACACACTTACTGCCTACTCTGATGCTGACTGGGGCGGTTGTCCGACTCGCACCGATCCACTTTGGGATATTGTGTTTTTCTTTGCACCAACCTTGTGTCTTGGTCCTCAAAGCGCCAACCAACGATTTTGCGCTCGAGTGTAGAGGCTGAATACCGTGGTGTTGCTAATGCTGTTTCTGCGACTACCTGGCTGCGTAATCTTTTACTTGAGCTTCATGTTCCACTAAGCAAAGCAACGATTGTTTACTGTGAAAATGTATTTGCAGTTTATCTGTCACAAAACCCAGTTCAACACCAACGCACCAAACATGTGGAAATTGATATCCACTTTGTGTGGGAAAAAGTTCGTCTTGGTCATGTTCGAGTTCTTCACATTCCCGCTTCTATGCAATATGCAGACATCTTCACAAAAGGCTTACCTCGCTATTTATATCAACAATTTCGATCCAGTTTGAGCGTCCGTCCTTCCCCAGCTCAAACTGCGGGGGACTATTAGCCGATCATATCTTAGGAAGATATTTATATATCTTGTAATTATCTATTATATAATTTCCTATTTTATACCTCCCATATGAGGGTATATCCGATTGTATCTTATTCCCTGTTTATAGGGCTTTATTCATTAACAAAGGACATCAATTCAATATCCATAATCGTTGTTACCACTTTCCTCCCAGGCAAGCTTCCATAAGGATTTGTAGAGGTGTCACTGCCCACTTCCATCCACCTGAAAATATTAGGTATCTGATAAAACAATTTAGCACAAATATGCAACACTAAATTAGATCAAGTTTATAGTAAAAATGGAAGGTGTACTTGTCCTCCAGAATACAAGATACTTATTTACACATCGGAGTTGAAATCTTGCAACTACTAACAAAAAAGTGTCAGTGGATGAAAGCTTCAAAAGCTTTGGTAGATCTTTTACCAAGTATATCCTGGTGTAAGAGAATGGAAAACTTATAATGGAGACCAAAATTAATCATGAAATGACCGTAGTTTCTCTTTTCAGTTTAATGTTCAACATTGAGTTTAACCATTTTATAGAACACTAAGTTTATATAAACTTCGAAAAGCAAGCTTAGATACAGAATTACAATGCTCTTTGGTTATGCATTACCCACTTGTACTTTGATCTTAGTCACTAACTGCTAGGTCATATGATCAACGTATATGTTTATTACAATCTGTCTTTTGTGTATATTAAAGTTCTTAAGGTTGTATTTCTTATGCAAAATCTTGAAATCTACATGCTAGCATCTTCTTTAATCTATCCATCTGGACATCTGTGATGAGTAGAAATATGTTCACATGATGCCTTTATTTGTTATATTTGTATATAATTAGTTATTTGTATTATTATTATTATATAAAGTACACAATATTTTCAATAATTGTTAGGTTTGAATAGTATTTTGGATTAAAGTTTAAATAAAACATATTTGTTAATAAGAAGTTTAGAAACTATCCTATGTAGGTTCACGTTTTGGAATTTACTGTATCACATTAATTTAAAGAAGACAAGTGTATTTTCATATGAAAGTTTCAGGCAAGATTATATATGTGAGACTTATTAGTATTTAACAAAAATGTAAAATGAGCTTGGTGGATGGGTTGATTTTATGGTTGTTAGATACTTTACCCTTGTCTCTTGATGGGCGTGGATTTTCGTAAAGTGCAAGTTATTTTGTGAGCTAACTGCAAGAAACAACCACATACTTCCATTTTGTTATGTATTATAGCACCCTACCTTCATTTCTTTATATTACAAAATTATGCTTTCAATCTCTTTTTTTATTAAGAAATTGTACTTTGAAATATCTATCAAATTATAACATTGTACTTTCAATTTGCTTCTTATTAAGAGCATTGCACTCCAAAAAGTCTGCTTGTACAATGGGTTGAAACGGTTTTGATAGTTATGTAGATAAAAACATACGTTACTAGATATGATTTTCTAAATAAAAAAACATGTGAATAGAAACAAATGTAACATCATTTTTACAAGACTATCTAACTACAAGAAAAAAAAAGAACATATTTGACTCTAAACATTCAAGTTATTGCCGATCGTTTTCAATATATTTTGTAAAAATAAGTTTTAAAGATAATTTATATATAAATGACGAATTGCATAAAAGACACTTTGTTTTTATTCTTTTAGATATTGACACTATTTTTTTGTTCTAAACTGAATACTACATTTTCTAATTTTGTTCAACATTGACCAATTCACCAGGATCCTTTTGGGTATCTGGTTACTAAGGCGACACTGAAAAATGCATTGTTCGATTTACGACAAAAAAATTAAATATAAAAATCAAAAAAGATAAAAACTTTTGTGCCAAATGTAGAAAATACAGTATTAAAATCGAAATGTCTTGTTCCAAATTCGGGTAATATATATTATGATTAGTTAAAAAAATGTTACGTAGTGTAAAAAAAATTAAGAAACATAATATCTTTTACTTTGCTATATAAAGTAAAAAAGTAAAAACTAAAGTAATTGTTGATTGCCAAATTACGGTTGTTAATCATGTTATATATTTGGATGGATTAATTGGTCATGACATCTAGTGGTGTAATTGAGTCGAGTCGAGTATTGCCAAGCTCGAAACTCGAGTCGACTAAATAACTCGAGCTCGAGCTCGACTCAAGCCTTAATTTAAAACTTGAATTCGAGCTTGATAATGTAATCGACACTTTCGAGCTCGACTCAACTCAATTAACTACTAAGAAAACAAAATTACATTAATTTACAACATGTATCTGATTAAGCTCGTAAGCTCCACTGGACTTGGCTCTATAATATGTAATTACGAATAAAACAAAGAGTAAATGTGTAAATATTGTTGGAATAGTGTCTAAGGCTGCAACTATATTAGCCAAGTATCTGACCTGATTGTGTATGGTCCTTTTGGGTTGTCTTCACCATAGCAACTTGATAGGATGATTTATTATGAAAGAATAAATATTATTAATATATTATGAGAATAATATAAGGAATAATAATATTGTTATTTGATTAATATAAGTCATAAATTAATTAGTATTAATTTGGTGACTTAAAGAGATTAATTAAATAAGAGGGTATAAACTGTCAATTGTTTGATAGTTACACTTTAGACTGTAAATCCTTATTGGATGAAAGGTGGACGGATTCTAGGGCTAGGGATAGCCTCAAATCGTCCAATGCTTATCTAAGGAAAGGATTTGGATTGCTTTAAGGAAAGATTATCCAACTAGGGTTTAAGGTGAAACCCTTAAGGAGTCTACAAGTATAAATAGACCCCATGACCAAGGGAAATCGACATCTCATCTAAAGTAGAGAACCCCTGGCCGATTTCCTCCTAACCTCTCTCTCAAATCATCCTCTTTGCTATTTGGTGTTTGTAAGCCATTAGAGGAGTGACAATTGTGACTCTAGAGCTCCAAGACAACAAGATCAAAACAAGAGATTCAAAGGTAAACTTCTAGATCTGATTTTGTATTGTTCTTATACATAATTAGTCATTAGAAGTCTTGGAATCAAAGCATGTTTAATTAGAGAAACCTAGATCCAAGCATTAGGGTTTTGCATGCGCACATAGGAAAGTTCTTATGGCTAAAACCCATCAAATATAATAATGCTCGATTAAGCTCATGTGCTTCACCAACCGAGTATACCCTCAAGATCGGCTCAATAGTGTACTCAAGTAGCTCAAGCTCGACTTGACATGAACTGATTCGATTTCGAGTATTTTTCAAGTTGGCCTCATTTGTATTTTATAACAAACACTCTTTTTCTCCAGGAATACAGAATTTTCAGATTTTTGGCAACATTGTTGATCCTAGACGACAGTCAGTTTACTTTTGGTAAGTCGAATATATGTTTTATTTCTTTAATATTTATTAATTTAACTGATTTGATTATGAGCATGGACAACCATAAGCCAATGAGACGCAAGAAAAGAGAGAAGTCAACTGAAAAAGCAAATGACGTGCATCCATATGAAGTTATGCCTGTAACTCTTAGTAACCACCTCGAAGGCAAGATATGAATCTTTTTGTTTATCACAACTGTTATTTCGCTATTTTTTTATGATACTTCTTGGTGTGGGAGATGGTTGTAATTTAGAAACTCTTGAAAGGATCATTGATTCATGCACACCCAAAAGAATGGATATTGCTGTTGGATGTCGAATGTTGGGAGAGTATGTTTATCCACAGAAGATTCTGATGAATCATCACCCAAAACTCATAGTTTTTCTTGTTGATGCTCTGAAGAGATACATGTATGTGTCCATGGAGTTGATGTTCCTTATGTGATGGGTGAAGTTGCAAGGCATAACACTTCCATGGAGACTATCAAAAAAGAACTTACTCACGAGTTCTTTTAATGTTGTGTTTTGTTTTTTTATAATACATAGTATTGGAATGATTATTTGTATTTGACATATGATATTTTTTTTGAAATGAATTATCGTTCTTATGTATGGTATTTTATTTTGTATTATGATAATTTCAATTTGTTGTTTAATTTGAAAATTATTAATTCTATAAAAAATATATACTTTTTAGAACATTTAAAATTATGACACACAATGCGTGTCATCTTCCTTTATGACAGGAATTTAATGATACGCAATGCGTGTCATAAACACGCGTTGTAAGTTTACGACACACAAATGTGTGTCATCTTCCTTTATGGCAGGGCCTTCCTTGACACACAATGCGTGTCGTAAATGTGTGTCGTAATTGCGCGTCGTAAATAGACGACGCGCAAAAGCGTGTCGTCTCTCGTATGACAGGGCCTTCCTTGACACACAATGCGTGTCGTAAATGTGTGTCGTAATTGCGCGTCGTAAATAGACGACGCGCAAAAGCGTGTCGTCTCTCGTATGACAGGGCCTTCCTTGACACGCATTTGCGCGTCGTCTGAGTGTTTTACGACACATATTGCGCGTTGTAAAAGGTTGTTTTTCTAGTAGTGACAATTACGTCAAAGGGAATTAGGTCAGGCCTTAGGCTAGCCTAATTAACGCCTAGCTAGCCAGGAGTTGGACGAGGCCGCCGGGAGGTGCCATGCGAGGCTGGCAAGCGCATATGAGGCAGGGCTGGGGGGCGCACACTTGAAAATGATGGCAAGGGACCGCCAGGTCGGGCCAACATGAAAGTCCCCAGCAAGGCTGGCAAGGGAGTCCCCAACAAGACTAACAAGGAAGCACCAGGCAAGGCTGGCGCGTCAATGCTATCTAGGCCATGCTAATAGACCATATATCATT
Organism: Lactuca sativa; assembly: GCF_002870075.4. Classification (NCBI taxonomy): domain Eukaryota; kingdom Viridiplantae; phylum Streptophyta; class Magnoliopsida; order Asterales; family Asteraceae; genus Lactuca; species Lactuca sativa. Next base: position 302,490,059 of record NC_056630.2, on the reverse strand, counting down.
AATTCCCCCCAGTACGAAGTTATTAGTACACGACTAATGATATTGGACTGGACTCAGTTATATAAACCATGTGTCATCAGGCTGGCAAGGGAGCGCAAGGTCGGGTCAGCAAGAGTGTCCTCGGCAAAGCTGGCAGGGGAGTCCCCAACGAGGCTGGAAAGGGAGCGTCATGCGTGGCTGGCATGCCAGGGCTCTCTAGACCATGCTAATGGACCATATATCAGCAAGTCCCCCCCAGTCCGATGTCATTGGTACGCGGCCAATGACATTGGACTGGACTCAATCATATAAACCATATTTCATCAAGTCCCCGAAGTCCAGTGTGATTGGGTTGCTAACATTCGGATCAAACTAGACAAAGCACCAATATATCAAAGAATGAAAAGAAACGGCTGAACCTTGCTCACGAGAGTCGTGGTGGTGCAATGAGTCAAAGATTGCTTAGACAGCTTAGCTGACTTGATAGTCCTTCAATGAGAGGAGTGCGATCCGGCCGGTGATGTCGATAAAACGTCGTGTCGAGGTAGCTAAGAAGTGTAACCTCACCAAGCAGTCTCTGAGACTGTTATTCGGCGTAGATGTTGTGTCGAGCTTCGAAGTCTGTAAATAGATGCAACGTACTTGGTCCGTGATTCTCACGTTCCAGCCACAATTAAAAGTTTTTAATAGAAATAAACGCTCTGAGCGTCGTGCGAACGCCCTGGTGAAAGGGGACGAGACCCACAGTCAACACCAGGTGGGGAGTAATATTTCTATGCCTACTAAATGGGAACTTTGAGTGGCTGGTTAACGGTAGGGGTGCAAACCAGCCGAGCCGATCCCGATCCTGGCCAGGCTCGACTTGGGCTCGTTTAAGTTATATGAGGCTCGAGCTCGAGCTCGGCTCGATTCGAGCTTTCTTTTACTGACCTCGGCTCGAGCTCGTAAAGAATTATATAAGCTCGGCTTGGGCTCAGGCTCGGCTCATTTTCCGTTTGATGTGCCTAAATAAGCTTAAGCTCGGCTCAAGCTCGTTAAGAAGCTCGTTTACTAATACCCAAAATCCATAATTTCCCAAATATTTTTTTATTTTAATATATGAAAATAATAAGAAATTATATTATATAAAGGCTCGTTTAGGCTCGCGAGCCTAATCGAGCTTAGTGACATAGGCTCAAGCTCGAGCTCGTTTAATAAACAAGCTTAATATTAAGCTCGAGCTCGGCTCGGGCTCGTTTAAAACTGGTTTCGTATCAAGCTTTTAACGAGCCGATCCCGAGTAGCTTGGCTCATTTACACCCTAGTCAGCGGTGCACACTTTGCAAGTCCCCCGCAAATGCTTTATAGACCGAGCTTTGCTCCGCGAGTTTGCTGTTGGCGAACTCTACATGTCGCGGCGCTTGAGCGATTATCTTGAAAAGACAACTCGATCAAATAGTTAGTTTTTTTCTTTAAATCATAAACTAACTAATTTTTTGGGTTCTTTTGAAATGCTTCACGAGTAGCAGTAGTAGCGTACTACTCTTCTCCCTCCTTTATTTTTTGAAAATGTTGCATGGACAGGACCGCATAAGCGAATCTTGAAATTTTTTTGATGGGATTGCAGTATGCGTGGCGCTGGCCGACTGAGTGTTAAATAAAATTAGCTTGTTTTATTGTTGTTGATGCAACCCAATAAAATGAGAAGCCCGCTTTGAAGGGCCTAAAATAAACTAGTATAGGCCTATTTATCATCGGAGCCAAGGATAGATCTTGGCAGCTCATTCCCAATTTGATGAATTTTTCTCAACTATTAGGCCAAACTCATTTTATTTATTTATTTTTCTTTTGAAAATGTTGAGTAGGACCGGGTCACTGTGACTTCTTCTGAAACTGAATTTTGTTGGATAAAATCATGGCCTTCTAGTATAGAGCCACTATTTTATTTTGCATAGCCGACTTGTTTTATTTGTTGATGTGACCCAATAATCTGAAAACTTTAAAAGAAGCCCAACATGTCCTAGTAGCATCCCAAGACGCCAATGTTGCATCCTAATAATTAATAGGATCCCAAACTTTTTATTGGAGAGTCCCAAGTAGGGGTGTCAAAAAAACCCGAACCCGATCAACCCGACTCAACTCGAACCCGAATAAGGTAATTAGGGTCGGGTTTAATAGGGTTAAAACTCTTAATCGGGTTATTTGGGTTAACCCGACTAACCCGAATTATTATTAGGGTCGGGTTTAGGGTTGATTTTTTCAAAACAATTCGGGTTTCGGGTCAACCCGACTAACCCAAATTATTATTAGCGTCGGGTTTAGGGTTGATTTTTTCAAAATAATTCGGGTTTCGGGTCAACTCGAATAACCCGATTAAGAATTTATTACCAATTTTTTTTTACTGCGTTGAATGACATGAATTCAAGATCCTATGAGATTTTACAACTAATACATATTTCTTATTTAAACAAACCAGATAGTAAAATTACTATGTATCGAGATGTATAAAATGACATAACTTTCCTATCTTCTTAATGTAGTACGGTTGTGTTGTAACAGTTTTACGAATTTTATTTACTGTTTACATTACTAATATGGTAAAAGAAACTCCAAAAATTCATATCGTATACCAACTTTACAATTTAAGTCCCTATACATGTGGATTATGTATTAAAATAGCACAACATAAATTCATTTTACATTTCAACCTCAACCTGACTAACCCGATTAACCCGACCCTACAAACCCGAAACCTGATTAACCCGAACCCGACTAACCCGTACCTTATTAGGGTCGGATTTCGGGTGAATATTTTCTCTAAAAAAACCCGACTAACCCGACTCGTTTAACCCGAAACCCGATCGGGTTAACCCGATTAACAGCCCTAGTCCCCTAGTCCCAAGCTTGTTACATTAAGTGCATTCGGGTATAGGGTTACATTTATGGCCCAATATATCTTTTCCTTTTGTTCAGAATTGGGGAAAAGGAAATCCGTATATTGGTAACTGACTTCAAACAAACATATGTGTTCTTTACTGGAATCGCATCAAATGTGATCGGGTGGCCCTGGTGGTTCGCTGGTATTGTGACTCCAGCTGGTGGCAGTCGTTCAGCGACCGGAGAATACTCTCCATTTTCGTTATTGGAGATCGTGGCCCGTAGAAGGATATTGGGGCTTTTGGCATGGTTGTACAGGTTTGTTATTCCCTCGCTTGAAGATGGCTTGCGGGGATTGTGCTGACGACCCTTCTCCCCCTTGATGATGGCGATGCTTGATTGTGCTGAAATTGATCGGTGATATGTTAGCTACTGTCGCACGGGGTTACGAGTGGTTTGGAGGTCACTGCTGGTTGGATGGGGCATTCGACCGATTAGGTTGTAGCTTCAGGTACCGGCAACACCGGTATTCGGCTGATGGTGACGCTTCAGTTGCTGTTGTTGGGTGTTGATTTGGATCAAGAAAGTTGGAAAATAACCGACAGCAAGGGTGAAGGTCGCTGACCTCCACAATTTGGAGCAACCAGTTGTGGGTTTTATTTCTGAGATTGTTGTTGGTCCATTGGAAGGGACGATCTGGGTTATTGGCGTATTTCCCAGGAGTGTTGACCAAATGGGCTATGGTTTTGCTTTTGACTTTTGTGTATACATCTATACTCCCCTCTCTTTTCTTTTTTTTCTTTTTTTTTTTTTACAACTAATGTGAATACAAATGACCATTCTTCCAACTGTGACATATTTATGAGATTTTTTTTACCAACTAACAGTAAACAAGGATAAGTTTTTGGTGATGTTTTTTAACTGATGGGTTTTGATAGACGAGATAAACCTTTTTGTGGGTGTGGGAAGTGTATAAGAAATGTAGCTGGGTTTACAAACATATGTTGCAAGGAGTGAAGCTGTTTTTAGAAAGTCTTAACTAAAAGTGATTTTCTGGTATTATATGGACTGAAAATGAGGAACAAACTCATAAAAATTTCTTTTCTACTAAACTTTCTAAACAAACCACAAAACTATAAACAAAAATCGGATCTGACAGGGTTTTTGTAAGCTTGAAAGATGTTTGAAAAAAAAAACAAGAGCAAATATACAGATCTGAGGAGATTTTTGCAAACTTTAAAAATGTTTGAATGATGATCAATCGTTTAGATCTGAACTAAAACGAGGTGGATCTATAGATATGAGTTGAAAATAGAAATCAAAATCCATAGATCTGAACAAAAACACTAAGTAGATAAAGAGACCTGACAGATAGAACACATTAGATCGAGAGATCCGAGGGGTGGCTAATTAGATCTAAGCAGATCTTGGAAACAGCCAACGGATCTAAACAAATGGTGCTAAATATGAACAGATCTTAGAAAACCTGAGCTGAAACGCAACAGATCTGAACAGATTTCCGCAAGAAAGAGATTATCGCTTCTCGTTTAAGTCCAGAAATGCGCCAAATGATGCCACTTCGGCTCCGACCACCTGCTCTGAGAAAGTGCTCCTGCGCCAGAGATAAATCTGCGAGGTTACAACAAACAAGGCCGTTAGAGCCACCCCAAGGACTGTGCCCTGGGAGCGGGCTCCGACGGTTAAGTTAAATCATCTGATATATCTGAGATGGTTCTCTTTATCTAGAGAGAACCATCTTGGTGCCAGTGTTGGGGGTAGTGTGTGGTGGCTGACAATTGAGGGTGGCGATTGAGCCACCCGACCGGAGTCTAGGGCGGCAACTAAGCCGCTGGGGAAGTGATCCTTCTCCATGGAGAAGATATTGTTCATTATATATGGTATAATTGGGTCAAAGGGAATTAGGTGAAGCCTTGGGCCAACCAAATTAAGGCCCAACTAACAAGGAGCTGGGCGAGGCCACCCTGAGGCGCCGGGCGAGGCTGACGAGAGTGCACTATGCTAGGCTGGCAGGTACGCACTAGGAAAGGCCGGCAAGGGAGCGTCAGGTCGGGCCAGCAGGAGAGACCCCAACAAGGCTGGTAAGGGAGTCCCCAGGCCGGGCCAGCAGAAGAGTCCCAGCAAGGCTGGCAAGGGAGTCCCCGACAAGGATGACAAGGGAGCGCCAAGCGAGGCTGGCGCACCAGCAAGGGAGCGTCAGGTCGGGCCAGCAGGAGAGACCCCAACAAGGCTGGTAAGGGAGTCCCCAGGCCGGGCCAGCAGAAGAGTCCCAGCAAGGCTGGCAAGGGAGTCCCCGGCAAGGATGACAAGGGAGCGCCAAGCGAGGCTGGCGCACCAGAGCTATCTAGGCCATGCTAATAGACCATATATCATCAATTCCCACCAGTCTGATGTTATTGGTACGCGGCCAATGACATTAAACTAGACCTCAGTCATATAAACCATGTGTCATCAGGCTGGCAAAGGAGCGCTAGGCGAGGCTGACGTGCCAAAGCTGTCTAGGCCATGCTAATGGACCATATATCATCAATATTCTCAATATAACACACACACACACACACACACACACACATATATATATATATATATATATATATATCACGTGCTCAACCGTATCATATTCTCAATATAACATCTCCATATATATATATATATATATATATATATATATATATATATATATATATATATATATATATATATGTGTGTGTGTGTGTGTGTGTGTGTTATATTGAGAATATGATAAGATTGAGCACGCGAGAATGATCGTGGAGCAATCGTTAGTTTAGGACATCATAGACAATTTACAATATTATTCAATATGAACACTTTATCTGTTAGTGGTTTGCCTCGACCTTCGAGTTTAGTATAGTCCAGATAACCTGCTTGATCGAGCTATTCGATTTTCTTTGTGAATTGAAATGGCTAAGTGACATCCATCTATTTGAGTCTAGTAAACAGGTTCAAACAATTTTTACTAGTTCTATCACAACGGCTTTTCCTGGTTTTAAGAAAAATTATATGGTTTGATATGGTCTAGAAATTGGCAGAAAATTCGTCGATGTTGAACCGCTCTCGTACACATTACTAATTCGACCAACCGATTCAATCTCAATTTGAAAAACATTGCTTACATACATTAACCATAAATGACTCAATAACCTAAATTAATCGATAATAATACTTATGCTATTTCTGGAAAATGAGCAGATAGGTAAAAGGCTAGTTTTTAACTAATGGGCTAATTATTTGCTGATAAAAAAAATAAAGTTTGGTAAAATGTATTTGGTAAACTATCTGAAATACATAAAATAACTTAAAATTGGCATGTAGAAGAGTGATATTTTTATAATTAATAAATGGTATATTGTTAGAACATATTTGAAAATTTCAAAAAGTTGCTTTAAATGCTAATCAGAGTAACTTTTTAGTAAACTAATTTATAAAAATATGATCATTGTTTTAGTTAAAAATCAACCAAATCGTATGAGAGGCTGTAGTGTTATGGTTGATGTGATTAACGAAATTAGAATAATGTTACCCAAATGGGTTACAAGGAAAGCCCTTGATACTTAATTGGATCTCCGACGTAAAACCTTGTAAGGTGATAATAATCACCTGCCTTGTTTTATTTTATTGATTTGGATGAAAATTACAGAAAATTGATGAAGATACGAATACAAGTGTTTCAGTAGCTTAAGTTGTCTAAGGTGTATGAAGATTGTGCCTATTGTGTGTGTTTAACTAGTGTATATATAGTCTAGGTTAAGTAATTAAAAGTCTGATATTTTAGGGATCTTGTTGAGTTTGTATTTACAACGTGCTTTGACTTGGTATTCCCAAGTTTTAAGCTCGGTTGAAATGTTTCTTCATTGTGAATGAGTCTTATGTTGACCACTTTTGCACATGCGAGAAATAAACAAGAAATATATCCATTAAACTTGTTAGGAAAAAATAATCGCTATGTTCAGGATCCTGATGTGTGTTCGGGATCCTAAGACTCCTTTATGATCCGGGAGACTAGATAGATTTAACGATCGTTAGATATATTTGAGACCTGGGATGCTGGATAGGATTGAGGATTTTAGCCCTAACAATATCCCCCAAATTATACCTACAAAATATTTGAATTAATTTCATGTATTTAAAGTGTATAATTTAGTTAATTGGTAATAAAGGATTTGAAATTCAAACTATAATGGATAGAATCGTAACCATTCAAAAGGTATGATTATGTTGTCAAATCTCTTTTCTTTCCTCTAAGATCTGCGTAAATAGGGTTTAATAGTTATCGATCTTCTGTTACTTTTTCACCTATCTTTCAAGCATTATCAATTATCTTGAAGGTAAATTTCTTATTCCTTTCCTCTCATTTTTCTTTTTTGATGATCATAGGTAAAACGACACCCTGTTCTCACTTGATCATCCTTACTCTTCCTGACATGGACTTCCTCAATCAAAAGATTATGTCTTATGAGGGGACTTTCTCTTTTGATTATAACGACACCGATTCCTTGAAATCGATAGGACCTTTTCATGTCGACGTCAGTTTTAAGCCTTTTGATGCTAAGGCCAAACATAACTTTGCCTCTTCTACTTGGGTTTGTTTTCTTGAATTTCCTTCTCCTTGGACTTGACATACCCTAGTTTTGGCATCATCTATGAGTTCTTTGAAGTTACAAAAATTTCTTATTTTCAAACTATTCCTATGATCTGGAGGAACCTTTTTTAGATCAATTGGATGAACTAGTCTACAAACATTGACATGGTGTTACCTAAATTGGCCGATGTTTATTATCCTCTAACTTTTGGATCTTCTCATTTCCTGCTCAAACTCAAAACAAACAAATCACATTTAACTTTGAAAACAAAAAGACGGTGCCTGGAAAGAAATTTTTTTCTTTGTGAAACAGAACTCTATGCAACGATGATCTCCAGCCAATAAAATAGGTTAAAAATGATAGGATTTTATTTAATTATGATAAGGATCCTAAAATTCAAACTTATTTTGTTTGTTTTGACACAACTTTCAAGTTCTAGGATGTTGTTCAAGATGCTGAAGATACTAAGGACAAGATTGAAAGCATTCTTGCTTTTCCTGAGCCTGAAAGATCATGAATGTTTAAGCATTCTAGCTTCCAATAAGGTTCTTCCACAACTACTCTAATGCCTACTGGTAAGGATCCTTCTATTTAATTTTTTCATTTCTGGGATCTCGAACCCGTGAGGGTTCTTTGCAATTTTCAGGATCTAAGGCTACACATTTAAGTGCTGGCTTCTACCTCTCAAAACTTGATGAGGCCATTTCTAGTGGCCAGCTCTTGGCAAGAAGGAGAATACATCCTCCTGGAGCACGCCTTAGATATCAAGGAGGTGATTGTTGAGGTTAAGAGTAGCGCCGATGAAGCCATTAGGGAAATGAAGATTAAGTTAGCGAAGGATGTGGCGAACATAGGATCTTGGAATTTAACTCATTGGCATGAAGTTCTGTCCAAGTTAACTGGAAGGCACATTAATGTCATTCATGATCCTGCAGAGAAGAAGAAAAGAAGGGAGTAGGAGAAGAAGGAAACAGAGATACCTCGATTGGGGGTGATCAAAGCTTCAATTAGGTTTGATTAATTTTTAAAACAGTTTTAATTTTGTGATATATAGAACAATGCTTTCTTTTGTTGGGTTGGAGGGCAACCCCTTAAAATTTGATGCTTTGGTTTTTCTTTTTTCTTGCATGGTTGCTTTGGTTGTAGAAATAGGATAATAAATTTTTCAAAAGATTTCTAGATAATTAAGTGCCTAATAAGTTTAGAGTTTATACAAACTATTAGGATCTTAATAATCTGAAATAAATAACCATCTGATTGGGATCCTGTAATATCCAGGATCTTTAAAATTTATTTAAAGAATATTGAAAGTTTTTGCATAAATTTTTGAAAGAAAAAGAAATGTAAATGACAATCTTAGGTGTAAGGATAGATAGAACCTAATGTCAGCCTAAACTCCAATTGATCTTTTGGTCATCTCTCTGAACATTACTTTGGATAGGTTTTATCATCTTGAAGAGAGTTCTTCCAATTATGTTTTTGGGAGATGATCCCAACCTTAGAATTTACTAGGAACAGTCCGAACTCAAGTAATACTGGGAAATATCCCATATAGTAATTCACTAGGGAACATCTCAACTTAGAGTTTTACTGGGAAAAATACCAACTTAAGAAATGTTGGGGAAAATGGCTTCTTTAGATAATAACTTGTGACACTCGGTTTCATATTTGCTTCCATGTAAAGGGTTGTGGCCCAATTATCAATTGCCATGACGCTTAGGGCCTTATGGAGAGAGAATTTGGCCATTTTCGAATGTGGGTATTATGGTTTAAGTGATCCAAGTGCTCGATGGTCTCTTTTGTGACATCCCCATTTTCACAGCCAGAAAAGACCGATTTTGTTTAGGCTTTATAAAAATCAGAGTACCTCTTTTAATAAAAATGTTGCAGAATTTGTTCCCAGTAAAACATGATAAATACGTTATCAAAACACTTCCGAAGAAAAGTATTTTTATTCATTTTTAAACATTTGGGATGTCATCGTCAATACAGAAACATAAGCATAAATAGAGCTTATATTCATTATCACTAGTGATTTATATCTCCTTAATCTCTCAGTGTAATGTGACTTCATATCAACACCTATGATATAAATAAACTGAGTGGGTCAGGTTGGGAAACCTGGTGAGTACATAGGGATTTCAATCCCACAATGTTATACCATATATATAGTTTAAAACTCACAAAATATACAATTTCACCATATATATAAACAACTCTTATCCCACCTCGTCGATCCTCACAACGAGACTATCCATACTCTCCGACCTAAGATTAACCGTTTTACCTAATCCATACTCTCGGATCAGAAATGAACGACTTTACCTAATCCATACTCTCGGACTAGGGACGAATGACTAATCCATACTCTCGGATTAATGATGAATGATTATGCCTAATCCATACTCTCGGACTAGGGACAATGACTATGTCTAATCCGTGCTCCCGGATCAATGACATATACTAAGGTTTTATTCTCTGAGTATAATTCACTCGTACTCGTAAGAAAACACTACCCAATATTCCTCATAATTAATTTAGGTTTACTCTTTATCCTAAATCAGCATATATAATCAGGTATGTTCTTTAACAAGTATCTCAGGCAACATCAAATAATTCGCACATAAACATATATTTAGTACTTCAATCGATATTAGTATTAAAATCATGTTCATGAGAGGGACTATGCACTCACACATAAACTCTTCAACAAATATTTAACTCTTTAACATATATTTAATACTTTAATTAATACTTGTATTAAAATCATGTTCATGAAAGGGACTATGCACTCACACATAAACTCTTCAACAAATATTTAACTCTTTAACATATATTTAATACTTTAATTAATACTTGTATTAAAATCATGTTCATGAAAGGGACTATGCACTCACACATAAACTCTTTAACAAATATTTAACTCTTTAACATATATTTAATACTTTAATTAATACTTGTATTAAAATCATGTTCATGAAGGGGACTATGCACTCACACATAAACTCTTTAACATATATTTAACACTTTAATTAATACTTGTATTAAAATCATGTTCATGAAAGGGACTATGCACTCACACATAAACTCTTTAACATATATTTAACACTTTAATTAATACTTGTATTAAAATCATGTTCATGAAAGGGACTATGCACTCACACATAAACTCTTCAACAAATATTTAACTCTTTAACATATATTTAATACTTTAATTAATACTTGTATTAAAATCATGTTCATGAAAGGGACTATGCACTCACACATAAACTCTTCAACAAATATTTAACTCTTTAACATCTATTTAATACTTTAATTAATACTTGTATTAAAATCATGTTCATGAAAGGGACTATGCACTCACACATAAACTCTTCAACAAATATTTAACTCTTTAACATCTATTTAATACTTTAATTAATACTTGTATTAAAATCATGTTCATGAAAGGGACTATGCGCTCACTTGATAAAGTGGTGATTCCGAACTCAGACAGCGCTTCACTTCTAAAAAAATAATTTCCTTTGACGAAACCTAGTATTATTACGACTAGAGTTTAGCCTATTATTCGCCGAGACTAATTAATAGTCTAGCTATTATTACTATTATATAAGCGTTAAACAATACTTATATAACCCATAATAACATACCAATTACTTATTATAAGTTCTTAATAAAGTTACTATAATTAAATAAAAGATATATTAAAAATAGCGTAGACATAGCTCACTTACAGCGGGTTTATAGAAAACCGGGCTTTGCTTGGAGCAGCGTTCCCGAGCCGAAAAGCTCTTCTTCTCGGAGCCGTCGAGCACTCCGGGGCTTTCGCCTCGTGCTAGGGAGGTTCCCTAGGCTTTTCGAGGGGTTTCGGGGCTAGAGAGAGGTTCTAGAGAGAGAGAGAGAGAGAGAGTAAAGAGAAGAAATAATGGGAAAGGTGTGAAGAAAATGAGGGTGGGAGAGGTTCTATTTATAGGGTGAAAATGGCTAAACTTGGTGCCACATGTCACCATCTAGTGGCAAGACTTGGGGAGAAAGCAATGGCCAGATTGTGCCACATCACCCATTTTTGCACAGCACACTTCCGACTTCTAAAATCCGTAACTTTCACATATGACCTCCGTTTTGGACGTTCTTTATATCCACACGTAGGTAAAAATAAGATCTACAACTTTCATTTTGACTCCGTCGGCTAATTATCGACCGATCTTAAATTTAACAGTACGAGAAGATTATACTGTTAAATGTCCGCGTAAAATTCACAACTTTTACATACAGACTATGTTTTCGTCTGTCTTTTTACCGTTGAGTTCCTATTAATGAGATCTTCAATTCTCATTTAGGTCACGTAGGCCAAAAACCGCTCGAACTAAAATTCGAGTTTCGGGCCATGCACTGCTATGCCAAATTTTAGAAAATTCATAACTTCCTCATACGAAGTCAAATTTGGGTGTTCTTTTTTTTGTATGTTCTCGGTTTAACATATACTACAACTTTTATTTGGATCGATAAGGCTAAAAATTCCTTTACCAAAAATTCACTATTTACGTCTCCCGGTGTCCTGTCGGTTTTGCCGTAAAACTTCGACGGGCCATAACTTCTTCGTTATAACTCAGATTTCGGCGTTCTTTATATATACGGAACCCTTGAGATGTATTATACAACTTGGTTAAGATTATTATTCTAAATAATATTTTGTCAAAAAGTCGTTTCCGACCCCTATTATCTCTAAATTGACTAGCCTGGATCTACGGACGTAACATCTTTGGAGGCCCAAGGTATAATCATACTTTGATAACTCGGTCCTTTATGGATTTTAGGTTTTGTTCAGGAGATTTTAAGGCTTGGGTGTGTTATTAGAAGTTTAGGGCTTCTCACCACATTTCCTTCGATATAAGGTTTGTTGGAAACAGACCTAAGATAAGGAAGTTAAGATATCTTGAAGATGTTGGTAGGAATGGCCCTTATTAAAAAAGGCTTGTGTTTTAGTCCAATGCGTGCTTGTCACAAGGCACGTACCTGGGTGAGTACGCCCAATGTAATGATCAGATTTCCAAACCCTAATTCTAGGTTTGAGCACTATTTAAATATCTTTATGAGATCAAGGCTCTTTCGTTTCTCAGCCTCCATTGCCTTCTAGTCTCATTCAGGAAACCGTAATCTCATTTTGAGTGTTTGAGAGATCTAAGTGTGCTTTTTGGTGTGTTCTTGCTCTTTTTCAAGAAAAAGGTGCTTGGTACTAGCTTGTGGTTCAAAGGCAGACGTTTAGATCCAGACTTTTTGCTTTATTTCCAGCTCATTCAAGGTATAAAGTTCTCATATTGACTTCTTATTATGAAAGTTTGAGTTTAGGGTAAGATTAAGGGTTTTATGGTGTATTTTAGTTCTCCTTGTGAGTTTGAGCCATTCCAGGAACTTGGAGTGATAGATCTTGCCTCTTCTAATGTTGTTAGTCCATAAAAATGCTTGTTTAATGTTTAGAAATGGTCCATGCATGTTTTAGATGGATTATGTTGTGTCTTAATGGATTAAGTTGGTTGTTGGGATCCAATTGAGTCATGTAAATGCATAAAGGTGCCTACTTTATGCATTAAGAGCTTAGTTGGAAGGTCTTATGAGTTCTGAGGTTTTTATGCAAGGACATAATGGATTAAGTCGTAGTTTGAATTTTGGAAAAGTTTTGGTTATGCCATGCGTAACTAATTGTACGCCCAACGTACAAAGCTATGGTCGCGATCTGGATTCCTTGAGTACACCCAATGGCTGATCATACGCCCCACGCTCGGCGTAGAGTTGGGCTTAGTGTGATTTTGGGCTTCGCACCTTTGGGCCACTTTATTGGACTTGTTGTTTTGGGCCTTTAGGCCATTTGAGATTTATTATTGCACTAAGATAAGTTTTGGGCTTGAAGATAAGGCCTACATGGAGTTGGGCCTAATTTTGCAAATTAGGCCATCAGTGGGCCTATATGGATCTTGTAGGTTTGAGCCTTTTTGGTTTTGGGCTTGGGCCTCAGTTTTGGTTCTTGTTGGGTAAAGGGTAAGATGGTCATTTAACCCCATGTATGGATTATGGATAATAGTTTGGAACCCAATTGCTAATTGGTTGTTATTTTGGTATTGATAGCTCGAGAAGTCGTCAGGGCAATAGCTAGGGATTTCTTTCAATGAACTTATGCATTTGAGCTAAGTCTCCTCACTATTATATGGGACGAAGGCACCAATGTCGGCTTATTTAGTTGAAGTATTATAGGAATACCTAGGGGTAACCCTTGGCAGTTTGTATGAAAAACCATGAGGCGGCTCCTGGAAAACTGTATGCAAGACCAAAATCTGAACTCTTGCAGTTAATTGGTTAAGTAGTGTAGATTGTATGCTAGTTGTATTGTTGATTCTTACATGAAAGACCTGGAGGTGGCTCCTAGGACTTGTTTGTAAGACCTAGGGTTTTAGCCCCCGGCCTGGCAAGGAAGACCACGAGGCGGCTCGCAGCATAACGACAAGACTATGGTTGGCATATAGAACTTATATTGATTTTTTTGAATATGTTGGACATGTATGATTCATATAATATGTATGGTATGTGGTACTTAGGGAAACACGCTAAGCTTTGTGCTTACAGTTGCTGGTTCATGGTTTCAGGTACTTCTGGTTCGAAATGGGAGGGCCTGACTTAATCACAGAGCACACACATATGTTTTTCCGCAACTTATGATTTTGGGAGTTACTCTGAGAATTTTTTAAATTTGGAATACCTTAATATTTGGATAAATGTAACTGGATGTTTTAATTCATATATTGAAAATGAATTTTTTACTGTTGATTTTTAGGATGTTACAAGTTAGTATCAGAGCCTTGGTTTGAGGGATTCAGGTATACTATCGGGTGTGCCTAGACTCAAACTGAGGGTTTGGTGAATTTTTTTATAAAATAAACATTTAAATAAAAATAAATTTCTAATCAAAGAAAGGGGTGTGATATGTGCAATCGGTCGAGCTCAAGTAAGTGGTTCCTAGAATACCAATACATGTTTATTATCATATATGCTATGACTATGATAATTACATGCTAGATTAGGGCTAAGGATCCGCTCAGTATTATATGATAGGAGAGTTTCCTTTTTATGCCCGATTGTATGAGCTTTAGAATTCCATTCTAATATGGATTCCAGATGAGTGGATAAAATTCTTGGTTAGTGTATGTTGGTTAGATTTTTTTTCTGTTGTCTAAATCTTTCTTGCTTAGTGCTTTGTGGGACTCTTAGTGATGTGAATTGACTGCTAAGTGAATATGCTAAGTCACATGTAGCACAAGGTTAAATAATCTTAGAGGGATTGATTTCATCCTATTGCACAACTCTTTCTTGAGTACAACCATTCTAGGGTTGAGTCTTTTACTCCAAGGATTATCTTATCTCTATTGCATGTGACTATATGTAACGCCCGTAGATCAGGGCTAGTCAATTTAGAGACGATAGGCGTCAAAAATGAATTTTTGATATAAGATTATTTAGAATGAATAATCTTAACTAAGTTATAGTATATGTTACAAGGATCCCGTACATATAAAGAATGTTGAAATCCGAGTTATGACGAAGAAGTTATGACCTGTCGAAGTTTCGCGACAAAACTGGCACAACGTTGTGTGACATAAAAAGTGAATTTATGATAAAGTGCTTTTTAGCCTTAGTAATCTAAACAAAAGTTGAAGAGTTCGTTAAACCGAGAGTGTGCATAAAAAGAACGTCTAAATCTGACTTCGTATGAGGAAGTTATGAATTTTTCGAAATTTAGGCTTAGCAGTGTACAACCCGAAGTTCGAATACGAGATCGAGCGATATTTAGCCGAAACAATCTAAACGAAAACTAAAGATCTCATCGTTAGTAGTCCAACGGTAAAAAGACAGACGAAAACGGACGTCATATGAAGAAGTTATGATTTTATAACGAAGTTTTCCTGTCCCGGCCTACTAAAAATAATATAATAAAAATAAAGTCAAAATTAGCCAACGGAGTCTAAATGAAAGTTGTAGAGCATAGTCTCACCTACGCGTGGATATAAAGAATGTCGAAAACGGAGCTCATATGCGAAAGTTATGAAATTTTGAAGATTGTGGCACACATACCAAAGCTTATCCGAAGCGTATGCCCAGCGTAGCGCTTAGTACGCCCAACGTACTCCGAAATTACGCCCAGCGTAATCCCAGTTTCAGCACCCTATAAATAGATGTCGAGGGCTGCTGATTTCTTTTGTTCAAACTCTTCTTTCTCTCTCATTTTTGCATCTTTTTGCGTGCAAGAAATATCCCGAAGCCTCGGTATCATTCCCGAGCCTCGAAGCAAGTCCCAAAGCCTCGAAGATCCCTAGGAGTAAAGTTTCTGAGCCGAAGCTCTGCCCGCGAGAAGCCGATTTTTGTGAAGATCTTCCAGATCTACCGAAGAATACTACTTCTACAAGTCGTAACGTTGTCCGATCATCTTTTGATCAAGTGAGTGTATAGTCACTTTCTTCTTACACATAAATATTAAGTATTTGCTATGAAATACGTGTTATGTGTGTATATATTTGTTGTTTATTTGAGATAATTTTGGAATGGATAAATTATATAGGTTTTAATGAGTTAAACTGTATACGTATTTTGTATCTACGAATATGTTGGGTAGAGCATGGGTAGATGAGATTGTTGATATGGGATAAAAGATGATTTGGATCATAAGATAAAAGGATAAAGAGATAAACTTGTTATAGATTCGAGAGTATGGATTAGATCAAGAGGTTAGTATTAGATTCAGGAATATCGATTAGGTAATGAGGTAAATTTTAGATCTGGGAGTACGGATTATGTATTTTTGAACTAAGTGTTCATCCGATACGGTATCGTGTGCATAGTCCCTTTCATGGACATAATTTTAATACAAATATTGATTAAAGTATTAATTATATATGTATGTGAAGTATTTGTTATTGCCCGAAATATGTGTTATATATGTAATTGATGATATACAACGTACGAACCAGTTATGGTCCAATATGTGCTAAGATGTGTATATATGATATTATTACTATAAACTTTGTGTTAAGTATACTCATACTTAGCGTTTCCAAATGGAGATAGTACCGAAAATTGATTATAAGCATCGTAGGCTTGCCTGGTGATGGGTTAATACTTAAACAGGGATGTTTAGTTCCATTAAGTTTGGACATTGGGTAGTCTCTTATTAAGAGTACGTGTGTTGCGAGATTGATGATCGGTGGAGTACGTCCTACGTACAGAAGTACATTTTATGTACAAAGTCCTTTTCAAAGCTCTGTGTCTCGGGTGCTGCTTGTACCAGGGTAATATTATGTTCTCGGGTACGAGTCTTTTGCATACCAGAGTACTATAATGTGCCATAAGTACTATCATGTACAAAGTCTTTTTGACAATTTTGTGTGTCGGTTACGGGAGCGTACGGGAATACTCTATTAGTATTTCCCCATACTTTTATTTAGAGAGAGCTTTGGAGTCAGCGTTTCTTTTATGAAGTGATCGACCGAACATCATATGTCAGCGTTTTCTTTCACGAAGTAATTATGGGAACTTCGTAGACTGCCTAATAAAGTGCGTCGGTAATAGACCACTGCTAGGTATGTCTGGTGTTATATTGTTGGATAGGGTGCGTCTGGGGGTGAAATACCTCATGTATTCAGACCACAGCCTAGGCATTAGTCGGTGTTTCCATTTCCGATGCCGGATAGGGTGAGTCTGGGGGTTTAGACCACAACCTAGGCATTAGTCAGCGTTTACATTGCCGGATAGGGTGCGTCTGGGGGTTATATACCTCACGATATTTAGATCACAACCTAGGCAAAGTTCGATGCTGGATAGGGTGCGTTTGGGGGCTACATACCTCACGATATTCAGACCATAACCTAGGCATTGATAACTACCCCTGACTTAACTGTCTTGTGGTTCTTTCTTTTACGAACGAAGGTTCGTGGTGAAACTTATTCCATTCCCCTCAATTGATGTCTTTATTGATCCTCGTTTGTTGCCAGGGAATTTTCGAAGTAGCTTCGTCAGTTTTTGGTTCATATCGATATCTTAGGCTAGATCTCGTAAGATCATTGTTTAGGGTTAGTATGTGGGGATCAACGGGATGGGATATATTGTTTTTGAAATATAACTTTAATGTGTTTATAATATTAGTGGTTTTGCAGGATCGAGATATACTTTATCATCATGTTGTTTGAACTAAGAGCTTTCATACTCTGTGTTCCTTAGGTGATTGGGTTCACCAGGGATATTCGGACTAAGTGTTCATTAGATATTAGAACTTAGTGTTCATTAGGGATATTTGAACTAAATGTTCATTTAGTGTTTATGAACTAGGTGTTCATTGGGAAATATTGGAACTAAGTGTTCATTAGGTGTTTTTGAACTAGCTGTTCATTAATTATTGTGAATTGTATGTTCACCAAAGGTAATCTAAGAACCTTGGCAGCACTAGACTTTGTGCCAGTTCCTTAGGGCAACCCTTAGGAATGAATGGGAGAAGGGTAATCGGTTCTTAGGATAAATCTTTAAGAAATAAATGGAGATAATGGGGGTGGGTATTTGAATTGATTGTTTGATAATTGAATATAATAATTATATTATTGTGGGTTGAAAACCCTATATGCTCACCAGGCTCCCAAGCCTGACCCACTCATTTTTCTTTGCATTACAGGTAATGGCACATGAGTATAAGTTGGTGGACTTGACGAGAAATTTTGGATTATAGGCCAGTAGTTATGAATAACTGTTATAAGGTCTATTTTGTTCTGTTTATTGTAACATCCCGGAACATCAAGTGTGAAGTTGAAGGGCTAAAAGAGTAAATTGGAAAGGGCAACTCGGCGAGTCCACGAGTGGACTCGGCGAGTAGGGTCGCGATTTTGGTCGCGTGTTAAGTGGCCGACTCGGCGAGTCGACGGCTGGACTCGACGAGTAGGCGCTGAGTGGAGAAAACCCTAATTGCGGAGGATGAGCCCTATATAAAGGACATTATACCCTCTCCCCAGCCTCCTTACCTTCCCTTAAGTCCAGAAAACCCTAGAAACGCGATTGTGAAGGATTGGAGTGTAATTGAACCTTGGAAAAGAGATTTGGAGGAAGATCTTGGAGAGTTAGGAGGCTTGGAGCAAGGGGCTTTGCTTAGATTCAGATTTCATTGCTGTTGGGGCTTCCTTTTGAGGTATAATCTCGTTCTTGGGCTGTTATTCTTCTAGTTTCATGATTCTTGGAATGTATGGGAGGCTTAGCTTGTGGTATCTTGAGTTTGAAGAGTAGATCTAAGGTTGCTACCTCAGATCTGGAGTGGAGGAGGTCTAAAGTGCATTAAAGTCCCTGTTCTTGAGTGATTAGTGAAGCCATCATGTCCCAAACCCTAGCCCTAAAGTGCAAAATGCCTAGATCTCTTTGGATTCACGTAAAGTTTGCCACTTTACGTGATGGATGGGTTGTAGGAGGCTAGATCTACGTTTTGGATCAATTGCATGGCCTGGAAGGTTCTGTTTGGGATGATATCTAGAGGCACTCGGTGAGTTACAAAGGTGTACTCGGCGAGTTGCTTGAAGATGGTCTGGAACTCGGCGAGTTGGAAGAACAACTCGGCGAGTAGGTTGAAGATAGCCTTAGACTCGGCGAGTCTGTTCTTGGACTCGGCGAGTCTGGTCGTGAGGTCCAAGTTTCTTCTGGTTGAGCTGTGACTCGGTGAGTCAAGGGATGACTCGGTGAGTCGATTGAGGAAGGACTCGGAGTTGTTGGACTCAGCGAGTCTTGGGGTGACTCGGCGAGTTAAGTCGCAGATGGGGGAGATTCTGTGTATGTGGACTCGGCGAGTCATTGGGATGAATCGGCGAGTAGAGTCAGTCAGGGGTTGGCTTTGGCCAAGGGTTGACCAGTTATTTTCCAGGGGCATTTTGGTAATTGTTAGCTTTTGTTTTGAGTTCAGAGTCTTGGTGTTGGCCAGTGTTGGAGATCGTATCAGTGGTTGGAGCAGCTTGGGTTATCTGTTCAGTCGGCAATTTCGAGGTGAGTTCTTCTGACTATATCAATAGGGTCTAAGGCACCAAGGCCGACTCTTTATCGGATTAAGATCCGGGTATTTGTTGTTATGTTATTGCTTTGATATGTTTGCATACTGGTAGCTAGGATGGTATATGTTAGAGACCTGGTTGAGGTCGGTATCCTGATATGTAGGGCGATGCTATGCTAGTGACCGGTTAGGTCGGTATCCTGGTTAGGATGATGATATGTTATGTGATATGTTTGATCGGTTTGTTGACTGTGAATTGTTATATGACTGTATGTTTATGTGCACATGGTTGTTTGGACTGGAGTTGGGTTGAGGCGGGTCCTGCTTTGTGTTGTAGGCCAAGATACCCAGGGCGGACCGGTTGTCCCGAAGGCCCAGTGAGCGGTCCGGATAGGCTGCAGGCCCCAAGAGGGCGGACCAGACGTGCCGAGGCTTGGAGAGTGGACCAGACCGACTGAAGGCCCGATGCGGGCGGACCAGTCATACTATAGACTTAGAGAGTGGACCAGGTGAATTGAAGCCTCGGTGCGGGCGGACCAATCACACTACAGACTCGATGTATATGGCTAGACTCGGAGGGTGGACCAGGTGGACTGTTGGCCGGTGCGGCGGACCAGTCACACAGTAGACCCGAAGTGCATGGCTGTTCTGTGATCGGATATGATATGGCATGTTATGCGTGTATGGTATATGTGGTTGGTATTTTGCGGATATCTCACTAAGCTTTCGGGCTTACAGTTGTGGTTTAATGTTTTTCAGGTTCTTCAGGAGACCGTGGCAAGGCGAAGGCATGATCGTACCGCTCCTCATGTTTATGTTGTGATTCTGGGAATACTTTAATTTAATTGTATTGAAAACCTTTTTGTAATGATTTAATGAAATCAGGTTGTTTTTGAAAAGTTTAAATTGGTTGGAATTTTTCGGGCGTTACATTTATGCTTTTTGTCTGTATTGAACATGACATCCCAAGATTTTGTTATATAATGAAAATACATTTCTTTAAAGAAATTCTTTGATAATTTTTATCATACTTTGTTTCGGGAACAAATTCTGCAACTGTTTTCTTTAAAAGATTACTCTGATTTTAAAAACAAAGCATAAACAAATCGGTCTTTTTGACCGTGAAATTGTGGATGTCACACTATATTCATGAGGAAGCTAGTTGACATTGGTGGGACTCCTTCAGCAGCTAAGTGTTGGGTGAGGACGGGCACCTAGGAGAGCCTAGGATATGCTTCATTGAGTTTAATGGTGCGATCTTGTGAGTTTTGGTGCATTGGTTTGAGGAAGTGACTTAGAGGATTCGAGGGGATTGTTGAGGACTGTATGGATAGGTGTGGAAGGTAATATTGGGCCCGTACTACTAAAAGTACAGGATACATACTCGAATCGGTGATCGTCTTGGAAGATTATGGGAGGATTATTCTTAGGCAAGTTTTGAACTTTGGCATGGTGTAGTTCAGTTTGGAGATGAGCACTCAGGGAGGTGATTCTAGTTCTGGTTCGGGTTCCTGCTTAGGTGCAGGTGCTGAGTCGATCAGCAAGCAGATGTGGGAGTGCATCTCATCGGAGATTTCTCGTAGTATTTTGGAGATCTTGGGTGAGTGCTTGGGCATGTTCCGTGTTGAGATTACGGAAATCGTTGGAGCTCGCACTCTTTATTTCCGGCAGTTTCATGCTTGTGGAGCTCCTGTGTTCCATGGTAAGAGGGACCCCATTGTCAGTAGGAGGTGGTTAGCAGATATGGCTAACGCGTTCAGTGTCACACCCCCGAACCAAACGGCGGAAACATTCGGGGGCATGTGTGTGACTTCATCTTGTAATATCATCACAATGTATATAATTGAAACAAGACAACACCATCATCATACATATCAAAATACAACCAGCATTGTTTACATCAAATATAATTTCATAAGTTACATGCCAAAAAGAAAGTTCAATGTATGATAATAACAAAAATACAATAAATTCCACATTCCCTGCTGACCTTTCCGCTTAACTATTCCCTGAGAATACAAATTATTTTGAAAACGTCAACATATCTAATGTTGGTGAGTTCATAAGCATGTTTAAATGAAAGACTTTGTATTATTCACAAAACAACAGAAAATTAGATATTTTCTGTTTAAAAAATTAGTTTGAAACTGATTTATCAAATCAAGTATTAATGCATGTGTGTTTTCCGTTTTGGGAATGTATATGAAATGCAGCCCATAAAATTCTGTATTTTCTGCCCTAAGTAAAAGTAATGTATAAATGTATTCATCCCTGAAAATCCGATATTTTATGCTTTTAAGAGTATTGTAGTTGTGAATTCCCAAAACCGAGTGTCGATGAATGTATGCTTTTAGTTTCGTCAAGATTTGTATCAGTATACTGAAATCATTGTTAGAGTTAATCTCTAAGTGAGTCGTTACAACCATGCTTGATAATGACTAGTTCGTCTGTCTTGGCGTTTTGAGACGACGGTTTGATTATGGTAAGGTTTGTCGCCCTAGACTGGGCTACTCTAGCTGTAGCGAACAACTAAGGTGTAGAGGTGTCACCACCGTATAGATCTATACACAAACTATCGCTCTCCTTCTAGGAGACTCTGGTTATAACTATAGGCTATGATCATACACTCAAAGGTATCAACCAACAAGTCTCAGTAGATCCTTAACTTGTTTACGAGAACTGTATCTCACCATGTACAAGGTTTACGTATATGTTTTAAGTTTTCAAATCCAAAGTATGTAAGTGACTGTATGAAGTCCATCAGATATGTAAGGGGCAATTTAAGGCCCACTAAACATATGATTTTTAATCCAAGCCCAATTAGACCACGAAGGCCCAATAAACATGTAAAAGGGTAATTCAGGCCCAATAGGCATGTAAATGAACCACTATGGCCCAATAAACATGTGATCCATAACTCAGGCCCAAGTTAACATATAAATGGACCACAAATGCCCAATAAACATGTCATGGAAATATTAGGCCCAATATACACTTAAATGGACCCCTAAGGCTCATTTACCATGTAACGAGAGTATTAGGCCCAATAACATGTTATCGGTGTATTCCGTCCATTTGTCGTTATTTCGTTTTTCTTTTTGCACACAAAAAGGTCTAATTTATGTAATAGAGACATTTTTGGCCCATTAGACTGAAATTATACAATTTTAGTCACCTTTATGGAAAATTTGACACTCTAAATCCCTTAAGACTTAAAATCTTTCATTTTATGGGCTTAATTCTTAATAAAATATCATTTGAGGCCCATTTTGATTAGAAACTTCATTTTCGGCCCATATATATAAATTGACATTTTTGGCCCAAATATGAATATATTGATATTTTTGGCCCATTATTATAAGAAATTACATTTTTAGCCCATTTTTGATAAGTATGACAATTTCGGCCCAATATTTATAAAAATAACATTTTTAACCCATTTTTTAAAAGAATGGCATTTTTGGCCCATAAATCCAAAGATTTACATTTGTAGCTCAAAATTTGTATTAAGTGACAATTTACTCCAAAAAAATCAAGGTTTTTACAATTTAAGCCCAAGAAACCGTAATGGCCCATAATATGGCCCATTATGTGAAAATTTCACTTTTAGCCCTTTTGAAATCATGAATATCATTAAGACCCATTTTGAAATAAAATGACTATTTTAGTCCTTCTAAAAACGAAAAATAACTTACAAACCTAAACTTTTTGTTTATTTGTCACAAATGGTCCTTTTTTCAAGATTTTGTTTAGTTTCTTATGAATCCTCACATGAATAATGCATTTATCTATATAGTAAGTTGTATGAGGTGTTTTAGTTTGTAAATAACGCTACCCTTGGTTACAAATTTTCAAGATCTTTAGAGTTTTAACACATAATCACATCTTAACTCAAAAAATACACACATAACATGCATAACACTTGGAACTATCACATAGCAACTTGTATTCGCCCCCAAAATTATATAAAACCGAAACTAAAGTGGGGGGGGGGGGTTATGAACTCACTTGAGGTTTGGATTCTTTTTTGATGAAGATTTGAGAGGAGATGAGGTGGTTTTCGGCCTTGAGAGCTTCCTAGGAAGAAGTTTTCGAACTTAGTTTATTCTAGGAAGTTAGAACATGAAATGAAGCTATAGTAAGAAGGAGTTCTTAGCATTAAAATCGAAGGTAACAACTTGTATGAGATGATGACTTACCAAGAGGTTGAAACGTTGATGAAAACTCTTGAAATCACCCACCAAGCCATGAAATTTTGAGGAGAAGAGGGGATTTCTTGAGAGGATTTTTGGAGAGTTTGAAAGTGGAAATATGTGTGTGTGTGTGTGTGTTTTTCAGCCGAGATTAGAGAGAAAAGAGAGGTAGATATGAAAATTGGTTAATGCATGGAAGATTAAGGTGTAAGTGTTTAGATAAATGGGAGGTAATTAGCATGGAGATCCTATGGGTAAAGATGAGGTGTCACCTCCTATTTCCATGAAATTTTCTCTTTTTTGTTGTTGTTGTTGTTGGGCCAAGAGAGAGGGAAAAGAGAAGAAAAAGGGAAATAGTTTGGGCCTTTCATGCTTGATTTCGATATAATGAGGCCTAAATGGATGGTTCTCAGCCCATTGGGCCCTTATAAGGGTTCACGGTCCAGTGAAATAAAAGGAATGGAGTTTATGGCTCATTAGGGCTAATTAATTCATTTAAGGCCCATCATGGCCCATTAGAGGTAAAAATGATTCATTCTAGGCCTAAATGGCCCAAAATGCTATAGTTTCATGAATGTGCGTCCAAATAGGGTTCCTAGGCCCAAAGCAGTTAAATTGGAAGTTTATTGGTCCATTAGGCCCTATAGGAGAATCCTAGTCTGTAATGATCTTGAACCAGGATTTTTAGGGTTTTCAACCCATAGTTGAACATATGAGAGGTATTGTATTAGGTTTTGACCTTCATTCAAGAGTTTGGATTAAAATGGATGATTTCATGTTTAGCATATAACATGATATTCACTTAGAGTACAAGTTTTACAATAGATGATGTTTACATGATAATAGAATTTCCTAGCAAAAATGCTAGTTGTGAGATTCAGGACGAGTTTCTGCCTCGAGGAGGCGAAGGTCAGATATGCTTCTTGCCTATTGAAGGACATGGCACATGATTGTTGGGAAGAGGTTGGTAGTGAGTTGGGTGATATTGATGTTGATTGTAACATCCCGAGTTCAGGAGTGCAAGTTCAGGGTTCAAAGTGTAAATGTGGAAGGGCAACTCGGCGAGTCCATGGGTGGACTCGGCGAGTAGGGTCGCGACTTGGGTCGCGTGTTAAGTGGACAACTCGGCGAGTCGGAGGTTGGACTCGGCGAGTAGGTGCTGAATGGAGAAAACCCTAATTTCGGAGGATGAGCCCTATGTAAAGGACATTATACCCTCTCCCCAGCCTTTTTACCCTCTCTTGAAGTCCAGAAAACCCTAAGGCGCGTTTGTGAGGGATTTGAGTGCGTTTGAACCTTGGAGAAGAGATTTTGGAGGAGATCTTGGAGAATTAAGAGGCTTGGAGCAAGGGGCTTTGCTAAGATTCATATTTCTCTTCAGTTGGAGCTTCCTTTTGAGGTATTATTTCGTTGTATGGGCTGTTATTCATCATTTTGGAGTATTTGGAAAGATTAGCTTGTGGTATCTTGAGTTTGGAGGTTAGATCTGAGGTTGCTACCTCAGATCTGGAATGGAGAAGGTCTAGAATGCATTAAGGTCCCTGTTCTTGGGTGTTTGGTGAAGCCATCTTGTCCCAAACCCTATCCCTAGAGTGTAAAATGCCTAGATCTCTTTGGATTCACGTAAAGTTTGCCACTTTACGTGATGGATGGGTTGTAGAAGGGTAGATCCATGGTTTGGATCAACTGCATGGCCTGAAAGGCTTCTGTATGGGTTAAGATCTAGAGGCACTCGGCGAGTCACAAAGGTGTACTTGACAAGTTGCTTGAAGATGGTCAGGAACTCGGCGAGTTGGAAGAACAACTCGGCGAGTAGGTTGAAGAACAACTCGGCGAGTCACAAAGGTGTACTTGACTTTTACCATGGGTTGACCAGTTGACTTCCAGGGGAATTTTGGTAATTGTTGGCTTTTGTTTGAGTTCAGTGTTTGTGTCGGCTAGTGGTGGAGATCGTGTCAGTGGTCGGAGCATCTTGGTCTTAACTTTTCAGTCGGCAGTTGCGAGGTGAGTTATCCTCACTATATCAACAGGGTCTAAGGCACCAAGGCCGGCCCTTTATCGGATTGTGATCCGGGTATCGTTGTTATGTTATTGCTTTGATATGTTAGCATCCTGGTAGTTAGGATGGTATATGTTTGAGACCTAGTTTAGGTCGGTATCCTGGCATATAGGACGATGCTATGCTAGTGACCGGTTAGGTCGGTATCCTGGTTAGGATGATGATATGTTATGTGATCTGCTAGATCGGCTTGATTGAATGTGAATTGTTATATGATTGAATGTTTATGTGCACATGGTTGTTGGACTGAGGTTGGGTTGAGGCGGGTCCTCCTTTGTGCTGTAAACCAACATACCCAGGGCGGACCGGTTATCCCGAAGGTCCAGCGAGCGGTGCGGATAGGCTGCAGGCCCCAAGAGGGCAGACCAGACGTGCCGAGGCTCGGAGAGTGGACCAGACCGACTGAAGGCCCGGTGCGGGTGGACCAGTCATACTGTAGACTCAGAGAGTGGACCAGGTGGATTGAAGGCCCGGTGCAGGCGAACCAATCACACTGTAGACTCGATATATATATGGCTAGACTCGGAGGGTGGACCAGGTGGACTGTTGGCCGGTGCGTCGGACCAGTCTCACAGTAGACCCGAAGTGCATGGCTGTTCTGTGTTCTGTTATGATATGTATGCTATTATGTTATGGGCCGGAAGGCACTATGATTTGGACCGGAAGGTCGTGGCCTGGAAGGGCATATGTGTGGTTGGTATTTTGGGGGTATCTCACTAAGCTTTTGGGCTTACAGTTGTGGTTTAATGTTTTTCTGGTTCTTTAGGAGACTGTGGCAAGGCAAAGGTGTGATCGTACCGCTCCTCATGATTATGTTTTATGTTGTGGTTCTGGGAAGACTCTGATAACGATTGTATTGAAAACCTTTTCGTAATAACTTTATGAAACCGAGTTGTTTTTGAATAGTTTAAATTGGTTGAAATTTTAGAGCATTACAAGTTGGTATCAGAGCCTTGGTTTGAGTGAATTGGAGGAACATTCGTGTGAATCCAGTCTCAAATCAAGGAGAGTTTTCAAAAGCGAATTTAAAATGGTTTTCAAAATGAGTAAAGGAGGACGCGGAGGTACGATCAGCCGGAGCCAGTAAGTAACCTCAAAATACCATACATGATAATTGTTTTTGTGATTTGATAGAACAGCATGCTAGTACTAGGCTAGGGATCTTCAGGATTTCATGTTAATGTTGCTTGATTTATGATGCCTGTTAGCCTAGGGTTTCTTTTGTGGGAGATTTCCAGTGTTCCTCTAGGAGTGAGGATTGAGTGCTTGTTATGTACGTTTTTCGCTAGGGTGTTGTGGTAATACTTGATACAAATATGGGTGGGTGTGGAAGGTAGTATGGGCTCGTACTACTGAAAGCACAGGACCCATACGCGTATCAAAGAAACCATGACCTCTAGGGTTGGGTTGGGGGTTGGTTCCCGGGATAGTGGGAAGAATCTGTAATCTTGCGATGTTTTTTAGTATGGTGGTTTCGAGGAATGCTGGGAGCGGATCCAGGTCGGGATCGGGAGCTGGAGGGGGCGGTCAGGGTGGGTCAGTACCGCCCGAGGTTATTGGTCAGATGAGCATAGGCGAGTTGGACGCTAGGATTCGTGAGATCCTGCATGATGAGGTTGCTGCGTTGTTCCGGGCCGAGTTGCCGAAACTATTTGGGTCGATCAAGACCGCCATGATTGAGTATTTTGATGAGCGCTATGCGGCTCTCGCAGAGACAGCTACCGCGGCGGCTACAGCGGCTATAGCGGCGACAGGGGGAGGAGCTGGTAAAGGTTTCCAGTATCGGGACTTCGATAATACGAAGCCCCTACCTTTGATGGAGTTCAGGACCCGATTGTTGCTATGAGGTGGTTGTCAGATATGGAGGAGTGTTTCTTCACATGTTCATGTCCTGTTGATCAGAGGGTGAGGTGTGCTCTGAACCTGTTGAGGCTTGGGGCGAAGGATTGGTGGAGATTGACCACGGGGTTATATTCGGATGCGCAGAGGGCTCCGGTTTCATGGATCAGTTCCGGGAGATGTTCAGCACTCGTTACGTTCCGCGGGTTGAGAGGGAGAGATTGGATCAGGAGTTCCTTGAGCTGAAGCAGGATTCGGAGTCGGTGACGGAGATCACCAGGATGTTCACTGAGAGGGCGATGTTTTGCCCTGAGTTCGCTTCGGAGCAGGCTCAGATGTCCCGATATCTGAGTATGCTCAAGAGGGATATCAGGCAGTTTGAGTCTGCGCAGAGGTGCGAGACCTTGTTGGAGTTGCAAGAGGCCACTAGGCGGCGTGAGTTGGAGATTGAGTTGCAGATGCGAGAGCTAAGGCAGGCTCCTGTGCAGTCGCAGCCGGTGCCAAAACGGTCCAAGACCGTTGATTCTAGATTGGGAGATCAGAGTAACCACACTTGTGGGAAGTGTGGGAAGGGTCACCGGAGTTTGTAGGTCCGGTGGTGCATGCCTCAAGTGCGGAAAGGAGGGGCACTATGCGAGGGATTGTCGGCAGATAGCCCCGGTTCGGGATTTGAGGATTTGTTATCATTGCCATCAGGTTGGACACTTGAGGGTCAACTGTCCACAGCTTGCTGCAGGACCGGTGCAGGCTCCAGCACCGGCCACTTTGAGGATTACGGGTGGAGGTCAGGGTGGAGCGGAGCCCCCAAGGGCTCATGGTCGTTCTTTTCAGCTTACAGCGGAGGAGGTCAGGGCAGTGCTGGATGCAGCTGCGGGTATGTTTCTTTCTTGATGTCTTGTTATTTGGTGATTTTTGTGGTGTATTGTTTATCTGCAGTCTGAGGAGTGGCTAGCTGAAGATCGGGTTTCTTTCTAGCTGGGTTGATCAGTGTTATTATGAATTTGGGAGGATTGCTCGTTCTGGTAGGAATCAGTTCGTGTGTAAGGGTTTGTGTTGAGTAAGGTTGTCGAGGGAGGTCGGTGATGGCGACCGGTGGTTGATAGTCAGTGCTCTAAGTGGGGGAGAATTGGAGAATTCTCCGGAAGATCGATAAGCATGAGAGGTTGTTTAGCTGTTGAGATTCAGCAGCGGTTCTGACAGCCGAGCGTAGGCTGGAATGAGCAAGTGTCAGACAGGCGGGGCGGGATGCAGATCAAGGGTGATTGTTGGTGGAAGGCCTAGGATCAGGCCAGGTTTGAGCATGTAGGGTGGAGATAGAGTTTGGAACCCCTAGAGGACTAGAACGGTATGCATGGGAGAGTTTTCCTGGAGGGATAATTCGGGATGTTGGATGTTAGTTGAGCGGTCCGGATAGACTGAAGGCCGGTAGGCGTACCAGTCAGGCCGAAGGCTCGGAGAACGGTCCAAATAGGCTGAAGGCCTGGATGGCGGTCCAGACTTGTTGAAGGTTCTGAGAGTGGTCCAGATGGGCTGAAGGCCTGGTAAGGCGGTCCAATCATGCTGAAGACTCTGCATGTGTTGTTAGATTTGTATGAGGATATGGAATGAGTATGTCGTGATGTGTTAGCATCAGTGGGTCTGGCCACGGGTATTACTCCTCGATTAGTGGAAGGTTGTGCATGGACTCAAGAGTCCTTGCGATCAGATTCAGAGTATGTGTGGTGCATGGGATAACGGTTATGCTATAAGAAATGGTGTAATATTGGGTGAGCACCGTGGCACTTGTGATAGTGTCAAGGCAGCCAAGTGGATTTCCTTGGTAAGGAAA
The DNA here is from genome assembly GCF_002870075.4 of Lactuca sativa. Classification (NCBI taxonomy): domain Eukaryota; kingdom Viridiplantae; phylum Streptophyta; class Magnoliopsida; order Asterales; family Asteraceae; genus Lactuca; species Lactuca sativa. The sequence continues at coordinate 302,460,631 of NC_056630.2, read as the reverse complement.
GGGAAAGGAATGTAGCTCCGAGAGGGAGTGTAAGTTCACGGAAGTGAAAGCAGTAGTGCGGAGTTATGATTGGAATGTTCCAATTATGGTCATTGAGCAGCGTGTTTGCGGCAGTGGTATGGAATCACATCCGGATTGGATGTCTGCTGAGGTCACGGAAGGAATTCCGAGGGTGTAGAGCCAAGAGGCTCAGAAGGAATGCAGGGATGGAATCTTGGATTCCCAGTTTGATTTTGATCAAGGAATTGTGTATGTAGTGGAAATTCATCATGGGGGATGTTTGGAGGTGTTGTCAGTGCATCGGGTTTTCCCAACCCGAGGATGTTAGAACCAGTCTGGCATGGGTATGAGATTGCGGGGGAGAGCTCATGGGAGTTGCTCTGAGACTAAAGGATGTGTCCTTCTATCAACCTAGAGTGAACAAAGCTGGACTCCAATCGGGATTCCGGTAGTTCAGGGTTATTTCTAGCTCGAATGAGCCAAGCGATTGGCGTGATTTGGAGTGAGTGAAGTATCATGGAATGGTACTTGGCTGTTAAGTGGAGTTATCTGAGGAGTAGGCCTGTGGCCGGATTGAGGCGGTGGTCAGAATGCCGCAGGAGAAGAGTTGGGTTTCGGGGGTGTGTTTTGAGGAATCTGGTCTGGTTAATGCCAGGAGGCGCATTGCGAGAGTAATTCTAGAGTTGTGTTGCCACAGGCTTCGAGGACGAAGCCTAATTTAAGTGGGGGAGAATTGTAACACCCGAAGTTCAGGAGTGCAAGTTCAGGGTTCAAAGTGTAAATGTCGAAGGGAACTCGGCGAGTCCATGGGTGGACTCAGCGAGTAGGGTCGCGTGTTAAGTGGCCAACTCAGCGAGTCGGAGGCTGGACTCGACGAGTAGGTGCTGAATGGAGAAAACCCTAATTTCGGAGGATGGGCCCTATATAAAGGACATTATACCCTCTCCCCAGCCTCTTTACCCTCTCTTGAAGTCCAGAAAACCTTAAGGCACGTTTGTGAGGGATTTGAGTGCATTTGAACCTTGGAGAAGAGATTTTGGAGGAGATCTTGGAGAATTAAGAGGCTTGGAGCAAGGGGCTTTGCTAAGATTCGGATTTCTCTTCAGTTGGAGCTTCCTTTTGAGGTATTATTTCGTTGTTTGGGCTGTTATTCATCATTTTGGAGTATTTGGAAAGATTAGCTTGTGGTATCTTGAGTTTGGAGGTTAGATCTGAGGTTGCTACCTCAGATCTGGAATGGAGAAGGTCTAGAGTGCATTAAATTCCCTGTTCTTGGGTGTTTGGTGAAGCCATCTTGTCCCAAACCCTAGACCTAGAGTGTAAAATGCCTAGATCTCTTTGGATTCACGTAAAGTTTGCCACTTTACTTGATGGATGGGCTGTAGAATGGTAGATCCGTGGTTTGGATCAACTGCATGGCCTGAAAGGCTTCTGTATGGGTTAAGATCTAGAGGCACTCGGCGAGTCACAGAGGTGTACTCGGCGAGTTGCTTGAAGATGGTCAGGAACTCGGTGAGTTGGAAGAACAACTCGGCGAGTAGGTTGAAGATAGCCTTGGACTCGGCGAGTCTGGTCGTGAGGTTCTAACTTCTTCTGGTTGAGCCATGAATCAGTGAGTCAAGGGACGACTCAGTGAGTTGAGTGCGAGGGGACTCAGAGTCGTGGGACTCGGCGAGTCTCAGGGTGACTCGGCGAGTTGAGTCGCGGAATGGGGAAGTTCTGAGCATGGGGACTCGGCGAGTCATCGAGTTGACTCGGTGAGTAGAGTCAGTCAAGAGGTTGACTTTGACTTTGACTTTGACCAAGGGTTGACCAGTTGACTTCCAGGGGCATTTTGGTAATTGTTGGCTTTTGTTTGAGTTCAGTGATGGTGTCGGCTAGTGGTGGAGATTGTGTCAGTGGTCGGAGCATCTTGGTCTTATCTTTTCAGTCGGCAGTTGTGAGGTGAGTTATCCTCACTATATCAACAGGGTCTAAGGCACCAAGGCCGGCCCTTTATCGGATTGTGATCCGGGTATTGTTGTTATGTTATTGCTTTGATATGTTTGCATCCTGGTAGTTAGGATGGTATATGTTAGAGACCCGGTTTAGGTCGGTATCCTGGCATGTAGGACGGTGCTATGCTAGTGACCGGTTAGGTCGGTATCCTGGTTAGGATGATGATATGTTATGTGATCATCTAGATTGGCTTGATTGAATGTGAATTGTTATATGATTGAATGTTTATGTGCACATGGTTGTTGGACTGAGGTTGGGTTGAGGCGGGTCCTCCTTTGTGCTGTAAACCAACATACCCAGGGCGGACCGGTTATCCCGAAGGCCCAGCGAGCGGTGCGGATAGGCTGCAGGCCCCAAGAGGGCGGATCAGACGTGCCGAGGCTCGGAGAGTGGACCAGACCGACTGAAGGCCCGGTGCAGGCGGACCAGTCATACTGTAGACTCAGAGAGTGGACCAGGTGGATTGAAGGCCCGGTGCAGGCGTACCAATCACACTGTAGACTCGATATACATGGCTAGACTCGGAGGGTGGACCAGGTGGACTGTTGGCCGGTGCGGCGGACCAGTCTCACAGTAGACCCGAAGTGCATGGCTGTTATGTGTTCTGTAATGATATGTATGCTATTATGTTATGGGCCAGAAGGCACTTTGGACCGGAAGGTCGTGGCCTGGAAAGGCGTATGTGTGGTTGGTATTTTGGGGGTATCTCACTAAGCTTTCGGGCTTACAGTTGTGGTTTAATGTTTTTCAGGTTCTTCAGGAGACCGTGGCAAGGCAAAGGCGTGATCGTACCGCTCCTCATGATTATGTTTTATGTTGTGGTTCTGGGAAGACTCTGATAACGATTGTATTGAAAACCTTTTTGTAATAACTTTATGAAACCGAGTTGTTTTTGAAAAGTTTAAATTGGTTGAAATTTTTAGAGCGTTACATTGATGCTATGTCATGGGAAGACTTCTCTACCAGGTTCCAAGCTGAGTTTGCACCGTCGACTGAGGTGCAACAGTTGGCGTGAGAGTTTCTAGATCTCCGCCAAAGTACTGGGATCACTGCCAAGGTTTTTTTTTTTTTTTTTTTTTTTGGTGGGGGGGGGGGATTTATTGGTACCACAGTATGAAACATATGAGGAAATGAAGAAGGTGAGGTATCATGATATGCTTCGAGACGATATCATTGAGTTTATGAGTATTTCAGGGTGCGAGACCCTGAATGAAATGATTTCTAGAGCCCGAGAGCGGGAGTTCGATTTGGAGCACCTCGGGAAGTGGGGACCAGATCAGGTGCATATAGTGGAGGGTCCCGAGAAGAGACCTAAGACTGTTGATCGTCATTTAGGAGGCCCGCAAGGTCGGGGTCAGTGCAGCACGTATGGGAAACTACACGATGGAGGATGTCATTCCAGGGTTTGGGCTACTATAATTATGGTAGGGTTGGTCATCTTAGAAGGGATTGTCCTCAGGGGGCAAGCCCGTTATGTTTTCACTGTGATCAAGTGGGCCACAAGAGGGCCTACTACCCGATGTTGAGGGGAGAAGCAATGAGTGTGCCTGCTCTGACTACTTTGAGGATCAACATGGACGAGTGGGTAAGGTAGGATCCCCAATGAAGACGATTCGGGCTTTGCAGTGTCAGACATGGGAGGTCAGGACTGCAAGAGGTGATGTTGCAGGTATGTATCTTTTGTTTCTTTTCGGTTTTATCTATATGTTGTTGTTTGGAATCTTGCATGTGTTTGGGTAAGCATATCTATGGTTTATTTCCCTGCTTAAGTTTGGGTTATATCTTAAAGAAATGTTATATTTCATTTGCATGCCAGGAATCATTAGTGTTTTAGTGAAGGGTTGTTTCTCTTATAGCAAGTTTGAAGTGTTCGGTGTTATATTGGTTTGTAGTCGAGATCCGTTCAGGGGCATTGTTTGGAAGGTTTCTGGTCAGGATTCAGTGGGTTAGTTATCCAGTATCGCCAGGATTCAATGGTTTTAGCAGTTATGCTTGGATTGGATTTTGGGGGTGCCGAGGGCAGTGGTTTGTTGCTGAGGTTTTGGTTGGAACATCCGTCCTTTGGACTTTAAGATTTGAGTGTGATATCATTTTAAGCATCTGGGGTAATCAGTGTTGTTGGGATTCTGGAAGTGTTCAGCCGATCCTCATGTGAAGAAACAACTTTTAATATCAACACTGGTGCTCTATGATCACCACATTCATACTCCCCTGTCCACCCATGTGGCCAGTTTCCCTAATCTCAATACATGCAGTCGGTGCTTCCGAACATGTTGGAAAAACCATATCTGTGTTCATGTGTCGCATATACTTATTGAACATCAGTCAACGAAGGTTTCCACAAATAAATATCACTAAATAATTCAACAACACATTTTTCCAATCTATACAAACATTTCCTTGCATCAACCAAATTGATGCAGTACATTTCTGTAATGGAGTGAATCCCAGCCTACCTTTGACATCATATTTTAATTGAAAGAAACAATGCCTAAAGATATATTTAATAGGTATATATATATATATATATATATATATATATATATCAAGGTTGCAAATAACGCTCGACGTTAGCTAGTCGGTGGACTGGGGTCCAGGGATTAATCGGCTAGGCGGAGATTAATCGGGGGATTAATCGGGTACCATTAATTGCTAATTTGTTGAATTTTAAAAAATTAAATATGACTAATATCATATCAAAATTCGTAAATAACACTAATATGATAACAAAATAGGTTAATATGATTAATACAACACTAATCATGCCTCAAATAGTTTTCATTGAGATAAAGCTTCTTCAAAATGTTAACATTTCATCGTTTTGTAATGTTTTACTCATTATGTATGCAGGGATTAATCGCTAGGCGCCCTCTAATCGGTCGAGTAGCGCCTTGGGATTAATCGAAGATTAATCGGGACCTAGTCAGGATTTTTACAACAGTGATATATATATATATATATATATATATATATATATATATATATATATATATATATATATATATAGTCAAGATCAAATAAGAAGGAAATTTTTGGTAGGAAGGTAAGAAGTTTTTTTTCTACATATTTTTTTTCGCGAACAAACAAAATGAATCATTAGATGATTCATTTGTAAGATGATTCACAAAAAAAAATTCTCAAAAAAACATCTCGATGATTCATTTATACAATGATTTTGTTGTTATTCACTAAAATTGTCACAAAAGTGAATTTTTTTCTTAATTTACTTAAAAATGAATTATAAAGATGTTTTTTGGGGAATTTTTTCTTGTGAATCATCTAGTGATTCATTTCTTTTGTTCGTCAAAAAAAATATGTAGAAAAAAAATTTCTTACCTTTCTACCAAAAAAAATTTCTTACCGGATATATATATATATATATATATATATATATATATATATATATATATATATATATATATATATATACAAAATAAATACATATTTATACCTATTAAAGACACACACACACACATATATATATATATATATATATATATATATATATATATATATATATATATATATATATATATATATATATATATATATATATATATATATATATATATATATATATATATATATATATAATAGGTCTAAATATGAAAGAAATGATACATGTTCTCCAAGGCATTACTGATAGTAGAAACAAGTTCCTGCTCAAATGAAATATTCGTTTGAAAGCATATGAGTTGTATATAAATATACATGCTTATGTACAACCGCACGATTTTTGTTTTTATCTGCACAATTCATGTTCATAGAGCGGTTTTATTTTCTTCTGTAATTCATTAATATAATACTCGTACATCATGCATATCATCATCTTGCAAGATGATTCAAAAATAATCATAGGTTAATAAAAATATGTTGGAAATTTGTTTAATATATAGCTAATTGTATAAAGATAGAAAAATGATAGCAGTGTGTAAAAAATGAATAGAGTTTTAGTTATAAAGAGGAAAACGGAGGTTTTTTTTTTTTTTTTTTTTTTTTTTTTTTTTAATATAAGCATTCAGCAGTCATTTCCACTGTTTCCTTCCCTCCCTTCGGCATTGCTCAGCGTTCCAATCTCGACGAATACAACAAGCCATGGCTCTATGACGATGTTCCTGTGAGGAGCACGGCGTGGAGGGAGGCCACCTCAGCCTCCTCCACGTCGTTTAAATATTGGACGATCAACTAAAAATATTGGATCGCCGTTTGTTGTTGCAAGTAGTCATAGATGAAGTCATCTTCTATCATACGCAGTTTTTGGATTATTGCAATTTGCAAGGCCAGTAGTTTAAAACTTTATTTAAGAATACAAGTACCAAAGTTTTCAAATAAAATACCATATTGCATTTGAAACTTTTATTCAAGAATACAAGTATAATGACATAAAAATGCTCTCACCGTTTCACAGGGATGGCCATGAGTGGTATAGTTTTTTGCAAAGTGATCCCAAACTTTTCCCCCATATCAATATCTTGTGGTCTTGTGTACCCTACAACCTTCCAATCAAACTTGTGAATCAAAGATGACAACAATACATGTAACATTCTATTCGCAAGATTTAATCCCGGACAAATCCTCCTCCCCGCACCAAATGGAATGAGCTCGAAATTATGGCCTTTATAGTCGATCTCGACGTCCAAAAACCTCTCTGGCCTGAACACTTGTGGGTCTAACCAGATGTTTGGGTCTTGACCGATTGCCCAAATGTTACACAAGATTTGTGCATTTTTAGGCACGATATAACCTTTGACTTCAATATCGTTTATGGCTTGGTGAGGGATAAGAAAGGGCCCCGGTGGATGCAATCTAAGAGTTTCTTTTATCACAGCTTGTAGGTAAGTGAGTTGAGAGATGTCAGATTCTTGTATGCTTCTTTTGTTGTTTTGCATGAGTTTCATGACCTCAAATCGTGCTATTTCCATTTTCTCTGGGTTACGAATGAGCTCGGTCATTACCCATTCCAGTGTGATGGATGTCGTGTCAGTTCCCGCGATAAACAATGCCTATAATATCATTTATGAAACAGTTATATATAGGAGACAATTTCCGGGAGTTTTTAGTATGCATGATCGAATCAGGACAATCTTTAGGGACAACTTTTTGTCCAGAAGACCTACATGGACGAATTTTGTCGTCTCTAAAAATCAGTTTTCTTGTAGTAATGATGGATTCATGGAATGGATTTTCATTCTAGTGGAATGGAAAAAAAAATCATTTCTTATATCTAATAGATGGAGTGGATCATTCTTTTTCATTCCACCACGGAATTAATTACTCATTACCTTCCTTATTCCATCACATTGTCCATTTCATTAATTCATCATTTAAGGAATTACTTACTAGAAATAGATGTCTGATATCATTTAGACTAAATTCTGATTCATCGTTCTGGTTCAGGTTGAGGAGTAAGTCTAAAACATCGTTCTTTGTGGTTGAATCGCCATTATGTGAAGATGAAGTTCGTCTACTTTGCAACCTTTCATTGATGACCTTATCAAAAATACTCAGTAACTTGTTAGCATAAACAGTTCCCTCTCGTCTTAACCCTTGTAGATCCAATGATTTAAGTATCGGAAAAAAGTCAGGTAGATTCAGCTTTCCCCCAAGTTCCATCAAACCGCATACCGCGTCCTTGAATCCTTGTGATGACATGGAATCGTATTGAGCAAAATCTCTAGAAAACATGAAGTTGGAGAGAATGTTAAGAGTCGTGGTAAATGCAGCTGCACCTATATTCACAGCCTCTTCATTTGTACAACATCGATTGACATGGTTGAGAAATTCCTGAACCTAGAATATATAAGCCGAGGTTAAATGGAGATGATACATTTATTTCGGATATGCATCACATTAGTTTCTCTTCTTAATAATAATAAGCAACTTTCATAACAAATTAACAGCAATAATATAAATACTAAAACCTAAATATAGTCTAGCAATTATCAATATAGAGTTAATCACTTCAAATAAAGTCGACCTAGCTAGGTTTAAATCTTAAATGCTTCAACATACGGTGTCCTATATATTGTTCCTTGAAAAATATATGTACTAATATTACTACTTCTATTCTATAACACTAAAAAAATGAATTTATATTATAGTCTAACTGATTTCTTGTTACAAAATAAAAAATTATCTCTATATCTGTAAAGAATTCTTGAGAATGAGACATCTTTGTCTCTTTCACAACTGCTAATGACATAGCTCTTTTGCAGTTTGCAACAATTACGTTGGATAAGTAATACTTGATCACATCATTCAAGCTATGACCGTAGCTCTTATATCATTTGTTAGGATCACTACTAGCTCAAACCATGCTCAACGTAGAAGAACAATGAAGTTTCATTTTCTAAAACAAATTGGCAGTAAAAGCGATTACTCGTTGTCTTATATGCTAGCATTTTTTTTTGTCGATTTGGGATTGAGTTTGCACCCCAATACTTAATAAAGTCTTCATATATACTATGATTATATGTGCATTTGAATATGTTATATATAAACCATGAATAGTATTAATTTGAAGTTTTAACAAAACAAAAATACTACATACATTCAAAAGACATCGTGCTCTCATACCTTCTCCTGCCTGAGGAGTTCACTTGCATCTAGCTGTTGCACAGAGAACATATATTCCTTAGTTATTTTTCTTAACTTTCTCCATTGATCTCCGGCTGGCAGCCACACCATTGAAAATTTATGGTGGTCAGCTGCTCGAACAGTGTCTGGAACCGATCGGCTAGAGAATGAGATATCATGTGTGTGAAAGAATTCTTTGGCGATATCAGGTGACGAAAGGACTATGGTGGTCTTGCTTCCAAGCTTAAGTGACATCAAAGGACCATATTGTTTAGAGAGTATGGCCAGGGAGCGGTGGGGGTTGTTGCCGACTTTTAAGAGGTTTCCAATGATTGGAAAAGGATATGGTCCCGGTGGAAGCCGTGAGTGGCGTCGGTGGGAAATGGTGAAGGTATATATGAATGCGAAAAGACAAGATAGCAAGAGAAAGAGAAAGAAGGTTTGATCCTCCATTGGTTTGTGTGCGAGTCTGGTTCTGTTTGCTTTTGTCGAATTCAGTTAATCTTAACTTTTTTTAGATTCGTGTAGCTTAGTAGCTACCTCGTTGATGTATCTATATAACAAATACAATATTACCTAGTCAAGAGGTGCCATGCATGATCTGTTCATTAGCTATTAAAAAAATAAGAAAATTCAAAAAGAATTAAGTTTCTTTTAGTGACTATTTGCACGATGCCTAAGCCGTGTCGAAGTATTTGTACCAGTCACATCCTACATGAGATTTTGTTTGCGGCAAATACCGCCCTGTATTGGCGGCAAAGGTGGGGGGCAAAAATGGCGAAATCTTGTTGGCAAAGGTTTAAAAGAGCGGAAGAATAGCTAGACTACTAGGTGTCGGCAACATGTTATTACATGTTACCACATCAAAAAGGTGTCATGTCAGCATTCTACTCATATATGGCTATTATAACACCCAATGTGGAAATGAGCAACATCTAATAACATGTGATAACAACAATAAAACTTGATTTTTTTTTAATGTTAACGTTTAAAACAAATGGTTGAAATTATGGCGGTTGAATAAAAACATAGCCAAAATCGCGCCGTTACCTCCCGTGTTCACCATAACGCGACATAGCATAACACCTAATAACGGCTAGGGGGCGGTGTTCCTCCCGTTATGGCGCCGTTATTAGGTGTCATGTCACCTATAATGGGGCTTTCCGTTGCCCACACCCGTCTCTCTTAAAGCAATAAAATTTAAAAAATCTTTGATTTTAAAAAGCTAACGGTTTTTAACAATTATATTTGTTGGAACTATAAATTTGACAGAATTTGGAAAATTTTGCATTCATTATATATACATGTAATACGTATCACATGTAAGTATGTCAAAAAAAATATCCTCAAACGTGCTATAGAACACTGTACACTCTAATGCCATAAGAAAGGTGTTACATAAAAATAACATACTATCACCGCTTTTGCAAAGATTTGAGAGAACAAATATGGAGAATTAATCATATCCATATCAACACGACTCCGGTAGGCAGGCGATACTCAAGTTTTTTCAGATTGAAGATCTTGTTTTAGTAATTTTTAATTTATTGTATTTTGATAATTTTAATTTCATGTTATGGTTTTTAATTTAATTTATGTTTTTTAGCTTTACTGGTATGATCTTTATAATATAGATGATATATTTTTAATTTTTAGTGTAATGAATTTTTGGTTTAAAAAAAAAATTGCAACTGTTGGAGCTAGGCACCAAACCACTATGTGTTTGCGGTATATATGACACCAATTAAAGGCCAATTAAGACATCTCACACTTTAGTCTTTGCTAATAGTTTCTTCTCGCCATAAAGGCAAATTAAGGCAAATTCAAGCTTCAATTGGTACAGATTATACCTAACAAACACTATTGATACAGATGATACCTAACAACAACTAATCATATATCCTCGACATGGGCTAACAACCCCTTTTATAAGTCTAGCTGTTTAAAAAAAAAAATCATATATCCTCGACAACAATTTAAAATAAGGAAAAAAGATCAATATAATTTCCAACTACAAATTGAAAATCAACTTGAAAATTTTATTACGTCTCCAACTACAAATAGAAAATCAAGATATTTTTCAAAATAAAATAAATTTATTACATCTCCGACAAAAAGTTGAAAATTTTATTACATCTCCAACTAAAAATAGAAAATCCAGATTTTCCAAAACAAGAGAAAATCGAAAATCATATAACGTTATAATTATTCAACTTATGCCATGGTGTAGATGGTTCATAGGGTTTTCCGCATTTCTTTTGTTTAAAAACCACATAATATTCGCAATTTTTGGTTACACTTTTGTATTGTTTCATGCCAAAGTCTGCAGTGAACACCTTCAAAAAAAATCTAATTTGGTCAAAAAAAATTAAATGATCAGGCAAATATCAAAAAATAATACTCTAATTATAAAGATACTATCATATACAAATAAATAAATGTATTTGCAGACACAACGAACCCCTTAAAGACATATCCTATCAGCGGCGATTCCAACATTTTTTTTGTTAGGGGCGCTTTTTGAAATTTTTTCAAAAACATAAAAGGTTTTAAAATAAAATTTAAAACAATTAGAGTATTTATATTCATAAAAATTTAACCATTGGGGGCATGTAGCCCTACTCCTAAAGCTTTGCGTCCGTCACTTGACTGTATCTTAGGATAAACATAAAAATGTTGAGTGAATGTCCGTGATTAATCAGATAACTCAAAATTTTTGAGAAGTTGTCATTAACTGTGAGACTGACATTATCGGATCATTACATAATATGAATGAATATGCTGAGTCTAGGGGAGATATCTTTGCTGGTATACAACTTAGAATCATAAGATTAATAACTTGACTGATCTAATCAATTTAGAAATTAGTGAACAACAAAGCAATATCCATTGCAAATGATATAAATCATCAATTCAACTATGATGGATTGAATACAAATACGATTACCTTCATATTATGATATCTATACAGTAGATAGCCATAGTTGTTATTTGATTCTTTGTTTTCTAGTTTATTTGAGTTACATTTATAATAAATCTTTTTACATGCTTTCTTTTAAGATTGATTAGTAGCATGATATTGATATGTTAGTACACTTCAGTTCTGCATGTGTTCAATATCATTACTTACCTAAATTGTGTTGTCATTGATCAAGTTCATTGGTTATTGTAAATAGTCAGTTTGGCTTGTTAGGAATTATAAATGTAAACTAGATTTCTATTTTCAAACATATATTTTTAATGTTATAAGTTTTTAGCGCCATTAATTATCAGATGGAATGGTTTTCAAGTTATCTCAAGTTTATAGATTATCTTTTACACATCAATTTTGGCGTCGTCATCAGGTAATAGATTTCAACTAATATTGCTGTATTTAATTGTCAATTAATCGATCATTTTTAAAAAACAAAGTTATTTTTTTATTTGATTTTTAAATGTTAATTTTCTTTTGTTGTGCTAGAACAAAAAAGACTAAGTGGAGGTTATAACCAAAGGAATTTGGTTAAAGATTACATGAAGCTTTTAGGCATATATTCACGTCGTGATTATTATGATCGCGACACGATTAAATCGTTTAATCATTTATAGCAATGTGAATTTTATATTGCACCATAATTTTAATATAAATTAAATTCTTTTCTTGATTTTACTTTTTGTGTGGAGTTGAAAATTGAAAACTACTATGGATTCCTTGACTCACTTAGTCTACCAATTTGGTGAATTGTCCAACTCGATCCACGAAGCAAAGTACAGTGAGGCGTTTTTGGTTTAGCAGAAGATTGGATACCTACCATATAGAAACATATAAAACCTACACTATTACAGATAATTTCAATAGACACATTAGCACTCCCCCTCTATTTAAGTTGGGGGTTCCTTCATGCGTAAGTTCTCCTAAAATTCTAAAAATAGTTATGTATGTAGTCCTTTGGTGAAGATATCGATGAACTGATGGGCTAAAGGAACATGCAACACGTGAAATTGACCAATGGCAACGTGTTCCCTGACAAAATGCAAATATATTTCCACATGTTTGGTTCTTTAGTAATAAATTGGGTTAGAAGCGAAGTACATGTAACTCACCTTATCATAAAACACAACCGTAGAGTGGGTCAAAGAACAAGAAAGTTCAACAAGGAAATTTCTGAGCGAAGCAGTTTCAGCGACTACATTGTGACAACCTGAAATTTCTATCTTGTACAATGATTCAAATCAATCAAGTTCAGCCTCGTTTTTCCATCTTCTAGCACTGTTTTGAATCAACTAGAGTGTCCTAAGTCTAGTACCTTCAAGTTAGGGTGTTGAAATGGGTCCCACAAGTTCAAACACTTCACAAAATGGCCATACACTCCATCATGAGGAGTGTACGGCCGTACAATTGGGTGTGCGGCCGTACACCCCCCTTTGGCCGTACACTATGGGCTATATATTGAGGTCATAGCCTTCATTCAACCCTTTTCACCTCCCTTAGCCAAGAACTCGTTTATTCTCTCAACTATCATCCGATTCTTCACCTAGATCTTCAAGATTGTAAGTATTTCTTCCTTTGATCTATTGATTCTTCTTCTATCTCGTATGAATCACTGATTTCATCCATGAAATCACTTCATTTTGGTAGATCTTCAAGTGTTCTTCAGTTTCACCAAGAACACTTACTAAGTTTTTGGACCTTAAACACCCCTAAAGGCCTCTATATCGTAAGTACTCCTTCTCATGCTTGTTACTTACTAGATATGCCATTAGAAATCATCCAAAATCATGAACATCAAGGAGTGTACGGCCGTACACACCCATGTGGCTGTACACCCTTTTGTTTGGTGTATATTAGCCTCAAAACTCACATTCTATGATAAAGCATGTTCAAGAACACATAGAGGATGCATGATATGGCCTTGAAACACAATTTTGACCATCTTTAGAAGATAATCAAGGGTGTACGGCCAAACACACCCTTTGTGTGGTCGTACACACCCATTTAGGGCCCAAAATGGAAACAATGGTAACAAACACCCCTTTAAGTTAAGCTACGACTAAGACACGCTTCCTAGATGATTCCCAAGGCCTTAAGACACACTTTAGCATGTTCCATAGTGAGTGTGCAGCCGCACACACACCCTAGCCACACACACACAAAACTGATGCATTCTGGCCTTACACTCAATTTCTGAGGCTATATACCCCTTATATGCAATCATATGTGATTGTAACATTTCAAAATAAGTGTTTCATAGTCCCTAAAGTGATTCCCTATCATGATTAGTTGTATAAACACTAATTATATACATATATGTACCATTATATGCTTGTTAGGATCTGCTTGTGCCCGTGATATCACTTAGCACTCAACATCCTTTCTCGAATCTTTCAATCAACCAACTCACCACAGGTGAGTTCATACCCCTACAATTAACCTTTTAAACTATTTTTAAATGCTTTTAAGGGGGGAGTACAAGTACACACAATTGAAATTGTGTTAGTATAAACATTTATATACTTGCTAAAACATCTTGTTTCAAACCATTTTGAAACTGTTTTTAAACACATGTCAAACTCTTTTACTTTCAAAACCATATTCATTTACGTATTAGTGTATAAGTATGCTCTAATGGGCTTAAGACTATTGTGGATAACCTTAATTCCTGTTCCTTGTTTGGTTGTGGGCTTAGGGTAGGATACACTAGTCCGACTGCTGATTAACTCATAGTTATACATGCTAAATACGTAATAGAATATAAAATTTTATCTTTAAAAGATTTACTTAACTCAATTGCTCAAGCCGAGCAATCGAGCTTTGTCTACACGTCGAGATCAAACAAACATCTAATAAACTATAATATGTATAGTTTAGCGAACATATACATATATATATATATATATATATATATATATATATATATATATATACATACATACATACATATAAAGACCAGAAGTGAACATATACATATACATTTACATATACAAAGAACAGAAGTGGACATATACATATACATTTACGTATACAAAGAACAGAAGTGAACATATACATATACATACAATTAAAGTAAGAACACAATAACTAGAATGTGAAATACTACTTCATGATACAACAATAAATTGTTGTATCACATTTGTAACCAGTGTCTCTTGGAGGGAGAGCGGGCATCGTGTGTATATATCTATATGGGATAGACACTCTAACACCCTGACTGCTATCTACAGTCCCAGCCGGTAAGTCCAATGGGTGACAAAATGTCACCTCACTATTTTATCACGCCAGAAGGTCGTCAGGTATTCAGCCGTCAATCAATATGGTTACAACTAAGTCACATCAACCCTTTAATTAACCAAACAGGAATTAAAGGCAATAAGACTCTCCAAGAAGTATAGTACATTTGATACGACTATGAGTCTTCATTCTATCATTCCATATTCAATAGTATTACTGCTGAGATAAAACATTCTATTTTCCTAATAGATGATAGTAATAAATGGGAGAAAACATACTTTTACACAAATATAAAGTACTACTACATTCTTCATACTATTCCAAGCACATATGAAAACATTACATTTTTATACGTGAACAAACATGTAAAACAGTCGGGCCTCGGGTTGAAGGCTACTTTAATTATAAGCAGGAAATATAGGATTTTCTGGGAAAACTTTACAAACGTTTCAAGGTTTTAATACAAACATTTCGAGGTTTTTAAACTACTAAACGACATTATACACTTTTGAACTCACCAACATTTATGTTGATACTCTCTTTCAAAATAACTTGTATTCTCAGGTAACCAGTAAGACATGTATACCCATGCAACTTTTAAAGGACGGAGCGAATTCACGACTCGTCATTATTTTGATTATACATTTTTTGTGTCGTTTAAACCTTACAAAAGAACACACATGTATTTAACTATTCTATTAATGCAATGGATGTTGTTGCTTGTCTTACTATTATACCTTGTTATGATACTGTACATGACGTCCTCCACCCCCGAATGTTTCCGCCAATTCATTTTGGGGGTGTGACAGATTGGTATCAGAGCATTTTTTATAGTGAACTGAGTATATCAACCCATAAAAGATATACAAACTATAAATACATTGGGGTTAAAAATACTCTGACCCAGATTGTTGAACAGCACAAGTAGGCTTGGGGATGTATGGTCAGTTCTAGGAATGGCATAGCCTGATCAACTATGTCAGTCCGAGAAGTGACTAGCATATGCCCAAGAATGGGTGTGGTGTCGCAACAAGTCTAAAAACTTATCAACACTACTACAATGAAAACTTTAAAACAGAACATAAACTTAAAATGTCATAGGAGTATTTTGTGTTACCATAATTACTTATTTGAGAACTAAAGGTCTTTATTAGTAGGTCAATAGTTGCATAGTGGATGCACTAAGGTTTTATGTGACTCGGATATCTTATACTTAGAATCTGCGATCTTTTGCTTTACTTTATGTTCCTTGTTTAGTTGTGGATTTAGAGTTAGGATCGCTTATTTAAACGTCTATCATGTTTTGATTACATGTAACTAGTATGCACTAAGAAGGTATTGAAGTAACTAATAAAGATCATCCTATAATTATCTTAATTAGTACGTCTAATAATTTTTCTCTTTCCCCTATTCTAGCATAGGTAACATGGCTGGCTTCCATCTCCCTGGCGATACGTACTTTCCCAACCAAGGCAATGGTGGATGGCTCGATGATGAGCCAGAAGAAGAACCTGCAATCCCCTTAGATGATTACTCCACCGAGAACTATTTGGATGGTTCCGACTCCGAGCCTGAAGTCGATAACCTAACCCTGTGGCTCCTGCCCCAAATCCTAACCGTCGTCCAGCTTTTCAAAGCCTAACGCCTCCATGGGTGGAAAGGTTGGAAACATGGAGTCAAGAGCAGGATCAACCTATGCCATTCAATGGAGATAGTAGCGTCTATGACCTGAGTGCAAGAGGCTTATCAGACAGAGTCCTACCAAATCCTATTCCGCAAGATTGCTCGAAACGAAATCCAGGGTAGGACAGCCCTCAACTGAATCATGGAAGTGGATTCCAATGCGAGAATGCATACAATCCACACCATCCGTCTTGAAGATGCTCGTGAGAGGTCTACGAGAGACAACGAGGCCCTGCAACGAGAGCTTGCTGCAACTTAGTCTGAAGTTCAAGAACTCCGGGTGCGCCAGAGAGTTTATTAATGACACCTTCTCAACATGGAGCATCAGTTGGCAAACTTGAGGGTTCAACCGAAGGGTACCCGTCGCCAATAGAAAATGCTTCGCTCGTCCTCTCTTTTGGTTTAAGGAATAGTCTTCGTACCTATAATCCATGTAGCACCTTTCCTGTAAAATATTCCTGTCTTTCGAAGTACTGTAACTAAAACTTCTATGCTGTCAAAATTTTCTCTTTGTTGGTATGATGTAAGACCTACTCCATGGTCGAATTTTCTGAACTCTATGTAACTCGATACTAACTATAATAACAGAAGTAGTTTCCACTGTATGATCATCTCTTTTAAATTCTATTCTGATGCTATATTCCTCTTAGCAACCCTAAATGAAGTCTTGTTACCATTTTATCTTTTATAGATAAAAGATGTCGCCTCGCAAGCGTCCAATGAGAGGCACGCCGGTAAATCAAACTCCACCACAACAACCCCCTCTGCAGTTCGATGCGATGATGTTCCAGGCTGCTGTGGCCGCGGATGTGACCGCAGCCATGACTCAAGTAAATTATGGTGGTGCCAGTGGAGCTGGAACCGGTACCAACTCTAACCACGGGGAAATCCAAACGCGTGCACGGGAGTGCACCTATAAAGACTTAGTCAACTGCAAACCGGTGTTCTTTAACGGAACCGGCCGGATCATTGCACTGTCTCAGTGGATAGAAAGCACAGAAGCGATCTTTGAGATTTGCTCTTACCCCGAAGGAAGCAAAGTAAAATTTGCTGCCTACACCTTCTCTGAAAGAGCCCTGACATGGTGGAATGGCCATGTCAAGTCACTCACGCTGGTAGTGGCTAACGCGATGGGCTGGGAGACACTGAAAGACCTAATGGCAAAGGAGTACTGCCCGAGGGGCGAGGTGCAGAAACTTAAAGAGAAACTGTGGAGCCTTAAGATGAAGGGTTCTGACATAGTGGCCTATATAGCTAGATTCAGTGATTTGGTGACCCTATGTCCAAACATGGTCCCCACTGAGAGCAGGAAGATCGAGAGATACATCTGGGGTTTGGTACCCCCGTATCAAGGAAACGTTCTAATGTCGAACCCTGTGACCTTTGATAGTGCCAAGCAGTTGGCCCAAAGGCTTATCGATCATGGGGGGTCCTCCTCAACAACAACAACTACAACTGTTGTCTCAGCACCAGCCAAAGTAGTCGACAACAAGAGGAAGCGTTGGGACCGAAAGAAGGGAAAATCAGCTCAACCTTGTTCCAAGAACCAACAGGTTGTGGCTGTCCGTGGTGCCACTACTCCTGTTGCCCGTGTGCTAGCAAAGCAATATGCAGGGAGTCTACCCAAGTGCACCAAGTTCAATTTCCATCACAACGGCCCCTGCCAGGAAATGCACTGCACCAACTGTGACCGGAAGCATCATACTATCTGGTTTTGCAAAGCACCACCAAGACCCATCACCCAGGTCACTGGTACAAGAGTAAGCCAGGCCTGCTACTGGTGTGACGAGACAGGGCACTTCAAAAGAAACTGCCATAAAGCTGGGAATGCGGGTGGAGCAGGAAGACTACTTGTTATTGGTCACAATGAAGTTGTGGCAGACCCTACGGTGGTCACGGGTACGTTTCTCCTCAATAACTCATATGCATGTATCCTATTTGATAGCGGGGAAAAGAGGGGCTTCGTGAACCAAAAATTTAAACACTTACTTAATCAAGCACCATAAGCACTACAACAAACCTTCGTCATAGAAATGGATAATAGAAAGACAGAGAGTTATAACGAGATCTATATAGGTTGTACCCTCATGCTAGATAACAATTCATTTCCAATCGACCTCATATTTGTGTCAATCAAGAGTTTCGACATCATTGTAGGCATGGACTGGTTGAGTCTCCATCGTGGCGATATTCTGTGTTTCAAGAAAGCAGTCTGTCTAAATCTACCGAGTAAGGAAACCTTATTGATCTACGGCGAAAAAGCAAGTACGAATCTTCGTATCATCTCGAGCATGCAATCCCAAAAGTACCTACGAAAGGAATATCGTGCCTTCCTCGCTCATATAGTCGATGTGAACCAAGAAACAAAAGACCTAAAAGACTTCCCCGTAGTGTGCGACTTCCCCGACATCTTTCCAGAAGAACTACCAGGGTTACCACCCTAACGGCAAGTCGAATTCAGGATCGACTTAGTTCCAGGAGCTACCCCCGTAGCCAAATCGCCCTATCGTCTAGCACCAGCTGAGATGCAGTAACTATCTGGTCAACTTAACAAACTGCTCCGCAAGGGCTTTATAAGACCAATCCTCTCACCTTGGAGAGCGTCGGTCTTGTTCGTGAAGAAGAAAGACGGATCGTTCAGAATGTGTATCAATTACAGAGAACTGAACAAACTGACCGTTAAGAATCGTTACCCCTACCCCGTATAGATGATTTATTCGACCAACTACAAGGGGGAACTACTTTTGAAAAATTGATCTGAGATCCGGGTATCACCAATTACGAGTGTTAGAGGAGGATGTTCCAAAGAGAGCCTTACGAACTCGATATGGGCACTATGAGTTTGTAGTGATGCCATTCAGATTAACTAATGCGCCCACAATATTCATGGACTTAATGAATAGGGTGTGTCGTCCTTACTTGGATTAGTTCTTCATTATGTTCATTTATGACATACTTATCTACTCTCGTAGTAAGGAAGAGCACAGTAAACATCTGCATCTGATCTTAGAAACACTACGGTCAGAGAAACTTTACGCGAAGTTTTCAAAGTGCGAATTTTGTATCCGAAGAGTCGAATTCTTAGGTCACGTGGTTAGCGAACAGGGAATCCACGTGGACCCTTCCAAAATCAAAGCCATTGAGAACTGGTCAGCACTGAAGACGCCTACGAAAATTTGTTAATTTCTAGTCCTTGCTGGCTACTATTGTAGATTCATTTAGAACTGCTTGCGGATTGCGAAGTCCCTTACTACATTGACTCAAAAAGGTGTGCCCTTTGACTGGGAAGAAGAACAAGCACTACTAGAAAAACAGTCTTTTACGACGCTCATTGCGTGTCGTAAAAGGCTCAGACGACGCGCAAATGCACGTCAAGGAAGGCCTTGTCATAAAGAGAGGCGACGCGCAAAAGCGCGTCGCCTATAGACGACACGCTTTTGCGCGTCGTCTATAGATGACGCGCATTTACGACGCTCATTTACGACGCGCGTTTATGACACGCAATTTGTATCAAGGAAGGCCATGTCATAAAGGAAGATGACACGCATTCTCATGTCGTAACCTTATGACTCGCGTGTTAATGACACCGAATGTGTATCAAGAAAGCCCCTGTCAAGAAAGGCCATGTCATAAATGAAAATGACACACATTTTTGCGTATCATAATTTTAAATGTCTAAATTTTTTTTTTATAGATTTACTAATTTTCAAATTAAATTTGCATTTAATGCCTCATAATAGAAAATAAAATATCATATACAAAAAATATAATCCATTTCATAAAATTTAATGTCATACAAAATATCATATACAAAAAATAGAATCCATTGGATAATATTTTATTACAAATTTGACATTTTTTTGTTTCCGTACTTTGACAATTTGTGCTGCTGCTGATTCCGGAGCCAATCCGCGACTCCATCACTTGAAATTACAAGCTACACACCAGCAGAAGATAGCTGAAGATCATGAATAAATAAAAGTTGTTAATAAAAAGAGGAATAAATTGAGTTTAATTACTAAACTAACCTTCACTTGTTTGACATGAGGATCTGGAATAATGAACTCCCCAACATCTCTATCTCCAATAGATCTTGAAAGGCATGACAATTTATACAACTCATGTCCTTTGGTTTCCAACCTCCTCATGCAAACCATTATATAAAATTCCAGAATTGAGCAATCTGCACCTAAAAAAACAGCTTTCTTAAATCTACAGAAGAACAAAGAAAGAGAAGTGATATGATATAAGATTTCAAATCCATCAAACTTACAGCTGAAAACCTAAATTTAAAAAAAACTAGAGATAATTCCAAGTTTTCGAAGAAAATCATATAGCTTCCATGAATATTGTTTTATCAATTTTCTAATCGTTAGTTCGTTACAAAATTGTAAGAAACTCAGTGGAACTATGTTATTAATTTGTAGATTCTTTTGATAAAAACTGACCAAACCAACCTGCTACTTATTGGTTCTTCTTTTTAAAATGCTACTAAAAGTACCAAAATTCTCACTAATTGTATTTTTAAAAAAATGATCATATGACTGCATTTTTATTTTCAGAAGGCAGAAAAAGAAGGAGATACCTATCTTGGCGAAGCTTCTCTATTTGTTCTAAATTCAGGTCCACATTGTCGAGTAGATCATTTGATATTGAAATGAGCATGTCCATCATTATTTTCAAATGATTCGAAGATTCAAGACAAAGTCCTTGCTGAACCAATTTTAAAAGTTAGGCATAAAATTAGAGTCCACCATAGAACTAGAAAAGATCAAAAGTTTAATGATTTGAGTTACTTACCTTAAAACTTATGTCATCATGTCCTGAAATGCTAGCTGGATTGACAGGTGGAAACATCAAGGTTGATGATGGTAGTGTGCAAGATGACTGGTAGTGTTTAGAGACTATTTGATCCAAATCAAGATTCTGAAAATTGAAGTTGATTAATGATGCAATTAAACAACTTTAAGTTACATTGCTTATAAAGGCCTTGATTTCAAGAATTTATCTTGGTTTAAAAAATTATCATGTGCTTTGGCATGTTGAGACCAATTGTCCCTTGTAGGCTTGTCCACATGATTAGAACCTCCACCAAAGTTGTTTCTACTGAGATTAAACCACAGAAAATAAAACAAATAAGAAAAGAAAAAGAAAGAGAAAAAGACAATTGTCTACCAGGTAAGGATTTAACTAGGTAACGATTCAACAGAATAAGCAATCTGGCCTCTGGGAAAGGAGATTTAACTAGGTAACGATTCTTTTTTAGTACAAGCTTTACTTTTCCATAATTGGATGTTGAAGCATGAATGAAATCGATCATCTCTTTAGGGAGCTTGGGCTTTGAAAGCTTGTTCAACACAGCTATTATGGTTTCAGTTTCTAGACCCACTAACACAGCTGCATAGTGAAACAGTAAGACACTTCCAAAATACCAATTTAAAATAGAATAATCAAATGGTGACAATGATGAACAAAAATAACTTCTTTGTAGGATTTACAGTTCATCAAAGAGACCACACAGTTCTAATACTTTCCCTAGAAACCGCACCTTTTGGCCACTTTAATTTAAATCTTCTGAAGTATTTTTCTGTACCCTGGCTGAAACAACCATGGTGAAGTGAAGTCACCTCATGTGGGTAGGTCATTAATTAGGCAAGAACTTTAGACATTGAAGAGGTGATTGCGAGTTTCCCAGGGCTAAGATCGTTAGTAGTTGTATGATCTGACAACTTGAAAAAACACAAGATCAGAATTACTTAAAGAACATGTAGAACTTTTAATGCATGATGTACACAACTTAATATAGAAGTAACAGAACTGCAATTTTTTACTGATAATAACAATGTACTTTATTTTTTATTTATAATAAAAGTATGATGTTATTAATTTAAGATCGTTTATTCAAAAAATAAAAATAAAAATAAAAAAAGTAACATACTTGGAGTCGTGTCTTTATGACCCATAATGGATTTGTGGTGATTGCAGTGGCGACTCCTACACCAGAAGCCGCTATTATGTTTTCCCCGAAAGTAAGGTGACCCATGCCGTCTCCTTAAAAAAGATGACTTAAAAATTAAACATAAAATAAAGAAGAATAAAATAAATGATTTTTTATTTATTTATTGAAACATATAAGATATTTTATATAGTAATTAGTAACCAGCCATGTGAATCGAGAAGCTCTTTGAGTTGCCCATCATCAGTGAAATATACCTATACGAAAAAAAATGTTTATGTCAAAGATATAATGAAAAATAAACAAGTTACATATTTACAAAATAACTAGGAAATAGGCCCGTGCGTGGCACGGTTCTGATGGTTTTTGTTGATTCGTTGTTGTCCTTTTGTTTGATGGATCAGGTATACTATGCCCTTTGACACAAAGCCATATCTGAACCATATCAGTTACTTTGTAATGATAGTTTGCTTATGAAGGGTACATGTTATATATAATAGCACCAAGAGACCACCTGAAAAATAATAACAATCAAATAATCATATTTTATATTTTAAATGAAAATGTAATTAAATTTAATTTAAAAAAAAGACTTCTACTAAGTACTAATCAATCACATTCCAATGAATGGTCATTCTTCGGTACAACCTCGCAAGCAATATAATCAAGACTCCCAACAGTCGAATAAGCCTGCAATCCCCCAACAATTTACAATTTTATATTTATTAATAATATAAGTCGTATGGTATTAAAGAAAATATCTATGTGACAGAACATCTAAAAATTCTTACAAGAGTCCTATTTTTCTGACAATGCTGCAATTATTCTTGTTGTGTGCGTTTAGGAACAGCAGAATGGCCCTCACCTGTTGAATTGGAGACATGATCCCCTGTGGTGAAATCCGTCTCTTCCAGTGTACTACAATCTAACAGTTTACATAGTCCAAAATATGATAATCTCAAATGTCCCTATATATGAAGAAACAAATTATCCAGCTTGATGTCTCTGTGTTGTTAAAATCATGTATATAACAAGAAAAGGTAATAAAAATATTATTATTTAATAACAAAACAAAACAAGAATCAAGCTTATAAAACATATAACATATACCTATGTACATAATTATGTTTATAGATGGATTCGATTGCTAAAACTGTTTCTGCAACATAAAATCTTACTTCATCTTCGGTTAAGGTATCTTTTCTGATGAGCAATGTTATCAGATACAGATACTCATTGTCCTTAAAAGAACAATATAGTTTCACTATGCAATTGTTGTCCACCTCAGCAAGGAGATTGCTTTCGGCTTTTACATGTTCAACCTAAAAATGGGTTTAATGAATTTAAAGAATGTTGAAAAGTATTAATGAAGAGATATCAGCTTTTATGAATGGAAAATTACATACTTGACCTCTTCGTAACATTTCTTATTTCTTAAGCTTTTTCACGGCGTATACAGTGGCTGTTGTCTTCTCCCTGCAGATTCTAACCTCACCAAATGCACCATTTCCAATTATTGTGAGTAGTTCAAAATCTTCAACTCCCATTTTGTGCCTTTGTAAATGCATGTATTCATTTACTTTTTTTTCTAGAAATCTGTTATACTTGAGGCATCTTAATCCATGGTTGGGTTATTTGAATATTCACCATCACTTAGTGAATCCCTCCTTCTAGTATTTGATCTCAACCTTTCTCTAGGTTGAAAGTTATGTAGCCAACTTCTTGCTGAATCCATCGAGTTCCCTCAGTCAACCCAAGGGTTTCATTGCCATAGAAACCCACCCAAATAGATATTTCAATTCCCACCCACCAAAATAGATATTTCGTTTTAACACAGCTCTCTGCAATAAGATTAAGATTAAAGTCGAATTCATGATTAAGATTAAATAAGATTAGGATTAAAGTCAAATAAGATTAAGATTGAAGTAACCATAGTCAAATTCATTGCCCTAGAAACCCACCCAAGAGAAGGGACGAACTAATAGGTGCAACATCTGATTAAAAAAACTTTCAAAATACAGAGTTACAAATGATTTTACAAATTCACAAATTATATAAATCATAAAGCCTATAAAAAACCAATCAAATAGGATATCAAACCTGTAAACGCCATTGGTATACACAACTTCGGTCTTTAATTTTGATGATAATCCATGACTTTATTAACTTGTTCCATTCATCATAATAAGCTTCTAGGTTTTCGTTCACTATTTCTAACTACAATTGAAATTTTAGAAAATAAATGATTCGAAGAAGCAATAACATAAACACATGAATATCTGGATGTGTGTTGACCTGTGGATCGACAACTTTGACCACTTGAGCAGGAAGAGGCTTGAAACCAAGCATCCAACCCTCAAACAAAACTACCTAAATATCGACAAAATAGGGCGAAAGGAACATTAAAGATTATGAGGGTAAAATGGTAATTTAGTATCATTCAGATTCAGATGGTTGATTTGGTCTAGAAAAGAAAAAAAAAGGAAAAACTTATGTTTACAGACAGCACTTTATCCAGGAAGACAACATTTACCCATTCAGCTACCTTATCCATATACAGGAGTGGACTTGATGAGGAAATCAAAAAAGAAACATCCCCTTGGTAGTTGGTATTGTATGATAAGTAATATATCGGTGTCTATGTTTCAATTTTACTTGATACAGAAAGAACAAGAACGAGTCACAAAACTTAGTTTATTTTTCTCAGCAGTTCCCTAAGTGTGTTGTTATTCTTTAAGCATCATTTTAATTTACCTGAAGGTGGATAGAAAAAAAACATATAATACTTACTAGGTGGAGGTGGAGGTGGTGGTGTAGTAGGATTTGGACTGAAAGTGACATAAGATTGCTTTGGTAAAACGAAATTTATACCAGAAAGTCAACTGTACCTGCTTGTTGAGCTTTTTCTATAGCCAAGTTGATGTCATTCGAGGGTAAAACTGTAACCTTTTACATATACCTACAATGCGCAGAAAACAAACAATATTGTCATTAAACAAAAATACTGATCATTTGTTAGTGTAAGGCATAGGTGATTCTTGTTTGAACATCAAACTGTTGGCATAACATTTACCAATCCCAAAATGTTCAAATCAATTGCCATCAGTTAGCATATGTACAGTTGAAGACATTGAGAGAGACAAAACATAGTAACTGAACATTAATAATGAACTGGAACAATGGTAAGCTTTAGTTTACTCTTTACTTTACCAGTAACATGTAGAGAAGATTGGGTATGCAATGGATTCCAAGATTTAACTAGCTTATTGATTATGAAAATATATATTTTGGTTCAGACATTTAGTCAAACACCTGGTGTGCATAAAAAATCGGGTACTTATATCATAAAATATTAATAACTCCATGAAAAGATATGAGAGAGGGTAGAAGGGCACAAGAAATCGTCCAAAAAGAAGGACCAATGGTACATGAAACAGGTAACTATGGTTGAAAAAAGGAAGAATTACCTTTGAAATATGCCTACTACACAAATTATAAATATGAAATACATCAGAAAATTTGGACATACATCAGAAAATTTGGAGAAAAGAATGTACATAAATTCTTACCAGCACAATTATAAATATGAAATATAAATTAAAGAAATCTCCAATATGTTGAAGCGATAGAACATCATGACCAGATTGGAAAATGAAAACTGAAGGTGGGATTGGTTATCTAGTCCAAAGTTGAAAGCGTGATCAACAGTTTCACATAATTGATTACAAAGCAGAAGATAGAATACCACCTTTAAAGTTGTTTAAGTCAAATTTGCCCCTATAGAAAAGAAGGTATAAAGAACATGAAATTGGGTCTCGTTGGGAATTTCAAGATTAGTTTAGCTGGATTTCTTCTCAATTGATCAAGAAGTGAAAATACGAACAGAGAAGAAACATAAAGAATGTACCTTTTGGGGCTGAACCAAGAAAGAGCAAGATCAGATGGGTATCGTTGATGGGCGGCGCGTGGGTCGGCGACGGTGGTGGAGAAGAGAGGTGAGTGATATGGTAATCCCTAAAAATCGGACCCAAAAATCTCTATATCGGGTTTACAAATATGAAATATCGACATGTGAGTAATGGAGTAGTAGTGGTGGACATCATCTCCATTGTCATTCGCAGACATTAAGGGAGGGGGATAACGAACCAGAAGGGTGAAGTGGTGCATCGATGGCTATTGTTTTAGCAATCCTGTGGGGGACTGTGGTGGTCTGATAGGAGCAGAGTCAAGAGCGAATAACCCGGTTCAGAAAACCAGAAGGGTGATTACTGATTAGGGTTTTCTATAGAGAGAGAGAGAGAGAGAGAGAGAGAGAGAGAGAATGCAGAGGTAGAGGAAGAGGGCTACTTCAAAAGGATTATTAGGGTTTTTTGTTTGAGGATTTTAGAAGGAGAAGAAGGAGATGAATTAGGCGAAGAAGGATTATTAGGGTTTTTTGTTAGAGGATTTTAGAAGGAGAAGGCGGCTGTTTAATTTTTTGGGATTTCAGTTCCTACCATAGATTATTAAAGCAACGGAGGAGAACGCGCCTTCCTAAAAAATATAAAACGACACATTTACACGACACGCTTTTTATGATAGGTGCCCTCCGTGTTTTTTTGGTTGGACACTAATTTTAGGGCGCGCAAATATGTGTTTCCTCTATCCTTCAAATTTTTCGAAACTGACATTCATTTTTAGGGCACGTCCAAATGCGCGTCCTCTATCAGTGTGTGTCATTAATTGCGCGTCGTAAAAGACTGTTTTTCTAGTAGTGAGGAAAATGCATTCCAAATGCTAAAACGGGCCTTATGCACCGCACCGATACTATCCCTCCCAGAAGGGATAGAAGACTTCGTGGCTGTGATCCTCCCTCATATATAGATGATACCCTTCATTTCCTTCATTTCATCCATTTTCAAGTCAAGAAACCAGTTTCTCTCTCAACTATCATCAAGCTTTTCATCTTGATCTTCAAAAGTGGTAAGTGATTCTTCCATCTTTCTTGATATCCTTCCTAGTCTTGTAATCATCTCATGATTCATTAATAAAAACATCTCTTTTATGATAGATCTTCAAATATTTATCCATTTCACCAAGAACACAAACTTGTTCTTGGTGGCCGTGAACCCTTGTCACACCCCCAAACCAGAACGGCGGAAATGTTCGGGGGTGGAGGACATCATATTCAGTATCATAACAGTTCATAGTAAGGAAAGTACACACCACCATATATATAAAGGTTTCAAAATAGTTACATAATTTTCTTTGTTACATGTTCAAAAGATAAATATATAAACATCTTTCAAAAGAAGTCATTAACGCCAGAGCGTTAATCCCCAAAAGTTGGTTTCCAAACCTGCTTAGCGGTTCCCTGAGAATACAACTTATTTCAAAGAAAAAATGTCAACAGTAAAGTTGTAGAGTTCATAAGCGGTTTTGATAAAATGTATGTCATTCCAAAGTTCGTGCGTTTTCCAAGAAATCCCTTATTTTCTTATAAAAGTATGAAATGCATGTGAATGTTTGTGTTGTGAATTGTATATAGTTGTACCAGGAAAATCCCTTATTTTCCTATTAGTTGATTGTTTTGGACACTGGAAAATTCCTTATTTTCCTAGAGTAATAGATAGTCTCTAATGTCCAAGACCGAAAATCGCAAGCAACTGACATGCTTAGAAGGTTGAGGCATAGTTTTATATAATAAAGCTATAAGAAGACCGCACTTGTTAGACGAAGAATAGTTTTAATAGCTACTCATTCATAAAATAAGAATACCATAGTAATTGTCTATCCGGTGAGTTTTATAAACATACTAAACATAATATGCCTGTGGGGACGGTCTTCAGGCATCGAAACGTTATGACAAACTGTCACCCAAAGGACTGTAGCTAACAGTTAGGGCGCGTGATCATGACTTCCCGTATAGATATATACACATTTGACTCGCTCTCCAAATGGGAGACTCTGGTTATAATAGACTGGACTTTAGGTAGTACCTTTAAACAAAAAGGTAGCATTGAAGATGTAATCGTCTCACGGATTCCCAACTAAGTTTGTATTAAAATAATAGTTTTGTATGCAATGTTTATCCTCTTTCACAATGTTTGACAAGGCATAAATCATAACTTCTTTGAATGCATAAAAATGGTTTAACAAGGATGGCTACCCTAGATACTATGCACTTTTTATAAATCTAATGCATGCAAAGTATAACAAGAGTTTTCACATTTTCACTCGGGATCAATCGTGTGTTTACTTGTATTCTCCCCAGAAATGTATTAAAAGTACATTATAAAGTATTTGAAAGTGTATAAAAGGGGGGTATGAACTCACTTGACTGAAGTGGTTTTCTTGAAGTAGTCGAGAGAAGAATCGAGCAGAACTTCGACTAGTGAGAGTTGAATTCTCAGGAGTCTCGGGAGTGTAGAACTTCCTTCTGATCTTGAGTATGAAAATCGGGGTGTCGTGATGGCTTCGAGTGGAAAAACGCAGAGCAAAAGCACGGGAAAAGAGAAGAATTGAACAAGACTCTCGAAACCCTAGCCTCCCTTTTATAGGAGGCTGAACCGCCTCCGTACGCTGGGGGTACGCTCTTACACGGGGCATTGCATACGTCAACGCTTACGTCAGCCTCCTGACGGATAATGGGATGTCTGTTGTCGAAAGGACTATGCCCTTATCACCTGGTACACTGAGCGTACCCCTTTACGCGGGGCGTAAATCAATTTCCAGAACTTGTAAATTTTGTAACTCTCGCGTACGAGCTCCATTTCTGGCATAACAATATATCCACGCGTAGGTGAGACTGTACTCTACAACTCTCATTTAGACTCCATCGGCTACTTTTGACTTTATATTTAATAATGCCTTTTTAGCAGGCCGAGACTGGAAAAGTCCGTTAAAAATCCATAACTTCTTCATCTAGCGTTCGATTTTATCTGTCTTTTTACCGTTGTATTCCTATGGTCAGGGTGTTTGTGACATCCCCAAAATCACGGCCAGAAAAGACCGGTTTCATTTATGCTTTTAAAATAATTTCAAAATAAATCCTTTTGATCTAAAAGAGTTGCGGAATTTGTTCCCAAAAACAAAACATGATAAAATAGATATTTATGAAAACATTTCTGAAAGAAATATAATTTCATTTCATAATAAAAAATCGAGATGTCATGTTCCGATACAGACCATAAAACATAAACAATAACATTACAAGTCATTCAACAAATATATACATATACAGACATGTAAGCAAAACAACTTGATGATTCATCAATCTTATGCCCTTGCGCCACTTCCTGTAATACAAATAAACTGAGTGGGTCAGGCTTGGGAGCCTGGTGAGCATATAGGGTTTTCAACCCACAATAAATAATTATATTTAATTCACCAACCAATAATAACCCAATTACCCATTTCCGTTATCCTCACTTTACGTCCCTAAAACAACATCTATTACAAGGGACCTAATC
The DNA here is from genome assembly GCF_002870075.4 of Lactuca sativa. Lineage (NCBI taxonomy): Eukaryota > Viridiplantae > Streptophyta > Magnoliopsida > Asterales > Asteraceae > Lactuca > Lactuca sativa. The sequence goes on along the minus strand of NC_056630.2, from coordinate 302,430,759 downwards.
TAGGATTTTCATCGGGACGGACATTACTGCAAAAGGGCTTCCTTAGCAATAAATGTCCTAAAGGCAACCATGAGGGTGATAGAGTACACCGGTGAACACATCATTCACAACACCTACAGGTTATGAGCCTGCTAGCGTTCCACAGTCTGTCTAGAAAGAGTCTGTGGTCGTTATCCATAATCAGCTGCATAACTAGATCAACAACAACAACAACAACAACGAGGCCTCTCATCTGTTTATCACACATCCACTATCTACTCATGTTCTACCCAACGTATTAATAGATAAAAATATATATTTTATTCATAGTTTAAAACCTGTATAGCATGTTCAATCAATACATATTCCACATAACAGATGAGGCACACACACATAACACGTGTTTCAAAGAGAATAAATCATACCTATGAGTTAGAAGAAAGTGAATATACATTCACACATATAATCAACAAAATATACACATAACAAGTATTTCATACCAAATACTTCATAATTATGCGTTAGAAGAAAGTAACTACGCACTTACTTGATCAGAAGATGATCGGACAACACTACGACTTTAAAATTAGTATTCTTTAGTGAAACGGGGATCACTTCGCACGCCGGGCTTCTCGCGGGCAGAGCTTCGGCTGGGAAACTCTTTTCTTCTTGGGATCTTCGGGCTTCGGGACTCGCTTCGGGTCTCGGGATGATATCGGGGCTTCGGGGGTACTTATTTGCACGTAAATCGAGGTAATATGGGAGAGGGAAGGGTGAATTAACAACGTTGGCTGGTGCCCCTTCAAATCTATTTATAAGGCAAATTTCTCATTTTCGACGTCATGGGCACTTCTTCCACGTCGTAGGATTGGTCGTTACTCCATGCGTCATCGTCCACTTGCTCTGTCAAGCTCCAGAATGCGTCAGAAGTCATGCCACGTCGTGGGCACTGTTTCGACGTCGTGGCCACTGACACAGCTTTGGGGTTCGCGCCCCGAACTTCAGAAATTCATAACTTTCGCATACGAACTCCGTTTTCGACGTTCTTTATATCGACGCGTAGGTCAAAAAAAGATCTAAAACTTTCAATTAGACCACGTCGGCTAATTTTGAATTTATCTTTTTTATATTATTTTTAGTAGGCCGGGACAGGAAAACTCCGTTCGAAATTCATAACTCCTTCATCTGAACTCCGTTTTCGTCTGTCTTTTTATTCTTGCACCACTATCAAAGAGATCTTCGATTCTCGTTTAGATTATCTCGGCTAAAAATTGCTCAGTCTCAAATCGAGTATTCGAGCTGCATACTGTTAAGTCGAAACTTAGAAAAATCATAACTTCCTCATACGAAGTCAGATTTGGGCGTTCTTTTTATGCACGCTCTCGGTTTAACAAAATCTACGAATTTTGTTTATATTACTAAGGCTAAATATCGCTCTAACGTAAATTTCACTTTTTACGTAATTTAGCGTTGCTGGTTCTGTCGCGAAACATCGATAGGTCATAACTTCTTCGTTATAACTCGGATTTCGGCATTCTATATATATTTGGAAACCTCGTTTCAACTACTACAACATTATCCAAAGATATCGGCCTTATCTAATATTTCATTTTGACGCTTATCTTTATTCTTAATTCATTTAAGCCACGCAACTAACCACAAAACATATAATACTCAAATAATACATTCTTATTATTTCAAAATGGGTTACAAAGGTTAACCTAGACTATTACATTGCTATTAATGACAAGCCTAGAAACACATGCGCTACAATTCTCACCACTTTAGAATGATTCCGTCCTCGGAATCACACATCAACAAACAACTGCGGGTAGCGACTCATCATGACTCTCTCCGTTTCCCAGGTGAGATTCGGCCCATTCGTGTGTTTCCATTGGACAAACACTAACTCAACCATCTTGCGTCGCAACTTCTTAGTCTTTCGGTCAACGATTTCCTCTAGTTCTTCAATCAACCTTTTGTTCTCATCGATTCTAAACTCCGAAAGTGGAATCATGTCGGGAACTTCTCCCGTAAACTTCCTCAATAAATACACATGGAAAGTGTTATGAATTCCATTCAGTTCTTCTTGTAGTTCGAGCTTGTAAGCTTGGTTGCCAACCCTCTGAAGAACTTTAAACGGTCCAATAAACTGTGGACTTAATTTTCCCCTTTTACAAAATCCTATAAGTCCCTTCCACGGCGAGACTTTAAGCAAAACCGAATCTCCAACTTCAAAATTCATCGGTCTTCGCTTTTTGTCAGCATAGCTCTTTTGACGATCCTGAGCGGCTAACATGCTTTCCCTAATTGTTTTCAACTTTTTAGCGGTTTGATGAACCATCTCGGGTCCCATAAACTGCTTTTCCCCAGCCTGAAGCCAACAAGACGGCGTACGACACTTCTGTTCGTACAAAGCTTGATAAGGTGCCACTTTATGCTCGAGTGGAAACTATTATCGTAGGAAAATTCTACCAAAGGTAAATGTTCATCCTAGTTACCAAGGAATTCCAGGGTATATGCTCTCCACATATCTTCAAGTGTTTGTATCGTTCTTTTGCTCTGACCATCAGTCTGCGGATGGTAAGTTGTACTTAAACACAACTTGGTACCCATTTCCTCTTGTAGACTTTTCCAAAACCTCGAGGTGAAACGACTGTCACGATCCGATACAATCATTAATGGAACACCGAGAAGTCTCACAATTTCCTTCACATAAGAATTCACATGCTTTTCCATAGACCATTTCTCATTGGCTGCTATGAAATGCGCACTCTTAGTGAATCAATCAACGACCACCCAAATCATGTCGTGACCACTTTTTGTTCTAGGCAGTTTAGTGACAAAATCCATAGCAATGTCTTACCACTTGCCCATAGGAATAGGAAAAGGTTCTAAACTCCCATACGGTTTCTGATGTTGTGTTTTGACTCTAGCACAAGTCACACACTCGGCCACATACTTTGCAACATCAAGCTTCATCGTTGGCCACCAGTAATAGAGTTTCAGGTCCCTATACATTTTAGTGCTACCATGATGAATCAAGTACATGGTCTTGTGAGCTTCTTCCATCAGAAGATCTCTGACTCCTCCTGTCTCAGGTATCCAAACACGATCTTGGAACACCTTCAGTCCATGACTTTTTATACTGAATACTAACGTTTTACCCAAACGTTCTTCCTTTCGGTCATTCTTCTCTGAAGCTTCCTCTTGAGCTTTCTTTATACTTTCCATGATTATCGAGACAACTTCAATTCTCAACGCTCTTGTCCTTTTCCTTTCAAGATTGACTTTCCGACTGAGAGCATCAGCTACAACATTTGCTTTACCCAGGTGGTAAAGTATCTCACAGTCATAGTCTTTAAGTAATTCTAGCCAGCGTCGTTGTCTCATATTCAATTCTTTCTGACTAAAGAGATACTGGAGACTCTTATGATCAGTGAAAAGTTTGCACTTCGTGTCATAGAGGTAAGGCCTCCATACTTTTAGAGTGAAAACTATTGCTGCCAACTCCAAATCACGAGTCTGGTAGTTCTTTTCATGCTCTTTCAGCTATCGAGATGCATACGCGATCACCTTATCTCTTTGGGTCAAAACACCCAATCCAACCCTAGATACGTCGCTATAAACAGCGAAGTCTTCCACTCCGTCGGGTAGAGAAAGTATTGGTGCCTCGCATAGCTTTTTCTTTAGCCTCTCGAATGCTTCTTTATTCTTATCACTCCAAGCATAATTAGCTCCTTTGTGGGTCAAAGTTGTCAATGGACTAGAGATCGAAGAAAAGCCTTGGATAAACCTTCGGTAATATCCAGCTAATCCCAAAAAGCTTCGGATCTTCGTGGGACTTCTCGGTTGTTCCCATTTCATCATAGCTTCAATCTTTGCTGGATCAACCATTATCCCTTCTTGGTTGACCACGTGAACCAAGAATTGGACTTCTCGAATCCAAAAATCACATTTGGAGAACTTCGCATACAGCCTCTCCTTCTTCAAGACTTCCAACACTTCTCGCAAGTGTCTGCCATGCTCCTCTCGGCTTTTTGAGTAAATCAGAATGTCATCTATGAACACTGTTACATATTTATCAATGAACGGATTACAAACCCTGTTCATTAAATCCATGAATGTTGTTGGAGCATTGGTTAGTCCAAATGACATAACCAAAAATTCATAGTGTCCATATCGTGTTCTGAATGCAGTCTTCTCTAAATCCTGCTCTTTCACCTTCAGCTGATGATATCCTGACCTTAGGTCGATCTTTGAAAATTAACTTGAGCCTTGAAGTTGATCGAACAGGTCATCAATCCTCGGTAACAGATATCTATTCTTTATTGTTGCCTTGTTCAGCTCTCTGTAATCGATGTACATTCTCATACTTCCATCTTTCTTCTTCACGAATAATGCCGGAGCTCCCCAGGGTGATGAACTAGGTCTAATGAAACCTTTGTCCAATAACTCCTGAAGTTGCATCATCAACTCCTTCATCTTCGTCGGTGCTAATCGATATGGTGCTTTCGCTATTGGCGTGGTTCCTGATAACATGTCTATTCTGAACTCCACTTATCTATCGGGCGGTAATCCAGGGAGATCTTCGGGAAATACTTCTGGATAATCACATACCACAGGAATGCTCCGCATCTCCTTTTTCTCCTTCTTAGCATCGATCACGAATGCTAGATACGATTTACATCCTTTGGCCAAACACTTTTTGGCTTTCATTAGAGAAATGATTCCAGAATATACTCTGCGTTCATCTCCATACACCATAAACGATTCCTTCCTAGGCGGGTTCACTTTCACTATTTTCTTCTTGCATAAAATCTTGGCATCATTGGCGTTAAGCCAATCCATTCCCAAAATGATGTCGAAACCATTAATTTCAATAGGCAATAATTCCTCATGGAACTTATTCCCATTCAAATCAATTAAGATGTTTTTCATGCGATAGCTAACAGGTACAAACTTGCCACTAGCAACTTCGACTAATAAAGCATTATCTAGTCTATCAACAAGCAAAACTAGTTTTCTACCAAATTCATGTGAAATAAAGGAGTAGTTGGCTCCAGAATCAAATAAAATTTGGGCAGGAAATTTGTTTACGTGAAAGGTACCTGAAGCGACATCAGCTTCATCTTTTGCAGCTTCCAGTGTCATCTGGAATTCTCTAGCTTTTGGCTTTGGTGGAATGTTGGGTCTTGCTGCTTCCTTCTTCTTAGGGCAGTTTCTCGACATGTGACCCTCCTCACCGCAACCATAGCAAACTTTCTTGGTAAGTGTGCATTCGTTGGCATAATGCCCTGGCTTTCCACATTTGAAGCATGTGGCTTCCCCGCCACATTTCCCATGATGCTTCTTCTAACATTTGTCGCACCATTTCGCTTCGCCTCTTACACCTCCTCTCGAACTAGACTTCAAGAATTTGCCCTTTTTGCTGGACCCCAAGGGTCCATCGATTTTCCTCTTTTCACCAACCTCTAACCTCTCCGGACCTTTTCTCCCTGATCTAGGTCTCAACATTTCTAGCAGCCTAAATAGCGGCTTTCAATGTGGTTGCTTGCTTAACCATTGCACCATAGTCCGCCGGTAGTCCGAGGGCAAACTTGTTGACTTTAGAGAGTTCTGTTGGTACTAAATATGGGATAAGATTCATCTTTTCTGTGAAATTAGCAGCGTGTTCAGTAACGCTCAATTTCCCTTTCTTCAAATTCTGAAACTCATTATTGATTTCCAGAAGGTCCTTCTCGGAGCAGTATTGCAGTTTCGGTTGTTCCATAAAGTCTCCCCAAGACATTTTGCTCGCTTCTCCCTTGGGCATAGATTTAGTTAACAGCTTCCACCAACTCAACACACCAGATTTTAGCAGAGGGATCGCAAGAGTGGTCTTCTGCCTGTTGCTGCATTCACAACTTTCAAACATTGTCTCCATTTCGGAGATCCAGTCCATTACTTGCACAATCGTCGGGCTTCCGGATAGACATGATGGTTTGGATGCCATGAAATCCTTGTACTTACACCTACGCCCATCATTTCCTCCATCCTGGTTGTTTCTCCTTTCAGGATCATTCCTTCGTTCATCTTGAGTCCCAACATGACTCACAATGTGACTATTGTTCCCTTCCTCTGATTGTTCGGGAATCAGTTCGGGTTCCACAATGGGTACGATAGGTTCGTCCCTATTTTCATGCAACACTTGTCACATTTCTTCCCTTTGTTCGGCTAACATAGCCTGAACCATGGCTTGCACTCTTGCCATGGTGATCTGTTCTGGTGCAACAGCTTGAACAGCTACTTGTTCAATTACAGGCGGTTGATTCCTGTTCTCGTTTGCGTTTCCAACATCACTTCTTGTTATTGCCATTCTTGATCTACACACCGAATAAGGTGAAATTTAGATCTTCATTTGTGATAGATATTACGATCTTCCATATCACTCCGAAACGTTTACATGCTAGTTCTAATACCGTCGTCAAACGCTTAGAATCCTAAATACATAAGGTTTCCAGATCCGGTCGGCAACAAACCATAGATCCGAACAAATAATATCATATATGGCAACATATAACATTTAGCACATAAAAGCTTTTTTGGCAACTCTCCTAAATTAAACTAGTGCTCGTGTCTAAAACATAACAGACACAAACCCCAAAATCTTCACTTAGCATTTTAAATTTAAGTCTAGAAATCCTACAAATTCCTAGTTCGCTTAAACTAATGCTCTGATACCAACTGTGACATCCCCAAAATCACGGCCAGAAAAGACCGGTTTCATTTATGCTTTTAAAATAATTTCAGAATAAATCCATTTGATCTAAAAGAGTTGCGGAATTTGTTCCCAAAAACAAAACATGATAAAATAGATATTTATGAAAACATTTCTGAAAGAAATATAATTTCATTTCATAATCAAAAATCGGGATGTCATGTTCCGATACAGACCATAAATCATAAACAATAACATTACAAGTCATTCAACAAATATATACATATACAGACATGTAAACAAAACAACTTGATGATTCATCAATCTTATGCCCTTGCGCCACTTCCTATAATACAAATAAACTGAGTGGGTCAGGCTTGGGAGCCTGGTGAGCATATAGGGTTTTCAACCCACAATAAATAATTATATTTAATTCACCAACCAATAATAACCCAATTACCCATTTCCGTTATCCTCACTTTACGTCCCTAAAACAACATCTATTACAAGGGACCTAATCTAGGATTTTCATCGGGACGGACATTACTGCAAAAGGGCTTCCTTAGCAATAAATGTCCTAAAGGCAACCATGAGGGTGATAGAGTACACCGGTGAACACATCATTCACAACACCTATAGGTTATGAGCCTGCTAGGTTCCACAGTCTGTCTAGAAAGAGTCTATGGTCGTTATCCATACTCCGCTGAATAACTAGATCATCAACAACAACAACAACGAGGCCTCTCATCTGTTTATCACACATCAACTATCTACCCATGTTCTACCCAGCATATTAATAGATAAAAATATACATTTTTATACATAGTTTAAAACTTGTACGCACTCACTTGATCAGAATATGATCGGACAACACTACGGCTTTAAAAGTAGTATTCTTCGGTGAAATTGAGATCACTTCGCACACCGGGCTTCTCGCGGGTAGAGCTTCGGCTCGGAAACTCTTTTCTTCTCGGGATCTTTAGGATTTGGGACACACTTCGGGTCTCGGGATGATACCGGGGTTTCTGGGGTACTTCTTTGCACATAAATCGAGGTAATATGGGAGAGGGAAGGGTGAATCAGCAACCTTGGCCGGCTGCCCCTTCAAATCTATTTATAGGGAAAATTTCTCATTTTCCACGTCGTGGGTACTTCTTCCATGTTGTGGGATTGGTCGTCACTTCATGCGTCATCTTCCACTTGCTCTGTCAGGCTCCAGAATGCGTCAAAAGTCATGCCACGTCGTGGGCACTATTTCCACGTCGTGGCCACTGACACAGCTTTCGGGTTCGCGCCCCGAACTTCAGAAATTCATAACTTTGTCATACGAACTCCGTTTTTGACGTTCTTTATATCGACACATTGGTAAAAATAGGATCTACAACTTTCATTTAGACCCTGTCGACTGATTTTGAATTTATTTTTATTATATTACTTTTATATTATTTTTAGTAGGCCGGGACCGGAATACTCCGTTCGAAATTCATAACTCCTTCATCTGAACTCCGTTTTCGTCTGTGTTTTAATTGTTGCACTACTATCAACGAGATCTTTGATTCTCATTTAGATTGTTTTGGCTAAAAATCGCTCGGTCTCAAATCGAGTATATGGGCTGCACACTGCTAAGTCGAAACTTAGAAAAATCATAACTTCCTCATACGAAGTCAGATTTGGGCGTTCTTTTTATGCACGCTCTCGGTTTAACAAAATCTATGACTTTCGTTTATATTACTAAGGCTAAATATCACTCTAATGTAAATTTTACTTTTTACGTCATTTAGCATTGTCGGTTCTGTCACGAAACTTCGACAGGTCATAACTTCTTCGTTATAACTCGGATTTCGGCATTCTATATATATTCAGAAACCTCGTTTCAACTACTGCAACATAATCTAAAGATATCGGCCTTATCTAATATTTCATTTTGATGCTTATCTTTATTCTTAATTCATTTATGCTACATAACTAAGCACAAAACATATAATACTCAAATAATACATTCTTATTATTTCAAAATGGGTTACAAAGGTTAACCTAGACTATTACATTGCTATTAATGACAAGCCTAGAAACACAGGTGTTACAGTGCTCAACTTTCGTTTAGGTTATGTTAGCTAAAGGTCGCTCGATCTCTAATTCGAGGTTTTAGCTGTGTACTGCTTGGTTAGAAACTTCGTAAAATCATAACTTCCTCATACTAAGTTAGATTTGGGCGTTCGTTTTTTGTATGTTCATGTTTTAAGGATATCTATGACTTTCATTTAGATACCTAATGCTAAAAAGTATTTTATTGAAATTTCTTGTTTTATGCTTAACAACGCTTTACCGACAGTGTTACGAATCTTTGATTGGTCATAAATCCTTCGTTATAACTCGGATTTTAGTGTTCTTTATATTTTTAGAAACCTTATCATGATATCTACCACATAGTGTACTCAAATGGAGCTTTTTGAACATTTCATTTTCGATGATATTCTTATTACTTCACAAAGAGGTTACAAGGCTCAACTTTTAGACATTACATTGACCTGAAATAACGGGTTGTTACATCATCCCCCCGGTAGAGGAAATTTGTCCCGAAATTAATTACAAAATAAGTGCCAATGGACTAGGGAAGAGATGCGGGTACTTTTGTTGCATCTGATCTTCTCGCTCCCAAGTGAATTCAGGTCCTCGCTTAGCGTTCCAACGAACCTTCACTATTGGTATGCGACTCTGTTTAGTTCGTTTGATTTCCCTATCCATGATCTTGACGGGTTCTTCCATAAAGTTAAGATTTTCGTGAATTTCGATTTCGTTGAGTGGAATCACAAGAGTTTCGACGGACAAACACTTTTCCAGGTTTGATACGTGGAACAATAGATGTACTTTGTTAAGCTTGATTGGACGTTGAAGTCTGTAAGCCACTGGATCAATCCTTGAAGTAATTTCGAAGGGTCCAATGTACCTTGGATTTAGTTTTCCACGCTGCCCAAAGCGTATCATGCCCTTCCATGGTGAGACCTTCAGTAGAATGTGGTCACCAACCTGAAATTCCAAGGGTTTCCGTCTTTTGTCGGCATAGCTCTTTTGCCTGTCTCTAGAGGTTTTCAGCCGATCTTAAATTTGAACGATCTTTTCAGTTGTTTCCCTAATGATCTCCGGACCAGTGAGAGTGCTATCAGGGAGTAGACCTTTTGCCAACTGTGTGTTGCCCACTTCCGCCCAACACAGAGGTGATCTGCACTTACGGCCGTGAATGGCTTCAAATGGAGCAGTTTTGATACTAGTATGATAACTGTTGTTGTAAGAGAACTCGATTAATGGTAAGTGAACATCCCATTCTTTACCAAATTTGATCACACATGCTCACAGCATGTCTTCTAGAGTTTGGATCGTTCTAACACTCTGTCCGTCAGTTTGTGGGTGATAGGTTGTACTCATATCTAACCTTGTTCCCATGGATTTTTTCAACGATTTCCAGAATCTGGAAGTGAATCTATTGTCTCTGTATGAGATGATAGACATCGTCACTCCATGAAGTCGCACGATCTCTCGGATGTAGGTTCTCGTTAGCTTTTCCATCTTATCAGATTCCTTGATCGATAAGAAATGAACAGACTTGGTTAGTTTGTCAACGATCACCTATAATGGTATCCTGACCACCCTGAGTCTTAGGTAGTTTTGTTATGAAGTCCATGGAAATTTGTTCCCATTTCCACTCAGGTATTTCGGGTTGATGGAGTAGACCTGAAGGTTTTTGGTGTTCTACTTTTATCTTGGCGCAAGTCAAGCACTTGCTCACATATGTAGCAATTCCTGCTTTCATGTTTGGCCACGAGTTGAGTTATTTGAGATCTAGATACATCTTATCTGAACCTGGGTGTATGGAGTATGGAGTCTTGTGTGCTACGTTCATAACTATCTCTCTGAGCCCACCAAACTTTGGTGTCCAGATTTGGTTCATGAGGTAGCGTACTCCGTCACTCTTGATCTCTAGATTCTGGTCCATCCCTCTTAGGGTTTCACTTGTCATGTTTTCAGGTTTCAAGGCTTCTATTTGAGCTTCCTTGATTTGTGTTGACAGATACGAATGGATTGACATGGTTAATGACTCCACTCTTCGACCAGAGTACTCCTTATGACTAAGGGCATCAGCCACCACATTCGCCTTTCTTGGATGGTAACGAATCTCATATTCGTAGTCATTAAGCAATTCGACCCAACCTCTTTGTCTCATTTTTAACTCCTTCTGGTCGAATATGTGTTGAAGGCTCTTATGGTCTGTGAAGATGGTGCACTTGGTACCATATAGGTAGTGCCTCCGGATTTTCAGAGCGAAGACCACATCTCCAAGTTCTAAGTCATGAGTGGTGTAGTTAACTTCATGTGTTTTCAGTTGTCGTGAGGCATACAAAATAACCTTTCCTCGCTGCATTAGCACACAGCCCAACCCTTGATTCAAAGCATCGTAATACACCACAAAATCTTCGATCCCCTCTGGAAAGAGAAAGAATGGGTGCACTACATAGGGCCTGTTTCAGAGTCTGAAACGCAGCATCTTGCTTTTCTCCCCAGTTGAAGGTCACACCTTTCTGAGTTAGGGAGGTAAGAGGCTTTGCGATGCTGGAGAAGTTCTGAATGAACCTTCGATAATAACCAGCAAGGCCAAGAAATTGGTGAATCTCCGTTGGTGTAGTTGGTGCAGACCAATTTTCAATAGCCTTGATTTTAGATGGGTCCACGTGGATTCCTTCTTCGCTGACCACGTGACCTAGGAAGTCTGCCTTCCTAATCCAAAACTTGCATTTTGAGAACTTTGCATAAAGTTTCGCAGCTCGTAATGTCTCTAAGACTTGTGTCAGATATTGACCATGCTCTTCTTTACTCTTTGAATAAATGAGTATGTCATCTATGAATACTACCACAAATTTATCCAAGAATGGACGACATACCTGATTCATTATGTCCATGAACACGGAAGGGGCATTAATTAGTCCGAACGACATCACTACAAACTCGTAAGGCCCCTATCTCGTTCGGAAGGCCGTCTTGGGAATATCACACCCCAGGACTCGCAGCTGGTGATATCCCGATCATAAATCGATCTTGGAGAAGTAGTTGGCTCCTTGGAGTTGGTAGAATAAGTCGTCGATTCATGGTAGGGGATATCGGTTCTTGATGGTAAGTTTGTTGAGCTCTCGGTAGTCGATGCACATCCTAAATAATCCATCCTTCTTTTTCACAAACAACACTGGTGCTCCCCAAGGCAAGAAGCTCGGCTTGATGAATCCTTTGTAGAGTAGCTCATTCAGTTGGCTGGATAGCTCCTACATCTCCGATGGGGCTAATCGATAGGGCGCTTTGGCTACCGGGGTAGCTCCGAGAATCTGATCGATTCTGAATTCAACTTGTCTCGCGGGTGGTATTCCTGGAAGATCCTCGGGAAAAACATCGGGAAAATTGCATACGTCAAGCACGCTCTTGTTGTCCTGGACTTCGCGTTTCACATCCACGACATGTGCTAAAAACACGTGGCATTCCTTGTGTAGGCACTTCTGAGCTTGGATACACGAGATGATACGAAGAGTGGTACTGGGTTTGTCGCCATAGATAATGAGGGTTTCGCTGATTGGCAGATTAAGGAAAACAACCTTATCGTAACATAAAATGTCTGCACAATGAGAACTTAGCCAGTCCATGCCTATAATGACATCGAAACTCTTAATCGAGACTGGCATGAGGTTGATTGGAAAAGGATTATCATTTAGAGTTAGGGTACAGTTTAAGTATATCTCCTTAGTGCCTTCTATTTTACTGTTAGCCATTTCTACAATAAATTGTTCACTTAATGATTGGGTTGTTTGTTTCAGCAGGCCTTTAAAACTATGACTCACAAAACTCCTCTCCGCTCCACTATCAAATAAAATGCATGTATACGAGTTACTAAGAAGAAACGTACACGTAACAAAAGTGGGGTCTGCAATGGATTCATCTTGTCCCATTGCGAACACTCGGTCCCTTCCGCCGGTATTCCTGTTGTTTGCCTTCGGGCAGTCCCTGCGGTAGTGCCCCGTGGCTCCGCAATCAAAGCAGCGCGTCTTACTCCGGCATTAGCAGTGGGGGCAGCTTGTTGGGTTGGCTCCTTGCAGAAGCGGACCGTATGCCCCTTCTTATTGCGCCTGGTGCAATGGAAGTCACTGCAAGGACCGTGGTGGTGGAAGTTGCATTGGTTGCACTTCAGAAATCTCCCACTGTATGAACTTGTGGGTGTAGTGGTGGTAGGAACAGTAACAACATGATCCGCTACCACTTGTTGTTTCTTGGGGTTCCCTTGTAGGGTTTGTCCCCTTCTCTTGTTCCAAGGCCTTCCCTGGCCCTGTACCTCCTTTGATGGATCAGCAGTAGCTGCAACAATACCCTGCTTGACCCTGTGGTCGATGAGTCGCTGAGCCAGGTGCTTAGCGCTCTTGAAAGTGATAGGGTTGGAAGCCAAAACATGACCTTGAATTTGGGGTGACAACCCCCAAATCTACCTCTCAACCTTTTTTGGTTATGGGTTGACCATGGCAGGGCACAAGGCAGCAAGGTCGCTGAACCTGGCCGTATAGGCGACTAGGTCAGACCCAGTCATCTTCAGATTCCAGAGCTCCTGCTCTAACTTTTGTATCTCGCCCCTTGGGCAGTATTCCTCTAGTAGTAGGACCGTCAAGTCCTCCCAACTTACGGCATTGGCAACGGTGAGAGTCACGAACTTCATATGGCTTTTCCACCAGGTGAGGGCTCAATCAGTGAGGGTGTAAGTGGTGAACTTGACTTTGCTCGCTTCTTGGCAAGAGCAGATCTCAAAGACCATTTCGGTCTTTTCGAACCATTGCATCAGTGCAATGACTCCCCCGGTGCCATTAAAAGTTTTTGGCTTTGTGTTGGAGAACTCCTTGTAAGTACATTCCCTTACGTGACCATGACTAGTGCCATGGTTGGAATGATTCGTGCTGCTTCCTGCCCCTCCATTTCAGTTGGAGTTTATTTGTGAGAGGGCGGTGGTTACTCCTGCTATGATAGTAGCCTGGACCATGGCCGAATCATAAGTTGGTGGTGGAGGTGGTGTTGGTATCGTGCCCGGTCTGGGTCATAGGTTTGGACGAGGAGGCATCGCGCTGCCAAGAAATAAAAATGAAAGATTATAAGTTTTGGTGGTTGAGGGTTGAATGATAATGAGTTAACTATCTTTAATAGTTCAAGAATTTGGTTTGACCTACATAGGGCTTTGAGTTTGATTCACTAATGGAGTTTGAATAGCAATAGATAAACTCATGAACTCGAATGAAATGCACAGAATTAACACAAGAAAGAGATATTTCCTATATATATTAAACATATGGTTGCATTACATCTGAAGTTAGAAAAAAATTGACTTTTCTAAAGGTCTCCGATTACATAAAGTTAAAGAAAGTAAGACTTTTAGCCGATGGTCCTATTCTATATCAAAATTTGGGAGTTAGGCGAGCACTACTTGCGGCGCGGATTGTGCTAGGAGCTTGACTCTACATCCGATTGCTTGGCTCCCATGAGACGCCTGTCAAAGGCAGCTTGTTGCTCCCTCAAATCCCCAATTTCGGAGAGAGCTGCACTCATTAGCTCCTGGAGGGAGTTGGTGTGGAGTTGAGCATTCCCTTGTAGCATGTCTAGGCGGTGGATATCGGCTGCATTACCTTCCATCCTTATGTCAACCTTGCGAATCCAGTTTGCTTGTGTGACAACCCGATATTTCGAGTCAATGTAATGAAAAAAAAAAAAAAAAAAAAAAACCGATCAAATTTAGGTCAAAATGTAACCTTCCTAAAATCTTATTCGAATTAAATAAAGTAATAGGAATCATATCAAGGTTTGCGTACATAAAAAGAACGTCCAAATCTGACCTCGGGCGAGGAAGTTATGAATTTTTGAAGAAATTCCTTAATCACGTCATTTTAATAAATAAATAATAAAAATGATTTCGGAATTTGCCAGCGGAATCTAAACGAAAGTTGTAGATCATGGTCTCACCTTCGCGTGGATATAAAGAACGTCAAAAACGGAGTTCGTATGAGAGAGATATGAATTTTTGAAGTTTATTTAAAATAAATAAGAATTTAATTATAAATTCCCGGTAATATCCGAAGAGGAGTCATCGGATTGGACCGAAGTACGCCCTGCGTACCTTCGTACGCCCCGCGTACTGAGATCGAGGGTCTCGGATCGTCCACGTCGCGCTATCCGAAGAATCTAACCCGTCCGACCCGTCCGAAGCTCCGACCCGTCCGACCCGCGTACCCAGCAACCCGTCCCATCCGAACCGAGGCAGTCGAGGCTTCGGTCATGCATGACGTACACGTACGCGCTGCGTACGAGCGTACGCCCCGCGTTCGGAGGCGGTTCAGCCTTCCTATAAATAGGATGCGAGGCTTTCCGAAAATGTTGCTCATTTCTCTCCTCTCTCTCACAACTTTGTCTCGTTTTCCGTGCCCGTTATAACCCGAAGCTCTGGTCTTTTTGCTCAAGTCCCGAGGGTCGATTTTACTCCCGAGATTCCCGAGAATCCCGAGAAAAATCCGTTTTCCGAGACGAAACTCTACCCGGTTTTCCATCTCGCTTTCTTCAATCAATCAAGTGAGTTTCATACCCCTTAATCAACCTGTTAAATATTCTAAATGCTTTTATATGCTTTCAAAAGGGGGGGGGGGAATGCAAGTTAAATACCTATAGTTATTGTTTCAATCACCTGTGATTGTACTAATCACATGTGATTAATAACTAGGGAAATCAGTGGTTTTATCACTATTCAAACTATCTATCAAACTGTTTTACTTCTAAATGTTTTCCAAACCCATTTACTTTTCGAATTTACACTGCAACTGTGATTTAAGCAAATGTTCCTTATACTTAAACTGTTTTAATCAAATCTACACCTTCAAATGGTTTTATAGATTGACATCAAGTCAATCTTTATTTAAAAATAATACTTATGTTTCAAATGCCTTTTAAATACTTATTTATGCTTTTATATTACAAATTGCATGCCCATATATGTATAGACGTATAAATAATGTTTAAAGGACTTAGGAAGGCTATCCACCTTGTTTCCCTTTCCTCGATTTGGATGTGGTCTGATAGGATTTTGGGTGACCATCCGAAGGTCGTTTCCATATTAATTATATATCAAATATACATATATAGACATAAAAGTACTTCCATAATCATACGTACTAAACGCACTGTTAACAAGTTACCATCGGGATAACACAGAATCATACTATTACAACTGCTAGATCAATGAGTCAGTTCATTCATGAGTCTATACTAGGAAGAGAACATATACAACTATACTACGAGAACATATACAACTATACTAGAACAAGAAACATTTCATCACACATGCGAGAATACGATAACAAATGTGATCCACTGTATCGGAGCATGCCTTAAATGTCATGGCCCGAGTTGTAACCAGAATTCTCTTGGAGGGAGAGCGTTGAGTTTGCGTATAGATCTATACTGGATTGACTATCCTACACATTGCTGCTAGCTACAGCCGGACCTGCAGGTCTGCGGGTGCCAAACGTCATTCCGTTATTACGACCGTTCTTTATGTCGTTGTTATCAGTCGATAGTATGGTGCAATTATCACATTATACCTTAATATAAATCCGGTTTAAGGTAGTAGTAATCAGTACAACAGTAGTTCTTATTATACAAAACTACAGTACTACAATGATTTACCCATTACATATTTTGGTGATAATCTCACTTAAGCATTAATGTACAAACTATATTTTATCAAATGATAGTTATACTTGGGTAATCACACACTTTTACAACAGACGAGTTTACAAAACAGTTAAGCCTTGGTAGAAGGTTACTATTATAGAAAATATAGGATTTTCTGAGAGATTCAAACTTTTGCAAATACTTTTAAACATTTATTTACATTTTTACAAACTTATACATTGGGACAAGTTCAAACGTTTTTGACAATGAACATTGACACTAAAATACTTATGAACTCACCAGCTTAATGCTGATAAACTCTTTCAAAATAACTTGTATTCTCAGGTCGTCAGTAGACAGGTACTGATGCCAGCTTTTGAGATGATGGAGCGTACTCAAGACTCATCATTTTGTTATTTTGATTTACGTTATATTTTTGGTGTCTAAAATTTTACAGAACACACATGTATTAAATTTATATATTTAATGCAATGGACGATGTTGTTTGCCTATTTACATTTACTGTGTTGTGATTACCTTACATGACGTCCTCCGCCCCAGAACGTTTCCGCCGTTCTTGGTTTTGGGGTGTGACAGATTGGTATCAGAGCATTGTTTATAGTGAATTGAGTATATCAACCCATAAAAGATATACTAAACTATAAACCCATTAGGGATTAAACTCTGACCAAGAGTCTATACTTAAAATAATAAAATATTTAACTAAGTATACTAGTCTGCATTGATACTAAAATAAGTGTCACAATGACAAGAACAAAAGTATTACGATTGTTAAATATCACAAGCGAGCTCGGGGATGTATGGTCAGTCCTGGGAATGGCATAGCCTGATCAACTATGCTGATCCTAGGAGTGATTAGCACATGCCTTAGAATGGTTGTGATAGGTTAACAAGTCTAAAAACTTACCAACAATACCACAAGAAGATCAAAAGAATTTAAACTTAAAATACTATAGGAGTATTTTGCGCTACTAGTTACACGTATACTATATTCTTATACCTCTATTCTCGCGTAGATCTTGATGGCTAGATATCCATCATGGCGACCCGTACTTTCCCAATGAAGGCAATGTCGGGTGGATCGATGAAGAGCCCGAAGTTGATCATCCAATCCCTTTGGATGATCACCTCGCAGAAGGCTTTTCAGATGGGTCCGACTCCGAGCCTAAAGTCAACAACCTACCGATTGTAGGTCAAGCCCCGAACAACAACCCTCGACCAGCGTTTCCAGGTCCTACACCCATGTGGGCAAACAACCTGAACCACTGGAGTGATGATCAGGGTCAACCCTTACCATACTTGGGGGACCGAACCTTTTACAACGTCAGCGATGGTGGCTCTACTGACCGAGCTCTGCCTGTCATTATCCGCAGAGAGCTCGTATTGTCGAGCAAGGTGGAGCAGCCGTCGACCGGGTCATAGAGATTGATGCCGACTCAGGTGTCAACACAGTCAGCATCCGCCGTCTTGAAGAAGACATGGAAGGGACCCGGAGGACAAATAAAACCCTGCTGTAGCAGTTGGCTGCCTCACGAGCTGAAATATTGGAACTTCGAGCTTGTCAGAGGACTCAGGATCGACCCATTCAAGAAGTGTTTCGTCAAGTATCCGACCGCAGTACTCGCCCGGGATTTTCCATCGCCGTTGGTTGATGTCTAGTACAGCTCCGTCTTTTAATTAAAGAATAGCCTTTAACATCTGTGCTCCAAGTAGCGCTTGTGTGTAAAATGTTTCTGACTTCCGTACTCAAATTGAAATCTAAGAACTGTCAAACTTTTCTATATGGTATGATGTATGACCTACTGTTAGGTCGATTTTCACTTAACTTATTACATCGGTAATACCAGTATTTTTGAGATCTATCTATCTGGGAAAAGTCTATACACTTATGCTTTCCTTCAAATATTTCTTATTAAGGTTTCAAACACTCTTTCAACTGTTGGACTATGGTTAGTTAGTCCGTGTGTCACTCTCACGTTGCTTACAAATTGATTCTTACCATCTTTCTTATCTTTATAAACTTTTAGCTGAAGGATGCCTCCTCGCAAGTCTCCCAGGAATAGGAATAATCCTGCACCTCCACCACCTCCTCCGCCTCCGGTCATCGATACTGTAGCCCTGAATGCTGTTGTAGCTGCAGCAGTGGCAACTGCCATGGCTCAGTATCACTCTTCTGATGCCAGCAGAGGTGGAACCCCTGTGGAATCTATTCCGATCGAAATCCCTGTGCGCTCAAGGGAGTGCTCTTACAAGGATTTTACAAACTGCAAGCCGAAGCCTTTCTATGGCACCGGCGGAGTCATTGCTCTCTCGCAGTGGTTCGAGAAGACTGAATCAGTCTTCGAAATCTGTTCATGCCCTGCTGCGTGCAAGGTGAAATATGCCGCCTGCACCTTTGAGGGTAAAGCCCTAACGTGGTGGAACGGCCACGTCAAAGCCCTAACTCTCGTCGTAGCCAACGACATGGGCTGGGAAACAATGAAAGACCTCATGACTGAGGAATACTGCCCGAGGGGCGAGATCCAGAAACTGGAGCAGGAACTCTGGAACCTGTCGATGAAGGGCACCAATGTGGTCGCTTATACTGCCCGATTCAGCGAGCTGGTGGCCCTCTGCCCCAATATGGTTCCCACCGAGGGGAAGAAGATCGAGAGGTACATATGGGGACTAGTGCCTCCGTATCAGGGGAATGTGCTAGCGTCAAACCCCGCTACCTTCGACAGTGCCAAACGATTGGCACAACGACTCATTGACCATGGAGTCAAAACCCCTGCAACCACAACCACCTTAGCCATCCCGGAACCCTTCAAACCCGCCGATACTAAGCGGAAATTCTGGGATGAAAGGAAGAAGCATCAGGCTGCCAAAAAGCAGCAATTGGTGGCAATTCATGCCGCAGTAACCCCTACTGCTGCTACTACTGCCCCAGTTAGTCGGTATGCTGGAAGTTCGCCCAAGTGCACCAAATGCAGCTACCACCACAACGGCCCCTGCCGTGAATTGCAGTGCTCTAACTGCAACAGGAAAGGACACACCGTCCGATTCTGTAAGTTTCCGGCACAACCTATCAACCAAGTCCCTGGCCCTGGCGCAAGCCCAACCTGCTATGGATGTGGCGAAGCAGGCCACTTTAAGAGGGACTGCCCCAAAGCGAGGAATGCTGGAGGAGCAGGGAGGGTACTGGCTATAGGCCACGGGGAAGCAGTTGCTGACCCGACAGTAGTAACCGGTACGTTCCTCCTCGATAACTCCTATGCATGCATTCTATTCGATAGTGGAGCGGAGCGAAGCTTCGTAAACCATAAATTTGCTCGCATGCTTAATCAACCACCGCACGCACTCAAAGAACTATTTACAGTAGAAATGGCTAATGGAAAAACTGAAAATACGAGTAGCATATACTTAGGTTGTACCCTAACCCTAGACAACCATTCATTTCCAATCGACCTCATGCCAGTCTCAATAAAAAGTTTCGACGTCATCATTGGCATGGACTGGTTAAGCCTTCATCGTGCCGACATCATGTGCTTCGAGAAAGCAGTCCGTCTAAACCTCCCGTCTAACGAAACTCTTATAGTCTATGGCGACAAACCCGGTGCAAGTCTTCGCATCATATCAAGTATTCAAGCACAGAAATACCTGCGTAAGGAATACCACGCATTCCTTGCTCACGTCGTCGACACGAACCTAGAAACGAAAGAACTAAAGAACCTCCCAGTAGTGAGCGACTTCCCCGACATTTTCCCAGAAGAACTACCCGGATTACCTCCGCAACGACAAGTCGAGTTCAGAATCGACTTAGTCCCAGGAGCTACCCCAGTAGCCAAGTCGCCCTACCGTTTAGCACCAGCCGAGATGCAAGAACTCTCTGGTCAACTTAACGAACTGCTCAGCAAGGGCTTTATAAGGCCAAGTTTCTCACCTTGGGGAGCACCGGTCTTGTTTGTTAAGAAGAAGGACGGATCCTTCCGTATGTGTATTGACTACAGAGAACTCAACAAACTGACGGTCAAGAATCGTTATCCTCTACCACGCATAAATGATCTATTCGACCAACTGCAAGGGGCGAACTATTTTTCTAAGATTGATCTGAGATCCGGGTATCACCAGTTACGAGTGCTAGAGGAGGATGTGCCGAAGACCGCCTTCCGAACTCGTTACGGACATTACGAGTTCGTGGTGATGCCATTCGGATTGACCAATGCGCCCGCAGTATTCATGGATCTGATGAATAGAGTATGCCGACCCTACTTGGATCAGTTCGTCATCGTTTTCATTGACGACATCCTAATCTACTCCCGAAGTAAGAAAGAACATGGCGATCATCTGCGACAAGTTCTAGGGACATTACGAAAAGAGAAACTTTATGCGAAGTTCTCGAAATGTGAATTTTGGATCCGAAGAGTCGAATTCTTAGGACACGTGGTAAGCGAAGAGGGAATCCACGTGGACCCATCCAAAATTAAGGCCATTGAGAACTGGTCAGCACCGAAGACTCCTACATAAATTCGTCAATTTCTAGGTCTCGCTGGCTACTACCGCAGGTTCATTCAGAACTTCTCACGAATAGCGAAGCCTCTTACAACCCTAACCCAGAAAGGTGTGGCCTTTGACTGGGAAGAGAAACAAGAAAGAGCGTTTCAAACGCTCAAACGAGCCTTGTGCACCGCACCAATACTATCCCTTCCCGAAGGAATAGAAGATTTCGTAGTTTATTGCGATGCATCAAACCAAGGACTCGGATGTGTTCTGATGCAGCGAGGTAAGGTCATCGCCTACGCCTCAAGACAATTGAAGACACACGAGGTTAACTACACGACCCACGATCTTGAGCTAGGAGCAGTAGTGTTTGCTCTGAAGATCTGGAGACATTACTTGTATGGAACGAAGAGCACTATCTTTACCGACCACAAGAGTTTACAACACATTTTCGATCAGAAGGAGCTCAACATGAGACAACGACGATGGGTCGAGCTACTCAGTGATTACGAATGCGATATTCGTTATCATCCGGGTAAAGCCAACGTAGTAGCAGACGCCCTAAGTCGGAAGGAATATTCTGGTCGCAAAGTCAAGTCATTATCGATAACCATCCATTCACACCTGACTAAGCAAATTCAGGCGGCTCAACTTGAGGCCATGAAATCTGAAAATGTGTCAAGTGAATCCCTTAGAGGAATGGACAAGAATTTAGAAGCCAAGGGTGACGGAGCTTTATATTTCATGAACCGGATCTGGACACCGAAGCATGGTGGCTTCCGAGACTTGGTCATGACCGAGGCGCACAACACTCGGTATTCCGTCCACCCAGGTTCAGATAAGATGTATCTGGATCTTAAGAAGCTATACTGGTGGCCTAATATGAAAGCAGAGATTGCTACCTTCGTAAGTAAATGCCTTACTTGCGCAAAGGTTAAGGTCGAGTACCAGAAGCCCTCTGGTTTATTGCAGCAACCAGAGATCCCGGAATGGAAGTGGGAGCGGATCACTATGGATTTCATAACCAAGTTGCCCAAGACAACGGGTGGACTTGACACCATATGGGTCATCGTTGATAGATTGACCAAGTCTGCACACTTCCTGCCTATCAAAGAAACCGACAAGATGGAGAAGCTTACGAGAACATACATTAGGGAAATCGTACGGCTACATGGTGTACCTATGTCCATTATCTCCGATAGAGATAGTAGGTTCACCTCAAGGTTTTGGCAATCACTACAACATTCCCTAGGAACGAGGCTGGACATGAGCACAGCCTACCATCCTCAGACCGACGGACAGAGTGAGAGGACCATCCAAACTCTAGAAGATATGTTGCGAGCCTGCGTGATTGACTTTGGGAAGGCATGGGATACTCATTTACCCCTTGTCAAGTTTTCCTATAATAACAGTTATCACACGAGCATCAAGGCTGCTCCATTTGAAGCTCTCTACGGCCGTAAGTGCAGATCCCCTCTGTGCTGGGTTGAGGTGGGTGATACCCAATTAGCCAGGGGGCAAACTTCCGACAGTACTCTCACCGGTCCGGAGATCATTCGGGAAACAACAGAGAAGATCGTTCAGATCCGTGAACGATTGAAGGCCTCTAGAGACCGACAGAAGAGCTACGCTGATAAGCGAAGGAAACTTTTGGAATTTCAGGTGGGAGACCGAGTCCTCCTCAAAGTCTCACCCTGGAAGGGCTTGATACGCTTCGGCAAGCGTGGAAAGCTTAATCCGAGGTACATAGGGCCTTTCGAGATTCTTGCAAGAGTCGGCCCCGTAGCTTACAAACTCGAACTACCAGACGCACTTCGTAACGTACATTCTACATTCCACGTATCTAACTTGAAAAAGTGTCTATCCGACGAGACTCTTCTAATCCCACTCGACGAGATCGAAATCAACGAGAGCCTCAACTTCGTGGAAGAACCTATAGAGATCATGGACCGTGAGGTCAAGCAGACAAAGCAAAGCCGTATCCCTATCGTGAAGGTTCGCTGGAATGCCAAGCGAGGACCGGAATTCACTTGGGAACGTGAGGATCAGATGAAACTGAAATACCCTCACCTTTTTGCTTAGTTATTCGTAATTTCTAACTTGCTTAAAATTCTAATTTCGGGACGAAATTCCTTCTAACGGGGGGATGATGTGACAACCCGATATTTCGAGTCAATGTAATGAAAAAAAAAAAAAAAAAAAAAAAAACCGATCAAATTTAGGTCAAAATGTAACCTTCCTAAAATCTTATTCGAATTAAATAAAGTAATAGGAATCATATCAAGGTTTGCGTACATAAAAAGAACGTCCAAATCTGACCTCGGGCGAGGAAGTTATGAATTTTTGAAGAAATTCCTTAATCACGTCATTTTAATAAATAAATAATAAAAATGATTTCGGAATTTGCCAGCGGAATCTAAACGAAAGTTGTAGATCATGGTCTCACCTTCGCGTGGATATAAAGAACGTCAAAAACGGAGTTCGTATGAGAGAGATATGAATTTTTGAAGTTTATTTAAAATAAATAAGAATTTAATTATAAATTCCCGGTAATATCCGAAGAGGAGTCATCGGATTGGACCGAAGTACGCCCTGCGTACCTTCGTACGCCCCGCGTACTGAGATCGAGGGTCTCGGATCGTCCACGTCGCGCTATCCGAAGAATCTAACCCGTCCGACCCGTCCGAAGCTCCGACCCGTCCGACCCGCTGTCCCGTCCGACCCGCGTACCCAGCAACCCGTCCCATCCGAACCGAGGCAGTCGAGGCTTCGGTCATGCATGACGTACACGTACGCGCTGCGTACGAGCGTACGCCCCGCGTTCGGAGGCGGTTCAGCCTTCCTATAAATAGGATGCGAGGCTTTCCGAAAATGTTGCTCATTTCTCTCCTCTCTCTCACAACTTTGTCTCGTTTTCCGTGCCCGTTATAACCCGAAGCTCTGGTCTTTTTGCTCAAGTCCCGAGGGTCGATTTTACTCCCGAGATTCCCGAGAATCCCGAGAAAAATCCGTTTTCCGAGACGAAACTCTACCCGGTTTTCCATCTCGCTTTCTTCAATCAATCAAGTGAGTTTCATACCCCTTAATCAACCTGTTAAATATTCTAAATGCTTTTATATGCTTTCAAAAGGGGGGGGGGGGAATGCAAGTTAAATACCTATAGTTATTGTTTCAATCACCTGTGATTGTACTAATCACATGTGATTAATAACTAGGGAAATCAGTGGTTTTATCACTATTCAAACTATCTATCAAACTGTTTTACTTCTAAATGTTTTCCAAACCCATTTACTTTTCGAATTTACACTGCAACTGTGATTTAAGCAAATGTTCCTTATACTTAAACTGTTTTAATCAAATCTACACCTTCAAATGGTTTTATAGATTGACATCAAGTCAATCTTTATTTAAAAATAATACTTATGTTTCAAATGCCTTTTAAATACTTATTTATGCTTTTATATTACAAATTGCATGCCCATATATGTATAGACGTATAAATAATGTTTAAAGGACTTAGGAAGGCTATCCACCTTGTTTCCCTTTCCTCGATTTGGATGTGGTCTGATAGGATTTTGGGTGACCATCCGAAGGTCGTTTCCATATTAATTATATATCAAATATACATATATAGACATAAAAGTACTTCCATAATCATACGTACTAAACGCACTGTTAACAAGTTACCATCGGGATAACACAGAATCATACTATTACAACTGCTAGATCAATGAGTCAGTTCATTCATGAGTCTATACTAGGAAGAGAACATATACAACTATACTACGAGAACATATACAACTATACTAGAACAAGAAACATTTCATCACACATGCGAGAATACGATAACAAATGTGATCCACTGTATCGGAGCATGCCTTAAATGTCATGGCCCGAGTTGTAACCAGAATTCTCTTGGAGGGAGAGCGTTGAGTTTGCGTATAGATCTATACTGGATTGACTATCCTACACATTGCTGCTAGCTACAGCCGGACCTGCAGGTCTGCGGGTGCCAAACGTCATTCCGTTATTACGACCGTTCTTTATGTCGTTGTTATCAGTCGATAGTATGGTGCAATTATCACATTATACCTTAATATAAATCCGGTTTAAGGTAGTAGTAATCAGTACAACAGTAGTTCTTATTATACAAAACTACAGTACTACAATGATTTACCCATTACATATTTTGGTGATAATCTCACTTAAGCATTAATGTACAAACTATATTTTATCAAATGATAGTTATACTTGGGTAATCACACACTTTTACAACAGACGAGTTTACAAAACAGTTAAGCCTTGGTAGAAGGTTACTATTATAGAAAATATAGGATTTTCTGAGAGATTCAAACTTTTGCAAATACTTTTAAACATTTATTTACATTTTTACAAACTTATACATTGGGACAAGTTCAAACGTTTTTGACAATGAACATTGACACTAAAATACTTATGAACTCACCAGCTTAATGCTGATAAACTCTTTCAAAATAACTTGTATTCTCAGGTCGTCAGTAGACAGGTACTGATGCCAGCTTTTGAGATGATGGAGCGTACTCAAGACTCATCATTTTGTTATTTTGATTTACGTTATATTTTTGGTGTCTAAAATTTTACAGAACACACATGTATTAAATTTATATATTTAATGCAATGGACGATGTTGTTTGCCTATTTACATTTACTGTGTTGTGATTACCTTACATGACGTCCTCCGCCCCAGAACGTTTCCGCCGTTCTTGGTTTTGGGGTGTGACAGCTTGGACTCCGGATTGATAAGAATGATTGGCAAGTTTGCCTAGCACAACTGGGAGTGCTCGATCAGCTAAACTTCCTCCGCCGACATCGTAGAAGTCCTGACATATACCGTAAGGAGGACGCAGTCCTTGCTGCTGGCTCCAATGGTGGATGTGGCTTCCCTAGACGAGAGTTGGTCCTCGAAATCCCATCCTGAAAGGTGGTCGGACGGCTGGTGGATAGATTACCTCAGGCTCTAAGGTTGAGCTATCTGAACCTTCCTCCTCCTCGTCTTCCATGGGTTCCTCCTCGGGGTCATCTTCAATCCATCCCCTATTACCTTGGTTAAGGTAGTAGGGATCGTCGGGGTGATGGAATCCAGCCATTGAGTCTATATAAGAATAGGGTTAAGAATTGACTATAAGCTAAAGCACGTAAAATTTACCCATAAGTTTGACGGTTGAAGATACCCAAATACTCCCATTGTATTCTTGATGATATGCTCTTGGTAAGTTTTAAATTTGTTGTCCACTACAAACACTCCCTGGCATACGTTAGTCGGCTCTCGGACAAATATAGTTGATCAGGCTATATTCATCCCAGTTCTGATTACATGTCCCAAGGCACACCTGCACTACACAATTTATTTATAATACTTTTATATTGATTTATTTATGACACTGTTATTAATATGAAATGAATGCATGCCTACTTTACAAAAATTAAATAAATTTAATTTTAAAAGTATGACTCTTACTCAGAGTGTTTTTGCCCATTTGTGTTTATAGTTGTATACCGAAAATGGTTTTGATATACTTAATTCACTGTAAACAATGCTCTAATACCAATCTTTCACACCCCCAAATCAAAACAGCGGAAACGTTCGGGGGCGGAGGAAGCCATATTCAGTATCATAAGAATTCATAGGAAGGAAAGTACGCACCACCATATATATAAAGTTGGTTTCCAAACCTGCTTATCGGTTCCCTGAGAATAAAAATTATTTCAAAGAAAAAGTGTCAACAATTAAGTTGGTGAGTTCATAAGCAATTTTGAGAACATGTATGCCATTCCAAAGTTCGTTTTCCAAGAAAATCCCTTATTTTCTTATAAAAGTATGAAATGCATGTGAATGTTTGTGTTGTGAATAGTAAATAGTTGTACCAGGAAAATCCCTTATTTTCCTATTAGTTGATTGTTTTGGATACAGGAAAATCCCTTATTTTCCTAGAGTAACAGGCAGTCTCTAATGTCCAAGACTGAAAATCGCAAGCAACTGACATGCTTAAAAGGTTGAGGCATAGTTTTATATAATAAAGCTATAAGAAGATCGCACTTGTTAGATGAAGAATAGTTTTAATAGCTACTCATTCATAGAATCAGAATACCATAATAATTGTGTATCCGGTGAGTTTTATAACCATACTAAACATAATATGCATGTGGCGACGGTCTTCAGGCGTCGAAACGTTATGAAAAACTGTCACCCAAAGGACTGTAGCTAACAGTCATGGCGCGAGATCATGACTTCTCGTATAGATCTATACACATTTGACACGCTCTCCAAATGGGAGACTCTGAATAGACAGGACATTTAGGTAGTACCTTTTAACAAAAAGGTGGCATTAAAGATGTAATCGTCTCACGGATTCTCAACTAAGTCTGTATTAAAATAATAGTTTTGTATGCAATGTTTATCCTCTTTCACAATGTTTGACAAAGCATAAGTCATAAGTTCTTTGAATGCATAAAAATGGTTTAACAAGGATGGCTACCCTGGATACTATGCATTTTGTATAAATCTAATGCATGCAAAGTATAGCAAGAGTTTTCACGTTTTCACTCGGGATCAACCATGTGTTTACTTGTATTCTCCCCCGAAATGTATTAAAAGTACATTATAAAGTATTTGAAAGTGTATAAAAGGGGGTATGAACTCACTTGATTGAAGTGGTTTTTTTGAAGTAGTCGAGAGAAGAATCGAGCAGAACTTCGACTAGTGAGAGTTGAATTCTCGGGAATCTCGGGAGTGTAGAACTTCCTTCTGATCTTGAGTATGAAAACTGGGGTGTCGGGATGGCTTCGAGTGGAAAAATGCAGAGCAAAAGCGTGGGAAAAGAGAAGAATTGAACAACAAACTCGAAACCCTAGCCTCCCTTTTATAGGAGGCTGAACCGCCTCCGTACGCTGGGCGTAAACTCTTGCGTGGGGCGTAGCGTACGTCAGCGCTTACGTCAGCCTCCTGACGGACGATGGGATGTCTGCTGCCGAAGGGACTACGCCCTTATTACCTGGTATGCTGGGCGTACCCCATTATGCGGGGCGTAAATCGATTTCCATAACTTCTAAATTCCGTAACTCTCGCGTACGAGCTCCGTTTCTGGCATTCTTTATATCCACGTGTAGGTGAGACTGTACTCTACAAGTATCATTTAGACTCCGTCGGCTATTTTTGACTTTATATTAAATAATACCTTTTTAGCAGACCGAGAGTGAAAAAGTCCGTTAAAAATACATAACTTCTTCATACGACGTCCGATTTTATCTGTCTTTTTACCGTTGTATTCCTATGGTCAGGGTCTTAAACTTTTGTTTAGGTTGTGTTAGCTAAAGATCGCTCGATCTCTAATTTGAGTTTTTAGCTATCTATTGCTAGGTTAGAAACTTCGTAAAATCATAACTTCCTCATACGAAGTCAGATTTGAGCGTTCTTTTTATGTATGTTCGCGGTTTAATGATATCTTCA
Source organism: Lactuca sativa (assembly GCF_002870075.4). NCBI lineage: Eukaryota > Viridiplantae > Streptophyta > Magnoliopsida > Asterales > Asteraceae > Lactuca > Lactuca sativa. The sequence continues at coordinate 302,402,365 of NC_056630.2, read as the reverse complement.
ACTTTCATTTAGATACCTAAGGCTAAAAAGTATTTTATTGAAATTTCTCGTTTTATGCTTAACAACGCTTTACCCGTAGTGTTACAAATCTTTGATTGGTCATAACTCCTTCGTTATAACTCGGATTTTAGTGTTCTTTATATTTTTGGAAACCTTATCACGATATCTACCACATAGTGTACTCAAACGGAGCTTTTTGAACATTTCATTTTCGATGATATTCTTATTACTACATTAAGAGGTTACAAGTCTCAACTTGTATACATTACATTGACCTGAAATAACGGGTTGTTACAACCCTCTTCAAGCCTCCAAACCGTAAGTATCATTTCCATATGCTTAGTATACATTAGGGACTCTTGTTTAACACCCTAGAAACGACCATTTTACAAGAACAAAAAGGAGTCTACATCCGTAGACCCTTGCATGGACGTATACACCTCAAAACACTCCAAATGGCCTTCCAAAATGAGAACTTAGTTCATATTCTTGTTGAGCAATAGACCTACTAGCTTCCCCATGGTTCAAACACCCTCTTATGCATGTTTTACCATGAGTGTACGACCGTACACTCCATGGCCGTACACCACTTGGCCGTACACTCCATGGTATGGTTGTATACTCCATTTAGTGAATCACATGTGATTCTAACACTTAGTCCAAGTGTTTCCTAGTCCCTAAGGGTGCTTCCTTGCATGTTAGTTGCTTTTAAACACTAAATTCATGCCAATATTAGTCATTATATGTCATTTAGGACTCGTTTGTGTCTCGGGACTTCATTCGTGGAACTTCTCATCCTTACAAAAATCTTCAATTGAATCACCCAAATAAGGTGATTTCATACCCCTATAATCATTCTTTTAGCTATTTTAAATGCTTTTAGGGGGGGGGGGGGGGAATACAAGTTGAACACAATGTTAATTGTGTAAATGTTATTTGTGATAACCATCACGTTAAAAGATTTCTTATGTTTTTATAAGTTATCAAATCATTTTGAAAACTATTTTAAGGTTATGTTACCTTGTTGTTTATAAAACTCTGTTTTTGAAATACAATCATAACTCAGTAGATAAATGAGTCTTTTCATTAAATCGGTAACAGTTCAAGTAAATCTACTAGTAAACTATAATAGGTATAGTTTAGGAGTTCAATTCAGTTCATACTATAACTAGTACAGAGAATAACATACTATAGCCAGTACTGGGAAGATCATACTATAGCTAGTATAGGGAGAAATATACTATAACTAGTTCAGGGAGGAACATGCTATAACAATAACAGAAGAACAAATCATGAATTACACACTTATACGATATCCCTAGTTTTCTAGGAAGACATCGTATCCTTAACTCATTGTTTGTAACAAATTAAAGTTTTAATATATCTTACCGAGTTTGCACTAACAAAGGTACAAATACAACGTACCACGGTTAGCAAGCACGAGGTGATAAAAATAATAACATATCTTACCGGGTTTGCACTAACAAAGGTACAAATACAACGTACCAGGGTTAGCAAGCACGAGGTGATATCACATAATAACAGTATCTTACTGGGTTTGCACTAACAAAGGTACAAATACAACATACCAAGGTTAGCAAGCACGAGGTGATATCACATAATAACATTATCTTACAGGGTTTGCACTAACAAAGGTACAAACAAAACATACCAGGGTTAGCAAGCACGAGGTGATAATACATAATAACATATCTTACCGGGTTTGCGCTAACAAAGGTACGATTACAACTTGCCAGGGTTAGCAAACACGAGGTGATAGCAATATATCTAAACGGAATTATTTATAAAGGGTACATCTATAAAGTACCGTACAATAATAAATAAAAAACGTAAATATATACAAAACTCATAACAGTATCAACTGAGGTGTTAAGAGTACAAAATTTCATTACTTCTAGTAATCGTCTAAACAATAGAACATTGAGTAAACTAAACTAGAAACGTATTAGTAAAGGGTTTAATCCATTTTATTAAACCAGTATAACTCAAAGGACCTTAAGTGGTTAGTACTATAACACCATAATTTATACATAAGGGTTATATATCATTAATATTCGATAGGTAGTTGGATGTGTGATTTCCGCCTTACTTCCTGTTCCTTGTTTGGTTGTGGGCTTAAGACAGATTCACACAATTAACTATCTGTTCGATATTAGATTATGTATATCTAATGTAAACTATGTTATTATTGAAGGAACCATTGTAGTTACCATTTGTACTAAAGGAAATAAGAATTATTTTTAAAAGAATGTTTTCTAAAAATATAAAGGAACTATTACAGTTAACTCCGTGAGTACCAAATGAATACACCCGGATTATATACAACGAAGATCTAACAAACAATGGGATGTGTAACTTCCGACTCATTTCCTGTTCCTGGTTTGGTTGTGGGCTTAGGGCAGATTCATACAAATGATTAATTGTTTACTTTGGGTTTTATATAACTGGTATCCATTTAGCACTCATAGAAAGGATTGTAGAGCCATTTTTACTTAACTTTCATCAAATCAAAAGATATAGGATCTTCTGGAGGAACAAGCAAACTTTTCTAAAAGAACTTTCAACTTACTTTATATCACTAAAATACTTATGAACTCACTAGCTTAAATGTTGATCCTCTCTTTCAAAATAACTTGTATTCTCAAGAAACTAGCAGACAGGTACGCACACTGGAATTCAGAAGATGAAGTATAGTAGCTTCATGTCTTATTTTGTTATTTACTTTGGGATTCAATCTTTTGTGAATCATTACTTGTAAACACTTTAATATTAATACAATGGTTGTTGTTTGTAACACCCATAAAATCATGCCAAATTTTAAACTTTTAAAAAGATTTAAAATGCTAATAGTTATTACAAAAAGGTTTCCAAAATAGTTTCATTTTAGAGTTCCCAGAATCATAATCATAAATCGAGGAAAGTGTACGGTCACGCCTTCCCCTTCCCGCGGTCATTCATTGAACCTGAAACAATAATCGGTAAATGTAAGTTCAAAGGCTTAGTGAGTTACCCCCAAAATATCAACCTCATATAACCATAAACATATCTTATAACAAGCACATAATAGCCATGAATCTCGAGTCTACAGAGTGGCTGGTCTGCCCGCACCGGGCCTTCAGGCCTTCAGTCTGCCTGGTCCACTCTCTGAGTCTACAATATGACTGGATCGCCCGCACCGGGCCTTCAGTCTATCTGGACCACTCTCTAAGTCTCGACACGTCTGGACCGCCCTCGCGGGGCCTTCAGCCTGTCCAAACCGCTCGTCAGGCCTTCAGCCTGAATATATGTCCTCCCGGGTCTGCAGTCTATCTGGTCCACCCTGGGTATGTTGGCCTACAGCATGAAGTAGGACCCACCTCAACCCAACTCCCATGCCAAACAATCATGTGCACATAAACAAAGAATCATAGAACAATCCATATATAACAAACAGATCTAAAAGATCATATAACATAGCAACATCCTATCCAGGATACCGACCTAACAGGTCACTAACATAGTACCATCCTACATACCAGGATACCGACCTAAACCAGGTCACTAACATAACACCATCCTATATACCAGGATATTGACCTAAACTAGGTCACTAACATAATACCGTCCTAATTACCAGGACGCCGATCTAACAAATCAATAAGCATATCAAACCAATACAAGTATACAATCCGAGAAAGGGTCGGCCTTGGTGCCGTAGACCCTGTTAATATAGTGAGGATAACTCACCTCGAAATGCCGATCTATCCGAAGAAACAGATTCCCGAACCACCGTCTCACCGACAATCCCGAACTATCCAAAATAGCAAAATAATGAGTCAACACATGGGAGTCTAAATCTTGATCAAGGATCACTCATACAATAAAAGCCAATTTGCTTTCCTCTAATTAGGGCCAAGGACCAAAACCAAACCCAAGATCCATGTCCATATGACAAGGCCCAACTTTCCAAACTGGGCCTAATTATCTAAATGGGCCTACATCCAAGATCCAACACCAAGACTTGGTCCAAAACACCTAACCTATAATGTCCAACAAAGGCCAAGCCCAACTAGTCCATAGATGGCCCACCCCTCGAAGCCTAGATATCATAAGCCCAACAGAGGGCGTACGCTGGGCATACCCCTCTGGTACGCGAGGTGTACCTTGACTTCTGTTGACCGGAAATCGGGTCTTTGACCCGGTACGCGGGGCGTACTTCTACCTACGTTGGGCGTACCCGAGCATAACAAAAACTCTCATAAGTGCTTAATGACTTAAGCACTTAAGCCCAAACTTCAGATCCATTAACCAAAAGTTCCTAGGACTCATAAAGTCTCGAACTTTATCACTTTGTACGTCCATAAAGCTTTTAATCTAAGGTCTCAATCCATTAAGACCTTCCTAATGCATTCATGGTACACCTAAGACTTTGGGACCTCATTTTTAACACTCAAAACTCCTTCTAGAGCTTGAAAGGACAGCTCATCTCGTCCAAATCATGACATGCACCATTTTGGGACTCTTAGGATAAGAATGCTTCCATGAAGCTAACATAACTAGATCGAACTCATACAAGAACAATGTTCCAAGCTTTTTACCTCCTGGAGCTTCTAGAACACACACCAACTTCAGATCTCAAGCCAATCTCCTTCTCCAACTTCTTGGTGCAATGCCTTTACTTCCAAGTGCTCAAAATACCCTCCACTCACACTCTCACACAATAACTAAGGTTTGGGGACGTCTCTGGAAGATGGAGGCTGAGAATGATCAGGGAAAATGAAGCATAAGAACGTTTATATAGCCCCCAAGTTAAAACATTAGGGTCTCCTCCTGATATGAGTATGCCCAGCTACACAAGCGTACGCCCAGCATACTAGGGCGCGCCCTAGTACGCTCAGCGTACCCTCATGTACGTGCATCGTACTCTTCTTGACCCTAAACTTACAATTTAGCCCTTAGGCTCTTCAAGACTTCACCCTTCCAATCCCAAGAACTACAAATGCCAAAATCTGGGATGTTACATTGTTACTATGATTGCTATGATACATTTGGTATGATACTAAACATGACATCCTCTGCCCCCGAACGTTTCCGCCGTTCCGGTTTTGGGTTGTGACACATTTCATCATTTTAAGAGAGTTTGACGTCGGGAATCCCACCAAACTCGTATTTTTCATAACTTAGACCCCTTAAACCCCTATTTTATGCCAAATTTGAATATTTAAAACACATAATATTTATGATTTCTAAATGTATTATTTTAAAATAATAGATGTGAATAAGATAAGGAAAAGAGTGTTGACTTTGTTGATTAGACACTTTTCCCCATTTCCCGATGTATTTTAATATTCAACATGTATCCATGAAATTTACCAATGGATTCCCAAGCAAATAGCACAACAAAATTCCTACTCCTTATATTTGGATGATTTCCTTCCAAAAAGCCCCACCATTCATTATCATTTTACCTCCTGTCCACTTCCATTTTCTCTCATGAGTAACTCCAAGTTTCAAAAGGGGTTACAGTCTTCAAGCTTACTCTAATCTTTGATGAGTATTTCGTAAATCCTTAGTAATTTAATATGTTTCTATGTTCATGTCATCTTATTTACACATAATAAAATGTGTTGAACCCTTAGGATAAAATCACCTCCAAGGAAGTTCATCCTCTCATTCAAGAGTTTAGGTTGAGATCTTCACACCATCACTCCAAACATAAACCAACTCAAGATGACCTTCATACCCCTATCTTTCGAGTTTGTCATTGTTTTTGGGGGAGGATACAAGTCAAGAGTCTTGTGAGATCATATTAAAAATGCTTGTTTATACATGTATGTTATGATTTATGTGCTTAAAGTTATGAGACTCCATATAATGGTTCAAAAACTTGAGAACTTTTAGTAAGTCTCAAGGTTTTGGACTATATATCACAAATTTATATGCTAGGAACAAAAACTAACATGTTTAGGAAATATAGATCATAAATTTTTGTGTCAAGAACCATAAGAAATTGTTTCAAGAAATTGCTTAAACAAGATGTTGAATATAATATTTTGGAAGTGATTAAACTATGGAAGTAATGATATTTTGGGGATCATTTTCGGCCATATATACATATATATATATATATATATATATATATATATATATATATATATATATATATATATAAAGACAATTTTGGAAAATGGGATGGAATTGAAGAATTTTTTAACATCTTAATTTTTTTTAAGGACCAAAAATGGAATTTTTGGATAAACAAAGGCTTTTTGAACATTTTCATAAATATAAATCTAAAATGAGCATTTTGAAAGAAATGGGTCATTTTCAACAATTCACCAAGTTTTGGACCAGTTATGACACTTTTTGACAAATATGGGTTTTATTTGATGCTTTATAGAAAGAAGGGTCATGATTGCCAATATCGATAATATTGAATCTTTTTTGATAAAAATGATTCAATGTGGCTTATTTTCAATAAACAAAACAAAACGATATATCTAATCAACGTACGAGTACAACTATTGTTATCTATTTAATAAATAACGAATCTCAACTACGCATCTCTAATGTACTTATATACATACATATATATATATATATATATATATATATATATATATATATATATATATATATATATATTAGTGTACGTTTAAAGTCATGTAAAGAGTTGTCACCAGAGTCTCCTGGAGGGAGAGCTGTAATTTGTGTATAGATCTATACGGGGTTGACACCCCGCACCTTCATTGTTCGCTACAACTAGACCGGCCAGTATAGGGTGACAAATGTCTTTAATCGATCTGGGTTCCTGAGAAACGCCAAGACATGCCTCCATCATATTAGTATGGTTATAACGGCTCACTAGAATATAACAATGATATTTACAAATTTATGTAGGGAAAACCTTAAATAAATTGGCACATTGTGTTGACCGCCCCTATGCATGGTAGTGATTGTCCACATTCGTTGTGTTGATTTCTCACACCTCTCCAGTCTTAGGATTTTAAGACCACAAACGACTACGCACATACAGAAAATATAGGATTTTCTGGGGAAAAACGATTTTATACAATTCCGAAATATGATAAATTAAAACACACACATGCAACTATACTCGATTGGAAACAGGGTTTACAACTATTTTATATAAGAAAATATAGGATTTTCTAGAGAAAACGATTTTATACAATTCCGGAAGATGATAAACTAAAACACACACATGCAACTATACTCGATTTGAAACAAAGTTTACAACTATTTTATATGAGAAAATATAGGATTTTCTGGAGGAAACGATTTTATACAATTTCGATAGACGATAAACTAAAACACACATACATGCAACTATACTTGATTGGAAACAAAACTTACAACCGTTTTGATAAAAAAACACTAGAATTTTCTGGATTTCTAAACTACCACAAATTCCTAAACAAAAATGCTTACAAACTCACCAACATATTTAATGTTGACGCTTTTCAAGACGACTTGTATTCTCAGGGATATAGTAAGATGGTAATCAACACGATCAAGGACGGGCATCGCTGCGTTATGTTATTGCTACTTTTGTTATTTCATGTTTAACTTTTGAACAGAACAAGTATTGTAAACAACATAATTTTATTATCTTAATGTATGATGTTTGGATTTGCTATGTTTCATTTATAAACAATTTTTATGATACTGCACAATGAAGTCATCCGCCTCCGGATTTTTTTGCCTTCTGGTCCGGGGGTGTGACATCAAGCATTGCGATGGGCAGGTTAAATACAACCTGAATTTCATCTTTCTGGTTTCAATTATTGTTACTTTGAAAACTTTTTTCCTCTTAGTATATCCACGCTTCAATTTGTTCCTTTATACTTCAGGGTTATTACAATGTTATTGTACCTATAAGGATGCCATCATGAAATCTAGGTATGTTTTAAATATAGTTGCTTTTTATAATACGTTTGACATAGTTTATAATGCAAATAATTATATATTTAGTTCTTTTGACTTAATGTAGTTGATGAGAACTAGACTTAATATACCCGTTTCTTTTTGACTTAATACGTATAGTACATCTTAATGGGTTGATGGAAGGCAGGGCCTTTATATATTCTGACCCTCAGTTGCTGGTCAAGATAGTTCAAATTGTTTTTGTCATGTTAACATAATATTATGTTTATATTAATTTAACCCTATGTGTCTTTTATATATTTTAATTGATTTTTTTTTCTTTAGGTCGAGGTCTCTTCTGTGGATCTGCCAGATCAGCAAATCACAAATCCTAGATAAAGTACACTAAGTGTTTTAGGTAATCAGTATATCGTAAGTACATAAATACCCTTTAGTAATGACAAGAGAGTGAAAGTTAGTGGTAATTTATGTTTGAAATCATTGTTTCAGGGAGGCAATTTTGGCTATTTGCATATGCGACTGAGTGTGGAATCAAGTTCACAGGTTTTTTTTATTGTATTTTTAACCATTTTTTTACAATTTACATTAATACTTTTGTGGAGCATAATTAAATTATTTTAATTCAATACTTTTTGGAGCAAAGTTTATGCGCTTGTTTCAATTTTTTTGTTGGGTTCTTTATGTTGGAGATCATCTATATGGCGATATTTTACGCTAAAAAAAGCCCTAGGTATTACTCTCTATTCATGAAATGACATTGTACTTTTATTGATTTGTTTATTATTGCATCCTTCTTTTTAAACCATAATATTCTTAATGAATTAGAAACTGGACATACATTGCTATATTTGGGTAGAGTTTTTAACAATGACGTAACAAAAAGAAATGTAAGTACGTTGTTATTTCATGTATTTCTCCTAATTGCTATTTCATGGTGTTGTAATATAATTACATGGATCAGGTTGGAGGACAATGCTTGTTGTTCCTGACCGTGAAAAGGAAGTTAAACATTTTTGGTGATTACAAGACACTCATAAGGTGATATTTAAAGATAATTTTATTAAATCTATTTTTATTTTCATATCAATAACATATATTGTCTTGTGCAACATCTTATATTGCTCAAGAAGGAATCAACGAAAATCGACATCTCTGCCTGTAATTAATCCAAGTTCAAAACTCTGCAACATCAGAATTCTCTATAGAACAAAGCAAATGCATGATAAAACTCAAGACGTACATCATTATTGATGATTTCTAGCTTAATGAAGTGAAAAATGATGATTCGTTGGTTAATTATATTTGATTTACCTAAGAGTGAATTTGTGGGATTCAGGTAATGGTAAGCGACTACTTCAAGTCTGACATCTTCGAGGGCGGCGGCTGCAGCAAGAACGTCGGAGTAGCGGTGGCCTGACAATGATGTTGTTGGCCATCGTTCCACATAGAAAGGGAGCTATTTTTTTGGTGCAGTCCCAACACGATGATGATCAATTACCTAAACATAAATCATTTGTATATTTATCAAGTTACCACTAATATTTAAAAAAGAAAAAAAATCTTAATTTTTCAAACGGATTACGACGGTAAATAAATTTGTTGATTTCCATCGGTAAATTGTCGGTAATTGGTAATTTGTAACAGATTACAGACAATAATGTATTTTGTTGCTAATCCATCGTGAAACCATCTTAAGAATGTCATACTTAGATTTTTTTTAAATCCGTCCGAAATCGGTTGGTATTTAGTCTCTATTACCGACAGATTATTCCGTCACTAATATTTTGTTGGTAATACCCTTTTTTCTAATAGTGTTAAAGAGAAAATATTTGAATTTGATAACTGGAGGTGGAAAAAAAGGTCAAAAAACTATATGATCACCACCAAAAACTTCTACCCCATCTAATAACTTGAAGGGAAAAAAAAAAAAAAAGCAACACCACTACATTTCTTGCAATTTTTAACAGCAAGTACCATAACAGAATCCAACTGATAACATGATAAAGGAATAGGCCTTGATGCAGATGAGGCTACTCAAAATTCTACATTAGGACAAGTAGGTAAAGCAAACACACGGAGCCTTACACATGAGATCACTTCTGAAAACTGAAGGCAAGGGCTTTATGCAGACATACACAAAACAGTGCATTTTGTAAATTCAGTCTTTTCACACTAAATCAGAAACCCCAAGAAAGAAACTCAACACCATATATGCCCACCTCCTCTAGAATTAAAGTACACGGATTAACACAACGTCTTTCACCTTTTTGTATTTTCACACTACAAAGAGGATAAAAATTTATTTAAGCACCCTCTTCTCCCATGTGAAAGAGATGTGAAGGAAACTATAAAGTCAATTTAGCATCTCCTTAACTTAGCAAATGTCTGACAATGATATCAAGAACTCAAGATTAAACATGAAATAGGATTTAACAGATCACACCTTATACACACACACCAAACTCATGCCAACATTAAGATTTTGCAACTAGCATAGCCACAGTAAGAGAAAGGCACTAAAGGAAGAGAAAAACAAACACACCAACCCCTTAGTGAAAGAGTTACAACCATCAAGTTAAAACATCCAACACAGGTAAATAAAAACAGCACCCTACCTCACTGTTTCATTGATTGGAGAAAGCCACAAAATTTTAGCAACTCTATGTTATCCCGCTATTCACTGCTTAGATTTAACTTACCCAATAGTAATTAACAGCCAAAATCATGTGGGTTTTAGGCTTTTAGCAAGTAACGGGATATATATATATATATATATATATATATATATATATATATATATATATATATATATATATATATATATATATATATATATATATATATATATATATATATATATATATATATATATATATATATATATATATATATATATATATATATATATATATATATATATATAGCGTACCAGCACGATGCGGCGGCGGTAAATAGTTTCATTCTAGCGATTAATAAGATTTTCCTGGCCGACGAATTGTTTGTCTTCGATCTATTTCGGGCATCTCGATCGTTTATTGATCTACGGACTCTTTTCGTTTTTTTTGTTCGAATTCAGGTTGTTTCAGTTCAGTTTTAGTTTTTTTCGTTCGGTTCCACTTTTATGGATTTTGATGTTCGTGTTTTCAGCTGAGCTAAACCCGCTCAATTACATTAGTCATCAATCGTCAAATTAGACTAAATTTTATGACGAATAGTTTCAATTTGGCAAATAGTTTTACAACGAAGATTAGTTTCACTATGAGGAATAGTTCTAAACAACATTTAGTTTCCTTTTTGAATGACATGATACTTATATTTGGGTTTTAGGGTTTAACGGGGTGGGGTGGTGCAGCAAATATAATTACGCTTATTTGACTTTTTTTAAGGGGTGGATCGTTCTTAATAATTTGTTGTGTTTTTGGGATTTGTAGAAATTTCGACGTGAATGTGACAATTTTTAACCATGGTTGGATCATATTTTAAGTAGGAATAGTTCTAGTAGGGACATGCGCGATGCAGCCGGCGGCGAATAGTTACATTCCGATGATTAGGTTTTTTTTCGGATGATGAATAGTTTGCTTTAGACCTATTATGGATGGTCTCGGTTGCTGTTTTTTTATACCCATCTTTTTTTTCGATATTTTTTCTGACATCTCTTTTTTTGCTTGGTTTCGTTTCTAGCGAGTTTGGTTTACCGGTCTTTTTGTTCTTCCTAGTTATCTTCTTGGCTTTTGATTTATAAGTTTTTATGCTTTATGGCTATTAATTTGACATAACTTGTACTTTTCTTCTTATATACCTTATTAACTTGATATAGTTTTTTTTTTTCTTTTTTTGTGCAGCTTACGACATCTTCTTACGCTACATAGAGCTTGTAGATAGGTTTCCTAAAAGTAGGTGACTATTTCTCATATTTTTTGTTTTATTACCAATAAGATACTTAAGTTTTTTCTTTAGATATATGTTTTAATAAGATATAACATATAAACATACAACCTTGTAACATAATTTAATGTTTTTACAAATATGACATAATTCACGATCTTTTTTTCATGTGATTAACCAGATAAAACGATTTTTTTTTTTACTTCTAAAGTTTACACATTAAAAAAATATATATTTGTTTAATTTTATATGCAAACCAAATATTTGCATGTAATTTCACATATTTCTATGTCTAACTTGATTATTTCTGATTATATGTAGAATGCTACTATTAATCAACTTTAAGCGCTATTTAAAAACAGCTTTTTGATTTTTGTTGATTCCCTATAAAACGAATGATTTTTATTGATTCCCTATAAAACCAATTAATAAAGTTGAAATGATATATACATTACAAATAAACAAAAACCAAAATACAATTACAACCACATTCCATTAAATAAATGACCCTCTTTGACTATCAACCGTCTCAAGTCTATCATTTCATGAGTTCCAACCATCTCAAGTCTATCATTCCATGAGTTCCAAGTATCATTATAGCAGCTTGGGCTGCAAACCTACAAACACAAAGAAAAAACATTTTCTTTAATATTATCTTACAAATATAATAAACAAATGCAAAACCACAAAAGTAGCATGCTAATTCCACAAACCCAGACTCGCAACAAAAGAACATGGAAACTATATAACTGATTCAAAATTTGTCCTCCAGGATGGACTTAAAATCTGATTTTTATAACTTAAATAATGGATTCAAAACCTTATATAATTTTCACATACAGACACCAACATGTCACACCCTGAAACCGACAGCGGAAACGTTCCGGGGTGGAGGACGTCATGCGTAGTATCACAAGTAATGTACATAGCAAGCATAGTAAACACAATCATTACATTACATAAGAATATTTACATTTGTTTGAAAACAAGGTAATACATGATTTAGAAATACACATCAGTATGAACAAAAGTAAAGACGAGACTTCTATACGCTCCGTCTTCTCCAAACATATGCAGGATACCTGTCTAATGAGAACCTGAGAATACAAGCAGTTTTAGAAATATCAGCATAAAGCTGGTGAGTTCATAAGCGGTTTGTTTCTGGTGAAAAAAAATTTCCTTTGATTTTATGAAAAGTTATTTCCTAAGAAAATCCCATATTTTCTTATCAAAGAAGTTTAGTTAACCATTTGTTAAACAGCCTGTTTATGAAAAGTAAAGTTATCCTAGGAAAAACCCTTATTTTCCTTAAAAGTTGGTGGTTGGTTATCTATCTGAAATGAGGTGTTCAAGTATCTACCATACTTGAATCGTTAAGTGAAGTTTCCCTAAAAGCTCGGTTATCCTTGAAAAGTACATTAGTTTTAACACATATATAAAACTAATCCGTAGGTAGTGAACTAATACCTAAGGGTATTACCGATACCCTCTAGTAATCAAAATAGTTATTACTTTGAGGGTTCACTATGTTCATTATTACTAAAAGTAAATCTCCATTATCTAGGTTGCGAATTCTATAAACATACAATAGACTAGATATGACTCGAAACAATGTCAGTATCAATTTATGACTTTTGTCACCCGTAGACCTGTCGGTCCCACTGTAGCTAGCAGCAAGGTGCGGGGTAGTCAGCCCCGTACAGATCTATACACAGAAGTCACGTTCTCCCTCCGGGAGATTCTGGTTACAGGGATAGTCCTACACTCTCGTACCCGTGGAGTGTTACCAAGGACATGTCTCCAACCATAAGAAAAACGAATTTACAAGTAATAATATGAAAAATCCTGTTTTATGAATGTCATAAATCTCTTATGAAATATAAAATATAACATTTTATAACGAGCTTCACAAGTTTCCCTGTGTTAGTTTTGAAAATCGAATCAACAATTAAGTTCATAGTTGGTTGGTAAAATGGTTTTCGGTGTACAAAGCATACAGAACATGTAAACATTTCATACGAAATAATAAGTTTTGAGTACAAGTTCCCTTGTACTTTTGCTTGTATCCTCCCCCCTAAAAACATGAAAAACACGGAAAAAGGTGTAGGGGTATGAACTCACCAGACGAGAATGTACCGGGTAGGACTCTAGGTGTCAATTTAGGGCTTGAACACGCGCGAGGATCCTATGTAACACGAAGTGATACATAAATGTATCTAATTAGTTATGGAACCAATAATTAAGTAAGATAATACACTCCGATGTGTGAAAACACTTTATCTCAAGTGTTGGAAGTGATACGGGTTGTATCTAAGGAGTGTAGCGCCTCGATAAGGAGTTTACTCTTCACGTGTAAACCCTTAGGTGAGTTTACGGCCCAAAGACCATATCCCCATGAGTTTACGGCCATAAACTCATGGTTGGGTTGTTTTTGGGTGCTAAATGGTCTTATGATTCACAAAGAAGGGTTCTAGGTGATTTAAGGGCTATGGAAGTGTTTGGAGCTTGGAAAGGCCTTGGAATTTGGGTTTACGGTTTATGAATGCCCCTTGGTGAGTTTACTGCCGTAAACACATGAGTTTACGGCCGTAAACTCAAGTTTGGTCCATTCTTGCATGATTTTGAGCTTCAAAGGAAGGGATACAAGGTTCTGGGTGCTTAACCAAGCCATAGAAGGTGTTTAATAGCACTTTAACACCTTAAAAGGGTGTTTACGGTTTATGAATGTTCATGGACCGTAAAATCATGTTTACTCCCATTAAGACATGATTTTTGGGTTCTAAGTTCATGCATCCAAGTCTCTAAGTCATAGCTAAGCACTAAAAGGGTTTTGGAGGGGTTTTAGGGCTTCAAAACCCCCTTATGGGAGTTTACAGTTTTGGGAGGTGTTCCCCAACCATAAACACAAGTTTTTGGGGCTTTTGAATGATTCAATCACGAATTTGCATGCATACCAAGCTAAACAACAAGCTAGGAAGGATTACTTACGATTTTGGAGCTTGAATGAGGAGTTTTTCGATCAAAAATCAACTTGCAAAGAGAGAGTATAGAGAGAAAGTTTTAAGGAGGTGGGAAAAAGGCTCAAATGGAGGACCACTCAACCCTTATATAGGGTTGAGTTCACGGCCAGGTGGGGATCCACCTGATCCCGATGTTAAACGGAGTTTATGGTCGTACCCGATTAAATGGCCGTAACCAGACTCGGTCGTAAATTAAAAAAATTTCAATGGAATATTGAGGGTGTTTCACATGTTTTTATTTCATTCCGACCCTTATGAAAACACAGTAAAGATCTCAATTCATTTTCCAATCCGAAAAGTTAACGGAAAAATTATAATAAAAACGAATTTTTTTTAACGAAAATGGGTTACAGTGACGGAATAAATTTCGGGTTGTCACATCATCCCCCCGTTAGAAGAAATTTCGTCCCGAAATTTAGAATGAAGATACAAATCATGGATTTTTAAAGAGATGCAGATATTTCTGTTTCATCGAGTCTTCGCACTCCCAAGTGAATTCAGGTCCCCGCTTGGCATTCTAGTGAACCTTCGTTATCGGGATGCGGCTTTGTTTCGTACGTTTGATCTCTCGATCTATGATTTTGATTGGTTCTTCCACGAAGTTCGGATTTTCATTAATTTTGATCTCATCAAGAGGGATCACAAGGGTTTCATCGGATAGACATTTCTTAAGATTAGAGACGTGGAATACATGATGGATGTTGCTAAGTTCATGTGGTAATCAGAGTTTGTAGGCTACGGGACCGATCCTAGAGAGGATCTCGAAAGGTCCTATGTACCTCGGGTTAAGTTTTCCGCGCTTTCCAAAGCGTACCATGCCTTTCCAGGGCAAGACCTTCAACAGGACACGATCTCCAACCTGGAATTCTAGAGGTTTTCGTCGCTTATCAGCGTAACTCTTTTGTCTGTCTCTGGAGGCCTTCAATCGATCTCGGATTTGGATGATCTTTTCGGTGGTTTCACGGATGATTTCAAGGCCAGTGAGAGCACTGTCGGGGACTCGACCCTTAGCTAGCTGTGTGTCCCCTACCTCGGCCCAGCATAGAGGTGATCTGCACTTACGACCGTAGAGGGCTACGAATGGGGAAGCCTTGATACTGGTGTGGTAACTATTGTTATACGAGAACTCGATCAAGGGTAAATGAGTGTCCCACGAATTTCCAAAATCGATGACACATGCTCTCAACATGTCTTCTAAGGTCTAGATAGTTCTCTCACTCTGCCCATCTGTCTGAGGATGATAATCCGTGCCCATGTCTAGTTTAGTTCCGAGAGCCTTCTATAGGGACTGCCAAAATCTCGAGGTAAACCTGCTATCTCGATCGGAGATGATGGACACAGGCACATCATGCAATCGGACTATCTCTTGAATGTAGATTCACGTGAGTCTTTTCATCTTGAATGTCTCATTAATCGGGAGGAAGTGAGCGGATTTTGTCAATCGGTCGACAATTTCCCAAATGGTATCGTACCCACTTGGAGATTTGGGTAACTTGGTGATGAAATCCATAGTAATCATCTCCCATTTCCACTTAGGTATCTCCAGCTGCTGGAGCAGACCCGAGGGTTTCTGATATTCGACCTTCACCTTGGCGCAAGTCAGACACTTGCCTACGAAGGTAGCGATTTCGGCTTTCATGTTTGGCCACCATTATAGTTTCTTGAGATCCAGGTACATCTTATCTGAACCCGGGTGCACAGAGTATCTAGTCTTGTGAGCTTCGTTCATGACAACCTCCCTGAATCCTCCGAAATTTGGGGTCCATATCCGATTCATGAAACAATAGACTTCGTCGCCTCTGATTTCAAGATTCTTATCCATTCCCCTAAAGGCTTCGTTCGACACGTTCTCTGGTTTTAGGGCTTCCAGCTGAGCCTCTCGGATTTGTGCGGATAAGTGGGAATGGATGGTCATTGTCAGTGTCTTCACCTTGTGGCCTGAGCTTTCCTTTCGGCTAAGTGCATCTGCCACCACATTGGCCTTGTCGGGATGGTAGCAGATTTCGCACTCATAATCACTGAGCAACTCTACCCATCGTCGTTGTCTCATGTTTAAGTCTCTATGATCGAAGATGTGTTGAAGACTTTTATGGTCAGTGAAGATCATGCACTTAGTTCCGTAGAGATAATGTCTCCAAATCTTCAGTGCGAAGACCACTTCTCCTAACTCCGGGTTGTGACTTGTGTAGTTAACTTCGTGTGCCTTCAGCTGTCTCGAGGCATAAGCAATAAATTTTCCCCTCTGCATAAGCACACAGCCTAAGCCCTGATTGGACGCATCGCAGTAGACAACAAAGTCCTCTGTCCCTTCGGGCAAGGACAGGATAGGTGCGCTGCACAAGGCTCACTTCAACGTTTGGAATGCAGTGTATTACTTTTCACTCCAACAAAAGGGTACACCTTTCTGTGTCAGATTAGTTAGTGGTTTGGCGATTTTGGAAAAATTCTGGATGAATCTATGGTAATAGCCGGCGAGACCCAAGAATTGACGGATTTATGTGGGTGTCTAAGGTATCAACCAATTCTTTATCGCCTTGATTTTGGAAGGTTCCACGTGTATACACACCTAAAAGGATCCATCATCCTTCTTCACAAATAATACTGGGGCTCCCCAGGGTGAGGAACTCAGTCTGATGAACCCTTTGCTAAGTAGCTCATTAAGCTGACTAGATAACTCCTGCATTTCTGCTGGTGCTAATCGATACAGAGACTTGGCTACGGGGGTAGCTCCAGGGATTAGGTCGATGCGAAACTCAACTTGACGTTCGGGAGGAATTCCCGGGAGCTCTTCAGGAAAGACATCAGGAAAGTTACATACATCGGGGATGCTCTCGAGGTCTTGAACTTCCTGTTTCTCGTTTATCACATGGGCTAGGAATGCATGACACTCCTTTCGCAGAAGCTTTTGGGCTTTGATGCATGAAATGATATGAAGATTGGAACTAAGTTTATCGCCATAGATCATGAGGGTCTGGCCAGAGGGAAGATTGAGACGGATAGCTTTTCCGTAACAAAGGATATCAGCACGATTGGGGCTCAACCAATCCATGCCAATGATAACATCGAAGCTTTTTGTAGAGACTGGCATAAGATCGATGGGGAAAGAATGATCATTGAGGGTAAGGGTACAGCATATGAATATATCGTTAGCATTCTCTTTCTCACTGTTAGCCATCTCGGCGGTAAACGTTTCAGTTAGCGGTTGAGAATTAGGTTTAAGAGGATGTTTGAAGGAATGGCTAACAAAACTTCTTTCATCACCAGAATCGAAAAAGATACATGCATAGAAGTTGTCAAGAAGGAACGTACCCGTGACAATGGTGGGATCAGCGACTGCCTCTTTTTGGCCCATAGTTAGAACTCTCTCGATGTTGTTGGTTGTTGCTGCCTTGGGGTAGTTTCTCTTGTATTGACCGACCTCGCTGCAACCATAGCAGGCCTGACCGATAGTTGCTCCAGAAGCTTGATTGGTTGGTTGGGCTGGTGGCTTGCAAAATCGAATCGTATGCCCCTTTTTATCACAGTTGGAACATGACAGTTCACGGCATGGGACGGGGTTATGGTGGTAGTTACACTTGCCGCACCTAGGGAGGGTACCAGCATATTTACTAGCAGGTGCTTGAGTGGCAGGAGTAGCAACAGGGGTAGTAGCCACGTCGACTGCCACAGTTTGTTGTTTCTTTAAGGGCTCCTATGAAGACTGACCATTCTTCTGTTTCCAGAATTTTCTTTTCTCGCCACTCCTTTTTTCCGGCTCAGGAGCGGTGGTCACATCATCGATATCGTCTCCATGATCGATCAGAGTCTGCGCTAGGCATTTAGCGCTATCGAAAGTGTCTGGCTACACAGCCAAAACATTTCCTTTGGTTGGTTGCATCAGCCCCCAGATGAATCTTTCAACCTTTTTACTTTCTGGGGTGACCATTCCCGCACAGAGGAGCGCTAGGTCTTCAAACCTGGAAGTGTAAGTGGCGATATCGGAACCCTTCATCTTTAGGTTCCAGAGTTCGTGCTCCAATTTCTGCATTTCGCCCCGCGGGCAGTACTCAGCAAGTAGAAGCTCCTTCATGCTCTCCCAACCTATAGCATTGGCTACTAGTAGGGTTACGGATTTGACTTTGCCATTCCACCAAGTCAAGGATTTGTCGGTGAAGGTGCAGGCAGCGAACTTCACCTTATCAGCTTCCGAACATGAACAAATTTTGAAAATAGACTCGATTTTCTCGAACCGTCAAGTAAGAGCAATAACACCACAGTGCCATTGAAAGATGTGGCTTTCGCGTTCATGAAATCTTTGTAGGAACACTCCTTCCGGTATCCCTGACCACCTTCCTGGTTTTGAGATTGAGTACCACCTCCTGGCCCACCAGAGCCGTCGGGGTTCATCTGAGACATGGCAGCTGCCACTGCGGCAGTAACAGCTGCATGAAACATAACAAGATCAAATTGAGGAGGAGGTGGTGGCGGAGGATTGTTGTTCTTTGAGCTGGGTCTCTTCCTCGGAGGCATCTTGATCTAAAATGATCAAGAAAGAGAGGATGGTAAGTCCTCTGGATTGAATCAAGAGATATGAAACATGAGATATCTCATTATGGCAGATAGAGTGTTCTACTATGCGATAATATAGGAAAACTACCAATGCAAGGGAATTACCGCTAAAGGGAAGGAGTAGCAACACTCGAATGAGGATTTCTATAACGAATTTGACTCTAGAAAATACTCCCATAGTATTTTATTTTTGTTGCGACGATGACTCGTTGTTTGGATATTTGATAAGTTTTAGGCCTGTTGTACACCACAGTCACTCCTAAGCACATGTTGGTCATGTCTCGAATGAATATAGTTGATCATGCTATATTGACCCTAGACACGACTACATAACTGTCCAGGTTTAACCGAAGTGCCCAACACCCAAATACTTCTGTTTTGTTCTACTCGTGGTTACCGTTTCTGGCGTTTAGGTATTCTTGTATACTTTTTGAAAAATACTTGTATTTTAAAGTATACTTTTAGTTCAGAGCACTTCGGCCCCTTAGTGTTTATAGTTATATACCATGTAAGGTTCCGTATAGTTAGTTCACTATAAACAAGGGCTCTGATACCAATCTATCACACCCCGAAACCGACGGCAGAAATGTTCCGGGGTGGAGGACGTCATGCGTAGTATCACAACCAATGTACATAGCAAGCATAGTAAACACAACCATTACATTACAAAATAATATTTACATTTGTTTGAAAACAAGGTAATACATGATTCATAAATATACATCATTATGAACAAAAGTAAAGATGAGACTTCTATACACTCCTTCTTCTCCAAAAGTATGCAGGATACCTGTGTAACAAGAACCTGAGAATACAAGCAGTTTTAGAAATATCAACATAAAGCTGGTGAGTTCATAAGGGGTTTGTTTTTGGTGAAAGAAAATGTTCCTTTGATTTTATGAAAAGTTGTTTCCCAAGAAAATCCGATATTTTCTTATGAAAGAAGTTTAGTTAACCATTTGTTAAACAGACTGTTTATGAAAAGTAAAGTTATCCCAGGAAAAACCCTTATTTTCCTTAAAAGTTGGTGGTTTGTTATCTATCTGAAATGAGGTGTTCAAGTATCTACCATACTTGAATCGTTAAGTGAAGTATCCCTGAAAGCTCGGTTAGCCTTGAAAAGTACATTAGTTTTAACACGTACATAAAACTAATCAGTAGGTAGTGAACTAATACCTAAGGGTATTACCGATACCCTCTAGTAATCAAAAAAGGTATTACTTTGAGGTTAGTTCACTATGTTCATTATTACTAAAAGTAAATCTCCATTATCTAAGTTGCGAGTTCTATAACCATACGATAGACTAGATATGACTCGAAACAAGGCCAGTATCAATTTATGACTTTTATCACCCGTAGACCTGCCGGTCCCACTGTAGCTAGCAGCAAGGTGCGGGGTAGTCATCCCCGTATAGATCTATACACAGAAGTCACGTTCTCCCTCCAGGAGATTCTGGTTACAGGGATAGTCCTACACTCTCGTACCCGTGGAGTGTTACCAAGGACGTGTCTCCAACCATAAGAATAACGAATTTACAAGTAATAATATGAAAAATCCCGTTTTATGAGTGTCATAAATCTCTTGTGAAATATAAAACATAACATTTTATAACGAGTTTCACAAGTTTCCCTGTTTTAGTTTTGAAAACTGAATCAACAGTTAAGTTCATAGTTGGTTGGTAAAACGGTTTTTGGTGTAAAAAGCATACAGAACATGTAAACATTTCATACGAAATAATAAGTTTTGAGTACAAGTTGCCTTGTACTTTTGCTTGTATTCCACCCCTGAAAACATGAAAAACACGGAAAAACGTGTAGGGGTATGAACTCACTAGACGAGAATGTGCCGGCCGTAAACTCATGGTTGGGGTGTTTTTGGGTGCTAAATGGTCTTATGCTTCACAAAGAAGGGTTCTAGGGTTGATTCAAGGGCTATGGAAGTGTTTGGAGCTTGGAAAGGCCTTGGAATTTGGGTTTACGGTTTATGAATGCCCCTTGGTGAGTTCACTGCCGTAAACACATGAGTTTACGGCCGTAAACTCAAGTTTGGTCCATTCTTGCATGATTTTGAGCTTCAAAGGAAGGGATACAAGGTTCTAGGTGCTTAACCAAGCCATAGAAGGTGTTTAATGGCACTTTAACACCTTAAAAGGGTGTTTACGGTTTATGAATGTTCATGGACCGTAAACTCATGTTTACTCGCATTAAGACATGATTTTGGGGTTCTAAGTTCATGCATGCAAGTTTCTAAGTCATAGCTAAGCACTAAAAGGGTTTTGGAGGGGTTTTGGGGCTTCAAAATCCCCTTATGGGAGTTTACGGTTTTGGGAGGTGTTCCCCAACAATAAACACAAGTTTTTGGGGCTTTTGAATGATTCAATCACGAATTTGCATGCATACCAAGCTAAACAACAAGCTAGGAAGGATTACTTACGATTTTAGAGCTTGAATGAGGCGTTTTTCGATCAAAAATCAACTTGTAGAGAGAGAGTTGAGAGAGAAAGTTTTAAGGAGGTGGGAAAAAGGCTCAAATGGGGAACCACTCAACCCTTATATAGGGCTGAGTTCACGGCCAGGTGGGGATCCACCCGATCCCGATGTTAAACGGAGTTTATGGTCGTACCCGATTAAATGGCCGTAACCCGACTTGGTCGTAAATTAAAAAATTTTCAATGGAATATTGAGGGTGTTTCACATGTTTTTATTTCATTCTGACCCATATGAAAACACAGTAAAGATCTCAATTGATTTGCCAATCCCAAAAGTTAACGGAAAAATTATAATAAAAACGAATTTTTGTTAACGAAAATGGGTTATAGCGACGGAATAAATTTCGGGTTGTCACACAACAACACATACTTCCTTTCACCACATCACGAATATTTACAACAATAACTAATATTATTTAAAACAAAGAAATTTTTTAAATAAATTGATAAAATAACTCAAATAAATAAACAATCTATTTACATGAAGCAAGAATAATACAAAACCAAAGAAGAAGCATTTTGATCATTCCGGATCTAAAGAACGATTTCAAACATATTTATCACCACTAATCAACCTAATTAAACTTTTACATAGTACATATCCTAAAAATAAACCCAAGAACTAAATACTTCAGGTAACGTGGCTGAAATTTATATTAATCGTGGATGAGTTATTCCCTTCAAATGCCATATAAATCTGGATTTTCAGGAAACATGAGCAAATCACATATCTGAAAAATAAACCCACAATCTAAATAACTAAGATAACATAGAAAATTTTTATTATAATTGTAGATGAGTTCTTCCTTTCCGAAGTAAAAGCTATACAGACCTGGGTTTCAGAAAACATTAGAAAACATAAGAAATCACATATCTGGAAAATAAACCTAAGAACTAAATACTTCACGTAACATAGTAAAAATTTATAATAATTGCAGATGAGTTCCTCCCTTCCAAAGTAAAAGCCACACAAATCTGGGTATTCAGAAAATATGAGCAAATAAAAAACATAAGAAAATAAAAGTGGGTTAAGTGGAGATTATAAGAAAATCTAAAGCATAGATGCCATCATAGTAGCGACGGAAGATGGTAAGAAAGAAAAATCAGCACCACACAGCACCACACGAGTTGGTAATGTTGCTTAGGGTGAAGGCTGCCGGTGAGGGAAAACCAGCCGATTCAAACAAACACAGTAAATCGAGGGTGAAAGACAACATTACTATTGGCAATTTTAGATCCAAAGTTTGATGGTGGTGTAGTGTGTGATGCACCATCTTTGAAGGTGTTGGAGAGATGATCAAGGTAGCGTAGGGGAGTGGCCGACGGTACAGTAAGGGGTGCTTTGGAGGATTTTGCCGGTGTCACAATAAGAATCTGGGGGATGCTTTTTTAGTAGAAGGTTTTAAAGGACAAAAAGATTTTGAAAATTACCGTAAACTAAGTGCTTCTTTATACAATGTGAAAATTGATATTTGTTTTAAAGCTTGTTTTTGATCGGTTATTTTTAGTTTACAAGGATGATGATATTATACCATTAGATGCATTTGATTTATATCTAATATAAAATTAATGGTTAAGCTTTCATCTCCTTGTTTTTAAGATTTTAGTCTTAAAAAATTATAGGCTTCCTTTATGTATGTATTATAAAGTAGTATATATATATATATATATATATATATATATATATATATATATATATATATATATATATATATATATATATATATATATATATATATATATATATATATATATATGCGAGCCCCTTTTTCGGATGGTAAGGCTATGTACGTCGATGACCTGCTTCGCCTCATCACCTGCTTGCTTGCCTGTCTCTGTCATCCTTCCCTCAGCCCTACGTTGTAACACCCAGAACCAGAATGACCAAGAAAGGAAAGGAAAGCCTAAGTCAAAAAGGGGGTCAACTCGTCGAGTCTAGTGAAGAACTCAACGAGTCGGAGCGGGCTCCGTGTCGCAGAATAAGTGGACGACTCGTCGAGCCGGCGAGTGGACTCGGTGAGTCTGGTCTGGGTTGGGAAAGCCCTAATTTCGGGACTTGGTACCTTATTTAAGCATCTTATTCTCTTCCCTAGGGTTCATTACAGCCTCTCTCGTCCAGAACCCCAAAACCCTAGCCACCCAACTTCATTCTTGAGCTTTTAGTGAAGATTAAAGTCTAGTGGAGTGGATTTTGAAGGCTTGGAAGAAAGGAGCAAGGAAAGAAGAGTAGATTCAGGCTCCATATCGACTTGGCAACTGTTAGGAGGTAAAAAGTCTGGACCTTGAGCTTTCAATTGATAGATCCCCTTTCTAGCTTGCCTTTATTCACATTTGAATCATTTCCAAGGTTAATCCGAGTATTAAACCCTTGAGGATGGATTTGGACAACAGATCTGGATACTCTTGAGCTTTAGAAGCTCAAGGTTGTTGGCTTTATCCAGCTGAGATCCCATTTCATGACCTAGACCTTCTTTCTAGCTTCGATTAGGAGTTTTGGCTTCATAACACCTTGCATGCACGTAAAGTTAACAACTTTACGTGTAATGCTAGCATAAGGAGTCTAGATCTATGAGTTTGAAGTGTTGGGATGGACTGGAATTGGCAGAATAGAGTTGTCACAATATGGACTCGGCGAGTCAGTTCATGGACTCGACAAGTCGGGTTGCAAACCCAAACCCTTCTGTTTATGAGTCAGATCAGTGTGCGAGGTTAAAGAAGGACTCAACCAATATTTGTCCGTAATGGACATGAAGATCATGGTACTCGACGAGTTCAAGGAGAAACTAGGCGAGTCCAAGGCAATCTCCTTAGCTTATGAAGATGGACTCGACGAGTTGTAGAACAACTCGACGAGTCGGTTAAAGATGGTCCCGAATGTTTAGTTGAAGGAGAACCCGTCGAGTTGTTGCTAGACTCGACGAGTAGAGTCGATGTTGTTTTGGGTTTTGAGGAGCACGGACTCGATGATTTGGTAGAACAACTCGATGAGTCGAGTTAAGTGGAAGTTGAGTCTAACTGTTGACTTTGACCTTGAGAAGGACCTTAACTAGAGTTGCCCTAGTTGACTTCCGGAGGACAGTTAGGCTAAGTTTTGTTATTGGTATTGGTAACTCGAGGAGTTGGAGGAGCAGCAGTTTGGGGAGTTGTCGGATAGCAGCCAGAGGGTTATCAGCAGAGTTCAGCAGTGCAGGTGAGTTTCCCTTCGTGTGAATGGGTCTATGGCCACAATGCCGGCCCATGTAGTTATGAGTAGGAAGACCCGGGGGTTAGCCCTATGCACTATTTGCTAGTATGATATTCAGGACCAAGGTCCAACGTCAGGAGGGTGCCCAAGGAATGGTTTGCTTGATAAAGTATACTTGTTGTCTGTGTGATACCTGTATGTGACTGGTAGGGGGTGAGTGTGGGCAAGGTCCCATATATCACCATTAGCAGGGTGTGGATGGGGTTGCATGACTCATCAGTAATAGGACAGGGTGGGGGCCCAAGACAGGCGAGGCCTTAGTACAGGAAAGCAGTAGAGTAGTTATGGTTTATGTGTTATGTGATATATTAAATGTTTGTATATGTTTAGCGGGAAGGGACTAAGAGAAATAGATATGTATACAGGGTGAGGCTCGAAGCCAGACGGGGCCTGTTGTAGCGGGCGAGGCCTGGGGGAGTGGACGAGGCCCAGTATTTGCAATATGCAGTTATGTGTATGGTATGTGGTAGGTTGGGGAACTCACTATGCTTCGTGCTTACAGTTTGTAGTTTTCGTTTCAGGTACTTCCGATGGTGGAGGGAAGAGTTCGGGGTGATCGCATGGCACACACCATAGTTAGGTAGCCTGGGATGTTTACTCTGATAATGAGAACATGTTTTGAATTGATACTCCGAATTTATGATATGCCTTATGTTATGGTTTTATAAATATGGTTTTAGTAATGTTTTAAAGGAAATTTTTAGTTGTGATTTTTGGGTCGTTACAAGTTGGTATCAGAACCTTGGTTTGAGGGATTCGGACATACTTCCGGGTGTGTCTAGACTCAAACTGAGGAATTGGTATAGAAATTTTCAAAAGAAAATCAATTTTCGTAAAGATGAATTTTTTTGAGAAAAGAAAAAGAGTTTTAGAAAAAGCGAAAGGAATTTTAGAAAGAAAATAACTTTTATAAGAGAAAAGGGTGTGGTGCATGCAGTCAGCTGAGCTCGATTAAGTTCTCCCAAAATACCCATACAAGTTATGTTATGATTATCAGTTAATTGAACAGCATGCTAGATTAGGACTAAGGATTTAGGGAGGATGCCTTATGTGCCTGTTATATGTGCTTTTGAGCTGCATGATAGTAATTGTTAGGCAGTAGTAGGAAAGCCTTTTTAGGTTATGCCTGAGTATATGAGCTTATGTCGCAGGCTAGTATAGATTCTTGATATGTGAATTTGATTGTTTGATTATGTTATGACTAGAATTTCCTTTGTCTGAATGCTTCTTGCTCTATGCTTTGTGGGATTCTGAGTGATGAGAGTTAGTTGTTAGGTGAATATGTTAAGTCACATGTAATTAGGGTTGAATAATCTTAGAGTATTAGATTTGACCCTATTACGCAACTCTCGTATGAGTCTAACTGTTGTAGGGATGAGTCCCTTACTCAAAGGATTATCCGAGCCTCGTTACATGCGATGGTATTCAGGTGATGGCTAATTGGCATCACGAGGAGACCTTCAGCAGCTGAGGACTGGTTAGGTCGGAGATTTCCCTAGGGTAAGCCTAGGATGAGAGTACTGCTGGGAGCAGTGATAGTAGCAGTGAATGGGACTTGGTGTAGTCGAAGAAATTCTTGAGGAAAGTACGGATAGATGTGGAAGGTAGTATGGGCCCATACTACTGAAAGCAGAGGATCCGCACTCAATTCATGAAGGGCCGAGATGAAACTAGGAAACTTGTAGTATGTGTATGTGTGATCCCTTAGCAGTGATGTGTACTTTGATAGTTATTGTGATATGTTTGCAGCATGGTGACACTGCGCGAGAGGCCAATGAGCGGATCAGGGGCCGGACAGGGATCAGGCTCGGGCTTAGGGATAGAGCAGCTTAAAGAGTGGATGAGAGAGTTTGTATCAGCTGAGATCATACGCAATATCTTGGACCAGACTCCTGTGATTTTTGGCATGGTAAAGGAGGGTATATTAGAGATTTTGGACGAGAAGCTGGGAGCCTTTCGTGTAGAGATGATGGCTTTGATGGGAGAGCGTACCTTAACATTTTGGGAGTTTAGAGCATGTGGAGCTCCAGATTATCATGGGGATAGGGGCCCCATTGATAGCAGCAGATGGTTGGCCGATGTTGCCAACACTTTTCGTACGAGCCGGTTTCCTGAGGGGGACAAGGTCCAACTTGCCTCCTGTCTTCTGAAGGAAAGAGCACGAGATTGGTGGGAGGAGGTTGGACATGCCATTGATGATGATGCCGCGTTGGACGCAATGACATGGAGTAATTTCTCGGATAGCTTCAGAGCTAAGTTTGCACCAATTATTGAGGTGCAACAGTTGGCATGGGAGTTCGAGGATCTTCAGCAGACGACTGAGAATGTGGCGGAGATCACCGCCAAGTTCAGAGAGAGGGCTCTTCTTGTTCCACAGTAAGTCACGGATGAGGTGATGAAGAAGGCCCGATATCATGAGATGCTGAGGAGAGACATCAGGGAGTTTGTGAGCAGGTCCAGCTGCAAGATGCAAGAGGACATGATTGCTTGGGCCAGAGAAAGGCAGATTGATCTGGAGCAGATCAGGAAGAGGAAGTCGGATGAGATTCAGGTAGCCACAGGTTCGGGCAAAAGGCCCAAGGGGTTAGATTCGAGATCAAGGGGTTATTAGAGCCGCAGCCGATGCGAGATATATGGCAGGACGCACGAGGGTGAGTGTAGGAGTGGTAGTGGTGGTGATTTTGG
The DNA here is from genome assembly GCF_002870075.4 of Lactuca sativa. NCBI lineage: Eukaryota > Viridiplantae > Streptophyta > Magnoliopsida > Asterales > Asteraceae > Lactuca > Lactuca sativa. The sequence goes on along the minus strand of NC_056630.2, from coordinate 302,374,589 downwards.
TTGCTTCAAGTGCAGCCGGACTGGTCATTTTAGCAGAGATTGTACTACTACCACCACTTAGGGGTCAGACCTAATATGTTTTCATTGCAGTCATTGGGGCCACAAGAAGGCCCAGTGCTCGAGTTTGCTTTCGGCAGGACGGGTGATAGCACCTGCCCCTGCGACTATGAGGATCACTGACGGCCGTCAGGGCCGAGCAGAGGCGCCTGCGGTGGGAGGCAGGGCTTTTCAATTGTCTACCGTGGAGACGCGAGCAACACCGGACGTTACGGGTGTGTATCTTTTGTTCCCTTATTAGCTTTTATTCATGATTTTATGGTAAGGGTACTACATCGATGTTAGTAAGTATATCTGTTAGAATATTATATTACCTACCTGTAATTGAGTTATATGTCATCTGCATGCCATGGATGATAGGGTAGTATTGCGGAAATGTTTACCTTAAACATAGGTTCTTAGGATGCAGTACTTGTAGCAAATGCAATTGGGGATTGAGAGGTGCTCAGTTAGTGGCAGGATTGGTTCAAGTATGGTAAAAGCTAGTTGGAGCACCAGCAGAGGTAAACGTTGGACGACAACAGATCGACCCTTCAGATAATAGGAAGGATTGGGAATCGTTTTCAAGCTATGAACTGTAAAGGATTAGCAGGACCAAAGTGGGGGAGAACCTTTCAAGTATCCAGGGTGGGTAGCATGCTAAACTTAGAAAGGGTTAGTAATCTTCGAGTAAGAAGGGAAAGCAGCTCGAATGGTTGTATGGGTGGAGAAGTGTAGGAGTTGGGAATTTGGGAAAACTTCCCAATGTCGGGTTCATGTATGTGGGATTAATAGACGATGGTTTGGGGAAACCAAGTTGAGGATTTCCTGACAGGACGCGATTATAGCAGGGATGTAAGACTACAAGTTGGTTGTAGCAGTTAATGACTGACGGCGGGTTTTGGAAATCGGGTTGAAGGATCGCTAGCAGGACTCAGGTGAGTCAAGATGCCCTCAGAATAGTATTCATTGGTAGAGATTGCATGGAGAGTGTAGTAGGACTGAAGGATAGCTGCAACATTCCCCAACAGCGATTCAGTGAGGGAAGTGATGTAAGACTGCAGGTAAGCCGTAGCATTCATTAGCAGTGTAGTTAGCGGAGTGTGGGCGGAGGCCCGTATCTCCTAGTTCGCGGAGTGTGGGCGGAGGCCCGTATCTCCTAGTTAGCAAGGTAGGGATCAGGAAAGGTTGAGTCGTTGAGGTTTAGTATGGATTTGGCATGTATAGCTCTAGATAGTTGAGACCTTGGGAGAGACCACTCCAGGATGCAGTTGGGTGAGAGCCGTGGGCGAGGCCCATATGTTAGTAGCATTATAAGTGAGACTTGGGAGCAGGATTGCTCAGTAGTACAGTCGGGTGAGACGCATGGGTGAGGCCCGTGAGATTATAGCAGCGTAGGTACGATTTGGTAGGGACCTTAGGGTCAAGATAAGGGCTTGAGGATCCCAGGACTTGTAGCGCCAGAGTGGTAGAGTAGATGGAGCAGTTTAGATAGCCGAAGTATCCTTGGAAGTCGCTGGGAGCGACTAAGAGATTGTGTTGGGTGTAGTAACCGGTGGGAGTCCGGTAACCCAGTTAACGACAAATTAGTTGGGACTAGGGTGGTCTCGGTTTATCTGGGAGGCGGATAAAAAGATAGCATGGTTCTCAGTCAGAGGGAGTAATGATAAAACGAGAGTGGTGCGAAACAGCTAGTTGACCGAGGAGTGCTACGCCTCTCACAGTAGGGTTAAATAATCTTATAGGGAAGGGTTTGGCCCTGTTGCACAGCTCTCGTTTGAGTCTAAACGTTAAAGGGATGAATCTTTTACTCGAAGGATTATCTGATACATTCGCTGGGTTGGGTGCTCCGCACTAAGTTGTAGTAGCAAGAAGTATTCGATGTGTATCTATAGTAGTGACCAGCACTGGGAGTGGCTGGAGTAATTGATACTGTGAAAGATATGTCCTTCACAGTGGTAAAGGAGGTGGTTAGTAATGGAACGTTGCCTAGGGAAGGCCAATAAATGCGCCAGGAAAAAGGGGGAGAACCCGTAGGATGTCCATCATAAGTACTCGGGGAGTACCGAAAGGATTGTCAGTTGAGTGAGTTGTGTGCTCAGGATTAACAGGATTAGAGTGCATTTGAGGATTGTTATCTACAAGGACTAGCCGTATTCTAAGTGACCGAGCGGAAGGACAACATAAGTGGTCGGCCGGAGTTGCATTCATCAGGCTAGGGTGATGCGAGCGGATTGCAGGATAGTTGGCCATAGCGGACTTCGAGGATGAAGTCTAGTTTAAGAGGGGGATAGTTGTAACACCCAGAATGAAAAAGGCCAAGAACAGAAAGGAGACCCTAAGTCAAAAAGGGGGTCAACTCGATGAGTCGGAGCGGGCTCTATGTCACAGAATAAGTGGACGACTCGGCAAGTCTGATATGGGTTAAGAAAGCCCTAATTTCAGGACTTGGTACCCTATTTAAGCATCTTATTCTCTTCCCTAGGGTTCATTACAGCCTCTCTCGTCCAGAACCCCAAAACCCTAGCCACCCAACTTCATTCTTGAGCTTTTGGTGAGGATTAAAGTCCAATGGAGTGGATTTTGAAGGCTTGGAAGTAAGGAGCAAGGAAAGAAGAGTAGATGCAGGCTCCATATCGACTTGGAAACTGTTAGGAGGTAAAAAGTCTGGACCTTGAGCTTTCAATTGATAGATCCCCTTTCTAGCTTGCCTTTATGTCCCATTTGAATCATTTCCAAGGTTAATCTGAGTATTAAACCCTTGAGGATGGATTTGGACAACAGATCTGGATACTCTTGAGCTTTAGAAGCTCAAAGTTATTGGCTTTTCCAGATGAGATCCCATTTCATGACCTAGACCTTCTTTCTAGTTTGGATTAAGAGTTTTGGCTTCATAACACCTTGCATGCATGTAAAGTTAGCAACTTTATGTGCAATGCTAGCATAAGGAGTCTAAATCTACGAGTTTGAGGTGTTGGGATGGACTGGAATCGACAGAATAGAGTTGTCATAAGATGGACTCCGCGAGTCATTTCATGGACTCGACGAGTCGGGTTGCAAACCCAAACCCTTCTGTTTATCAGTCGGATCAGTATGTGGGGTTAGAGAAGGACTCCGCCAGTCTGTGTCCGTAATGGACATGAAGATCATGGTACTCGACGAGTTCAAGGAGGAACTCGGCGAGTCCAAGGCAATCTCCTTAGCTTATGAAGATGGACTCGACGAGTTGTAGAACAACTCGGCGAGTCGGTTAAATATGGTCCCGAATGTTTAGTTGAAGGAGAACCCGTCGAGTTGTTGCTAGACTCGACGAGTAGAGTCGAGGTTGTTTTGGGATTTGAGGAGCACGGACTCGACGATTTGGTAGAACAACTCGATGAGTCGAGTCAACTGGAAGTTGACTCTGGCCGTTGACTTTGGCCTTGAGAAGGACCTTGACCATAGTTGACCTAGTTGACTTCTGGAGGACAGTTAGGCTGAGTGTTGTTGTTTTTTATTGTTAGCTCGGGGAGCTGGAGGAGCAGTAGTTCGGGGATTTGACGGATAGCAGCCAGGGGGTTATTAGCCGATTTCAGCAGTGCAGGTGAGTTTCCCTTTGTGTGAATGGGTCTACGGCCACAATTTCGGCCCACGTAGTTATGATTAGGAAGACCCGGGGGGTTAGCCCTAGGCACTCTTTGCTAGTATGATATTCAGGACAAAGGTCCAACGTCGGGCGGGTGCCCAAGGAATGGTTTGCATGATAAAGTATACTTGTTGTATGTGTGATACTTGTATATGCGTGGTAGGGGGTGAGTGTGGGTGAGGTCCAGTATCTCACCTTTAGCAGAGTATAGATAGGATTCCATAACTCATCAGTAGCAGGACAGTGGCGGGGCCCAAGACTGGCGAGACCTTAGTACAGGAATGTAGTAGAGTCGTTATGGTTTATGTGTTATGCGATATGTTAAATGTTTATATATGTTTAGCGGGTGGGGCCCAGAGACAGCTGGGACCTAAGAGAAACAGATATGTAGACCGAGCGGGGCTTGAAGCCATGCGGGGCCTGTTGTAGCGGGCGAGGCCCGAGGTAGTGGGCAAGGCCCAGTATTTGCAGTATGCAGTTATGTGTAAGGTATGTGGTAGGTTGGGGAACTCACTAAGCTCCGTGCTTACATTTTGTAGTTTTGCTTTCAGGTACTTCCGATGGCGGAAGGAAGAGCTCAGGGTGATCGCATGGCACACACCACAGTTAGTCAGCCTGGGATGTTTACTGTGATCATGAGAGCATGTTTTGAATTGATACTCTGAATTTATGATATGACTTATGTTATGGTTTTATAAATATGGTTTTAGTAATGTTTTAAAGGAAATTTTTAGTTGTGATTTTTGGGTCGTTACATACGTCACCGTGACTTCTACAAGGTTACCCTATATACGTCGACGAGCAGTGTCACAACTAGGAATTTTGATGCTTTGTAAGCATTGAACAATGAAAACAAATGTGAACCAAAAATGTGAAAGCATGTAGGATGCCCATTCAATAACAACAGAATTTCAATCAAAGACTTCATATAAGCACTGCAAATAGTCAACAAAGAATTGGAAACCCTAGAAATCTCGGTTTAAGTCCATTCTGGACCAGGATTTCCTTATTGGGCCCAATGGGCCAATAAGCTTCCTATTTGACTATCTTGGGCTTAGAACTCTTAAATGGGCTCTAATTGGACCCACTTCCTTATATTTTAAATATTTTGGGCCATATTGGGCCTAGAATGAAATAAAATACCTAAACGGACCTTATTGGGCCATAACTAACCTAAATTAGTCCTAATAGGTCATAAAAATCATATTTATATTTATTTGGGCCAAAAATCACCTAACTTAACCACAAAATGGGCTTAATCATTCAAAGCCCAAAAATCTTCTCTTTCCCTCTCCATTTTCGGCCCAAGCCCACAAAGAAAGAAAGAGTTGACTTTGTGGTGCCAACTCATTTTTATTTAGAGGATTCCCATGCATGCTCTCATACTTCCATGCAACAATCCCATCACCCTTCTCTCTTCTTCTCCCTCTCTTCCTCTCGGCCGAACCCAAACAAACACACACAGACTTCACTCAAAATTCTCTCAAGAAACTCTCTCAATTTCTCTCCAAATTTTCGAGATCTAAGAAGCTTTCAAAGAGATTCTTCCACAAAAACGATCATCCAAGGTATGTTGATGTTTGATCCATGCTTTAACTCACTTCTTTTCATCAAAAATCATTTCTTAATCCATTCAAATTCATGATCTTGCATCTTAGAGCACACTAAGTTCGAGATCCATCCAAGAAACTTGCTAGGACCGAAAATAGCACCATAGTTTTCCCAATGTTCTACAAAACCAAAACCACAACTCAAGGTGAGCTTCATACCCCTCTCTTTTTGGTTTTCATGAGTTTTATGGGGGAGAATACAAGAAAAATGTGTAGATTTATGTGTATGTGTATGCTATGTGTGATTTTATGCATGTATGTGTGTGATTTCATGTGTTTTTGTGATGAATATGTTACCAAAAGGGATGTAAACCCAAGATCTATGACAAGAGAAAGGAAACAAACATAATCTAAGCTATTTTACACTAAACAAGTCAAGAATAATATCTTATAAGGTTATGATGAACATATTCTAACATAAAACCCATTTTAGGGCTTTAATTGTCAAAAATGCAAACCCTTGGTTACAAATCGACAAATCACGTTTTCTTGAGGGTCAAAAGGGTCAAAACAGTTTCTATAATCATTTTTCTGAACAATAAAATTTTCAAGGGACTAAGAATGTAAATTTTTAGCTTAATGGGCTAATTATGGGCTTTTCGGCCCAATAAGCCTCAAAATGCGAAAAATTATAAGTTTAAGGGGCTGAAATGTAACTTTCTGTAAAACAAGGAATAATTAGCATAACAAAATTATTTTAAGGGTCATAAATGCTTTTCACTATCAAAAAGGACCAAAAATGCAAACTTTTTAGATTTTGGGCCAAAACTGTAAAAGTTGTGAAAAATGGGGTTCCAACCGAGAAACACCATTCTGGAAGGGATGAAGTTGTTAACAAATTAAATTTTGTGTTAAAACTGTCTTTTCAACAATTAAATGATACAAAAGTGTCAAGAAAATGTTTTAAGGACTAAAAATGAAATTCTTTTATATAAAAAGACTAAAAGCGTTATTTTTATAAATGAAGGGTAGTGAAAAGGTCAACTTCTACTTTTTAACAAATTAATTCATTAAGACAAAATGCAAGACTCACGTCTACCGTCAAGACGGAAAACGAACACACATTCAATGACAAATATCGTTATAAAACGAATTGATTCGGTCTCGAATCAATACAAAACAAAATCGTTAAACCAAAACATTTCGATAAACACGCGATAACTATGATGAGCTAACTTACAAACTTTGGGCTTGAAAGTTTCAAATCATGCTTGTTGGGCCTTGCTAGCCCATTAACATGATCTTTGGGCCCAAAGGGAATATGATTATCTGTTATTGGGCCTCCTATGACCCGATTTCATGTAAAAGGACTTTCACTGACTCTATTGTGCTATTGGGCCCGATTTGGCCCATTAGTACTGCTAGTAAGGTCGAGAAGTCAAATGTGAGTTGGGCTAACGTGTCTTTCGCATTCCCGATAGCCTTAAATAACTCACGGGAATAACGGGACTTCGTACTCCCCTTTCTCCTCGGTTTTTGGGCTTATGTGAAATCAAAGTAAACAGATTCAGGGCGTTAATCAAGAATAATCATGGTGGTTGGATTAAGTCAGTAGTAACGGGCGACGCCTTTAAGGATCGTTCGTAATCTGTAGTTATAAACTAGTCATTTTCTTATGCGTGATTATAACAACTCACAACCCCTAATTAATCCAACGCCACCCGAGTAATCAAAACCATTCGTCGTAATGGAATAACAATAGAGAAATCACTGTATTTTATGTATTGGGAAAACATCGGGTTTTCCTGTGAAGTTCAACATTTTCACAGCGCGATTTATACAAAAGTCCAACAGCTATACATGTTTTGAAAAATCAACAAGCATACATTTATGGACCTTCACAGTCATTTTTTTAAACAATGATCTTTTCATAAAATATCGGATTTTCTGGGTTTTACAAACTACACTAAATCATTTTATCACAACATTGCTTAAGAACTCACCAACATTTCATATGTTGTCGTTTTCCAAAATGACTTGTATTCTCAGGTAACAGCTACACCGAAGAATAAGTACCAAGTAATGTTAGGGTGTTTTGCTTATGATATCTATCAGACAATTTTTGTTATTAAGTTGTAATGTTTAAAACAATGTACTGGATGTAAACAATATCAGTTGTATTATTTTAATGCATGGTGATGATTTATGTTATGATTCATGTATATTCATTGTGATGGTATTCAATTTAAGTCACAAGAGCCCTCGGACTTTTCCGCCGTCTGGTTCGGGGGTGTGAAAGGTTGGTATCTGAGCACTATTTATAGTGAACTAGCATGTCTAACCACACATTGATATGCAACTATAAACCAAAAGAGGGACTAACACAACTCTGAACAAAATAAGTAAAACACAACGATAAAACATATTTGCTTGTGTGAATTAGGAAACAGAACAAAATACCGAACCAAACAAGATAATGTTAGCATCTCGGTTAAGCCAGGACTATTCATAGTCGTATCAAGGAGTGGATGTAGCCTGATCAACTACATTTCTTACAAGGTACGGCTATCACACATCCTGAGGAAATCGTGATGGCTAGGGAACCTAAAAAAATACCCCTTCATCACCAAGAAGAGAACATAAGCTCAATCTATACAATAATTGTAGAGTCATAGGAGTAATGATAGTTTATTCGTATACCTCCTCTCAGTCACCATGAAGGAGGAAACCAAGGAAATCAGTTTCATCAAGTCCTAGTACCCCCCGAGAGGATCAAGGATGAGCCAAAGGTAGATCAATGAGGGGCACTCGACATTAGACCTGAAGAGGAACAGGACGAATACGTGATAGTTGACTTCGATTATGATGAACTGGACCAGGAGCCAAACAAGGAAAAGGGCGTAGAGGAAGCGCGTAGTGAACCTCACCAGTCGGGAGCACCGTCAAATTTGCGCATGTTTCAAGGGGTGGATACAGACTATCTACGTGCTCTTGAGGAAGTAGTTATCAGCCTGAAGCTTCAACTTATTATGGCCAAGGCAAGGGCTGTGCGAGCCGAGCGAAAAGTAGAGGTAATCACCCAAGAGGCGGATGAACTGGCTGAACTTCTGGTACGTCACCTCGACGATTGAGCGTCGTCGTCATCCTTGCTAATAAGACCTGCTCTACTACCTTCTATATAGGTCTCACCGTACGAGGGACTAGTCATACCCGTCTTTAGTACTATGTCGCTAGGATATATGCTATGTACCCCGACTCTATGTTTAATTACACTACTCATAGAGCCGTTATGCTGCTAAACTTGTACCGCTCATGTATGCTCTTTCGAGCAAAATTTTCATGTATCAAAGTGCGGATAATATTAGTGAAAAGAAAATTTTATATGTTTTACTGTGATGTTATAATCTGCTACGTGTTACATATCCATGATTGTTTGCTAATTTGTGAAATTACTTAAGTTCGTGCCACACACCTAGCTTATAGGATCACAATCTCACAAAAAACACAGTCACTCACATCTTTCCGTTCCATGGCAGAAAGATGCCTCAACGACCAACCCCGTGGAAACCCTAAGCCAAACCCGCCCGAGATCAACTCTGTTGCATTTCAGGCAGCGGTATCTGCTGCAGTCACCGCAGCTATTGCGCAAATTCACCAAGGAAACAATGGAGGAGTCAACGGACAAGGGGCTGGAAGTTCGAACAACGGAATGAATCAAGGACCTACCAAGACATGCGCCTACAAAGACTTCACCAACGCCAAACCACGAACCTTTAACGGCACTGGAGGAATGATCATCCTGAAACGATGGATTGAGAAGGTGGAATCGGTGTTCGAAATATATGAATGCCCTGAGGAGATGAAGGTGAAGTTTGCCGCATGAACTTTCGTTGACCAAGCGCTCACTTGGTGGAACGGACACGTGGAAGCCATGACACTCCCCATAGCCAATTTCATGCCATGGGCCGAGATGAAAGAAATGCTGATGGCCAGGTTCTGCCCTCGTGGCGAAATTTAGAAAATGGAACAAGAGCTGTGGAATCTCTGTTGGATAAGGTGTCTAAGTCCATAACTATTTCGGGCCTGTACTTGACCCGACCCGGCATGGTCCATTTGGGTTGCATGGCACCATGCAATTGGATAGACTAAATGAGAGAAATAACACTTGGAGATTATTAATATATTATAAGTTCTAATATATTAATAATAATATTTGATTAGTTGATCAAAGAATTAATTTGGAATTAATTAAGTGATCAAAGGATAACTAATTAAATATATGGGTTGATTATGTAAATCATCCATATCTTGTATAGTGGGCTAAGAGGCTCCATGGATTATCAAGTTGGGTTCTACCCATAGGATGCTCCATGGATGCTCCATGGGAGTTACAAACCCATGGGTCATGGAAATGAAGAGTCATGACACATTAGGGTTTACATGGTGTAACCCTAGATGTGTCAACACTATATAAGAAGCATATTCTCCACCAAAATCGGCACTACTAAGAAACAAGAGGGCTTGGCCGATTTTTGAGAAGTGTGTGTTATCTCAAGAGTCTTTCCAAGAGCATTTGGTGTTGTGTGAAGCATTTGAGGCATCACACTTGGGGTGCTAGGCTCACAAGGTTTCAAGGAACACAAGCAACAACAAGGTAAGTTATTCTATCTATGATTCAAGTTAAAATTGTTCCCCATGTATGCTAGATAGGAATATAACCTTGGAATTCAACTTTGCATGATAATTAGACAAACATAGATCCAAGGTTATTAGGGTTGCATGTACACTTAGGAAGTGTTAGAATGCTCAAAACCCATCAGTGGTATCAGAGCCTAGGCTTGTTTGTTTGTTATTTGTGCTTAAAAGTTGAAGAAAGTCGAAAATCTTGTTGTCTGACTGATGGACTCGACGAGTTCATGTGTATCTTCAACCTACTCGGCGAGTAGGTTTATGCACTCGGCGAGTAGAGTCGACAGAGTGCAGAATTTCGACTTGTGTTGCTGGAAATGGATTAGAATCATTACCCTAAAATGTTTTGGTACTTGAAAACTTATTTTAGAAGGTGTAATGTCTTTTCTAACACATTTACAACAACATATTATCAAAATTACAAAGATTAAATGTGATTTTGATTCTTGAAAGTGTTCATATTCATGTTCTTGTTCTTATGATGTTTAGATGATCATAGGAATTATTTGTAACCTATGTGGTAGATTAATTCATGATCATAATGTGTTTTAATGGAGTCCATAACTTGTCCTCAAGTTATGGAAAACCAAAAGTCTCTTGGATTAAAAAAACATTAAAAGAACACAAGAGTTAGAAAAATGAAAAGTCCTCATTTTATTACTCTATTAAACTCATAAGTTACAAAAAATGAAAAGTTTTGAAAGTTTACAAAACTTGCCCTCAAGTTTTGGAACAAGTAAAGTTAAGTTAAAACTTTAGTTCCAACCCCTAGAATTTTAAAAGTTAAAATTCAACCCTTAAACTTATATTATTATGATTTAATAATTATATATATATGTATAAGAACAAAGTCGTCTTACCGCTAGTACGCCTCATTCACGAAGCCGGTCTATAAGGTGGGTATAAGGTTGTTGCCTATAAAATGGTGACTTAATGGGTGTCCACTCTCACCCACCGCTTGCTTGATCGGTGGAGGGTCGTTAGCCGAACGGGTAAGACAAGGACTTATTAATTCTCATTCAAAGTATGATGAATATTATAAAGTAACTAAATGTTTTATTAAATTCCCAATCTTAGTTACTTTAGGAAAAATGTGAATAAGGTGCTATTCCATGAAATTACACTTTACACTTTGATTAAGTCGTTGGTGGAGCGTGTGTGGTTAACCGGCACACTAACTTGGACTTAACAAGGTAGGTAAAGGGTGACTTAGGGTTTATTATAGTATCGATGGAGCGTGTGTGGTTAACCGGCACATCGATTGAGTGATAAACTTTAAGGGTACCAAGTGATTTGCATGGTTACTTCACACCTCGTTTTGTGATCCTCGGTATCCCAGTCACAAAACTTGGAGGGCACACTCGAGATTGAAACATGCCTTTGAAAAGTTCATTGAATCTCAAAGAATCTAGGAATTTCTAAGAACCATTCAAAAACCTAATACTAAAATATTGCGGTTTTCGTGGTGGAAATTGGTGAATCGTCATTCACCTACTTTCAAATATGATATAGCTTAGATTACGGCATACCTCTTCTAAGTTATATTATATTGTGATTGGATCCTAGCCTTAATATTACATTTGGGTGTTTTATTAAGGACTCTCTTATATCTAAACTAATCTTGTCCTCCTTCCTTCAGATGTCTTTCAACAATGCTTCTGGCTCTAATCCTAATGGCTCCTTTTCCCTTATGAACTTGTGTGGGAAAGTCACTTTTGATGGATCCAACTTCAATGAGTGGATCAGAAACATCAGGATGATTACCCGCTACGAGGACAAAGAATATGTCCTTGACAAGGAGCTTAAGGAGATTAATGAGTCCACTGCAACTCCTCAGGAGATCGCTGAATTTCGGGCACATGAAAGGGATGCTACGAAAGTGGCTTGCATCATGACAGCCACGATGACAGCAGAACTCCAAAAGTCTTATGAAGATTTCTACCCTTATGACATGCACCAAGATTTGATGGAAAGATACCATCAAAGTGCAAGACAAGAGAGGTATGAGATCATCTGCTCCATGATAACAACCATGATGAAGGACGGGGAATCCGTCACGAGCCACATGCAGAAAATGCAAAGGTATGTGGATCGTTTGCTGAAGCTTAATGTGAACTTCCCGGAGGATCTTGCAATAGATATTATTTTGCATTCCTTACCATCGTGCTATGATCAATTCCGCATGACATATCACATGAACAAGGAAGAAGTCACCCTCAGCAAACTTCAGGGACTTCTCAAGACCGCAGAAACAGGTCTTAAGGGGAAGTCGGTTGCTATCACTCCTAATCAAAACTCTACTCCGGTTTTGGCAATCGGGAAAAGTCGAGGGAGGAAGAGAAAGAGCTCTTCTAAGGGTACCAAGGTTCGGACCCTTGATGGCTCTTCTTCAAGTGGAACCAAGAAAGGTTTCGTTACTCCTTCTTCTGACCCAAAAGAGGCTGAATGCTTCTATTGCCATGAAAAAGCTCATTGGAAGCGGAACTGCCCAAAATACCAGCAAGATGTGAAGGATGGGAAAGTTAAACCCAACCATGCAGGTATTTACACTATCATTTCTAATAACTCACCCCATTCTAATTCTTGGGTCCTTGATACCGGTTGTGGTATTCACATTTGTTGTGACTTGCAGGGACTAAGAAGAAGTGAGGATGTGGAGCAAGGAAGGATAAACTTGATCATGGGGAATAGGAAAGCTATACCTGTTACCAAGATTGGAGTTTATACTTTATCGCTAAGTAGTGGGTTTAGTTTAGATCTGAATAAGTGTTGTTATTCGCCAGGAATGGCAAGAAATATTATTTCCTTTCATGCTTTGTACAAACAAGGGTTTACCTTTTCATTTAATAATGAAGTTGGTTCTATAGAAGTTTTCTATAATAATGTCTTTTATTTTAAAGCATTACCTTGTGATGGTGTGTATGAAGCTGTATCTGTTGTAGATAACTTGGGAAATAATGTTTTGTGTATTGATTCTACTAATAATAACTTGGATAAAGCATCATTATGGCATTGTCGTCTTGGACATATAAGCAAGAAACGCATAGGCCAACTCCAAAAGGATGGAGTCTTGGAGTCGTTTGACCTAAAGTCAGATGATAGTTGCGAATCATGCTTACTTGGAAAAATGACAAAGTCACCCTTCACAGGTTCATGTGAGAGGGGTGAAGGTTTGTTGGACCTTATACACACGGATGTGTGTGGACCATTCAAACATGCCACAAGAGATGCTAATCGTTATTATTTGACTTTTACTGATGATTATAGTAGATATGGATATGTCTACTTGATCAAGCATAAGTCAGAGACTTTCGAGAGGTTTAAGGAATTTAAACAGGAAGTCGAGAATCAATTGGGCAGGAACATTAAGATGCTTCGATCCGATCGTGGTGGTGAGTATCTTAGTTCAGAGTTCCTCGACTATCTAAGGGAATGTGGGATAGTCTCACAATTGACACCTCCCAGGACACCACAGTTGAATGGTGTGGCTGAGAGGCGTAATCGAACCTTGTTGGATATGGTTCGTTCCATGATGAGTCGAGCTACGCTACCAATCTCATTCTGGGGGTATGCCTTAGAGACTGCCGCCCATATTCTTAATCTAGTCCCTACAAAGAAAGTTGCCAAAACTCCTCACGAGATGTGGACTGGTAAAGTACCTAAACTAGACCACATCAAGATTTGGGGTTGCGAGGCTTTCGTGAGACGCGAGACTCATGATAAGCTCGAACCTCGAAGCGAGAGGTGTATTTTCATCGGCTACCCACAGCATTCCTTTGGTTACCTCTTCTACAGACCTAGTGACAATGTGGTCTTTGTAGCAAGAAGAGGAGTCTTTCGAGAAAGAGAGTTTATAAGCCAAGGAGACAGTGGGAGGCAAATTGATCTTGAAGGAATTCAAGAGTCAAGCGGTGAAGGAACTTCAAACTCTAGCCCTCAACTTGAGGAGGAAACTCCTGTTGAGCAAATTGACAAATCTATACCTCTGAGACGTTCCACGAGAGTTAGGAGTGCACCTGAGCATTACTATGGATTCCATATTACTGCAGAAGGTGAGACACTTATTAGTGATGAGACACTAGTAAGTCAAGATGACCCTAACAGCTACGAGGAAGCCATGGCAGGCCCCGAGTCTGCTAAATGGAAAGAGGCTATGGATAGCGAGATACAATCCATGTATGACAATCAAGTTTGGAACTTGGTTGAGAATGTACCAGGTCGTAAGACAGTAGGATGCAAATGGGTCTTCAAGAAGAAGACCGACATGGATGGTAAAGTACACACTTATAAGGCTAGACTGGTTGCAAAGGGCTTCTCTCAAAATTCCTGGAGTGGACTATGATGAGACCTTTTCTCCAGTAGCCAAGATTAAGTCTATTCGGGTTCTGTTAGCCATAGCTGCGTTTCATGATTATGAAATATGGCAGATGGATGTCAAAACCGCTTTCCTTAATGGGAAGCTGGCTGAAGATGTTTACATGAGTCAGCCAGAGGGTTTTGTCAGCAACGAGTACCCTAATAGAGTGTGTAAGCTTGAGAAATCCATTTATGGATTGAAGCAAGCACCTCGCAGATGGAATCTTTGCTTTGATGAAAAGGTCAAGGAATTTGGCTTTTCTAGGAGTGAAGATGAATCTTGTGTGTATGTCAAGGCTAGTGGGAGTATAGTTAGCGTCTTGGTATTGTATGTGGATGACATACTACTCATAGGAAACGACATTCCAACCCTGCAGGAAGTAAAGTCCTGGCTTGGGAAGTGTTTCGCTATGAAGGACCTTGGTGAAGCTGCCTATATTCTAGGGATAAGAATCTTGAGAGATCGGAGTAAAAGGCTAATTGGACTTAGTCAGAGTACCTACTTGGATAAAGTGCTGAAGCGATTCAGCATGCAAGATTCCAAGAAAGGAGAGTTACCCATCCAGAGTAACACCAGATTGAGTAAGACACAAAGCCCTAGCACTGAGGCTGAGATAGCAGAAATGAGTCGAACACCTTACGCTTCGGCTGTAGGATCGATCATGTATGCTATGACGTGTACTCGACCCGATGTAGCTTTTGCCTTGAGCATGGTTAGCAGGTATCAGGCGAACCCTAGCAAGGCACACTGGACTGCGGTAAAGAATATCCTCAAGTACCTACGGAGGACTAAGGACTGGGTCCTTACCCTCGGTGGGAGTGATGACTTGAGAGTTGTAGGGTATAGTGATGCTAGCTTCCAGACTGATAGGGATAATTTCCGCTCTCAGTCGGGCTGGGTCTTTACCCTAAACGGAGGAGCAATTTCTTGGAAGAGTTCCAAGCAAGAGACAGTGGCAGATTCTACTTGTGAATCAGAGTATATTGCAGCTAGTGAAGCAGCAAAGGAAGCGATATGGCTGAAGAACTTCATTGGAGACCTTGGAGTTGTACCAGCTATTAAAGAGCCAATGGAAATTTTCTGTGATAGTGAAAGTGCTGTTGCCTTAGCCAAGGAACCAAGGGATCATGGGAGATCCAGACACATCGACAGAAAATACCATTTCATCAGACATCGGATCGAAGAAGGACTCCTCGTGGCAAAGAGGGTATCATCGGATGAGAACCCAGCAGATCCCCTCACGAAGGGACTGAGTAGGGTTAAGCATCTCCAGCATGCTCGGAGCATAGGGCTGAAGGATGATATAAGTTTTAGTAGTTAGATAACCCAGAAATTTGTAAAGTGTAATTGACATTTGATGATGAATAAAAGGTGTTTTATTTATGAGTAAAGTGTTGCTATCTCTTGTCAATCGTTTACTATATTTCTTTTGCATGTTTTGACTTCCAGAATAATTTTGTTTGGTGTAACATATTATTCAAACCTCCACAGTCGGTCATATGTCGGAAGTAGGTATGAATCAAGACTGTCATGATGGGTTGTAGAGGTCTAAGGTGTTGGACAAGGCTACAACAATCATGAGTGCTCATAAGTTCTGAGCATTGGACTCAACCCACGCTCACTGGAATCACTTCATGGAATTCTATCTCGAGTGATCGTGAGACGGTAATATCATATAAGTCTTCAAACCTAGAGATATGATTTGTTACTTACAAGTTGGTTATGCATTGACTGTACGAAACCGCATTGGTAACTCGATGTTATAAAACGTACTTTTGTCTGTAATTCAATGAGTGGTAGAACAAACATATGAGTCGAAGTTTATCTGTTCCTTCTTGGATTAGAAGCTGATATCTGGGCCCCTCGATGTTTTTGTTTTGACCCATGTACCGGGCCCGGTCAGAACTAAGTTGATGTGTTCAATTAAGTTCTATGTCAAACAAATCGGAAATCGAGAAACAAATGCTGGACAAGAAGTAAGACAATGTTCCATGTATTTGTCCGGCTGATATCTAGAACGGAGGATTATATGATCACTTATCTTAAATGGCGTACTATCATCTTCTCAGTTCCGAGAAACCTTGAAAGAGCTACGATTGCCAGTCGGTTCCTGAAGTACTAGAGATATAGTTATTAGACTTATCCAAGTGGGAGACTGTTGGATAAGGTGTCTAAGTCCATAACTATTTCGGGCCTGTACTTGACCCGACCCGGCATGGTCCATTTGGGTTGCATGGCACCATGCAATTGGATAGACTAAATGAGAGAAATAACACTTGGAGATTATTAATATATTATAAGTTCTAATATATTAATAATAATATTTGATTAGTTGATCAAAGAATTAATTTGGAATTAATTAAGTGATCAAAGGATAACTAATTAAATATATGGGTTGATTATGTAAATCATCCATATCTTGTATAGTGGGCTAAGAGGCTCCATGGATTATCAAGTTGGGTTCTACCCATAGGATGCTCCATGGATGCTCCATGGGAGTTACAAACCCATGGGTCATGGAAATGAAGAGTCATGACACATTAGGGTTTACATGGTGTAACCCTAGATGTGTCAACACTATATAAGAAGCATATTCTCCACCAAAATCGGCACTACTAAGAAACAAGAGGGCTTGGCCGATTTTTGAGAAGTGTGTGTTATCTCAAGAGTCTTTCCAAGAGCATTTGGTGTTGTGTGAAGCATTTGAGGCATCACACTTGGGGTGCTAGGCTCACAAGGTTTCAAGGAACACAAGCAACAACAAGGTAAGTTATTCTATCTATGATTCAAGTTAAAATTGTTCCCCATGTATGCTAGATAGGAATATAACCTTGGAATTCAACTTTGCATGATAATTAGACAAACATAGATCCAAGGTTATTAGGGTTGCATGTACACTTAGGAAGTGTTAGAATGCTCAAAACCCATCAATCTCACCGTCCGAAACGCTGATATAGATGCATACATATCAAGGTTTAGCGAACTATCTCTACTATGCCCTGGCACGATCACATCAGAAGGAAAGAAGATCGAGTGATTCGTCTGGGGACTAACCTCCCCGATCCAAGGGAACGTGATTGTTGCAAATCTCGAAACTTTCGACAATGCCAAGAGATTGGCCAAGAAGCTGTATGACCACAACAACAAGAAGGGTGAGAAGCCAATGGAGACTGAAAGTAAGAAGGAAAATGACAACAAAAAGGGAAAGAACAACAAGAGGAAAGGACTTCAAGGCTCCGAATCATCCAAGAAGCAGCAAATAGTGGCAGTTAATCCAGCGACCACTCAAGTTCCACCCACACCACATGCTCCAGCCTCAGCTGCTCCAAGTGCCCATAGGCCTTATTCCGGTAATCTTCCCAAGTGCAACAAGTGCGGTCTCCATCATAATGGAGAATGCAGAGAGATGCAGTGCACCAGTTGCAATCAGAAAGGTCACACGGAAAGGTATTGCAGAACCTACCCTCCCCCAGAACCAACAACAGGGAAACAACAACAACAATAATTGCAACAACAACAGCATCGACAATGGCAGCAACACTGCAGGACCCAGCCACACCTGCTATGGATGTGGAAGAACTAGGCATTTCCGTCAAAACTGCCCCAACAACAACAATCCCGGAAATAGACGAACAGGAAGGGTGTTGACCATGGGTTAGGGAGAAGCGGTTCAAGATCCCGCTGTCAATACTGGTACGTTCCTCCTAAACCACGCTTATCCTATTTGATACCGGAGTAGAACAAAGTTTTGTGAGCAATAAGTTTAAGCATTTGTTAAAACAACAACCCCAGTAGCTCAATGAAACCTTTACGGTGGAAATGGCCAATGGGAAAACAGAATCCACTAGGGAGATCTATATCAGATGTACCCTAACCCTGAATCAACACGTCTTTCAAATAAACTTAATGCCTGTTTCCATTAGGAGTTTTGATGTGATTATTAACATAGATTGGTTAAGCCCCCACCATGTTGAAATTATGTGTCGCGAGAAGGTCGTTCGCCTTCACCTTCCAAATCATGAAACCCTAGTTATATACGGAGACAAACCCAGCATGAACCTTCATCTCATCTCATGCGTCCACGCACATAAGCATCTGCGAAGGAAAGATTTGACATTCCTGGTGCATATAGTGGATAAATCCAAGGAAGAAATTAAGGTTCAAGACATTCCTATAACTTGTGAATTCCCAGACATCCTTCCTAAAGATCTTCCTGGATTACCCCCAGAAAGACAAATTGAATTTCGAGTTGACCTAGTACCAGGAGCTACTCCCATCGCTAAGTCGCCTTACCGATTGGCTCCTGCTGAGATGCAGGAATTGTCCAGCCAACTCAGTGAACTCCTGGACAAGGGATTCATCCGACCCAGCTTCTCGCCATGGGGAGCTCCAGTCCTCTTTGTCAAGAAGAAGGACGTATGTTTTAGGATGTGCATCGATTACAGAGAACTAAATAAGCTCACTGTCAAAAATCGCTATCCACTCCCACGAATCGACGATCTATTTGACCAGCTCCAAGAAGCTAGTTACTTCTCTAAGATAGATCTGTGATCCGGGTACCATCAACTCAAGGTTCGGGAAGAGGATATTCCCAAAACCGCTTTCCGAACTTGTTACGGACGTTATGAATTTGTTGTAATGCCCTTCGGTCTAACAAATGCTCCGTTGCATTCATGGACCTAATGAATCGAATCTGCCGACCATTCCTCGACAACTTTGTTATTTTTTTCATTGACGACATTCTAGTTTATTCTCGAAGCAAAGAAGAGCATGGCCAAAATCTCCGACAAATACTGGAAACCCTGCGAACTGAGAAGCTATACGCAAAACTCTCCAAGTGTGAGTTCTGGCTCCGCAGCGTGAACTTTTTGGGTCATGTTGTTAGTCAGGAAGGAATACATGTGGATCCTTCCAAGGTCAAAGCCATCGAAGGATGGGCAGTCCCAACAATACCCACAGAAATTCGCCAATTCTTAGGTCTAGCAGGATATTACTGGAGGTTCATTCAAAACTTCTCTAAGACTGCCAAGCCACTCACCTCTCTTACACAAAAGGGCGTACCCTTCAAATGGACGGACAAACAAGAAGCTGCATTCCGAACTCTGAAGCAAGTACTCTGCAGTGCCCCGGTACTATCACTACCAGAGGGAACAGAAGATTTTGTAGTCTATTGCAACGCGTCAAATTAGGGTTTAGGTTGCGTTCTCATGTAGTGTGGAAAGGTGATAGCTTACGCGTCCCGACAGCTAAAGACACACGAAGTAAATTATACAACCTACGATTTGGAATTGGGAGCAGTGTTCTTCGCCCTGAAGATTTGGAGGCACTACCTTTATGGTACGAAGTGCACCATCTTCACGGACCACAAGAATCTCCAGCACATCTTGAATCAAAAAGAGCTGAATAAGAGGCAACAAAGATGGGTTGAACTACTAAACGATTATGAGTGTGAAATCAAGTACCACCCAGGCAAGCTAATGTGGTAGCCGATGCTTTGAGTCGGAAAGAGTACTCTAATCATCGTGTGAAAACTCTCTCAATAACCATCCAATCTCACCTAACCACTCAGATCAGGGCAGCCCAGTCAGATGCCATGAAGGCGGAGAACAAAAAAAGTGAAGCTTTACGCGGAATGGAGAAGAGTCTCGAGGTGAAAGAGAGCGGAGTATAATACTTCATGAACCGTATTTGGGTCCCTAAACTTAGAGGATTTAGGGAGGTAATCATGAATGAAGCTCACAAGACGCGATACTCCATCCATCCAGGTTCGGACAAAATGTACTTGGATATTAAACAACATTATTGGTGGCCTAACATGAAGGTAGAGGTTGCCACCTATGTTAGGAAATGCCTTACTTGCGCCAAAGTAAAGGTGGAATACCAGAAGCCCTCGGGATTATTACAGCAACCAGTAATTCCCGAGTGGTAATGGGAAAGGATTACTATGGATTTTGTGACCAAGCTACCCAAGTCGTCAGATGGATTGAACACTATATGGGTAATAGTCGACCGAATGACGAAATCCGCTCATTTCCAGCCAATAAAAGAATCCTACAAGATGGAGAGAATGACAAGAATATACATTCGAGAAATCGTGAGACTCCATAGAGTGCTAGTGTCTATCAACTCAGATAGAGATAGTAGATTCACTTCATGTTTTTGGCAATCACTTCAGAAAGCACTAGGAAATCATCTCGACATGAGCACGACTTATCACCCACAAACGGATGGTCAAAGAGAACGAACCATTCAGCCGCTTGAAGACATGCTTCACGCATGCGTGATAGATTTTGGGAAGTCCTGGGATACCCACTTACCCTTAGTGGAATTCTCGTACAACAACAGTTACCATTCGAGCATAAAAGTTGCTCCTTTCGAGGCACTGTATGAACGTAAGTGTAGATCACTGTTGTGTTGGGCTGAGGTAGGTGACACCTAGCTAGCGAGGGAACTAGCATCAGACAAGACATTAACGGGACCGGATATCATACGTGAAACCCCAGAAAAGATAGTTCAAATCAGGGCTCGACTACAAGCATTACGCGACCGAAAGAAGAGCTACGTTGATAAACGAAGAAGGTCCTTAGAGTTTCAGGTCGGGGATCGAGTGTTGTTAAAAGTTTCTCCCTGGAAAGGGGTTATTCGTTTTGGAGAACGGGGAAAACTGAATCCACGATACATTGGACCTTTTGAGATTCTTGCCCGAATTGGTCTAGTGGCGTACAGACTGCAGCTACCCGCTGAGCTCAGCAGCGTACACCCCGTGTTCCATGTTTCCAATCAAAAGAAGTTCCTATCCGATGAAACTCTCGTCATTCCCCTTGATGAAATTGAAATCAACGAGAATCTCCTGTTCGTTGAGGAACATGTCGAAATCATGGACAGGGAGGTGAAGCGTACCAAGCAAAGTCGCATTCCGATTGTGAAGGTACGGTGGAACGCGAAACGCGGGCCAGAATTCACATGGGAACGCGAAGACCAGATGAAGCAGAAGTACCCTCACCTATTCTCGCATTCTCAAATCTAGCTTTCAAAAGAATTTCAGGACGAAATTCCCTCTAACGGGGGGATGATGTTGTGACATCCCCATTTTCGCAGCCAAAAAAGACCGATGTTGTTTATGCTTTATAAAAATCAGAGTACTTCATTTTATAAAAATGTTGCGGAATTTGTTCCCAGAAAAACATGGTAAATACGTTATTAAAACATTTTCGAAGAAACGTATTTATTTCATTTTAAAACGTTTGGGATGTCATCGTTAATACAGAAACATAAGCATAAACAGAACTTACAATTATTTACACTAGTGATCTACATCTCTTTAAATCTCTCAGTGTAATGTCACTTCATATCAACACCTGTGATATAAATAAACTGAGTGGGTCAGGTTGGGAAACCTGGTGAGTACATAGGGTTTTCAACCCACAATAATATAATTATTATGTTTAAACAATCAAACAATCAACCCAATTACCCATCCCCATTATCTTCTTTATTCTTAAGGATCTACCCTAAGAATCAGCTATTTCTCATTCATTCATTCCTAAGGATCATCCTAAGGAAACAACATGAAGTCCATTGTTGCCAATGACACATTGGTCAAGCGCAGCTGCTAATATTGTCACTTAGGCTCAGCTGCCAGAATTAGGACATTTTCTATGAGGCGCTTCTGCCGGTATTGACCTTTAAACACTACTGTCATGGTCATAAGGCTCCCTATTAGGCGCAGCTGCCGATACTATCCTTGGAGCGCAGCTGCTAGGACGTTTACCGTAGATCTAAATCATCTACGGGTTGTGGCGCAGCTGCCAGTGCTCATCTATAGGGTACTAGGTCCACTGCTGCCAATGTATACCTATAGGGCACTAGGTCCGTACTACTAATGTTCCTCTATTTCAGCTTTTATCCATCATCATTCATCTACCCATGTTTTACCCAACATATCTTGTAGATATAAAATACTTTATACAATTTACATCATTTAAAACATGTATAAAAATCTTTCACCAGCATAGACAGCAAGTATTTAGACAATATGCACACATAGCACGTAAATTTATAATAAAATACTTCATATCTATGTGTAAGATGAAAGTAACTATGCACTCACTTGAGAAGGTGGTGACTCGGTACTCGGACAGCGCTTCGTTTACTTTAAAATAATTTCCTTCGACGAAACCTAGTATTATTACCACTAGATTTTAGTCTAATATTTACTGTGACTAATTATTAGTCTTATTATTATTATTATATAAGCATTTAAACAATACTTTCCAACCACTATGTACAGACAGGGGCCAGACATAAAACACCGGAGGGCAGGACCATTTTGGCATATAGCACTTCTGAAATCCAACAACCCTATGCGGCCCTTTAAACCAGATTCCCCGTACCGCGAGTAGTTAAAAAGATATTATAACGACACTTATATAAGTCACAATAATAGCTCAAATATTTATTATAAATTTATAATAATAATACTTATTTTTAATATAAACTATATTTAAAATAGGGTAAGCATAACTTACTTACAAGGGGATTTTAGCTAGGAGTCGGGCTCTGTAGGGGCAGAACTTCGTCGCTGAATCTTTCTAAGAAAGATTCGTGCAGCGCTTCAGCGCTCACCTTACTATACTAAAACTACAGAAAGAGAAGTCGAATCACGAGGGACCGAAATGCTCGGGGGATAAGGAGAGAAAGACTCTTGAATCAAGAGAATGGTGCAAGAAATATGAGAGCCCAAGCCTCTTATTTATAGTAATTGAATTTACAAAAAACTACCCTCCATAATTACTTAATGACCTTATAGTTATATAAACAACTAAACACCCCTTTATAATACTATTTTAAATAGATTTAATGATATTTGCACTAAACTAATGTCGAAAGAACTCAACATTAGTCTTATAATGACCGCATCGTCGATACCTTTCTAATGATATATACATATGTATATATATGTGTACGTATATATGATTTATACTTTATTTTAATACGTAAATATGTTATTATAATTTGTAACTCGTTCATACGAACTCCGTTTTTGACGTTATTTATATCCACGCGTAGGTGGAGACGTACTCTACAACTTTCGTTTAGACTCCGTCGGCTAATTTTGACTTTATTTTTAAAGTTATATTTTTAACAGGTCGGGACAGGATTGGTCCGTTAAAATCTCATAACTTCTTCATCCGATGTCCATTTTCGTCTGTCTTTTTATTGTTACGCTACTAATAATGAGATCTTCAATTCTCGTTTAGGTTGTGTCGGCTAAAAATCGCTCGATCTAATATTCGAATTTCGGACTGTACACTGCTAATCCGAAACTTCGAAAAATCGTAACTTCTTCATACGAAGTCAGATTTGGGCGTTCTTTTTATCGAAGTTCTTAATTTAACATATTCTACGACTTTTGTTTAGAGCGCTAAATCTAAATCTCGCTCTATCATAAATTTACTATTTACGCTTCCCGACGCCGTGCCGGTTCCGACGCGAAACTTCGACGGGTCATAACTTCTTCGTTATAACTCGGATTTCGGCGTTCTTTATATGTACGGAAACCCTGTGACATATTCTACAACTTGGTTAAGATTATTTATTCTAAATAATCTTTTTGTCGAAAAGTCGTTTTCGACCCCTATTGCCTCTAAATTGACTAGCCCGGATCTGCAGGCGTTACAGATGTCACAACTAGGAATTTTGATACCTTGTAAACATTAAACAATGACAACAAATGTGAACCAACAATGCGAAAGCATGTAGGATGCCTATTGAATAACAATAGAATTTCAATCAAACACTTCATACAAACACTGCAAATAGTCAACAAAGAATTGGAAACCCTAGAAATCTCGGTTTAAGTCCATTATGGACCAGGATTTCCTTATTGGGCCTAATGGGCCAATAAGCTTCCAATTTGACTATCTTGGGCTTAGAACTCTTAAATGGGCTCTAATTGGACCCACTTCCTTATATTTTAAATATTTTGGGCCATATTGGGCCTAGAATGAAATAAAATACCTAAATGGACCTTATTGGGCCATAACTAACCTAAATTAGCCCTAATAGGTCATAAAAATCATATTTATATTTATTTGGTCCAAAAATCACCTAACTTAACCACAAAATGGGCTTAATCATTCAAAGCCCAAAAATCTTCTCTTCCCCTCTCCATTTTCGGCCCAAGCCCACAAAGAAAGAAAGAGTTGAATTTGTGGTGCCAACTCATTTTTATTTAGAGGATTCCCATGCATGCTCTCATACTTCCATGCAACAATCCCATCACCATTCTCTCTTCTTCTCCCTCTCTTCCTCTCGGCCGAACCCAAACAAACACACACAGACTTCACTTAAAATTCTCTCAAGAAACTCTCTCCATTTCTCTCCAAATTTTCGAGATCTAAGAGGCTTTCAAAGAGATTCTTCCATAAAAACGATCATCCAAGGTATGTTGATGTTTGATCCATGCTTTAACTCACTTCTTTTCATCAAAAATTATCTCTTAATCTATTCAAATTCACGATCTTGCATCTTAGAGCACACTAAGTTCGAGATCCATCCAAGAAACTTGCTAGGACCAAAAATAGCACCAAACTTCTCCCAATCTTCTACAAAACCAAAACCACAACTCAAGGTGAGCTTCATACCCCTCTCTTTTGGGTTTTCATGAGTTTTATAGGGGAGAATACAAGAAAAATGTGTAGATCTATGTGTATGTGTATGCTATGTGAGATTTTATGCATGTATGTGTGTGATTTCATGTGTTTTTGTGATGAATATGTTACCAAAAGGGATGTAAACCCGAGATCTGTGACAAGAGAAAGGAAACAAACATAATCTAAGTTGTTTTACACTAAACAAGTCAAGAATAATATCTTATAAGGTTATGATGAACATATTCTAACATAAAACCCATTTTAGGGCTTTAATTGTCAAAAATACAAACCCTTGGTTACAAATTGACAAATCACGTTTTCTTGAGGGTCAAAAGGGTCAAAACAGTTTCTATAATCATTTTTCTGAACAATAAAATTTTCAAGGGACTAAGAATGTAAATTTTTAGCTTAATGGGCTAATTATGGGCTTTTCGACCCAATAAGCCTCAAAATGCGAAAAATTATATGTTTAAGGGGCTGAAATGTAACTTTCTGTAAAACAAGGGGTAATTAGCACAACAAAATTATTTTAAGGGTCATAAATGCTTTTCACTATCAAAAAGGACCAAACATGCAAACTTTTTAGATTTTGGGCCAAAACTGTAAAAGTTGTGAAAAATGGGGTTCCAACCGAGAAACACCATTCTGGAAGGGATGAAGTTGTTAACAAATTAAATTTTGTGCTAAAACTGTCTTTTCAACAATTAAATGATACAAAAGTGTCAAGAAAATGTTTTAAGGACTAAAAATGAAATCCTTTTATATAAAAAGACTAAAAGCGTTATTTTTATAAAAGAAGGGTAGTGAAAAGGTCAACTTCTACTTTTTAACAAATTAATTCATTAAGACAAAATACAAGACTCACGTCTACCGTCAAGACGGAAAACGAACACACATTCAATGACAAATATCGTTATAAAACGAATTGATTCGGTCTCGAATCAATACAAAACAAAATCGTTAAACCAAAACATTTCGATAAACACGCGATAACTATGATGAGCTAACTTACAAACTTTGGGCTTGAAAGTTTCAAATCATGCTTGTTGGGCCTTGCTAGCCCATTAACATGATCTTTGGGCCCAAAGGGAATATGCTTATGTGTTATTGGGCCTCCTATGACCCGATTTCATGTAAAAGGACTTTCACTGGCTCTATTGTGCTATTGGGCCCGATTTGGCCCATTAGTACTGCTAGTAAGGTCGAGAAGTCAAATCTGAGTTGGGCTAACGTGTCTTTTGCATTCCCGATAGCCTTAAATAACTCACGGAAATAACGGGACTTCGTACTCCCCTTTCTCCTCGGTTTTTGGGCTTATGAGAAATCAAAGTAAACAGATTCAGAGCGTTAATCAAGAGTAATCATGGTGGTTGGATTAAGTCACTAGTAACGGGCGACGCCTTTAAGGATCGTTCGTAATCTGTAGTTATAAACTAGTCATTTTCTTATGCGTGATTATAACAACTCACAAACCCTAATTAATCCAACGCCACCCGAGTAATCCAAACCATTCGTCGTAATGGAATAACAATAGAGAAATCACTGTATTTTATGTATTGGGAAAACATCGGGTTTTCCTGTGAAGTTCAACATTTTCACAGCGCGATTTATAAATAAGTCCAACAACTATACATGTTTTGAAAAATCAACAAGCATACATTTATGGACCTTCACAGTCATTTTTTTAAACAATGATCTTTTCATAAAATATCGGATTTTCTGTGTTTTACAAACTACACTAAATCATTTTATCACAACATTGCTTAAGAACTTACAAACATTTCATATGTTGTCGTTTTTCAAAATGACTTGTATTCTCAGGTAACAGCTACACCGAAGAATAAGTACCAAGTAATGTTAGGGTGTTTTGCTTATGATATCTATCAGACAATTTTTGTTATGAAGTTGTAATGTTTAAAACAATGTACTGGATGTAAACAATATCAGTTGTATTATTTTAATGCATGGTGATGATTTATGTTATGATTCATGTATATTCATTGTGACGGTATTCAATTTAAGTCACAAGAGCCCTCGGATGTTTCCGTCGTCTGGTTCGGGGGTGTGACAAGCAGCTTCCTACTGATCACTCTTAACACCTTCATCATCTGGTGGTAAGCTACCTGTTTGCCTGCTTAAATTCCCCTCAGCCCTACACACTGGGGTTTCAAAAACAGTGTCGTTCTCGGTTGTTGCAAGTTCCGTGCATGCTTGATTCCGGTCGGCCTAACCTCAGGATAACGCATAATACTTTGCCCATGGGTTTTCCATTCTGGCGGTGTTTCCCCGAAACTTGCTTGCCACTCTTGGATCCCATTTTACCGCCACCTCCCTTGATTGCGTCTGAGTCATCCTCTTCACGCCAACTTCATGTTTATTTTATATATAAGGTCAAAGTCTCTCTAATTTCTCTTTTCATATCTGCAACCCTAAATCTATTTTATTGATTGATGCGAGAGCATAGGACATCGTTGAGAATTAGCAAGGATTCAAATTCAAATGACTTCAAAGATGATTGTGAAGAGATGTTCGATTTGGGGATTTTAGGATTCAGCTATCATGTTAAGATGAAAGAGGTAACATATCCATGTGGAGGAAGTACACCATCCACTACCATCGGATGACTCACTGCCATACTTTAACCACACACAGTCGCCCAGTCATCTCTCCCTACACCACCTAAACTTTTGTGGGGTTTTTTTTATATCTCAGGGTACAATACGAATCGATTCATCAAACTCTTATCTTTCAACAAGGTAGTTTTTAGTTTTTGCTTTTTTTCTATTTTACCTCTATTTGTTGCTTGCAGTTTTCTCTTTAATATACCGCTTTATATGTTGTAAACATCTTACGGAAATTTTGAAACATTTATTCATATGTTCTATTTTTCCAGAATCATCATCATTTCTATTTTTTGTTTCTTGTTTAATCAGAAACGGTGGCAATGAAGCCCAGATCACAAAGTTGCTTGTTTCTCATGAAGGTAATCATTGACTTTATTGCTTAAATCCCCTCTCACTCTCACATTTAATTTCTACATTAGGTTTAGTTTATGATGATCTGCAGGTAGCTTCATTGTCCTCCGAAGCAGCTGCAATTTTATCCTCTTTCTTTGAAAGCCTAATAAGAAATATCTATGATGTTGCATGCAAGTACTTTCTTGGTAAAGGTTTGTTCTTGTCTATGATTCTCTTTTTAGTCTCTGAAATGCAAAAGTATGTGTAATCTTGCTTTTCATATAATTTTTTGTTACGATGCGAGGGTTTGAAGGATGATTGGTAAGCAAAAAAAGAAGATTTGTAAAATGAGTTGTATATAATCATTAATGGGTGGGTCTCTCTGTCCATGTTGTTATCTCACTTAAAAGATAAATCAAGAGGAATTTGTATGGATTGGTGTTACTTGTTAGTTAATGCAACTAACAAGCTGATACAGTATAAATATATCAATTAGTTGGATTGATTGTTAATTTCTTTGAATATGATTATTGATTCATACAAAATTTTGAGTTCGAGAAGCATTGTTGGTAATGATGTTCACAATTTGTTCGATTAAATGTCTTATAGAAATGTCTTAAATTTTGCTCAGTTTGATAGAGATTTGAATTAGAAAACATGAAATAGATGGCTCTTTCATGCTTCAGATAGAAAAACAGAGGACTTAAATTTTAGGCTTGACAGTACTACTATTAACTAAATCAACAACCCTTTGTCCGATTTCATTTTCTTATAAATAAAAATCACTCCCTTTTATATACCTTGCAAGAGATACCTTTGAGAATAACATATTGTTTTATATATTTGAAAGAAGATACAGGTAAATTAGTGGTATTTATGATTCATATATAAAACCGATGTTAAAATGTATAAAATATGAAAACATGGTGATTCGGTCCGATAGTATCCTTTGGTAATTAAGTATCAAATAATAACATTCATTACCACATCAACTAATGTATCTGTGTGTAAATGTGTGTCTTTATGTGTATTATTATTGCATTGTATTTTGCATTCTTTTTTTGGTATGGAGTAAAGTAATTTTCTGATTATTGCATGATCCATTTTCGGGTATTTTGCAGGTGAATTTGCGGAAAACAACTTCAAAAGTGGGCTTTTGTTTTTTCTTTTATGTACATATTTATTGACCCTATTGTAAGTTTTTTGTTCCACTTCCTGCTTACCGCTTCCACTTGGCGACATCTCATGCGTGCTTAGCCTTAAAGCTGCCAGCTCATTCTTTTTCCTATTAACACCTCCTGCTTCCAGCTTGTATTGACACCTATGAATTCAGGAATTCGACTTTAACTAGTGTGGGGAACCTCAATTTCTCCTTCTCTTAACTTTTCTCCTCAACCAACTGCGGTACCTCTCTCTCTCTCTCTCTCTCTCTCTCTCTCTTTGTCAAATCCCGGTCGTCGGCAGAAATACTGGGTGGTGTAACGTCATTCTTCGTAACACAGTTATATAACATAAATTGAACAGTACTAAAGAAAATACATACCTTTATTAATGATTGAAAGATACATTACATTTTTTCTAGAACCTATTACATAATATCCGACTATTGTATACTTCTTAATGAACAAAAAGGTAATAGTAAAACTTCTCCTGTTCGAAAACATACCAGCTTTTCAATTTCCTGAACACACATGCATTTAAAAATACATCAACATAAAGTTGGTGAGTTCAAAGGTTTTGACTCCCATATAAAAATAATACTTTTTCTGAGTTTAAAAGATTAGTTTTTGAAAGTTTCATTTTGAGTCTCAAACGTTTAGTATATATATTAGGTATAATATTCTACATATCAAGTGTTATACCTAAACGTTCCTTGAACCTAGGGTATAAGTAGTGGGATACTTATACTTAACATTAATACTTGTATATGACAAAGTATAATGTTTCTAACAAATTGCTACCATGAGCCCGTAACCGCTGCTATGACATAATACCTCTGATAAAACACACTGATGATTTCCATGAGAAACAACACCGTATGCTTCATCGATGTTGGAACAATAACAAGTAAAAGGATAGCTCATCACTCGTTTATGGTTGACTGTAGCTAACAATCACAAGTGGGGTTGTCAACCCGTATACTAATTATACACGACTTCCTCGCTCACACAGGATTAACGGTTACAGTTCAGAGGGTTTCTGCTAAGATCCCCAATATTAGTTGATGAATATAATTACTCATGTAGACTTTGACGACTTCCTATGGTTCTAACAACAAAAGCATTTTCGTGTCTAAAACCTTAAGTTACTAGACTATGCTTCTAAACATTACTCCTAACGTCATAACACTTAGGCAGTATCACAGCTATAACTTGAAGTAAAACCAGGTTTTATCTTGACATAAAACCAAATAACAACAACAGGATATAACATACCAAGTTTTATCTTGTCATAAAACTAACAATAACAACATATAGCATACCAAGTTTTATCTTGACATAAAACCAACAATAACAACATATTTTATATAGAACTTCTGATTATAACTTCGGAACTATATCGCACACAACATATATATAGAGTCATAAGTATAACACAAGATCTACATTAGTAAAATAACATGCTAACAAGTTGATAATAGTTGTATATATTCAAAATATTATATTTAGAATAACTATATCCCGGTTAATATAAATATCTACGTTGATACTAATATACCATCATATTGACATAATAGTAACATATATACAATATTTATCATGTGTTTTCCCCCAAAAATATTAGAAAGTGGGATTGTGAAACTCACCCTAGTAGCGTGATTAATTAGAAATGTTTAGCGGTTCGAGATCGTCGGGCTCGGGATGCAAAATGGCCTCCAAAAACGAGACAGAAAGAACAGTTTAGGTGTGAGAATGGCTGAGGTCGGACCTGCTATTTATAGGCTGCCCAAGACAAGTTCACGTTGTGAACTTAAGGTTCACGTCGTGAATCTAAGCTGCGTCATCTCGTAGACTTGCCATTTGCGTCCTAGCTTCCGAAGGTTTCACGATTCTAGTTTCACGTCGTGTCCTTTATGTTCACGTCGTGGGGATTCAACACCTCACTCCCGTAGACTTCGCTAGCCTCAAAATGTGTCCCGGACTACTTTCACATCGTGAATTTGAGTTTCACGTCATGAATCCAGACAGCTAGTGTTTTCTGCCACGTGTCATGCTCTAAGACATCTGTCTTCGGATGGTCATAACTTTTGCATACGAACTCCGTGTTTGACGTTCTTTACGCGTAGGTAATTCTGAGTACTACAACTCTCTTTTAGACTCTAATAGCTAATTCTAAGTTTATTTTAAATTGCTCTTATTATAGAGATTTATAGTGTCCGGTTTATCATAACTTCTTCATGCGAAGTCAGATTTAGACGTTCTCTATATCTTTGGAATCGTATGGACATATACTTTGAGTTGTATTATAAAGAAATTTCATATTTTGTATTAGAATTTATCATGAACTACATAGTAATTTCATCACATTACTATTCACATTACATGATTGGTATAATCACATGTGATTGTTATTGACCTATTTTGACTAGTGTTACACACACTCTCTCTTATATGTTATTGAAATTAGATTTGTTTTACTGTCTGCATTTCGGACAAGCCACATCAGTTTTATCGATGCTAACCGTTGGTTCTTCTCTTTCATCATGTTCAGTTCTTTTCTACCCCCTAGAATAGGAGATTAGGTTTAGCGATGGGAACTTCAGTGTAAGTTTTATGACCATGATTTTGATTTTCTGTTATGGAACTTTTCATTGGTTGATTACTGATTTTAGAGTCATGATTGATATGTGAATGGATTTAATTCAGATTTTGTGATTTTATTTCGTTGTGTACGATGAAATGGAGTATTACAAAATGCAATTTAAAGATTATATGTTTTAATTTGTTTACATCACATGGTTTTTCTGTTTTTATATTTATAAGCATAGTAAAATTTTAGCTCTAAGGATATAATCTAATAGTTGTTTAACATAATTACAGAGAATTTTACGCATCATTCAACATGATTTCGGTGTTAGAAAGATGGGTAGGTATTGTACTCATGCCCTTTGTGCTATCTATGATTTCCTTGTGATATGATTTCCTTATGAAAGAGGATATTCCAAGTACTTAAACAACTTGACAAAAGCCTATGTCGCAAGAAATTATGTTAATTTTAGACGGCCAAGCAATCTTTAGAGCGCGTGTTTCATGTAACTCATTGTCACTACTTTTTCATTGTACTTTCTACAATGTAATTTATTATATATTAGTCATTAATGCATGTGTCCCACAACTTATAATTGTCATTAGATCTTGAAAACACACACACACACACACACATATATATATATATATATATATATATATATATATATATATATATATATATATATATATATATATATATATATATATATATATATATATATATATGTTAACTTAGGTTTTTGTCAATTTATGTTTAAAACCTTTAAATGTGAATTTATATGATATGTTAAATTACCTCAATTTAGATATTGTTGTGGAGCAGGAGACTGAAGTTGACTTTATACATGATGACATGGGTGAGTTAAAACCTAATCTTGTACTTGTGACTTGGTTCAGGTAGAACATTGATTCATAGGAAAAGTTTTCCCTTTCTATTTTATGACATCTCATACTCCATGATTTTATACAAATTTCTCAAAAATTATGTGAAATTATAGTATCATCTAATTATTAATAAATTTATAGTGGCTTGAGCAACGAAAAAAGTTGGCACTCTTGATCTTGCTTCTAGAGATGCAAACGGGGGCGGATATTGGCGGAGACTACAATACCCGTCCTCGTAACTGACCTCTAATATACATACCCATCCCCTCACCCTCCCGACCAAATCCCCGACGGGTTCGGGTAAAAAAAATCTGTCGGAAACGGGGAATCCGTTGGATATCCATTTTTGTAAGAAAAAACCATTTTTTGTAAATCTAAAAAATATAAAAATGACAATAAACAATAATCATAACAACTAGATGCGTGCCCCCGCTTTGTGGGGGTTGGAAGCCTTCAGTGAAAAGTTAATTTGTATTGTTGCAAGTATTATCCAATTTACAAAGCATTATTACTGTTCTAACTATGTACATATAGTTCAAGACAATTTTGGTCTTTAAAATAAAAGGGAAGTAAGGAACTGAATTTCTTCTACCCTGCCCTAGGTATGGTGAAACCCATCAAAATTTCAATTTAAAGAATTCCAGTCGAGTTGAATTCCATCCATTTGGCAACCAAAGACCATATGGAATGTAATCACAAATTCCAATTCCACCAAATCCGAAAAGCAAACACACCCTAACGATTTCTCAAAGTTACCTAGGGACTGTTCCAATTTAGTTGAACAACTTTTTCTTAATTATTTGTTGCATGCAATATTAAGGAAACAAAAAACACATATTTCTTACTGTTTGACAATCTTCACTAATTAACTTTAATAGAACCAGAACGATTGTAAAACATATAAATGCATAAAATGGAACAAAAATCACTAATATAATTAAAAGGTCTAAAACCTGCTTCCACAATTCGGGATCAGATATGGCAATAGGCATATAATCATACAAATCAATCATTTTAGTAAAAATATCATGCAGCTTGATTAAAATATAGGGACTGGAAATGCGCACACCATGAAATCTAGGGTTTAAAGGGGTTGCTTTATCATACTTTTTGCAAACCTCTTCAAGTAAAACTTACAACACTGCAATGATTTATCATTTTTGAAGTTCCACCAACAAAGATGATAGCATAATTTGGAACCTGTATAATGTAATGGTTTCTTTACTAATTTACCCTTTAATCAATATAAATAGATTTGATGTGTAGGTAAAGGAAACTGTGGAAAGTTATGTTGGATAAAATGCTGTTAGATAATTAACATGATGGAAATAGAATGAATCAGGAAGGAATTGAACGGAATGACCATGGAATTGGAATGACTTATTACATTCCAATACCAATGAGTCATTCAAACATGTGTCCAATTAGAAAACTAAATGACATTGATTCATAAACAAATACAATAATATTTATATTTCACATCATGTATTTCAATAGTACAAAAATGTTTACTTATCACTTAAAAAATTTGTTTACAAAATGAAAAATCAAATATCATGAAATATTGAAATACAGTTATAATAAAAAAGTAATGTTAGTTGCTTTCAAAAATATTGCAAATAATAATTTCATTAGACTTTTTTCAAAAAGATTGTTATTAACAAAGATTATAAAACAAAAGCACTTTATAGTTATCATAAATCATCCTTAATCAAGTCTGATAATTCATAGAAACTAATCTTCCAACTGCAAAAAATCCCAAAATCCCATTAACAAATTTCACAATGTCACAAACATTCTCCATTAAAACAAATATTTGCTTTAAAAAATCAATTATATCCATATAAACCAGAAGCTAATGATTCATGGGATCTTTTAGAGGATCCATGTAGTTTCTAAACTGATTATGGCCACTTATTCCTTGACATGGGGGACCTCCACAAATAAATTCAGCACCACCCTGGTCAACATAGTCAATGTACTTTCAGCATCTAAAGAAAAAACAAAAAAAAAAAAAAAAAAAAAAAGATAATGAAATATGGAAAATGGAAAGAGAAGTTATCTGATAGGACGAAGTAGTAATCTTGATTGGTATCCTTTGCTTACAAATTCCTATATATAATCCATACAGTTCCTATTAAAAAAAAACATTCATGTAATGATCTAAAATAATGTAAATACTATTTTTTTTTTGGAAACACCTGTTAAGTGGAAATTGGCAAGATAGTGAATATAGTAAAATCATAAGTTCCGTAATTCACTATAATCTTTTAGGAATTATATCGAACAGGTGGTGTGCATATCTAAAAAACAAAACAACCAACCTTAGATATTGTGTATCCAATAGCTAGAGCAAGCACAGGTCGAAATGCAATTGAAGCTGTTAACATGGAAAGGAAAAAAAAATCAAAATTAAAAAAAACGCAAAAGAAAACGTATTGTATTGCTTTCGTGGTCTCGCTAGAGGAAAAGAGGGTCTACATTTACCTCCGAACTGGAAATCGACAGGTATTCCTTCAACCAATTTAGGGGTCGAAACAGTTGACGACCTCCAATCGTGGAAGGCTCGATCGATTTAAAAAATAGAAAAGGTTCAAGAGTTTCTCCGCTTTAATCTAAAAAAAAAGATTTTCTTTAATATTCCAAGACTGAATGGAAAAAGGAAACCTTATGAGCTGCTTACAATCGTTGTGAATGCCTCAAAGGCATTTTATCAAACATGTGGTGAGCAAAGTTGATAAGAAGAGCAAGTTCCAATTTCAGAAAGAAAGTACAAAAGAGCAGCGGAGTTGGTAGAAAAGGAAAGAGTGGGTCGAAGTCAAAAGCAATTACCAACTGGAGCAAAACCGGTCAATCGAATGAAATCTGTAGAACCGTAATCGAATAGAGAAGAAAGCGAGAGGGAACGGGGAACCGAAGCAGACGTCGGTACCATCTGCAGGTCCAGTTTCGATGTGACCTTCTATCACCAGAGGCGAGGAAAACCCGATGGAAGTCGTTTTGCGATTCCATATCTTGATGGTGTGTTTTCCGCTGGATTTGGGTTTATTTACACTAAGAAGCGGCGGAAGGAATGGTTAGGGAATGGAAGGAACTGGAGATTGATTGTCTCGAAAAGACGGAGGCATATGAAAGAAATAGAAGGCGGTGGAAGCAATTGCATGTCATTGGGCGAGGGGGACGGTGATAGGCGGTTACCATGGTTGACAAAGTGAACCTGAGGAACTGTATCATTGTCCCTCTTTAATATGTATATATAATTAAAAGGCTCAAATGTTCAAACTTCATATCTCATGGATGACAAAGTTTAAATCATGACATTTTCATTTTTGTTAGGAAAATAAAATAAAACAACTTAAAATTCCACTATTAGGCCGGATGGAGTGGACCGTGGAGAAACCGCGGGATCGGTTCCCGCATTTATGCACACCGCACAGTGGGTGTGGGAAAGGGGTCGCAGGAAGAGGGTGGGGGAGAGGGTCTCTCTCTCTCTCTCTCTCTCTTCTTACCATTGGTTGTCGCGATTTTTTTTCTTTTTTATTCCAAACGGCTATATAGTCGTTACATATGTGTCTATATATATATATATATATATATATATATATATATATATATATATATATATATATATATATATATATATATATATATATATATATATATATATATATATATATATATATATATATATATTCTTCTTTTTTCTTTCCGTTTTCTTAACCTATAAATACTCAAACATTTTATCATTTTTTTAACCCATAACCTATATTTCTCTCTAAAAAATCTTATTCAAAATCTATCATCTTCGTCATCCGATTCGACGGCGGTAGAGGAGGCTAAGTTTATCGGTTCCATCATGGCGAAAACGGTTGCATACTATTAAAACCGACTAGGTGAAACATCACGTGCACGACCTAACCTATGAAAGCCGCCATTACGTAGAAATCACGAAGCCGGACACGATCGCCTTATAGAAGATTATTTTGTAGATGACGTCGTCTACGATGTAAAGTTTCGACGTCGGTTCCGGATGAGGAAGGAACAATTCTTACGTATTGTTGGCGATTTGGAAGGCCGCTTTCCATATTTCCAATGGAAAATGGATGCAAGGGAGGAAAAAGGTTTCTCTCCCATTCAAAAATGCACAGCTTCAATTCGTCAGCTAGCATACGGCATGGGCACAGACAAATGGGACGAGTATTTTAGGATGTCAGAGCGTACAGTGCGGGAGTCTGTGTACAAGTTTTGCAAAGCGATCTGTTTGGTTTATGGGCAACGATATTTGCGCAAATCAACTATCAACGATATCCACCAATTGTATACGGTGCATGAAGGCAAACATGGATTCCCTGGAATGCTAGGTAGTATCGATTGCATGCATTGGAGTTGGTCATTATGCCCCAACGCATGGCGTGGTTAGTACATGAGAGGCAACCACAAAGAGCTGACGATAATTCTAGAGGCTATCAGATCACATGATCTTTGGATATGGCATGCATTCTTTGGTCCAACTGGTGCAAACAATGACATCAATGTGCTAGACCAATCGCCTGTATTCAACGATATCAACCTTGGAAAGTCACACGAGGTACCTTTTCAAGCAAATGGCGTCCATGCCTCTCGTCGTCCTAGGTAACTTCGTGAAGAAGTCCATAGTGATCTCTCCCATTTCCACATGGGAATGGGTAGTGGTTGTACCCTGCCATGAGGCCACTGATGCTCGGCCTTGACCTTCCTGCAGGTCAAGCACAGCTCTACGAACCAGGCGATCTCCCGCTTCATGCTGGGCCACCAATAACTCGGTCTCAAGTCCCTATACATTTTCGTAGCCCCTGGATGTATAGAGAACTTGGACTTGTGCGCTTCCTCTAATATCCTCCGCCTCACTCCTCCAGTCACCGGTACCCACACCCGGCCACATTGCGTTAAAAGGCCACGACTATCCTTAACAAACATAGGATACTGGCCCCGAATTTTCTCTATCTTCCAATTCTTTTTCTTCAACCCATCGACCTAGGCCTCTTTGATCATATCCAACAAAGGAGAAATTACTGCCATCCTCATACAGATGTTCCCACTCGGGGACCCACTATCTTGCGGCTAAACGCATCGGCCACTACGTTGGCCTTCCCTGGATGGTATAGGATCTCACATTCATAATCCTTCATCACATCCAGCCACCTCCTTTGTCGCATGTTGAGGTTCTGCTGATCCATCAAGTACTTTAAACTCTCGTGATCGGTATAAATGGTGAACCGCACTCCATAAAAGTAGTGCCTCGAAATCTTGAGGGCAAACACCACTACACACAGTTCCAGGTCATGAGTGGGGTAATTCGCCTTATGAGGTTTCAACTGCCTCGAGGCGTAAGCTAACACGTGCCCCCACTGCATCAGTACTGCACCTAACCCTGAGATCGATGCGTCACATTATACAACCAAATCGTCTAACCCCTCGGGTAGTACTAGGATCGGAGCCTCGC
Organism: Lactuca sativa; assembly: GCF_002870075.4. Lineage (NCBI taxonomy): Eukaryota > Viridiplantae > Streptophyta > Magnoliopsida > Asterales > Asteraceae > Lactuca > Lactuca sativa. Next base: position 302,336,604 of record NC_056630.2, on the reverse strand, counting down.
ATAACCTCCGTCTCAGGGTCTCAAAAGCCATCTGCTAATCCGTGCCCCACCGAAAGGTCACATTCTTCTTGGTCAAGCGGGTCAACGATATAACAATCTTGGAGAAATCCTGGATAAATCTCCGGTAATATCCCGTTAAACCCAAGAAGCTACGGATCTCTGATGCATTTTTCGGTACTTCCCACCGCACCACCGCCTCAACCTTGGCTGGATCAACCGAAATACCCTTCTGATTGATGATATGCCCCAAAAACTGTATTTCTCGAAGCCAGAAATCACACTTAGAGAACTTTGCATAAAGCTTATCTGCCCTCAGGGTCTCCAATACCTCCATCAAATGCTGCTCATGCTGCACATTGGTCTTAGAATAGACCAGGATATCATCAATAAAAACGATCACCGACCGATCCAGCATCGGTCTACATACCTTGTTCATGAGATCCATGAACGTTGCTGGGGAATTGGTGAGTCCAAACGGCATCACCACAAACTCATAATGCCCATACCGAGTCCTAAAAGCTGTCTTCGGTATATCCTCATCCCGGATCCTCATCTGATGGTACCTCGATCGAAGATCAATCTTGGAAAACCAAAACGCACCCTACAGCTGATCGAACAAATCATCAATCCTCGACAACGGATAACGGTTTTTCACCGTTAGTTTGTTCAGCTCTCGGTAGTCAATGCACATCCTGTATGATCTATCCTACTTTTTCACAAACAGGATCGGTGCTCCCTACGGGGAACATCTCGGACGTATGCACTATCGGTCAAGCAGCTCCACTCTATTAGATTCGTAAATTTTTTTAACTAATTCTTTTTTTTTTTAATTTCTTTTTTTCTTTAAATTATTTTTTATTTGATTATTAAATTTTAATAAATATTACTTTTTAATATATAATATTTACATATTAATACATATTACTTTATTTGATTATTAATTTTTTTAATTATTTATTTTATTTTATTTTTATTTGCTTATTGTATATTAATAAATATTATTTTAAATATATAATATTTATATATTAATAAAAATGGTTTTATTGGATTACTAATTCTTTTAGTATTTTTTGAATTATATACATTAATAAATTCTTTTTAATTTTGGATCACTTTTTTTAATTTAATCAATTATTATACATTAATTTTTTAAATTAATTTAATTTTATTGGATTGATTCTTTTTTATTTTTTAATTGTTTTTAATTTCATTTAATTGTTTTCTTTATTATCTTAACTAAAAAACCACACCCACCCCGCCTATCCTGATTTATTTTAAATATTTCGAAGATAACATATGGTGGACACCACCACCACCCTGAACAATGGTGTAGTTGTCCAAAATATGTCTCAAAACTCGGTTCGACAAAAAAGAATTAATCCAACAAACATGAAATTAAAAAAAAAAAAAAAGAATTAACTAAATTAAATTAATAATCCAATAAATTTATATATATATATATATATATATATATATATATATATATATATATATATTGTATATTAGAAATAATATTTATTAATATATAATAATACAAAAAAATTAATTAAAACAAATTTAAAAAAAAATTCATTAAAAGAATTAATATATAATGATTCAATAAAATAAAAAAGAAGAGATGTGTTGCAGTGGAGGAGGTAGTGGAGCTCGATGTTGGTATAGTGGACATGGAAAATAAAGGAAGCCAAGAAAATAAATCTAACAAGAATAGTAAATAATGAACATAAAGCTAAACCAAAGGAAGGAAAACTTTAAATGTACCAGTAGTTTAACTCAATAAACATCAGCAGAAATTGGGTAGTGAACCTAGAAGAGATTTGTGATCAGTGGAGATTGCTTGGAGGATGTTGTGATCAAGATGGCACAGGAGGCAGGAAGTAACAGAAAAAAAAAAAAAAAAAAAAAAAAAAAAAAAAACCTCAGGCAATGGCTTTGATCGACAAGGGCAGATGAGAAAGAACTTGAGGCAGTGCCGAAAAAAATTGGAGAATACGTCTGGTACTTGTGCAATCGATTCAAAAAGCAAACACAGGAAGACTCGATACCATGTTTAATGATGTGAAAACCCATCAATTAGGGTTATGTGAATAGAATGAATATATAGAGTACATATTACACAAAGGGATTGTATACCATGTAAAAAGTATAAAAAGAGAAATAACTAAACAATATATTTAACAATAAGAACTGAAGTAGAAAGATGCAAAGCTTGAAATGCAGCAGCAGAACCACAAAAGGTTCAAACCAGAAAATAGATAATGACTGCATTACCTGATTCTTACTTGGAGCCATTTAGATGAAAAGTGACAAAAATCAGCAGCAAGTAGTGGTGAGAGCAGAAGCAAGTTGAGAGTGAAAGAGTGCAACATATATCATGTTAAAATCCTGCCACACACGGATTCTTTTGAAATCCTAAGGAACTCGATTCCCTAGTAATCTAATCTAACTACTTGATCTTGTATATATACATACCAAATCCAACAAATGTTTCAACAGTGACACAATTAAACATCCATATTACAAATATAAAATCTAAACAGTAGTATAAAAAAACACAGTAGTGGTATTAGAAAGCAAAATAAACACTGAAAAGTCCTTGCATAGTATACTATGCGGTTTCTCTTCCTCTCTTGATCTTGTTAACTTTTACCACAACTGCAACATATATCTTGTCCATGCTTTCCTCTGCAAACATGAAAACCTTGTGTCTCCATTGCCTCTTCAACAACAAAACCCCAATAACACCCCAGAAACCTGTTGCAAAACCACAAATTATGTCCACATAAAACAGCCATACCTTGGTTTTCTCATCAGCTGCTTCGTCTTTCATCTTGCTAGTGGTTGTTATTGTTGTTGGGTCTTCTCCTGGATTTATGCAATTCTTTGGCAATGGAGGTCCACACAGATCTTTGTTCCCTTCATATATCGATGGATCTGTAAGGGTCTGCAGTTGGCTTCCTGTTGGAATTCGTCCTGACAAGTTGTTGTGTGACAAATTCAAATGGCTCAAAAAAGTCAAATCTGCCATGCTCGGAGGGATCACACCAGTCAACTCGTTTCCAGATAAATCAAGAGAATTTAACTCTGACATGTTTGCTATGGTGTCTGGAATACGCCCACTGAGATGATTATTAGACAAATTGAGGCCCACCAACATTGAAAGTGCAGTTAGCTTGACCGGTATTTCTCCGACAAGTCTATTGCTTGAAAGGTCCATATTATAAACCATATACCAAGTTCTTGTATATTCAATATCAACACCTTTCATGACCTGCTCAACATTCTCATCATTGTTGAAAGAGGGATGTTCAAAGGGCCGATACCTTCTACCGCTAACCATGGCAATCAATTCTCCAAGACAAGGAGGGATGGTTCCCTTTAAGTTGTTGTGTGCAACATCCAAAATTCTAAGATTTGAAGCTTTGCAAAATGACTGAGGAATTCTTGCGGTGAAGTTGTTTTTGTGCAACCTCAAAACCGCCAAATATGTAAGTTCTTTCCTGACCCATTCGGGTAGATTTCCAGACAATCTATTATTACCCACATCTAAGATACATAAATATCGTAGATTCCTCAATTCTCGAGGAAGCTCACCAACAAAGTTGTTGTCATTCAATTTCAACCGACGCAATAAATTAAGAGCTACAGAGCTTGGAATGACACCAGACAGCCGATTTGAGCTAAGTATCATGGTAAACAACCCATGCAGATTTTCAAGACACTTGGGAATTTTACCAGTTAACCTATTTTCGGAAAGATCAAGAAATACCAAATCTGTCCTTCTGCACAATGAACTTGGAATCGACTCATTGAAAAAGTTGTTTTCCAGAAATAACGAAGGAGCATCTACATACCCACCATAAGTTTCCCCACTGGGAAGGTTTGTTAAAGGTCCGATCAGTTGATTATGAGAGAGATCTAAGTGAAGTATGATGGGAATCCTCCGCAACCATCTGGGCAGAGGTCCTAAGATTGAAGCATTGGACAACACTAACTCATAAAGTTTCCTTTGATTTCGAAGCCACTGCGGGAATCCATTTGCAATATTGCAAGAACGGAGGTCAAGAGATACCAACTGGAATGGAGGTATCCAGTCACGTGAAACATTGAATGTCAACTTGGTGTTATAAGAAGCATCCAAAAACATCAACATTGAAAGGTTAGCAAAATGGGCTTCAGAAACTACTCCTTCTAAAGAATTGTTAGATAAATCTAAAGTTTGGAGTTTAGCAATTTGGCCGATTGAAACTGGAATAGTTCCATTTAATAAATTCGAATTCAGCCTAACTGATTGTAATGAAACAAGTTTTCCTAGAGATGTTGGGATTGGGCCTGTTAACCGATTGACACTTAGATCCAAATGTGTTAAAGCAGCTAGATTTCCAAAGAATGTTGGAATTGAACCATTCAATTGATTAAAAGAAAGATCAAGTTTGGAAAGATTCCCAAGGAATGTAGGAATAGGAGCGGTTAACCAGTTATGGGAAATATAAAGACCTAGAAGATTAGGCATGATAGGAACTGGTGAACTCAGCATGTTATGTGAGAAGTGAAGGATTCTTAGGGAACTCATGTTTTTTAAAACAGATGGAAATGTGCCTTCAATTGAATTTTTGCTGAGATCAAGGCGTTGGATGTTGGAAAGTGTACTGACATTAAGATGAGGGGAAGATAGATGCGTCTTATGGAGCCCACAATCTGACAAATGCAGCTCTGCTAAAGAAGGTATCATGCTTAGCAGGTTTGCAAAGTTCCATGCCAAACTGACATTAAAAGATGAAAGATCCAGAAATGTTAGGGATGACATGTTTTGAAAAAATCCAGGGAGTGGACCTCCGAAAGAATTGAAGCCAAGATCCAAGTGTTTGATGTTGGAACGTATTCGACTAGAATTAAGAGAAGGACAAAGATCAGCATTGGAAAGTCCACAATGTGACAAACTTAACTCTTTTAAAGAAGGAATCATGTAAAACAACATGCCCCTGTTTTGTGCTCTTCCAAGATCTACCAAACTCAAATCAAGATGCTTAAGTAACGAAAGGCCAAAAGTCCATGCCATATCATCTGCCATCAGCTTTTCATTCCAACTGAGATCAAGAACCTTTAAATTAGAAAGATTTCCAATGTGAGGAGGAATAATACCTTCAAAACCAGCATGGGACAAATTGAGGTAGCTCAGTTGTTTGAAGGATCTGATGAACTTTGGGATCCGACTTCCTTGAAAATCATTCCCACTCAAGTCCAAGTATTTGAGATGCCTCAAATCTTCCAAACAAGAGTCCACCTCATTACTAGCTAAATAGTTGTTGTAGCCTTCAACCCAATCATAGTAATCTCCTCTGAGATGAAGGCTTTCTACCTTCCCAGTGATACCATCACAGTGGATTCCTTCCCACATGCAGCAGTCATTGCCAACCCATGATGACAACATTCCAGAGGGACCTTCAACACTGTCTTTGAACTTGAGAAGAGCAAGTCGTTCTTGCTCAGAGCAAACAGCGAGACTCGTATTTCCATCACCCAAACAAGTAGAAGTATATGTGGCTCCTGCAAACAGCAAAGCACATACAAAAATGAGATGGAGCCCCAAACCCCTCAGATTCCCCATTATCAAAACCCTAACTAAGTTAATTTAGAGATTCGACAAAAAATTGAAGTGGAAGGATGGATGTTTAAGATGAAGTGACAAGTTGTTAAGCTGAAGAAAGTAGTCCATTTATAAAGCCATAAATGAAGACTTTAAGGTAAAGGCGAGACTTGTATTCTTGTGTATATTTGACAAATAAGCATTTACAAGTTTTTTTTTGAAAGAGTTAGAATTTTTTTTTGAAAGAGTAGCATTTACAAGTTGAAACGTCAATGAAGTCAAGTATCAAACAGAATGAAAAACCGATCAAAGCCCACTAACAAGCAGATTTAAAAAATAATAGCTATAAATTTCTTTCAAATTATTTGAATAAATTACCTTTCCAATTAAAATGGATTTTGGCCTTCTAGAAGCTTAGCATCAAGCCTCTAATATTCAGGAACTGCTGCCTTTTAACAATGTTCACACCTGATACAATAGACAGATTAAATTTGTTTATCAGTCTATAATATATCAGACTTAGGAAAGACTTTAAACAAAAAGAATACTCAAAGGCATTCCTTTAAACGCATTTGATATTTTCAAACACATTTGAGATAGCTATTGATTTTAGGTTCCAAATTAAATTTAAATTTATTAGATTTGATAAAACTATTGCTGCATGCTAGAAGCTCATGTCTTTAAGGTTGTTATGCATTTTAGTTGCAAAACGTGCGATCTTTAATGTGTATAAGATGCAACTTCTGTGTTACATTTAAAGAAAGTTGATTACGTGAAAATATAAACTGTACTTTTCTGTCAAAAATGACATTTGATATCATGAAACCTTTTTGAGTTATACTCACATCTATAATGATATTTACTAATTATTATCATGGAAGACTCGGAAATCTGTGGATAACTTGTATTCTTTTGGGCATAGATTATTTGTCTTTTCTATTGATCAATATAAGTGATTTTTTGGGCACATCATTACCCAGGGAAGACGTAAGTGTATTTTTTGTTTTCTTTTTTATCTGCATCAAACCTTGTGAACCGTTTTAATAAAAATAATGTCTTACTTGTGTAAATAATTTTGTAATAAGTACCAGTCAATCATTTATTAACTAAAATAAGAAATTCATCTATATTTGTATATAAACTTTTTATTGTAACCCACTATTGAACCGATAAGAAAAATAAAATTACAAACATGGATTTGTTTCTTCTTGTTAATGGAAATAATAATTTGATGGAAGGAAATGATAAGAGACAACATTATCACATTTACTAAAATTTTTGACGATAAATTTTTACCATTATAGTAAATCAAATAATAAGAAGCTTTGAAATGATGAATCAGTATGAGTTCAACTTATTTTTATCTTATTGTCATCCCATTATATCACTTTGTTTATTTCATCGTGATACCATTCTTCCAAAAGCATTATGTGTTGGTTGATTTGAAAAGTGGTCCCTGAGACGTCAACTTTAATAGAAAATCTGTTAGAATTCTTACAATGACAATTTTGCCCTTTCATTTTGGATGTATATGGTTAAATTACCATAATGCCATAGGATCAAAATGGCAAAAAATCAAAATTATTAAGATATATGAATTGGATGAACCAAGAATTCTTTGAATGCTTATGAAGCATATCCAGAAGGTTGGCTTTAACCCTATAAACAAACCCATCTTCAGTGTCCAAACCTTTTCTCTATGTGATTAATTAAACCAAAATCAGTCTAAAATGACAATTTTTCCCTTTCATATGTTTTTGATAACCTGTAATTACATTCCTTGTTTTAAGTCAGGGAAGATGAAGGTAGTAGTGGTGGTGGTAAGATATTAAAGAACATTTAATAACAAATTCGAAAATATTAAGCACGGGCAAATTGGTCATTTTTTAAAACTTTAACAGATGTACTGTTAAAGTTGATGGTCCAGGGACCAAAAGCGTTATAAAACACTCCAATAAGGACCGGAATTGCAAAAAGATTTCTGTTTGGACATGATCCAAAAAAAACATCTAAACACAATGACAAAAAAATGTACTTTAGTCAATGGAAATTTATGTCCACAATCTAATTATATGTTCTTTATTAGTCCCCACACCACATGTAAGTGTCTTATGTCTCAAGGTTGATGTGACCAACTCAATAGAAGACAAGTTCTATAGCTTTAAGTCAAAACATTCATATTGTATATTAATTACATTTAAATAAAACTATTGTTGCATGCTAGAACTCATGTCTTTAAGGTTTTCATATATTTAGTTGCAACAAGAACGATCTTTAATGTGTATAAGATGCAACATCCATGCTGTCTTACACAGATAGTGGATTACATGAAAGTATATACTGTATTTTTCTGTCAAAATGACACTTGATATCATGAAACCTTTTAGGTTTGCACTCACATCTATAATGGCACTAACTCATTGACATGGAAGATTTGGAAATCAATGGATAATATTTATCCACAGACTTGTATTCTATTGGGCATAGGCTATTTGAATTTTTCTATTGATCAATATAAGTGGTTTTTGGCTAAATCTATTCCCCATGGCAAACGTAAATGTATTTGTTAATTGTTATTTACATGGAATACTTGGAAGTCAATGCACAGTTTGTCACTACAAGAATAATGGGCATTAGCGGCAACATCCACCTTTAGCGGCGACATCCACCTTTAGCGGCGACATAGAACTTTCGCGTTATGTGTCGCTGCTAAAAAGTGGCTGTCGCCGCTAATGGCTATCGACCCCGATCTGCGTCGAAATATGAGGTGAAACCCTAGCCGTTGAGTTTTTCCCTAATCCAAGGATTGAAAATCGATATCGTACATACCAATACCGGCGACACGCGACGGTGTCGCCGCTAATACTCGAAAATTTTGACCGCCAAAGTTTCCCCCCAAAGTTGTTGCCGATAATACTAAAATATTTTGACCATCAAAATATTCTACCTGTCGCCGCTAAAAGTCGTCGCCGCTAATTCTCTTCGCAGATATAACCCCCTTCAGCTCCTTCTTCCCTCTTCTGTGAATTCCTTTCTCTTTGTCACCACCATGCTTCTCTGTCGGATTACACACTACCACATGTTTTCTATATTTTTATTTTAAATTTTGTATGTAGAATGTGTATTTTATATATGTATGTGTATTTATATGTGTATTTATAGGTATTTGTGTATTAGTATATATATATATATATATATATATATATGTGTGTGTGTGTGTGTGTGTGTGTGTGTTTTCATATGTGTATTATGTATGTATTTGTGTATTAGTATGTGTATCATGTATGTATATGTATTTTTTATATGTATGTATATGTTTTTGTATGTGTATTATGTATGTATTTGTGTATGTATGGATGTGATTTTGGTTATATGTTTTTATAACGATTTTATATTTTTATAACAATTTTTATAATTTTATATTGTTTGTTTTGTATATGGAAAGAATGTTTTAAAAAAAATACTAAAAAAAGAGAAAACTACAATTTGCGGCGACACTTTTAATGGCGACGGAAAGTATTAGTGTCGACAAGGTATTAGCGGCGACTATAAGCATTAACAACGACAAATGGGGTATTTGCGACGAACCAACATCGACGACCTTTTCGCGGCGACACGTCGCCGCTACAGGTATTAGCGACGACAATCGGGACCTTTAGCGGCGACGCCCGTCGCCACTAATGGTCATTATTCTTGTAGTGTATGTCCACAAACTAGTAATCTTTCTCGCTCTAGGCTATTTTTTGTGTTCTCTTAAATAAGATTAAATGGTTTTTGGCAAACTCTATTCCTCATGGCATTTACATTCTTTAATTTTATGCTCATTTTATCACCTAAGTTACTTCTTCATCAAATGGCATGAATAAATGAATTGATTTGGGTCATTCTTTATTGGGTAAATGACACAAAAAACACTTTTTTTACAAAGAAATTCGATTTTGACACCATGTTTTATTTTGTGTCAATTTTGACACTGTGTTTTCCATTTTGTTACAATTCTGACCACTTGACCGGTTAACCAGTTTGCATGCTGACGTGCCAGTTTTGATGATGTGACATGCTGACATGATATGCTGATGTGTCAAAATCAATTTTTTTTGAATAAATTACGTGAATGGTCCCTATGGTTTAGGGTAATTTGCGTGTTTGGTCCCTAACTTATTTTTTTTAACTCGGAAGGTTCCTAATGTTTGTTTTTGTTACGCGTTTGGTCCCTGTCTTATTTAAAAAGACTATTTTGCCCTTGATTTTTTAATTTATTTAAATAAATAGACCCCCAACCACACCCCCTCACCTTACATTACATATGCCACCATTTTTCCCTATTCAAATAATAGTTTTTTTAGATAAGATAGGAACCAAACACATAACAAAAACAAACAGTAGGGACCAAACGCGTAACAAAAACAAACTGTAGGGACCTTCCGAGTTAAAAAAAATAAGTTAGGGACCAAGCGCGCAAATCACCCCAAACCATAGGGACCATTCGTGTAATTTACTCATTTTTTTCTCATAAAAAACACCAAGTTTTCATTTTTTTTTTCGATTTTAACACTAAGTTTAATTTTTTCTTTATTTTGTAATAAGTTCTCTTAAATTGTTTATTAACTAAAATCAAATTTTCATCTACGTTTGTAAATAATTTTTTGATAAAACCCACTATTGAACTGATATGAAAATAAAAATACAAACGTTGATTTATCTTTTCTTGTTTAAGTCAATGGAAATAATAAATCAAAGGAATTGATCACATTTAATAATATGTTTTATAATAAACTTGCATGATTTTCAAACAAATCAAATTAAAAGAAGCTTTATAATGGTGAATCAATATTTGTTCAGCTTACCGAACGTAGATTTTTATTAAATGTCAAATTTGCTATTTATTAATTTAATTTTAATATGCCTGAATAAATCATTTTGATCCTATATATAGGCTATAATCAATCAAACAATTAAGACAATATGACATGATAGCATTGTATTTCTGGTCTTATTGTCAAACTATTGAATTACTTTATTCAATTATTCTGAGTTCATTTCATTCTTCCAAATCATAACGTTTTATTTGGTTTTAAGAAACTGATGACCAAGACATCAATTCATTTACACAACAAATAGAAAGTAACCTTGGAAGAATTTGGAGTCAATAAAAAAAATTAATATCCTTTAAATAGTTTCCACAGGATATGTAAATTTCTTAGGCCTCAAATTTCCATTCAATGACTTTGATTCCCACATAAAACTATAAACCTGATTTTGACGTTTACAGAATTAAAAAATTAACTTGCAGAAAAAGAAATTTTTTATTATTCGACTTCAATAAGATTGATGCTTCCAGCTCAACAAAAGATAGGTTCTATAATTTAAAGTCAAGATTTTCATATTGTATTTTTTTGCTTTATTCACAACATTGGCGTACATTTATTTATGTGTTTGACCACAAGGACCGGAATATTTAACACACACACACACACACATATATATATATATATATATATATATATATATATATATATATATATATATATATATATAGGTAAAGGTTCAAATGAGAACCAAAAAGGTTAAGAACCATAAGAACCTCTAATTTTAGATGTTTATAAAGGGTTTAGGGTTTAAGGTTTACGGTTTAGGGTGTTTATAAAGGGTTCAGGGTTTAGGGGTTAGGGTTAAAGGTTTAGGGTTTAAGGTTTAGGGTTTAGGGTGTTTATAAAGGGTCTAGGGTGTTTATAAAGGGTTTAGGGTTTAGGGGTTAGGGTTTAGGGTTTAGGGTTTAAGGTTTAGGGTTACCCTAAACCCTTTATAAACATCTAAAGTTAGAGGTTCTTACGGTTGTTAACCTTTTTTGGTTCAATATATATATATATATATATATATATATATATATATATATATATATATATATATATATATATATATATATATATATATAGGCTTAGGTTATTTTGTTTTTACTAAGTATTGTGTGCAAGAATGCACAGATCTGGACCAACGGATGAAATTAATCAGTGGACATGATTTGAGAGTGTATGATATTACAATGGGATAACATGTACCATATAATCACACAATTTTTAGCAAAATGGTATTTTGGACAAATAACTACATTTATAAAAGGAACTTTTCGAATTTTTATGAATGATTAATTCTCCTAATTTAAAAAAAATCTAAATTTTTTAATTATTCAATTTAAATTTTTACCGATTTTATTCTATCATAATATTTTTAGTTAGAATGATACTTTTTTAGAATTTTATTCTAACAGAATATTATTGAAGAAAAAACAAAATTCTTGAATCAGATGTTGAAAAATAACAAACATTCTAATATATTCTTATACATCCGAACTTAAATATAAATTCATACATATTCTTACAGACTAAAAGTCTTATACATTTTAATATAGTTATAAATATTCTAAAAGAATATCAACAAAAATGAATAACATTCTTAAAAAATATCAGCATTCTACTAGAAACTCTCGTCCTCCATGTTTTCTTCATTTTCCACATCAATGGCAGCCCCTTCAAAACCTAAATCCAAAAAAAAACATAATCAACTTTAAAATAGTATAGCTTTCAGTATATTTCTAACATAATAAAACTATAATTCTAACAAAATGTGTTAGACATTAAAGACTTTTAATTTATTCTAACAGAATGTACTCGAGTCACTTGATTAAGTATTCCCCGAGTCATCTAATCCAAATTTTCGACTTAATCTAATTACAATGACTACATTGTAGCTAACACAGAGGACAATACTTTGGAAAAAGATCAACTTATTACAAGTTAGAATGTGGTAAATATGACAGTTCAAAGATCACAAATGTTTCTGAACAAAGAGTGCTAAAAATACAGCTGTAACATCGCATGTTTGAAGGACTATAACTCAACCAATATTAATCAAATTTAAATGACTTCTGAACCTAACTTGGAGCTAACACAAGGAGAATATGCAGAAACAAATTTCATATCATTCCAAGCTAGCATGAGAGAGATATGATAGCTCAAATATTACAAAAAAAAATTGGCTGAAATATTTGACTCAAGCACTTTAACAAACATTTGGCGGGCAAATCAGATGCACAAATCTTTATACTCCATTTGATGAAACATACAACATATGTAATTAATAAATACATGAATGTGACTAGATTTACAATAAAAAAGATAATACAGTGCATACATGGAAGCCGATTCCTACACAAATCTTTATACTCGATTCGCAAGGCTGGACTGTTTTTCCTCTTTTCAATTGCGATCTTCTCATCAAGGATGAAGTTAAATCAAAGGATAATGAGATTCATGCTTCTGATTCTATCACCAATTCATTACGGAAGTTGTTCATTGATGAACCAGAAGAATCTTCGTGTTCATCATCAGAAGCCGACGAATTGGAAGCTCTACCTTCTGGAACTTTCTATGTGTGGAGGCCTAAGACGGAAAGGGGATCATCACCTGTTATGCGGGTGGAGTAGTTCTACCAGGTCTCTATGTGTGTGTGGGTACTGTATGAGATGAAGAGGGAGCGTACAACCCTAATCTGGTGGGGGGTGAGGTTTTAAAACTGATATCTTTATTTAAAAGGGGATATTATTTAATTGTATCAATTTACCATAATTAATTATAGTATAGATTACTATTATACCGTTATATTTATTATTAACGATTTATTTTTTTTCCTAAATTCCTATTGGTGCATTCATACACATAATAGTTGCTGAAAACATTTGAACGCATTTAATAGAGTTATTTGATTTTCTATTTTTAGTCCAAGGGTAGTTTGGTTTTTTTCGGGTTATTTGAATTTCATTTGAGTTTTTTTTAATTAATAGAGTTATTTGATTATCTGTTTTGGGTCCAAGGGTAGTTTGGCCTTTTTTGGTTATTTGATTTTGTATTTTGAATCCAAGGGTAGTTTAGTGTTTTTGAGTTATTTGAGTTTCATAACATATCTAAACAGATTGAGAGTGAGTGGAAGCAAGGGTATTTTTGTCATTTGCTTTTGTTTCCAAATTTGTTGTTCCAATAATTGAGTTTGAAGAAATGTATAAGTATTTTGACTTATTGTTTGTATTTTTGCATCATATTAGATTGAAAATACATTCAAAGAAATGAGTTCAGGGTATACGATGATATATGCATGTGTCAGCAATTGTACACTTTACAGGAACGAATATGCAGGCACAACAGTGTGTCCCAGTTGTGGTAAATCAAGATGGAAGGTGGATGAAGAAAAAACTAAAGTTTACGAGAATATTCCTACAAAAGTCCTGTGGTACTTTCCAATTATTTTGCGAATGAAACGACTATTTCATTCAAAGACTACTGCAAAAGATTTAACATTTCACACAACCGATAGAAAGGTGGATATTGGCGTTTTACGTCAACCAATAGATTCACCAACATGGGTTGCCATAGATGAGAATTTTCCTGACTTTGCAAGCGAACCAAGAAATTTGCGGCTAGGTATTTTGGCTGACAGGGTTGATGTGAATAGAGGAAATAGAAATCATTGAGTATGGCCTATTTTAACTATCATTTACAACCTTCCACCATGGTTGTGTATGAAGAGAAAGTATTTCATGCTTTTGTTATTGATATCGAGAACACAAAGAAACAATATTGATGTGTTCCTAGCACCTTTGGTTGATGATCTACAGATATTATTTGATAATAGAGTCGAAACATATGATGCATATGCACAAGAAAAGTTTAATTTCAGAAGACAAAACAAGGTGTTCAATGGAAAACAAGAGTTATCACCATCTTCAATACTTATGACTGGGGAGGAAATATATAACAAGGTCAAATTTATAATTAATAAATGGGAAAAAGTATCTAAGGGCAAGAAATCAAAATTCCACCAAGCTTCTACCGAAAGAGGTGGGAAGATAACAAAAGAGAGAAAATCAAAAAGTGGGTATTTCATATGTTAGCCAATAAGATATGACATATCGGAAGAAATTTAATATATGGTTTAGACGGCTTAGGTACTGGCGACATAATTTGATTTCAGATTGTTTAGATTTTATGCACATTACAAAGAATGTGAGAGAGAGTCTAGTTGGAACAATGTTGAACGTTCCGTGGAAGACAAACAATGGTTATAAAGTTCAATTGGATTTGATGTATTATGGGTTAAATATAGAGTTGCATGTTGAGAACTAATGGCCACATCGAACGATTTTTCAATCAATTCAATACAATCTCATTTTGACAGAATGGTGATCAAGATAAGAACTTACCTGGTGGAGAATGATGTTAATCTCATGGTCTTCACTGCCTTATGATCAATGATTCGCCAAGACAATGCATTCTTATGATGGAGAAGATTAGCCGATCGATTAGGGTTCTTATGGTGTTGGTATGGAGAGAAAAGATGAAGTGTCGTTCCCTGAAATCTGATCGCTTATATCAAGTACATCTCTTGGGAAATCCATTAGACCCCTCATGTCTTTGTTATTACAATTAATCCCATCAATTAATGTAAGACATGAATATGGGACCTGATTAGTCATTTAGGCAAACCTTAGGATACAAGTAATAATTACTTTTTATGAACTTAATTAACTACATAAATGGTCCAATGACATATAATTGGATTATTTTCCAACATTCTCCCACCCAGCCTTGAGAACATTTATGTATAAGTTGTAAACGGATAACTTAGAATAGATTAGAAATAGACTTTTATCATACAAATGTTTGTTGTATGATCCATATATTTAGGATCTGATTTCTATCTCTCTGTAACATTTACTTATAAACACAAACACATAACCCTATTGGGTTTTCACGGCTAATAGATATTTCTACTTGGTATCAGAGCCAATTCTAGGGCTCCGAATTCTTTTCTTCCTTCTCTTCACTTCGGCTACTGGTTCTCCATCCAGTACTTGCCATGTCTACCTCTTCTTCTTCAATCAACTCTGCTAAGATTGCCACTGCAATCTCATGCAAACTCACACGTACAAACTTTTTGTTATGGAAGGCCCAAGTAGTCCCGATACTTCGATGTGTCAAATTATTTGGATACCTTGATGGTACCATACCCAAACCTGCAGCCAAAATCACAACCGAAGCAGGCGAAAATGTCGCAGAAGTCGATAATCCTCAGTATGCCCTCTGGTTTGTTCAAGATGAAGCGATCATAGGAGCAATTTTGTCCTCTATGACAGAAGAAGTTCTCGCCCAACTTAAAAGGTGTTCCAATACATCCAATGAAGTTTGGACCTCTTTACAAACGATGTTCTCAGCCCAGCATCGAGGCAACTCCATTCAGATATGAACTCAACTCTCCACAACTAAGAAAGAAGACATGACGGCTTCAGAATTTTATCACAAGATGACCAGTCTTGCTGATACCATGGCCAATATAGGCCATCCAATGACCGATGAAGAAGTTATTGGATACATCCTTGTTGGGCTTGGACCAGGCCACGGTGATTTAGTCACTGCCATCACAGTAATGAGCAATCAAAACTCGGTAACCCTACCTGATTTTTACTCCTATTTAATCACTCATGAGGCACAGACCAGTATGGTGAATAACATGCCCGAGTTCTCAACCTTTGCTAACACTGTGACTCGTCAAGATCAGAATCCCCCACGACGAAACAACAACAATAACTCTTACAATAACAGAGGCAACAATCGTGGTGGAGGCAACAATCGTGGGCATGGACGAGGCAGGGGCAGAGGAAACTGCGGTTTAAGGTGCCAGGTATGTGGGATTCCTGGTCATGGTGCTTTGACTTGTTGCAATCGGTTCAACCATGCTTATCAGAATGAAGACTATCGTGGTGGAAATAGTGCAACCATTGGCATCTACAACACTGATCCCCACTGGTATGTTGATTGTGGAGCAACAAATCATTTGACAAGTGATTTGGATCGTCTCACTGTCCATGACTGCTATCAAGGCAAAGATCAAGTACAAGTTGCTATTGGCACAGGTTTGAATATCTCTCATATTGGTCATTCAAAAATTTCTGGTTTAGGAAAAGCTCTCGCTCTTAAAAACATTCTTAGAGTTCCTCAAATTTCGAAACACCTACTTTCTGCTCATAAACTTGTTTCAGATAATCCTGTTTTTATTGAACTTCATGATCATGCTTTCTTTGTTAAGGACAAAACAATGAAGAAAATCCTCCTGGCCGGTAAAAGCAAAGGCGGTCTGTACTCGGTGCCACTTCGTCACTCACCATCTCATCAAGCATTTGCAAGCTCTCGAGTGACAAGGACAGAATGGCACCAACGGTTGGGACATTCAATTTCAGCAGTCATTAGTTCCATTTTAAAGTCTAATAAATTAGGAGTGTCTTTTGATGTTAATAAACACTTGGTCTGTGATGCATGTCAAAGATCCAAGAGTCATCAGTTACCTTATAAACATTCTTTGCATGTTTCTTCTTTTCCTCTTGAGCTAGTCCACACGGATGTTTGGGGACCAGCTCAAGTTTCTAGTGGCGGTTATAAATATTATGTTAGCTTTGTTGATGATTTTAGCATATTTACTTGGATATATCTTATCATACACAAAACAAATCTTTTACAATTTCCAACACCATGTTGAACGCCTTTTGAACACCAAAATTCGCATGGCGCAATCTGACTGGGGAGGAGAATATCATAGACTTAACAAATATTTTCAAACCATAGGTATCTCACATCGTGTCTCCTGCCCACATACCTCCCAACAAAACGGTATTGCAGAGCGCAAACACCGTCACATAGTTGAAACAGGTTTGGCTCTACTTGCTCACTCTTCACTTCCACTTCGTTTTTGGGATGAAGCCTTTTTAACCGCTTGTTGTCTTATTAATCGTATTCCAAGCCCAACTACTCACAATATTGCTCCAATTACTCGACTGCTTCACATCACTCCGAATTACTCATTTTTAAGGAACTTTGGATGTGCATGTTGGCCAAGTTTACGAAAATATAACTCTCACAAATTAGATTTTCGGTCCAAAATGTGTGTTTTTCTTGGCTATAGCTCTATGCACAAAGGCTACAAATGCCTTGATAGAAGCACTGGCAGAATTTACATCTCTCGTGATGTCATCTTTGACGAATCTCGTTTTCCTTTTGCATCCACATCCAACAATCATACACAAGTCTCATCAAGTGATCTTGTCTGTTTTCCTCCATTAGAACCAGAAATTAATAATGACCATATGAGTAGGTATGATCTCTCTTTGCTATCCCACACTTCTCATGCAG
Source organism: Lactuca sativa (assembly GCF_002870075.4). Lineage (NCBI taxonomy): Eukaryota > Viridiplantae > Streptophyta > Magnoliopsida > Asterales > Asteraceae > Lactuca > Lactuca sativa. The sequence continues at coordinate 302,318,784 of NC_056630.2, read as the reverse complement.
GTGCAAGTTCATCACAAGGCCTTCCCACCGTGATCACTCATCAATCAACTACAGCAGCTCCATCTGCAGCACCCATTATTGTTCCATCACAGCCACCTTCATCGCCACCCTCTCTACCAGCTATGCAGCATGACGAACAAAGTAATCACCCAGCTCCCCCATCTCCAGGTGTCTCGTCTCCGGCAGTCAGCGACCAGCCCTCTCCTTCTCCACCAGGAGTCACTACTAGAGGTCAAGCAGGTATTATATGACCACGGAAATTTACTGATGGCACAGTCCTCTATGATGTCACTAGATGAGCTTTTATGGCTGTTCCTACCAATCATCACAGCGCCTATGCTGATCCGGCATGCCGCCTTGCTATGGAAGATGAATTTTTAGCACTCTAGCAAAATCAAACATGGTCTCTTGTCCCTCGACCATCAGGGGTTAATATAGTGAGCTGTAAATGGATATTTTAAGTTAAAACTAAAGCTGATGGGACTCTTGACAAACGCAAGGCTCGTCTTGTCACTAGAGGTTTTACTCAGCAACATGGAGTGGATTTCCATGACACCTTCAGTCCAGTTGTCAAAGTTGCCACAGTTAGGTTAATTCTTTCCTTGGTTGTCTCCAAATAGTGGCCTCTTCGTCAAATTGATGTTAGTAATGCCTTTCTCCATGGTTTTCTTAATGAAGAAGTATACATGCAACAACCCCCCGGCTTTGAGGACTCTACTAATCCTAGACATGTTTGCAAGCTTCATAAATCCATTTATGGCCTAAAGCAGTCCCCTAGAGCTTGGTTCTCTCGGTTAAGTGAGAAACTATATATCAGTTGGGTTTTGCTTCATCAAAGGCAGACACATCCTTGTTCATATTTCACCATGATCGAGTCACCATTTATATGCTTGTTTACGTCGATGACATTGTCATCACTAGTTCCTCGCCAGTTGCTATTGACAAACTGGTTCATGCTCTAGCGAGTTCCTTTCCCATTAAAGAACTTGGTCGCCTTAGTTACTTCCTTGGACTTGAGGTACTTCACAACTCAGGGGGAATCACACTTCTACAACATCAATATGCCATTGATTTTCTACACCGAGCTCATATGGAGAATTGTAATAGTATCTCAACTCCTATGTCAATAACAGATAAGTTATCCCTCAATCATGGCACACCACTTTCTGAAGAAGATGTGTTCAAATATCGAAGCATGGTGGGTGGATTACAATACCTTACATTAACACGCCCTGATATTTCCTTTGTTGTGAATAAGGTGTGTCAGTTCTTGTCTAAACCCACTGACATTCACTGGGAAGCTATCAAACGTATATTGAGATATGTAAAGGGTACAATTGATACTAGGCTGCATTTTACTCGATCTACCTCAACACTTCTAAGTATTTTTACTGATGCAGATTGGGCAGGGTGTACAGACTATCGACGATCTACTGGTGGTTTTGCAATATTTCTTGGTCCAAACTTAGTATCATGGAGTTCTTCTAAGCAACCAACTGTGGCCCGATCCAGCACTGAAGCTGAGTACAAGGGACTCGCAAATGGTAGTGTAGAAGCTACATGGATTCAGACATTGTTAAGAGAATTAGGAGTACCACAGCCAAGGCCTCCTGTGTTGTGGTGTGACAACCTTGGTGCAACATATTTAACAGCCAATCCTGTTTTTCATGCACGAACGAAGCATATAGAGGTAGATTTTCACTTTGTAAGAGAAAAGGTGGCTATAGGTGCTCTTGATGTTAGATTCATCTCTTCTGGTGATCAACTAGCGGATGGACTCACAAAGTCGATGACTAAGCAAATGTTACAACATATACGACACAATCTAAACCTTGTAGCGGTTAAAATTGAGGGAGAATGTAAACGGATAACTTAGAATAGATTAGAAATAGACTTTTATCATTCAAATGTTTTTTGTATGATCCATATATTTAGGATCTGATTTCTATCTCTCTGTAACATTTACTTATAAATACAAACACATAACCCTATTGGGTTTTCACGACTAACATATATTTCTACTTAAGTTCTAATTATTTTATTTGGCCAAGTTAGCTTCATCGAAAACCCCATAATTATATCAAAGCAAATAGATACAGCCTGAGAAGTCATTTTTGACTTGGGACCCCCATCAATCATACTGTAACGCCCCGTCTCTGGTATGATGCTTCCGTGGCATTTATTTAGAAGTTTTATTGAGGGACTCGGTGAGTCTATGTCCTGACTCGTCGAGTAGGGTTGAGTTTTTGTGCACGTGTTAGTCGCCGACTCGGCGAGTCCATATTGGGGACTCGGCGAGTCTGCCTGCCTGGAAGAAACCCTAAATCCCCGGGTTGCTCACTATTTAAGCCATGCTATGTGCCCCAAACTCGCCTCCTTCACCCTCAGAGAGCTGTGAGAAACCCTAATCCATCCTTTGAGTGATTTAAGTGTTTTTTTGTGGATTTTGAAGGCTTGAAGAGGAAGAAGAAGAAAGGAGCAAGGAGAAGAGGTGTAGAGCAAAGATCCAAGGGCAAAATCAGAGTTCATTAAGGTATTTCTCGGATTCCTTCTGTTTTATGCTTTAAACTTCCATTAGAGCACTCCTAGGGCTAGTTTGATGTATTTTCCAAACCCTATAGTTGTATGGATGCCTTAATAGGTCGAGATATCCTTAGATCTGTTCATTTAGGAGTTGTAGAGCCCGGATCTATTGCCTTTTTGAAGATGCTTTGCATGAGAACCCTAGATCTAGCCTTTATTATGCTTTTTGAGCCATTTTATCTTCATGGATGCATATGGGCACATAAAGATAGAATCTTTACGTGCTAATCGAGCTAAGGGAGCCCATATCTATAAGTTTTATACACTGGATTCAAGCAGAATCGAGTTTAGAGTAGCTGCATGCAAGCGACTCGGCGAGTCGAGTTGCGAGTCCCTGATTTTTCCCTTTTTGAGTGATGCCGAGTGGGGACCAGTGAATAGTAGAGTGAACTCAGCGAGTTGGAGGTCAGACTCAGTAATGGAGGGACTCGACGAGTTGTTCATACAACTCGGCGAGTCCAAGGCAATCTTCTTAGCTCGAAGGGCAACTCGTCGAGTTGTTCATACGACTCGGCGAGTCGGATGCAGATTGCCTGAGTTTTAGAATCAAAAGGGAACTCGTCGAGTTGATGCCATACTCGACGAGTAGCCACGAGTAGGGTTGAGAAGAAAGACTAGAGACTCGGCGAGTTGGCGGCCCAACTCGGCGAGTCAGGTCAACTGTAGGTTGACTTTGACCAGGAGAGTTGACTTTGACCAAGGGTAAAAGAGTCATTTTACCCCAGTGCATTGATTAGCATTTGATTGAGTGTGTTTATGGATTTGTAGCCGGGGAGATACCGGAGCAGCAGCAGTTAGCTTCCAGAGCCATACACACAGCAGCCAGTTCACGAGGTGAGTTTCCTTCCAGTAGGAACGGGTCTAAGGCCTCAATGTCGGCCCGTTCAGTCAGTAGTAGTTTCTGGACTTCGGTCCAACGCAGTAGTTAGTATGTTTGACGCCTCCGTGGCTCAGACATGATTTATGTGTTTATGCTAATTGATATGTTATGCTATGCTGTATTCAGTTAGTCCGGACTTCGGTCCAATGCAGGGGACGGGGTCCCAGTCAGTTTCGGACTCCGGTCTGATGTAGGGGACGGGGCCCCAGTCAGTTTCGGACTTCGGTCCGATGTAGGGGACGGGGTCCCAGTCAGTTTTCGGACTTCGGTCCGATGTAGGGGACGGGGTCCCAGATAGTTAGTCCGGACTCCGGTCCGATGCAGGGGACGGGGTCCCAGTCAGTGGGCAAGGCCCAGTATGTGCTTTATATGTATTGTATGGCATGTGGTAGTTTGGGGGAGCTCACTAAGCTTCGTGCTTACAGTTTCAGTTTTGGTTTCAGGTACTTCCGCAAGCAAAGGGAAGAGCTCGGGATGATGGCATCACACACACCATAGCTTCAGTTCTTGTCCTGGGAGTTGATACAGTTTTCTTAGATATGTTTTGATACAATTATGACTCAGTTTTCTCATAGTATTCTAGTATGGTTTTAGATACATAGTGTATGGTTTTATTTTATAATACTCAGTTTTATGATTTTTGGTTATATTAAAAATGAAATTTTTGGGTCGTATTTTTGGGTCGTTTCAAGTTGGTATCAGAGCCTTGGTTTGAGGGATTCGGATATGCCTTCGGGTGTATCTGAACTCAAACTAAGGAAAAGATGAAAAGATTTTCAAAAAAAAAAAAAGAAAAGAAAAATGTTTTCAAATGGAATTTTGAAAAGCACTTAGAAAGAAAAGAATTTTAAACAAGATAAGGGTGTGGTGCATGCGATCAGCCGAGCTCAAGTAAGTACTCCCAAATTACCCATACAAGTTTCAGTTTCAGTTTTACTTCCAATTTCAGTTTCAGTTTCAGTAGAACAGCATGCTAGTATAGGACTAAGGATCTAGGAGGATGCCTTATGTGCCTGCTATATGTGTTTCAGCTTATTGAGAATCGCATGCTAGTATTGAGTAGACAGCAGTAGGATAGCCTGTTTAGGTTATGCCTGATAGTATGAGCTTAGCATTATATGCTAGTATAGTTTCTCGTTATGAGAATAGTTTTGCCTGAGTATGTTTCCCTTATCCGAATGCTGCTTGCTTTGTGCTTTGTGGGACTCTGAGTGATGAGAGTTAGCCATTAGGTGAATACGTCACACCACATGTGATCAGGGTTGAATAATCTCAGAGTGCTGGATTTAGCCCTATTGCGCAGCTCTTGTTTGAGTCCAACCGTTGTAGGGACGAGTCTTTTACTTGAAGGATTATCTGAGCCTCGTCACATGTGATGGTATTCAGGTGGTGGCTCATCAGCATTACAAGGAGGCCTTCAGCAGCTGAGGATTGGTGGAGTGGAGTCAGAGATTTCCCTAGGGCAAGCCTAAGATGAGAGTAGCAGAGATCAGTAGTAGTAGAAGTGACTTGGTGGAGTCAAGGCAGTTCTTGAGGAAAGTACGGATAGATGTGGAAGGTAGTATGGGCCCGTACTACTGAAAGCAGAGGATCCGTACTCGAATCAAGGAAGGCCGAGACAAGACCAGGAAGCTAGTAGTAATATCAATGATCCCTTGAGATATTTCAGTTTTCTAATGTTGTTATGATGTGTTTCAGAATGGTGGTTTTGCGTCCGAGGACAGCAGCCGACAGTGGAGGTGCCGGGGAGGGATCAGTTGCAGGCTCGGGGAATGAGCGTATGGATGAGCAGACCAGAGAGTTTCTTTCTTCAGAGACCCTCGTATCATTTTAGAGCAGACTCCTGTGATATTCGGTTCGATCAAGGAGGGTATCCTAAAGATGATGGATGAGAGATTGGGCACCTTCCGTGCCGAGGTGGCGGCCATGATGGGGTCGCGTACACTTACATTCAGGGAGTTCAGGGCATGTGGAGCTTCGGAATATCATGGGGCGCGGGACCCCATAGCGAGTACTAGATGGTTGGCGGATGTGGCCAACGCATTCCGCACTAGCAGGTGTCCCGAGGGGGACAAGGTCAGATTGGCGTCCTGTCTTCTGAAGGACAGGGCATGGGATTAGTGGGAGGAGGTCGGACATACCATTGGATATGATGCAACACTGGATACCATGACCTGGGCTGATTTCTCTACCAGGTTCAGGGCGGAGTTTGCACCAGTTATTGAGGTGCAGCAGTTAGCCAGAGAGTTTCAGGACCTCACCCAGACTACAGAGACCGTGGCAGAGATCACCGCCAAGTTTAGGGAGAGGGCTCTTCTTGTTCCTCAGTATGCGGCCGATGAGGAGATGAAGAAGGCCCGTTATCATGAGATGCTGTGGAGCGATATCCGTCAGTTTGTGAGCCGGTCCAGCTGTAAAACGTTGGATGACATGATTGCTAGGGCTCGGGAGAGGGAGATTGATCTCGTGATGGAGAAGAAGAGGAAACCGGAGGCGGTTTCGGGTTCAGGAGGTTCGGGCAAAAAGCCCAAGGTTTCAGATCACAGATCCAGGATTCAGCCGAGCCACAGTCGATGTGGCAAGTGTGGGAGGATGCACGAGGGGGTGTGCAAGGCAGGGAGTTCCGGCTGCTTCAAGTGCGGTCGAACTGGGCATTTGAGCAGGGATTGTACGACCCCTGCTACTGCCATTGCAGCATCAGATCTGATTTGCTTTCAGTGCAATCAGAGGGGACATAAAAAGTCCCAGTGTCCGAGTTTAGCTGCAGCAGGGAAGGTGGCTGCACCTGCCCCTGCTACTTTGAGGATTACAGATGGCCGGCAGGGCCGAGCCGAGGCGCTAGTGGCGAAGAGTAGAGCTTTTCAGATGACAACAGAGGAGGCACGAGCGACTCCTGATGTGGTGACGGGTATGTATTTTCCCTTCATCTCTATTTTTATTGATTGATTGTTGCTTATGATTATGTGTTTTGTATAGGGTCATTCTCTGTGAACGGCATTTCTGCTATGGTGTTATTCGATTTGGGGGCTACTCGATCATTTGTATCACTTGCGCTTAGCAAGAGATTTAGTAGAGCTCCAGGGGAGCTGGATTGTCCACTAGAGGTTGAGATAGCAGATGACAGGACCGTGAGGGTCGCCAGAGTGCATAGAGGTTGTTCTCTTCAGTTGTTCGATGAGCAGTTTTCAGTGGACCTGGTTCCTATTCCCCTGCGAGGGAATAAGGTTATAGTAGGCATGGATTGATTGAGCCCTAATGGGGCGGTGATTGATTATGAGCAGCAGTTAGTGAGGGTTCGCACTCCCAGTGGGGGAGAGTTAGTGATTCAGGGTGAGAGGCGCTATTTTCAGCAGGGTTGCGCCGGATACATAGCTTATGTTGTAGATGCCCGGGAGAAGGGTAAGGTGGCAGTAGATGATGTTCCGGTAGTGCGAGACTACCCGGATGTATTTCCCGAGGATTTACCGGGAATACCTCTTGAGAGGCAGGTTGAGTTTAGGATCGACCTGATTCCTGGTGCGGCTCCGATAGCCAAGGCACCGTATTGCCTAGCTCCCCCTGAGATGCAGGAGTTGTCTACGCAGCTGCAGGAGCTGCGAGACAAGGGTTTCATTCGGCCGAGCAGTTCGCCTTGGGGAGCGCCGATCCTGTTTGTGAGGAAGAAGGATGGGTCGCATCGTATGTGTATAGATTACCGGGAGTTGAATAAGGTAACGGTGAAGAACCGTTACCCACTTCCGAGGATAGATGATTTGTTTGATCAGCTTCAGGGAGCATCTTGGTTCTCCAAGATCGATCTACGCTCCGGGTATCATCAGATGCGGGTTAGGGATGAGGATGTGTAGAAGACTGCTTTCAGGACCAGGTATGGTCATTATGAGTTTGTGGTGATGCCATTTGGGCTCACCAATGCTCCAGCCGCGTTCATGGATCTCATGAATCGCGTGTGCAGGCCGATGCTGGATCGGTCAGTGATAGTATTCATAGATGATATCTTGGTGTATTCCAAGACGCAGGAGCAGCACGAGGAGCACCTGAGGGAGGTGCTAGAAGTTTTGAGGAGGGAGAGACTTTTCACAAAGTTCTCCAAGTGTGAGTTCTGGTTGCGCGAGGTGCAGTTTCTCGGTCACCTCGTCAACCAGAAGGGGATTTTGGTGGATCCGGCCAAGATAGAGGCCGTGATGCAGTGGGAGGTCCCGAAGTCTCCATCTGAGATTCGGAGCTTCCTAGGGCTGGCAGGGTATTATCGGAGGTTCATTCAGGATTTCTCCAAGATAGCAGTGCCACTCACCCGACTGACCAAGAAGTCGGTGGTATTTCGTTGGGGGCCTGAGCAGCAGACAGCATTCGAGACCCTCAGACAGAGGTTATGCGAGGCTCCGATCGTTACCTTGCCAGAGGGAGTAGAGGACTTCATAGTCTACTGTGATGCCTCGATCACAGGTATGGGAGCAGTGTTGATGCAGCGAGGCCATGTGATAGCTTACGCCTCGAGGCAGTTGAAGCCTCACGAGGCTAATTATCCTACCCATGATTTAGAGTTGGGGGCGGTTGTGTTTGCCCTCAAGATTTGGAGACATTATCTTTATGGGGTCCGTTGTACTATCTACACGGATCACAAGAGTTTGAGGTACCTTATGGATCAGCCGAGTCTGAACATGAGGCAGAGGAGGTGGTTGGATGTGCTAAAGGATTATGATTGTGAGATCCTTTACCATCTAGGGAAGGCCAACGTGGTGGCCGATGCTCTAAGCCGCAAGGTGTCGGCAACCCCTATCAGAGATTTGTGTTTGAGGATGACAGTGATTACTCCGTTGTTGGAACAGATCAGGGAGGCTCAGGTTGAGGGCCTCAAGGAGGAGAGGCAAACGTGTGAGAGAATAGTGGGCCGAGTATCATCGTTTGATTATGATAGTCGGGGATTGCTGACACTTCATGGGAGAGTGTGGGTACCGTACTGGGGTGGGGTACGGCAGGTGTTGATGGATGAGGCTCATAAGTCTCGATTTTCTATCCACCCAGGGGCGACGAAGATCTATAGAGATCTTCGACCCGATTATTGGTGGCCCTGCATGAAGCAGGATGTTGCTTGGTATGTTGAAAGGTGCCTGACCTGCAGGAAGGTCAAGGCGGAGCACCAGAGACCTCACGGCAAGATGCAGCCGTTAGACATTCCCGTGTGGAAATGGGAGGACATCACCATGGATTTTGTCACCAAGCTTTCCAGGACCGCACGAGGAGTGGAATCGATATGGGTAGTAGTGGATCGGTTGACGAAGAGTGCTCATTTTATCCCGATCCAGGAGAGTATATCGGCAGAAAAGTTAGCCGATATCTATGTGCGTGAGATCGTGGCACGTCATGGAGTGCCGGTATCGGTGGTGTCAGATCGAGATGTCCGTTTTACATCCAGATTCTGGAAGCGGTTTCACGACGAGATGGGTACTCGTCTTCATTTCAGCACCGCTTTCCACCCTCAGACGGACGGGCAGAGCGAGAGGACGATTCAGACTCTAGAGGACATGCTCAGGGCATGTGTTCTAGACTTCGATGGCAGTTGGGATACGTATCTTCCGTTAGCGGAATTTTCGTATAACAACAGTTATCATGCGAGCATTGATCGACCTCCCTTTGAGATGCTTTATGGGAGGAAGTGTAGGACCCCGATTTGTTGGGGCGAGGTCGGTCAGCGGGTCATTGGGAGCACAGAGGTGGTGCTGAAGACGACCGAGTTGATTCAGCAGGTCCGTAGTAGACTGCAGACTGCGCAGAGTCGGCAGAAGAGCTACGCCGACAGGAGGCGTTCAGACTTGGAGTTCCGGGTGGGCGATATGGTCCTTCTGAAGGTCTCACCTTGGAAGGGTGTCATCAGGTTTCGTAAGAGGGGCAAGCTGGGCCCCAGGTTCATTGGTCCTTTCAGGGTTTTGGCCCAGGTGGGTCGGGTTGCTTATCGATTGGATCTTCCGGTAGAGCTTAGCCAGATCCACAACACTTTCCATGTGTCTCAGTTGAGGAAGTGTTTGGTGGATGAGTCAGCAGTTGTTCCCTTAGAGGATATTCAGGTTGATAGCAGCCTGAATTATATTGAGAGGCCGGTCGCAATTCTGGATCGGAAGACAAAGACCTTAAGGAACAAGGCAATTCAGTTAGTGAAGGTGCAGTGGCAGCACTAGAAGGGGTCTGAATGGACGTGGGAGGCTGAGGAAGAAATGAGAGAGCATTACCCGGAGTTATTTGCAGATTCAGCTGCAGCATACTTCGAGGACGAAGTCTGAGACAAGTGGGGGAGAATTGTAACGCCCCGTCTCTGGTATGTTGCTTCTGTGGCATTTATTTAGAAGTTTTATTTAGGGACTCGGCGAGTCTATGGCTTGACTCGTCGAGTAGGGTCGAGTTTTTGTGCATGTGTTAGTTGCCAACTCGGCGAGTCCATATTCGGGACTCGGCGAGTCTGCCTGCCTGGAAGAAACCCTAAATCCCTGGGTTGCTCACTATTTAAGCCATGCTATGTGCCCCAAACTCGCCTCCTTCACCCTCAGAGAGCTGTGAGAAACCCTAATCCATACTTTGAGTGATTTAAGTATTTTTTTGTGGATTTTGAAGGCTTGAAGAGGAAGAAGAAGAAAGGAGCAAGGAGAAGAGGTGTAGAGCAAAGATCCAAGGGCAAAATCAGAGTTCATTAAGGTATTTCTCGGATTCCTTCTGTTTTATGCTTTAAACTTCCATTAGAGCACTCCTAGGGCTAGTTTGATGTATTTTCCAAACCCTATAGTTGTATGGATGCCTTAATAGGTCGAGATATCCTTAGATCTGTTCATTTAGGAGTTGTAGAGCTCGGATCTATTGCCTTTTTGAAGATGCTTTGCATGAGAACCCTAGATCTAGCCTTTATTATGCTTTTTGAGCCATTTTATCTTCATGGATGCATATGGGCACGTAAAGATAGAATCTTTACGTGCTAATCGAGCTAAGGGAGCCCAGATCTATAAGTTTTATACACTGGATTCAAGCAGAATCGAGTTTAGAGTAGCTGCATGCAAGCGACTCGGCGAGTCGGAAGAACGACTTGGCGAGTCGAGTCGCGAGTCCCCGATTTTTCCCTTTTTGAGTGATGCCGAGTGGGGACCAGTGAATAGTAAAGTGAACTCAGCGAGTTGGAGGTCAGACTCAGTAATGGAGGGACTCGACGAGTTGTTCATACAACTCGGCGAGTCCAAGGCAATCTTCTTAGCTCGAAGGGCAACTCGTCGAGTTGTTCATACGACTCGGCGAGTCGGATGCAGATTGCCTGAGTTTTAGAATCAAAAGGGAACTCGTCGAGTTGATGCCATACTCGACGAGTAGCCACGAGTAGGGTTGAGAAGAGAGACTAGAGACTCGGCGAGTTGGCAGCCCAACTCGGTGAGTCAGGTTAACTGTAGGTTGACTTTGACCAGGAGAGTTGACTTTGACCAAGGGTAAAAGAGTCATTTTACCCCAGTGCAGTGATTAGCATTTGATTGAGTGTGTTTATGGATTTGTAGCCGGGGAGATACCGGAGCAGCAGCAGTTAGCTTCCAGAGCCATACACACAGCAGCCCGTTCACGAGGTGAGTTTCCTTCCAGTAGGAACGGATCTAAGGCCTCAATGTCGGCCCGTTCAGTCAGTAGTAGTTTCAGGACTTCGGTCCAACGCAGTAGTTAGTATGTTTGACGCCTCCGTGGCTCAGACAGGATTTATGTGTTTATGCTAATTGATATGTTATGCTATGCTGTGTTCAGTTAGTCCGGATTTCGGTCCGATGCAGGGGACGGGGTCCCAGTCAGTTTCGGACTTCGATCCGATGTAGGGGACGGGGTCCCAGTCAGTTTTCGGACTTCGGTCCGATGTAGGGGACGGGGTCCCAGATAGTTAGTCCGGACTCCGGTCCGATGCAGGGGACGGGGTCCCAGTCAGTGGGCAAGGCCCAGTATGTGTTTTATATGTATTGTATGACATGTGGTAGTTTGGGGGAGCTCACTTTGCTTCGTGCTTACATTTTCAGTTTTGGTTTCAGGTACTTCCACAAGTTAAGGGAAGAGATCGGGATGATGGCATCGCACACACCACAGCTTCAGTTCTTGTCCTGGGAGTTGATACAGTTTCTTAGATATGTTTTGATACAGTTATGACTCAGTTTTCTCACAGTATTTTAGTATGGTTTTAGATACATAGTGTATGGTTTTATTATATGATACTCAGTTTTATGATTTTTGGTTATATTAAAAATGAAATTTTTGGGTCGTTTCACATACTTTGATACTTCTTAAGGAGTATAATGATTAAATTAAGCCAAAATCGCATTTAACTTATGGATTTTTTCATTTGTCTGTAAGATAACTTAGTGTGCACAGAATAATGATAGACAAACTAATCTTTATGGGAACGCATATTAGGGAGAATCTTAATCATCGAAACTCATGATGAAAACATTATGCTATATATCACTGTATATAAGCTCTTCTATTAAACCAATTAGGATGATATTTTGGTTGAAGGCTTGTTGTAAAATGATCCGCTAGCATATATTATAAATTCATTTGTCTGATACAAACACTTTATTCCTCCAAAATCACCTTATATTTAATTATTAGGTATCGACACAAAACTCAATTTTACTCAAATTGTTACTATTCGAATAACGTAAGACTGTGTAATTATCACACTCATTTCTTAATGGCCTTTAAATAGAGTTTTTAGTTATGAGTCATTAATTAGTTTTTTTAACAATATTATATGACACGTCTTATAATGTGCTGCACCATGTTCTGTCATTATTGTTGAAATTGTCGTCGGTTATTATTACGACTCCTCCACAAAATTAGCCTTACTGATAACATAAGAGTATATCCTAATTTTAACTTATCATTAATACCAAAACCACTATAATGGTCAGTGTGAGTAAGGCAGAGTATTGTTGCAAGCATTATTAATTCCTTCCACTCAACTTGAGGTATATTAGGCTACCAAATTTATGATAAAATTGTTGTACTCATAACTTCATCTAATTTGGATACCACTGGCAAGATTATATTTAATTTCTCTCTAAATATCATGAGCTACAATAAGAGTGACAATGATTTATGGGAAATTTTCTTTCTTTAGGTATATCATGAATACATTTTCAAAAACAAGAATCATTCTCATTCAAAAAATAATTATTTTTATTGGACTGCCTAGGCTATCTTAACCAACTTAACATTTATTAAGTTCATTGAGTTTCAATATCAAACTCTTAGGTGGGAAAACTAATGTGATATTTTATTTCCCTGAATGCTCGTTACACTTATTATTATGACATATTAATTATAGATTTAAGTCTTTAAGTGGTATCTTATTTGAAATGGGCATGTTTAATTTAAGTGTGCCTTTACGAACCTCTTAACTTTGCGCCTTAATATTTTAATTACTCCTACTGATGTTGGGCTTCTTAGGAAGTAGTAACATCTTATCTTAATTATATTAGTATGAAAAATAGGTAATTCAATTCAATACCAAAGTGAATGGTCCAAATATCCAATAAAGAAACAGCTTATTGTCATTTGATTAAGTTTTTATTAATGATCGGTAATATGTTTATAACTTCGGCTAGACATCCTTACACCCAAATACTTTACAAATTAATGTTTCTATAAGATATGTAGATAGCTGACATCAATGTCGTTATCCATAAATTTAGAGATTGATACTCTCATACTTAGTGTATTTGACAACAACCTAACGTTCTTTACGATAATTAATGAAAGATCGTAGATGTTGACCACTGCTTGTATGTCAATCTCAAGATTCACCTAGCTTATTATATGTAATCACTCTTGGCTTTCGTTAAAATCAAGATTTTGATTAGCCTTTACATATATAAAAAAAACATAGGTGACTAAGACTTCATATTAGTTAGGTCTAAATACAAGTACATGAATAATCATAATGTTAATGATTAATTCAAGACTATAAATATCCGCAGGAAAAGGTCTACAAAGATTAATAAGGATCAATTTTGTAATCCGTTACAATGTGTGAGATTTTTCTCATTTCCTTTGGATTTTTTTTTTCAATACACTCTATACATTTTCAGAATTTTGTGAAAATATATTTGATTGAAACTTCATAACTTAGATGATATTCACACCATATCTTAGATGAAGTCTATGTATATTGTTTTCTGCAAAAAAAAAAAATAATAATAAATAAATTAAATTAAATTGGATTATGAAAAAAACTTAATGATAATAGAGATTCCATAATTTGGTTATCTATTCATATAGAAGTGCCCCCTTTAGCTAACCCCTGTTAGAATTCGGAATATGCAATCGATAATAATCTTATTATCGATAATAATCTTATTGTATCCATGAGTAGATGACAAAATATCATCATTTAGTTATAGATACATATCAAAATTTCGAATCATATAGAAACTTCATAATAAAATGTAAATATTTATCATAAATGAAAACTTATCAACCATGTATTAGCAAGAAATTTAATTTTATGTCTCAACATTACCATTATTCAAAAGCTTATTTCCTTTTCCTTTAGGTAGTCTATTCACAAGACATTTTCTAATAGTCAAATGTGAATTTTTGACTTCTTTGAAATAAGTTAGTACTTGTACCACCTATATGGAGCATCTTGTTTTTAACTTTATTACGACATTTGTTTCTTTATATATCGTATTCACATGATAAAGGGTTAATTTATTTCAATTTCTCATTATGCATATTATGGTAGATGGTTCAAAGACCAAATCATGCTAAAAGAAACAAAAGAAACATTAGAATGAGATAAATTAAAGCTTAGCAAATTATCATATTACAAATCAGTTTATACCAATTGATAATACACAATACCAGATAGTTAATTGGTATTACTTGATGGTAGACATTAAAATGGGTTTTAAACCAAAGGTATTAATGAATTAGTTCGGGACATACGCATAATGTAAGGGTCATGAGTGAATTCATTACCTATTACCAACACCAAAATAATAGGCAAAATAGTTAAAACGTCCAACAATTAGCTTCACGTTGGCTAATGCTAATTATTGAACATGATAACTTTTTTAGAATTAAATTATGCAGCCATAGCGTTGCACAACACCTTTGGGCTGAAATGCAATACTATGCGATAATGCTTTTACTTAATTGGTTTTGACCAACAACCAAATATTTAAGGCATCCTTAAACTTATAGTACGCTACATATATACTACACACCACTGTTGGGCAGAAGTGCAATATATACGCAAATTATGCTATAATTAACTATATGAGTGATTCTCTAAATAGCCTTTGGGTTCTCTAGATAACAACTCTTACAGTTTTATAACGTGGTGTTTAATAAACTCAAATGTTCAACTCAAACAACCTTTCTTTGGTCCAGCAACTTAAGTTCAACATGTTAGGTTACCACTTATCTACTTATTTAGATTCATTTAATCTTATAATGGTTTTATTGTTAAACTGGTTCATACCCAAATAATAAATTAGTATTAAAAAAAATGATTTCAATATTATCGATTTCATATGTTTAATCCCTTCACTTTAATGGACTTGTTAACCAAAGAAATCTATAATACACTACCGACTTAAGTTGCATGGTTGAATTGATCAACCAAAAGTCAATGGTCTTATGTACTCAGAAGGGATAGACAATTGGATTTTAGTCACCACCAAATAGATATTAAAATCATACGAAGAATATGTTGTTTAACAATTAGGATTGAATGACTGAAAAGTATCAAGACACAATTAAGAGGGTTTCTATTTTAAAAGTTTGGTTATTGCATCATCATTACTCGAATGAGACGCGAACCTCACAAATAAATCAACTGAATCACCATGGTAATTTAATAATTTAATTCATCAATTACATTATTAGGCATCAATTATAACCAAATTGGGCATGACCGAAAAATGATTAAACTAAAAGCAATGGCATGAATCTGCTCGTTAAACAAATTCATCCCACTGGACATGAAAATTATCAAAATATAATGTAATTGATTAATCAACTTCAGCCTTGGGTTGGATACAAAAGAAAAGCACACCACACGACTACTTTGTAGATTAAAAAATTGTTTCCAACATGTTTTGAAAATTATCAACACATAATATAGTGGGTGTGTGTACGCATAAATTAGGCATCCATATTTTTAATTAGTGGATTGGAAACTATCAATCGACGAACATTATTACTGTTCGTTCAGCCACCGAAGCAAATAGGCCAAACTTTAAAGTGTTAACTGTATATAATATTATTTGCCGTTTCATTAACTTGTACAATCATACCAACAATTTTCGATGGATATGATAACGGAATCAAAAACGACGAAATTTAATTTTAGTTCTTCAATCGATTCTATTAAAAGGATTGTGATGCCACTGATTTTTACATCTCGAATGCTAACGTATACAATGGACTTTAATTACACCACTGATATGCATTAAAACCAATTGTATCCTTAACGTGAGTAGTGGTTTCAAGAATTTCAATATTAAAAAAAAAAAAAAAAAAAAAAAAAAAAAAAAAAAAAAAAAAAAAGGATAGATTTTGATGTTTCCGGATTCAATTCTTTTGGTTCATTGATTCCCAAGGAATTAGAAGGAAAAGGAATTTAAAATCCTTGCAAAGGGTGTTTGGATTACCAAAGAAAACGAAAAAAAAATGAAAGAAATCTCTCTTCTTTTTATTTGTTTGACTTTACTTTAGTTTACTTTGGTAATTGCCCCAAAGGCCAAATCAGAAGAGATCCATCTCCCAAAAAAACTCACCTGTTCTCTTGATCTCTACATTGTCTGACGCTCTTCCGTCTCTGATCTCACCGAATCTCGCCACTGGCCGATGTTCTGCGCCAGTGATCTTGCTGTCACCGTCTCCCTCGATGTATTTCTCTCCTGCTCTCACTCTCCCCGGTTTTCAACAATCAATTGAGAAAACAATGACATTTCTGGGAACACCCAAAAAGATAACTACAGAATTCTTCTTACCAATTTAACCAAAACAACCTAATATTCTCCCTAAAATCTATCTTTACTGAATTTAACTCATAAACCAATGTCAATTGAAGTAATTTTTACCAACAAAAAGCAAATGTTTTGAGCAGGGAAACCCTAGAAAATGAACCGACAAATTGATGTTAAACCTCTGCAACAGTTTGTTTTTTTGAAATAGATTTAAGTCTTGACCAAAAGAACTCAAGGTTAAGTAGGTATTTCCTTTTTTAAAGCTTCATTACGATTATGCACTGTATACAGAGCTAAATTTTCATATGTTTTGTTGCTAGGGTTCATTTTTAATTTGTGTTTAAGCTAAAATGTTTGGTAACTAGTAATTATTTCTGTAAGGGTTTAAGTTAGAGTTTGTTGAAGACCAATATGCTTAAGTTAAAATGTTTTCATTTTTTTTTCTTTGTGCTTTTGATCTAGTTAATTGGAATTTGTCCTTCTCTAATTCTTTTTTTCTTCTTTAACAGGTTCCTGCTACCACGTCACCCAACGACTATGGAGAATCTCCCAGGTGAAATTTTATCAGACGTATTCATACGGTTATTGGCCAAACAACTTGCTCAAATGAGATGCGTCTATAAATCTTGGAATGCTCTCTTGTCTGAATCATCCTTTATAAAATCCCACCCTCGTCATTCTACCCATAACAACAATGATATTCTCTTGTTCTTCCATTGTTCATTTGTCGATGATCTATTCATAAGACGCCACTCTTGTTCACCTGATATCGAACTCACTCGTTTTTACAAACTTCCGGTTAATACCCAATTTGAAAGCAGTAGTTACACTGTCGTCGGATCTGTGAATGGCCTAATATGCTTTTATTACAAATCATACAATGATGATTATCTCATTCATATTTGGAACCCTTCTCTCTCCGCTGTATTAGCTCTCCCCCCATCTTCATTGTCCACTCCTATGTCAAAAAAAATCTATTTAAGATTTGGATTTGATCCCAAAACCGATGATTACAAAGTTGCTAAGTTTACAAGCCTTTTCCAACATCCAACGAGGTAGCGAAAGGTGAGGATTATAGCATGAGAAAGGGTTCATGGGAGTTGATAAGTCAAAGGCTTCCACCGTATGTCATTTCCAATCAAAACAAAGTTGATTTAGATGACATTGACAGCTATCTTCATTGGCTTTCTTATATTGATAAGGAGATGAAAGCATGTACAATAGTCGCATTTGTAGGAGTTTTGTTTGGAAAACTTTGTGTGATGTCAAGAGGCAAAGGTGGTAAATGTGAGGTGTGGGTGATGGAGGAGTATAGGGTGGCTGCATCATGGAGGAGTATAGGTGTGGGTCAAAACCAGTGATTTTCAAATATAATTGTTGTTTTTTCTATCTTATAACTAGAAGTGTTTTGTGGGTTTTATGGTTTGATGCGATGGTTATTCAACTATATCTTAGGCCGGTTGCATGAGCAACCTGGTTGTACATAAGCTATGCTTAAAAGAAAACAAGTGGATCTGTAGATTCGATATTTTGAGTTTTAATGCATTACGTCATATAATATGTTGACATGTTGAACGTTGAATGTTGAGATTGCTCCAAATAAGTGAGGTAGAATAAAGGATAAATTAATGCATAACGTCTATGAAACCCCTTATACCCTTCTCTTGAATGGTGAAAGAAATAATAGAAGCCAGAGTGGACTAAGGAGTATGGGGTGGCTGAATTATTCCATTTGGATACGCATTACAAATTAAGTTTATGTTTGAAAGGTATAAAAGTCATCTAGCTATGCATTATCCAGTAAATTATTCAAGTATATGTCTTCTGAGCGGGAAAGAACTAAGATTGTTGTGTATGGTGACAATTTTGTTTAGGTTGTGATGCGAATAGAGAAGAGGGGACCACAGTAAATGTCACACCTAAATCGTTATTGGTGTATTCTAGAAAGGGACCAGGGGTAAAAAGGGGAAAGACTATCATTAGTTAGTTATGTAGAGAGGAGAATATATAGAGAGAGAATAAGGAAGTATGAGGTCATGTTTTTGTTGTTACGATTGTATTGGCTCCTGAAGATTTGTTTCAGTGAGAGAGGGATCATTCTCTGGGCAATCTTCGGATTGAATTATCAATACAAGTTCATTCTCCTTTCATTCATTTCATCATTCATCTGTTTCTTATTTCATTTACAATTCATATTTCCATCAGGTTGCACCCAGTATCAGCTTTTTTAGCATCTGTTGGAAAGTGAATGCTCAAAAGGAGAAAACGATATTATAATTGCACATTTGTTACTATGCTAATATGAATTGAGGATTAAGCTTTTAGTTTCTAAATCACAAACTGTGTTTGCTGCCTTTCTTAATCTGTTTGAATACGAAATCAGGCCTGTTTTTGTATTTGATTTCATTGTTGATGTGAGCTTTTGGTTGATTTTGGTTTTTGTTAGAATTGTCTTTCTTTTTGTTTGTTCATCTGTTAGATATGAGGTATTCTAAGAAGGGTAAAACCAGAGAGGAAAACTTTGTATTTTATTTCATGAAAGGATGAATTCACCGGAACAATATTTATAGCTAATGCGGTTTGTCTCAGAGATTTCTTATTAAACCACAACCTAACATCTAAAATTAAAGAGTTAAAACTATTGGGGATAAAGAAAGATACTAAGGAGTCTCACTCGAATATGTAGTTTATCTTCAAGGTCTTCTCTGTTATCTCAATTAGACGGAAAATGATCAATATCTCATGATTCTAGTACAATGATGAAAACAAAAAACTACATACTTGAAGAAATCGATTGCTGATTTGATGAAGAAGAGCCCGCTATTAGAGTTATACTTCAATTGATCTGTTGATTGCCTTCAATTAGGATGGGTTAATAGATTGATGGCGTTCTTGATTATTTCCTGGTGTGATTGATGGTGTTCTTGATGATTTCCCGGTGTGCGGTTGACAGAACACAGGGATGTGTTCTCATGAATAGAGAAGAAGGCAACCACGATTCAATTTTCTGATAACCTATATATATTTATGCACAGGGACCAACTTCGCCCATCATAAAGATTGGAGGACCTGTTTGTAAATGTGGGAAAATCAATAAGATAAACAATTAGATTAGTTAAAATAAAACTTATATAATAATGATATAAATAGTTTAGGCGAGATTATTATGATAATTCTTACATTCTCCCACTTGGCCGTATAATTATCTATATCAAATAAGTTGGCCATTTATCAATCCATTTAGGATATATATTTGGCAAAAACATTGAGGCAAAAAGATACAATCATACACACCTTAAAAGACATGAGATCCCCATCGATTATACCTCAACACTTTCACAAAATATAACTTAAGGTTTTATGGTTATCATATCTGCTCCATAAAAATTAACGTTAACATGAATTTGTTGAGCAAAATAAATAAATCATGTGAAAGATAGAACTGTAAGCGCTTATATGTAGTAGTGCATAGTATTATGTGACATTAAGCGAGATTTCCTCTTAGGCTCATTCTCGCTACATGCTCAATAAAAGTCTTAGGTGGTAGTCCTTTAGTAGGTGAATCCGCCAACATGTCACTCGTATTAATATACTCCATGCTTATGTAATTTTCTTCCACTCTTTCTCGAACAAATAGGTATTTAGTATCGAGATACAATCCAGCACCGGTTGAACTATTGTTGTTAGAGAAACTAACAACAACACTATTGTCACAATAAAACTTCAGTGGTCTTGTAATGTTGTCACCAATTTTGAGCCCACCAATAAGATTTCGCAGCAACATAGCATGACATGTGGCATGATAACATGCTACATATTCAGCCATCATAGTTGAAGTAGTAGTGAGCTCTTGCTTGCGACTCCTCCAAGATATAGGTCCACCTGAAAGCAAGAATATGTACCCTCCAGTTGATTTTTTATCATCTTTGCATTTAGAAAAGTCAGAATCTGAGTATCCCACGACCTCTAGAATATTTGATCTTTTATAAGTGAGCATGTATTCCTTAGTTCCTTGTAAGTAACGCAATACCTTCTTGGCTGCTTTCCAATGGTCTAATCCCTGGTTTGATTGATAACGACCAAGCATACCAGTGATGTAAGCAATACCGGGTCGAGTACAGACTTAAGCATACATTAAGCTCCCAACAACCAAAGCATGTAGTATAAGCTTCATTTGAACACGTTCAGCTTCCGTGTTGGGGCATTGATAAGAGCCAAATTTATCACCTTTTACAACAGGGGCAACAGTAGGTGCACAATTTTGCATATTGTACTTATTAAGAACCCTATCTATGTAGGCCTTTTGAGACAATCCCAAAGTCCCACTTCCTCTGTCTCGATGAATTTCTATACCAATCACATAAGCAGCTTCACCGAGATCTTTCATGTCAAATTTACTTGATAGGAAGCATTTGGTCTCAAATAACATGTCTTGCTACTACTAGCAATGATTATATCGTCGACATATAAAACCAAGATTGTAAAATCTCTCTCACTGTTCTTATAGTATATACACTGATCCACTAGGTTTTTAATAAAATTGAAGCGTTTCATGACTTAATCAAATTTTAAGTACCATTGACGGGAAGCCTGCTTCAGCCCATAGATTGACTTCTTTAATTTACATACGAGATGTTCTTTACCCTTGTCCTTATAACCTTCGGGTTGCACCATATATACATCTTCGTACAAATTGTCGTTTAGGAAGGCAGTCTTGATATCCATTTGATGTAGCTCTAGATCAAAGTGAGCTGTAAGTGCTAACACAATTCTTAATGATTCCTTTCTTGATACAAGCAAAAAGGTTTCTTTATAATCAATGCCTTCCTTTTGAGTAAATAGCCACTAATCGAGCCTTAAAGCGTTCAATGTTTCCATTTGGGTTTAATTTTGTTTTAAAAACCCACTTGCAACCCACAACTTTAGTGCCCTTAGGTAATTCTGCAAGTTCCCAAACGTCATTTGTACGCATGGAGCTCAATTCGTCATTCATGGCTTCAATCCATTTATGTGAATAATCACTATTCATGGCCTCGTTATATGAGGTTGGATCTTCAATTTGACCTAAGTCATAGTCAACCTCATTCAAGTAGGTGACAAAGTCTCATAATTCACGGGTCGTCTTTCTCTTCGTGACCTCCTCAGTGGTTGTTGAGTTTCTTCAACGGTCTCATCATTATGTGGGATTTTGTGATGTAATGGTTTAGGTTCTATTGGACCAACAACATCCTCATGTTGAGGTGTTGGTGTTGTTGTTGGTGTGGATTCTTGAACAGTTATAGGTATCGACACCAAGATATTAGGTGTTTGATTTGCTGTTGATTCCTTTCTAAGTTCAAGGATCTTTGAACTATTGCTCCCACTATTGTCTCCGTTCTCTAGAAACTCGGCGCATCGGGTCTCCACTATTCTAGTGGTATGTGTAGGGGCATAAAACCGGTAACCCTTAGACCTCTCAAGGTAACCCACAAAATAACAAGATATTGTCTTTAAGTCCAGTTTCTTAATTTGTGGGTTATAGACCTTAATCTCAGCCAGACAACCCTAAACCTTTAGATAATTTAATTTGGGTTTCCTACCCGTCCATTTTTCATAAGGTGTTTTAGGGACGGATTTTGATGGAACACGGTTTAAGATGTGTACGGCTGTTTTTAACGCGTCGGTCCATAGGAATTCCGGAAGACTTGAGTTTGCAATCATGCTACGCACCATATCCATAAGGGTGCGATTGCGTCTTTCTGCAACTTCATTTTGTTGAGGGGTACCTGGCATGGTGAATTGATTTACTATGCCATGAGATTTACAAAAATCAGCAAACAGTCCGGGGCTTTGACCAACATCTGTATGTCGACCATAATACTCTCCACCCCTATCCGATCTTACCACTTTTATTTTACAATTAAGTTGATTTTCAACCTCAGCTTTAAAGGTTTTAAACATTTCAAGTGATTCGGATTTTTCATTAATTAAGTACAAGTAGGTATAACGTGAATGATCGTCGATGAAAGTAATAAAAGATTTATATCCTCCCAAACCGGAACGGAACGGGCCACAAATGTCCGTGTGAATTATTTCAAGCAAGCTTGAACTACGGTTTGTGCCTTTCTTATTTTTATTGATCATTTTACCTTTCATGCAATTTACACATGGGTCAAAATCTGAAAAGTCAAGATTTTCAATGATTCCATCTTTTATGAGGCGTGTCATCCTTTCTTTAGATATGTGACCTAGACGTTTATGCCACAATTGGGATGATTTTTCATTGTCTCTTTTTCTTTTATTATTGTTACTACATTCACAAAGGTTTACATTCATAGACAGTAAAGATTCCGAAAATTCATTATCAAGTCTTAATTTATAGATGTCTCCCTCTAATCTACCAAAACCAACCACAGATTTGAAACGAGATATTATTACATCATCGTCATCAAAGTTAAAGTCATATCCATCATATTTACATTTAGATACAAATATTAAGTTTCAAGTAATAGTAGGTACATATAAAGTGTTTTTAAGGACCATTTCATGTCCTCCATCTAATAATAACACCATAATACCTATAGCTTCAACCTTCTTTTCATTTCCGTCCCCGACTTTAATGGTCCGTTGGTTGCTTTTCAATAGTTTCTTTGTATGGAATCCCTGCAATGAATTTGTGACATGAACCATTGATCCCGTATCAATCCACCAAGTACTAGAAGGTACACTAATTGAAAAAGATTCATAAATCATGTAATTAATAAGCATACCTTTCTTTGCTAACCACTCCTTAAATTTCGGGCAGTTATGCTGGGTGTGGCCAAGTTTTTTGCAGAATTTGCACTTAGCCTCTTTTTTAGTTCCACTTGTACTAGGACCAGTTTTCTGAGATTTGTTGGAATCGGAATTGGATTTATTCCCCTTGTTGGAACCCTTTCCACCATTATTGAACTTCCTCTTGTTTGAGTCGGTGGTGGTGAGATGAGCAACATCAGGTTTTTCTACTTTCAAACGTTCCTCTTCTTGAACACACATGGCTATTAGTTCACTCATTTTCCATTTCTCCCTTTGGGTATTATAGTTAATTATGAATGGCCCAAATTGAGCCGGAAGGGAAGTCATAATAAAGTGAACCAAAAATCCTTCAGAAATTTCCATTTCCATACTTTTAAGTTTGTGGGCCATGTCATTCATTACCATTATGTGTTCTCGGACACCACCAGATCCTTCATATTTAGTTGTGAGCATTTTAAGGATAAGAGTACTAGCATGGCCTTTAGAGGTACCCTTGAATTGCTCCTCAACCGACTCAAGATATCCGGTGACTGTTTCAGAATCAGGAATTGCACCATGGATAGCAGATGATATGGAGTTTTTAATGATCATTAGAGACATGCGGTGATCGCTCCCACTGATCACGTTTTTCATCGGTAGTGGATTTATCAGTTAAGGGGGAGGGGCGATCAACCCTTAATGCAAAGTCTAATTCCATCACTCCAAGTGCTATTTTGACTTGCTCAATCCATGAGGAATAATTCGTCCCATTAAGCGGGTCAATGTTCGAAAGTAATCCGATATGACCAACTAAGGGGGCTGAAATTTCAGTATTAGTGTGATTAGGCTCTTTAATAATAAGAAACAAACAAAAAAAGGAATTAATGGGTACAAAAGGACAAAAATAAATAAATTAACTAATAAGAACACAAAACAAAAATTATTGGTAATTATTTCATAATTTAACTACTAACTCAACATTGGTCAAGTGAAGTAGTTAAATTGTGAAATACAAATAATCTTATTGAAAACACATATAAGTCATGCTTTATCGTTGGATAAAACACACCCTATATGTTAATTATGTTAAACATTAAGTTGTTTAAAATTATCATTCAACTTTCCGTTGGGCAAATTGAACAACAATTTCAATAGTTTCAAAAATACGATATTATTAGACTTCTATATTGATAAAAAGAAATCATTCGTTGGGCTGGTTACTTTAAAGCAATACAGAAGTTGCAGGATAACAAATTTGACAAAAATTCAGTATATTAAACAAAGTTGTGTATAATGTTTTACAATTTAACATGTGAATCCATCAGGTTTGTCATCATCCCTTATTTATTTATTTATAAGCAATTGATCAGTATCAAGAACAAGGCATCAATTTTACAACAGGGATTAGAATATATGTTCCTTATGACCATATATTGATGGAAAACTGAATATTACGAACACAATATAGATTTTTATGTTCAAAACAGTGCCCAAAATTGATCAGAACATATGTTCAAAACATCCACTTCATTTAGGCGATTGGATATCCTGTTATCTGACTTCAATTTCCAACAATCTATTTCATTGAATATATGGAACAAAGAATTGAAGAGAATAGACAGAAATTGAAGTCGCATATAATTCAGTGTTCCAGAAAATTTATTCCAGAAAATTTATTCAAATCGGGAATCGAAATGCACATAACATGAAATTGAAGACGAAAACCTTGAGAATCGTTCGACCTAACAGTATGCATCGAACGATTTTGGGTGACACAACAATCAATTGATAGGGTTAAAGAATCATAATCATAAGATTAAAACCGCTATGATACCACATGTTATCTCAATTAGACGGAAAAGGATCAATATCTCATGATTCTAGTACAATGATGAAAACAAAAAACTACATACTTGAAGAAATCGATTGCTGATTTGATGAAGAAGAGCCCGCTATTAGAGTTATACTTCAATTGATCTGTTGATTGCCTTCAATTATGATGGGTTAATAGATTGATAGTGTTCTTGATTATTTCCCGGTGTGATTGATGGTGTTCTTGATGATTTCCAGGTCTGCGGTTGACAGAACACAGGGATGTATTCTCATGAATAGAGAAGAAGGCAATCACGATTCAATTTTCTGATAACCTATATATATTTATGCATAGGGACCAACTTCGCCCATCATAAAGATTGGAGGACCTGTTTGTAAATGTGGGAAAATCAATAAGATAAACAATTAGATTAGTTAATTACAGATTAATAAAACTTATATAATAATGATATAAATAGTTTAGGCCAAATTATTATAATAATTCTTACATTCTCCATTTAATCTCATTTGATTCACCAAGGCAATCACATGGTTGTAAAATTCTTCAATGGTTTCTGATTCCTTCATTCTCAGGCTATCAAATTCACAACGCAGGGTTTGCAAATGCTATACTCTATCATCTCCCCCTATAACCGTTATATATACAATGTATCCCAGGCCTTCCTGCTATTCTCTCGAAGATGGGAGAGTCAACCGCTTGGTAGATAAGGAACAACGCCATCTTGTCTTTCTTCTCTAATCCCTTTAAATCCTTTTCTTGCTGTGCAGTGGGATTAACTCCATAGATCCGAAGATTCATACAAAACCCTCATCTGGAGATACTCCAGTGATGATAATTTTGTGGTAATTGGGTTTGATAAAGATTGTTGTTCGTAGCCATCTTTGAGGAAAGAAACGAGATATCCTTTTGATTTAGAATTGCCGGCTCTTTGGTGGGGATAAAGATAGAATTTCAAGCTGATGATAAGATATAACACCAAATAGACTTTTTTTATTGATATAATCATCAATACGTCCAACAACCACATAAAAGTTACACAAGACTTTATATATACAGGAGAAACAAACGGTTGGGTCTAACCAACACAACTTTTCATGAACCATCACAATGGTTCATTATTTAACAGATAATTCATTAACTAGCAATCTACGTTAATAGTTTCTAACAAAAACTAAATGAAGAACTAAAATGTGAGGACGCAAAAAGTCTCACGCATTAACAATTAACACAAATAAGATTTCTTTCTTACATGCTCCATTTTAGGGGAATATTAATGATGCAGTTATCGAATGACTGGGTGACAGATCCACTTTCCTCCCAGAGCTCTCACATGCAAGCTGCCATAAGGACTTGGAGAGGTGTCACTGCCCACTTCCATCAGTTATCTGATAAAACAATTTAACACAAATGTGCAGCACTAAATAAGATCAAGTTTATAAAAAAAAATGAAAGTGTGTTACAGTAATAGTCCCTGTGGTTTAAAAAACATTTTAGTTTCAGTCCTCTTTTTGAAATATTCTCTGTATCGTCCCTAAATTTGCATTTCGTTATAATTCATCATAAATACTTTCTTTAACCCTAAGAGCAAAGAAGATTTTGTTCCACCTCCCTCAAAGAAGGCCCTCCCTCTGCAGTTTCTTTCACTTTCCCTGTACTCATCACATACACCTCCTGCATTAATAAGAAAAATATTGAAAATACTATGCTGTGGCGACGCCAAATCAAATGGAAGTAAGAATCTTTGAAAATAAAATCTAAACACGTTTCCATGTACATGTGTCAAACTTATCACATTTGACAGGTTACATTAGAAAAAAAAGAAGCTACAATGAAATTTCGAATATAAAGTTGCTGAAATTATCCTTACAGGCCTTGAAAAATCTGGTTTGTTAATTATTTACAAAAATATTATAAATTATCTTTGATTTCATGAGAATATGTCATATTCAATTCACATTCCTGTAAAATGTTGTGTCCACATGATACTAAGGAATACAATTCTGTAATTGACATGGGCGTAAACCAGTTATTTTGATCAAGAGAAAAAGAAAAATAGCCTAGGACCACAAAAGAATACAATTCTATCATGGACTTCCAAGTCTTCCATGGCTTTATAAATCAACCAGTTCCTTCAACATAGCAACCATCAATACTTCTTAACAACCCATCTTCCTACTTTACTTTGTTTTTCCCAGTCTCTAAACTGTGTTAGGATTGATCATGGGGAATCCGAGGGGTTTGGGGCACCTTCTGATTTTTTTATGTGCGTTCTTGTTTGCAGGAGGTACATATACTTGTTTGGGTGATGGAAATACGAGTGTCATTTGCTCTGAACAAGAGCGACTTGCTCTTCTCAAGTTTAAAGACAGTGTCAGAGATCCTTCTGGAATGTTGTCATCATGGGTGGGCAATGACTGTTGCATGTGGAAAGGAATTTACTGTGAGGAAACCGTCCAAAGCCTTCATCTTGAAGGCTGCTTCTTAAGTGGTAATGCAGTGAACTCTTCTTTGGTAGAGTTGAGGAATCTGAAACACTTGGACTTGAGTGGGAATGTTTTTGAAGGAAGTCAGATCCCAAAGTTCATTGGATCCTTGAAGCAACTGACCTACCTTAATCTCTCTGGTTTTGAAGGTATTATTCCTCCTCACATTGGCAATCTTTCTAATTTAAAGGTTCTTGATATCAGTCGGAATGAAGGAAGGCTGATGGCAGATGACATGGCATGGGCTTCTGGCCTATCGTCACTTGAGCATCTCGACTTGAGTTCAGTAGATCTTCACGGAGCACAAAACATGGACACGCTGTTTTACATGCTTCCTTCATTAAAAGAGTTAAGTTTGTCTGATTGTGGACTCTCAGATGCTGACCTTGGTCTTTTTGTTAATTCGAGTAGAATACTTCCCAACATCAGACACTTGGATCTTGGTCACAATCATTTCCAAGGTCCACTCCCTGGCTTTCTTCAAAACATGTCATCCCTAACATTCCTTGATCTTTCATACTTCGATCTTAGTTTGGCATGGAATTTTGCAAACTTGCTAAGCATGATCCCTTCTTTATCTGAGCTTCATTTGTCAGGTTGCAGGCTTGATAAGACTCAACTTTCTTCCCCTCATCTTAATCTCAGTACACTTTCTAACATTCGACACCTGGTTCTTAGTGAAAACTCAATTGAAGGTGTATTCCCATCTGTTTTCACAAACATGACTTCCCTAAGAGTCCTTGACCTCTCAAGAAACATGTTGAATTCATCGGTTCCTGTTATTCCTAACCTTCTAGATCTTGATCTTTCCGGTAACCGGTTTAAGCAGATTGGGGATGTTGGAATATGGAAACAGTGTCACGTGAATCGATTGCATGCATCAGATAATTATTTTGAAATAGAAATGAACGACTCTCGAAAAAATGATTCAGAATGCTCCCAATATGCCTTGGAATGGTTGGATTTGCGTAGGTGTTCGATTGGTACTATTCCAGAACCACTTGGAAGACTAACCAATTTAAGATGGATAGATCTATCTCTCAGCAAATTGACAGGCCCAATTCCCGAATCTCTTGGAAAATTAAGATCTTTAGAAGTATTAGATCTATCTCTTAACCAGTTAACTGGTCCCCTTCCTGTGCTCCTTGGGAATCTTTCCGAACTTGACCTTTCTTTTAATCAATTGAATGGTTCAATTCCAGAATCCTTTGGAAATCTGGCAGCTTTAACTTATATGGATCTAAGTTCCAATCAGTTAACGGGCCCCATCCCAGCATCTCTAGGAAAACTTGTCTCGTTACATTCAGTTTCAGTGTCTTCAAATTTGTTAAATGGGACGATTCCAATTTCAATTGGGCAACTTGGTAAACTTCATTCTCTAGATTTCTCTAATAATTCTTTAGAAGGAATAGTTTCTGAAGATCATTTTGCTAACCTTTCAATGTTGAAGTACTTGGATACTTCTTCTAACACCAAGCTGACATTCAATGTTTCACACAATTGGATACCTCCATTTCAACTGCTGTTTCTTCGACTTAGTTCTTGCAACATCGCGAATGGATTTCCACATTGGCTTCGAAGTCAAAGGAACCTTTATGAGTTGGCATTGTCCAATGCTTCTATTTTTGGGCCGCTACCCAGATGGTTGCGGACGATGCCCGTTATTCCTTCCTTAGATCTCTCTCACAACAAACTCAACGGACCTTTGACAAACCTTCCTTATGGGTATGTTCCATCATTATCTCTGGAATGTAACATTTTCAATGATTCAATTCTAAGGAAAAGTTTGGATTTTCTTGATGTTTCTAGAAATAGGTTAACCGGTAAAATTCCCAAGTGTCTTGAGAGTTTGCAAAGGTTGTATAATATACTTGGCTCAAATAATCAGGTGGCTGGTGTCATTCCAAGTTTTAAAGCTCTTAATTTATTTCGCCGGTTAAAATTGAATGATAATAACTTTGTTGGTGAACTTCCTCGAGAATTGGGGAATTTACGAGGCTTGAGGATATTAGATTTGGGTGGTAATAAATTGTCTGGCAACATACCAGAATTGGTCATAGAAGATCTTAAAAGTTTGGTAGTTTTGAGGTTACACAAAAATAACTTCACTGGAAGAATTCCCTGGTCATTGTGCAAAGCTTCAAATCTACAAATTTTGGATGTCGCAAATAACAACTTAGAGGGACACATCCCTCGTTGTCTAGGAGAGTTGAATGCCATGGTTAATAATAGTGGATTTCAGCAGATTGCTGGCTCTGTCAACGATTATGAGAATGTGGATCAGGTCATGAAGGGTGTTGATCTTGAATACACAAGAACTTGGGATATGGTGTATAACATGGACCTTTCAAGCAATCAACTTGTTGGAGAAATACCGATCGAGCTAACTGCACTTTTCATGTTGGTGGGTCTCAATTTATCGCATAATCATCTCAGTGGGTTCATTCCAGACAACATCGGAAACATGTCTGCATTAAATTCTCTCGATTTATCTGGAAATGAGTTGATTGGGGTGATCCCTCCAAGCATGGCAGCTTTGACCTTTTTGAGCTATTTGAATTTGTCACACAACCACTTGTCCGGACTAATTCCAATGGGAAATCAATTGCAGACCCTCACTGATCCATCAGTATATGAAGGGAACAAAGATCTATGTGGACCTCCATTGCCTAAGACTTGCCCAATTCACAAAGATTTAACAACAACCAAGACGAAGTTCGAAGCAGGTGATGAGAAGACCAATGTATGGTTGTTTTATGTGGACATAATTTGTGGATTTACAATAGGGTTTTGGGGTGTAATTGGAGTTTTTCTGTTCAAGAAGCAGTGGAGACAAAAGCTTTTCATGTTTGCTGAGGAAACCATGGAAAAAATATATGTTGTAGTCGTGGTAAGAGTTAACAAGATCAGGAGAGGAAGAGAAGCCACGTAGGTCCTTTGGAATCAATGGTAGCTTTGCTTTGTAATGCCGGTAGATATTGTGCTTAATTTGGATTTTGTTTGTGTAGTATCTATGTTGTTCACTTGTTAGAAGGCGTCCATTTTGAAATATTTGGGTAAATTTGGTATTTATACAAGATCAAGTAGTTAGATAACTAGATTGCTGTGGAATTAAGTTTCTTTAAAACTAGAAAAAAAATCCATGAGAATCAGAGTGTGTTATTGATTACTAGAAACGATTACATACGAACTCTATATAAAGAGTTTAATATTTACATTTGAATACCCTATACTTATTATAAATGTAACTACATAGTCTAACATTCCCCCACAGGTTGAGGGCAGGGAACGACCTGCAACTTGGATCGTAAAAACTGAAATCTCTGAGTAGATAAAGGCTTTGTAAAGACAACTGTGATCTGCGATCTGATCATTTGTAGATATGAACTTGACATGTAGTTGACCTCTTGCTACTTGTTTACGAACTAAGTGGAAATCTACTTTGACATGTTTAGTATGAGCATGGAACACAGGATCGGTTGATAGATATGTGGCTCCTATATAGTCACACCAAAGAGTAAGAGGAGATGGAATCGATATGCCAAGTTCACGCAAGAGGGATTTTAACCAAATTAGTTCCGCAATGGTATCAGCAAGGGCTTTGTACTCAGATTCAGTTGAAGACCTAGAAACTGTCTTTTGTTTACAAGCAATACAAGAGACAAGATTAGATCCCAAATAGATGGGAAATCCCCCTATGGATCGTCTGTCTACTGGACAACCAGCCCAATCAGAGTCAGAGTAAGCCTAGACCGGTGAGGATGTAGAATCTTGCCAAAGAGCATCTGTAAAAGCCTATAGTTGTTTACCGGATTGATGACGAATCAAGAGATCGAGATTGGTTGTGCCTTTTAAGTAACACAAAATACGTTTAACAGTAGACCAATGATTTTTTGTTGGTACATGCATGAACTGACAAACTCGATTCACGACAAAAGCAATATTCGGGCATGATAAAGTAGCATACTGCAAAGCGCCAACAGTTTGGCATACATTGTTGGATCCGAAAGAGGTAGGTTATCATCAATATGTAAGAGTTGAGAGGGACTCATTGGAGAGCATGCTGGTTTGCAATCAGAGAGCCCAGACCGCTGAAGTATCTCGAGGACATATTTTTGTTGAGATAGCACAATGTTCTTCTTGTCAGGAACAACCTCAATTCACAAAAAATAGTGAAGTGGACCCAGATCTTTAATGGCAAAAGTGGAGCTAAGACGATGTATAATATGATCAATGGTTGTCGGGTTGTCACCAGTAATAATAATATCGTCCACCTAAACAAGAACATAAATGATAGGTCCACCAGAGTTGAGAATGAAACGTGAAGGATCGGTTTTGGATCCTGAAAAACCACATTGAATTAGGGTCGTGGACAACCAGATAAACCATGCTCGTGGAGCTTAGTTGAGCCCATAGAGAAATTTGTGAAGAACACAAACATGATTCGGTTTGGTTGAGTCAATGAAGCCAAGAGGCTATCTCATGTAGATAGTTTCTTATGCTTATTACATACATTGTTTTGCTCAACAATTGCAATTGGCTCTAGTTGCAGTGTCTAAAGATGTGACCGAGGTACATAACTTCTTCAAAACTTTAAACTTTATAGTTAATGTCATAAGTTCTTCTTCCAAGCATAATGATCAATTGCAAGATGCTCAAATTGCTGAAATTTCTCATTTAATTGAGGTTGATGAGATTGAGAGTGGAAAAGGAAAAAATCAAATACGAACACTACAAAGGCCTGGAGATACTAGTGGTGTTTTCATTTCAAATCAATATGTAGTTTGATGAGATTTTTTGGTCCATCTTGTGTAGTGTTGACTAACATTGCTACAAAAGGTTCTACCTCTTCTCAAAAAGGTAATGCAATATGTGACATCCCCATTTTCACGGCCAGAAAAGACCGATTTATTTATGCTTTGTTTTATAAATCAGAGTAATCGTTTAAAGAAAACGGTTGCGGAATTTGTTCCCAAAACAAAATGTGATAAGAATTTATCAAAGCACTTCTTTAAAGAAATGTATTTTCATTAAATAACAAAATCTCGGGATGTCATGTTTCGATACAGACCAAAAGCATAAACAGTATAAAATAGACCTTACAACAGTGATTTATAACTACTGATCTATAATCCAAAATCTCTCGTCAAGTCCAGCAACTTATACTCTTGTGCCATTACCTGTAATGCAAAGAAAACTGAGTGGGTCAGACTTGGGAGCCTGGTGAGCATATAGGGTTTTCAACCCACAGTAATATATTTATTATATTTAATCATCAAACAATCAACCCAATTACCCATCCCCATTATCTCCATTTATCTTAAAGATCTACCCTAAGAATTATCTATCCTTCATTCTTAAGGATTGACCTGAGGTATAGGCACGAAGTCACATCGTTGCCAGGGTTTACTCAATAGGCGCTAACTCCATAGTCACCAAGGTTTATACAATAGGCGCTAGCTCCATAGTCACCAAGGCTTATACAATAGGCGCTAACTCCATAGTCACCAAGGCTTATACAATAGGCGCTAACTCAATAGTCACCAAGGCTTATACAATATGCGCTAACTCCATAGTCACCAAGGTTTATACAATATGCGCTAACTCCATAGTCACCATGATTGATACAATAGGCGCTAACTCCATAGTCACCAAGATTTATACGATAGGCGCTAACTATATAGTCACCAAGATTTATACAATAGACGCTAACTCCATAGTCACCAAGGTTTATACGATAGGCGCTAACTCCATAGTCACCAAGGTTTATACGATAGGCGCTAACTCCATAGTCACCAAGGTTTATACAATAGGCGCTAACTCCATAGTCACCAAGGTTTATACAATAGGCACTAACTCCATAGTCACCAAGGCTTATACTGATGGGTTTTAGCCATAAGAACTTTCCTATGTGCGCATGCAAAACCCTAATGCATGGATCTAGGCTTTCTAATTAAACATGCTTTGAATCCAAGACTTCTAATAGCTAATTAGGTTAAATAACAACATTGAAACAGATCTAGAACGATACCTTTGAATTCCTTATTGATCTTATAGTCTTGGAGCTTCTAGAGTCACAAATATCACTCCTCTAATGGCTTACAAACACCAATAGCAAGGAAGATGATTTAGGAGAGAGGAGAGGGGAGGAAATCGGCCAGAGTCTTCTTAATTTAGGTGAGATGCCGATTTCCCTTACTCATGGGGTCTATTTATACTTGTAGACTCCTTAAGGGTTACAGTCTAAACCCTAATTGGATAATCTTCTCTTAAGGCTATCCAAATCCTTTCCTTAGATAATCCCTTGGACGATTTTGAAGCTATCCTAGCTTCTAGAATCCATCCCTTGTATATCTATAAGGATTTATAGTCTAAAGCTTAACTTTCAAACAATTGACAGTTTATACTCCTTTATTTAATTAATCTCTTTAAGTCACCAAATTAATTCCAATTAATTCTATGACTTATATTAATCAAATAACTATATATTATTCTTTATAATATTTACTCTCTCTTAATAAATCATCCTATCAAGTTGCTATGGTGAAGGCAACCCAAAAGGACCATGCACAACCGGGTCAAATACTTGCCTAATATAGTTGTAGCCTTAGACACTATTCCAACATATACAATAGGCGCTAACTCCATAGTCACCAACTATCCTATCTACCCATGTTCTATCCAACATTTTCATAGATATAAGTACTTACACAGTTTAAATCATTTAACACCTATATAAAACATCAATTCTATGCCCATCTCAAATAGACAATCAATATATAAACACATAGCACATATTTCATAGCAAATACTTCGTATTTATGTGTTAGAAGAAAGTGATCGCATACTCACCCAAAACATATACTTAATACATTCAAACAATACTTGTATTAAAATTGTGTTATGAAAGGGACTATACACTCACACATATAAACAACTTTATATTATACACATAGCATGTATTTCATAGTAAATACTTAATATTTATGTGTAAGATGAAAGTGACCACACACTCACTTGATCAGAAGATGATCGGACAGCACTACGACTTGCAGAAGTAGTATTCTTCAGTAGATCTGGAAGATCTTCACAAAAACCGGGCTCCTCGCGGGCAGAGCTTCGGCTCGGGAATAACACTCTTCGGGATTTGCTTCGGGTCTCGGGATGATAACGGGGCTTCGGGGGTACTTCTTTGCACGTAAATGGATGCAATACAGGTGAGAGATGAGAGAATGAGCAACCAAACTCGGCTAGCCCTTCAAATCTATTTATAGGGAAAACCTGGCCCTTGCCACATCGTGGCACCTTTTTCCACGTCGTGGGCTTGGTCGTCACTGCATGCGTCATCGGAAGTTGCATCTGGGGGACTCCCGGAGGTGTCAGAAGACTGGCCACGTTGTGGCATTGCTTGCCACGTTGTGGTATCTGACAGTTTTGGGGTTTCGCGCCCCGAACTTCAAAAATTCATAACTTTCGCATACAAACTCCGTTTTCGACGTTCTTTATATCGATGTGAGGTGAGATTATGCTCTACAACTCTCGTTTAGACTCCATTGGCTAATTTTGACTTTATTTTTAATATATTATAATTATATTACTTATATATTATTTTTAGTAGGCTGGGACAGGAAAACTCCGTTATAAACTCATAACTCCTTCGTCTGACGTCCGTTTTCGTCCGTCTTTCCATCGTTGCACTACTATCGATGAGATCTTCAATTCTCATTTAGATTGTTTTGGATAAATATCGTTCTAACGTAAATTCACTATTTACGTCGCGCTGTGTCGTGTCGGTTCTGTCGCGAAACTTCGACAGGTCATAACTTCTTCGTTATAACTCGGATTTCGACGTTCTTTATATATTCGGAAACCTCGTAACATATACTATAACTTAGTTAAGATTAATCCTTCTAAATAATCTTCCATCAAAAATTCATTTTTGATGCTTATCATCTCTAAATTGACTAGCCCTGATCTACGGGCGTTACAATTATCTCCCCCTTAGGATGATTACGTCCCGGAATCATCAACGAAATAGGATTCATATACTGACTCCATAAGTTATCTCTCCATCCTAAGTAATTACCTTGATGCTCAATCCTGCATCTACTCTTCGTACTATGTTGGACTTTCAATCATAACCTTCGAGTTACAAAATAAATCCTTTTTGAGGACTCCTTCTTCTTAGGATAAGTATATTCCCTTATCTATTGTAACAGACCGATGGGTCGTGTCCCGATGACCTCTCATCGTAGTCGGACTCAATTTGATATGACCACTAGGGTCGGAATAAAAATCATCACACTAGTCATTACCGAAACAATGGTAACGACATACTTGAATAAAATGAACTCAATTACAAGCTTCTTGGTAACCTTGCGACTTCCCATGATCCAAGCGTGAGTCCTGTGCTTCCAGTAGTATAGATCTTTACTACTATTCACACCTACTCATACTCGTCCCAAGTATTCTCTCTCAGTCCCCAAGTCCTAAAATCACAAAGCAATTTAACACATACGAATGTGTCCAAATAATCATAAAAATTTTCCTAGACTCTACTAGGACTTCTTCCATGCGTATCTTCTATCATCAATCATACTTCAACTCGATTGGTGATGGAAATTCTAGATTATGGAACAACTTCAAGAATTACACCAATCGTTCCATCATCCTGCTAATCGAAGGTGTACTTCAGACGTACCGTAATCCTCTAAACGTTCCGTTATTTTATCAAACATAAACTAAAGGCAAGACACCACTCTTACGATATCTTCCGATAGGTGTCATTCACTATCATAAGCCTTTTCATTTCCTCCATTTACTCAATTCTCTACTAGTCTTCACCATGACCTCTTGTATACCCAAGCAGAAATTCAGTGTACTGAGCGAGAATTTAAGATAAGAAAGCTTTATTTACGATAAACGTATGACTCTCCTAATCGCTCCGAAACGTTTACATGCTAGTTCTAATATCATATCAAATGCTTAGAATCCTAAACACATAAGGTCTCCAGATCCGGTCGGCAACAGACCATAGATCCGAACAAATAATAGCATATATGGAAAACATATAACATTTAGCACATAAAAGCATTTTAGGCATCATTCCTAAAATATACTAGTGCTCATGTCTTAAAATATGGTAGAGACTCATATCACAATCATCGCTTAACATTCTAAGTTTAAGTCTAGAAATCCTACAAATTCCGAGTTCGCTTAAACTAATGCTCTGATACCAACTGTGACATCCCCATTTTCACGGCCAGAAAAGACCGATTTGTTTATGCTTTGTTTTATAAATCAGAGTAATCGTTTAAAGAAAACGGTTGCGGAATTTGTTCCCAAAACAAAATGTGATAAGAATTTATCAAAGCATTTCTTTAAACAAATGTATTTTCATTAAATAACAAAATCTCGGGATGTCATGTTCCGATACACACCAAAAGCATAAACAGTATAAAATAGACCATACAACAATTATTTATAACTATTGATCTATAATCCAAAATCTCTCGTCAAGTCCACCAACTTATAGTCTTGTGCCATTACCTGTAATGCAAAGAAAACTGAGTGGGTCAGGCTTGGGAGCCTGGTGAGCATATAGGGTTTTCAACCCACAATAATATATTTATTATATTTAATCATCAAACAATCAACCCAATTACCCATCCCCATTATCTCCATTTATCTTAAGGATCTACCCTAAGAATCATCTATCCTTCATTCTTAAGGATTGACCTGAGGTATAGGCACGAAGTCACATCATTGCCAGGGTTTACTCAATAGGCGCTAACTCCATAGTCACCAAGGTTTATACAATAGGCACTAACTCCATAGTCACCAAGGCTTATACAATAGGCGCTAACTCCATAGTCACCAAGGCTTATACAATAGGCGCTAACTCCATAGTCACCAAGGTTTATACAATATGCGCTAAATCCATAGTCACCAAGATTGATACGATAGGTGCTAACTCCATAGTCACCAAGGTTTATACAATATGCGCTAAATCCATAGTCACCAAGATTGATACGATAGGCGCTAACTCCATAGTCACCAAGATTTATACAATAGGCGCTAACTCTATAGTCACCAACATTTATACGATAGGCGCTAACTCCATAGTCACAAAGGTTTATACAATAGGCGCTAACTCCATAGTCACCAAGGCTTATACAATAGGCGTTAACTCCATAGTCACCAAGGCTTATACAATAGGCGCTAACTCCATAGTCACCAAGGTTTATACAATATGCGCTAAATCCATAGTCACCAAGATTGATACGATAGGTGCTAACTCCATAGTCACCAAGGTTTATACAATATGCGCTAAATCCATAGTCACCAAGATTTATACGATAGGCGCTAACTCCATAGTCACCAAGGTTTATACAATAGACGCTAATTCCATAGTTGCCAAGGTTTATACAATAGGCGCTAACTCCATAGTCACCAAGGTTTATACAATAGGCGCTAACTCCATAGTCATCCTATCTACCCATGTTCTACCCAAAATTTTCATAGATATAAATACTTACACAGTCTAAATCATTTAACACCTATATAAAACATCAATTCTATGCCTATCTCAAATAGACAAACAATATATAAACACATAACACTTATTTCATAGCAAATACTTCGTATTTATGTGTTAGAAGAAAGTGATCACATACTCACCCAAAACATATACTTAATACATTCAAACAATACTTGTATTAAAATCGTGTTATGAAAGGGACTATACACTCACACATATAAACAACTTTATATTATACACATAGCACGTATTTCATAGCAAATACTTAATATTTATGTGTAAGATGAAAGTGACCACACACTCACTTGATCAGAAGATGATCAGACAGCACTACGACTTGCAGAAGTAGTATTCTTCAGTAGATCTGGAAGATCTTCACAAAAACCGGGCTCCTCGCGGGCAGAGCTTCGGCTCGGGAATAACACTCTTCGGGATTTGCTTCGGGTCTCGGGATGATAACGGGGCTTCGGGGGTACTTCTTTGCACGTAAATGGATGCAATACAGGTGAGAGATGAGAGAATGAGCAACCAAACTCGGCTAGCCCTTCAAATCTATTTATAGGGCAAACCTGGCCCTTGCCACATCGTGGCACCTTTTTCCACGTCGTGGGCTTGGTCGTCACTGCATGCGTCATCGGAAGTTGCATCTGGGGGACTCCCGGAGGTGTCAGAAGACTGGCCACGTTGTGGCACTGTTTGCCACGTCGTGGTATCTGACAGTTTTGGGGTTTCGCGCCCCGAACTTCAAAAATTCATAACTTTCGCATACAAACTCCGTTTTCGACGTTCTTTATATCGACGTGAGGTGAGATTATGCTCTACAACTCTCGTTTAGACTCCATTGGCTAATTTTGACTTTATTTTTAATATATTATAATTATATTACTTATATATTATTTTTAGTAGGCCGGGACAGGAAAACTCCGTTATAAACTCATAACTCCTTCGTCTGACGTCCGTTTTCGTCTGTCTTTCCATCGTTGCACTACTATCGATGAGATCTTCAATTCTCATTTAGATTGTTTTGGATAAATATCGTTCTAACGTAAATTCACTATTTACGTCGCGCTGTGTCGTGTCGGTTCTGTCGCGAAACTTCGACAGGTCATAACTTCTTCGTTATAACTCGGATTTCGACGTTCTTTATATATTCGGAAACCTCGTAACATATACTATAACTTAGTTAAGATTAATCATTCTAAATAATCTTCCATCAAAAATTCATTTTTGATGCTTATCGTCTCTAAATTGACTAGCCCTGATCTACAGGCGTTACACAATATTTGCACTTAAACATGCAATGTAATTTGATTTTGTCATTGTTTTGCATATTATGAAAGATGTAATGGGGATAACTAACAAGTTTTTCCAATCTTTACAACAAAAATCACAGATTTTACTAATGCATTGGCCTTGGTTTCCACAACAAAAATATTGCTTCAAAAATTAAGAGATGAAGGTTGGCAATCACTTTTAGATCAAGTGGTTTGTTTTGTAAATGAAGTGACATTTTGGTCCCTGATATGAATGAAACTTACAAATATGTAATTCGGACACGGCGTGATAAAGACAATATCATTGCAGAGCATCACTATCGAGTTGAATTGTTTATTGTTGCTATTGATAATCAGTTGCAAGAGTTGAATTCTAGATTTAATGAGTCTGTAACAAAGCTTCTCCGTCTCAGTGTTGCACTAGATCCTAAAAAGTCCTTGAATGTTGAAGATATATGTAAATTGGCAACAACTTATTATCCTTTGGACTTTACAGATCACGAAATTCATTTGTTGAAACTTGAGTTACGACATTATGAGTTAGATGTGCGCAGTCACCCACAATTGAAAAAAATTTCTACACTTTCTGAGTTGTGTAAGGGTCTACATGAAACTGGAAAGGCAAGTACTTATCCTTTGTTTGACAGATTGATTCGCATTATATTGACGCTTCCCGTTTCTACTGGGACATCTGAAAGAGCATTCTCATCAATGAAAATCGTGAAAACATGACTTCGGAATACCATGAATGATGATTTTCTTAAAAGTTGTCTGATTATTAACATTGAGAGAGAGAGATTGCTGATACATTTTCCACATGTGAATTATAGATGATTTTTCTTCTATAAAGCAAAGACGAGCACAACTTAAATTGAGAAAGGTACTATTTCTTATACTTTTACAAATTTTTTAATTGTATTCTCCTCAATTGAAGATAATATCATATGTATCTATGTTCTAAGTCGTTCTTTTAATAATAACAAGTTAATGTATGAGAATCGGTGCTTATGATCATTTGAAAACTTTTGAAGATTGGTTCTTGCAAAGATTGATATAGTTCCTATTTTGACGATTTTTTCTTTGTCAGTACCTCTTTCAATTTTATAGACTCGATTATGGTATTCGAATATTTTTTTTAATTTTTATGTAAGCACTCCTTATCTTTAAATCCTGGCTCCACCCTTGCTTAAGTAGTATGAAAAATTTATGCTGATTGCTTTTGTGTTTCAGTATTTTTTGATCTTACTAAATGTTTCACAGTCTCAGTTGGTGAGAAGATCCTGCCAACTACATGTTATGGCGAATTGGAGCCTCCTCCAAGGAAGTGTCGTCTAATGGTTAGTACCCCTAAATGTGTTCCTTAATAAACTGTGTTTTTTTTTTTCATTTTTCATTTAAACAATGTTATCGTTGATATTAAACATGCTTGTAGGATCTGTTTGCAGACAAATGACTTACACTATGGTACACATACAATAGACATAGATGATGTGATACTTTGAGAACAACACTAAAAAGAATGATATATGAGGTTGTGATTCACTAAAATTTATCAAGTGATGTTTCAACCACTCGTGTGCTCATTAAATGTGCCTTGTCTATATAAAATCAGCTTAGCGTTTCTTATTGCGAGAACATTTAAGAACAAATTTGGACCACATAATTTTTTTAATTAAAACTATAACATAATATTCATAAAAATCAATCAGTTGTTACAAACAATTAAAAAACTAACTAACCAAAACCACTCACCACCCATCACCACTACGGTGACCACCAACCACCACACCCACCACCATGCACCAACACTCATCACTACCGACCATCACCACCCACCTCCACCACTGCCTGCTACCACCACCCCCACTCATCACACACCAAAACCACCACCCGCCACAACCATCACCACCTACCTCCACCACCCCTACCCACCTCAATCACCTATCACAACTACCAGCCGCCAGCACCAACAACCACCCACCATAACCACCACCTATCACCACCCACCAAAACCACCACCCGCCATGACTAGCACCCGCCACCACCGTCACCACCCACCATCATCACCACCTACTAACACCACCCACACCCATCACCTAACAAAACCACCACCCGCCACCTATCACCACCCACCACCACTACCCATCACCATCATCCATCACTACCACCTCCACCGACCACCCACCACTACCACCACCTAACCACCACCACCCACCACCACTACTTACCATCCACCACCAGCTCCACGACACATCACCACCACCCACCACTACCACCAACCACCACACCTACCACCACCCTCCTACTACCATGCACCACCACCACTAATCACCACCACCCACCTCCACCATCATTACCACCTACCTCCACCACCCATTACCACCTTCCCCACCTACCTCAATCACCCATCACCACCAACCACCACCAACCACCACCACCTACCACATACCACCTATCACCACCATTCGTCAACACCACCCATCAAAACTAGCACTCGTCACCACCATCACCACCCACCATCATCCATCATAACCGAACACCACCACCCGTCATCACCGACCACCACCACCCGCCACAACTAAAGCTTGTTGTAACACCCCATTCCTGGTACGTTGCTTCCGTGGCATTTATTTTGAGGTTTTTGTGAGGGACTCGACGAGTCTATGGCCCAACTCGTCGAGTAGGGGCGGGATTTCGAGCACGTGTTAGTTGGCGACTCGGCGAGTCCACATTCGGGACTCGGCGAGTCTGCCTTCCAGGTAGAAACCCTAAATCCCCAGGTTTGCACCCTATTTAAACAACCTTATGAGCCCCCAAACTCGTCCCCTTCACCCTCAGAGCATCTTTTAGCAAACCCTAATCGTTTCCTTGGTTATTTGTGCATTTCTTGTGTGAATCTTGAAGTTTTGAAGAGAAGAAGGAGGCTAGGTTCAAAGGAGAAGAAGAAGATCCAAGGTCTTGCTTCCATTTCAGAGTTCATTGAGGTATTTCTCGGAATCCTCCTGTTTTATGCTTAAAACCTCCATTAGATCATTTCTAGGGCTAGTTTGATGTATTCTCAAACCTTATAGTTGTATGGATGCCTTAATAGGTCGAGATATCCCTAGATCTGTTCATTTAGGAGTTGTAGAGCCCGGATCTATTGCCTTTTTGAAGTTGCTTTGCATAAGAACCCTAGATCTAGCCTTTATCATGCTTTTTGAGCCTTATAATCTTCATTGATGCTTTTGGACACGTAAAGATAGAATCTTTACGTGTTAATCGGACTAAGGAAGCTCAGATCTATAAAATGTATGCGGTGGTTTTGATCAGAATCGAGTTTTTAGGATCTGCATGCATGTGACTCGACAAGTCGTTCTTCGGACTCGGCGAGTCCGGTCGCAAGTGCCCGATCTTTACCCTTTGAGTGATTCCGAGTGGAGGCCAGTGAGCTATAGGATGGACTCAGTGAGTCGAAGGGTAGACTCAGTTATGGTGGGACTCGACGAGTTGTTCATACAACTCGGCGAGTCCAAGGCAATCTTCTTAGATCGAAGAACAACTCGTCGAGTTGTTCATATGGCTCGGCGAGTCGGATGCAGATTGTCTGAGTTTTTGAATCGAGAGGGTACTCGTCGAGTCGATGCCATGCTCGACGAGTAGTCACGTGTAGGGTTGAGAAGTGAGATTAGGGACTCGGCGAGTTGGCGGCCCAAATCGGCGAGTCGGGTCAACTGTAGGTTGACTTTGACCGGGAGAGTTGACTTTGACCAGGGGTAAAAGAGTCATTTTACCCAATGCAGTGATTAGCATTTGATTGAGTGTGTTATGGAATTGTAGCCGGGGAGATACCGGAGCAGCAGCAGTTGGTTTCCAGAGTCATAAACACAGCAGCCAGTTCACGAGGTGAGTTTCCTTCCAGTAGGAACGGGTATAAGGCCACAATGCCGGCCCGTTCAGTTAGCCATAGTTTCTGGACTTCGGTCCATTGCAGTAGTTAGTATGTTTGACGCCTCCGTGGCTCAGATAGGATTTATGTGTTTATGCTAATTGATATGTTATGTTATGTTGTGTTCAGTCAGTCAGCTTCGGACTTCGGTCCGATGTAGGGGACAAGGTC
This sequence comes from Lactuca sativa, assembly GCF_002870075.4. Classification (NCBI taxonomy): domain Eukaryota; kingdom Viridiplantae; phylum Streptophyta; class Magnoliopsida; order Asterales; family Asteraceae; genus Lactuca; species Lactuca sativa. The sequence continues at coordinate 302,275,355 of NC_056630.2, read as the reverse complement.
CCAGTCAGTCAGCTTCGGACTTCGGTCCGATGTAGGGGACAAGGTCCCAGTCAGTCAGCTTCGGACTTCGGTCTGATGTAGGGGACAAGGTCCCAGTCAGTCAGCTTCGAACTTCGGTCTGATGTAGGGGACAAGGTCCCAGTCAGTTAGCTTCGGACTTCGGTTCAATGGAGGGGGCAAGACCCCAGTTAGCCCGGACTTCGGTCCGATGCAGTGGGCAGGGCCCAGTATGTGCTTTATATGTTATAGCATGGTATGTGGTAGTTTGGGGGAGCTCACTAAGCTTCGTGCTTATAGTTTCAGTTTTGGTTTCAGGTACTTCCGCAAGCAAAGGGAAGAGCTCGGGATGATGGCATCGCACACACCACAGCTTTAGTTTTATCCTGGGAGTTGATTCAGTTTATCGATATGTTTGGATACAGTTATGATACATCTTTCTCGCAGTATTTTATTATGGATTTGGAAACACGCAGCATATGGTTTTTATTATGTGATACTCAGTTTCGTGATTTTATAAAAGTCGAAATTTTTGGGTAGTATTTTTGGGTCGTTTCACTTGGTCACCAGATTCCTAATTCAGATCATCAATTGCTTGTGGATGTTGTATGTACTGTAGTTTACTAAAAAGATGATTATGCCTTTTATTAAAGCAAAAAATAACTGAAGATATTTACTTTGTACCGGGTGATGTTCATAAAGATGGGTACTTGAGCTATGGAGAATTTGTTCCTACTTTTGTTCACTTAAAGAGGCTTTTGAGTTTTTTTGATAAAAACAAAAGTGATTACATAGAGGAAGAAAAGCTTAGGGAAGCTTTAGTTGATGAAATTGAAACCCACAATGAAGAGATCATTGTTGTAATTATTCTAGATGTTCATACACGCAAGGTTTGTATTTGTTTAATTTTTTTTGTTTATTCAACACATTTTTGTGTGAATTTATTCATTTAATTTGATAATTTGATGGTTTTAGGATGGACATATTAGCTATGAAGAATTTGAAGCAATGATGAAAGCAGAAATTGATTGGAAGAAAGCCTCTGGACAATATTCAAGAGAGAGATACAATAATCTTAGCTTGAAATTTTTCAAAGAGGGTTTCTTGAATGTAGACTACGAGGAACATAGAAACCTAATTTTCTTGCTTCAGTTCACGCTTTCGGCTGCCGAGTTTTCAGTTGCCTCCCTCAAAATTCCTACGCAACTCAAATTGAAACATAAAAATTTGGTCTTTAACAGGAAACCGACCATCAATAGGTTTGAGTTTATCCTCTTTTGTTTCTTCTTCTCATGTTTGTGTATTGATATCAATTTTTTTTAATTGCTCACGAGTATTAGTTTCATCTTTCTTTGATTTTGTTTTCAATTTTTCATTAGTATGAATTTCTGTTTTTCATATTTATTTTTAATTGCTTTGGAGTACAGTGGTTATGTGTATCATTATATGTAGTTTTAATTTCTCATAAACCTATTTGTTAGAGAAACACATCATTAAATCTTTGTTCAGTAGAACCTTAATGTGTTTGTTTTATATACATTGAAACCCTCTGATGTTTAATACCATCCTATCTTTTGCTTATTAACCATCACTACATTTCTATCTTTCGGTTAAAAAAAAAACTTTTTTGCATTTTGCTATGTACTAGAACCATTCGACCAGGTAGTCGGGACAAAATTCCCTCTAATAGGGGGATGATGTGACAACCCGAAAATTTCTACCCTGTACAGTCAAACACTTCATTTAAAGTCAAACTCATTGTTGTTATCTTTTAGCACAATTAGGAGTTTATTTGAGCGTTCTGAGCCTTGTGCACTTAATGGATAAGTGTCGGGGTTTATCTCCTGAAGTTATAGCTCAAAGAAACAACCTTAAACACCCTTACAAAGAGTTCACGGCCACCACATGGGAGTTTACGGCCATAAACTCCATGTGGGCCATAAACTCCATCTTGTATGATGAAAGGGTGGTCATTTTTTCATTCCTTTCCTTCCCTTGGCTGAAATCCTCTCAAGTATCATCCTGATCTTCGTCCCCGGTCTTCAAATCTCATAAGTTCCTTGTCCTAACTAGTTGATATCTTACATGAACTAGTGATCTTACATTATTTCATCCGTGAAATCATTCCATTTGTGTAGATCTTCAAGTTTCACCAAGAACACACACTAGTGTTCTTGGCTAAAAATGATCATTCAAGCTCCTAGATCGTAAGTACTCTTCTTCTAACTATTTGTACACTAATTTTAACATGTTTAGAGCCTAGAAATCATAAAGAAACACATGATCCAAGAATTTTACGGCCAAGACATGTTCTTGGGACGTAAACCCTTTTAGTGGGGCAAAATGCACCCTAACACCTTACCAAGCCTTGGAACTTAGTATAGAACCTTACACCATTGAACTAGGGACTTCAAGAAACATAATGGTACTTCATACCATGAGTTTACGGCCGTAAACTCATGGGGAAGTGGTCCCCAGGCCGCAAACTCAATATAAGGTCATTCTTGGACCTTAAACCCACCTAGCATCTTGTTTAAGCCTTGGAACACTTAACCACTTAAGACATAATAGCTTTAAGCCTCATTCAGTGATCCATTTGAGAGTTTACGGCCAGGAGTAAACTCCCCTGGGCCATAAACTCCAACAAGTATGGTCTGTGGACCATAAACTCACTTACAAAGCCTTATACTCCTTTGTTGCAACCCAATGGCCTCCTAACACTTTGACCAAAGTGTTTTCCACGCCTTAGAATGTTTATACTTGTCTAATTAGTGTTATAATCACTAATTATATATACATATGTATTTATATGTTATTAGGATCATTATGTGTTTAAGTCTTCACTCAACACCAAGCACTTGTCCGACACTTCCATCCGATCCACTCTCAACAGGCGAGTTCATACCCCTTAATTAACCTTTTGAATGTTTGTAAATGTTTATAAATGCTTTATGGGGGGATACAAGTTGAATCATGCTAGTTATTATATCAATCACATGTGATTAATAACTAGCATACAAATGGATTTACTACACTTTTAGCTATTTTACCAAACAGATTACTTCAAATGGCTTTCTCAAACGTTTTTACATGTTTAAAACTCTTTATCAAACTACTTTACATACTGTATGTTTCCTTTCAAACTCTGTTACACTTGTGTTTCAAACAAAGGTTTTCCTTATACTTAAAACTGTTTTATCAAATAAACTAATTTCAAATCGTTTTATAAACTGACATCAAGTCATCATTTTTTAGTTATTAAACTTTTCAAAGGTTTTACACACTTCTTTTATACTTTTATATTGTCAAATGCATGCCTAGATATGTATAGTTATATAAGTAAAGTTTAAAGGACTTAGGACGGCTAGCTCGCTTTATTTCCTTTTCCTCGTTGGGATGTGGCCTTAGGGCATCGGTTACTCGTCCGAATGTCGTCTAAATATTAGTTATATATCATGTATACATATATAGACATAAAAGCTCCATCGGTCAGTTCAGTACCTTTGGGTAGCGAAGGCATACTTTCGGTTATACACGTACATTACTAGTAACTATAATAGGTATAGTTAGGAGATATTACTTACTATTCCAAGTACAAGGAATCACACAAAAGTTGGTTCATTCATGATTCTATACTAATACATTACATACTATATGAATAGATACGTTTACATGAATATGTTTACATAGATACGCTTACATGAATACGTTTACATAGATACGTTTAAAGAGATACGCTTAAATGAATACGTTTAGATGAATATGGTTACATGTATACGTTTACATAGATACGCTTACATGAATACGATTACATGAATACGTTTACATCGATACACTTACATTAATACGTTTACATCGATACGCTTACATGAACACGTTCACATTAATACGTTTAATAGATACTATTACATAGAATCTGTTACAAACGTTTCGGGACTTACCATTCCACCCCCAAGGCTATTAGCTATAGTAGGGAAAATGATCATCGACGGATGTCTACGGTTGTACTTTTCGGCGAGTTTCCACGCCGTGAATATCCTAGTTGAAAAGGATACAATTTTTAGTTATTATATTATTTTCTTTCCTTTACTTTGTGACACATTCACATGAACGACGAGGTAGAATATAATTGATATAGATAGACTATTTTCCTTATTACCTTTATATTGTGACACATACGCATAAACGATGAGGTAGACTATAGTTTTATAATAATAGTTAAACATGGGAAAAACCGTCACATTTACAGTGATGCTTACTTACAAAACAGTCGGGTCTTGGTAGAAGACTACTTTCAAAACGGTCAGGTCTTGGTAGAAGACTACTTTCAAAACAGTCGGGTCTTGGTAGAAGAATACTTTCCAAATAGTCGGGTCTTGGTAGAAGACTACTTTTTATACTAGTAGGAAATATGGGAATTTCTAGGGTTTTTCAAATGTTTACAATTACTTACAAGCATTTTCATACTTATACAAACTTTTCTCCAAACATTTACAAGTTCTTCTTTACAGTTTTACAAATCAAAGACACATTAATACCTATGAATTCATCAGCTTTATTGCTGATACTCGCTTTCAAAATAACTTGTATTCTCAGGTCACAAATAGACAGGTACGACGACCAGGTTTTGTGAAGACGGAGCAGTCAAGACTCGCCATTTATTTCGAATATTCATTATGTTGTTTTATGCTATGAAAGAACACGTGTAAATAAAAATTATGCTATTAATGCAATGGATGATGTTGTTGCTTGTTTACTACTTTGCATTGTTGTGATACATTACATGACGTCCTCCGCCCCAGAACGTTTCCGCTGTTCTCAGTTTTGTGACAGATTGGTATCAGAGCATTGTTTATAGTGAATTGAGTATATCAACCCATAAAAGATATACTAACTATAAAGACAATGGGATTAAAAATACTCTGACCAAGACTTTATACTTTTAAATAATAAAATATTTAACTAAGTATACATGCCTGCATTCATACTAAAATCCATGTCACAATGACAAGAACAAAAGTATTACGATTGTTGAATATCACAAGTAAGCTCGGGGATGTGTGAACAGTCCTGGGAGTGGCATAGCCTGATAAACTATGCTGGTCCGAGGAGTGATTAGCACATGCCCAAGAATGGTTGTGGTGTGGCAAAAAGTCTAAAAACTTACCAACACTACCACAATGAGAACATTATAACAGAACCTAAGTCTAAAATAATATAGGAGTATTTTGTGTTACTATAATTACTTACTTGAGAACTAAAAAGGATCTTCATTACTAAGTCGATAGTTGCTAAGTGGATACACCAAGGTTATATGTAACTAGGATATCATAGACTTAGAATCTGTGAAATTTTTGCTTTACCCCTATTCCTTGTGAATTTGGAGTTAAGGTCACTTATTCGAAAGCCTATCCTATTTTGATTACATATAACTAGTATGCGCTTTACAAATAGTGATGTAACTAATGAATATTATCTAATAATTATCTAGATAGTTCGTCTAATAATTATTTTCTTACTCCAATTCTCGCGTAGATAACATGGCTGGACTCCATCCCCACAACAACCCATACCTTCCGAACGAAGGCAATGTTGGATGGTTTGGAGAAGAACCCGAGAATGATCATCCAATCCCTTTGAATGATCACCATACTGAAGACCTTTCGGATGATGATAACTCCGAACCCGAGGTTGATAACCTACCCCCGGTAGCTCCCATTCCAAATCCTAACCCTCATCCAACTTTTCATGGTCTGATGCCTCCTTGGGTAGAATGCTTGGAAACATGGAGTGAAGATCAAGATCAACCTATGCCATTTAATGGAGACCGAAGCTTCTACAACGTAAACGAAGGGAGCTCAGCAGACGGAGTTCTACCAATCCTGGTCCGTAGAGTTGCCTGAAACGAGATTCAAGGTAGGACAGCTCTCCATCGTATTACAGAGGCTGATGCCAACGCAAGAATGCATACCATCTGCACCAATCGCCTTGAACATACTCATGAGAGATCTGAGAGAGACCACTAGACCCTGCTACAAGCACTAGCTGGAACACAAGCCGAAGTCGTAGAGCTCCGAGTACGCTATAAGGTGTACGAAAGACACCTGCTTGATATGGAACATCAACTAGTTGAACTAAGGGTTCACCATATGGGTGACCGTCACCAGTAGGAGATGCTTTACTTTCCTTCTTTGTTTTAAGGAATCGTTTTCCTGTCTGTGCCCTATGTGGCACTTTTCTATGTAACTATCTTGTACTGTAGGTACTTTTAGTTAGGCCTTTATGCTGCCAAAACTTTTCTACTCTGGATGTGATGTAAGACCTACTCCAAGGTCATTTTTCCCAAACTTATTACGTCATGGATATCGATATTGACAGTCCGCTAACTTCTGTGTCATTCCTTGTTCAATACTTTCATCATACTATCATTGGAGTCTATCCGAAACCCCCTCTAGTCAAGTTATTGGACTAGGGTAATTTAGCTCCGGGATCATTCCCATTTCACTTTCAAAGGTTGGATCATGTTATCCACCAACCAATGGTACCCCTAGTTTGAACGAAAAACGTCTTGAGACCATTCTACGAACTTACTTCTACTCCACACTAGGACTACATCATAGGGATGTAGGTCAAACCTTCGAGAACATACTTCAACTCTTTACATGAACGATCGAACTACATCTAGGTTACCCCCTAATCACTCACGAATTCATTTTCTTCCCGTGTAACAGAATCATGTCGCCAAAGAAAAGTAATAAGCCCATCAACTAAACACCAACTCTTTAGATTGATGCAACTACCTTTCAAGCTGCAGTCTCAGCTGCCGTGACAGCTGTTCTGACTCACCTTAACGCTAACAATGCGAATGTTAGCGGGATAGTTGTAACAACCCGAAGTTGTTCATCGCCGAAAACCCATTCTACCCGTATAACAAGCTGTATATCGATTCGTTCCGATGTCGTTTTTGGGTTAAATTAATTAAACTTATATGTTTAATTGATGCTAATGAGTGTCCAAACCTGTTAGGAACTCACGAAATTAGCCCAAATTGTATAATTTAGAAATTTTAGAAACGTCCCCGTCGAGTTACGGAAACTTAATCGGGTGCGACCAAAAGCCCCGTTTAATGCCGGTATCGGGTAGAATTCCACCATGTCCAAGTTTTAGGACCTATTTAAACGTGTTTAAACATTCATTTGAAGCTTTTGCTTCCTCTCTCTACTCTCTCTCTCTCTCTAACCTATCTCCTAAATCCAAGTTTAAGGGTCCAATTCTCAAGTTTAAGGCTTCTAATCTCCAAGGTACCCTCCCTAGCTTGTTTTGTAACCTTCTTAGCCTTCAAATTCGAGTTTAATCTATGGATTAGGACCATTATCATGTGTTTACGGCCCTAGAACTACCCTAGGCCGTAAACTCATTTAAAGGGGGGGTTTTTGAGCAACAAAACCCTTCCAAACCACAACTAGATTTTTGATATGGGTAAATGACTTCATGGATTGGACTTAGAACACTTTAGACATGAATTTTGAGGGATTATAATGAGTTTACGGCCCAGGAAGGTGCCTAGGCCATAAACACTAAATTAAAAGGGTTTTGAGCCCTTAAACCCTTCCTAGACTCAAACAAGGCTTAGATATGAATTTTAGAATATTGGTAATGGCCTTAGAACATCATAAACATAATTTTTGAGGAGTAAATAGGAGTTTACAGCCAAGACCCATGCTTGGGCTGTAAACCCCTCAAAAATGGAGAGTAAACTCCTTTTCACATGTCAAAATGCCTTGAAACTCAACCAATAGCCTTGTGGTAAATCCTAGAGCCATCTAAAAATAGTTTGGGGACCTTAAACACATCAAACACCCTCTTAATAAGAGTTTACGGCCATATATCATGCTCTTAGGCCGTAAACTCCCAATTATGTGTTAAATGATACCCTAATTTCATAGCAAGGCTTGGAAAATTAACTAGAATCACATATGATTGTTCCTTGTGCCCCAAAATAATTATTCATGACCATAGGAGAGTTTACGGCCGTAAACTCCAAGTTTATAGCCGTAAACTCCCTTAAACATGGTATAAGTCCCATAAATTTAATCCAAGGCATTTTAGAAGTCCATTCCAACAATTCCCAAGTCCAAACAAGCCATTAAACACTCAAAATCACACCAACATGAGTTTACGGCCGTAAACTCATGTGTGTATGTGTTTTGTGGTTGTAAACTCCCTTAAATGTTTACTCTTGGGGAGTAAACTCAAATCCCAAGTCCCTAGTACCATTACACGTCCGTAGATGTCACCCGGGTCACTCCAAACACTCGTTTTGAGGTGTTTAATCTCATTGGAGTGTAATGTCCCATATAGTTAGTGATTGTAAATCTAATTAGATATATATGGACATTTTTCATTTTACATAGGGACATCGCGAGTAATCAAGCCCCGAACCAACGTTTAGTATCCGAAATCGTCACATTTCCGAGTCCGGTGAGTTCATACCCCTACCATTTTTCCGTGTTTTCAATGTTTTCAGGGGGGAATACAAGCAATAAGTACAAGTGTATTTGTACTTAAACTGATTTTCAACTCAATGGTTTTGCTTACTAAGTGTCTTGATTTCCAAATATTTGTGATAACTGACGTTTCGAATTGCAGGTTAAATATAGACTTCTTTTAAAAGTGTTATAACTATATTCTCTTTAAATAAGAAATCATACTAATCTAGTACGAATACGAATACGAATGTAATCTAGTATGAATACGAATACGAATGTAATCTAGTACAAATACGAATACGAATGTAATTTAGTACGAATACGAATACAAATGTAATCTAATACGAATACGAATATAATCTAGTACGAATACGAATACAAATGTAATCTAGTACGAATACGAATATGAATACGAATATGAATACGACTGCGAATACGAATACGACTACGAAAACGAATACGACTACGAATGCGAAATGACGCCTTTGGTTGACACTAAGACTTCGATTATACAGTTAGTGTACCCCTTGAGTGTCACCAGAGCTTCGAATTTAATACAAAAATACGCCTCTGGACCTCTACTGAGTTTCAAATATATCCGCCTCAGAATGTCGACAGAGCTTCGAATACACAACTAATATACTCTTTTGAAATTCAGCAGAACTTCGAAAATACTATAATGTACACTTCTATGTGATTCCAAATATTCGAAAATACAACTAAATTAGTAGATAATAGCCATTCTAAAGTAGAATAACTAAGGGTTTAGAACACGTAACTAATACTACTCACATGGTAATTACTAGAACTTCGAAATCAGACCTAAAAGCCAACCACCACACATAAGAAAATATGGGATTTTCTTGATCAACAACTTTTCCAGAAAGTAAAGGAACTCATTCTTTTCAAAACTAAACCGCTTATGAACTCACCAGCTTTATGCTGATTTTCAAACTGCTTGTATTCTCAGGTCAGTGATAGACAGGTACACCGCAACCTTTTGGAGAAGACGGAGCATCCCGAGGACTCGTCTTTACTTTTGTTTATATTACATATGTAAAACACTTGTACAACTTTACATTCAAACAGATGTAAACAATATTATGTAATGTAATGTTTTGTGATTACTGCTTTACTATGTGCATTGGATTTGATACTCAACGTGGAGTCAACCCCGTAAATGTTTCCGCCTTTGGTTTTCGGGGTGTGACAGATTGGTATCAGAGCCCTTGTTTATAGTGCACTGGTATACCAAAGCTTACATGGTATAAGACTATAAACATTAAAGGGCCTAAGTGCTCTGAACTAAAAGTATACTCTACGAATATAAGTAATAAAGTATACAAGTATACCGACCGTCGAAATCCGTAACTACAAGTAGAACAAAAATATAAGTAAATGGGTGTTGTACACTGCGGTTAAACCTAAACAGTTATGTAGTCGTGTCTAGGATCAATATATCCTAGCCAACTATATTCATTCGAGACGCAACCAACATGTGCTTGAGAGTGACTGTGGTACGCAGCATACCTAAAACTTACCCAATATCCCAAACAACGAGTCGTCGCTGCAGCGAACCATGAAATACTATGGGAGTATTTCTCAAGCCGATCCTTAGTAGAAGTCCTCATACATGTGTTGTTCCTTGATCATTCCTCTAGCGATAAATTTTTCTACCTTGATCACTCTTTCCTGCTTCATTGCTTAATATGGTGCTATGTCTGTAATGATGAGATATCCCCTGATCCATATCTCTTAATTCAATTCAGAGGACTTATGATCCTCTCTTTCCTGATCTTTTTAGATCAAGATGCCTCTGAGGAAAAGACCCAGCTCAAAGACCAACAGCCCTCCACCGCCACCACCTCCTATTCAAATCGATTTGGAAACACTTCAGGCAACCATTTCTACCACCATATCAGCTCTCCTACCTCAACTAAACCCTAGTGGTTCAGGGGGTGGTACCCAAAACCCAGAAGGTAATCAAGGACACCGGAAGGAATGTTCCTATAAAGACTTCATGAACGCAAAACCGACATTCTTCGATGGCACAGGGGGTGTCATTGCTCTAACTCGGTGGTTAGAGAAAATCGAATCTATCTTCGAGATTTGCGCCTGTTCGGAATCTGATAAGGTGAAATTTGCCACCTGTACGCTCACCGATAAGGCTTTGACTTGGTGGAACGGCCGAGTCAAATCCCTGACTTTACCTGTAGCCAATGCTATGGGATGGGAAGTTATGAAGGAACTACTACGTGCGGATTATTGCCCTCGGGGTGAAATCCAGAAGCTGGAACATGAGCTATGGAACCTCAAGATGAAAGGTTCCGATATCGCCTCTTACACTTCAAGGTTTGATGACCTGGCACTCCTTTGTCTGAGAATGGTTACCCCGGAAAGCAAAAAGGTAGAAAGGTTCATCTAGGGATTAACTCAGCCAACCAAAGGGAATTTCATAGCAGCAAAGCCAGATACCTATGACAGCGCCAAATGTTTGGCACAAACTTTGATCGATCACAATGATGATCAGGAGGAAGCAGGCACCACCCTCGAGCCAACAGAAAAGAGTGGCGAGAAAAGAAAGTTTTGGAGAAAGAAGAAGAAGAGTCAGTCTTCCCCAGAACCCTCAAAGAAACAGCAAATAGTGGCAGTCCACGCTGCCACTACCCCTGCTGTTGTTTCTGTTGTCAATTCCACATCTCAAGTACCTGTTACCGGATATGTCGGTACCCTCCCGTGGTGTGACCGATGTAACTATCACCATCGCATCCCTGGCCCTTGTCGTGCAAAGTTCTGTAGAAGTTGTGGCCAGGAAGGTCATCTCACTCGAACCTGCAAAACCCCAACCCCATCAACTAGTCAAGCTTCCGGAGCTGGTATCGGTCAAACCTGCTATAGCTGTGGAGAGGTCGGGCACTATAAGCGAAACTGTCCAAAGACAGTAACGTCTGGAAACACCGGGAGAGTCCTAACTATGGGGCAAGAAAGGACAGCCGTCGATCCCACCGTTGCCAAAGGTATATTTCTCCTCGATAAATCTTGTGCCCGTAATCCTTTTCGATTCTAATGATGAAAGGATTTGCTAACCATTCATTCATATATCTTTCTAAATTAAATCCTTCGTTAATAATCGAAACATGTACCGTCGAGATGACCAACCAGTGAGAAGGAAAGTGTTAACGTCATACCCTTAAATCGTATTCTAAATTCGAATGGTTATCCCTTTCCATTTGATTTAAAGGTAAAACTTTCATGGAAAACTTTGATGCAAACTCGGCATGGAATGACTTAGTCTCATTCATGCGGTTAGTCTTGTCTTCGAAAGGGTCGTCTAATCGTATCTTTCCTTTGACCCAACTCTCATATTCTTCGTGCATCAAAGCTTAGAAAGTTTTTCCATCCATTCCCCATCCGTATGATATTCGGGAAAACGGGAAGTCTGTAACTTTTTCCCTGATGTCTTTCCAAAAATTCTCGAGAATTCTTTTCCGAACGTCTAGTCAAATCTTGTACTAACCTAGTTCCTGGAACTACCTCGTAGCCAAACCTCCGGAAAAAGATGTATCCAATACAGCGACCAGGACCTGATGTGATCACCATGAGTTCGTAGTGGTACCCTTCAGTCAAATCATTTTCCTTGATCTTGTAGTAAACAAAGCAGCCATACCTGTGGGCCCATAACCCACAGGTCCCAGAATTCTCTTTCAGGATCATCGAACCCTTAGTTACTCTACCACATGAAGATGTACCTTCCAGTTGGAGTTTGTTTTCTATTGGAAGCCTTATCTTAGGGAAAGCATGGAATGCTTTGGAAAAGCGAAATATTTCCCTCATGGTACATTAGACCCTTCGCGATACTTGTAAGAACGATTCCGTAACCTTCAAACTCCGGTTACCCTAGGAACTTAGTAGCAACCGTCTGATACTTCACGTCTCGGTCTTTGAGAAGTATCTACCCAATGAAACCAAGACGCGTCCTGATAGTGAGGGTTTGCTGAAAAGTCAAGCGGAAACCCGATATCACTAGGGAGCGTGAAAACCCGAATCAACAAATTCATATGTATCTCATTCAAATTCGTGACCTGTATCGTAATCATTGAATTTCAGGACGAAATTCCCTCTAACGGGGGGATAATGTAACAACCCGAAGTTGTTCATCGCCGAAAACCCATTCTACCCGTATAACTCGCTGTATATCGATTCATTCTGATGTCGTTTTTGGGTTAAATTAATTAAACTTATATGTTTAATTGATGCTAATGAGTGTCCAAACCTGTTAGGAACTCACGAAATTAGCCCAAATTGTATAATTTAGAAATTTTAGAAACGTCCCCATCGAGTTACGGAAACTTAATCGGGTGCGACCAAAAGCCCCGTTTAATGCCGGTATCGGGTAGAATTCCACCATGTCCAAGTTTTAGGACCTATTTAAACATGTTTAAAAATTCATTTGAAGCTTTTGCTTCCTCTCTCTACTCTCTCTCTCTAACCTCTCTCCTAAATCCAAGTTTAAGGGTCCAAATCTCAAGTTTAAGGATTCTAATCTCCAAGGTACCTTCCCTAGCTTGTTTTGTAACCTTCTTAGCCTTCAAATTCGAGTTTAATCTATGGATTAGGATCATTATCATGTGTTTACGGCCCTAGAACTACCCTAGACCGTAAACTCATTTAAAGGGGGGTTTTTGAGCAACAAAACCCTTCCAAACCACAACTAGATTTTTGATATGGCTAATTGACTTCATGGATTGGACTTAGAACACTTTAGACATGAATTTTGAGGGATTATAATGAGTTTACGGCCCAGGAAGGTGCCTAGGCCGTAAACACTAAATTAAAAGGGTTTTGAGCCCTTAAACCCTTCCTAGACTCAAACAAGGCTTAGATATGAATTTTACAATATTGGTAATGGCCTTAGAACATTATAAACATAATTTTTGAGGAGTAAATAGGAGTTTACGGCCAAGACCCATGCTTGGGCCGTAAACCCCTCAAAAATGGAGAGTAAACTCCTTTTCACATGTCAAAATGCCTTGAAACTCAACCAATAACCTTGTGGTAAATCCTAGAGCCATCTAAAAATAGTTTGGGGACCTTAAACACATCAAACACCCTCTTAATAAGAGTTTACGGCCATATATCATGCTCTTAGGCCGTAAACTCCCAATTATGTGTTAAATGATACCCTAATTTCATAGCAAGGCTTGGAAAATTAACTAGAATCACATATGATTGTTCCTTGTGCCCCAAAATAATTATTCATGACCATAGGAGAGTTTACGGCCGTAAACTCCCTTAAACATGGTATAAGTCCCATAAATTTAATCCAAGGCATTTTAGAAGTACATTCCAACAATTCCCAAGTCCAAACAAGCCATTAAACACTCAAAATCACACCAACATGAGTTTACGGCCGTAAACTCATGTGTGTATGTGTTTTGTGGTTGTAAACTCCCTTAAATGTTTACTCTTGGGGAGTAAACTCAAATCCCAAGTCCCTAGTACCATTAGATGTCCGTAGATGTCACCCGGGTCACTCCAAACACTCGTTTTGAGGTGTTTAATCTCATTGGAGTGTAATGTCCCATATAGTTAGCGATTGTAAATCTAATTAGATATATATGGACATTATTTCATTTTACATAGGGACATCGCGAGTAATCAAGCCCCGAACCAACGTTTAGTATCCGAAATCGTCACATTTCCGAGTCCGGTGAGTTCATACCCCTACCCTTTTTCTGTGTTTTCAATGTTTTCAGGGGGGAATACAAGCAATAAGTACAAGTGTATTTGTACTAAAACTGATTTTCAACTCAATGGTTTTGCTTACTAAGTGTCTTGATTTCCAAATATTTGTGATAACTGACGTTTCGAATTGCAGGTTAAATATAGACTTCTTTTAAAAATGTTATAACTATATTCTCTTTAAATAAGAAATCATACTAATCTAGTATGAATACAAATACGAATGTAATCTAGTACGAATACGAATACTAATGTAATCTAGTATGAATACGAATACGAATGTAATCTAGTACGAATACGAATACGAATGTAATTTAGTACGAATATGAATACGAATACAAATGTAATCTAATACGAATACGAATATAATCTAGTACGAATACGAATACGAATGTAATCTAATATGAATACGAATGTAATCTAGTACGAATACGAATATGAATACGACTGCGAATACGAATACGACTACGAAAACGAATACGACTACGAATGCGAAATGACGCCTTTGGTTGACACTAAGACTTCGATTATACAGTTAGTGTACCCCTTGAGTGTCACCAGAGCTTCGAATTTAATACAAAAATACGCCTCTGGACCTCTACTGAGTTTCAAATATATCCGCCTCAGAATGTCGACAGAGCTTCGAATACACAACTAATATACTCTTTTGAAATTCAGCAGAACTTCGAAAATACTGTAATGTACACTTCTGTGTGATTCCAAATATTCGAAAATACAACTAAATTAGTAGATAATAGCCATTCTAAAGTAGAATAACTAATGGTTTAGAACACGTAACTAATACTACTCACATGGTAATTACTAGAACTTCGAAATCAGACCTAAAAGCCAACCACCATACATAAGAAAATATGGGATTTTCTTGATCAACAACTTTTCCAGAAAGTAAAGGAACTCGTTCTTTTCAAAACTAAACCGCTTATGAACTCACCAGCTTTATGCTGATTTTCAAACTGCTTGTATTCTCAGGTCAGTGATAGACAGGTACACCGCAACCTTTTGGAGAAGACGGAGCGTCCCGAGGACTCGTCTTTACTTTTGTTTATATTACATATGTAAAACACTTGTACAAATTTACTTTCAAAAAGATGTAAACAATATTATGTAATGTAATGTTTTGTGATTACTGCTTTACTATGTGCATTGGATTTGATACTCAACGTGGAGTCAACCCCGGAAATGTTTTCGCCTTTGGTTTTCGGGGTGTGACAATGGTTAACAATAATTCCAATCCAAGTAACAATCAAGTACCTCAACGAGTAACAAACTACCACGACACCCCGAATCTCAAGCCCAAGAATAACAAACGAAAGTTCTGGGCTAAAGTTAAAGGCAAATCACCCCAAGGGGAGAGCAAAAGACAACAACCTGTGGCAGCCTTCGCAGCCACGACATCTGTACCTCATACTACCATCCCTTCTGGTATCCCAATTGTCCCTAACCCAGCCAGACAGTATGTCGGAAACCTACTGAAATGCAATAAGTGCAGCTTCCATCACCTAGGTAGTTGTCGCCTGTTACACTGCTATAACTGCAACAAGAACGGACATACTACCAGCTGCTGCAGGACTCAGATCCAACACATTACTTCAACCACCAATGTAGAAATTTCTTGAATATTCCATCTATGTGGCGTGATGGGAAACTTCAAGAGGGACTGCCCAACAGAGAAGAACGATGGTGGAACAGGAGGAGTTTGACCTCAGAATGGAAAGAGGCAATGAAGGACCCTACTATAGTATAAGTTCACTTCCAATCGTCAGTATTATGTATGCTTTTAAACATGTTTAAAACTAGTGCAACTCGAGTCTTACCTTTTGCGAGATCCGGTCAGTTAAGGGACCCTCGTGCTACGTATACTTGTCTTTTATAGTATACCTTGTTCGCAGCAGTATTCCTGTAGTTACTTTAAAGTACTGTAACTCTGTTAAAAGTTGCACTATTGTGTTTTGTTTGTAACGCCTTTATGTTCAAATCTAATGTCTTTACTTCCAAGTAAGTTCGAAATTATTCGATCCGCACAATACCTGTATCGTGCGCACATCTCTTTCTCCGAAATCGCCTTTCTAGCGAAGCCGTCATTCTAGAACTCCGAAGTACTCATGCATAGAGTACCTCATGCTTCTTATCCTTTTCGAAGAAAACTCAGCAAACCTCCCCGAAGTAGCACTCGTACAGTATGTCAAGTTCAAACCAAGGACCTTTACGGTTGATCCATCGTTGAAGAATGTATACACAAGGGTGGTATATAATCAAGGTTCTACAGGTTTAGAATTGATGATTCCACTTTAAATTCTTTTGCTCGTTGGGATGTGAGCTTAAAGAAGAATCATTTATTCGACTACCTTTTCAATCTTAATTATATACAACTCGTATACACAAGACTGTGATTGATGAACCATGTATGACATATAATATGAACTTCAGGACGGAGACTGTCCAAGACTACGAGTAATCGCATCGTCATGCGAACAAACTTAGAGCCCAATATTGCCCCTGTAACCAGATCGCCCTATGGTCTAACACCCACAGAGATACAAGAACCATCCGAACAACTTAACGAACTACTCAGCAATAGAATGGAAAGACCAAGCTTTTCACCTTGGAGAGCTCCGGTCTTGTTCTTCAAGAAGAAATACGAATTGTTTCGTAGGTCCATCGACTGTAGAGACCTTAACAAGATTTACATTAGAAATCATTACCCTCTGCCTTGCATAGAGGAATTGATTAACCAACCGGAAGGAACTATTTACCTTTCAGAAATAGACCTGAGATCCGAATATCACCAGTTACGACTGTTAATGAAGGATGTCCCGAGGAGAATCTTCCAAACTCGATACGGACACTACGAGCCTGTAGTTATACCCCTCGGGTAAGACCAATATGCCCGTAGTATTCATAAATTTAATGAATAGGGTACGCCATTCTTACTTGGATCAGTTCACCATCCTCCTTATACGTGACCTACTTATCTACTCACGTAGTAAGAAAGCGCAAAGAAACATCCACGACTCAACTTACTCCGCGAACTCAGTAACGTACATTTTACCCTTCGCGTCTCGAACTTGAAAGCGTACCTTTCCGTCAGGACTCTTGTAATCCCACTCGACGAGATCGAGATCAACAAGAACCTCACCTTCATGAAAGAACCGTAGTGACCATGGACCAAGAGGTCAAGCGAATGAAACAAAGTCGCTTCCCATTAGTGAAGGTCACTGGAATTCCAACCGAGTACCGGAATTCACTTGGTAGCACGAGAATCAATCGAATAGGAAGTATCCCCACCTCCTTGCTTGATCATTCATGCCTACTCCTTTACCTAAATTCTAATTTCAGGACGAGATCCCTTCTAACAGGGGGATGATGTGACAACCCGAAAATTTCTATCCTGTACAGTCAAACACTTTATTTAAAGTCAAACTCATTGTTGTTATCTTTTAGCACAATTAGGAGTTTATTTAAGCGTTCTGAGCCTTGTGCACTTAAGGGATAAGTGTCGGGGTTTATCTCCTGAAGTTATAGCTCAAAGAAACGACCTTAAACACCCTTACAAGGAGTTCACGGCCACCACATGGGAGTTTACGGCCATAAACTCCATGTGGGCCATAAACTCCATCTTGTATGATGAAAGGGTGGTCATTTTTTCATTCCTTTCCTTCCCTTGGCTGAAATCCTCTCAAGTATCATCCTGATCTTCGTCCCCGGTCTTCAAATCTCATAAGTTCCTTGTCCTAACTAGTTGATATCTTACATGAACTAGTGATCTTACATTATTTCATCCGTGAAATCATTCCATTTGTGTAGATCTTCAAGTTTCACCAAGAACACACACTAGTGTTCTTGGCCAAAAACGACCATTCAAGCTCCTAGATCGTAACTACTCTTCTTCTAACTCATTGTACACTACGTTTAACATGTTTAGAGCCTAGAAATCATAAAGAAACACATGATCCAAGGAGTTTACAGCCAAGACATGTTCTTTGGCCGTAAACCCCTTTTAGTGCGGCAAAATGCACCCTAACACCTTACCAAGCCTTGGAACTTAGTATAGAACCTTACACCATTGAACTAGGGACTTCAAGAAACGTAATGGTACTTCATACCATGAGTTTACGGCCGTAAACTCATGGGGAAGTGGTCCCCAGGCCGCAAACTCAATATAAGGTCATTCTTGGAACTTAAACCCACCTAGCATCTTGTTTAAGCCTTGGAACACTTAACCACTTAAGACATAATAGCTTTAAGCCTCATTTGGTGACCCATTTGAGAGTTTACGACCAGGAGTAAACTCCCCTGGTCCATAAACTCCAACAAGTATGGTCTATAGACCATAAACTCACTTACAAAGCCTTATACTCCTTTGTTGCAACCCAATGGCCTCCTAACACTTTGACCAAAGTGTTTTCCATGCCTTAGAATGTTTATACTAGTCTAATTAATGTTATAATCACTAATTATATATATACATATGTCTTTATATGTGATTAGGATCATTGTGTGTGTTTAAGTCTTCACTCAACACCAAGCACTTGTCTGACACTTCCATCCGATCCACTCTCAACAGGTGAGTTCATGCCCCTTAATTAACCTTTTGAATGTTTTTAAATGTTTATAAATGCTTTATGGGGGATACAAGTTGAATCATGCTAGTTATTATATCAATCACATGTGATTAATAACTAGCATTCAAATGGATTTACTACACTTTTATCAGTTTTACCAAACAGATTACTTCAAATGGCTTTCTCAAACGTTTTTACATGTTTAAAACTCTTTATCAAACTACTTTACATACTGTATGTTTCCTTTCAAACTCTATTACACTTGTGTTTCAAACAAAGGTTTTCCTTATACTTAAAAATGTTTTATCAAATAAACTACTTTCAAATCGTTTTATAAACTGACATCAAGTCATCATTTTTTAGTTATTAAACTTTTCAAAGGTTTTACACACTTCTTTTATACTTTTATATTGTCAAATGCATGCCTAGATATGTATAGTTATATAAGTAAAGTTTAAAGGACTTAGGACGGCTAGCTCGCTTTATTTCCTTTTCCTCGTTGGGATGTGGCCTTAGGGCATCGGTTACTCGTCCGAATGTCGTCTAAATATTAGTTATATATCATGTGTACATATATAGACATAAAAGCTCCATCAGTCAGTTCAGTACCTTTGGGTAGCGAAGGCATACTTTCGGTTATACACGTACATTACTAGTAACTATAATAGGTACAGTTAAGAGATATTACTTACTATTCCAAGTACAAGGAATCACACAAAAGTCAGTTCATTGATGAGTCTATACTAATACATTACATACTATATGAATAGATACGTTTACATAGATACGTTTACATGAATACGTTTACATAGATACGCTTACATGAATACGTTTACACAGATACGTTTAAATGAATACGTTTACATGAATACGTTTACATAGATACGCTTACATGAATACGCTTACATGAATACGTTTACATGAATACGTTTGCATCGATACGCTTACATGAATACATTTACATTGATACGCTTACATGAACACGTTCACATTAATACGTTTAATAGATACTGTTACATAGAATCTGTTACAAACGTTTCGGGACTTACCATTCCACCCCCTAGGCTGTTAGCTATAGTAGGGAAAATGATCATCGACAGGTGTATATGGTTGTACTTTTCCGTGAGTTTCCACGCCGTGAATATCCTAGTGCAAAAGGATACAATTTTTAGTTATTATATTATTTTCCTTCATTTACTTTGTGACACATTCACATGAACGACGAGGTGGGATATATTTGATATAGATAGACTATTTTGCTTATTACCTTTATATTGTGACACATACGCATAAACGATGAGGTAGACTATAGTTTTATATTAATATTTAAACAGGGGAAAAAGCGTCACATTTACAGTGATGCTTACTTACAAAACAGTCGGGTCTTGGTAGAAGACTACTTTCAAAACAGTCGGGTCTTGGTAGAAGACTACTTTTTATACTAGTACGAAATATGGGATTTTCTAGGGTTTTTCAAACGTTTACAATTACTTACAAGCATTTTCATACTTATACAAACTTTTCTCCAAACATTTACAAGTTCTTGTTTACCGTTTTACAAATCAAAGACATATTAATACTTATGAATTCACCAGCTTTATTGCTGATACTCGCTTTCAAAATAATTTGTATTCTCAGGTCACAAATAGACAGGTACGACGACCAGGTTTTGTGAAGACGGAGCAGTCAAGACTCGCCTTTTATTTTGAATATTCATTATGTTTTTTTATGCTATGAAAGAACACATGTAAATAAAAATATACTATTAATGCAATGGATGATGTTGTTGCTTGTTTACTACTTTGCATTGTTGTGATACATTAAATGACGTCCTCCGCCCCAGAACGTTTCCGCAGTTCTCGATTTTGGGGTGTTACATTCTAGGGAATCCATGTCTAGCTTCATGTGCTTCATTCAAAAGTTGAATGTCAGTGGATGCTGGACGGCGTAGATATTCAGGTTCATACATTTGGACAACACCGTAGCAAAAGTTTTCAAGAGCTTCACGAGAAGTTCTTTCTGACATATTCAAATACTCTTCTAACGAGTCTGGATTATAAGTCTTCGATAATTGACGTATTGATGATGTGCATTTTTGTAGCGCACTAAAACTTCTCTGATTTGTTGCATCCCATGTTGTTTGAAAATAAGGATAATTCATCTCCAGGTAACCAACAAGTCGCATAAACAAACCTTTGCTTATACGAAACCTTTTGCGGAATTATGCATGACCATAGGTTGAATCATCCGCAAAATAATGTCGGATCAACAGTCGTTTAACCTCTAAACGATCTTTGTGGATTGTGTTTCTCATTTGAATGTTGCTTGAACTAGCATTAATTTGAAGAAGAAGTTGTGCAGTACGAGACAGTACATGTAACAAATTATTGTTGATAAGCACATCATCAGATGATGAACTATCATCGTTAACTTCCATTACTATTTTTCGAGCGTTTAGATTCATTTTGAAAAGAGAGAAAAGATAGAGAGAAAATGAAACGAACATATATATATATATATATATATATATATAATGAAACAAAGGATACATATAGAGAATCTTAATAAAAAGGAAAAGAAAAATAAATATAAAAATAAAAAACATAATAATCAAGAGAAAGATTCTCCAATCAAATGATGTTGACATTTTGACCTTCACGGGTTCTCAAACGCCCAACCATATTTAGTTGCAATTTTTCGTTTCCTTTCAAGCACCGTGCGCAAAATACCTCCAGTCAAGTAATCATGCGGTTGGAGAAAATACCCCATATCTTGGTTCTCTATCTCCCGATCCAACAATTGATCTTTCCGTTCTTCATTAGCTTCGAGAACGCGAAATTTTTGCTCTCGGTACCGTTGTCTCTGTTCCACCTTTGTCTCGGTTGCAGTCTTGATGCCAACAATTTGTTTGACGAGATCAAACATTTCATTTTTTGTTGATGATGCCAATGTCGCTTTCTTTCCTTTTCTTTTTCTTTAAGGCGGTGAGTCTTCAACACTAAACGACTATTGTTGTTGGGGGGAGAATCCAGGAGGATACTGTGGATCAGATGATGTTGTGTAGGAGTTGGATGAAGATGTTTTGGTTCGTTTTGAAGAAGGAGGCGGGGAGTCTTCACCAGTTTTTTTTAACTCTTTCAACCACTCCTAAGCTTGCTGATGTGGAAAAGCTTTCGGATTAATAGTTATCCAATACTCTCTTAGTGAAGATTATAAAACATTAGCCTCAGATCTCCCGCAAGCCACAATGCTCATCTTACGGTTATAAATGTAGTTGAAAGCGTTACATTTCTTTTGAAGGTCTTTCCATTTTGAGTTTACTTGGTCTCGTGACAGATCCAAACCTCCCATTTGAATATTAAAATGCTTTAGAACCCTCTCCCAAAATGCATTGGACCTTAGTTGATTTCCGCGTTTGTTATCTTTAGAAACATCGACATATGCCCTATCCAAAGCAAAGTCTTCACGTTCCACCTAGTTCTTTCGCTTCTGGCAAGGTGTATAGTTGTGCTTTTTCTCAGCAATGGGTTGCAACTCCTCGTTGGTTTCTTCTTCGTTTCTTTCGGGAGCTGGGTCGTCACTAGAACTGTCAGATTCTACGTTCTGAGCATCACAGAACTAGAAATTCTCGGGTTGAGAAGATTGAAATTGGGTTTCTGGAACCTTTTGAGAAAACTGATTCCATGGATTATAACTCTGATTTTCCTCTGGAAGCCTAAATGTGTTGTAAGATTTTTGCACCGGGAAATATTGTTGTTGGTAGTTTTGGTTTTGAACTGCCTTGTGTCGATTTACGTTTTTGGCTAGAACCGGTTTGTTTAGCTTTGCCTCGGGAATCCATTGAATGTAACTAAAGGAATCGAATGAAATATAATTTTTTTTAGAGTAAAAACACTACAAATGAATGAAATATGTATTATATATTATAAACTTCTAAAACAAAATTAATAAATAAATAAATAAAAAGAATTCGTAAGAATATAGTCAAATTGAAAGTGACATGTAATCGAATTAAAGTAAATGGTGCAGGGGAATCTCTTTACTTCCGAAAAGTTTTTCACATTAAATTCATTCATAAAAATACAAAATAATAGCCTTCCTACATTCACGGGTTCACCAACCCAATAATACAATGAAACCACCTCAACCCAATTTGAAGGAATTGTGAGGTTACCCCGACACCACAACGACTCCGTCTTCCCTTATGTGGTTTGATTCTTGAGGCTTTTAATTCCTATGAGATTTTGTCTTTCACATAAAATTTTCTATGAAATACATAATAATTTTTCTTAATTTAAATGTCATTTAAGGCCTATCTACTATAATAAATGAATATTTTTTTTTCCACATGTACTTTTCTCTTTTATTTGGACACATGACATTTTCTAGAATTTTTAAATATTCTATTTTTCAGTTGTCATTTTATTGTATTTTTCATTTTATTAAATTAAAATTCCACATTTAATATGTAAGGTAATATATATGTAAGGAATTTATTAGAAAGAGTTTATATATGTAATGTATTCAATACATTAAAGCCTTATTAATTTTAATAATTCAATTTTTTTTTTCATTTTTCTTATAAATTCAAACTTTTCAAATTGTTAAAATTTCATATTTAATTTTTTTTAGACAAAATTGCAAAAATGGTCCCTGTGGTATGCATTTTTTTTTAGGTTTTAGTCCAAACCTCGACTTTTTTGGTTTCGTAGTCCTTTTGAGATAATTTTGTTGTGTTTTTAGTCCCTCTGACTAGTGAAATGACTTTAATACCCTTGGGGTATTTATTTTTCATTTCTTCTTAAATCTATTACTAATTTATTTATTTTAGTAATTAAAAAAAATAAAAAGGACCCACCTTTTCTCTCTCTCTCTCTCTCTCTCTCTCTCTCTCTCTCTCTCTCTCTCTCTTCTTCCTAAAAAGAACACACACAATTGAAATTGGTTTTGTAATTCAAGATCTCAAGACCAAAAGCATCAGATGCACACCTATATTCGTTTTTGAAATCGATTTTGTATTTCATTTATGAAACCGATTTTCTATTTCGTTTCTAGAACTCGATTCAAAAATTAAAACACACACACAAACAAATTAGTTTTGGGGGATGAACTCGTATGCACAAATCGATTTCCAGAATCGATTTTTGTTTTTTTTTTTGTTTCAGAAATGATTTGAAGAACAAATGATTCATATTCGATATTTTTCCACCTGTTACTTGTGATTTCATCGCCCTTGACCTAATCACCACCGCCAACTGCACTCTGTGATTCCCCTTACCCACCACTGCTTCCAATCCGTAGCCACCACTGAACTCCTTCGTTCTCCATTTCCAAAGGCATGTAACAGATCTGCAGCACCAGGAGGAGCAAATGTAGCCGATTACAGTTACCGGTGTTTACACCTCTTAAACCACTATCGATCCGAAAGGGCTGAACGGAACCCTCGCCGATGCCGATCGGAGATCCAAAACCGCGAAATTCGCAGTGGAGATTCTCGGGGAGGAGCTTCGAGCTGTGGAGGTGAGTGGTGGGGGAGATATTGAGAGAAGAGAACACACTACATACATCTTCATCCACATCGATTGAAGGAGGAAGATAGCTTGCTATCTGATCCCGATCATACCCCGACAAAACACCGGAATCGGTGAGAACCCCCGACGAAAATAACTGAAAAGTACCTTCGTTCTTGAGGAAGAAGACGAAGAGGAAGAGTTACTCCTTATTTGTTGGTTTTTTCTTAAACAACAAACACTCCAGATTTTCAGATTTGTTCTCGAGGAAGAAGACGATCAGAGAGAGAGAGAGAGAGAGAGAGAGAGAGAGAGAGAGAGAGAGAGAGAGAGAGAGAGAGAGAGAGAGAGAGAGAGGGAGGGAAGGAGGGAGGGGTGGTGGGGCCCAATGTTTATTAATAATAAAACATTAAATTAAATAGAAAAAAAAATATAAAAAATATACAAGAAGGGCATTTTAGTCTTTTCAGTTTTTCGAGGAACCAAAACCACAGTCAAACTAAGTCAAAAGGACTATCAATCCAAAAAAATCATAATTTGGACTAAAACCCTAAAAAAATACATACCATAATACCATTTTTGCAATTTTGTCTTTTTTTTTTTTAAATAACACTTAGTTATAATTAATTAATCAAGCATCATAAATTGATTAGTCTATCCAAATTAACGGCTATCCACGTGGCCTCAAAATTTTATGGGCATGTGTATCCCTATATCCTTTATGTACAAGGAAAATTTCACATAACCAAGGTAGGGAGGTGGGATTATCATACATTATTTTATCTAAAAGAAAAAGGAAAAATTAATAAGATCAACTGAATCTAATCAATCTATATAATGTGGAGGTGATTGCTGACAAAAGAATTGTTTGTATATATACATTGTTTAGTTGAAATTCAATCAAAGTCACTGTTTCAAAACTTCGTAAATTGATAATGATCAAAATTTATTTTAAAACATTTTTTGATTTAATAAACATATTTTTGTTGTTTACATAAAAAAAAACATTTTTTGATGTAATAATTTCGTTTTTATCATTTTTTTTTTCTGTTGAGATATTGTTCCCATGGCTTATACAAGAAAAAACAAATCGATGTTTGTATTACGTTACGAACTTTTTACAATAAAACGGTTAACAAGATTTAATGCATTCAAATCAAATTCAACCCAGTTAACCTATTTGACCTATTAGAAAGAAATAACAAAATAATTAACAAAATAAAAAAAAAATCTTTATACAATCTTTTGTTTGGTACAAACGCTAACCACCCAAACTGAGATAAACCGAGGTCGCAATACCGACGGCGTAAACTCCGATCACCGTCCCAACGACCTGCATCCCTGACCGCGTCGCAACACCAATTCCGACAATCCCAGCAACACCGACAGGCACCTTCAGTAGAACATCCTTCCCGGCGTTGGAAACGATGGCATCTGAGTAAAGATCCATAGCGAACTCCTTGAACGCCGCTTCCCCAAGCGTGACGATTTCATCTCCGTCATCATCCGGGAGGGCTTTTTGGATGGCTTTGTCGATTTGGGAACGGGTGGGAGGGGAAGTTACCCATTTATCGATCAAAGGGAGGTGCAGATCTGAAAGGGTTTGGTAGAGACTGTCGGAAGCTGAAACGAGTTGGTAGCGGGGGATGCCCGGGAAAGTTTGTTGGGCGAGAGAGAGAAACTGTTGGTAGACTGTTTCGCACGCTGAGCTGAATTCCGGTGAGTCTCGTAGTTTTCCGGCGACCCGTTTTGATGAAGATAACCCCATATTCCTTTTGACAAAATCCGAATGAAACTCCTCAAGAATTACAGTCGAACAAAACTAAACAGTATAATCACAAGATTTCAGAGAATAACTTGTGAGAAGAAACTATATCAAAAACTAAGTATAAACATAAAATCTTAAACAAGTAGAGAATTACACAGATGATCGAAATAGTAAATGAGCTGTTTCACTTGGAACTAACTCTGCTTTGCACATTATATATTCCGGGTCGAAACACTTTGTATTCCGGGTTGGAATACCCGCGTGTTCTCTTCTCCTTTTATCAAATTAAACGAGGCGCAGCCCACAAGAAGAAAATGTTGCACTTTCAGCCCTTCACATGAAAACTCACTTCATCAGTAGTCCTGATAGATTCCTCTGTATTCCTCATTCCATAACACGTTACATACTTATCTGTAACACGTTACACAGATACTATTAAATGAAAATATAACAATTCACATATTTAAACATATTCTCCAATAAGATTTTGCCTGGTATATATACACATAAAGATTGTGATTGTTGCAACTAAAATGAATAAAAACCTTAAAGACATAAGTTCTAGCATGGAATGATAATTGGAACGGTTATTTCTTGAATAATTTTTAAGATTTGTTA
This sequence comes from Lactuca sativa, assembly GCF_002870075.4. NCBI lineage: Eukaryota > Viridiplantae > Streptophyta > Magnoliopsida > Asterales > Asteraceae > Lactuca > Lactuca sativa. The sequence continues at coordinate 302,248,648 of NC_056630.2, read as the reverse complement.
TAGCTATCATGTTATAGATCTGTACATTAGAGGGTTTCGATAATTTCTTCATTTTGTTTGAGACTTGATTGTTGGCAATACACATCATTGATATTTGAAACATTTTCTTTTTGTATGTTCTTGTTTACAACTATATGGGTTAAATGCAATAAAGAGCAACATGCTATTATTGGACAGTTTTATATGTTCTTGTTTACAACTATATGGGTTAAATGCAATAAAGAGCAACATGTTATTATTGGACAATTTTTTATAATATAATTTCTTAATAAGAATAAAATTTGAAAGTACACTACTACTTTAAATCTGGTACATTTCATAAAACAAAATGTAACTCGTTTCCATTTATTACAAGGGTCGGAAGTTTCATGTCTAACAAAAATTTGAACTTAAAGTTACATAAATTATCCTCTCGGGGTTTGACAAATCAACTTTGTTAATCATTTAAAGATATTTTAAATTATCTTTGATTTCTTGGTAACGTAAATGCTTCAAATTCTTTGTTTTATTTAATTGATATTTTATGAAGAATTGTGGCCAGAACTACAATTGTGTATGCAATGGGTAATAGACTTGGTCAAGAAGCACTTATTTTGAACAAGAGAAAAAGAAAAAGAGTAGCACCGCAAGAATAGAAGTCTATCATTGACTTCCAAGTCTTTCATGGCCATAAGATACTCTTCATTTATAAATCAACTAGTTTTTTCTTCATAACAACCCATCACTTCATCTTATAACAATCCATCTTTCTACTTCATCTCTTCTTTTCTAATGTCTAAAAAATCTGAGTTAGGGTTCATTATGGGGAATCAGAGGGGTTTGGGGCTCCATCTCATTTCCATATGTTTGTTTTTTATTGCAGCCACATATACCTGTTGCGGTGATGGAAATATCAGTGTCGTTTGCTCTGAGAAAGAGAGAGTTGCTCTTCTCAAGTTCAAACATAGTGTAAGAGATGACCTTGAAATGTTGTCATCATGGGTTGGCAATGATTGTTGCAGATGGGGAAGCATCCAGTGTGACACTGTCACTGGAAATGTTGAAAGCCTTTATCTCAGAGGAGATGAAGGCTACTTAGTTGGTAATGAGGTGAACGCTTCTTTAGCGGAGTTGAAGCATCTGAAACACTTGGACCTGAGTGGGAATGATTTCCAAGGAAGTCGGATCCCAAAGTTCATTGGATCATTGAAACAGCTGATCTACCTCAATCTCTCTAATGTTGGTTTTGAAGGTATTATTCCTCATAACATTGGAAACCTTTCTAATTTAAAGCTTTTTGATCTCAGTTGGAATGGAGGGCTAGTAGCAGATGATATGGCATGGACTTCTGGCCTTTCTTCACTTGAGCATCTCGTCTTGAGTTCAGTAGATCTTGGAAGAGCACAAAACATGGACATGCTGTTTTACATGATTCCCTCTTTAAAAGAGTTAAGTTTGTCAGATTGTGGACTTTCCAATGCTGATCTTGGTCCTTCTCTTAATTCAAGTAAAATACTTCGCAACATCAAACACCTGGATCTTAGTAACAATTATTTCCAAGGCCCACTCCCTGGCTTTTTTCAAAACATGTCATCCCTAACATTCCTCGATCTTTCATCCTTTAATCTTAGTTTGACATGGAACTTTGCAAACTTTCTAAGCACAATCCCTTCTTTATCAGAGCTGCATCTGTCAGATTGTGGACTCGATAAGACACATCTATCTTCTCCTCATCTTAATTTTAGTAGACTCTTTAACATCCACCACTTGGATCTCAGCAGAAATTCAATTGAAGGTGCATTTCCTTCTGTTTTCACAAACATGAGTTCCCTAAGAGTCCTTGATCTCTCAGGAAACATGTTGAATTCTTGGGTTCCTGTTATGCCTAACCTTATACATCTCGATCTTTCTGGTAACGATTTTAAGCAGATAGGGGATTTTGGAATCTGGAGACAGTGTCACCTGAAACACTTGGGTGCATCATACAATCATTTTAAAATAGAAATGATTGAATCAACAGAAAACATAACAGAATGCTCCCAATATGCTTTGGAATGGTTGCATTTAAGTTCATGTTCAAATGGTACAATTCCAGATCCAATTGCAAGACTAGCCAATTTAAGAGGTATAGATTTATCGAGCAGCAGTTTGACAGGTCAAATCCCCGAATCTCTAGGAAGATTAAAATATTTAGAAGTGTTGGATCTTTCCTCTAACCAGTTAACCGGTCCCATTCCTACATTCCTTGGAAATATTTCCGAACTTGATCTTTCTTTTAATCAATTGAATGGTTCAATTCCGGAATCCTTTGGAAATCTAGCAGCTTTAACACATTTGCATCTAAGTTCCAATCGGTTAACGGGCCCAATCCCATCATCTTTAGGAGGACTTGCTTCATTACAAACAGTTTGGTTGTATTCAAATTTGTTAAATGGAACTATTCCAGCCTCAATTGGGCAACTTGCCAAACTTCGTTATCTGGATTTCTCCAACAATTCTTTAGAAGGAGTAGTTTCTGAAGCCCATTTTGCCAACTTTTTTATGTTGAAGTACTTGGATACTTCTTCTAACACCAAGTTGACATTCAATGTTTCACGTGACTGGAGGCCTCCATTTCAATTGGTATTTCTTCGACTTAAATCCTGTACTATCGGAACTGAATTTCCGCATTGGATTCGAAGCCAAAGGAAACTTAATGTGTTGGATTTGTCAAAGGCTCAAATTACGGGACCTCTACCGACATGGTTGAGGAAGATGCCCATCATTCCTTGCTTAGATCTCTCCCACAACAAACTCAGCGGACCTTTGACAAACCTTCCTAATGCGGCAACTTATGGTGGGTATGGATTTGTTTCAGTATTATTTCTGGAAAATAACTTTTTCAATGAGTCTATTCCAAGGTCGTTGTGCATAAGGATAGATCTGGAATATCTTGATCTTTCCAAAAATAGGTTAACCGGTAAAATTCCCAAGTGTCTTGAGAATATGAAAAGGTTGTATACCATGATACTTAGCTCAAATCAGTTATCTGGTGTCATTCCAAGCTCTGTAGCTCTTAATTCATTACATCGGTTAAACTTGAATGACAACGATTTTATTGGTGAACTTCCTCGAGAATTGGAGAATTTACGGGTTTTAAGTATGTTAGATTTGGGTGATAATAGATTGTCTGGAAATATACCTGAATGGGTCGGAAAAAAACTTACATATTTGGTAGTTTTGAGGTTACACAAAAATAACTTTACAGGAAGAATTCCCGAGTCTTTGTGCAAATCATCAAATCTTCAAATTTTGGATTTGGCACACAACAACTTAGAAGGAACCATCCCTATTTGTCTACGAAAGTTGAAAGCTATGGTTAGTAATAGCGGATCAGGGCACATCGATTACTCTCTCGACTATGATGTGAATGTTGATCAGGTCATGAAAGGTGTTGATCTTGAATACACAAAAACTTGGTATATGGTTTATAACATGGACCTGTCAAGCAATAAACTTGTTGGAGAAATACCAGTGGAGCTAACTGCACTTTCCAAGTTGGTGGGTCTCAATTTGTCTAATAATCATCTCACTGGCTATATTCCAGACAACATTGGAAACATGATGAATTTATTTTCTCTTGATTTATCTAGAAACGAACTGATTGGGATGATCCCTCCAAGCATGACAGCTTTGACCTTTTTGAGTCATTTGAATTTGTCACACAACAACTTGTCGGGACGAATACCAACAGGAAGGCAACTGCAGACCCTGATTGATCCATCAATATATGAAGGGAACAAAGATCTATGTGGACCTCCATTGTGTAACAATTGCCCAAATTGGGACAACCCAATAACAACAGGCAAGAAGAAATACAAAGCAGCTGAAGAGTCTTACGCAAACATAATTTGTGGTTTTGCAACAGGGTTTTGCGGCATTATTGGAGTTCTGTTGTTCAAGAAACAGTGGAGACGGAATCTTTTTATGTTTGCTGAAGAAACCATGGACACAATTTACGTTGCAGTTGTGGTAAGAGTTAGAAAGATGAAGATATTGAGGAAGAGAAACCACATAGAGCCTATGGAATGCACATAATGATTAATTGTTTTTTTGCTTAATAATATTGTGCTTTTATACTACTATTTGGATTTATATTTGTAATATGGATGTTATGAAAAGGTAACTTTCTTGAAATTTTCATTCAATATGATATATATACAAGAGCATGTATATAGGTAGATTAGATTACTATTTAATTAAAAAATCCATGATTGGTAAATTTTCAAAGAAAAGTGGTTCAACCAGGTAAATATAAAGTTCAAAGCAGAGCTAGTGTAGTGAGAGAGCTCATTTGTTTTTTCGATCATCTGTGTGTGATACACAAATTATTCTCTAATTCTCTGAAATCTTGTGATTATATTGTTTAGTTTTGTTCGTCTATAGTTCTTGAGGAGCTCCATTTTAGATTTAAAACGGATTTTGTTAAAAGGAATATGGGGTTATTTTCATTAACGACAATATATATGGGTTAAATACTTAAATGCAATAAATATATAGCAACATGCTTTCATTGATTTGAATGTCAACATGGTGTTAGAAGAAGTATCCAAGTACCTCAACAGTGAAAGGTTAGCAAAACGAGCTTCAAAAACTACGGCTAATAGGTTCTTACAAAAATCTAGAGAATGGAGTTTGGCAATTCATACTGTTGTTGGTATGGGTCCATCAACCAATTAGAACTTAGATTCAAATGTGTTAAAGCTACTAGATGTTCAAAGGATTTTGAAATTTAATCATTTAATTGATTAAAAGAAAGGTCAAGTTCGCATATATATATTGAAGGAATGTAGGAATGGGACTGGCTAAGCCATTATGAGATAGATTTAGTACTTCTAAGTATCTAAATCTTCCAAGTGGTTATGGAATTGTACGACTTGAACAAATACACCAATTCAACCATTCCAAAGCATATTGGGACACTGATTCATTTTTTGGAGAATAAGTATTTTTTATTTCAAAATGATTGTTTGATGCATTCAGTTAGTTGTTTCAAGTAACACTCTAAAGATTCCAACAACCCCAATCTTCTTAGACTCGTTACAAAAAATGGTAAAGCTCTAGAAGTCTAGGAAAAATAGGAACGATGAACTCAACATGTTTCCCGAGAGGTTAAGGACTTAGCTTATGTTTGTGAAAATAGATGGAAATACACCTTCCATTGAATTTCAACCAAGATCCATGTGTTGGAGTTAGAAAGTGTTCAGAAATTAAGATGAGGGGAAGATAAGTGCATCATCTCGAGCCCACAATGTGACAAATGTAGCTCTGATAAAGAAGGGATCATGTTTAGCAAGTTTGCAAAGTTCCACGCCAAAATAAGATTTAAGTATGAAAGATTGAGGAATGTTACATGTTTTGGAGAAAGCCAAGGAGTGAACCGTGTAAAGAATTGCCACCTAGATCAAGGTGTTTGAAGTTGGCAAGTATTCAACAAGAATTAAGAAAAGGACCAAAATCAGCATTGGAAAATGCACCATCCGACTATTAGCCGAATATATTTATTCTAATAAATGAAAGTTTTTTTACCACATGTCACACTATCATTCAATTTCTCAAATGTCATTTTTTGGTTATTTTGTAACGCTCTAAAATTTTCAATTAAATTTTTCATTTTTAATTCTCAAAATATTACTCATAATTCCAAATCATCACATAAATTGTAATTTATTTTAAAAACAACATCAGAGTATCCCAAAATCCTCAAATCTCTATAAGCCGACACATGTGTACAATCGAGCCTTCGCCTTCCCGAAATCTACAGGAGTACCTGAAACACATATCACATAACACGGTAAGCACAAAGCTTAGTGAGTTCCTCAAAATACCACACACAAAATAATTAACCTCTCATGGCTTTGTGTCCATAAGGACCCTCTGGTCATGTGTCTCAGTGAAGAACCCCCGGTCTCACGGCTCGGGTTGGACCCTCTGGTCCTATCTCAATAATACATAGGATAATATACAGCATAGATCACAAAACAGAATGCATGATATCACATATCTCAATATAGGCACATAAGATCAACATATACACATAATAAATTAAAAACATAAGTCACAAAGACAGTATGGATGATAAAACATATCACAGTATAATCAAATAAGATGCTCTAGTCCATAATGTACTAAGACCCTCTGATCAATAGTGTAAACAAGACCCTCTGGTCTGTAACTCAATAAAGACCCTCCGGTCGCACAGTGTTACCACTCAGGTATGTATAGTGAGAGACTCACCTCGCAGTGTAAAGCAATGTATCCTACACTTGAGTTGCTGATCTAGACTCCACCTACACGTATCACAATCATCTCTACTTAACAATTATATAAAATGTTAAGATGTTCTCCAAAGTCCACAACTTGATCCAACCCTAAAAGTCAATGGAAGTCAACACTCAAGTCAACAGTCCATGTTGACTCAACTCATCGAGTGCAGCTCATGAACTCGTCGAGGACCTCAGAACTCAGTAAATTGCAAAAACCTGAGTCAACTTGCCGAGTTGCTAACCAACTTGTCGAGTCCATGCAACATCCATAAGACCAGGAAAAACCACAACTACTCGTTGAGTTATCCCATCAACTCATCAAGGTCACTCTGAATCCAAAGACGGGTAAAACCCTCTCAACTCGTGGAGTTGTCTCACCCACTTGCTGAGTCTGTAACGCGTCCAGACCATTGGGGTAAACCCTAACCAACTCGTCGAGTTGGCTCATCAACTCGTCGGGTCCATTAAGTCCATTTCTCATTCATAAGATTTTAAGCAGAAATAAGGTCCCATACTCTAGATTTAGCCTTCTAAGGCTGAAGTAGCACATAAAGATGCAAGATTTACGTCTATGCATGGAATCTAGGGCTCAAAATGCCAAAACAAGCTCTATAGAGGGTCTAAACCATGAAAGTGTAACAGCCCGGATTTCCAGGTATCGTTATGCTTATGATTTTGGTGTTTTGAGAGGGGACTCGGCGAGTTGGAGCTCAGACTCGCCGAGTAGGATCGCGGATCTGGTCGCGGGTTCGCGCCTGGACTCGGCAAGTCCGCGCTGTTTAGCGAAACCCTAACTTTCCAGGTTTGGGACGTATATAAAGGGGCCTTATGGCCGTCATTGTACACCCTAGTCCTTTGAGCGAAACCCTAAACCGAGTGTGAGCATCTGGAGCAAGGTAGAAGACCATTATTGATCTTGGAAGTGTTATTTTGCAAGGAGGAAGAGACTTAGTTAAGGGAACAACAGTAGAAGCTATATTCCGAGAGTTGGGGGCGCAGAGCAACGTTATTCAGGTAATATTTTCGAGTTGTTCCCTTCTATGTTGATGTGTATATTGATTTGGGGTTTATTGAACCCTTTTGTGGCTAATCGAGTGCTCCCTTAGTCCCCTAAGCGATTGAAACCCTATATCTGGACCCTTGGAAGTCCAGAGTGTCCCTTGCCTGAGATTTTCGGGAATCAATGGAGGTTTTGGATTGGAATCCTTATGCCTTAGGTCACAACGTCAATTATGAGTTATGGGGTGTGTTATGAACACCGAAATAAGGACTTTACGTGATGAACCAGTCTACGAAGGCCAGAGCTATGAATTGTCGGATCAGATCTGACCTTAGAAACCAGTTTGAGCGGTTGCATGGCATGGACTCGCCGAGTCCGATGAACAGACTCGGCGAGTAGCTTGAAGATTGCCTTAGAATGGTCCTGTCCGGGTTATGGGTTGGATTGGTGAGTCAGGGCGAGTTAGAGAGGGTTAACAGATGGTCTGAGTCGAACTGGGACTCGCCGAGTTGTTCTTCAGACTCGGCGAGTTGAGTCGGGGTGGCCCCGCGATTCTTCCAGGTGGAACTCTTCGAGTCAGGGGGGATGCTCGACGAGTAGAAAGGGAATCTTAGAGAGTTGGTGAAAACGTCTAGACTCGCCGAGTCGCCTTAGCGCTCACCGAGTCCGGTCAAAGTTGACCGTTGACTGTTGGTCGTTGACCAGAGTGGACCTGTGTTGACTCCTTAGGGACAGTCAACCTTAGAGATATAAATTGTTAACTAGGGACATATGATGTTATAGGAGGATTAGAGCTTGGAGGATTGAGCACGAGGGATTCCCAGGATTCGTGAGATATTGAGACACGCGAGGTGAGTCTTCTCACTATATTTTACCTTGAGTAGGTAACCAGAGTTATGTGGTAGGGTATTTGTATGTTATGTGTTGCACTGAATTATTCTATGTGATTTATGCTATGCATGTTACAGAGTTAGAACCTGAGGGTTCACAGAGTATGGGTGCACGGACCCACAGAGTTATAGCCTCGAGTGGCTAATATGTGTTACGTGGTATTTTGGGGAACTCACTAAGCTTTGTGCTGACAGTGTTGGTGTTATTTGTTTCAGGTACTAGTGAGGATCGCGGGAAGGCGCCGGCCTGATCAGTGCACACACGCGGGATTTTTACATTATTTGATCTTGGGATTTTTATATTTTATGAGATGAGTTTCAAACAATGATGTTTTTGTGAATACTAAACGAATTATGTTTTTATAAAATGCGAAAAATTATTTTGAAATTCTCGGTGTTACAATTTGGTATCAGAGCCTTGGTTTGAGGGATTCGAGTACACCTTCGGGCGTATTTGAACTCAAACTGAGGATTTGAGATGTAATTTTCAAAAATAAAAAATAAAAGAGTTTTGAAAAACGCAGAGCAAGAGATTTGTGTACGATCAGTCCGCGCCCGAACGGTGATTTCCCAAAATACCTTTACATTATGTGATGTTAATATTGATATGATGTATCCGCATGCTAGAGTAGGCTAGGTATTGCTGTTAGAACTAGATTGGCCTGATTTGTGATGCCTTAGCCTAGGGAGAGGTGAGCTGCTATGTGACGCTTGAGAGTGAGTAGGTAGCAGCGAGGGGTTGATGAGAGATCTATTAGAGAGTTGTCTACGCATGATAGAGTACTTGGGACTTGGGATCCGAAGAGGAGGACTTGGAGTGTATCCCGGTGCGGTGCGGACAGTAGTATTGGGCCCGTACTACTAAAAGCACCGGAACGGTGTACAGCCCAAGTAAGAATCCTTGGAATACCGAGAATCAAGGAGGAAAGAGTTGACGAGTGTGAGTGTGCTCGTGTGGGTTCTAAATTTATCATATGTCGTATTTCAGTGGTAAATCATGGTGAGGACACGTTTGACGCCCGAGAGCAGTGGTACCAGTGAGGAGGATATCCGTCGGATCATCCAGGAGGAGGTGGCTGCAGCCATCAGGGCAGAGATTCCGGAAATGTTTGGGTCTATAAAGACCACGCTGATAGAGACATATGACGAGCGTTATGCCGCTATTTCTAAGGCTGCTGCTGCAGCGGCTACCGCAGCGGTGACTGCTGCGAGGCCGCAGGGTGGGGACGCATTGCTATTCCGGGAGTTCAGCAACACAAAACCACCAGAGTTTGATGGGACCCAGGATCCGGTGGCAGCAATGAGGTGGATATCTGATATTGAGGGGTGCTTCTTCACTTGCTCATCTCCTGAGCATTTGAAGGTCCGGTTCGCGCTGAACTAGCTTCGCTTGGGAGCGAAGGACTGGTGGAAGTTTGTGACGGCGCATTACACACCTGCTGAGCTTGTGGCAGTGACCTGGGAGAGGTTTACTGTCATGTTCCGAGATGAGTACGTTCCCCAGGTGGAGAGGGAGCGTTTGGCACAGGAGTTTCTGACCCTCAAGCAGGGTACCGAGTCAGTTACAGCGATTACGAGGAAGTTTCATGAGAGGGCGATGTTTTGCCCTGAGCACGTGACCACCGAGCAGGCTCGGATGAGCCGTTACTTGAGCATCTTGCGGAGGGATATCCGGTAGTTTGTGGCAAACTCCTCGTACCGGACATTTGCTGAGCTTCAGGCAAATGCCCGGAAGAGGGAGATTGAGCTTGAGACTTAGGCTAGGGAGGAGGCGGAGTCTCAGGGGAGGGATCGGCGACCGGCACAGTCTCAGCCGGCAGCCAAGCGGGCCAAGCCCGCTGATCCCAAACCAGGGAGTCAGAAGGGCCGCACTTGCGCGAAGTGCGGCAAGGGTCACGATGGAGTCTGTCGAGCGGGATCTTGCTACAAATGTGGCAAGGAGGGGCATATGGCCAAGGACTGCCCCAAGGGGTTTGTAGTGTGTTTCCACTGCAACCAGACCGGACACCGGAAGGCTGAGTGTCCGCAGCTGGGCGGAGCACCTTAGGGATCTGCTCCTGCCGCCATCAGAGCTACAGAGAGTCGGCCTGTAAAGGCTGAGGCGCCGAGAGCTCGAGGGAGAGCCTTCCAGCTGACTGCGGAAGAGGTCCGCATCGCGCCCGATGTGGTGGCTGGTACGTTTCCTTTCATGTATTTATTTTGATGTTGAAATATTATGCTTATATTAGGTTATGTGTAGGTACCTTCCTTGTGAATTATGTGCCTGCCTTAGTGTTATTTGACTCAGGTGCGAGTCGGTCTTTTGTATCTTTGGCCTTTAGTCAGCATATCAGTGTTAGTCGTGAGGCATTGAGTCGGCCTCTGAGAGTTTCCATAGCTGCCGATAGAGTGATTTGTGCCACAGAGGTTCTCCGGGGATGTGTGTTAGAGATTTTCGGGGTGGAGTTTCCGATTGATTTGATCCCTATGGCGATGGGTGATGTCTGTGTCATTGTGGGCATGGATTGGTTGAGCCGATTCGGCGCGGTTATCGACTGTGAGCGCCAGCTGGTGACCATACGAGACCCTAGTGGGGGAGTTCTTTCAGTGTATGGCGAGGGTACGCGTTCATGATCAGCTTTTTGTTCGGCCGCTAGGGCGAGGCAGTGTCTACAACAGGGCTGTAAGGGTTTTGTGGCGTATGTGATGGATACACGGGTAACTTCCGAGAGACCGAGTTCAGTTAAGGAGGTTCCGGTGGTGCGTGAGTTCCCAGATGTTTTTCCCGAGGAGTTACCGGGTGTGCCTCCCGTGAGGCAAGTGGAGTTCAGTATTTATTTGGTTTCGAGGGCCGCGCCTATCGCTAAGGTGCCTTATCGTCTTGCTCCTCCAGAGATGCAAGAGTTGTCCTCGCAGCTTCAGGAGCTGCTGGGGAAGGGGTTCATTCGGCCGAGCAGCTCACCGTAGGGAGCGCCTATCCTGTTTGTCAAGAAGAAGGATGGTTCACACCGGATGTGCATTGATTACCGGGAGTTGAACAAGTTGACGGTCAAGAACCGTTACCCATTACCGAGGATCGACGATTTATTCGATCAGTTGCAGGGAGCATCTTGGTTCTCCAAGATCGATTTGAGGTCGGGATATCATCAGGTGAGAGTGCGGGATGAGGACGTCCAGAAGACAGCGTTCAGGACGCGATATGGGCATTATGAGTTTGTGGTGATGCCTTTTGGGATCACCAATGCCCCGGCTGTGTTCATGGATCTCATGAACAGGGTATGTAGGCCGATGTTGGATCGGTCAGTGATTGTATTTATCGATGATATTCTGGTATATTCGAGATCTAGAGAGTAGCATGAGGAGCATTTGAGGGAGGTCCTTGGAGTTTTGAGATCAGAGAAGCTTTATGTAAAGTTCTCCAAGTGTGATTTCTGGTTGCGGGAGGTCCAATTCTTAGGACATCTTGTTAATCAGGAAGGGATATTGGTCGATCCGGCCAAGGTTGAGGCGGTGATGAGTTGGGAGGAGCCGAAATCACACTCTGAGATCAGGAGTTTCCTTGGGTTGGCAGGGTACTATCGGAGATTTATCAAGGACTTCTCCAGGATCGCAGTGCCACTCACCAGATTGACCCGAAAGGGTGTTGCATTCTCATGGGGTTCCGAGCAGCAGACCTCTTTTGAGACACTTCGTCAGAGATTGTGCGAAGCCCCGGTGTTAGCTCTCCCAGAAGGGATGGAGGATTTTGTAGTTTATTGTGATGCATCTATTTCGGGGCTGGGTGCAGTACTGATGCAAAGGGGGCATGTAATAGCGTATGCATCGAGGCAGCTGAAGCCTCACGAGGCGAGATATCCCACGCATGATCTAGAGTTGGAGGCGGTAGTGTTTGCCCTCAAGATTTGGCGTCACTACTTGTATGGGGTTCGTTGTACGATATACACGGACCATAAGAGTTTGAAGTACTTGATGGATTAGCCCAACCTAAGTATGCGTCAGAGGAGGTGGTTGGATGTGGTCAAGGATTATGATTGCGATATCCTGTACCACCCGGGCAAGGCTAATGTGGTAGCCGATGCGTTGAGCCGTAAGGGGGAGAGCCATCCACTGCGAAATGTATGCTTGAGATTGACTGTGATAGCTCCGGTACTGGATGCCATTCGTGGGGCACAAGCTGAGGCTATGCAACCGGAGATGCAGAAGAGGGAACGGGTCGTTGGTTTGGTTTCAGAGTTCGTTACGGATGTTCGAGGGCTGATGACCTTTCAGGGTCGGATTTGGGTACCGTTTGTGGGAGGTACGCGTACTACTTTGATGGAGGAAGCACATCGATCAAAATTTTCGATCCATCCCGGGGCTACAAAGATGTATTTGGATTTGAGGAGAGAATATTGGTGGCCATGTATGAAGAGGGATGTCGCATGGTTTGTCGAGAGGTGCTTGACCTGCTGTAGGGTCAAGGCCGAGCACCAGAGACCGCATGGCAAGTTGCAGCCATTGGAAGTTCCCGAGTGGAAGTGGGAACAGATCACTATGGATTTCATCACCAAATTACCAAGGACTGCCAGAGGAGTTGATGCAATTTGGGTGATTGTAGACAGATTGACGAAGAGCGCTCATTTCCTTGCCATTAGTGAGAGTTCTTCAGCAGAGAAATTGGCGGAAGTGTATGTGAGGGAAGTAGTATCTCGGCATGGGGTGCCGATCTCGATTGTTTCAGATCGTGATGTGCGTTTCACTTCCAGATTCTGGAAGAAATTTCATGAGGAGCTGGGTACTAGATTGCATTTTAGTACCGCATATCATCCCCAGACAGATGGTCAGAGTGAACGGACGATTCAGACGCTTGAGGACATGCTTCGGGCATGTGTGTTAGATTTCGTGGGTAGCTGGGATGCGTACTTACCCTTGGCGGAGTTTTCCTACAACAACAGCCATCATTCGAGCACCGGTATGCCGCCCTTTGAGCTGTTGTATGGTAGGAGGTGTCGGACCCCCATTTGTTAGGGAGAGGTTGGACAGAGAGTGATGGGCAGTACAGAGATCGTGCTTCAGACGACAGAGCAGATTCAGCAGGTCAGACAGAGGTTGTTGACCGCCCAGAGCTGGCAGAAAAGTTATGCAGATAGACGCCGGTCCGAGCTTGAGTTTCAGGTCGGCGACTTTGTGCTCCTGAAGGTCTCTCCTTGGAAAGGAGTGATTCGATTCAGGAAGAGGGGCAAGTTGGGGCCCTGGTATATTGGACCTTTTCGTGTGATTGCGAGGGTAGGCCGGGTGGCCTACCGTTTGGAGTTGCCAGCGGAGTTGGGACAGATCCACGACACTTTTCATGTGTCGCAATTGAGGAAGTGTAGAGCTGATGAGTCGGCAGTGGTTCCATTAGAGGACATTCAGGTGGATGCGAGCCTAAATTATGCTGAGAGACCAGTGGCCATCAGAGATCGGAAGATCAAGGTTCTAAGAAATAAGGAGGTACCTCTGGTGTTGGTTCAGTGGCAACACCGGAAGGGATCGGAAATGACCTGGGAGCCGGAGCGTGAGATGCGGGAGCAGCATCCAGAGCTATTTTCAGAGTGAGACTTCGAGGGCGAAGTCTAGTCCTAGTGGGGGAGAGTTGTAACAGCCCGGATTTCCAGGTATCGTTATGCTTATGATTTTGGTGTTTTGAGAGGGGACTCGACGAGTTGGAGCTCAGACTCGCCGAGTAGGATCGCGGATCTGGCCGCGGGTTCGCGCCTGGACTCGGCGAGTCCGTGCTGTTTAGCAAAACCCTAACTTTCCAGGTTTTGGGACGTATATAAAGGGTCCTTATGGCCGTCATTGTACACCCTAGTCCTTTGAGCGAAACCCTAAACCGAGTGTGAGCATCTGGAGCAAGGTAGAAGACCATTATTGATCTTGGAAGTGTTATTTTGCAAGGAGGAAGAGACTTAGTTAAGGGAACAACAGTAAAAGCTATATTCCGAGAGTTGGGGGCGCAGAGCAACGTTATTCAGGTAATATTTTCGAGTTGTTCCCTTCTATGTTGATGTGTATATTGATTTGGGGTTTATTGAAACCTTTTGTGGCTAATCGAGTGCTCCCTTAGTCCCCCAAGCGATTGAAACCCTATATCTGGACCCTTGGAAGTCCAGAGTGTCCCTTGCCTGAGATTTTTGGGAATCAATGGAGGTTTTGGATTGGAATCCTTATGCCTTAGGTCACAACGTCAATTATGAGTTATGGGGTGTGTTATGAACACCGAAATAAGGACTTTACGTGATGAACCAGTCTAGGAAGGCCAGAGCTATGAATTGTCGGATCAGATCTGACCTTAGAAACCAGTTTGAGCGGTTGCATGGCATGGACTCGCCGAGTCCGATGAACAGACTCGGCGAGTAGCTTGAAGATTGCCTTAGAATGGTCCTGTCCGGGTTATGGGTTGGATTGGTGAGTCAGGGCGAGTTAGAGAGGGTTAACAGATGGTCTGAGTCGAACTGGGACTCGCCGAGTTGTTCTTCAGACTCGGCGAGTTGAGTCGGGGTGGCCCCGCGATTCTTCCAGGTGGAACTCTTCGAGTCAGGGGGGGATGCTCGACGAGTAGAAAGGGAATCTTAGAGAGTTGGTGAAAACGTCTAGACTCGCCGAGTCACCTTAGCGCTCGCCGAGTCCGGTCAAAGTTGACCGTTGACTGTTGGTCGTTGACCAGAGTGGACCTGTGTTGACTCCTTAGGGACAGTCAACCTTAGAGATATAAATTGTTAACTAGGGACATATGATGTTATAGGAGGATTAGAGCTTGGAGGATTGAGCACGAGGGATTCCCAGGATTCGTGAGATATCGAGACACGCGAGGTGAGTCTTCTCACTATACTTTACCTTGAGTAGGTAACCAGAGTTATGTGGTAGGGTATTTGTATGTTATGTATGTTATGTGTTGCACTGCATTATTCTATGTGATATATGTTATGCATGTTACAGAGTTAGAACCTCAGGGTTCACAGAGTATGGGTGCACGGACCCACAGAGTTATAGCCTCGAGTGGCTAATATGTGTTACGTGGTATTTTGGGGAACTCGCTAAGCTTTGTGCTTACAGTGTTGGTGTTATTTGTTTCAGGTACTAGTGAGGATCGCGGGAAGGCGTCGGCCTGATCAGTGCACACATGCGAGATTTTTACATTATTTGATCTTGGGATTTTTATATGTTATGAGATGAGTTACAAACAATGATGTTTTTGTGAATACTAAACGAATTATGTTTTTATAAAATGCGAAAAATTATTTTGAAATTCTCGGTGTTACAAAAAGTCGGCCAATAGCTTGATAAAGCTTGCATCTCTGGGCCCAAGTGACCTCCAACTGTCCAGATATGTGGTCTCATAGCTCCCAACAGGCTTACAACCACAAATGACTCAAAAAGAAGCTAGAAAAGGCCATAAACTCATACATGAGGAGATCTAATACTAGAGTGATCAAGGTAACAACTTGTTACATGAAATAGGATGCCAAAATCATGTAGATAACAGATCCTCTGCCTTCTCCTTGATCCAAGCTCCTGAATCCTCAAGCTTCTTCAAGAATTTCACCAAATAAAAACCTTAAGTCACACATACACACACACACACTCAATGTAGGTTTTAGCTATTGGATTAGTGTCTAGGTCCATAACTATAATTGGTATGTACTTGACCCGATTGGCATGGTCCATTTGCATTGTATGGCATCAGAACAATTTGGATAGACTTTTGTGAGAAAAGGATAATTATGATTTGTTAATATATTATAAGTTCTAATTTAATAATACGAAATCATATTATTTAATTAGTATTGATCAAGAATTACGTTGGAATTAATTTTTTGATCAAAAGGAGACTAATTAAATATATGGGGATTGATTGTGTAAATCACTCATTCTTATATATGTAGGTTTATGATCCATAGTTCTTCATGTTGGGCTAAATCCATGGAATAACCCATGGATATTCCATGGATGTTTTAACCCATGGAGCATGAAGAATATGGAAAGACATGAGTTACATGGTGTAACCCTAATAGCCACCATATATAAGGACCCCATGGCTTAAGAAATTGGCACTAGTGTGCGTAGACATGAGGGCGAGCCGATTTGAGCATAGGAACCTTTTCTCTCAAGTTATTCCAAGATGTTGGTCATGTTGTGTGAACCATTTGAGGTGTCACACTTGAAGCACTAGGCTCTTAAGCTCCATGGAATCAAGCTACGACAAAGAGGTATGTAATTCTACTAGAATTAATATTATATGTTCTTCATATTATGCTAGTTAGAACAATACCTTGGAAAAATTGATATTTGCATGTATAATAGAGAAAACATAGATCCAAGGTATTTAGGGTTGTATGTACACCTTAGGAGTGTTAGAATGCTCAAAACTGTTCATTAGCTCAATAAGGTTTGTTCTTTGGACGTGGGAAGTGGTGAGGGAGGCGGAGTAGAGGCTTAGAGTCATATAAATAGTGTGCAAACCCTAAAAATTAGTTTTTTTCTCAACATAGACTCAACTCGTCTGTAACATTCCAAAAATACAGGCCAAAATTTTCTTTTTAAATACATTATTATAAATCATGCCATGTCAAAACCCAAGTAGAAATAATTGAAACATGTTATCATAAAACAATATCAGAGTGTAATCCCAAAGATCTCGTGTGCGGAAAACCATAGTGTGATGCGCTACGATCAACTGGCTCATTTACTTCAAAAATGAAGTTCCTGAATCCAAAAATGAAAATTGTAAGCACAAAGCTTAGTGAGTTCCCCCATCATACCACAAATCATACAATCACATAGCATATATACTGCCGGGAAATTCTGGGGTGCCCAACCTACCCGGTACAGCCATTCTAGGTGCCGACCTACCTGTGTCAAGCCATTATGGGGTGCTGACCTACCCGGGTCAAGCCATTTTGGGGTGCTGACCTACCCATGTCAAGCCATTCTGGGGTGTTGACCTACCCATGTCAAGCCATTCTGGGGTGCTGACCTACCCGTTGGTCCTAACAACCGACCCTCGGGACTATTCCACCCCAACTACTACTATTACATATATCATAACATAAACATACTATCAGACATATATGGGGTGTCCGAACTACCCTTCGGTCCTAACAACTGAACATGGGGACTTTTCCCCTCCTGCTACCACTATCACATATAACTTATCATGCCAGCATATAAACATATCATCACATACTGTCAGACATATCTGGGGTGTCTGTCCTACCCTGCAGTCCTAACAACCGAACTCTACTACTATCACATATAACATATCATGCCAACATATAACATATCAGGTAGTAGCAAACCTAGATGATTTCACAAAGACAATCATCTAACATAGAAATCCTACTAGTAGGCCGACATTGTGGCCGTAGACCCACCGCTACAGGAAGGTAACTCACCTCAAACTACTGAAGTCCCGTAGACACAATCCCATGCTACTGAAGTCCTGCAGACTCAACCCCAACATTTGGATGATAGATTCCCGAACTGTCAACACCAAAATAACACCCAATTAATAATTGGGTTCCACTACATAACCATAAGTACGTACTTGGGGTCATTACTACATTACCCCATGCTTGGCTTTATTCAAGCCCAAGGCCCAATCCACAGGCCCAAAAGTCAACTATAAGTCAAAGCCCATCATATGGCCCAATTTTCCATATTGGGCCCAAATCCTTTCAAGGTCTTACCATAAGGCCCAACCATCTAGTCTAGTCCAACATTCAACATTCTAATGGCCCAATATAACATAATCATAAAGGCCCAAACTATGGCTCGATTTTCCAAATTGGGCCCAAACCCCTTACATGGGCCTTACCCTAGGCCCATTAAATTATTCGAGTCCAATTGCTTGACTTTGGATAGCCCATTAATAACCCAATCATCAAGGCCCACTAAAAAGGCCCAACTTAAGGCCCAAATGAAATTAGGGTTTTACGTAAAATGATGATTAGGGTTAAGTTTCCTACTTAACCCATTAAGGACTTAATCCACTAAGGACTTAATCCATTAAGTCCAATATTGCATAGATTAATTTCTACCAATGATTATTATTTAATATCTCCAGTTATTAACTAATTCCCGTGTGTCCCGATTAATTCCCCACATTAGGCTTTTATTGGCATTAGGGTTTTCCAATCCAAATACTAGACCCTCTACCAATTTGTTGGGCTTGAAGGTTAATTAGGGCTTTATTGGGCCTATTAGGCCCACTAGAGTATCATTAAGTCCATTAGGGTTTGCATTGGGTCAATTTGAGTCCATTAGACCCATTAGGATTTTCACTAAGCCCATTAGGCTACATTGGGAACGGGTGGGAGGGGAAGTTACCCATTTATCGATCAAAGGGAGGTGTAGATCTGAAAGGGTTTGATAGAGACTGTCGGAAGCTGAAACGAGTTGGTAGCGGGGGATGCCCGGGAAAGTTTGTTGGGCGACAGAGAGAAACTTTTGGTAGACTGTTTCGCACGCTGAGCTGAATTCCGGTGAGTCTCGTAGTTTTCCGGCGACCCGTTTTGATGAAGATAACCCCATATTCCTTTTGACAAAATCCAAATGAAACTCCTCAAGAATTACAGACGAACAAAACTAAACAGTGTAATCACAAGATTTCAGTGAATCACTTGTGATAAGAAACTATATCAAAAACTATGTATAAACATAAAATCTTAAACAACTAGAGAAATACACAGATGATCGAAATAGTAAATGAGCTGTTTCACTAGGAACTAACTCTGCTTTGCACATTATATATTCCGGGTCGATACACTTTGTATTCCGGGTTGGAATACCCGCGTGTTCTCTTCTCCTTATATCAAATTAAACGAGGCGCAGCCCACAAGAAGAAAATGTTGCACTTTCAGCCCTTCACATGAAAACTCACTTCATCAGTAGTCCTGATAGATTCCTCTTTATTCCTCATTCCATAACACGTTACATACTTATCTGTAACACGTTACACAGATACTATTAAATGAAAATATAACAATTCACATATTTAAACATATTCTCCAATAAGATTTTGCTTGGTATATATACACATAAAGATTGTGATTGTTGCAACTAAAATGAATAAAAACCTTAAAGACATAAGTTCTAGCATGGAACGATAATTGGAACGGTTATTTCTTGAATAATTTTTAAGATTTGTTATAGCTATCATGTTATAGATCTGTACATTAGAGGGTTTCGATAATTTCTTCATTTTGTTTGAGACTTGATTGTTGGCAATACACATCATTGATATTTGAAACATTTTCTTTTTGTATGTTCTTGTTTACAACTATATGGGTTAAATGCAATAAAGAGCAACATGCTGTTATTGGACAGTTTTTCATAATATAATGTCTTAATAAGAATAAAATTTAAAAGTACACTACTCCTTTAAATCTGGTACATTTCATAAAACAAAATGTAACTTATTTCCATATGGGGAGGTTTGTTGGTGATTTGTTATTATCAATGTTATTTAAGTGTAATAGGATTACTTTGTTGATTAAAAATGATCTTGATAAATATTAAACAAGTAAGGAAGGTATGGAGTACACACTTGTTTAAGTTTGATCAAGTATCAAAGTATACTGTCATTTAGGGGCGAAGCCACTGAACGAACTGGGGTCCGGGGGCAGCGCCCCTGGGAGCGGGGTCCAAGGGGCAGAGCTTCTGCTGTATTAAAAATGCATCAGAAAATCCAAATTTTGAATATTTGACCCGGTTCTGACTTTGCATTAATCCTTATACAAAACCCGGATTTATGACAATTTTTACTATTGAGAAAAACTGTTATATGACAGTTTTGACAGTTTTTCAGATAAGGAAGGTTTATAACCAATTTTAGTCACTTTTCTGGTACTCATGAAAATTACACCATCTCATTCTCTCTTTCTTTTCTCTCTGATTTTATCTGAGTTTTATCTAATTGAGGATATGGGAGTACCACCCAAATACTTCGATTTGAAAGTGATTATCATGATTCTCAGATTTCCAAGTGCCACTAATCCATATTTCTAACACAAGGGTCGGAAGTTTCATGTCTAACAAAAATTTGAACTTAAAGTTACATAAATTATCCTCTCAGGGTTTGACAAATCAACTTTGTTAATCATTTAAACATATTTTAAATTATCTTTGATTTCTTGATAACGTAAATGCTTCAAATTCTTTGTTTTATTTTCTTGATATTATATAAAGAATTGTGGCTAGAACTACAATTGTGTATGCAATGGGTAATAGACTTGGTCAAGAACCACTTATTTTGAACAAGAGAAAAAGAAAAAGAGTAGGACAACAAGAATAGAAGTTTATCGTTGACTTCCAAGTCTTTCATGGCCATAAGATACTCTTCATTTATAAATCAACTAGTTTTTTCTTCATAACAACCCATCACTTCATCTTATAACAATCCATCTTTCTACTTCAGCTCTTCTTTTCGAATGTCTAAAACATCTGAGTTAGGGTTCATTATGGGGAATCAGAGGGGTTCAGGGCTCCATCTTATTTCCATATGTTTTTTTTTATTGCAGCCACATATACCTGTTGCGGTGATGGAAATATCAGTGTCGTTTGCTTTGTGAAAAAGAGAGTTGCTCTTCTGAAGTTCAAATATAGTGTAAGAAATGACCTTGAAATGTTGTCATCATGGGTTGGCAATGATTGTTGCAGATGGGGAAGAATCCAGTGTGACACTGTCACTGGAAATGTGGAAAGCCTTTATCTCAGTGGAGATGAAGGCTACTTAGTTGGTAATGAGGTGAACTCTTCTTTAGCAGAGTTGAAGCATCTGAAACACTTGGACCTGAGTGGGAATGATTTCCAAGGAAGTCGGATCCCAAAGTTCATTGGATCATTGAAACAGCTGATCTACCTCAATCTCTCTAATGTTGGTTTTGAAGGTATTATTCCTCATAACATTGGAAACCTTTCTAATTTAAAGCTTTTTGATCTCAGTTGGAATGGAGGGCTAGTAGCAGATGATATGGCATGGACTTCTGGCCTTTCTTCACTTGAGCATCTCGTCTTGAGTTCAGTAGATCTTGGAAGAGCACAAAACATGGACATGCTGTTTTAC
The DNA here is from genome assembly GCF_002870075.4 of Lactuca sativa. Lineage (NCBI taxonomy): Eukaryota > Viridiplantae > Streptophyta > Magnoliopsida > Asterales > Asteraceae > Lactuca > Lactuca sativa. The sequence continues at coordinate 302,227,408 of NC_056630.2, read as the reverse complement.
ATGATTCCCTCTTTAAAAGAGTTAAGTTTGTCAGATTGTGGACTTTCTAATGCTGATTTTGGTCCTTTTCTTAATTCCAGTAGAATACTTCCCAACATCAAACACCTTTATCTTAGTGACAATTATTTCAAAGGTCTGCTCCCTGGATTTTTTCAAAACATATCAATTATATGTGATTAAATACATATAATCACATGTGATTAAATACGTGAGACCAACTTGAATCGAAAACGAGAAAATAATATTGTCCATATAAAGCATATGTGATTAAATACATTTAATCACATGTGACTACATTTATTTAACCGCCTATGATTTATGTGGGAAAAAATCATTTTCACTTTCTTGAATCAATAAATTTTTTCATGTATATAGTCACATATGATTGCATATATCTATCTACATATGATTTGTATGGCAAAAACAAAATTTGTGCATATGATCAGATGTGATTATATACATATAATCACATGTGATTATATACATATAATCATAGGTGATTATATATATGAGAAAAGCTATTGAATCCAGAGCGCGAAAACAAATCTTTTCGACACAAATCCTATGCGATTAAATACATATAATCATATGTGATTAAATACATGAGAACAACTATTGAATCAAGATAGCAAAAATAAATTTTGTCCATGTAAGTCATAAATGAATATATACATACAATCACATGTGATTGTATATATAGACTTAGGTTATTTTGTTAACACTATTTATTGTGTTATTGTATTAATCATTGTGGGCCAATGAAATATGTAATATTTAAATGAAAATGATTTTCATAAAATAGATTTCAAATAAATGAAAAGTTCTTCACATTTAATGAAAAAGGATCAGGAAGGGTATATGTGTATATTTGCCCTCTCCATTAAAATAGGAAACTGCTCCATTTTCATAACTTCCCCCGCATAATCCCTACAACTACGCATAAGTCCATATTCCACTACCCTCTGTTTTGGAAGATGAAATCAATTAATATCTACTATAATCAACCAAAAATAGCAGTAGATTGTGTTGTTTTCTTTGTATAAAGTGTTATAGTATTGAAGATCGTTCAAAGAACGTGCACTGTGATCGTTCGAAAAAAAAGAAATTGCAGAAGAATGAGGAATACAAGGACAAGTTCTTTCAAATCGAAATTTAAGAACATACAAGCAACGGTTTTGAATCTAGATGAAGACGATGATGATTTCGTTACTCCGCCTAAAGGTATTTTTTTATAGTTTTTTTTAATGTAATCGTTTGAGTAAAGAACATTCTTTTGGAATTTTTGAAAAATGAAGTAGATGCATGTGGTTGTTAAGTTTGTTTAAGTAACAAATAACAAAATTCTGTAAAACTGGAGTATTTTTTCATTAGGTTTTCTGAAATTGGGAATTTTCTACAATAAATTAAAATTTTTACTGTACAGATATTGGTAATGTGATTCTTGAAGAAATTATATCTGTTATTGTGTATTTTGTTGTGTTTTGTAACAGCGAGAATCGATGTTGTTTCTGTCCTGTATTTCGTTTAGAGATATGTTGTTGTGGTTATGATGTAAGTCAGACTACACGATATTCTGTAAGAAGTAAAAGACTAGTTATTGAAATGCATTCTTCCAGAATACTAACTATATAAAACGGAGTGAACGTAGTTGCTGTTGTAGTAATTTATGGTGTTAATGTTTTCTTTGTTATCGAATTTTTTTTTCTAGTATTTTGAGATATTTTTTAGAAAAAATGTATACATCTTTCAAGGTCTTTATGTTATGATAGAATCTAATACTATAATGTTGTATTGTTTTAATTAATTTGGTATTTTTTTTTAATTTGTAGTTTTATTCCTATTATTATGATGCTGCAGTTTAGTTGTATGTATGGTGTGTATGTAATTCTAACATGATTAGTTTAATTAAATGTGTTAAATTCGTAAAGAATGTGTAACATGTGAAGGGGATGTAGTGGTTAAATAAGTCTAAGTCTCACACAATCTTTAAAAAATAATGTTATTATTGGGATTAATATTGGGTCTTTGTATATGTGTTTGTTTCTTTGTGTTTGTTATTGTGATCTGTGAGGATTTAGTGTTATTGTGGTAAAAATGTGGTTTTAATTTTAACATAAAAATTGTACTTACGTTTTTTGCGTTCTTACAGAATGAAAAAAAGCAAGATTGTAATAGAAGCACTGTAACAGAATTGTGTTTGTGTACATTATACATGTTAGCATTCTGATAGAATTTTCTCCTACTAGTTATAATGCTAGTAGAATCATTGTAACCTAGTCGTTGTAACAAATTTGTGTGTGTCTATGTTCATTCTATTAGCATTCTAATAGAATGTTGTCCTAAAAATTAAGATTCTAATAGAATCATTGTTAGGGTATGTGTGTACATGCTTACTTAATTGTAACAGAAGTATGTGTATATTGGCGTCATACAGATTGGAATGTGACTGTTTAATAAGGAGATTGCTATTAACTAAATGTGTATGTTTTTATTATTGAGAAGTTTGATGAATTTTTTTTTTAATATTTGGTTTTAATTCTTGTATAAACATTTTTTGGGTTTGTGTTTCATCCTTACAGAATGAAAAGTTGTATAATACTTTTATTTTTTTAAAAGTAATGAACTATGGCCGGTTACTTTGAAAACTATTATTAACCAACGTTAATCATTCATTTCATTAGTTGTTGCAAAAGCTGATCCAGTCCCAATTAATGTTGATACTTCAAGCCAAACAAAGGTTGGAAGGAACTACCGTACCATATCAACACCTGTTAAAGAGAATATCAGTACTCAACGTACAGGTAGATTAATTTTTTTTATTTATGAAGGAAATTAACAATAATTTTATTAAATCTTGATAGCCAATATGTATTAATTGTTAATTAATGAAGTAGAAGGTGGTGGAAGTGGACAAAATGATATGAATAATGTTGGATCAAGCAAAACAAATAAAAACAGAGGAAAAAAACTTCAAAATCAGAACATGGAAAGAACAATGTTGAATGTGGTAAGACAGGTTAGATAATAAGTGCATGTAATTAATGAGTTCAACTATATGTTTGTGATATGGCTAATATAGAGTTTATTATTATATTGAAGTTGTATTAAACGATTAGTAATTGTTTTTTTTTTTGTGATATAATAGATTTTAACAAAGATAAGAAAGCCACAATACAAATTGATAGCACTAGTGTTAGAAGTCTGAAAAGGAAGGGTTCTAATAGAAATACACCTGTTAAGGACAAGAAGAAATCGTCAGATGCAAGTGGTGAAAGGAAAACCAAGAGGTTTAAATGAGATTTTGATGGAGAGAATTAGTGGGTCAAATAAAAACAATGAAAAGGCTAATATTGTTGTGGATATGGAAGATAAGGAAGATGTTGTAGAAAGGAAAAAGGTGGTGCAAGATGCACATTCAAAGAAAAGTCCAAAAAGAAAGAAAGGAAAAGTAGAACTTGAAAATGATAAAATAAAATCAATGGAGGGGAAGGTCGGAAAAATAAGCAAGGACCATCCAGAAGGTTATAGAAGACTTGCAACTAGGATGACTCCTGGAAGGATAAGTTTAGTTGTGAAAGTAATGTCACCCGCACAAAAATGGGATTGTGTCAATGGGATTTGGTTCACTTCTTGATATTGACATAGACACTACTCTGGGTTTACTTAACTACTATCTGTTAGATCACTCTGATCCAGATAGTAGCCGTCTAGTTCTGGAAAATATGGTCATAACAATTACGAAAGACATAGTGTTTGAGATATTGGGTTTACCAAATGCGGGGGAAGACTTTATGAGGTTGAGTAGTTGTGATAAGGATAATGAAGTTCTGCAACAATGGAAAGGCCAATACGACAAAAAAGGGTTCAATGGTGAAGAATACTTGAAAAGGATAAAAAACACAAAGCAAGACAGTCTTATGTTTAGGCTGAATTTCCTGACCCTTTTCATTAACACATTTGCTGAATCAACTTTGAGTGGTACAAATCAAATTAATGTTGTGAATAAGTTGGTCTTGGTAAAGGACTTCTCTAAAATTAATTGGTGCAAGTATATCCTAGATTGTTTGGTAAGCAGAAAGCAACTGTGGAGAAGAGATGATAAGACATGCTATTACAGTGGACCTATACTAGTTTTGACGATAATATTGTTGTGTATATTAAATATTTACTTTATTTTATGACAGTAATATGTAGAATGAATTAGTTAATGAAGTTTAATCTTTTTTTATGTAGCTGGTGTATGTATATATAATGAAGTTCACAGGTTTGAAGATAGTGAAAAGGTTATCGTTTGTTAGAAATGTTATTGGTTCTTTACTTGAAGAAATAGAGAAGATGGAGATTAGTGCTGGGGGGTTTGGTAGGCAGTTACCGGAAAACTTTGAGGATATTGGTGATGATGATGGAATGGTTGATGAAGATGATATGTTGGACGAGATGATGAGGCATTATGGCGACGAGGAGGTAAGCTATAAATTCACTAAGAATTCAGAACAATATTTCTTTCAGAATTGTAAAAAATTATAGTTTAATATAAACATAAATGCAGATGTGGCTGATATAAATTGAATGACTTGATTTATAGTTATTGATCTATTTGGAACATTAATTTTCTTAGAATATTAATCATGATATGTTAATATAAAACTTACAGGCATACGTGGCTGTTATCAAGCATAGCTATGGAGTAATATTGTCTAAAAAGAAGAACATTGAAAAAGCTCTAAAACATGAAATTGAGAAATTCCCAGACAGCTTGAGCTTGAAGGAGTGGTGTGAAAAAAAAGAAAAATTATTCAAAGAAGTTAATTATGCAGAGAGTGGAGGAATGAAAGCCAAGGATCCTAGTTTTGATGGTCATAGTAACAAAGGAGATGCAGATGGTGGTAAAGAAGCAGAATTCTCGCCAATTAGAGGATTGGTAGTTGAAGGGGAAAAGAAGGATGATGGTGGAGGTTTCAGTACACCTCAAATGGATAAGGTAGGTAATACAGATAATCTAACATGTTCACAATTCTTCGAGAATCCCGAAGTGTTGGCAATAGCAATTAAAATGACGGATGAGGCTGTGTTGGAAAGTTATAAAAAAGAGAAAAAAAGAGGAAAGAAAATCATGGAAACAGTTGAGGTATGTGAGGAAGATGATGACCATGGAAAAAGAGATCAAAAGATACATGCATATGGAAAATCACCTTTTGTTGAAAGGATTGTTAGAATGAGTGACAAGGTGAAGAAGGATGAAAGGTCGTTTTACAACTCAGTTTTTGCATCAAAAAGAGATTATGGGTAAGTTAAATAATACAAATTAGTGGTTTTCTTTTAAAATGTGGTGTTATAACAATGATCATTTTATAATTGTCGAGCAGGGAAGAGATATGGAACATTGGTAGCGGGCATGTGTTGCATCAACGATTCGCATATCATTTTAAAAGCAACACATTTATTCATGCAATAATCATTGACTGTTGGTCAACATTACTCAACAGAATGGAGGAACTCGGGGATGTAGGATCAGTTCTAGAGTATTCTTTTACACAAATTTTTTGGTAAGTATTTAAATTAAAATTAGTTCCAGACGAATAATATGTGTTTTATTGATTGGTTTATTAATCTGTACAGGCGGAAGAGATACTGGTTGGATCATTGTCACCTGAAAGAACTCAAAAATTATTTGATTTGATATTGAAACTCCACCTTAAAAGTCTACCAAAACAGGAAAAGCTGAAGGATATTGGACTGGTGAATTAATTAAACCTTGTTTTTTATATATCACAACCATAACATAAAATACTATCTTATTGGACCACTATGTGTTATGTAACCGATTTTCTTCCCAATAGTTGATAAAAGCAAATATTATCTGATATGCTTTGATCTACAGGTTCCAACATACTACATTATAGACCATGTGACCCGAATTGGTTCTGTTGAGGAAATCTATGGAATAAAACACATTCATGTGGTATGTTGAAGCTTTATTATTTGAAAGATTTAAAATACATGATATTAATATTGAATTGTAAAATGATTGTTTTGTATCGCAAAAAAATTGCTTGGGAACTATTTGAAAACAGAGAATTACCAAAAGTCAACAGCTTTCAACAAGATTAAAGCTCGTGTAATGAAAATGACATGGAAAGTAGAGAAAGAAGGATCAGACTGTAGAGTATATCTTATGAGGCATATGGAGTCATATATGGGGGAAAATGAAGGGCGTTGGGAATGCGGTTTTATAGGAAAAAAACAGACTGATTTAATTGCATTAAATAATCTACAAATCAAATACATGGCAAAGCTTATGAAATTAGAGTAAAACAAACATAAAAGTATGTTGGAGAAAGATGCAGAAGCATATGAGAGGCTTGATCCATTGCAGATGTTGAATATGATGAATGAAGCAAAGGAAACCAGGGAGAAGCAGAAATGTGGAAGGCGTCGATTTTAAGATGGGAGTGTTATGATGTTAGGATGGTTGGTTCTGAAAGACGTTTAGTAGTATATTTGGTTTAAGTCTATGTTTTTTTTATTTTCGTCTAGTATTGTGTGTTTTGGGGTAATACTTTATCATGGTAGGATTGCTATATGGTGTAAGACTTTTGGTAACATTGTTTGTTTAGGTCTAACTTATTTGCTTGGGTAACAATGTTGATGTGTTTTATTATGTTCTAGAATTGTTTGTTTTATAGAAACAGGTTAATGTGAATGGTGTTTGATGTAGTAGAATTTATTTTTTTGGTAATTTTTACTACTTGATTGATGTTGGAATGTGTATATGTATATGAAAGCTATCAAAATATGCAATGTGTTGGAAGATGGTTTGTAATGTACAGGTAAGTTTAGTTTATAAATCATACATTAGGATATGCATTTGATGTGGTAGTTTGATACAAGTTATGTGTAGATAGTTTTGATGTATGTAAAATGTTTTAAGTATAATTACATGATATTCTGATGGAATGTATATGTTTGAGTGTAAGTGGTAACATGTATGAAGATTATGATTTACCATGATTGTTTCGATGATATATGTCATATAGGATACAAAATAGTCACGTGTAAGAATTGTTAGATTTGACTGTACATAATGTTCTGGAAGAATATAATAGCTTATATTACAAATGGTAAAGTGTAACAAAAATGAGTTGTTGAAAGATGGTTTGTAATGAACATATATGTTTTGTTTTGCAAGAATAATATGTGTACATTTGCCATGTCCATTAAAAAAGAAACTGCTAAATGTTATGTTTACAAGATATTCTGACAGAATATATGTGCTGTTTTGCAAGGGGTAGAATGTATAAACATTATGATTTCCCTTGTTTGTTTCAATTTTGAATTTCAGATAAGATGCACATTAATCGTGGTAGGATGTATGAAGGTTATGTTGTTACATCTTAGGATACTCATTAATTGTAGATAAGAATGTTGGAATAGTGTCTAAGGCTGCAACTATATTTGGCAAGTATTTGACCCGGTTGTGCATGGTCCTTTTGGGTTGCCTTCACCATAACAACTTGACAGGATGATTTATAATGAGAGAAGAAATATTATTAATATATTATAAGAATAATATAAGGAGTAATAATATTATTATTTGATTAATATAAGTCATAAATTAATTAGGAATTAATTTGGTGACTTAAAGAGATTAATTGAATAAAAGGGCATAAACTGTCAATTGTATGATAGTTGTACTTTGGGCTATAATCCCTTAAGGATAAGGGGTGGACGAATTTAGGGTTTGGAATAGCCTAGAATTCGTCCAAGGGCTTATCATAAGGGGATTGGATTGCTTAGGGCCTAAGTTATCCAATTAGGGTTTAAAGTGTGAAACCCTAGGAGCCTCACTAGTATAAATAGACCCTTGGGTTCAAGGAAATCGGCATTCATGCTTTAGAAGAAACCCTGGACGACTTCCTCCCCTCTCCTCTCTCTCTAATCATCCTCTTGCTAAGTTGGTGTTTGTAAGCCATTAGAGGAGTGACACTTATGACTCTAAAGCTCCAAGGACAAGAAGATTCAAGCAAGTGATTCCAGGTAATCTTCCAAATCTGATTTCTTATGTTAGTATACTAGAATTATCATTATAAGTCTTGGATACAATGCATGTTCAATTAGAGAAACCTAGATCCAAGCATTAGGGTTTGTATGTGCACATAGGAATGTTCTTATGGATCAAACCCATCAGTGGTATCAGAGCCTTGATTGGTTTCTATTGAATTGATGTATTAGTTGCTTGATTGTTATTTGCAAAATTCGATTTTTGTGTTTCTGCCTGATGAACCCGGTGAGTCCCATGGTGGTACTCGGCGAGTAGGCCTCAACTCGGCGAGTCCATTGTGGTACTCGGCGAGTTCGAGCGTCAGATAGAGCTAAGTTCGGGATTTCTTGTTGTTTATCTTATGGAAACTTGCCTTTATCTTAATGGGTCAATATAAATCCGATTTTAACATATATTTGAGTATATCCTTGACCTAATTAAAGATATTTACCAATAAATTAAATAATAATTTCCTTATGTGATAATTGATTGATTATTTTATTAAATTGGTAAATTGTTTTGCAAGAAATAATTAAATAAATCAAATATGGATAATTATGTGATTAAATGTTAATCTGGATTATTTGTTATTTGATCCCTTATGTTTTGAAAAGTCAAAAACTTTTCCTCAAGTTTTGAAATTTATGTTTTGTGATTAAAAGTTTAATTTAGACAATTTAAATTTCAAACCCTAGAATTCTACAAGTTTAAATTTCAACCCTATAGTAATATAATATTACAAGATTTATATATATATATATATATATATATATATATATATATATATATATATATATATATATATATATATATGTATAATTAAAATGCTAGTCTTACCCTTAGTAGGCCTCATTCGCATAGCCGGTCTATAAGGTGGGTATAAGGTTGCTGCATATAAAATGGCGCTTAATGGGTGTACACTCTTACCCACCGCTTGCTTGATCGATGGAGGGTTGTTAGCCGAACGGGTAGGATAGGGCAACTCTCTCTCCTCATTAATAAGTATAATGAACCTATAAAGTAACTAAACTATTTTATAAAATTCCCAATCTTAATTACTTTAGGAAAAGTGAATTGATGCAATCCCATGAAATTACACTTTGCACCCTTGCTTAGAAGTTAGTGGAGCGTGTGTGGTTTACCGGCACACTAATTGGTTCTAAGTATAGGTGGAAAAGGGTGATTCATTGTTTATCATAGTTCGATGGAGCGTGTGTGGTTTATCGGCACATCGAATAGGTGATTGTTACAATGAAGGAACCATGTAGATTTGCATGGTTATTCACACCCACTTTGTGATCCTCGGTATCCCAGTCACAAACGAGAGGGGCATATCGAGATTTAAACATGCCATTGAAAAGTTAAATGAATCTCATCGAAACCTAGGAATTCTCAATACATTTAGAACTTAAAGTTAGGTTTTCATGGTGGAGAATTAGTGAATCGTCATTCACTTACCTTCAAATTGTTTGCATGTTGGATTACAGCATCCCTTTTCTAATATGTAAATAATGTTGTTGGATCCTAGCCCTAATTTTTCTTATTGGGTGATTATTAGGGATTCAAATTCTAATCAATCTTTGTCCTTTCTATTTGTAGATGTCGAACGCGAACAACGCTGCTGCTAGCTCGTTCACATTGATGAGTCTTTGCCAAAAGGTGACTTTCGATGGAACGAACTTCAGCGAATGGATAAGATACATTCGCCCGATTGCTCGCTACGAGGACAAGGAGTATGTCCTCGATGAAAAGCTTGAGAAGATCAATCCAGAAATCGCTACTCTGGCTGAAATGGCTACTTTTGAAACTCATGAGCGTGATGCAACGAAGGTTCATTGCATCATGATAGCCACAATGAACGCCGAATTCCAAAAGTCCTATGAGGACATGTACCCGTACGAGATGCATCAAGACTTATTGGAGAGATACCATCAAAACGCGAGGCAAGAGCGTTACGAGATTTTCACTAACATGATCTCCGCTAAAATAGGACATGGAGAATCTCTAACCGTACACTTGCAAAAGATGCAAAGGTATGTCGATCGTCTTCGCAAGTTGAATGTTGACTTTGGGGAAGACTTGGCTATCGACATGGTCCTTCACTCCTTGCCTCCGTGTTACAACCAATTTAGGATGACCTACCACATGAACAAGGAAGAGTTCACCCTAAGTAATCTCCAAGGTCTCCTTAGGGTTGCTGAGAGCAACCTAAAGGACAAGTCTGTTGCACCAACTCCCAATCCACCCGTTGCTCCTGTTTTGGCTACTGGGCAGGGAAGGGGCAAGAAGAGGAAGGCTCCGTCTAAGAGCCACCGCAAGGGAATGTCCCGAGATGGTTCCTCTTCTAGTAGGACCAAAGTTGATGATGCTAAGCCTAACCCAAACCCAAAGGAGGCAGAGTGCCACCATTGCCACAAAATAGGGCATTGGAAGAGAAGCTGCCCAGAATACCTGCAAGCTATCAGGGAAGGAAAGATCCAGCCGTCTTTCGCAGGTATTTATACAATTAAATCTAATGATTCATCTCATGCTATTTCTTGGGTCCTCGATACCGGGTGTGGTTACCACATTTGTTCTGAATTGCAAGGATTAAGAAGAAATAGGGATGTTGAGCAAGGAAGAATAAATCTAATCATGGGGAACATAAGATCGTCGCCTGTGACCAAGATTGGAGTGTATTCTCTAGTGCTTAGGAATGGATTATGTTTAGATTTGAATAATTGTTGCTATTCACCAGAAATGGCAAGAAACATCATTTCATTTCATGGTTTGTTTAGACAAGGATTTAGATTTTCTTTTAATAATGAGAATGGTTCTATTTATGCTTATCTAAATGGTGTCTTATATTTTGAAGCAATGCCACGTAATTGAATTTATGTAACTGTTATGATTGTAGATAACCTAGGAAATGATGTTTTATACATGGATTCTTCCAATAGTATGGATAGAGCATCCTTGTGGCATTGTCGTCTTGGACATGTCAACAAGAAACGCATAGCCTAACTCCAAAAGGATGGAGTGTTGGATTCATTCGACCTTAGGGAAGATGGCACATGCGAATCTTGTTTACTTAGGAAGATGACCAAGTCACCCTTTACTAGCACATGTGAAAGGGGTGAGGGTTTATTGGACCTAATACATACCGATGTATGTGGACCCTTTAGATCAACCACAATGGATGGGAACCACTTCTATGTGACTTTTACCGATGACTATAGTAGATATGGGTATATCTACTTAATCAAGAAAAAGTCAGAAACGTTTGAAAAGTTCAAAGAGTTCAAGAATGAAGTGGAGAATCAATTGGGCAGGAGAATCAAGATGCTTCGATCCGATCGAGGAGGAGAGTACCTAAGTCTTGAATTCCATGGCTATCTAAAAGAGTGTGGAATAGTTTCACAATTGACGCCACCTAGGACACAGCAGTTGAATGGTGTGGCAGAAAAGCATAATCGAACCTTGTTAGACATGGTCCCCTCTATGATGAGTCGTGCTTCACTATCTATCTCATTCTGGGGGTATGCTTTAGAGACTGCTGCCCATATCCTTAACCGAGTCCCTACTAAGAAGGTTGCCAAAACACCTCACGAGACGTGGACAGGGAAAGCTCCCTCGTTAGCACATATCAAGGTTTGGGGTTGCAAGGCTTTCGTAAGACGAGATACTCACGACAAGCTTGAACCTCGTAGTGAGCGATGTATTTTCATCGGCTACCCGCAGAAATGATTTGGATATCTCTTCTATAGACCGAGTGACAATGTAGTCTTCATTGCGAGGAGAGGAGTTTTCCGAGAGCGAGAACTCATAAGCCAAGGAGACAGCGGGAGGCAAATCGAGCTTGAAGAGATTCAAGAATCGATTGATGAAGGAACCTCTACCGCTGGCACTCAACCCGAGGAGGAAACTCCGGTTGAACCTATTGACCAGTCCTTACCTCTTAGACGTTCCGAAAGAGTTAGAGTTCAACCCTAGTTTTATGGGTTTCATATTACTACCGAAGGGGACACATATATTAGTGATGGTACATTAATAAATCTAGATGAACCTAATATCTATAAGGAAGCCATGGCAGGCCCAGAGTCTGCAAAATGGAAAGAGGCAATGGACAGCGAGATCGAGTCCATGTATGACAACCAAGTTTGGAATTTGGTTGATAATGTGCCCGGACGTAAGACCGTTGGGTGCAAATGGATCTTCAAGAAGAAGACCGACGTGGATGGAAATGTACACACATATAAGGCGCGATTGGTTGCGAAGGGCTTTACTCAAACTCCCGGAGTTGACTATGATAAGACCTTCTCAACAGTTGCGAAGATAAAATCTATTAGAGTGATGCTAGCTATTGCCGCATTTCATGATTATGAGATTTGGCAATGGATGTCAAGACCGCTTTCCTTAACTGGAAATTGGCTGAGGATGTTTTTTGTTGATCTGAAGCATCCAAATAAAGTGTGTAAGCTTGAGAAGTCCATTTATGGACTTAAGCAAGTGTCTGACAGATGGAATCTTTGCTTCGATGAGAAATTCAAAGAGTTTGGATTTGTACGAAGCGAAGATGAATCGTGCGTATATGTCAAAGCCAGTGGGAGCATAGTTAGCTTTCTCGTCCTTTATGTTGATGACATACTACTCATAGGAAACGACATCCCGACTCTGCAGGAAGTTAAGTCCTGGCTCGGGAAGTGCTTCGCTATGAAGGACCTCGGAGAAGCTTCCTATATCTTGGGAATAAGGATAGTCAGAGAACGAAGTAAGAGACTAATAGGACTTAGTCAGAACACTTACTTAGATAAAGTACCGAAACGTTTTAGTATGGAAAATTCAAAGAAGGGAGAATTACCGATACAAAGTAATGCCAAGTTGAGTAAGACTCAAAGTCCGAGTACCAAAGTCGAAATAGCAGAAATGAGCCGAGTACCATACGCTTCCGCAGTTGGCTCAATCATGTATGCTATGACTTGTACTCGCCCTGATGTAGCCTTTGCTTTGAGCATGGTTAGTAGATATCAAGGGAACCCTGGCAGAGCTTATTGGATTGTGGTCAAGAATATCCTTAAGTACCTTCGGAGGACCAAGGAATGGTTTTTAGTCCTTAGAGGGAGTGATGACTTGAAGGTGCGAGGGTATAGTGACGCCAGCTTTCAAACCGACAGGGACAACTACCGTTCGCAGTCGGGCTGGGTCTTTACCATTAATGGAGGAGCAGTAACTTGGAAGAGTTCCAAGCAGGAAACCGTAGCTGATTCAACGTGTGAATCAGAGTACATTGCAGCGAGCGAAGCGTCGAAGGAGGCTATATGGTTAAAGAACTTCATTGGTGATCTTGGAGTTGTGCCTACCATCGAAGAGCCTATGGATATTTTCTATGATAATGAAGGAGTGGTTGCCTTGACCAAGGAACCGAGGGATCATGGTAGATCTCATCATATCGATAGAAAATATCATTTCATTAGACATCGAGTAGAAGAAGGACACCTCGTGGTGAGGAGGATCTCATCAAAAGATAACCCAGCAGATCCGCTTACGAAGGGAGTAAGTAGGGTTAAGCATTTGCAGCATGCTAGGAGTATTGGGCTGAGAGATGATATTAGATTAGATTAGATGATTTTAGAAACTTGTAATAGATAAATGTAATTTAACATTTGATGAATAAATAAAGGAGTATTATTTATAAGTAAAGTTATTGTCTTTTGTTAAATATTTAACTATTGATTCACTTTGCATGTTTTGACTTCCAAAATAATTGAGTTTATTTAGAATAATCGAATTATTCAAACAGTCCACAATCGTTCATATTTTGGAAGTAGGTATGAATGAAGACTGTCATGAATTGGTATGTAGATTGTCTAAATGGTATTAGACATAGCAAAGTTTGCTGCAACGTTCATGAGTGCTTATGAACTAGTTTTGAGCATTGGAACAAACTCGCGCTTGCTGGAATCACCTTATGGAATCTGATGAAAAGGGTGATCACAAGACGATAATATCATATGGTCTTAAAACCTAGATATATGGTTTGTTATTTGTTAATTGGTTGTACATTGATAATGCAAAACCGCATCAGTAAATTGATGTTATAAAACGCATTGTTGTGTATAATTGATTAATGAATAAGTAAATGCATATAAGTCGAAGTTTATCTGTTACTTTTATCCTAAGAGGCTAAAAGCAATATCTCGGCCGCTCGATGATTTGATTTGACTTATGTCCTGGGCCCGGTCAGAACTGAATTGATGTGTTCGATTAAGTTCTATGTCAAATAAATCTGAGATCGAGAAACCAAATGCTAGACAATTGGTTCCATATAAATGTCTGCATGATATCTTAACAGAGGACTGTACGATCCCTTATCTAAAGGACAAGATTGATAAGATCAGAGTTTGACAGCATCTTTGAGAGCTACGATTGCTAATCAGATTATACTTGTATATATAGTTACTAGACTTATCCAAGTGGGAGACTGTTGGAATAGTGTCTAAGGCTGCAACTATATTTGGCAAGTATTTGACCCGGTTGTGCATGGTCCTTTTGGGTTGCCTTCACCATAACAACTTGACAGGATGATTTATAATGAGAGAAGAAATATTATTAATATATTATAAGAATAATATAAGGAGTAATAATATTATTATTTGATTAATATAAGTCATAAATTAATTAGGAATTAATTTGGTGACTTAAAGAGATTAATTGAATAAAGGGGCATAAACTGTCAATTGTATGATAGTTGTACTTTGGGCTATAATCCCTTAAGGATAAGGGGTGGACGAATTTAGGGTTTGGAATAGCCTAGAATTCGTCCAAGGGCTTATCATAAGGGGATTGGATTGCTTAGGGCCTAAGTTATCCAATTAGGGTTTAAAGTGTGAAACCCTAGGAGCCTCACTAGTATAAATAGACCCTTGGGTTCAAGCAAATCGGCATTCATGCTTTAGAAGAAACCCTAGGAGCCTCACTAGTATAAATAGACCCTTGGGTTACACAAAATATGTGCCTACACAAAATACTGACATGTTCAAAATGCATGTAGGTACATTTCTATGAACCATTTGTTGTTGAGTGTGTAACCTGGAATATGTATGAAAAAAATATGAGTTTCAGTAATAAAGTATTATTGTGTGATTAAAAATAATAATTACGCATTGTTAAAGTAATAACGTACAATGTATTGGGTATCCTCTGTAAGACGATCATAATGGTATTCCTCAAGTTTGTCATCAACAAGAGGACTTGACGGTTGCCTTGTTGTTATGTTATTTTGCTTCTCCAAAACAATAATAGCGTCAACAAAATTATTAGAAGTAACACTCATCTGGAAACAAGTGTTATCAGAATTTGATATCTCTTTCTGCACCTGATAAAAAGTTTTACAAGTGTAAACCTTTGAAGTATGTGCTTCAATTGGACTAGATGTGATGAATCTAGGAAGTGTTGTAGCAGTGTTAAATTCGTTGACAACTTGATTACGCCTTTGTCGTTCCATAACACCCTCAAATGTCATCATAAACATTAAAAGATAAGAACCAGTAAAAGTATTGTTCTGAAACGACCAATTTTGGCCTTCCGACAATGATGTAGTTCTCATAAGACCAGACATCGGTATGTCCTTGAAAAATGCAGGTACCCAACGTCTACGCAACCCATACATCTCTTGCAACCACTTGTTATTTGAAATGTTAAACTCATTTAAACAAGATTTCCATTCCTTTTCAAAATCATGTGGTTCCGGCTTAGAATTCCAAATTATAGAGTGAAAACGCTTTCGAAAGGCTGAGTTTGTGGCTAGTTGCGATGTTATCTGAAATATATATATATATATATATATATATATATATATATATATATATATATATATATATATATATATATATATATATATATATATATATATATATATATATATGTTAGTATAAAATAAATAATTGTGCTGCACAAGGAATACAGGGTCTGAATGGTGTAAACTATGAATTCCAACATAATGTTCTTTAAAATTCTTAAAGAATGTATCTGAAAATCTAGCAAAAGCCGGTAATGAATTGTAGTTGTGGCATAGATTTTGTTCTGAAATATTTTATTTCTAATTGAATAATATGTTCTAACAAGGTAAACATAGTGAGTTTGGGTTGAATATAAAAAAAATATTGACCTTGTTTGGAAGTTTTTTTTGTAATATGCCACATACAAAACCTATGTGTTGACATTGGAAATACTTCATTGGCAGCCTTGTTTAAATGTGGATCTTGATCTGTAAGAACAAGTGTAGGTTGTTTTTTTGAATGATTTCAAAAATGCTCTAAGCAGCCAGGAGTAAGAACTAGCATCTTCTCTACTCAAAATTCCAGCGCCAAAAGTCACACATATCTTATGATTATCTATCTTAGTGAAAGGTACGAAAACCATATCATATCTGTTTAAAAATATAAAACATGGTAAACGTTATTGGAATGAAGAAAAATTATGTGAAAAGATTGCAAAATTTAATAATACTTATTCATGCTGAATGTGGCATCCAGAGAAACAACGTCTCCAAAAGCATTGTAGTCGTACTTTGCAGTTTTGTCACCCCAAAAAATCGAATTCAATTTTTTCTCAACAACTCTAAAATCGAAAGAAAAAATTGGGATATTTTTTTTCCTCTCCAGCATCTTCAATACAAGGAATTTTGCATCCCTGGCACCTATGTAAGAATTGAGATTTCTTGTATTGTTCTTGAAATCAGAAACCAACCCACCTCGAATATCAGAATCACCTTGAAGTCCGGAATACAATCTATGTGCTCTTGATGCACCAATATTTTGCTTTGACAATTTATGAATAAACATCTCCTGTGAATAATCAAGTTTCCTCTTTCTACGAGACAAATTCCTTACCAAACAACATATGATTATGTTGTTCAACAAATTCAGCAACATTATATTTATTAGTACCATTATAACACCATAAAATTTACGCCAAATTTAAACTTTTAATACTAACAAAAGAGTCGAATAGTAATTGTTTTTACAAAACTTTTCCAATTCATTTATCATCAGAGTGTCCCAAAGTAGATCATGAGGATGAGGAGCGGTATGGTCACTCCTTTGCCTTCCCTCGCTCTCCTGAAGTACCTGAAACAATAAACTGAAAACTGTAAGCCCGAGGGCTTAGTGAGCTACCCCCAAAATACCAATACCACACTGGCACAAGCCATAGCCGTAACGATCAATCAAACAGCATACCTACTGGGCCATCGGCCGCACTGGTCCGCCCTACTGGGCCTACAGTCTATCTGAATTTATCCCGAGCCTTCGGCATGACTGGTCTACCGCATGGGCGTACAGTCTCCCCAGACCGCTCAGAGGGTGTGTTGGCCTTCAACACAAAGCAGGACCGCCTCAACCCAACCAGTAAGCAACTAACCATGTACACATACTATCATATAATAGCACATACACATAGCAAACATATCTATCTCATTTACCATCAATCATAGAGTTTCACTCGTAACTAGAGCACCGACCTAACATGTCACTAACACACCAATCCTTACGGATCATAAAATCATAACATACTATCTATCCTGATTTCGATCTAACAGATCAGAACCATAAGTAGCATACCATGACAACCGATCTAACCGATCTCTAGCATAACAACCATCCTAACAGGATGAATTCTAACATGGCAGTAACATAACACCCATCCTTAACCAGGATGTAAATCATAAAGGGCCGGCCTTGGTGCTGTAGACCTTATCGATATAGTGAGGATAACTCACCTCGCAGATGTCGATTCGAAATGCAACTCCAACTATCGGATCACTTGACACCGACTCCACCACCTATAACCATAACACAATATACTCATAAGTTCTTACTCTTATGAGACACCTCATAACCTCTTAGTGATTCCTGATCAAGGTCAAAATCCTTAATCAAGGTCAACAGTCCATGTTGACCTCAACTCGCCAAGTACACTTGGCCACTTGCTGAGTCCATGGAGCACATTCCAACTCGCTGAGTCATCGGAGTGACTCGTCGAGTTCCTTCGAATCCTGATCAATCCTTAAGGCCACCCGTCGAGTTTCCTCCCTGCCACTAGACGGGTACACACACATGCATATCCTAGGGAAAAGCAATCTGACTCGCCGAATTGTTCTTCAACTCGTCGAGTTTTATGGTGATCTTCATCGGACTCGCCGAGTTTTTCATCCAACTCGCCGAGTTCAATGAAGATCTTCATGCGACTCGCCGAGTCATCCTTGCGACTCGCCAAGTCCATCCAGTCCTCTTTCCATACATACTTGTTTTGAGCCATGCAACAGTTCCAAATCACAGATCCAAGCTTCTAAAGCATACTTACGACGTAAAGTTACAAACTTTACGTGCATGCATGGTTATAAAGGCTCCAAATGTCTATTTTAAGTTCTTAATGGAGCTTCTAGTCCAAGAAGGACTTCAACCACAACCAATACAGCAACTTTATGACTCTAACATCCAAGGAGGGTCCAGATCTAAAGTTACAACTTCAGATCTAGCCAATAGCTCAATATCCCAACTTGAAAATCCATAAAAAGCCTTAGAACTCAACAAAAGGGAAGAAAAGGAAGTAAAAATGGCACTTTGATACCTTCAAAAGATGCTAGCTGAGGCAAAACCCGCTTCCACTCCTTTCTTGCTTCAATTTCCTTTTCACTCTTAGCTTCCTTCCTCCAAGATCCTCTTTTCCAAGCTTCAAACCCACACCAAGGCACACACACACGAATTAGGGTTTTAAAGGCTCTCAAAGATTGTAAGGAGGCCCAAAGGAGGCTGAGGCTCCTTTAAATAGGGGTGCAAACCCCAGGATTTAGGGTTTCATCTACCAGCTCCTACTCATCGAGTCCTAATAGTGGACTCACCGAGTAGGTCACTAAACACGTGTTCTCACCCCGCTGCTACTCGACGAGTAGGTTGACCAACTCGTCGAGTAGAGCTTCGTCCAAAAATTCTTAATTAATTAATACCTGAGGATCAGGGCGTTACAATTCTCCCCCACTTGAACTAGACTTCGCCCTCGAAGTCTGCTGAAGAAAACAAAGTCGGGTAATGCTCGCGCATTTCCGCTTCTGGCTCCCACGCCCACTCGGATCCCCTCCGATGTTCCCGCTACACCTTTACTAAATGTATTTCCTTGTTCCACATAATCTTCTTCTTCCTTTCCGAAATAGCTACAGGCCTCTCCACATAGTTCAGGCGCTCATCGACCTGAATGTCATCCAACGATACCACTGCCTCCTATTCCATGATGCACTTTTGCAATTGCGAAACATGAAATGTGCTGTGGATTCGGCTAAGTTTCTCCGGAACATCTAGTCTATAAGCCACCCTGCCAACCCTAGCAACAATCCTGAACGGCCCGATATATCGGGGACCCAATTTTCCCCTCTTTCTGAAATGGATCACACCCTTTCAGGGTGAGACCTTCAGGAGAACCATGTCACCCTCCTGAAATTCCAACTAAGATCGACGTCGATCTGTATAACTCTTCTGTCGACTCTGAGCGGTCTGCAGCTGCTGTCTAATCTTCTGTATCATCTCGGTAGTTTGCAGAACTACCTCTGTCCAACCCATAACCCTGTGCCCAATCTCGCCCCAACAGACTGGGGTCCTACACTTCCACCCATACAACAGCTCGAAAGGCGGGGCGCCAATACTTGAATGATAACTGTTGTTGCAGGCGAACTCTACAAGCGGTAGGTGGAAATCCTAACTCCCACCAAAATCAATGACGCACGCCCTCAACATATCTTCGAGGGTCTGGATGGTCCGCTCACTCTGCCCATCAGTCTGCGGATGGAACGTTGTACTGAAATGCAGCCTCGTACCTAGTTCCTCGTGGAACTTCTGCCAAAAACGGGAAGTAAATCGGACATCCCGATCGGAAACTATGGAAACTAGAACCCCATGGCGAGAGACAATCTCGCGGATGTATAGGTCAGCCCACTTCTCCGCCGACGAACTCTCCCGTATAGCTAGTAAATGGGCACTCTTGGTCAATCGATCCACGATGACCCATATAGCGTCGAACCCTTTGCTGTTCTTGGCAATTTTGCGATGAAATCCATCACGATCTGTTCCCATTTCCATATGGGAATCTCCAGAGGCTGCAGCTTACCATGCGGCCTCTGGTGCTCGGCCTTGACCATCCTGCAGGTCAAGCACCTCTCAACGTACCAAGCGATATCTCGCTTCATACCAAGCCACCAATAACTCAAACTCAAATCACGGTACATCTTGGTAGCCTCCAGGTGAATAGAAAAATGAGACTTATGAGCCTCCTCCATCACTGTCTGCCTAACTCCTCCGGTCATCGGAACCCAAACCCGACCATATCGGGTCAACAGCCCGCGGCTATCCTGAAGAAACCGGGCGCTTTCTCCCTTAATCCTTTCCAATTTCCAATTCTCCGGTTTCATACCCTCGATCTGAGCATCCATGACCAAACCCACTAGCGGGGAATCCACCGCTATCCTCATACATCTGGATGGGGTAGAAGACCCCGCTAACTTGTGGCTCAGAGCGTCCGCAACCATATTCTCTTTACCAGGATGGTAAAGGATCTCACAATCATAGTCCTTGACTACATCCAGCCACCTGCGCTGCCTCATATTCAAGTTCGACTGATCCATTATGTGCCTCAAACTCTTGTGATCTGTGTATATGGTACAACGGACCCCGTACAATGTGACAACCCGAAATTTCCATTCGGTCAAACCCTAAAAGTCAACCACTTCGTAGCATAATTCAATGTAATTATTTCTTATTTTTAAGATATATAAAGTTCGTTTGATTATTTTAATATTATTTTTAAGCGAACGGGTGAAAGAAAGGGTCGTCTCGGGTTTTTATTTTTTAAAACCGCAAACACTTCTTGTATTAGAAACACCCGACCAAACTTTTATGTTTGGGTTGAAAAATCATCCAAAAATCGTGAACTCATACCTATGTATGAGTTTACTCCTCAAAAACTAGTCATTTGTGTTTACTCCCCAAAAGTCAAAAAGAGTAAACTCCAAAATATCCTCTCAAGTATCATCCAAGTTTTTATTCTAGATCTTCAAACTAGTAAGTGTTTCTAACCCTTTCAAGTTGGTATATCACTTAATCTAGTGATTTTACATCCTTTAATCCATTCATTTATGTGTTTTGATTAGTTTTTCCAAAACACCAAGAACACCATGAACACACACTAGTGTTTTTGGACTTAAAGTTCATTTCAAGCTACCACAATGTAAGTACTTCTATCCTATAGTCATTTTAAGCTTTCTATACGTGTTTATACCAAAGAAAAGTCCCAAGAACACCAAAATAAAGGTTTTCACTATTTTGGGAGGTCCCAAAACCGTAAACACCAAGTATAGAGCCAAAATGGTGTGTTAAGGTGCCTAGACGCTTCACAATACCTTAGGGACTTGTCTAGATTCATCCTTGATGAGTTTGTCACCCAAAATTCACCAAAACCTTCCATTTTCATGTGTTTACGGCTTAGGGATGTCCTTAAACCGTAAACACCCCAAAAAGTGTGTAAATGTCCATTAAAAGTCCCATGGTTGTTCCTTACGGCTAAATCTAACCTAGACTAGTGCCATGATTGAGCTAAGGACTTGAAAACCCCAAATACTATAAACTTAGGAGTTTAAGGTAGTAAACTCATGAGTTTAAGGTAGTAAACTCATGACAAATGGTCCTTAGACCGTAAACTCCAATTAGGAGTGTTTTGATGCCACACAACAATTCCTAAGGCTAATTCGTGAAGTAGGAATGCTTGGAATAGCCTAGAAGACTTCAAATCACCAAATGGTCAAAAGGTTAGGAGTTTACGACCGTAAACTCAAGAGTTTACGACCGTAAACTCAAGGGGTGTTGATCCTTAGGGAGTAAACTCATTTTAAGAGTGTTCCTTGAACCCCAAACACACTAGCCTTTCCCTACAACACTTAGATGCAACCCTTGAGACTTATAACACTCGTGTAAAGTGTTTAGCATGTCCTAGAGTGTCTTAAATTTGTTTATTAGTTGTTTAAAGACTAATTGTGTATATACATATATCCTTATATGCTATTAGGATCTTTGTGCGTGTCTAAGTCTTCACTTGACACCAAGCACTTATCCGACACTTCCTTCCGATCCACTTACTACAGGTGAGTTCATACCCCTTAATCAATGTTTTAATTGTTTTTAAATGTTTTATGGGGGGGGGGGGGGGGGTACAAGTAAAATCATGCTAATTATTATATCAATCACATGTGATTAGTAAGTAGAATTATGCTAGTTATGATATCAATCACATGTGATTAATATGCAGGATTCAAATGATTTACTATACATTAACCGTTTTACCAAACAAGTTCTACAAATGATTTTCTTAAATGTTTTATATGCTTAAAAATCCTTATTAAACTAATCATTACACACTGTATGATCCTATTTCAAACCATTTTACTCCGATCTGTTTTACGCCAAGCTGTTATCAAATCGTTTTACTTCAAACTGTCTTACTTCAAACTGTTTTACATCAAACTGTTTTATAGATTGACATCAAGTCGATCTTTTCTTAAATAATAATTATGTTCAAAGGTTTTAAAAAACTTATTTTATGCTTCATTATTATAAATTTCATGCTTATATATGTATAGTTATATAAGATATTGAAAGGACTTACGAAGGCTATCCACCCTATTTCCTTTTCCTCGATTTGGATGTTGTCTGGTGGGATATCGGGTATCTGTCCGAAGGTCATTTAAATATTAGTTATATATCATTTGTGCATATATCGTCATAAAGGTCCTTCCAGTTCATCCAATGCCCTTAGGTAGCAAGGGTATACATCCATGTCCATACGTATCAGTTAGATTACTAGTAAGCTACCATATGGGTAGTTTAGGGAGATACTAGAACTATTACTACAACGCGATATCATACAATGAGTCAGTTCATTCATGAGTCAATACTTGCTAGATAGAGAGAGAACACACATTATAGTTAGTACACACAGTACATTACTATACATGCTAGATAGAGAGAGAACACACGCTATAGCTAGCACACGCAGAACATTACAGTACATTACTATACTATTACAGAGATACATCGACATGAGTACACTTACATGAGTATGTTTACATATATACACTTATATGAGTACTTTTACATTGATATTATAGGATGAGTTCTATTACATTTTATATGTATAAACTTTGTTATAAAATCCTCATTCTTATCTTTACCTTGTGATACAATCACATAATCAACGAGATAGATTGGATTTAATATCCTAGTACAAAAGGATACGTTGCGGGATTAACCATTCCTAGAATCTATGTTAGCTACAGAGGTAAAAGAACATCCACGGATGTCAACGGTTGATACCATTACAGGTATACTTTAACGGACTGACTATTCCTACACCCATCTGCTAGCAACAGAGGTAAATGTACATATACGGATGTCATCAGTTAACACTGTTAGTTACCCTAGTACCAAAGGGTAGTACTAAGGCTACATTCAGAGCAGTTAGGTCTTGGTAGGAGACTACATTCAGAACAGTTAGGTCTTGGTAGAAGACTACATTCAGAGCAGTTAGGTCTTGGTAGAAGACACCTACATATAATAGTAGAAATCATAGGGATTTCTAGGGTTTTTCAAACATTTACAGTTGTTTTACAAACATTTTCATACTTACAGTTCATATACACTTTCAATACTTACAATTCATACATACAAATTCTTACATACAAATTCATACATACAAATACTTACTTACAAATTAAGACACTAAAATACTTATGATCTCACCAGCTTCAAAGCTGATACTCGCTTTCAAAATTACTTGTATCCTCAGGTCATCTATAGACATGTATCGATGCAAGGTTTAGAGAAGATGGAGCTTGTTCAAGACTCATCTTTCATTTTGATTTATGCTTTAGTGTCTATTATAATTTGACAGAACCCACTTGTATAATAATTATTTTATTAATGTAATGGATGTTGTTGTTGCTTGTTTACTACTTTTCATTGTTGTGATACAGTACATGACGTCCTCCGCCCCAGAACGTTTCCGTCGTTCTTGGTTTTGGGGTGTGACAGATTGGTATCAGAGCATTGTTTATAGTGAATTAAGTATATCAACCCATAAAAAATATACTAACTATAAATACATAAGGGATTAAAAATACTCTAACCAAGAGTTTATACTTTAAATAATAAAATATTTAAGAAAGTATACGTGCCTGCATTCATACTAGAATCAGTGTCAATAGAACAGTACAAAAGACTTACGATTGTTGGGCAACGAAAGTGGGCTTAGAGATATATGGTCAAAACTGGGAAGATATAGCCTGATCACCTATATTATCTGAGGGTTGACTAGCATGTGCCTAAGTTTAATTGTGTGGTTGCAACAATGCTAAAATCTTACCAACCCTACGACAATGAGAACAGTAGAACATAACATTAAACTTAAAATACTATAGGAGTATTTGGTGTTACTATAAGTACTTTACACTTGAGAACTAAAACGGGACCTTCATTACTAAGTTGATAGTTGCTAAGTGGATACACTAAGGCTACATGTAATTAGGATGTTATAGACTTAGAATTTGTGAAAATTTTACTTTACCCCTATTCTGTGTGAATTTGGAGTTAAGGTCGCCTATTCGAAGGCCTATCCTGTTTCGATTACATATAGCCGGTATGCACTTCACAAATAGCGATGTAACTAATGAAGATTTTCTAAATAATTATCTAGATAGTTCGTCTAATAATTATTTTCTTAACCCAATTCTCGCATAGATAACATGGCTTGACTCCTTCCCCACGGCAACCTGTTCCTTCCGAACGAAGTTATTGCTGGATGGTTTAAAGAAGAGCCAGAAAATGGTCATCCTATCCATCTAAATGATCACCATGCTGAAGACCTTTCGGATGGTGCTAACTCCGAACCCGAGGTTGAGGATCTACCCTAGGCAGCTCCCATTCCAATTCCTAACCCTCGTCCGACTTTTCATGGCCTGACGCCACCATGGGTGGAATGTTTGGAAACGTTGAGCGAAGGTCAAGATCAACCTATGCCATTTAATGGAGACCGAAGCTTCTACAACGTAAGAGAAGGGAGAACAGCAGATAGAGTTCTACCAATACTGATCCGTAGAGTTGCCCGAAATGAGATTCAGGGCATGACAGCCCTACAACGTATCGTAGAAGTTGATACAAATGGAGGAATGCATATGCTTCGCACCAGTCGGATTGAACATGCTCGTGAGAGGTCGGAGAGAGACCATGAGACCTTGCTGCAAGCACTAGCTGAAACTCGAGCCGAAGTCATAGAGCTCCGAGTACGCCAGAGGGTGTACGAAAGATACCTTCTCGATATGGAACGATGTGACAACCCAAAATTTCTATCTGTACGAACAATATCTATTCAATAGAAGTCAGTCCAATTTCAGTGATTTTCAGACTTTTCCGAACAAGTTAGTGTACATTAGGGTTTACACTTTAGGAGATATCAGGAGAGTGGATGCTCCTGGGTTTGTGAAATTTGGACATTTCGAGTTTCATATTATTACAGTCCTAATTCCAGAATAAAAATATTTTTGTCAAAATATTTCAGGACTATAAATAGTTTTCTGAATTTATTTACTTCATTATTCACAATTCCAGCTAGAGAAAAGCCATTTTCTCTCTGACAGATCTTCGGGTTTTTATCCCAGATTGTGAGTAACTCTTTCTAGTAATGTTAGAATACATATTAGATGCTTAAAACATGATTTAGATGGCTAAATCATGAGATCTAGGAGTTTACTCCCCAAGGTGTTCTTGGGCGGTAAACTCCCGAAACAAAGCCAAAACTGACATTGGTGCTAGGTTAAGGCCTTAGAACATTAGGGATACATGTTAGAGACATGAAAACACACACAAAACCACCCAAGATTGGGAGTTTACGGCCCAGAACTCTCTTAGGCCGTAAACTCCATTTCAAAGGCCTAAATGGTGATTTTTGGACTTAAGGACTTTAAGGCTTGCATCTAGGTTATTTCCCCAAGTAGCTTAAGGTCTTAAACACATCAAATGACTCAAATGAAAGTGAGTTTACGGCCCAGAACTCTCCTAGGCCGTAAACTCCATGTAAATGGTCACAAAGGGGGTTTTCATCACACCTAAGGGCCTAGACCTTTACAAGAAAATGTACCCACTAAATGGAAGGACCAAACCACACCAAAATCACCTAACCAAGTGAGTTTACAGCCAAGACATAGTTCTTGGGCCGTAAACTCCTAAAGAGGGCACTAAGTGGTGCCTAATGCCTTCATATGCTAGGATTAAAAGTTTAGAACACATCCCACTAGTACAAGAGGCTTGAAAGCAACCAAGGAATCACCCCAAGGGAGTTTACGGCCGTAAACTCCAAGGGGAAATGTCCTTGAGGCCGTAAACTCCTTTTTGGAGTACTTCTAGACCTTAAACCCTTCCAAGAACAAAGCAACTAGGTTAGAATAATTCTAGAAAGCATTTTGGACTTCAAAACACACCAAACACACATGTTTGGGAGTTTACGGCCGTAAACTCAAGAGTTTACAACCATAAACTCCATGTGTGATGGATTATGGAGAGTAAACTCTCTTTTGGGGCCTTTGGAAACCCTAAACTCAAGTACCCTGTCCCACAATAGCTTAGACGAAGTCCTTACGGCTTAAAACACTTACATAAAGTGTTATCTATGTCTAGGATGTCTTAAACTTTATCAATTAGTCTTTTGTGTCTAATTGAGTACATATATGTGTGATTATATGTTCATTAGGATTGTAGTGTGTGCACAAGTCCTCGCTTGACACCTAGCCATCCGATACCGTTCAGTTCATTCCAATCACCAACTACAGGTGAGTTCATACCCCTTAATCAATGTTTTAAAGGATTTTAAATGCTTTAATAGGGGGGAATACAAGTAGAAAACAATATGTTATTAAATCAATTTTATGTATTTTATAACTGTGTTTTCACTCAGTAGATTTCACATATTTCAAAAGGAGTCACATGAAATGGTTTTCTATCTTAAAATACTTGGATAACAGAAGTATTAGTTTTGAAATGTATAATGACTTCAAGTCACTTTAAATTATTGTTCAAAACTCCTAGATATATTGCAAAACCAGTATATTTTACCTTTTTGAATCAGACTATACTTATACGTATATGTTCATTTATATGTTAGAGATTATAGTTTTCATCCTTCGTTCAGTTTCCCGCACCCTGGCGTTGCGAGGGTGCATAAACCTACTTGAACAACCACATACTTTCCAGTTAGCTATCATAGGGATAGTCAGAAGATATCAAACAAGATTCAGTTCATTCATGAGTCTATACTAACGCCTTACATGATACATGAGTACACGTACTTAGGATTATATGATACATTAATATGTTTACATATACTTACCTGTTACATGAACACACTTACATGAATACCATATAGGGACACTTCTTTATAGGTGCGCTATCCTGTATTTACTTACCTTGGATACTTGAACTTAGATCTAAGAGGACGATTTATTAGTATTTACTGTGTAAATTGTCTTTCCTATCCCCGTTCAATGGGATGTTTCAGCGGGACTTACCATTCTGAATCTCACTGATTAGCACCAGTGGTCGATGACGTCTATGGATGTCTAAGGTAGTCACTTGATTAGTAGTTAGTGACGGGACTAACTATCCCTCTGTCCACTGTTGCAACAGTGGATGAGATGTGAATCTTCGGAGGATCATTAGGTTGACGATCTGCATCAAGAGATCGATTCAGGGACTAACCCTCCTTCCACCCTGCTGCTGCTACAGAGGATGAGGGGACACTCTTCGGATGTTCCTTAGGGTCTATCTTTCGCTTCAGCGATGTCGTGTTTGTCCTGGTAATCCAAGACAATAACACTTACATGATTATATTTTCCCTGTTTACTTTATTTTGTGATTTCTTTCACATAAACGAGGAGTTAGACTAAGTGCTTTAGTACTAGTCAATAGAAAGGAAAAACTATACTTCATACATACAAAACATTCGAGTCTTGGTAGAAGACTACACTTTTATTCATACAGAACATTCGAGTCTTGGTAGAAGACTACACTTCATTCATACAAAACATTCGAGTCTTGGTAGAAGACTACACTTTTATTCATACAGAACATTCGAGTCTTGGTAGAAGACTACACTTCATTCATACAAAACATTCGAGTCTTGGTAGAAGACTACCCTTCATTCATACAAAACATTCGTGTCTTTGTAGAAGACTACACTTCATACATACAAAACATTCAAGTCTTGGTAGAAGACTACATTTCATACTTGTAGAAAATAAGGGTTTTTCTAGGGATTTCATACTTACCTCAACATTTTCACTTAAAGGTTTACATGGCATTCATAGCAGATTTTCACAAAAGCAATGACACTTATATACTTATGAACTCACCAGCTTTAAAGCTGATACTCTCTTTCAAAATAACTTGTATTCTCAGGTCGCCAGTATACAGGTACGGAGGACAGGTTTTGAGAAGACGGAGCAGACAAGTCTCGTCTTTTATTTTGATTGTATATTTTTGGTGTCTTATTACAATGAAAGAACACACATGTATAAAACTTTACTTATAATGCAATGGATGATGTTGTTGCTTGTTTATTATATTACACTGTTGTGATACTGTACATGACGTCCTACACCCCTGAACGTTTCCGCCGTTCGTGGTTTTGGGGTGTGACAAACGACAACTGGCTGAATTGAGAGTTCACCAGAGGGATGACCATCGCCAGGAGTAGATGCTTTACTTTATCTTCCTGGTTAAATGAAATCGTTTTTCTGTCTATGCCCGATGTGGCATTTTCTATGAAATTATCTTGTACTGTAAGTACTTTTGATTATGTCTTTATGCTGTCAAGAACTATCTTCTCTGAATATGATGTAAGACCTTTACAAGGTCATTTTCCCGAATCTTTACGTCATGAATATCAACGATATTGACAGTCGGCTAGCTTCTGTGTCACTCTTCATTCAAGTACTCTTATCATTCTTTCATTGGAGTCCATCTGAAACATGCTTTAGTCAAGTCATTAGACTATAGTAATTTAGCTCCGGAGACATTTCCAAGTCTTTTCTAAGTGGTTGGATCATGTTATTCACCAACCAATAATACCTCGGCATGAACGACAAATGTCTTGAGACCATTCTACGAACTTACTTCCATTTCATTACTAGGACTACATCATAGGGATGTAGGTCAAACTTTCTAGAACATACTCCTACTCTTTTCTTAAACAATTGAAGTACATCTAGGGTCAACCAGAATCGCTCACAAATTCCTTATCTTTCGTATTACAGAATCATGTCGTCATCCGGAAGCAATCATTCGAACAACGACACCTCCACTTTTCCCATGGACGCAGCTACTTTCCAAACCGCAGTTACAACTGCAGTGATGGTTGCCGTGACAGCTGTCCTTGCGCATCGTAGCGCTATCAGTACAATCAATACTGATGATAGGATTGAAGTTTCCAATCGTGGTATCCATCCAGGAAGTCGCCAAACAGTAACAGTGTCACACCCCAAAACCAAGAATGGCGGAAACGTTCTGGGGCGGAGGACGTCATGTAAGGTAATCACAACACAGTAAATGTAAATAAGCAAACAACATCATCCATTCCATTAAATGTATAATTTTAATACAAGCGTGTTCTGTACAGTTTTAGACACCAAAAATGTAACAAAAATCAAAATAGTAGTATGATGAGTCTTGAAATGCGCTCCATCATCTCAAAAGCTGACATCGGTACCT
The DNA here is from genome assembly GCF_002870075.4 of Lactuca sativa. Lineage (NCBI taxonomy): Eukaryota > Viridiplantae > Streptophyta > Magnoliopsida > Asterales > Asteraceae > Lactuca > Lactuca sativa. Next base: position 302,197,537 of record NC_056630.2, on the reverse strand, counting down.
GTCTACTGATGACCTGAGAATACAAGTTATTTTGAAAGAGTTTATCAGCATTAAGCTGGTGAGTTCATAAGTATTTTAGTGTTGATGTTCATTATCCAAAACGTTTGAAACTGTCGTAAGTATAAGTTGTAAACAGTATGTAAATGTTTGTAAAAGTTTGAATCTCTCAGAAAAACCTATATTTTCTATTAAAGTAGCCTTCTACCAAGGCTTAACTGTTTTGTATGCTCGTTTGTTGTAAAAGTGTGTAATTTCCCAAGTGTAACTATCTTTTAACAAAATATAGTTTGTACATTATAGTCAAAGTGAGGTTATCACTAAAATGTAATGGGTAAATAACTGTAGTACTGTAGTTTTGTTTTATAGGAACTACTGCTGTACTAACTACCTTAAACCGGATTTATATTAAGGTATAATGTGATAATTGCACCATACTATCGACTGATAACAACGACATAAAGAACGGTCGTAATAACGGAATGACGTTTGGCACCCGCAGACCTGCAAGTCCGACTGTAGCTAGCAGCAAGGTGTAGGATAGTCAATCCAGTATAGATCTATACGCAAACTCAACGCTCTCCCTCCAAGAGAATTCTGGCTACAACTCGGGCCATGACATTTAAGGCATGCTCCGATACACTGGATCACATTTGTTATCGTATTCTTGTATATGTAATGAAATGTTTCTCGTTCTAGTATAGTTGTATATGTTCTCATAGTATAGTTGTGTATAGACTCATGAATGAACTGACTCATTGTGCTAACAGTTGTAATAGTATGATCCTGTGTTACCCCAATGGTAACACACTAATGATGTGTCTAGTACGTATGAATATGGAAGTACTTTTATGTCTATATATGTATATTTGATATTTAAATAAATATTGAAACGACCTTCGGATGGTCACCCGAAATTCCACCAGACCACATCCAAATCGAGGAAAAGGAAATAGGACAGGTGGCTTTCCTAAGCCCTTTAAACATTATTTATACATCTATATATATATATATATATATATATATATATATATATATATATATATATATATATATATATATATATATATAGGCATGCAATTTATAATATACAAGCATAAATAAGTCTTTATAAAACATTTGAAATATAAGTATTATTTTAAAGGAAGATCGACTTGATATCGATCTATAAAACAATTTGAAGGCATAGGTTTGATTAAAAACAGTTTAAGTATAAAGAACATTTGTTTAAATCACATGATAGAACTAAATCACAAGTGATTCATTTGAAATAAACTAGTAAATGAAATTTTTCACGATAATAATGGTATGTTTACTTGTATTCCCCCCTTAAAAGAGTATAAAAGCATTTGAAAATGTATTTAAAGAGTGTTTGTAGGGGTATGAACTCACTTGATTGATTGAAGAAAGTGAGAGGGAAAACCGGGCAGAGTTTCGTCTCGGGAAATGGATTTTTCTCGGGATTCTCGGGAATCTCGGGAGTAGAATCGACCCTCGGGACTTGAGCAAAAAGACCAGAGCTTCGGGTTTGAACGGGCACGGAAATCGAGGCAATATCGGGAGAGAAATGAGAGAAGTGAGCAATTTTTCCAGAGACCCTCGCATCTTATTTATAGGGAGGCTGAACCGCCTCGGTACGCGGGGCGTATGCTCGTACGCAGCGCGTACGCGTACGTCATGCATGAACGAAGCCTCGACTGCCTCGGCTTCGGATGGGATGGGTGCAGGCGAGTCAGACTGCGGGTCGGATGGGACGGGTCGGTAGCCTCGCATAGGGGCGACGTGGACGATCCGAGGCCCTTGATCTGAGTACGCGGGGCGTACTCCGGCCCTATCCGATGACTCCCCCTTCGGATAATACCGGGAGTTTATATTTAAATTTATATTTATTTTAAATAAACTTCTAAAATTCATATCTCCTTCATACGAACTCTGTTTTCGACGATCTTTATATCCTCGCGAAGGTGAGACCAAGATCTACAACTTTCGTTTAGACTCCGTTGGAAAATTCCGAAATTATTTTTATTATTTATTTAATAAAATGACGTGATTAAGATCGTCATTTTATTAAATAACTTCCACATCCGAAGTCAGATTTGGACGTTCTTTTTATGTACGTTCATAGATTGATGTTGTCTATAACTTTCATTTAGACACTTAAGGCTAAAAACTATTGCATCGAAATTTCGCGTTTTTCGTTTAATCGCGGATGCCGGTTTTGCCGAGAATCTTCGGTTGGTCATAACTTCTTCGTTATAACTCGGATTTTAAGGTTCTTTATATGTACGAAAACCTTGATACGATTCCTACTACTTTATTCAACCCAAATAAGATTTAGGAAAATTATATTTTGATCTAGATTTGATCGGTTTTACATTACATTGTTTCGAAATATCGGGTTGTCACATCATCCCCCCGTTAGAAGGAACTTCGTCCCGAAATTAGAATTTAAGCAAGTAAGAAATTACAAATAACTAAGTAAAAAGGTGAGGGTATTTCAGTTTCATCTGATCCTCATGTTCCCAAGTGAATTCCGGTCCTCGCTTGGCGTCCCAGCGAACCTTCACGATAGGGATACGGCTTTGCTTTGTCTGCTTGACCTCACGGTCCATGATCTCTACAGGTTCTTCCACGAAGTTGAGGCTCTCGTTGATTTCGATCTCGTCGAGTGGAATTACAAGAGTCTCGACGGATAGACACTTTTTCAAGTTAGATACGTGGAATGTAGAATGTACGTTACGAAGCGCATCAGGTAGCTTGAGTCTGTAAGCTACGGGGCCGACTCTTGCAAGAATCTCGAAAGGCCCTATGTACCTCGGATTAAGCTTCCCACGCTTGCCGAAGCGTATCAAACCCTTCCAGGGTGAGACTTTGAGAAGGACTCGGTCTCCCACCTGAAATTCCAAAGGTTTTCTACGTTTATCAGCGTAGCTCTTCTGTCGGTCTCTAGAGGCTTTCAATCGTTCACGGATCTGAACGATTTTCTCCGTTGTTTCCCGAATGATCTCCGGACCGGTGAGAGTACTGCCGGAAGCTTGCCCCTGGCTAATTGGGTATCACCCACCTTAGTCCAGCACAGAGGGGATCTACAATTTCGGCCGTAGAGGGCTTCAAATGGAGCAGCCTTGATGCTCGTGTGATAACTGTTATTATAGGAAAACTCGACAAGGGGCAAATGAGTATCCCATGCCTTCCCAAAGTCAATCACACAGGCTCGCAACATATCTTCCAACGTTTGGATGGTCCTCTCACTCTGTCCGTCGGTCTGAGGATGGTAGGCTGTGCTCATGTCCAGCCTTGTTCCTAGGGAATGTTGTAATGATTGCCAAAATCTTGAGGTGAACCTACTATCTCTATCAGAGATAATGGACATAGGTACACCATGTAGCCGTACGATTTCCCTGATGTATGTTCGCGTAAGTTTCTCCATCTTGTCGGTTTCTTTGATAGGCAGGAAGTGTGCAGACTTGGTCTATCTATCAACGATGACCCATATGGTGTCAAGTCCACCCGTTGTCTTGGGTAACTTGGTTATGAAATCCATAGTGATCCGCTCCCACTTCCATTCCGGGATCTCTGGTTGTTGTAGTAAACCAGAGGGCTTCTGGTACTCGACCTTAACCTTTGCGCAAGTAAGGCATTTACTTACGAAGGTAGCAATCTCTCCTTTCATATTAGGCCACCAGTATAGCTTTTTAAGATCCAGATACATCTTATCTGAACCTGGGTGGACGGAATACCGAGTATTGTGCGCCTCGGTCATGAACAAGTCTTGGAAACCACCGTGTTTCGGTGTCCAGATCCGGTTCATGAAATATAAAGCTCTATCACCCTTGGCTTCTAAATTCTTGTCCATTCCTCTAAGGGATTCACTCGACACATTTTCAGGTTTCATGGCCTCAAGTTGAGCCGCCTGAATTTGCTTAGTCACGTGTGAATGGATGGTTATCGATAATGACTTGACTTTACGACCAGAATACTCCTTCCGACTTAGGGCGTCTGCTACTACGTTGGCTTTACCCGGATGATAACGAATATCGCATTCGTAATCACTAAGTAGCTCGACCCACCGTCGTTGTCTCATGTTGAGCTCCTTTTGATCGAAAATGTGATGTAAACTCTTGTGGTCGGTAAAGATAGTGCTCTTCGTTCCATACAAGTAGTGTCTCCAGATCTTTAGAGCAAACACTACTGCTCCTAGTTCAAGATCGTGGGTCGTGTAGTTAACCTCGTGTGTCTTCAACTGTCTCGAGGCGTAGGCGATGACCTTACCTCGCTGCATCAGAACACATCCGAGCCCTTGATTCGATGCTTCGCAATAAACTACGAAGTCTTCTATTCCTTTTGGAAGGGATAGTATTGGTGCGGTGCACAAGGCTCGTTTGAGCGTTTGGAACGCTCTTTCTTGTTTCTCTTCCCAGTCAAAGGCCACGCCTTTCTGGGTTAGGGTTGTAAGGGGTTTCGCTATTCGAGAGAAGTTCTGAATGAATCTGCGGTAGTAGCCAGCGAGACCTAGAAATTGACGAATTTCTGTAGGTGTCTTTGGTGCTGACCAGTTCTCAATGGCTTTAATTTTGGATGGGTCCACGTGGATTCCCTCTTCGCTTACTACGTGTCCTAAGAATTCAACTCTCCGGATCCAAAATTCACATTTCGAGAACTTCGCATAAAGCTTCTCTTTTCGTAATGTCTCTAGAACTTGTCGCAGGTGATCGCCATGCTCTTTCTTACTTCGGGAGTAGATCAGGATGTCGTCAATGAAAACGATGACGAACTGATCCAAGTAAGGTCGGCATACTCTATTCATCAGATCCATTAAGACTGCGGGCGCATTGGTCAATCTGAATGGCATCACCACGAACTCGTAATGTCCGTAACGAGTTCGGAAGGCTGTCTTCGGCACATCCTCCTCTAGCACTCGTAACTGGTGATATCCGGATCTCAGGTCAATCTTAGAAAAATAGTTTGCCCCTTGCAGTTGGTCGAATAGATCATCTATACGAGGCAGAGGGTAACGATTCTTGACCGTTAGTTTTTTGAGTTCTCTGTAGTCAATACACATACGGAATGATCCGTCTTTCTTCTTAACGAACAAGACCGGTGCTCCCCAAGGTGAGAAACTTGGTCTTATAAAGCCCTTGCTGAGCAGTTCGTTAAGTTGACCAAAGAGTTCCTGCATCTCAGCTGGTGCTAAGCGGTAGGGCGACTTGGCTACTGGGGTAGCTCCTGGGACTAAGTCGATTCTGAACTCGACCTGTCGTTGCGGAGGTAACCCGGGTAGTTCTTCTGGGAAAATGTCGGGGAAGTCGCCCACTATAGGGATATTCTTTAGTTCTTTCGTTTCGAGGCTCGTGTCGACGACGTGAGCAAGGAATGCATGGTATTCCTTACGCAGATATTTCTGTGCTTGAATACTTGATATGATGCGAAGACTTCCACTGGGTTTGTCGTCGTAGACTATAAGAGTTTCGTTAGATGGAAGGTTTAGACGGACTGCTTTCTCGAAGCACATGATGTCGGCACGATGAAGGCTTAACCAATCCATGCCAATGATAACGTCGAAACTTTTTATTGAGACCGGCATGAGGTCGATTGGAAATGAATGGTTATCTAGAGTTAGGGTACAACCTAAGTATATGCTACTCGTACTTTCAGTTTTTCCATTAGCCATTTTACCGTGAATAGTTCTTTGAGTGCGTGCGGTGGTTGATTAAGCATGCGAGCAAAATTTTGGTTTACGAAGCTTCGCTCCACTCCACTATCGAACAGAATGCATGCATAGGAGTTATCGAGGAGGAACGTACCTGTCACCACTGTCGGGTCAGCAACTGCTTCCTCGTGGCGTATAGCTAGTACCCTCCCTGCTCCTCCAGCATTCCTCGCTTTGGGGCAGTCCCTCTTAAAGTGGCCTGCTTCGCCACATCCATAGCAGGTTGGGCTCGCGCCAGAGCCAGGGACTTGGTTGATAGGTTGTGCCGGGAACTTACAGAAACGGACGATGTGTCCTTTCCTGTTGCAGTTAGAGCACTGCATTTCACGGCAGGGGCCGTTGTGGTGGTAGTTGCATTTGTTGCACTTGGGCGAACTTCCAGCATACCGACTCACCGGAGCAGTAGTAGCAGCAGTAGGGGTTATTGCGGCATGAATTGCCACCATTTGCTGCTTTTTGGCAGCCTGCTGCTTTTTCTTTTCATCCTAGAATTTCCGCTTAGTATCAGCGGGTTTGGAGGGTTCCGGGATGGCTAGGGTGGTTGTGGTTGTAGGGGTTTTGACTCCATGGTCAATGAGTCGTTGTGCCAATCGTTTGGCACTGTTGAAGGTAGTGGGGTTTGATGCTAGAACATTCCCCTGATACGGAGGAACTAGGCCCCATATGTAGCTCTCGATCTTCTTCCCCTCGGTGGGAACCATATTGGGGCAGAGGGCCACCAGCTCGCTGAATCGGGCAGTATAAGCGACTACGTTGGTGCCCTTCATTGTCAGGTTCCAGAGTTCCTGCTCCAGTTTCTGGATCTCGCCCCTCGGGCAGTATTCCTCAGTCATGAGGTCTTTCATTGTTTCCCAGCCTATGTCGTTGGCTACAACGAGAATTAATGCCTTAACATGGCCGTTCCACCATGTCAGGGATTTTCCTTCAAAGGTGCACGCGGCTTACTTGACTTTACTCGCCGCAGGGCATGAACAGATTTCGAAGACTGATTCAGTCTTCTCGAGCCACTGCGAGAGGGCAATGACTCCGCCGGTGCTGTAAAAAGGCTTTGGTTTGCAATTTGTGAAATCCTTGTATGAGCACTCTCTCGAGCGCACAGGGGTTTCAACCGGGGTTGATTCCACAGGGTTTCCACCTCTGCTGGCATCAGAAGAGTGATATTGAGCCATGGCAGTTGCCACTACTGCAGCTACGGCAGCATTCAGGGCTACAGTATCGATGACCAGTGGCGGAGGAGGTGGTGGTGCAGGATTATTCCTGGGAGATTTGCGAGGAGGCATCTTTCAGCTATAAGTTTATAAAGATAAGAAAGATGGTAAGAATCAATTTGTAAGCAACGTGAGAGTGACGCATGGACTAACTAACCATAGCCCAACAGTTGAATGAGTGCTTGAAATCACAATAAGAAATATTAGTAGGAAAGCACAAGTGTATAAATTTTTCAATAATTTTGGTATTACTGATGTAATAAGTTCAAGGAAAATCGACCTAACAGTAGGTCTTACATCATACCATATAGAAAAGTTTGACAGATCCTAGATTCCCAATTAGAGTACTGAAAGTTAGGAATATTTTACAGACAAATGCTACTTAGAGCACAGATGTTAAAGGCTAATCCTTAACCCAAAAGATAATGATGTACTAGACATCATCTATCGGCAATGAGTAATCCTCGGGAGAACCCTAAGGTCTCTCATTTGACGGACCAATTCTTGAAGGTGTCGATCATGAGCCCTTTGACGAGCTCGAAGTTCCATGACTTCTGCTTGAGAGGCAACCAGATGTTGCTGTAAGGTTTCATTGTTTCTCCGGGTCCGTTCCATGTCTTCTTCAAGACGGCGGATGCGGATTGTGTTGACACCTGAGTTGGCATCAATCTCCATGACCCGGTCGATGGTTGCTCGACCTTGCTTGACATTACGAGCTATTATGCGGATAATGACAGGAAGAGCTCGGTTAGCAGAGCCACTATCGCTGACGTTGTAAAAACTTCGGTCCCCAAAGTATGGTAAAGGTTGACCCTGTTCATCACTCTAACGATTCAAGTTGTTTGCCCACAAGGGAGTAGGACCTGGAAAAGCTGGTCGAGGGTTGTTGTTCGGGGCTCGACCTACTGGAGGTAGGTTGTTGACTTTGGGCTCAAAGTCTGATCCATCCGAGAAGCCTTCAGCTCGATGATCATCCAACGGAATTTGGTGCTCATCATCAGACTCTGCTTCGAGCCATCCTGCGTTGCCTTCATTTGGAAAGTACGGGTCGCCGTGAAGAAATCCGGCCATGATATCTATGCGAGAAAAGGGATATAAGAATCTTTTATAAATAGGCGTACCAAAACTAAGATACTTATAATATGATCTTCCTCAGTTAAGTCAATAATTGTGTAGTGGTTACTTAGTTATATGAAATTTAGGGTAGGATAGTCATTCGAATAAGTGGCCCTAACTCTAAATCCACAACCCAACAAGGAACAGGAAGTGAGGCAAAGATCACAGATTCTGAGTCTATAATACCTAAATGTCATATAACCTTAGCGTACACACATAATAACTATTGACTTACTTGATAGAGACCCTTTTTAGTTCTCAGGTATGTAGTTATAGTAACCCATAATAGTCCTATAGTATTTTAGATTTATGTTATGTCCTAATGTTCTTTTCATAGTCAGTTTTTAGACTTGTTAACCTATCACAACCATTCTAGGGCATATGCTAATCACTCCTAGGACCAGCATAGTTGATCAGGCTATGCCATTCCCAAGACTGACCATACATCCCCGAGCTTACCTGTGATATTTAACAATCGTAATACTTTTGTTCTTGTCGTTGTGACACTGGTTTTAGTATGAATGCAGACTAGTATACTTAATTAAATATTTTAATATTTAAAGTATAGACTCTTGGTCAGAGTTTAATCCCAAATGGTTTTATAGTTTAGTATATCTTTTATGGGTTGATATACTTGATTCACTATAAACAATGCTCTGATACCAATCTGTCACACCACAAATCCAAGAATGGCGGAAACGTTCTGGGGCGGAGGACGTCATGTAAGATAATCACAACACAGTAAATGTAAATAAGCAAACAACATCATCCATTGCATTAAATATATAATTTTAATACAAGCGTGTTCTGTACAGTTTTAGACACCAAAAATGTAACAAAAATCAAAATAGTAGTATGATGAGTCTTGAAATGCGCTCCATCATCTCAAAAGCTGGCATCAGTACCTTTCTACTGATGACCTGAGAATACAAGTTATTTTGAAAGAGTTTATCAGCATTAAGCTGGTGAGTTCATAAGTATTTTAGTGTCGATGTTCATTATCCAAAACGTTTGAAACTGTCGTAAGTATAAGTTGTAAACAGTATGTAAATGTTTGTAAAAGTTTGAATCTCTCAGAAAAACCTATATATTCTATTAAAGTAGCCTTCTACCAAGGCTTAACTGTTTTGTATGCTCATTTGTTGTAAAAGTGTGTAATTTCCCAAGTGTAACTATCTTTTAACAAAATATAGTTTGTACATTATAGTCAAAGTGAGGTTATCACTAAAATGTAATGGGTAAATAACTGTAGTACTGTAGTTTTGTTTTATAGGAACTACTGCTGTACTAACTACCTTAAACCGGATTTATATTAAGGTATAATGTGATAATTGCACCATACTATCGACTGATAACAACGACATAAAGAACGGTCGTAATAACGGAATGACGTTTGGCACCCGCAGACCTGCAAGTCCGGCTGTAGCTAGCAGCAAGGTGTAGGATAGTCAATCCAGTATAGATCTATATGCAAACTCAACTCTCTCCCTCCAAGAGAATTCTGGCAACAACTCGGGCCATGACATTTAAGGCATGCTCCGATACAGTGGATCACATTTGTTATCGTATTCTTGTATATGTAATGAAATGTTTCTCGTTCTAGTATAGTTGTATATGTTCTCATAGTATAGTTGTGTATAGACTCATGAATGAACTGACTCATTGTGCTAACAGTTGTAATAGTATGATCATGTGTTACCCCGATGGTAACACATTAATGATGTGTCTAGTACGTATGAATATGGAAGTACTTTTATGTCTATATATGTATATTTGATATTTAAATAAATATTGAAACGACCTTCGGATGGTCACCCGAAATTCCACCAGACCACATCCAAATCGAGGAAAAGGAAATAGGACAGGTGGCTTTCCTAAGCCCTTTAAACATTATTTATACATCTATATATATATATATATATATATATATATATATATATATATATATATATATAGATATATATATATATATATATATATATATATATATATATATATATATATAGGCATGCAATTTATAATATACAAGCATAAATAAGTCTTTATAAAACATTTGAAATATAAGTATTATTTTAAAGGAAGATCGACTTGATATCGATCTATAAAACAATTTGAAGGCATAGGTTTGATTAAAACAGTTTAAGTATAAAGAACATTTGTTTAAATCACATGATAGAACTAAATCACAAGTGATTCATTTGAAATAAACGAGTAAATGAAATTTTTCACGATAATAATGGTATGTTTACTTGTATTCCCCCCTTAAAAGAGTATAAAAGCATTTGAAAATGTATTTAAAGAGTGTTTGTAGGGGTATGAACTCACTTGATTGATTGAAGAAAGTGAGATGGAAAACCGGGCAGAGTTTCGTCTCGGGAAATGGATTTTTCTCGGGATTCTCGGGAATCTCGGGAGTAGAATCGACCCTCGGGACTTGAGCAAAAAGACCAGAGCTTCGGGTTTGAACGGGCACGGAAATCGAGGCAATATCGGGAGAGAAATGAGAGAAGTGAGCAATTTTTCCGGAGACCCTCGCATCTTATTTATAGGGAGGCTGAACCACCTCGGTACGCGGGGCGTACGCTTGTACGCAGCGCGTACGCGTACGTCATGCATGACCGAAGCCTCGACTGCCTCGGTTTCGGATGGGATGGGTGCAAGCGGGTCAGACTGCGGGTCGGATGGGACGGGTCGGTAGCCTCGCATAGGGGCGACGTGGACGATCCGAGGCCCTTGATCTGAGTACGCGGGGCGTACTCCGGCCCTATCCGATGACTCCCCCTTCGGATAATACCGGGAGTTTATATTTAAATTTATATTTATTTTAAATAAATTTCTAAAATTCATATCTCCTTCATACGAACTCCGGTTTCGACGATCTTTATATCCTCGCGAAGGTGAGACCAAGATCTACAACTTTCGTTTAGACTCCGTTGGCAAATTCCGAAATTATTTTTATTATTTATTTAATAAAATGACGTGATTAAGGAATTTCTTCAAAAATTCATAACTTCCACATCCGAAGTCAGATTTGGACGTTCTTTTGATGTACGTTCATAGATTGATGTTGTCTATAACTTTCATTTAGACACTTAAGGCTAAAAACTATTGCATCAAAATTTCGCGTTTTTCGTTTAATTGCGGATGCCGGTTTTGCCGAGAATCTTCGGTTGGTCATAACTTCTTCGTTATAACTCGGATTTTAGGGTTCTTTATATGTACGAAAACCTTGATACGATTCCTACTACTTTATTCAACCTAAATAAGATTTAGGAAAATTATATTTTGATCTAGATTTGATCGGTTTTACATTACATTGTTTTGAAATATCGGGTTGTCACAAACAGTCACTGGCTCGCAAAGTCGAAAGACAGAGAACAAGAAACGAAGGCGTCAAGCTCAGAAAGAATGCAAGAAATCCCAAAAACTTGCCATGCAACAGCAACAAGTGGAAACTCCTGCCATTCCCGTACCGAGCAGGCCATATGAGGGAAAACTCCCAAAGTGTTATAAGTGTAGTTTCCATCATCATGGGGCTTGCCATGAGATGCAATGTTGCAATTGCCTAAAAATAGGGCACCATGCTCGTAACTGTGGAGCACTGGCACGACTCATCACTCAAGTCCCTTTCATCGAGACCAACCCTACGCACGAGAGTAGTGATAAAGCCAAATTCTTTAGGAAGCAATTTCCAAGGTGGAGTAATGAGGAAGGCACTCGTGCACACATAACACTGGCTAAACACCTCACTTCCACTACCAATGTTGGTGTTGTCCAGATATGTCACTAATGTGGTGAAATTGGACACTTCCAGAAAGATTGCCCGATACCAAAGAACTCGGGTGCAGATGGGAAGATTCTCAGGATCACAGCTGCATGAGAACCTACTTCGGAACCACGTTAAAGTAATTTAGGCGTTTCGTTGTATCAGGCTTATAAACTATCCGAAACTAGTGCAACTAGAGTCTTACCTTTTGCGAGATCCTGTCTGTATGGGGCTTCTCGTGCTGCGTATACTTGTCTTTTGTAGTATACCTTATCTGCAGCAATAGTCTTGTAGTAAATCTAAAGTACTGTAACTCTGTTCATGGTTGCACGGTTGTGTTTTGTCTGTAAACGCCTTATGTTCAAATCTAATGTCTTTAAGTTTCTGTATGATTCCGACATTATCATACGACTCGATTTAATTTGATCCTCACAAAAACAGATTCATTCGTACATTTCTTTGTCAGTAAGCATCGTTTTAGCAAAGCCTTCATATCAGAACACCGAAGTACTCTTGCATGGAGTACCTCAAAGTTCTTTTCTTTTCCAAAGAAATCCCCGAAGTACCACTCATACAGTACGTCAAGTTCAATCCAAGGATTCATGCGGATGATCTATCACTGAGGAATGTATACATAAGAGTGATATATAATCAAGGTTCTACAGGTTTAGAATTGATGATTCCGCTTTAACTCTTTTCGTCGTTGGGATGTGAGGGTAAAGAAGAATCAGTTATTCGACTACCTTTTCAATCTTAATTATATACGACTCATATACACGAGTTTGTGATTGTGAAACCATGTATGAATTCTAATATGAACTTCAGGACGGAGAACTGCCTAAGTCTACGAGTAATCACATCATCATGTGAACAAACTTAGAACCCAGTATGATTCCCGTAAAAAGATCGCCCTACAGTCTAAACATCTACGGAGATACAAGAACAGTACATACGACATAACGAACTACAAAGAAATAGAATTAGAAGACTAGGCTTCTCACCCCGGAGAACCCGGTCTTATTCTTCCAAAGATTGACAGATTGCATCGTATGTACCTCGGATATCGAAGACTCCGTCAAGACTTTTCATTAGAAATCGTTATCTCTGCCTCGCATAGATGAAATTATTGAGCAAACGCATGGAAAGAACTACTTTCAGAAATGGATCTGTGTTCCGAATATCACCAGTTCGAGTGTTAGGGAAGGATGTCCGGAAAAATATCTTCTGAACTCGATGCGGACACTTCGAGTCCATAGTGATACCCTTCGGATAGGACCAATACGCCCATAGTTTTCATGAGTTTGATGAATAGAGTATGTCTTTCCTACTTGGATCAGTTCGTCATTCTCCATGTAATGACTTACTTATCTACCCTCGTAGTAAGAAGGAACCCATGGAAACATTACATTCAGAGAAACTTACGTGTGTTTCTCTAAACACGAGTTTTGAAATTGAAGAGTCAGATTTCCTATGACACACTATTAGTGATGTGAGAAAATTTGAGTACTCTTACAATTTGTCAAAACCGTTGAGAATTTGTCGACACCAGAGACGTCGATAGTCATACGTCAAATTCTAGGTCTTACAGACCTACTGTCATAGTTCATTCAGAACTCCTCGCAAATTACAGAAACCTTTTCGACTTTGACCCAGCAAGGGGTGGCCCTTGACTGGGATGTTTAGCAAGAGGAAGAACCCTTGGAGATTCCAAGTGAGAGACCAAGTTCTTTAGGAAAAACTCACTTTGGGAAATGGCTTAATACACTTCATAAAGCATGGAAAGCTAAATATAAGATAGATAGGACCTTCGGGATTCGTACCAGAATCGGTCCTGTACCTCGCACAAACTAGACCTACTCCGCGAACTCAGTAACGTACATGTTACTCTTCGCGTCTCGATCGTGAGACCATACCTTTCTGTTAGGACTCTTGTAAGTCCACTCGTCGAGATCCTCGCCTTCGTATTAGAACCGTAGTGACCCTCGACCGAGTGGTCAAGCGGACGAAGCAACGTAGTCTCCAGTTAGTGAAGGTTCGTTGGGATACCAAGCAAGGACTCGATTTCACTTAGGAGCATTATGTGACAACCTGAAATTTCCATTCTGAACAAACCATATCAAGCCAATAGAAGTAGAACAGTTACAGTGAAAACTCAGATTTCGAGTATAAGTTTGGCAGTTTTTAGGATTTTTACACTTAAGGAGATATTAGGAGAGTGGATGCACTAGGGTTTTGTGCAACACTATTATTCCAATACACTAGGACATTAGAGTTCGTTCCAGGAATAAAAATATTTTCTTCCAAAAATATCTCAGGACTATAAATAGAATTCTGAACCAAATTGGTTCATTTGTTGAATTCCATTTAGAGAAAAGTCAAAATTCTCTCTCACGGATCTTCGGGTTTTTATCTCAAATTGTGAGTAACTCTTTCTAGTAGTGTTAGAAAGCTTTAAATGTGTTCATAACATAGATTACATAGCTAAATCATCCGATTTAGGAGTTTACTCCCCAAGGTGTTCTTGGGCGGTAAACTCCCGAAACCAAGCCTAGATTGTCCCCCGTGATGTACTATTGCCGTGGACTTGTGTAGGAGTGTATTAGGGACATGAAATCAACCAAGAATCACCCAAGTTTGGGAGTTCACGGCCCAACAATATCTTAGGCCGTAAACTCCAAAGATAATGCTCAAAATGGTGCTTTTAAGGCACCCAAGGCTTAGACTTTATTTTAGACATGTACCCTAAAGTGTTTAGAACCTAGAAAACATGAGGAATCACAAGGAAAAAGGGGTTTACGGCCAAGATAAACTCTTGGGCCGTAAACACCTCTAAAGGGGTCAAATGACACCCTAACTCCTTCCTTAAGCCAAGAGACCAATTTGGGCATGTACCTAAATGAGTTTTGGACTAGCTAACACACTTAGAACACCAAGAGTAAGGGAGTTTATGGCCCAAAAGGTTCTAGGGCCGTGAACTCCATAAAATGGTGCCAAATGGTGCCATAAACTATTCTAAACCCAAGTACAAAAGCCTAGTTTAGTTCCTAGAAATGTTTGAGACTTGAAAACACCATAAAAACCCTCCCAAGGGAGTTTATGGCCGTAAACTCCAAGGGAATATGGTCTCTGGGCTGTAAACTACCCAAAGGAGTTAATATGGCACCCAAACACTTGTTATAGCCTTGAAACAATTCACCACATGAGTTGTATAATTGGTAGACACCATTTAGGGACTTAGATGAGAGTTTACGGCCAGGAGTTTACTCCCCTGGGCCGTAAACTCCAAAGAACATGGTCATTAGACCATAAATTTCCATTAGGGGCATTGCACTCCTTTGTTGCAACCCATTAGCCGCTAGCACTTGACCAAAAGTGTTTTCCTTGCGTTTAAATGTTTATACTTGTATAATTAGTGTTTTAATCACTAATTATTTATATACACATGTTTTCATATGTAATTAGGATCATTGTGTGTGTCTAAGTCTTCACTTGACACCAAGCACTTACCCGATCCTTCCTTACGATAACAGTCCGTTCAATTCCAGTTCACTTACTGCAGGTGAGTTCATACCCCTTAACTAATGTTTTAAACTATTTTTAAATGTTTTATGGGGGGGGATACAAGTAGAATCATGCTACTTCTTATATCAATCACATGTGATTAATAAGTAGAATTATGCTAGTTATTACATCAATCACATGTGATTAGTATACAACATTCAAATGATTTGGCTACTCATTAGCCATTTTACCAAACAGTTCCTTCAAATGATTTTTATAAACATTTTATATGTTTTAAACTCCTTATTACACTGTACATCTTACTCTGTATATTACATTTCAAACTTATTTACAATTGTGTTTCAAACAAGTGTTTCTTTATACTTAAACTGTTTTATCAAACTTATGCCTTAAAACTGTTTTATAGATTGACACCAAGTCGATCATTTCTTAAAATAATATTTATGTTCAAATGTTTTACAAAACTTATTTATGCTTTTATATTATAAATTGCATGCCTCTATATGTATAGTTACATAAGTAATGTTTAAAAGACTTAGGAAGGCTATCCACCCTATTTCCTTTTCCTCGATTGGGATGTGGTCTGGTGGGATATCGGGTATCCGTCCGAAGGTTGTTTAAATATTAGTTATATATCATGTGTACATATATAGTCATAAAGGTCCTTCTAGTTCATCATATGCCCTTGGGTATCAAGGGTATACACCCATGGTCATACGTACCAGATAGATTACTAGTAAACTACCATATGGGTAGTTTGGGAAGATACCAGAACAATTACTAGAACGCGATATCATACAATGAGTCAGTTCATTCATGAGTCAATACTTTCTAGAACATTACAGTACATTACATATACGACTATACTAGAAAGAGAACATATACAACTATACTAGGAAGAGAACATATACAACCATACTAGGAAGAGAACATATACAACTATACTAGAATGATTACATTACTATACTTGCTAGGTAGAGAGCACATACATTACAGCTAGAACAGTTCATTACATTACATATACAAGAATACGTTAATTTTTGTGATTTAAATCGGAGCATGACTTAAATGTCATGGCTCGAGTTGTAGCCAGAATTCTCTTGGAGGGAGAGCGTGAGTTTGCGTATAGATCTATACTGGATTGACAATCCTACACCTTGCTGCTAGCTACAACCGGACCTGCAGGTCTGCGGGTGCCAAACGTCATTCCATTATTACGACCATTCATTATGTCGTTGTTACTAGTCGATAGTATGGTGCAATTTATCACATGATGCCTTAATATAAATCCGTTTTAAGGTAGTTAGTACAGCAGTAGTTCTTATAGCGCTACGTTTTAGTACTACATTAATTTTCCCAGTACATACATTTAGTGATCTTCTCACTTACCCTATATATGTAAAAA
Source organism: Lactuca sativa (assembly GCF_002870075.4). Taxonomy (NCBI): domain Eukaryota; kingdom Viridiplantae; phylum Streptophyta; class Magnoliopsida; order Asterales; family Asteraceae; genus Lactuca; species Lactuca sativa. Next base: position 302,180,813 of record NC_056630.2, on the reverse strand, counting down.
CTATATTTTGTTAATAATAGTTACACTTGGGAAAAATTACACACTTTTACAAGAAACGAACATTGAGAACAGTTAGGTCTTGGTAGAAGACGCACTTTATATAATAGTAGGAATCATAGGGATTTCTAGGGTTTTTCAAACGTTTACTGTTGTTTTACAAACATTTTCATACTTACAGTTCATATACATTTTCCATACTTACAATTCTTTTACTTACAAATTCTTACATACAAATTAAGACACTAAATACTTATGACCTCACCAGCTTTAAAGCTGATACTCGCTTTCAAAATTACTTGTATCCTCAGGTCATCATAGACAGGTACCGATGCAAGAAGAAAGGAAGATGGAGCTTGTTCAAGACTCATCTTTCATTTTGATATATGCTTTAGTGTTATCAAAATTTGACAGAACACATTTGTATAATAATCATATTATTAATGCAATGGATGATGTTGTTGCTTGTTTACTACTTTACATTGTTGTGATATTATACATGACGTCCTCCGCCCCAGAACGTTTCCGCCGTTCTTGGTTTCGGGGTGTGACACGTTAGAACCAATCGATTAGGAAGTTTCCTCCGCTCGACTCGATCATTCATACCTACCTCCTTACCTAAATTCTAATTTTTGGACGAAATTCCCTTAACAGGGGGATGATGTGACAACCCGAAATTTCCATTCGGTCAAACCCTAAAATTCAACCACTTCGTAGCATAATTCAAAGTAATTATTTCTTATTTTTAAGAAATATAAAGTTCGTTTGATTATTTTAATATTATTTTTAAGCGAACGGGTGAAAGAAAGGGTCGTCTTGGGTTTTGATTTTTGAAAACCGCAAACACTTCGCGTATTAGAAACACCCGACCAAAATTTTATGTTTGGGTTGAAAAATCATCCAAAAATCATGAACTCATACCTATGTATGAGTTTACTCCTCAAAAACTAGTCATTTGTGTTTACTCCCCAAAAGTCAAAAAGAGTAAACTCCAAAATATCCTCTCAAGTATCATCCAAGTTTTTATTCTAGATCTTCAAACTAATAAGTGTTTCTAACCCTTTCAAGTTGGTATATCACTTAATCTAGTGATTTTACATCCTTTAATCCATTCATTTATGTGTTTTGATTAGTTTTTCCAAAACACCAAGAACACACACTAGTGTTTTTGGACTTAAAGTTCATTTCAAGCTTCCACAATGTAAGTACTTCTATCCTAGAGTCATTTTAAGCTTTCTATACATGTTTATACCAAAGAAAAGTCCCAAGAACACCAAAATAAAGGTGTTCACGGTTTTGGGAGGTTCCAAAACCGTAAACACCAAGTATAGAGCCAAAATGGTGTGTTAAGGTGCCTAGATGCTTCACAATACCTTAGGGACTTGTCTAGATTCATCCTTGATGAGTTTATCACCCAAAATTCACCAAAACCTTCCATTTTCATGTGTTTACGGTTTAGGGATGTCCTTAAACCGTAAACACCCCAAAAAGTGTGTAAATGTCCATTAAAAGTCCCATGGTTGTTCCTTACGGCTAAATCTAACCTGGACTAGTGCCATGATTGAGCTAAGGACTTGAAAACCCCAAATACCATAAACTTAGGAGTTTAAGGTAGTGAAATCATGAGTTTAAGGTCGTAAACTCATGAGTAATGGTCCTTAGACTGTAAACTCCAATTAGGAGTGTTTTGATGCCACACAACACTTCCTAAGGCTAATTCGTGAAGGAGGAATGCTTGGAATAGCCTAGAAGACTTCAAATCACCAAATGGTCAAAAGGTTAGGAGTTTACGACCGTAAACTCAAGAGTTTACGACTGTAAACTCAAGGGGTGTTGATCCTTAGGGAGTAAACTCATTTTAAGAGTGTTCCTTGAACCCCAAACACACTAGCCTTTCCCTACAACACTTAGATGCAACCCTTGAGACTTATAACACTTGTGTAAAGTGTTTAGCATGTCCTAAAGTGTCTTAACTTTTTTTATTATTTGTTTAAAGACTAATTGTGTATATACATATATCCTTATATGCTATTAGTGTTGGATATAGTGTCTAAGTCCATAAATTTATTTGGTATGTACTTGACCCGACCCGACATGGTTCATTTGGGTTGCATGGCATTGCAATACTTAGATAGACTAAATGAGAGAATAAGGCGCTTATGATTATTAATATATTATAAGTTCTAATATATTAATAATAGTATTATTTAATTAGTATTTGATCAAGTGTTAATCTAGTATTAATTTGGTGATCAAAGTGAAACTAATTAAATATATAAGGGTTGATTATGACAATCATCAATTCTTTTATGGTGGATTAATGATCCATGGTTTATGGGTTATGGATATAACCATTTAAAGCTCCATGGATAGTCCATGGGAGTTACAAACCCATGGGTCATGAGAAATGAAGAGTCATGACAATTATAGGTCTTCATGATGAAACCCTAATTGTGACACCACTATAAAAGGAACCCTTTGGCTAGTAAAATCGGTGCTAAGAAGGTTACAAGAGAGGGCATAACCGATTTTTAGTGCTAGGAGTATTCTCTCAAGTTATTCCAAGTTTTGTGGTGTTGTGTGAAGCATTTGAGGCACAACATTTGGGGTGCTAGGCTCACAAAGTCTTGAAGGAATCCAAGCAACAACAAGGTTTGTATTTCTACTAGTATTTATGTTTTATGTAATCCCCATGCTATGCTAGTTAGGAAATAACCTTGAAAAAGAAATTTGCATGTATATAGTGAAAACATAGATTCAAGGTTATTAGGGTTCCATGTACACTTAGGAAGTGTTAGAATGCTCAAAACCCATCAGTGGTATCAGAGCCTAGGATTGTTTTCTATATACTTGATGCAAAACTGCTTGAAAATCGAAAATTCTGCACTCTAACGACTGTACTCGCCGAGTCCATGGGGAGGACTCGCCGAGTCCAATAAAAAATTCATCCTACTCACCGAGTAGGATAATGCACTCGCCAAGTTGGATCGAGCTAGGCAGATTTTTCGAGTTTTGTTGCTGGAAATGGATTAGAATCATTATCCCAATCTGTTTTGGACTTGTAAAATCTGTTTTTCAAAATGATAATGATTATGTTAATCCATTATGCATGAATTTTATCAATTTCAAAGTATTATATATGTTTATATGATTTCTTGAAATTGCTTGACATGAATTTGTGTTCTTATGAGTTTTTAGAAGATCATAGGAATTATGTGTAACCACCATGTGTGTTTAATTCTTGATCTTAATTGCATTGATGGTGTCCATAACTTTTCCTCAAGTTATGGATAACCAAAAGTCACTTCTTTAATTTGTGTTTAATGAACAAAAGGGTTTCATAAAATGAAGAGTCTTCATTTTTATGAACCATTAAAACTCATAAGTTACAAATTCAAGAGACTTGGAATACTTTCAATTGTTGCCCTCAAGTTTTGGAATTTGAAAAGTCTTAATACTTTAATTCCAAATCAAACCTTAGATTTTTGACAAGTTTAAAAATCAACACTTATATTATTATTATAATTTTATTATATAGATATGTATAAGAATATGTCATTCTTACTGCAAGTAGGCCTCATTCACGAAGCCGGTCTATAAGGGGGGTATAAGGTTGTTGCCTATAAAATAGTGACTTAATGGGTGTCCACTCTCACCCATCGCTTCCTTGATCGGTGGAGGGTCGTTAGCCGAACGGGTAGGATACGACATTAAATCCTCGTTAAAAGTATAATGAATTATAAAGTAACTATACATTATAAATTCCCAATCTTAGTTACTTTAGGAAAATGTGAAATTGGTGCTAGCCCATAAAATTACACTTTGTACCTTACCAAGTCGTTAGTGGAGCGTGTGTGGTTAACCGGCACACTAATATGGACTAGTAAGAGTGGCAAAGGGTAACTCGACTTTATTATAGATCGGTGGAGCGTGTGTGGTTAACCGGCACATCGATTAGGTAATATTGTTGAGGGTAGCAAGTCAATTTGTATGGTTATTCAGACCTTGTTTGTGATCCTCGGCATCCCAGTCACAAACTTGAGAGGGCACATTCGAGATTCAAACATGCCATTGAAAAGTTCAATGTATCTCAAAAGATCTAGGAGTTTCTAAACAAATAAAACCTAATAATAAAGTATTTTGTTCTTATGGTGGAAATTGGTAAATCGTCATTTACCTACCTTCAAATATTTTATAGTGTGGATTACGGCATCCCTCTTCCACCTATAAATAGTTTGTTGGATCCTAGCCTTAATATTTCATTTGGGTGACTTATTAAGGATTCTTAATCTAATGAAACTTGTCCTTCTTTCAGATGTCTTCTAATAATGCTGCTGGCTCAAACCCTACGGGCTCCTTTTCCCTAATGAGCTTGTGTGGAAAGGTCATCTTTGATGGATCCAAATTCAATGAGTGGATCAGGAACATCAGGATGATTTCCCGCTATGAGGACAAAGAATATGTCCTGGACAGGGAGCTTAAGGTTATAAACGAAGCCACTGCTACTCGTGAAGAATACGCCGAGTTTATTCCTCATGAGAAGGATGCTACTAAAGTAGCATGTATCATGATAGCAACAATGACTCCCGAGCTTCAAAAATCCTATGAAGATTTCTACCCCTATGAGATCCACCAAGATCTGATGGATAGGTACCATCAGAGCGCGCGTCAAGAGAGGTATGAAATCATCTCCTCCATGATAACCGCAAGAACGAAGGATGGTGAACCCATCATCGGTCACTTGCAGAAGATGCAGAGGTTCGTTGACCGGTTGCTAAAGCTAAATGTTGACTTCCCTCAGGATTTGGCGATTGATATCATTCTCCATTCCTTACCTCCATGTTATGATCAGTTTCGTATGACTTATCATATGAACAAGGAGGAAGTCACACTTAGCAAGCTTCAAGGACTCTTAAGGATAGCAGAATATGGTCTTAAGGGTAAGGCGGTTGTTACTTCTACTCTTTTAACAGCCCCTGTTTTGGCAATTGGGCAAGGAAAGGGTAAGAAGAGGAAAAACCCCTCAAAGGGTACCAAGGGTAAGACTCTTGATGGTTCCTCTTCAAGTGGGACAAAGAAAGGTCCCATTACTCCTTCTTCGAACCCAAAGGAAGCACAGTGTTTCTATTGCCAAGATAAGGGACACTTCAAGTGAAGCTGCTCCAAATATCTGGAAGATGTAAAGGATGGGAAGGTTAAACCGGCCCATGCAGGTATTTACACAATATTGTCTAACAACTCATCTAATGCTAATTCTTGGGTGCTTGATACAGGATGTGGTGTTCACATTTGTACTGATTTGTAGGGCCTAAGAAAAAGTGAGCAAGTGGAGCACGGGAAGATAAACTTAGTCATGGGCAACAGGAAGGCATCACCTGTTACCAAGATAGGAGTTTATTCTTTATTTCTCAATAGTGGGTTAATGTTAGATTTGAATAATTGTTGTTACTCGCCGGATATCGAGAGAAATATTATTTCCTTTCATGGCTTGTACAAACAAGGTTTTACGTTTTCATTTGATAATAAAAATGGTGCTATTAATGTTTATTACAATGGTGTATTTTACTTTAAAGCATTACCTTGTGATGGTGTATATGAAGCCGTGAATGTTATAGACAATTTAGGAAATAATGTGTTGTATATTGATTCTTCTGATACTTTGGATAAAGCATCATTGTGGCATTGTCGTCTTGGACATGTTAACAAGAAGCGCATAGGCCAACTCCAAAAGGCTGGAGTTTTGTAGTCATTTGACTTAAAGTCAGATGATAGTTGCGAATCTTGTTTGCTTGGAAAAATGACAAAGTCACCCTTCACAGGTACTTGTGATAGGGGTGAAGGTTTGTTGGACCTTGTACACTCGGATGTGTGTGGGCCCTTCAAGGTTGCTACAAGGGATGTAAATCGGTATTATGTGACTTTTACTGATGATTACAGTAGATATGGATATATTTACTTAATCAAGCATAAGTCAGAAACCATTGAAAAGTTCAAAGAGTTTAAGCAGGAAGTTGAGAATCAATTGGGCAGGAACATCAAGATGCTCTGATCCGATCGAGGAGGAGGGTATCTTGGCACTGAGTTCCTTGACTATCTTAAGGAATGTGGGATTGTCTCACAATTGACACCTCCCAGAACACCACAGTTGAATGGTGTGGCTGAGAGGCGCAATCGAACCTTGATAGACATGGTTCGTTCCATGATGAGTCGAGCTTCGTTACCAATCTATTTCTGGGGGTATTCCTTAGAGACTGCCGCCCATATCCTTAATCTAGTCCTTACTAAAAAGGTTGCCAAAACACCTCACGAGATGTGGACTGGGAAATTTCCCAATTTGGACCAAATCAAGATTTGGGGTTGTGAAGCTTTTGTGAGGCGTGAGACTCATGACAAGCTTAAACCCCGAAGCGAGATGTGTATTTTCATCGGCTACCCACAGAGATCCTTTGGTTACCTCTTCTACAGACCCAGTGTGTAACAGCCCGGATTTCCAGGTATCGTTATGTTTCTGATTTTGGTGTTTTGAGAGGGGACTCGGCGAGTTGGAGCTCAGACTCGCCGAGTAGGATCGCAGATCTGGTCGCGGGTTCGCGCCTAGACTTGGCGAGTCCGAATACGGACTCGGCGAGTCCGCGCTGTTTAGCGAAACCCTAACTTTCCAGGTTTGGGACGTATATAAAGGGGCCTTATGGCCGTCATTGTACACCCTAGTCCTTTGAACGAAACCCTAAACCGAGTGTGAGCATCTGGAGCAAGGTAGAAGACCATTATTGATCTTGGAAGTGTTATTTTGCAAGGAGGAAGAGACTTAGTTAAGGGAACAACAGTAGAAGCTATATTCTGAGAGTTGGGGGCGCAGAGCAACGTTATTCAGGAAATATTTTCGAGTTGTTCCCTTCTATGTTGATGTGTATATTGATTTAGGGTTTATTGAACCCTTTTGTGGCTAATCGAGTGCTCCCTTAGTCCCCCAAGCGATTGAAACCCTATATCTGGACCCTTGGAAGTCCAGAGTGTCCCTTGCCTGAGATTTTCGGGAATCAATGGAGGTTTTGGATTGGAATCCTTATGCCTTAGGTCACAACGTCAATTATGAGTTATGGGGTGTGTTATGAACACCAAAATAAGGACTTTACGTGATGAACCAGTCTAGGAAGGCCAGATCTATGAATTGTCGGATCAGATCTGACCTTAGAAACCAGTTTGAGCGGTTGCATGGCATGGACTCGCCGAGTCCGATGAACAGACTCGGCGAGTAGCTTGAAGATTGCCATAGAATGGTCTTGTCCGGGTTGTGGGTTGGATCGGTGAGTCAGGGCGAGTTAGAGAGGGTTAACATATGGTCTGAGTCGAACTGGGACTCGCCGAGTTGTTCTTCAGACTCGGCGAGTTGAGTCGGGGTGGCCCTGCGATTCTTCCAGGTGGAACTCGTCGAGTCAGGGGGGATGCTCGATGAGTGGAAAGGGAATCTTAGAGAGTTGGTGAAAACGTCTAGACTCGCCGAGTCGCCTTAGCGCTCGCCGAGTCCGGTCAAAGTTGACCGTTGACTGTTGGCCGTTGATCAGAGTGGACCTGTGTTGACTTCTTAGGGACAGTCAACCTTAGAGATATAAAGTGTTAACTAGGGACATATGATGTTATAGGAGGATTAGAGCTTGGAGGATTGAGCACGAGGGATTCCCAGGATTCGTGAGATATCGAGACACGCGAGGTGAGTCTTCTCACTATACTTTACCTTGAGTAGGTAACCAGAGTTATGTGATAGAGTATTTGTATGCTATGTATGTTATGTGTTGCACTGCATTATTCTATGTGATTTATGCTATACATGTTACAGAGTTAGAACCTGAGGGTTCACAGAGTATGGGTGCACGGACCCACAGAGTTATAGCCTCGAGTGGCTAATATGTGTTACGTGGTATTTTGGGGAACTCACTAAGCTTTGTGCTTACAGTGTTGGTGTTATTTGTTTCAGGTACTAGTGAGGATCGCGGGAAGGCACCGGCCTGATCAGTGCACACACGCGGGATTTTTACATTTTTTGATCTTGGGATTTTTATATGTTATGAGATGAGTTTCAAACAATGATGTTTTTGTGAATACTAAACGAATTATGTTTTTATAAAATGCGAAAAATTATTTTGAAATTCTCGGTGTTACAATTTGGTATCAGAGCCTTGGTTTGAGGGATTCGAGTACACCTTCGGGCGTATTTGAACTCAAACTGAGGATTTGAGATGTAATTTTCAAAAAAGAAATTAAAAGAGTTTTGAAAAACGCAGAGCAAGAGATGTGTGTACGATCAGTCCGCGCCCGAACGGTGATTTCCCAAAATACCTTTACATTATGTGATGTTAATATTGATATGATGTATCTGCATGCTAGAGTAGGCTAGGTATTGCTGTTAGAACTAGATTGGCCGGATTTGTGATGCCTTAGCCTAGGGAGAGGTGAGCTGCTATGTGACGCTTGAGAGTGAGTAGGTAGCAGCGAGGGGTTTATGAGAGATCCATTAGAGAGTAGTCTACGCATGATAGAGTACTTGGGACTTGGGATCCGAAGAGGAGGACTTGGAGTGTATCCCGGTGCGGTGCGGACAATAGTATTGGGCCCGTACTACTGAAAGCACCGGAACGGTGTACAGCCCAAGTAAGAATCCTTGGAATACCGAGAATCAAGGAGGAAAGAGTTGACGAGTGTGAGTGTGCTCGTGTGGGTTCTAAATTTATCATATGTCGTATTTCAGTGGTAAATCATGGTGAGGACACGTCTGACGCCCGAGAGCAGTGGTACCAGTGAGGAGGATATCTGCCGGATCATCCAGGAGGAGGTGGCTGCAGCCATCAGGGCAGAGATTCCGGAAATGTTTGGGTCTATAAAGACCACGCTGATAGAGACGTTTGACGAGCGTTATGCCGCTATTTCTGAGGCTGCTGCTGCAGCGGCTACCGCAGCGGTGACTGCTGCGAGGCCGCAGGGTGGGGACGCATTGCTATTCCGGGAGTTCAGCAACACAAAACCACCAGAGTTTGATGGGACCCAGGATCCGGTGGCAGCAATGAGGTGGATATCTGATATTGAGGGGTGCTTCTTCACTTGCTCATCTCCTGAGCATTTGAAGGTCCGGTTCGCACTGAACCAGCTTCGCTTGGGAGCGAAGGACTGGTGGAAGTTTGTGACGGCGCACTACACACCTGCTGAGCTTGCGGCAGTGACCTGGGAGAGGTTTACTATCATGTTCCGAGATGAGTACGTTCCCCAGGTGGAGAGGGAGCGTTTGGCACAGGAGTTTCTGACCCTCAAGCAGGGTACCGAGTCAGTTACAGCGATTACGAGGAAGTTTCATGAGAGGGCGATGTTCTGCCCTGAGCACGTGACCACCGAGCAGGCTCGGATGAGCCGTTACTTGAGCATCTTGCGGAGGGATGTCCGGGAGTTTGTGGCAAACTCCTCGTACCGGACATTTGCTGAGCTTCAGGCAAATGCCCGGAAGAGGGAGATTGAGCTTGAGACTCAGGCTAGGGAGGAGGCGGAGGCTCAGGGGAGGGATCGGCGACCGGTATAGTCTCAGCCGGCAGCCAAGCGGGCCAAGCCGCTGATCCCAATCCAGGGAGTCAGAAGGGCCGCACTTGCGCGAAGTGCGGCAAGGGTCACGATGGAATCTGTCGAGCGGGATCTTGCTACAAATGTGGCAAGGAGGGGCATATGGCCAAGGACTGTCCCAAGGGGTTTGCAGTGTGTTTCCACTGCAACCAGACCGGACACCGGAAGGCTGAGTGTCCGCAGCTGCACGGAGCACCTCAGGGATCTGCTCCTGCCGCCATCAGAGCTACAGAGAGTCGGCCTGTAAAGGTCGAGGCGCCGAGAGCTCGAGGGAGAGCCTTCCAGCTGACTGCGGAAGAGGTCTGCACCGCGCCCGATGTGGTGGCTGGTACGTTTCCTTTCATGTATTTATTTTGATGTTGAAATATTATGCTTATATTAGGTTATGCGTAGGTACCTTCCTTGTGAATTCTGTGCCTACCTTAGTGTTATTTGACTCGGGTGCGAGTCGGTCTTTTGTATCTTTGGCCTTTAGTCAGCATATCAGTGTTAGTCGTGAGGCATTGAGTCGGCCTCTGAGAGTTTCCATAGCTGCCGATAGAGTGATTTGTGCCACAGAGGTTCTCCGGGGATGTGTGTTAGAGATTTTCGGGGTGGAGTTTCCGATTGATCTGATCCCTATGGCGATGGGTGATGTCTGTGTCATTGTGGGCATGGATTGGTTGAGCCGATTCGGCGTGGTTATCGACAGTGAGCGCCAGCTGGTGACCATACGAGACCCTAGTGGGGGAGTTTTTTCAGTGTACGGCAAGGGTACGCGTTCAGGATCAGCTTTTTGTTCGGCCGCTAGGGCGAGGCAGTGTCTACAGCAGGGCTGTAAGGGTTTTGTGGCGTATGTGATGGATACGCGGGTGGCTTCCGAGAGACCGAGTTCAGTTAAGGAGGTTCCGGTGGTGCGTGAGTTCCCAGATGTTTTTCCCGAGGAGTTACCGGGTGTGCCTCCCGTGAGGCAAGTGGAGTTCAGTATTGATCTGGTTCCGGGGGCCGCGCCTATCGCTAAGGTGCCTTATCGTCTTGCTCCTCCAGAGATGCAAGAGTTGTCCTCGCAGCTTCAGGAGCTACTGGGGAAGGGGTTCATTCGGCCGAGCAGCTCACCGTGGGGAGCGCCTATCCTGTTCGTCAAGAAGAAGGATGGTTCACACTGGATGTTCATTGATTACCGGGAGTTGAACAAGTTGACGGTCAAGAACCGTTACCCATTACCGAGGATCGACGATTTATTCGATCAGTTGCAGGGAGCATCTTGGTTCTCGAAGATCGATTTGAGGTCGGGATATCATCAGGTGAGAGTGCGGGATGAGGATGTCCAGAAGACAGCGTTCAGGACGCGATATGGGCATTATGAGTTTGTGGTGATGCCTTTTGGGCTCACCAATGCCCCGGCTGTGTTCATGGATCTCATGAACAGGGTATGTAGGCCGATGTTGGATCGGTCAGTGATTGTATTTATCGATGATATTCTGGTATATTCGAGATCTAGAGAGCAGGATGAGGAGCATTTGAGGGAGGTCCTTGGAGTTTTGAGATCGGAGAAGCTTTATGCAAAGTTCTCCAAGTGTGATTTCTGGTTGCGGGAGGTCCAATTCTTAGGACATCTTGTTAATCAGGAAGGGATATTGGTCGATCCGGCCAAGGTTGAGGCGGTGATGAGTTGGGAGGTGCCGAAATCACCCTCTGAGATCAGGAGTTTCCTTGGGTTGGCAGGGTACTATCAGAGATTTATCAAGGACTTCTCCAGGATCGCAGTGCCACTCACCAGATTGACCCGAAAGGGTGTTGCATTCTCATGGGGTTCCGAGCAGCAGACCTCTTTTGAGACACTTCGCCAGAGATTGTGCGAAGCCCCGGTGTTAGCTCTCCCGGAAGGGATGGAGGATTTTGTAGTTTATTTTGATGCATCTATTTCGGGGCTGGGTGCAGTACTGATGCAAAGGGGGCATGTAATAGCGTATGCATCGAGGCAGCTGAAGCCTCACGAGGCAAGATATCCCACGCATGATCTAGAGTTGGGGGCGGTAGTGTTTGCCCTCAAGATTTGGCGTCACTACTTGTATGGGGTTCGTTGTACGATATACACGGACCATAAGAGTTTGAAGTACTTGATGGATCAGCCCAACCTAAATATGCGTCAGAGGAGGTGGTTGGATGTGTTCAAGGATTATGATTGCGAGATCCTGTACCACCCGGGCAAGGCTAATGTGGTAGCCGATGCGTTGAGCCGTAAGGGGGAGAGCCCTCCACTGCGAAATGTATGCTTGAGATTGACTGTGATAGCTCTGGTACTGGATGCCATTCGTGGGGCACAAGCCGAGGCTATGCAACTGGAGATGCAGAAGAGGGAACGGGTCGTTGGTTTGGTTTTAGAGTTCGTTACGGATGTTCGAGGGCTGATGACCTTTCAGGGTCGGATTTGGGTACCGTTTGTGGGAGGTACGCATACTACTTTGATGGAGGAAGCACATCGATCGAAATTTTCGATCCATCCCGGGGCTACAAACATGTATTTGGATTTGAGGAGAGAATATTGGTGGCCCTGTATGAAGAGGGACGTCGCATGGTTTGTCGAGAGGTGCTTGACCTGCCGTAGGGTCAAGGCCGAGCACCAGAGACCGCATGGCAAGTTGCAGCCATTGGAGGTTCCCGAGTGGAAGTGGGAACAAATCACTATGGATTTCATCACCAAATTACCGAGGACTGCCAGAGGAGTTGATGCAATTTGGGTGATTGTAGAGAGATTGACGAAGAGCGCTCATTTCCTTGCCATTAGTGAGAGTTCTTCAGCAGAGAAATTGGCGGAGGTGTATGTGAGGGAAGTAGTATCTCGGCATGGGGTGCCAATCTCGATTGTTTCAGATCGTGATGTGCGTTTCACTTCCAGATTCTGGAAGAAATTTCATGAGGAGCTGGGTACTAGATTGCATTTTAGTACCGCATATCACCCCCAGACAGACGGTCAGAGTGAACGGACGATTCAGACGCTGGAGGACATGCTTCGGGCATGTGTGTTGGATTTCGGGGGTAGTTGGGATGCGTATTTACCCATGGCGGAGTTTTCCTACAACAACAGCCATCATTCGAGCATCGGTATGCCGCCCTTTGAGCTGTTGTATGGTAGGAGGTGTCGGACCCCCATTTGTTGGGGAGAGGTTGGACAGAGAGTGATGGGCAGTACAGAGATCGTGCTTCAGACGACAGAGCAGATTCAGCAGGTCAGACAGAGGTTGTTGACCGCCCAGAGCCGGCAGAAAAGTTATGCAGACAGACGCCGGTCCGAGCTTGAGTTTCAGGTCGGCGACTTTGTGCTCCTGAAGGTCTCTCTTTGGAAAGGAGTGATTCGATTTAGGAAGAGGGGCAAGTTGGGGCCCCGGTATATTGGACCTTTTCGTGTGATTGCGAGGGTAGGCCGGGTGGCTTACCGTTTGGAGTTTCCAGCGGAGTTGGGACAGATCCACGACACTTTTCATGTGTCGCAGTTGAGAAAGTGTATAGCTGATGAGTCGGCAGTGGTTCCATTAGAGGACATTCAGGTGGATGCGAGCCTGAATTATGCTGAAAGACCAGTGGCCATCAGAGATCGGAAGATCAAGGTTCTGAGAAATAAGGAGGTACCTCTGGTGTTGGTTCAGTGGCAACACCGGAAGGGATCGGAAATGACCTGGGAGCCGGAGCGTGAGATGCGGGAGCAGCATCCAGAGCTATTTTCAGAGTGAGACTTCGAGGGCGAAGTCTAGTCCTAGTGGGGGAGAGTTGTAACAGCCCGGATTTCCAGGTATCATTATGTTTATGATTTTGGTGTTTTGAGAGCGGACTCGGCGAGTTGGAGCTCAGACTCGCCGAGTAGGATCGCGGATCTGGTCGCGGGTTCGCGCCTGGACTCGGCGAGTCCGGATACGGACTCGGCGAGTCCGTGCTGTTTAGCGAAACCCTAACTTTCCAGGTTTGGGACGTATATAAAGGGGCCTTATGGCCGTCATTGTACACCCTAGTCCTTTAAACGAAACCCGAAACCGAGTGTGAGCATCTGGAGCAAGGTAGAAGACCATTATTGATCTTGGAAGTGTTATTTTTCAAGGAGGAAGAGACTTAGTTAAGGGAACAACAGTAGAAGCTATATTCTGAGAGTTGGGGGCGCAGAGCAACGTTATTCAGGTAATATTTTCGAGTTGTTCCCTTCTATGTTGATGTGTATATTGATTTAGGGTTTATTGAACCCTTTTGTGGCTAATCGAGTGCTCCCTTAGTCCCCCAAGCGATTGAAACCCTATATCTGGACCTTTGGAAGTCCAAAGTGTCCCTTGCCTGAGATTTTCGGGAATCATTGGAGGTTTTGGATTGGAATCCTTATGCCTTAGGTCACAACGTCAATTATGAGTTATGGGGTGTGTTATGAACACCGAAATAAGGACTTTACGTGATGAACCAGTCTAGGAAGGCCAGATCTATGAATTGTCGGATCAGATCTGACCTTAGAAACCAGTTTGAGCGGTTGCATGGCATGGACTCGCCGAGTCCGATGAACAGACTCGGCGAGTAGCTTGAAGATTGCCTTAGAATGGTCCCGTCCGGGTTATGGGTTGGATCGGTGAGTTAGGGCGAGTTAGAGAGGGTTAACAGATGGTCTGAGTCGAAGAACGAGGGATTCCCAGGATTCGTGAGATATCGAGACACGCGAGGTGAGTCTTCTCACTATACTTTACCTTGAGTAGGTAACCAGAGTTATGTGATAGAGTATTTGTATGCTATGTATGTTATGTGTTGCATTGCATTATTCTATGTGATTTCTGCTATACATGTTACAGAGTTAGAACCTGAGGGTTCACAGAGTATGGGTGCACAGACCCACAGAGTTATAGCCTCGAGTGGCTAATATGTGTTACGTGGTATTTTGGGGAACTCACTAAGCTTTGTGCTTACAGTGTTGGTGTTATTTGTTTCAGGTACTAGTGAGGATCGCAGGAAGGCGCCGGCCTGATCAGTGCACACACGCGGGAGTTTTACATTATTTGATCTTGGGATTTTTATATGTTATGAGATGAGTTTCAAACAATGATGTTTTTGTGAATACTAAACGAATTATGTTTTTATAAAATGCGAAAAATTATTTTGAAATTCTCGGTGTTACACAGTGATAATATGGTCTTTGTGGGAAGAAGAGGAGTCTTTCGTGAGAGAGAATTCATAAGCCAAGGGGACAGTGGGAGGCAAATTGACCTTGAAGAACTTTAAGAGTCAAGTGGTGAAGGAACCTCAGATGCTGTCAGCCAACCTAAGGAGGAAACTCCTGTTGAGCCGATAGATGAGTCTGTACCTCCAAGACGTTCCACTAGGATGAGGAACACACCTGAATTTTATTATGGTTATTGCATCACCACTGAAGGTGATACATTTATCAGTGATAGTACACTGATAGATTTGGATGAACCTAATAATTACAAGGAAGCCATGGCAGGCCCTAAGTCTGTGAAATGGAAGGAGGCTATGGACAGCGAGATTCAGTCCATGTATGACAATCAAGTTTGGAACTTGGTTGACAATGTACCCGGTCGTAAGACAGTAGGGTGCAAATGGATCTTCAAGAAGAAGACCGACATGGATGGGAAAGTACACACTTACAAAGCGCAACTGGTTGCGAAGGGCTTTACTCAAACTCCGGGAGTTGACTATGATGAGACCTTCTCACCAGTAGCGAAGATTAAATCTATTAGGGTGTTGTTAGCCATAGCGGCATTTCATGATTATGAAATATGGCAAATGGATGTCAAAACTGCTTTCCTTAATGGGAAGTTGGCTGAGGATGTTTACATGGCTCAGCCAGAGGGTTTTGTCGATCCAAAGTACCCTAATAGAGTGTGTAAGCTTGAGAAATCCATTTATGGGCTGAAGGATGATATTAGTTTCAATAATTAGATTCCTGAAACTTGTAAAATGTAATTGACACTTGAAAATAAATAAAAGTTGTTATTTATTTATGAGTAAGGTGTTACTGTCATGTGTTGATTGTTTACTATGTTTCAATTTTGCATGTTTTTACTTCCAGAATAATCATGTTATGGATATATCATATTATTCAAACCGTCCACAGTCAGTCAAACTTTGGAAGTAAGTATTGATTCAAGACTGTCATGAATTTGGCTTGTATGATTTGTCTAAAGTGCTTTAGACAATGCACTGGTTGCTACAACGTTCATGAGTACTCATAAGGGCTGAGTATTGGATTCAACCTACGCTCACTTGACCTGACCCGGCATGGTCCATTTGGGTTGCATGGCATTGCAATACTTGGATAGACTAAATGAGAGAATAAGGCACTTATGATTATTAATATATTATAAGTTCTAATATATTAATAATAGTATTATTTAATTAGTATTTGATCAAGTGTTAATCTAGTATTAATTTGGTGATCAAAGTGAAACTAATTAAATATATAAGGGTTGATTATGACAATCATCAATTCTTTTATGGTGGATTAATGATCCATGGTTTATGGGTTTGGATATAACCATTTAAAGCTCCATGGATACTCCATGGGAGTTACAAACCCATGGTTCATGAGAAATGAAGAGTCATGACAATTATAGGTCTTCATGATGAAACCCTAATTGTGACACCACTATAACAGGAACCCTTTGGCTAGTAAAATCGGTGCTAAGAAGCTTACAAGAGAGGGCATAACCGATTTTTAGTGCTAGGAGTATTCTCTCAAGTTATTCCAAGTTTTGTGGTGTTGTGTGAAGCATTTGAGGCACAACATTTGGGGTGCTAGGCTCACAAAGTCTTGAAGGAATCCAAGCAACAACAAGGTTTGTATTTCTACTAGTATTTATGTTTTATGTAATCCCCATGCTATGCTAGTTAGGAAATAACCTTGAAAAAGAAATTTGCATGTATATAGTGAAAACATAGATTCAAGGTTATTAGGGTCGCATGTACACTTAGGAAGTGTTAGAATGCTCAAAACCCATCAATTAGGATCTTTGTGCGTGTCTAAGTCTTCACTTGACACCAAGCACTTATCCGACACTTCCTTCCGAGCCACTTACTACAGGTGAGTTCATACCCCTTAATCAATGTTTTAATTGTTTTTAAATGTTTTATGGGGTGGGGGGATACAAGTAAAATCATGCTAATTATTATATCAATCACATGTGATTAGTAAGTAGAATTATGCTAGTTATGATATCAATCACATGTGATTAATATGCAGCATTCAAATGATTTACTATACATTAACCGTTTTACCAAAAAAGTTCTACAAATAATTTTCTTAAATGTTTTATATGTTTAAAAATCCTTATTAAACTGATCATTACACACTGTATGATCCTATTTCAAACCATTTTACTCCGATCTGTTTTACTCCAAGCTGTTATCAAATCGTTTTACTTCAAACTGTTTTTACTTCAAACTGTCTTACTTCAAACTGTTTTACATCAAACTGTTTTATAGATTGACATCAATTCGATATTTTCTTAAATAATAATTATGTTCAAAGGTTTTACAAAACTTATTTTATGCTTTATTACTATAAATTGCATGCTTATATATGTATAGTTATATAAGAAATATTGAAAGGACTTAGGAAGGCTATCCACCCTATTTCCTTTTCCTCGATTTGGATGTGGTCTGGTGGGATATCGGGTATCCGTCCGAAGGTCGTTTAAATATTAGTTATATATCATTTGTACATATATAGTCATAAAGGTCCTTCCAGTTCATCCAATGCCCTTGGGTAGCAAGGGTATACATCCATGTCCATACGTATCAGTTAGATTACTAGTAAGCTACCATATGGGTAGTTTAGGGAGATACTAGAACTATTACTAGAACGCGATATCATACAATGAGTCAGTTCATTCATGAGTCAATACTTGCTAGATAGAGAGAGAACACACATTACAGTTAGTACACGCAGTACATTACTATACATGCTAGATAGAGAGAGAACACATGTTACAGCTAGCACACGCAGAACATTACAGTACATTACTATACTATTACAGAGATACATCTACATGAGTACACTTACATGAGTATGTTTACATATATACACTTATATGAGTACTTTTACATAGATATTATAGGATGAGTTCTATAACATTTTATATGTATAAACTCTGTTATAAAATCCTCATTCTTATCTTTACCTTGTGATACAATCACATAATCGACGAGATAGATTGGATTTAATATCCTAGTACAAAAGGATACGTTGCGGGATTAACCATTCCTAGAATCTATGTTAGCTACAGAGGTAAAAGAACATCCACAGATGTCAACGGTTGATACCATTACAGGTATACTTTAAGGCACTGACTATTCCTACACACATCTGTTAGAAACAAAGGTAAATGTACATCTACGGATGTCATCAGTTAACATTGTTAGTTACCCTGGTACCAAAGGGTAGTACTAAGGCTACATTCAGAGCAGTTAGATCTTGGTAGGAGACTACATTCAGAACAGTTAGGTCTTGGTAGAAGACTACATTCAGAGCGGTTAGGTCTTGGTAGAAGACACCTTCATATAATAGTAGAAATCATAGGGATTTCTAGGGTTTTTCAAACATTTACGGTTGTTTTACAAACATGTTCATACTTACAGTTCATATACACTTTCAATACTTATAATTCATACATACAAATTTTTACATACAAATTCATACATACAAATACTTACTTACAAATTAAGACACTAAAATACTTATGATCTCACCAGCTTCAAAGCTGATACTCGCTTTCAAAATTACTTGTATCCTCAGGTCATCTATAGACATGTATCGATGCAAGGTTTAGAGAAGATGGAGCTTATTCAAGACTCATCTTTCATTTTAATTTATGATTTAGTGTCTATTATAATTTGACAGAACACACTTGTATAATAATTATTTTATTAATGCAATGGATGATGTTGTTGCTTGTTTACTACTTTTCATTGTTGTGATACTGTACATGACGTCCTCCGCCCCAGAACGTTTCCTCCGTTCTTGGTTTTGGGGTGTGACATACAAATAGTGCCTCCAAATCTTGAGAGCGAAGACCACCGCTCCCAGCTCAAGATCGTGCGTGGGGTATCTCGTCTCATGCGGCTTCAACTGGCGTGATGCATAAGCTATCACTCACCCCCTGCATGAGGAATGCCCCTAAGACTGTGATGGACGCATCACAATATACCATGAAATCCTCCACTCCCTTGGGGAGTGTCAACACTGGCGCCTCGCATAGCCGCTACCGGAGGGTCTTAAACACCCTCTGCTGCTCCGGGCCCTAACAGAAATCCACTCCCTTCCACGTTAGATGAGTGAGGGGTACGGCAACCTTGGAGAAATCACGAATGAATCTCTGATAATACCCTGCTAATCCCAGAAAACTCCTGATGTTTGAGAGAGATCTCGGAGTCTCCATAGTGGTTGTCGAGGCCAACAAAATAAATACCCTAAATATTACACACTAAAATAGTGTATAGTGGTAAAGGGATCATATCCACGGAGATTGGTTCAATTTGTTACTTCTATGATAATCTTGGTGTACAAACACTTGTAAAACTAAAATAAAATAAAATTAGGGGATTTTGATCTTTTAAGATGTTTAAAATAAAACTAGAATTACATTAACATTTAAAAACACAATTCAACAAAAGAAAAGTTTGATGTAAAATCAATAAGATAAAGATGGTTGACTTTAGACTTTCACTACTTGAACATTTGGTTAAATAATCATAAGAATACCAAGGTGAAATACTTGTGTTTATAATCTAATTCGGCTATAACAATTTATAAGCATAACTTGCCTCAACTCTTCTTTTGTATGAAAATGATTAGAGAAGCTGATAGCACATTTCCTAAATCAATGTCACAAAACTAATGAAGCATGTAATTTCGTGAAAATCAATTAGCATTAGGTTTTAAGAGTCACCAAATCCAAAGAGTAATCTATTGCTTTCATTACCACTATGGAGAAAATATTTTCTTAGTCTAAATGAAATGAAAACAAACATTTAAACTAATTGTTGCTTGTTAAATTGAAGACCCATTACTTAGCCAAGAATTTAACCAACAAAAATAATATTCACATATAAATATTCATAACTAGAGATATATAAAGATGAAGGAAGTTTTTATAGAAAATATAATCACAGATATTCAACACAAATTCATGGATTTCTTCAAAATAACCAAAACATTCAAGCAATTACATCCAAGTCAACCAATCATAAATCTAGCCTAGCATGGCTATGATTAAACAAAAACAAGAGAAATTAGAGATTCCAAACATTGTTCAAGATGAAAGATGAAGGAAATCCACAAATCTTCTAATCTTCTAGAGAGAAAAAGTGTTTGTTTCTTCAAGTCTTCATAATGAAGAATCCTCTCAAAACTTCAGTAAAATTGGTCAAAAATCGGATCCAAAAGTTGCCCAAAAGTATTCCACCAACTTTCCCCATATAGAGGCAAAAGGCTAAAATTTGGGTTCTTCACAGTGCGATCCACGCGGACCATTTGTAAATCAACGCGGACCGTGTGGATTCTGCTGAATGGGCTTTTTGGCCCATTTAATTGGCACTTTTACATTACTCTTCTCATCTATGGTCCAGCCCGTTTGTGCAAGTTCTTGATAGCCCAATTATGTCTTCCAAACTCTTCCAAGATGCTCCAATGCTCCTTTAATCTTCTATAGCTCAAATTCTCGTCGTCCCGCCCGAAATTTAAGTCCGACGCGCTTCTTGCTTATATTGACACCAAGCCCAATTGCGCCACTTCAAGTCCATGAACAAATTTCAAGCCTCCAATAGTCCCGCACTCCTTTCAAACCTCCAATAACAAATAGTCTTTGGTAAATCCTGCAAATAAGCTCAAAAGACTAGAAAGCACCCTGTAAAGGAGAAAAATAACAAAAAGAGAAAATATACGTGAAGATTAACTAAAATGAGGTGGGTTTAACTAAAAATAAACTATGAAAAGAAGTAATAAAAATGAAACTATCACTCCCACTGCATAACCGCCTCCACCTTGGCCGGATCGACTAAAATCCCATCCTGGTTAACGAGAAGTCCAAGGAACTAAACCTCTCGCAACTAGAACTCACACTTTGAGAACTTGGCATAAAGTCGTTCTCGTTGCAGCACCTCCAACAGCTCCCTGAGGTGCTCCTCATGTTGCTCTCGGGTCTAGGAATACACCAAGATATCATCTATAAACACAATGACCGAGCGATCGAGCATCGGTCTGCAGACTCGGTTCTTCAGATCCATGAATACTGCTGGCGCGTTAGTGAGTCCAAACGGCATCACCACGAACTCGTAATGACCATAACGAGTCCAGAACGCGGTCTTCTCCATGTATTCCTCCCTCACCCTGACCTGGTGGTATCCTGATATCAAATTGATCTTGGAAAACCAAGATGCACCCTGCAACTGATCGAAAAGATCATCTATCCTCGAGAGCGGATAACGGTTCTTGACCGTTAACTTATTCATCTCCGTATAGTCAATGCACATCCTGTGCGAACCATCCTTCTTCCTGATGAAGAGGATCGGTCCTCCCTGGGGTGAGCTACTCTGACGAATAAACTGCTTACCCAGTAGTTCCTGCAGCTGAGATGATAGCTCCTGCATCTCTGGCGGTGCCAAACGGTACGTCGCCTAGGCAATTGGGGCCGCACCTGGCACTAGATCAATCCGAAACTCAACCTGCCTCACAGGAGGCACTCCGGGTAACTCCTCCGGAAACACATCAGCAAACTCTCTAACCACACGGACCTCTGAAACTCAGAGCTGCTCTCTAGCCCGCGTGTCTACCACATACGCCAAATAACCGGCACACCCGTGCTGAATATACTGTCGAGCCCTGGCCGCCGAACAAAACCCTGATCCCGACCTGGTGTCCTCACCATATACTACCAGTTCTCCCCCACTTGGGGTTCGAACCACTACCCGCTGTCCCTTACAGTCGATCATGGCGCAAAAACGGCTAAGCCAATCCATTCCTACAATCACGCATACATCCCCCATGGGGATAGGAATCAAATCTATCGGGAAAGACACCCTGAAAATCTCCAACTCGCATCCTCGGTAGACCGAAGAAGCAGAAACCCCGTGCTCGTTGGCGATCGAAACTCGCAACGGACACTCAAGATCATCTATCAGCGCACTGGTCCCTCTAGAAAAGGTCTGAGATACGAACGACCGACTCGCCCCCGAGTCAAATAAAACCAAAGCAGGCAAAGAATTTACTAAAAACGTACCTGATCATGGGCACAACCAATAAGCATAGTACAAATACAATAACTTAGATGGATAATAGAAACATACCAGCAACCACATCCGGTGCTGCCTTGGCCTCCTCGGCCGTGAGCTGGAAGGCGCGACCCTGAGCCTTTGATAGAACCATCTTGACTGGCCTCCCATCTCCAATCCTCACAGTAGCTGGCGCGGAACCCTGCGCCGGCTTGGCGGCGAGTTGCGGACAATTGGTCTTCACATGACCAACCTGATGACAATGGAAACAAATCCTCATATCTGCTGGAGGGGCGGACTGACGACAGTCCCTGGCATAGTTCCCCTCCGTGCCACATTTGTGGCACCCACCTACTGCTCGACAAACCCCTGAATGAGCCTTGCCACACTTTCCACAAGTGTGGATCTGATGACCCCTGGACCGTGTATCAGCGGTTTTAGACCACTTAGGCGCCGGCTGAGACTGTGTCGGTGCCTAACGCTTCTCCTTCAGCTGCAAGTCTATCTCCAACTCACGCCGCCGCGCGACTTCCTGAAGATCCAGAAGGGTATCGCAACGCTGTGTAGCCACAAATTCTCGTATATCCGTCTTAAGCATACTCAGATAACGGGTCATCTGAGATTGCTCCGACGCAAACTCCGGGAAAAACATAGCCTTCTATATGAACATCCGGTTAATCTCCATCACTGACTCCCCATCCTGTCTCAAAGTCAAAAACTCCTGGGCAAGCTGCTCCCATTCAACACGCGGAACGTAGCGGGTGTGAAACATATCCCATAACTACTCCCAGGTAATAGCAGCCCTCTGATCATCAGTATACAACCCAGTCGTCAGCCTCCACCAGTCCTTCGCCCCAAGCCTCAGCAGGTTCAGGGCACACTTGACCTTCTGGTCAGCAGAGCATGAACCCCTGAAGAAACATCCCTCCACGTCAGATAACCACCTCATAGCCCAAATAGCATCATGTGTACCATCAAATGTTGGGGGCTTCGTATTTTCGAAGTCTCGGTACTTGAAAGCCCTGCCGACTCCTCTGCCAACCCCTGCAGCAGTTACAGCCGAAGTGGCTGCAGCGACAGCTGTCTCTGCTAGAGCGGCATACCGCTCATCAAAATACTCGACCATCACGGTCTTAATCGACACAAACATCTCTGGTAGCTGCACTCGTAACGCAGTAGCAATCTCGTCGTGCATGATCTCCCGAATCTAGGCATCCAACTCCTCAGTCCCTATCTGGACCACGAGCCCAGGTGCTATCGGCACCTCCAATCCTCCGTCTACTGACCCTGATCCTGATCCTGATCCTGATCCAGATCCCGAAGCAACACGTCTCGTCACCACCATACTGCAAACACACTCAATGTCTCAGACAATTCATATAATGAGGGAAGACCAATTACCCTCAATCCCTAGGGGTTGTGACTTCCTTGATACGCGTATGGGTCCTGTGCTTTTAGTAGTATGGGCCCCTACTACCTTCCACACCTACCCATATTTGTCTCAAGTATCACCACAATGCCCTAAACTATTTTTAGCATAATATGCGCTCAACCCTCACTAACAGGGGACATCGCCTAACTAGCAACTGATCCTGCGGTTCCGCACCACTCACACATCCATGAAACTTCCATCATCCCTTGCAGCGCTAGTGTACACTGGCTGCACATAGCGCTGGAACCGACAGACTTTTGAATATCCGATCCCACACTAAGGTCGAATCGGACATTCTTAGGCTATAAGATCTTGACTACACACAGTCGTAATGCATACACTAAACATCTACAATTATGATGTCATTCCCATCTACAAGAAACCCTAGGCTAATAGGTATCATACAATCAGGCCAATCTATCATGCGATTCCTGAAAATCCATAGCCTAGCACTAGCATGTTGTTCTAAAATAATATCAAATAACTGTATGGTATTTTGGGGATTACTTACAGGCTCCGGCTGATCGTACCATTTGCATCCTCCATCCTTTATTTTGAAAACCATTTTAAAACTTATTTTCCGAAAATATCCTTGATTTGAGACTGGATTCACACGAGTGCTCCTCCAATTCACTCAAACCAAGGCTCTAATACCAACTTGTAACACCCATAAAATTTACGCCAAATTTAAACTTTTAATACTAACAAAAGAGTCAAATAGTAATTGTTTTTACAAAACATTTCCAATTCATTTATCATCAGAGTGTCCTAAAGTAGATCATGAGTATGAGGAGCGGTACGGTCACGCCTTTGCCTTCCTTCGCTCTCCTGAAGTACCTGAAACAATAAATTGAAAACTGTAAGCCCGAGGGCTTAGTGAGGCACCCCCAAAATACCAATACCACACTGGCAGAAGCCATAGCTATAACGATCAATCAAACAGCATACCTACTGGGCCATCGGCCGGACTGGTTCGCCCTACTGGGCCTACAGTCTATCTGAATCTATCCCGAGCCTTCGGCATGACTGGTCCACCACGTGGGCCTACAGTCTCCCCGGACCGCTCAGAGGGTGTGTTGGCCTTTAACACAAAGCAGGACCGCCTCAACCCAACCAACAAGCAACTAACCATGTACGCATACTATCATATACTGGCACATACACATAGCAAACATATCTATCTCATTTACCATCAATCATAGAGTTTCACTCGTAACTAGAGCATCGACCTAACATGTCACTAACATACCAATCCTTACGGATCATAAAAGCATAACATACTATCTATCCTGATTTTGATCTAACAGATCAGAATCATAAGTAGCATACCATGACAACTGAACTAACCGATATCTAGCATAACAACCATCCTAACAGGATGAATTCTAACATGGCAATCACATAAAACCCATCCAAAACCAGGATGTAAATCATAAAGGGCCGGCCTTGGTGCCGTAGACCCTATCTATATAGTGAGGATAACTCACCTCGCAGATGTCGATTCGAAATGCAACTCCAACTATCGGATCACTTGACACCGGCTCCACCACCTATAACCATAGCACAATATACTCATAAGTTCTTACTCTTATGAGACACCTCATAACCTCTTAGTGATTCCTGATCAAGGTCAAAATCCTTAATCAAGGCCAACAGTCCATGTTGACCTCAACTCGCCGAGTACACTCGGCCACTCGCCGAGTCCATGGAGCATATTCCAACTCGCCGAGTCATCGTAGTGACTCATCGAGTTCCTTAGAATCCTGATCAATCCTTAAGGCCACCCGTCGAGTTTCCTCCTTGCCACTCGACGGGTACACACGCATGCATATCCTAGGGAAAAGCCATCTGACTCGCTGAGTTGTTCTTCAACTCGTCGAGTTTTATGGTGATCTTCATCGGAATCGCCGAGTTGTTCATCCAACTCGCCGAGTTCAATGACCATCTTCATGTGACTCGCCGAGTCATCCCTACGACTCGCCGAGTCCATCCAGTCCTCTTTCCATACAGACTTGTTTTGAGCCATGCAGCAGCTCCAAATCACAGATCCAAGCTTCTAGGGGATACTTACCACGTAAAGTTGCAAACTTTACGTGCATGCATAGTTATAAAGGCTCCAAATGTCTATTTTAAGTTCTTAATGGAGCTTCTAGTCCAATAGGGACTTCAACCACAACCAATACAACAACTTTATGACTCTAGCATCCAAGGAGGGTCCAGATCTGAAGTTACAACTTTAGATCTAGCCTATAGCTCAACATCCCAACTTGAAAATCCATAAAAATCCCTAGAACTCAACAAAAGGGAAGAAAAGGAAGTAAAAATGGCACTTTGATACCTTCAAAAGATGCTAGCTAAGGCAAAACCTGCTTCCCACTCCTTTCTTGCTTCAATTTCCTTTGCACTCTTAGCTTCCTTCCTCCAAGATCCTCTTTTCCAAGCTTCAAACCCACACCAAGGCACACACACACGAATTAGGGTTTTAAAGGCTCCCAAACACTGTAAGGAGGCCCAAAGTAGGCTGAGGCTCCTTTAAATAGGGGTGCAAACCCTGGGATTTAGGGTTTCATCTGCCAGCTCCTACTCGCCGAGTCCCAATAGTGAACTCGCTGAGTAGGTCACTAAACATGTGTTCTTACCCCGTTGCTACTCGACGAGTAGGTTGACCAACTCGTCGAGTAGAGCTTCCTCCAGAAATTCTTAATTAATTAATACCTGAGGATCGGGGTGTTACAACCATGTAGTAGAATAAAAACAATTTTCGCTTCGCATTTGCACCTAAATGAGTCTTTCCTTCTCTGGATCTTATTATGTTGAGGTTCCAAAGTATCCAATTTAGCGATTGTTGGTTTACCTTCCCGATTGCATAACGAATGTCGTTGTGTGGTAATGCCAGATTCGGTTGTTCTAAATGGTCCAAGCCTGACATCAAAACTTGCTAATGATGCATAATTGTAATACATTGATAATGCTGCTATATATGAATAAAAAATTGAATTGATTTTAGGTTTGATGTTGTTTGAAACAACAGGAATCGAATACGATGATCCACCAGGAGAGACATAATCATGTGTAACATGAGATTGTTCTGCATAAAAGAAAAATTAAAAAAGTTTCAAAGAATTAATCTCATTTATTAATTTTTTTATCATATACTAACCTTTCTGAAATTCAATGTTATCACCGTCTATAGTATAATCTGCCTCATTATCATTAAACTCGAATTCATTTTCTGCATCTTTTAATAAGAGTATGTATAATGGATACGTAAATATATATAAAAACGAAAAAAATACTTAAAATACATCACCTGGGTTAAGATTACTAGATTCACCAAAATGAGATTCGGAATTGTCATACATGTGATCTTGAATGTGTTCTAATGGATCCTCATCTTTGCAAGTGCAAGTTACGCCAAAACACAAAAAACAATAGAAAATTTCAACATTATTATTATACAAAATAACACATATTAAATACTTATAAAGTAAATTCACCTAAATTTAGATTGCTACTCTCAGATATTTGAAATTCGACATTATGTAGAGAGTCATCATCCCGAAACCCGAAATTTTCAGACTCCTTAGGAAATTCATGTTGATCATGAATATGATCGTCACCAGCTGATACTGTATCATCCATAAGATAAGTAACAGCATGATTGAAGACCAGTTGATATGAGAAAACTAAATAAATGCAATATTACCAAATTTGACCCGATTCAGAATATATTAAAAAAGGAGAAACTGTGTAATTGATATGTAACTAAAAATGCGTGATATCTGTATTCATTGTTATGAAATATTTAGTTTTTTTTTTTAATTTTTAGAAAGATTGTAAGGATAATAACCAACACAAAATCGTTTTATTCATCATGATATTGTAAATATATGACATATTCAACTTCCAAATATAATAAATTGCGTATATATGACTTCAACACATTCTGTGTTTTAAATTAAACTTTTAAAAAATTAATTCTGCAGACTTTAAAAAAAAAAAAATTTTAATTGAATTTACAAATGATTTCTGGTTTGTTATGACATAAACGCATATATGAAATAATCAATTAATATCACAAGCGTGTTATTCTGTGAGAAAATCACAAACAAGATCTAGAATAAAAATATTTTTCACACATTTGTTTTGTATATTCTCGTACAACTTAACATAGACATACATATACCACGGTATCATGATACAACAATCTTATTCTGTAAAACTATATGTGATAATAATAACAACAAATTTATTTTGCTCCTATTTGATCTGTATATCACTATATTATAATATAAATTAGCATTCTGGTGGAATTTCATCCAAATAATTCTAACAGAATCGTTGACTAGTTAAAATGTAACAGCAAATTAGAAACACTTATTCTGTACGAATAATAAGCATTGTGTTTTTTTAATGTATATTGTAATCAACAGTTACATTATACTACTTTGGATAAAAAGAATTGTATTTTTGTTTGTTCTGTACGAAGAATAAAAATTATGTTTTGTATCGCACATTCTTATAGAATGTGTACATATGACATTAAGTACAACACAATTTACGAAGAACTGTTATATCCAGAAACATTAGAACAAAAGTACATTTACAACAACAACTCTGTATTCATATGAGAAATAAGAAAATGTATGGAATTTTAATCAAACTCAAAATGAGACTTATTAATATTAATTGAATGAAAACATAAACTTACAAGGATAACCCCCAATAATTCATGAATCCATATCATTATTATACTGAAATAAAACTCCATAAAATCCGATAAGACTAAATTGAAAAAATTATTCAGATCCTAAAATGTTGACGAAGTAAAAATCTACTCTCTGTTGACCCTTGCGTGCTGACAATTCCTCCTATCATGACCAAAACCAAAACAAATCCAACATCTTCTTATTTTCTTCCGATCTTGATGCACATGGCATTGATTGACATTCCGATCATTGTAATCAGAAAAGTCATTCTTATTGTTATCAATATAATCTTTGTTCTGAAAAACATAACAATAAAATTGAAAACATGAATTTCATCACTGGAATATCGTAAAGAACAAATATTAGATTAATCATATAAATGATTATTCTTAACTATGAATATACAAAAATTTATATGCACATAATAAACGATACTTCAAAAATATAAAAAAAACTCCATGAACAACATACCTCCATTAACGAACTATCAGAATAAGAAAACTGCTCTGAAGATGATGAACTATGAATCTGCAATGGATTGAAACGTATACGATATATATATATATATATATATATATATATATATATATATATATATATATATATATATTATATTCGTTGATACAATGAATATTTAATAGCCTGATATTTAGGAATTTGATTGATATCAATCAAAGTTTAATTAACTGTGAAAAAATAAATTATATTGCAATATTACATTAATACCCATTTAGAATAATTGGTCCACATTTGTCTATACAATAACACAATACTTAGTTTAAACAAATGAACATATCTCTCTCTCTCTCTCTCTCTCTCTCTATATATATATATATATATATATATATATATATATATATATATATATATATATATATATATATATATATATATATATATATATACTTATGTTATTGTATTATAACTAATTATTGTATGGATGTAGGATTGATTGTGGACCAATCATTTTAGTTATTTTAAGAAAATGATTAATAAATATTATTTAATTAAAATAATTGAAACATACCATCTAATTTCACTATAAGAGTATTTTAGTCGATTGAGATAAATTTAAAAAAATGAGAATTAGAAATTTTGAGAGATAATTAATTCTCTTGATATAAAAATTCTGATTTTTCTAATTAACTTAATTTTAATTCTAATGTATTTCTTAATTATACCGGATTTTATTTTGGTAGAATGACATTCTTTAAGAAGACATAAATAACAAGATTACATGAATAAGTACATTTTGAAAGAATACGCAAAATCGATTCTTGAACTAATAATGTATCAAATAATTATGTTTTATGATTATGATACAAAAAAAACATTCTTGAACAGTAATATTCTTAAAGAATAACAAGTATAATTCTTAAAACAAATAACAACATTCTTAAACTGTGAACGTGATGAATCTTTGATTCATTCTTCAAATCATTCCTATCAAGTCTTCAAACCATTGTTCAAGTCATTCATTCGTGTCCTTGATCAAGTCATTTTATAATAATAACTGTCATGAAATCATATTTTGCCATAATAAGTGACATTTATAGAGAAGCATCTAATACAAAAAATATGCAAAAAAAAAAAAAAAAAAAAAAAAAAAAAAAAAAAAAAAAAAACAATTCTAATCGAGTCATTTCATCTAAAGTGCAATTACCATTTAATTCTAACAGAATGTATATGACATTTTAAATTTTGGTAGAATGCAAACAACATTTCCAAGCCCTTGTCCTTCATGAGCACCTTTAACTAGCCTGGCTATATCATGTATCTCTAAGAATGCTAAAACATGTCCAGCCAAATAAGAGTAATGTACATAACAACAGCTTAATGATGATCATCTAGAGCCACCATTGTATACCTAATGGTAATCATAGGGGCAAAGTTAGGAAATTTTGAGGGATTATATGTCAAAACACTTTCATACGACCAATATATAGCATGATTGTTTAAGCGAAGTATATGATGTTGGACAATGGAGAATACCTCGCTCTTTGTCTTGAAGTGCTGACACAGCCACTCAAATCTCTCATTTGGAATAACTGCCTCATTAGGTTTAATTGTACAGAATGGGAAGTTCTCTGCTGGAATAGACAACTTTGTGAGTGTGTTAAAAAGTGTAGATTTTCCTATGTTCGGTAACCCAACCTGAAATCAGTACGAAATAAGAAGATATGAATGAATTCTTCATTACATGACAATTAGGTACCAAAAAACGATCAACTACAAATCTAAAATCAAACAAAAATGATAGAAACAATCATCCGCAAAAACATTGATTCTTTGATCTCTTACAACAATCTTAACCTTCATTTCTCACACCTCCAATAAAACTAAGCAAAAATACCTCAGCTGTAACTAATTAGAATCTGATCAACATAAATTTGATAAGTGAATGAGATTATGATAATATACTGATAAAATGCTATAAGGAGCTCACAATTTCGATTTTAAGATGAGAAGAGAAACGTCTGAAATTGAAGCTGGAAGCATCATCACCTACTATCATCTTGGAAGCGGTGGTCGGAGGTGGCTGTCACATTCTAAATTTGTTAAAGTCTTTTGTAATTCTGTTTGGATAATTGTAATTCAATAATGTGGAATATATGGAAATCCTTTAAATTATGCTTGAATAATATGCTTAGCTTGATTGTTTAGACAAAAAATTATTTTAACAAAAATCTCAAATCTTGTAGAATTAACTGTTATACAAATTCGAAACGAAATAATCATAGTAAATAACCAAAATATTTGTAGGAGAAAATGAATTCAAGAGTATAATAACAAGAATTGAATAAAGTACTCTTAAATAGTACCTTCTTTGATTAGACCTGGAATACAATCAGTACAAGCATTTTGAGAAAGGATGATATGGAAATCTAGAGACTTTGAACATCGAGAGGTAGATAGAGAAACAATAGGAGTTTTTCTAGGCATAAACTATATATTTGAGAGATAGAGATTTTTCTGAATGCTTTTAAACACAAAATTATAACTTAATTTATATAGGGTCTTGATTTAGATAATGGTAACCGGTTGTTTTACCGAATCTTCATTTCTTGAATTCTTTTCTCAATGATTTTTCTTTTGTCATAATTGGCCTTCAAAATAATTTCTTCTTTTGGCTATCATTGTCTTTTAGTAATAATTTGATTCTTGAAAATGGGGTCATGGCCGACATAAAAATTTCTTCTTTTGGCAAAAACGCTTTTGTCTTCAAGTCATGATTGAGATTAATTAATTGACTCCATGATGACCTATAATAATTTTTTGATAAAATTTTTGAGAATCATTTGTACACACGCTTTATAGTCACATAGTGTTTATATGTATTTCCACAATTTTGAAAAACTACTAATCTTGAAAAACATTGAAATGAAATACCCTACATTAAAGGTATACACCAAAATAAAATTTAGAATATTTATTCTTTGTATGGATCATCAAATAGATCTTGAGCGTCTTGAAGTAGTTGAGTTGTTGGAGT
Organism: Lactuca sativa; assembly: GCF_002870075.4. Lineage (NCBI taxonomy): Eukaryota > Viridiplantae > Streptophyta > Magnoliopsida > Asterales > Asteraceae > Lactuca > Lactuca sativa. The sequence continues at coordinate 302,149,345 of NC_056630.2, read as the reverse complement.
AGATTCATTTGATTCTATGGGGGATCTACGAATATCTTGTAATAAACGATAAAGTTCTTCTTGTGATGAACCGACAGTGTTAAGAATTCTAGCTACTAGTTCAGGATCAGGGAGAGGAGCATCCTCGATCTCTTCTGTTTTTGCTTTTGTAGAAAGATGGATTTCTTGATAATATTTGATCACCTTCGTTGAGTTGGCTTGAGGAAGTTTGAATTTTTCCCACTATTTTATTCTATATTGGTAGTTAAGCCATGGAAGAGAAGTATCTTTTGCTTCTTGATAATTATAAGTCCATGACATAATCCATGGAATTTTGAATAACATGGAAAATTATAATAGATATTCAAATTCAGGGATAGGTTGGACAAATAACTCTTTGAATTTGAGAAATTCATTCAAAACTTCATCAGGTAGACATTTTGGTATTAAGCCCATGAACTTATACCAATTAACGAACCATTTGGGGTATTCATAGTCAAAGTTTAGATCAAAAAAGATAAACCAAGAATGTGAATAATTGCGAAAAAGGAATGTTTTGGACCAAGCCTCTTGATAATCATAATAGGAATATTTTGGGTAAGCAGGGTATCCTACTAAGATCTTTTCGGAATGGGGATTTGTCACACCCCCAAACCAAGGATGTCGGAAACGTCCGGGGGTGGAGGACTTCATGTACAGTATCACAACGTGTATAATAGTGCTCAAAGTAAATACAACCATCATAAATATAATTGAAAAAGTTACACCAATGTATAAGTTTACATTTTTCAAATCAATTACATTATGATGACAAAATGAACTGTTTGACGATTTATCGTCCCATCCTCAAAATGCTGTTGATTTCCTGTTTCACTGAATTCCTGAGAATACAAGTAGTTTTGAAAAAGTGTCAACACAAAGGTTGGTGAGTTCATAAGAGAATTTGTTAGAGAAGTAAATCGTTTTCCTTGTAAAAGTGATAGAGTATGTATCCAGAAAATCCAATATTTTCTTTATAAAAGTTATGTAATGCAGTCTTATAACCGAAGACCAAAATGTATAAGTAACCTCTCTTACTAATTGAAAATGATATGTGTTTAAATCGACATAAACGCGCTTGTATTAAATGAAATTCCTGAAATTTCTTATGTTCGTTAATACTTTATGTATATGTAGTCCTAAATCCCAAGACCGAGAGATAACAAATAGTTGCCATACTTAAAGATATAAAAGTGGTTTCAAATTGGCGTAAAACCCTTTGTGATTTGAGGAAAACTCCCGTAATGAATGGTGTGTAGTCTTAAGTACCAAGACTGAAAATACACAACAATATATGTAATTTTTGATATAAAAGTGATTTTAAATTGACATAAAACCCTTTTCGTTTTATAAAAATCCCGTAAACTTTATGTATTGTTAGCTCCCTATGTGAGTCGCTATAACCATACTATGACTAGGGGTAACCTGCACAACGTCTTTTAGACGCCCTGATCCTATGACTCTTGTCACCCGCAGACCTGCCGGTCCGGCTGTAGCTAGCAGCGAGGTGTGGGATGTCAACCCCAATATAGATCTATATACAATTATCACGCTCTCCCTATAAGAGATTTTGGTTATAACTTACAGGAATTTGGATCCCGTACTCGGACGCACGGGTAGTGAAATGTCTCACAAAATAAGTTAACAAGTTTACGTGTAGTGTGTGTGAGTGTAGAACCTTTTTCTGTGGGAATAAAACCTTTCGAAATGTATTTGTTGTGTTAATAGAAACATAAACCATACCCATTATAGTTTATCCAAAACGTTTGTATGTATAAAACTCTTTGATGAAAATGCGTTAGTGTTATGAATCCATAAACTATGTTTATTATAGCTTAATATACGTGTTCTAAATGAATGAATAACCTTATCATGAATGACTAAGTTTCATTTTATGATGATAAAATAACAAGGAAACACATTAAATATTTAGAACTTATTGTTATACACTTTGCTCAACATAATACAAAGTGTTATGAAAATTATATGCTGTTAACAAATTTTTAACCTTTCTGCGCTGTTTTAGAAAAATCACAGAAAAATCATACAAAGTCGAAAACTAAATCCGTAAATTCTGAGAGTTCCCAAAATGGGTCTAGTTTACTCAAAATTTTTATCATGATTTTTAATGACCTCCAACTTGGGTGAAAATGTCCATAATCACAGACTGGTCCGGATTGGTGTTTGAAATGATAGGCAGTTTTGTAAAATTCACCATAAATTGTAGAAAAATCGTATGGAGATGTGCAAGTAGCCATTTTAAAGCTAGAAACTTGAAATACATCCACCTAAAACAGTTTTAAAAACTAAAATGTTTAAGTTGACCAAAACAGTCCATGAATGGAGTCCAACTTTTCTGATGAAAGCTGTTAGGAAATTTTAGTTATGTTCTTGGTGTTTTAACTTGTATTCTCCCCCTTAAAACTTAAGAAAACATGATAATAGAGGGGTATGAACTCACATTGAGTTATTTCAGTAGATGGATGATGGAGAAAAGGAGTGTTCAACTCACGAACACTTGGGAAGATTGCTTGAAGATTCGAAGATCTAACACAAATATGATGGAGTTTGTGTAAGATATCTATGATTTTGTGTAGAAGGAGGTGAAATAATCATATGGAGGATGGATTATACTTACCAAATGTGGAGGAACAACTCAAGATCAGCCTTTGAATCTCTAATTCTAGAGAGAGGAAGTGAGAGAGAAAAGAGTTTGTTTCTTGTGGTGGAATGAGAGAAATGAGAGAAGTGAGGGGAGAGGATGTTTTGTTCCAGCTCTAGAACGTGGGAATGAGTGATAAATGATTGGAAAGGACACTAAAGTGACCTAGGTAAGGTGGGGAGGTATGGCTGGTCATAGAGTGGGTGTGGGGTGGTTGCTTGTGACATAAGATAATGTAAAGTCAACACTCCACCTTAAATAAATCACCCATTTGATTTTTATTATTTAGCTAATGATTTTCATGAAAATATGTTTAAATTATGAATATTTAGGGTTTATTATGTTAAAATATAATTTTTGGAGAAAATCCCGCTTTAAAATCACGAAAAACGGGCTTAAAATGTTAAAAATATCAAAAAGGGGCTAAAAGTGACAAAATTCCGAAATCTTGCCGAGTTTCGGTCTTCTGATGCTGAACCGAGAGAAGGGAAGGCAGAAACCGAGAGGGGAGAAGAGAGAGAGCAGAGACCGAGAGGTGAGAAGGGAACCGAGAAGCGAACAGAGGTAGAGAGGCGAGAAGGAGACAGAGAGGCGGAGTAGGGAGCCGAGAGGAGGCAGAGGCCGAGAGGGAGCATAAACCGAGGCTCGGTCTCGGCTACAGGCTTCGGTTCTTCAGCTTCAGCCAACAGAGGCTCGGCCTTGAGAAGGGACAGAGACGGAGAACAGAGGCTCTGTCCTCGCGAGTTTCGGCTCGAGAGGCCTCTCTTCGTGGTTTCGGTTCCTAAGAAGGGTTTCGGTTCCTAAGCCTATTTTACTCGTTTTCACTCCGTTTTGAGCCGTTTTTGACCCGGTTAAGGGTCGGAATGACCCGAATGATTCTAAAAAGTTACAGGAACTTTTGAGAGAGATTTGGGAGAGATTTCACATGCTTGGAGAGATTTGTGAGAGATTTGACATTCTTGGAGAGATTTCTCATACGAAGAGATATTTGAGAGAGATTTCACATGCTTGGAGAGATTTGGGAGAGATTTGACATTCTTGGAGAGATTTATCATACAAAGAGATATTTGAGAGAGATTTCACATGCTTGGAGAGATTTGGGAGAGATTTGACATTCTTGGAGAGATTTCTCATACAAAGAGATATTTGAGAGAGATTTAACATGCTTGGAGAGATTTGGGAGAGATTTGACATTCTTGGAGAGATTTCTCATACAAAGAGATATTTGAGAGAGATTTCACATTCTTGGAGAGATTTGGGAGAGATTTCTAAATAGAGAGAGATAGTGTGAAAACGACTGAGAGAGGTTTCATTTGTGACATTTTTGAGTGTCCAGCTTCGCAGTGCAAAGTCCGTAAACCCTGTTAAGCCTTGTTTAAGGGTCCTACACAGTCCCGATGAGTATGCAACACTGTTTTATCGGTTTGGCCCGCCACGTGCCACAGTTTTAGGTTAAGGATATCTAGATGTACACACTTTTCGATTTATGATCTCTCATTAGAATAGCGAGTTGTTTACAATTTACATAACGTAAACTCTAGTACGCAAGGTTTTTTGTGTAGTTGACCGGTTTGATTTGTTGACTTCAGTTGACTTTGACTTAACTGGAAATTGACGGTTGTCACATCATCCCCCCGTTAGAGGGAATTTCGTCCCGAAATTTGAATTTAGGCAAGGAGTAGGCATGAATAATCGAGTCAAGAGGTGGGGATACTTCCTAATCGACTGATTCTCGCGCTCCCAAGTGATTCCAGGTTCTTGGTTAGTACTCCAATGAACCTTCACTTAATGGGAAGCGACGTTGCTTCGTCCGTTTGACCTCTTGGTCCATGGCTACTACGGTTCTTCCACGAAGGTGAGGCTCTTGTGTAACTCGATCTCGTCGAGGGGGATTACAAGAGTCTCGCCGGATAGATACTGCTGCAAGTTTGGGACGCGACCGGTAGAATGTACTTTACCACGCTCGCGGGAGTAGATTGAAGATGTGAGTTACATGGCTAATTCTGACCAATATCTCGAAAGGCATAAATATCTAGGTTTTAGCTTTCCACTCCTTCTAAAGCGCACTAAGCCTTCCCAGAGTGAAGCTTCCAATGGAATTTGGTCTCTTATTTTGGAGTCCTAAGGGTTTCTCCCTCTTGCTTCTCTTCCCTATCAAGGGTTGCTCCCTTCAGGGTCAAAGTCGTAAGGGGGTTCCGAAATTTACCTGAAGTTCCGAAGGAACCAAGGCGGTAGGTCAGCGAGACCCAAAAATTTTTGCGTATTCCTGTTGACGTTTTTGGTGCTGACTGTTTCTCAATGGTTTTTGATCAATTGTAAGGGTGCTTAAGAATTTCCACATTTATGATGATGTGCCTCAGGAATTTGACGTCTCAATTTCAGTGCTCGAATCTAGAGAAATTCGGGTAAGGTTTCTTTGATCATATTGTTTCCGCGGTTTGTTGCAGCTGTTCTCTTTGGTTTCCTTCTTACTACGAGGGTAGATAAGAAAGTCATTTACAATGACAATGATGAACTGATCTAAGTAAGAATGGCATTTTGTATTCATTAAGTTCATCAATACTGTGAGCGGTCTGGTCCTATCCGAGGGGTATTACTACGGACTTGCAGTGTCCGTATCGAATTTGGAGGATTGTCCTCGGTCATCCTTCTCCGATACTCGTGACTGGTGATATTCAGATCCCAGGTCTAGCTCCTGAAGGTACCTTGTTCCTTGCGATTGTTTGGTCTATTTGCTTATGCGAGGCAGATAGTAAAGGTTTCTACTGGAGATATTGTCGGGGCCTCTTACAAAGTCCTAACATGGTTCTCTATTACCCTTGCTGGTTCGTTTGTCATACTCCTCCGGTTTCCCCGTCATTCCTCTCAGTTGGACAGTTTCTCTTGAAGTGTCCCGTTTCGCCGCATAGGAAGCACACTGGAATTACTTTGGTGATGCGGGTTAATGTGATGTACTGAGTCAGGGTCCTATAGAAACGGGCGGTGTGCCCTTTCCTGTTGCAGTTTTTACAGTGTATCTCTCGGTAAGCCCCATGGTGATGGAAACCACACTTGACACACTTTGGGAGTGATCCCTCATATGGTATGCCCGACATATGGGTGGCAGACCCCGTGGTTAGTGTCGCGGCATTCGCCGTGACTGCTGTTGCAGTGGCTAGTGCAGCTATGGATTGCTTTCTTCCAGCAAGTTTTTGAGATAGGTTACATTTCTTTTTGGTCCAGAACTTATGCTTCTTGCTCATAGGTTTGTGGTCCGAGGTATTTTCGCTGGCAGGCACCCGTTGGTGCTCCTGATTGTTACCATAACCTATATTGTCAGTACCACTTCCACTCCTGCTAGCGTTGTTAGCATCAAATTGCGCCATGACGGTTGTCACGGCTGCCGTGACTGCAGCCTGAAAAGTAGCAGCATCTATCTGCAGAGTTTGAGCCTTACTAGTTGGTTGGTTGCCTCTTGGTGAAGACATAGCTCTGTTTCACGATGAAATACGACTTCGTTAGTGGAAATGATTATCTTAAGTGTATCTTCACGATTTATATTTACACATATAAATTTTTGCACATTACTGTACTGTTCCTAGTGTTTCCGCTAACGATCCTGAGATGGAGTTATGGCAATGAGTGGGAGTAGGTTTCATATGGGCGTTAAACTTTCCTCATCTTAGAATCATGTTTGCCCGAACACTCTTGGCTGAGGAGTTTTGATGGGATCCGGTGCATTAGTGCTGGTATGATCGCACCCCATAAGTCTATGAAGAAGGCATCCCCTCAATCATAAGAGTTAAGGGGAGAAACGATAACAAGTCTTTAGAATGGCTATACGTCACATGTTTTCTAACTAAGTTTATCAATCTTATCCCATTTTGTTGTGTATTTTGGTTGTTTTATGGTGTTCTGAAAACATTTCATAATGAGAGCCCATAATTGGTAAACTCATGAATTTTTAGTAGATCTGCATTCGAGTGGAACCTTGTAATTTGGTTCAAGCGAGGCTCTTATGGTGACCTAATGATGTATTCTTAGTTATACAGTTAAGGCTAGATAAACCTTCGAGTCTGTTAGGCATGTCCTGTGCCCATCTCGTTAATATGATTCTAGTAATCATGGTTTCAGCGAAAGTCTTTGATCCCGACGCAGGGTTACTTCACATTCATGCAAGGAGAAGTTCGGGTAGTAACTAGATCTCTTGATTTGTATAACTTCTTAAATCGCAGTGTTGTGCCGACCCGTAGAATAGGGTAGTACCAACGTGTATTCATGATCTTTATTTACAAGGTCTCGTGGGTGGTATGGGTTTACTTACGACGGTCCACCCCTCGTGATGTCTGAGGCAAAGTCGATGCACCTAACAGCCCTGCCGATCGATGCTTGGCTGCGATCATCCTCTCTTTGAATACCGTGTGTCTACCATGTCACTTTCTTTCTTCTTCACGAGCGGCGATAAGGTCCTAAAAAGAGAGTTGGTCTCGGGAATGGTAATCTAATTCTGAGTCATGGGTACGTGAGACAGTAGGACCTGTATTAGTGCGCAGTTTCCGAACTCAGGTTGTAGTCTACCTGCTTTAATCCCCGATGTTCGCGATCTACCGGGTCTTCGCCGAGAGGGCTCTGTCACTCGGTCCCCCATGGTTGAGGTCATAGCACCCTTGTTGGTCTCCACATGGCGGTTGTTGTCATTGCTATCGACATTCAACCCTCGATCACAATTGCCCAACGGGGCACAGGTTCGATGTAGTCGAAAACGGTTTGCGGAAACCCTTGCTATGCATGGAGGATTGATTACCTCCGGTTCCGCTTCTGATTCTCCTCATAACCATCCACCATTTCTCTGATTGCGAAAGTAGTGGTTGTCCGGTAAGCAGGGTCTTACTATGTTGTACGCGCGAGAATAGGAGTAAGAAGATGATTATTGGACAACTATTTAGATAATAATAAGATGATCGTTATCAGGTACTTCAATACATCGTTTAGTGCATAGCAGTCGTATGTATTTGGGACAGGATAGACCTTCGAATAAGCGACCATAACTCTAAATCCCCAATCCAACGAGAACAGGAAGTAAAGCAAAGATCCACAGATTCTAAGTCTATGACGTCCTGGATACATATAATCTTAATGTATCCACTAAGCAATTATTGACCTATTGTTAAAAATCTATTTAGTTATCAGATAAGTAATTATAATAACACCAAATACCCCTATGGTATTTCATTGTGGTAGTGTTGGTAAGTTTTTAGACTTGTCGTCATATCACAACCATTCTTGGGCATGTGCTAATCACTCTTCAGACCAGCATAGTTGATCAGGCAATGCCACTCCCAAGACTGACCATACATCCCCGAGCTTACCTGTGATATTCAACATTCATTACTTTTGTTTTGTTCTGGAATGATGCTGACCTTAGTACGTATGCATGCATGTATACTTTTAACAAGAAACTATTTATTTCCAAAAGTATATTTGTTTTAAAAACTTTAAATCAGAGATCTTAGTCCCAATGCATTTATAGTTTGTATATCTTATGTGGTTCGATATACTTAGTTCACTATAAACAATGCTCTGATACCAATCTGTCACACACCCAAACCAAGGATGGCGGAAACGTCTGGGGGTGGAGGACTTCATGTACAGTATCACAACAACGTGTATAATAGTGCTCAAAGTAAATACAACCATCATAAATATAATTGAAAAAGTTACACCAATGTATAAGTTTACATTTTTCAAATCAATTACATTATGATGACAAAATGAACTGTTTGACGATTTATCGTCCCATCCTCAAAATGCTGCTGATTTCCTGTTTCACTGAATTCCTGAGAATACAAGTAGTTTTGAAAAAGTGTCAACACAAAGGTTGGTGAGTTCATAAGAGAATTTGTTAGAGAAGTAAATCGTTTTCCTTGTAAAAGTGATAGAGTATGTATCCAGAAAATCCAATATTTTCTTTATAAAAGTTATGTAATGCAGTCTTATAACCGAAGACCAAAATGTATAACTAACCTCTCTTACTAATTGAAAATGATATGTGTTTAAATCGACATAAACGCGCTTGTATTAAATGAAATTCCTGAAATTTCTTATGTTCGTTAATACTTTATGTATATGTAGTCCTAAATCCCAAGACCGAGAGATAACAAATAGTTGCCATACTTAAAGATATAAAAGTGGTTTCAAATTGGCGTAAAACCCTTTGTGATTTGAGGAAAACTCCCGTAATGAATGGTGTGTAGTCTTAAGTACCAAGACTGAAAATACACAACAATATATGTAATTTTTGATATAAAAGTGATTTTAAATCGACATAAAACCCTTTTCGTTTTATAAAAATCCCGTAAACTTTATGTATTTTTAGCTCCCGATGTGAGTCGCTATAACCATACTATGACTAGGGGTAACCTGCACAACGTCTTTTAGACGCCCTGATCCTATGACTCTTGTCACCCGCAGACCTGCCGGTCCGGCTGTAGCTAGCAGCGAGGTGTGGGATGTCAACCCCAATATAGATCTATACACAATTATCACGCTCTCCCTACAAGAGATTTTGGTTATAACTTATAGGAATTTGGATCCCGTACTCGAACGCACGGGTAGTGAAATGTCTCACAAAATAAGTTAACAAGTTTACGTGTAGTGTGTGTGAGTGTAGAACCTTTTTCTGTGGGAATAAAACCTTTCGAAATGTATTTGTTGTGTTAATAAAAACATAAACCATACCCATTATAGTTTATCCAAAACGTTTGTATGTATAAAACTCTTTGATGAAAATGCGTTAGTGTTATGAATCCATAAACTATGTTTATTATAGCCTAATATACGTGTTCTAAATGAATGAATAACCTTATCATGAATGACTAAGTTTCATTTTATGATGATAAAATAACAAGGAAACACATTCAATATTTAGAACTTATTGTTATACATTTTGCTCAACATAATACAAAGTGTTATGAAAATTATATGCTGTTAACAAATTTTTAACCTTTCTGCGCTGTTTTAGAAAAATCACAGAAAAATCATACAAAGTCGAAAACTAAATCCGTAAATTCTGAGAGTTCCCAAAATGGGTCTATTTTACTCAAAATTTTTATCATGATTTTTAATGACCTCCAACTTGGGTGAAAATGTCCATAATCACAGACTGGTCCGGATTGGTGTTTGAAATGATAGGCAGTTTTGTAAAATTCACCATAAATTGTAGAAAAATCGTATGGAGATGTGCAAGTAGTCATTTTAAAGCTAGAAACTTGAAATACATGCACCCAAAACAGTTGTAAAAACTAAAATGTTTAAGTTGACCAAAACAGTCTGGGAATGGAGTCCAATTTTTCTGATGAAAGCTGTTAGGAAATTTTAGTTATGTTCTTGGTGTTTTAACTTGTATTCTCCCGCTTAAAACTTAAGAAAACATGATAATAGAGGGGTATGAACTCACCTTGAGTTATTTCAGTAGATGGATGATGGAGAAAAGGAGTTTTCAACTCACGAACACTTGGGAAGATTGCTTGAAGATTCGAAGATCTAACACAAATATGATGGAGTTTGTGTAAGATATCTATGATTTTGTGTAGAAGGAGGTGAAATAATCATATGGAGGATGGATTATACTTACCAAATGTGGAGGAACAACTCAAGATCAGCCTTTGAATCTCTAATTCTAGAGAGAGGAAGTGAGAGAGAAAAGAGTTTGTTTCTTGTGGTGGAATGAGAGAAATGAGAGAAGTGAGGGGAGATGATGTTTTATTCCAGCTCTAGAACGTGGGAATGAGTGATAAATAATTGGAAAGGACACTAAAGTGACCTAGGTAAGGTGGGGAGGTATGGCTGGTCATAGAGTGGGTGTGGGGTGGTTGCTTGTGACATAAGATAAGGCAAAGTCAACACTCCACCTTAAATAAATCACCCATTTGATTTTTATTATTTAGATAATGATTTTCATGAAAATATGTTTAAATTATGAATATTTAGGGTTTATTATGTTCAAATATAATTTTTGGAGAAAATCCCGCTTTAAAATCACGAAAAACGGGCTTAAAATGTTAAAAATATCAAAAAGGGGCTAAAAGTGACAAAATTCCGAAATATGGCCGAGTTTCGGTCTTCTGATGCTAAACCGAGAGAAGGGAAGGCAGAAACCGAGAGGGGAGAAGAGAGAGAGCAGAGACCGAGAAGTGAGAAGGGAACCGAGAAGCGAACAGAGGCAGATAGGCGAGAAGGAGACAGAGAGGCGGAGCAGGGAGCCGAGAGGAGGCAGAGGCCGAGAGGGAGCACAGACCGAGGCTCGGTCTCGGCTATAGGCTTCGGTTCTTCAGCTTCAGCCAACAGAGGCTCAGCCTTGAGAAGGGACATAGACCGAGAACAGAGGCTCTGTCCTCGCGAGTTTCGGCCCGAGAGGCCTCTCTTCTTGGTTTCGGTTCTTAAGATGGGTTTCGGTTCCTAAGGCCTATTTTACTCGTTTTCACTCCGTTTTGAGCCATTTTTGACCCGGTTAAGGGTCGGAATGACCCGAATGATTCTAAAAAGTTACGGGAACTTTTGAGAGAGATTTGAGAGAGATTTCACATGCTTGGAGAGATTTGTGAGAGATTTGACATTCTTGGAGAGATTTCTCATACAAAGAGATATTTGAGAGAGATTTCACATGCTTGGAGAGATTTGGGAGAGATTTGACATTCTTGGAGAGATTTCTCATACAAAGAGATATTTGAGAGAGATTTCACATGCTTGGAGAGATTTGGGAGAGATTTGACATTCTTGGAGAGATTTCTCATACAAAGAGATATTTGAGAGAGATTTCACATGCTTGGAGAGATTTGGGAGAGATTTGACATTCTTGGAAAGATTTCTCATACAAAGAGATATTTGAGAGAGATTTCACATACTTGGAGAGATTTGCGAGAGATTTCTAAATAGAGAGAGATAGTGTGAAAACGACTGAGAGAGGTTTCATTTGTGACCTTTTTGAGTGTCCGGCTTCGCAGTGCAAGGTCCGTAAACCCTGTTAAGCCTTGTTTAAGGGTCCTACACACTCCCGATGAGTATGCAACACTGTTTTACCGGTTTGGCCCGCCACGTGCCACAGTTTTAGGTTAAGGAGATCTAGATGTACACACTTTTCGATTTATGATCTCTCATTAGAATAGCGAGTTGTTTAGAATTTACATAACGTAAACTCTAGTACGCAAGGGTTTTTGTGGAGTTGACCGGTTTGATTTGTTGACTTCAGTTGACTTTGACTTAACTGGAAATTGACGGTTGTCACAGGATTTATTGACCAATCTTGTGGAGAAATGACCTTGAGAATTTGAGATTTACTGTAATCAATTGTTCCTTCATATGAATTGGAATGATGATTGAAACATATAGAACCGGATTCTTGAAAAATGGTTTGATAGTATTCTCTGGTTTTATAAGGATCATAATAAAGGTTTTCCCTCGACCAAAAAGATTATCAGTGAATATGAAATCCCTGATTTAATTTTAAAATCTGAGAGTCTTCAAGAATTTGAATTCTCTCAATATTTGGATTTATAATATATGAAGTCTTAGTAGAAAGAACAATTTTTCGAGTTCCTAAAGGAGACGAGGATGGAGATTTGATAAAAGGACTAATAATCTTGATTGGAGAAATACTAGAAGTGACAAGTTTTGATTCTTTGTTTTGAAGAACATCAGTAAAAAGTACAAATTTGTTTTCTGGAGATAAATGAGAAAATCTATTTGGACGAGGAGGAAAAGGTACAAGTTTTTGAGGAATAAGCTTCTTGTTATCTGTTTTTGGAGGATGAAGAGGAAGAACTCATTTCCCCTGTAAAAATTCACGAGAAAGAAAATCTGGAAGTGATTATTTTCTCCTTTAATAAATTCTATTTCAAAATCAAAGTTGCCTAGAAGGGCTTGCCATCTAGCAAAAATTTGTTTCGAAATAATGTTTTTGACAACTTTTTCTAAAATTGATTTTGCAGGTTGACAATCAATTCTTAATAAAAACTGTTTCATAAATAAATCATCTTCAAACTTTTTGTTGAATAGAACAATGCTTAAAATTTCTTTTTTGACTGTTGAATAGTTTCTTTGGGTGTCATTCCAGGAACCGGAAAAATATCGAACTAGTTGTTCATCTTTTGAATTTAAAATTTTTTGTTTTAATATACCTCCAAATCTAATATCACTTGCATCAGTTTCAACTATAATTTTTGCATTTGGATGAGGTAGATTTAAACATGGTAATGTTGGATTTTTTTTGTTTAATGTGTTTAACTATATTAGTATGTTGAATTATGTTCCAGTCACATATGATGTATGTAGACAAGCTTCATTTTTCGTGTTCTTGATTCAATAATTGTACTTGGTCAACTTTAATAATATGAGATTAAATACATCTAATCAAATGTGATTATATATTTCTAATCATATATGATTTATATGAAAAAAATCTTATCTATATAAATCATATGTGATTAGATAAATATTATCACATATGATTATATACATCAGAACAACTATTGTATTAAGAACATGAAAAAAATGTTTTCCACATAATCTTATGTGATTAATTACATATAATCATATGTGATAAAACACACAAAATTAACTATTAAATTGAATATATCATTTATTGGATGTGATTCAATTTCTTTTCATGATTTAATAGTTGTTTTCGTGTATTTAATCAAATGTGATCATATATCTAACCACATATGATTTCTATGGAAAAAAACAAATATTGTCTATATAAACCATATGTGATTACCTACATCTAATCACATGTGATTAAATACACGAGAAAGAACTATTGAATCAAAACAGTGAAATGAATATTGTCTACATTAATCATATGTGATTAGATACATATAATATCAGGTTATTATATATACAAGGACAACTACTGAATTAAAAAAACACAAAATCATATGTGATTAGATATATATAATCATATGTGATTAGATACAAATAATAATATTTGATTACATGTATACAATATGTTTTATGTGGACAAGCTTCATTTTCACATTTTTGATTTAATAGTTGGTCTCATGTATTTAATGACATTTGAATATATATATATATATATATATATATATATATATATATATATATATATATATATAATCACACATGACTTATATGGATAAGACTTGTTATCACTTTTTCGATTCAATAATTGTTCTCATGTATTTAGTCACATGTAATTATATTTATTTAATCGCATATGATTTATAGGAAAAAGATATATTTTTTCGGGCTTAATTCAATAGTTGTTCATTGTCCATATTATCATGTGATGGGTAATAGAGGTGGGGGAGGGTAGTCGGTGGTGGTGGTGGTGGTGGTGGTTGGTAGGTGGTGGTGGGTGATGGTGGTCATGGGTGATGGTTTATATTGGTTTTAGGTGGTGGTGGGTGGTGGGTTGGTCGGTGGTGGTGGTGTTGATGGTTTGTGATGGCGAGTGGTGATGCTTGGTAGTAGTAGGTGGTAGGTGGTGGTGGTGGTGAAGGGCGGTGAGGGCTACATGTGGTTAGTGGGTCGTGGTAGGGGTGGTGGTTATAGTTGTTGGGTTTTGAGCATTCTAACACTTCTTAAGTGTACATGCAACCCTAAATACCTTGGATCTATGTTTTCTCTATTATACATGCAAATAAGAACTTCCAAGGTATTATCCTAATCTAGCATACAAAACAATAACTATAGCAAGATAGAATACATACCTCTTTGATGTAGAAAGTCTTCATGAAGCTTGAGTGCCTAGTGCCCCAAGTGTGACACCTCAAATGGAATCACAATCATCAAAACACTTGGAATGACTTGAGAGAATTCTACACTTATCAAAATCGGCTAGCCCTCTCTAGAATAATACTAGTGGCCAATTTTTCCTCAATAATAAGATGCTTATATAGTTACACAATTAGGGTAAACTCTTAATTGTCATGGCTTTCCATTTCCTTGGATCCATGGGTACAAATACACCATGGAGCATCCATGGACCATCCTATGGGTTTTAGCCCAACTTGATTATCCATGGAGCATTAGCCCACTATACAAGTATGGATGATTTACACTATCAACCCATATATTTAATTAGTCTTCTTTTGATCACTTAATTAATCCTAGATTAATTCTTGATCAATACTAATTAAATAATCTTATTATTCTTATTATTAATATACTAGAACTTATAATATATTAATAACCATAAGTGTCTTATTTCTCTCATTCAAGTGCATGATGGTATGCAACCCAAATGGACCATGTCGGGTCGGGTCAAGTCTTACCAAATATAGTTATGGACTTAGACATTAATCCAACAGTCTCCCACTTGGATAAGTCTAAAACTATTATTGCGTATGACTTCAGGAACCAACCGGCAATCGTAGCTCTCAAAAGCTTCTGTCGAACTCTGACCTTGTCGATGAACTCTGACCTTTGTCAATGACTTGTCCATTAGATAAGGGATCATATATTCCTCCATTCTAGATATCATATGGACTGAGACATGGATTATAATCATTCTCTCTGTCCATTTGTTGTTTCCCGATTTCCGATTTATGACAACTGACTAATTGAACAAATCAAATCAGTCCTGGCCCGGCCGAGCACTTCCATTTGTCATCATCAAATCATCGAGGGGCCCACAGATATCGCTTTTATCCCGAAGGTAAAAGGAACGGATAAACTTCGACTCATATGGCTTGTTCTACTACTTGTTGAATCATACACAAAGGCACGTTTTATAGCACCGAGTTACCAAATGCGGTTTCGCGCAATCAATGTACTATCAACTCATAGTAACAACTCATATCTCTAGGTTTGAAGAATATAAGATATTATCGTCTCATGATCACTCGTGATAAAATCCATGAAGTGATTCCAATGAGCGCGGGTTGAATCCAATACTCAGAACTTATGAGCACTCATGATTGTTGTAGCCTTGTCCAACACCTTAGACCTCTACAACCCATCATGACAGTCTTAATTCATATCTACTTCCAAAATACGACCGACTGTGGATGGTTTGAATAACTTAGTCATTCCGGAGGAATAACCCAGTTTATTCGGGAAGTCAAAACATGCAAAATGAAACAAAATAATAATTGAATCCAATATGGTATCAACTCTTTGAACATAAATAAACACCTTTTATTTATCACCATATGATTACACATTATTCATTGTATACTGTTTCAGCTATCAACTTTAATCTTGAATTTAAAACAATAGTTGTCCCATGCTCCAAGCATGTACACTATGTTTTCTAAACACTAGTCATGCCACACACTAAGTATGCATACTATGTTTGTCTATGATCTTTACTTTGTGAACTAGATCCATTGAACATAACTTCAATGATTCTCTTTTCACACTCCCAAATCCTTACTGCAAATGCAAGAATTCCAAATTCATGCCATTTACTGGAATCTGTCAGATTCTAAACTTATATGCATTGATCCTCTTGTAATGATTATGCACAAAGTCATAAAGACTTGACAACAAACATTACAGATCATTCCAAAGGAGATCAACTCCTTGGAACCATCCTTCTTGCATTAAGTTTCCTTACACAGAGTGAAAATTCTAACTTTGAAACATTTCCAGATTCCATTTTGACTATCACTTCTGAACAAGAGTTGCCTCCTTACAGATTAAGTCAATATGGTCCTTCCAGAATTATCACTATACTTCCAACTGTCCTTGAGCAACCAATCTTTGGTAAACCTTAGATTGTCCTCGACAATTGTTTAATCCTTTTAGTCATATCCAGTTCTAAACCTTTTCCCTTCTTAATGCCCCAGGCATTTGGAAAATTTTAGAACGGATGATTATAGCACATGTAATCGATCCTATATCTGAAGCATATGGGACACGATTCATGATGTCTTACATAAAGACTAAACCAGTCTTTTGCTATAATATTTCCATTTCAATTTGCCAAGTTCTCATAATTCAGATTATGAAAAGGGATGCCGTAATCATAATCGAATTTTAGAACGCAAATAATGGACCCATATACAGAATTTCCTTATGTTGAGCCATTCCAACATGAAATTCATATATATATCCTTGACTAAATGATTAAAACCTCACGATCTAAGCTTATAGATTTGAGATGAAGTATAATTTCCTCTCCCTTAATTATAGCAAAACAACTCTTTCCCAATTGAAACTTTTGTTTTCTATAATTAACATTGCTAACTTGCAATACTTATCATAATTATCATGCTCCCACTAACATGATGATTATTAGCATATCACTTATGCTCCCACTAGCTTTGACATGTACCCAGAAATCAGCTGGACTTCTAGAAATCAATACTTTATTGACTTTCTTACCAAAGTTCAGATTTCTGATACTAGATTGTTTTGATAAGACTTTATCAAAATCATACACCTTCCCTTAGATAGCACACTTGTGTATCTAAACAATTATGAAGAGGGATGTCGTAATCATAATGTTTAGACCTTTTTGCCACTTCTCACAAGTCCAAATTAGTGTGCCGGTTAACCACACGCGCTCCACTAACGACATTGAGAATGCAAATATCACAATTGCTATCTAGATAAAATCTACTTAGTGAAAGTGTTTCCTCACCATCATTTTCATGAATCGGAGAGAAACCTTATGACACTTAGATTTATATGGTGTATGAGTTCCTACCCATATGAATTTGTCAAACCATAATCACAAGACAAAGATAATGACAAATCCAAAACCATATGGATTGAACTCAATCTTAACTTCTTGCCACCTGGCAGCTCAAGGGCCTGCCATTGCTTCCAAGTTGTTATGCAACAAACTGAGAACTCTAAGAACTCATATGCAAAGCCAACTTTAACTGGAATGGGCACAGATATGTCAACACGATAGGTTATAAACCTCAAGTCGTGTGCTAGCGAAGAACTTCAGGTTTTATTCTTGATTATTTCTTGAGACTTTCAAGACCTTTAAGACTCCCACTGTCCTCTTGACATATAAGACTCCCTTGTCAAACATCCAAGAGATAGTGCGGATTCTAATCAAGAAAAACACTTTACCCAATTGGCCTAAGTTGGTCTTTGTTTTATCCAAAACATCACAACTTACCAATTTCAAATGTACAAGAGTAGAAAAACTTTTACTCTTACATTTGACAAGTGTTTTAACCTTCTTTTGAGACATGTCACTCAAATTACAATCTTGGAGTATGACTCTAAGACTTGTATTGGAACGAAGTATGACTCATCTTCTTGATTTAACCACTTCAACAATTCAAGATCCCTCTTCTTAGTCATAAGAATGCACTAAGATTTCCTTAGAGAACTAATTGTGCTATGGTTTCTTAATCATTAAGATGATCACAAAAACTGATACTAAAGTACTCTCCCATCTTTTCAGATTTGAGAAACTTTTATCCTTCTGCCTAATTTGATTCTTCTTATCGATCTTTTGTGGTGGACTTAATCAGTGCACAAGAATGTGTACTCGATCCCTAAGTCCTTTACTTGACTCACACATCCATGTGAACAAGTAATTAGTCTTAATTTTCCAAAACTTGAAAGTTCTCATTCATCATGCTATACAACTTGCATGATTCCAAGTTCCGGTCCAATTGAAACTTGGGTGATGAGAATCTTTCCTTATTTGGTAAATTTAGACATTACCACAAATGAAAGAATCAATTTCATACTTCCACTCTTGCTACTAATGGAATTATATAAGCAACAATTTTTCCTCAAATGCCATCGTAAGGATATTTTAAAATAAATAAAATCAAAAATTTTTCTTTTATTTTAAAACTTTGCGGAAAAACTTATCCTTACAATCCATATGAAAACTTGTTGTTATCTATTCCTAAGCAATATCTCATAACTCCTAAGAAGTAGTTCAAGAATCCGATCTTCAACTATGCGATAGAAATCCATCTACGCGATCAGATTCAGCATATTCTTTCTTTAAGTTTCTTCAGTTTTTCTTTGATTCTTAAAACATCACCATGTGACCCAGTCACATCATGTATCAAGAATCTCAGAATAGAAACTTAACAGAGTTAGATAGTGGAATTTACCTGAAGTAGAGTCAAACTTATTGACTTTAACATCCTTAGGTAAATTTGGCAGCTTCGCAACCAATGCCCTTTCTTTGGCAATACAAACATATGGACCCTTTGATAATGGTACACAGGACTATCACAGACTTAGCTTTTCTCTTTACCATTTGGTCAACCGAGTTGACTATAGCCGATCCCTTTCCATTGGGAAGAGAATGCTTTACTGGATATCCAATGTCATCATTGTCAATGTCCATAAAGTTTTAGGAAGTTGATCTTAGCAAATAGATAAGATCATTAAGGGTCTTGTCATAGTCTGTTTCATAGGTGTCCCAAAGGAACTCACTATGTGACTTAGAAAGTGATTGAACCACCAACTTTCTTAAGACTTTGACACCCAACTCTCCCGGCTTGTCAATATGTGACTACATCTCCAAGATGTGATCACACCTAGACCTTGCCTTGCCAATAGGGCTTGAGTGACCTTAAACTTTTCAAGAACTTGTGGGTTAGGGAGAATAATTGGAGGAGGAGAAAGAAGTATGATTTCCAAAGGACATCATCTTCATTTAGGAAACCTTGTTTCACTAGATTTGGGAAGATCATAGGTGTCTATTACAGACATCTTTTGGGAGATATTCAAGATAGTTGATTTAAAGTCCTTAATATGACACCCAATATGAAATATTAAGGCTAGGACCCAACAAACTATTTTATAACTTAGAAGAGGTATGCCGTAATCCAAGCTATAAAATATTTGAAGGTAGGTGAATGACGATTCACCAATTTCCACCAAGATAAACGAAATGTATAATTAGGTTTTAATTGGTTTTGAAACTCCTAGATCTTTGAGATTCATTGAACTTTTCAAAGGCATGTTTCAATCTCGAGTGTGCCCTTCAGGTTTTGTGACTGGGATGCCGAGGATCACAAAACAAGGTGTGAAGTAACCATGCAAATCACTTGGTACCCTTAATAAATTACCCCTCAATCGATGTGCCGGTTAACCACACACGCTCCATCGATACTATGATAAATATTAAGTCACCCTTTACCTACCTTGTTAAGTCCAAGTTAGTGTGCCGGTTAACCACACACGCTCCACTAACGACTTAGACAAAGTGTAAAGTGTAATTTCATGGATTAGCACCTTATTCACATTTTTCCTAAGTAACTAAGATTGGGTATTATTAAAAGTTTAGTTACTTAGTATTTTCATTAATACTTTTAATGAAGGGAGAATTATAGTCCTGTCAAACCCGTTCGGCTAACGACCCTCCACCGGTCAAGCAAGCGGTGGGTGAGAGTGGACACCCATTAAGTTGCCATTTTATAGGCAACAACCTTATACCCACCTTATAGACCGGCTTCGTGAATGAGGCGTACTAGCGGTAAGACTGACTTTACTCTTATACATATATATATTATTAACTTATAATATTATAAAGTATAAGGGTTGAATTTTAACTTTTTAAAATTCTAAGGGCTAACTTGGAATTAAAGTATTCATAAGTGAAAACTTTACAAATTCCAAAACTTGAGGGCAAGTTTTGAAACTATTCAAAACTAATTAATTCCATAACTTATGTGTTTAAAGTAGTTTTAATCCAAAAACTCTTCAAGTTCCATAACTTGAGGACAAGTTATGGAAGACTTTAAACTAATAAAAGAATTAACTTTTCTTTATTTTATAACTTATGGAATTAATTAAGGTTACACCTTTTTTTTATTTTTTTTTATTTTATTAAATGAAGAGACTCTTGGTCCTCCATAACTTGAGGACAAGTTATGGAGTCATAAAACCATTTAATTAGAACTAGACTCTTCATTTTTTGTAACCTTTGCCAATTTTTATGAGTTTTATGATTCTTAAATGTGACTTTTCATATAACTTGATGACAAGTTACAAAAACACATTTTAGAATCAATTCTTAGATTAATTTGGATTAAAACCAACTATCACAAAATTTTATTCATTAATCTAAATTCACTCATAAAACAAGGTAACACAAAAAAAACTTTTGGTGATCCATAACTTATTCTTAACTTATGGAATCCTTTAAAACATTAACACCAAATTTTTTGTAACTCCATAAAACTTTGAATCATTTTTTTAAAAAACCTTTTCATATCCATAACTTATGGAGGTTTCAAAAAATAAAACTCTTTAGATCAAACTTTTAAAACTAATAAAATAATCATATTATTTTATCTTTTATTAAATTTGACCTAATTCAACTCATAAAGCAAATTATTCAAATTTTACAAATAATTATTTTTTCACAAGAACAAGTAATTATCTTAAAATTTGACAAACTTCATGTTTTTTTTTCCAACTTTGGAAATAAAATATTTGCATCAATATAACAGAAAACAACCCGTGGCTTTGATACCACTGTTGGGTTTTGAGCATTCTAACACTTCTTAAGTGTACATGCAACCCTAAATACCTTGGATCTATGTTTTCTCTATTATACATGCAAATAAGAACTTCCAAGGTATTATCCTAATCTAGCATACAAAACAATAACTATAGCAAGATAGAATACATACCTCTTTGATGTAGAAAGTCTTCATGAAGCTTGAGTGCCTAGTGCCCCAAGTGTGACACCTCAAATGGAATCACAATCATCAAAACACTTGGAATGACTTGAGAGAATTCTACACTTATCAAAATCGGCTAGCCCTCTCTAGAATAATACTAGTGGCCAATTTTTCCTCAATAATAAGATGCTTATATAGTTACACAATTAGGGTAAACTCTTAATTGTCATGGCTTTCCATTTCCTTGGATCCATGGGTACAAATACACCATGGAGCATCCATGGACCATCCTATGGGTTTTAGCCCAACTTGATTATCCATGGAGCATTAGCCCACTATACAAGTATGGATGATTTACACTATCAACCCATATATTTAATTAGTCTTCTTTTGATCACTTAATTAATCCTAGATTAATTCTTGATCAATACTAATTAAATAATCTTATTATTCTTATTATTAATATACTAGAACTTATAATATATTAATAACCATAAGTGTCTTATTTCTCTCATTCAAGTGCATGATGGTATGCAACCCAAATGGACCATGTCGGGTCGGGTCAAGTCTTACCAAATATAGTTATGGACTTAGACATTAATCCAACAATAGTGGCAGGTGGGTAGTGGTGACGAGTGGTGGTGATGGGTGGAGGAGACGGGTGGTGATGGGTGGGTGGTGGTGACGGGTGGCAGTAGTTTTGGTGGTGGAAACAGGTGGTGGTGATAGGTGATAGAGGTGGGTGATGGAGGTGGTTGGTGCTGTTTTGGTAGTCGGTGGTGATGGTGGTGTTGGTAGGTGGTGGGTGGGGATGGTTGTGGCGAGTAGTAATGATGGGTAGCGGTGACGAGTGGTCGTGATGGGTGGTGGTGTTGGGTGGTGAAGGTAGGTGGCGGTCATGGTGGGTGGTGGTGATGGGGTGGTTGTTGGTGGTAATGGCGGGTAGTTGTCATAATGGTGGGTGGGTGGTAGTGATGGGTGGTGAATATGGGTGGTGGTCGTGGGTAGGTGGTGGTTGTGATGGTAGGTGGTCGGGGTGCTGGTAGCGAGTGGTGGTGACGGTGATGGGTGGTGTTTTGGTGGGTGGCGGGCGGTGGTGGTGGTGGTTGGTTGTGGTGGGTGGTGGGTGGTGGTGGCGTTGATGGGTGGTGGAGGTGGGCGGCAGTAACAGGAGGTGGTGATGGGTGGTGGTGTTGTTTGGGTGGTGAGTGGTGTTAGTGGGTTTTTTTTTTCTTATTTTTTTATTTATATTAACATTATTTGATGATTTTAATTTAAATGTTGTGTGGTCCAAATTTTTTTTCAATTGTTTTCATAATAAGAAATGTTCTCGATTAAACGCTCACATATATATATATATATATATATATATATATATGAGCTAGGTTCTTTTGAGTACCAAAAGATTTGTGTGAACTTGTGAACTCATAATCAACTCATTATTTTTCAACACCAAAAACACAAATCTTCTCCAAATGGTGCGTCTAAGCCATATCTAGGCTAAAAAAAATTAATATAGCCATTTTTCATATTTACCCATATTACTTATTCGAGAATAATCCTGTAAGAGCTATGATTCATTTGTCCTTTTTATTACCATATTAGGATCTGTATCAACTCCCAAGTCTTGTCTGACATTAAGTAAACATCATTACAGCTGTGAGTGTAGGCCCAAAAGTTTTCATGATATTAAGTGTCATTTTGGACAAAAAAGACAATTAATTTTCATGTAATCAACTTTTAATCAATTCAATACTTTAATACTTTCTCATAGTTTAAAATTGACAATTTTCTTATCATCCAAAAAGTAATAACTTATTATTGAATTTTAAGAAATTACTATTCTATCAGTAAAATGCAGATACAGCCGTTACTTTATCCTTTTATTGTTTATTTACAAAATATAATTTTAGTAACATTCATCATCCTTCCGTTTAGTAAAGGCATTATTTCGTGTATGTCCTTGGTAAACAGTTAAATATCGTATTTTCCGTTTATTAAAGGCATAATATCGTGTATGCCCTTGGTAAACAGCTAAATATCGTATTTGTCTGACCTAAACCCTAAATATCGTAATTGTCATTTATAGAATCATATATACCCAAATCTATTTTTTTTTTTTTGTTACTTTTATTAATTTTTAATTCCTTTTCACAATATCAAATCATTATAATTAAAAATACATTTTAAATGGACAACAATGCCCCTTGATACTTATGTGCTCAGATACGTTTTCCCAAGCCTCCATTTCAATCACGGTTGTAGTTTCAGACTCCAATCCTCCATCGACATGAGATCACATTCACAACATCATGTAATCGTCTCCTGTTGTCACTTCAACCGTATTCCTATTTTCCATCTATCCAATTTGGTGGCTGTTTATTGAATTGTCGACGTGAAGTTGTTTATATTTATTACTGAATGTGGTCAAACTTATCAAATGCCATCGCCTCCTCCTTTAAATGTTCACGTTTGTTTTTGTTCTTGATAATGTGCGATTGTGTCACCAAACTTGCACTCCATGTATTCGATGAAAAGCCCAAACGAAATAGTTTTATGTATGTTCGATTGTGACACCAGACCTTCATTACCCAAAGTTATAAAATTATTCAATTTACAATCATGGGAAGGAATGGAATGATTAATTCCACTGAAATAGTTTGTCCTTATTTAGGTTATAAAAATAGTCAGCTTAATTAGCAGAGAAGATTCTATCGTTGTTACTTATTGTAAGCCTGCATAAAATTTGTCAAAACAAATGGTTAGGGGCATATGGTCACAAGCTAAATAATAATAATAATAATAATAATAATAATAATAATAATAAATAAAAACATTTACCCTTAGGCTCAAATCTAAGCTTCATATTTTTTGATTGACTTTCAATTTTGAATGTAGCAAGTAGCGAAGTCACCATAGCTCATAAACAAAGACCAAGTCAAATATATTTATATGTATATATATCCCAATTCAATGTTAACCCCATTTAGTTTAAAAACAAAGAAATAATAATAATAACAATAGTAATGTCAATTTTTTCACTGCTGTTGACTTTAGTTTGCAGTTGATTTTTGGGTGACACGCCACCTACAAATTCACATTAAGTTTAAATTAAGGTTACCTCTCATGGTTCTTCTCCCAATTCCACCATTACCCTTCCTCATAGTCGTAGCAAATTCCCCAAAATCAATTTGTCAATCCTGCAACAATCAATAATAATTTATGATTTAATATAACTATAATAACTAATATTAGAAATAATAATATGATAGTTTAGTAAATAGTTAAGTTATTACATTATCTTGATCGATTTATTGGATTATTGTATCCACTTCCATCGTTATCAAAGAATGCAAAAGCAGAAAACAAATTCTCCCCTCTCTCCAGGTTGTTCATATAACTCTAATATACAAGATAGAATTGTTCGTGCCCCGATCAAATCACAGCAGGAACATCTCAATTCGGGAAAAAAGAAAAACAAAAAGAACCTCAATAGCATTTACTAATAGTTTCATATACTCAATTAGTTGTAGCAGCTTTTGATCCTTGAAATCAAACCAAAATATGAATTTAAAATTAAAATACAAAAGAAAATAACCAAGATTAACGTACATATTCTAAATGAAGGACTTACCTGAAGAATAATGGCACCAAAAGGAGAAATTGGTGGACATGTTGAAGCAATATGTAGGATGAGATGCTTGTAGGGCAGCGTTGGCAAGTAAAACAACCAAATGTAAAAAAAAGGAACTGTTACGATGAATCAAGATAAGCAGTTGTATGAGTTAAAGTTCAAATAGAACTTTCATCGAACACATGGAAGGCATACTAAAGCCCAAAAAAACCAACCTAAAGGATTAAGTAGAAAGAAATCGACAAACACATCCAGTAAATGAAATGAGAGGCAGAGGTAAACGTTTGTGTTTCTTTCATTCCCTATCAAAAAGCAACCCAAAAACCCCATCGATTTCTATCAAAAATAACAAAAAAAAAGAGAGAGAAAAGAAGAAGAATGGGGAAGGTTGTTGAAACTATTTTGTCATTGAATTACAAGTTCTATCTAAAGGAATTTTTATCTAAAGGAATTTTTAATCATACCACTACAGGAAAATTCCTTTTTAATGACCACTTATTAGTGACCGACTAAATTCCAGTCACTAATATCATCTTTTAGTGACCATTTATTAAGTCGTCACTGAATTTTGGTAATGCTACAAGTTTAGTGACCAATTCTATGATGGTCGTCACTCACCGATCACTAACCGTAGAAAAAAGATAATATTTTTATGTCATAATTAGTTTAGTGACCGAAAATAATGGTCATTGCATTGGAGACCTAATGACAAAAAAAGTGGTCATTTCATTAAAGGCTTAGTGATTCTTAGTGACCAAAAATAGTGGTCACTGAGTAGTCTTTTTTATTCAAACCCACCTAAACATCATGTGGAATGACTGTGACGAAACTATTTTGTCATTCAATTACAAAATGAGAAAAAGTTCAGTGACCACAAAAGTGGTCACTAACTATCTATAATTTTTATTCATAGCGCCTAACTCATCAAACCACAAGGGTAAAAATGTAACTTACCCTAAAATACGAGTGGCAATACAAGACACGCAGACGATTGCACGTATAAATAGATGCAAAACAATTTCTCCCGTCGTTTCACCGTCGTTCTTATCCACCATCTACAAGCCCTAATCCTTCCCCAGTCTGCAATTCATCATCGCCAAATCCAATTTCTACTACCTAGGATTTTTGTGTCATCCGAGAGTTTCAAGGATCCGGAAAATGGCATGTTCGGATACCAACATTGTTCATACCCAACTCATCACGTTATCAACAAAGTCGAGAAGAATTCATCAAAATTCGTGGTCCTGCGCGAAAGCCTTACTTCTTACTTACGACAATGTTTGTCCCCACGTCCCCGTCCACCGACTGGCGTTGCCACCTCCTTCCCCACATCCTCCCTCTCTTTCTCTCTCTCTCAGTTTGCCCCTTGTGATTTCATCGATTGCATCTAGGGAAACAATTCATATTCTCCCCCATTCACGTTATCAACAAAGTCGAGAAGAATTCATCAAAATTCGTGGTCCTGCGCGAAAGCCTTACTTCTTACTTACGACAATGTTTGTCCCCACGTCCCCTTCCACCGACTGGCGTTGCCACCTCCTTCCCCACATCCTCCCTCTCTCTCTCTCTCAGTTTGCCCCTTGTGATTTCATCGATTGGTGAGATTTTGAAAGAAGGTTACATGGATAGTTGAATGTATGTTCTTATGATCAGCATCTGGGGAAACAATTCATATTCTCCCCCATTCAATGGAATGTGCACAACAGTTGTTCGATGAAATGCTTACATGAATTGGGAGTGCATTTTGAGCATATCTATCTCCTTGTGTTCATAATTGGTGAACTCTCTCTCTCTCTCTCTCTCTCTTCAATTTGTTTTACTCCAGGTGTAACAAACTCATGAAACTCATCGTAATTATGCATTAGTCAAGTTTCTTACCATGTTATAGATATGATTCATTGGGTAAAGAAATTACAGATTACTGATTCTGTGAAGAAAGCTTCAATGTAAAATCTTGGGAAATGGGCATTTGATTCACATTTGTAGATCTATGTGAACAAAATGTTTGCATTTTCAAACATCAAATGAACTATAAATATCAACAAAATGTTGAATAGGCATAGGATCCATTGGATTTGGATTGTATTTTTGATAAATTTATTATGCATGATTAAGGCGACATTGGTCGAACATTAAACAAATGATTTGTATGTGCTTGACATGATTAATGATGCACACTGTGACAACCCAAAATTTCCATTCTGTACGAACATTACCAAGTCAATAGAAGTTATAACAGTCACAGTAAATTTTCAGACTTTTCCGTATAAGTTTGAGTATTTCAGGGTTTACACTTAAGGAGATATCAGGAGAGTGGATGCACTAGGGTTTTGTGCAACTCCGTTATTCCAAAACTCTATTATATTAGAGTTCATTTCGGGAATAAAATATTTTCTGCCAAAAATCCCAGGACTATATATAGAATTTTGAACCATATTCACTCATTATTTACATTTCCAACTAGAGAAAAGCCATTTTCTCTCTCTCACGGATCTTCAGGTTTTCATCCCAAATCGTGAGTACCTCTCTCTAGTTGTATTATATAGCTAGTAATGTGCTTAATAACATCGATTTCATAACAACACAACTAGATTCGAGAGTTTACCGCCCAAGAACACCTTGGGGAGTCAACTCTTAAAACAATGCCCAGTCCTTCCCCCGTGATATGTAACTACCTTAGGCTTGTATTCTAGTGTTTATAAGACTAGAAATCACCCATGAACACCAAGAGTAAGGTGTTCAAGGCCCAATAAGTTCTTGGACCGTGAACTCCAAACTCAAGGGCCAAAGAGTCCCTTAAACACTCCTAAAGCCTTGGATCAATACCTAGAATCACTCCTAGTTAATTCATGCACCTTAAAAACATCAAAGACCCATCCCAAAGAGAGATTACGGCCGTAATCTCTCATGGAAAAGGTCCTTGGGCCGTGAACATCCATCAAGGGTACCAAAGTGTGCCTAAGGCCTTCATTAGCCTTAGATAAATGTCTAGAACATATCCTAGATGAGCATGAGACTTGAAAACATAAAAATACCCCTTCCCATATGAGTGTACAATAGTAAACTCAAAAGGGAATGGCCTTGGGGCCGTAAACTCCTCAAAGGAGTGTCTTAATGCCCTAAACTCTTCCATGGATTAAACCACCAAGTAGAATTGCTTCTAGGGATCATGTAACACTTCAAAACACAAAATGTCATTAAGCATAGGAGCTTACGGCCGTAAACTCAAGGTTTTATGGTCGTAAACTCCTTGTGTGAGGTTATTGGAGAGTAAACTCATATATAGGGTCCTTTGGAACCCTAAACCCATTAGCCTTGTCCCACAACAACTTAGATGCAATCCTTAGGGCTTATAACACTTATATAAAGACTTTATCATGTTCTAGGATGTCTTAACATTTACAATTAGTAGTTTAAGACTAATTGGGTGCATATATGTGTGATTATATGTTCATTAGGATCATAGTGTGTGTACAAGTCCTCACTTGATACCTAACATTCCTTCACCGTTCAGTACATCCAAACCACCATCTACAGGTGAGTTCATACCCCTTAATCAATGTTTGAAATGATTTTATATGCTTTATTGGGGGGGGGGATACATGTAGAAAACAGCATGTTATTAAATCAATCATATGTATTTATAACTGTGTTTTCATTCAGCAGATTTCACATACTACAAAATGTGATGCATGAAATGGTTTTATATCTTAAAAATACCTTGATAGCAAAAGTATTACGTTTGAAATGTTTATGAAAATGACATCAAGTCATTGTTAATTATTGTTCAAAACACTTAGATGTCTTACAAAACCATTTTTACCTTCTTGAACAAAACTATATCTATACACTTATGTTCTTTTATATGTATTGATGTTATAGTTTTCATCCTTCATTCAGTTTCCCACACTCTTGTGTAGCAAGGGTGTATAAACCTGTTTGGACAATCAATTACCTTCGAGTTAACTATTATAGGGATAGTTAGGAGATACATAACATTATTCCTATTACAAGGAATTACATCAGAGTCAGTTCATTCATGAGTCTACACTATACATTACATGAGTACCTTACATGAATACATTACATGAGTACCTTACATGAATACATTACATGAGTACCTTACATGAATACATTACATGAGTACCTTTACGTAGATACATCTTCCTATATACATTTACATGGATACTTGTACCTCGATTCATTAGGATAATTTATTAGTACATTCTGAGTAAATTGTCCTGCCTATCCCAGTTCAACGGGATATCTAGACGGGACTAACCATTCCGAATCCCAGCTGATTAGCACCAGTGGTTGATGAACATCTACGGATGCCTATGGTTATTACTTATACTAGGAGTACCTTTACGGGACTAACCATTCCTTGGGTCTATTGTTAGGGTGCAAAGTCATGCTTGGATGTAGTGTTTTAGGCTTTCCTCTTTGTATGTGTAAATGGGTTGAGTCTTTCCTATAAATAGGAAGTGAGTGACTCCCATTATGTAAGTGAATCCATTTGGAGTGTGAGACTAGAGAGAGAAATTTGTACAAACCCATTTGTATATTCTTTCTAGATCTAATAAGAGCTTACAAAGATTTATTTACTCCTTGTGTTCTTGATTTTACATAATGATTCACTAGATCTTTCTAATTTCACACATGCCATCATAATCAACACAACTACAATTGGTATCAGAGCGGGTGCTCTTGATTTGATCAAGAATTGATCCTTGATGGCTATTTTGATTTAGTGATTCATTTTATGATCTTGGATCTTCATGTTTTAGAGAGTTTTTGGATTCTAGAAATCAAATTCATCTTTGATTCTATTCATAATTCGATTTTCTTCACTAGAATTCAAGTGATTTTTACTTTCTCTCTCTAGAAAACCCATTCAAAATCACTTTCTCTCTCTTGAAATCTTCAAGTTTTTGTGATCATGGTGAATTTGCCTTACAATTCTTGGATTTTGATCGTTGAAGGTATCAAATAAGTCAATAAAGATCAATATTATGGGTTGGTGTTAAACAAGAAGATATATTGGGGAACAATGGTTTCTTATGGAGGATTAAAGGATGATCATGGAAGCTTGATATTTCAACCACTTTGTGAGATCAAATTGTTGGCTGATATTACATGTTCCGTAATATCACGTAGTAGTGATAAGATTGGAGAAGAAAAATATTTGTTTGATAAGAAATATGTTTCTCTTGTTGAAAACCCAAGTGATCTTTGTGCTCTTAAGATTGTTGAAGTTCTTGACAATGGAGTTCAATGTGATGTTCTTGATGTTCAAGAAAAAGGAGTTCAAGTTGATTCTCAAGATGAAAAAGTTTTTTGCTCAATTGGAGTTCAAACTGATGATATTTTGTGTTCTTGTGATTCGTTTGAAGGAATGATTCCTTATCGGAAGCCAGTGATCCAAGAAAATCACAAGTATCAAACTCCAAAAGATTTGATTCAAATTCACAAAGTTGATGTTGAGGAAAGTGAGTTTGTTCATGAAATCAAGTCTTCAAGATGCAAAAAGATGAGAAAGAAAAAGAAGAAGAAGAAGAATCGGAAGAACAAGCGGGTTTACTCACAAAAATCGTCAAATGTTGTGAAGCCAAAATCCGTGAAGCAAATTTGGGTTCCAAAGCAACAATCTCCAAAGGTCGCATTGAATTTGAAGACAAAACCCAAATGTGTTGGTGGTTCTTTTCAAGATGTTATTGGATCGTTGAAGAACACGAAGAACACGAAGAACGAGTTGTACATCTCGCATAGTGGGTGGTACAATGTTCAAATTGGAGATTTTCTCATTCCAACTAAAAAACCAAGATCTTCCAAATTTGATCCGTTCGTTGAAAACGGAACTCGATTCATCAAAAAGGTAACTCAAATTCTCAAATGGATTCCAAAACGTCCATGATTTCGATTCGTATTTTGCGTTTTTCATTTTTGATCAATTTGCCTCATTGGATCAAAACCGTTTCAAACCCCATTGATTGATCCAATTATTTTTTGTTTAGATCAAATCATAAAAATCAAAATCAACTATTATGTAGCGCCTGTGTTTCCGGGCTTGCCATTTTTAACAAAGTAATAGTTTAGGTTAACCTTTGTAACCCGTTTTGAAATAATAAGAGTGTATTATTTAAGTATTATGTGTTTTGTGCTTAATTGATTAATTATGCGGTTTGATTAATTAAGAATAAAAATAAGCATAAAAAATTTAAGTGTAAAATAAACTTAATATCTTTGAATAATGTTGTAGTAGTTGTAACGAGGTTTCCGATTATATATAGAACGCCCAAATCTGACTTCGTATGAGGAAGTTATGATTTATCGAAGTTTCGGCTTAGCGGCATGCAGCCCGAAATACTCGATTTGAGATTGAGCGGTTTTTAGCCGAAGCAATCTAAACGAGAATCAAAGATCTCATTATTGGTATCGAAGCGATAAAAAGTTAGGCGAGAACGGACGTCAAACGAAGAAGTTATGAATTTATAACGAAAGTTTCTGTCCTGGCCTATTAAAAATAAATAATAAAAATAAATTCAAAAATTAGCCGACGGAGTCTAAACGAAACTTGTAGAGCGTAGTCTCACCTTCGCGTGGATATAAAGAACGTCGAAAACGGAGTTCGTATGAAGAAGATATGAATTTCCGAAGTTTATTAATTATTTTGTATTTAAATTTAAATGGAAATTCGAAGGCATTATCCGAAGGCGAGTCACCGGTCTGATCCGACGTACGCCCCCGCGTACTCCGAAGAGTGTCGACATTTCGGGTGACGCATGCAGTGACGATTTCGGACGCAGTACGCGTTGCGTACTGCAGTACGCCCCGCGTACGCCGAGGCTTCAGCCTCCTATAAATAGGATGCGAGGGTTCCGGGTTCATTTGCTAATTTCCTCTCATTTTTGTGTCAAAGCTCTACGCAAAAACCCCCGAAGCCATCCCGAAGTCCCGATATCATACTCTAGCCCCGAGGCAAGTCCCGAGATCCCGAAGATCCCAAGAAGTGCGGTTCCCGAGCCGGAGCTCTGCCCGCGAGAAGTTCGATTTTTGTGAAGATCTTCCAGATCTGCTGAGGATTTCTACTTCTGCAAGCCGTAGTGTTGTCCGATCATCTTCTGATCATGTGAGTGTGTAGTTACTTTCTTCTAACGCATAATTATGAAGTATTTTATACGGAATACGTATTATGTGTATAATTTTTGTGGTTATGTGTGTGAATGTGTATTCATTTTATTCTAACTCATAGATATGATTTATTCTCTATGAGATATGTGTTATGTGTGTGTGAGCCTCATCTGTTATGTGAAATATGTCTTGATTAAAGCATGCTATACAGGTTTTTATCTATGTATAAAAATGTATATTTTTATCTACTAATATGCTGGGTAGAACATGGGTAGATAGTTGGTGTGTAATAAACAAATGAGAGGCCTCGTTGTTGTTTGATTTAGTCATCTAGCGGAGTTTAGATGACGACCACATACTTTTCTAGATAGTCTTGTGGAAACATTAGCAGGTTCGCCACCTGTAGGTGTTAATGAACTTGGGTGTTCATTCGTTGTACTCCATCCCCCTCATGGTTGCCTTATTTGACTTATATTGCTGAGGTACCCCCGAAGCATGTGTAGTCGCCCCGATGAAATATTCTTAGACTAGGTCCCTTGTGTTAGTTATTTTAGGGACATAAAGTGAGAATAACGGGAATGGGTAATTGGGTTATTGTTGGTTGGTGAAAATTAAATATGATTATTTATTGTGGGTTGAAAACCCTATATGCTCACCAGGCTCCCAAGCCTGACCCACTCAGTTTTATTTGTATTACAGGAAGTGGCGCAAGGGCATGAGATGGATGAACCATCAAGTTGTTTTGTTTGCAAGTCTGCATATGTTTATATTTGTTATATGACTTGTAATGTATTCGTTTATGCTTATTGGTCTGTATCGGAACATGACACCCCGAGTTTTGATTATAATGAAAATACATTTCTTTTATGAAATGCTTCGACAAACATTGTTTTATCATGTTTTGTTTTTGGGAACAAATTCCGCAACTCTTTCAAATTAAAAGGATTTACTCTGAAATTATTTTAAAAGCATAAATGAAAAACGGTCTTTTCTGGCCGAGATTTTGGGGATGTCACGTATTATTTTTTCACTGTTCATCCACTTTTGTTTTCAAAGATCACGATAAGTCAATTAACTATTTCATTTGATCCAACACATTGATCCCAAACAGTTTGATACTGTTCATATATTGAGTCCATTCGTTTTTTTAGCCCAATATCTCAATTAATCAGTTTAGTCAAAATCGAAGGTACATATGTGAACAATTTGGGGGTCAAATATATTTGGCTTTGTTCATATCTATTCCGATTGCATCCTAGTCGAACTCGATTATGTGACTATCGATTTTAAGTCAAGAGACTAATGAAGCAATTGAGTTTTACATTTCAATTTAGTCTTCATTTGTTTTGATTAAGTTCAGTGTCGAGGTCTTTACATGATATTGAGATTGATGGATTCTAAATGGAAGCATCAATGGTCGCAAGTCGATTTTGATGGGATGTACCTGATGTCGAGTCGACAAAAGATGATTTCTGGTTTGGTGGTTGAATTCGATTTAGTTGGAAGAAGTCGGTTGAAGTCAAAAGAAATTGGTTTGATTTTTGAAGATCGATTTGGTTTGATTTTGTGTAGAGGTCGTAATTGATTGTTGCTGATGTTCTTCATTCAATCTGTATTGTCGATGATTTGGGAATAGAACTCAGATTTGGAATCGAAGATAATCGATGTGTTGGAATCGATAACCGAGTATTGTGTTGTGTTTGAAGTCGATGTATCAAAAATCGACTGCTGTTGGTTATTGATTCGATTTTGATTATTTGATTTTGAACTCAAAGTGTGATCGATGGTTTTGAAAAGAAAAAACTGGAGTTTATAATCGATAGTTGACTAATAGTTGATTTCGAATTTGGTGTATTTGGCTGAAAAACGAAGCGTGAATGGATTGATTTCGTTTGTTGATGGTTGAAATCGATTGTTGATGTGAAGAAAAAGCGAAGTCTGGAATGAATTTGGATATCGTTTGAGTTTAGTTTGTTATTGCTGAGAATGTTTGTTCGCATCTTGCAGTAGTGGGTCCGCATATGAAATCAATTGAGTTCGCATCTGGGTCTTCATTGAGTCGCATATGAGGTTATATTGATTAGGTTTAGCATCTAAGATTTATGATTGAGTTCGCATATGCGAAAGTTCTTCATTTGCATTTGTTGAAATCGATGTGCGAAAGATTATTATGCAAAGCATTTGTAAGGAACGTGCACGACGCGAAGTATTTTACTGTACAACGTGAATTGGGGAAGAAAACAAATAGTTTCGAATTTGGCCCCTTGTATTTTCACGAAATGGCAAAATTAGCCCAGTTTCGCAAGTTTGAAGAAAATGCAGAAATTTTCAAAATGAGTACCTGCAGTTTCTGATTTTTGGCAACAAATACCCAACTTTGCATATGGGTAATAAAAGCTGAGAAATTGTAGAATTTTCAGTTCTGGTCCTTGCAGTTTGTGCGAATTTATGCTTTATGCCCGGTTTCGCAAATGGGCTAGAGTTTTGCATATTTGACTGTTTTTGGCGCAACGGGTCCCTGGAAGTTTCAGAAAGTGATAGTTTCTACCCGGTTTTTGAAAAATCTTGCAACTTTCACTCAAAATGTCAAAAAATTTCATAAATTGGAAATTTTTTGTGGCTTTTTCGTGATTTTTTTTTCCGTGCAAGATTTTTGGTAATTCATTTTTGGTACACATCAAGGGGGAGTATTATGAAGACTATTCCTCGGGCGCTTCTCATCCTTAGTGGGTTTTATAATCATTTTTTGATATAAAAAGGGGGAGAATGATGGGTATTCGAAGCTTTTCGGGTTTGTCGAATATTCGTTTGTGGATTTGAAGACCGGTGTTACTTCAAAGGGGTGTTTGGTCTTGATCGCGCTAGCTCGTTGGAGATTAAAGTCAGACATCTAATCCTAACTTTGACGGGGAGAATGTTAGGGTGCAATGTCATGCTTGGATGTAGTGTTTTAGGATTTCCTCTTTGTATGTGTAAATGGGTTGAGTCTTTCCTATAAATAGGAAGTGAGTGACTCCCATTATGTAAGTGGGTGTTTTAGGCTTTCCTCTTTGTATGTGTAAATGGGTACATTTCTCCTCGATAACTCATATGCTTGCATACTTTTCGACAGTGGAGCAGAGAAAAGTTTCGTAAGTCACAAATTTGCACACCTGCTTAAACAAAAACCATGTGCATTAGATAATTCATTCACGGTAGAAATGGCTAACGGGAAAACGGAGAGTACTAACTGCATATACGTAGGTTGTACTTTAACTTTAGATGGCCATACTTTCAAGATAGACCTCATGCCGGTCCCAATTAAATGTTTCGACGTTATCATCGGCATGGATTAATTGAGTTTTCTTCGCGCCGACATCATGTGCTTTGAAAAAGCAGTCCGTCTTAACCTTCCTAAAAACGAAACCTTAGTTATCTATGGCGACAAACCTAGTACGAGTCTTCGCATCATTTCGTGCATTCAAGCCCAGAAGTGCTTGCAAAAGGAATATCATGCATTCCTCGCACACGTCGTCGATACGAGTCAAGAAATGAAAGACATTTAGAACCTCCCAGAAGTACGCGACTTTCCCGACATCTTCCCAGAAGAACTTCCCGGTTTACCACCACAACGCCAAGTCGAGTTCAGAATCGACTTAGTGCCAGGAGCTACTCCCGTAGCCAAATCTCCTTATCGTCTGGCACCGGCCGAGATGCAAGAACTTTCCAGTCATCTTAATGAACTTCTCAAGAAGGGATTCATTAGACCAAGCTTCTCACCATGGGGAGCACCGGTCTTGTTCATCAAGAAGAAAGATGGATCGTTTCGCATGTGCATCGATTATAGAGAACTCAACAAGCTTACCATTAAAAATCGTTATCCTTTGCCCCGCATTGACGATTTATTTGATCAACTTCAAGGACCCAACTACTTCTCGAAGATAGATCTACGATCCGGATATCACCAACTATGAGTGTTAGAGGAGGATGTTCCCAAGACAGCCTTCCGAACTCGTTATGGACACTACGAGTTTGTGGTGATGCCGTTCGGATTAACTAACGTGCCCGCAATATTCATGGATCTGATGAATAGGGTGTGCCATCCTTACTTGGAGCAGTTCGTCATTGTTTTCATTGATGACATACTTATCTACTCTCGTAGTAAGAAGGAACATAGTCAACATCTCCGTAGTGTCTTAGAAACATTACGAGCGGAGAAGCTCTATGCGAAGTTCTTCAAGTGCGAATTTTGGATCCGACGAGTCGAATTCTTGGGTCATGTTGTTAGCAAAGAAGGAATACACGTGGACCCTTCGAAAATCAAATCCATTGAAAACTGGTCAGCACCGAAGACACCTACAGAAATTCGTCAATTTCTAGGTCTCGCTGGCTACTATCGTAGGTTCATTCAGAACTTCTCCCGCATAGCGAAACCTCTTACAACCCTAACCCAGAAAGGCGTGGCCTTTGACTGGGAAGAGAAGCAGGAAAGAGCGTTCCAAACACTCAAACAAGCCTTGTGCACCGCACCAATACTATCCCTCCCCGAAGGGATAAAAGACTTCGTTGTCTATTGCGATGCATCCAATCAAGGACTCGGATGTGTTCTGATGCAGCGAGTTAAAGCCATAGCCTATGCCTCGAGACAACTGAAGACACATGAGGTTAACTACACCACCCATGATCTTGAACTAGGAGCAGTTGTGTTTTCTCTGAAGATCTGGAGACACTACCTGTATGGTACAAAAGCACGATCTTTACAGACCACAAAAGTCTACAACACATTTTCGACCAGAAGGAGCTCAACATGAGACAACGACGGTGGGTCGAGCTACTTAGTGATTACGAGTGCGAAATTCGCTATCATCCGGGTAAAGCCAATGTAGTAGCCGACGCCCTAAGTCGGAAAGAATATGTTGGTCGTAGAGTCAAATCTTTGACTCTAACTATCCATTCACACCTGTCCACGCAAATTAAGGAGGCTCAGCTCGACGCTTTGAAACCTGAAAACATGGCAGGTGAATCCCTTAGAGGGATGAATAAGAACTTGGAAGTCAAGGGTGGCAGAGCCTTATATCTCATGGATCGGATCTGGACACCGAAACACGGTGGCTTCAGAGACTTGGTCATGACCGAAGCTCACAACACTCGTTATTCCGTCCACCCGAGTTCAGATAAGATGTATCTGGATCTTAAAAAGTTATACTGGTGGGATAACATGAAAGCAGATATTGCTACCTTCGTGAGTAAATGCCTTACTTGCTCAAAGGTCAAGGTCAAATACAAGAAACGCTCCGGTCTTCTACAGCAACCGGAGATACCAGAATGGAAGTGGGAGCGGATCACTATGGACTTCATAACCAAGTTTCCCAAGACGACGGGTGGACTTGATTCCATATGGGTCATCGTTGATAGACTGACCAAGCCTGCACACTTCTTGCCAATCAAAGAAACAAACAAGATGGAGAAACTTACATGAACTTACATTAGGGAGATTGTAAGACTGCACGGTGTTCCCTTATCTATTATCTCGCACAGAGATAGTAGATTCACTTCAGGGTTCTGGCAGTCGTTACAAAGTTCCCTAGGAACTAGGCTGGACATGAGTACAGCCTACCATCCACAGATCCTATGTGATTGACTTTGGGAAAGCTTGGGATATCCATTTACCCCTTGTCGAATTTTCCTACAACAACAGCTATCACACGAGCATAAAGGCAGCTCCATTCGAGGCCCTCTATGGCCGAAAGTGCAGATCCCCACTGTGCTGGGCTGAGGTGGGTGATACCCAGTTAGCCAAGGGAGGAGTTCCCGAAAGCACTCTCACAGGTCCGGAAATCATTCAGTAAACGACAGAGAAGATCGTTCAAATTCGTGAACGATTGAAAGCCTCTAGAGACCGACAGAAAAGCTACGCAGACAAGCAAAGGAAACCGTTGGAATTCCAGGTGGGCGACCGAGTTCTACTAAAGGTCTCACCCTGGAAGGGCTTGATACGCTTCAAAAAGCGTGGGAAGCTCAATCCAAGATACATAGGGCCTTTAGAGATTCTTGCGAGAATCGGCCCTATAGCTTACAAACTCAATCTACCGCGTGAACTCAGTAACGTACATTCTACCTTCCACGTATCGAACTTGAAAAAGTGTTTGTCCAACGAGACTCTTATTATTCCACTCAACGAGATCAAAATCAACGAGAGCCTCAACTTCGTGCAAGAACCAGTAGAGATCATGGACTGAGAGATCGAGCAAACGAAACAAATCCGTATCCCGATAGTGAAGGTTCGTTGGAACGCCAAGCGAGGACCTGAATTCACTTGGGAACGAGAGGATCAGATGAAACGGAAATATCCTCATCTTTTTCCTTAGTTATCTGTAAAATACTTTATTTGCTTAAATTCTAATTTCGGGACGAAATTCCTTCTAACAGGGGGATGATGTGACAACCCGAAATTTCCATTATGTGCGAACAGTACCAAGTCAATAGAAGTTATAACAGTCATAATAAATTTTCATATTTTTTCGTATAAGTTTGAGTATTTCAGGGTTTACACTTAAGGAGATATCAGGAGAGTGGATGCACTAGGGTTTTGTGTAACTCCGTTATTCCAAAACTCTATTATATTAGAGTTCATTTCGGGAATAAAATATTTTCTGCCAAAAATCCCAGGACTATATATAGAATTCTGAACCATATTCATTCCTTATTTACATTTCCAACTAGAGAAAAGCCATTTTCTCACTCACAGATCTTCAGGTTTTCATCCCAAATTGTGAGTACCTCTCTCTAGTTGTATTATATAGCTAGTAATGTACTTAATAACATCGATTTCATAACAAAACAACTAGATTCGAGAGTTTACCGCCCAAGAACACCTTGGGGAGTAAACTCTTAAAACAATGCCTAGTCCTTCCCCCATGATATGTAACTACCTTAGACTTGTATGCCAGTGTTTATAAGACTAGAAATCACCCATGAACACCAAGAGTAAGGTGTTCACGGCCCAAGAAGTTCTTGGACCATGAACTCCAAACTCAAGGGCCAAAGAGTGCCTTAAACACTCCTAAAGCCTTGGATCAATACCTAGAATCACTCCTAGTTAATTCAAGCACCTTAAAAACATCAAAGACCCATCCCAAAGAGAGATTACAGCCGTAATCTCTCATGGAAATGGTCCTTGGGCCGTGAACATCCATCAAGGGTACCAAAGTGTGCCTAAGGCCTTCATTAGCCTTAGATAAATGTCTAGAACCTATCCTAGATGAGCATGAGACTTGAAAACATAAAAATACCCCTTCCCATATGAGTGTACGACATTGAACTCAAAAGGGAATGGCCTTGGGGCCGTAAACTCCTCAAAGGAGTGTCTTAATGCCCTAAACTCTTCCATGGATTAAACCACCAAGTAGAATTGCTTCTAGGGATCATGTAACACTTCAAAACACAAAATGTCATTAAGCTTAGGAGCTTACGGCCGTAAACTCAAGGGTTTACGGCCGTAAACTCCTTGTGTGAGGTTATTGGAGAGCAAACTCATATATAGGGTCCTTTGGAACCCTAAACCCATTAGCCTTGTCCCACAACAACTTAGATGCAATCCTTAGGGCTTATAACACTTATATAAAGTGTTTATCATGTTCTAGGATGTATTAACATTTACAATTAGTAGTTTAAGACTAATTGGGTGCATATATGTGTGATTATATGTTCATTAGGATCATAGTGTGTGTACAAGTCCTCACTTGACACCTAACAACCCTTCACTGTTCAGTACATCCAAACCACCATCTACAGGTGAGTTCATACCCCTTAATCAATGTTTTAAATGATTTTAAATGCTTTAATGGGGGGGATATAGGTAGAAAACAACATGTTATTAAATCAATCATATGTATCTATAACTGTGTTTTCATTCAGTAGATTTCACATACTACAAAATGTGATGCATGAAATGGTTTTATATCTTAAAAATACCTTGATAGCAAAAGTATTACGTTTGAAATGTTTATTAAAATGACATCAAGTCATTGTTAATTATTGTTCAAAACACTTAGATGTCTTACAAAACCATTTTTACCTTCTTGAACAAAACTATATCTATACACTTATGTTCTTTTTTATGTATTGATGTTATAGTTTTCATCCTTCATTCAGTTTCCCACACTCTTGTGTAGCAAGGGTGTATAAACCTGTTTGGACAATCAATTACCTTTGAGTTAACTATTATAGGGATAGTTAGGAGATACATAACATTATTCCTATTACAAGGAATTACATCAGAGTCAGTTCATTCATGAGTCTACACTATACATTACATGAGTACCTTGATGGGTTTTGGTCATAAGAACATCCTATGTGCTCATACAAACCCTAAAGCTTGGATCTAGGTTTCTCTATTGTACATGTAAGTTATCTAAGACTATAAACCCTAATTCTAGCATTCAATAATCATATTAACATGAGAATAGGCTTAAGATCATACCTTGATTGTTATGTAGCAATAACAATCTCAATTCCTCCTTGTATTGACTTTAGAAAGCTTAGAGTCACAAATGTCACTCCTCTAATGGTTCACAAACACCAAGAGCAAGAGGATGAAGAGGAGAGAGGATGGAGGCTGCCCAAAAACGTGTGAAACCCTAGAACGATGCTTGTTCACGTTTTTGGGTCATAAGGGGTCTATATATAGTGAGGCTATTAGGGTTATCTAACAAGGAAACCCTAATTTGGATGCTTAAGCCCTAAGCAACCCATGGATTCCTTTCCTTAAGGCCTTGGACGATTTCTCATGGATTTTCCAATAGAATTCGTCCACTCCTTAATATAAGGCAATCCATGGACCAAATTGCAATTATCTTATAATTACAATTCTAGCCCCTTAAGTTTAATTAATCTCTTTTAGTCACAAAACTAATTACCAATTAATTCTTGACTAATATAAATTAAACAATATGATTTCTCCTTTAATATATTATCCTTATAATACATTAATAAATCATATTTAATCCTTTCTATCCATAATTCATCCTATCAAGTTGCTTTAATGAAGGCAACCCAAAAGGACCATGCACCATCGGGTCAAGTACATACCAAAATAGTTATGGACTTAGACACTAATCCAACATACCTTACATGAATACATTACATGAGTACCTTACATGAATACATTACATGAGTACCTTACATGAATACATTACATGAGTACCTTTACGTAGATACATCTTCCTGTATATATTTACATAGATACTTGTACCTCGATTCATTAGGATGATTTATTAGTACCTTCTGAGAAAATTGTCCTGCCTATCCCAGTTCAACGGGATATCAAGACGGAACTAACCATTCCGAATCCCAGCTGATTAGCACCAGTGGTTGATGAACATCTACGGATGCCCACGGTTATTACTTATACTAGGAGTACCTTTACGGGACTAACCATTCCTTGGGCCTACTGCTCGCCACAGAGGTTGATGAACATCTACGGATGCCTACGGTTAATACTTATATTAGGAATATGTTTACGGGACTAACCCTTTCTCCAACCTGCTGTAGCTACAGATGACAATTGAACAATCTACGGATGTTCAAAGGTTATACATTTCGCCAATCGCGATGTGGTGTTAATCCTAATACAAAAGGATAACAATTACATTAGTACATTTTCCTATTGCTTTATTTTGTGATACATTCACATAAATGAGGAGTTAGACTAAGTACTCTTAGTACTAGTAAAAAGAAATGAAAAACTATCATTTTTACTTACAAAACATTCGGGTCTTGGTAGAAGACTACATTTCATACTAGTAGGAAATAAGGGATTTTCTAGGGTTTTTCATTACTTACATCAATTGTTTCATTTAAAGATTTACAGGGCATTCATAACAGTTTTCCAAAACAAGACAATGACACTTAAATACTTATGAATTCACCGACTTTAGGCTGATACTCGCTTTCAAAATAACTTGTATTCTCAGGTCAGCAGTAGACAGGTACGATGGCCAGGTTTTGAGAAGACGTAGCACAGACAAGACTCGTCTTTTATTTTGATTGTATTTTTGGTGTCTTATTACATTGAAAGAACACACATGTATTAAAACTTTACTTTTAATGCAATGGATGATGTTGTTGCTTGTTTACTACTTTACACTGTTGTGATACTATACATGACGTCCTCCACCCAGAACGTTTCCACCGTTCTTGGTTTTGGGGTGTGACAGATTGGTATCATAGCATTGTTTATAGTGAATGTAGTATATTAACCCATAAAAGATATACTCACTATAAATACATTGGGATTAAAACACTCTGTCTAAGAGTTATACTTTTAAATAATAAAATATTTAAGTAAGTATACGTGCCTGCATTCATACTAAAATCAGTGTCACAATGACAAGAACAAAAGTATTACGATTGTTGAATATCAAAAGTAAGCCTGGGGATATATGGTCAGTCTTGGGAATGGCATAGCCTGATCAACTATGCTGGTCCAAGGAGTGATTAACATATGCCCAAGAATGGTTGTGATGTGGCAACAAGTCTAAAAACTTACCAACACAACCATAAAGTAATTCCATAGGAGTATTTAGTCTTACTGTAATTATCTTAGTCAGTTCGTCTATTTTAGCTATTTCTTATATCCCTTTTCTCGCATAGATTTTAATGGCTGGATTTCACCACGACGATCCATACTTCCCAAACCAAGGCAACGCTGGATGGATAGAGGAAGAACCAGAATATGATCACCCAATCCCTTTGGATGATCACCATGCTGAGGGTTTTTCTGATAGTTCTGACTCGGAGCCTGAAGTCAACAACCTACCCCCAGCTGCTCAAGACCCAAACCTGAACCCCCCTCCTGCATTTCAAGGACCCACACCTCTGTGGGCCACTAACTTGAATAGATGGAGTCAGGAACAGGTCAACCCATTCCCTACAACGGAGACGGAAGTTTCTACAACCTCACTGAGGAGGATCTGCTGATAGGGTCCTACCCATCATGGTTCGTAGAATTTCTAGGAACACGATACTGGGTCAATCAACCATCAATCGAGTTTTGGAGATTGATGCCAACTCTGGCGTTAACACCGTCTGCATTCGCCAACTAGAGTCTGCTCAAGAAAGGACTCTGGCCCGTAATGCAGCTCTGCAAAGGGAACTTGCTGAAACTCAAGCTAAAGTTAGGGAACTTCGAGCTCAGCAAGTGAGAGCTGACAGGCGTATGAGGGACATAGAACATCTACTGTCGGGATCAAGAACTCATGCTAGCAGTTCTCGTCGCCGACAGAATCTCGACGACTCATTTTTTGGATATAACCTAGTTTATGTAAAAACTTTGGTGTAATTTCCTATCTTTGTAAATCTTAGACCTGTTAGGTCTTGATCTAGTCATAGTTTTGTAAAAAATTGTCCTATCTTGGTTGATGTAAGGCCTACTTCTAGGACATTTTTCCCGAACCTATTACATCTGTAATCCCCGTATTATTGACAGATATCTAATCATATGGAAATTTTTATCCAAAAGCTATCATCTTCATTTAGTTATACTATTCATTATGTTGTTGGACTATGGGGAATTAGTCCATGAGACACATTCATCATTCAGTTATTCTTATCCATGTCGTCATCTTTTAAACGTATAGTTAAAGATGCCGCCATGAAGAAATCCCAGGCGTAACTCAAACAACGAAACATCGATACCACCACCTCCACCAACACCTCAACCTCCACAACCACCTCCTCCCTTCGATGCCACTATGTTCCAGGCAACTTTCACAGCAGCAGTTGCAGCTGCTGTGTCAGCCATCAACGCCCCTGCCCTTAGTGGATCGGGAACAGGTGCACCTCCCTCGAACCACGATGAAAGCCATGGACATCCTCGGGAATGCACCTATAAGGACTTCACGAACGTCAAACCCTGCAGCTTCAATGGAACTGGTGGGGTTATGGTGTTAAGGCAATGGATTGAAAAGATGGAATCTGTCTTTGAAATCTGTGCTTGCCAGGAGGGCAACAAGGTCAAGTTTGCAGCTTGTACCTTCTCTGACAGAGCACTAAGATGGTGGAACGGCCATGTTAAGTATCTGACTCTAGTGATAGCATATTCCATCAGCCGGGAACACTTGAAGGACATGCTGATGAGGGAGTACTGTCCTCGATGTGAAGTACAAAAACTCGAGCAGGAACTCTGGGGTCTACAAATGGTTGGGTCCGACATATCAACCTACACAAATAGGTTCTGTGATCTGGCAATCCTATGCGTTGATATGGTTGCTCTCGAGAGCAAGAAGATAGAGAGATATATCTGGGGATTGTCGCCCCAGATCCAGTCAAGTGTGTTGCCTTCCAAGCCTGTCACTTTTGATAGTGCCAAGGAGCTGGCACAATCTCTCATAGATCACAAGAAACCTCAGAACCCAAAAATCCCTGCACCAGTACCACAAAAGGTCAACAACAACAAGAAGGGGTGGAACAAGAGGAAAAGAGGGGCTTCGCAAGTATCCTCCTACAGACAACAACTTGTGGCAATCAATGCTGCCACGGTAACTCCCGTTGTCCCTGCGAACCCCTTACCAGCAAAAACTTATGTTGGAACTCTCCCGAAGTACACCAAA
The DNA here is from genome assembly GCF_002870075.4 of Lactuca sativa. Taxonomy (NCBI): domain Eukaryota; kingdom Viridiplantae; phylum Streptophyta; class Magnoliopsida; order Asterales; family Asteraceae; genus Lactuca; species Lactuca sativa. The sequence goes on along the minus strand of NC_056630.2, from coordinate 302,104,744 downwards.
TGCAGCTTCCACCACCACGAACCTTGCAAGGAGATGCAGTGCTCTAACTGCAACAGGAAGGGGCATACAGTCCGTTTCTGCAAGACTCCAACGGCTCAGGCCGCCTAGGTTCCTAACGCCGATATGAGCCAAGCTTGCTATGGTTGTGGCGAAGTGGGCCACCACAAGAGGAACTGCCCTAAAGCGGGGATGGGTGGAGGAGTAGGAAGAGTTATGGCCTTGGGCCACGAGGAAGCGGTAGCTGATCCTACGATAGTTACTGGTACGTTTCTCCTCGATAACTCATATGCTTGCATACTTTTCGACAGTGGAGCAGAGAAAAGTTTCGTAAGTCACAAATTTTCACACCTGCTTAAACAAAAACCATGTGCATTAGATAATTCATTCACGGTAGAAATGGCTAACGGGAAAATGGAGAGTACTAACTGCATATACGTAGGTTGTACTTGAACTTTAGATGGCCATACTTTAACTTTTGAGCATTCTCTTTATTAAAAGTATATCCTTAAGTCTGATTATAGATGGATCAACATATTTTAATTGTCTATTGTGTTAGGTGTGAACATTGTTAAAAGCTAGCTCTGGATTGTGAAGGGCTTGATGCTAGCTTCAAGAAGGCAAACCTTCATTTGAATTAGAAAGAAAGGTAATTCCTTCTATAATTTGCAAGAAATATATATATATATATATATATATATATATATATATATATATATATATATATATATATATATATAGTTAGGTTCAATTGTTTTTAGCCACTATTGTGTGCCTAAATGCACCAATGAGAATTCAAGAAATAATAAATAATTAACTAAATCATTAAAGGGTATTTTGGACCTTTTGTACTTTTATTTAAGGAAATTATTTAATTGAAATCATTCAATTAAGGAAATAAACTAATCATTCAGTTAAGGAATTAAACTAAATATATTTGACCTAGTTATGTTTGTGGCTGAACACTTCATCATCGGCATCAACACCATCACCATCAACCTAGTTATATCGACGAGGCCAAAGGGAAAAGGTTGTGAAGAAATCGAGGTCTTCGTCTTCAGTTGATTGGGGAAGAAACCAAATTAAAGATGCAAACCGAGGTGGGGTATCGGAGTTGGCGAAGCAGCTCCGCCGAGGGAGGGATAGCCGGCAGGAAGGGTAGCGTCGGCGATCTCTTTTCTTTTCTGGTTCGATCGATATCCACTCACGAAGGGGGAGAAAGGACTTCTGTGACATCCTGGAATTTAGGGCTGAATCTGTAAATGGTCAGTTCACCGCGAACCTTTTGTATCTTGACCGATGAAAATTTAATGTATATTTTAGTAAAAATATTTGTAAAAATCAGAAAAATTAGACGTTTCAGACAATTAGATGCAAAACTTTGAACGCGTATTCCCGAAGTTTACAACTCGAATAGTCAACCCGTATGAACTTTTTGAAATCCTTGAACTAAAAGTTATTATTCGCCAAGTACTCTTTCAATTGATGATAGAAAATAATCATTATAATAATAGAAAATAATAATCAAAATGATCTTAGCAGGAATAATTAAAAAAAGAGAATAAAATAAAAGTGATTTTAGGATTTTCATTTAAATAAATTTATTTATTAGATAAAATTATATATCTTCAATAAATATATGTCTAGGGGGAGTTTTGTTATTTTCTGAAACTATTTTAGTAAGGGTATATGAGAGTAGGGTAGTTCTCATTAAGTGTCAAATAGCAGGGACCATTTGTGCCAAAATCAAGAAATTGTGTCTTCTTCCTCCTACAGACGCTGAACCTCTCTGATTCCCTTTCTCCATTTAGATGCCTGTGCAATCGAATCTTAGGAAATCAAGTTGTCTTAACCCCTCAAACGTTAACCCTCTGACCAATTGATCAGTAATTTTCCATCCCTTTCACTGAAATCTCGAATCTGAAGCTATAAGGAGAGGATTTGTGGTTTAAGTTCCACAAAAATCCCACCACCATTGACACCGTTACTCCACCACCGAATCACCACTGAACCACCATGAATCACCACCCAACAGTCGACCATCTTGACCTCCTGCCACCTCTTCTGCCGTGACCCACCACCATCCAACATCTCTTGACCTCTAATCTATTTCCCCTTCCTTCTTCTTCGTTTTCTTTTCTGAATTAAGAGCACCACCACTGAAGGTGTAGGTTTTCCGACGAGAAGGCCACCGCAGCCGCTGATTTCAGCCACCATCGGGCCCCTCTCCTTCCCATTCGTCTTCTCCACTGATTTCGACCAGAAACAAAGTAATCGGAGACGTTGGAACGAGCTCCGACCACCACAACAGATCACCGCCGCCGCCTTGCTGCTTATCACCTCCGTCGCCGCTGTTGCTTCTCCACCGCAGGTAACCTTGTCGCCTCCTTTTTCGTCTTCCGTCATTGTAACCAAACACGACCGGAGACCCAATCGTGGGTCTCGATTTCCCTCCAATCGATCGCCTGTAACATATACATCCCTATTATAACTTGTATATCCCGATTTCAAAGCGGATCGGTGACTGTTCAAACTACATTAAATTGTAGATGATTTAAACCTCATAGTTCCGAATTATACGACTTTGGCCCCTCCCAGGGATTCAGTTTTTCACATCAAGTCAAACTGACATTAAAATGTCCAAAAATGGCCCCTCCACCCGAAAAACCCAGCAAACCAAGTCCTGGAACCTTAAAGTAGGTTAAAATGTGCATATTAGACCCCTGGTTTGAAATATATATAAATATATTTCCAGGTTATGAAATGTGTTTATAAACATGCTAAATATATGTATAGGTTATGGAATACGCATATAAAAAAATATATCTAGTTTTAATACTTATTATTGTCAAAATAATGTATTATAAATTGATTTCTTTACAATATACACGTGTTTAAAATATTTAGTCATGTGCATAATTTATTTTGCTTACATCGAGCATGTACAAAACATATTTATTAATTATATATGTACAAATTATAACAATTATATCTTGGAAATCATTCATCCATGTGAATAAACATTTTATCTATTTAAGCGAGTGACATACATTTTTACGGATTTATCGAACTTATTCAGCTTTTATAGTGAAACTTTACCGTATAACCTAGTTAATGGCTTCTATAGTGGGACAATATTCATTACCTAAGTTTAACCACTTAGTATTCCCATTTAACTATAACCGCTAATCCTCAGAGCGAGATACGTATGTATAGATCTATACGGGTTGACACCCCCACCTGCGGTTGCTAGCTACAACCTCGACTGATCAATCGAAGCGGGTGGATATTTATCTTTGGTATAACTATGACGTCTAATGAAGCGTTATGCAGGGATTATAACTGGTCACATAGCTCGGTTATAGGACTCACTATAGGCATTAACCAGACTCTTTAACTAGAAACCACGGATCCAATTTCCCTGTTTATCAAGCATTCTAAGTATGGACTTACTTATGGTTTAACTCTTTATCAAACATTTTAAGTATGGATTTACTTATGGTTTAACTCTTTATCAAGCATTTTAAGTATGGATTTACTTATGGTTTAACTATTTATCAAGCATTTTAAGTATGAATTTACTTATGGTTTAACTCTTTACCAAGCCTTTCAAGTATGGATTTACCTATGGTTTATCTATTTATCAAGCATTTAAAGTATGGGTTTACCTATGGTTTATCACTTTATCAAACATTTTAAGTATGGATTTACTTATGATTCATCTCTTTAACAAATATTTCAAGTATAGATATATTTGTGATTTAACTCTTTATCAAATATGGATTTAACCACAAAAGAAATACTTTCTAGACTTATAAAATATCATTACTGCGCTTAGCAGAAAACCTATAACTCTCACCAACCTTTGTGTTGACCCTCAAATCACATGTATTCTCAGGATATCGGTGAACCAGCCTTTAACAGAAGATTTGTTCATGGATTTTCGGGCAGTCTAGTCTCATTTAGTTTTTGTTATGTCGGCCTACTTGTTATCGCGGATTTATGAACCTATTAATATATGTATGAACCTTGTATTCGAACTTTACACTTGAATGTAACCGCTATGTTGTTATTGTTGTAACTTGTGATGTATATTCAATTTGCTTGGGATCCATGAACTAAGTCGCACAGCCCGACGTATTCCGCCGCCTCAGCCGGGGGTGTGACAACTTCGGTCCTCTGTCTTTGTCTGCTCGAGAAGAGGAACTTGGTGGGAAGCAGTCACAAGGGTGGTTCTGTGGTGCTCGTAGATCGCTGCTTCTTCTTCTCCGGTGAACTGTGCCAACAGGTAAAAGAAAATTCTTTTTCTTCTTTTTGTTTTTGTTTGATTGCTTGATAGAAATCAAAGGAAAGAATTTGTGTTTGGGTTTTCCTGGAAAAATTGATGATAATGAAAGGGATATGGGTTTGATTGTTTGAACATAACTCATGGTTTGTTTGGGTTTTGGTATTTGACAGGGGAATTCATGGGTGTTTGTTTCTTGTGTTCTTGACTGGGAAGGAATGCAGATGTGTGTTGACGATTCAACCGGCGTTTGTTTTTGTCGTTGATGGTAGTTCAATTGAGGATGAACTTCAAGCACTTAAGAATGAGTTGCTGTTGATTGTTGCACAGTTGCCGGAAAATGCCATGGTGGGGCTGATTGTTTTTGATTCAATGGTGAGGGTGTATGATCTTGGGTTTACTGAGTGTTTACGGGTGGTTGTCTTACATGGTGAATGCAAGCCTTCTTCTAGCCAGGTATTCCAAATTCGTTTCTTTTCTGTTCATTTTCATCTTCTTCTTTACCTTGTTGTGAATTATGAATACATAATCTAGTGTTTACTAGGGATGAATGCATATGCGTGTTGATGATTCAATCACAGCTATTGAATTCTGTATTCAATCATAACTCTTCAATTATGTAATGTATTCTATTAGAATTTATTTTATATAGATGTATTCTGTTAGAATATTTGAGAATAATTGTCAACAAATACATTCTGTCAGAATTTATAGTTTTTATTCTCTTAGAATTTTTTAATTTTTTAATTTTTAAACTTGATTATGTTTTCTTTGTGGATTTAGGTTTTGGAGAGGCTAACATTGATGTGAAGAAGGAAGAAAACATAGAGAACGAAAGTGTATTATACTAGAATGTGTTATGCTACAATGTATAAAGTGTTGCTAAAAAATAATATTCTATTAGAATAGATTAGTGTTTTTGTTAGATTGTGATGTTTTTTTCTTTCTTTTTTCTTTCAGAATGTTGTTATTATTCATTGAATCATAATCATACGATGTAATTATTTGGATATTATTAGTTCAAGAATTGATTTTGTGTATTCTTTTTAAAATGTATTTACTAGTTTATGGTTGACATTCTGTCATTCTGACAGAATATAATCGACGAATATATTTACTAGTTTATGGTTAACATTCTATATAGAATAAAATCAAATTTCTAATTTTGAATTAATTTAAAATATTCAGATTTTTAAAAATAAAGGAATTAATTATCCCTAAAAATCCGAAAATTTCATTTTTTAATATAGGTTAATTGACTAAAATGCCCTTATGGTGAAATTTGTGTGATTATATGGTATATGTTATCCTATTCTACTATCATAGACCCTCAGATCATTACCTTTCATTGTATTCCATCCGCTGGTCCAAATCTGTGCATTCTAACACACAATAGTTACTAGAAACAAAATAACCTAACCACATATACATATATATATATATATATATATATATATATATATATATATATATATATATATATATATATATATATATATATATATATACATATTAAATCTGCTCAATTATTCGGCTTTGATAAATTCTTCATTCTGTTTTATATTTGCATTGATTGTTGGTCATGCACAAATTTAGCTATTTGAAGCATGCTCATTTTGTAAGTTGTTTACAACTATACGTGTTAAATAGCAACATGTTTTCATTAATTTACATGTGGTGTGGGGACTAAAGGAATATAAATTAGTGGATATTATTCTTCCACTGACTTCCAAGTCTTCCAAAGTAGCTCTCTATTTATTGTTTTATTAATGCATTTTTATCTTGTTCAACCATTTTGTTTAAACCAATCAAACACATTAATATGCTGTCTTGATCACTTTGCTATCAGCTAGGCTGTTTAGCTTATATATACAGACATTCATTTGAAATTAAATCAATAAATAACAAAATTGACATTTAAATAAAATCGATGCTAAATTGGATAGAGAGATAGCACCAGCTAAGTTGAACACGTATAGATTCATCATTTCAAAGCTTCTTTTAATTTGAGTTTATTGATAATCATGAAAGTTTATTATAAAACATATTATTAAATGTGATAATTTTGTTTCTATCATTTCTATTCATCGAATTTTTATTTCCATTTAAACAAGAAAAAATAAATCACTGTTTGTGTCCTTATATTTCATATTGGTCCAGTAGTTGGTTTTTTAAAAATTTCTATATACAAATGTAAATAGATATTTATCTTATTTTAGTTAGTAAACATTTGAAGGGAACTTATCACACAATTATTTTTATTTACAAAAGTAAAATGTTGGATTTTTGGTAGGAGGGTTCACAAGGTTTATTGCATTTAAATAAGTTTTGGGCAAATAATTGAAGGGAACTTATTACAAAGATATTTACAAAAGTAAAATATTAGTTTTTTTTTTTTTTTTTTTTTTTTTTTTTTTTTTTTTTTTAATAAATAAAACAGCTCACAAGGTTCAATGAATTTAAATAAAATTTGGATAGCTTTTACCCATGTTGAGCTATTTGATCCATTAGAAATAAAGAATGGCCCAAAAGAATCCAATTACTCATAAGTGGGTTGGAATTCTCACCTCTAAAACAGACTCTCTATAATTGCATGAAGAAGTATCTTAGATGACCAAATGAGGATTAGTTTTGTAAAATCTATTCAATTATATTTTGTTAAAGACATTGCTGTGGCAGACCAAATCAATACACATATAAATGAAAATGCATTGCTATTTCTTGCATTTATCCCTTATTATATTTGTGTTGGCTAAATAAAAAGCTCTTCTATATTCATCATCTCTTCAGTTGTGTTTTTTACTTTGTTTTTTTCTTGACTCACCCCTTTAATAGTCATGAGTTTAAGTTTTTCTATAGGCCAATTTTAGTGCATAAATTATCTTTGATTTTTCGAAAATGCAAGTACTTGTTTGTCGAATATTGTGTTTTATTAAGTTCATACTTTTAAAAAGGTTGTGGACTTGTGGTAATATACATTTGCGTATGCAATGCCAATGGGTAATACAGTTAGCCAGCAAGCACTTATGTTGATCAAGAAAAAAGAAAATAGCCTAGGACCACAAGAACACAAGTCTGTCATTGACTTCCATGTCTTTCATGGCTTTATAAATTAACTAGTTTTTTCATTATAAACAACACATCACTTCATCTTAACATTCCATCTTTCTACTTCAGTTTTATTTCCAATCTCTACACTGATTCAGGTTGATAATGGGGAATCTGAGGGGTTTGGGGCTCCATCTCATTTTTATATGTGCTTTTCTGTTTGCAGGAGCCACATATACTACTTGTTTGGGTGATGGAAATGCCAGTGTGATTTGCTCTGAGAAAGAGAGACTTGCTCTTCTCAAGTTCAAAGAAAGTGTTGAAGATCCTTGTGGAATGTTGTCATCATGGGTTGGCCATGACTGCTGCCTGTGGAAAGGAATCCATTGTGATGGTGTCACTGGAAAGGTAGAAAGCCTTCAACTCAGAGAATCTCCGGGATCTGAAGAGGGTTATGCTGAAGCCTGCTACTTAGGTGGTAATGAGGTAGACTCTTCTTTGTCAGAGTTGAGGCATCTAAAACACTTGGACTTGAGTGGGACTGATTTCCGAGGAAGCCGGATCCCGGAGTTCATTGGGTCCTTGAAACAGCTGAGCTACCTCAATCTCTCTTATGCTGGTTTTCAAGGTATTATTCCTCCTCACATTGGAAATATTTCTAATTTAAAGGTTCTTGATCTTAGTTCAGTACAACTTCTTGGGGCACAAAACATGGACATGCTGTTTTACAGGCTTCCTTCGTTAAAAGAGTTAAGTTTGTCGTATTGTGGACTTTCCAATGGTGATCTTGGTCCTTTTCTTAATTCAAGTAGAATACTTCCCAACATCAGACACCTTGATCTTGGTGGCAATTCTTTTGAAGGTCCACTCCCTGGCTTTTTCAAAAACATGTCATCCCTAACATTTCTGGATCTTTCAATGTTTGATCTTAGTTTGGGATCGAACTTTGCTAAATTGCTATACATGATCCCTTCTTTATCAGAGCTGCATTTGTCAGGTTGTGGGCTCGATAAGACGCATCTATCTTCCCCTCGTCTTAATATCAGCACATTTTCTAACATCCAACACCTGGGTCTTAGTCAAAATTCAATAGAAGGTGTATTTCCATCTGTTTTCACAAATATGAGTTCCCTAAGAGTCCTTGATCTCTCTTGGAACATGCTAAATTCATCGGTTCCTATTATGCCTAACCTTATAGATCTTGATCTTTCTGGTAACAATTATAAGCAGATTGAGGATGTTGGAATCTGGAGGCAATGCCACCTGAAACGATTGCATGCATCAAACAATCATTTTGAAATAGAAATGATAGAATCACAGAATAACATATCGCAGTGTTCCCATTATGCTTTGGAATGGTTGGTTTTAAGTGAATGTTCAAATGGTACAGTTCCAGATGCAATTGGAAGACTTGCCAATTTAAGAGTGATCTTTCTACAGAACAGCAGATTGACAGGCCGAATCCCAGAATCTCTTGGAAGATTAAGATATTTACAATCATTAGATCTTTCCAATAACCAGCTAACCGGTCCCATTCCTACATTCCTGGGGAAGCTTTCCAAACTTGATCTTTCTTTTAATCAATTGAAAGGTTCAATTCCAGAATCCTTGGGAAATGTAGCAGCTTTAAAACATTTGGATCTAAGTTCCAATCGATTAACGGGCCCCATCCCAGCATCTATAGGAAGACTTGTTTCATTACAATCACTGTCATTGGGTTCAAATTTGTTGAATGGGACTATTCCGGTTCAAACCGGGCAACTTGCCAAACTCCTTTCTCTAGATTTCTCTAATAATTCTTTAGAAGGAGTAGTTTCAGAAGCCCATTTTGCTAACCTTTCAATGTTGAAGTACTTTGATACTTCTTCTAACCCCAAGTTGACATTCAATGTTTCACGTGACTGGATACCTCCATTCCAGTTGGTATCTCTTGACCTCAGTTCTTGCAATATTGCAAATGGATTTCCACAGTGGCTACGAAATCAAAGGAATCTTCGTGAATTGGATTTGTCTAAGGCTACAATTTCGGGACAGCTGCCCAGATGGTTGCGGAAGATGCCCATCATTCCTAGCTTAGATCTCTCTCACAACAATCTAAGCGGACCTTTGACAAACCTTCCTAATGGGGAAACTCATAATAAGTTTCAATTGTTTCCTTTATTATTTCTGGGGAATAACTTTTTCAATGAGTCGATTCCAAGGTCATTGTGCAGAAGGACAGATCTGATATTTCTTGATCTTTCCAGAAATACATTAACCGGCAAAATTCTTAACTGTCTTGAGAATCTGAAAAGCTTGGAAGTCCTGATACTTAGCTCCAATCAGTTGTCCGATGTCATTCCGAGTTTCGTAGCTCTTAATTCATTAGTTTGGTTAAAACTGAATGACAACAACTTTATTGGTGAACTTCCTCGGGAACTGGGGAATTTACAATATCTAAATATCTTAGATGTGGGTGAAAATAAATTGTCTGGAACTATACCCGAATGGGTCGGAGAGAACCTTACAAATTTGGCAGTTTTGAGGTTTCACAAAAATAACTTCACTGGAAGAATTCCAAAGTCTTTGTGCAAAGCTTCAAATCTTCAGATCTTGGATGTTGCACACAACAGCTTGAAGGGACCCATCCCTCCTTGTCTAGGAGAGCTCATTGCCATGGTTGATAATAGCGGATCTGGGCTTGTTTTTGACTTTCTTAATGGGAATGTTGATCAGGTCATGAAAGGTGTTTATCTTGAATATACAACAACTTTGAGAATGGTTTTTAACATGGACCTCTCAAGCAATCAACTTGTTGGAGAAATACCAGTCGAGCTAACTGCACTTTCTATGTTGGTGGGTCTCAATTTGTCTAATAATCATCTCAAAGGCTATATTCCAGATAACATTGGTAGCATGATGAAGTTGGAATCTCTTGATTTATCTGGAAACGAGTTCACTGGGGCGATCCCTCCAAGCATGGCAGATTTGACCTTTTTGAGCCGTTTGAATTTGTCACACAACAACTTGTCCGGACGAATTCCAACAGGAAGGCAGCTGCAGACCCTTACAGATCCATCCATATATGAAGGGAACAAAGATCTCTGTGGACCTCCATTGCCTAACAGTTGCACAATTCCAGGAGAACACCCAACAACAACAACAACAACAACAACCAAGAAAAAGTTAGAAGCAGCTGATGAGAAAACCAAGGTATGGTTGTTTTATGCGGACATAATCTGTGGGTTTGCAACAGGGTTTTGGGGTATTATCGGAGTCTTGTTGTTCAAGAAGCAGTGGAGATGGAACCTTTTCATGTTTGCTCAGAAAATGATGGAAATGATCAAGTAGCTAGTATGGATGTTATTTTGTAATATGAATGTTATTTAAAGGTGTCAATATTTTATAAATCTTACTGGATTTGGTGTTTTTATACCAGATCATATAGTTAGATTAGTTTGATATGGAATGGAATTCGTTTGGAACTAAAAAAAAATCATTATCTGTTGTGTGGTTGAGCTTTTTATGGCTCTGCTCAGAACACTTGATCCCCTTGTTATGGATGAGGATGCTGTGTTAATCTCACCATTTTCTTTTTCATATGTTTTTTTTTCCCTTCCGGTTTTTCTACGTGAATGTTTTTTGATCTTTTTCATCTTTGATATCAAAGTGTATTCATCTATATTTCTTAATTTTGTAACATCATTTTTTTGAAGCATAACTATTGCAGAGGGATGTAAGATCTGACTTGGGTAACGAATAAATGCCCAGTGAAGGAGACAACCTGAAATGATCATTTGATTTTCAATCCGATAGGAAGTCTTAAAGCTGCTCCACATTATCACCATAACCTTTATTGCTAGAACAGAATGAAGGAAACATATCTTTTTAACTAATAATAACTCAATGGTTGTTTTATGTTGTTAGACTTGAATCAAAATAATAGATTTATCATATAGTTACACTACTAGAAACAGAGGCATCCGATGGACCAGACAAACAACTGCTGTGCATGGAGAGAGGCTTGCAAAAATCAGAATTTCTGATGGACCAGACAAACAACTGTTGCTAAATTTATGTCATAATCCTTTGATGAGTTATCATTAACATAAAGGCATTATTTTCTAGCTACAATGCCTTATTACGATTTTTTTTAAGGACAATGTTATAGAACAAAATAAGTGTAAAATGCCACAGCCACGCAAAATAAAAATCATGATTCTAATATGTATATTCTACCTCTAGCTATTTTGCACTAAACTTCTTCTAATAGATGCTAGCTTTGTGTTAGATAAAGGCACACAAAAAGGCACTCATTTCCTCATCCATATGTCAAAATTGTCCCATGTGTGCCTTATTGGGCCTAATTAGCTTATTCACATTATCTAGATAAATGCACACAAATGAGGAAAAAGAAAACAGAGAAGTAATCCATAAAAATGCAAAGACAAACCATAAATTGAAGAGTGTGTGCAGTTGAATTTGGAGAACTAGCTGATATAAGAAATGCTTAATCCATCAAAATATAAATTTAGAGCAACTTATTCTAATTATCTGTGCACATAATCAGATTCAAAATCCAATCCAGATTGGTTTCAAACCAGTTCAGATTTTTTGGTTCAGTGTTTAGATCAGTTTTATCAAAACCTAAGTGAATCTAACCGGTTCGGTGGCAAAATGTATACCCCTTATCTGATTAGATTGGAACAGGATTGAAAAAATAATGCAATACTTTTGTTTTTTTTTTTTATTAATATCAAAAACTAATTTCCAACACTGATTTAACTCCAATAAAAAAAAATATATTTTTATTATATTTATTTATAATTCCTAAAAGAAAAAGGAAACCAAATACAAAAACAAAAATACTATTTGTCAAAACAATATGGTTTGTAAGATTGCCTTCTCGAGGTTCATCCTCTTTCTTTAGGTATAAAATACCTATGCAAACAAGTATGATTGGCATTGTTTAATAGAGTATTTTTCAACTGGTATGTTCATTTGCTTAACATAAGTCAGACAACTCCATATCCTTTTTATCTATTTTATTGCAGAAATTACAATAATAACCTTAAAAGTTACCCACGTCACATCTATTTTATTGCAGAAGTACAATAATAACCTTAAGAGTTACCTACGTCACAGATTAAAGAAAGTTATAACAATGGCATCACTTATTATGTGACATACAAATAACAAAAATGTCACCTGTTCGTATTATTTTTCAAGTATCCTATGATTAATTTAAATCCTTACATTACCATTATAAATTCATTGTTATTACTAAGAGCAAAAGTACTCTCGCATACAATGATATGCTTTAAACTTAATAAAATCTGAATTATTCTAAAACTTGATTAAATTTCACCATATAGGACATTAGTTAAAAATATCATACATTTCCTTTCGACTTCATAGTTCGTCTCTTAAAGAAATAAACAAATATCTTATTTCCTTGTTTTGCAACGAGACTCATACTTGTAGGTTTTATATTGTATGTACTCATGCTTTTTGTGGTACTTATAGTAACTTATTAAATTTGTCGATATGTACCTGCTTTATATGGTTTTATGCTATATGGTTAAGGTTGTAAAAGTGGCTAGTTGACCGGGATAGTCGGGGCTAATCGGGGATCTTAAAATGTAAATTGGTCAAATTTTAAAAAATTAAATATGACTAACATCATAAGAAAGTTCATAAATATCACAAATATAATAACAAAATCTTCATCTTCATCTAGACTAATAAATAAATATTCATTTTATTACATGTCGTTCTCTCATTCAATTCAACATTTGATATTTTCTGTTTTTTTTTTCGAATTATTTAATATCCACTTGTCATTTTTGTGTTTTTTTTAATTAAAATTTTACTTAAAGATCATGGTCGATCTAGACATATCGAGAAGAAATATCACTATATTACACATAAGGTTGAAGAGGGTGCACTCGTAGTAAATCATGTATCATCGGAATAGAATCCTGTTGATCCTCTCACAAAGGGTCTGAGCAAGGTCAAACACTTCCAGCATGCTAGGAGTATTGGACTAAGAGATGATATTAGATTTTAGATGCTAATGTTGATGTTATTTTGAAACTATATAACAATAAAATTTGTAATTGAATAGTGATTAATTAAATAGTGATTTCTTTATATTTAATGTGTTTGGTGCTATTTGTCGATTAATTTTTATTGTGTTTCACTTTGCATGTTTTACTCCGTGAATAATAAGTTATTCGAAGCACCACAATCGGTCATACTTTGGGAGTAAGTAATGATTTAAGACTATCATGAATTGCTTGTAGATTTTCCATAGAGATTAGACATTACATTAGGATTGTTGCAAAATTCATAAGTACTTAGAAATAGAGATTTTAAGTATTGCTTAAACTCACGCTTAGAGATTACTTCACGGATTTAATCAAAAGTAATTCTAAGACGATAATATGATATATTGTTAAAATGGATACATGTAAGTGATATTTCACGAGTTGGTTGTATATTGGTTTGGTCCAACACATCTCGTAATTGGGTGTTGTAAAGGGTATTCAAATGTATAACTTAATGAGTGAAATTGAATGATTATATAGTTGAATTTGATTTTTTTCATTTTGCCTTAACAGAAAAAGTGATATCTTTGGGCCCCTCGGTGTTTTGATGTTGACATTATAATGTTGGGCCCAGCCATGACTAAACTGATGTATTCAATTGGTAGTCTAATGACATCATCACAAAACGAGATTATCAGGAAACATAATTTTGGACAAGAGATTGATTCTAATCCATGTCTCATGTTTATTCAATATCTAAAAGAACAAAGGAATATGTGATCACTTATCTCAGGACCAACAAAGTCTGGTAGTGTCTTGAAAACACTATTTTCTGGTTATTCAGAGTTGTATGGGCAATTATAATTAGCAACTTATCTAAGTGGGAGATTGTTGGATTAATGTGTCTATGGTCGTAACTGAATTGGTATAATATTGATGAATAGGAGTCACGTCCTTTTTGGGTTGCCCTCATCACCAATAAATTGCTTAGATTGATCTTAGAGAGAGATAAATGATTTATTAATATATTATATGACTAGTATATTAATTAGAAATAGTTATAATTAATTTAGAATTAATCAGAGTTAATTTAGAATTAATTCTGGGTTAATTAGAATTAATTAAAAGTTGAAGGACTGTAGCTCTAATTGTTCAACAATTGAACAAAGGACGGGTTCTAGAACCCTCCTATCTTTAACAGTTTTGAGGCTCTCTTACAACCTTTTGGAAGTCTTCATGAAGATAATTAATGAACTAGATAATTACCTTAATTGAAATAATATTATTTTATGTTCAAATCAGGGTTTCTAGGTGTTTCCTAATCAGCTATAGCTATAAATAGGGCCTAATACTTGAGGGTTTTTGGTCATTGCATTGAAGAGACCGAAATTTGCATCTCTCCCCTCTCTCCTAAATCTTTTAGGGTTCTTGCGTTGTGGGTGTGAACAATTAGAGGCTTGCACATAATTGAGGCTAGTTTTCAAGAGACTATTATATTGATCCAAAGGATTTGTTTACAATAAAAATCAGAGGTAAACCTTCTTCTATCGTTTTCAACTAGGTATAGAAGTTTTGTTAGCAAATAAATAAAAAATTGTTAGAATGTTAGCAAACAATATTTTTTCATCATATACTTACCTTAAAAATGTATAAAACCCTGTTTAGAGTGTAGGTCATTTTTTGAGATTGCTTCTCTTTCGGTTTGTATGGATATATATGCTTTTCAACTTTATTGAATACAGTAACTAGATGTTTCTACAATTGATTCCATTTTATCCCCCATCATAGATATCTGCCACAAAAAAAAATTAATTAGAAATTAAGTTTCTAAAAATTATGTCACGATAAGTAATTATAATCAATAATTATAAAATAGACGACATTATACATGTTGAATTCATCAAGGTTGGATAGCAAAGCAAAATACTCATCTGTAACAGACTATTTAGGCACCCATCCATTGGAACCCTTCTCTAATAGGTATAGGAGACATACATAGACTGCATTGTCGTTCGACAACTCATTAAGTGAGTGTTTAAACACTGTCATAACATTGTCTAATTTGACTGATACATTCCTCGAGACCATAGAAAAAGCATGGGAACTGAAGGCGGTGCTGGATGAAGAAGCAGGAAAATAGTCACTAAACTAGATGTTGACGATGAGACAAAATTATTTCTTCCCGAAAGACAGCTTGTAATCCCCAATCTCAAAAACCATTTCCTCTACTTGGCTTCAGGGGTCCATGATAACTTCATGGTGAAAAACATAATGTATAAGCGAAGGATCCCTATCTACATTAGGAATTTTAACCACCCCCCAAAACATGTATTCTGGAACATAGTCCCGCATTCAAGTCTGAATGCCACAAGAAATGTCCTGCTGATTTTGGGTTTACATGACAGTGTAATGGATGCATCAAAAACATTGTCGTGCTGCACAAATAAAAAAGGTGTTATCACTTCATTCCGAAACGAAAACTGACCAATATTCTGGACCAGTTCCGAGGTAGTTCCTCGCATTCTGGAGGCTTCCGGAATGAATTTTTAAGATCCGAAACAATACATTTTGATGTAAGTTAATAATACCCAACCATCTAAACAACTTTTTAGTTAGTCCTACAACAACGACATCTGTAATTTAAATTGTGGAACATTTTCAGTTCATTTCGGAGATGTTATGCGCATTCCAGAACAGTAATTGTAGATGAATAAGCATGTTATAATCTCAAGCAAACTAGGTTTTGGAAGTGAAGAAAGTACCCGTAAAATAACGGGTTTGTAGTGGTCTTCTTCCATGTTGGAGTTGCGTACCGGAGATCGGAGTTGCATACCGGAGATCGGAGTTGCGTACCAGAGATCGGAGTTGCGTGTCGGAGATCAGAATCAGGATCGGGGTCGCATGTCAGAATCGAATCAGGAAGTCGGAGCAAGATCCAGAATGATGTCAAGGGTCTGGATTTTTTCAAATTATATTCTAGAATTTAAATTTCAAAATCCCGATTCGAGACACGGATGGTTAGTCCGGAATGGGAATTCCGAAGGCAAGGTAATAAGCTGGCCTACCCGAAAATGAGTCTAAAATATGTTCCAGAACGGCCCATTCCGGAGAATGTGGTTACTTTGCAATAATAATAATAATAATAATAATAATAATAATAATAATAATAATAATAATAATAATGGGTTATATTTTTAAATACACCCACGGAAATGGTTAGATTACTAAATTTCCCTTTCTATCTTCTCGGTTTGTATGTCACATAACCAACATATTTTGTTATTAATCATTGTTACTATTATATAGCAGATGTAGGTTGTCGTAACAACATTTAAAAATCTTCAACTAATTCTACATATATTGTCGATGAAAACGAAAAGGTCAGCACACATATATCATGTGGATATAAGCATATAAGTGTCCAGTCTATTTCCATTTTTAATATTAGAAGTTCGTTATCTAATGGTGCTAAACACAAAGAAAACTTAGAAAAATATATTTTGATAAAAGAAGATCTAATGATTTGTCTACCACGTCAAATGGTATTTCTTTGTTTATCATACAATTTATTTGACTTTTCATCTTTATTTTTATGTTACAAATTGTTGTTTAGTTTACAAATTAATGTATTATGTGTATTTTTTTGTGACATAACCAATGTATATTTATATTAAGTATTGTTATTATTTGATATCTAATGTTCCACATAATCAACATTGCTTTTACTATATTTTCAATTTTAATTTAGTAAATTCATTGTATATCATTTCCAATGATATCACTATGCTTATTTTCTCTTTTTTATGACAACTAGAAATATTTCGGGTCAAACCAAGTCTAAAGGGTCTTGTATGTAAGTGTATATGTAATGTTTAACTTTGATACAATGATACTTAGAGTTCATGTTGTAATAAGCGTTAAGTAGTAAATGCAATCAAACAAGAATCAAAAGGTATTAACACAAGAACTTGTAATTATGTCACAATCTTGAATACTCGAACTTTAAGGCCAACATATTTGAGTTCCCTATTAACTGGAAACAAAAACACACCCATGAGAACCATCCAAAGCCGTAAACACCTTAACTTGGGCCATAGTTGTCTGCAAACCCCTTTAATTGGGCCAAAGTTGGCCGTAAACTCCATTCTAAAGATAATTGGATCAAAATCCCCAAAGGATGGGGTGATTGCGGTCATAGGAATGATTTCCAGCAAGTTTCTTGTATGGTGACAACTTAAATTAATGGGGATTTTGACCACAAAAGTTGATATTTCAGCTTTACACAGATTTTGTTGGATTAATGTCTAAGTCCATAATTATAATTGTTAAGACTTGACCTGACCAACATAGTCCATTTGGGTTGCATGACATCATGCATTTGGATAGACTAAAATGAGAGAAATAACACTTAAGGTTTGTTAATATATTATAAGTTCTAATATATTAATAAGATTATTTAATTAGTATTGACCAAGAATTAATTAAGTGATCAAAAGAAGACTAATTAAATATATGGGTTGATTGTGTAAATCATCCATACTTGTATCGTGGGCTAAGTCTCCATGGATTATCAAGTTGGGCTAAAACCCATAGGATGCTCCATGGTGTATTTGAACCCATGGATCCAAGGAAATGGAAAGCCATAGCAATTAGGGTTTACCTTAATTGTGACACTATATAAAGATCTTATTGGTGACAAAATCGGCACTATGCACTACAAGAAAAAAGGCCTTTTACGACGCTCATTGCGCGTCGTAAAACGCTCAGACGACGCGCAAATGCGTGTCAAGGAAGACCCTGTCATAAAGAGAGACGACGCGCATTTACGACGTGCGTTTATGACGCGCATTTACAACGCGCGGTTATGACACGCAATGCGTATCAAGGAAGGCCCTGTCATAAAGGAATACGACACGCATTTGCGTGTCGTAACCTTACGACGCGCGTGTTTATGACACGCAATGCGTATCAAGGAAGCCCCTGTCAAGAAAGGCCATGTCATAAATGAAGATGACACACATTTTTGCGTATCATAATTTTAAATGTTTAAAAAAAATATTATTTATAGATTTGCTTATTTTCAAATTAAATTTGTATTGAATGTTTAATAATAGATAATAAAATATCATATACAAAAATAGAATCCATTGCATAAATTTAATGTTATACAAATAATTGTTCCATATGTAAACAAATATATACCAAAAACATCATGTCAAAAAATTGTAATACATTTATATTAAGGGGATCTAATTGTACATTGTTATTAAGAGGTTTTCCCTAACTATATAACATAATACTAAATTGTTATTAAGGGACACCTTATGCAATGTAATGCTATACAAACTAAAAAGATATACAGAAAGATGATAAACATCAAATTCCAACTAAGTAGAGTTGAATCTTGCCTTTCATACTTCTTTAAGACTAATATTGAACCCCTGCTCCGATAATTCTTGTGACCTGATCAAATAAAAGTCAAAAAATTAATATGTTAATACAATTATTAGAAGAATCAAACTTGGAATGTTAGTTGTAAAAGACGAAATTACCCTTTTCTCCATCCAAAGAATTTGGGATTTGGAATAAATACACTACAATATGAATTACCTAATATCAACAATGACAAACACAATGACAAGAATACCCGCATACAAATGGTAAATATTATCTGTAAAGCTATCAACAATGATAATCACAATGACAATCTTTGATCATATAAACTAGAGAGTATATCATCACAATTCCATCTAACACCACCCATTAGAACACGTAAAGCTACTCAACCAACATATCATGTCATGTAATGTATTTTTTGTCAGTATATCTTCACATAGAAAACAAAAGTGAAATAAATAAAAATAACAACCTTCTCATTTACTGAAAATGGATATTGTTCACATATATGGGAGCCATTTTCAGAATTACCATCCCCATTTACCTGAAATCATTCATGCCATTTTAACTCAAATAATTTATTTATAGTAAAAAAAATAAATATTTATAATTATAGTGTTTTGATTATATAATATATACCCATCTGTCACTGACTCCTCATTCGTCATAAGAATAAACAAATATTTTAATTAATTACCTTGAAATGATAATAATATAAATACTATAACACCATGGCATGGTATATTTGAATAATACCTAGTGTAGCATCCAAGATAAGACGTTGACTTGTTGCTTGAGCAGATTTTGCAGTGTATGCTTTAAGGGCATCATCCCACCGTTGCAGCCTTTCATACCTTGTATTTGGAAGCAACATAAACAATTAATATTTTGAGAAAATAAGACAATGTAAATGATTTCAGGGTCCTGGAAATATACCATGATTCCTTCAATTGTAAATCCAAACAGCATCCCATATATAGTTATATACTTAAGAGAGTGAAAAAAGGAAAGTGAGCTAGTTTCTATATATGCTTACCCTCCAAAAAGATAGAAGTGAAAGTATCCAAAAGAAAGCACTTATCCACCTTCATTCCTTATATGCAATCCACACCTGATCAAAAGAAGCAATCAAACATTATTGTTATAACAAAAGTCGAAAAATCTCCTTTTCACTATAGTTGGAAAGTATATAATAAACAAAGACTTACTGCTACAATGACAATACAAAAATAGAAATCGGTTGTTGTTGCTATCATGCACCTGTGAGCATTTACAACTATGTATGAGCATTTACTATTACACTTTTTTACATAAATTAAATAAAAGGGAAATTTTAAATGGTACCTTGATAATACATTGGCATTGAATGTAGATCCATCAACGATAAGCACATAAATAAAAGTTCCCAGCATCAAGTAGCCTAGTGCAGAAATGATTATATCTGAATAAAGTGTTGTATTGAATGAACCGTCGGAAAATGAGTAAATGAACATTTTACCCTTCTGTATAGAAAGGAGGGTAAATAACAGATGATTTTATTTAAGAACATTTCTAAATCAGAGTTTACTTTCTATAAATAACAATACAGATGATAATATATTTAATTACAATAAGATTAGCAACTTAGAGTGATCATGAAATTTAATCATAAATACTATTAATAGTAGTTTTAACCGGACATAGTAGTTAAGAATTGTTATGATTGTGAATAAACTTCAACTCGAACAAATATGTTGACCTAAGAAGGTTTTACACTAGTTTTGATCTTAAGAAGCTATTAGACTTCAGTTTTCAAAGATGATTATAAGAAAAATATCGTTAAAATAATATTTTAATACAAAGTAAAATGATTTTGGAGGTTGTAAGTGTTTGAAATGTTCGAATACGTAAATGAAAATGGTCTGAAAATTCAAATTCAAAAAACCATTAAGCAAAGCTTTTTCAGATCAAAACTAATGTAAAACCTTGTTAGGTCATCATGAAGTGAGAACATGAGAAGAGTTGTTTGGAGGGAAAAAATGGGGGGGGGGGTAAATAGGTAAACAAGTAGTGTCCAAATACATTAAGCCAAGTTTTTTGCTTAAACCGGTAAGCTATTCTGTCCGAATTAAGTCAAAAAACAACAGTGATATAAATAGTTGTCCATATTATGTGCTTAGCCCATTAAGCTCATTAAGTCGGAAAGAAATAACTCCTGAGATGATAAATGGAAAATATATTTTAAAAAAAAAAAAAACAAGTTCTACAAACCTTTATACGCCTGAAAGCTAGAATCTGGGCTTTGAGAACATGTAGTTGCTGCTTTGTAAATCCTGGGTGTGGTTGGCCTTGTGGTGTTTGTTGTTTCTGAGTTGTTAAAGGGTTTTCCAATACAACACCATTAGCTGAAGCTGCAGGAGGCTGTGGAGAAGACCTATTCATCTGCTGCCTAGCATGCTGTAACTGCAACAGATGATCTGGACCCAGGCTCATGTTAGCAGGTGACTGTGGGGGAGGCATAGAAGACACTCCACTACCAATACCATTATTGGTGGGTTGCCTAGGTGGCAACTAGTTCATGTTCTCCCTCCCATGAATGGGGAATTGCTGACCTTGACCTTGACTTGCATTTGAGGTTGAACCCAGATGACCAAGTTGCACCTGCAACAAAAACAAAGATTAATCAATTTCTCGATCATCAGAATTGATACTGAGATCTACCAAATCTTAGGTAACAAAACTCAAACATGGTTTAGACTAAAATCAAGGATCGATTAAATAAAAATTAAAAACCCAAACTAGATGTGCATAATCCATTACAACCAAATGAGGAATTCAGTAATCTTTACAACATTGAAGCTCCTCACAGAAGTTGGCTGGGCACAAAACTACGTACAAAGGAGTTAGAGCTCTACACAGAAGAGCTAATTAACCAAGCATTTCACTTAATTTTATATTTACTACACCTACTACTAATCTAATTAAAAGCTGCTACATCCTTACGTGATCAAACACAACATCACAAATTCCCTTTTTGCCCTTAAAGAAAGCCTTGTTTCTAACTTTCCTAATAACCGGTGGTTTTGAGTACATCAAGAAGCTAATCCGAATAGTCACACATAGTTTAAAGAGTCAACTTTATCTATGATATGAAGCATTGTAGCTAGAGCTAACACTGATGGTTGATAACCCCCAGATCTTGAATCTTGACTTCAAAGAAAATAAACAAAAGCGTGATGAATGGAATAAATAACTTTGTGATCTGATATGGATTTTGAATGTTATTTAGTCAAACTTAAAGAAATATTTTACTTAGACCAATGAATTACCATAGACCAGGGACTCGATTTTCAGAGGAAAAAGAAAAGACATAAAAAACTAAATATACACATCTGGAACTCGATTTCAGCCTCAAACAGTTCTAGAAGAACTACATTTATGCATCTAGAACGTGATTTTCAGATGAAAAGGAAATGGAAACCTTACCTGCAGAAGCTGGAGGACTCGGAAGCATGAATGGAGAAGTTATCGGAGGTAGAGGGGAAGCCGACGTCGGAGGTGGTGCAAATTTGAGGGTGGCGACGACGCTGAAGGGAGGGACGCAGAAGTCTCGGCAATAGGAAAGTTGCACCTAATTCCAAAATTAACAAAATTCCAAACGTAAATCAACCCAAAATCAGGAAAAATGAAGAGTTAAATGACGCTTCTCGATCAATTGAACCCTAATATTTATAGAATCCGAAGATCTAGGGTTAAATGTGCGATGAAGGATTGAAGGGGAATTGAGAATTCATACCAACAACCTTGACTCTCGATTCAGTATAGGGAATAAACCATACAAGAGATATCAAATAACCCTTGAAGAGATGCGAGAGTGTCTTCGTTCATGAAAAAAGCCCTAGTTAAAATGGTCACAACGATTTTGTGGAATTTAGTATTTGGTGATGTTTTGGGATTTTGTTGTGCGAGAAAAGAGGAGTGGTTATGATATTAGGGTTTTTTGGGTATTGATCAGTGAGCAGAGGGAAGAATGATGGAAATAATGCAGAGGATGAACGAGATGTTTGATGATACTGATAAGAAGGAGATCGAGTAGAGATTGATGATACTGAAGATGAAGATGAGGGACCTAGGGCTTTTTCTTGCTAAGTAGAAGAGGCGGGGGGATTAATTTTTGGGATTCAATAGGCGGGGATAATTTTCGTCGATTTCATTTCCCGTCTAAAACGCGTATTTCACTTAAAAATTATAAAGCGACACATTTACATGACACACATTTTATGAAAGGCGCCCTCCGCATTTCTTTTTTTTTCTTTTCTAACACTAATTTTAGGGCGCGCACAAATGCGTGCCCTCTATCCTTCAAATTTTGCAAAATTGACATTATCTTTTAGGGAACTTACAAATGCGCGTCGTAAAAGGCCTTTTTTCTTGTAGTGATGGATGAGTGAAAGGGCTAGCCGATTTTTATGAAGTGTGGATTTCTCTCTAATCTATTCCAAGTGTATTTGATGTTGTGTGAACCACTTGAGGTGTCACACTTGGGTAACTAGGCACTCAAGCTTCATGAAGACATTATACATCAAAGAGGTATGTAATTCTAACTTGATATATTCATATGAATCAATGATATTATGCTAGTTCGGATGAATACCTTGGAATGTTCATATTTGCATGTATAATAGAGAAAACATAGATCCAAGGTATTTAGGGTTGCATGTACACTTAGGAGTGTTAGGATGCTCAAAAGCCAACAGTGGTATCAGAGCCTAGGCTTGTTTTCTTGTTATACTTGCAAAATTAGCTGAAAAATTGAATTTTGGTGCTGTCTGCTCAGCAGACTCGCCAAGTCCACTGATGGACTCGCTTAGGGGTGTAAGTGAGCCGAGCTACTCGCGAGCTACTCGGGATCGACTCGTTAAAAGCTCGACTCGAGATCGAATTAAATGAGCCCGAGCCGAGCTCGAGCCCAAATATGAGGCTCGTTTATTAAACGAGCTTGAGCCGAGCTTCAGCTAGTGAGCTCGCGAGCCTAAATGAGCCTAAACGAGCCTATATATATGTGTATATATATATATATATATATATATATATATATATATATATATATATATATGTGTGTGTGTGTGTGTGTATGAGAGAGAGAGAGAGAGAGTGTGTGTGTGTGTATATATATATATATATATATATATATATATATATATATATATAAATATATATAGGCTCGTTTAAGCTCGTTTAGGCTCGCGAGCTCACTAAATTGTTCACGAGCCGAGCTCGAGCTTCATTTTAAGGCTCGAATCGAGCTCGAGCTCGAGCTCGAGCTTCTACAAAATTAAATGAGCCGAGCTCGAGCTTGGTTAGGCTCGGGCTCGGCTCGGCTCGTTTACACCCCTAGACTCGCTAAGTCCAAGGCAAAAAGCATCCAACTCGCCGAGTTGGTTCGTGCACACGACGAGTTGGAACCCCAGACAACATATATTCAACTGTTTTGGCTAGAAATGGACTAGGAACATTACCCTAAGATGTTTCTGGACTTATAAACTTGTTTTGATGTGGTAATGTTCATGCTAAAACAATTTCAAAGATAATTGTCAATAGATTCATGTTTTGTATTAGTTTAAAAGTTCTGCTAATTACATGAAAAAGTTTGATGTGAATTATCTTTGTTAATATGAGTTGCTTAGATTAATAGATAAGTTAAATGATTATTTGTTTTCAATCCATTTTAATCTAAGAGTTGATTCTAAAATGTGTTTTTGTAACTTGTCCTCAGGTTATATGAAAAGTCACATTTAAGTTTCATAAAACTCATAATAGTTGGCAATGGTTACAAAAATGAAGAGTCTTGTCCTCAAGTTATGGAGGTTCAAGAGTCACTTCATTAAGTAATAAAATGTGTAACCTTAATTAATTCCATAAGTTACGAAATAAAGAAAAGTTACCTTCTTTTATTAGTTTAAAGTCTTCTATAACTTTTCCTCAAGTTATGGAACTTGAAGAGTCTTTTAATTAAAACTACTTTAAACACATAAGTTATGGAATTAATTAGTTTTAAATAGTTTCAAAAGATGCCCTCAAGTTTTGGAATTTGAAAAGTTTTCACTTATGAATACTTTAATTCCAAATTAGCCCTTAGAATTTTAAAAGTTAAAATTCAACCCTTATACTGTATAATATTATACGTTAATAATATATATATATATATATATATATATATATATATATATATATATATATATATATATATATATATATATATATATATATATATATATATATAAGAGTAAAGTCAGTCTTACCGTTAGTAGGCCTCATTCACGAAGACGGTCTATAAGGTGGGGCGGGGGGGGGGGGGGGGGTATAAGGTTACTGCCTATAAAATGGCAGTTTAATGGGTGTCCACTCTCACCCACCGCTTGCTTGACTAGTGTAGGGTCGTTAGCCGGACGGGTAGGACAAGGACTAACAATCTCCCTTCATTAAAAGTATTAATGATAAATACTAAGTAACTAAACCATTTATAAATACCCAATCTTAGTTACTTAGGAAAATATGAATAAGGTGCTAATCCATGAAATTACACTTTGCTCTTTGTTTAAGTCGGTTGGTGGAGCGTGTGTGGTTAACCGGCACACTAACCTGAACTTAACAAGGTAGGCAAATGGTAACTTAATATTTATCATAGTATCGGTGGAGCGTGTGTGGTTAACCGGCACATCGATTAAGGGGTAAATATTAAGGGTACCAAGTATATTTGCATGGTTATTCACACCTTGTTTTGTGATCCTCGGCATTCCAATCACAAAACCTGAAGGGCACACTCGAGATTGAAACATGCCATTGAATAGTTCAATGAATCTCAAAGATCTAGGAGTTTCAAATCCAAGTAAAACCGAATTAAATTATTTCATTTTCATGGTGGAAATTGGTGAATCGTCATTCGCCTATCTTCAAATATTTTATAGCTTGGATTACGACATCCCTCTTCCAACTTATAAAACTATTGTGTTGGGTCCTAGCCTTAATATTTCATATTGGGTGTTATATTATGGACTTTAAATCAACTATCTTACATATCTCCCAAAAAGATGTTTGGTTTAGACATCTATGATCTTCCCAAATCTCTAAAAACAAGTTTTCCTAAATGAAGATGACGTCCCATGGAAATCATATTTCTTTCACCTCCTCCAATTATTCTCCCTAACCCACAAGTTATTGAAAAGTTTAAGCTCACTCAATCCCTATTGGCAAACAAAGGTCTATGTGTGATCACATCTTGGAGATGTAGTCACATATTGACAAGCCGGGAGAGTTGGGTGTCAAAGTCTTGAGAAAGTTGGTGGCTCAACTACTTTCTAAGTCACATAGTGAGTTCCTTTGGGACTCCTATGAAACAGACTATGAAAAGACCCTTAATGATCTTATTTATTTGCTAAGGTCAACTTCCTAAAAATTTATGGACATTGACAATAATGACATTGGATATCCAATAAATCTCTCTCTTCCCAATGGAAAGGGATCGACCATAGTCAACTTGGTTGACCAAATGGTAAAGAGAGAGGCTAAGTCTGAGGTAGTCCCATTATCAAGGGTCCATAGGTCCATTGCTAAAGAAAGGGGCATTGGTTGCGAAGCTGCCAAATTTACCTAAGGATGTTAAAGTCAATAAGTTTGACTCTACTTCAGGTAAAGTCCACTATCTAACTCTACTAAGTTTCTATTCTGAGATTCTTATTACATGATGTGATTGGATCACATGTTGATGTTTTAAGAAAAAAAAAGTGAAGAAACTTAAAGAAAGAATATGTTGAATCTGATGGCGTAGATGGATTTCTATCGCATAGGTTGAAGATCGGATTCTTGAGCTACTTCTTAGGAGTTATGATATATTGCTTAGGAATAGATAACAACAAAGTTTTCATGTGCTTTTGCACTGTAAGAATAGTTTTTCCGCAATGTTTTAAAATAAAAGAAAAAATTTTGATTTTATTTATTTTAAAATATCCTTACAATGGCATTTGTGAAAAGTTTTGTTGCTTATAAGATTCCATTAAGAGCAAGAGTGGAAATATGAATTTGATTCTTTCATTTGTGGTAGTTTCTAAATTTACCAAATAAGGAAAGATTCTCATCACCCAAGTTTCAGTTGTATAGAAACTTGGAATCATGCAAGTTGTATAGTATGATGAATGAGAACTTTCAAGCATTGGAAAAATTAAGACTAACTACTTGTTCACATGGATGTGTGAGTCAAGTAAAGGACTAAAGGATCGAGTACACTTTCTTGTGCACTGGTTAAGTCCACCTCCAAAGATCGTTAAGACTATTCGTCATTATTTACTAAAGGTTAGTAAATATGGTTATACTTACAGGCTTAAGTGTAATTCTGAGACATTGGAAAAGGTTCCAATGTATGAAAGAGCGAATAAGAAGAATCAACTTAGGCAGAAAGATAAAAGTTTCTCAAATCTGAAAAGATGGTAGAGTACTTTAGTTTCATGTTATATAATCATCTTAATGATTAAGAGACCTTATCACAATTCATCCTCTAAGTGCATTCTGGTAGCTAAGAAGAGGAGCTATAAATTGTTGAAGTGGTTAAATCAAGAAGATGAGTCATATTTCATTCCAAAATAATTCTTAGAGTCATACTCCAAGATTGTAAATTGAGT
This sequence comes from Lactuca sativa, assembly GCF_002870075.4. NCBI lineage: Eukaryota > Viridiplantae > Streptophyta > Magnoliopsida > Asterales > Asteraceae > Lactuca > Lactuca sativa. Next base: position 302,077,334 of record NC_056630.2, on the reverse strand, counting down.
GACATGTCTTAAAGAAGGTTTAAAACACTTGTCAAATGTAAGAGTAAAAGTTTTCTACTCTTGTACATTTGAAATTGGTAAGTTGTGATGTTTTGGATAAAACAAAGACCAACTAAGGCCTATTGTGTGAAGTGTTTGTCTCGATTAGAATCCACACTATCTCTTGAATATCTGACAAGAAAGTCTTATATTTCAAGAGGACAGTAGGAGTCTTAAAGGACTTGAAAGTCTCAAGAACTAATCAAGAGTAAAACCTAAAGTTCTTCACTAGCACACGACTTAAGGTTTATAACCTATCGTGTTGACATGTCTGTGCCTATTTAAGTTGGCTTTGCATAGGAGTTCTGAGAGTTCTCAATTGGTTGCACAGCTACTTGGAAGCAATGGCAGGCCCTTGAGCTGCTAAATGACAAGAATTTAGGATTGCACAAGTTTAATCCATATAAGTGTGGATTTGTCAGTAACCTTGTCTGTGATTATGGTTTTCACAAATTCATATGGTTAGGAACACATACACCATTAAATCTAAGTGTCATAAGGTTTCTCTCCGATTCATAAAAATGATGGTGAGGAAACAATTTCACTAAGTAGATTTTAGCTAGATAGCAATTGTGATATTTGCATTCTCAAAGTCGTTAGTGGAGCGTGTGTGGTTAACCGGCACACTAACATGGACTTGTGACAAGTGGCAAAGGTCTAAACAATCAAGACTATGATTACGGCAATCCCTTTTCATAGTTCTCAAAATTGTTTAGACACACCTGTAAGCTATCTAAGATAAGGTGTATGATATTGATAAAGTTTTATCAAAGCAATCTATTATTAGAAATCTGAACTTTGGTAAGAAAGTCAATAAAATATTGATTTCTAGAAGTCCAGTTGACTTCTGAGTACATGTCAAAGCTAGTGGGAGCATAAGTGTTATGCTAATAATCATCATGTTAGTGGGAGCATGATAATTATGATAAAAGGTTGCATGTTAGCATTGTTAATTATAGAAAACAAAAGGTTTCAATTGGGAAAAAGTTGTTTTGCTATAATTAAGGGAGAGGAAATTGTACTTCATCTCAAATCTAAAAGCTTAGATTGAGGTTTTAATCGTATTTAGTCATGGATATATACATATATATATATATATATATATATATATATATATATATATATATATATATATATATATATATATATGAATTTCATGTTGGAATGGCTCAACATAAGGAAATTCTATATATGGGTCCATTATTTGCGTTCTAAAATTCGATTATGGTTACGACATCCCTTTTCATAATATGAATTATGAGAAGTTGGCAAACTGAAATGGAAATATTATAGAAAAAGACTGGTTTAGTCTTTATGTGAGACATCATGAATCGTGTCCCATATGCTTCGGATATTGTGACAACCCAAAGTTTATTCCGTTACATTACCCCGTTACCGTTAACAGAATATTCCATTTATAAAAGTTCCATTAATTCGAGGCCGTAAAATAAGTAAATGTTTTATTTATTTGTATTTTTATGTCTTTAACGTCGTGATAAGATAAATAAAAACACATAATATACATTTCTATTTAATTGGAAAAAGTTAGTTTTTATTATTACGACCACTAAATCGGGTGCGACCAAAAGCCCCGTATAACGACAGTATCTGGTAGATTTCCACTGAGCTTCAACTCAAACCCCTATATAAGGGGGAGTAAACTCCATTTCAACCTTTTACACTCTCTCTCTATACTCTCTCTCATAAAGCCCGTTTTCGACTCAAAACCGCGAATTCCCACCTCCTGAACGTAAGTCTCTTTACCCTAACCTATTCTAAACATCATGACTTGTTGTTAGAGCCCAAAAATCCACCTAAGAAGCTGTTATAATGGAGTTTATGGCCTAAGAGCCTCCTTAGGCCGTAAACCCCTTAAATGAGGCCAAAAGTCTCGATTCTTCCTTAATTGAGCTTGGATACTAGCTAGGGAATTTATCTTGGAGTGTTTAAAGATCAAAACACAAGATTTTAGGGCATAAAAGAGAGTTTACGGCCCAAGCACATGCTTAGGCCGTGAACACCTCTTATACTTGCAAAAATGCCCCAAAAACACTCCCAAACCACCCTTAGGCTTAAGACATAAATTAGGGACTTAATATTTCGGGTTTGGAACATTCAAATACAAAGAAATGTGGGGTAAATTGGAGTTTACGGCCCAAGCAAGTGCTTAGGCCGTAAACACCCCCAAACCATGCCAAATGTTAGTTTTTGACCCCCAAATGGCCTTATACCTTCATTATAAATTACTAGAATTGAATCAAGGGCTTAAACTTCAAATAAAACAAAGGGTATAGGAGTTCACGACCGTGAACTCCCATAGGGGTGGTTCATTGGCCGTAAACTTCCATATAGTCCCTTTAAAAGCCCTAAACCCATTCATACAATTTAGATTTGGACCTAGCAAAATTCCGCGATCGATATTAAGCCTTTAAACATCATAGAACACTCTCACCATGAGTTTACGGCCATAAACTCATGGGGAGTTGTCCCAGGGCCGTAAACACTATATGGAGAGTTTACTCTTGGAGAGTAAACTCCATTCCTAAGCCATTCAAGCCCTTAGATGTTACCCGGGATACCCCAAACACTTAACCAAAGTGTTTCCGCTCCTTAGAGTGTGTATACTTGTTTAATTAGTATTAAATGTACTAATTGTATGTGAACATATGTTATCATATGTTAAATAGGTCACTAAGTGTGTCCAAGTCTTTACTTGACACCGAGCACCCAACTGGCACCCCCCGTCGGATCCACTTACGTCAGGTGAGTTCATACCCCTGAATGAACCTTTTAAATGTTTTTACATGTTTTATAGGGGGGGAATACAAGTTAAACATGCCAGTTATCATACCCATTACATGTGACTGATAACCTGCATGCACAAGGATTTACCACACTGTTAACTATTTTACCAAGAATGACACTGTAAATGGTTTCTAAAATGTCGTTACTTGTTCAGCTTTTACTTATAAGGTTAAATCAAAGTTTCATTTAAAACTTGTTTATGAAAGGTTTTCAAAGGATTTTTAAAGATTTTAAACTTATTTTACAAAGGAATACCAAGTCGTGATTTTCTTAATGTATAAAGGTTTTTCAAACTTTTCGTCTATGTTTTTATAATCCTACTTGGTTAAGATACCACTTCTTCATTTCGGTTTAGTTAATACCTCTACTTTGTGATACGTTTATACTTGATAACGCCTCCACTTCGTGATACGCTTATACCCCGTAAGACACTTTACTTTGTGATACACTTATACTTGAGAACGCCTCCACTCCGTAGTACACTTATACTTGAGAATGTCTCTACTTCGTGATACACTTATACTTGAGAACGCCTCCACTCCGTAGTACACTTATACTTGAGAATGTCTCCACTTCGTGATACACTTATACCTGATAACACTTCCATATAGTTAGATGTATACCTGTGCTTGTATAGATGTATATAAATAATGTTTGAAGGACTTAGGAAGGCTTGTTCGCCCTATTTCCTTTTCTTCGTTGAGATGTGGTCTGGTGGGATCGGATGTCCGTCCAAAGGTCGTTTGATCATTAGTTATATGTTATGTATACGAGCATAAACAAATGGGTTACATTAGTCAGTCCAGTTGTGAGTCTCTATCATTAGTCCAGTATTTTACATTAAATCTCACTATACGAGATACATCCTCAGTACACGGCCTTCTCCGTTGTCAAGTTGGTAACCAGAGTCTCTTGTAGGGAGAGCGGACATTATGTGTATAGATCTATACAGGATTGACACCCCCGCACCCTGACTGCTAGCTACAGTCCACGGCCCACCAAGCCAAGGGGTGACAAATGTCATGTTATTACCGACGCTTGCAGGGCGTCAAGATTCTCTAGTTTTGATCAGTATGGTTATGAGTATCTCGGGGTTACCTTATAATTCATGGCTTTAAGGTAACGGGTTTTATACACAGTATTTCACTGTATAGACTGTGTTCACTGTATTGGACCTTACTAGCTGTATCTTTCATTTGATACTGTCTAGGGTTTGTCTTTATTTTAGACCTTGCTAGTTGTATCTTTCATTTGATATTGTATGGGGTCTGTGTCTCCTTTTGTTAGACTGACCCAGGCATACCGTTCATTCGATACCCTCCTGGAGTCTATGATTCTTTTGCCTTAGTCAGCAGTCCTCACTGCCGAGGCATATGTTATATTCCCTGATATTCTACGACTTTCTTAAAAAGCAAATCCCGTATTTTGATAATGAAAGTGTTTAAGGGAAAACTACTTTTTACCACATTACTCTGACCAGTCTTGGTAGAAGACTGCTTTTTAATAAGAAAATATAGGATTTTCTGGAAAGGACTCTATTTCACCGTATACTTAAAAACTACTACTTATATAAAGTTATTTGTATAAAATGTCACTAAATACTTGTGAACTCACCAGCATTTGTAAAAATGCTGATACTCTCTTTTCAAATAACTTGTATTCTCAGGTCAACTTTAGACAGGTACATTCCAGGAGCTTCTGTTGAAGACAGTTTTGTGCCAAGCTGCATCTATACTCGTCTCTGTATTTCTTTAATGATTCTATACAATGTAAACTATGTAAAACTATTATTATTAATGCAATGGTTGTTTTACTTTGATTACTATACTGCATATGTTGTGATACTTGACATGACGTCATCCACCCCAGAACGTTTCCACTGTTCCGGTTTTGGGGTGTGACAGATTGGTATCAGAGCATTGTTTATAGTGAGGTAAGTATATCAATTCATAAAAGATATACAGCCTATAAATACAATGGGATAAAACACTCTGACCAAGAACTATACTTTAAAATATAACCATATTTTACCAAAGTATAATAACATCCAAAACTTAAACACTCGAACACAAGTATCACAAGAAGAACAACAATAAAAGTCTTCAGATGTTGAGCATTACCGTCGAACCTGGGCAGTTATGTAATCGTAAGCTGGAATAAATGTAACCTGATCAACTACATTTATTCGAGATGTGATGAACATGTGCTTGGGAGTGATAGTGGTGTACAACAGGTCTAAAACTTACCAACTAGGAATGCTAGAGCCAAACATAAAGTTAAAATACTATAGGAGTATCTTAGAACACTAAAAGACTCACAATAATCCCAGAATCATAATCAGAAGATAAGAAACAAACAAGAAATTAAAATACCATAGGGTTATTTTAGGATCCATAATTAATCTTGTGTGAAGAACTAAAAAGATCCTTATTGATATACCTACAATTACAGAGAGTATACTCCCAAGGTTATACATAATAAGGATCCCATAGGCTAAGAATGTGTGGTTTCTCCCTATTTCCTTTTCCTCGTTGGGATGTGGATCTAGAGTAGTATCACATATTCGAAGGCCTATCGGATCTAAGCTATATATGATTTGTATACCCTGTGTAATCGTAGCAGGACTCAATATGGATCACCCAATGAAATGATAATAATCTCTTACGATTCTTTAGACATTTCCATTCTCGCACGAACCCTATAGAAAACCCTACCCACTTCAGTACTCGACAGAAGAGTTGATTCCGACCCCGAAGAAGTTCATTGAGAAGATTTCTAGCTCGGAAACGAATGAACTAGGTCGAGACTATTGAATTCACCAAGTGCCTATATCTTTTAGGGACATTAGTGAGATATTCTCCTAAACTTTTGAGATTCCAGTCATCCATCATAAAGTGATGACACCCAGAGTCGTATTCGGAAGTAAGGTGGAGTAGAAATTCAATATGTCCATACGAGAAGAGAACCCTAGGTAACTACCCGAAGGAAACCAACGCCAGTCCCAGTCAAAGATACGAGGAAGACAGAGGGAACCAATACATGGGACCCGAGAAGCATCTTTTTCCTCGTGTTCGTCACGCTAATACACCCATAAAAAAATAATACAATTTAGTGAGCTAGTGGCTACACTACTCACGCTATGTGTTAGGTAAATCGCCTTTTTCCCATTGCAAGTAATACGCTTAGAGCGAATCCCCGCACCTCTATTGAGAGTATTTAGCCATAAGCCTTCATGAGCCTCTCTTTCCGCGTTTTCATTCTAAACTGTTCTCAAATCTCTCCAGGCCGGAGAGTGAAACCTTTCCCCAGTATAACGGTAACGTAGTAGGAACGACTCGCATCTTATGGCCTTTTTCCGATACTCATACACCTACCTTGATTTCCAGGACTACATCATAGGGATGTAGGTCGACACTTAGACAACCAGTACCCGAGGTACGGGAAAAACTTATGCCTAAAGCTGTCAGGACAGATATGTCCAGGGCTAGCCATCGTCTCTCATTATCTTGTATTCCTTTCCGTGTAGGAAAAACCATGCCACCGAAGAAGCATAACCAGTCCACAAGCAAGAAACCTACTCTCCTATTCGATGAAGCTACGTTCCAAGCTACAGTTTCGGCAGCCGTAGCAGCTGTCATGGCTCAGCTGAATGCTAACAATGCCAATGTTAGCAAGAGCCCTATCGGAAATTTCGATCCTAGTAGTGGACAACAGCAATCAACCTCTGCATATCCAGCCACCCAAGAACCTCACCCAAATCCACGGAAGAGAAAGATCAAGATTGAGGAGGGAAGTACTTCAGCTCAAGGACCTTCCGAAAGGCAACGAACTGAGGCAGTCAATACCCCTGCCAACCTTTCCATCCCTACACCTAGGAGACCGTACCTAGGAAACCCCACTGCAGCAAGTGTAGCTACCACTATCATGGTGTATGCCGGGAGCTCTACTGTGCTAGGTGCCACATGATGGGGCATATTGCTCGCGTCTGCAGAACCCCGATTGAGTTTATCAGGTTAACCACCAACGTGGCGACCAACACAGTTTGTCACCTATGCGGTGAAATTGGACACTTCAAGAAGGACTGTTCAACTGAAAGAAAAGACAAGGACACAGGAGGAGTCTGACTCTACTGCTTAGGGAGAAGCATCAAGGAAACCGATAGATTTTGGTATGTCTCTCAGTTCAGATAACTAACTGAGAACATAAAAAGACTAATTCTAAAAGTAATTATTTCCCCATTAAGACGAAAGTCGCAGCACTGTTATAAAATTTAAAAATTTCATCAGGTAAAACTATGATGGCTAAGTATATACGTTACGACCATGTATAATTGAGATGGATAGACCTAGAGTGAGTGAAGGCCGCCTCATTTCTTGTTCCTCGTTTGGTTGTGGATTTAAGGTGGAGTCGCTCAGTCGACAGTCGTCCCCATCTTAATTATGCATGACTAGTATATGTGAGGCGATTATAGAAATGCCTCGTGAGAATCCATTCATAAAAAGGTACTCTATTCAGAAAACATTCAGGACCCTCTATAGTTCCGCGTCAACTCTATCGGTCCAAGTATCCACGACAGCGATACACAGGACGAAACCTGAAACGCCTAGAACTTGTGTGCCTATTCGGCGCATGACTCTATCGATCCTCACTTTTTATCATGTCGAAGTATGCCAACTTCGATGACTCTATCGACATGGTTTGACGTAGTGCAACCATGTGTACATCCCTAGTGCTGTGTAAAAAGGACTTTCTCCGTAGCCATGTCGGCGAATAAAGGTTCTTCTGAACCTAAACATAATACAAATAATCAAACCTAATGCGATCCGTCAAGTCGTCCCTCTTATCTCAAACCTTCCGAAGTACCCAAGAGAAGAGTACCACGCGCTGTTGACCAACCCCTCTTAGACAGATCGAAACTGAAGCGAAAGACAATGCAAGATACTCCAGAAGACAATAACCATCCGAAGCATACTCCGTAGATCCCCCAGAAAGACCCTTCGCACCTCGCACATCAGGTTCGTGAACCCAGAGGATAGAACTCAGGGGACTGACCACTATAACCATGTATATGCATAAAGGTGGTATATAGTTGAGATCAAAAAGATTTAAGATGTGTGCTTCCTCCCTGCTCCCTGTTCATCGTGAGGTTATGGGTCTGGGGTGGAGTCGCACAACTGAACATCCTGCTGACCTCAAATATATACGGCTTGCATACAACAAGTATTAGTGGTTAAGCCGAGTATCAGCTCTACCGCGAACCTCATAGTAAATCCCTTTATCCTATTCCATAAAATAGGAGCTGGAGTCAAGAGAACCACTGCGGGTTGGGCTATTATAATGACCACAAATCCGAAATTTATTGTCATACCGGTTAAGCCCACATAGTAACTAACACCCTCAGTTAGTAAATAGATTAAAGTTTCGAGTGATGTGAACCTATACTCAGTAGATTCGACCTAGACCGGGAAAACTCAGAACCTACGGAAGAGTAGTTGCAGTAGATGCTCGCACTACTCAGGCACTTCGTCCACCCTGTTACAGACTAGTAGTGCCTAGGATCCTCCGCCCTCTCTCATGGAGGAAGTCACCGCCGCCTTGTAGGCAATAGAGTATAGATTGCATCCTCCAAAGAAAACACTAGAATGCCCAGAACCACAGGATAACCTCCGCAGCCAATAATACTTGATCAAAGTGCGAAAGTAGTGGCGTTAAGTCCTATAACCCAGATCCCGAAGAGATTATAGACTTGACACCAGTTTAGGTGTTAGTCGATAGGTTATACAAGAGCAACCACTTTCCGCACGGAAATAAACCAACGTCTTAGAGATTCATTGGATTACTGGGTGTTCCTCGAATTCTATCTCGCCCAGGAATAGTAGAACCACCTCCCGAGATAGTCCAACACTCGTCCGGTGAAATCCTATCTCCCCGACCCTGAGGGTTTCCGTTAGAAATATCTCAAGAATCAGAAGTGCAGATTCATTTTGCACGAGATTGAGTAGACTCTCTGCAGTAAACAGATACCGTAGACACGCAACCCATCCAATGATCTAGAAAGTCTCTAAAAGCCAGTTTTCAGGAAACGCGAAACCAAGGACAACCTGAGCTTCCTAAGAACCAACCTGAAGGACTACACTACCAGTAAGAGAAAGAACGTTAGGAACTTCGGAATGGCGATCACGTCAGTGATGATCTTGCCAATAGAAGTACACTATGTTCTAAGTACTGAAAAGCTCTACCCTTTCGAGAGCTTAGGACCATCCGAGAATCCTCACGGAGATTTGGTCCAACCCTCGTCAGCCACTACTACTTACGGATATTCCACAAGCTTCACACCGGATAGATCCACTTCTTAGACTTGATACGTGCTTACCCAACGTCACTCTTAGTATCCCACTCATCTTGACAGAAACCATTGAGAACCCTAACCTCGTAGGTACACCAGTCGGAACCCACTAACTACACGAGACGGAATCCGCATCCCGTAGGTGAAGGTTTGTTGGAATGACCAACACAGACCAGAGTTCACTTGGAATGCGAGGACAAACCGAATAGGAAGTACCCTCCTGCCTCTAACATTCATACCTACTTCCTTGCCTAGACCTGAATTTCGGGACGGAATTCCCTCTAACGGGGGGATAATGTGACAACCCAAAGTTTATTCCGTTACATTACCCCGTTACCGTTAACAGAATATTCCATTTATAAAAGTTCCATTAATTCGAGGCCGTAAAATAAGTAAATGTTTTATTTATTTGTATTTTTATGTCTTTAACGTCGTGATAAGATAAATAAAAACACATAATATACATTTCTATTTAATTGGAAAAAGTTAGTTTTTATTATTACGACCACTAAATCGGGTGCGACCAAAAGCCCCGTATAACGACAGTATCTGGTAGATTTCCACTGAGCTTCAACTCAAACCCCTATATAAGGGGGAGTAAACTCCATTTCAACCTTTTACACTCTCTCTCTATACTCTCTCTCATAAAGCCCGTTTTCGACTCAAAACCGCGAATTCCCACCTCCTGAACGTAAGTCTCTTTACCCTAACCTATTCTAAACATCATGACTTGTTGTTAGAGCCCAAAAATCCACCTAAGAAGCTGTTATAATGGAGTTTATGGCCTAAGAGCCTCCTTAGGCCGTAAACCCCTTAAATGAGGCCAAAAGTCTCGATTCTTCCTTAATTGAGCTTGGATACTAGCTAGGGAATTTATCTTGGAGTGTTTAAAGATCAAAACACAAGATTTTAGGGCATAAAAGAGAGTTTACGGCCCAAGCACATGCTTAGGCCGTGAACACCTCTTATACTTGCAAAAATGCCCCAAAAACACTCCCAAACCACCCTTAGGCTTAAGACATAAATTAGGGACTTAATATTTCGGTTTTGGAACATTCAAATACAAAGAAATGTGGGGTAAATTGGAGTTTACGGCCCAAGCAAGTGCTTAGGCCGTAAACACCCCCAAACCATGCCAAATGTTAGTTTTTGACCCCCAAATGGCCTTATACCTTCATTATAAATCACTAGAATTGAATCAAGGGCTTAAACTTCAAATAAAACAAAAGGTATAGGAGTTCATGGCCATGAACTCCCATAGGGGTGGTTCATGGGCCGTAAACTCCCATATAGTCCCTTTAAAAGCCCTAAACCCATTCATACAATTTAGATTTGGACCTAGCAAAATTCCGCGATCGATATTAAGCCTTTAAACATCCTAGAACACTATTACCATGAGTTTATGGCCATAAACTCATGGGGAGTTGTCCCAGGGCCATAAACACTATATGGAGAGTTTACTCTTGGAGAGTAAACTCCATTCCTAATCCATTCAAGCCCTTAGATGTTACCCGAGACACCCCAAACACTTAACCAAAGAGTTTTTCGCTCCTTAGAGTGCGTATACTTGTTTAATTAGTATTAAATGTACTAATTGTATGTGAACATATGTTATCATATGTTAAATAGGTCACTAAGTGTGTCCAAGTCTTTACTTGACACCGAGCACCCAACTGGCACCCCCGTCGGATCCACTTACGTCAGGTGAGTTCATACCCCTGAATGAACCATTTAAATGTTTTTACATGTTTTATAGGGGGAATACAAGTTAAACATGCCAATTATCATATCCATCACATGTGATTGGTAACCCGCATGCACAAGGATTTACCACACTGTTAACTGTTTTACCGAGAATGACACTGTAAATGGTTTCTAAAACGTCGTTACTTGTTCAGCTTTTACATATAAGGTTAAATCAAAGTTTCATTTAAAACTTGTTTATGAAAGTTTTTCAAAGGATTTTCAAAGATTTTAAACTTATTTTACAAAGGAATACCAAGTCGTGATTTTCTTAATGTATAAAGGTTTTCCAAAGTTTTCGTCTATGTTTTTATACACCTACTTGGTTAAGATACCACTGCTTCATTTCGGTTTAGTTAGTACCTCTACTTTGTGATACGTTTATACTTGATAACGCCTCCACTTCATGATATGCTTATACCCTGTAATACACTCTACTTTGTGATACTCTTATACTTGAGAACGCCTCCACTCCGTAGTACACTTATACTTGAGAATGTCTTTACTTCGTGATACACTTATACTTGAGAACGCCTCAACTCTGTAGTACACTTATACTTGAGAATGTCTCCACTTCGTGATACGCTTATACCTGATAACACTTCCACATAGTTAGATGTATGCTTGTGCTTGTATAGATGTATATATATAATGTTTGAAGGACTTAGGAAGGCTTGTTCGCCCTATTTCCTTTTCTTCGTTGAGATGTGGTTTGGTGGGATCGGATGTCCGTCCGAAGGTCGTTTGATCATTAGTTATATATTATGTATACGAGCATAAACATATGAGTTACATTAGTCAGTCTAGTTGTGAGTCTCTATCGTTAGTCCAGTATTTTACATTAAATCTCACTATACGAGATACATCCTCAGTACACGGCCTTCTCCGTTGTCGAGTTGGTAACCAGAGTCTCTTGTAGGGAGAGCGGGCATTGTGTGAATAGATCTATACGGGATTGACACCCCCGCACCCTGACTGCTAGCTACAGTCCACGACCCACCAAGCCAAGGGGTGACAAATGTCATGGTATTACCGATGCTTGCAGGGCGTCAAGATTCTCTAGTGTCGATCAGTATGGTTACGAGTATCTCGGGGTTACCTTATAATTCATGGCTTTAAGGTAACGGGTTTTATACACAGTATTTCACTGTATACACTGTGTTCACTGTATTGGACCTTACTAGCTGTATCTTTCATTTGATACTATCTAGGGTCTCTATTTTAGACCTTGCTAGCTGTATCTTTCATTTGATACTGTATGGGGTCTGTGTCTCCTTTTGTTAGACTGATCCAGGCATATCGTTCATTCGATACCCTCCTGGAGTCTATGAATCTTTTCCCTTAGTCAGCAGTCCTCATTGCCGAGGCATATGTTATTTTCCCTGATATTCTACGACTTTCTTAAAAAGCAAATCCCGTATTTTGATAATGAAAGTGTTTAAGGGAAAACTACTTTTTACCACATAACTCTGACCAGTCTTGGTAGAAGACTGCTTTTTAATAAGAAAATATAGAATTTTCTGGAAAGGACTCTATTTCACCGTATACTTAAAAACTACTACTTCTATAAAGTTATTTGTATAAAATGTCACTAAATACTTATGAACTCACCAGCATTTGTAAAAATGCTGATACTCGCTTTTCAAATAACTTGTATTCTCAGGTCAGCTTTAGACAGGTACATTCCAGGAGCTTGTGTTGAAGACATTTTGTGCCAAGCTGCATCTATACTCGTCTCTGTGTTTCTTTAATGATTCTATACAATGTAAACTATGTAAAACTATTTTTATTAATGCAATGGTTGTTGTACTTTGATTACTATACTGCATATGTTGTGATACTTGACATGACGTCATCCACCACAGAAAAACACTTCATACCCCCATGTTTTTCATGTTTTTCATGCTTTTCGGGGGAGGGGGGGAATACAAGTCAAGCTTCATTAATCTATTGGATATTTACATGCACCTACTTTGTTTATGGAATCATTTGTGCATATTCTTAGAAATATAAACATCGTGTTTTATAAACTTGTTAGAAGTTAAAATGTGTTTGTCCATTGGACAATTTCATGCACTATGATTATATGACAAACTTGAAACATATTCTTGTATAAAAAGGGTTATTATGATTTGTTAGCTACATAAAAGTTTAGACACATGTGTTTTGTTACATAAAAATCGTGATTGACAAGAATTTATCCAAAATAAAAATATTTTGTGTTACAAATTTACAAATCGGTAAAAGGTGTTAAACAAAACTACCAAGTTTGTCATTTTTCATTTACAAATAATTTTGTTAGTAAAATAATCGTAGGCTTGTCATCACTATTTTTGGATGGATTAAAAACACAAGAAAACAATGTTGTGTTTACTACTAGACATAAGTATTATTAACTACTTATATAAAGTTATATAACTAGTTTTTGTAAAATAGATTACAAGACAAACTATTGACAGAAAAATTTGCGTGTCCCAGAACACATGTCATAAAACGTGTATTATGAGACTGATAAAAACTGCATTTCATGAAACCTGTAAACTACGCGTCATAAACTATCTGTCATGAACCTCACAAAAATGCATGTCGTAAACAACATATTATGAAAATGGTTAAAACACGTGTCATAAACTAAATGTCATGAAACCTTTAAAGTGTGTGGCATAAAAACTCCTGCCATAAATTTACAATAGTGATGTCATGTTCATTATTCAATAAAGGGAGTCGAAATTTGTGTAAACACATTAATGCTCTGGTGGGATACTATCTTCACCGTACCTACCAAGCGTACACTAGTCCTATAATTATAACCAGAGTCTTCTGGAGGGAGAGCGAGGTAGTTGTGTATAGATCTATACGGGGATTGACACCCCCACACCTGAGTTGTTCGCTACAGCTAGATGGGGCCAGTCTAGGGTCACAAATACCTTACCGATTCTGACACCTGAAGAACGTCGTAACAGGCATAACAGTCACATTAAGCATGATTATAATGACTCATATAGGGATTAACAACACTACTTTGGTTTAAAGGAAACTTACACTTCACTGGTTTTATAAAATATAAAACTACATACTTTTCAGTACACTATTGACACTATTTCGGTCTTAGGGTTTAAGACTATAGTTTTCGTACAATCAGAAAATATGGGATTTTATGGAAACATACATTTACATGATACAAGAAAACAAGCATACATAGACTATTTGTATTTGGTATAAGACATACAACTCGCTTTTAAAGAAAATATCAGATTTTATGGAAACATAAAACACTTTTCGAACAAATCAAATACAAATTGTTTTCCATACAAAAATGCTTATGAACTCACCAAAATTCTGTTTTGACGCTTTTCAAAATGACTTGTATTCTCAGGAACTAGTAAGCAGGTACGTGAGCCTTGGGAGTTGGATATTTTGCTGCATTATGGAATTCACATTTCTGTCACTTTTGTGTAATTTGTTAACAAATATAATATGTAAACAATGAAAGTTTGTATTCTTAAATTATGTTGCGTCGGTTGCTATGTTTCATTTATATCCAGTTGTTATTATACTATGCAATGACATCATTCACCCCCGAACGTTTTCCGCCATCCTGGTTCGGGGGTTTGACAGATTGGTATCAGAGCATTATTTATAGTGAACTAGTATATGTAACCATACACGATATAGAACTATAAATACAATGGGACTAAAACACTCTGACTAAAACAATACATACATGTGTGAATAATAGGAGTAGTGTCATAACAAGAAACAAATAAAAGTCTTTAGAGGAGTTGGACACTGCTGTTTCCGCCGTCTTGGTTCGAGGGTGTGACATTTTTTTTTCTTAGGACATGTCTGACAAATAGTGTTTGGTAGCTTCTAGCTTCTAGCGTTTGACAAAATCCTTCATCTTGAACAAAACAACTCGTAACAAAACACTCCAAATCTAAAAGCTATCTCATGTAACGTTTAACAAAACGCTACAAGCTAGTTTTGCCGAATACACGCTTATTATATATGTTAACATACAAATATTTTTTTATGTATATACTATAACTTACATCTTGTATTTTTTCCGATGCATTCTAATTTTAGTAGAAACATTCAAACACCGTCATCAAGCAAGTGTACATATCTTACCGATGACAATCAAAATGTCAACCCATGTATATTATGTGGATATCAACATACATGTTTCTAATACTTCCATATTAAATATCAAAAGTCTATTATCAACCAACTTGAAAAAGAGATGAAAACATAGCAAAATATATTTGGATAATAGAAGAACCAATGATATGTCCACCACACCAAGCGATATTATGCTATCTATCATTTAATTGATTGAGTATTATCCGTATAATGCAATTTTTAATAGTTTATGAATATATTATTTTATGCCCTCTTCTTGTTTCTTCTTACATAACTAATACATATTGTATTAAATGATATTTTCATATCGTAGGTAATATGGGCCATGGTCAACAATGTTTCAAATCTACTTCCAGTTTTAGTATAAGAACATTGTTATCTAACATTTCCAATGACATGAATTGTCACACCTCGCTAAAGCGGAAACACGAGGCGTGATAGTATAAAGGGTTTCATAGCAAAAGTTAAAAGACAACACCAACCATAATATTAAAAATCATTACAAATTTACAATGGGTTTGAACAAAATTTAAAAGAAATTACAATGTAAATTGAAATACAACACATGCGAATGCTCCTAACAGTGATGTGTCCCTAAGTGCCACTTACTCGATGATTCCTAAAAAAACATGTAAAACGAGCGTCAACTATAAAAATAGTTGGTGAGTACTCACAGATAAACACAATAATATTGGTTCCATGAACTGAAATCAAAGTTTTGATAAAAGTTTCCAATAATAAAAGTATGTTGTTAAAATGAGTAAATAAGTTTGTAAAAACAACGTTCTTTGTCATCATGGGAGATGAAGTATGTTGCCCAAATAAGATGCTACATTCATATTCTCATGGAAGATAAAGTTCGTCACTCAAACGAGTAAACAAGTTTCATTGTTAAAATGTGCAATCAATTTCGTTGCTACAAGGAGCATATAATTTCATTGCTAAAACATGTATATATGTTTTTAGTAATAAAAGTTTCTTGTTATAATGGGATACAAAGTTTATTGCTATAATAAGTAACGAGTTTGTATGTGTATGAGAAAACAATGAGTTCCCAACCAAGCCTATGACTAATGCCCTATCAAGATCAATGCTTATCGTTCCATAGATTATATGGTATCATGCACTCCAACAATCGGGCGAGTGAGGAGTTGTCAATTCCTAATAGCGCTATCCACAATGACCATTGGCTCAAAGAGTTAATGGTTAGAGAAAAGTGTAAAGGGAAGGGCCTTAAGATGATAAGTTCTCATGTTCCGTGTTGCATAGACATACATAGAGAGATATAACAATAAAATAGCAATCAAGTTTGATGCAAATCAATTTAAATACAACGAACAAATAATAGTTTTTCCGGACATGCTTTTCCACCCCAAAACGTAAAAACCGAAAATAGGGGAGTGCGTGAATACTCACCATATGCAAAATATAGTAATCAAATTTATACGAGTCAATTAAATATAATGAACATAAATAGTTTAGGACATTCTTTTCCACCCCAAAACATAAAAACTGAAAATAGGGGAGTACGTGAATACTCACAATGCATTGAGATGATGCAAATGATGCCTTGATCTACGCTTCACTCGTACCACTATCGTTTTCCTACAACGATGTTGCACACTAATGTGTCTCTAATTGAAATCTAATACTATTATACTTATTACAACAATAGAATTATGCCAATAATGTGTCAAAATTTAATATTGATAACTTAAAAACATTTTTCTATGAAAATTAAATTTAAATGTATCAATTGTTACATAACAATTTAAGTGGAAAATTCTCATTATTGAAATGCTAATATTTAACATTTTAAGAGGCGTTCAAATGGTTAAATATTCAAAAACTAAATCAATTTAGTTCTAAAATTTCCCAAACTTTGCATTTCAGTTTTAATTGACGTCAAAGACCTTAAGTTAAATTTTCTTGAATTTTTGATTTGTCTAACTATTTTTCACCATTTTAGTTTCTTGAATAACCATAAAATCATGGATAAATACTAAACGGTTAGTAAAAATTACAAAACTTCAGATTTTGGTTCCAACAGTATTAAGAGAGTTCCAGATAAATTTTCATGGATTATAGATATGCATAACAATTTTTATTATATTTAATTCTCTAAATAGATAAAAAAAATCATGAAAAATAGCAATCAGTTAAGAAAATACCCCAAACTTTTTGTGATACTGTTACTAAACATATTTAAGCTAGGAAAAATATAAAAACGGATTTCCATACTATTTAACCCAACTTTATGATTTTTGAGCATTTATTCAAATAAAAATTGAAATAAATAGGAAATAGTTTCCAAAATTTGCCAAAATTTTTTTAACACTGTTATTATACATTTAGAAGCTGTGAAGAATATAAAAGATATTTTTCAATTAGTCTTTCTATTTTTTTATCCTCTTAAATAATCATTAATTGGAGAATAAGTATTAAATAGTTAAAGTAAATTACCAAAATTTTTGTAAAGTTCATTTACAGTATAAATAATTTGAGAAAAATTCCAAAGATGGTTTTTATCTAATGGAATCCGATTTTGTGTATTTAAGTATTTTTAATCTTAGAAAATAGGAGAAAAATAGTATACTGAAGAGAAAAATCATAAAAATGTTTATGTAGCATCCTAATGTACTACAAGGTGTTCTGGTAACTTTTCATGAATTTTGGATGAGTAGAACTATTTTTTCTATTTTTAGGCCATTATAAATACAAAAATCGTGGAAAAATAGGAATTCATGATGAAAAATTCTGAAAATATTTTTCTGAGTCTTATACCTCTGGTAGCAACTGCGAAAATTGTTATATATCATTTTCACATTTTCTAACATTGTTTTATGATTTATTGGGACTAAACAAAAAGAAAATTCAAAATCACACTAAACAGTAACAAAAATCGATGAATCTTAATGAGAATTCATTATTTAGCATAAGAGTCATCCAGAAATTTACCTAGGATTTATACACCTCAGAAATTATTTTATATGATTTATTGCCATATTTTATTTCAATAATTATAATAATTCGAGAAAAATGATTTGTTTTCTGAAAATTTGTTGAACATCTCATTTTGTTGATGAGAGTCTAGGAAAAATCGGATTTGGTCAGAAAATGAGTTATGTATATATATATATATATACATATATATATATATATATATATATATATATATATATATATATATATATATATATATATATATATATATATATATATGGAAATAAATCATTCATGAACATATTTGAAAGCTTTTAACAACATACTTTGATGCTCTACCATCTAAGCTTGAAGATCATCACATCAATGTTTGTTTGATGACCATTGATGAGTTTGAAATACTCAAAAATCGTTTTTGATAGAAAACTTTGGATGCCTGTGGTGTTTTTACCCAAAACATGTAGAAAAAGTGCATTATGTTGATTTCGACTTAGGATTTGGTCCTTGGATTTAACCATTTACAACATGCATGTTGTTTTTGGGTGAACCTACCACCATCATCATCAAAACCGTGAGTTTGTGCAAGTGTTCATGATTTTACCATACAATGGAGTAGAAGATGGATAAAATCCATGAAACCACATAAAACTTGAAGGAATCGAGAAGGAAAATGAATGATTTTCGGGTTTACTTTTAAGAACAACTCAAGATGATTAAGATTTAGAGTTCAAGGTGTGTTCTATGACCCATTTTCTGGAGTATTTCTTGGTTGATGGAGATAGTAAGAGAGAATAGAGAGAAAATGAAGTGAGGGTGTGTGAGAGAGAAAGTGAAGTATGGAGAAATGGAGTGTAGAGGGGAATTGATTGAGTGTGTTGGGAAGAGGAGAGACAGGAGAGAGAGAGAGAGAGAGGAATCCGACTTTTGAGGGTATAATATCCCTCTCTCTTTCATTTGTCTTTATTAATTTTAAATGTTTTATAAAAATATCAAATATTTATAAAAGATGCAACTTAACCAAGTTTTTATGCATATAAGTGTTGATTTTTGATTTATAAATGAAGGGTAAATGTTAACGAGTTCAATTTTATTTCGTTAAATGCATTTTTATAATTTTAATTATTATAAGATAATATTAGAAGCTTCATAATTATTTTTATAGAATTTTTAATGTTAAAGTTTATAAATGTGAGTTTTTAGGGCATTTAGGGTTTTTGAGAGTTTGTAAATCTTTGGATATCAAAATAAATAGAATATTTGAGACTTTAAATTATCTTATGGTATTATAACTCTTTTATAGTTATAAATAATGTTTGTACTTTATTTTTATCAGTTTATTGGCATTCTACGTAGTGATTCCGAGATTCAAGCGAAATTGAGGAATCAAGTATACTAGTCCTAGTCTTTAAGTTTGACTTAAGTTTCTATGAGTCTTTGACCTAATTTCTACTACTAGGTCAAGTGCATGATGTGAGTATATGATTCATGAAATGGTGTTCGAGTCAAAGAGTGACCCAAATATGGATAGTCACTACAGTTAAGTAGTAGTAGAATTCACATATCAATGTGAAATCTAAGTACACTATCATTCAATCCTACTTGTTTCCAAGTTTCTATTAGGTTATAACTTACCTTCTACTTACTAAGTCTATTATGTGTCGTGCCTATATGTGCAACTACAGCTAAGTAGTAGTAGAATTCACATATCAATGTGAAATCTAAGTACACTATCATTCAATCCTACTTGTTTCCAAGTTTCTATTAGGTTATAACTTAGGTTCTACTTACTAAGTCTATTATGTGTCGTGCCTATATCATTCAATCCTACTTGTCACATTCTCCCCCGGTTGAAAGAATTTCGCCCCGAAATTCAATTTGTGACGTATTCTATTAGAACTCAATCGAATACAATTATATAGATGGAGAGGTGGTAACTTGCAGTGTTCTTTGATTATTTCGGGTTTATTTCCTCAAAGGAAGAACCCAATTCTTTAGCTATAGTCAAATTAATGTTTCCTTAATTTGAGTTCTATAATTTAGATTGCGACAAATTAGGATTATGGAAATCATGATCCAAACATGACGACCTAGTCGAAAAAGATCATCTAGTTAGATATTATCTGAATTAAGAGAGCGGTATAAGTTTTGCTGGAGCACCAACTACACTGAGTGTTAAATCCGCGTTGATCCTTAAGTTGCATTCTAAATTAGCACTAAGTGTAAATTCGCCGCCTAATAAAGAACAGATTAGGAAGAATTTGTCCACTTCCCAGTTGGCTATTACATTTGGAAAAGAGATATTCCGAAATAAGAAGGGGTAGCACGAATGAAAGGGAAGCGGTCGAGGGTAAGTTACTAAAAATGCGTACTAAGGGTAGGCAACGAAGTTTTGGTACATCTCAAATGTAAAGGCTATTTAAGTGTCGTCTACAAAATGAATTACAGAATGATTGAGGATCTTCGAGGCTATAATTACTACTACGATTACTCTTACAATAATATAACTATATTCGAAGAGTATATATAATTAGAGAGTCATTGTTTCTAATGAAGGCGGTGAAAGTTTATGATATTGTAAATCACATTGTGTAGATAGCATTTTAAGTGTTTAGAAGTGATAAAAATCTTACTGTTATCAAAATGTGTGTTTAGAAATGATAATTAATCTCACTATTATCAAAATGTGTAATAATTCCATGATAATGAAGATACATGTGTGGCGATCAAACGAAGTAGTGAAATAATATAAAGATTAATTAAGGTTTCAAGTTTAAGTCATCAATAAGGGAATTTATACATAAATATTTCGATTACTCTTTTGAAAAAAAACTGGCTAATTGTTTAAGTCAGAACAAATTCAAGCTTACGAGTCAGAACATTTATGGAAACAAGGTTGGGAGTTTGGGAAATCACTGAAAATTACAAAGTAGAATGCTAATTTAAGAAAAGTGTAAAAATATCGATCATTGAAAATAGTGCATTCTTAATTTAGTATTTCTACTAAATCAATCATTTAGAGAATATATATTCGTATAATATCCCTCTCTTTTTCATTTGTCTTTATAACTTTTAAATATTTTATAAAAATATCAAATATTTATAAAAGATGCAACTTAACCAAGTTTTTATGCATAAAAGTGTTGATTTTTGATTTATAAATTAAGGTTAAATGTTAATGAGTTCAATTTTATTTCCTTAAAAGCATTTTTATAATTTTAATTATTATAAGATAATATTAGAAGCTTCATAATTATTTTTATAGAATTTTTAATGTTAAAGTTTATAAATGTGAGTTTTTAGGGCATTTAGGGTTTTTGAGAGTTTGTAAATCTTTGGATATCAAAATAAATAGAATATTTGAGACTTTAAATTATCTTATGGTATTATAACTCTTTTTGTAGCAACCCAATTTTGAAGGCCAAAAATTTCATTTTTGAATTAACACATTTAATAAACATTTTACCAAAACATTGTCAATAAAACATTCCATTACAAATCATATTGTTGTGTCTTAAATCATAACATCAGAAGTAATGAAAATCATAGTACAGTCCCAAAAACTCCTTGCGGAAACCATGATTATGTGTTATGCGCTGCTACACTGCCGGCTCCTTCCCCTTCGACGAAGAGGTACCTGAAACCGGTATCTTTCAACTGGTAACCAACATCGGTATCTTTCAACCGGTATCCATCATCGGTATATTTCAACCGGTAACTGGGGACTATTACACCCCTACCATTAGCATACAATCAACAGATATAAGCATACAGTCAGGCATATCCGGGTACTGACCTACCCTTGGGTCCTAAGGACCACTGTCAGGGAAACTAATCCCTACTATACACATAACATATCATCCGGATAAATCTCATAACCAACACATAACCAGACCAAGATAATTATCACAAAAGACCATTATCTTCTAAATACCCCTTTTTGGTGGGTCGGCGTTGTGGCCTTAGACCCACCCCTACTGGAAGGTAACTCACCTTAATGTCGTGTAGTGTTTGAGTTATCCTCGGCGCACAAATCGACTCCCTACGACTCCTCGATCCCTACACGACAACCTTCACCGCACGTACAACCCTAACCAGGGTTAGTCCAAGTCCAGTCAAAGTCAACTTCAAGTTGACCCAACTCGTCGAGTTTGGCCGTCAACTCGCCGAGTACCTCACCCTTTACTCGTCCTTATCCACATCTCGACTCGTTGAGTTTGGCATCGACTCGACGAGTTTCTTACTTATATGAACACCACATGAAACTCATCCAACTTGCCGAGTTGTACGAACACTCGTCGAGTCCACCTTCATCTGATGAACAAGTCCTATCCTCGACTCGCCGAGTTGTATGAACAACTCGTCGAGTTCATCTTCAATATTAAGGAGATTGTTTTGGACTCGCCGAGTATGTTCTAGTACTCGTCGAGTCCCATGAACTCCAGGTCTAAAATCATATCCAATGCGTTGGGTCACTATTTCTATCCGGTTACAACCTTTCTAACATTCAACTGGGTTCCTTTGACCCTCAACAGATATGGGACTCAAGCCTCGGACTCGTCGAGTCCCAGGAATGGACTCGCCGAGTCGGTCACATCCACACTCTAAATCCTTGATTTCTGACGTACAACCTTTGATCAAAAGATAGATCCAAGCTTCTACAATTGATCTAGCACGTAAAGTTACAAACTTTACGTGCTTGCATGGGACTTTGAGCTCAAAAAGACATAAAAAAACCTCCTAAGATGCATGGGACCTTTCATGGGTGCAAAAGCAACCCAAATCTGCCTAGTGACCCCATTAATGTCGTGATTCAGAAGCTTTAACCCCCAACCATGTTTGAAAACATGGTTGTCCACCAAAAATGGCTTATAAAAGCCCTACACCTCCCCATAGAGGGATCTAATAAGAGAGTGAGCAAGTTAACAACTTTTTACCTTCAATGAACTGTAGAAGGTGCACAAACTCGGGTTCCCTTGGCCTATACTTGTTTCCTCAAGCTTTTCTCCTTCTTTCTTAAAACAATAAGCACCAAAATCAACCAACAAAGCTTAGATTGCTTCAATAACAGCTAGGGTTTCAATGAGAGGTGTTTTGGGAGCATAAGGGACGATATGGCCAACATAACATGGTTTAAATAGGGTGCAAACCCTAAGATTAGGGTTTTTGTCCAGACAACGTCTACTCGTCGAGTACGGGGTCGGACTCGCCGAGTCCATCGCTTAAATCCCGCGTCCCATCCCGCTTCTACTCGGTGAGTTGGTCCTTCAACTCGCCGAGTCCAAGGCCAAAATACAAGATTTAAAATATATAATAAGAAGAAATACGTACCAAGAACCAGGTGCTACAAATCTCCCCCACTTATTTTAGACTTCGTCCTCGAAGTCTGCTGCTTGCTCCTGAAACAGCTCTGGGTAATGCTCCATCATCTCATCCACTGGTTCCCAAGTCTATTCTGAAACCTTCCGGTGCTGCGATTGCACCTTCACGAGTTCTACTCTCTTGTTCCTCAGATCCTTCGACTTCCGGTAGAGGATCGCCATGGGCCGCTCGATGTAATTCAGGTTATCATTAACCTGAAAGTCCTCCAAGGGTACCACTGCTGAGTCGTCCACCAGGCACTTTCGCAGTTGAGAAACATGGAAAGTGATGTGTATCTGACTGAGTTTGGCTGGTAGATCTAGCCTATACGCCACCTTGCCCACCCGGGCTATAACCCTAAACGGTCCAATGTACCTGGGGCCCAACTTGCCCCGTTTCCTGAATCGGATAACACCTTTCCATGGTGACACCTTCAGAAGGACCATATCCCCGACCTGGAACTCCAGGTCTAATCGGCGCTTATCGGCATAGCTCTTCTGCCGACTCTGAGCAGTCTGAAGGCTACTCTAGACCTGCTGAATCTTCTTTGTCATCTGGAACACTACCTCAGTGCTCCCCATTACCCTCTGGCCAACCTCGCCCCAACATATCAGGGTCCTGCACCTCTTCCCATACAGCATCTCGAAGGGAGGGCGGTCAATACTCGCTTGGTAGCTATTGTTGTAGGAGAACTCTGCCAATCGAAGGTAGGTATCCCAACTACTTTCAAAGTCCAACACGCATGCTCGCAACATATCCTCCAAAGTCTGGATGGTCCGCTCACTTTGACCATCCATCTGCGGGTGAATGGCCGTGCTAAAATGCAGACGAGTACCCAGCTCGTCATGAAACTTTTTCCAAAAGATGGAAGTGAATCGCACATCCCTGTTTGAAATCACAGAAACTGGCACTCCGTGCCATGCCACCACCCCCTTGATGTAGATGTCAGCTAACTTCTCGGATGAGATGCTCTCCAGAATCGAAATAAAATGAGCGCTCTTGGTCAATCGATCGACAATGACCCAAATCGAATCCACTCCTCGCACGGTCCTGGGAAGATTTGTGATAAAATCCATCGTGATGTCTTCCCATTTCCACAGTGGAATATCCAATGGTTGCATCTTGTCAAGGGGTCTCTAATGCTCGGCCTTGACCTTCCTGTAGGTTAAGCACCGCTCCATGTACCATGCCACATCCTGCTTCATGCAGGGCCACCAATAGTCCAGACGAAGATTCCTATACATCTTCGTCGCCCCGTGATGAATGGAGAATCGAGATTTGTACTCCTCCTCCATCAAAACCTGGCGTACTCGCCCGTGGTACGGCACCCACACCCTACGGTGTAGTGTTAGTAATCCCCGACTGTCATAGTCAAAGGAGGAAACCTACCCCACTATCCGCTCGCTCTTCCGGTATTCCTCCTTCATGGCCTCCTGCTGGGCCTCCCGAATCCGCTCCAACAGCGGAGTCACCACTGTCATCCTCAGACAGCTATCCCTAATCGGCGCTGCCTTGCAGCTGAGCGCATCGGCCACCACATTGGCCTTCCCCAGATGGTAAAGGATCTCATAATCGTAGTCCTTCACCACGTCCAACCACCAACGCTGCCTCATGTTCAGATTCGGCTGATCCATGAGGTACCTCAAACTTTTGTGGTCCGTGTAGATGCTACACCGGACCCTATAAAGGTAATGACACTAAATCATGAGGGCGAATACAACAGCCCCCCGTTCCAAATCATGTGTCGGGTAGTTCGCCTCGTGAGGCTTCAGCTGCCTCGAAGCGTAAGCAATGACATGCCCTCTTTGCATCAATATTGTGCCCAAACCGGAGATAGACGCATCGTAGTACACCACAAAATCCTCCATGCCCTCAGACAGGGCTAAGATTGGCGCCTCGCACAGTCTCTGACTTAGTGTCTCGAACGCAGTCTGCTGCTCAGGCCCCCAACGAAAGACCACGACCATCCTTGTTAGCCTGGTCAAGGGCACAACTATCTTGGAGAAATCTTGGATGAATCTCTGATAGTAGCCGGCTAATCCTAGGAAACTCTGAATCTTAGATGGAGACTTCGGAACGTCCCACCTCATCACAGTCTCCATGTTGGCCGGATCTACCGAAATTCCGTTCTGGTTGATGAGGTGCCCAAGAATCTGCACTTCGCGCAACCAGAACTCACACTTGGAGAACTTAGCATACAAGTTCTCCCTCCTCAAGGTCTCCAGAACCTCTCGTAGATGCTCCTCATGCTCCCTCTGCGTCTTGGAATAAACCAAGATATGATTAATAAACACTATCACTGACCGGTCTAACATCGGTCTACACACGCAGTTCATGAGGCCCATGAACGTGGCAAGAGCATTCACGAGCCCGAAGGGCATCACTACAAACTCGTAATGGCCATAGTGCGTCCGGAACGTAGTCTTCTGTACATCCTCCTCTTTGACCCTCATCTGATGGTATCCTAAATGCAAATCGATCTTGGAGAACCAAGATGCTCCCTGTAGCTGGTCAAAGAGGTCATCAATCCTCGGGAGTGGGTAACGGTTCTTCACCATCACCTTATTCAGCTCCCGATAATCTATACATATCCGATGCGACCCGTCCTTCTTCTTCACAAACAGAATCGGGGCCCCCAGGGTGAACTGCTCGGTCTAATGAACCCCTTGTCTAACAGCTCCTGCAACTGTGTAGACAAATGATGCATCTCAGGAGGAGCCAGCCGATACGAGGCCTTGGCTATCGGAGCCGCACCAGGGACTAGGTCGATCTTGAACTCCACCTGCCTCTCTGGAGGTATCCCAGGCAACTCCTCGGGGAACACGTCCGTAAACTCACGCACCACCGGCACATCGCCTACCGTCGCCTTACCCGCCCCCTGGGGGTCCATAACATAGGCGACATATCCTGCGCAACCTTACCGAAGGTAACGCCTAGCTCTCGATGCTGAACATACAGTTGGTCCTTGCTGTGGCCTCTCGCCCTGAACTACCAACTCTCTCCCACTTGGGGTTCTGATCCGAACCAGCTGACGTGCGCAATCTATCACTGCCCCATTGGGGCTCAACCAATCCATGCCTATAATCACCTTCTTGCCCCTCAATGGAATAGGAACGAGGTGTACCAGGTAACGTTCCTCGATAAGCCTCAAAACACAATCCCGATAGAATTCCGACACTTGTAACAATCGGTCGTCCACAATCTCGACCTCTAGAGGGCAATCTAACATGCCTGAACACTCTGGAAACTTCTTGCTAAGCGCAAGAGAGACAAATGATCGGGTGGCACCCGAATCAAACAACACCTGAACTGGGATACCATTCACATGGAACGATCCTAAATACGACACATAATATATCAAAATCACAGCGACATAATATAAAAGCATACAGATAAGAAATCATATCCGTCACCACATCGGGTGCAGCGCGTGCCTCCTCGGCTGTCAGCTGAAACGCTCGGCTCCGAACCATTGGAGCCTCCAACTTGGCCTTCCGGCCATCCACAACTCGTCCTGCCGCTGGAGTCGGCGCCACTTCCGGCGTCGCTGGTGTTGTCAATATAGGGCAATTGGCCTTTTTATGTCCCTTCTGATTGCAATGAAAGCAAATTAGGTCTGACATCTATATCGTAGGAGTAGGGGCAGTACAATCCCTGCCAAAATGCCCAACCTTGCCGTACTTATAGTAGCCTGAACCCGGCCCAGTGCGACAAGCTCCCTCGTGTGACCGACCATATTTCCCGTAGCGGTCCCGCCCTGACTGGCCTTTTGGCCTACCATCGGGTCCCTTGGGATTTTTCCCCGAAGCCCCCGTCGCAGCCCCTTCGCTGCCTTTCTTTTCCGTATGTGCTCCAAATCAATCTCCCTCTCCCTAGACCTGGCGATCATGGAATCCAGGATAGGGCAAGCCGAGAAACCGACATGCTCCCGGATGTCAGCTCGTAGCATGTCATGGTAGCGGGTCCTCTTCATGTCTTCATCATCCGCATACTAGGGCACCAACAATGCCCTCTCCTGGAACTTGGTGGTGATCTCCGCCACAGTCTTCGTAGTCTGTGTCATATCCAAGAATTCCCTGGCCAGCTGCTAAAGTTCCATAGCTGGCGCAAAATCCGCACTGAATCTGGTCACAAAGTCTGACCAGGTCATAACCTCAATAGCCGAGGCTCCCAGAGAGTCAACAACTGACTCCCACCAATCTCTGGCCCTGTCTCTCAAACACCCTGCAGCAAAACGAACCTTTGACCCTTCCGGGCAGAAGCTTGTCACCTGTGCAAACTCGATGTCTGCGATGCATCTCCTAGCAGCAATGGGGTCCTTCACCCCATGGAAATCCGGCGCACCACTCCCCTGACTGGCTGGTCGCCATGTAACTCCGGAATGCCCTGAGGCGATCCTCCATCTGTTGGATTTGTGTCTAAGTCCATAACTAGTTTGGTCTGTACTTGACCTGATGGTGCATGGTCCTTTTGGGTTGCCTTCACCAAAACAACTTGATAGGATGAATTATGGAGAGAGAGCGGATTAATTATGATTTATTAATATATTATGAGAATAATATATTAAAGGAGAAATCATATTGTTTAATTAATATTAGTCAAGAATTAATGAGAATTAACTTTGTGGCTAAAAGACATTAATTAAATAAAGGGGACTAAAACTGTCAATTGTGTGATAGTTGAATATTGGGCTAATGGACTCCATAGAGGATGGAGTGTACAAATTCTATGGGGAAACCCATTAGAAATCGTCCAAGGCCTCTAAGGAGGGAGTCCATGGGTTGCTTAGGGCCTAAGCAGTCAAATTAGGGTTTCCTTGTTAGATAAACCTAATAGCCTAACTATTTAAGGAACCCTAGGGCACCAAAAACGTGGCCAACTGATTCCTTATGGTTTCTACACGTTTTTGGGTGCCTCCTCTCTTCTCATTCTTCATCCTCTTGCTCTTGGTGTTTGTGAGCCATTAGAGGAGTGACACTTGTGACTCTAAGCTTTCTAAAGCCATTACAAGGAGGATTTGAGATTGTTATTGCTACATAACAATCAAGGTAAGACCTTAAACCCATTAGTATGTTAATATTGATTATCACATGCTAGATCTAGGGTTTAAAGTCGTTGATGAATTGCATGTACAATAGAGAAACCTAGATCCAAGCATTAGGGTTTGCATGAGCACATAGGATGTTCTTATGGCTAAAAACCATCAGTGGTATCGGAGCCTTGGTTGGTTTCTATTGTATTGATGCCTTGTTCGTTTGTTCAAGCTTTAAAAAAATCGTTTTTTGTGCCCCTGACTGATGAACTCGGCGAGTTCCATAGAGGACTCGGCGAGTAGCTTCAAGTCGGCGAGTTCATAGTGGAACTCGGCGAGTTCGAGCGTCAGTTAGGGCAAATTTCGGGATTTCTTGCTGTTTTGCTTGAGGATACTTGCCTTAATTGTTTTGGGTCATTAATATTCGAATTTTGTTATATATTTGAGTATATCCTTGACCAAACAAAAGATAATTACCATTTGATTGAATGATAATTTCCTTATATGATAATAATTGATTATTTGAATTAAATTGGTAAATTGTCTTGCAAGTAATATTGACTAGGTCAAATTTAGATAATCATTAAATTAATTGTTTAATTTAAATTATTTACTATTTGATCCTTAATGTTTTGAAATGTTTCAAAACATGCCCTCAAGTTTTGGAATTTAAAAGTTGATTAAAAGTTTAATTTAGAAATGTTAAATTCTAAAACCCTAGTATTGTTTTGAAAAGTTCAAATCACACCCTTAAGGTTTTATTAATTAGTTAAAGTGTATAATTAAAGAGATTTAATAAACCCATAAATTTTTGGTTTACATTTAATTAAATTAAAAATATAATTTATTAAATTAGACCGCCTAGTATTTTAAAAGGGTAAAATACACCATATACTATATATAACATTAAAAGTCTAGTATTTTATATGTATGAGTAAACAATCAGTCTTATCATTAGTAGGCCTCATTCACGAAGCTGGTCTTTAAGGGGTGTTTAAGGAGATTGCCTATAAAATGGCGATTGAATGGGTATCCACTCTTACCTATCGCACTCTTGACTAGTGGAGGTTCGTTAGTCGAATGGGTAGGATAGGACAGAAACCTTCCCTTATAAGTATAATGAAGTACAAAAGTAACTAAATGCTTTTATTAAATTCCTAATCTTAGTTACTTTAGGCAAAAGTGAATTGATGCAATTCCATGAAATTACAGTTTGTGCCATTGCGAAGACGTTAGTGGAGCGTGTGTGGTTAATCGGCACACTAAATGGTTCTAAGCAAAGGTAGAAAAGTGTGACTCAATGTTTGTCATAGTTCAGTGGAGCGTGTGTGGTTAACCGGCACATCGAATAGGTGATTGTAACATTGGGGGCACCATGTAAGTTTGCATGGTTATTCATGATGGGTTTTATGCATAAGAAACATTCCTATGTGCTCATACAAACCCTAATGCTTGGATCTAGGTTTCTCTATTGAACATGATTTGATTCCAAGAATTACAAACCCTAATCTAGCATATTAATAACAAAACTAACATATTGAATCAGATCTAGATGTTTACCTTTTCAATTGTTGGCTTAGATCTTCTTTTGAGCTTAGAGTCACAAATGCAACTCCTCTAATGGTTCACAAACCCCACAAGCAAGAAGGCAATATGAGAGAGGGTGAGTGAGGCTAGAAATCGGCCTAGGGTTCTCTTAGAATCAAGTGGTAGCCGAATTCAATGCCCTAGGGATCATATTTATAGTTACAGGTTACTAGGGTTTCAGTCTAAACCCTAATGGACAGCTTAGCCACCAAGCAGCCCAAGAAACCTTCTAGAATAAGGCCTTGGACGAAAATATGATGGATACCCATCATAATTTCGTTCCCCCCTTAAGCCCATTAGGTTTCCTTAACCTAAAACTCAACTATCATACATTTGACAGTTTATACCCCTTTTATTCAGTTAATCTCTTTTGGTCACCAAATTAATTCCTAATTAATTTATGAACAATACTAATTAAATAAATATGATTTCTCCTTTAATATATTATTCTCGTAATATATTAAGAAATAATAATACTCTCTTTCTCCTCAAATTACCTTGTCAAGTTGCTTTGGAGAAGGCAACCCAAAAGGACCATGCACAACCGGGTCAAGTACATACCAAATATAGTTACGGGCTTAGACACTATTCCAACAGTCTCCCACTTGGATAAGTCTAGTAACTATATCTCACATACGACTTCAGAATCCGATTAGTAATCGTAGCTCTTATACTTCGCTGTCAACTCTGATCAACTTGCCCTTCAGATAAGGGATCTTATAATCCTCCGTTCTAGATATCATGCTGACAATGCTTATTTTCCAGCATTTGTTTCTTGATCTCTAATTTGTTTGACCTAGAATTTAGTTGAACACATCAACTTCATCCTGACCGGGCTCGACACATAAGTCAAACCAAATCATCAAGTGGCCAATATATCACTTTTATTCTCATAGAATAAAAGGAACATATCAACTTCGACTCATATGCATCCATTATTTACTAATTAAATTACACACAATAATGCATTTTATAACATCAAGTTTCTGATGCGTTTACACATTATCAATGCATAACCAACCAGCAAATAACAATCATATCTCTAAGTTTTAAGATTGTATGATGTTATCGCTTTTCGATCACTTAAGGTGAAACACCACGAAGTGATACAACAAACTCAGGTTTATTCCAAATGCTCAACTCGTATTCATAAGCACTCATGAACTTTGCAGCAAACCTTTGCTATGTCCAAAACCTTTTAGACAATCTACAAACAATTCATGACAGTCTTCATTCATATCTACTTCCAAAATATGACCGACTATGAACCTTTTTGAATAATCCTATCATTTAGGAAGTTAAAACATTCAAAATGGAAACATAGATAAATAACCAACACAAGATAGTAGCTTTACTTATAAATAACACAATTTTATTTATTCATCGAATGTCAAGTACAAACTATCTATTACACATTTCCTATCTAATCCAAACTTATATCATCCTTCAGCCCAATGCTTCTAGCGTGCTGCAAGTGTTTGACCCTACTCAGTCCCTTTGTAAGGGGATCTGCTGGGTTTTCTTCTGATGATACCCTCTTCATAACGAGGAGTCCCTCTTCTACCCGATGTCTGATAAAATGGTATTTTCTGTCAATATGTCGAGATCTACCATGATCTCTTGGTTCCTTGGTCAGGGCAACCGCTCCTTCATTATCACAGAAAATTTCCATTGGCTCTTTTATGGATGACATAATTCCAAGGTCTCCAATGAAGTTCTTCAACCACATAGCTTCCTTTGACGCTTCGCTTGCCACAATATATTCTGATTCACACGTTGAATCAGCTACGGTCTCTTACTTGGAACTTTTCCAAGTCACTGCTCCTCCATTTAGGGTAAAGACCCAGACCGACTGTGATCGGAAGTTATCCCGATCCGTCTGAAAACTAGCGTCACTGTACCTTCGTACCCTTAAGTCATCACTCCCACCGAGGACTAGAAACCATTCCTTGGTCCTCCGAAGGTACTTAAGAATATTCTTAACTGCAATCCAATGAGCTCTACCAGGGTTCCCATGATATCTCCTGACCATGCTCAAAGCGAAGGCTACATCAGGGCGGGTACAAGTCATAGCGTACATGATAGATCCTACCACGGAAGCGTAAGGTACTCGGCTCATATCAGCTATCTCTGCCTCTGTACTCGGGCTCTGAGTCTTACTCAGCTTGGTATTGCTTTGGATTGGCAACTCCCCTTTCTTGGAATTTTCCATACTAAAACACTTTAGTACCTTATCCAAGTATGTATCCTGACTAAGTCCTATCAGTCTCTTTTCCCCGTTTCTTACTATTCTTATTCCTAGAATATATGCACCCTCTCCGAGGTCCTTCATAGCGAAACATTTCCCAAGCCAGGACTTGACCTCCTGCAAGGTTGGGACATCGTTTCCTATGAGTAGTATGTCGTCGACATACAATACGAGGAAGCTCACTATACTCCCACTGGCTTTTACATACACACAAGATTCATCTTCGCTCCGCAGAAAGCCAAACTCTTTAACCTTCTCGTCAAAACAAAGATTCCATCTGCGAGACGCTTGTTTCAATCCATAAATAGATTTCTCAAGCTTGCATACTCTATTTGGATGCTTCACATCGACAAAAACCTTTGGTTGATTCATGTAAACATCTTCATCCAGTTTTCCATTAAGGAAAGCTGTTTTCACGTCCATCTGCCATATTTTATAATCATGAAACGCAGCTATTGCAAGCATTACCCTAATAGACTTTATCTTTGCAACCGGTGAGAAGGCCTCATCATAGTCAACTCCAGGAGTTTGAGTAAAGCCCTTCGCAAGCAATCGCGCTTTATAAGTATGCACCTTCCCATCCATGTCCGTCTTCTTCTTGAAGATCCACTTGCACCCGACTGTCTTACGACCCGGTACATTATCAATCAAATTCCAAACTTGGTTGTCGTACATGGACTGAATCTCGCTGTCCATCGCCTCTTTCCATTTAGCAGACTCCAGGCCTGCCATGGCTTCCTTATAGCTGCTAGGTTCATCCAAATTTACTAGTTTACTATCACTAATAAATGTATCCCCTTCAGTAGTAATATGAAAACCATATAACTGGGGTGGAACACTAGCCCTAGTGGAACGTCGAAGAAGTAAGGACTTGTCAACAGGTTCAACAAGAGTTTCCTCCTCAAGTTGAGTGCCAGTGTCAGAGGTTCCTTCATCTCTTTGATATTGAATTACTTCAAGTTCAATTTGCCTCCCACTGTCTTCTTGGCTTATCAATTCCCTTTCTCGAAAAACTCCTCTTCTAGCAACGAAGACAACATTGTCACTCGGTCTATAGAAAAGGTAGCCAAAAGACTTCTGCGGATAGGCGATGAAATAACACTTCTCACTCCGAGGTTCAAGCTTGTTGTGAGTCTCTCGTCTTACGAAAGCCTCACAACCCCAAACCTTAATGTGTGCCAACGAGGGAGCCTTCCCTGTCCACATCTCGTAAGGAGTCTTGGAAACCTTCTTCGTGGGAACTAAGTTAAGTACATGGGCGGCAGTCTCTAACGCATACCCCCAGAAAGCTATTGGTAACGAAGTTCGACTCATCATAGAACGAACCATGTCCAACAAGGTCCGATTACGCCTCTCAGCCACACCATTCAATTGTGGCGTCCTCGGAGGCGTCAATTGTGAAATAATTCCGCATTCTTTTAGATAGTCATGAAACTCAAGACTTAGGTACTCTCCTCCTCATTCTGACCGAAACATCTTGATTTTCCTGCCCAGCTGATTCTCCACTTCATTCTTAAACTGTTTGAAATTTTCAAAGGTTTCCGACTTTTGCTTGATTAAGTAGACATATCCGTATCTGCTATAATCATCTGTAAAAGTCACGTAGAAGCGGCAAACATCCCTTGTGGTGGATCTAAAGGGCCCACACACATCGGTGTGTATGAGATCCAATAAACCCTCACCCCTTTCACAAGTTCCAGTAAAGGGTGACTTGGTCATCTTCCCAAGTAAACAAGATTCACACGTGTCATCATCACTAAGGTCGAATGACTCCAACACTCCATCCTTTTGGAGTTGGGCTATGCGTTTCTTGTTGACATGGCCACGACGACAATGCCATAAGCATGCTTTGTCTAGACTAGTAGACGAATCAATATTCAAAACATTATTTCCTAAGTTATCAACAATCATCACAAATTCATAAATCCCATTACAATGTAATGCATTGAAATAAAAAACACCATTCAAATAAACGTTAATAGCACCATTACTATTCTCAAAAGAATATCTGAAACCCTGTCTAAACAACTCGTGAAAAGAAATAATGTTTCTTGCCATATCTGGTGAATAACAGCAATTGTCTAAGTCTTTCCCTAATCCATTACTCAACACTAAAGAATAAACACCGACTTTGGTCACAGGCGACAATTTTCTGTTTCCCATAATCAGGTTCATCTTCCCATGCTCCACCTCCCTACTTCTTTTTAGGCCCTGCATACTAGAACAAATGTGGTAACCACACCCTGTATCAAGAACCCATGAAGTAGAAAATGATGATTTATTAGATTTAATAGAATACATACCTACAAAGGTGGGCTTAATCGTCCCATCTCTTATGTCCTGCAGATATTGTGGGTAGCTTCGTTTCCAGTGGCCCTTTTGGTGGCAATAGAAGCACTCTGCTTCTTTAGGATCGGAAGACGGTTTAACAGGGCCTGCTTTGGTCCCACTTGAGGACGAACCATCACAGGGTTTCCCCTTATGGTGTCTCTTACATGGAGCCTTCCTCTTTTTACCCTTTCCTTGACCTATTGCCATCACAGGAGCGGCCACAGCAGGGGACGATGCAACGGATTTGTCTTTGAGGTTGCTCTCAGTAGTCCTCAAGAGTCCTTGGAGCTTGCTCAAGGAGACCTCCTCTTTGTTCATGTGGTAGGTCATCCTAAACTTGTTGTAGAAGGAGGGCAAAGAGTGGAGGATTATGTCGATAGCCAAATCCTCATCAAACTTAACATTAAGTTTGAGAAGACGATCAACATACCTCTGCATTTTCTGCAAATGAGAGGTTAGGGATTCTCCACTCCCCATCTTAGCGGTGATCATGTTAGTAATGATCTCATAGCACTCTTGCCTTGCGCTCTGGTGATACCTGTCCAGCAAATCCTGATGCATTTCATACGGATACATGTCCTCATAGGACTTTTGGAGTTCGAGGTTCATGGTGGCCAGCATGATGCAGTGAACTTTCGTGGCATCATGCTCGTGGGCCTCAAAGGCGGGCAATTCTTCAGGAGTAGCAACATATGGGATGATCTTCTCAAGTTTTTCATCGAGGACATATTCTTTGTCCTCGTAGCGTGTGATCATGCGAATATACCTTATCCACTCATTGAAGTTTGAACCATCAAATGTCACTTTCTGACACAAGTTCATCAATGAGAATGACCCAAAAGCGTTGTTGTTATTGTTGTTTGCAGACATCTGAAAAAGGAAAGGAAAAAGTTTGATTAGAAATGAATCCCTAATTAAACACCCAAATGAGAAATTAGGGCTAGGATCCAACAACATTATTTACAACTTCGAAAGGGATGCCGTCCTCTAAAAGTAAATAATTTGAAGGTAAGTGAATGACGATTCACTAATTCTCACCATGAAAAACGAAAAGGCAATTTAGGTTCTAAATGTATTAAAAACTCCTAGATCTTTGAGATTCATTGAACTTTTCAATGGCATGTTTAAATCTCGATATGCATTTCAAATTTGCAACTGGGATACCGAGGATCGCAAACAAATTTGTGAATAACCATGCGAATCAACATGGTGCACTCAATGTCCCTATCACCTAATCAATGTGTCGGTAAACCATACACGCTCCATTGATCTATGACAAACATCGAGTCACCCTTCGCTACCAATGTCATCCCCAAATTGATGTGCCGGTTAACCACACGCTCTCCATCAACGTTTGACAAGGGTATGAAGTGTAATTCCATGGATTAGCATCATTTTCACATTTTACTCTAAAGTAACTGGGAATGGGAATTTGTAAAACATGTAGTTACTTTATATTTAACATTATATTTTTAATGAGGAGAGGGTTGCCCTATCCTACCAGTTCGGCAAACGACCTTCCACCAGTCAAGCAAGCGGTAGGTGTGAGTGTACACCCATTAAGCGCCATTTTATAGGCAGCAACCTTATACCCACCTTATAGACCGGCTTCGTGAATGAGGCCTACTAACGGTAAGACTAGCATTTAAGTTATACATATATATATATATATATATATATATATATATATATATATATATATATATATATATATATATATATATATATATGTATATTAATTAAGCTTGTAATTATATATAATAGTATAGGGTTGAATTTTTAAACTTGTAAAATTCTAAGGGTTTGAAATTTAAATTATTCAAAATTAAACTTTTAATTACAAAATTCAAATTTCAAAACTTGAGGGCAAGATTTTGAACTTTTCAAAACATAAGGGATCAAATTACAAATAATTCAAATCAGCCAATTAAATTCATAATTATCTATATTTGACCTAATCTTATTTTAGTCACTAGATAATTACCAAATAATTTAAAATAATCCATATTTATCATATAAACAACCAATATTCAAAATATTTGAGATTATCTATTATTTTGGCAAGGATAATCATTAATTTTAAGATAAAAATTGGATTTTAACTTCAAAAAATGAATTAGGCATTAAATCCAAGTCAAAACAGCAGCTAAACCCCGAAATACCCTCTGTCTGACGCTCGATCTCGCCGAGTCAGCTCTGAACTCGCCGTGTCCAGATACTGACTCGCCGAGTTGAGTCGGGCAGAGGCCAAAAACTCGATTTTTAGCAAACAAAACAGTTAAGCATCACATACAACTGAAACCAATCAAGGCTCTGATACCACTGATGGGTTTTATGCATAAGAAACATTCCTATGTGCTCATACAAACCCTAATGTTTGGATCTAGGTTTCTCTATTTAACATGCTTTGATTCCATGACTTACCAACCCTAATCTAGCATATTAATAACAAAACTAACATATAGAATCATATCTAGATTTTACCTCTTCAATTGTTGGCTGAGATCTTCTTCTCTTCTTCTCTTGAGCTTAGAGTCACAAATGCAACTCCTCTAATGGTTCACAAACCCCACAAGCAAGAAGGCAATATGAGAGAGGGTGAGAAAGGCTAGAAATCGGCCTAGGGTTCTCTTAGAATCAAGTGGTAGCTGAATTCACTGCCCTAGGGGTCATATTTATACTTACAGGTTACTAGGGTTTCAGTCTAAACCCTAATGGACAGCTTAGCCACCAAGCAGCCTAAGGAACCTTCTGGAATAAAGCCTTGGATGAAAATATGATGGATACCCATCATAATTTCGTTCCCCCCCTTAAGCCCATTAGGTTTCCTTAACCCAAAACTCAACTATCATACATTTGATAGTTTATACCCCTTTTATTCAATTAATCTCTTTTGGTCACCAAATTAATTCCTAATTAATTTATGACCAATACTAATTAAATAAATATGATTTCTCCTTTAATATGTTATTCTCATAATATATTAATAAATCATAATACTCTCTCTTTCTCCTCAAATTACCTTGTCAAGTTGCTTTGGACAAGGCAACCCAAAAGGACCATGCACAACCGGGTCAAGTACATACCAATTATAGTTACGGGCTTAGACACTATTCCAACAATTCACACCCTGTTTTGTGAAGATGGTGATTGTAAGAAATTGTATTCTCTAATTTGATTATGGTTACGGTATCCCTTTCCATAATTAGAATTGTGAGATTTGGCAATTAGTCTGAATTGTTTAGACACACATATGATCTATCTAAGGCAAAGGTGTATAAGTTTAAGAAGCTTAGATAAAGGATTATCAAAGCATTAGGTATAAGAAATATGAACTTAAGAAATTTAATAGGTATTGTTTTCTGGAAGTTAAGCTATTTTCTGAATACATGTCAAAGTTAGTGGGAGCATAAGTGCTATGCTTATATGACAATAATCATCATGATAGTGTGTGACAACTGTCAATTCAGGTCACTCTCGGACTCATGCATCTTTATAAAAAAAACCATTCATGCACAACATGCCATGGCCTAGTAGTATAGATTAGGTCAAAATCTTGCATAAATTAGGATCCAACTAAGACCCATGACTAATATACTTGACACTTACGATTCAAGTAAGTTGCTTAACTACAATAGGAAACGCCAATGCTATAATTAGAAAGAAACTTCAAACTTTGTTACAATTGAAAAAGGGTGTAAAACCCTTAAAATAAATTAAAAAATTCTAATTATATTTCAATATGATGGTGAATATCAAACAATATTCCAAAAACCCTAAAGAGCCAAAAAATCCAAATTTATAAATCTTAAAGCTTAAAAACCTTATAAAATTTGGGTATAAACTTCCTAATATCAAATTTTTATTAATGAAATTATGGATTATATCAATGAAATAGAAATTTAAATTATTATACATTCATCATAATTTATTAGATAAAAACAAGATCTTTAAATAAATAGAGAATTACATAAAGAATCATTTTTATAAAAATTATGGTTTTATAAAAATTGAAGAGGGAAATTATTTAATTTGAATTAGGAGAGAAAGGGCACTTTAATACCCTCAAAAGTCCGGCACCCCCTCTCCCCCATGCTTTCATCTTCCCACAAATTCAATCATTAAACTCAAACCCTCGCTCTTCCACTTCTCTCTTCAATTTCTCTCACACTCCACCCATCTAACACTCAAGCTCTCTTCCTCTCTCTCTAATTCACGAAAATCCTCTATTCTCTGCCATAATTTTGAAATTGAGAAGGCCTTGAAGTGTTCTTGCTTCTCTCAAGATCAAAACCAAGGTAAACAACACAATCCTCCCTCATAGTTTCATGATTTTACTTCCTCTTCTTCATGGTTCTTCTCTACTCTTCGGATTCTATGCCCTTCTATGGCTAGAAATCCTTACTTTTTCCCTTGTGGTTTGTAGATTCTCACCATAACACGATGCATGTGTTTGAGATGGTGAAAATCTGGGATCAAACACATGCAAGGAGTGAAAAAGATGCACATGTGTTCATGTGACTTCAAAACCGAGTATTACATCTTCTTCTCCATTTCTTTTGTGTTATTGCATGACCAAAAGTATTTAAACCATTTCTAGTAC
Source organism: Lactuca sativa (assembly GCF_002870075.4). Lineage (NCBI taxonomy): Eukaryota > Viridiplantae > Streptophyta > Magnoliopsida > Asterales > Asteraceae > Lactuca > Lactuca sativa. The sequence continues at coordinate 302,038,156 of NC_056630.2, read as the reverse complement.
ATCTTGGATGCTCATTCACTCTATGCATGTGCTAGAAATCGGACCTTAACAGAAGCATGCATGTTGTTCTTGTTGAAATGCCCTAAGAATGCACTCAAAGCAAACAGGGAAGACATGCAATCTGCCAGACTACTTTGTTCAGCTTTGAACGGCCATAACTCGGTCATTACTTATCCAAATCCTGATATTCTTTTTGTATTGGATAGTGCCACGAGTTAACTTTCAAACCCAACTGGTCTCACTGTAAAATATTAAATATCGGACTTTTGACCATTTTTACAAAATGGTTGTGCAAACAGCTCTTTTTCTGTGATCACCATTTTTGCCTTGCGTGATCAGTGGCCTTAAACCCAACCATAAATCCGGGGGAAAATAATTTAGAAAATTAACATGTCCAGTGAATGATGGCTGAAATTTCATGAACTTTAACCACATTCATGTGATAATCTGTAAAATACCAAGAGCTTTTATCATTTATTTGATTTATTAAAATTATTGCAAGAAAACAAGGGCATAAATCACATAAAATACTTCCAGAAGTCTATAAATCCGGAATAAATTCATGGATGACCCCTATGGTGAATAATGACCCCTCATTAAAGTTTTTCGATTTTTGTTGCGGTTTGGTATGATTTCCGATTTTCTTTTTGTTTGGGTATAATAAATCACAAAACCACTTAAGAGAGTGTAAAAATTGTATCTAACAATTTCGCAGCCCTTATCTGTAGTGGGTGACTTATAAATATAATTTCAAAATTTTCATCATGCCTTACTGTTTTTCCCAATTTTTGGTAATTATAATGGCCTAAAAATAGGAAAACTAGTTATGATTATCCAAAATTCATGAACATTTACCAGAACATCATGTTGTACAGTAGGAGGTTACATAAAAATTTTGATGATTTTTCTCTACTTTAAACTATTTTTATCCTATTTTCTAAAGTTAAATACACTTAAATACACCTAAATACACATAAATACCCAAAACCGGATTATACAATATAAAAACCACTTTTGGTATTTTTCCCAGATTAATTAACTGTAAATGATGTTACAAAAATTTTTGGTAATTTATTTTAACTGTTTAATATTTATTCTTCAATTAATGATTATTTAAAGGAGTAAAACAAGGAAAAATAGAAATACCCACTGAAAAATATCTTTTATTTTTTTTTTCCAGCCTAGCTATGTATAATAACAGTTAAATAAAATGTTTGCGTAATTTTGGAAACTGTTTTCAATTTATTTCAATTTTTATTGGAATAAATGCTCAAAAATCATAAAATATAATTAAACAGCTTGGAAATCCATTTTTATATTTTTCCCAGCTTAGTATTGTGTAATAACAGTTAAATAAAAAGTTTGAGAATTTTTATCCTTTGAATGCCATTTTTCGTGAATTTATGTTGTTATAAAGACTTAAAAATTTGAAAAAGTGTAACCCATTAATATAAAATCCAATACTAAAACATAAATTGGCATTTCACTATATGTAGAGTTTAGTATATTAGCATTAGATTTCAACATGGAAACTCACTAGTGTGTGTTTGATGTCGTAGGATCCCGGTAGTAAGACGTTAGTGCATCCCGAGGCACTACTTGTACCTACACGAAACATTGTGAGTATTCACGCACTCCCCTATTTTCAGTTTTTATGTTTTGGGGTGGAAAAGCATGTCCAGAAAATCTATTATTTGCATGTTGTATTTAAATTGATTTGTATCAAACATGATTGCTATTGTATTGCTATGTCTCTCTATGTTTGTCTATGCAACACAGAACATGAGAACTTATCGTACTAAGGCCCTTCCCTTATCTCTAACCATTAACTCTTTGAGCTAATGGTCATTATGGATAGCGCTATTAGGAATTGACAACTCCTCACTCGCCCTATTGCTAGAGTGCATGATACCATATTCATCTATGGAACGATAAGCATAGATCTCGATAGGGCTTCAGTCATAGGTTTGGTTGAGACTCATTGTTTGCTCATACACATACAAACTCGTTTCTCGTTATAGCAATAAACTTGTATTCATTAATAGCAATCAACTTTGTTTCTCATTAAAGCAATGTACTTGTATTTACGAAAAGCCTTATTTCAAGCTCGATTTATAAACTTGTGAACTCACCAACTATTTTCATAGTTGACGCTCGTCTTACATGCTTGTTTAGGAATTAATTAGTAAGTTGATATAAAGATTCATCATCATAGAGCATGTTGCATCGTGTGGAAGTTATTTATGAAGTTATCTTTGAACAGTGTTATTTTGGAAAAACTTGTATTTTGTTTCTTTTGAAGCTATGGGTTGTAAACTTTTAAATACTGCTATGGTGATGTATCTTTATCTTTTGCAGTGAAACCGTTATCGCTGTCATATCTTGCGTTTCCGCTTTAGTGGGGTGTGACAAAAGTGGTATCTGAGCTAAAGTTATAGAGAACATCGGTTTTTCTTTAAGAAAACACAACCTATAACTAAAACTTACAAAGAAATTCTTTTACATCAAACATATTACTAGTATAATTAGGTCGGGAGTTGTATCATTGGACCTCGATTAAACATAGCCTGATCACCTATATTTAATTAAGGAAAGATTTATACAAAGCCGAAGCTAATTATAATGGGAATATGTTCAACCAAAATATTTGAGAAAACTTTATTTCAAAAATTCAAAATGGTTAATTTTGGTGTGTGTAAGCATTGCATATTATAGGCATACATTGTCATTTATTTCATATCTCATTGAAATTATATCTCAGTCCACTATGTCAACATCGTCATCTTCCCGTGCTACCGCCTCAGCCGATGAGTTCGGCTACGTCACTATTATCCCTCGACGTAATCCCCCCGCCTCGGTAGAAGAAGACCCATCGGAGGACACGAAAGATACAGGGAACTCGGTGGAGATTAGCAATGACAACGCCTCGAGTCGACGACGTGAGGCATCGCCTTCATCGGTGTTGCCACAACCACCGCTTTATGGGCTTCTCATTTGGAGGACGGCGAGGAAGAGTGTTCCCATTCCAGGAAGGATAGCCACTAGCACAGCAGGACTTGGTACGGCAGGACCTAGCGGGGTAGGACCTAGCGTTGCAGGACCGAGAGCACCGCCACCACAGCGAGTCATAGGGATACCTGTCAGGCAGCCAGGTATGACCCCGGAGGAGTCTCGGAGAATGCATTCGATGGCAGCGGATCTACGTCACAGTCTCGCTGTGATAGCCGGGCATCAGGAGGTATTGAACGAAGTGATGGCAGGGATGGAAATCCTGTTTCAGCATTCGATGGAGGCTACTAACACTGCTAGTGGTGCTAGACGAGAGGCAGGTCATGCGATGACAACATATTATGTGCTTGGTGGGCTATTACTAATTGTCGTGTTGATGTTTCTTGTTGGGATAGTGATTGGCTTTTGGTTCTGATTTCAGTATTTTATTTTATTTTGTCATGAAATGAAAACCCATGTTGGGTGTCTTTTGGGAAAAACATTTAAAACTTTATTTTGGGATTGATGTATTGGTTTGGTTTTAAGATTATTTCAAATGGTAATGAAAATTTTTATTTTATGTTTGAAAACTTTTACTATGAGGTCAAACCCTACAATTTATTTGGTAAATGGTTGAATAAAAAGATTTTTCTTTTCTTTTCTTTCCAAAATCTATATGCCTAGTTTTAGTGCAAACCAATGATTTGACAACACTTACGGTTTTCAAAATAGTAGTGAACTACATATTATACATTATTTTATGTATTTATACGTATTTCTTCTCCTGTGTCATAGAACCATGGCAGGAAGGCCTAGTCGCGGGCGCCCACATAACGAAACACCCGATGTTGCTCAAGTTGTAGCACAACAGCTCATGGAAGCAATCCCAAACATTGTTACTCAAGTAACTGCAGGACTTAATGCTAACCAAGGAAGTAGTGGAGGAAACCGGGGAAACAATGAAAGAGAATGCAACTACAAGTCCTTTATGGCTTGTAAACCTAAGGAGTTCCACGGAAAGGAAGGTGCGGTCGGGTTGCTGAAATGGATTGACAGCATGGAGTTGGTCCTTCACATTAGCAAATGCCTCGAGCGCAACAAAGTTGAGTATGCAACTTGCCTACTCCAAGATAGGGCATTGACCTGGTGGAATACTCTAGTGCAAACCCGAGGCCGTGCAACAGCATATCAGCTAACTTGGGAAGACCTAAAGAAGCTGCTGATAGAGGAGTATTGTCCCAAGGATGAAATTCAGAAGCTTGAATCTGAATTCTGGAACCATTCTATGGTTGGAACACAGATAGAGAAGTACACAGTCCGATTTCATGAACTAGCAAAACTAGTACCTTAGATGGTTACTCCTGAGGAGAAACGGATAGATCGGTACATCTGGGGTCTGGCACCAGAGATTCGGGGAATGGTTACCTCAACAAACCAAACTACTATTCAGAGTGCAGTAAGTCTAGCAAATCGACTAACCAATGATGTGATAAGGATGGGAGAATCGACAAAGGAAAACTCTAGTAGCAAGAGGAAGCCAACAGATCAGGGAGAGAAGAAGTATGGAGGCAAGTTAGGGTGGAAGCAGAAAGTCTCAAGAAACTTTATGGTAAAAGCCTAGGAGTAAGAACCAGTGAAAACTCAGGAACAAGAAGTCATGGAAGTGCAGAAGCGAAAGCAGTACTCAGGACCGCTTCCGAAGTGCAATAAGTGTAACTCCCATCACAAGCGAGCTTGTCCAGTGTGCCAAAACTGTAAACAAACAGGCCATTACTCGAAGTATTGTAAGCTGAATAGGGAGGGAAAAAGGGCATGCTACGAGTGCGGGAGTACTGATCATCTCCGTAGAGCATGTCCTAAACTGAACAAAGGGCCTGGTAGCAATGGACAAGGCCAAGCCAGGCAAAACATCCAAGGAAATCAAGTTGGACGGCCAAGAGGTGTAGCCTTTGTGATTGGTGCAGAAGAAGCTTGTCAGAACCCTGAAGTGATAACAGGTACGTTTCTCCTGGACAACCATCTTGCATCAGTAACATTCGATGCGGGAGCAGATAGGAGTTTTGTTTCTTTAGCATTTAGACCGTTAATTGGCTTGAAATCGAAAAAGATGAGGAATGCTTATGCTATTGAACACGTTGATGGGTATGAAATTAGGGCTAATGATATAATTCCTGGTTGTACTCTGAATTTAGCTGATAAACTATTTAGCATTGACCTAATTCCTATAGAGCTAGGTAGTTTTGATGTGATAGTAGGAATGGATTGGTTATCCAAAAATAGAGCAGACATTGGTTGTTACGATAAAGTCATTAGAGTGACTCTCCCTAATGGAGAAACCCTTATCATACACGGTGAGAAGCCAGCAAGAAGTTTAAACATAGTATCAAGTATGAAGATTCAGAAGTACCTGAAGAAGAATTGTATTGCATTCATGGCCCACGTGCTAGAAAGGGAACCTGAAGCTAAGCAACTCAATGAGATTCCATTGGTTCAAAACTATCCCGAGGTGTTTCCGTAGGAATTGCCCGGTCTACCCCCTCACAGACAGGTCGAATTTCGGATAGACTTAATTCCCGGAGCGGCACCGGTAGCAAAAGCACCATATCACCTTGCACCATCCGAGATGCAAGAACTATCCGGACAACTTCAAGAACTTCTAGACAAAGGGTTTATTCGACCAAGTTCTTCACCTTGGGGAGCCCCAGTGTTATTCGTCAAAAAGAAAGATGGTTCGTTCCGAATGTGCATTGATTACAGAGAACTGAACAAGTTGACAATCAAGAATCGATATCCCCTCGAATAGATGACTTGTTCGATCAGTTGCAGGGCGCTTCCTACTTCTCAAAAATCGACCTTCGGTCAGGGTATCATCAACTAAGAATTCGCAAAGGGGACATTCACAAAACAGCATTTAGAACCCGTTATGGACATTATGAGTTCTTTGTTATGCCTTTTGGACTAACGAACGCACCCGCTGTTTTCATGGATTTGATGAATAGGGTTTGTAAACCATACCTAGAAATTTTTTTTATTGTATTTATCGATGACATACTTGTTTACTCGCAAACCAAAGAAGATCACAATAGACATCTAAAGCTAGTGTTGGAGCTGTTGAAGGAGCAGAAATTGTATGCCAAGTTCACTAATTGTGAATTTTGGATTCATGAAGTACATTTTCTTGGTCATGTGATCGGCGAAAGAGGAATTCATGTAGATCCAGCTAAGATTGAGGCAATCAAGAAATGGGAAGCCCCCAAAACCCCGACAGAAATACGACAGTTCTTAGGATTAGCTGGGTACTACAGACGCTTCATTGAGAATTTCTCTAGGATTGCTCAACCATTAACATCTTTGACCCAAAAGGATAGAAAATTTCTCTGGGAAGAGAAACACGAAGAGGCGTTTCAAATCCTGAAAAACAAGCTGTGCAATGCGCCAATTCTGGCTTTACCAGAAGGATCTGACAACTTTGTGGTGTATTGTGATGCGTCTCATCAAGGATTAGGATGTGTGTTAATGCAAAAAGATAAGGTCATTGCGTATGCTTCCAGACAACTCAAACCGCATGAGAGAATTATACCACCCATGATCTAGAACTAGGAGCAATAGTTTTCGCTTTTAAGATATGGAGACATTATTTGTACGGAACCAAGTGCACCATCTATATCGATCACAAAAGCCTTTAGTATATCCTAGATCAGAAAATGTTAAACATGCGGCAGAGGAGATGGGTAGAGTTGTTTAGTGATTATGATTGTGAAAAACGATATCACCCAGGAAAGGCTAATGTAGTAGCCGACGCTCTTAGTAGGAAAGAAAGAGTGAAACCTTCCCGTGTGAGAGCTTTGGGAATGGTAATTCAGACAAGCTTGAAATCTCAAATCATTGATGCCCAGGAGAAAGCGTTATTCAAGGAAAATATTCCAGGCGAGACCTTACATGCTTTGGAAGGGAGATTTGAAATCAAACCTGACGGAGTTCGTTATTTTAAGGACAGGGTCTGGATTCCAAGGGTTAACAATCAGAGAGACATGGTACTAGAGGAGTCTCATCGATCTAAATACTCAATCCACCCTGGAGCGGATAAGATGTACAAGGATCTTAAAGAGTACTATTGGTGGCCTGGAATAAAAAGGGATATTGCCTTATATGTTGGCAAGTGTTTAACTTGCTCAATAGTCAAAGCTGAACATCAAAAACCATCCGGCTTGTTGCAACAGCCTGAAATTCCCTAATGGAAATGGGAGCAAATATCTATGGATTTCATTACCAAACTTCCCAGAACTGCTAAAGGTCATGACTCAATTTGGGTTATAATGGATCGACTGACAAAATCTGCTCACTTTCTCCCCATTCGGGAAGATTTCAAGATGGAAAATTTGGCCCAAATCTACATCCAAAAAATTGTTTCTCTGCATGGTGTACCCCTATCTATCATTTCTGATAGAGATAGTCGTTTTACATCATGATTTTGGTGGATGTTGCAGAAGGCACTAGGAACCAAGATAGATTTGAGCACAGCTTACCACCCTCAGACAAATGGGCTAACAGAGAGAACAATACAAACATTGGAAGACATGCTACGAGCGTGTGTCATTGAGTTCAAAGGAAATTGGGATACTAATTTGCCTCTAATTGAGTTTTCCTACAATAACAGTTATCACACGAGTATCCAATGTGCTCCATATGAAGCATTGTATGGGCGCAAGTGCCGTTCGCCCTTATGCTGGACAGAAATCGGAGACAGACAGTTGACTAGACTCGAACTTATCCAGGAAACATCTGACAAGATTTCTATCATCAAGGATAGGCTTAAAGCTGCCAGAGATCGTCAGAAAAGTTATGCGGATAATCGTCGAAAACCATTAGAATTCCAAGTAGGAGACAAGGTACTTTTAAAAGTGTCGCCTTGGAAAGGGCTTGTTCGTTTTGGTAAGAAAGGAAAACTAAGCCCGAGATATGTGGGAACCTTTGAAATCATTGAAAGGATTGGTTCGGTAGCGTATAAACTCCAATTACCCCAAGAGTTAAGCGCCATTCATGACACATTCCACGTTTCCAATCTTAAGAAATGTCTAGTCGACGAAGCATTGATAGTACCCCTGAAGGAAATTAAGATCAATGATAAGATAAACTTTGTTGAAGAACCGATAGAAATCCTTGATAGGGAGGTAAAACAACTTAAGCGGAGTAAGATTCCGATTGTGAAAATTCGATGGAACTCAAAACGCGGGCCGGAGTACACCTGGGAGCGTGAGGACTTCATGAAGGAAAAGTATCCACAACTTTTCACATGCGATGACAAGCGATGACATAGAATGAATTTCGGGACAAAATTCTTTTTAAGTGGGGGATACTGTGACAACTGTCAATTCAGGTCATTCTCGGACTCATGCATCTTTATAAAAAAAACCATTCATGCACAACATGCCATGGCCTAGTAGTAAAGATTAGGTCAAAATCTTGCATAAACTAGGATCCAACTAAGACCTAGGACTAATATACTTGACACCTACGATTCTAGTAAGTTGCTTAACAACAATAGGAAATGCCAATGCTATAATTAGAATGAAACTTCAAACTTTGTTACAATTGAAAAAGGGTGTAAAACCCTAAAAATAAATTAAAATATTCTAATTATATTTCAATATGTTGGTGAATATCAAACAATATTCCAAAAACCCTAAAGAGCCAAAAAATCCAAATTTATAAATCTTAATGCTTAAAAACCTTATAAAATTTGGCTATAAACTTCCTAATATCAAATTTTTATTAATGAAATTATGGATTATATCAATGAAATAGAAATTTAAATTATTATACATTCATCATAATTTATTAGATAAAAACAAGATCTTTAAATAAATAGAGAATTACATAAAGAATCATTTTTATAAAAATTATGGTTTTATAAAAATTGAAGAGGGAAATTATTTAATTTGAATTAGGAGAGAGAGGGAACTTTAATACCCTCAAAAATCCGGCACCCCCTCTCCCCCATGCTTTCATCTTCCCACGAATTCAATCATTAAACTCAAACCCTCACTCTTCCACTTCTCTCTTCACTTTCTCTCACACTCCACCAATCTAACACTCAAGCTCTCTTCCTCTCTCTCTAACTCACGAAAATCCTCCATTCTCTGCCATAATTTTGAAATTGAGAAGGCCTTGAATTGTTCTTGCTTCTCTCAAGATCAAAACCAAGGTAAACAACACAATCCTCCCTCATAGTTTCATGATTTTACTTCCTCTACTTTATGGTTCTTCTCTACTCTTTGGATTCTATGCCCTTCTATGTCTAGAAATCCTTACTTTTTCCCTTGTGGTTTGTAGATTCTCACCATAACACGATGCATGTGTTTGAGATGGTGAAAATCCGGGATCTAACCCATGCAAGGAGTGAAAAAGATGCACATGTGTTCATGTGACTTCAAAACCGAGTATTACATCTTCTTCTCCATTTCTTTTGTGTTCTTGCATGAACAAAAGCATTTAAACCATTTCTAGTACATCTTGGATGCTCATTCACTCCATGCATGTGCTAGAAATCGGACCTTAATAGAAGCATGCATGTTGTTCTTGTCGAAATGCCCTAAGAATGCACTCAAAGCAAACAGAGAAGACATGCAATCTACCAGACTACTTTGTTCAGCTTTGAACGGCCATAACTCGGTCATTACTTAACCAAATCCTGATATTCTTTTTGTATTGGATAGTTCCACGAGTTAACTTTCAAACCCAACTGGTCTCACTGTAAAATATTAAATATCGGATTTTTGACAATTTTTACAAAATGGTTGTGCGAACAGCTCTTTTTCTGTGATCACCATTTTTGCCTTGCGTGATCAGTGGCCTTAAACCCAACCATAAATATAGGGAAGAATAATTTAGAAACTTAACATATCCAATGAATGATGGCTAAAATTTCGTGAACTTTAGCCACATTTACATCTCATGCACTATCATGTGCAACATTTCTTAACTTGTTTGGGTTCAATACCCCTATTTCCCCTTCTGAATAAATTTTGAACAGTTTTCCTTTTGAAAGCCCTCATATTCATGTGATAATCTGTAAAATACCAAGAGCTTTTATCATTTATTTGATTTATTAAAATTATTGCAAGATAACAAGGGCATAAATCACATAAAATTCATGGATGACCCCTATGGTGAATAATGACCCCTCATTAAATTTCGTCAATTTTTGTTGCTTTTTGGTATGATTTCCGATTTTCTTTTTGTTTGGGTATAATAAATCACAAAACCACTTTAGAGAGTGTGAAAATTGTATCTAACAAGTTTCACAGCCCTTACCAGTGGTGGGTTATTCAGAAAAATAATTTCAAAATTTTTCATCATGCGTTACTATTTTTCCCAATTTTTGGTAATTATAATGGCCTAAAAATAGGAAAAATAGTTCTGATTATCCAAAATTCATGAGCATTTACCAGAACATCATGCTATACAGTAGGAGGTTACATAAAAATTTTGATGATTTTTCTTTACTTTAAACTATTTTTCTCCTATTTTCTAAAGTTAAATACACATAAATACCCAAAACCGAATTATACAATATGAAAACCACTTTTGGTATTTTTCCCAGCTTAATTACACTGTAAATGATGTTACAAAAATTTTTGGTAATTTATTTTAACTGTTTAATATTTATTCTTCAATTAATGATTATTTAAAGGAGTAAAACAAGGAAAAATAGAAATACCCACTGAAAAATATCTTTTATATTTTTTCCAGCCTAGCTATGTATAATAACAGTTAAATAAAATGTTTGCGTAATTTTGGAAATTGTTTTCAATTTATTTCAATTTTTATTGGAATAAATGCTCAAAAATCATAAAATATAATTAAACAGCTTGGAAATCCATTTTTATATTTTTCCCAGCTTAGTATTGTGTAATAACAGTTAAATAAAAAGTTTGAGAATTTTTATCCTTTGAATGCCATTTTTCGTGAATTTATGTTGTTATAAAGACTTAAAAATTTGAAAAAGTGTAACCAATTAATATAAAATCCAATACTAAAACATAAAGGCATTTCACTATATGTAGAGTTTAGTATAGTAGCATTAGATTTCGACATGGAAACTCACTAGTGTGTGTTGGATGTCGTAGGCTCCCGGTAGTAAGACGTTGGTGCATCCCGAGGCATTACTTGTACCTACACGAAACATTATGAGTATTCACGCACTCCCCTATTTTCAGTTTTTATGTTTTGGGGTGGAAAAGCATGTCCAGAAAATATATTATTTGCATGTTGTATTTAAATTGATTTGTATCAAACATGATTGCTATTGTATTGCTATGTCTCTCTATGTTTATCTATGCAACACGGAACATGAGAACTTATCGTACTAAGGCCCTTCCCTTATCTCTAACCATTAACTCTTTGAGCTAATGGTCATTATGGATAGCGCTATTAGGAATTGACAACTCTTCCCTCGCCCTATTGCTGGAGTGCATGATACCATATTCATCTATGTAACGATAAGCATTGATCTCGATAAGGCTTCAGTCATAGGTTTGGATGAGACTCATTGTTTGCTCATACACATACAAACTCGTTTCTCGTTATAGCAATAAACTTGTATTCATTAATACCAATCAACTTTGTTTCTAATTAAAGCAATGTACTTGTATTTATGAAAAAGCCTTATTTCAAGCTCGATTTATAAACTTGTGAACTCACCAACTATTTTCATAGTTGACGCTCGTTTTACATGCTTTTTCAGGAATTAATAAGTAAGTGGATATAAAGATTCATCATCATAGAGCATGCTGCATCATGTTGAAGTTATTTATGAAGTTATCTTTGAACAGTGTTATTTTGGAAAAACTTATATTTTGTTTCTTTTGAAGCTATGGGTTGTAAACTTTTAAATACTGCTATGGTGATGTATCTTTATCTTTTGCAGTGAAACCGTTATCGCTGTCATATCTTGCGTTTCCGCTTTAGCGGGGTGTAACATAGTGGGAGCATAAATGTTGTGCTTGTATGATTATTAAGGAAAGTATTGCAAGTTAGCAATATTAATTATTGAAAACAAGAGTTATACTTTGCAATGTCGTAAGGGTTGGATAGTTGTTTTGCTATAATTAAGGGAGAGAATATTATGCCTCATTTCAAATCTGAAGGCTTAGGTTGTGGAATGTTAATAAATTTAGTCAAGGATACATAGTGTGTTCTCAAAATTTCGATTATGATTATGGCATCCCTCTTCATAGTTCGAATTATGAGAACGTGACACATTAAATATTATGGCAGAAGATTGATAAAGTATCAGATCCTTATGTAAGACATTATGCATCGTGTCCCATACGTTTCAGGTAAAGGATCGATTGCCGATGCTATAAAATTTGACCATTCTAAAGTTTTCCAAATGTCTAGCGCATTAAGAGGGAAAAAGGACAAGAATCAGTTTTTGACTAAGAGAATTAAACAACTATCAAAGGACGATCCAAAGCTCGCTGAGGATTGGTCGCTTGTGAGTAGTTGGAAGTATGGTATTGGATGGACCATATCATCATTGTTATGAATAGATAAGATTCTATTAAGAATGAGTTGTCATATGGCAGAATATGGAAATGTTTCCATATTGGGAGTTGGATATTGAGAATCTATGTCTAGATTAGAAACTTTTATGCAAGAAGGATGTTCAAAGGAATGTACTTTGAGTGAGAGACATCATATGTATAGAATTGTTTCTGATAGAAATTGGCCAAGTCTTGATGATTTTGAGCTATAACTCTATGAAGGAATCATTGCATAAAATGTTAGAATCTAACATAAGTAACAAGAATTTGATATTCTTATACTTATGATAAGGATTGGGAGTTGTGAAATGAGTATGATTGGAAATGTGTTCATTTGATCTATTTCAAAAAGTAAGGACCGTAGGTAAATATTGTGTGCATGTTGAGAGCATCAGACAAGTGTAGTAATAATTCAAGTAAGAAGTTGATTACCCGAAACAACAAATAATGAGTAATCAATATGGTGATGAAAAAAAGGTGTTTTATTGATACCCAGAGTTTGGGGCCTTATGGAATTAGTATTATTCTTGTGTTTCACTTTGCATGTTTTGACTTCCTAAATAATTAAATTGTTTCAGAAGAATCAAATTATTCGAATAGTCCACTGTCGGTCATATGTTGGAAGTAGGTATGAATGAAGACTGTCGTGAATTGGTGTGTGGATTTTCTAAAGTGTATTAGTAATAAGAAAATGTTTGCTACAACGTTCATGAGTGCTTATGAATGTGATTTGAGCATTGGATTAAACCCACGCTCACTTGGATCACTTCACGAGTGATTGGTGAGACGATAATATCTTATATTCTTGATACCGAGATGTGTGAGTTGTATCTTGCGAGTCGGTTACACATTGATAATATGTAAACGCACCAGTAACTTGGTGTCATAAAACATATTGTTGTGTGTGATTCGGTGATTGAGTGCAAGCAAGAATTGAATCAAAGTTTATCCGTTCCTTTTATCCAAAGTGGGATAAAAGCGATATCTGTGGGCCCCTCGAGGATTTAGTGATGGCACATAAGCTCTTGGCCAATCCGAGACTAGTTTGATGTCTTCAATTGTAGTCTGTTGTCAGTCGTTATAAATCGGAAGTCGGGAAATAGTATAGAGAGAATGATTAAAATTCATGTCTCACATCTATACGATATCTAGAATGGAGGAATATATGATCCCTTATCTAAAGGATACACGTATCTGATAAGATTAGAGTTGACAGCGGCTTTTGAAAGCTACGATTTTAGATCAGGATCTGAAGTCATACGTAGAATAGTTATTAGACTTATCCAAATGGGAGACTGTTGGATTACTGTCTAAGTCCATAACTATTTTGGTATGTACTTGACCCGATGGTGCATTGTCCTTTTTGGTTGCATTGACCAAAGAAACTTGATAGGATGAATTATGGAGAGAGAGAGGATTAATTATGATTTATTAATATATTATGAGAATAATATATTAAAGGATAAATCATATTGTTTAATTAATATTACTCAAGAATTGATGAGAATTAACTTTGTAGCTAAAAGACATTAATTAAATAAAGGGGACTAGAACTGTTAATTGTGTGATAGTTGAATATTGGGCTAATGGAGTCCATAGAGGATGGAGTGGACGAATTCTATAGGGAAACCCATTACAAATTGTCTAAGGCCTCTAAGGAGGGAGTCCATGGGTTGCTTAGGGCCTAAGCAGTCAAATTAGGGTTTCCTTGTTAGATAACCCTAAAAGCCTCACTATTTAAGGAACCCTAGGGCACCAAAAACGTGACCAACTGATTCCTTAGGGTTTCTACACGTATTTGGGTGCCTCCTCTCTTCTCATTCTTCATCCTCTTGCTCTTGGTGTTTGTGAGCCATTAGAGGAGTGACACTTGTGACTCTAAGTTTTCTAAAGCCATCACAAGGAGGATTTGAGATTGTTATTGCTACATAACAATCAAGGTAAGACCTAAAACCCATTAGTATGTTAATATTGATTATCACATGCTAGATCTAGGGTTTAAAGTCTTGGATGAATTGCATGTACAATAGAGAAACCTAGATCCATGCATTAGGGTTTGCATGAGCACATAAGATGTTCTTATGGCTAAAAACCATCACCATCATCTCAATGATCCCCTCCTTGATCGACCTGAAGATAACTGGTGTCGCCTCAAGGATAACCCTCGTGATTTCGGATGCAATGAACTCACGCAACCCATCATCCACATGCTTTGATCCTGCCCCCGAGCCCGATCCTGACCTAGATCCTGAACCTCCCGCTCCATGTCGCATGACCACCATTCTGAAAAATAAACATACAAATGTTAGGGTCACATATACTTTTAGAGGTCTCCCACACTTTCAAAGATCCCCGGTTCCATCTAGGCCCTCATTGATTCGTGTACGGATCCTCTGCTTTCAGTAGTACGGGCCCATACTACCTTCCACATCTATCCGTACTTTCCTCAAGGATTACTTCGACTTCACCAAGTCCCTTTTACTGATACCCTTTCCACTGACCTCATCCTAGGCTTCCCTAGGACATTCCTCAACCTACTCTCCGCCATCAGCTGCACTAGGAGTCCCCACCACCTCCCCTAACAAGCTTGCGGATACTGTTACATATATGCTCCTTAGTTAGTTGGAGCTAGCCAGAACCCCCATAGCACAAAGCAAGCATCATTCGTGCGTTGAGTAACCAAACTAGGCATAGCCTATACAGGTCATCCTACTGCCGACTAAACAGTCCTAGCGTACAACTCATACAATAGGCACATAAGGCATCTTTCCTAGATCCTTAGCCCTAACTAGCATGCAATTTTCAGAATCATATATTAGGCACACAAGGCATCTTCCTAGATCCTTAGTCCTATTCTAGCATGCAGTTCTATGAATCAAACCATATAACATAACATAGTAAGTATGGGTATCTTGGGGAAAACTTACTTGAGCCCAGCCGTTCGCACGCATCACACACTTTGTCTTTTTTAAAATTTCTCAATTTAGATTTTGGAAAACCATTTTCCTTGTAAAAATCATTTAGTCCCTCGGTTTGAGTCCAGACACCCCCAAGGGTGTGTCTGAATCCCTCAAACCAGGGCTCTGATACCAACTTGTAACGACCCAATTTCCAAGGCCAAAATATTCATTTTTGAATTAACACATTTAATAAACATTTTACCAAAACATTGTCAATAAAACATTCCATTACAAAATCATATTGTTGTGTCTCAAATCATAACATCAGAAGTAATGAAAATCAGAGTACAGTCCCAAGAATTGCTTGCGGAAATCATGAGTGTGTGTGATGTGCTGCTACACTGCCGACTCCTTCCCCTTCGACGAAGAGATACCTGAAACCAAAACCAAAACCAAAACTGTAAGCACAAAGCTTAGTGAGTTCCCCCATCATACCACATACCATACAATATCGTCGGTATCTTTCAACCCGTAACCTTCATCGATATCTTTCAACCAGTAACCATCATTGGTATCTTTAAACCGGTAACCAACATCGGTATCTTTCAACCTGTATCCGTCATTGGTATCTTTCAACTGGTAACTGGGGACTATTACACCCCCTACCGCTAGCATACAGTCAACAGAGATAAGCATACAGTCAGGCATATCCAGGTGCTGACCTACCCTTGGGTCCTAAGGACCACTGTTAGGGAAACTAATCCCTTCTATACACATAACATATCATCCGGATAAATCTCATAACCAACACATAACCAGACCAAGATAATTATCACAAAGACCATTATCTTCTAAATACCCCTTTTTGGTAGGTTGGCGTTGGGGCCTTAGACCCACCTCTACTGGAAGGTAACTCACCTCAATGTCGTGTAGTGTTTGACTTATCCTCGGCGTACAAATTGGCTCCTTACGACTCCTCGATCCCTACATGACAACCTTCAAGTCAACACACAACAGGTACAACCCTAACCAGGATTAGTCC
Organism: Lactuca sativa; assembly: GCF_002870075.4. NCBI lineage: Eukaryota > Viridiplantae > Streptophyta > Magnoliopsida > Asterales > Asteraceae > Lactuca > Lactuca sativa. The sequence continues at coordinate 302,021,678 of NC_056630.2, read as the reverse complement.
AAGTCCAGTCAAAGTCAACTTCAAGTTGACCCGACTCGCCGAGTTTGGCCATCAACTCGCTGAGTCCCTCACCCTTTACTTGTCCTTATCCACGTCTCGACTCGTCGAGTTTGGCATCGACTCGACGATTTTCTTACTTATATGAACACCGCATGAAACTCATTCGACTCGCCGAGTTGTACAAACACTCGTCAAGTCCACCTTCATCCGATGAACAAGTCCTGTCCTCGACTCGCCGAGTTGTATGAACAACTCGTCGAGTTCATCTTCAATCTTTAGGAGATTGCCTTGGACTCGCCGAGTCTATTCTAGTACTCGTCGATTACCACGAACTCCAGGTCTAAAATCATATCTAAAGCATTGGGTCACTCTTTCTATCCGGTTACAACCTTTCTAACACTCAACTGGGTTCCTTTGACCCTCAACAAATATGGGACTCAAGCCTCGGACTCGTCGAGTCCCAGGGATGGACTCGCCGAGTCGGTCACATCCACACTCTAAATCATTGACTTCTAACGTACAAACTTTGATCAAAAGATAGATCCAAGGTTCTACAATCGATCTAGCATGTAAAGTTACAAAATTTACGTGCTTGCATAAGACTTTGAGCTCAAAAAGACATAAAACAAGCTCCTAAGATGCATGGGACCTTTAATGGGTGCAAAAGCAACCCAAATCTACCTAGTGACCCCTTTAATGTCGTGATTCAGAAGCTTTAACCCCCAACCATGTTTGCAAACATGGTTGGCCACCAAAAATGGCTTATAAAAGCCCTACACCCCCCAAAGAGGGATCTAACAAGTGAGTGAGCAAGTTAATAGATTTTTACCTTCAATGAACTATAGAAGGTGCATAAACTCGGGTTCCCTTGGCCTCTACTTATTTCCTCAAGCTTTTCTCCATCCTTCTTAAAACAAAAATCACCAAAATCCACCGACAAAGGTTAGATTGCTTCAATAACGGCTAGGGTTTCAATGAGAGGTGTTTTGGGAGCATAAGGGACAATATGGCCGACATAACATGGTTTAAATAGGGTGCAAACCCTCGGATTAAGGTTTTTGTCTTAACAGTGTCTACTCGTCGAGTCCGGGGTTCGACTCGCCGAGTCCATCGCTTAAATCCTGCGTCCCATCCTGCTTCTACTCGGCGAGTTGGTCCTTGAACTCGCCGAGTCCAAGGCCAAAATACAAGATTTAAAATAATTAATAAGAAGAAATACGTACCAAGAACCAGGTGCTACACTTTTATAGTTATAAATAATGTTTGTAATTTATTTTTATCGGTTTATTGGCATTCTACGTAGTGATTCCAAGATTCAAGAGAAATTGAGGAATCAAGTATACTAGTCATAGTCTTCAACTTTGACTTAAGTTTCTATGAGACTTTGACCTAATTTCTACTACTAGGTCAAGTGCATGATGTGTGTATATGATTCATGAAATGGTGTTCGAGTCAAAGAGTGACCCAAATATGGATAGTCACTACAGTTAAGTAGTAGTAGAATTCACATATCAATGTGAAATCTAAGTACACTATCATTCGATCCTACTTGTTACCAAGTTTCTTATGGGTTTTGAGCATTCTAAAACTTCCTAAGTGTACATGCAACCCTAATAACCTTGGATCTATGTTTATCTAATTATCATGCAAAGTTGATTTCCAAGGCTACGATCCTATCTAGCATACATGGGGAACAATTTTAACTTGAATAATAGATAGAACTACATACCTTGTTGTTGTAAGTGTTCCTTGAAACCTTGTGAGCCTAGCACCCCAAGTGTGATGCCTCAAATGCTTCACACAACACCAAATGCAAAGTACAAAATTGAGAGAATATTCTAACACACTCAAAATCGGCCAAGCCCTCTTGTTTATCTAGTGCGTAACCGATTTTGGGGAGAGACATGGTCCTTATATAGTGTGTTGCATTAGGTAAAACCCTAATGTAACAGGACTCTTCATTTCTCAATCCATGGGTTAACTCCATGGAGCATCCATGGAGCATCCTATGGGTGGAACCCAACTTGATAATCCATGGACCCTTTTAGCCCACTATATAAGATATGGAAGATTTACATAATCTACCCATATATTTAATTAGTTATTCTTTTGATAACTTAATTAATTCTAAATTAATTCTTGACCAAAACTAATTAAATAATATTATTAATATATTAGAACTTATAATATATTAATAAACCACAAGTATTATTTCTCTCATTTAGTCTATCCAATTGCATGGTGCCATGCAACCCAAATGGACAATGTCGGGTCGGGTCAAGTACATACCAGAAATAGTTATGGACTTAGAAACCTTATCCAACAGTCTCCCACTTGGATAAGTCTAATAACCATAACTGCAAGTATGACTTCAGGAACCGATCGACAATCGTAGCTCTTTTCAAGGTTTCTTGGAACTGAGAAGATGATGGTACGCCATTTCAGATAAGGGATCATATAATCCTCTGTTCTAGATATCAGCCGGACAAACACATGGAACATTAGTCTTGCTTATTGTCCAGCAGTTTGTTTCCCGATTTCCGATTGGTTTGACAAAGAACTTAATTGAACATATCAACTTAGTTCTGACTGGGCCCGGTACATAGGTCAAAACAAAATCATCGAGGGGCCCAGATATCAGCTTCTAATCCAAGAAGGAACATATAAACTTCGACTCATATGCTTGTTCTACTACTTGTTAAATTACACACAAACTCACGTTTTATAACATCGTGTTACCAATGCGGTTTCGCACGTTCAATGGATAACTAACTCATAGTTAAAAAGTCATATCTCTAGGTTTGAAGACTTATATGATATTACCGTCTCGCAATCACTCGAGATAAATTCCATGAAGTGATACCAGCGAGCGTGGGTTGAATCTAATACTCAGAACTTATGAGCACTCATGGGTGTTGAGGCCATGTCCAACATCTTAGACCTCTACAACCAACTCATGACCGTCTTACTTCATATCTACTTCAAACATATGACTAACTGTGGATAATTTGAATAATATGTAAAACAACATAAATATTCTGGAAGTCAAAACATGCAAAAGAAATAATAGTAAACGATTAAAAAGTGATAGCAACACTTTACTCATAAATAAACACAACTTTTTATTCATCATCAAATGTCAATTACATTTTACAAATTTCAAAATTATCTAACTACTAAAACTAATATCATCCTTCAGCCCTATGCTCCTAGCATGCTGGAGATGCTTAACCCTACCTAGTCCCTTCGTGAGGGGATCTGCTGGGTTCTCATCCGATGATACTCTCTTTGCCACGAGAAGTCCTTCTTCTATGCGATGTCTGATAAAATGATATTTTTTGTCGATGTGTCTAGATCTCCCATGATCCCTTGGTTCCTTTGCTAAGGCAACTGCACTTTCACTATCACAGAAAATCTCTATAGGCTTCGATATAGCTGGTACAACTCCAAGGTCTCCAATAAAGTTCTTTAGCCACATAGCCTCTTTTGCCGATTCGCTTGCCGCTATATACTCTGATTCGCAAGTTGAATCAGCCACTGTCTCCTGCTTGGAACTTTTCCAAGAGATTGCTACTCCATTTAAGGTAAAGACCCAGCCCGACTGAGAGCGGAAATTTTCCCTATCAGTCTGGAAGCTAGAATCACTATACCCTACAACTCTCAAGTCATCACTCCCACCAAGGGTAAGGACCCAGTCCTTAGTCCTCCGCAGGTACTTGAGAATGTTCTTTACCGCTGTCTAGTGAGCCTTACCAGGATTCCCTTGATACCTGCTAACCATGATTAAAGCAAAGGCTACATCAGGACGAGTACAGGTCATAGCATACATGATAGAGCCTACTGCTGAAGCATAAGGTATTCGAATCATTTCTATTATCTCATCCTCAGTACTCGGGCTCTGAGTCTTACTTAGTCTAGTGTTACTCTGGATGGGTAACTCTCTTTTCTTGGAATCTTGCATGCTGAATCTCTTCAACACCTTATCCAAGTAGGTACTTTGACTAAGTCCAATTAGTCTTTTACTTCAGTTTCTCAAGATCCTTATCCCTAGAATATAGGCAGCTTCTCCTAGGTCCTTCATAGCAAAACACTTCCCAAGCCAGGACTTAACTTCCTGCAGATTTGGGATGTCATTTCCTATGAGTAGTATGTCATCCACATACAGTACCAAAAAGCTAACTATACTCCCACTAGCCTTGACATATACACAAGATTCATCTTCACTCCTAGAGAAGCCACACTCTTTGACCTTCTCATCAAAGCAAAGATTCCATCTGCGAGGTGCTTGCTTTAATCCATAGATGGATCTCTCAAGCTTACACACTCTATTAGGGTACTCTGTGCTGACAAAACCCTTTGGCTGATTCATGTAAACATCCTCAGCCAACTTTCCATTAAGGAAAGCGGTTTTGACATCCATTTGCCATATTTCATAGTCATGAAATGCAGCTATGGCTAACAATAAATAGACTTAATCTTGGCTACTGGAGAAAAAGTCTCATCATAATCCACTCCAGGAGTTTGAGAGAAGCCCTTTGCTACCAGTCGAACCTTATAAGTGTGTACATTACCATCCATGTTGGTCTTCTTCTTGAAGATCCATTTTGCACCCTACAGTCTTACGACCTGGTACATTCTCAACCAAGTTCCACACCTGGTTGTCATACATGGATTGTATCTTGCTATCCATTGACTCTTTCCATTTAGAAGACTCAGGGCCTACCATGGCTTCCGCATAGCTGTTAGGTTCATCTAGACCTACTAGTGTCTCATCACTAATAAGTGTCTCACCTTCCACAGTAATATGGAAACCATAGTAATGCTCAGGTACATTCATAACCCTTGTGGAACGCCTCAGAGGTACAACTGAAGGTATACTTGGATCAACAAGAGGTTCCTCCGCAAGTTGACTGCTAGGGTTTGAGGTTCCCTCACCACTTGACTCTTGAAGTTCTTCAAGGTCAATTAGCCTCCCACTGTCTCCTTGGCTTATGAACTCTCTTTCTCGAAAGACAACCCTCCTTGCTACAAAGACCACATTCTCACTAGGTCTGTAGCAGAGGTAACGAAAGGATTTTTCTGGGTAGCCGATGAAAGTACACTTCTCGCTTCGAGGTTCGAGCTTGTCATGAGTCTCGCGTCTCATGAAAGCCTCGCAACCCCAAACCTTGATGTGGGCTAGATTAGGAAATTTTCTAGTCCACATCTCGTAAGGTGTTTTGGCAACCTTCTTTGTAGGGACCAGATTAAGGATATGGGTGGCAGTCTCTAAGGCATACCCCCAAAATGAGATTGGTAGCGTAGCTCGACTTATCATGGAACGAACCATATCCAACAAGGATCGATTACGGCTCTCAGCCACACCATTTAACTGCGGTGTCCTGGGAGGTGTCAATTGTGAGACAATCCCACATTCCCTTAGATAGTCGAGGAACTCAGTACTAAGATACTCACCACCACGATCGGATCGAAGCATCTTAATGTTCCTGTCCAATTGATTCTCGACTTCTTGTTTAAACTCTTTAAACCTTTCAAAAGTCTCTAACTTATGTTTGATTAAGTAGACATATCCATATCTACTATAATCATCTGTAAAAGTCACATAATAACGATTAGCATCCCTTGTGGCATGTTTGAAGGGTCCACACACATCCGTGTGTATAAGATCCAACAAACCTTCACCACTCTCACAAGAACCTGTGAAGGGTGACTTTGTCATTTTTTCAAGTAAGCATGATTCGCAACTATCATCTGACTTTAGGTCAAATGACTCCAAGACTCCATCCTTTTGGAGTTGGCCTATGCGTTTCTTGCTTATATGTCCAAGACGACAATGCCATAATGATGCTTTATCCAAGTTATTATCATTAGGAGAATCAATACACAATAAATTATTTCCTAAGTTATCTACAACAGACACAACTTCATACACACCATAACAAGGTAATGTTTTAAAATAAAACACATTATTAAAGAAAGCATTTATTCCACCAGTTTCATTATCAAAAGAAAAGGTAAAACCTTGTTTATACAAAGCATGAAAGGAAATAACATTTCTTGCCATTTATGGCGAATAACAACATTTATTCAAATCTAAAGTAAATCCACTACTAAGAGACAAAGTATAAACTCCAATCTTGGTGATAGGTGAAACTTTCCTATTCGCCATGATCAAGTATATCTTTCCATGCTCCATATTCTCAATTCTTCTTAGTCCCTGCAATTCAGAACAAATATGAATACCGCAACCGGTATCAAGGACCCAAGAGTTAGAATAGAGTGAATTATTAGATGAGATAGTGTAAATACCTGCATGGTTGGGTTTAACCTTCCCATCCTTCAAGTCTTGCTGATACTTTGGGCAGTTACGCTTCCAGTGCGCCTTTTCGTGGCAGTAGAAGCATTCAGCCTCTTTGAGATCAGAAGAAGGTGTAACGAAACCTTTCTTGGTTCCGCTAGAAGAGGAGCCATCAAGGGTCTTACCCTTGGTACCCTTCGAAGGGTTCTTTCTCTTCTTCCCTCTACCTTTCCCGATTGCCAGGACAGGTGCTGAGTTTGGAGTAGTAGTAGGAGTGGTCACAACCGACTTACCTTTAAGACCTGATTCTGCGGTCTTTAGGAGTCCCTGAAGTTTGCTAAGTGTAACTTCTCCTTATTCATGTGGTAGGTCATGCGGAATTGATCATAACACGAAGGTAAGGAGTGAAAAATAATGTCTATTGCTAAGTCCTCAGGGAAGTTCACATTCAACTTCATCAAGCGGTCCACAAATCTTTGCATTTTCTGCATGTGGCTCGTGAGGGGTTCTCCATCTATCATTCGGGTTGTGATTATAGAGGAGATGATTTCATATCGCTCTTGACGAGCATTCTGATGGTAGCGGTCCATCAAATCCTGGTGCATCTTAATAGGATGGTAGTCCTCATAGGACTTTTGGAGCTCGGATGTCATGGTGGCCATCATGATGCATGCCACTTTGGTTGCATCTCTTTCATGTGCCTCATATTCAGCAAATTCCTCAGGAGTAGCAGTTGGATCAGGCACCTTGAGCTCCTTGTCAAGAACATATTCCTTGTTCTCGTAACGAGTGACCATCCTGATGTTTCTGATCCAGTCTGTAAAGTTGGATCCATCAAAGATGACTCTCCCACAAAGGTTCATGAGAGAGAAGGAGCCAGTAGGGTTTGAGCTAGGAGTAACATTGTTGGAAGACATCTGAAAAGAAGAAAGTAAGTTTAGTTTAGATATAGGGATAGTCCTTAATAAAACAATTTTAGTTTAGATATAGGGATAGTCCTTAATAAAACACCCAAATGTAATATTAAGGCTAGGATCCAATCACAATATATTATAACCTAGAAGAGGGATGCCGTAATTCAAGTTATAACATATTTGAAAGGTAGGTGAATGACGATTCACCAATTTCCACCATGAAAACGAAATATAAATTATTAGGTTTTATTTGGCTTTTAGAAATTCCTAGATTCTTTGAGATTCATTGAACTTTTCAATAGCATGTTTCAATCTCGATTGTGCCCTTCATGTTTTGTGACTGGGATACCGAGGATCACAAAACAAGGTGTGAAGTAACCATGCAAATTACTTGGTACCCTTAATGTTTTTCACTTAATCGGTGTGCCGGTAAACCACACGCGCTCCTTCCGACCTCATGAAAAACCTTAAGTCACCCTTTGCCTTCCTTGTTAAGTCCAAGTTAGTGTGCCGGTATACCACACACGCTCCACCAACGACTTAAAAAAGGTGCAAAGTGTGATTTCATGGATTAGCACCTTATTCATATTTTACCTAAAGTAACTAGGATTGGGAATTTACAAAACATTTAGTTACTTTATAATAATCATTATACTTTTAATGAGAATTTATAAGTCCTTGTCTTACCCATTCAGCTAACGACGCTCCACCAGTCAAGCAAGCGGTGGGTGATGGTGAACACCCATTAAGTTGCCATTTTATAGGCAACAACCTTATACCCACCTTATAGACTAGCTTCGTGAATGATGCATACTAGCGGTAAGACGACTTTGATCTTATATATATATATATATATATATATATATATATATATATATATATATATATATTATATATATATATATATATATATATATATATATATATATATATTATTAACTTATAATATTATAAGTATGAGGGTTGAATTTTAACTTTTAAAATTCTTAGGGTTGGAACTAAAGTTTTAATCAAGACTTTACTTGTTCCAAAACTTGAGGGCAAGTTTTGTAAACTTTCAAAACTTTTCATTTTGTTGTAACTTTAAAGTTTTAATGGCTTTTAACAAAGCGACTTTTGGTTTTCCATAACTTGAGGACAAGTTATGGACTCCATTAAAACACATTATGATCAGGAATTAATCTTCCACATTGGTTACAAATAATTCCTATGATCATCTAAACTTCATAAGAACAAGAACATGAATATGAACACTTTCAAGAATAAAAATTACACTTAAAACTTTGTAATTTTGATAATTGTCATTGTAAATGGATTAACATAAACATTATACGATCTAAAACATGTTTTCAAGTACCAAAAAAATTTAGGGTAATGTTTCTAGTCCATTTCCAGCAACTAAAATCGAAATTCTGAACACAGCAACCTCTACTCGTCGAGTGCAAGAACCAACTCGAATAGAAGCTTGCATTTGTGCATGGACTCGTCGAGTCCCCCCATGGACTTGGCGAGTTCATACAAGCAGAAAACAGAAAATCGATTTTTTCAAGCAGTTTGCACAAATAATCAACAAACAAGCCTAGGCTCTAATACCACTGATGGGTTTTGTGCATTCTAACACTTCCTAAGTGTACATGCAACCCTAATAACCTTGGATCTATGTTTATCTAATTATCATGCAAATTTGATTTCCAAGGCTATGATCCTATCTAGCATACATGGGGAACAATTTTAATTTGAATAATAGATAGAACTACATACCTTGTTGTTGTAAGTGTTCCTTGAAACCTTGTGAGACTAGCACCCGAAGTGTGATGCCTCAAATGCTTCACACAACACCAAATGCAAAGTACAAACTTGAGACAATATTCTAACACACTCAAAATCGGCCAAGCCCTCTTGTTTCTCTAGTGTGTAACCGATTTTGGGGAGAGACATGGTCCTTATATAGTGTGTTGCATTAGGTAAAACCCTAATGTAACATGACTCTTCATTTCTCAATCCTTGGGTTAACTCCATGGAGCATCCATGGAGCATCCTATGGGTGGAACCCAACTTGATAATCCATGGACCATTTTAGCCCACTATATAAGATATGGAAGATTTACATAATCTACCTATGTATTTAATTAGTTATTCTTTTGATCACTTAATTAATTCTAAATTAATTCTTGACCAAAACTAATTAAATAATATTATTAATATATTAGAACTTATAATATATTAATAAACCACAAATGTTATTTCTCTCATTTAGTCTATCCAATTGCATGGTGCCAAGCAACTCAAATGGACCATGCCGGGTTGGGTCAAGTACATACCAGAAATAGTTATGGACTTAGACACCTTATCCAACAGTTTATAGTAGGTTATAACTTAGCTTCTAGTTACTAAGTCTATTATGTGTCGTGCCTATATGTGCAACTAAGTTTATTCAAATCTAGAACCAACTCGAATTTTGACGGTTGTCACATGAATACACTTCGTATCACTTTTTTTATTATTATCTATGTTGATTAAAATAATATATACGTACTGAACAACGAGGTGTTTGGACGATATCAAGACAACTGTTCAAGAGAAAAAGGAGGCGTCTTTTTGGTTTATGGTTGTGGAGGTATCAGGAAGACTTTTCTTTGGAAGACATTATCAACAACCATAAGATCTGAACGTGAAATCGTTTTAATTGTTGCTTCAAGTGATATTGCTTCGTAATTATTAACAGGAGGCAAGACATCACATTCTTGCTTTATAATTCCTCTAAATCTTCTTGAAGATTCTTTTGTTCTATTATGCTAAATAGTGATGTTGTCGAGTTGTTAAAAAAGATCATTGATTATATGAGACAAGACACCTATGGTTTATATGCAAGCATTTGAAGCATTGGATTGATCTTTGAAGGATATATTCAGTTGTGATCTTCGTAGCAACTCAAAATTGCCATTTGAAGGAAAAACAATTATTTTTGGAGGCAATTTCATATAGATTCTACCTGTTGTTCCTAATAGAAGTAGACAAGACATTATGAATGCTTCATTAAGTTCCTATTACATTTGGTCAAATTTCAAAGTCCTAATATTAACGAAATATGAGGTTAAATATTCGGACATTTGATATTGAAGAAACACTAACATTTGCAAAATAGCTTTTAGATATAGGAGAAGGAAATATTAGGGGTTTAAATGATGGTGAGGCAATTATTGATAACTCATATGTTATTCTCACTATTGATTCATCTGACCTTATTCGTTCATTAATTGAATTTTTCTGTCCATCTATTCTTTAAAATGCCAAGAATCTGATGTTTTTTTTAAGAAAGAAAAATCATTACCCTGAAAAATAGATTTGTTCAAGAAATAAACGATCATTTGTATCATTATTTATGGGAGTTGAAAAAGACTACTTAAGTATAGATAGTCTTTGTCATTTATATTTTGTTCACCATGACTTTGCTGAAAGTTTATACTCACATGATGCTCTAAATGGTCTCAATCATCTAGGTTTTCCATTTCATAAGTTGGTATTAAAAGTCGGTGTTCCAGTTATTTTACTAAGGAATATTGATCAGAAATCCAGTTGTGTAATGGAACGAGGCTACGAGTTATAACATCGAGTAAGCTTATAAAATCAGAGATAAATTATAGAAGTAATATAGGAAACCATACATTTATTTCAAGAATGTATTTGTTGTCTTCAGATAAATGGATTGATAGGTGCATTTCATTTACTTATTTTTATATTTTATTTTAGCATGTTTTATTTTATTTTTAGTTAATATTCGTGCATATATTCCCTTTTTGTTATTTTATATCTATTTTGGGTACTTTCTAGCTTTTGTGCTTAATTGCAGATATTTAGAAAACTAGAGTAAAGTGGGGGAGATTTGGAGGTAAAACAGAATCGATGCATATTTATCAAGATAGTTTGTGGATATTTATGACCTCGGGATGAATTATCATTTGGACTATTCGAATGAGGGTTTTTAGCTCATATATACAACACAAAAATAATACCAAGAGACCTAAAAAAATTGCTAAGAACATCACCACCCACTGCCATCATGGCAGTGGTGGGCAGTTGCAAAAACCATCATCTCAATGGTGGTGATTTTAGGGTGAAACGTACCAATCAAGAATCAAGAAGGAAAGAAGAAAAAGAATTTGAATGCTAAACTTGAGTACAAGAACACCTCCAGCCAACACCCTAGCACTATTCCTTCATTGTCGACAATATTCACCTCTAACAACCTTCCCTTTCCCGCTCTCAATCTTTCCTACTTTTTTTCCGGCCACAAGACAACACACACACTCACACACACAATCTTTTGGGTTTTAGGCTTCTAATTTGACTAAGGTTTGAGATGTATTAAGGTTAGATGAGTGGGCCTCAAGAAATCACATCGAAAAACCAGATCACGTCGATTTATGGCTATGCATATTCGAATTTCCACAATTTACCCTTAACTTTTCCATAATGGTAGTTTTAGTCCCTCAAAACAAAATCTTTGCATCACAAGTTACCAAAGCTGTCAATTTCGTTCATTCTTTTGGAAAATGATTACAAATATTTAAAATACTTGTTTCGTAATTATCTTTATTATTAAGAGTAAATTACAGGTATGATCCCTATGGTTTAGGGTAATTTCTACGTGTGGTCCCTAACTTATTTTTTTTTAACTTGCAAGATCCATACTGTTTTTTGTTATGCGTTTGGTTGCTGTCTAACCTAAAAAGGCTATTTTCCATTGATTTTTTAATTTATTTAAATAAACACATCCCAAACCCACTCCCCTCACCTTACCTTACCTACCCACCATTTTTCCCTATTTAAATAATAGTTTTTTTTAGGTAACACAAGGACCAAATGCATAACAAAAACTAACAATATGGACCAAACATATAACAAAAACAAATAGTAGAGACCTTCCGAGTTAAAAAAATAATTAAGGGACCAAGCGTGCAAATTACCCCAAACCATAGGGACCATTCGTGTAATTTACTCTATTATTAGTTATTATTAATTTTATTTAGAGTAAATTACACGAATGGTCCCTATGGTTTGGGGTAACTTGCGTGATTGGTCCCTAACTTATTTTTTTTAAGTCAGAAGGTCCCTGTTGTTTGTTTTTGTTACCGCTTGGTCCCTACTGTTGTTTTTGTTACGTGTTTGGTCTCTATCTTAGCTAAAAAGACTATTATTTAAATATGAAAAAATGTTAAGGTAGGTAACATAATGTGAGGGGGCGGGGTTGGGAGGGTGTTTATTTAAATGAATTAAAAAAATCAAGGGCAAAATAGTATATTTAGGTAAGAAAGGGACCAAATGCGTAACAAAAACAAACAATAGGGACCTTCCGAGTTAAAAAAATAAGTTAGGGACCAAACACGCAAATTACCCTAAACCAAAGGGACCATTCGTGTAATTTACTCTTTTATTTATGTATATGCATTTATACCTATTTTTTATTAAATAATTAAATGAAAAACCAAACATTAGATAAGAACTATATGAAAACACAAAATTGCAAAAAATGGTCCTTTTGCTAGACAAATTTCTATGGTTTTTGTCCAAAAAAAATTGGTGATGCATTGGTGGTCCAATTTTGTATACCTTATGTGTTTTTGGTCCTTATGGTTGGTATTTTTGTATGACTTTGGTCCATACCCCATATGAAATGACAAATATGGCATACATTACTTCTTTTTAATTTCTTTTATGTATTTGTTTTTATTATTTTGATTAAAAAATAAAATAAAATATCACCCACCCACTTACACACACACACACACTCTGTCTCTCTCTCTCTAAAATACCACCATTAATTCACCAACTCCCTCTCTTAATTCTTGCATGTAAGAGCACCATAGACCAACATTCTTTTGAATCTCTCCTACTCTCCCTTGTTCTCTCTCTTTTTCTTTTTTTTAAATTTTAATTATTTAAAAATGTTAATATAAATATTAAAACATAAAATAATAAATGTAAGAGCTATAATAGTCTTTTAAAATTGATTGAAACCAAAACCAATAAAGAATCCAATTTTAAATGTTTAATAAATCATCAAAAGCTTTTAGACTAAAGGATGTTCGTTTATCTCTTAATTGAGAAATTAAGAGGCAACCTCTTAAAATCCAAATATAAATTGTTTGGCAGCATCTTATTTGTTACCTCTTAAACTAAAAAAACCACTTAATTTTTCAAACTTGGCATTGTATCTTAAAAAATAAATGGGCACGCTCTTTCCCGTTTTGCACAAAAGCATATTCCCTATTCTCTATTCTATTTCACGATACAACATCTTCTTCCCTCCTAACCATATTTGATGACCTGCAAGCCTTTACCACTACTCTCGCCATTGGCCAGTCACCACCTCCGCCAGAGCCGTTGCCTGCACTGCCGCCTACTTCGCCCTTCATCCTTGTTAATCTCGTCAACTACAACATTAGGTAATGGTTAATTTCTGAACCTATTTCTGAAATTGGTGTGCTGGATTGAAGTCTACACTTGAAATCATGATGCTCTTTTGGGTCTTTATGGTTTTTAATGTGATGCTCCTTTCAGTATTTATCTTTTCAGTGCGTTGGATTGAAGTCTACACATGAAATCATCCCCCCTCCCTAATTTTCTGTTACCTTTGACACGTGATTTTGAAGATTGATTCCTTTTCATCGGTTGTTAGAATTGTTATTTTCATGAAACCTGCTATGGTTTTAAGCATTATATCAATCCTATGGTGCACATGCAACCCTAAAGCTTTGGATCTAGGTTTTCTCTAGTTATACATGCAACAAAAATTATCCAAGGCTATAACCCTAATCTTGTTGGATTAGTGTCTAAGTCCATAACTATTTTGGTATGTACTTGACCCGATGGTGCATGGTCCTTTTGGGTTGCCTTCACCAAAGCAACTTGATAGGATGAATTATGAAGAGAAAGGATTAAATATGATTTATTAATATATTATGAGAATAATATATTAAGGGAGAGATCATACTGTTTAATTAATATTAGTCAAGAATTAATTAGTAATTAGTTTTGTGACTAAAAGAGATTAATTAAACTTATGGGATTGGAATTGTAATTATAAGATAATTGCAATTTGGGTTATGGATTGCCTTATATTAAGGAGTGGACGAATTCTATGGGAAAACCCATTACAAATCGTCCAAGGCCTTAAGAAAAGGAGTCCATGGGTTGCTTAGGGCTTAAGCATCCAAATTAGGGTTTCCTTGTTAGATAACCCTAATAGCCTCACTATATAAAGAGTCCTTATGCCTCAAAAATGGGGACAAGACTTATTCTAGGGTTTCCACATGTTTTTGAGAGCCTCCTTCTCTTCTCCTTTTCATCCTCTTGCTCTTGGTGTTTGTGAGCCATTAGAGGAGTGACATTTGTGACTCTAAGCTTTCTAAATACATTACAAGGAGGATTTGAGATTGTTATTGCTACATAACAATCAAGGTATGATCTAAACCCTAATTATATGTTATATTGATTATCATATGCTAGATCTAGGGTTTATAGTCTTGGATAAATTGCATGTACAATAGAGAAACTTAGATCCAAGCATTAGGGTTTATATGAGCACATAGGATGTTCTTATGACCAAAACCCATCAGTGGTATCAGAACCTTGACTGGTTTCTATTGAATTGATGCCTTGTATGTTGAAAAAAAATTCGTTTTTTGTGGTTCTGCATGATGGACTCGGCGAGTCCCACTGTGGACTCGGCGAGTTACCCCTACTCGGCGAGTCCATGGGGGTACTCGGTGAGTTTGAGCGTCAGATGGAGCTATTTTCGGGATTTCTTGCTGTTTATCTTTGAGATACTTGCCTTTATCATATTAGATCAATATAAATCTGATTTTATGATATATATATGAGTATATTCTTGATCTAATTAAAGATATTTATCAATTAATAAAATATTTATTTCCTTATGTGATAATTGATTAATTATTTTGATTAAATTGGTAAATTGTTTTGCAAGAAATCATTAAATAAATCAAGTATGGATAATTATGTGATTAAATGTTAATTTAGATTATTTGTTATTTGATCCATGTGTTATGAAAAGTTTCAATTTTCCCCTTTAGGTTTTATAGTTTAAATTTAAACTCAAAAGTTTAGTTTTGAAATTTAAATAGTTGAAACCCTAATGTTTTAAAAAGGTTTCAAAACTTGCCCTCAAGTTCTGGAATTTAAATTTTGATTAAAAGTTTAATTTTGATGTATATTTAAATTCTAAACCCTAAGTTTTTGAAATGTTTCAAAACTTGTCCTCAAGTTTTGGAATTTAAATTTTGATTAAAAGTTTAATATAGGAATGTTAAATTCTAAAACCCTAGTAGTGTTTTGAAAAGTTCATATCACACCCTTATGGTTTCATTAATTAATTAAGGTGTATAATTAAAAGAGGTTTAATAAATATATAAAAGTTTTGGTTTATAATTTAATTGAATTAAAAGTATAATCGTTAAATTTAACCACCTAGTATTTTAAAAGTGTAAAATACACCCTATACTATATATAACATTAAAAGTCTAACATTATATATATGTATGAGTAAAAGTCAGTCTTACCGTTAGTAGGCCTCATTCACGAAGCTGGTCTATAAGGGGTGTTTAAGGAAATTGCCTATAAAATGGCGATTGAATGGGTATCCACTCTTACCCACCACACTCTTGACTAGTGGAGGGTCATTAGCCGAACAGGTAGGATAGGACAAAACCTTCCATTATAAGTATAATGAAGTACAAAAGTAACTAAATGTTTTATAAATTCCCAATCTTAGTTACTTAGGCAAAAGTGAATTGATGCAATTCCATGAAATTACACTTTGTGCCCTTGCGAAGACGTTAATGGAGCGTGTGTGGTTTACCGGCACACTAAATGGTTCGAAGCAAAGGTAGCAAAGGGTGACTCAATGTTTGTCATAGTTCGTTGGAGCGTGTGTGGTTTACCGGCACATCGAATAGGTGACTGTAACATGTGAGGGCACCATGTGAGTTTGCATGGTTATTCACACCCTCTTTGTGATCCTCGGCATCCCAGTCACAAACAAGAGGGGCATATCGAGATTTAAACATGTCATTGAAATGTTCAATGAATCTCAAAGGAACTAGGAGTTTTCATAAATTTAAAACTCAAATTTCTTTTTCGTTTTTCGTGGTGAAAATTAGTGAATCATCATTCACTTACCTTCAAATATTCTGCAACTAGATTACGGCATCCCTTTTCTAGGTTGTAGCATATTGTGTTGGGTCCTAGCCTTAGTATCTTATTTGGGTGATTTACTAAGGACTCAATCAATCAACTAACTTGAATTCGTTTTCTCCCATTTTGTAGATGTCAAAGTTCGACAACTATGGTCTTCCCAAATCCCGTGGAACAAGCTTTCCACATGAAGATGATATTCCACGATTCGATCGAGGAACAAGAAATAATGCTTCACTTCCTCCACATCCTCCAATTATTCTCCTTAACCCACAAGTTCGAAGGCTTGAAAAGTTCAAGCTCACTCAAGCCCTTTGGCAAGTAAACATGAAGAGGGAAAGTCGATGTGTGCACACGTCCTAGGGATGAAGTCACACATTGATAGGTTAAGAATGTTGGGATCCGTTGTCTGTGAGGAGATGGCTGTTGATTGGGTTGTTCAGTCACTTCCTAACTCATATAGTGAGTTCATAAGAGAGTACAATATGATGAACTGCGATATGACCCTTATAGATCTCACCTATATGCTTATTGCTGCTGAATCAGCAACGGTTTGGCGCAATAGAAAAGCAAAGTTGATTGGTGAATCTGCCTTCAAGACCTCTATGGATATAGGCAATGACAACGAAAGACATGCTATGATCGAAAAGTTTGATCATAAGAGAAAGACAATGTCTGAATTAGTTCCATGTCCTATTCCAAAAGAATCAATTTGCTTTTATTGCCAAGAGAAGGAGCATTGGAGACGAAGCTGTCCTGTTTACCTAAGAGATGGGAGAGTCAAAACATATGGCTCTGCTTTAGGTAAAATCCATTGACTAACTCTTTTAAGCTCTGATTCTAGATTCATAATACATAATGTGATAAGATTACAATTGATGTTTTGTAGGATCGAAGAAAGGAGAGGAAGCTTAAGGGAAGAAGTGAGCCGAATCTAACCGTGAAGAAATGGATTTCGATCGCATTACTTGAAGATTAGATTCTTGAGCTACTACTTAGAGTTAGAATTAGATTGCTAATAAATATGTATTAGCATAGTTTTTCAATGAATTGCATTGTAAGGACAAAATTTTTCCGCAATAAAATAAATTTTGATTTTATATTATTTATTTATCCTTGCAATGGCGTGTATGCAAAATTGTTGTTTGAATATTTCTATTATTATCAATAATGGATTTGATTCTTAATTATGGAAATGTCAAAAATTTACCAAATAAGGAGAGTTTCTCATCGCCCAAGTTTCAATTGGACAGAAACTTGGAATCATGCAACTTGGTTGCACGATGAATGAGAAATTTCATATTTGGAAATTAGACAAATTCATTGACAAAGTGTCAAGTGAAGGACTAAGAGATCGAGTACACAAAGTTGTGTGTTGATCAAGTCCACCACAAGAGTAACAAAGACATTCGTCATGATTTACTAAAGGTTTAGTAAATATGATTATACTTATAAGATTAAGTGTAATTATGAAATGATTGAAAATGTTTAAATCAATAGCAGAACGAATAAGAAGAATCAAGTAGGCATAAAGATAAAAGTTTCTCCATTCTAAGAAGAAAGGAGAGTACCTTTTATGCTTTATGATAGGTCTTAATGATTAAGAACCATATCTCAATTGATCCTCTAAGTGAGTCTTAGTACAGTTGTATGTCTAAGAAGAGGAATCAAGAATTGAAGAAATGGTTAAATCAAGAAGTCAATCATACTTCGTTCCAAAACAAGTCTTAGAGTTAAGATTGTGACATTGAGTGATAAGTATTAAGAAGGTTTATAACATTCATCAAATCTGGAAAGTTGTGATGTCTTGGATAAGACAAAGACCAACTAGGACCAATTTATGAAGTGTTTTGATAAAAACTACACTAACTCTTGAATATTTGTTTGTCAAGAAATGTTTATTGACAAGATAATGTTATATGTCAAGGAGTTAGTGGGAGTCTTAATGGTATTGAAAGGTTTCAAGAACAAAACAAAATAAACCTTATCGATCATCACTAGCACACAAGTTGAGGTTTACAACCTATCGTGTTGACACCATTTTGTTTCTATGCCATTCCAATTAAGATAATTATGCATGAGTTCTATGAGTTCTCATTTGAACGCATAAAAGGAAGGAACCTTGATCAATGAAAAGTACATTGATAGGAAAAGGTGAGCTGCTTAACTACTTGGAAGACATGGTGGGCAGCTGTGCTACCATAAGGCAAGAAATCGAGATTAAGAAAGTTTGGTCCATATGAGTTTGAATTTGTCATAAACCTTGGTTTTGACAAATTCACATGGATAGGAACACATACACCATTATAATCTAAGTGTCATAAGATTTTTTCCTTCATGAAAATGACTGTGAGAAAATGCTTTCACTAAGAGAGATTTTAAGAAGATAGCAATTGTAAAATTGCATTCTCAAATTTGATTATGGTTACAGTATCCCTCTCCATGATTCGAATTGTGAGATTTGGCAATTAGTCTTAATTGTTTAAGACACATATGAGCTATCTTGGATAAAGGTGTATGAGATTAAGAAGCCTTGATAAACGATTATCAAAGCATTAAGTATTAGAAACATGAACTTAAGAAATTCAATAGTTCTTGTTTTTCGGTAAGTTAAGCTGTTTTCTGAATACATGTAAAAGCTAGTGGGAGCATAAGTGTTATGTTTATAATAATCATCATGATAGTGGGAGCATAAATGTTATGATTGTATGATTATTAATGCCAGTATTTCAAGTTAGCAATATTAATTATAGAAAACAAGAGTTATACTTTGCAGAGTAGTAAGGGTGTAAAGTTGTTTTGCTATAATTAAGGGAGAGAATATTGTACTTCATTTCAAAATCTAAAGCTTAGATTGAGAAATTTTAATAAATTTAGTCAAAGGATACAAAGTGCGTTCTTAAATTTCGATTATGATTACGACATTCCTCTTCATATTTCGAATTATGAGAACATAGCATGTAAAATATTATGGCAGAAGATTGATAAAGTATTAAATCTTCATGTAAGACATTGTGCATCGTGTCCATACGCTTCGAGTATAGGATTGATTGCAAATGCTATAATATTTGACCATTCTAAAATTTTCCAAATGTCTAGCGCGTTTAGAGGGAAGAAGGACAAGAATCGGTTTTAACTAAGATAATTAAACAACCATCAAAGGACAATCCAAAGTTCGCCGAGGATTGGTCACTTGTGAGTAGTTGGAAGTATAGTATTGAATGGACCATATCGACATTATTATGAATAGATAAGATTCTATTAAGAATGAGTTGTCATATGGAAAATATGGAAACATGTCCATATTGGGAATTGAATATTGAAAATCTATGTCTAGATTAGAAATTTTTATGCAAAGGATGTTCAAAGTAATGTACTTTGAGTGAGTGACATCATATCTAAGGAATTGTTTTGTAACAATCTCTGATAGAGGACATTGTAATATCGTTGGCAATAGTCTTTGTGACTTTTTGTGCTATGACATTACGAAAATGATCATTGCATAAAATGTTAGAATCTAACATATTCTATAAGTGGCAAGAATTTGATATTCTTTCACTTATGAAAAAGGATTTGGAGTTGTGAAATGAGTATGATTGGAAATGTGTTCATTTGATCTATTTCACTAAGTAAGAACCATAAGTAAACATTGTGTGCATGATAAGAGCATGGGACAAGTGTAATAATTCAAGTAAGAAGTTGATTACCCGAAACAACAAATAATGAGTAATCAATATGGTGATAAATAAAAGGTGTTTTAATTATACTCAAAGGTTTGAGGCCATATGGGATTAGTATTATTCTTGTGTTTCACTTTGCATGTTTTGACTTCATGAATAATTTAATTGGTTTAGAACAGTCAAATTATTCGAACGGGCCACAGTCGTTCATATTTTGGAAGTAGGTATGAATATAGACTGTCATGAATTGGTGTGTGGATTGTCTAAAGAGCATTAGACATAAGCAAATGTTTCCTGCAACGTTCATGAGTGCTCATGAATATGATTTGAGCATTGGATTAAACCCACACTCACTTGGATCACTTCATGAATTGTATCACAAGTGATTGGTGAGACGATAACATCTTATATTCTTGAAACTGAGATGTGTGAGTTGTATCTTGCAAATCAGTTGCACATTGATAATGTGTAAACGCACCAGTAACTTGGTGTCATAAAACATATTGTTGTGTGTGATTCGGTGAGTGAGTGCAATCGATCATTGAATCAAAGTTTATCCGTTCCTTTTATTCAAAGTTGGATAAAAGCGATATCTTTGGGCCCCTCGATGATTTAGTGATGACAAACGTAAATGCTCGGCCGGGCTAGGGCTAATTTGATTTGTTCAATTAGTCAGTTGTCATAAATCGGAAGTCGAGAAATGGTACAGAGAAAATGATTAGAAACCATGTCTTATACGATATCTAGAATGGAGGAATATATGATCCCTTATCTAAAGGACACGCGTATGTGATAGGATCAGAGTTGACAGTGGCTTTGGAAAGCTACGATTGCAGCTCAGGATCTGAAGTCATACGCAGAATAGTTATTAGACTTATCCAAGTGGGAGACTGTTGGATTAGTGTCTATGTCCATAACTATTTTGGTATGTACTTGACCCGATGGTGCATGGTCCTTTTGGGTTGCCTTCACCAAAGCAACTTGATAGGATGAATTATGAAGAGAAAGGATTAAATATGATTTATTAATATATTATGAGAATAATATATTAAAGGAGAAATCATATTGTTTAATTAATATTAGTCAAGAATTAATTAGTAATTAGTTTAGTGACTAAAAGAGATGAATTAAACTTAAGGGAATTGAATTGTAATTATAAGATAATTGCAATTTGGGCCATGGATTGCCTTATATTAAGGAGTGGACGAATTCTATGGGAAAACCCATTAGAAATCGTCCAAGGCCTTAAGAAAAGGAGTCCATGGGTTGCTTAGGGCTTAAGCATCCAAATTAGGGTTTCCTTGTTAGATAACCGGAATAGCCTTACAATATAAAGAGTCCTTATGCCTCAAAAACAGGGAAAAGACTTATTCTAGGGTTTCCACATGTTTTTGAGAGCCTCCTTCTCTTCTCCTTTCCATCCTCTTGCTCTTGGTGTTTGTGAGCCATTAGAGGAGTGATATTTGTGACTCTAAGCTTTCTAAAGTCATTACAAGGAGGATTTGAGATTGTTATTGCTACATAACAATCAAGGTATGATCTAAACCCTAATTATATGTTATATTGATTATCATATGCTAGATCTAGGGTTTATTGTCTTGGATAAATTGCATGTATAATAGAGAAACTTAGATCCAAGCATTAGGGTTTGTATGAGCACATAGGATGTTCTTATGACCAAAAGCCATCAAATCTAACATGCTATTTTCGAAATTGACATAATAAACAAGTTAGATGATTACCTTTGTTTATATATTGAAGATCTCCAACCTTTGAGAGCTTAGTATCTCAAGTGTGATACCTCTAATTGATCATAAACACCAAGAGCAAGTTAGAGGAATATGAGAGAGAGGCTTAAGGATCACAATTTCTGTTGGAACTCTTCTTAGGGTTTCTAGTGCCCGAAAATAGGATACCCAAGGGTTCCTTATATAATTAAGGTGTTAGGGTTTCAGTCAAAAACCTAATCCTATTGCTTAGGCCTTAAGGAACCCAGTAGATCCTTCCAGAAGATGCCTTTGGATGAATTCTTCTATGGACTTCCATAGAATTCGTCCACCTCTTCTTAAAGATCCACAAGCCCAACTTTTAATTATCATATAGTTGCAATATCAGTCCCATTTAATTTAATTAATCTCTTTTGATCACAAAATTAATTCCAAATTAATTCTTGACCAATATTAATTAAAGTTATAGACTTAGACACCTAATCCAACAGTCTCCCACTTGGATAAGTGTAATAGCTATAATTTAATCTCCATAGGCTCCTTTATGGCAGGTACAACTCCAAGGTCTCCAATGAAGTTCCTTAGCCATATTGCCTCTTTCGACGCTTCGCTTGCTGCTATGTACTCTGATTCGCACATTGAATCAGCTACGGTCTCCTACTTAGAACATTTTCTGAGTCACTCCTCCTCCATTTAGGGTAAATACCCAACCCGACTGAGAGTGGAAATTATCTCGGTGGGTCTGAAAATTGGCGTCACTATACCCACGCACTCTCAAGTCATCACTCCCACCGAGGATAAGAACCCAGTACTTAGACCTCCGTATGTACGTAAGAATGTTTTAGTGGTATCAGAGCCAAGGTCGGTTTTCGGTTTGTATTTGATGCTAGCTTAATTGTTCAAAGCTGAAAAAGTCAAAAATCTGGAATCTGGCAGCATGAACTCGTCGAGTCCACTGATGAACTCGACAAGTCAGGGCTACTCGACCAGTCCGCTCATCTGTCGGTAGACTTTTCAGGATTTCAACCAGAATTGGATTAGGATAATTACCATAAACGTTTTTAACTGATAAAATTTGATTTCTATGATATGGTAATGATTATCCCCCATCCAATTAAAAGATAATTGTCAAATTACAAGATAATTACTAATTTATATGATAAAATTAATTATTTGTATTATTTGTTTTGAATTATCTTGTCTAGAAAATGGATTAGGTCAAATTTTGTGGTAATTATTAATTATATGATTATTTAATTATTCTTCAAATTTGATCTAAAAGATATTTTGAAAAGTTTCAAAATCAGCCCTCAAATTTTGGAATTTAAATTTTAATTAAAAGGTTTTGATTTTGAAATATTTAAATTCTAAACCCTAGAGTTTTAAAAGTTTAAAACTCAACCCTTATACCATTATAATATTAAAAGATTAATAATTATATATATATATATATATATATATATATATAAGACGAGTCCGTCTTACTGTTAGTAGGCCTCATTTACAAAGCCGACTGCTTCCTTGATTGGTGGAGGGTCGTTAGCTAAACAGGTAGGATAGGACAACTAATTCCTCATCAATAAGTATAATGATTTTATAAAGTAACTAAACATTTTCATAAATTCTCCATCTTAGTTACTTTAGGAAAATGTGAAAATGATGACGTTCCATGAAATTGCACTTTGCATATTGCCAAGTCATTAGTGAAGCGTATGTGGCTAACCGACACACTAATTTGGGACTAGCAAGGGTGGCAAAGGGTAGCTTGATGTTTATCATAGATTATTGGAGTGTGTGTAGTTAATCAACACATTAATTAGGTGGTAAATGACATCGAGAGTACCAAGCTGTAACGCCCAGAATTCAGAAGACCTAGAAAGGAAAGAGAAACCTGAAGATAAGGAAGTAACTCGTCGAGTAGATGGGGTGACTCGACGAGTAGGAGAGCGAATTGGGTCATGGTTTAAGTGACATACTCGACGAGACCGACTCGGCGAGTTGGTCGGGATTTGGGAAAACCCTAAATGCAGACCTTGTACCCTATTTAAAGAAGATTATAACCCTTCATCAGCCTCCTTGATGCTCCCTCTAGTCCAGAACGAAACCCTAGTGCCTTCCATGAGTTTGTGAGCCTTTGAGAGCATTCTTGAGTGTTGTAAAGCTTGAAGAAGAAGGTGAAGCCTTGGGTATACAAGAAGAGACTAGTAGATCCAAAAACCTCTTGCAATCTCCTCCATTTTCTGGTAAGAAAGTTTCCACCTTGATCATTATGGATGTAGATCTCTCTTCTTTTTCACTTTTGGGGGTTTTTGGGCCAAGAACCCTAGCATGAAGGGAATGGATGTCCCTATAGCTTGTGCTTTCAGATCTAGCACCATTGAGGGCTGTTATAGCATAAAGGTGCAAGCTTTATGCCATAGGAGTCCCCATGCAATCATATGAAGTGTTCTTTCGGCCTTTCTAGCTCAAAACGCCATGAATGGAAGAAAAAGGTAGTAGCTTCTCATTGTTATGAGATGGTTGGGTCCAGATCTATGTTTTGGATGCTTTGAGACCCTAAAAAATCATCTGAATAGATTGAGATATAGAGGGACTGGGCGAGTCACTTGAGGGACTCAGCGAGTCAAACTGTTTTCTTGCCCTAGAACCCTTCTGTTAAAGGGTATAAGTGGAGTGGTTAGGGACTTGGCCGGTCTAAGTTCACAGGGGACCTGGAGCTCTTCGTAGTCGACGAGTTCAAAGTGGAACTCGGCGAGTCCAAGGCAATCTCCTTAATTTATGAAGGTGGACTCGACAAGTTCAAGGGAGAACTCGGCGAGTCAGATGAAGGAGGGTCTCGATATGTTGAAGGTCCATTTGACGAGTTCACGGAGAACTCGATGAGTAGGATCGAAGTCCAGAGTTTTGTATGGGATGTAGGACTCGACGAGTTTGTAGGCTACCTCGGCGAGTTGAAGTCGACTCGGAGCGTTGACTTTGTCTGTTGACTTTGACCAAGTCAAGTCGACGAATATATTTCCAGTCTGGGGGTCCAATGTCGGGGCAATCCTGAGGGAGATTCTTATGTACTATGTTAGATTATACTTGTTGTCTCTATGATACTTGTATATGCCTGGTAGGGAGGTGAGTGTGGGCAAGGTCACGTATCTCATCACTAGCTGAGTATCGATGGGGTTTAATATCTCAATATTAGCAGAGTAGGGGCGAGGACCATGATAGGAGGGGAGTGAGTGTGGGCGGGGGCCCATATCTCACTACTAGTAGGAGTGTGGACGGGGTTCCACAACTTCAGTAGCAGAGCAGGGGCAGGTGTAACGCCCGCGTTTCCAGGCTAGGCATTTTCGTTGATGTAATAGTCTAGGTTAACCCTTGTAACTCTTTTGAAGTATTAATAATGAAATATTTGAGTATTATGTGAATTATGTTTTTATTTTCTTAATTATTATAATTTAATGAATTAAGAGTAAAATAAGCGTCAAAATTAAAGTATGAGATAAGCCCGATATCTTTGCATAAAGATTTAGTGGCCGAAACGAGGTTTCCGAATATATATAGAACACTCAAATCTGACTTCGTATGAGAAAGTTATGATTTTCTGAAGTTTCGACTTAGTGGTCTGCAGCCTGAATACTCGATTTGAGATCGAGCAGTTTTTAGCCGAAGCAATCTAAACGAGAATCGAAGATCTCGTTGTTAGTAACGAAACGATGAAAATTTAGGCGAGAACGGACGTCAGACAAAGAAGTTATGAATTTATAACAGAATTTTCCTGTCCGGGCCTACTAAAAATAAATAATAAAAACAAAGCCAAAATTAGCCGATGGAGTAAAAACGAAAGTTGTAGAGAGTAGTCTCACCTACGCGTAAATATAAAGAACGTCAAAAACGGAGTTCGTATGACGAAGATATGAATTTTCAAAGTTTATTAAATAATTAATATTTAAATTTAATTCTTATATCCGATATTATCCGAAGAGGAGTCACCGGACTTATCCGGGTTACGCCCAGCATAAGGCGGTACGCTCCGCGTACAGCGAAGCATGACGCACCTCGCACTCGAGTGACTTCGGATACATAAGCCATGACGACCGAGGCAGTACGCCCCGCATAACCTCGTACGCCCAGCGTACTGCGAGGCCTCAGCCCCCTATAAAAGGGCATGCGACGACAACTTCTTTCTTTTGCCAAATTCTTCCTTTCTCTCTAGTTATTGCCTCGATTTGCATGCCATTTATACCCCGAAGCCCCGGTATTATTCCCGAGCCCCGAAGCAAGTCCCGAAGGCCCGAAAATCCCGAGAAGTGCAATTCCCGAGTCGAAGCTCTGCTCGCGAGGAGTCCGATTTCGTGAAGATCTTCCAGATCTACTGAGGGATACTACTTGTATAAGCCGTAGTGATGTCTGATCATCTTCTGGTTAGGTGAGTGTGTAGTTACTTTCTTCCAACACAATATTATGAAGTATTTTATATAAAGTATGTGCTATGTGTATATATTTTGTAATTATATATGTGAATGTATATCCACTCTCTTCTATCTCATAGATCTGATTTATCCTCTATGAAATACGTGTTATGTGTGTGTGCCTTATCTGTTATGTGGAATATGTATTGATTAAAGCATGATATACAGGTTTTAAACTATGTATAAAAATGTATATTTTTATCTACTAATATGTTGGGTAGAACATGGGTAGATTGTCGGTGCGTAATAAATAGATGAGAGGCCTCGTTTTTGTTTCGATTTAGTCATCTAGCGGAGTTTAGATGACGACCACGGACTTTTCTAGACAGTCTCGTGGAACACTAGCAGGCTCGCCACCTGTAGGTGTTAATGGACTTGGGTGTTCATTTGTTGTACTCCATCCCCCCCATGGTTGCCTTATTTGACATATATTGCCGGGAAACCCCCGAAAGCATGTGTTGTTGCCCCGATGAAATATTCTTAGACTAGGTCCCTTGTGTTAGTTATTTTAGGGACATAAAGCGAGAATAACGGGAATGGGTAATCGGGTTATTGTTGGTTGATGAATATTAATTTAATTATTTATTGTGGGTTGAAAACCCTATATGCTCACTAGGCTCCCAAGCCTGACCCACTCAGTTTCTTTGTATTATAGGAAGTGGCGCGAGGGCATAAGATGGATAATCACCAAGTTGTTTTGTTTATAAGTCTGTATATGTATATATTTGTTGAATGACTTGTAATGTTGTCATTTATGCTTTATGGTCTGTATCGGAACATGACATCCCGAGTTTTGATTATATAATGAAAATATATTTCTTTATGAAATGCTTTGGTAAATATTATTTTATCAAGTTTTGTTTTTTGGGAACAAATTCCGCATATCTTTTAAAATCAAAAGGATTTACTCTGAAAATGTTTAAAAAGCATAAATGAAACCGGTCTTTTCTGGCCGAGATTTTGGGGATGTCACAGTTTGTATCAGAGCATTAGTTTAAGCAAACTAGGAATTTGTAGGATTTCTAGACTTAAACTTAAAATGCTAAGTGGAATTTTGAGATGTGTGTCTGTTATATTTTAGACATGAGCACTAGTTTATTTTAGAAAAGTTGTCTAAAATGCTTTTATGTGCTAAATGTTATATGTTTGCCATATATGATATTATTTGTTCGGATCTATGGTCTGTTGCCGACTGGATCTGGAAACCTTACGTGTGTAGGATTCTAAGCGTACGTCTACGAATTTAGAAGTAGCATGTAAATGTTTCGGAGTGATAAGGATGATTTGAATATCTATCGTGAATGAGGATCTAATTTCACCTTATTCGGTGTGTAGATCAAAAATGGTGAGAACAAGAAGTGGAGTTGGAAATGCTGATGAAAACAGGAATCAACTACCCGTGATTGAACAAATACCTGTTGTAGCAGCAACACCTGAGCCGATAACAATGGTTGGTGTACAATTGATGATTCAAACAATGTTGGATCGTCAAATGGAGGAGACTAGGCGGTTGCTTTAATAGAATCGTGAAGAACTGTCAATTCGTATGGAAGAGCCTGAATTAAATGAAGGGCACTCGGAAGGTGGAAACTTCAATGGGTCTGTTGGTCAAGCCAACCCTCCGATAGATAGACAAAACAACCATGATGGAAGGAATGATGGAATGGGATGCAAGTACAAGGACTTTCTAACTTGCAAACCATCGACCTTCAATGGAAAGGAGGGCCCGATTGGAGTTATGGATGGGATCTCAGAAATGGAGTTAGCCTTCATGACTTGTGGCTGCAGAGGCAAGTTGCAGACTATCTATGCAGTGCGTCAGTTCCGAGGAGGAGCCGTTCGATGGTGGAACACTCTAGGAAAGACTTTAAGCCCTAATGAGCCACTGCAGTTGTCATGGGCAGAATTCTTGGTGCAGTTCAAACGCAAGTTCTGCTCGGCTCAAAATCTGTTGGAATTGGAGAATAAGTTTTTGGCATTGATGAAAGGCAGCATGTCAGTTGATGAATACACTAATAACTTTACCGATAAGATGGAGTTTGCTTTGCGCATCGTGCCAGATGAGCTGACAAAGGTTGACCGATACGCAAAAGGACTCCCGTGGGAGTACGAGGTGCCGGTACGTCAGGCACCTACCTTAGAGGCAGCTATCTGGGCTGCCAAGTCTGTTGAGAACATGAATAAGGGGAGAACCACCAATAAGGTTGAGGTTGATGAGAAGAGAAAGTTTGAGGGAACATCTAGTTCCGGTAAGAAAAGAAAATTTTCGAAATCTGATTCGAAAAAGTTTGGTGGAGGAAAAGGAGGCGAAGCGAAATGGTGTGATAAGTGTAAGAAAAAGCACTTTGGGAAGTGTAGTGAGGATGTAACCTGCTACAAGTGTGGACAAATTAGACATTTTTCCAATGAGTGTCTGAACAAAAAAAGGATGTGTTTT
This sequence comes from Lactuca sativa, assembly GCF_002870075.4. Classification (NCBI taxonomy): domain Eukaryota; kingdom Viridiplantae; phylum Streptophyta; class Magnoliopsida; order Asterales; family Asteraceae; genus Lactuca; species Lactuca sativa. The sequence goes on along the minus strand of NC_056630.2, from coordinate 301,992,943 downwards.
GGTTGTAATGAAGAGGGGCACATTTTGAAAGACTGTCCGAAGAAGAAGGAGGCAGCAAACCCAACATTCCACCAAAACCGAAGGCGAGTGCCTTCCAGATGACACTTGAGGCTGCGAAAGATGAAGCTGATGTCACTTCAGGTACCTTTCTTGTTAAGTACTACTTGCTCAAATTTTGTTTGATTGTGGAGCCAACCACTCCTTTATTTCACATGAGTTTGGTAGAAAACTAGCTTTGCCTGTTGATAGACTAGATAATGCTTTATTAGTCGAATTTGCTAGTGGCAAGTTTGTACCTGTTAGCCATCGTATGAAAAACATCTTAATCGACCTGAATGGGAATAAGTTTCACGAGGAATTATTTCCTATCAAACTTAATGGTTTCGACATCGTTCTAGGAATGGATTGGCTTAGTGCCAATCATGCCGAAATTTTATGCAAGAAGAAGATAGTTAAAGTAAACCCGCCTGGGAAAGATTCGCTTATGGTGTATGGGGACAAACGCAGAGTAAATTCTGGAATCATTTCCCTAATGAAATCCAGAAAGTGTTTGACCAAGGGATGTACATCATATTTGGCATTCGTGATTGATGCTAAGAAGGAAAATAAGGTGATGCAGAGTATTCTAGTGGTGTGTGATTATCCAGAAGTATTTCCCAAAGATCTTCCTGGATTAGCACCTGATAGACAAGTGGAGTTCAGAATAGACTTGTTACCAGCGACCACGACAATAGCAAAAGCACCTTATCGATTAGCACCGACGGAGATGAAGGAGATGATGATGCAACTTCAGGAGTTATTGGACAAAGGTTTCATTCGACCTAGTTCATCACCTTTGGGAGCTCTGGTGTTATTCGTGAAGAAGAAAGATGGAAGTATGAGAATGTGCATCGATTACAGAGAACTGAACAAGGCAACAATAAATAATAGATACCCGTTGCCAAGGATTGATGACCTGTTTGATCAATTGCAAGGTTCGAGCTATTTCTCGAAGATTGATCTAAGGTCAAGATATCATCAGCTAAAAGTGAGAGAGCAGGATATCGAGAAGACTGCGTTCAGAACACGATATGGACACTATGAGTTCTTGGTTATGTCGTTTGGACTAACCAATGCTCCAGCAACGTTCATGTATTTGAGGAATAAGGTTTGTAATCCGTTTCTAGATAAATCTGTAATAGTATTCATAGACAACATTCTGATTTACTCGAAAAGCCAAGAGGAACATGGCAGACACTTGCGAGAAGTGTTAGAAGTCTTGAAGAAGGAGAAGCTGTATGCGAAGTTCTCCAAATGTGATTTTTGGATTTGAGAAGTCCAATTCTTGGGTCACGTGGTCAACCAGGAAGGGATAATGGTCGATCCAGCAAAGATTGAGCTGTAATGAAGTGGGAACAACCAAAAAGTCCCATAGAGATCCGAAGCTTTTTAGGATTAGCCGGATATTACCGAAGGTTTATCCAAGGCTTTTCTTCGATCGCTAGTCCATTAACAACTTTGACCCACTAAGGAGCTACTTATGCTTGGAGTGATAAGCATAAAGAAGCATTTGAGAAGCTAAAGAAAAGACTATGTGATGCACCAATACTTTCTCTACCCGATGGAGTTGAAGACTTTGTTGTTTATAGCAATGCATCTGGGGTTGGATTGGGTTGTGTTTTGACCCAAAGAGAAAAGGTGATAGCATATGCGTCTCGACAATTGAAGGAGAATGAAAAGAACTACCATACTCATGATTTGGAGTTGGCAACGGTAGTTTTCGCTCTGAAAATATGGAGGCATTACCTCTATGGCACGAAGTGTAAACTTTTCACCGATCATAAGAGTCTCCAATATCTCTTTAATCAGAAAGAATTGAATATGAGGCAACGACGCTGGCTAGAATTACTTAAGGACTACGACTGTGAGATACTTTACCACCCCGGTAAAGCTAATGTTGTTGCTGATGCTCTCAGTCGGAAAGTCAATCTTGAAGGAAAAAGGCCAAGAGCGTTGAGAATAGAAGTTGTCTCGACCATTATGGAAAGTATAAAGAAAGCTCAAGAGGAAGCTTCTGAAAAGAATGACCAAAAGGAGGAACGTTTGGGCAAAACGTTGGTGTTCGGTATAAACAGTCATGGACTAAAGGTGTTCCAAGATCGGATTTGGATACCTAAGTCAGGTGGAATAAGAGATCTTCTGATGGAAGAAGCTCACAAAACCATGTACTCGATTCATCCCGGTAGCACTAAAATGTATAGGGACCTGATGTTGGGTTTTGAGCATTCTAACACTCCTAAGTGTACATGCAACCCTAAATACCGTGGATCTATGTTTTCTCTATTATACATGCAAATAAGAACATCCAAGGTATTATCCTAATCTAGCATACAAAACAATGACTATAGCAAGATAGAATACATACCTCTTTGGTGCAGAAAGTCTTCATGAAGCTTGAGTCCCTAGTGCCCCAAGTGTGACACCTCAAATGAAATCACAATCATCAAAACACTTAGAATAGCTTGAGAGAATTCTACACTTCATGAAATCGGCTAGCCCTCTCTAGAATAATACTAGTGGCCGATTTTGCCAAGAATAATATCTTTATATAGTGTTACAATTAGGGTAAACTCCTAATTGTCATGGCTTTCCATTTCCTTGGATCCCTGGGTTCAAATACACCATGGAGCATCCATGAACCATCCTATGGGTTTTAGCCCAACTTGATTATCCATGGAGCATTAGCCCACTATACAAGTATGGATGATTTACACAATCAACCCATATATTTAATTAGTCTTCTTTTGATCACTTAATTAATCCTAGATTAATTCTCGATCAATACTAATTAAATAATCTTATTATTCTTATTATTAATATACTAGAACTTATAATATATTAATAATTTTAAGTGTCTTATTTCTCTCTTTTAGTCTATCCAAGTGCATGATGCCATGCAACCCAAATGGACCATGCCGGGTCGGGTCAAGTCTTAGCAATTATAGTTATGGACTTAGACATTAATCCAACAGTCTCCCACTTGGATAAGTCTAAAACTATTATTGCGTATGACTTCAGGAACCAACTGGCAATCGTAGCTCTCAAAAGCTTCTGTCGAACTCTGACCTTGTAGATGAACTCTGACCTTTGTCAATGACTTGTCCATTAGATAAGGGATCATATATTCCTCCATTCTAGATATCATATGGACTGAGACATGGATTATAATCATTCTCTCTTTCCATTTGTTGTTTCCCGATTTCCGATTTATGACGACTGACTAATTGAACAAATCAAATTAGTCCTGGCCCGGCCGAGCATTTCCATTTGTCATCATCAAATCATCGAGGGGCCCACAGATATCGCTTTTATCCCGAAGGTAAAAGGAACGGATAAACTTCGACTCATATGGATTGTTCTACTACTTGTTGAATCATACACAAAGGCACGTTTTATAGCACCGAGTTACCAAATGCATTTTCGTGCAGTCAATGTACAACCAACTCATAGTAACAACTCATATCTCTAGGTTTGAAGAATATAAGATATTATCGTCTCATGATCACTCGTGATAAAATCCATGAAGTGATTCCAATGAGCGCGGGTTGAATCCAATACTCAGAACTTATGAGCACTCATGAGTGTTGTAGCCCTTTGTCCAACACCTTAGACCTCTACAAGCCAACCCATGACAGTCTTAATTCATATCTACTTCCAACATATGACCGACTGTGGATAGTTTGAATAACTTAGTCATTCCAGAAGAATAACCCAGTTTATTCGGGAAGTCAAAACATGCAAAGTGAAACACAATAATAATAGAATCCAACATGGTATCAAAACCTATCACCATACGATTACACATTATTCATTGTATACTGTTTCAGCTATCAACTTTATTCTTGAATTTAAAACAATAGTTGTCCCATGCTCCAAGCATGTACACTATGTTTTCTAAACACTAGTCATGCCATACACCAAGTATGCATACTATGTTTGTCTATGATCTTTACTTTGTGAACTAGATCAATTGAACATAACTTCAATGATTCTCTTTTCACACTCCCAAATCCTTACCGCAAATACAAGAATTCCAAATTTATGCCATTTACTGAAATCTGTTAGATTCTAAACTTATATGCATTGATCCTCTTGTAATGATTATGCACAAAGTCATAAAGACTTGGCAACAATCTTACAGAGTATTCCAAAGGAGACCAACTCCTTGGAAATATCCTTCTTGCATTAAGTTTCCTTAATCTTACACAGATTGAAAATTCTAACTTTGAAACATTTCCAGATTCCATTTTGACTATCACTTCTGAACAAGAGTTGCCTCCTTACAGATTATGTCAATATGGTCCTTCCAGAATTATCACTATACTTCCAACTGTCCTTGAGCAACCAATCTTTGGTAAACCTCAGATTGTTCTCGACAATTGTTTAATCCTTTTAGTCATATCCAGTTCTAAACCTTTTCCCTTCTTAATGCCCCAGGCATTTGGAAAATTTTAGAACGGATGATTATAGCACATGTAATCGATCCTATATCCGAAGCATATAGGACATGATTCATGATGTCTCACATAAAGACTAAACCAGTCTTTTGCTATAACTTTTCCATTTCAATTTGCCAAGTTCTCATAATTCAGATTATGAAAAGGGATGCCGTAATCATAACCAAATTTTAGAACGCAAATAATGGACCCATATATAGAATTTCCTTATGTTGAGCCATTCCAACAGGAAATTCATATATATATATCCTTGACTAAATGATTAAAACCTCACGATCTAAGCTTATAGATTTGAGATGAAGTATAATTTCCTCTCCCTTAATTATAGCAAAACAACTTTTTCCCAATTGAAACTTTTTGTATTCTATAATTAACATTGCTAGCTTGCAATACTTAACATAATTATCATGCTCCCACTAACATGATGATTATTAGCATAACACTTATGCTCCCACCAGCTTTGACATGTACTCAGAAATCAGCTGACTTTCTTACCAAAGTTCAGATTTCTGATACTAGACTGTTTTGATAAAACTTTATCAAAATCATACACCTTCCCTTAGATAGCACACTTGTGTATCTAAAAAATTATGAAGAGGTATGCCATAATAATAATGGTTAGACCTTTTTGCCATTTCTCACAAGTCCAGGTTAGTGTGCCGGTAAACCACACACGCTCCACTAACGACTTTGAGAATGAAAATATCACAATTGCTATCTAGATAAAATCTACTTAGTGAAAGTGTTTCCTCACCATCATTTTCATAAATCAGAGAGAAACCTTATGACACTTAGATTTAATGGTGTATGTGTTCTTATCCATGTGAATTGTCAAAACCATAGACACAAGACAAGGATGATGACAAATCCAAAACCATATGGATTCAACTCAATCTTAATTTCTTGCCACCTGGCAGCTCAAGGGCCTGCCATTGCTTCCAAGTTGTTATGCAACCAATTAAGAACTCTAAGAACTCATATGCAAAGCCAACTTTAACTGGAATGGACACAGAATATGTCAACATGATAGGTTATAAACCTCAAGTCGTGTGCTAGTGAAGAACTTCAGGTTCTATTCTTGATTAGTTCTTGAGACTTTCAAGACCTTTAAGACTCCCACTGTCCTTTTGACCTATAAGACTCCCTTGTCAAATATCCAAGAGATAGTGTGGATTCTAATCAAGATAAACACTTCACACCATTGGCCTTAGTTGGTCTTTGTTTTATCCAAAACATCACAACTTACCAATTTCAAAAGTACAAGAGTAGAAAACTTTTACTCTACATTTGACAAGTGTTTTAAACCTTCTTTAAGACATGTCACTCAAGTTACAATCTTGGAGTATGACTCTAAGACTTGTATTGGAACGAAGTATGACTCATCTTCTTGATTTAACCATTTCAACAATTCAAGATCCCTCTTCTTAGTCATAAGAATGCACTAAGATTTCCTTAGAGAACTAATTGTGCTATGGTTTCTAAATCATTAAGATGATCACAAAAACTGATACTAAAGTACTCTCCCATCTTTTCAAATTTGAGAAACTTTTATCCTTCTGCCTAATTTGATTCTTCTTATTCGCTCTGTCATACATTGGAACCTTTTTCCAATGTCTCAGAGTTACACTTAAGCTTGTAAGTATAATCATATTTACTGAGCTTTAGTAAACTATGACGAATAGTCTTATCAATCTTTTGTGGTGGACTTGACCAGTGCACAAGAATGTGTACTTGATCCCTTAGTCCTTCACTTGACTCACACATCCATGTGAACAAGTAATTAGTCTTAATTTTCCAAAACCTGAAAGGTCTCAACCATCATGCTTTACAACTTGCATGATTCCAAGTTCCGATCCAATTGAAACGTGGGTGATGAGAATCTTTCCTTATTTGGTAAATCTAGACATTACCACAAATGAAAGAATCAATTTCATATTTCCACTCTTGCTCTTAATGGAATCATATAAGCAACAATTTTCTCTCAAATGCCATTGTAAGGATATTTTAAAATAAATAAAATCAAAAAATTTTCTTTTATTTTAAAACTTTGCGGAAAAACTTATCCTTACAATCCATATGAAAACTTGTTGTTATCTATTTCTAAGCAATATCTAATAACTCCTAAGAAGTAGCTCAAGAATCCGATCTTCAAACTACGCGATAGAAATCCATCTACGCGATCAGATTCAGCATATTCTTTCTTTAAGTTTCTTCACTTTTCTTTGATTCTTAAAATATCACCATGTGACCCAGTCACATCATGTATCAAGAATCTCAAAATAGAAACTTAGCAGAGTTAGATAGTGGACTTTACCTGAAGTAGAGTCAAACTTATTGACTTTAACATCCTTAGGTAAATTTGGCAGCTTCGCATCCAATGCCCCTTCCTTTGGCAATATAAACATATGGACCCTTTGATAATGGTACACGAGACTATCACAGACTTAGCTTTTCTCTTTACCATTTGGTCAACCAAGTTGACTATGGCCGATCCCTTTCCATTGGGAAGAGAGAGCTTTTCTGAATTTCCTGTGTCACTATTGTAAATGTCCATCAAGTTTTAAGGAAGTTGATCTTAACAAATAGATAAGATCATTAAGGGTCTTGTCATAGTCTGTTACATAGGTGACCCAAAGGAACTCACTATGTGCCTTAGAAAGTGATTGAACCACCAACTTTCTCAAGACTTTGACACCCAACTCTCCCGGCTTGTCAATATGTGACTACATCTCCAAGATGTGATCACACCTAGACCTTGCCTTGCCAATAGGGCTTGAGTGACCTTAAACTTTTCAAGAACTTGTGGGTTAGGGAGAATAATTGGAGGAGGAGAAAGAAGTATGATATCCATGGGACATCATCCTCATTAGGAAACCTTGTTTCAAGAGATTTGGGAAGATCATAGGTGTCTATTACAGACATCTTTTGGGAGATATTCAAGATAGTTGATTTAAAGTCCTTAATATGACACCCAATATGAAATATTAAGGCTAGGACCCAAAAAACTATTTTATAACTTAGAAGAGGTATGCCGTAATCCAAGCTATAAAATATTTGAAGGTAGGTGAATGACGATTCACCAATTTCCACCAAGATAAACGAAATGTATTATTAGGTTTTAATTGGTTTTGAAACTCCTAGATCTTTGAGATTCATTGAACTGTTCAAAGGCATGTTTCAATCTCGAGTGTGCCCTTCAGGTTTTGTGACTGGGATGTCGAGGATCACAAAACAAGGTGTGAAGTAACCATCCAAATTACTTGGTACCCTTAAGTGTTTACCCCTCAATCGATGTGCCGGTTAACCACACACGCTCCATCGATACTATGATAAACACTAAGTCACCCTTTACCTACCTTGTTAAGTCCAAGTTAGTGTGCCGGTTAACCACACACGCTCCACTAACGACTTAGACAAAGTGTAAAGTGTAATTTCATGGGTTAGCACCTTATTCACATTTTTCCTAAGTAACTAAGATTGGGTATTATTAAGAGTTTCGTTACTTAGTATTATCATTAATACTTTTAATGAAGGGAGAATTCTAGTCCTGTCAAACCCGTTCGGCTAACGACCCTCCACCAGTCAAGCAAGCGGTGGGTGAGAGTGGACACCCATTAAGTTGCCATTTTATAGGCAACAACCTTATACCCACCTTATAGACCGGCTTCGTGAATGAGGCGTACTAGCGGTAATACTGACTTTACTCTTATACATATATATATATATATATTATTAACTTATAATATTATAAAGTATAAGGGTTGAATTTTAACTTTTAAAATTCTAAGGGCTAACTTGGAAATAAAGTATTCATACTTGAAAACTTTTTCAAATTCCAAAACTTGAGGGCAAGTTTTGAAACTATTCAAAACTAATTAATTCCATAACTTATGTGTTTAAAGTAGTTTTAATCCAAAAACTCTTCAAGTTCCATAACTTGAGGACAAGTTATGGAAGACTTTAAACTAATAAAAGAACTAACTTTTTCTTTATTTTATAACTTATGGATTTAATTATGGTTACATATTTTCCTTTAATGAAGTGACTCTTGAACTTCCATAACTTGAGGACAAGTTATGGAGTCATAAAAAATTATTCAATGACACAAGACTCTTCATTTTGTAACCATTGCCAACTTTTATGAATTTTATGAGTCTTTAATGTGACTCTTCATGTAACTTGAGGACAAGTTACACAAACACATTTTATACTCAACTCTTAGATTAAAATGGATTGAAAACAACTATTTCAATTAACTTTTCTATTAATCTAAGCAACTCATAAGAACAAGATAATTCAAATCAAACTTTTTCATGTAATTAGTCTAAACCTTAAACTAATACAAAACATGAATCTATTGACAATTATCTTTGAAAATGGATTAGCATGAACATTACCACATCAAAAACAAGTTTATAAGTTCAAAAACATCTTAGGGTAATGTCCTAGTCCAATTCCAGCCAAAAAAGTCGAATTTATGCTGTCTGGGGGTCCAACTCGTCGAGTGCACGAACCAACTCGGCGAGTTGGATGCATTTTGCCTTGGTCTCGGCGAGTCCATTCATGGACTCGGCGAGTCTGCTGGGCAGACAGCATCAAAACTCGATTTTCCAGCTTCTTTTGCAAGTATAACAAGAAAACAAGCCTAGGCTCTGATACCACTGTTGGGTTTTGAGCATTCTAACTCTCCTAAGTGTACATGCAACCCTAAATACCTTGGATCTATGTTTTCTCTATTATACATGCAAATAAGAACATCCAAGGTATTATCCTAATCTAGCATACAAAACAATGACTATAGCAAGATAGAATACATACCTCTTTGGTGTAGAAAGTCTTCATGAAGCTTGAGTGCCTAGTGCCCCAAGTGTGACACCTCAAATGAAATCACAATCATCAAAACACTTAGAATAGCTTGAGAGAATTCTACACTTCATGAAATCGGCTAGCCCTCTCTAGAATAATACTAGTGGCCGATTTTGCCAAGAATAATATCTTTATATAGTGTTACAATTAGGGTAAACTCCTAATTGTCATGGCTTTCCATTTCCTTGGATCCATGGGTTCAAATACACCATGGAGCATCCATGAACCATCCTATGGGTTTTAGCCCAACTTGATTATCCATGGAGCATTAGCCCACTATACAAGTATGAATGATTTACACAATCAACCCATATATTTAATTAGTCTTCTTTTGATAACTTAATTAATCCTAGATTAATTCTCGATCAATACTAATTAAATAATATTATTATTCTTATTATTAATATACTAGAACTTATAATATATTAATAATAATAAGTCTCTTATTTCTCTCTTTTAGTCTATCCAAGTGCATGATGCCATGCAACCCAAATGGACCATGTCGGGTCGAGTCAAGTCTTACCAATTATAGTTATGGACTTAGACATTAATCCAACACCTGAAACCCTACTACTGGTGGCCAACGATGAAGCTTGATGTTGCAAAGTATGTGGCCGAGTGTGTGACCTGTGCGAGAGTCAAGACACAACATCAAAAACCATATGGGAGTTTAGAGCCTTTACCTGTGCCTATGGGTAAATGGGAAGACATTGCTATGGATTTTGTCACTAAACTACCCAGAACGAAAAGTGGTCACGACATGATTTGGGTGGTCGTTGATCGATTCACTAAGAGTGCGCATTTCATAGCAGCCAAGGATAAATGGTCTATGGATAAGCTTGTGAATTCATATGTGAAAGAAATTATGAGGCTTCACGGTGTCCCATTAACGATTGTGTCAGATTGTGATAGCCGTTTCACCTCAAGGTTTTGGAAAAGTCTACAAGAGGAAATGGGTACCAAGTTGTGTTTAAGTACAGTTTACCATCCACAGACTGATGGTCAAAGTGAAAGAACGATACAAACACTTGAAGATATGCTGAGAGAATGTACCCTAGAATTCCTAGGTAAGTGGGACGAACATTTACCTTTGGTAGAATTTTCCTATAATAATAGTTTCCACTCAAGCATAAAGATGGCACCTTATCAGGCTTTGTACGGACAGAAGTGTCGTACGCCATCTAGTTGGCTTGAGGCTGGGGAAAAGCAGTTTATGGGACCCGAGATGGTCTATCAGACTGCTGAGAAGTTGAAAGTGATCAGGGAAAGAATGTTAGCAGCTCAAGATCGTCAAAAGAGCTATGCTGACAAGAAGCGAAGACCGTTGACTTTTGAAGTTGGAGATTCGGTTTTACTTAAACGCCGTGGAAGGGACTTATAAGGTTTGGTAAAAGGGGAAAGTTAAGTTCGAGGTTGATTGGACTGTTTAAAGTTCTTCAGAGGATTGGGAACCAAGCTTGCAAGCTAGAACTACCAGAAGAACTGAGGGGTATTCATAACACTTTCCATGTGTGTTATTTGAGGAAGTTCATGGGAGAAGTTCCCAATATAATTCCAATTTCTGAATTGAGAATTGATGAAAACAAGAGGTTAATTGAAGAACTAGAGGCAATTGTTGACCGAAAGACTAAGAAGCTTCGACGCAAGATGGTCGAATTAGTGCTTGTCCGTTGGAAACATTCGAATGGGCCAAATCTCACTTGGGAAACGGAGAGTGACATGTTGAGTCGCTATCCGCATTTGTTTGTTGATGTGTGATTCCGGGGACGGAATCATCCTTAAGGGGAGAGAATTGTAATGCCCGCGTTTCCAGGCTAGGCATTTTCCTTGATGTAATAGTCTAGGTTAACCCTTGTAACTCTTTTGAAGTATTAATAATGAAATATTTGAGTATTATGTGAATTATGTGTTTATTTTCTTAATTATTATAATTTAATGAATTAAGAGTAAAATAAGCGTCAAAATTAAAGTATGAGATAAGCCCGATATCTTTGCATAAAGATGTAGTGGCCGAAACGAGGTTTTTGAATATATATAGAACACCCAAATCTGACTTTGTATGAGGAAGTTATGATTTTCTGAAGTTTTGACTTAGCGGTGTGCATCCCGAATACTCGATTTGAGATCGAGTGGTTTTTAACCGAAGCAATCTAAACGAGAATCGAAGATCTCGTTGTTAGTAACGAAACGATGAAAAGTTAGGCGAGAACGGACGTCGGACGAAGAACTTACGAATTTATAACGGAGTTTTCCTGTCCGAGCCTACTAAAAATAAATAATAAAAATAAATTCAAAATTAGCCGACGGAGTCTAAACAAAAGTTGTAGAGCGTGGATATAAAGAACGTCGAAAACGGAGTTCGTATGGCGAAGATATGAATTTTCAAAGTTTATTAAATAATTAATATTTAAATTTAATTCTTATATCCGATATTATCCGAAGAGGAGTCACCGGACTTATCCGGGTTACGCCCAGCGTAAGGCGGCACGCCCCGCGTATAGCGAGGCATGACGCACCTTGAACTCGAGTGAATTCGGATACGTAAGCAATGACGACCGAGGCAGTACGCCCCGCCTAACCTCGTACGCCCAGCGTACTGCGAGACCTCAGCCCCTTATAAAAGGGCATGCGAGGACATTTATACCCCGAAGCCCCGATATTATTCCCGAGCCCCGAAGCATGTCCCGAAGCCCCGAAGATCCCGAGAAGTGCAATTCCTGAGTCGAAGCTCTGCTCGCGAGGAGTCCGATTTTGTGAAGATCTTCCAGATCTACTGAGGGATACTACTTCTATAAGCCGTAGGGTTGTCTGATCATCTTCTGATCAGGTGAGTGTGTAGTTACTTTCTTCCAGCACAATATTATGAAGTATTTTATATAAGGTGCTTGCTATGTGTATATATTTTGTTATTATATGTGTGAATGTATGTCCACTCTCTTCTATCTCATAGATCTGATTTATCCTCTATGAAATATATGTTATGTGTGTGTGCCTTATCTGTTATGTGGAATATGTATTGATTAAAGCATGATATACAGGTTTTAAACTATGTATAAAAATGTATATTTTTATCTACTAATATGTTGGGTAGAACATGGGTAGATAGTCGGTGCGTAATAAATAGATGAGAGGCCTAGTTGTTGTTTCGATTTAGTCATCTAGCGGAGTTTAGATGACGACCACAAACTTTTCTAGACAGTCTCGTGGAACACTAGCAGGCTCGCCACCTGTAGGTGTTAGTGGACTTGGGTGTTTATTCGTTGTACTCCATCCCCCCATGGTTGCCTTATTTGACATATATTGCCGGGAAACCCCCGAAAGCATGTGTTGTCCCCCCGATGAAATATTCTTAGACTTGGTCCCTTGTGTTAGTTATTTTAGGGACATAAAGTGAGAATAACGGGAATGGGTAATCGGGTTATTGTTGGTGGATGAATATTAATTTAATTATTTATTGTGGGTTAAAAACCCTATATGCTCACCAGGCTCCCAAGCCTGACCCACTCAGTTTCTTTGTATTACAGGAAATGGCGCGAGGGCATAAGATGGATAATCATCAAGCTGTTTTGTTTACAAGTCTGTATATGTATATATTTGTTGAATGACTTGTAATGTTATCGTTTATGCTTTATGGTCCGTATCGAAACATGACATCCCGAGTTTTGATTATATAATGAAATTACATTTCTTTATGAAATGCTTTGGTAAATATTATTTTATCATGTTTTGTTTTTGGGAACAAATTCCGCATCTCTTTTAAAATCAAAAGGATTTACTCTGAAAATGTTTAAAAAGCATAAATGAAACCGGTCTTTTTTGGCCGAGATTTTGGGGATGTCACAGCAGGGCCCTAGTTAGGCGAGGCCTTACACCAGTGTACAGTTAGAGAGTGTTTATTTATGTACTAGTATGTTATTTTTTGTATGTATGTGTGTAGCGGCTACAGGCATGGAAACAAGCGGGGCCTAAGAGAGACATATTTGTATACAGAGTGGGGCTCGATGCCTGCCTAATGCCAGGCGGGGTTTGGTATCGCGCGGGGCTTGATGTCGTGCAAGGCCAAATGCAGCGGGCGGGGGCCCAATATGTGGTTATGTGTTCATGGTTATGCATATATGGTATGTAGTAGGTTGGGGGAACTCACTAAGCTTCACGCTTATAGTTTTCAGTTTTGGTTTTAGGTTCTTTTGGTAGCGGAGGGAAGAGCTCGGGGTGATTGCATGGCACACTCCAAAGGAGTTTTAGTCTAGAAACGTTTACTCTGATAAAACGAACAAGTGTTTTGAAATGATACTTTGATTTATAATATAGACCTTTAGCTATGGTTGAAATGAGTTGATACATATGGTCTTGCTAATATCTAAAAGAAATTTTTTGTTCATGATTTTGGGATGTTACAAGTTGGTATCAGAGCCTTGGTTTGATCGATTCGGGCACACTCCTGGGTGTGTCTGAACTCAAACTGAGAACTTGGTATGAGAGTTTTCAAAAGAAAATCATTTTTATAAAAGAGCTTGTGAAAATGAAAAAGAATTTTGAGAAAAGAAAAGCACTCTAAAAAGTGAAAGAAACTTTGGAAAAAAAGAGAAAAAGGGTGTGGTTCATGCAATTAGCCAAGCTCAAGTAAGTTCTCCCCAAATTACCAATACAAGTTTATGTTATGATATGATTATGTGATCAACATGCTAGATGTAGGGCTAAGGATGTAGGAGGATACCTTATATGCCTATTATATGTGTTTATTGAGCTGCATGCTAGTATCGATTAGAGAGTGGTAGGATAGCATGTTTAGGTTATGCCTGATTATATGAGCTTTGAACCGCATGCTAGTACAAATTCTTGTTGTGTGGATAGAATTGCTTGATTATGTTCTAGTTAGATTACCCTTTTTGTCTGAATGCTACTTTCTTTGTGCTTTGTGGAACTTTGAGTGATGGGAGTTGGCCATTAGGTGAATACGTAGTCACATGTGACCAGGGTTGAATAATCTCAGAGTGATGGATTTGGCCCTATTGTGCAGCTCTTGTATGAGTCTAACCATAGTAGGGACGAGTCCTTTACTCGAAGGATTATCTGAGCCTCGTCATATGTGATGGTGTTTAGGTAGTGGCTAATTGGCATTATGAAGGTGCCTTTAGTAGTTGAGGACTAGGTTCGGGTTGGAGGTTACCCTGGGGCAAGCCTAGGATGAGAGTAGTGCTAGGAGCAGTAGTAGTAAGGGATCTGGTGGAGTCGAGGCAATTCTTGAGGAAAGTACGGATAGATGTGGAAGGTAGTATGGGCCCGAACTACTGAAAGCAGAGGATCCGTACTCGATTCAAGAAGGGTTGAGATAAAACCAGGGAACTGGTAGTGTGTGTGTGTGATCTCTCAGCAGTGATGTGTATTTTGATTGTTGTTATGTTATGTTTTCAGCCTGGTGACGTTGCGGGAGAGACCAGTAGGCGGTTCAGGCGTCGGCGAGGGATCCAGATCGTGTTCAGGAACCAAGCAGACCGAGGAGCGGATGAGGGAATTTGTATCAGCTGATATTACGTGCAATATTCTAGACCAGACTCCTGTGATCTTTGGCACGGTCAAGGAGGGCATACTAGAGATTTTGGATGAGAGACTGGGAGCTTTCTGCACTGAGATGATGGCCATGATGGGAGTGCGTACATTGACCTTTCGAGAGTTTAGAGCTTATGGAGCTCCAGATTACCATAGGGCTAGGGAGCCCATTGCTAGCAGCAGATGGTTGGCTGATGTTGCCAACGCTTTTCGTTCTAGTCGGTGTCCCGAGGGGGACAAGGTTCGACTCGCTTCCTGTCTCCTGAAGGACAGAGTGCATGATGTTGGATTAATGTCTAAGTCCATAACTATAATTGGTAAGACTTGACCCGACCCGGCATGATCCATTTGGGTTGCATGGCATCATGCATTTGGATAGACTATAATGAGAGAAATAAGACACTTATGGTTATTAATATATTATATGTTCTAGTATATTAATAATAAGAATAATAAGATTATTTAATTAGTATTGATCAAAAATTAATCTAGGATTAATTAAGTGATCAAAAGAAGACTAATTAAATATATGGGTTGATTGTGTAAATCATCCATACTTGTATAGTGGGCTAATGCTCCATGGATAATCAAGTTGGGCTAAAACCCATAGGATGGTCCATGGATTCTCCATGGTGTATTTGAACCCATGGATCCAAGGAAATGGAAAGTCATGACAATTAGGGTTTACCCTAGTTGTAACACTATATAAAGATCTTATTCTTGACAAAATCGGCCACTAGTGTGTGTAATAGAAGGGCTAGCAGATTTCATGAAGTGTAGATTTCTCTCAAGTTATTCCAAGTGTATTTGGTGTTGTGTGAACCATTTGAGGTGTCACACTTGGGGCACTAGGCACTCATGCTTCATGAAGACTTTCTACATCAAAGATGTATGTATTCTATCTTGTTACATTCATTGTTTTTTTGTATGCTAGATTAGGATAATACCTTGGAAGTTCTTATTTGCATGTATAATAGAGAAAACATAGATCCAAGGTATTTAGGGTTGCATGTACACTTAGGAGTGTTAGAATGCTCAAAATCCAACAGTGGTATCAGAGCCTAGGCTTGTTTTCAATTATACTTGATGCAAATTGCTGAAAAATGCTGAAAAACATGATTTTCTGGCTTTCTGGGCACTGGACTCGCCGAGTGCACTGATGAACTCGCCGAGTCCATGAGTAAAATCATCCTACTCGCCGAGTAGGTTCATGCACTCGCCGAGTAGGAGCCCCAGACAACATATTTTCGAGGTTTTTGGCTAGAAATGGACTAGGAACATTACCCTAAGTTGTTTTTGAACTTATAAACTTGTTTTTGATGTGGTAATGTTCATGCTAATCCAATTTCAAAGATAATTGTCAATAGATTCATGTTTTGAATTAGTTTAGTGATTAGGCTAATTAAATGAAAAAGTTTGATTTGAATTATCTTGTTCTTATGAGTTGCTTAGATTAATAGAAAAGTTAATTGGTTATATGAAAAGTCACATTTAAGTTTCATAAAACTCATAAAAGTTGGCAATGGTTACAAAAGATGAAGAGTCTTGTCCTTAAGTTATGGAGGTTCAAGAGTCACTTCATTAAGTAATAAAATATGTAACCTTAATTAATTCCATAAGTTATAAAATAAAGAAAAGTTAATTCTTTTACTAGTTTAAAGTCTTCCATAACTTGTCCTCAAGTTATGGAACTTGAAGGGTTTTTTTTTTATTTATTTTTTTATTTTTTATTTTAATTAAAACTACTTTAAACACATAAGTTATGGAATAGAAAAGTTTTGAAAGTTACAAAACTTGCCCTCAAGTTTTGGAATTTAAAAGGTGTTCACTTATGAATACTTTAATTCCAAGTTAGCCCTTAGAATTTTAAAGAGTTAAAATTCAACCCTTATACTTTATAATATTATAAGTTAATAATATATATATATATATATATATATATATATATATATATATATATATATATATATATATATATATATATATATATATATATATATATATATGTATAAGAGTAAAGTCAGTCCTACCGCTAGTACGACTCATTCACGAAGCCGGTCTATAAGGTGGGTATAAGGTTGTTGCCTATAAAATGACAACTTAATGGGTGTCCACTCTCACCCACCGCTTGCTTGACCGGTGGAGGGTCGTTAGCCGAACGGGTTTGACATGACTATAATTCTCCCTTCATTAAAAGTATTAATGATAAATACTAAGTAACTAAACTCTTAATAATTCCCAATCTTAGTTACTTAGGAAAATGTGAATAAGGTGCTAATCCATGAAATTACACGTTGCACTTTTTTTAAGTCGGTTAGTGGAGCGTGTGTGGTTAACCGGCACACTAACTCGTATTTAACAAGGTAGGCAAAGGGTAACTTAATGTTTATCATAGTATCGATGGAGCGTGTGTGGTTAACCGGCACATCGATTGAGGGGTAAACACTATCTAGGAGTCTGGTTTAGACATTTATGATACATTTCGGCATCCCAGTCACAAAACCTGAAGGGCACACTCGAGATTGAAACATGCCATTGAACAGTTCAATGAATCTCAAAGATCTAGGAGTTTCAAAACGAATTAAAACCTAATAATACATTTCATTTATCTTGGTGGAAATTGGTGAATCGTCATTCACCTACCTTCAAATATTTTATAGCTTGGATTACGGCATCCCTCTTCTAAGTTATAAAATAGTTTGTTGGGTCCTAGCCTTAATATTTCATATTGGGTGTCATATTAAGGACTTTAAATCAACTATCTTGAATATCTCCCAGAAGATGTCTGGTTTAGACATTTATGATCTTCCCAAATCTCTTGAAACAAGCTTTCTTAAATGAAGATGATGTCCCATGGAAATCATACATCATTCACCTCCTCCAATTATTCTCCCTAACCCACAAGTTCTTGAAAAGTTTAAGGTCAATCAAGCCCTATTGGCAAGGCAAGGTCTAGGTATGTTCACATCTTGGAGATGTAGTCACATACTGACAAGCCGGGAGAGGTGGGTGTCAAAGTCTTGAGAAAGTTGGTGGTTCAATCACATTCTAAGTCACATAGTGAGTTCCTTTGGGACACCTATGAAACAAACTATGACAAGACCGTTTATGATCTTATCTATATGTTAAGATCAACTTCCTTAAAACTTGATGGACATTGACAATAGTGACATAGGAAATCCAGGAATGCATTCTCTTCCCAAAGGAAAGGGATCGGCCATAGTCAAATCGGTTGACCAAATGGTAAAGAGAAATCTAAGTCTGTGATAGTCCCATGTACCATTATCAAAGGGTCCATATGTTTATATTGCCAAAGAAAGGGGAATTGGTTGCGAAGCTGCCAGATTTACCGAAGGATGTTAAAGTCAATAAGTTTGACTCTACTTCAGGTAAAGTCTACTATCTAACTCTGTTAAGTTTCTATTCTGAGATTCTTCATACATGATGTGACTGGGTCACATGGTGATGTTTTAAGAATCAAAGAAAAGTGAAGAAACTTAAAGAAAGAATTTGCTGAATCTGATCGCATAGATGGATTGCTATCGCATAGATTGAAGATCGGATTCTTGAGCTACTTCTTAGGAGTTATGAGATATTGCTTAGGAATAGATAACAACAAGTTTTCATATGGATTGTAAGGATAAGTTTTTCCGCAAAGTTTTAAAATAAAAGAAAATTTTTGATTTTATTTATTTTAAACATATCCTTACAATGGCATTTGAGGAAAAATTGTTGCTTATATATTCCATTAAAAGCAAGAGTGGAAATATGAAATTGATTCTTTCATTTGTGGTAATGTCTAGATTTACCAAATAAGGAAAGATTCTCGTCACCCAAGTTTCAATTGGACCGGAACTTGGAATCATGCAAGTTGTATAGCATGATGAATGAGAAGCTTCAAGTATTGGAAAATTAAGACTAATTACTTGTTCACATGGATGTGTGAGTCAAGTAAAGGACTAAGGGATCGAGTACACATTCTTGTGCACTGGTCAAGTCGACCACAAAAGATTGATAAAACTATTCGTCATAGTTTACAAAAGCTCAGTAAATATGATTATACTTACAAGCTTAAGTGTAACTCTGATACATTGGAAAAAGGTTCCAATGTATGACAGAGCGAATAAGAAGAATCAAATTAGGCAGAAGGCTAAAAGTTTTTTAAATCTGAAAAGATGGGAGAGTACTTTAGTATCAGTTTTTTTTGTGATCATCTTAATGATTTAGAAACCATAGCACAATTAGTTCTCTAAGGAAATCCTAGTGCATTCTTCTGACTAAGAAGAGGGATCTTGAATTGTTGAAATGGTTAAATCAAGAAGATGAGTCATATTTCGTTCTAATACAAGTCTTAGAGTCATACTCCAAGATTTTCATTTGAGTGACATGTCTTAAAGAAGGTTTAAAACACTTGTCAAATGTAAGACTAAAAGTTTCCTACTCTTGTACACTTGAAATTGGTAAGTTGTGATGTTTTGGATAAAACACAGACCAACTTAGGCCAATTGTGTGAAGTGTTTGTCTTGATTAGAATTCTCACTATCTCTTGAATATCTGACAAGAAAGTCTTATAGGTCAAGAGGACAGTGGGAGTCTTAAAGGTCTTGCAAGTCTCAAGAACTAATCAAGAATAGAACCTGAAGTTCTTCACTAGCACACTGTTGGATAAGGTGTCTAAGTCCATAACTTATTTGGTATATACTTGACCCGACCCGGCATGGTCCATTTGGGTTGCACTTCACCCGAACTATTTATGGATAATTTTATGAGAGTTATACACATATGCTTATTAATATATTATAATTTATAATATATTGATATGAAGTTATTTAATTAGTCTTAGTCTTAAATTAATTATGAATTAATTTAGAGATTAAAAGGAAGACTAATTAGATTGTGGGCTATTGGTTTTATATGGTGTGGGCTAATACTCATTTGTTAATAGGCTAGGCTTATATGGAAGTCCATGGATGATCCATGGAGCTTTTAACCCATGGATCCTTGGAAAAGAAAAGTTCATGGGTTATTAGGGTTTCACCCTAACCATGCACACTATATAAGCATGCTTATGTTGCATGAAATAGCCACTAGTGAACTAGTGTGTGTGCTTGTGTGTGGCCGAAAAATATAAGTGTGTGTACACTCTGTCAAAGTTTTCCAAGTGTTCGTGGTGATTTGTGATTCCATTTGAGGCATTCACATTATTGGTGCTTGGCTCTCAAACTCCAAAGAATCAATCTCATCAAAAGGTATGTAATCTCATCTAACTCTTTTATGTTTAAAAGTTCCCCATGCTATGTTAGATAGGTTATGAACTTTGGAAAAATTATTATTTTGCATGTATTAGACAAACATAGATCCAAGGTTTATTAGGGTTGCATGCACACTTAGGAAGTGTTAGATTGCTCAAAACCCAACAGTGGTATCAGAGCCTAGGCTTGCTTGTTTGGTACTTGATGCAAAATAGTGAAAAAAGTTGAAGTTGTTGCTGTCTGGCTGATGGACTCGCCGAGTCCATGGGGGAACTCGCCGAGTACAAGGAAAAATTCATCCTACTCGCCAAGTAGGTTCGTGCACTCGGCGAGTAGAATGATCAGAATGCAGAATTTCAATTTTTGCTGCTGGAAATGGACTAGAAACATTACCCTAAACTGTTTTGGTGTTTTAAAACTTGTTTTAGTTGGTGTAATGGTTGTTCTAATCCATTTACAATAGCATATATCAAAATTCCATGATTTTATGTGTTCATATAATTCTTGAAATTTTGATGGTCATGTTCATGTTCTTATGAATTTAGAAGATGATAGGAATTATTTGCTGAATTGTTTAGAATTAATTCTTGATCATTTATGTGTTTTAATGGAGTCCATAATTTGTCCTCAAGTTATGGATTTCCAAAGGTCACTTTTCTTTAACACACACTTAAAACACATAAGTTACATGAAAATGAAGAGTCTTCATTTTTATGAACCTTTGATTCATAAGTTATGAAATGAAAAGTTTTGCATAGTTACAAAATTTTCCCTCAAGTTTTGGAATTTGTAAAGTTTCACACACTTTAATAAACTTTAATTCCATACCCTAGAAGTTTTAAAAGTTAAAATTCTACCCTTATACTATTATAAGATTAATGGTTAATAATTATATATATGTATAAGAATAAGTCGTTTTACCGTTAGTAGGCCTCATTCACGAAGCCGGTCTATAAGGGGGGTATAAGGTTGTTGCCTATAAAATGGCGACTTAGTGGGTGTCCACTCTCACTCACCGCTTCCTTGATCGGTGGAGGGTTGTTAGCCGAACGGGTAGGACAATGACTTTAAATCCTCATTAAAAGTATAATGATTATTATAAAGTAACTAAACTCTTTTTAATTCCCAATCTTAGTTACTTTAGGAAAAATGTGAACATGGTGCTAGCCCATGCAATTCACACTTTGTACCTTACCAAGTCGTTGGTGGAGCGTGTGTGGTTAACCGGCACACTAACTTGGACTAGTAAGGATCACGAAGGGTGACTTAATGTTTGTCATAGATCAATGGAGCGTTTGTGGTTAACCGGCACATTGATTAGGTGATAATATTAAGGGTACCAAGTGAATTAGTGTTATTCACACCTTGTTTTGTGATCCTCGGCATCCCAGTCACAAAATTTGAGAGGGCACACTCGAGATTGAAACATGCCATTGAAAAGTTCAATGAATCTCAAAAGATCTAGGAGTTTCAAATCCAATTAAAACCTAATTAATTATTTCGTTTTTCATGGTGGAAATTGGTGAATCATCATTCGCCTACCTTCAAATATTCTATAGCTTGGATTACGGCATCCCTCTTCCAAGTTATAAAATATTGTGTTGGGTCCTAGCCTTAATATTTCATATTGGGTGTTATATTAAGGATTTAGAATCAACTAACTTGATTATCTCCCATTATAGATGATGTCCCTCAACATCATGCTTCACTTCCTCCACCTCCTCCATTTTTTCTCCCTGACCCACAAGCTCAAAGACTTGAAAGGTTCAAGATCACTAAAACCCTACTGGCAATGAAACATAAAGATGGAAACCCTGTGTGTACTCATGTCTTAGAAATGAAGTCACACATGGACAGGTTGAGAATGTTAGGTGTCGATATCTCAAGGAAGGTGGCTGCTGACTGGGTTCTTCAGACACTTCCGGGGTCATATAGTGAGTTCATTAAGAACTACTATGTGACAGATCATGACATGACTCTTATTGATCTTTCTTATTTGCTCATTGATGCTGAATCAGAAATGTTTTGGCGCACTGGGATAGTAAATATTGGCGAAAGATCAAATTCTCAAACTTCCATGTACTTGGATAATGGTAACATTGATAGTCCAGAAAAGCTTTCTATTCCCAATGGAAAGGGATCGACCTTGGTCAACCTAGTTGACCGGAAGGTAAAGGGAAAGGCTAGGTCTGTGATTGTCTCGTGTACCGTTCCCAAAGAGTCTATATGTTTTTATTGTCATGAGAAGGGACATTGGAAGCGAAGCTGCCCTGAATACCTGAAAGATTTGAAAGCAAGAAGAGACAAAATGGTTGACTCTGCTTCAGGTAAGTCCACTATCTAACTTTATTAAAGTTCCTAATTGTTGATTCCTATTACATGATGTGACTAGATTGCATCTTGATGTTTAGCAGGATCAAGAAAAAGGAAGGTTAAAAGAGGAGTGTGCTGAATCTGATCAAGAAGATGGATTTCTATCGCATGGTTCGAGGATCGGATTTTTGAGCTACTACTTAAAAGTTATGATAGATTGCTAAGAAATATGTAATAGCATAGTTTTCATTTAAAAGATGCATTGTATGGAATATTTTTTCGCATTTTATATAGAAATAAAAGTTTTGTTTTGTTTATTTTATATTATACCCCCTTACAATGGCTTTTATGGAAATATGATGTTTGTATGTTTCTAGGAATAATGGAAATATGAGTTTGATTTTCTCATTTGTGGTAATGTCTGAATTCACCAAATGAGGAGAGGTTCTCATCACCCAAGTTTCAATTGGACCGAAACGTGGAATCATACGAGTTGTATCGTATGATGGATGAGAATTTTCATCTTTGGAAAATTAAGACTAATTCCTTATGTGAACAAGGATAGGACTAAAGGGATCGAGTACACATGCTTGTGCACTGGTCAAGCCCACCACAAATATTGATAAGACTATTCGTCATGATTTGCTAAAGCTTAGTAAATATGGTTATACTTACAAGATTAAGTGTAATTCTGAAGCATTGAAAAGTGTTCAACGTGTGACAGAATGAATGGAAAAGAATCAAATTAGGCAGAAAGATAAAAGTTTCTCAAATCTGAAAAGATGGGAGAGTACTTTAGTATCATGTTTTATGATCATCTTAATGATTAAGATACCACATCACTAATTCATACTCTAAGGACATCTTAGTGCATTGTTATGACTAAGAAGTGGGGTCATGAATTGTTGGAATGGTTAAAATCAAGAAGATGAATCATACTTCGTTCCAAAACAACTCTTAGAGTCATACTCCAAGACTGTAACATTGAGTGACATAAAGTACGGTTGAAAACACTTATCAAATGTAGTGTAAAATGTTTTCTACTCTTGTACATTTGAAATTGGTACGTTGTGATGTCTTGGATGAGACAAAGACTAACTGAGACCAATTGTGTGAAGTGTTAGTCTTGATAAGAATCCGCACTATCCCTTGAATATTTTTTTTTTGTCAAGGAATGGTCCTTGACTAGGGAAACTTATATGTCAAGAGGACAGTAGGAGTCTTAAAGATCCTGAAACGTTTTCAAGATTTAATCAAGAGTAAAACCTGAGTTTTATCACTGGCACACGACTTAGGTTTGCAAGCTATCGTGTTGACATAATTCTTATTTCTTTGCCTACTTCAAATAAGTTGAATATGCATGTGAGTTATCAGAGTTTAACTTGGAAGCAATGGTGGGCTTTTGTGCCACCAAGTGGCAAGAAATTAAGATTGAACAAGTTCAATCCATATGAGATTGAATTTGTCACTAACCTTGTCTTGTGATTATGGTTTTGACAAATTCACATGGATAGGAACTCATACACCATAAAATCTAAGTGTCATAAGGTTTCTCTCCGATTCATGAGAATGATGGTGAGGAAACGCTTTCACTAAGTAGATTTTAAGTAGATAGCAATTGGGATATTTTCATTTTCAAAAGTCGTTAGTGGAGCGCGTGTGGTTAACCGGCACACTAACTTGTGAGAAATGGCAAAGGACTAATCAATTGAGACTATGATTACGGCATCCCTCTTCATAGGTCTGGAAATTGTTTAGACACACAAGTGAGCTGTCTACGGAAAGGTGTATGAATCTAAATTTTAGAAGTCCAACCAATTTCTGAATACATGTCAAAGCTAGTGGGAGCATAAGTGTTATGCTAATAATCATCATGTTAGTGGGAGCATGATAATTGTGATTACTATTATTGCAAGCTAGCAATGTTAATTATAGAAAACAAAAGTTTCAATTTGTGAAGTTGCAGGGGTTGAAAAGTCGTTTTGCTATAATTAAGGGAGAGGAAATTATACTTCATTTCAATTCTAGAAGCTTATATTGATATTTTAATAATCTTTAGTCAAGGATACATTTATGAATTTTATGGCTGAATGGTTCGACTTAAGGAAATTCTATATATATTGCATTCTCAAAATTCAATTATGACTACGACATCCCTCTTCATAGTTAAAACTTGAAAACATGGCAAACAAAAAATATTGTAGCAAGAGACTGGTCTAGTATCATGTCTTTATGTGAGACATCATGAATCGTGTCCCATATTGTCACACCCCCGAACCAGACGGCGGAAACGTCCGGGGGCTGTCGTGACTCAATTGAATACCATAACATTGAATATATGAAACATAACAACATTCGTCACCATGCATTAATATAGTACAACCAGTAGAATTTACATGATGTATATTGTTTAAACATTACATTCCCAAAAATAAATTGTTCGATTCGTACATCAATACACTGCAAGCCATCACTGAATATGATTTCCTTTGGTTCACTGGTTCCCTAAGAATACAAGTATTTTGAAAAACGTCAACATATGAAATGTTGGTGAGTTCATAAGTAGTGTTGAAATCCAATGTTTGTATTGCTTGAAAACCACCAGAAAATCCGATATTTTCTGAAAAGAAAAAGCTTTTGAAAACGTTTGTGAAGATCCATAGGTATGCTTGTTTGTTTCTATACTTGTAAAAAAAAATTGTTCATTGAAGTTGTATGCATTTCAAATCTGTATGTATTGAAAAACCCTAGGAAAACCCAATGTTTTCCTAATTCCTTGAATTACATGAAGTTACATTGAAACCATTGCATAGCGTATAGTGTCAGTCCCAGGCGACGTTGGATTATTTTGAGCATGATTAGTTGCTACAAACACACATTACACAAACGACCAGTTTATAGCTATACTAACGATCCCGTAGGCGTCGTCCGTACTAATCACATTATCCAACCGCCCTGACTTTGAGTAGTCCCACATCCGAAGAGAAAGAGGACACGAAGACCTCTGTGACTCTATTAACCGGTTGGGGATAAAATGTGTACGAGGGGTCCCCGACCCGCCTCGCAAAAATGTAGACTTTACTAGCAATACCAAAGGACCCTTGGGGACCAGTAGTATACAAGCCATTGAAAGTCCCTCTACGTTGTGCCAAGTCGGTGAAACCCAACACTTCGTAGAAAAAAAAATGTCTTCGGGCCTTAAGATCAGGTCATTGGGCTAGCTAGGCCCAACAAACAAGATTTTACACTTTTGGGGCCCAAAGATGGTGCGTAGACGTCTGTGCACACTCGCATGTAAATTGAGTTCCCAAACGTTATTTGTATGTATCGTAGTGTCGCCATGTTAGTAGTTTCGGATTTTCATTGGTTCGAGACCGAACCAATTCGTTTTACAACGATTTTGGTATTGTAGTGTATTGTATTTCGTTGATAGTCGTGGTACCATTGTTTGATGAAATTGCATGTATTGAATTAGCCTTGAAAGTTTTCTGTTTCAGCCCCTCATTGTTTGTAAAATTTACTTTTTCACCCCTTTAATTGAATACTTTCCGGTTTGGTCCTTAAATCAATTTTCTTGACATTTTATCACCAAAAATTATTGAAATTAATACTTTTCAGCATATTTTTCATAGAAAACAGTTTAAGTCCCTGAAAATGCAATTTTCTCGGTTATAACCCTTCTTTTTCGCAACATTGACAATTTTGGCCCAAATTGTAAGATTTTTGCAATTTTGGTCCTTTTTAAATTTAAAAGCATTTTAAACCTTTGAAAGGACTTGGAACAATTATAGTCCACTGTTTTACAGAAAAATACAGTTTTGACCCTCCAAAACAGGAAATCTCGCATAATGGGCCTCATTGGGCCGAAAATGTCATTTTTAGCCCATTAAGCTTGAAATTTATGTTTTTAGTCCTCTAAATGAGTAAATTTCCAGAAATTGTTTTATTGAAACTGTTTTGGCACACCTCATCCATCAGAATTCGTGGTATGTCAATTTGGGCCCTTAATTTTGTATTTTTCACATTTTAGGCCCAAAATTTGTGTTTTTAGCCCAAAGAAAATTGTTACTAACTACTTAGCTATTTTTCTTGAAACACTTTGTATGTAGAAATATATTTAATGCTAAAATCATTTAACATAAGATATATCTCGGTTTTGAGGGGTTTTATGGCTAGATCCAACATTATAACACACAAAAGCATACATGTAAGCATGGAAATCATACAAGGCATACAAAACACATATAGATCTACACTTTCACTTGTATTCCCCCCCCCCCCCCACAAAACTCATAAAAACAGAAAATAGGGGGTATGAAGCTCACCTTAGGGTGTGATTTTCGGTTTTTGGAAGAAAAGATGGAAGAAAACTTGGTGATTTTTGGCCTTAGCACCTTTCCTTGGTAGATCTCGAGTTTGAGATGGTTCTAGGATGCAAGATCATGATTTTTGCATAGATTAGGAAGGGATTTTGATAACAAAAAGAATCTAAATCATAGATCCATGCATAATCTTACCTTAGATGAAGAATTTGTGGAAATTTCCTCTTGAATGCTTCCTAAAACTCGAGATTTTTGAGTGGAGAGGGGGGAATGTTCTTGAGAGAGTGTGAGAGATTTTTGTGAGTGTGTGTGGGTGTATGGCCGAGAGTGAGAGAGATAGGAAGAAGAGATGTGATCTTTGAAGTGATATGCTCCTAGAAGTATGAGTTGTGCATGGAAACATGTTGGATATTAATGAGGTGTCAAGCAAATAGTCAACTCTTCCATTTCTTCTTGGACTTGGGCCTTGGGCCGAGAATTTGAAAGGGAAAAAGGAAGAATTTGGGCCTTTGCCCCTAAGCCCAATATTAGAGTTAATTTGGGTGAATTTTCTCATAAAAGAATGTAGTATGATTTTTTTCCATTTTTGTTGAACTAGTTTAGGGTATTCATGGATCAAAGCTTTCAATTCATTTCATTCTAGGCCCAATATGGCCCAAAATGTTGAAATAAATTAGTGTGGGTCCAATTAGAGCCCAATTAGGGTTCTAAGCCCATGATAGTCTAATTGGAAGCTTATTGGTCCATTTGGATCCAATAAGGGAGTCCTAGTCCAAAGTGGACTTAAACAAGGACTTCTAGGGTTTCCAATTGTTTGGTGACTATTTGTAATACTTGTATAATGTATTTGATTGAAGTTTTTGAAGTCATAATCATAGGTGTTACACATGTTCTTAAGTTTTGATTCACATTAGCTTGAATGTATAGATTACATAACACAAAATTTCCAGTTGTGACATCATCCCCCGTTAGAGGGAATTTCGTCCCGAAATTCTGTTTGAAAGCTAGATTTGAGAATTGCTAGAATAGGTGAGGGTACTTTTGTTTCATTTGATCTTCGCATTCCCATTTTAATTCTGGCCCACGCTTTGCGTTCCACCATACTTTCACGATCGGGATGCGACTTTGCTTAGTACGCTTCACCTCCCTGTCCATGATTTCGATTGGTTCTTCGACGAACAGGAGATTCTCATTGATTTCGATTTCATCAAGAGGAATGACAAGGGTTTCATCTGATAGGCACTTCTTCAGATTAGAGACATGAAACACGGGGTGTACACCGTTTAGCTCCGCGGGTAGTTGTAGTCTGTATGCTATTGGGCCTATTCGTGCGACGATTTCGAAAGGTCCAATGTATCGTGGGTTCAGCTTTCCCCGTTTTCCGAAACGTATAACCCCTTTCCAGGGTGAGACTTTCAACAGTACTCGATCACCGACCTAGAATTCTAAGGGTTTTCGTCGTTTATCGGCGTAGCTCTTTTGCCGGTCACGCGATGCTTGCAATCGAGCTCTGATCTGAACGATCTTTTCTGTGGTTTCGCGAATGATCTCCGGTCCTGTTAGTGCCCTGTCCGACGTATGCGTTCTTGCTAGTTGGGTGTCACCTACTTCAGCCCAACATAACGGTCTCCCTAAATCCTCCGATTTTTGGGACCCAAATACGGTTCGTGAAGTAGTATACCCCATTCTCTTTTGCTTCTAGGTTCTTCTCCATCCCGCGCAATGCCTCGCTAGTTCTATTTTCCGCTTTCATAGCCTCTGACTGGGCTGATGCAATTTGAGTGGCCAGATGAGACTGAATGGTTATCGAGTGCGTTTTCGTACGACGATTAGTGTACTCCTTCCAACTTAATGCATCAGCTACCACGTTGGCCTTACCTGGATGGTACTTGATCTCGCATTCGTAGTCGTTTAGCAATTCCACCCATCTTCGCTGTCTCATGTTCAGCTCCTTCTGATTCAAGATGTGCTGGAGGCTCTTGTGGTCTGTGAAGATGGTGCACTTTGTACCGTACAGGTAGTGCCTCCAAATTTTTAGAGCAAAGACCACGGCTCCCAGTTCTAGGTCATGGGTCGTGTAATTTACCTCGTGCGTCTTTAGTTGGCGGGACGCATATGCTATCACTCTTCCACGTTGCATGAGAACTCAACCTAAGCCCTGATTCGACGCGTCACAGTAGACTACAAAATCTTCCGTTCCTTCAGGCAGTTATAGTACAGGAGCGCTACAGAGAGCTTGCTTCAAGGTTCGAAACGCAATCTCATGTCGGTCCGTCCACTTGAATGGCACGCCCTTTTGCGTAAGCAAGGTAAGCGGCTTGGCGATCTTAGAGAAGTTTTGGATGAATCTCCTATAGTAGCCTGCTAGGCCTAAGAACTGATGAATTTCTGTGGGCGTGGTCGGAGTTGCCCATCCTTCCACAGCTTTGACCTTAGAGGGATCCACATGAATTCCGTTTTGGCTAACTACGTGGCCTAGGAAATTCACACTCCGGAGCCAGAACTCGCACTTGGAGAGTTTGGCGTAAAGCTTTTCCGTTCGCGAGTCTCTAGGACTTGTCGGAGATGTTGGCCATGCTCCTCTTTGCTTCGAGAATAGACGAGGATATCATCGATAAACACAATGACGAAGTTGTCAAGGAACGGTCGACAGATTCGATTCATTAGGTCCATGAATGTGGCAGGTGCATTTGTTAGACCGAAGGGCATTACGACGAATTCATAATGTCCGTAGCGGGTTCGGAAAGCGGTTTTAGGAATATCCTTTTCTCGGACTTTGAGTTGGTGGTATCCGGACCGTAAATCTATTTTAGAAAAATAACTAGCTCCTTGGAGCTGGTCGAATAGATCATCGATTCGTGGGAGTGGGTAGCGGTTTTTAACAGTGAGCTTATTTAACTCTCTGTAATCGATGCACATTCTGAAAGATCCGTCCTTCTTTTTGACAAAGAGCACCGGAGCTTCCCATGGCGAGTAGCTAGGTCGGATAAACCCCTTGTCCAGAAGCTCACTGAGTTGGCTGGACAATTCCTGCATTTCAGCAGGAGCCAACCGATATGGTGATTTAGCGAGAGGAGTTGCTCCTGGAACGAGGTCGATTCGGAACTCAACCTGTCTCTCTGGGGGTACTCCTGGAAGATCTTCAGGAAACACGTCCGGAAATTCACACGCTACCGGAATATCTTGGATGTTAGTTTCTTCTTTGGTCTTGTCCACTATGTGAGCCAAGAACGCCAAATTGTTCTTTCGCAGATGTTTTTGTGCTTTGATGCACGAGATAAGGCGAAGATTCGTGCTAGGTTTGTCTCCGTAAATTACTAGGGTTTCGTGATTCGGGAGACGAAGGCAAACGGCCTTCTCGTGGCACATAATCTCAGCATGGTGGGGGCTTAACCAATCCATGCCGATAATCACATCGAAACTCCTAATTGATACTGGCATTAGGTCTATTCGAGAAACGTGTTGGTTGAGGGTTAGGGTACATCCGATGTAGATTTACCTAGTGGATTCGGTTTTCCCATTGGCCATTTCCACCATATAGGTTTCATTTAGCTGCTGGGGTTGTTGTTTTAATAAATGTTTAAACTTCTCGCTTACGAAACTTCGCTCCGCTCCGGTATCAAATAAGATGCATGCATAAGTGTGGTTTAGGGGAAACGTACCGGTCACAACTGCGGGGTCCTGAACTGCATCACTCTGACCCATAGTCAGCATTCTTCCTGCTCCCCTGTTTCCTGAGTTGTTGTTAGGGCAATCCCGGCGGAAATGCCCCGTCCTTCCGCACCCGAAACAGGTGTGGCTAGGCCCTGCATTGTTGCCGCCGGCATTGGTGTTGTTGGTATTGCGGTGGTTGTTGTTGTTGTTGTTCAGATTGTTTACCTGAATCTGATTTTGGGAAGGATAAGTCCTGCAGAACCTTGCAGTGTGTCCCCTTCGGTTGCAACTGGTGCAATGGAACTCCCTACATTCTCCATGGTGATGGAAACCGCACTTGTTGCACTTAGGAAAATTACCGGAATAAGGTCTTGAAGCATTTGAAGCAGCTGAGGCTGGAGCATGTCGTGTGGCTGGAACCGGTGCAGTGACAGCGTTAACTGCCACGGTCTGCTGCTTTTTAGAGGCCTCGGGGCCCTGACGCCCCTTTCTCTTGTTGTTCCATCCTTTCTTACCATCACCCTCCTTCTTCTTCTCAGTCTCCACTGGTTTCTCGCCCTTCTTGTTGTTATGATCATATAGCCTCTTTGCCAATCTCTTCGCACTGTCAAACGTTTCAGGGTTTGCAGCTATCACATTCCCCTGAATGGGAGGTGTCAGTCCCCAGATGAATCGTTCGATCTTCTTTCCTTCTGATGTAATCATACCCGGGCACAACAGAGATAGTTCGCTAAATCTCGATATGTAGGCATCGATGTTCACATTCTGCACAGTGAGGTTCCATAGTTCCTGCTCCATCTTTTGTATTTCGCCTCGAGGGCAGTACTCAGCCATTAACATTTCCTTCATTTCTGCCCAGAGGATAGAGTTGGCGACAGGGAGCGTCATAGCTTCCACGTGTCCGTTCCACCAAGTGAGTGCTTGGTCCACGAAAGTGCAGGCCGCGAACTTCACTTTCATCTGCTAGGGGCAATCACATATCTCGAATACCGACTCTACCTTCTCGATCCATCGCTTCAGAGTGATCACTCCTCCAGTGCCGTTGAAAGTTCGTGGTTTGGAGTTTGTGAAGTCCTTGTAGGTACATCTTTTGGTAGGTCCTTGATTCATCCCGTTGTTCGAACTTCCTGCCCCTTGCCCGTTGCCTCCTCCATTATTCCCCTGATGGAGTTGTGCCATAGCTGCGGTGACCGCACCAGACACGGCTGCCTGGAATGCTGTGGAGTCAACTTCGGGTGGAGTTGGTCCTGGGTTTCCGCGAGTAGGTCGGAGAGGCATCTTTCTGTCACGGAACGGAAAGATGTTGAGCGTACGTGGTTTTTATGAGGTTGTGATCCTACTAACTAGGTGTATGGTACGAACCTAAACATTACTACCATCGGGCATACAATCATAACGTCTCAACACATAACAACTGGTAGTATCATAGCAAGACACACAAAAGTTCATTAATATTATTCACATTTAATACAAGAAAATTTGCTCGTAAGAGCATACATAAGTGACACTAATCCGACAGCATAACGGCTCCATGAGTAGTGTAGTCACTTAAACATAGAGCCGGAGTACATAATATAGTTCCTAATGTCCTACCATGATAAGTCCATCCCTAATCGCGATGTGCTGCGTCTGGAGGTGGTGCCGAAGATGTGGATGCTCCCTGAAGACGAGCCACTAGGCGTTCTGCGTCCTGAAGTCGAGACTCCCACCTTACCTGCCTCATGTGAAACTCCCGGAGGACATCACGCGTCTCCTGCTCCGCACGCTCGACCCTAGTCCACAACTGGCGCACTTGATCAGCAGTGCCCTGAGCAAGGTCGCCGGTGTCCCGTAATCGTCTCACCATGACCGGTAGGGCTCGGTCGGCCGGTCCTCCGTCCCTCAGATCAAAGAACTCCCTTGACATGCCAAACGGGGGTCGCTGTCCCTGATGTCTGCTCCATCTCCAAAGATCGATGCCCCAAGGAGGGGTAGGTCCAGTGGGACCCACACGATAAGCACGCACCCTGATCGGGTAAGGGGGGTCGATGACCTCGGACTCTGCGTCCGAATCACCCCCTTCGCTATCATCGAGCTCTTCTTCGAAATGCTCTTCGTCTTCTTCGGGTTCGGCAGGCTCGCCCTCGACTTCTGCCTCCGGTTCCCCGTCAGATTCTTCGTCGGGGTCTTCCTCAAGTTCCTCTTCAGGCTCTTCCTCAGGCTCCTCCTCCTCCTCTAACCACCCGTTGTTTCCCTGATTAGGGAAATAGGGGTCTCCAGGGTGATGAAAACCAGCCATGCTGTCTGCACGAGTACGTAAATATGCTAACATTATTCCTAGGATGCTATGACTATTGTACAGACCAAGCAAACGTTCTCTTTTTGGTGATAAAGGGTATAGTTTTAGGTTCCCTAGCTATCCCGATCTCATCAAGACGTGTGTTAGTTTTACTTTGGAGAGAATGTAGTTGATCAGGCTACATTCACTCCTTGGTATCACTAAGAACAGTCCCGAATTAACCGAGATACCAGCGTTATTGTGTTTGATTCAGCGTTAGGTTCTTATCCCTAATGCAAGCAAGCGTGTTTTATTTACTTGTTTTGTTCAGAGTTCTGTTAGTCCCTCTTTTTGGTTTATAGTTGCATATCAATGTGTGGCTCGACATGCTAGTTCACTATAAACAAAGCTCTGATACCAACCTGTCACACCCCCGAACCAGACGGCGGAAACGTCCGGGGGCTGTCGTGACTCAATTGAATACCATAACATTGAATATATGAAACATAACAACATTCGTCACCATGCATTAATATAGTACAACCAATAGAATTTACATGATGTATATTGTTTAAACATTACATTCCCAAAAATAAATTGTTCGATTCGTACATCAATACACTGCAAGCCATCACTGAATATGATTTCCTTTGGTTCACTGGTTCCCTGAGAATACAAGTATTTTGAAAAACGTCAACATATGAAATGTTGGTGAGTTCATAAGTAGTGTTGAAATTCAATGTTTGTATTGTTTGAAAACCACCAGAAAATCCGATATTTTCTGAAAAGAAAAAGCTTTTGAAAACGTTTGTGAAGATCCATAGGTATGCTTGTTTGTTTCTATACTTGTAAAAAAAAAAATTGTTCATTGAAGTTGTATGCATTTCAAATCTGTATGTATTGAAAAACCCTAGGAAAACCCGATGTTTTCCTAATTCCTTGAATTACATGAAGTTACATTGAAACCATTGCATAGCGTATAGTGTCAGTTCCAGGCGACGTTGGATTATTTTGAGCATGATTAGTTGCTACAAACACGCATTACACAAACGACCAGTTTATAGCTATACTAACGATCCCGTAGGCGTCGTCCATACTAATCACGTTATCCAACCGCCCTGACTATGAGTAGTCCCACATCCGAAGAGAAAGAGGACACAAAGACCTCTACGACTCTATTAACCGGTTGGGGATAAAATGTGTACGAGGGGTCCCCGACCCGCCTCGCAAAAATGTAGACTTTACTAGCAATACCAAAGGACCCTTGGGGACCAGTAGTATACAAGCCATTGAAAGTCCCTCTACGTTGTGCCAAGTCGGTGAAACCCAACACTTCGTAGAAAAAAAAATGTCTTCGGGCCTTAAGATCAGGTCGTTGGGCTAGCTAGGCCCAACAAACAAGATTTTACACTTTTGGGGCCCAAAGATGGTGCGTAGACGTCTGTGCACACTCGCATGTAAATTGAGTTCCCAAACGTTATTTGTATGTATCGTAGTGTCGCCATGTTAGTAGTTTCGGATTTTCATTGGTTCGAGACCGAACCAATTCGTTTTACAACGATTTTGGTATTGTAGTGTATTGTATTTCGTCGATAGTCGCGGTACCATTGTTTGATCAAATTGCATGTATTGAATTAGCCTTGAAAGTTTTCTGTTTCAGCCCCTCATTGTTTGTAAAATTTACTTTTTCACCCCTTTAATTGAATACTTTCCGGTTTGGTCCTTAAATCAATTTTCTTGACATTTTATCACCAAAAATTATTGAAATTAATATTTTTCAGCATATTTTTCATAGAAAACAGTTTAAGTCCCTGAAAATGCAATTTTCTCGGTTATAACCCTTCTTTTTCGCAACTTTGACAATTTTGGCCCAAATTGTAAGATTTTTGCAATTTTGGTCCTTTTTAAATTTAAAAGCATTTTAAACCTTTGAAAAGGACTTGGAACAATTATAGTCCACTGTTTTACAGAAAAATATAGTTTTGACCCTCCAAAACAGGAAATCTCGCATAATGGGCCTCATTGGGCCGAAAATGTCATTTTTAGCCCATTAAGCTTGAAATTTATGTTTTTAGTCCTCTAAATGAGTAAATTTCCAGAAATTGTTTTATTGAAACTGTTTTGGCACACCTCATCCATCAGAATTCGTGGTATGTCAATTTGGGCCCTTAATTTTGTATTTTTCACATTTTAGGCCCAAAATTTGTGTTTTTAGCCCAAAGAAAATTGTTACTAACTACTTAGCTATTTTTCTTGAAACACTTTGTATGTAGAAATATATTGAATGCTAAAATCATTTAACATAAGATATATCTCGGTTTTGAGGGGTTTTATGGCTAGATCCAACATTATAACACACAAAAGCATACATGTAAGCATGGAAATCATACAAGGCATACAAAACACATATAGATCTACACTTTCACTTGTATTCCCCCCCCCCCCCCCACAAAACTCATAAAAACAGAAAATAGGGGGTATGAAGCTCACCTTAGGGTGTGATTTTCGGTTTTTGGAAGAAAAGATGGAAGAAAACTTGGTGATTTTTGGCCTTAGCACCTTTCCTTGGTAGATCTCGAGTTTGAGATGGTTCTAGGATGCAAGATCACGATTTTTGCATAGATTAGGAAGGGATTTTGATAACAAAAAGAATCTAAATCATAGATCCATGCATAATCTTACCTTAGATGAAGAATTTGTGGAAATTTCCTCTTGAATGCTTCTTAGACTCGAGATTTTTGAGTGGAGAGGGGGGAATGTTCTTGAGAGAGTGTGAGAGATTTTTGTGAGTGTGTGTGGGTGTATGGCCGAGAGTGAGAGAGATAGGAAGAAGAGATGTGATCTTTGAAGTGATATGCTCCTAGAAGTATGAGTTGTGCATGGAAACATGTTGGATATTAATGAGGTGGCAAGCAAATAGTCAACTCTTCCATTTCTTCTTGGACTTGGGCCTTGGGCCGAGAATTTGAAAGGGAAAAAGGAAGAATTTGGGCCTTTGCCCCTAAGCCCAATATTAGAGTTAATTTGGGTGAATTTTCTCATAAAAGAATATAGTATGATTTTTTTCCATTTTTATTGAACTAGTTTAGGGTATTCATGGATCAAAGCTTTCAATTCATTTCATTCTAGGCCCAATATGGCCCAAAATGTTGAAATAAATTAGTGTGGGTCCAATTAGAGCCCAATTAGGGTTCTAAGCCCATGATAGTCTAATTGGAAGCTTATTGGTCCATTTGGATCCAATAAGGGAGTCCTAGTCCAAAGTGGACTTAAACAAGGACTTCTAGGGTTTCCAATTGTTTGGTGACTATTTGTAGTACTTGTATAATGTATTTGATTGACGTTTTTGAAGTCATAATCATAGGTGTTACACATGTTCTTAAGTTTTAATTCACATTAGCTTGAATGTATAGATTACATAACACAAAATTTCCAGTTGTGACACATATGCTTCGGATACAGGATCGATTTCATGTGCTATAATATTCATCCTTTCTAGATTTTCCAAATGCTCAGGGCATTTAGAAGGGAAAAGTCTAGAACTAGATATGACCAAAGTGATTAAGCAATTATTGAGGACAATCTGAGGTTTGCCAAAGATTGGTTGCTCAGGGACATTTGGAAGTATAGGTTTAATTTTGGCAGGACCATATTGACATTTTCTGAAAAGAGGCGAGTCTTATTCAGAAGTGATAGTCAAAATGGGACTATGGAAATGTCTCCATAGGTGGAAGTGATTCAATTTGTGTAAGATTAGAAAACTTTAATGCAAGAAGGATGTTCAAAGCAATGTACTTTGAATATGAGACTTCATTTCCATAGAGTTTATCTTCTTTGGAATACTCTGTAATGACTGATGACAAGGTTTTGGTGACCTTGTGCATAATCATTATGAGAGGATCAATGCATATAAGTTTAAAATCTAACAAATCTTTTGGTAAATGGTAGGAATTATGAATTCATACATTTACAATAAGGATTTGGGATTGTGAAATGAGTATCATTGGAATCATGCTCAATTGATCTATTTCACAAAGTAAAGATCATAGACAAACATAGTGTGCATGCTAGAAGTATGGCATAACTATTGTTTAGAAAACCAAGTGTACATGCTAGGAGCATGGGACAATTGTTGTTTTATTCAAGTATTAAGTTGATTATTTGAAACATTATACAATGAATAATGTGTAATCAATATGGTGATAAATAAAAGGTGGTTTTATTTATATTCAAAACAGTTCTCAGACCATATTTGTGGTAATGTCTAGATTTACCAAATAAGGAAAGATTCTCGTCACCCAAGTTTCAATTGGACCGGAACTTGGAATCATGCAAGTTGTATAGCATGATGAATGAGAAGCTTCAAGTATTGGAAAATTAAGACTAATTACTTGTTCACATGGATGTGTGACTCAAGTAAAGGACTAAGGGATCGAGTACACATTCTTGTGCACTGGTCAAGTCGACCACAAAAGATTGATAAAACTATTCGTCATAGTTTACAAAAGCTCAGTAAATATGATTATACTTACAATCTTAAGTGTAACTCTGAGACATTGGAAAAAGGTTCCAATGTATGACAGAGCGAATAAGAAGAATCAAATTAGGCAGAAGGATAAAAGTTTCTCAAATCTGAAAAGATGGGAGAGTACTTTAGTATCAGTTTTTTTGTGATCATCTTAATGATTTAAAAACCATAGCACAATTAGTTCTCTAAGGAAATCTTAGTGCATTCTTATGACTAAGAAGAGGGATCTTGAATTTTTGAAATGGTTAAATCAAGAAGATGTGTCATACTTCGTTCTAATACAAGTCTTAAAGTCATACTCCAAGATTGTCATTTGAGTGACATGTCTTAAATAAGGTTTAAAACACTTGTCAAATGTAAGACTAAAAGTTTCCTACTCTTGTACATTTGAAATTGGTAAGTTGTGATGTTTTGGATAAAACAAAGACCAACTTAGTCCAATTGTGTGAAGTGTTTGTCTTGATTAGAATCCTCACTATCTCTTGAATATCTGACAAGAAAGTCTTATAGGTCAAGAGGACAGTGGGAGTCTTAAAGGTCTTGCAAGTCTCAAGAACTAATGAAGAATAGAACATGAAGTTCTTCACTAGCACACTGTTGGATAAGGTGTCTAAGTCCATAACTTATTTGGTATATACTTGACCCGACCCGACATGGTCCATTTGGGTTGCACTTCACCCGAACTATTTATGGATAATTTTATGAGAGTTATACACATATGTTTATTAATATATTATAAGTTATAATATATTGATATGAAGTTATTTAATTAGTCTTAGTCTTAAATTAATTATGAATTAATTTAGAGATTAAAAGGAAGACTAATTAGATTGTGGGCTATTGGTTTTATATGGTGTGGGCTAATACTCATTTGTTAATGGGCTAGGCTTATATGGAAGTCCATGGATGATCCATGGTGCTTTTAACCCATGGATCCTTGGAAAAGGAAAGGTCATGGGTTATTAGGGTTTCACCCTAACCATGCACACTATATAAGCATGCTTATGTTGCATGAAATAGCCACTAGTGAAGTAGTGTGTGTGCTTGTGTGTGGCTGAAAAATATAAGTGTGTGTACACTATGTCAAAGTTTTCCAAGTGTTTGTGGTGATTTGTGATTCCATTTGAGGCATTCACATTATTGGTGCTTGGCTCTCAAACTCCAAAGAATAAATCTCATCAAAAGGTATGTAATCTCATCTAATTCTTTTATGTTTAAAAGTTCCCCATGCTATGTTAGATAGGCTATGAACCTTGGAAAAATTATTATTTTGCATGTATTAGACAAACATAGATCCAAGGTTTATTAAGGTTGCATGCACACTTAGGAAGTGTTAGATTGCTCAAAACCCAACACACACGACTTGAGGTTTATAACCTATCGTGTTGACATATTCTGTGCCCATTCCAGTTAAAGTTGGCTTTGCATATGAGTTCTTAGAGTTCTCAATTTGTTGCACAACAACTTGGAAGCAATGGCAGGCCCTTGAGCTGCCAGGTGGCAAGAAACTAAGATTGAGTTCAATCCATATTAGTTTGGATTTGTCATTATCCTTGTCTTGTGACTATGGTTATGAAAATTCACATGGATAAGAACACATACACCAGCAAATCTAAGTGTTATAAGGTTTCTCTCCGATTCATGAAAATGATGGCGAGGAAACACTTTCACTAACTAGATTTTAGCTAGATAGCAATTGTGATATTTGCATTCTCAAAATCGTTAGTGAAGCGTGTGTGGTTTACCGGCACACTAACCTGGACTTGTGAGAAGTGGCAAAAAGGTCTAACCATTATGATTACGGCATCCCTCTTCATAATTGTTTAGATACACAAGTGTGCTATCTAAAGGAAGGTGTATGATTTTGATAAAGTTTTGTCAAAGCAATCTAGTATCAGAAATCTGAACTTTGGTAAGAAAGTCAGCTGATTTCTGAGTACATGTCAAAGCCAGTGGAGCATAAGTGTTATGCTAATAATCATCATGTTAGTGGGAGCATGATAATTATGATAATTATTGCAATTTAGCAATGCTAATTAAAGAAAACAAAAGGTTTCAATTGGGAAAAGGTTGTTTTGCTATAATTAAGGGAGAGGAAATTATACTTCATCTCAAATCTATAAGCTTAGATCGTGAGGTTTTAATCATTTAGTCAAGGATATATATATATATATATATATATATATATATATATATATATATATATATATATATATATATATATATAAATTTCATGTTGGAATGGCTCAACATAAGGAAATTTTGTATATGAGTCCATTATTTGCGTTCTAAAATTCGATTATGATTACGGCATCCCTTTTTCATAATCTGAATTATGAGAACTTGGCAAATAGAAATGGAAATATTATAGCAAAAGACTGGTTTAGTCTTTATGTGAGACATCATGAATCGTGTCCCATATACTTCGGATATAGGATCGATTACATGTGCTATATTCATCCTTTCTAAAATTTTCCAAATGCCTGGGGCATTAAGAAGGGAAAAGGTTTAGAACTGGATATGACTAAAAGGATTTAACAATTGTCGAGGACAATATAAGGTTTACCAATGATTGGTTGTTCAAGGACAGTTGGAAGTATAGTGATAATTCTGGAAGGACCATATTGACATAATCTGTAAGGAGGAAACTCTTGTTCAGAAGTGATAGTCAAAATGGAATATGGAAATGTTTCAAAGTTAGAAATTATTCAATCTGTGTAAGATTAAGGAAACTTAATGCAAGAAGGATGTTTCCAAGGAGTTGATCTCCTTTGGAATGCTCTGTAATGTTTGTTGTCAAGTCTTTATGACTTTGTGCATAATCATTACAAGAGGATCAATGCATATAAGTTTAGAATCTAATAGATTTCAGTAAATGGCATGAATTTGAAATTCTTGCATTTGCAGTAAGGATTTGGGACTGTGAAAAGAGAATCATTGTAGTTATGTTCAATTGATCTAGTTTACAAAGTAAAGATCATAGACAAACATAGTATGCATACTTGGTGTATGGCATGACTAGTGTTTAGAAAACATAGTGTACATGCTTGGAGCATGGGACAACTATTGTTTTAAATTCAAGAATAAAGTTGATAGCTGAAACAGTATACAATGAATAATGTGTAATCATATGGTGATAAATAAAAGGTGTTTTATTTATGTTCATAGGATTTGATACCATATTGGATTCAATTATTATTGTGTTTCACTTTGCATGTTTTGACTTCCCGAATAAACTAGGTTATTCTTCCGGAATGACTAAGTTATTCAAACCATCCACAGTCGGTCATATGTTGGAAGTAGAAATGAATTAAGACTGTCATGGGTTGGCTTGTAGAGGTCTAAGGTGTTGGACAAAGGGCTACAACACTCATGAGTGCTCATAAGTTCTGAGTATTGGATTCAACCCGTGCTCATTGGAATCACTTCATGGATTTTATCACGAGTGATCATGAGACGATAATATCTTATATTCTTCAAACCTAGATATATGAGTTGTTACTATGAGTTGGTTGTACATTGCTTGCACGAAAACGCATTTGGTAACTCGGTGCTATAAAACGTGCCTTTGTGTATGATTCAACAAGTAGTAGAACAAGCCATATGAGTCGAAGTTTATGCATTCCTTTTACCTTCAGGATAAAAGCGATATCTGTGGGCCCCTCAATGATTTGATGATGACAAATGGAAGTGCTCGGCCGGGCCAGAACTGATTTGATTTGTTCAATTAGTCAGTCGTCATAAATCGGAAATCGGGAAACAACAAATGGACTGAGAGAATGATTATAATCCATGTCTCAGTCCATATGATATCTAGAATGGAGGAATATATGATCCCTTATCTAATGGACAAGTCACTGACAAAGGTCAGAGTTCATCTACAAGGTCAGAGTTCGACAGAAGCTTTTGAGAGCTACGATTGCCAGTCGGTTCCTGAAGTCATACGCAATAATAGTTTGACTTATCCAAGTGGGAGACTGTTGGATTAATGTCTAAGTCCATAACTATAATTGGTAAGACTTGACCCGACCTAGCATGGTCCATTTGGGTTGCATGGCATCATGCATTTGGATAGACTATAATGAGAGAAATAAGACACTTATGGTTATTAATATATTATAAGTTCTAGTATATTAATAATAAGAATAATAAGACTATTTAATTAGTATTGACCAAGAATTAATCTAGGATTAATTAAGTGATCAAAAGAAGACTAATTAAATATATGGGTTGATTGTGTAAATCATCCATACTTGTATAGTGGGCTAATGCTCCATGGATAATCAAGTTGGGCTAAAACCCATAGGATGGTCCATGGATGCTCCATGGTGTATTTGAACCCATGGATCCAAGGAAATGGAAAGTCATGACAATTAGGGTTTACCCTAATTGTAACACTATATAAAGATCTTATTCTTGACAAAATCGGCCACTAGTGTGTGTAATAGAAGGGCTAGCCGATTTCATGAAGTGTAGATTTCTCTCAAGTTATTCCAAGTGTATTTGGTGTTGTGTGAACCATTTGAGGTGTCACACTTGGGGCACTAGGCAGTCAAGCTTCATGAAGACTTTCTACATCAAAGAGGTATGTATTCTATCTTGTTACATTCATTGTTTTTGTATGCTAGATTAGGATAATACCTTGGAAGTTCTTATTTGCATGTATAATAGAGAAAACATAGATCCAAGGTATTTAGGGTTGCATGTACACTTAGGAGTGTTAGAATGCTCAAAATCCAACACATGATTGGTGGGAGGAGATTGGTCACGCTATTGGGGATGATACCGCATTGGACGCGATGACATGGAGCGATTTCTCGACCAGGTTCAAGGCCGAGTTTGCACCGGTGATTGAGGTGCAACAGTTAACCTGAGAGTTCCATGATTTATGACAGACTACCGAGACAGTGGCGGAAATCACCGACAAGTTCAGGGAGAGAGAGCCCTTCTGGTTCTGTAGTATGTGGTGGACGAGGAAATGAAGAAGGCTCGACACCACGAGATGTTGAGGAACAATAGCTGTTAGTTTGTGAGTCGGTCCAACTGCAAGACACTGGAAGACATGATCGCTCGGGCCAGAGAAAAAGAGATTGATCTTGAGACAGAAAAGAAGAAAAAGTTAGCAGAGGTTCAGATATCTATGGGATCGGGCAAGAGGCTCAAGACATTAGATTCTTGATTGAGAGGTCCTCAGGAC
Source organism: Lactuca sativa (assembly GCF_002870075.4). Classification (NCBI taxonomy): domain Eukaryota; kingdom Viridiplantae; phylum Streptophyta; class Magnoliopsida; order Asterales; family Asteraceae; genus Lactuca; species Lactuca sativa. The sequence continues at coordinate 301,950,508 of NC_056630.2, read as the reverse complement.
CGAGGCCGATGTGGCAAGTGTGGCAGGACGCATGAGGGTGTGTGTATGAGTGGCAGTGGTGGCGATTATGGTAGCTTCAAGTGCGGCCGGATTGGTCATCTTAGCAGGGATTGTACTACTACCATCACCCAGGGTTCAGACCTGATATGTTTCCATTACAGTCATAGGGGCCACAAGAAGGCCCAATTGTTGAGTTTGCATTCAGCAGGACATGTGATAGCACCTGCCACTGCAACCTTGAGGATCACTAACGACCGTTAGGGCCGGGCAGAGGCACTTGCAGCAAGGAGCAGGGCATATCAGTTGGTTTCAAAGGAGGCGTGAGCAGCCCAATGCGTCAGGTAAGCATCTTTCATTCTCTATCAGCTTATGTTGTGATATTATTGTTATGGTTGTGCATCGGTAATGATAATGGTATTTTGGAATTTTGTGACCTGCTTGTGATTGAGTTATATGTCATCTGCATACCTTGGATGTTAGAATGATTGTTGGAGGTCGTCTCCTTTAGAGCAGGTTACTTCGGATGCAGTAACTGTAGCATGCATGTGTGGTACTCGGTAGCGTCTTGCTAGTTCCGGGAAGGTATCGTTTGGGAATAGATCGGCTAGATCCCCAGCGGTGGTAAGCTTGGGTTTCAGCAGAGTGGCCATAGGATGGTAGGGAGAATTGGGAATTCTTCCCAGTGGTGAGCTGTGAGGAGCTAGTCAAGTCTAAGTGGGGAAGAGCCACCCATGTGGCCAAGGATATAAGTAAGTGCAAGACTAGGGTGGTTTCACAGTCTTGGTGAGGAAGGAAGCAACTCAAGTGGTTGTTGCATTGAGGAGCAGGTAAGTTGGGAGTTGGGGAAACTTTCCAACCTTGAGGTTGTGTATTCACGATTACTTGATGACTGGTTTAGGGAAACCAGGTCGGAGAGCTTCCGGCAAGGTGCAAGTTTAGTCAGGATATCAGACTGCGGGGTAGCCACAGGATTCTCCAGCTGCGAGTCAGTAAGGGAAGTGTTGTAAGGTTGTGGGTAAGCCGTAGCATTCCTTAGCAGCTTAATTGGAGGAGTGTGGGCGAGGGACCGTATCTCCTAGTTAGCGAAGTGTGGGTGGGGGCCCGTATCTTATCATTCGTGGAGCGTGGGCGAGGGCCCATATCTCCGAATTAGCATGATAAGAATCAGGGAAGGATAGCAAGTTGAGATTAGCGGGGGGGGGGGGGGGGGGAGTAGGCATGCATAGCCCTGGATAGGTGAGACCTGTCGGAGAGGCCGCTCTGAAGTTTAGTTTGGGTGAGACCCGTAGGCGAGGCCCGTGTTCTTATAGCAGCAGGTGGGACCTGGTAGAGACCTTAGGGTAAGTTAGGGGATCGAGGATCCCAGATCTTCTAGAGCCAGAGTGGCTAGGTTGGTAGAACAGTTCAGGTAGTCGCAATATCTTCATACGTCATTGAGACCGACTGAGGGATTGTTCTTGTGTTTAGTAATCGGTGGGGGACTGGTTTTTCGAGTAATGGTAGATCATTATGGACCAGGGTGGTTTCGGTTCATCTGGCAGGTGAATGAGAGTCAGCAGGACTTCAGGCAGAAGTGATGGTAAGGGATTTTGTGCGTAGTGTAGTGAGCTGATCAGGAGATGTTAAGTCGCTTACGACGGGATTAAATAATCTCAGAATGATTACCTTGACTCTGTTGCGCAACTCGTGTATGAGTCTTAACCATTTCAGAGATGAATCTTTACTCGAAGGATTATCTGATTCATACACATGGTGGAGAATTCAGTATTGGAGCATCGTATGTGGAATTATTTTGTGAGTATCGATGGCCGGCACGGGCAGTGGCCGGGATTGCAGTTTCAGCAGAGGATTTATCCTTCATGGAAATTGGAAAGGTTTGTTTCTTGTGGAAAGTTTCCTTGGAAAGGGCAGTGATAAAACATGAAAAGGGGTGAACCGCTTGTGTATCAAGTGTAAGTGCTCGGAAAGTACTGGTAGGGTTACCGGTTGAGTAAGAGTGTTGTACTCGATGGATAGTAATGATCGGATTATTATGAAGAAGATATTTTCAAGGATTGGACCTAGTGGACGAAGTGCGTATCTAGTGGTAAAGTTGTAAGCACATTGTAAGGTAGTTTACCGTGGTGGACATCGAGGATGAAGTCTAGTTTAAGTGGGAGAGAGTTGTAATACCCTGAATTCAGAAGACCTAGAAAGGAAATAGAAACCTCAAGAGGAGGAAGTGACTCGTCGAGTAGATGGGGTGACTCGACGAGTAGGAGCACGAACTGGGTCGCGGGTTAAGTGACTTACTCGACCAGTCAGAAGACCGACTCGGCGAGTTGGTCAGGTTTTAGGAAAACCCTAAATGTGGGTCTTGTACCCTATTTAAAGAACATTATAACCCTTCATCAGCCTCCTTGATGCTCTCTTGAGTTCAGAACGAAACCCTAGTGCCTGCCATGAGTTTGTGAGCCTTTGAGAGCATTCTTGAGTGTGGTGAAGCTTCAAGAAGAAGGTGAAGCCATGGGGATACAAGAAGAGACTAGTAGATCCAGAAACCTCTTGCATTCTCCTCCATTTTCTGGTAAGAAAGTTTCCACCTTGATCATTATGCATGTAGATCTCTCTTCTTTGTCACTTTTGGGGGTTTTTGGTCCAAGAATCCTAGCATGAGGGGAATGGACGTCCCAAGAGCTTGTGTTTTCAGATCTAGCACTATTGAGGGTTGTTATGGCATAATGGTGCTAGCTTTATGCCATAGAAGTCACCATGCAATCATATGAAGTGTTATTTTGGCCTTTTTAGCTCAAAAGGCCATGAAAGGAAGAAAATGGTAGTAACTTCGCATGGTTATGAGGTGGTTGGGTCCAGATATATGTTTTGGATGCTTTGAGACCCTCAGAAATCATCTGAATAAATTTAGAAATAGAGAGACTCGGCGAGTCACTTGTGGGACTCGACAAGTCAGACTGTTTTCTTGCCCCAGAACCCTTTTGTTAAAGGGTATGAGTGGAGTGGTTCGGGACTTGGCCAGTTTGAGTTCATAGGGGACGTAGAGCTCTTCGCAGTCGATGAGTTCAAAGAGGAACCTGGCGAGTCCAAGAGAATCTCGTTAATTTATGAAGGTGGACTCGACGATTTCAAGGGAGAACTCGGCGAGTATGGATGATTCTTATGTAGTATGTTAGATTATACTTGTTGTCTCTGTGATACTTGTATATGTCTGGTAAGGAGATGAGTGTGGGCGAGGTCCCGTATCTCATCACTAGCTGAGTATGGATGGGGTTTAATATCTCAATATTAGCAGAGTAGGGGAGACACCCGTGACAGGAAGGGAGTGAGTGTGGGCGGGGGGCCATATCTTACTACTAGTAGGAGTATGGACGGGGTTCTACAACTTCAGTAGCAGAGCTGGGGCAGGTCCTTAGTTAGGTGAGGCCTTGGACCAGTGTACAGTTAGAGACTGTTTATTTATGTACTAGTATGCTATTTGTTGTATGTATGTGTGTATTGGGCGAGACCTGGAAACAGGCGGGGCCTAAGAGAGACAGATTCGTATACCGAGCGGGGCTCGATGCTAGGTGGGACCTGATGCCAAGCGGGGCCTGATGCCGGGCGGGGCCCCATGTCGGGCAAGGCCCGATGCAGCGGGCGGGGGCCCAGTATGTGGTTATGTGTTCATGGTTATGTGTATATGGTATGTGGTAGGTTGGGGGAACTCACTAAGCTTCGCGCTTATAGTTTTCAATTTTGGTTTCAGGTACTTCCGGTAGCGGAGGGAAGAGCTCGGGGTGATCGCATGGCACACTCCAAAGGAGTTTTAGTCTGGAATGTTTACTCTGATAAAATAAACAAGTGTTTTGAAATGATAATTTGATTTAATATATAAACCTTTAGCTATGGTTGAAATGATTTGATACATATGGTCTTGCTAATGTTTAAAAGAAATTTTTTGGTCATGATTTTGGGATGTTACACAAGCAATTTGCATGGTTATTCACACCTTGTTTGTGATCCTCGGTATCCCAATCACAAACTTGAAGGGCATAATCGAGATTTAAACATGCCATTGAAAAGTTCAATGAATCTCAAAAGAATCTAGGAATTGCAATTCATTTAAAATTTTTTTTTTTACATGGTCGTCATTTACCTACCTTCAAATATTTGAAATTTGATTACAGCATCCCTCTTCCGAATTGTGAAATATTATGTTGGATCCTACCCTTAATATTTCATTTGGTGTTATATTAAGGATTCTCATCAAATCTAAACTTTGTCTCTTTTATTTTTTTAGATGTCTACTTCAAAGAACAATGCTTCTAGCTCGAACCCTTCTGGCACCTTCTCACTGATGAACTTGTGTGTAAGGGTGATCCTTGATGGATCCAATTTTAACGATTGGATTCGCAACATTCGCATGGTCACCCGCTACAAGGACAAGGAGTATGTTCTCGACAAGGAGCTGAAGGAGATTCACCACAACCCTGCAACTCCCAAGAAAATCATTGAGTATAATGCTCATGAAAAGAACGCGACAAAGGTGTCGTGTATCATGCTCGCTACATTGACTGTTGAACTCCAAAAGTCCTACGAGGACTACTATCCTTACGAGATGCACCAAGACTTGATGGAAACGTACCATCAAAGTGCTAGGAAAGAAAGGTATCCGATCATAGCCTCTATGATCACTACGAAGATGAAGGATGGAGAGTCCATCATGGCTCACTTGCAAAATATGCAAAGATTCGTGGACTGCTTGCTGAAGTTAAATGTCAACTTCGATGAAGAGTTGGATATTGATATTAATTTACATTCTTTGCCTCCCTGGTACGATCAGTTTCGTCTGACTTATCATATGAACAAAAAGGAGATCACTCTAAGCAAGCTTCAAGGCCTTTTGCAAACTGCTAAGAGTAGTTTGAAGGGAAGTTATGTTGCATCAACTCCTACTACTACTGCCCCTGTCTTGGCAAATGGACAAGGGAAAGGAAAGAAGAAGAACGCTCCTTCTAAGACCCATAAGGGAAAATCCTATGATGGATCCTCTTCTAGTCAGACCAAAGGTGGTCCTGCTACTCCTTCCTCTAATCTAAAGGATGCAGAGTGCTTCCACTTTCACGACAAAGGCCATTGGAAATGAAGTTGACCGAAGAATCTACAAGATATTAACGATGGTAAGATAAAGCCCACCTTCGCAGGTATTTACACTATTCAAACTAATAACTCATCACATGCTATGTCTTAGGTCCTTGATATAGGATGTGGTTTTCACATTTTTCCTGATTTGAAGGGTCTAAGAAGAAGTAGGGATGTAGAGCATGGGAAGATAACTTGATCACGAGGAATAGGAGAGCATCGCGTGTCACCAAGATTGGAGTTTATTCTTTAGTGCTTAGTAGTGGGTTAGGATTAGATTTTCAATAATTGTTGCTACTTGTCAGAAATGACACGAAACATTATTTCTTTTCATGGTTTGTATAAACAACGTTTTAGATTTTCGTTAATAATGAAATTGGTTGTATTAATGCTTTCTTGAATGGTAATTTCTATTTTGAAGCATTGCCTTGTAATGGTACATATGAAACTATGATGGTTGTAAACAACTTAGGAAATAATGTGTTGCATATCGATTCGTCCAATAGTTTGGAAAAATCATGCTTGTGAAATTGTCGACTTGGGCGTGTCAACAAGAAGCGCATAGCCCAACACTCCAAAAGGATGGAGTGTTTGAGTCATTTGACCTTAGGTTCGATGACACGTGCTAGTCTTGTTTGCTTGGAAAGATGAAAAAGTCACCTTTCACTGGTACTTGTGAAAGGGATGAGGCTTTGTTGGATCTCATACATACTGATGTATGTGGGCCCTTTAGATTCACCATAAGGGATGCAAACTGCTTCTAGGTGACTTTTACCGATGATTATAACAAATATGGGTATATCTACTTGATCAAGCACAAGTCAGAAACCTTTAAAAAGTTCAAAGATTTTAAGCAAGAAGTGAAGAATCAGTTGGGCAGGAAGATAAAGATGCTCCCATCCGATCGAGGTGGCGAGTATCTTAGAATTGAGCTCCACGACTATCTTAAGGAATGTGGAATTGTTTCAAAATTGACGCCACCTAGTACACCACAACTGAATGGTGTGACTAAGAGGCACAATCGAACCTTGTTGGACATGGTTCGTTCCATGATGACTCGAGCTTCGTTACCTCATTAGCACATATCAAGGTTTATGGTTGCGAGGCTTTTGTAAGATGAGAAACTCACGACAAGTTTTGTATGACTTTTCATATGAACAAAAAGGAGATCACTCTAAGCAAGCTTCAAGGCCTTTTGCAAACTGCTAAGAGTAGTTTGAAGGGAAGTTATGTTGCATCAACTCCTACTACTGCTGCCCCTGTCTTGGCAATTGGACAAGGGAAAGGAAAGAAGAAGAACGCTCCTTCTAAGAGCCATAAGGGAAAATCCTATGATGGATCCTCTTCTAGTCGGACCAAAGGTGGTCCTGCTACTCCTTCCTCTAATCTAAAGGATGTAGAGTGCTTCCACTTTCACGACAAAGGCCATTGGAAATGAAGTTGCCCGAAGAATCTACAAGATATTAACGATGGTAAGATAAAGCCCACCTTCACAGGTATTTACACTATTCAATCTAATAACTCATCACATGCTATGTCTTAGGTCCTTGATATAGGATGTGGTTTTCACATTTTTCCTGATTTGCAGGGTCTAAGAAGAAGTAGGGATGTAGAGCATGGGAAGATAACTTGATCACGAGGAATGGGAGAGCATCGCGTGTCACCAAGATTGGAGTTTATTCTTTAGTGCTTAGTAGTGGGTTAGGATTAGGTTTACAATAATTGTTGCTACTTGTTAGAAATGACATGAAACATTATTTCATTTCATGGTTTGTATAAACAAGGTTTAAGATTTTCGTTAATAATGAAATTGGTTGTATTAATGCTTTCTTGAATGGTACTTTCTATTTTGAAGCATTGCCTTGTAATGGTACATATGAAACTATGATGGTTGTAAACAACTTAGGAAATAATGTGTTGCATATCGATTCGTCCAATAGTTTGGAAAAATCATGCTTGTGAAATTGTCGACTTGGGCGTGTCAACAAGAAGCGCATAGCCCAACACTCCAAAAGGATGGAGTGTTTGAGTCATTTGACCTTAGGTTCGATGACACGTGCTAGTCTTGTTTGCTTGGAAAGATGAAAAATTCACCTTTCACTGGTACTTGTGAAAGGGATGAGGCTTTGTTGGATCTCATACATACTGATGTATGTGGGCCCTTTAGATTCACCATAAGGGATGCAAACTGCTTCTAGGTGACTTTTACCGATGATTATAACAAATATGGGTATATCTACTTGATCAAGCACAAGTCAGAAACCTTTGAAAAGTTCGAAGATTTTAAGCAAGAAGTGAAAAATCAGTTGGGCAGGAAGATAAAGATGCTCCCATCCGATTGAGGTGGCGAGTATCTTAGAATTGAGCTCCACGCCTATCTTAAGGAATGTGGAATTGTTTCAAAATTGACGCCACCTAGGACACCACAACTGAATGGTGTGGCTAAGAAGCACAATCGAACCTTGTTGGACATGGTTCGTTCCATGATGAGTCGAGCTTCGTTACCTCATTAGCAGATATCAAGGTTTATGGTTGGGAGGCTTTCGTAAGATGAGAGACTCACGACAAGTTTCGTATGACTTTTCATATGAACAAAAAGGAGATCACTCTAAGCAAGCTTCAAGGCCTTTTGCAAACTGCTTAGAGTAGTTTGAAGGGAAGTTATGTTGCATGAACTCCTACTGCTGCTGCCCCTGACTTGGCAATTGGACAAGGGAAAGGAAAGAAGAAGAACGCTCCTTCTAAGAGCCATAAGGGAAAATCCTATCATGGATCCTCTTCTAGTCGGACCAAAGGTGGTCCTACTACTCCATCCTCTAATCTAAAGGATGTAGAGTGCTTCCACTTTCATGACAAAGGCCATTGGAAATGAAGTTGCCCGAAGAATCTACAAGATATTAACGATGGTAAGATAAAGCCCGCCTTCGCAGGTATTTACACTATTCAATCTAATAACTCATCACATGCTATGTCTTAGGTCCTTGATATACGATGTGATTTTCACATTTTTCCTGATTAGCAGGGTATAAGAAGAAGTAGGGATGTAGAGCATGGGAAGATAACTTGATCACGAGGAATGGGAGAGCATCGCGTGTCACCAAGATTGGAGTTTATTCTTTAGTGCTTAATAGTGGGTTAGGATTAGTTTTAGAATAATTGTTGCTACTTGTTAGAAATGACATGAAACATTATTTCTTTTCATGGTTTGTATAAACAAGGTTTTAGATTTTCGTTAATAATGAAATTGGTTGTATTAATGCTTTCTTGAATGGTACTTTCTATTTTGAAGCATTGCCTTGTAATGGTACATATGAAACTATGATGGTTGTAAACAACTTAGGAAATAATGTGTTGCATATCAATTCATCCAATAGTTTAGAAAAATCATGCTTCTGAAATTGTCGACTTGGGCGTGTCAACAAGAAGCGCATAGCCCAACTCCAAAAGGATGGAGTGTTGGAGTCATTTGACCTTAGGTTCGATGACACGTGCGAGTCTTGTTTGCTTGGAAAGATGAAAAAGTCACCTTTCACTGGTACTTGTGAAAGGGATGAGGTTTTATTGGATCTCATACATACTGATGTATGTGGTCCCTTTAGATTCACCATAAGGGATGCAAACTGCTTCTAGGTGACTTTTACCGATGATTATAACAAATATGGGTATATCTACTTGATCAAGCACAAGCCAGAAACCTTTGAAATGTTCAAAGATTTTAAGCAAGAAGTGAAGAATCAGTTGGGCAGGAAGATAAAGATGCTCCCATCCGATCGAGGTGGCGAGTATCTTAGAATTGAGCTCCATGACTATCTTAAGGAATGTGGAATTGTTTCAAAATTGACGCCACCTAGGACGCCACAACTGAATGGTGTGACTAAGAGGCGAAATCGAACCTTGTTGGACATGGTTCGTTCCATGATGAGTCGAGCTTCGATACCTCATTAGCACATATCAAGGTTTATGGTTGCGAGGCTTTTGTAAGATAAGAGACTCACGACAAGTTTCGTATGACTTTTCATACGAACAAAAAGGAGATCACTCTAAGAAAGCTTCAAGGCCTTTTGCAAACTGCTAAGAGTAGTTTGAAGGGAAGTTATGTTGCATCAACTCCTACTGCTGCTGCCCCTGTCTTGGCAATTGGACAAGGGAAAGGAAAGAAGAAGAACGCTTCTTCTAAGAGCCATAAGGGAAAATCCTATGATGGATCCTCTTCTAGTTGGACCAAAGGTGGTCCTGCTACTCCTTCCTCTAATCTAAAGGATGCAGAGTGCTTCCACTTTCAGGACAAAGGCCATTGGAAATGAAGTTGCCCGAAGAATCTACAAGATATTAACGATGGTAAGATAAAGCCCACCTTCGCAGATATTTACACTATTCAATCTAATAACTCATCACATGCTATGTCTTAGGTCCTTGATATAGGATGTGGTTTTCACATTTTTCCTGATTTGCAGAGTCTAAGAAGAAGTAGGGATGTAGAGAATGGGAAGATAACTTGATCACGAGGAATGGGAGAGCATCGCGTGTCACCAAGATTCGAGTTTATTCTTTAGTGCTTAGTAGTGGGTTAGGATTAGATTTTCAATAATTGTTGCTACTTGTCAGAAATGACACGAAACATTATTTCTGTTCATGGTTTGTATAAACAAGGTTTTAGATTTTCGTTAATAATGAAATTGGTTGTATTAATGCTTTCTTGAATGGTACTTTCTATTTTGAAGCATTGCCTTGTAATGGTACATATGAAACTATGATGGTTGTAAACAACTTAGGAAATAATGTGTTGCATATCGATTCGTCCAATAGTTTGGAAAAATCATGCTTGTGAAATTGTCGACTTGGGCGTGTCAACAAGAAGCGCATAGCCCAACACTCCAAAAGGATGGAGTGTTTGAGTCATTTGACCTTAGGTTCGATGACACGTGCTAGTCTTGTTTGCTTGGAAAGATGAAAAAGTCACCTTTCACTGGTACTTGTGAAAGGGATGAGGCTTTGTTGGATCTCATACATACTGATGTATGTGGGCCCTTTAGATTCACCATAAGGGATGCAAACTGCTTCTAGGTGACTTTTACCGATGATTATAACAAATATGGGTATATCTACTTGATCAAGCACAAGTCAGAAACCTTTGAAAAGTTCAAAGATTTTAAGCAAGAAGTGAAGAATCAGTTGGGCAGGAAGATAAAGATGCTCCCATCCGATCGAGGTGGCGAGTATCTTAGAATTGAGCTCCACGACTATCTTAAGGAATGTGGAATTGTTTCAAAATTGACGCCACCTAGGACGCCACAACTGAATGGTGTGCTAAGAGGCGCAATCGAACCTTGTTGGACATGGTTCGTTCCATGATGAGTCGAGCTTCGATACCTCATTAGCACATATCAAGGTTTATGGTTGCGAGGCTTTTGTAAGATGAGAGACTCACGACAAGTTTCGTATGACTTTTCATATGAACAAAAAGGAGATCACTCTAAGCAAGCTTCAAGGCCTTTTGCAAACTGCTAAGAGTAGTTTGAAGGGAAGTTATGTTGCATCAACTCCTACTGCTGCTGCCCCTGTCTTGGCAATTGGACAAGGGAAAGGAAAGAAGAAGAACGCTCCTTCTAAGAGCCATAAGGGAAAATCCTATGATGGATCCTCTTCTAGTCGGACCAAAGGTGGTCCTGCTACTCCTTCCTCTAATCTAAAGGATGCAGAGTGCTTCCACTTTCACGACAAAGGCCATTGGAAATGAAGTTGCCCGAAGAATCTACAAGATATTAACGATGGTAAGATAAAGCCCACCTTCGCAGGTATTTACACTATTCAATCTAATAACTCATCACATGCTATGTCTTAGGTCCTTGATATAGGATGTGGTTTTCACATTTTTCCTGATTTGCAGAGTCTAAGAAGAAGTAGGGATGTAGAGCATGGGAAGATAACTTGATCACGAGGAATAGGAGAGCATCGCGTGTCACCAAGATTGGAGTTTATTCTTTAGTGCTTAGTAGTGGGTTAGGATTAGATTTTCAATAATTGTTGCTACTTGTCAGAAATGACACGAAACATTATTTCTGTTCATGGTTTGTATAAACAAGGTTTTAGATTTTCGTTAATAATGAAATTGGTTGTATTAATGCTTTCTTGAATGGTACTTTCTATTTTGAAGCATTGCCTTGTAATGGTACATATGAAACTATGATGGTTGTAAACAACTTAGGAAATAATGTGTTGCATATCGATTCGTCCAATAGTTTGGAAAAATCATGCTTGTGAAATTGTCGACTTGGGCGTGTCAACAAGAAGCGCATAGCCCAACACTCCAAAAGGATGGAGTGTTTGAGTCATTTGACCTTAGGTTCGATGACACGTGCTAGTCTTGTTTGCTTGGAAAGATGAAAAAGTCACCTTTCACTGGTACTTGTGAAAGGGATGAGGCTTTGTTGGATCTCATACATACTGATGTATGTGGGCCCTTTAGATTCACCATAAGGGATGCAAACTGCTTCTAGGTGACTTTTACCGATGATTATAACAAATATGGGTATATCTACTTGATCAAGCACAAGTCAGAAACCTTTGAAAAGTTCAAAGATTTTAAGCAAGAAGTGAAGAATCAGTTGGGCAGGAAGATAAAGATGCTCCCATCCGATCGAGGTGGCGAGTATCTTAGAATTGAGCTCCACGACTATCTTAAGGAATGTGGAATTGTTTCAAAATTGACGCCACCTAGTACACCACAACTGAATGGTGTGACTAAGAGGCACAATCGAACCTTGTTGGACATGGTTCGTTCCATGATGACTCGAGCTTCGTTACCTCATTAGCACATATCAAGGTTTATGGTTGCGAGGCTTTTGTAAGATGAGAAACTCACGACTAGTTTTGTATGACTTTTCATATGAACAAAAAGGAGATCACTCTAAGCAAGCTTCAAGGCCTTTTGCAAACTGCTAAGAGTAGTTTCAAGGGAAGTTATGTTGCATCAACTCCTACTACTGCTGCCCCTGTCTTGGCAATTGGACAAGGGAAAGGAAAGAAGAAGAACGCTCCTTCTAAGAGCCATAAGGGAAAATCCTATGATGGATCCTCTTCTAGTCGGACCAAAGGTGGTCCTGCTACTCCTTCCTCTAATCTAAAGAATGTAGAGTGCTTCCACTTTCACGACAAAGGCCATTGGAAATGAAGTTGCCCGAAGAATCTACAAGATATTAACGATGGTAAGATAAAGCCCACCTTCGCAGGTATTTACACTATTCAATCTAATAACTCATCACATGCTATGTCTTAGGTCCTTGATATAGGATGTGGTTTTCACATTTTTCCTGATTTGCAGGGTCTAAGAAGAAGTAGGGATGTAGAGCATGGGAAGATAACTTGATCACGAGGAATGGGAGAGCATCGCGTGTCACCAAGATTGGAGTTTATTCTTTAGTGCTTAGTAGTGGGTTAGGATTAGGTTTACAATAATTGTTGCTACTTGTTAGAAATGACATGAAACATTATTTCATTTCATGGTTTGTATAAACAAGGTTTAAGATTTTCGTTAATAATGAAATTGGTTGTATTAATGCTTTCTTGAATGGTACTTTCTATTTTGAAGCATTGCCTTGTAATGGTACATATGAAACTATGATGGTTGTAAACAACTTAGGAAATAATGTGTTGCATATCAATTCGTCCACTAGTTTTGAAAAATCATGCTTGTGAAATTGTCGACTTGGGCGTGTCAACAGGAAGCGCATAGCCCAACACTCCAAAAGGATGGAGTGTTGGAGTCATTTGACCTTAGGTTCGATGACACGTGCGAGTCTTGTTTGCTTGGAAAGATGAAAAAGTCACCTTTCACTGGTACTTGTGAAAGGGATGAGGGTTTATTGGATCTCATACATACTGATGTATGTGGGCCCTTTAGATTCACCATAAGGGATGCAAACTGCTTCTAGGTGACTTTTACCGATGATTATAACAATTATGGGTATATCTACTTGATCAAGCACTAGTCAGAAACCTTTGAAAAGTTCGAAGATTTTAAGCAAGAAGTGAAAAATCAGTTGGGCAGGAAGATAAAGATGCTCCCATCCGATTGAGGTGGCGAGTATCTTAGAATTGAGCTCCACGACTATCTTAAGGAATGTGGAATTGTTTCAAAATTGACGCCACCTAGGACACCACAACTGAATGGTGTGACTAAGAAGCACAATCGAACCTTGTTGGACATGGTTCGTTCCATGATGAGTCGAGCTTCGTTACCTCATTAGCAGATATCAAGGTTTATGGTTGCGAGGCTTTTGTAAGATGAGAGACTCACGACAAGTTTCGTATGACTTTTCATATGAACAAAAAGGAGATCACTCTAAGCAAGCTTCAAGGCCTTTTGCAAACTGCTTAGAGTAGTTTGAAGGGAAGTTATGTTGCATCAACTCCTACTGCTGCTGCCCCTGTCTTGGCAATTGGACAAGGGAAAGGAAAGAAGAAGAACTCTCCTTCTAAGAGCCATAAGGGAAAATCCTATGATGGATCCTCTTCTAGTCGGACCAAAGGTGGTCCTGCTACTCCTTCCTCTAATCTAAAGGATGCAGAGTGCTTCCACTTTCACGACAAAGGCCATTGGAAATGAAGTTGCCCGAAGAATCTGCAAGTTATTAACGATGGTAAGATAAAGCCCACCTTCGCAGGTATTTACACTATTCAATCTAATAACTCATCACATGCTATGTCTTAGGTCCTTGATATAGGATGTGGTTTTCACATTTTTCCTGATTTGCAGAGTCTAAGAAGAAGTAGGGATGTAGAGAATGGGAAGATAACTTGATCACGAGGAATGGGAGAGCATCGCGTGTCACCAAGATTCGAGTTTATTCTTTAGTGCTTAGTAGTGAGTTAGGATTAGATTTAGAATAATTGTTGCTACTTGTTAGAAATGACATGAAACATTATTTCTTTTCATGGTTTGTATAAACAAGGTTTTAGATTTTCGTTAATAATGAAATTGGTTGTATTAATACTTTCTTGAATGGTACTTTCTATTTTGAAGCATTGCCTTGTAATGGTACATATGAAACTATGATGGTTGTAAACAACTTAGGAAATAATATGTTGCATATCAATTCTTCCAATAGTTTGGAAAAATCATGCTTGTGAAATTGTCGACTTGGGCGTGTCAACAAGAAGCGCATAGCCCAACACTCCAAAAGGATGGAGTGTTGGAGTCATTTGACCTTAGGTTCGATGACACATGCGAGTCTTGTTTGCTTGGAAAGATGAAAAAGTCACCTTTCACTGGTACTTGTGAAAGGGATGAGGGTTTATTGGATCTCATACATACTGATGTATGTGGTCCCTTTAGATTCACCATAAGGGATGCAAACTGCTTCTAGGTGACTTTTACCGATGATTATAACAATTATGGGTATATCTACTTGATCAAGCACTAGTCAGAAACCTTTGAAAAGTTCGAAGATTTTAAGCAAGAAGTGAAAAATCAGTTGGGCAGGAAGATAAAGATGCTCCCATCCGATTGAGGTGGCGAGTATCTTAGAATTGAGCTCCACGACTATCTTAAGGAATGTGGAATTGTTTCAAAATTGACGCCACCTAGGACACCACAACTGAATGGTGTGACTAAGAAGCACAATCGAACCTTGTTGGACATGGTTCGTTCCATGATGAGTCGAGCTTCGTTACCTCATTAGCAGATATCAAGGTTTATGGTTGCGAGGCTTTTGTAAGATGAGAGACTCACGACAAGTTTCGTATGACTTTTCATATGAACAAAAAGGAGATCACTCTAAGCAAGCTTCAAGGCCTTTTGCAAACTGCTTAGAGTAGTTTGAAGGGAAGTTATGTTGCATCAACTCCTACTGCTGCTGCCCCTGTCTTGGCAATTGGACAAGGGAAAGGAAAGAAGAAGAACTCTCCTTCTAAGAGCCATAAGGGAAAATCCTATGATGGATCCTCTTCTAGTCGGACCAAAGGTGGTCCTGCTACTCCTTCCTCTAATCTAAAGGATGCAGAGTGCTTCCACTTTCACGACAAAGGCCATTGGAAATGAAGTTGCCCGAAGAATCTGCAAGTTATTAACGATGGTAAGATAAAGCCCACCTTCGCAGGTATTTACACTATTCAATCTAATAACTCATCACATGCTATGTCTTAGGTCCTTGATATAGGATGTGGTTTTCACATTTTTCCTGATTTGCAGAGTCTAAGAAGAAGTAGGGATGTAGAGAATGGGAAGATAACTTGATCACGAGGAATGGGAGAGCATCGCGTGTCACCAAGATTCGAGTTTATTCTTTAGTGCTTAGTAGTGAGTTAGGATTAGATTTAGAATAATTGTTGCTACTTGTTAGAAATGACATGAAACATTATTTCTTTTCATGGTTTGTATAAACAAGGTTTTAGATTTTCGTTAATAATGAAATTGGTTGTATTAATACTTTCTTGAATGGTACTTTCTATTTTGAAGCATTGCCTTGTAATGGTACATATGAAACTATGATGGTTGTAAACAACTTAGGAAATAATATGTTGCATATCAATTCTTCCAATAGTTTGGAAAAATCATGCTTGTGAAATTGTCGACTTGGGCGTGTCAACAAGAAGCGCATAGCCCAACACTCCAAAAGGATGGAGTGTTGGAGTCATTTGACCTTAGGTTCGATGACACATGCGAGTCTTGTTTGCTTGGAAAGATGAAAAAGTCACCTTTCACTGGTACTTGTGAAAGGGATGAGGGTTTATTGGATCTCATACATACTGATGTATGTGGTCCCTTTAGATTCACCATAAGGGATGCAAACTGCTTCTAGGTGACTTTTACCGATGATTATAACAAATATGGGTATATCTACTTGATCAAGCACAAGTCAGAAACCTTTGAAAAGTTCAAAGATTTTAAGCAAGAAGTGAAGAATCAGTTGGGCAGGAAGATAAAGATGCTCCCATCCGATCGAGGTGGCGAGTATCTTAGAATTGAGCTCCACGACTATCTTAAGGAATGTGGAATTGTTTCAAAATTGACGCCACCTAGGACGCCACAACTGAATGGTGTGACTAACAGGCGCAATCGAACCTTGTTGGACATGGTTCGTTCCATGATGAGTCGATCTTCGATACCTCATTAGCACATATCAAGGTTTATGGTTGCGAGGCTTTTGTAAGATGAGAGACTCACGACAAGTTTCGTATGACTTTTCATATGAACAAAAAGGAGATCACTCTAAGCAAGCTTCAAGGCCTTTTGCAAACTGCTAAGAGTAGTTTGAAGGGAAGTTATGTTGCAGCAACTCCTACTGCTGCTGCCCCTGTCTTGGCAATTGGACAAGGGAAAGGAAAGAAGAAGAACGCTCCTTCTAAGAGCCATAAGGGAAAATCCTATGATGGATCCTCTTCTAGTCGGACCAAAGGTGGTCCTGCTACTCCTTCCTCTAATCTAAAGGATGCAGAGTGCTTCCACTTTCACGACAAAGGCCATTGGAAATGAAGTTGCCCGAAGAATCTACAAGATATTAACGATGGTAAGATAAAGCCCACCTTCGCAGGTATTTACACTATTCAATCTAATAACTCATCACATGCTATGTCTTAGGTCCTTGATATAGGATGTGGTTTTCACATTTTTCCTGATTTGTAGAGTCTAAGAAGAAGTAGGGATGTAGAGAATGGGAAGATAACTTGATCACGAGGAATGGGAGAGCATCGCGTGTCACCAAGATTCGAGTTTATTCTTTAGTGCTTAGTAGTGGGTTAGGATTAGATTTAGAATAATTGTTGCTACTTGTTAGAAATGACATGAAACATTATTTCTTTTCATGGTTTGTATAAACAAGGTTTTAGGTTTTCGTTAATAATGAAATTGGTTGTATTAATACTTTCTTGAATGGTACTTTCTATTTTGAAGCATTGCCTTGTAATGGTACATATGAAACTATGATGGTTGTAAACAACTTAGGAAATAATGTGTTGCATATCAATTCTTCCAATAGTTTGGAAAAATCATGCTTGTGAAATTGTCGACTTGGGCGTGTCAACAAGAAGCGCATAGCCCAACACTCCAAAAGGATGGAGTGTTGGAGTCATTTGACCTTAGGTTCGATGACACAGGCGAGTCTTGTTTGCTTGGAAAGATGAAAAAGTCACCTTTCACTGGTACTTGTGAAAGGGATGAGGGTTTATTGGATCTCATACATACTGATGTATGTGGGCCCTTTAGATTCACCATAAGGGATGCAAACTGCTTCTAGGTGACTTTTACCGATGATTATAACAAATATGGGTATATCTACTTGATCAAGCACAAGTCAGAAACCTTTGAAAAGTTCAAAGATTTTAAGTAAGAAGTGAAGAATCAGTTGGGCAGGAAGATAAAGATGCTCCCATCCGATCGAGGTGGCGAGTATCTTAGAATTGAGCTCCATGACTATCTTAAGGAATGTGGAATAGTTTCAAAATTGACGCCACCTAGGACGCCACAACTGAATGGTGTGACTAAGAGGCGCAATCGAACCTTGTTGGACATGGTTCGTTCCATGATGAGTCGAGCTTCGATACCTCATTAGCACATATCAAGGTTTATGGTTGCGAGGCTTTTGTAAGATGAGAGACTCACGACAAGTTCCGTATGACTTTTCATATGAACAAAAACGAGATCACTCTAAGCAAGCTTCAAGGCCTTTTGCAAACTGCTAAGAGTAGTTTGAAGGGAAGTTATGTTGCATCAACTCCTACTGCTGCTGCCCCTGTCTTGGCAATTGGACAAGGGAAAGGAAAGAAGAAGAACGCTCCTTCTAAGAGCCATAAGGGAAAATCCTATGATGGATCCTCTTCTAGTCGGACCAAAGGTGGTCCTGCTACTCCTTCCTCTAATCTAAAGGATGCAGAGTGCTTCCACATTCACGAGAAAGGCCATTGGAAATGAAGTTGCCCGAAGAATCTACAAGATATTAACGATGGTAAGATAAAGCCCACCTTCGCAGGTATTTACACTATTCAATCTAATAACTCATCACATGCTATGTCTTAGGTCCTTGATATAGGATGTGGTTTTCACATTTTTCCTGATTTGCAGAGTATAAGAAGAAGTAGGGATGTAGAGAATGGGAAGATAACTTGATCACGAGGAATGGGAGAGCATCGCGTGTCACCAAGATTCGAGTTTATTCTTTAGTGCTTAGTAGTGGGCTAGGATTAGATTTAGAATAACTGTTGCTACTTGTTAGAAATGACATGAAATATTATTTCTTTTCATGGTTTGTATAAACAAGGTTTTATATTTTCGTTAATAATGAAATTGGTTGTATTAATGCTTTCGTGAATGGTACTTTCTATTTTGAAGCATTGCCTTGTAATGGTACATATGAAACTATGATGGTTGTAAACAACTAAGGAAATAATGTGTTGCATATCAATTCGTCCAATAGTTTGGAAAAATCATGTTTGTGAAATTGTCGACTTGGGCGTGTCAACAAGAAGCACATAGCCCAACACTCCAAAAGGATGGAGTGTTGGAGTCATTTGACCTTAGGTTCGATGACACATGCGAGTCTTGTTTGCTTGGAAAGATGAAAAAGTCACCTTTCACTGGTACTTGTGAAAGGGATGAGGGTTTATTGCATCTCATACATACTGATGTATGTGGGCCCTTTAGATTCACCATAAGGGATGCAAACTGCTTCTAGGTGACTTTTACAGATGATTATAACAGATATGGGTATATCTACTTGATCAAGCACAAGTGAGAAACCTTTGAAAAGTTCAAAGATTTTAAACAAGAAGTGAAGAATCAGTTGGGCAGGAAGATAAAGATGCTCCCATCCGATTGAGATGGCGAGTATCTTAGAATTGAGCTCCACGACTATCTTAAGGAATGTGGAATTGTTTCAAAATTGACGCCACCTAGGACACCACAACTGAATGGTGTGACTAAGAGGCGCAATCGAACCTTGTTGGACATGGTTCGTTCCATGATGAGTCGAGCTTCGTTACCTCATTAGCACATATCAAGGTTTATGGTTGCGAGGCTTTTGTAAGATGAGAGACTCACGACAAGTTTTGTATGACTTTTCATATGAACAAAAAGGAGATCACTCTAAGCAAGCTTCAAGGTCTTTTGCAAACTGCTAAGAGTAGTTTGAAGGGAAGTTATGTTGCATCAACTCCTACTGCTGCTGCCCCTGTCTTGGCAATTGGACAAGGGAAAGGAAAGAAGAAGAACGCTCCATCTAAGAGCCATAAGGGAAAATCCTATGATGGATCCTCTTCTAGTCGGACCAAAGGTGGTCCTGCTACTCCTTCCTCTAATCTAAAGGATGTAGAGTGCTTCCACTTTCACGACAAAGGCCATTGGAAATGAAGTTGCCCGAAGAATCTACAAGATATTAACGATGGTAAGATAAAGCCCACCTTCGCAGGTATTTACACTAATCAATCTAATAACTCATCACATGCTATGTCTTAGGTCCTTGATATAGGATGTGGCTTTCACATTTTTCCTGATTTGCAGGGTCTAAGAAGAAGTAGGGATGTAGAGAATGGGGAGATAACTTGATCACGAGGAATGGGAGAGCATCGCGTGTCACCAGGATTGGAGTTTATTCTTTAGTGCTTAGTAGTGGGTTAGGATTAGGTTTACAATAATTGTTGCTACTTGTTAGAAATGACATGAAACATTATTTCATTTCATGGTTTGTATAAACAAGGTTTAAGATTTTCGTTAATAATGAAATTGGTTGTATTAATGCTTTCTTGAATGGTACTTTCTATTTTGAAGCATTGCCTTGTAATGGTACATATGAAACTATGATGGTTGTAAACAACTTAGGAAATAATGTGTTGCATATCAATTCGTCCACTAGTTTAGAAAAATCATGCTTGTGAAATTGTCGACTTGGGCATGTCAACAGGAAGCGCATAGCCCAACACTCCAAAAGGATGGAGTGTTGGAGTCATTTGACCTTAGGTTCGATGACACATGCGAGTCTTGTTTGCTTGGAAAGATGAAAAAGTCACCTTTCACTGGTACTTGTGAAAGGGATGAGGGTTTATTGGATCTCATACATACTGATGTATGTGGGCCCTTTAGATTCACCATAAGGGATGCAAACTGCTTCTAGGTGACTTTTACCGATGATTATAACCAATATGGGTATATCTACTTGATCAAGCACAAGTCAGAAACCTTTGAAAAGTTCAAAGATTTTAAGCAAGAAGTGAAGAATCAGTTGGGCAGGAAGATAAAGATGCTCCCATCCGATCGAGGTGGCGAGTATCTTAGAATTGAGCTCCACGACTATCTTAAGGAATGTGGAATTGTTTCAAAATTGACGCCACCTAGGACGCCACAACTGAATGGTGTGACTAAGAGGCGCAATCGAACCTTGTTGGACATGGTTCGTTCCATGATGAGTCGAGCTTCGATACCTCATTAGCACATATCAAGGTTTATGGTTGCGAGGCTTTTGTAAGATAAGAGACTCACGACAAGTTTCATATGACTTTTCATATGAACAAAAAGGAGATCACTCTAAGCAAGCTTCAAGGCCTTTTGCAAACTGCTAAGAGTAGTTTGAAGGGAAGTTATGTTGCATCAACTCCTACTGCTGCTGCCCCTGTCTTGGCAATTGGACAAGGGAAAGGAAAGAAGAAGAACGCTCCTTCTAAGAGCCATAAGGGAAAATCCTATGATGGATCCTCTTCTAGTCGGACCAAAGGTGGTCCTGCTACTCCTTCCTCTAATCTAAAGGATGCAGAGTGCTACCACTTTCACGACAAAGGCCATTGGAAATGAAGTTGCCCGAGGAATCTACAAGATATTAACGATGGTAAGATAAAGCCCACCTTCGCAGGTATTTACACTATTCAATCTAATAACTCATCACATGCTATGTCTTAGGTCCTTGATATAGGATGTGGTTTTCACATTTTTCCTGATTTGCAGAGTCTAAGAAGAAGTAGGGATGTAGAGAATGGGAAGATAACTTGATCACGAGGAATGGGAGAGCATCGCGTGTCACCAAGATTCGAGTTTATTCTTTAGTGCTTAGTAGTGGGTAAGGATTAGATTTAGAATAATTGTTGCTACTTGTTAGAAATGACATGAAACATTATTTCTTTTCATGGTTTGTATAAACAAGGTTTTAGATTTTCGTTAATAATGAAATTGGTTGTATTAATACTTTCTTGAATGGTACTTTCTATTTTGAAGCATTGCCTTGTAATGGTACATATGAAACTATGATGGTTGTAAACAACTTAGGAAATAATGTGTTGCATATCAATTCTTCCAATAGTTTGGAAAAATCATGCTTGTGAAATTGTCGACTTGGGCGTGTCAACAAGAAGCGCATAGCCCAACACTCCAAAAGGATGGAGTGTTGGAGTCATTTGACCTTAGGTTCGATGACACATGCGAGTCTTGTTTGCTTGGAAAGATGAAAAAGTCACCTTTCACTGGTACTTGTGAAAGGGATGAGGGTTTATTGGATCTCATACATACTGATGTATGTGGGCCCTTTAGATTCACCATAAGGGATGCAAACTGCTTCTAGGTGACTTTTACCAATGATTATAACCAATATGGGTATATCTACTTGATCAAGCACAAGTCAGAAACCTTTGAAAAGTTCAAAGATTTTAAGCAAGAAGTGAAGAATCAGTTGGGCAGGAAGATAAAGATGCTCCCATCCGATCGAGGTGGCGAGTATCTTAGAATTGAGCTCCACGACTATCTTAAGGAATGTGGAATTGTTTCAAAATTGACGCCACCTAGGACGCCACAACTGAATGGTGTGACTAAGAGGCGCAATCGAACCTTGTTGGACATGGTTCGTTCCATGATGAGTCGAGCTTCGATACCTCATTAGCACATATCAAGGTTTATGGTTGCGAGGCTTTTGTAAGATGAGAGACTCACGACAAGTTTCGTATGACTTTTCATATGAACAAAAAGGAGATCACTCTAAGCAAGCTTCAAGGCCTTTTGCAAACTGCTAAGAGTAGTTTGAAGGGAAGTTATGTTGCATCAACTCCTACTGCTGCTGCCCCTGTCTTGGCAATTGGACAAGGGAAAGAAAAGAAGAAGAACGCTCCTTCTAAGAGCCATAAGGGAAAATCCTATGATGGATCCTCTTCTAGTCGGACCAAAGGTGGTCCTGCTACTCCTTCCTCTAATCTAAAGGATGCAGAGTGCTTCCACATTCACAAGAAAGGCCATTGGAAATGAAGTTCCCGAAGAATCTACAAGATATTAACGATGGTAAGATAAAGCCCACCTTCGCAGGTATTTACACTATTCAATCTAATAACTCATCACATGCTATGTCTTAGGTCCTTTATATAGGATGTGGTTTTCACAATTTTCCTGATTTGCAGAGTATAAGAAGAAGTAGGGATGTAGAGAATGGGAAGATAACTTGATCACGAGGAATGGGAGAGCATCGCGTGTCACCAAGATTCGAGTTTATTCTTTAGTGCTTAGTAGTGGGCTAGGATTAGATTTAGAATAACTGTTGCTACTTGTTAGAAATGACATGAAATATTATTTCTTTTCATGGTTTGTATAAACAAGGTTTTAGATTTTCGTTAATAATGAAATTGGTTGTATTAATGCTTTCTTGAATGGTACTTTCTATTTTGAAGCATTGCCTTGTAATGGTACATATGAAACTATGATGGTTGTAAACAACTTAGGAAATAATGTGTTGCATATCAATTCGTCCAATAGTTTGGAAAAATCATGCTTGTGAAATTATCGACTTGGGCGTGTCAACAAGAAGCGCATAGCCCATCACTCCAAAAGGATGGAGTGTTGGAGTCATTTGACCTTAGGTTCGATGACACATGCGAGTCTTGTTTGCTTGGAAAGATGAAAAAGTCACCTTTCACTGGTACTTGTGAAAGGGATGAGGGTTTATTGGATCTCATACATACTGATGTATGTGGGCCCTTTAGATTCACCATAAGGGATGCAAACTGCTTCTAGGTGACTTTTACCGATGATTATAACCAATATGGGTATATCTACTTGATCAAGCACAAGTCAGAAACCTTTGAAAAGTTCAAAGATTTTAAGCAAGAAGTGAAGAATCAGTTGGGCAGGAAGATAAAGATGCTCCCATCCGATCGAGGTGGCGAGTATCTTAGAATTGAGCTCCACGACTATCTTAAGGAATGTGGAATTGTTTCAAAATTGACGCCACCTAGGACGCCACAACTGAATGGTGTGACTAAGAGGCGCAATCGAACCTTGTTGGACATGGTTCGTTCCATGATGAGTCGAGCTTCGATACCTCATTAGCACATATCAAGGTTTATGGTTGCGAGGCTTTTGTAAGATGAGAGACTCACGACAAGTTTCGTATGACTTTTCATATGAACAAAAAGGAGATCACTCTAAGCAAGCTTCAAGGCCTTTTGCAAACTGCTAAGAGTAGTTTGAAGGGAAGTTATGTTGCATCAACTCCTACTGCTGCTGCCCCTGTCTTGGCAATTGGACAAGGGAAAGGAAAGAAGAAGAACGCTCCTTCTAAGAGCCATAAGGGAAAATCCTATGATGGATCCTCTTCTAGTCGGACCAAAGGTGGTCCTGCTACTCCTTCCTCTAATCTAAAGGATGCAGAGTGCTTCCACATTCACGAGAAAGGCCATTGGAAATGAAGTTGCCCGAAGAATCTACAAGATATTAACGATGGTAAGATAAAGCCCGCCTTCGCAGGTATTTACACTATTCAATCTAATAACTCATCACATGCTATGTCTTAGGTCCTTGATATAGGATGTGGTTTTCACATTTTTCCTGATTTGCAGAGTATAAGAAGAAGTAGGGATGTAGAGAATGGGAAGATAACTTGATCACGAGGAATGGGAGAGCATCGCGTGTCACCAAGATTCGAGTTTATTCTTTAGTGCTTAGTAGTGGGCTAGGATTAGATTTAGAATAACTGTTGCTACTTGTTAGAAATGACATGAAATATTATTTCTTTTCATGGTTTGTATAAACAAGGTTTTAGATTTTCGTTAATAATGAAATTGGTTGTATTAATGCTTTCTTGAATGGTACTTTCTATTTTGAAGCATTGCCTTGTAATGGTACATATGAAACTATGATGGTTGTAAACAACTTAGGAAATAATGTGTTGCATATCAATTCGTCCAATAGTTTGGAAAAATCATGCTTGTGAAATTGTCAACTTGGGCGTGTCAACAAGAAGCGCATAGCCCAACACTCCAAAAGGATGGAGTGTTGGAGTCATTTGACCTTAGGTTCGATGACACATGCGAGTCTTGTTTGCTTGGAAAGATGAAAAAGTCACCTTTCACTGGTACTTGTGAGAGGGATGAGGTTTTATTGGATCTCATACATACTGATGTATGTGGTCCCTTTAGATTCACCATAAGGGATGCAAACTGCTTCTAGGTGACTTTTACCGATGATTATAACAAATATGGGTATATCTAATTGATCAAGCACAAGTCAGAAACCTTTGAAAAGTTCAAAGATTTTAAGCAAGAAGTGAAGAATCAGTTGGGCAGGAAGATAAAGATGCTCCCATCCGATCGAGGTGGCGAGTATCTTTGAATTGAGCGCCATGACTATCTTAAGGAATGTGGAATTGTTTCAAAATTGACGCCACCTAGGACGCCACAACTGAATGGTGTGACTAAGAGGCGCAATCGAACGTTGTTGGACATGGTTCGTTCCATGATGAGTCGAGCTCCGATACCTCATTAGCACATATCAAGGTTTATGGTTGTGAGGCTTTTGTAAGATAAGAGACTCACGACAAGTTTCGTATGACTTTTCATATGAACAAAAAGGAGATCACTCTAAGCAAGCTTCAAGGCCTTTTGCAAACTGCTAAGAGTAGTTTGAAGGGAAGTTATGTTGCATCAACTCCTACTGCTGCTGCCCCTGTCTTGGCAATTGGACAAGGGAAAGGAAAGAAGAAGAACGCTCCTTCTAAGAGCCATAAGGGAAAATCCTATGATGGATCCTCTTCTAGTCGGACCAAAGGTGGTCCTGCTACTCCTTCCTCTAATCTAAAGGATGCAGAGTGCTTCCACATTCACGAGAAAGGCCATTGGAAATGAAGTTGCCCGAAGAATCTACAAGATATTAACGATGGTAAGATAAAGCCCACCTTCGCAGGTATTTACACTATTCAATCTAATAACTCATCACATGCTATGTCTTAGGTCCTTGATATAGGATGTGGTTTTCACATTTTTCCTGATTTGCAGAGTATAAGAAGAAGTAGGGATGTAGAGAATGGGAAGATAACTTGATCACGAGGAATGGGAGAGCATCGCGTGTCACCAAGATTCGAGTTTATTCTTTAGTGCTTAGTAGTGGGCTAGGATTAGATTTAGAATAACTGTTGCTACTTGTTAGAAATGACATGAAATATTATTTCTTTTCATGGTTTGTATAAACAAGGTTTTAGATTTTCGTTAATAATGAAATTGGTTGTATTAATGCTTTCTTGAATGGTACTTTCTATTTTGAAGCATTGCCTTGTAATGGTACATATGAAACTATGATGGTTGTAAACAACTTAGGAAATAATGTGTTGCATATCAATTCGTCCAATAGTTTGGAAAAATCATGCTTGTGAAATTGTCAACTTGGGCGTGTCAACAAGAAGCGCATAGCCCAACACTCCAAAAGGATGGAGTGTTGGAGTCATTTGACCTTAGGTTCGATGACACATGCGAGTCTTGTTTGCTTGGAAAGATGAAAAAGTCACCTTTCACTGGTACTTGTGAAAGGGATGAGGTTTTATTGGATCTCATACATACTGATGTATGTGGTCCCTTTAGATTCACCATAAGGGATGCAAACTGCTTCTAGGTGACTTTTACCGATGATTATAACAAATATGGGTATATCTAATTGATCAAGCACAAGTCAGAAACCTTTGAAAAGTTCAAAGATTTTAAGCAAGAAGTGAAGAATCAGTTGGGCAGGAAGATAAAGATGCTCCCATCCGATCGAGGTGGCGAGTATCTTTGAATTGAGCGCCATGACTATCTTAAGGAATGTGGAATTGTTTCAAAATTGACGCCACCTAGGACGCCACAACTGAATGGTGTGACTAAGAGGCGCAATCGAACCTTGTTGGACATGGTTTGTTCCATGATGAGTCGAGCTTCGATACCTCATTAGCACATATCAAGGTTTATGGTTGCGAGGCTTTTGTAAGATAAGAGACTCACGACAAGTTTCGTATGACTTTTCATATGAACAAAAAGGAGATCACTCTAAGCAAGCTTCAAGGCCTTTTGCAAACTGCTAAGAGTAGTTTGAAGGGAAGTTATGTTGCATCAACTCCTACTGCTGCTGCCCCTGTCTTGGCAATTGGACAAGGGAAAGGAAAGAAGAAGAACGCTCCTTCTAAGAGCCGTAAGGGAAAATCCTATGATGGATCCTCTTCTAGTCGGACCAAAGGTGGTCCTACTACTCCTTCCTCTAATCTAAAGGATGTAGAGTGCTTCCACATTCACGACAAAGGCAATTAGAAATGAAGTTGCCCGAAGAATCTACAAGATATTAACGATGGTAAGGTAAATCCCACCTTCGCAGGTATTTACACTATTCAATCTAATAACTCATCACATGCTATGTCTTAGGTCCTTGATATACGATGTGGTTTTCACATTTTTCCTGATTAGCAGGGTCTAAGAAGAAGTCGGGATGTAGAGCATGGGAAGATAACTTGATCACATGGAATGGGAGAGCATCGCGTGTCACCAAGATTGGAGTTTATTCTTTAGTGCTTAGTAGTGGGTTAGGATTAGTTTTAGAATAATTGTTGCTACTTGTTAGAAATGACATGAAACATTATTTCTTTTCATGGTTTGTATAAACAAGGTTTTAGATTTTCGTTAATAATGAAATTGGTTGTATTAATGCTTTCTTGAATGGTACTTTCTATTTTGAAGCATTGCCTTGTAATGGTACATATGAAACTATGATGGTTGTAAACAACTTAGGAAATAATGTGTTGCATATCAATTCATCCAATAGTTTAGAAATATCATGCTTGTGAAATTGTCGACTTGGGTGTGTCAACAAGAAGCGCATAGCCCAACTCCAAAAGGATGGAGTGTTGGAGTCATTTGACCTTAGGTTCGATGACACGTGCGAGTCTTGTTTGCTTGGAAAGATGAAAAAGTCACCTTTCAATGGTACTTGTGAAAGGGATGAGGTTTTATTGGATCTCATACATACTGATGTATGTGGTCCCTTTAGATTCACCATAAGGGATGCAAACTACTTCTAGGTGACTTTTACCGATGATTATAACAAATATGGGTATATCTACTTGATCAAGCACAAGTCAGAAACCTTTGAAAAGTTCAAAGATTTTAAGCAAGAAGTGAAGAATCAGTTGGGCAGGAAGATAAAGATGCTCCCATCCGATCGAGGTGGCGAGTATCTTAGAATTGAGCTCCATGACTATCTTAAGGAATGTGGAATTGTTTCAAAATTGACGCCACCTAGGACGCCACAACTGAATGGTGTGACTAAGAGGCGCAATCGAACGTTGTTGGACATGGTTCGTTCCATGATGATTCGAGCTTCGATACCTCATTAGCACATATCAAGGTTTATGGTTGTGAGGCTTTTGTAAGATAAGAGACTCACGACAAGTTTCGTATGCCTTTTCATATGAACAAAAAGGAGATCACTCTAAGCAAGCTTCAAGGCCTTTTGCAAACTGCTAAGAGTAGTTTGAAGGGAAGTTATGTTGCATCAACTCCTACTGCTGCTGCCCCTGTCTTGGCAATTGGACAAGGGAAAGGAAAGAAGAAGAACGCTCCTTCTAAGAGCCATAAGGGAAAATCCTATGATGGATCCTCTTCTAGTCGGACCAAAGGTGGTCCTGCTACTCCTTCCTCTAATCTAAAGGATGCAGAGTGCTTCCACTTTCACGACAAAGGCCATTGGAAATGAAGTTGCCCGAAGAATCTACAAGATATTAACGATGGTAAGATAAAGCCCACCTTCGCAGGTATTTACACTATTCAATCTAATAACTCATCACATGCTATGTCTTAGGTCCTTGATATAGGATGTGGTTTTCACATTTTTCCTGATTTGCAGAGTATAAGAAGAAGTAGGGATGTAGAGAATGGGAAGATAACTTGATCACGAGGAATGGGAGAGCATCGCGTGTCACCAAGATTCGAGTTTATTCTTTAGTGCTTAGTAGTGGGCTAGGATTAGATTTAGAATAACTGTTGCTACTTGTTAGAAATGACATGAAATATTATTTCTTTTCATGGTTTGTATAAACAAGGTTTTAGATTTTCGTTAATAATGAAATTGGTTGTATTAATGCTTTCTTGAATGGTACTTTCTATTTTGAAGCATTGCCTTGTAATGGTACATATGAAACTATGATGGTTGTAAACAACTTAGGAAATAATGTGTTGCATATCAATTCGTCCAATAGTTTGGAAAAATCATGCTTGTGAAATTGTCAACTTGGGCGTGTCAACAAGAAGCGCATAGCCCAACACTCCAAAAGGATGGAGTGTTGGAGTCATTTGACCTTAGGTTCGATGACACATGCGAGTCTTGTTTGCTTGGAAAGATGAAAAAGTCACCTTTCACTGGTACTTGTGAAAGGGATGAGGTTTTATTGGATCTCATACATACTGATGTATGTGGTCCCTTTAGATTCACCATAAGGGATGCAAACTGCTTCTAGGTGACTTTTACCGATGATTATAACAAATATGGGTATATCTAATTGATCAAGCACAAGTCAGAAACCTTTGAAAAGTTCAAAGATTTTAAGCAAGAAGTGAAGAATCAGTTGGGCAGGAAGATAAAGATGCTCCCATCCGATCGAGGTGGCGAGTATCTTTGAATTGAGCGCCATGACTATCTTAAGGAATGTGGAATTGTTTCAAAATTGACGCCACCTAGGACGCCACAACTGAATGGTGTGACTAAGAGGCGCAATCGAACCTTGTTGGACATGGTTTGTTCCATGATGAGTCGAGCTTCGATACCTCATTAGCACATATCAAGGTTTATGGTTGCGAGGCTTTTGTAAGATAAGAGACTCACGACAAGTTTCGTATGACTTTTCATATGAACAAAAAGGAGATCACTCTAAGCAAGCTTCAAGGCCTTTTGCAAACTGCTAAGAGTAGTTTGAAGGGAAGTTATGTTGCATCAACTCCTACTGCTGCTGCCCCTGTCTTGGCAATTGGACAAGGGAAAGGAAAGAAGAAGAACGCTCCTTCTAAGAGCCATAAGGGAAAATCCTATGATGGATCCTCTTCTAGTCGGACCAAAGGTGGTCCTACTACTCCTTCCTCTAATCTAAAGGATGTAGAGTGCTTCCACATTCACGACAAAGGCAATTAGAAATGAAGTTGCCCGAAGAATCTACAAGATATTAACGATCGTAAGGTAAATCCCACCTTCGCAGGTATTTACACTATTCAATCTAATAACTCATCACATGCTATGTCTTAGGTCCTTGATATACGATGTGGTTTTCACATTTTTCCTGATTAGCAGGGTCTAAGAAGAAGTCGGGATGTAGAGCATGGGAAGATAACTTGATCACGTGGAATGGGAGAGCATCGCGTGTCACCAAGATTGGAGTTTATTCTTTAGTGCTTAGTAGTGGGCTAGGATTAGATTTAGAATAACTGTTGCTGCTTGTTAGAAATGACATGAAACATTATTTCTTTTCATGGTTTGTATAAACAAGGTTTTAGATTTTCGTTAATAATGAAATTGGTTGTATTAATGCTTTCTTGAATGGTACTTTCTATTTTGAAGCATTGCCTTGTAATGGTACATATGAAACTATGATGGTTGTAAACAACTTAGGAAATAATGTGTTGCATATCAATTCATCCAATAGTTTAGAAATATCATGCTTGTGAAATTGTCGACTTGGGTGTGTCAACAAGAAGCGCATAGCCCAACTCCAAAAGGATGGAGTGTTGGAGTCATTTGACCTTAGGTTCGATGACACGTGCGAGTCTTGTTTGCTTGGAAAGATGAAAAAGTCACCTTTCACTGGTACTTGTGAAAGGGATGAGGTTTTATTGGATCTCATACATACTGATGTATGTGGGCCCTTTAGATTCACCATAAGGGATGCAAACTGCTTCTAGGTGACTTTTACCGATGATTATAACAAATATGGGTATGTCTACTTGATCAAGCACAAGTCAGAAACCTTTGAAAAGTTCAAAGATTTTAAGCAAGAAGTGAAGAATCAGTTGGGCAGGAAGATAAAGATGCTCCCTTCCGATCGAGGTGGCGAGTATCTTAGAATTGAGCTCCACGACTATCTTAAGGAATGTGGAATTGTTTCAAAATTGACGCCACCTAGGACGCCACAACTGAATGGTGTGACTAAGAGGCGCAATTGAACCTTGTTGGACATGGTTCGTTCCATGATGAGTCGAGCTTCGATACCTCATTAGCACATATCAAGGTTTAT
The DNA here is from genome assembly GCF_002870075.4 of Lactuca sativa. Classification (NCBI taxonomy): domain Eukaryota; kingdom Viridiplantae; phylum Streptophyta; class Magnoliopsida; order Asterales; family Asteraceae; genus Lactuca; species Lactuca sativa. Next base: position 301,919,924 of record NC_056630.2, on the reverse strand, counting down.
GGTTGCGAGGCTTTTGTAAGATGAGAGACTCACGACAAGTTTCGTATGACTTTTCATATGAACAAAAAGGAGATCACTCTAAGCAAGCTTCAAGGCCTTTTGCAAACTGCTAAGAGTAGTTTGAAGGGAAGTTATGTTGCATCAACTCCTACTGCTGCTGCCCCTGTCTTGGCAATTGGACAAGGGAAAGGAAAGAAGAAGAACGCTCCTTCTAAGAGCCATAAGGGAAAATCCTATGATGGATCCTCTTCTAGTCGGACCAAAGGTGGTCCTGCTACTCCTTCCTCTAATCTAAAGGATGCAGAGTGCTTCCACATTCACGACAAAGGCAATTAGAAATGAAGTTGCCCGAAGAATCTACAAGATATTAACGATGGTAAGATAAATCCCACCTTCGCAGGTATTTACACTATTCAATCTAATAACTCATCACATGCTATGTCTTAGGTCCTTGATATAGGATGTGGTTTTCACATTTTTCCTGATTTGCAAGGTCTAAGAAGAAGTAGGGATGTAGAGCATGGGAAGATAACTTGATCACGAGGAATGGGAGAGCATCGCGTGTCACCAAGATTGGAGTTTATTCTTTAGTGCTTAGTAGTGGGTTAGGATTAGTTTTAGAATAATTGTTGCTACTTGTTAGAAATGACAGGAAACATTATTTCTTTTCATGGTTTGTATAAACAAGGTTTTAGATTTTCGTTAATAATGAAATTAGTTGTATTAATGCTTTCTTGAATGGTACTTTCTATTTTGAAGCATTGCATTGTAATGGTACATATGAAACTATGATGGTTGTAAACAACTTAGGAAATAATGTGTTGCATATCGATTCGTCCAATAGTTTGGAAAAATCATGCTTGTGAAATTGTCGACTTGGGCGTGTCAACAAGAAGCGCATAGCCCAACTCCAAAAGGATGGAGTGTTGGAGTCATTTGACCTTAGGTTCGATGACACGTGCGAGTCTTGTTTGCTTGGAAAGATGAAAAAGTCACCTTTCACTGGTACTTGTGAAAGGGATGAGGTTTTATTGGATCTCATACATACTGATGTATGTGGGCCCTTTAGATTCACCATAAGGGATGCAAACTGCTTCTAGGTGACTTTTACCGATGATTATAACAGATATGGGTATATCTACTTGATCAAGCACAAGTCAGAAACCTTTGAAAAGTTCAAAGATTTTAAACAAGAAGTGAAGAATCAGTTGGGCAGGAAGATAAAGATGCTCCCATCCGATTGAGATGGCGAGTATCTTAGAATTGAGCTCCACGACTATCTTAAGGAATGTGGAATTGTTTCAAAATTGACGCCACCTAGGACACCACAACTGAATGGTGTGACTAAGAGGCGCAATCGAACCTTGTTGGACATGGTTCGTTCCATGATGAGTCGAGCTTCGTTACGTCATTAGCACATATCAAGGTTTATGGTTGCGAGGCTTTTGTAAGATGAGAGACTCACGACAAGTTTTGTATCACTTTTCATATGAACAAAAAGGAGATCACTCTAAGCAAGCTTCAAGCCCTTTTGCAAACTGCTAAGAGTAGTTTGAAGGGAAGTTATGTTGCATCAACTCCTACTGCTGCTGCCCCTGTCTTGGCAATTGGACAAGGGAAAGGAAAGAAGAAGAACGCTCCTTCTAAGAGCCATAAGGGAAAATCCTATGATGGATCCTCTTCTAGTCGGACCAAAGGTGGTCCTGCTACTCCTTCCTCTAATCTAAAGGATGCAGAGTGCTTCCACTTTCACGACAAAGGCCATTGGAAATGAAGTTGCCCGAAGAATCTACAAGATATTAACGATGGTAAGATAAAGCCCACCTTCGCAGGTATTTACACTATTCAATCTAATAACTCATCACATGCTATGTCTTAGGTCCTTGATATAGGATGTGGTTTTCACATTTTTCCTGATTTGCAGAGTATAAGAAGAAGTAGGGATGTAGAGAATGGGAAGATAACTTGATCACGAGGAATGGGAGAGCATCGCGTGTCACCAAGATTCGAGTTTATTCTTTAGTGCTTAGTAGTGGGCTAGGATTAGATTTAGAATAACTGTTGCTACTTGTTAGAAATGACATGAAATATTATTTCTTTTCATGGTTTGTATAAACAAGGTTTTAGATTTTCGTTAATAATGAAATTGGTTGTATTAATGCTTTCTTGAATGGTACTTTCTATTTTGAAGCATTGCCTTGTAATGGTACATATGAAACTATGATGGTTGTAAACAACTTAGGAAATAATGTGTTGCATATCAATTCGTCCAATAGTTTGGAAAAATCATGCTTGTGAAATTGTCAACTTGGGCGTGTCAACAAGAAGCGCATAGCCCAACACTCCAAAAGGATGGAGTGTTGGAGTCATTTGACCTTAGGTTCGATGACACATGCGAGTCTTGTTTGCTTGGAAAGATGAAAAAGTCACCTTTCACTGGTACTTGTGAAAGGGATGAGGTTTTATTGGATCTCATACATACTGATGTATGTGGTCCCTTTAGATTCACCATAAGGGATGCAAACTGCTTCTAGGTGACTTTTACCGATGATTATAACAAATATGGGTATATCTAATTGATCAAGCACAAGTCAGAAACCTTTGAAAAGTTCAAAGATTTTAAGCAAGAAGTGAAGAATCAGTTGGGCAGGAAGATAAAGATGCTCCCATCCGATCGAGGTGGCGAGTATCTTTGAATTGAGCGCCATGACTATCTTAAGGAATGTGGAATTGTTTCAAAATTGACGCCACCTAGGACGCCACAACTGAATGGTGTGACTAAGAGGCGCAATCGAACCTTGTTGGACATGGTTTGTTCCATGATGAGTCGAGCTTCGATACCTCATTAGCACATATCAAGGTTTATGGTTGCGAGGCTTTTGTAAGATAAGAGACTCACGACAAGTTTCGTATGACTTTTCATATGAACAAAAAGGAGATCACTCTAAGCAAGCTTCAAGGCCTTTTGCAAACTGCTAAGAGTAGTTTGAAGGGAAGTTATGTTGCATCAACTCCTACTGCTGCTGCCCCTGTCTTGGCAATTGGACAAGGGAAAGGAAAGAAGAAGAACGCTCCTTCTAAGAGCCATAAGGGAAAATCCTATGATGGATCCTCTTCTAGTCGGACCAAAGGTGGTCCTACTACTCCTTCCTCTAATCTAAAGGATGTAGAGTGCTTCCACATTCACGACAAAGGCAATTAGAAATGAAGTTGCCCGAAGAATCTACAAGATATTAACGATCGTAAGGTAAATCCCACCTTCGCAGGTATTTACACTATTCAATCTAATAACTCATCACATGCTATGTCTTAGGTCCTTGATATACGATGTGGTTTTCACATTTTTCCTGATTAGCAGGGTCTAAGAAGAAGTCGGGATGTAGAGCATGGGAAGATAACTTGATCACGTGGAATGGGAGAGCATCGCGTGTCACCAAGATTGGAGTTTATTCTTTAGTGCTTAGTAGTGGGCTAGGATTAGATTTAGAATAACTGTTGCTGCTTGTTAGAAATGACATGAAACATTATTTCTTTTCATGGTTTGTATAAACAAGGTTTTAGATTTTCGTTAATAATGAAATTGGTTGTATTAATGCTTTCTTGAATGGTACTTTCTATTTTGAAGCATTGCCTTGTAATGGTACATATGAAACTATGATGGTTGTAAACAACTTAGGAAATAATGTGTTGCATATCAATTCATCCAATAGTTTAGAAATATCATGCTTGTGAAATTGTCGACTTGGGTGTGTCAACAAGAAGCGCATAGCCCAACTCCAAAAGGATGGAGTGTTGGAGTCATTTGACCTTAGGTTCGATGACACGTGCGAGTCTTGTTTGCTTGGAAAGATGAAAAAGTCACCTTTCACTGGTACTTGTGAAAGGGATGAGGTTTTATTGGATCTCATACATACTGATGTATGTGGGCCCTTTAGATTCACCATAAGGGATGCAAACTGCTTCTAGGTGACTTTTACCGATGATTATAACAAATATGGGTATGTCTACTTGATCAAGCACAAGTCAGAAACCTTTGAAAAGTTCAAAGATTTTAAGCAAGAAGTGAAGAATCAGTTGGGCAGGAAGATAAAGATGCTCCCTTCCGATCGAGGTGGCGAGTATCTTAGAATTGAGCTCCACGACTATCTTAAGGAATGTGGAATTGTTTCAAAATTGACGCCACCTAGGACGCCACAACTGAATGGTGTGACTAAGAGGCGCAATTGAACCTTGTTGGACATGGTTCGTTCCATGATGAGTCGAGCTTCGATACCTCATTAGCACATATCAAGGTTTATGGTTGCGAGGCTTTTGTAAGATGAGAGACTCACGACAAGTTTCGTATGACTTTTCATATGAACAAAAAGGAGATCACTCTAAGCAAGCTTCAAGGCCTTTTGCAAACTGCTAAGAGTAGTTTGAAGGGAAGTTATGTTGCATCAACTCCTTCTGCTGCTGCCCCTGTCTTGGCAATTGGACAAGGGAAAGGAAAGAAGAAGAACGCTCCTTCTAAGAGCCATAAGGGAAAATCCTATGATGGATCCTCTTCTAGTCGGACCAAAGGTGGTCCTGCTACTCCTTCCTCTAATCTAAAGGATGCAGAGTGCTTCCACATTCACGACAAAGGCAATTAGAAATGAAGTTGCCCGAAGAATCTACAAGATATTAACGATGGTAAGATAAATCCCACCTTCGCAGGTATTTACACTATTCAATCTAATAACTCATCACATGCTATGTCTTAGGTCCTTGATATAGGATGTGGTTTTCACATTTTTCCTGATTTGCAGGGTCTAAGAAGAAGTAGGGATGTAGAGCATGGGAAGATAACTTGATCACGAGGAATGGGAGAGCATCGCGTGTCACCAAGATTGGAGTTTATTCTTTAGTGCTTAGTAGTGGGTTAGGATTAGTTTTAGAATAATTGTTGCTACTTGTTAGAAATGACAGGAAACATTATTTCTTTTCATGGTTTGTATAAACAAGGTTTTAGAATTTCGTTAATAATGAAATTAGTTGTATTAACGCTTTCTTGAATGGTACTTTCTATTTTGAAGCATTGCATTGTAATGGTACATATGAAACTATGATGGTTGTAAACAACTTAGGAAATAATGTGTTGCATATCGATTCGTCCAATAGTTTGGAAAAATCATGCTTGTGAAATTGTCGACTTGGGCGTGTCAACAAGAAGCGCATAGCCCAACTCCAAAAGGATGGAGTGTTGGAGTGATTTGACCTTAGGTTCGATGACACGTGCGAGTCTTGTTTGCTTGGAAAGATGAAAAAGTCACCTTTCACTGGTACTTGTGAAAGGGATGAGGTTTTATTGGATCTCATACATACTGATGTATGTGGGCCCTTTAGATTCACCATAAGGGATGCAAACTGCTTCTAGGTGACTTTTACCGATGATTATAACAGATATGGGTATATCTACTTGATCAAGCACAAGTCAGAAACCTTTGAAAAGTTCAAAGATTTTAAACAAGAAGTGAAGAATCAGTTGGGCAGGAAGATAAAGATGCTCCCATCCGATTGAGATGGCGAGTATCTTAGAATTGAGCTCCACGACTATCTTAAGGAATGTGGAATTGTTTCAAAATTGACGCCACCTAGGACACCACAACTGAATGGTGTGACTAAGAGGCACAATCGAACCTTGTTGGACATGGTTCGTTCCATGATGAGTCGAGCTTCGTTACCTCATTAGCACATATCAAGGTTTATGGTTGCGAGGCTTTTGTAAGATGAGAGACTCACGACAAGTTTTGTATCACTTTTCATATGAACAAAAAGGAGATCACTCTAAGCAAGCTTCAAGCCCTTTTGCAAACTGCTAAGAGTAGTTTGAAGGGAAGTTATGTTGCATCAACTCCTACTGCTGCTGCCCCTGTCTTGGCAATTGGACAAGGGAAAGGAAAGAAGAAGAACGCTCCATCGAAGAGCCATAAGGGAAAATCCTTTGATGGATCCTCTTCTAGTCGGACCAAAGGTGGTCCTGCTACTCCTTCCTCTAATCTAAAGGATGGAGAGTGCTTCCACATTCACGACAAAGGCAATTAGAAATGAAGTTGCCCGAAGAATCTACAAGATATTAACGATGGTAAGATAAATCCCACCTTCGCAGGTATTTACACTATTCAATCTAATAACTCATCACATGCTATGTCTTAGGTCCTTGATATAGGATGTGGTTTTCACATTTTTCCTGATTTGTAGAGTATAAGAAGAAGTAGGGATGTAGAGAATGGGAAGATAACTTGATCACGAGGAATGGGAGAGCATCGCGTGTCACCAAGATTCGAGTTTATTCTTTAGTGCTTAGTAGTGGGCTAGGATTAGATTTAGAATAACTGTTGCTACTTGTTAGAAATGACATGAAACATTATTTCTTTTCATGGTTTGTATAAACAAGGTTTTAGATTTTCGTTAATAATGAAATTGGTTGTATTAATGCTTTCTTGAATGGTACTTTCTATTTTGAAGCATTGCCTTGTAATGGTACATATGAAACTATGATGGTTGTAAACAACTTAGGATATAATGTGTTGCATATCAATTCGTCCAATAGTTTGGAAAAATCATGCTTGTGAAATTGTCAACTTGGGCGTGTCAACAAGAAGCGCATAGCCCAACACACCAAAAGGATGGAGTGTTGGAGTCATTTGACCTTAGGTTCGATGACACATGCGAGTCTTGTTTGCTTGGAAAGATGAAAAAGTCACCTTTCACTAGTACTTGTGAAAGGGATGAGGGTTTATTGGATCTCATACATACTGATGTATGGGGGCCCTTTAGATTCACCATAAGGGATGCAAACTGCTTCTAGGTGACTTTTACCGATGATTATAACAAATATGGGTATGTCTACTTGATCAAGCACAAGTCAGAAACCTTTGAAAAGTTCAAAGATTTTAAGCAAGAAGTGAAGAATCAGTTGGGCAGGAAGATAAAGATGCTCCCTTCCGATCGAGGTGGCGAGTATCTTAGAATTGAGCTCCACGACTATCTTAAGGAATGTGGAATTGTTTCAAAATTGACGCCACCTAGGACGCCACAACTGAATGGTGTGACTAAGAGGCGCAATTGAACCTTGTTGGACATGGTTCGTTCCATGATGAGTCGAGCTTCGATACCTCATTAGCACATATCAAGGTTTATGGTTGCGAGGCTTTTGTAAGATGAGAGACTCACGACAAGTTTCGTATGACTTTTCATATGAACAAAAAGGAGATCACTCTAAGCAAGCTTCAAGGCCTTTTGCAAACTGCTAAGAGTAGTTTGAAGGGAAGTTATGTTGCATCAACTCCTACTGCTGCTGCCCCTGTCTTGGCAATTGGACAAGGGAAAGGAAAGAAGAAGAACGCTCCTTCTAAGAGCCATAAGGGAAAATCCTATGATGGATCCTCTTCTAGTCGGACCAAAGGTGGTCCTGCTACTCCTTCCTCTAATCTAAAGGATGCAGAGTGCTTCCACATTCACGACAAAGGCAATTAGAAATGAAGTTGCCCGAAGAATCTACAAGATATTAACGATGGTAAGATAAATCCCACCTTCGCAGGTATTTACACTATTCAATCTAATAACTCATCACATGCTATGTCTTAGGTCCTTAATATAGGATGTGGTTTTCACATTTTTCCTGATTTGCAGGGTCTAAGAAGAAGTAGGGATGTAGAGCATGGGAAGATAACTTGATCACGAGGAATGGGAGAGCATCGCGTGTCACCAAGATTGGAGTTTATTCTTTAGTGCTTAGTAGTGGGTTAGGATTAGTTTTAGAATAATTGTTGCTACTTGTTAGAAATGACAGGAAACATTATTTCTTTTCATGGTTTGTATAAACAAGGTTTTAGATTTTTGTTAATAATGAAATTAGTTGTATTAATGCTTTCTTGAATGGTACTTTCTATTTTGAAGCATTGCATTGTAATGGTACATATGAAACTATGATGGTTGTAAACAACTTAGGAAATAATGTGTTGCATATCGATTCGTCCAATAGTTTGGAAAAATCATGCTTGTGAAATTGTCGACTTGGGCGTGTCAACAAGAAGCGCATAGCCCAACTCCAAAAGGATGGAGTGTTGGAGTCATTTGACCTTAGGTTCGATGACACGTGCGAGTCTTGTTTGCTTGGAAAGATGAAAAAGTCACCTTTCACTGGTACTTGTGAAAGGGATGAGGTTTTATTGGATCTCATACATACTGATGTATGTGGGCCCTTTAGATTCACCATAAGGGATGCAAACTGCTTCTAGGTGACTTTTACCGATGATTATAACAGATATGGGTATATCTACTTGATCAAGCACAAGTCAGAAACCTTTGAAAAGTTCAAAGATTTTAAACAAGAAGTGAAGAATCAGTTGGGCAGGAAGATAAAGATGTTCCCATCCGATTGAGATGGCGAGTATCTTAGAATTGAGCTCCACGACTATCTTAAGGAATGTGGAATTGTTTCAAAATTGACGCCACCTAGGACACCACAACTGAATGGTGTGACTAAGAGGCGCAATCGAACCTTGTTGGACATGGTTCGTTCCATGATGAGTCGAGCTTCGTTACCTCATTAGCACATATCAAGGTTTATGGTTGCGAGGCTTTTGTAAGATGAGAGACTCACGACAAGTTTTGTATCACTTTTCATATGAACAAAAAGGAGATCACTCTAAGCAAGCTTCAAGCCCTTTTGCAAACTGCTAAGAGTAGTTTGAAGGGAAGTTATGTTGCATCAACTCCTACTGCTGCTGCCCCTGTCTTGGCAATTGGACAAGGGAAAGGAAAGAAGAAGAACGCTCCATCGAAGAGCCATAAGGGAAAATCCTTTGATGGATCCTCTTCTAGTCGGACCAAAGGTGGTCCTGCTACTCCTTCCTCTAATCTAAAGGATGGAGAGTGCTTCCACATTCACGACAAAGGCAATTAGAAATGAAGTTGCCCGAAGAATCTACAAGATATTAACGATGGTAAGATAAATCCCACCTTCGCAGGTATTTACACTATTCAATCTAATAACTCATCACATGCTATGTCTTAGGTCCTTGATATAGGATGTGGTTTTCACATTTTTCCTGATTTGCAGGGTCTAAGAAGAAGTAGGGATGTAGAGCATGGGAAGATAACTTGATCACGAGGAATGGGAGAGCATCGCGTGTCACCAAGATTGGAGTTTATTCTTTAGTGCTTAGTAGTGGGTTAGGATTAGATTTAGAATAATTGTTGCTACTTGTTAGAAATGACAGGAAACATTATTTTGTTTCATGGTTTGTATAAACAAGGTTTTAGATTTTCGTTAATAATGAAATTAGTTGTATTAATGCTTTCTTGAATGGCACTTTCTATTTTGAAGCATTGCCTTGTAATGGTACATATGAAACTATGATGGTTGTAAACAACTTAGGAAATAATGTGTTGCATATCGATTCGTCCAATAGTTTGGAAAAATCATGCTTGTGAAATTGTCGACTTGGGCGTGTCAACAAGAAGCGCATAGCCCAACTCCAAAAGGATGGAGTGTTGGAGTCATTTGACCTTAGGTTCGATGACACGTGCGAGTCTTGTTTGCTTGGAAAGATGAAAAAGTCACCTTTCACTGGTACTTGTGAAAGGGATGAGGTTTTATTGGATCTCATACATACTGATGTATGTGGGCCCTCTAGATTCACCATAAGGGATGCAAACTTCTTCTAGGTGACTTTTACCGATGATTATAACAAATATGGGTATATCTACTTGATCAAGCACAAGTCAGAAACCTTTGAAAGGTTCAAAGATTTTAAGCAAGAAGTGAAGAATCAGTTGGCCAGGAAGATAAAGATGCTCCCATCCGGTCGAGGTGGCGAGTATCTTAGAATTGAGCTCCACGACTATCTTAAGGAATGTGGAATTGTTTCAAAATTGACGCCACCTAGGACGCCACAACTGAATGGTGTGACTAAGAGGCGCAATCGAACCTTGTTGGACATGGTTCGTTCCATGATGAGTCGAGCTTCGATACCTCATTAGCACATATCAAGGTTTATGGTTGCGAGGCTTTTGTAAGATGAGAGACTCACGACAAGTTTCGTATGACTTTTCATATGAACAAAAAGGAGATCACTCTAAGCAAGCTTCAAGGCCTTTTGCAAACTGCTAAGAGTAGTTTGAAGGGAAGTTATGTTGCATCAACTCCTACTGCTGCTGCCCCTGTCTTGGCAATTGGACAAGGGAAAGGAAAGAAGAAGAACGCTCCTTCTAAGAGCCATAAGGGAAAATCCTATGATGGATCCTCTTCTAGTCGGACCAAAGGTGGTCCTGCTACTCCTTCCTCTAATCTAAAGGATGCAGAGTGCTTCCACATTCACGAGAAAGGCCATTGGAAATGAAGTTTCCCGAAGAATCTACAAGATATTAACGATGGTAAGATAAAGCCCACCTTCGCAGGTATTTACACTATTCAATCTAATAACTCATCACATGCTATGTCTTAGGTCCTTGATATAGGATGTGGTTTTCACATTTTTCCTGATTTGCAGGGTCTAAGAAGAAGTAGGGATGTAGAGCATGGGAAGATAACTTGATCACGAGGAATGGGAGAGCATCGCGTGTCACCAATATTGGAGTTTATTCTTTAGTGCTTAGTAGTGGGTTAGGATTAGTTTTAGAATAATTGTTGCTACTTGTTAGAAATGACAGGAAACATTATTTCTTTTCATGGTTTGTATAAACAAGGTTTTAGATTTTCGTTAATAATGAAATTAGTTGTATTAATGCTTTCTTGAATGGTAATTTCTATTTTGAAGCATTGCCTTGTAATGGTACATATGAAACTATGATGGTTGTAAACAACTTAGGAAATAATGTGTTGCATATCGATTCGTCCAATAGTTTGGAAAAATCATGCTTGTGAAATTGTCGACCTGGGCGTGTCAACAAGAAGCGCATAGCCCAACTCCAAAAGGATGGAGTGTTGGAGTCATTTGACCTTAGGTTCGATGACACGTGCGAGTCTTGTTTGCTTGGAAAGATGAAAAAGTCACCTTTCACCGGTACTTGTGAAAGGGATGAGGTTTTATTGGATCTCATACATACTGATGTATGTGGGCCCTTTACATTCACCATAAGGGATGCAAACTGCTTCTAGGTTACTTTTACGGATGATTATAACAAATATGGGTATGTCTACTTGATCAAGCACAAGTCAGAAACCTTTGAAAAGTTCAAAGATTTTAAGCAAGAAGTGAAGAATCAGTTGGGCAGGAAGATAAAGATGCTCCCATCCGATCGAGGTGGCGAGTATCTTAGAATTGAGCTCCACGACTATCTTAAGGAATGTGGAATTGTTTCAAAATTGACGCCACCTAGGACACCACAACTGAATGGTGTGACTGAGAGGCGCAATCGAACCTTGTTGGACATGGTTCGTTCCATGATGAGTCGAGCTTCGTTACCTCATTAGCACATATCAAGGTTTATGGTTGCGAGGCTTTTGTAAGATGAGAGACTCACGACAAGTTTCGTATGACTTTTCATATGAAAAAAAGGAGATCACTCTAAGCAAGCTTCAAGGCCTTTTGCAAACTGCTAAGAGTAGTTTCAAGAGAAGTTATGTTGCATCAACTCCTACTGCTGCTGCCCCTGTCTTGGCAATTGGACAAGGGAAAGGAAAGAAGAAGAACGCTCCTTCTAAGAGCCATAAGGGAAAATCCTATGATGGATCCTCTTCTAGTCGGACCAAAGGTGGTCCTGCTACTCGTTCCTCTAATCTAAAGGATGTAGAGTGCTTCCACTTTCACGACAAAGGCCATTGGAAATGAAGTTGCCCGAAGAATCTACAAGATATTAACGATGGTAAGATAAAGCCCACCTTCGCAGGTATTTACACTATTCAATCTAATAACTCATCACATGCTATGTCTTAGGTCCTTGATATAGGATGTGGTTTTCACATTTTTCCTGATTTGCAGAGTCTAAGAAGAAGTAGGGATGTAGAGAATGGGAAGATAACTTGATCACGAGGAATGGGAGAGCATCGCGTGTCACCAAGATTGGAGTTTATTCTTTAGTGCTTAGTAGTGGGTTAGGATTAGATTTAGAATAATTTTTGCTACTTGTTAGAAATGACACGAAACATTATTTCTTTTCATGGTTTGTATAAACAAGGTTTTAGATTTTCGTTAATAATGAAAATGGTTGTATTAATGCTTTCTTGAATGGTACTTTCTATTTTGAAGCATTGCCTTGTAATGGTACATATGAAACTATGATGGTTGTAAATAACTTAGGAAATAATGTGTTGCATATCGATTCGTCCAATAGTTTGGAAAAATCATGCTTGTGAAATTGTAGACTTGGGCGTGTCAACAAGAAGCGCATAGCCCAACTCCAAAAGGATGGAGTGTTGGAGTCATTTGACCTTAGGTTCGATGACACGTGCGAGTCTTGTTTGCTTGGAAAGATGAAAAAGTCACCTTTCACTGGTACTTGTGAAAGGGATGAGGTTTTATAGGATCTCATACATACAGATGTATGTGGGCCCTTTAGATTCACCATAAGGGATGCAAACTGCTTCTAGGTGACTTTTATCGATGATTATAACAAATATGGGTATATCTACTTAATCAAGCACAAGTCAGAAACCTTTGAAAAGTTCAAAGATTTTAAGCAAGAAGTGAAGAATCAGTTGGGCAGGAAGATAAAGATGCTCCCATCCGATCGAGGTGGCGAGTATCTTAGAATTGAGCTCCATGACTATCCTAAGGAATGTGGAATTGTTTCAAAATTTACGCCACCTAGGACACCACAACTGAATGGTGTGACTAAGAGGCGCAATCGAACCTTGTTGGACATGGTTCGTTCCATGATGAGTCGAGCTTCGTTACCTCATTAGCACATATCAAGGTTTATGGTTGTGACGCTTTTGTAAGATGAGAGACTCACGACAAGTTTCGTATGACTTTTCATATGAACAAAAAGGAGATCACTCTAAGCAAGCTTCAAGGCCTTTTGCAAACTGCTAAGAGTAGTTTGAAGGGAAGTTATGTTGCATCAACTCCTACTGCTGCTGCCCCTGTCTTGGCGATTGGACAAGGGAAAGGAAAGAAGAAGAACGTTCCTTCTAAGAGCCATAAGGGAAAATCCTATGATGGATCCTTCCTCTAATCTAAAGGATGCAGAGTGCTTCCACTTTCACGACAAAGGCCATTGGAAATGAAGTTGCCCGAAGAATCTACAAGATATTAACGATGGTAAGATAAAGCCCACCTTCGCAGGTATTTACACTATTCAATCTAATAACTCAACACATGCTATGTCTTAGGTCCTTGATATAGGATGTGGTTTTCACATTTTTCCTGATTTGCATGGTCTAAGAAGAAGTAGGGATGTAGAGCATGGGAAGATAACTTGATCACGAGGAATAGGAGAGCATCGCGTGTCACCAAGATTGGAGTTTATCTTTTAATGCTTAGTAGTGGGTTAGGATTAGATTTTGAATAATTGTTGCTACTTGTCAGAAATGACACGAAACATTATTTCTTTTCATGGTTTGTATAAAAAAGGTTTTAGATTTTCGTTAATAATGAAATTGGATCTATTAATGCTTTCTTGAATGGTACTTTCTATTTTGAAGCATTGCCTTGTAATGGTACATATGAAACTATGATGGTTGTAAACAACATAGGAAATAATATGTTGCATATCGATTCGTCCAATAGTTTGGAAAAATCATGCTTGTGAAATTGTCGACTTGGGCGTGTCAACAAGAAGCGCATAGCCCAACACTCCAAAAGGATGGAGTGCTGGAGTCATTTGACCTTAGGTTCGATGACACGTGTGAGTCTTGTTTGCTTGGAAAGATGAAAAAGTCACCTTTCACTGGTACTTGTGAAAGGGATGAGGTTTTATTGGATCTCATACATACTGATGTATGTGGGCCCTTTAGATTCACCATAACGGATGCAAACTGCTTCTAGGTGACTTTTACCGATGATTATAACAAATATGGGTATATCTACTTGATCAAGCACAAGTCAGAAACCTTTGAAAAGTTCATAGATTTTAAGCAAGAAGTGAAGAATCAGTTGGGCAGGAAGATAAAGATGCTCCCATCCGATCGAGGTGGCGAGTATCTTAGAATTGAGCTCCACGACTATCTTAAGGAATGTGGAATTGTTTCAAAATTGACGCCACCTAGGACGCCACAACTCAATGGTGTGACTAAGAGGCGCAATCGAACCTTGTTGGACATGGTTCGTTCCATGATGAATCGAGCTTCGTTACCTCATTAGCACATATCAAGGTTTATGGTTGTGAGGATTTTGTAAGATGACAGACTCACGACAAGTTTCGTATGACTTTTCATATGAACAAAAAGGAGATCACTCTAAGCAAGCTTCAAGGCCTTTTGCAAACTGCTAAGAGTAGTTTGAAGGGAAGTTATGTTGCATCAACTCCTACTGCTGCTGCCCCTGTCTTGGCAATTGGACAAGGGAAAGGAAAGAAAGAAGAACGCTCCATCTAAGAGCCATAAGGGAAAATCCTATGATGGATCCTCTTCTAGTCGGACCAAAGGTGGTCCTGCTACTCCTTCCTCTAATCTAAAGGATGGAGAGTGCTTCCACATTCACGACAAAGGCAATTAGAAATGAAGTTGCCCGAAGAATCTACAAGATATTAACGATGGTAAGATAAATCCCACCTTCGCAGGTATTTACAATATTCAATCTAATAACTCATCACATGCTATGTCTTAGGTCCTTGATATAGGATGTGGTTTTCACATTTTTCCTGATTTGCAGGGTCTAAGAAGAAGTAGGGATGTAGAGCATGGGAAGATAACTTGATCACGAGGAATGGGAGAGCATCGCGTGTCACCAAGATTGGAGTTTATTCTTTAGTTCTTAGTAGTGGGTTAGGATTAGATTTAGAATAATTGTTGCTACTTGTTAGAAATGACAGGAAACATTATTTCTTTTCATGGTTTGTATAAACAAGGTTTTAGATTTTCGTTAATAATGAAATTAGTTGTATTAATGCTTTCTTGAATGGTAATTTCTATTTTGAAGCATTGCCTTGTAATGGTACATATGAAACTATGATGGTTGTAAACAACTTAGGAAATAATGTGTTGCATATCGATTCGTCCAATAGTTTGGAAAAATCATGCTTGTGAAATTGTCGACTTGGGCGTGTCAACAAGAAGCGCATAGCCCAACTCCAAAAGGATGGAGTGTTGGAGTCATTTGACCTTAGGTTCGATGACACGTGCGAGTCTTTTTTGCTTGGAAAGATCAAAAAGTCACCTTTCACTGGTACTTGTGAAAGGGATGAGGTTTTATTGGATCTCATACATACTGATGTATGTGGGCCCTTTACATTCACCATAAGGGATGCAAACTGCTTCTAGGTTACTTTTACGGATGATTATAACAAATATGGGTATGTCTACTTGATCAAGCACAAGTCAGAAACCTTTGAAAAGTTCAAAGATTTTAAGCAAGAAGTGAAGAATCAGTTGGGCAGGAAGATAAAGATGCTCCCATCCGATCGAGGTGGCGAGTATCTTAGAATTGAGCTCCACGACTATCTTAAGGAATGTGGAATTGTTTCAAAATTGACGCCACCTAGGACACCACAACTGAATGGTGTGACTAAGAGGCGCAATCGAACCTTGTTGGACATGGTTCGTTCCATGATGAGTCGAGCTTCGTTACCTCATTAGCACATATCAAGGTTTATGGTTGCGAGGCTTTTGTAAGATGAGAGACTCACGACAAGTTTCGTATGACTTTTCATATGAAAAAAAAGGAGATCACTCTAAGCAAGCTTCAAGGCCTTTTGCAAACTGCTAAGAGTAGTTTGAAGGGAAGTTATGTTGCATCAACTCTTACTGCTGCTGCCCCTGTCTTGGCAATTGGACAAGGGAAAGGAAAGAAGAACAACGCTCCTTCTAAGAGCCATAAGGGAAAATCCTATGATGGATCCTCTTCTAGTCGGACCAAAGGTGGTCCTGCTACTCCTTCCTCTAATCTAAAGGATGTAGAGTGCTTCCACTTTCACGACAAAGGCCATTGGAAATGAAGTTGCCCGAAGAATCTACAAGATATTAACGATGGTAAGATAAAGCCCACCTTCGCAGGTATTTACACTATTCAATCTAATAACTCATCACATGCTATGTCTTAGGTCCTTGATATAGGATGTGGTTTTCACATTTTTCCTGATTTGCAGAGTCTAAGAAGAAGTAGGGATGAAGAGAATGGGAAGATAACTTGATCACGAGGAATGGGAGAGCATCGCGTGTCACCAAGATTGGAGTTTATTCTTTAGTGCTTAGTAGTGGGTTAGGATTAGATTTAGAATAATTTTTGCTACTTGTTAGAAATGACACGAAACATTATTTCTTTTCATGGTTTGTATAAACAAGGTTTTAGATTTTCGTTAATAATGAAAATGGTTGTATTAATGCTTTCTTGAATGGTACTTTCTATTTTGAAGCATTGCCTTGTAATGGTACATATGAAACTATGATGGTTGTAAATAACTTAGGAAATAATGTGTTGCATATCGATTCGTCCAATAGTTTGGAAAAATCATGCTTGTGAAATTGTAGACTTGGGCGTGTCAACAAGAAGCGCATAGCCCAACTCCAAAAGGATGGAGTGTTGGAGTCATTTGACCTTAGGTTCGATGACACGTGCGAGTCTTGTTTGCTTGGAAAGATGAAAAAGTCACCTTTCACTGGTACTTGTGAAAGGGATGAGGTTTTATAGGATCTCATACATACAGATGTATGTGGGCCCTTTAGATTCACCATAAGGGATGCAAACTGCTTCTAGGTGACTTTTATCGATGATTATAACAAATATGGGTATATCTACTTAATCAAGCACAAGTCAGAAACCTTTGAAAAGTTCAAAGATTTTAAGCAAGAAGTGAAGAATCAGTTGGGCAGGAAGATAAAGATGCTCCCATCCGATCGAGGTGGCGAGTATCTTAGAATTGAGCTCCATGACTATCCTAAGGAATGTGGAATTGTTTCAAAATTGACGCCACCTAGGACACCACAACTGAATGGTGTGACTAAGAGGCGCAATCGAACATTGTTGGACATGGTTCGTTCCATGATGAGTCGAGCTTCGTTACCTCATTAGCACATATCAAGGTTTATGGTTGTGAGGCTTTTGTAAGATGAGAGACTCACGACAAGTTTCGTATGACTTTTCATATGAACAAAAAGGAGATCACTCTAAGCAAGCTTCAAGGCCTTTTGCAAACTGCTAAGAGTAGTTTGAAGGGAAGTTATGTTGCATCAACTCCTACTGCTGCTGCCCCTGTCTTGGCGATTGGACAAGGGAAAGGAAAGAAGAAGAACGTTCCTTCTAAGAGCCATAAGGGAAAATCCTATGATGGATCCTTCCTCTAATCTAAAGGATGCAGAGTGCTTCCACTTTCACGACAAAGGCCATTGGAAATGAAGTTGCCCGAAGAATCTACAAGATATTAACGATGGTAAGATAAAGCCCACCTTCGCAGGTATTTACACTATTCAATCTAATAACTCAACACATGCTATGTCTTAGGTCCTTGATATAGGATGTGGTTTTCACATTTTTCCTGATTTGCATGGTCTAAGAAGAAGTAGGGATGTAGAGCATGGGAAGATAACTTGATCACGAGGAATAGGAGAGCATCGCGTGTCACCAAGATTGGAGTTTATCTTTTAATGCTTAGTAGTGGGTTAGGATTAGATTTTGAATAATTGTTGCTACTTGTCAGAAATGACACGAAACATTATTTCTTTTCATGGTTTGTATAAAAAAGGTTTTAGATTTTCGTTAATAATGAAATTGGATCTATTAATGCTTTCTTGAATGGTACTTTCTATTTTGAAGCATTGCCTTGTAATGGTACATATGAAACTATGATGGTTGTAAACAACATAGGAAATAATATGTTGCATATCGATTCGTCCAATAGTTTGGAAAAATCATGCTTGTGAAATTGTCGACTTGGGCGTGTCAACAAGAAGCGCATAGCCCAACACTCCAAAAGGATGGAGTGCTGGAGTCATTTGACCTTAGGTTCGATGACACGTGTGAGTCTTGTTTGCTTGGAAAGATGAAAAAGTCACCTTTCACTGGTACTTGTGAAAGGGATGAGGTTTTATTGGATCTCATACATACTGATGTATGTGGGCCCTTTAGATTCACCATAACGGATGCAAACTGCTTCTAGGTGACTTTTACCGATGATTATAACAAATATGGGTATATCTACTTGATCAAGCACAAGTCAGAAACCTTTGAAAAGTTCATAGATTTTAAGCAAGAAGTGAAGAATCAGTTGGGCAGGAAGATAAAGATGCTCCCATCCGATCGAGGTGGCGAGTATCTTAGAATTGAGCTCCACGACTATCTTAAGGAATGTGGAATTGTTTCAAAATTGACGCCACCTAGGACGCCACAACTCAATGGTGTGACTAAGAGGCGCAATCGAACCTTGTTGGACATGGTTCGTTCCATGATGAGTCGAGCTTCGTTACCTCATTAGCACATATCAAGGTTTATGGTTGTGAGGATTTTGTAAGATGACAGACTCACGACAAGTTTCGTATGACTTTTCATATGAACAAAAAGGAGATCACTCTAAGCAAGCTTCAAGGCCTTTTGCAAACTGCTAAGAGTAGTTTGAAGGGAAGTTATGTTGCATCAACTCCTACTGCTGCTGCCCCTGTCTTGGCAATTGGACAAGGGAAAGGAAAGAAAGAAGAACGCTCCATCTAAGAGCCATAAGGGAAAATCCTATGATGGATCCTCTTCTAGTCGGACCAAAGGTGGTCCTGCTACTCCTTCCTCTAATCTAAAGGATGGAGAGTGCTTCCACATTCACGACAAAGGCAATTAGAAATAAAGTTGCCCGAAGAATCTACAAGATATTAACGATGGTAAGATAAATCCCACCTTCGCAGGTATTTACACTATTCAATCTAATAACTCATCACATGCTATGTCTTAGGTCCTTGATATAGGATGTGGTTTTCACATTTTTCCTGATTTGCAGGGTCTAAGAAGAAGTAGGGATGTAGAGCATGGGAAGATAACTTGATCACGAGGAATGGGAGAGCATCGCGTGTCACCAAGATTGGAGTTTATTCTTTAGTTCTTAGTAGTGGGTTAGGATTAGATTTAGAATAATTGTTGCTACTTGTTAGAAATGACAGGAAACATTATTTCTTTTCATGGTTTGTATAAACAAGGTTTTAGATTTTCGTTAATAATGAAATTAGTTGTATTAATGCTTTCTTGAATGGTAATTTCTATTTTGAAGCATTGCCTTGTAATGGTACATATGAAACTATGATGGTTGTAAACAACTTAGGAAATAATGTGTTGCATATCGATTCGTCCAATAGCTTGGAAAAATCATGCTTGTGAAATTGTCGACTTGGGCGTGTCAACAAGAAGCGCATAGCCCAACTCCAAAAGGATGGAGTGTTGGAGTCATTTGACCTTAGGTTCGATGACACGTGCGAGTCTTGTTTGCTTGGAAAGATCAAAAAGTCACCTTTCACTGGTACTTGTGAAAGGGATGAGGTTTTATTGGATCTCATACATACTGATGTATGTGGGCCCTTTACATTCACCATAAGGGATGCAAACTGCTTCTAGGTTACTTTTACGGATGATTATAACAAATATGGGTATGTCTACTTGATCAAGCACAAGTCAGAAACCTTTGAAAAGTTCAAAGATTTTAAGCAAGAAGTGAAGAATCAGTTGGGCAGGAAGATAAAGATGCTCCCATCCGATCGAGGTGGCGAGTATCTTAGAATTGAGCTCCACGACTATCTTAAGGAATGTGGAATTGTTTCAAAATTGACGCCACCTAGGACACCACAACAGAATGGTGTGACTAAGAGGCGCAATCGAACCTTGTTGGACATGGTTCATTCCATGATGAGTCGAGCTTCGTTACCTCATTAGCACATATCAAGGTTTATGGTTGCGAGGCTTTTGTAAGATGAGAGACTCACGACAAGTTTCGTATGACTTTTCATATGAAAAAAAAGGAGATCACTCTAAGCAAGCTTCAAGGCCTTTTGCAAACTGCTAAGAGTAGTTTGAAGGGAAGTTATGTTGCATCAACTCTTACTGCTGCTGCCCCTGTCTTGGCAATTGGACAAGGGAAAGGAAAGAAGAAGAACGCTCCTTCTAAGAGCCATAAGGGAAAATCCTATGATGGATCCTCTTCTAGTCGGACCAAAGGTGGTCCTGCTACTCCTTCCTCTAATCTAAAGGATGTAGAGTGCTTCCACTTTCACGACAAAGGCCATTGGAAATGAAGTTGCCCGAAGAATCTACAAGATATTAACGATGGTAAGATAAAGCCCACCTTCGCAGGTATTTACACTATTCAATCTAATAACTCATCACATGCTATGTCTTAGGTCCTTGATATAGGATGTGGTTTTCACATTTTTCCTGATTTGCAGAGTCTAAGAAGAAGTAGGGATGTAGAGAATGGGAAGATAACTTGATCACGAGGAATGGGAGAGCATCGCGTGTCACCAAGATTGGAGTTTATTCTTTAGTGCTTAGTAGTGGGTTAGGATTAGATTTAGAATAATTTTTGCTACTTGTTAGAAATGACCTGAAACATTATTTCTTTTCATGGTTTGTATAAACAAGGTTTTAGATTTTCGTTAATAATGAAAATGGTTGTATTAATGCTTTCTTGAATGGTACTTTCTATTTTGAAGCATTACCTTGTAATGGTACATATGAAACTATGATGGTTGTAAATAACTTAGGAAATAATGTGTTGCATATCGATTCGTCCAATAGTTTGGAAAAATCATGCTTGTGAAATTGTAGACTTGGGCGTGTCAACAAGAAGCGCATAGCCCAACTCCAAAACGATGGAGTGTTGGAGTCATTTGACCTTAGGTTCGATGACACGTGCGAGTCTTGTTAGCTTGGAAAGATGAAAAAGTCACCTTTCACTGGTACTTGTGAAAGGGATGAGGTTTTATAGGATCTCATACATACAGATGTATGTGGGCCCTTTAGATTCACCATAAGGGATGCAAACTGCTTTTAGGTGACTTTTATCGATGATTATAACAAATATGGGTATATCTACTTAATCAAGCACAAGTCAGAAACCTTAGAAAAGTTCAAAGATTTTAAGCAAGAAGTGAAGAATCAGTTGGGCAGGAAGATAAAGATGCTCCCATCCGATCGAGGTGGCAAGTATCTTAGAATTGAGCTCCATGACTATCCTAAGGAATGTGGAATTGTTTCAAAATTGACGCCACCTAGGACACCACAACTGAATGGTGTGACTAAAAGGCGCAATCGAACCTTGTTGGACATGGTTCGTTCCATGATGAGTCGAGCTTCGTTACCTCATTAGCACATATCAAGGTTTATGGTTGTGAGGCTTTTGTAAGATGAGAGACTCACGACAAGTTTCGTATGACTTTTCATATGAACAAAAAGGAGATCACTCTAAGCAAGCTTCAAGGCCTTTTGCAAACTGCTAAGAGTAGTTTGAAGGGAAGTTATGTTGCATCAACTCCTACTGCTGCTGCCCCTGTCTTGGCGATTGGACAAGGGAAAGGAAAGAAGAAGAACGTTCCTTCTAAGCGCCATAAGGGAAAATCCTATGATGGATCCTTCCTCTAATCTAAAGGATGCCGAGTGCTTCCACTTTCACGACAAAGGCCATTGGAAATGAAGTTGCCCGAAGAATCTACAAGATATTAACGATGGTAAGATAAAGCCCACCTTCGCAGGTATTTACACTATTCAATCTAATAACTCAACACATGCTATGTCTTAGGTCCTTGATATAGGATGTGGTTTTCACATTTTTCCTGATTTGCATGGTCTAAGAAGAAGTAGGGATGTAGAGCATGGGAAGATAACTTGATCACGAGGAATAGGAGAGCATCGCGTGTCACCAAGATTGGAGTTTATCTTTTAATGCTTAGTAGTGGGTTAGGATTAGATTTTGAATAATTGTTGCTACTTGTCAGAAATGACACGAAACATTATTTCTTTTCATGGTTTGTATAAAAAAGGTTTTAGATTTTCGTTAATAATGAAATTGGATCTATTAATGCTTTCTTGAATGGTACTTTCTATTTTGAAGCATTGCCTTGTAATGGTACATATGAAACTATGATGGTTGTAAACAACTTAGGAAATAATATGTTGCATATCGATTCGTCCAATAGTTTGCAAAAATCATGCTTGTGAAATTGTCGACTTGGGCGTGTCAACAAGAAGCGCATAGCCCAACACTCCAAAAGGATGGAGTGCTGGAGTCATTTGACCTTAGGTTCGATGACACGTGTGAGTCTTGTTTGCTTGGAAAGATGAAAAAGTCACCTTTCACTGGTACTTGTGAAAGGGATGAGGTTTTATTGGATCTCATACATACTGATGTATCTGGGCCCTTTAGATTCACCATAACGGATGCAAAATGCTTCTAGGTGACTTTTACCGATGATTATAACAAATATGGGTATATCTACTTGATCAAGCACAAGTCAGAAACCTTTGAAAAGTTCAAAGATTTTAAGCAAGATGTGAAGAATCAGTTGGGCAGGAAGTGAAAGATGCTCCCATCCGATCGAGGTGGCGAGTATCTTAGAATTGAGCTCCACGACTATCTTAAGGAATGTGGAATTGTTTCAAAATTGACGCCACCTAGGACGCCACAACTGAATGGTGTGACTAAGAGGCGCAATCGAACCTTGTTGGACATGGTTCGTTCCATGATGAGTCGAGCTTCGTTACCTCATTAGCACATATCAAGGTTTATGGTTGTGAGGATTTTGTAAGATGAGAGACTCACGAAAAGTTTCGTATGACTTTTCATATGAACAAAAAGGAGATCACTCTAAGCAAGCTTCAAGGCCTTTTGCAAACTGCGAAGAGTAGTTTGAAGGGAAGTTATTTTGCATCAACTCCTACTGATGCTGCCCCTGTCTTCGCAATTGGACAAGGGAAAGGAAAGAAGAAGAACGCTCCTTCTAAGAGCCATAAGGGAAAATCCTATGATGGATCCTCTTCTAGTCGGACCAAAGGTGGTCCTGCTACTCCTTCCTCTAATCTAAAGGATGCAGAGTGCTTCCACTTTCACGACAAAGGCCATTGGAAATGAAGTTGCCCGATGAATCTACAAGATATTAACGATGGTAAGATAAAGCCCACCTTCGCAGGTATTTACACTATTCAATCTAATAACTCAACACATGCTATGTCTTAGGTCCTTGATATAGGATGTGGTTTTCACATTTTTCCTGATTTGCATGGTCTAAGAAGAAGTAGGGATGTAGAGCATGGGAAGATAAGTTGATCACGAGGAATAGGAGAGCATCGCGTGTCACCAAGATTGGAGTTTATTTTTTACTGCTTAGTAGTGGGTTAGGATTAGATTTTGAATAATTGTTGCTACTTGTCAGAAATGACACGAAACATTGTTTCTTTTCATAGTTTGTATAAACAAGGTTTTAGATTTTCGTTAATAATGAAAATGGTTGTATTAATGCTTTCTTGAATGGTACTTTCTATTTTGAAGCATTGCCTTGTAATGGTACATATGAAACTATGATGGTTGTAAACAACTTAGGAAATAATGTGTTGCATATCGATTCGTCCAATAGTTTGGAAAAATCATGCTTGTGAAATTGTCGACTTGGGCATCTCAACAAGAAGCGCATAGCCCAACTCCAAAAGGATGGAGTGTTGGAGTCATTTGACCTTAGGTTCGATGACACGTGCGAGTCTTGTTTGCTTGGAAAGATGAAAAAGTCACCTTTCACTGGTACTTGTGAAAGGACTGAGGTTTTATTGGATCTCATACATACTGATGTATGTGGGCCCTTTAGATTCACCATAAGGGATGCAAACTGCTTCTAGGTGACTTTTATTGATGATTATAACAAATATGGGTATATCTACTTAATCAAGCACAAGTCAGAAACCTTTGAAAAGTTCAAAGATTTTAAGCAAGAAGTGAAGAATCAGTTGGGCAGGAAGATAAAGATGCTCCCATCCGATCGAGGTGGCGAGTATCTTAGAATTGAGCTCCATGACTATCTTAAGGAATGTGGAATTGTTTCAAAATTGACGCCACCTAGGACACCACCACTGAATGGTGTGACTAAGAGGCGCAATCGAACCTTGTTGGACATGGTTCGTTCCATGATGAGTCGAGCTTCGTTACCTCATTAGCACATATCAAGATTTATGGTTGCGAGGCTTTTGTAAGATGAGAGACTCACGACAAGTTTCGTATGACTTTTCATATGAACAAAAAGGAGATCACTCTAAGCAAGCTTCAAGGCCTTTTCAAACTGCTAAGAGTAGTTTGAAGGGAAGTTATTTTGCATCAACTCCTACTGATGCTGCCCCTGTCTTCGTAATTGGACAAGGGAAAGGAAAGAAGAAGAACGCTCCTTCTAAGAGCCATAAGGGAAAATCGTATGATGGATCCTCTTCTAGTCGGACCAAAGGTGGTCCTGCTACTCCTTCCTCTAATCTAAAGGATGCAGAGTGCTTCCACTTTCACGACAAAGGCCATTGGAAATGAAGTTGCCCGAAGAATCTACAAGATATTAACGATGGTAAGATAAAGCCCACCTTCGCAGGTATTTACACTATTCAATCTAATAACTCAACACATGCTATGTCTTAGGTCCTTTATATAGGATGTGGTTTTCACATTTTTCCTGATTTGCATGGTCTAAGAAGAAGTAGGGATGTAGAGCTTGGGAAGATAACTTGATCACGAGGAATAGGAGAGCATCGCGTGTCACCAAGATTGGAGTTTATTTTTTACTGCTTAGTAGTGGGTTAGGATTAGATTTTGAATAATTGTTGCTACTTGTCAGAAATGACACGAAACATTATTTCTTTTCATGGTTCGTATAAACAAGGTTTTAGATTTTCGTCAATAATGAAAATGGTTGTATTAATGCTTTCTTGAATGGTACTTTCTATTTTGAAGCATTGCCTTGTAATGGTACATATGAAACTATGATGGTTGTAAACAACTTAGGAAATAATGTGTTGCATATCGATTCGTCCAATAGTTTGGAAAAATCATGCTTGTGAAATTGTCGACTTGGGCGTCTCAACAAGAAGCGGATAGCCCAACTCCAAAAGGATGGAGTGTTGGAGTCATTTGACCTTAGGTTCGATGACAAGTGCGAGTCTTGTTTGCTTGGAAAGATGAAAAAGTCACCTTTCACTGGTACTTGTGAAAGGAATGAGGTTTTATTGGATCTCATACATACTGATGTATGTGGGCCCTTTAGATTCACCATAAGGGATGCAAACTGCTTCTAGGTGACTTTTATCAATGATTATAACAAATATGGGTATATCTACTTAATCAAGCACAAGTCATAAACCTTTGAAAAGTTCAAAGATTTTAAGCAAGAAGTGAAGAATCAGTTGGGCAGGAAGATAAAGATGCTCCCATCCGATCGAGGTGGCGAGTATCTTAGAATTGAGCTCCATGACTATCTTAAGGAATGTGGAATTGTTTCAAAATTGACGCCACCTAGGACACCACAACTGAATGGTGTGACTAAGAGGCGCAATCGAACCTTGTTGGACATGGTTCGTTCCATGATGAGTCGAGCTGCGTTACCTCATTAGCACATATCAAGATTTATGGTTGCGAGGCTTTTGTAAGATGAGAGACTCACGACAAGTTTCGTATGACTTTTCATATGAACAAAAAGGAGATCACTCTAAGCAAGCTTCAAGGCCTTTTGCAAACTGCTAAGAGTAGTTTGAAGGGAAGTTATTTTGCATCAACTCCTACTGATGCTGCCCCTGTCTTCGCAATTGGACAAGGGAAAGGAAAGAAGAAGAACGCTCCTTCTAAGAGCCATAAGGGAAAATCCTATGATGGATCCTCTTCTAGTCGGACCAAAGGTGGTCCTGCTACTCCTTCCTCTAATCTAAAGGATGCAGAGTGCTTCCACTTTCACGACAAAGGCCATTGGAAATGAAGTTGCCCGAAGAATCTACAAGATATTAACGATGCTAAGATAAAGCCCACCTTCGCAGGTATTTACGCTATTCAATCTAATAACTCAACACATGCTGTGTCTTAGGTCCTTGATATAGGATGTGGTTTTCACATTTTTCCTGATTTGCATGGTCTAAGAAGAAGTAGGGTTGTAGAGCATGGGAAGATAACTTGATCACGAGGAATAGGAGAGCATCGCGTGTCACCAAGATTGGAGTTTATCTTTTAATGCTTAGTAGTGGGTTAGGATTAGATTTTGAATAATTGTTGCTACTTGTCAGAAATGACACGAAACATTATTTCTTTTCATGGTTTGTATAAAAAAGGTTTTAGATTTTCGTTAATAATGAAATTGGATCTATTAATGCTTTCTTGAATGGTACTTTCTATTTTGAAGCATTGCCTTGTAATGGTACATATGAAACTATGATGGTTGTAAACAACTAGGAAATAATGTGTTGCATATAGATTCGTCCAATAGTTTGCAAAAATCATGCTTGTGAAATTGTCGACTTGGGCGTCTCAACAAGAAGCGTATAGCCCAACTCCAAAAGGATGGAGTGTTGGAGTCATTTGACCTTAGGTTCGATGACACGTGCGAGTCTTGTTTGCTTGGAAAGATGAAAAAGTCACCTTTCACTGGTACTTGTGAAAGGAATGAGGTTTTATTGGATCTCATACATACTGATGTATGTGGGCCCTTTAGATTCACCATAAGGGATGCAAACTGCTTCTAGGTGACTTTTATCGATGATTATAACAAATATGGGTATATCTACTTAATCAAGCACAAGTCAGAAACCTTTGAAAAGTTCAAAGATTTTAAGCAAGAAGTGAAGAGTCAGTTGGGCAGGAAGATAAAGATGCTCCCATCCGATCGAGGTGGCGAGTATCTTAGAATTGAGCTCCACGACTATCTTAAGGAATGTGGAATTGTTTCAAAATTGACGCCACCTAGGACGCCACAACTGAATGGTGTGACTAAGAGGCGCAATCGAACCTTGTTGGACATGGTTCGTTCCATGATGAGTCGAGCTTCGTTACCTCATTAGCACATATCAAGGTTTATGGTTGTGAGGATTTTGTAAGATGAGAGACTCACGACAAGTTTCGTATGACTTTTCATATGAACAAAAAGGAGATCACTCTAAGCAAGCTTCAAGGCCTTTTGCAAACTGCTAAGAGTAGTTTGAAGGGAAGTTATGTTGCATCAACTCCTACTGCTGCTGCCCCTGTCTTGGCGATTGGACAAGGGAAAGGAAAGAAGAAGAACGTTCCTTCTAAGAGCCATAAGGGAAAATCCTATGATGGATCCTCTTCTAGTCGGACCAAAGGTGGTCCTGCTACTCCTTCCTCTAATCTAAAGGATGCAGAGTGCTTCCACTTTCACGACAAAGGCCATTGGAAATGAAGTTGCCCGAAGAATCTACAAGATATTAACGATGGTAAGATAAAGCCCACCTTCGTACGTATTTACACTATTCAATCTAATAACCCATCAGATGCTATGTCTTAGGTCCTTGATATAGGATGTGGTTTTCACATTTTTCCAGATTTGCAAGGTCTAAGCAGAAGTAGGGATGTAGAGCATGGGAAGATAACTTGATCACGAGGAATAGGAGAGCATCGCGTGTCACCAAGATTGGAGTTTATCTTTTAATGCTTAGTAGTGGGTTAGGATTAGATTTTGAATAATTGTTGCTACTTGACAGAAATGACACGAAACATTATTTCTTTTCATGGTTTGTATAAAAAAGGTTTTAGATTTTCGTTAATAATGAAATTGGATCTATTAATGCTTTCTTGAATGGTACTTTCTATTTTGAAGCATTTCCTTGTAATGGTACATATGAAACTATGATGGTTGTAAACAACTTAGGAAATAATGTGTTGCATATCGATTCGTCCAATAGTTTGGAAAAATCATGCTTGTGAAATTGTCGACTTGGGCATCTCAACAAGAAGCGCATAGCCCAACTCCAAAAGGATGGAGTGTTGGAGTCATTTGACCTTAGGTTCGATGACACGTGTGAGTCTTGTTTGCTTGGAAAGATGAAAAAGTCACCTTTCACTGGTACTTGTGAAAGGGATGAGGTTTTATTGGATCTCATACACACTGACGTATGTGGGCCCTTTAGATTCACCATAACGGATGCAAACTGCTTCTAGGTGACTTTTACCGTTGATTATAACAAATATGGGTATATCTACTTGATCAAGCACAAGTCAGAAACCTTTGAAAAGTTCAAAGATTTTAAGCAAGAAGTGAAGAATCAGTTGGGCAGGAAGATAAAGATGCTCCCATCCGATCGAGGTGGCGAGTATCTTAGAATTGAGCTCCACGACTATCTTAAGGAATGTGGAATTGTTTCAAAATTGACGCCACCTAGGACACCACAACTGAATGGTGTGACTAAGAGGCGCAATCGAACCTTGTTGGACATGGTTCGTTCCATGATGAGTCGAGCTTCGTTACCTCATTAGCACATATCAAGATTTATGGTTGCGAGGCTTTTGTAAGATGAGAGACTCACGACCAGTTTCGTATGACTTTTCATATGAACAAAAAGGAGATCACTCTAAGCAAGCTTCAAGGCCTTTTGCAAACTGCTAAGAGTAGTTTAAAGGGAAGTTATTTTGCATCAACTCCTACTGATGCTGCCCCTGTCTTCGCAATTGGACAAGGGAAAATCCTATGATGGATCCTCTTCTAGTCGGACCAAAGGTGGTCCTGCTACTCCTTCCTTTAATCTAAAGGATGCAGAGTGCTTCCACTTTCACGACAAAGGCCATTGGAAATGAAGTTGCCCGAAGAATCTACAAGATATTAACGATGGTAAGATAAAGCCCACCTTCGCAGGTATTTACACTATTCAATCTAATAACTCAACACATGCTATGTCTTAGGTCCTTGATATAGGATGTGGTTTTCATATTTTTCCTGATTTGCATGGTCTAAGAAGAAGTAGGGAGGTAGAGCATGGGAAGATAACTTGATCACGAGGAATAGAAGAGCATCGCGTGTCACCAAGATTGGAGTTTATTTTTTACTGCTTAGTAGTGGGTTAGGATTAGATTTTTTGAATAATTGTTGCTACTTGTCAGAAATGACACGAAACATTATTTCTTTTCATGGTTTGTATAAACAAGGTTTTAGATTTTCGTTAATAATGAAATTGGTTCTATTAATGCTTTCTTGAATGGTACTTTCTATTTTGACGCATTGCCTTGTAATGGTACATATGAAACTATGATGGTTGTAAACAACTTAGGAAATAATGTGTTGCATATCGATTCGTCCAATAGTTTGGACAAATCATGCTTGTGAAATTGTCGACTTGGGCGTGTCAACAAGAAGCGCATAGCCCAACTCCAAAAGGATCGAGTGTTGGAGTCATTTGACCATAGGTTCGATGACACGTGCGAGTCTTGTTTGCTTGGAAAGATGAAAAAGTCACCTTTCACTGGTACTTGTGAATGGGACGAGGGTTTATTGGATCTCATACATACTGATGTATGTGGGCCCTTTAGATTCACCATAAGGGATGCAAACTGCTTCTAGGTGACTTTTACCGATGATTATAACAAATATGGGTATATCTACTTGATCAAGCACAAGTCAGAAACCTTTGAAAAGTTCAAAGATTTTAAGCAAGAAGTGAAGAATCAGTTAGGCAGGAAGATAAAGATGCTCCCATCCGATCGAGGTGGCGAGTATCTTTGAATTGAGCTCCACGACTATCTTAAGGAATGTGGAATTGTTTCAAAATTGACGCCACCTAGGACACCACAACTGAATGGTGTGACTAAGAGGCGCAATCGAACCTTGTTGGACATGGTTCGTTCCATGATGAGTCGAGCTTCGTTACCTCATTAGCACATATCAAGATTTATGGTTGCGAGGCTTTTGTAAGATGAGAGACTCACGACAAGTTTCGTATGACTTTTCATATGAACAAAAAGGAGATCACTCTAAGCAAGCTTCAAGGCCTTTTGCAAACTGCTAAGAGTAGTTTGAAGGGAAGTTATTTTGCATCAACTCCTACTGATGCTGCCCCTGTCTTCGCAATTGGACAAGGGAAAATCCTATGATGGATCCTCTTCTAGTCGGACCAAAGGTGGTCCTGCTACTCCTTCCTTTAATCTAAAGGATGCAGAGTGCTTCCACTTTCACGACAAAGGCCATTGGAAATGAAGTTGCCCGAAGAATCTACAAGATATTAACGATGGTAAGATAAAGCCCACCTTCGCAGGTATTTACACTATTCAATCTAATAACTCAACACATGCTATGTCTTAGGTCCTTGATATAGGATGTGGTTTTCATATTTTTCCTGATTTGCATGGTCTAAGAAGAAGTAGGGAGGTAGAGCATGGGAAGATAACTTGATCACGAGGAATAGGAGAGCATCGCGTGTCACCAAGATTGGAGTTTATTTTTTACTGCTTAGTAGTGGGTTAGGATTAGATTTTTTGAATAATTGTTGCTACTTGTCAGAAATGACACGAAACATTATTTCTTTTCATGGTTTGTATAAACAAGGTTTTAGATTTTCGTTAATAATGAAATTGGTTCTATTAATGCTTTCTTGAATGGTACTTTCTATTTTGACGCATTGCCTTGTAATGGTACATATGAAACTATGATGGTTGTAAACAACTTAGGAAATAATGTGTTGCATATCGATTCGTCCAATAGTTTGGACAAATCATGCTTGTGAAATTGTCGACTTGGGCGTGTCAACAAGAAGCGCATAGCCCAACTCCAAAAGGATCGAGTGTTGGAGTCATTTGACCATAGGTTCGATGACACGTGCGAGTCTTGTTTGCTTGGAAAGATGAAAAAGTCACCTTTCACTGGTACTTGTGAATGGGACGAGGGTTTATTGGATCTCATACATACTGATGTATGTGGGCCCTTTAGATTCACCATAAGGGATGCAAACTGCTTCTAGGTGACTTTTACCGATGATTATAACAAATATGGGTATATCTACTTGATCAAGCACAAGTCAGAAACCTTTGAAAAGTTCAAAGATTTTAAGCAAGAAGTGAAGAATCAGTTAGGCAGGAAGATAAAGATGCTCCCATCCGATCGAGGTGGCGAGTATCTTTGAATTGAGCTCCACGACTATCTTAAGGAATGTGGAATTGTTTCAAAATTGACGCCACCTAGGACACCACAACTGAATGGTGTGACTAAGAGGCGCAATCGAACCTTGTTGGACATGGTTCGTTCCATGATGAGTCGAGCTTCGTTACCTCATTAGCACATATCAAGATTTATGGTTGCGAGGCTTTTGTAAGATGAGAGACTCACGACAAGTTTCGTATGACTTTTCATATGAACAAAAAGGAGATCACTCTAAGCAAGCTTCAAGGCCTTTTGCAAACTGCTAAGAGTAGTTTGAAGGGAAGTTATTTTGCATCAACTCCTACTGATGCTGCCCCTGTCTTCGCAATTGGACAAGGGAAAATCCTATGATGGATCCTCTTCTAGTCGGACCAAAGGTGGTCCTGCTACTCCTTCCTTTAATCTAAAGGATGCAGAGTGCTTCCACTTTCACGACAAAGGCCATTGGAAATGAAGTTGCCCGAAGAATCTACAAGATATTAACGATGGTAAGATAAAGCCCACCTTCGCAGGTATTTACACTATTCAATCTAATAACTCAACACATGCTATGTCTTAGGTCCTTGATATAGGATGTGGTTTTCATATTTTTCCTGATTTGCATGGTCTAAGAAGAAGTAGGGAGGTAGAGCATGGGAAGATAACTTGATCACGAGGAATAGGAGAGCATCGCGTGTCACCAAGATTGGAGTTTATTTTTTACTGCTTAGTAGTGGGTTAGGATTAGATTTTTTGAATAATTGTTGCTACTTGTCAGAAATGACACGAAACATTATTTCTTTTCATGGTTTGTATAAACAAGGTTTTAGATTTTCGTTAATAATGAAATTGGTTCTATTAATGCTTTCTTGAATGGTACTTTCTATTTTGACGCATTGCCTTGTAATGGTACATATGAAACTATGATGGTTGTAAACAACTTAGGAAATAATGTGTTGCATATCGATTCGTCCAATAGTTTGGACAAATCATGCTTGTGAAATTGTCGACTTGGGCGTGTCAACAAGAAGCGCATAGCCCAACTCCAAAAGGATCGAGTGTTGGAGTCATTTGACCATAGGTTCGATGACACGTGCGAGTCTTGTTTGCTTGGAAAGATGAAAAAGTCACCTTTCACTGGTACTTGTGAATGGGACGAGGGTTTATTGGATCTCATACATACTGATGTATGTGGGCCCTTTAGATTCACCATAAGGGATGCAAACTGCTTCTAGGTGACTTTTACCGATGATTATAACAAATATGGGTATATCTACTTGATCAAGCACAAGTCAGAAACCTTTGAAAAGTTCAAAGATTTTAAGCAAGAAGTGAAGAATCAGTTAGGCAGGAAGATAAAGATGCTCCCATCCGATCGAGGTGGCGAGTATCTTTGAATTGAGCTCCACGACTATCTTAAGGAATGTGGAATTGTTTCAAAATTGACGCCACCTAGGACACCACAACTGAATGGTGTGACTAAGAGGCGCAATCGAACCTTGTTGGACATGGTTCGTTCCATGATGAGTCGAGCTTCGTTACCTCATTAGCACATATCAAGATTTATGGTTGCGAGGCTTTTGTAAGATGAGAGACTCACGACAAGTTTCGTATGACTTTTCATATGAACAAAAAGGAGATCACTCTAAGCAAGCTTCAAGGCCTTTTGCAAACTGCTAAGAGTAGTTTGAAGGGAAGTTATTTTGCATCAACTCCTACTGATGCTGCCCCTGTCTTCGCAATTGCACAAGGGAAAGGAAAGAAGAAGAACACTCCTTCTAAGAGCCATAAGGGAAAATCCTATGATGGATCCTCTTCTAGTCGGACCAAAGGTGGTCCTGCTACTCCTTCCTCTAATCTAAAGGATGCAGAGTGCTTCCACTTTCACGACAAAGGCCATTGGAAATGAAGTTGCCCGAAGAATCTACAAGATATTAACGATGGTAAGATAAAGCCCACCTTCGTAGGTATTTACACTATTCAATCTAATAACTCAACACATGCTATGTCTTAGGTCCTTCATATAGGATGTGGTTTTCACATTTTTCCTGATTTGCATGGTCTAAGAAGAAGTAGGGAGGTAGAGCATGGGAAGATAACTTGATCACGAGGAATAGGAGAGCATCGCGTGTCACCAAGATTGGAGTTTATTTTTTACTACTTAGTAGTGGGTTAGGATTAGATTTTGAATAATTGTTGCTACTTGTCAGAAATGACACGAAACATTATTTCTTTTCATGGTTTGTATAAACAAGGTTTTAGATTTTCGCTAATAATGAAATTGGTTCTATTAATGCTTTCTTGAATGGTACTTTCTATTTTGACGCATTGCCTTGTAATGGTACATATGAAACTATGATGGTTGTAAACAACTTAGGAAATAATGTGTTGCATATCGATTCGTCCAATAGTTTGGACAAATCATGCTTGTGAAATTGTCGACTTGGGCGTGTCAACAAGAAGCGCATAGCCCAACTCCAAAAGGATGGAGTGTTGGAGTCATTTGACCTTAGGTTCGATGACACGTGTGAGTCTTGTTTGCTTGGAAAGATGAAAAAGTCACCTTTCACTGGTACTTGTGAAAGGGATGAGGTTTTATTGGATCTCATACATACTGATGTATGTGGGCCCTTTAGATTCGCCATAAGGGATGCAAACTGCTTCTAGGTGACTTTTTACCGATGATTATAACAAATATGGGTATATCTACTTGATCAAGCACAAGTCAGAAACCTTTGAAAAGTTCAAAGATTTTAAGCAAGAAGTGAAGACTCAGTTGGGCAGGAAGATAAAGATGCTCCCATCTGATCGAGGTGGCGAGTATCTTAGAATTGAGCTCCACGACTATCTTAAGGAATGTGGAATTGTTTCAAAATTGACGCCACCTAGGACACCACAACTGAATGGTGTGACTAAGAGGCGCAATCGAACCTTGTTGGACATGGTTCGTTCCATGATGAGTTGAGCTTCGTTACCTCATTAGCATATATCAAGGTTTATGGTTGCGAGGCTTTTGTAAGATGAGAGACTCACGACAAGTTTTGTATGACTTTTCATATGAAAAAAAAGGAGATCACTCTAAGCAAGCTTCAAGGCCTTTTGCAAACTGCTAAGAGTAGTTTGAAGGGAAGTTATGTTGCATCAACTCCTACTGCTGCTGCCCCTGTCTTGGCAATTGGACAAGGGAAAGGAAAGAAGAAGAACGCTCCTTCTAAGAGCCATAAGGGAAAATCCTATGATGGATCCTCTTCTAGTCGGACCAAAGGTAGTCCTGCTACTCCTTCCTCTAATCTAAAGGACGCAGAGTGCTTGGACTTTCACGACAAAGGCCATTGGAAATGAAGTTGCCCGAAGAATCTACAAGATATTAACGATGGTAAGATAAAGCCCACCTTCGCAGGTATTTACACTATTCAATCTAATAACTCATCACATGCTATGTCTTAGGTCCTTGATATAGGATGTGGTTTTCACATTTTTCCTGATTTGCAGGGTCTAAGCAGAAGTAGGGATGTAGAGCATGGGAAGATAACTTGATCACGAGGAATAGGAGAGCATCGCGTGTCACCAAGATTAGAGTTTATTTTTTACTGCTTAGTAGTGGGTTAGGATTAGATTTTGAATAATTGTTGCTACTTGTCAGAAATGACACGAAACATTATTTCTTTTCATGGTTTGTATAAACAAGGTTTTAGATTTTCGTTAATAATGAAATTGGTTCTATTAATGCTTTCTTGAATGGTACTTTCTATTTTGAAGCATTGCCTTGTAATGGTACATATGAAACTATGATGGTTGTAAACAACTTAGGAAATAATGTGTTGCATATCGATTCGTCCAATAGTTTGGACAAATCATGCTTGTGAAATTGTCGACTTGGGCGTGTCAACAAGAAGCGCATAGCCCAACTGCAAAAGGATGGAGTGTTGGATTCATTTGACCTTAGTTTCGATGACACGTGCGAGTCTTGTTTGCTTGGAAAGATGACAAAGTCACCTTTCACTGGTACTTGTGAAAGGGATGAGGGTTTATTGGATCTCATACATACTGATGTATGTGGGCCCTTTAGATTCACCATAAGGGATGCAAACTGCTTCTAGGTGACTTTTACCGATGATTATAACAAATATGGGTATATCTACTTGATCAAGCACAAGTCAGAAACCTTTGAAAAGTTCAAAGATTTTAAGGAAGAAGTGAAGAATCAGTTGGGCAGGCAGATAAAGATGCTCCCATCCGATCGAGGTGGCGAGTATCTTACAATTGAGCTCCACGACTATCTTAAGGAATGTGGAATTGTTTCAAAATTGACGCCGCCTAGGACACCACAACTGAATGGTGTGACTAAGAGGTGCAATCGAACCTTGTTGGACATGGTTCGTTCCATGATGATTCGAGCTTCGTTACCTCATTAGCACATATCAAGGTTTATGGTTGTGAGGATTTTGTAAGACGAGAGACTCACGACAAGCTCAAACCTTGTAGTGAGCGATGTATTTTCATCGGCTACCCGCAGAAGTCCTTAGACCGAAGGACAATGTTGTCTTCGTTGCGAGGAGAGGGGTATTCCGAAAGAGAGAACTCATATGCCAAGAGGGCAGTGGGAGGCAAATTGATCTTGAAGAGCTTCATGAATCAAGAAATGAAGGAACCTCTAACATTGGCGCTCAACTCGAGGAGGAAACTCCTACTGAACTGATTGATGAGTCCTTACCTCTTTGACGTTCCAGTATAATTAGTGTTCCACCCGTATTATATGGTTTCCATATAACTACTGAGGGTGATACGTTTATTAGTTATAGTACACTAATAAATATGGATGAACCTAACAACTACAAGGAAACCATGGCAGGCCCGGAGTCTGCAAAATGGAAAGAGGCTACAGATAACGAGATTCAGTCCATGTATGTGATGGGTTTGAGCCATAAGAACTTTCCTATGTGCACATGCAAACCCTAATGCTTGGATCTAGGTTTCTCTAATTAAACATGCTTTGCATCCAAGACTTTCAATCATAGATCTAGAGTAAACAAACAATTCATAACATATGAAATTAGATCTAGAAGAATACCTTGAGTTACTTGCTTGAAAACTTCTTTTCCTTGGAGCTTAGAGTCACAATTGGCACTCCTCTAATGCCTTACAAACACCTACTATCAATAAGATGATTTGAGAGAGGGAGAGAGGTGAGAAATCGGCTCTAGGGTGTCCTCAAAGATAGAGTGGTCGATTTCTCCAACCCTAAGGGTCTATTTATACTATGAGCTCCTAGGGTTTCACCTTAAACTCTAATTGGATAACTTATCCTCAAAGCAATCCAAAGATCCTTATAGATAAGGCCTTGGACGATTTTTAAGATATCCATATCTCCAAATTGTCCCTTCCCATATCCATAAAGATTCATAACCCTAAACACAACTATCACACATTTGACAGTTTATGCCCCTTTATTCAATTAATCTCTTTAAGTCACCAAATTAATTCCTAATTAATTTATGACTTATATCAATCAAATAATATTATTATTCCTTTAACATATTATTCTTATAATACATTAATAATAATAATATCTCTTCTCTCTATATAAATCACCTTGTCTAGTTGCTATGGTGAAGGCAACCCAAAAGGACCATGCACAACCGGGTCAAGTACTTACCAAATATAATTACTGCCTTAAACACTAATCCAATAGTCTCCCACTTGGATAAGTCTAGTAACTATAAATGCAAACACAATCCAATTAGCAATCGTAGCTCTCAAAGACGCTGTCAACTCTGATCTTGTTAGTATCCTGTCCTTTAGATAAGGGATCGTACAGTACTCTGTTTTGATATCATGCAGACAATCTCATGAAATATTTTTCATACTTATTATCTAGCTATTATTTTCTCGATCTCAGATTTATTCAACATAGAAATTAATCGAACACATCAATTCAGTCCTGACCGGGCCCGGCACATAAGTCAAACCAAATCATCAAGCGGCTGTGATATCGCTTTTACCCTCTTAGGATAAAAGTAACAGATAAACATCGACTTATATGCATTTACTTATCCACTAATCAACTATACACAACAATGTGTTTTATAACATCAATTTACTGATGTGGTTTCGCATTATCAATGCACAACCAATTAGTAAATATTAAACCATATATCTAGGTTTTAAGACCATATGATATTATCGACTTGCTATCACTTGTGGTATATTCCGTAGAGTGATTCTAGAAAGTGCGGGTTTATTCCAATGCTCAGAACTTGTTCATAAGAACTCATGAATGTTGTAGCAAACCTTTGATATGCCTAATACCATTTAGACAATCTACACACCAATTCATGACAATCTTCATTCATACCTACTTCCAACATATGAACGATTGTGGACTGTTTGAATAATTCGATTATTCTTAATAAACTCAATTATTCTGGAAGTCAAAACATGCAAAGTGAAACAATAGTTAAACAATTAACATAAGACAAAACTATTAAATAATACTCCTTTATTTAATCATCCACTGTCAATTACATTTATCTATTACAAGTTTCCAAACTATCTAATCTAAACTAATATCATCCTTCAGCCCAATACTCCTAGCATCCTGTAAGTGCTTAACCCTGCTCAGTCCCTTCGTAAGCGGATCTGCTGGGTTATCTTCTGATGATATCCTCTTAACCACGAGGTGTCATTCTTCTACTCGATGTCTAATAAAGTGATATTTTCTGTCGATATGCCGAGATCTACCATGATCCCTCGGTTCTTTCGTCAAGGCAACCGCTCCTTCATTATCACAGAAAATTTCCATAGGCTCCTTTATGGAAGGCACAACTCCAAGGTCACCAATGAAGTTCTTTAACCATATCGCCTCCTCAGACGCTTCGCTTGTTGCAATGTACTTTGATTCGCACATTGAATCAGCTACAGTTTCCTTCTTGGAACTTTTCCAAGTTACTGCTCCTCCATTAAGGGTAAAGACCCAGCCCGACTGCGAACGGTAGTTGTCCTTGTCGGTCTGGAAACTGGCATCACTATACCCTCGCACCTTTAAGTCATCACATTCTCCGAGGACTAGAAACCATTCCTTGGTCCTCTGAAGGTACTTAAGGATATTCTTACCCACAATCCAATGAGCTCTGCCAGGGTTCCCTTGATATCTACTGACCATGCTCAAAGCAAAGGCCACATCAGGGCGAGTACAAGTCATAGCATACATGATCGAGCCAACTGCGGAAGCATAAGGTACTCGGCTCATCTCATATATCTTGGCTTCGGTACTCGAAATTTGAGTCTTATTCAACTTGGCATTACTTTGTATCGGTAGTTCTCCCTTCTTCGAGTTTTCCATACTAAAATGTTTTAGTACTTTATCTAAGTAAGTATTTTGACTAAGTCCTATTAGTCTCTTACTTCGTTCTCTCACTATCCTTATTCCTAAAATATAGGAAGCCTCTCCGAGGTCCTTCATAGTCAAACACTTCCAGAGCCAGGACTTAACTTCCTGCAGAGTCGGGATGTCATTTCCAATAAGCAGTATGTCATTGACATACAAAACGAGGAAGCTAACTAAACTCCCACTGCCTTTGACATATACACATGATTCATCTTCGCTTCGTACAAATCCAAACTCGTTGACTTTCTCATCAAAGCAAAGATCCCATCTGTGAGATGCTTACTTAAGTCCCTAAATGGACTTTCAAGCTTGCACACTCTATTGGGATGCTTGGCATCAACAAAACCCTCTGGCTGAGCCATGTAAACATCCTCTACCAACTTCCCATTAAGGAAAGCAGTCTTGACATCCATTTGCCATATCTCATAATCATGAAATGCAGCAATGGCTAGCATCACCCTAAAAGATTTTATCTTCGCAACTTGTGAGAAGGTCTCATCATAGTCAACTCCGGGAGGTTGAGTAAAGCCCTTCACCACCAGTCGTGCCTTATACGTGTGCACATTCCCATCCACTTCAGTCTTCTTCTTGAAGATCCATTTGCACCCAACCGTCTTACGTCCGGGCATATTGCCAACCAAATTTCAAACTTGGTTGTCATACATGGACTGAATCTCGCTGTCCATCGCCTCTTTCCATTTTGCAGACTCTGGGCCTGACATGGCTTCATTATAGCTATTAGGTTCATCTAGATTTATTAGTGAACCATCACTAATATACATGTCCCCTGCAGTAGTAATATGAAAACATAAAACTGAGGTTGAACTCTAACTCTTTCGGAACGTCTAAGAGGTATGGACTCGTCAATTGGTTTAACCGGAGTTTCCTCCTCGGGTCGAGCGCCAGCGGTAGAGGCTCCTTCATCGCTCGATTCTTGAATCTCTTCAAGATCGATTTGCCTCCCACTGTCTCCTTGGCTTATGAGTTCTCACTTTCAGAAAACGCCTCTCCTCTAAACAAAGACAACATTGTCACTCGGTCTATAGAAGATATATCCAAAGGATCTCTGCGGGTAGCCAATGAAAATACATCGCTCACTACGAGGTTCGAGCTTGTCATGAGTCTCTCGTTTTACGAAAACCTAACAACCCCAAACCTTGATATGTGCCAATGAGGGAGCATTCCCTGTCCACATCTCGTGAGGTGTTTTGGAAACCTTCTTTGTAGGGACACGGTTAAGGATATGGGCGGCAGTCTCTAAGGCATACCCTCAGAATGAGATAGGTAGTGAAGCACGACTTATCATAGAACGGATCATGTCTAACAAGGTTCGATTACGCCTTTCTGCCACACCATTCAACTGTGATGTCCTTGGTGGCGTCAATTGCGAAACTATTCCGCATTCCTTGAGATAGTCGTGGAATTCAAGACTTAGGTACTCTCCTCCTCGATCGGATCGAAGCATCTTGATTTTCCTGCCCAATTGATTCTCCACTTCATTTTTGAACTCTTGAACTTTTCAGCCATTTCTAACTTGTGCTTGATTAAGTAAATATACTCATATCTACTATAATCATCGGTGAAAGTCACATAGAAGCGATTCCCATCCTTTGTGGTGGATCTAAAGGGCCCACATACATCGGTATGTATGAGATCCAATAAACCCTCACCCCTCTCACAAGTGCCAGTGAAGGGTGACTTGGTCATCTTTCGAAGTAAACAAGATTCACACGTGTCATCTTCCCTAAGGTCGAATGAATCCAACACTCCATCCTTTCGGAGTTGCGCTATGCGCTTCTTGTTGACATGTCCAAGACGAAAATGCCACAAAGATGCTTTATCCATACCATTGGAAGAATCCATACACAATACATCATTTCCTAGGTTATCTACAACCATAACAGTTTCATAAATTCCATTACAAGGCATTGCTTCAAAGCTAAAACACCATTTAGATAAGCATAAATAGAACCATTCTCATTATTAAACGAATATCTAAATCCTTTTCTAAATAAACCATGAAAAGAAATGATGTTTCTTTCCATATCTGGCGAGTAGCAACAATTATTTAAATCTAAATTCAATCCATTTCTAAGCACTATAGAATACACTCCAATCTTGGTAACAGGCGACGATCTTCTATTCCCCATGATTAGATTTATTCTTCCTGGCTCCACATCCCTATTTCTTCCTAGTCCCTGCAAATCAGAACAAATGTGGTAACCATACCCTGTATTAAGAACCCAAGAAATAGCATGAGATGAATCATTATATTTAATTGTGTATATACCTGCAAAAGATGGCTTGATCTTTCCATCCTTGATGGCTTGCAGATATTCCGGGCAGGTTCTCTTCCAATGCCATATTTTGTGGCAATGATGGCACTCTGCATCCTTTGGGTTAGGGTTGGGCTAAGCAGGATCAACCTTGGTGCCACTAGAAGAGGAACCATCTTGGTACTTTCTCTTGTGGTGGCTATTTGATGGAGCCTTCCTCTTCTTGCCCCTTCCCTATCCTATAGCCAAAACAGGAGCAGCAGATGGATTGGGAGTTGGTGCAACATACTTTTCCTTTAGGTTGCTCTCAGCAGTCCTTAGAGCCCTTGGAGTTTGCTTAGGGTGACCTCTTCCTTGTTCATGTGGTAGGTCATCCTAAATTGGTTGTAGCATGAGGGAAAGGAGTGAAGAACAATGTCGATGGCTAAATCCTCCCCAAAGTTAACATTTAACTTGCAAATATGATCAACATATATTTGCATCTTTTGCAAGTGCACGGTAAGAGATTCTCCACTTCCCATTTTAGCAGTGATCATATTCGTGATGATCTCATAGCGCTATTACCTCGCGCTTTGGTGGTACCTCTCCATTAAGTCTTGATGCATTTCAAACGGATACATGTCCTCATAGGACTTTTGGAATTCTTCATTCATTATGACTATCATGATGCAATGGTCTTTCGTTGCATCACGTTTATGGGTCTCAAAGATAGCCATCTCTTCCGGGGTAGCGATTTATGGGTTGACCTTCTCGAGCTTTTCGTCGAGGACATACTCTTTATCCTCGTAGCGTGCGATCATGCGAATGTTTCTTATCCACTCGCTAAAGTTCGATCCATCGAAAGTCAACTTTTGGCAAAGACTCATTAACGTGAATGAGTTAACAGTAGCGTTGTTTGCGTTCGACATCTACAAATAGAAAGGACAATGTTTGATTAGAATTGAATCCCTAATTAAACACCCAAAAATGAAAAATTAGGGCTAGGACCCAACAACATTATTCACATATTAGAAAAGGGATGTCGTAATCCAACACGCAAATAATTTGGAGGTAAGTGAATGACGATTCACTAATTCTTCACCATCAAAAAAAAACATAACCTTAAGTTTTAAATGCATTGAGAATTACTATATTTTCTTGGAGATTCATTGAACTTTTCAATGGCATGTTTAAATCTCGATATTCCCCTCTCGTTTGTGACTGGGATGCCGAGGATCACAAAGTGGGTGTGAATAACCATGCAAATTTACACGGTGTCTTCATTGTTACAATCACCTATTCGATGTGCCGGTAAACCACACACGCTCCATCGAACTATGATAAACAATGAATCACCCTTTGCCACCTTTGCTTAGAACCAATAAGTGTATCGGTTAACCACACACGCTCCACTAACTTCTTAGCAAGGGTGCAAAGTGTAATTTCATGGGATTCGATCATTTCACTTTTGCCTAAAGTAACTAGGATTGGGAATTTGGAAAAACATGTAGTTACTTTATATTTTAACATTATACTTTTAATGAGAAGAAAGAGTTGCCCTATCCTACCCGTTCGGCTAACGAGCCTCCACCAGTCAAGCAACTGGTGGGTTTGAGTGTACACCCATTAAGCGCCATTTTATAGGAAACAACCTTATAGCCACCTTATAGACCGGCTTCGTGAATGAGGCCTACTAACGGTAAGACTAGCATTTTAATTATGCTTATATATTCATTAAGCTTTTAATACTATAATAGTATAGGGTTGAATTTTAAACTTGTAAAACTCTAAGGGTTGAAATTTAAATTCTTCAAAATTAAACTTTTAATCACAAAATTCAAATTTTAAAACTTGAGGACAAATTTTGAAATTTTCAAAACTAAAGGGATCAAACAACAAATAATTCAAATAACTAATTTCATAATTATCTATATTTGACATATTCCAATTTTAGTCATTAGATAATTACCAAATAATTTTAAATAGTCCATATTTATCATATAAATAACCAATATGCAAAAGATTTGAAATTATCTATTGTTATGTCAAGGATAATCATTAAATTAAGTCAAAATTCAGATTTTAACATAACAAAACGATTTAGATATCAAATCCAAGACAAAACAACAACAAAATCCCGAAATATCCTCTGCCTGACGCTCGGACTGGCTGAGTAGGGCCAACTCGCCGAGTCCAGACACTGACTCGCCGAGTTGGGTCGGACAGAGGCCAAGAAAAACGATTTTCAACAAGCAAAACAGTTAAGCATCATATTCAATTGAAACCAATCAAGGCTCTGATACCACTGATGGGTTTGAGCCATAAGAACATTCCTATGTGCACATGAAAACCCTAATGCTTGGATCTAGGTTTCTCTAATTAAACATGCTTTGTATCCAAGACTTTCAATCATAGATCTAGAGTAAACAAACAATTCATAACATATGAAATCAGATCTAGATGAATACCTTGAGTTACTTGCTTGAAAACTTCTTTTCCTTGGAGCTTAGAGTCACAATTGTCACTCTTCTAATAGCTTACAAACACCTACTAGCAAGAAGATGATTTGAGAGAGGGAGAGAAGTGAGAAATCGACTCTAGGGTTTCCTCAAAGATAGTGTGGTCGATTTCTCCAACCCTAAGAGTCTATTTATACTATGAGCTCCTAGGGTTTCACCTTAAACCCTAATTGGATAACTTAGCCTCAAAGAAATCCAAAGATCCTTCTAGATAAGGCCTTAGACGATTTTTAAGATATTCATATCTCAAAATCGTCCCTTCCCATATCCATAAGGATTCATAGCCCGAAACACAACTATCAGACATTTGACAGTTTATGCCCCTTTATTCAATTAATCTCTTTAAGTCACCAAATTAATTGCTAATTAATTTATGACTTATATCAATCAAATAATATTATTATTCCTTTAACATATTATTCTTATAATACATAAATAATAATAATATCTCTTCTCTCTATATAAATCACCTTGTCAAGTTGCTATGGTGAAGGCAACCCAAAAGGACCATGTACAATCGGGTCAAGTACTTACCAGATATAGTTACAACCTTAGACACTAATCCAACAGTATGACAATCAAGTTTGGCACTTGGTTGACAATGTACCAGGTCGCAAGATGGTCGGGTGCAAGTGGGTCTTCAAGAAGAAGACCGATATGGATGGGAAAGTACACACATATAAGACACGATTGGTTGCGAAGGGCTTTACTCAAACTCTCAGAGTTGACTATGATTATACCTTCTCACCAGTAGTGAAGATTAAAGCTATAAGGGTTATGCTATCAATAGTTGCATTTCATGATTATGTAATATCACAGATGGATGTCAAAACCGCTATGCTAAATGGAAAGTTAGCTGAAGATGTTTACATTAGTCAGCCAGAGGGTTTTGTCTATGCGAAGCATCCTAATAGAGTGTGTAAGCTTGAGAAATCCATTTATGGATTGAAACACGGATCTCACAAATGGAATCTTTGTTTTGATGAGAATGTCAAAGAGTTTGGTTTTTCGAGAAGTGAGGATGAGTCCTGTGTATATGTCAAAGCCAGTGGGAGTATAGTTAACTTTCTCGTATTGTATGTGGATGACATACTACTCATAGGAAACGACATCCCAACCTTGCAGGAGGTTAAGTGCTGGCTTGGGAAGTGCTTCGCTATGAAGGACCTCGGAGAAGCAACTTATATTCTAGGGATAAGGATATTGAGACATAGAAGTAAAAGACTAATAGGACTTAGTAAAAGTACTTACTTGGATAAAGTGTTGAAATGTTTTAACATGGAGAATTCCAAGAAATGGGAGTTGCCAATCCAAAGCAATACCAAGTTTAGTAAAACTCAGAG
This sequence comes from Lactuca sativa, assembly GCF_002870075.4. Taxonomy (NCBI): domain Eukaryota; kingdom Viridiplantae; phylum Streptophyta; class Magnoliopsida; order Asterales; family Asteraceae; genus Lactuca; species Lactuca sativa. The sequence continues at coordinate 301,875,264 of NC_056630.2, read as the reverse complement.
TCTGAGTACCGATGCTGAGATAGTAGACATGCCGAGTACCATATGCTTCCGAAGTTTGCTCGATCATGTATGTTATGACATGTACTCGCCCTGATGTGGCCTGCTCTTTAAGCATGGTCAGCCTATATCAAGGGAATCCTAGTAGAGCTCACTAGACTGCGGTAAAGAACATTCTTAAGTACATACGAAGGACTAAGGACTAGGTCCTTATCCTCGGTAGGAGTGATGACTTGACAGTGCGAGGATATAGTGACTCCAGTTTTTAGACTGACCGAGATAATTTCTGCTCTCAGTTGGGCTGGGTATTTACCCTTAATGGAGGAGCAGTGATGTGACACCCCAAAACCGAAGGCGAAAACGTTTCGGGGCAGAGGTGACTTCATCTTAAGTATCACAACCAATGTACATAGTAAGCGAAGTAAACATAACCATTACATTACATAAAAGTATTTACATTTGAAAGTAAAGTGATACTTATACATATACACCACATAAACAAAAGCAAAGACGAGTCTTCTATACGCTCCGTCTTCTCCAAAAGATCACGGGTACCTGTCTAATGTGAACCTGAGAATACAAGCAGTTTGAAAATCAGCATAAAGCTGGTGAGTTCATAAGCTGTTTGTTTATGTAAAAAGAACATGTTTCCTTTGGTTTTCTGAAAAGTTGTTATCCAAGAAAATCCCATATTTTCTTATAAAGGCAGTTTAGTTAAAACTTCTGAATTCCGTTTAGTACAACAGTAGATAGTTTAATACGTAAAACTATAGATTGAAAACCCTGGAATACCATCCAGTACCACAGTAGGTAGTTTTAATACATAAAACTATAGATTGAGGGAAGAAATATAATCCGTGAATATTCTTATATTTAATACGTATTGTGAGTCGTATAACCATGCTAATATGACCCGAGACCTCCTTGACGTTCTTCAGGTGTCGGACGATATCCAAAAATTGTCACCCCAGGCATGCCCGCCTAACTGTAGCTAGCAGTTAAGGTGTGGGATTGTCAGTCCCGAATAGATCTATTCACAAATTCCACGCTCTCCATCCAGGAGACTCTAGTTATACTTCCGGGGAGGATTTACTGATAACCCGAAGGGTTTAATGAAGACAAATCTCACAAGCTAGTATTAAATTATTCACGGTGTAGTCGGTCGTTATCGAATATCATAATCTTTTCGAAACATAATAGAGTATAAGTAATTGAATACAAAGAAATTATCTGGCATGATACTCTACATTGAACAGAGATAAACTGAATCAGACATAGTTTATCTATTGACTTTGCATGAAATCCGAAGTCATAAAACAAGAAATGAAGATCCCAAATTATTCCCATAATAATTTCATTGGTTTAATTGTTTCCTACATTGTAATTGAAATCTTTGTAGTTATATTCAGAAAAACATCACTTATGCTCCACATGATACAAAAGGGGTATAAATATCTAAAACTTTTCCATATATTTATAGAATTACATCAGTTTTAAGTTTCGAAATCATTTATAATTTGCTTGTATTCCCCCTGGAAACATTGAAAAACACGGAAAAGGCGTAGGGGTATGAACTCACCAGACGAGGAATGTGTTGGATAGGAAGCTAAGTTTCAGTTTGGGGCTTGATTATACGCGAGGTCCCTATGTAATATGAAGAGATGCACATTTGTATCTAATTAGAATTTGAACTACTAATCAAATAAGAATAAACACTTCAAGATGCGAAAACACTTCAATTCAAGTGTTAGGAGTGACCCGGGTGGCATTTATGGATGTGTATGACCTAGATATGGAGTTTGCTCTTCAAGAGTAAACTCCTTGGGGAGATTACGGCCCATAGACCATATCCCCATGAGTTTACGGCAGTAAACTCATGGGTGGTGGGTTCTTGGGTACTTAAAGGTTATACTCTTTCCTTTTGTGTTTTAGTGGTCCAAGATTAATCACATGTGATTCTAATTCAAAATACAAGCGATAGGATGAAGTTAGGGCACCATTTGACCATGCTATAGGATTTTATGGCCCAGGAACCATTCCATGGGGGGTTTATCGCCGTGAACTCCTGAAGGGATGGTTTTTATCAAGTTTAAGGTCCCTAACACATTGGAGGATGATTCTAGACTTTATTCCAAGGCTTAAGAGGTGTTTAAGGGGCATCTTAACACCTTGAAAGGTGTTTACGGCCTATGAAAGGGTGTTTACGGTCCAAAAATGTTCTTGGGACGTAAACTCATGTTTACCCCTCAAATGATAAGTTTTTGGTGTTCCAAGTCCGGTCTTGTAAGCCTTTAAGTCATATCTAAGCTCTAAAGGTGGTTTGGAAGGGTTTTGGGGCTCCAAAACCCCATCTATGTGTGTTTGCGGCCTAGGGATGTTCTAGGGCCGTAAACAAATGATTATGGTCCTTTTGGATGATTTTGACACGAAATTGAAGGCTAAAGATGTTAATCTAAGAGCTAGGATAAATATCTTACCAAATTGAAGCTTGAAATGAGGTGATTTTGGATCAAAAGCTTGGAATTGTAGAGAAAGAGAGTAGAGAGAGGTTGAAAAAGCTTCGAATGAAGTTCTTTGAACTTTAAATATGGATTAAGTTTGAGACACGGTGGAATTCAACCCGATACTAACGTTTAACGAGGCTTTAGGTTGTACCCGATTAAGTGTTTGTAACTAAAAATTATCCAAATAAATAACGAAAGTGTTTTCACGTGTTTCTAACGTGTTTGGACACCCATTAAGTCATAATAGAAGTCTCAAAATTAATGACTTAATTAAAAATATAAACGAAACAATTCGATAAAGACGAGTTTTATTGACGCAACGGGTTACAATGATGGAATAAACTTCGGTTTGTCACATTATCCCTCCATTAGAGGGAATTTCGTCCCGAAATTTGAAAATTAAGATATAAATCATGGATTTGGAAAGAGATGTGGATATTTCTGCTTCATCGCGTCTTCGCGCTCCCAAGTGAATTCGGGTCCCCGCTTGGCATTCCAGTGAACCTTCACTATCGGGATGTGGTTTTGCTTCATACGTTTGATTTCTCGATGGGTCACGAGGGTTTCATCGGATAAACACATTTTAAGATTCGAGTCGACGTGGAATACAGGATGGATGTTACTAAGCTCATGGGGTAAACGGAGTTTATAGGCTACGGGACCGATTCTAGCGAGGATCTCGAAGGGTCCTATGTACCTCGGGTTAAGTTTTCCGCGCTTTCCAAAGCATATCATACCTTTCCAGGGAAAGACCTTCAACAGGACACGGTCACCAACCGGTAATTCCAATGGTTTTCGTCGTTTATCAAAGTAACTCTTCTGTCTGTCTCGTGAAGCTTTCAGTCGTTCTTGGATTTGGGTGATCTTCTCGGTGGTTTCACAGATGATTTCAGGACCAGTGAGAGCACTGTTGGGGACTCAAGTCTTAGCTAGCTGCGTGTCCCCTACCTCAGCTCAGCACAAAGGGGATCTGCACTTTCGACCGTAGAGGGCTTCGAACGGAGCAGCCTTGATACTGGTGGGGTAACTGTTGTTATACGAGAACTCAATCAAAGGCAAATGTGTGTCCCACGACTTTCCAAAATCGATGACACATGCTCTAAGCATGTCCTCCAGGGTTTGGATAGTTCTCTAACTTTGCCCATCTATATGAGGATGATAAATCATGCTCATGTCTAGTTTAGTTCCAAGAGATTTCTGAAGGGACTGCCAAAACCTTGAGGTAAACCTGCTATCTCGGTCGGAGATAATGAACACATGCACACCATGCAGTTGGACTATCTCTTGGATGTAGACTCGCATGACTCTTTCCATCTTGAATGATTCTTTGATCGGAATGAAGTGAGCAGATTGTGTCAAACGATCGACAATTACCTAAATGGTATCGTACCCACTCGGAGATTTGGGTAACTTGGTGATGAAATCCATGGTAATCATCTCCCATTTCCATTCAGGTATCTCGGGCTGCTGGAGTAGACCCGAGGGCTTCTGATACTCGACTTTTACATTGGCGCAAGTCAAACACTTGCCCACGAAGGTAGCAATCTCAGCTTTCGTTTTTGGCCACCAGTACTGCTTCTTGAGATCCAGGTACATCTTATCCGAACCCGGGTGAACAGAGTATTTGGTCTTATGAGCTTCGTTCATAACAATATCCCTGAAACCTCCGAAATTTGGAGTCCAGATTCGATCCATGAAACAGTAGACTCCGTCACCTCTGATCTCAAGTTTCTTATCCATTCCCCTCAAGGCTTCGCTCGACACGTTCTCTGGTTTAAGGGCTTCCAACTGAGCTTCTCGGATATGTATGGATAAGTGGGAATGGATAGTCATTGTCAATGTCTTCACCTTGCAACTTGAACTCTCCTTTCGGCTGAGAGCATCTTCTACCACATTGGCCTTGCCGGGATGGTAGCGGATTTCGCACTCATAGTCACTGAGCAACTCTGCCCATCGCCATTTCCTCATGTTTAAGTCTTGCTGATCGAAGATGTGCTGCAGGCTTTTATGATCAGTGAAGATCGTACACTTGGTTCCGTAGAGATAATGTCTCCAAATCTTCAGCACAAACACTACTGCTCCTAACTCCAAGTTGTGAGTGGTATAGTTGACTTCATGTGCCTTCAGTTGTCTCGAGGCATAAGCAATAACTTTTCCCCTTTGCATAAGCACACAGCCTAAGCCCTGGTTGGACGCATCACAGTAGACAATGAAGTCCTACGTCCCTTCGAGCAGGGACAAGATAGGTGCGCTGCACAAGGATTGCTTTAACGTTTGAAACGCAGTTTCTTGCTTTTCACTCCAACTAAAGGGTACACCTTTCGGTGTTAGAGTGGTTAAGGGTTTGGCGATTCTGGAAAAATTCTAGATGAACCTCCGATAATAACCGGCGAGACCCAAGAATTGCAGGATTTCTGTGGGTGTCTTCGGTGCAGACCAATTCTCTATCGCTTTGATCTTGGAAGGGTCCACGTGTATACCCTCCTTGCTGACCACATGACCAAGGAAAGTTACCTTCCGAATCCAGAATTCACACTTGGAGAATTTCGCGTACAGCTTTTCAGATCTAAGGGTTTCCAACACTGACCACAAGTGTTGTTTGTGATCTTCCTCGCTTCTGGAATAGACAAGTATGTCATCAATGAACACGATTACGAACTTGTCAAGAAAAGGACGACACACCCGGTTCATCAGATCCATGAACACTGGCGGTGCGTTGGTTAGACTGAAGGGCATCACTACGAATTTTTAGTGTCCATACCGAGTCCTAAAAGCTGTTTTGGAAATATCACTCTCATGAACTCGTAGCTGATGGTACCCTGACCTAAGGTCTATCTTTGAGAAGTAGCTGGCTCCCTGAAGTTGATCGAAGAGGTCATCAATTCGAGGAAGAGGATATCGGTTCTTGACGGTCAAGTTATTCAACTCACGGTAGTCGATACACATCCGAAAGGATCCATATTTCTTCTTTACAAACAATACCAGAGCTCTCTAGGGTGAGGAACTCGGTCTGATGAACCCTTTGCTGAGTAGCTCGTTGAGTCGGCTGGATAACTCCTGCATTTCTACTGGAGCTAGGCGGTATGGAGACTTGGCTACGGGGGTAGCTCCAGGGATTAGGTCGATACGAAACTCAAGTTGACGTTCGGGAGGAATTCCCGGGAGGTCTTCGGGAAAATCATCAGGAAAGTTACAGACTTCGGGGATGCTCTTGAGGTTTTTAACTTCCTGTTTCTCGTTGATCACATGGGCTAGAAATGCATGGCACTCCATTCGCATAAGCTTTTGAGCTTTGATGCAGGAAATGATGCGAAGATTGAAGCTAAGCTTATTGCCATAGATCAGGAGAGTTTGGCCAGAGGGGAGATTGAGATGGATGGATTTTTCATAACAAAGGATATCAGCATGATTGGGACTCAACCAATCCATGCCAATGATAACATCAAAGCTCTTTATGGAAACTGGCATAAGATCGATGGGAAAAAAATGGTCGTTCAAGGTAAGGGTACAGCCTATGAATATATCGCTAGCACTTTCTTTCTCACCGTTAGCCATCTCGACGATAAATGTTTTGGTTATTGGTTGGGGATTATGTTTAAGGAGATGTTTGAATGAATGGCTAACAAAACTTCTTTCAGCACCAGAATCGAAAAGGATACTAGCATAAGAGTTGTCGAGAAAGAACGTACCCGAGACAACGTTGGGATCGGCGACAGCCTCCTCTCGTCCCATAACTAGGACTCTCCCCGTGTTGCTAGTTGTTGTTGCCTTGGGGCAGTTTCGCTTGAAATGCCCTACTTCACCGTAACTGTAGCAGGCCTGACCGACACCTGCTCCGGAAAGTTTGATTTGTTGATTGGGCTGGTTTTTTGCAGTTTCGAGCAAGGTGGCCCTTCTTGCCACAGTTGTTGCAGAGTCTTTCACGACATGGCTCAGGAGTATGATGATAGTAGTTGCACTTGCTGCACCAAGGAAGGGTACCGGTGTATCCGCTGGTAAGAGTCTGAGCGGTGGATCCGACAGCAGAAACAACAGCAGGGGTAGTAGCTGATGGGTATTGAGCATTCTAACACTTTCTAAGTGTACATGCAACCCTAATAACCTTGGATCTACGTTTTGTCTAATTATCATGCAAAGTTGATATCTAAGGCTATGATCCTATCTAGCATACATGGGGAACAATTTTAACTTGAATAATAGATAGAACTACATACCTTGTTGTTAATTTTAATCCTTGAAACCTTGTGAGCCTAGCACCCCAAGTGTGATGCCTCAAATGCTTCACACAACACCAAATGCTATGGAGTAAACTTGGAGAGAATGTATAACACACTAAAATCAGCTCTAACCCTCAAGTATGCATGTGTAACCGATTTTGGGAGAAACATGAGCTTTATATAGTGTTGGCACATCTAGGTTTACACCATGTAAACCGTAATGTGTCATGACTCTTCATTTCCATGACCCATGGGTTTGTAACTCCCATGGAGCCTCCATGGAGCATCCAATGGGTCCAACCCAACTTGATTATCCATGGGGCCTCTTAGCCCACTATATAAGTTATGGATGATTTACATAATCTACCCATATATTTAATTAGTTATCTTTTGATCACTTAATTAATTCTAAAATTAATTTTTGATCAAACTAGTTAAATAATATTATTAATATATTAGAACGTATAATATATTAATAAACCATATGTGTTATTTCTCTCATTTTGTTTATCCATTTGCATGGTGCCATGCAACCCAAATGGACCATGCCGGGTCGGGTCAAGTACATACCAGAAATAGTTATGGACTTAGACACCTTATCCAACAGTCTCCCACTTGGATAACTCTAATAACTATAAATGCAAGTATGATTTCAGGAACCGATCGGCAATCGTAGCTCTTTTCAAGGTTTCTCGGAACTGAGAAGATGATGGTACGCCATTTCAGATAAGGGATCATATAATCCTCTATTCTAGATATCAGCCGGACAAACACATGGAACATTAGTCTTGCTTATTGTCCAGCAGTTTGTTTCCTGATTTCCGATTTATTTGACATAGAACTTAATTGAACACATCAACTTAGTTCTGACCGGGCCCGGTACATAGGTCAAAACAAAATCATCGAGGGGCCCAGATATCAGCTTCTAATCCAAGAAGGAACAGATAAACTTCGACTCATATGCTTGTTCTACTACTTGTTAAATTACACACAAACGCACGTTTTATAACATCGAGTTACCAATGCAGTTTCGTACGTTCAATGCATAACTAACTCATAGTTAACAAGTCATATCTCTAGGTTTGAAGACTTATATGATATTATCGTCTCGCGATCACTCGAGATAAATTCCATGAAGTGATACCAGCGGGTGTGGGTTGAATCCAATACTCAGAACTTATGAGCACTCATGAGTGTTGAAGCCATGTCCAACATCTTAGACCTCTACAACCAACTCATGACAATCTTACTTCATATCTACTTCCAACATATGACTGATTGTGGATAATTTTAATAATATGTAAAACAACATAAATATTCTGGAAGTCAAAACATGCAAAAGAAATAATAGTAAACGATTGACAAGAGATAGCAACACTTTACTCATAAATAAACACATCTTTTTATTCATCATCAAATGTTAATTACATTTTACATATTTCAAAATTATCTAACTACTAAAACTAATATCATCCTTTAGCCCTATGCTCCTAGCATGCTGGAGATGCTTAACCCTACCCAGTCCCTTCATGAGGGGATCTGCCGGGTTCTCATCCGATGATACTCTCTTTGCCACGAGAAGTCCTTCTTCTATGCGATGTCTGATAAAATGATATTTTCAGTTGATGTGTCTGGATCTCCCATGATCCCTTGGTTCCTTTGCTAAGGCAACTACGCTTTCACTATCACAGAAAATCTCTATGGGCTTCGATATAGCTGGAAAAACTCCAAGGTCTCCAATGAAGTTCTTTAGCCACACAGCCTCTTTTGCCGCTTCGCTTGCTGTTATATACTCTGATTCGCAAGTTGAATCAGCCACTATCTCCTGCTTGGAACTATTCCAAGAGATTGCTCCTCCATTTAAGGTAAAGACCCAGCCCGACTGAGAGCGGAAATTATCCCTATCAGTCTGGAAGCTAGCATCACTATACCCTATAACTCTCAAGTCATCACTCCCACCAAGGGTAAGGACCCAGTCCTTAGTCCTCCGCAGGTACTTGAGAATGTTCTTTAACGCTGTCCAGTGAGCCTTACAAGGATTCCCCTGATACCTTCTAACCATGCTTAAAGCAAAGGCTACATCAGGATGAGTACAGGTCATAGCATACATGATCAAGCCTACTGCCGAAGCATAGGGAACCCGACTCATTTCTGCTATCTCATCCTCAGTACTCGGGCTCTGAGTCTTACTCAGTCTAGTGTTACTTTGGATGGGTAACTCTCCTTTCTTGGAATCTTGCATGCTGAATCTCTTCAACACCTTATCCATGTAGGTACTTTGACTATGTCCAATTAGTCTTTTACTCCGGTTTCTCAAGATCCTTATCCCTAGAATATAGGTAGCCTCTCCTAGGTCCTTCATAGCAAAACACTTCCTAAGCCAGGACTTAACTTCCTACAGAGTTGGGATGTCATTTCCTATGAGTAGTATGTCATCCACATACAGTACCAAAAATCTAACTATACTCCCACTAGCCTTGACATATACACAAGATTCATCTTCACTCCTAGAGAAGCCAAACTCTTTGACCTTCTCATCAAAGCATAGATTCCATCTGCGAGGTGCTTGCTTTAATTCATAGACGGATTTCTCAAACTTACACACTCTATTAGGGTACTCTGTGCTGACAAAACCCTCTGGCTGATTCATGTAAACATCCTCAGCCAACTTTCCATTAAGGAAAGCGGTTTTGACATCCATTTGCCATATTTCATAGTCATGAAATGCAGCTATGGCTAACAATACCCTAATGGACTTAATCTTAGATACTGGAGAAAAATTCTCATCATAGTCCACTCCAGGAGTTTGAGAGAAGCCCTTTTCTACCAGTCGAGCCTTATAAGTGTGTACATTACCATCCATGTCGGTCTTCTTCTTGAAGATCCATTTGCACCCTACAGTCTTACGACCTAGTACATTCTTAACCAAGTTCCAAACTTGATTGTCATACATGTATTGTATCTCGCTATCCATTGCCTCTTTCCATTTAGCAGACTCAAGGCCTGCCATGGCTTCCACATAGTTGTTAGGTTCATCCAGGCCTACTAGTGTCTCATCACTAATAAGTGTCTCACCTTTTGCGGTAATATGGAAACCATAGTAATGCTCAGGTACATTCCTAACCCTTATGGAACGCCTCAGAGGTACAACTGGAGGTATAATTGGATCAACAGGAGATCCCTCCTCAAGTTGACTGCTAGGGTTTGAGGTTCCTTCACCACTTGACTCTTGAAGTTCTTCAAGGTGAATTAGCCTCCCACTGTCTCCTTAGCTTATGAACTCTCTCTCTCTCGAAAGACAGCCCTCCTTGCTACAAAGACCACATTCTCACTAGGTCTGTAGAAGAGGTAACCTAAGGATTTTTGTGGGTAGCTGATGAAAATACACTTCTCGCTTCGAGGTTCGAGCTTGTCATGAGTCTCGCATCTCACGAAAGCCTCGCAACCCCAAACCTTGATATGGGCTAGACTAGGAACTTTTCCATTCCACATCTCGTGAGGTGTTTTGGCAACCTTCTTTGTAGGGACCAGATTAAGGATATGGGTGGCAGTCTCTAAGGCATACCCCCAAAATGAGATTGGTAGCGTAGCTCGACTCATCATGGAACGAACCATATCCAACAAGGTTCGATTACGCCTCTCAGCTACACCATTCAACTGTGGTGTCCTAGGAGGTGTCAATTGTGAGACAATCCCACATTCCCTTAGATAGTCAAGGAACTCAGTACTAAGATACTCATCACCACGATCGGATCGAAGCATCTTAATGTTCCTGCCCAATTGATTCTCGACTTCCTGTTTAAACTCTTTAAACCTTTCAAAAGTCTCTAACTTATGCTTGATTAACTAGACATATCCATATCTACTATAATCATCCTTAAAAGTCACATAATAACGATTAGCTTCCCTTGTGGCATGTTTGAAGGGTCCACACACATCCGTGTGTATAAGGTCCAACAAACCTTCACCCCTCTCACAAGAACCTGTGAAGGGTGACTTTGTCATTTTTCCAACTAATCATGATTCACAACTATCATCTGACTTTAGGTCAAATGACTCCAAGACTCCATCCTTTTGGAGTTGGCCTATGCGTTTCTTGCTTATACGTCCAAGATGACAATGCCATAATGATAATTTATCCAAGTTATTATCATTAGTAGAATCAATACACAATACATTATTTCCTAAGTTATCTACAACAGATACAGCTTCATAGACACCATCACAAGGTAATGCTTTAAAATAAAACACATTATTAAAGAAAGCATTTATTCCACCAGTTTCATTATCAAAAGAAAAGGTAAAACCTTGTTTATACAAAGCATGAAAGGAAATAACATTTCTTAACATTTCTGGCGAATAACAACATTTATTCAAATCTAAAGTAAATCCACTACTAAGCAACAAAGTATAAACTCCAATCTTGGTGACAGGTGAAACTTTCTTATTCACCATGATCAAGTTTATCTTTCCATGCTCCACATTCTCACTTCTTCTTAGTCCCTGCAATTCAGAATAAATATGAATACTGCAACCGGTATCAAGGACCCAAGAGTTAGAATAGAGTGAATTATTAGATGAAATAGTGTAAATACCTGCATGGTTGGGTTTAACCTTCCCATCCTTCAAGTCTTGTTGGTACTTTGGGCAGTTACGCTTCCAGTGCGCCTTTTCATGTCAGTAGAAGCATTCAGCCTCTTTGCGATCAGAAGAAGGTGTAACAAAACCTTTCTTGGTTCTGCTAGAAGAGGAGCCATCAAGGGTCTTACCCTTGGTACCCTTCAAAGGGTTCTTTCTCTTCTTCCCTCTACCTTTCCCGATTGCCAGGACAGGTGCTGATTCTGCGGTCTTTAGGAATCCCTGAAGTTTGCTAAGTGTAACTTCCTCCTTATTCATGTGGTATGTCATGCGCAATTGATCATAACACGAAGGTAAGGAGTGAAAAATAATATCTATTGCTAACTCCTCAGGGATGTTCACATTCAACTTCATCAAACGATCCACATACCTTTGCATTTTCTGCATGTGGCTGGTGATGGGTTCGCCATCTTTCATCCGGGTTGTGATCATAGAGGAGATGATTTCATATCGCTCTTGACGAGCACTCTGATGGTAGCGGTCCATCAAATCCTGGTGCATCTCAAAAGGATAGTAGTCCTTATAGGACTTTTGGAGCTTGGCTGTCATGGTAGCCATCATGATGCATGCCACTTTGGTTGCATCTCTTTCATGTGCCTCATATTCAGAAAACTCCTCAGGAGTAGCATTTGGCTCAGGCACCTTGAGCTACTTGTCAAGAACATATTCCTTGTTCTCGTAACAAGTGACCATCCTGATGTTTCTGATCCAGTCAGTAAAGTTTGATCCATCAAAGATGACTCTCCCACAAAGATTCATGAGAGAGAAGGAGCCAATAGGGTTTAAGCCAAGAGTAGCATTGTTGGAAGACATCTGAAAAGAAGAAAGTAAGTTTAGTTTAGATATAGGGATAGTCCATAATAAAACACCCAAATGTAATATTAAGGCTAGGATCCAATCACAATATATTATAACCTAGAAGAGGGATGTCGTAATCCAAGTTATAACATATTTGAAAGGTAGGTGAATGACGATTCACCAATTTCCACCATGAAAACGAAATATAAATAATTAGGTTTTATTTGGCTTTTAGAAATTCCTAGATTCTTTGATATTCATTGAACTTTTCAATGGCATGTTCCAATCCCGAGTGTGCCCTTCATGTTTTGTGACTGGGATACTGAGGATCACAAAACAAGGTGTGAAGTAACCATGCAAATTACTTGGTACCCTTAATTTTTTTCACTTAATCGTTGTGCCGGTAAACCACACGCACTCCTTCCGACTTCATGAAAAACCTTAAGTCACCCTTTGACTTCCTTGTTAAGTCCAAGTTAGTGTACCGGTAAACCACACACGCTCCACCAACGACTTAAACAAGGTGCAAAGTGTAATTTCATGGATTAGCACCTTATTCACATTTTTCCTAAAGTAACTAAGATTGGGAATTTATAAAACATTTAGTTACTTTATAATAATCATTATACTTTTAATGAGAATTTATAAGTCCTTGTCTTAACCGTTCGGCTAACGACCCTCCACCAGTCAAGCAAGCGGTGGGTGAGAGTGGACACCCATTAAGTTGCCATTTTATAGGCAACAACCTTATACCCACCTTATAGACCGGCTTCGTGAATGAGGCGTACTAGCGGTAAGACGACTTTGTTCTTATACATATATATATATATATATATATATATATATATATATATATATATATATATATATATAATTATTAAATGATAATACTATAAGTATAAGGGTTGAATTTTAACTCTTAAAATTCTAAGGGTTGGAACTAAAGTTTTAATCAAGACTTTACTTGTTCCAAAACTTGAGGGCAAGTTTTGTAAACTTCCAAAACTTTTCATTTCTTGTAACTTATGAGTTTATTAGGGTATTAAAAATGAAGACTCTTCATTTTTATAACCCAAGTGTTATTTTAATGGTTTTAAAGCAAAGTGACTTTTGGTTTTCCATAACTTGAGGACAAGTTATGGACTCCATTAAAACACACAATAATCATGACTGAATCTACCACATAGGTTACAAATAATTCCTATGATCATCTAAACATCATCAGATCAAGAACTTGAATATGAACACTTTCATGAATCAAAACTTACATTTAAAACTTTGTAATTTTGATAACTTGTTGTTGTAAATGGATTAGCAAACACATTACACCATCTAAAACAGGTTTTCAAGTACCAAAACAGTTTAGGGTAATGTTTCTAGTCCATTTCCAGCAACTAAAGTAGAAAATCTGCATTCTGAGGCTTCTAATCGCCGAGTGCATAAACCTACTCGACGAGTAGGTTGAAGATACACATGAACTCGGCGAGTCTCCCCATGGACTCGGCGATTTCATCAGGCAATTTGCAAAAATATCGACTTTTTTCAACTTTCTAGCACAAATAACAAGCAAACAAGCCTAGGATCTAATACCACTGATGGGTTTTGAGCATTTTAACACTTCCTAAGTCTACATGCAACCCTAATAACCTTGGATCTATGTTTGTCTAATTATCATGAAAAGTTGATATCCAAGGTGATGATCCTATCTAGCATACATGGGGAACAATTTTAACTTGAATAATAGATAGAACTACATACCTTGTTGTTGATTTTGATCCTTGAAACCTTGTGAGCCTAGCACCCCAAGTGTGATGCCTCAAATGCTTCACACAACACCAAATGCTATGGAGTAAACTTGGAGAGAATATATAACACACTAAAATCGGCTCTAACCCTCAAGTATGCATGTGTAACCAATTTTGAGAGAAACATGAGCTTTATATAGTGTTGGCACATCTAGGTTTACACCATGTAAACCCTAATGTGTCATGACTCTTCATTTCCATGACCCATGGGTTTGTAACTCCCATGGAGCCTCCATGGAGCATCCAATGGGTCCAACCCAACTTGATTATACATGGAGCCTCTTAGCCCACAATATAAGTTATGGATGATTTACATAATCTACCCATATATTTAATTAGTTATCTTTTGATCACTTAATTAATTCTAAAATTAATTCTTGATCAAACTAATTAAATAATATTATTAATATATTAGAACTTATAATATATTAATAAACCATATGTGTTATTTCTCTCATTTTGTTTATCCAATTGCATGGTGCCATGCAACCCAAATGGACCATGCCGGGTCGGGTCAAGTACATACCAGTAATAGTTATGGACTTAGATACCTTATCTAACAATAGTAGTGTGGATTGCCACAATTTTTTGCTTCTTAGAGGATGCTTGTGAACCTTGGGCCTTCCATTTGTTCCATAATTTCTTTTTACTACCACCACTACCCTTAACCGGCTCAGGAGTGGTGGCCTCCTCATCGGGATTGTCTCCGTGATCAATCAGGGTTTGCGCCAGACATTTAGCATTGTCAAAAGTGTTTGGCTTTGCGGCCAAAACATTCCCTTTGGTTGGCTGGGTCAGCCCCCAGATAAATCTTTCAATCTTTTTACTTTCCGGGGTAACCATTCCCGGACAGAGAAGCACCAGGTCCTAGAATCTGGAGGTGTAAGCGGCAATGTCGGAACCCTTCATCTTAAGATTCCATAGTTCATGCTCTAATTTCCGCATTTCACCCTGAGGGCAGTTCTCCGCTAGCAGAAGTTCCTTCATGGCCTCCCAACCCATAACATTAGCCACAGGTAAGGTTAGGAATTTGACTCGGCCATTCCACCAAGTCAGGGCTTTATCGGTGAAAGTGCAGGCAACGAACTTCACCTTATCAGCTTCCGAACAAACATAGATTTCGAAAATTGATTCGATTTTCTTGAATCATCGGGTCAGGGTGATAACACCTCCTGTGCCATCGAAAGATGTATGTTTCGCATTCATAAAGTCTTTGTAGGAACACTCCTTCTGGTGTCCCTAGCTACCTTCCTGGTCTTGGGATTGGGTACCACCTCTTGGACCGCCGGAGCCACCGGGGTTCATTTGAGACATGGCGGCTGCCACTGCGGCAGTAACAGCTGCCTGGAACATTACGGGATCAAATTGAGGAGGAGGTGGTGGCGGAGGGTTGTTGTTCTTTGAGCTGGGTCTCTTTCTTGGAGGCATCTTGATCTAAAAAGATCAGGAAAGAGAGGATGGTAAGTCCTCTGAATCGAATCAAGAGATATGACAGATATGGAATTTTATTAAGCGATAAAGCAGGAATAAGTCATCAAAGCAGATAAAATATTGCTAAAGGAATGATTGAGAAGTAACGCTTGAATGAGGATTTATATAACGAAGTTGGCTTTAGAAAATACTCCTATAGTATTTTATGTTTCGCTGCGACAACGGCTTGTTGTTTGGATATTGGGTAAGTTTTAGGCATGCTGAACACCACAGTCACTCCCAAGCACATGTTGGCCGTGTCTCGAATGAATATAGTTGATCAGGCTATATTGACCCTAGACACGATTACATAACTGCCCAGGTTTAACCGCGGTGTACAACACCCATTTACTTATGTTTTGTTCTACTCGAGGTTACGGATTCCAGCGGTTAGGTATACTTGTATACTTTTGAAAATACTTATATTTTGAAGTATACTTTTAGTTCAGAGCACTTTGGCCCCTTTAGTGTTTATAGTCTTATACCATGTAAGGTTTGGTATACATAGTTCACTATAAACAAGGGCTCTGATACCAATCTGTCACACCCCGAAACCTAAGGCGGAAACGTTCCGGGGTGGAGGTGACTTCATGTTAAGTATCACAACCAATGTACATAGTAAGCGAAGTAAACATAACCATTACATTACATAAAAGTATTTACATTTGAAAGTAAAGTGATACAAGTTTTATATGTATACATCATATAAACAAAAGCTAAGACAAGTCTTCTATACGCTCCGTCTTCTCCAAATGATCACGGGTACCTGTCTAATGTGGACCTGAGAATACAAGCAGTTTGAAAATCAACATAAAGATGGTGAGTTCATAAGCTGTTTGTTTATGTTAAAAGAACATGTTTCCTTTGGTTTTCCGAAAAGTTGTTATCCTAGAAAATCCCATATTTTCTTATAAAGACAGTTTAGTTAAAACATCTGAATTCCGATCGATACAACAGTAGATAGTTTAATACGTAAAACTATAGATTGAAAACCCTGGAATACCATCCAGTACCACAGTAGGTAGTTTTAATACATAAAACTATAGATTGAGGGAAGAAATATAATCTGTGAATATTCTTATTTTTAATACGTATTGTGAGTCGTATAACCATGCTAATATGACCCGAGACCTCCTTGACGTTCTTTAGGCGTCGGACGATATCCAAAATTTGTCACCCCAGGCGTGCCCGCCTAACTATAGCTAGTAGTTAAGGTATGGGTTGTCAGTCCCGAATAGATCTATTCACAAATTCCATGCTCTCCCTCCAAGAGACTCTGGTTATACTTCCGGGGAGGATTTACTGATAACCCGAAGGGTTTAATGAAGACGAATCTCACAAGCTAGTATTAAATTATTCACGGTGTACTCGGTTGTTATCGAATATCATAATCTTTTCGAAACATAATAGAGTATAAGTAATTGAATACAAAGAAATTATCTGGCATGATACTCTACATTGAACAGAGATAAACTGAATGAGACATAGTTTATCTATTGACTTTGCATGAAATCCGAACTCGTAAAACAAGAAATGAAGATCCCAAATTATTCCCATAAGAATTTGATTGGTTTAATTGTTTCCTACATTGTAATTGAAATCTCTGTAGTTATATTCAGAAAAACATCCCATATGCTCCGCATGATACAAAAAGGGTAAAGATATCTAAAAGTTTGCCAGATATTTATAGAATTA
The DNA here is from genome assembly GCF_002870075.4 of Lactuca sativa. NCBI lineage: Eukaryota > Viridiplantae > Streptophyta > Magnoliopsida > Asterales > Asteraceae > Lactuca > Lactuca sativa. The sequence goes on along the minus strand of NC_056630.2, from coordinate 301,858,140 downwards.
CATCAGTTTTAAGTTTCGAAATCATTTATAATTCGCTTGTATTCCCCCTGCAAACATTGAAAAACAGGGAAAAAGGCGTAGGGGTATGAACTCACCAAACGAGGAATGTGTCGGATAGGAAGCTAAGTTTCAGTTCGGGGCTTGATTATACGCGAGGTCCCTATGTAATATGAAAAAATACACATTTGTATCTAATTATATATTGAACCACTAATCAAATAATAATAAACACTTCGAGACGTGAAAACACTTCAATTCAAGTGTTAGGAGTGACCCGGGTGGCATTTATGGATGTGTATGACCTAGATATGGAGTTTGCTCTTCAAGAGTAAACTCTCCTTGGGGAGATTACGGCCCATAGACCATATCCCCATGAGTTTACGGCCATAAACTCATGGGTGGTGGGTTCTTGGGTACTGAAAGGTCATACATCACTTAAGGAATTTGGTTAGGATCAAATCTAGGGCATAGGAAGTGATTAAACCACCAAAGGGACCATTTAATGGAGTTTACGGCTGTAAACTAGGAGTTTACAGCCATAAGCTCTTATATACTCTTTCCTTTTGTGTTTTAGTGGTCCAAGATTAATCACATGTGATTCTAACTCAAAATACAAGCCATAGGATGAAGTTCGGGCACCATTTGACCATGTTATAGGAGTTTACGGCCCAGGAACCATTCCTTGGGGGGTTTATGGCCGTGAACTCCTAAAGGGATGGTTTTTATCAAGTTTAAGGTCCCTAACACATTGGAGGATGATTCTAGACTTTATTCCAAGGCTTAAGAGGTGTTTAAGGGGCATCTTAACACCTTGAAAGGTATTTACGGCCTATGAAAGGGTGTTTATGGTCCAAGCATGTTCTTGGGCCGTAAACTCATGTTTACCCCTCAAATGATAAGTTTTTGGTGTTCCAAGTCCGGTCTTGTAAGCCTCTAAGTCATATCTAAGCTCTAAAGGTGGTTTGGAAGGGTTTTGGGGCTCCAAAACCCCATCTATGTGTGTTTGCGGCCTAGGGCTGTTCCAGGGCCATAAACACATGGTTATGGTCCTTTTGGATGATTTTGACACGAAATTGAAGGCTAAAGATGTTAATCTAAGAGCTAGGATAGATATCTTACCAAATTAAAGTTTTTTGGATCAAAAGCTTGGAATTGTAGAGAGAGAGTAGAGAGAGGTTGAAAAAGCTTCAAATGAAGTTTTTTGAACTTTAAATATGGATTTAGTTTGAGACACAGTGGAATTCTACCCGATACTGACGTTTAACGAGGCTTTTGGTCATACCCGATTAAGTGTTTGTAACCCGACATGGTCGTAACTAAAAATTATCCAAATAAATATCGAAAGTGTTTTCACGTGTTTCTAACGTGTTTGGACACCCATTAAGTCATAATAGAAGACTCAAAATTAATGACTTAATTAAAAATATAAACGAAACAATTAGATAAAGATGAGTTTTATTGACGCAACGGGTTACAATGATGGAATAAACTTCGGGTTCTCACAAGTGACTTGGAATGGTTCCAAGCAGGAGACTGTAGCTGATTCAATGTGCGAATCAGAGTAAATAACAGTGAGCAAAGTGTCGAAGGAGGCAATATGGCTAAAGAACTTCATTGGAGACCTTAGAGTTGTACTGACCATAAATGAGCCTATGGAGACTTTATGTGATAACGAGGGTGCGGTCGCTTTAACCAAGGAACTGAGAGATCATGGTTGATCCAAGCATATCGACAAAAAATATCACTTCATTAGACATCGGGTAGAAGAAGGACTCCTCATAGTAAAGAGGGTATCGTCAGAGGAGAACCCAACAGATCCGCTTACGAAGGGACTGAGTAGGGTTAAGCACTTGCAACATGCTAGGAGTATTGGGATGAAGGACAATATTAGTTTTAGTAATTAGATAGCAATTTAGAAACTTGTAATAGATAAAATGTAATTGACAATTGATGATTAAATAAATAAGTTTTACTATTGTTTCATTTTTCATGTTTTGACTTCCTAAATAATAAGATTATTTTCACTATCCAAAGTCGATCATACTTTGGAAGTAGGTATTGAGGCAAGACTGTCATGAATTGGCTTGTAGATTGTGTAAATAGTTTAGACATAGCAAAAGGTTGTTGCAACGTTCATGAGTGCTCCTGAAATAAGATTTGAGTATTGGATTAAACCCGCACTCACATGAATCACTTCATGGAATTTATCACGAGTGATTGTGAGACGATAATATCGTATAGCCTTTAAACCGAGATATATGAGTTGTTGTTTACGAGTTTGTTGTACATTGATAATGCATAAACGTATCAGTAACTTGATGTTATAAAACGTATTGTTGTGTATAATTTAATGAGTAAATACTATAAGCATATAAGTCAAAGTTTATCTGTTCCTTTTATCCTAAGAGGATTAAAAGAGATATCTTGGGCCACTCGATGATTTTGTGTTGACTTATGTGTCGGCTCCGGTCAGGACCAAGTTGATGTGTTCAATTAAGTTCTATGTCCGACAAATCAGAAATCGGGAAACAAACTGCTGGATAATAAGTATGACTATGTTCCATGTATTTTTCCACATGATATCTTGAGAACGGAGGACTACATGATCCCTTATCTATGGGACATGTCAGAGTTCGAAAACGGATTTTAAGAGCTACGATTGCTAATCGGATTTTGAAGTCGTACTTACATTTATAGTTATTAGACTTCTCCAAGTGGGTTAAATTAGGTGTCTAAGCCCATTACTATAATTAGTATGTACTTCACCCGATAGTAGCATGGTCCTTTTGAGTTGCCTTCACTAGAGCAACTTGACTGGATTAATTATGGAGAAAGAGGTTAATTATGATTTATTAATATATTATTAGAATAGTATATTAATTGAGAAATCATATTATTTAATTAACATTAGTCAAGAATTAATTTGGAATTAATTTTGTGATCAACAGAGATTAATTAAATTAATGGGATTGATATTGTAATTATATGATAACTGAAAGTTGGGCTTGTGGACCCTTAAGAAGAGGTAGACGAATTCTATGGAAGTCCGTAAAAGAATTCGTCCAAAGGCATCTTCTGGAAGGATCTACTGGGTTGCTTAAGGCTTAAACAATCAGATTAGGTGTTTGACTGAAACCCTAACAGGTCAACTATATAAGGAACCCTTGGGTATCCTATATTCAGCCACTTGAAACCCTAAGAAAAGTTACAGTTGAAATTGTGATCCTAAGCCTCTCTCTCATATTCCTTCAATTTGCTCTTGGTGTTTGTGATCAATTAGAGGTATCAGACTTGAGATACTAAGCTCTCAAAGGTTGAAGATCTTCAACCTACAAACAAAGGTAATCATCTAACTTGTTTATTATGTCAATTTTGAAAATAGAATGTTAGATTAGGGTTATAACTTTGGATAATTTTTGTTGCATGTATAACTACAGAAAACCGAGATCCTAAGCTTTAGAGTTACATGTGCACCATAAGATTAATGTAATGCTCAAAACCCATCAGTTTTCTAGTATCGACAAGTGCATTTTTGGAATCAATGGTCTTGATTTTTGCTGATGGAAAGTTGTTTTGATCGTTAATCATTCGAATAAAATCACAGGTTTTAAATCTTTATTGATTTATTTTTGCAAATGGGTATTTTACCACGACACGTGCCAAAAATTGTTGAGCTAAAAGCAGACCTTGTTTCAGTTCATGAAGTGAATGATATGTAGAAATACTTCATCAGCAGTGGGTTTGCTTAATAGGTTGATGTGTTGTGATAATTGCATAACAGGTCAATGTGAAGATACTTCATGAAGCTGAAGATCTCGCTGGCAATTAATTATTTTTCTTATACATTACAAAATCGTTGGTTTTCACATGGTAACATTAGACGGGGATGAAATTTTTCTGATCAGACTATTGTAACAAGAAGTAGCATTATATTTCTAGTTATTAGATTATTATTACATTGTATATCCTATTAAAAGATTGAAAATAGAATGCTAGAATTGGTTGAAAGTTCAATATTGTAATTGAAAGAAATGACAAAGAAAGGTAAAATGATCATTTTTATTATTCAGCCCAACAAATGTAGAAGTTTCAACCAAACAACATTTTAAAATTTAGATCTTAAAAATAGACCCTAGTATGTGAAAACCAAACTAATTCTTATTGGTTTCATGAACTTGCTATATTTGCTAACAAAACAAACAAATTGGGCATATATATATATAAAGGTTGTAAAAATCGATCGGTGTTAGTTAGTCGGTGGACTGGGGTTAAGAGATTAATCGACTAGGCGGAGATTAATCGGGGACCATTAATTGCTAATTTAATAGATTTTAAAAAAATTAAATATGACTAATATCACATAAAAGTTCGTAAATACCATCAATATCATAACAAAATAGGTTAATATGATAAATACAATACTAATCATATCTCAAATAGTTTTTATTGAGATATAACTTCTTCAAAGTGGTAAAATTTTATGGGGTTCTATTGTTTCAGTCATTGTGTATGTAGTGATTAATCGTTAGACGCTTTCTAATAGGTCGAGTAGCGCCTAGGGATTAATCGGAGATTAATCGAAACCTAATCGTGATTTTTACAACACTGATATATATATATATATATATATATATATATATATATATATATATATATATATAGCGTTGTTGAAAACGATGCGTATACGCTTTTATGTGCAAAATCTGTTCCCCAGTACACTTGCAACTCTCAATGGCAGATATATCGTCAAACATATATGTATACAACAGATATCATTACCTGTTCAGCCAATTTACCCAAGACTTGATAATAATAATAAGACAAAATTTCACGATTGGTCCCTGTGGTTTACACAATATCGCACTTTGAGGACTTTCTAGCAAAAAGTCACGCGAATAGTCCTTAAGGTTTCATTTAATTGCGCGATTGGTCCTTGACCCTAACCCCGTCATTTTTGAGCCGTTAGTGAAGGGGTAAATTTGTCTTTTCATCTTGCAGTCACTCTAATAATCGATCATTATGCACATATACGCATGAACTCTGTAATTAAGTACAAAGATCATCTTCCTCAGCTACCCATTACCCTTTCGCATTCATCTTCTTCTCCAACAGAACACAAGGCTTTTGGATCATCTGTCGATTGAAAACGATAATGGTGTTAACATTATGGTCACTTCGTTCCAAACACACTAAAGCATCAAATTATGATTTGGAAAGGATATACCGTAAGTGACTTACTAAAGTGATCTTTGATTTTCTCGATTTGATATTATGCCCAAATTGTTGAAATTTTTTTTGTTATTCTTTATTTCAGAGGGAGTAAGCAACTATTTCACTCTGAAAATCCATCATGGTGGGATATTCACGAAAAGCCCTGGGAGAAGGTACGTAGATGGAACAATAGACTATGTTGACTTCGTAGATATTGACGTTTTCTCTGTGCAAGAGTTGGATACAATGGTTCGAGAAATAGGGTACGTAGAAGGGCAAACTTTGTATTATCATTTTCTTATTTCAGAAGTAGAGTTGGACTTTGGTCTGTTACCTCTAGGAAATGATGGGGATGTGCATGTATTGTCAAATTATGTGGAAAAAAATAACCTTTTAAGTATCTACATAGAGCATGGGCATACAAGGGTTAACAGTTATTTTTTGTCCCCCACCAAGGTTATTATTGAGGAGTTGGTTACTGATGTATCCCCTGAACTAGATAGGAACCAAAAGAAGGGAAAAGTTGTTGGGTCTTCTAGTATAAAATTAGACTACTCCCAGTCCATTGTGCCATATAGAACATTTGATGGACCTTCACAAGTGATACAGGATAGTGAGCCAGTTATGGATGATGAGCCAGTTATGACTGATGAGCCGGTTTTGAATGATGAACTAGTTATGAATGATGAACCAGATTTGAATGATGAACCAGTTATGAATGATGTACCTGTTATGAATGATGTGCCAATCATAGATGACCAATATGATGAGCCAGTTATGAATAATGATCCAGTTGTAGATGATGAATATGATTGTGAGGATAGTGCAGATGAAAGTGATTTTGATAGTCAGCATGATGCAAAAAAAACAGTGTTTGATGAGGAACCTTTGATAGATGATGTGGAGGTGAACATGATCAACTTCTGTAGTGTACTTGATGAAGACATTGACTTGGGCCAGCCTGATCCGACAAACAATAATACAGAGGAACATGAAGACATTGAAGAGGAACCTTTAGAAGTCTTAGACAATGATGTAGTTGAGTCATTTGCTAGTGAAAAAGAGCCTAGGAAGAAATTGTTAAGGTCCATTCTAAAACCAGTTGCTTGTTCATCTGGTAAGGTTCACACTAAAGCTTTTAAGATTGGTCAGACGTTCAAGGAAAAGGAAAAAATAAGAGAAGTTATTGCCAACTACTCTGTAAAAGAAAGGAGGGATCTACATTATGTAAAGAATGACAAGACAAGAGTTAGGGTAAAGTGTAGGGGTATTGTTCCTGAATTGACTGGTGACAGTAATAAAGATAGGGGCAATTTAGTACTTTCCAAGAAAACAACTTGTCCATGGGTTCTTTTTATATCTAGGGCAGATGAGAAACAACTTTGGACTGTCAAAACATACGAAGATTCTCATTCTTGTTTGCAAACAAGGACAGTGAGGGCTTGTTCATCTAAGTTTCTAGCTAACAACATATTGCATCAAGTTGAAAGTAACCCCAAGATCCCTACACGTGCTTTACAAGAGGAGTTAGTACAGAGGTATTCACTTTCAATATCAAAGATGAAAGTATTTCAGGCCAAAGCTACGGCAAAACAATATGTTTATGGTGATTATGAAAAGCAGTACGGTGTTTTGAGAGAATATGCCATGGAATTGAAGTGAAAGAATCCAGGAACAACTGTGAAGATAGATGTCGAAACTGAACCCAATGTGTCTTCTGAGACAAGGATCTTCAAACGGATATATATATGCTTAGGTCCATTGAAGGAGGGATTTAAAAAAGGTTTGAGGGATTTTCTTGGATTTGATGGTACGTTTTTGAAGGGTCCCTTTCCAGGACAAATTCTTACTGCAGTTGGGCTTGATTCGAACAATGGCATTTACCCAGTTGCATATGCCATTGTAGAGACTGAAAATATTAACTCTTGGACATGGTTTTTGGAACACTTGGGTGATGACTTAGATTTGAATTCTTCATCTAACTTCACTTTCATTTCAGATCGGCAAAAGGTACCCTCTAACTTTTTATTCACTTTTACTTTTTTTTATTATTTCATTTACTAACTTATTTTAATTGTACTCACAGGGAATCTTGGCTGCAATAGAGAAGTTATTTCCATCAGCTGAGCAAAGGTTCTGTTTAAGACATGTGTATGACAACATGAAATTGAAACACAAAGGAGATGAATTGAGGGAAGCAGTATGGTGTTGTGGAAAAGTATACAACATACCAAAATTTAATAGGGCTATGGAGAAACTGAAAAAGCTTAACCCAGAAGCACATGAGTGGTTAAGTAAAATTCCTGCAAAACACTGGGCAAGATCCTATTTCTCTGGTAAGTATCATACTCTTTTCACTAACATATTTCATAACTGATTTTAGTAATTAATTATTTGGTTTTATATATAGGAAGGGCATTGACTGATAGTTTAACAAATAACTTGTGTGAGGTATTTAACTCCAAGCTAGATGAGGCAAGGGACAAGCCTATAATCACTTGTTTGGAATATATTAGAGAATACCTCACAAAGAGAATAGTAAATGTTCATAAGGTGCTAGACAAATGCAAAGGTTCTCTAAGTACAACTGCAACAACAATCTTAGAAAACAATAAGACAGAGGCAAGTAAGATGAGGGTTTTATTTAATGGAGCTGATAAATATCAAGTACTGGTCTATGGATGGAGCAGTATGTTGTGAATTTGAAAGAGAGGAGTTGCACTTGCAGGAAATGGGACATTACAGGTATTCCATGCCAGCATGCTATTGCTGCAATGTATGATAAGATGCAGAATGGGTCAGAATGTGGAGATCCTGAGGCTTGGGTGAGCAAATGTTACTGGCTTAGTACATGGAATGCTATGTACCAACACACAATTGACCCAATAAATGGAAGGAGCATGTGGCCTAGATCTGATTGTCCAACAACCCTTCTCCCACCCAAACATCACAAACAGGTTTGTTGTCATACATGTTTTGTTTAATTTAACTTGAAACTATTTAATAAACTTGTTAATATGTAACCATATGAATTTGTTTATAGGTTGGTAGGCCAAAGAAAAAAAGGAAGAGGGCAGTTGATGAGCCAATTCAAAGTACCAAGTTAAGTAGGAAACACTTGACAGTCACTTGTAGCAAATGCCACAACAAAGGTCACAATGCTAGGACTTGCAAGGGGCAGGGAGGTCCTAGTGAAGCTGGATAGGGGGGTGGACAAAAGAAGGGAAAACATGTTGTAGCTTAGTTTGTATTTCTAAGTAATCTTTTGCTATTATGTCTAATTAAAGTTAGAACATGTTTACTAAGTTTGGTTATGGTATGTCAATCAAAACAACTACTTTTGATAGGTCTTTTGGGTATTCTATGTTTGTAACATGATATTACACTTACATGTATTATGGTTAATGGTAATGCTACTTTGGTAATTAGTTTTTTGGCTATGTTACTGCACTTTAATAATCAACATTACACTTACATGCAATCAAATTGACAATTTCCTTCCTTGCTAATATAATATCCATCACATTAAAACAAAACATCAACCTTACATTACATATTATATCTGTTACATTTTCTTGTCCCAACATTACATACAATCATAGGGAAAATCCTTCAAAAGCTATGAAAAAAATGGGACCAAAACACAGATTCCAAGTTATAGATTTCCCCCCCAAATGCTTCTTGATTTTTTACTTGAAAAGGTAACACACCATGAAAAACAACCAACTCAGACAAAGTAGCCATTTCACCATCATCAATCTTGCTTCGAGATTGTTTCTTCCATGCAACAACCCCGGAATCACAACAGTTGACCTAGGGCACATGGGAGGGTCGAACCATCCAAAAAAGCTGCATGTTCCTCCTAACCTTGAGCATGACCAAAATCGACGACCTGGGTTCAAGTCAGTCCACGATGTCACCAAAATCGCCGGCCTTCCACAGTGGCATATCACCATCTTCTTCAATTTTGGAATAGAATGTGAGTAGGGAGGGAAGAACAGAGGCAAGGAACGAGAAGTAGAAGGATACAAAGGCGGACCTTAAATTATATACTCTGATGCACAACAAGATGAAAAGACAAATTTACCCCTTCACTAACGGCTCAAAAATGACGGGGTTAGGGTCAAGGACCAATCGCGCAATTAAATGAAACCTTAAGGACTATTCGCGTGACTTTTTGCTAGAAAGTCCTCAAAGTGCGATATTGTGTAAACCACAGGGACCAATCGTGAAATTTTGTCTAATAATAAAAAAAAGAACAGCCTCTAAGTCATATATTAGTACCATTTTGTCGTTTCCGCTGACGACTCTTTCCCCTAAACATAATCAATTATTACCTTTGTAAGGGAGGAAATGCTTAAAAAATCAGTTATTTCCCCTTGTTCACAACTGACGCTTTAGTAATTACTTTAGTGGTTATATTGTGTTGCACCGACTAATATTTTATTTTGATCGGTGTACATAGACCAAATAGTGATTTACTCTGCTTTAACTAGATCTTGATTTCAATCTTATTGGCTGCCCTGTGCCCATGTAATCGTGTTATAATACTTTTTATCTCATTATTGCTCAAACCCACATGATTTTGCCTGTTAATTACTGTTGGAAAAGTAAAACCTAAGCAATGAGCAAAGGGAAAGCATAGGGATGTTAAAATTATTCTGTATTAATTCGTTAGTAGCAATTGTACACATACATATAAATAGCCAAATAAGTAAACTACACCTCTTCTTCTAACTCGTCATCTAGAAAAGCTGATTTACCATCAAACTTTTGGAGGTAATTGAATCTTTTTGCAAGAAGAGGTAACTGAAGCATAAACAATGTATCCGAAAACTTTAGGTGATTTGTGGCTTTCTACCTCATATTAATTATTAAGTTGATAATGAGGTTAATGCACCGCTTTAGGGGAATGAAGAATGCTAATGATATTTCTATTTCCCATCGTAACCTTAAAGTTTGCGAAACATTCAAAGGTTCCAAACTTATTTTTCACGAAGTACACTCAAATATAATCATCCATAAAAACAAAAATATCGACTACTATTCCAAGTTCTCCAAGAGTCGCTAACAAAATTCTAATGCATCAGCTTTTGAAAGCCTGAAAGGTCTATGTTAAGCTGCCCTCATTCATTAGTAAGTTATCTCCTTAATTGAAATGTATAAGATATGGTCATGAGTTCTCTATACCTTTTTCAGTAAGCGGCCTCTCTTGTCTAAGGAGCTGTGTGTTTTTACTTAATGTGATTAAGGGGTTAAGCACTTAAAATATGACACTTATTTACCTATCTACCCTTCTTTTTTCCTCCCAAGTCCAAACTTCTCTGACCTCTCACGCTAAATTAGAAGCATAATGAAAAAAATTAATGAATATTCTGAAAATCGTTTGTCAGAATGTAAGGGTAAAATGGTCTAGTCTCTGCAAGTTAGTTTCATAAACATTTAAAAATCAAAATAAAGTTTATAGTTTTGTGTTGACTTCAAAGTCTTTGAATGAAAGCTCGAGGCATTTACATTTGCTCTCGGGACTAAATGAATACAATTTTGTGGGTCTATTTTTTTCATTGACTTCCAAGGCCACTTTTTTTTTTTTTCTCTTTTCTTTTTTTTATAAATGCATTATATTAAATCTGCTAAATTATTGGGCTTTGATAAATTCTTCATTCTGTTTAATTAATACTTGACTTGATTGTTGGTAATGCACAAATTTAGCTATTTGAGCATTCTCATTTTGTAGGTTCTTGTTTACAACTATATGGGTTAAATGCAATATATAGCAACATGTTTTCATTAATTTGCTTATTGTAATTTCAGACTTTTATTTCTTTTGATTAGAAAATTGTACTTTGAGAAATCTACCCAATCATCGTATCCAAATATTTAGCAATTTTCATTGCTATTTTTTCGTACAATGCAATAAATTAACTCGTAACATTCTTTTAAGTAGAATGCCTTAATAAGAAAAATGTTGAAAACACAATGTTGTAGTGGAACAAATGAAAGTAAGATGTTATAATACACAAATAAAAGAAAATTACAGTGTCCTTCAGACCATCCTTAAGTAAATTTAGGCTTAAAACTATGTAACTTGTCTTTTATTGGGCTGGAATGGAAACTTCAACCTTGTTAAAGTCAAATAATCAAAGCCTTTTAATGAAAAGTCGAGGCCTAAGACATTTACATGTGATGTGTGAACTAAAGGAATACAAGTTAGTGGATATTATTCTTCTATTGACTTCCAAGGTTTCTTTCTATTTATTATATTATTAATTCATTTTTATATTGTTCACCACTTTCTTCAAACCAACTAATATGTTATGCTGTCTTGATCATTTCTCTATCACGCTTGGTTGTTTAGCTTATATATAGACTTTCATTTGAAATAAAATTAACAAACAAAAAATTGACATTTAATAAAAAATCAACATTAATTATGATAGAGAGATTACACCAAATAAGTTGAAGACATATTGACTTATCATTTCAATATATATATATATATATATATATATATATATATATATATATATATATATATATATATATATATATATATATATATATATATAATAGGACCACAAGAATACAAGTCTGTCACTGTCACTGACTTCCAAGTCTTCCATGGCATTATAGATTAACTAGTTTTTTCATTATAGCAACCGATTACTTCATCTTAACAATCCATCTTTCTACTTCAGATTTCTTTCGAATTTCTAAACTGAGTTACGGTTGATAATGGGGAATCATCTCATTTTTGTATGTGTATTATTGTTTGCAGGAGGTACATATACTTGTTTGGGCAATGAAAATACCAGTCTCATTTGCTCTGAGCAAGAGCGACTTGCTCTTCTCAAGTTGAAAGACAGTGTTGAAGATGATTCTGGAATGTTGTCATCATGGGTTGGCAATGACTGTTGCCTTTGGGAAGGAATCGACTGTGATGGTGTCACTGGAAGCGTCAAGAGCCTTCATCTCAGAGGATGTAGGGGATCTGAAGATGTGTTAGAGCTGGGCTGCTACTTAAGTGGTAATGAAGTGGACTCTTCTTTGTCAGAGTTGAGGCATCTCAAACACTTGGACTTGAGTGGGAATGATTTTCAAGGAAGTCGGATCCCAAAGTTCATTGGATACTTCAAACACCTGACCTACCTCAATCTGTCTCATGCTGGATTTGATGGTATTATTCCTCCTCACATTGGAAACCTTTCTAATCTAAATGTTCTTGATCTCCATTCAGACAGTTATGAGCCGATGGTAGACGACATGACATGGATTTCTGGTCTTTTGTCACTTGAGCATCTTGACTTGAGTTGGGTTAATCTTTGCGGAGCACAAAACACGGACATGCTGTTTTACATGATTCCTTCGTTGAAAGAGTTAAGTTTGTCAGGTTGTGGACTCTCTAATGTTGATCTTGGTCCTTTTCTTAATTTGAGTAGAATACTTCCCAACATCAAACACCTTGATCTTGGCTTTAATTCTTTCCAAGGTCCTCTCCCTGGCATTCTTCAAAACATGTCATCCCTAACATTTCTGGATCTTTCATACTTCAATCTTTCTTTAGCATGGAACTTTGGGAACTTGCTAAGCATGATCCCTTCTTTATCAGAGCTGCATTTGTCACATTGTGGGCTTCATAAGACCCATCTATCTTCCCTTGGTCTTAATCTCAGCACACTTTCTAACATCCAACACCTGGATCTAAGCCTAAATTCAGTTGAAGGCACATTTCCATCTGTTTTCACAAAGATGACTTCCCTAAGAGTCCTTGACCTCTCACAAAACATGTTGAATTCACTGCTTCCTACTATGCCAAATTATCTACATCTTGATCTTTCCGGTAACCAGTTGACCGGTTCAATTTCTACATTCCTTGGGAATCTTTCCAAACTTGACCTTTCTTTTAATCAATTGAATGGTTCAATTCCAGAATCCTTTGGAAACCTGGCAGCTTTAACATATTTAGATCTAAGCTTCAATCGGTTAACTGGCCCCATCCCATCATCTCTAGGAAGACTTGTTTCATTACAAACAGTTTCCTTACGTTCAAATCTCTTGAATAATACTATTCCAGTTTCAATTGGGCAACTTACTAAACTCCATTCTCTAGATTTTTCTAATAATTCTTTTGAAGGAGTAGTTACTGAAGCCCATTTTGCTAACCTTTCAATGTTGAAGGTCTTGGATATTTCTTCTAACACCAAGTTGACATTCAATGTTTCACGAGAGTGGATACCTCCATTCCAATTGGTATCTCTTGACCTTGGTTCTTGCACTATTGGTACTGAATTTCCGCAGTGGCTTAGAAGTCAAAGGAAGCTTAGGAGGTTAGTGTTGTCAAATGCTACAATTTCGGGAGCTCTGCCCAGATGGTTCTGGAAGATGCCCATCATTCCTGAGTTGGATCTCTCTCACAACAAACTCATCGGACCTTTGACAAACCTTCCTAATGGGGAAACCTTTCGTGGATATGCATCTATTCAGGTATTATTTCTAGAAAATAACTTTTTCAATGAATCGATTCCAAGGTCATTGTGTAGAAGGACAGATTTGAGGTATCTTGATCTTTCCAGAAATAGGTTAACCGGTAAAATTCCAAGGTGTCTTGAGAATCCGCACCTGTTGAATACCATGATACTCAGCTCAAATCAAATATCTGGTGTCATTCCAAGTTTTATAGCTCGTAATTCATTACGTCGGTTAAAACTGAATGGCAATAAACTTAGTGGTGAACTTCCTCGAGAATTGAGGAATTTACAATATTTAAAAATCTTAGATGTGGGTGATAATAAATTCTCTGGAAACATACCGGAATTTCTTGGAACAAACCTTACATATTTGGTAGTTTTGAGGTTACACAAAAATAACTTCACCGGAAGAATTCCTGTGACTTTGTGCAAAGCTTCAAATCTTCAAATTTTGGATGTTGCACACAACAACTTAAAGGGACCCATCCCTAGTTGTCTAGGAGAGTTGAATGCGATGGTTAATGAAAGCAGATCCAGGTACGCTGCAGATCCCTCTTTCGATAACGATGAGAATGTTAATCAGGTCATGAAAGGTGTTATTCTTGAATATACAAAAACTGTGTATATGGTTTATAACATGGACCTATCTAGCAATCAACTTGTTGGAGAAATACCAGTCGAGCTTACTGCACTTTCCATGTTGGTGGGTCTCAATTTGTCTAATAATCATCTCAAAGGCTATATTCCAGATAACATTGGTAGCATGATGAAGTTGGAATCTCTTGATTTATCTGGAAACGAGTTGACTGGTGTGATCCCTCCGAGCATGGCAGATTTGACCTTTTTGAGCCGTTTGAATTTGTCACACAACAACTTGTCAGGACGAATTCCAACAGGAAGCCAACTGCAGACCCTTACAGATCCATCGATATATGAAGGGAACAAAGATCTCTGTGGACCTCCATTGCTAAACAATTGCACAAATCCGGGAGAAGACCCATCAACAGCCACGAACGAGAAGAAACACAAAGCAGCTGATGAGCAGAGCAAGGTATGGTTGTTTTACATGGACATAATGAGTGGATTTGCAACAGGGTTTTGGGGTGTAATTGGACTTCTGTTCTTCAAAAAGCATTGGAGACAGAAGCTTTTCATTTTTGCTGAGGAAACCATGGAAAATATATACGTTGCGGTCGTGTTAAGAGTTGCCAAGATCAAGAGAGGAAGAGAACATGCATAGATTTTGTCTTTGTAATCAATGGTTAATTTGCTTTCCAATACTGCTAACGTGCTTTTTATACTACTACTTAGATTTTGTTTTTGTAATATGGATGTTGTTTGAAGGTGTCAATTTTGAGAATATTGCTTGGATTTTTATTTTATACAAGATCAAGTAGTTAGATTGGTTTACTATTGAATTGAATCTTTTGAATTCGAAAAAAAAAAAGAAAGGAGTTTTAACATCAAATGACCTGCTGCCGCATTTGTTTCTTTTCATCTGTGCAGCAGTAAGATTCAGGTAATTGATTTGTCATCTATCTTGGTTGCACCTTTTGTTGTGCTTCTGTATTTGTTTCTTTTCATCCCTCTAATTCCGTTTTTTTGGAGCTTAAATTTATAGTACACTTCAATATCATAATTATATGGAAGATCAATGAAGTGATCAAAATGGGAGGAGTTTGGACATCAAATGACCACCTTTTACATGTTTATTAAAAAATGACCACATATTTCGCTTAAAAAGTGATTGTGAAATAACTTTTAATCTTTTATGGACATATTCTGCAGAATAATTTTTTTTCTCATATTTTACAAAAATACTTTTTTTTTTTTTTTCAAAAATAGATTGCAAATCTATAGTCCGACCACTCACAAGACTAATTTTCAATTCCATTTTTGTGATATAAATGCATAAAAGTTTTGGGCATTTTGGTGATTAGCTTAGTTTTAAAGATATTAAAGCCAATATTATAATATTTAATTTTTTTTTTGTTTTGAACAATTGTAACTTTATATATATTAAATAATCTACTAAGTTACTAAAATGTTAAAAAAAATAATTACAACAAATTTAAAAGCCAAGCATTCCAAACTATACCGGAATTGGAAGCTCGGTTATTCAACCATGAAAAAGAATTAGTCACTACACTATTAAAAACTTGAATTTATCTTGAGCTGTAAATCCCCAAAAGTGAGTAGTTACGTGGTCGTCAAATAAACCAACATGAAATTGGGACAATCACTTCCGGTTGACGTTTCTTGTCAGTAGAGGTTTTGGTCATCAATCCATGATAAGTGTTCATTGATCGAAGGTACTACAGGTAACACCATTTTGCAATAGGATTCCAAACATCAACGGCTACCTCATATAGAAAAAAAGATATTGTGCAGTTTGTACACCACGAGAACACAACACAACGGAGCACACCATGGATGAAAGCTCCAAACCTTTCGTAGATAGGTTAAATCGTGTTGGTAACCGATCCAAAAAAACTCGCCAAATAAAAGTTTTAATTCTCCTTGGCACCACATGCACCATTAAGTATGGACACCACCATCCACCGTAGTAAGACTAGCATCTCCCTACAATGACAAAAATTCAGATAAGAAGCAGAATCTCAATGCTCAAGCCCCCCCCCCCCCCCCCCCCCACCCAAAACACAGACACACATGGCTCCCCCACTTTAACATTTGTTTTTTGGTATTGCTATTGGGATTTATCAATTCTAATTTGGAGAGTTTTAGTGAATTTTGACCGACAATGACGTGGTGATGGAGCTCACCATGACACAGTCCCGCCATCCGAATGAGCTGTATGTTTTAAATGACCACAGCGTAGTCATGTATTGGCTACACCATGGTGATGGTTGGGTGCAAAACCCTAGATCTCAAGTCTTAGGCCATATTTAGGAAACCTTATGATTAGGTTTTGCTCTCAACTCCAACCTCCATCCCTTTGGAGTTCTAGAAATAAGGGTTAAGAGCTTAATGAATTAAGCTAAAACAGAACGTTACCACGACGTGGTGCTATTTTGGAGTCTAGCTACCACGACGTGGCCATGGTGTTGGCCACGATGTCGTGGCTCAATTGTTAACCTTGGCCATTAACTGTTGACTCTTTTACTAAGTTTGACTTAAAGTCAAACTTTAGTGTTCAGGTCTTAGATTGAGAATTTACCCATTATGTAATGTCTAGGTGGCCGTTGTACCGATTGTTACGTGTGTTGAGCTATAGGGATTTCTGCTATCGACTGTGAGGTGAGTTTTCTCACTATACTTTGTACTAAAATATAGATCCTTTGTATGTTAGGATGTTGGTATGTTGTAGTGATCTGTTAGACATGTAGATTTGTTAATAATTGTTTGTGACTATTTGTTTGTTTATTGTCTATTAATTGTATATAGGTTGAGGGCAGTCTAGCTATGTGTTGAATACTCAGGCGGTCCAAATGATATTGTAGGCCCAAAGGGAGCGGTCCAACTTTATGTTATAGGATTAGGGGGCGGTCCAACTTTATGTTGAAGGCCTATGTAGCAATCCATCCTTGTGTTGTACGCCTTGTGTGTATGCATCATATGTGCATTATTTTGTGGGTTATTTTTAAGGAACTCACTAAGGTTTGGCTTATAATTATCGATTTAAATGTTCATGTACTTTTAAGGATCGGCGAAAGGAAATGGCGTGACTATAAACATTATACATGATTTTATGGCAAATTGGGAAACAATGATTTTAATGATGTTTGGTTTATGAAAATGACTGTTAACTCTTTTTAAAATTGAAAAATTTTACCATGATTTTTGAGATGTTACAAGTATGTATTAGAGCCTTGGTTGAACGAGTTGGATGAACACTCATGTGATTCCAAACTCAAACCAAGGATCTGTAAAATTTTACAACCATTTTTTACAAGTATAACTTAAAAATGGAGAAGAAGGATGCAATGTGTACAGTCAGTCGGAGCTCAATGTAGAGTAATTCCCTAATATATGTACACTTGTTATATGAATACTTGTTGATTTGTGAATTGCAAGAACTTTAGGGAGTGGTTGATGCAATATTAGGATTTCTTATATGTGTTGTTGCCTAGAGAACCTGAAGGTCATATTTTCACTGAACATGTAGAGTATAAGATGTTGTGAAGATATTCTCTATCAAAGTCTTTAGATCTTAATGTCGAAGTGCGTCTTGTTGTTTATATCAAAGGTTACGTACCTTCGATATATCTATATATTTTAGAGAGCATATAGGCTATAACACTTTCAATGTCGAAGTGTCTCTATATTTTTTGTGTCTGTTGAGAGTATTATATATTGTACTGTACTCTTGGTTAAGGGCAACCCTTTTCCAGAACTTTCTTTGTACTTTGTAACTATTGGCGTATTTAGGTCACAAATCAATTGTACGTGTGGATCTATGTCTTTTTCACATCTAATAGTCACATACTTATGAAAAACATAAACTAAACCCTATGAATCGAACTTCATGGTTAAGAACACATACCTTTTGTTGATTCTAATCAAGCTAATAAAAATCTTCTTGTCTCCTTGGAAAAACTAGTTCCAATAGTATGTGTGCCTCTAATGTTTCACACCTACAACACAAGAAAACCTAAGATTGAGAGGAGAGAGGGAATTGAAAGTAAATTTTCGGATTTCACTCTTGAAAAGTCTAGCCACGAATTTTGGTACTCCAAGGGTCCGATTTATAATTTAGGTAACTTGTAGATGAATCTAGATTTGAATAATTAAATACTACATTTTAACTGTATTCAAATCCTTTCCTTATCTACTATCAGGAGGATTGCCTCTTTTATTAGTTACGAGGGCAACCCCAAAAAGGACTTCATTTTTATTCTTCAACATTATACCAATTTAGTTAGGACCTTAGACACCTTAATCCAGCAGTCTCCTACTTGGATAAGTCACTAACTATAATTGCATGTACAACTCCAAATAACCAGTAAAGTCTGTTTTCCAAAGATACTATCAAATTCTGATTAGACGTTGGTCCTAAGATAAGTAATCAGCTATCCCTTTGTTCTTCATGATATCATATGAATAGAGTCTTAGATTAAATGATCGACATCATGCTCATTTATTTGTTTCTTCGGCCTACAATTTTAATGATTAAATTTAGACTACAAAATCAATCACCTCAATTTAGTCCGGACTAGGTGTCTGTTTTTCAAAGATCAACTCAAATCACCGAGGTGACTAACGATATCGCTTTTCATGATAAGGAAAAAGCAAAAATTAAATATGATGATATAATCATACATTTTTACTCACCAAATCATGCATGAAATTACACTTTATAACACCTAGTTATGAGATGCGTTCGAGTAAACCAATGCACAATTGATTTGCAACATATAACTTATACATCTTTGTTTGAAGAATAGATGATATTATTGTCTTCGAATTACTCATGATTAAATCCATGAAGTAATCTCTAAGCACGGGTTTAAGCAATACTCAAAATCCCTATTTCTATGTACTCATGAATTTTGCAGTAATCCCTATGCTATGTCCAATCTCTATGGAAAATCTACAAACGATTCATGATAGTCTTAAATCAATACCTATTCCTAAAGTATGACTCATTGTGATATTTCAAATAAGTTAATATTGTAGAGGTAAACCATGTAAAGTGAAACACAATAATAAATTAATTAACTATGGTATCACAGCCCTTGAATATAAATAATTCCCTATTATTTAATCACCATAAAAATTATGAATTTATTCATTGTACATTGTTTCCTATAATCTACTAACCACTTGAATTAAATAACATCAGTCATGCCCTGTTATAAACATTCATACTATGCGTCTCCATGGTCCCTCCTTTGCGAACAGATCAACTGGACTTTACTCTAATGATACTTATTTCATAATTCCAAATTCTTATCGTTATCTAAGATGTAGTGCAGTTTCATCCTTTCATGCATTGACCTTCTGTGTTGTCGAGGTTCTAAAGTCAAAGAGACCAAGCCTTCTATATTATAGAATATTCCACTAAAACTTGTTACTCAGAACAATTCCATGGCTATGAAGTCTCAAATTCAAGGTACAATCCTTGGAAACTTCTCTTACATTAAAGTTTGCAGCTCACATGTAGATTTTAAAAACATCTCCCATTATGGAAACATCTCCATATTCCCATATGACCATCAATTCTGACCAAGAGTCATCTCAATCCAAAAAGTTTCACTATGGTTCGTCCCTAACAACACCATACTTCCAACTGTCCACAAGCAAGCAATCTTTGGTAAAACCTCAGAATGTTCTTGATAGTTGTTTAACAACTTTAGTCAAAAAGTTCTAATCATTTTCTCACAATGCTCAAGGCATTTAAAAATTAGAATGGGTAAATATTATAGCATATATGATTGATTCTATATTCGAAGCATAAAGGAATCGAATCATTATTACCTGTACAAATATTTAATATATGTTCAATTTCTTGCTAAAATATTTCCATATATGGAATCACCTATGTTGAACCATTTCAACTTGATATTCATATATGTCTTTTCCTAAGTTCTATCAAATTATACGATCTAAACCTTTAGATTCAAAAGGAAGTATGAGTGCCCTCTCCCTTAAGTCTATCGTAATAAAACAGATCTTGAACTTTGCAATTTGGAAACTATAGACATTTTTTTCTACGTATAGTATTGTCATCATGCAATACCAGCTTACCATTTATGCTCCCACTAGCTTTGACATGTATTTAGAAATTAATTGTACTTCCCGAAACCAATACCCTTTGGCTTTCTTATAGAAGTGCAGATTTCTATTTTGCGATGCTTCATCAAGTCTCTAATTAGACTTCTCAAGCTTATGAACTTTATCTAGATAGTGTATGTGTTCAAAGCCTTCAAGGTATAATAAACATATCTCTTGAAAGTTTAAACAATTCCTTACCAATCCTCACAATTCGAAATATGAAGATGGATGCCATAATCATATTGTGAATGAGAGAATGCAATTAATACAACCAATATCCACTTTGATCTTTATCAGATTTTAGAATATATCAGTGGAAATATTTCCTCATAACCATATTCATGAATTAGAGCGAAACCTTTTGCCACTTATATTTGAAGGTGAATACATTCCCATCCATATGGATCTTTGAATTTCAACCTACACTCAAAAGACAAGGTTTAGGACAAACCAAACTCAAACTTAGTTTGCCTTCATGGACTAAACTTTGTTATTCTAAAGTTTTTGCCTTCTGCCAGCTCAAAGCCTACCAGTGCTTCTGCTGCATTAGCAACTTTCCTGTACTGATCAATGTACCTTCACTAACCATCATGCTTTGCTTTTTGACTTAAATAAAATATAGAACTCATAAGTTTTTCTAAATTAACTGGGAGTGCATAAAAACAAGAACGTACCAATTAAAACACAATAGGTTTTTAACCTCAGGTCACATGCTAGTGATAACTAAAGGTTTATTGTAGGTGTAAGGTCCCTAAAACTGAGGATCCAAACCAGTGATCAAACAAATAGCAATCAAACACAATAAGAATGAAGTAGAAGAAGAATTAAGCCAAACATGCACACATTTATATCATAAAAACATCAAATACACCTTAGTTACACACACTCTGACCGTAAACTATAAGACACATCACTCTGGTTCGTCAACAACCCTGACAGACTCTGACAAACCCTATATATAGGGGATAGATAATCGTAAACACTGCAAACATCAACAAAACATGACCATAAACCCATTAAGACCTATACATATGATTTCCTAGACCAAACAACAAAAATAAGACCTTTCAATCTCCCCCTTGATTTGAGGCTAGCATTGATTCAGTCTTTTTCAATGATAACCACATCTGACCCCCCTTGGCACTGAACCAAATCTCCTTTTGAATAATCTATGTAACCATGGCAGTGTATTCTTTAGCTACATTCTCAAAAATCTCTTCAGCTACCTTGATTTGATGTTGAGCCAGATGGTGAATATCCCACCTTCCAAATTGAAGAAGATCTCTCTTATCAAACAAGCGAAAGCAACCATCTGTAAATTTCATGACAACAGAAGTTGTGGATTCATCATAAACCCAGTAGAGCATATTTCTCAGAGAACCATTGCAAACATTGTGCAACACTAGAATATGTCTCACATGGTTGGTAGGTGGCCATAACACCGTCTTGAAAGGCTCATTAGTCCTTGGATCCTGTATGTGACGGTGTGCTTTGATGATAGACTCATCAGTCTTCATATCAGTAAACCCTTTCTGTACTTGATTCTCCAGGAAAAGCTTGAAATGAGTTGCTCGTGGATCATTGGATGGATTAGCGAAGGGAGCATTAGCAGGTTCAGAGAGATCAACTGTGACAAACCAAAATTTCTATTCTGAACAATCATTCACTTCAATAGAAATCAGAACTGTTCCTGCTATATGTTAAGCATTTTGGAGTCAGTCTAAGTGTGTTAAAGTTGAGTACTTCAATGAATACCAGGAGAGAGGATGCCCTAGGTTCATGGTGCATCATTTTCGCAAAACTCCAAGAGTTAGGAGTTTTCAGCCCAAATGGTGTTTGGACCGAAACCCCATGAGTATATATATGACACTTCGCCATATTTTTCACTTTTTCACTCTTTCAATAATAAGAACCGAAATCCCCTCAAGTATCATCCGATTTTTCCTTCTAGATCTTTAAAATCTAAGTGTTTCTTACCCTATCTAGTTGATTCCTTCGATATTCAAGTGTTTTTACATGATTTCATCCATGAAATCATTCCATTTATGGAGATCTTCAAGTGTTTTTAGTTACACCAAGAACACCAAGAGCACACTAGTGTTTTGGGCCGAAAACACACTTCTTTGCTTCCATATTGTAAGTATCTATCTCCTATGCTTGTTATCTAGTAAGGATACTTAATTTAGAGCCTTGAAAACATCCATTTATCCAAGAACAAAGGTGTTTTCGGTCTAGTGCATCTCCTTAGACCGAAAACCCTTTATGAAAGGTGCAAAATGACTTTAAGCCTTTCTTAATGCTTAGTATTGAGCCTAGAACACTTCTTTGCTTGTTGAAAGCCCTTGGAAATCGCCTTATGCATCAAAGATCAAGAGTTTTCGGTCAACCTTTTGGACTGAGAACCATATCGACCGAAAGCTATATGGACCGAAAACCACAAGAAACATATCACTTTGACTGAAAACTCCTTTAAGTGGTTATGCAACCCTTGTTACTTCTAGCACTTGAATCAAAGTGTTTTTCAATGTACTAGGGTGTTTTAACATGATTAATTAGTTGTTAAATGACTAATTAGATACATATATGTTTTACTATGTTAACTAGGATCAGTGTGTGTGTTTATTTCCTCCCGGGACACTTAGCATCCTTTACCGATCCTACTATCGCATCACTCATTTCAGGTGAGTTCATACCCCGTTAAACAACTTTTTTAAATTCTCTTGCACGCTTTTAAATACTTTTATGGGGGGGGGGGGGGAATACAAGTTGAATATCATAGTTATTATATCAATCACATGTGATTAATAACTACCAAAAAGATGGATTTACTATACTTTTGAAACGTTTTATCAAACAAACTACTTTTAAATAGTTTTATAAACTGAAATCAAGTCATGGTGATATTATTGTTTCAAACCTTTTAAATGTATTACAAAACCTCTTTGTTCACTTAAGTATTCATAGAAATCATGTCTATACATTTACGAAGTAAGGCTATATATATGTATTTGATAGGAAGGTTGTGACTGCAGCTCTAACACCTTGTATAGCAAAGGTGGATAAACATACATGGACATTTCAAACTACATTGCTAGCAAACTATAATAGGTATAGTTTGTGAAACACTACCTACTATTCCGAGTAGAAATGGAACATACAAGAGTCAGTTCATTCCTGAGTCCATACAACTGTAGTACATACTATAAGAAGGAATACTATTACATACTATAGGAAGAGATATGATTACATACTATATGATGAGATACTATTATATATTATATGAGTAGATACTGTTATATAAGTACGGGACTAACCATTCTACACCCAGCTGTTAGCTACAGAGGGAAAATGCATATTGACAGATGTCTGCGGTTAATACTATTCGGTAAGATACTCCGCCATGTTTATCCTAATACCAAAGGATAATAGTTACTTGATTATATAATGTTTCCCTTTTACTTTTATTTTGTGACATGCTCACATAAACGATGAAGTAGACTATAATTTGATAATAATAGTTACACATGGGAAAATTACACACTTTTATGGGAAACAAACATACAAAGCAGTCGGGTCTTGGTAAAAGACTACTTTTTACACTAGTAGGAAATATAGAATTTTCTAGGATCTTCACACTTACACGAACTGTTTCATCAAACATTTACAAGTCTGTTCCTTGTGGTTTTACAAATCAAAGACATTAAAATACTTATGAATTCACCATCTTTATTGCTGATACTCTCTTTCAAAATAACTTGTATTCTCAGGTCATCAGTAGACAAGTACCGGTGACAGGTTTTTGAGAAGCCGAGGCATAGACAAGACTCGTCTTTTATCATTCATTTTTGGTGTCTATTACATTACAAAGAACACACATGTATTATAAATATATTTAATGCAATGGATGATGTTTTTTTACTTATTTACTATTATTGTGTTGTGATACTATACATGACGTCCTCCGCCCCAAAACGTTTCCGCCGTTCTCGGTTTGAGGTGAGACAGATTGGCATCAGAGCATTGTTTATAGTGATTTGAGTATGTCAACCCATAAAATATATACTAACTATAAATGCAATGGGATTAAAACACTCTAACCAAGAGTTTATACTTTTAAATAATAAAATATTTAACTAAGTGTAGAAGCCTACATTCATACTAAAACCAGTGTCACAATGACGAATACAAAAGTATTCCAATTATTGAATATCACAAGTAAGCTCGGGGATGTATGGTCATACCTAGGAATGGCATATCCTGTGTAACAAACCGTTATTTCAAACTTATGTAATAGTGTAGGTCAAATTGTACTTCTTTTTAATTAAATAAAGAGAAATTTTGGCATACTATGTATATTTACATAATTGACCCTCAAAAATAAATTATTAAATAATCTTAATTGGGTTAAACCAAGTGATAGAGATTGTAATAAGGTTTCAAAAAATATAAAGAACACTAAAATCCGAGTTATAACGAAGAAGTTATGACCAATCGAAAATCCGCGACAAAACCGGCAAAACACTATTCAGTGTAAAAACTAAATTTTTGATAAAAGGCTTTCTAGCCTTAACAATCTAAATGAAAGTTATAGTTTATGTTAAATCGAGAACTTTCATAAGAAGAACGCTAAAATCTGACTTCGTATGAGGAAGTTATGATTTTTCGAAGTTTCAGTATAGCAGTGTATAGCTAAAAACTCGAAATAAAGATCGAGTGGTTTTTACCCGACACAACCTAAACGAGAATTGAAGGTCTCGTCATTAGTAGTACAGCGATAAAAAGACAGACAAAAACGGACGTCGTATGAAAAAGTTATGAATTTATAACGGATTCACGTCCCAGTCTGTTTAAAATAATAATATAAAATATAAATTCAAAATTAGCCGACGAAGTCTAAGTGAAAGTCGTAGAGTATAATTTTAGCTACGCGTGCATATAAAGAACATCAAAAACGGACGTCGTATGAAAAAGTTATGACTTTATAACGGATTCACGTCCCGATCTGTTTAAAATAATAATATAAAAAATAAAATCAAAATTAGCCAACGAAGTCTAAACTAAAGTCATAGAGTATAATTTTATCTACGTGTGCATATAAAGAACGTCAAAAACGGAGTTCGTATGCAAAAGTTATGAATTTTACAAGTTTTGGCAAAAAAATAAAGAAAAATAGAAAAAAACCGGGAAAAATCGCATGAACAGTGACTGCCACGTCACCCCTCGCATGCGAGCCTCCACGTGTCAGCTACTGAGTGGACCGATGTATCGCGTGTCATCTCCTAATTCGGCCACCTCTGCGGTCCAATCCCACTCGGACAGCCTCGCAAGGAGACACACCGGGGATGCTCCTTGCACACGCCTCGCACCACCCTCGGACACCCCTTTGCACGTGTCGCCTTTCCATTGGACCAACGGTTGGTCCAATCTGAGCCAGCCAACAGCGAGTCTCCGGTCCGAAGAACAGTCCTCGCCTCGCGATGTGTCAGCCTCGCATAGCCTCGCACCAGCTTCGGATCCGAGCCTTCGGGCTATATATAGGGTGCGAGGGTTTCCTAAATTTTAACACTTTTCACCCCTAATTTTATTCTCTTTCACTTTTTCCACACCCTTAAACTTATATACAACCCTTAAAGCCCCGGTATCAAGACTCGAGCCCGAAGTAAGCCGTGAAGCCCCGAAATTCTCGAGAATTCATCCTCTCTCCTGTCGAAACTCTGCCCGATTTGAGCCGGTTTGTCAACAAATAAACTCCTTTTCGTGAAACAAAACCCTGTCCGAATTACCACCTATCAAGTGAGTTCATACCCCCGTATTTTCATAATTTATACTGTTTTAAGGGGGGGGGGGGGGGGAATACAAGTATAACACAACAACTTTGTGTTATAAATAAATGATTTCAAATCACGATAAAATGATTTTAAAGCATCGAAAATACTTCAAATTTTGAACTCTTTTATAAACTTATATTTTTCCCAAATATGCATATTTGTATATATAATTTAATATAAATAAGATTTAAATGGCTTAGGACTAATAATTGATTCTAGGTCCTTTTCCTTGTCTGGATGTGGACTTATAGTACCAGTTATTTGTTCGAAGGTCGTTCCAATTTTACTTATATATAAAATTGTATATGTATATAAAATTAAAAGTTATTTCATCAGTTAATCACCCTTTGTAACATGTTGAGCAAAGGATTACATGCAAAAATAGTTATTTACAAATTCATAAAGTACATATAAATTATAATAGGTATAATTTATGATACATAGAGCGATAATTCATATGAATACACTGTTTTACATGCAACAAGGGTTTTAATTCAAAATAAATCAAGGGTTTACACTTATCAAATACATGTTCGGGATACTAAGTCAAGAACATGCTATGAATCCAAGACTTCTAATAACTATTTAGGTTAAATAACAACATTGAAACAGATCTAGAATCATACCTTTGAATTCCTTGTTGACCTTGTTGTCTTGGAGCTTCTAGAGTCACAATTGTCACTCCTCTAATGGCTTACAAACACCAAAAGCAAAGAGGATGATTTAGGAGAGAGGAGAGGGGATGGAATTCGACCAGAGGTTCTCTACTTTAGTTGAAGTGTCGAATTCCCTCAGCCATAGGGTCTATTTATACTTGTAGACTCCTTAAGGGTTACAGTTTAAACCCTATTGGATAATCTTCTCTTAAAGCTATCCAAATCCATTCCTAGATAACACCATGGACGATTTGAGCTATCCTTTAGCTACTAGAATTCGTCCAATCCATATCTATATGGATTTACATTCTCAAGTTTAACTATCAAACAATTGACAGTTTATACCCTCTTATTTAATTAATCTCTTTAAGTCACCAAATTAATTCCAATTAATTCTATGACTTATATTAATCAAATAACAATATATTATTCTTTATATTATTCTCATAATATACTAATAATATTAACTCTCTCTTAATAAATCATCCTATCAAGTTGCTATGGTGAAGGCAAGCCAAAACGACCATGCACAATCGGGTCAAATACTTGCCTAATATAGTTGTAGCCTTAAACACTATTCCAACAGTCTCTCACTTGGATAAGTCTAGTAACTATATGCACAAGTACAATTCGGTTTGCAATCGTAGCTCACAAAGACGTTGTCAAACTCTGATCTAATCAATGTTGTCCTTTAAATAAGGGATCTTACAGTCCTCTGTTAGATATCATGCTGACAATCCTATGGAATGGTTAGTCAAGCATTTAGGTTTCTCGATCTCTGATTTATTCGACATAGAACTTAATCGAACACATCAACTCAGTTCTGACCAGGCCCGGCACATAAGTCAAATCAAATCATCGAGCGGCCGAGATATCGCTTTTACTGATGCGTTTCCGCAATATCAATGTACAATCAATTAACAAATAACAAACCATATATCTAGGTTTTAAGACTATATGATATTATCGTCTTGCGATCACCCTTTTATATCTTATTCTATAAGGTGATTCCAGCAAGCGCGGGTTTGTTCCAATGCTCAAAACCAGTTCATAAGCACTCATGAACGTTGCAGCAACCCTTTGCTATGTCTAACACCATTTAGACAATCTACACACCAATTCATGACAATCTTCATTCATATCTACTTCCAACATATGAACGATTGTGGACAATTTGAATAATTCGATTATTCCTAATAAACTCAATTATTCTGGAAGTCAAAAGATGCAAAGTGAAACAATAGTTAAACAATTAACATAAGATAGTAACATTACTCATAAATAAAACTCCTTTATTTAATCATCAAATGTTAATTACATTTATCTATTACACGTTTCTAATACTATCTAATGTATGCTAATATCATCCTTCAGCCCAATACTCCTAGCATGCTGCAAGTGCTTAACCCTACTCAGTCCCTTCGTAAGTGGATCTGCTGGGTTATCTTCTGATGATATCCTCTTCACTACGAGTTGTCCTTCTTCTACACGATGTCTAATGAAGTGGTATTTTCTGTCGATATGTCGTGATCTACCATGATCCCTCGGTTCCTTGGTCAAGGCAACCGCTCCTTCGTTATCATAGAAAATCTCCATGGGCTCCTTTATGGCGGGTACAACTCCAAGATCACCGATGAAGTTCTTTAGCCATATTGCCTCCTTCGACGCTTCGGTCGTTGCAATGTACTCTGATTCGCACGTTGAATCAGCTATGGTTTCCTGCTTGGAACTCTTCCAAGTCACTGCTCCACCATTTAGGGTAAAGACCCAGCCCGACTGTGAACGGTAGTTGTCCCTGTCAGTCTGAAAACTGGCATCACTATACCCTTGCACCTTTAAGTCATCACTCCCTCCGAGGACTAAGAACCATTCCTTCGTCCTCCGAAGGTACTTAAGGATATTCTTCACTGCAATCCAATGTGCTCTGCCAGGATTCCCTTGATATCTACTAACCATGCTCAAAGTGAAGGCTACATTAGGGCGAGTACAAGTCATAGCGTACATGATTGAGCCAACTGCGGAAGCGTATGGTACTCGGCTCATTTCTGCTATTTCAGCTTCAGTACTCGGACTTTGAGTCTTACTCAACTTGGCATTACTTTGTATCGGTAATTCTCCCTTCTTCGAGTTCTCCATACTAAAACGTTTTAGTACCTTCTCTACGTAAGTGTTCTGACTAAGTCCTATTAGTCTCTTACTTCTCTCTCTTACTATCCTTATTCCCAAAATATAGGAAGCCTCTCCGAGGTCCTTCATAGCGAAGCACTTCCTGAGCCAGGACTTAACCTCCTGCAGAGTCGGGACGTCGTTTCCTATGAGTAATATGTCATCGACATATAGAACGAGAAATCTTACTATACTCCCACTGGCTTTGACATATACACATGATTCGTCTTCGCTTTGTACAAATCCAAACTCTTTGACTTTCTCATCGAAGCAAAGATTCCATCTGCGAGATGCTTGCTTAAGTCCATAAATGGACTTCTCAAGCTTACACACTCTATTCGGATGCTTCGGATCCACAAACCCCTCTGGCTGAGCCATGTAAACATCCTCAGCCAACTTTCCGTTAAGAAAGGCGGTCTTGACATCCATTTGCCAAATCTCATAATCATGAAATGCGGCAATAGCTAGCATCACTGTAATAGATTTTATTTTCGCAACTGGTGAGAAGGTCTCATCATAGTCAACTCCGGGAGTTTGAGTAAAGCCCTTCGCAACCAATCGTGCCTTATACGTGTGTACTTTTGCATCCACGTCGGTCTTCTTCTTGAAGATCCATTTGCACCCAATGGTCTTACGTCCGGATACATTATCAACCAAATTCCAAACTTGGTTATCATACATGGATTGGATCTCGCTATCTATTGCCTCTTTCCATTTCGCGGACTCCGGGCCTGCCATGGCTTCCTTATAGCTATTAGGTTCATCAAGGTTTATTAGTGTACTATCACTAATATACGTGTCCCCTTCGGTAGTAATATGAAAACCATATAACTGGGGTTGAAACCTAACTCTTTCGGAACGTCTAAGAGGTAACGATACGTCAATCGGTTCAACCGGAGTTTCCTCCTCGGGTTGAGTGCCAGCGGTAGAGGTTCCTTCATCTATCGACTCTTGAATCTCTTCAAGTTCGATTTGCCTCCCACTGTCTCCTTGGCTTATGAGTTCTCGCTCTCGGAAAACTCCTCTCCTTGCAACGAAGACAACGTTGTCCTTCGGTCTATAGAAGAGATATCCAAAGGATTTCTGCGGGTAGCCGATGAAAATACATCGCTCACTTCGAGGTTCGAGCTTGTCATGAGTGTATCGTCTTACGAAAGCTTCACAACCCCAAACCTTGATATGTGCCAACGAGGGAGCTTTCCCAGTCCACATCTCGTGAGGTGTTTTGGCAACCTTCTTAGTAGGGACTCGGTTAAGGATATGGGCGGCAGTCTCTAAGGCATACCCCCAAAAAGAGATTGATAGTGAAGCACGACTCATCATAGAGCGAACCATGTCCAATAAGGTTCAATTACGCTTTTCTGCCACACCATTCAACTGCGGTGTCCTAGGAGGCGTCAATTGCGAAACTATTCCACACTCCTTGAGATAATCGTGGAATTCAAGACTTAGGTACTTTCCTCCTCGATCGGATCGAAGCATCTTGATCTTCCTACCCAATTGATTCTCCACTTCATTCTTAAACTCTTTGAACTTTTCAAAAGTTTCTGACTTTTGCTTGATTAAATAGATATACCCATATCTACTATAGTCATCGGTAAAAGTCACGTAGAAGCGGTTTGCATCCTTCGTGGTTCATGTAAACGGTCCACATACATCGGTATGTATTAGATCCAATAGACCCTCACCCCTTTCGCAAGAACCAGCGAAGGGTGACTTAGTCATCTTTCCAAGCAAACAAGACTCGCGTGTGTCATCTTCCCTAAGGTCGAATGACTCCAACACTCCATCCTTTTGGAGTTGGGCTATGCATTTCTTGTTGACATGTCCAAGACGACAATGCCACAAGGATGCTTTATCCATACTATTGGAAGAATCTATATTCAAAACATCATTTCATAAGTTATCAACAATCATAAAAGTTTCATAAATTCCATTACATGGTATAGCTTCAAAGTAAAAGACACCATTTAGATAAGCTAAAATAGAACCATTCTCATTATTAAAAGAAAATCTAAAACCTTGTCTAAACAAACCATGAAATGAAATGATGTTTCTAGCCATTTTTGGCGAATAACAACAATTGTTCAAATCTAAACACAAATTATTCCTAAGCGCTAAAGAATACACTCCAATCTTGGTCACAGGCGACGATCTTCTGTTCCCCATGATTAGATTTAT
Source organism: Lactuca sativa (assembly GCF_002870075.4). NCBI lineage: Eukaryota > Viridiplantae > Streptophyta > Magnoliopsida > Asterales > Asteraceae > Lactuca > Lactuca sativa. The sequence goes on along the minus strand of NC_056630.2, from coordinate 301,826,895 downwards.
TCTTCCTTGCTCCACATCCCTACTTCTTCTTAGTCCCTGCACATTAGAACAAATGTGATAACCGCAACCGGTATCAAGAACCCAAGAAATAGCATGATTAGAATCGTTAGATTTAATTGTGTATATACCTGCGAAAGATGGCTTGATCTTTCCTTCCTTGATTGCTTGCAGGTACTCTGGGCAGCTTCTCTTCCAATGTCCTATCTTGTGGTAGTGGTGGCACTCTGCCTCCTTCGGGTTAGGGCAAGGCTTAGCGGGATCAACTTTGGTCCCACTAGAAGAGGCACCATCTCGGGCTTTAACCTTGCAATACTTCTTAGACGAAGGCTTCCTCTTCTTTCCCTTTCCTTAACCAATAGCCATGATAGGAGCAGCAGGTGGATTGGGAGTTGGCGCAACAGACTTGTCTTTGAAGTTGCTCTCAGCGACCCTCAAGAGACCTTGGAGTTTGCTTAGGGTGACCTCTTCTTTGTTCATGTGGTAGGTCATCCTAAATTGATTGTACATCGGAGGCAAAGAGTGAAGCACCATGTCGATCGCCAAGTCTTCCCCAAAGTCAACATTTAACTTGCGAAGGCGGTCGACATACCTTTGCATCTTTTGCAAGTGCACGGTAAGAGATTCTCCATGACCCATCTTAGCGGAAATCATGTTAGTGAAAATCTCATAACGCTCTTGTCTCGCATTCTGGTGGTATCTCTCCAATAAGTCTTGATGCATTTCATACGGGTACATGTCCTCGTAGGACTTTTGGAATTCGGAGTTCATGGTGGATATCATGATGCAATGTACTTTCGTTGCATCTCGCTCATGAGTTTCAAAGGCGGTGATTTCAGCCGGAGTAGCAATTTCAGGGTTGATCTTTTCGAGCTTCTCATCGAGGACATACTCCTTATCCTCATAGCGAGCAATGGTGCGAATGTATGTTATCCATTCGCTAAAGTTCGTTCCATCGAAGGTGACCTTTTGGCAAAGGCTCATCAATGTGAAAGAACTAGCAGCAACGTTGTTTGCGTTTGACATCTACAAAAGGAAGAAAGGACAAAGATAGATTAGAATAAGAATCCCTAATTATCACCCAATAAGAAAATTAGGGCTAGGATCCAACAATAACATTTACATATTAGAAAAGGGATGCCGTAATCTAACATGTAAATAAAGTGAAGGTAAGTGAATGACGATTCACTAATTCTCCACCATAAAACCTAACTTTAAGCCTAAATGTATTGAGAATTCCTAGGTTTGGATGAGATTCATTGAAACTTTTCAATGGCATGTTTAAATCTCGATATGCCCCTCTTGTTTGTGACTGGGATACCGAGGATCACAAAGCGGGTGTGAATTACCATGCAAATTTACATGGTGCCTTCATTGTAACGATCACCTATTCGATGTGCCGGTAAACCACACACGCTCCATCGAACTATGATAAACAATGAATCACCCTTTGCCACCTTTTCTTAGAACCAATTAGTGTGCCGGTAAACCACACACGCTCCACTAACTTCTTAGCAAGGGTGCAAAGTGTAATTTCATGGGATTGCATCAATTCACTTTTCCTAAAGTAACTAAGATTGGGAAATTTTAAAAATGTGTAGTTACTTTGTATTACTTATTATACTTTTAATGAGAGGATGAGGTTGCCCTATCCTACCCGTTCGGCTAACGACCCTCCACCAATCAAGCAAGCGGTGGGTGTGAGTGTACACCCATTAAGCGCCATTTTATAGGCCGCCAACTTATACCCACCTTATAGACCGGCTTCGTGAATGAGGCCTACTAACGGTAAGACTAGCATTTTAGTCAGACATATATATATTATTCTTGTAATATTATATTAGTATAGGGTTGTATTTTAAACATTTTAAAATCTAGGGTTTGAAAATTAAGTTGTCTAAATTAAAAATTTTAATCACAAAATATAAATTTCAAAACTTGAGGACAAGTTTTAAACATTTAAAACATGGAGGATCAAATAACAAATAATTCCAATTAACAATTAATCTATATTTGATTTGTTAAAGATTTCTTTTAAGATAATTACCAAAATAATCAAAATAATTAATTAATTATCATATAAGGAAATTAAATATTTTATTAGATGATAAATATCATTAATTAGATCAAGATTATAGTCATATATATCAAAAAATTGGATTAGGGTTGATCTAATTAGATTAAGGAAAGTTTCCATAAGATAATCATGAAGAAATCCCGAATCTGGCCATTCCTGACGCTTGGACTCGCCGAGTGCACAAAGGGACTCGCCGAGTCCACTTTGGAACTCGCCGAGTCCATGACTCAGAAACCAAAAAAATCGAATTTCGCAGTTTAGTTTCAGACAATTAAGCAACAATTTAATGAAAACCAAGCTAGGCTCTGATACCACTGACGGGTTTTAGCCATAAGAACTTTCCTATGTGCGCATGCAAAACCCTAATGCTTGGATCTAGGCTTTCTAATTAAACATGCTATGAATCCAAGACTTCTAATAACTATTTATGTTAAATAACAACATTGAAACAGATCTAGAATCATACCTTTGAATTCCTTGTTGACCTTGTTGTCTTGGAGCTTCTAGAGTCACAATTGTCACTCCTCTAATGGCTTACAAACACCAAAAGCAAAGAGGATGATTTTGGAGAGAGGAGAGGGGATGGAATTCGACCAGAGGTTCTCTACTTTAGTTGAAGTGTCGAATTCCCTCAGCCATAGGGTCTATTTATACTTGTAGACTCCTTAAGGGTTACAATTTAAACCCTATTGGATAATCTTCTCTTAAAGCTATCCAAATCCATTCCTAGATAACACCATGGACAATTTGAGCTATCCTTTAGCTCCTAGAATTCGTCCAATCCATATCTATATGGATTTACAGTCTCAAGTTTAACTATCAAACAATTGACAGTTTATACCCTCTTATTTAATTAATCTCTTTAAGTCACCAAATTAATTCCAATTAATTCTATGACTTATATTAATCAAATAACAATATATTATTCTTTATATTATTCTCATAATATACTAATAATATTAACTCTCTCTTAATAAATCATCCTATCAAGTTGCTATGGCGAAGGTAACCCAAAAGGACCATGCACAACCGGGTCAAATGCTTGCCTAATATAGTTGTAGCGTTAGACACTATTCCAACACAAAGTACAATGGTATACTTCAGTTTTCAATAACAACTGGTGAAGCCAGGCACACTCTCAAATACAAGTTTTACAAATACAATGGTTTACAAATAGGACGGTTTTATGAGAATAAAACTACTTTTCACATACCACAGAAAATATGGGATTTTCTAGAATGGTTTTCTTATTCAAAACACAAAGACACCTATGCAAACATAAAGACTTATGTACTCACTCAACTTATTGTTGATACTCTCTTTTCAAATTACTTGTATTCTCAGAGAAATAATAACAGGTACTCCCCGAGCTTTTTGAGAAGATGGAGCCATTATGAGTCTTATCTTCTTCCTTTGTATAACTGTTTTGGTTTCAATATACAATGATTGAACACATGTAAATATTATACTTTTAAATACAATGGTTGTTTGTACTTTGATTACTATGATGCATGTATTGTGATACTACAAATGAAGTCCTCCACCCCCGGACGTTTCCGCCGTCTGGTTTGGGGGTGTGACAGATTGGTATCAGAGCATTGTTTATAGTGAACTCAGTATATCAATCCATAAAAGATATACAAACTATAAATACATTGGGGCTAAGAGCTCTGACTACAAGTATACTTTTAAAGAATTTTTAAGTATTTTTAAAGAAGTATACTAACCCTCATGCCTACAAGTACATAGTCATAAGAACTTAAAAGTATTTGGATGTTGAACATTACAGTTAAACCCGAGCAATTATGTAATCATATCTAGAGTTAATATAGCCTGATCAACTATATTGATTTCAGGCATGACCAACATGTGTTTGGGAGTGATAGTAGTGTTGTGACATGTCTAAAACTTACCAACTACCAAAGAAACTCTAAGAACAGAACATAAAATACTATAAGAATATTATAAACATCGATATGCTTTAGTTTTCTTTTCAGGCATTTCTCATAACCTCATTCTCGTACAGACACAGTGGCAGGACATCATCTACCAGGGGACCCTTATTTTCCAAATCATGGTAATCAAGGATGGATAGAGGAAGATCCGGAGGAAGATCCAGAAGAGGATCCAGAAGAAGATTCAGATGAAGAACCGTTTGAGGACAACGAATCAAGCGGTACAGATACAGAGCCACAAGTCTGCAACCCGGGGATATGTCCCCCGAGACAAGAGGAAGAAATCCCCATACCCGAGTGGGGCAAATACATAAACTATTGGAGTCGACAAGACGGCCAACGCCCTCCCTACGGAATGGCACGGGGTTTTTATAATGTCTCAGAAGGAGGAACAGCCAACAGAGCTCTTCCAGTTATAGTGAACCGAATTGCCCGACAATTCGATGAATCAAGGATGTCAATCAATCGTATCCTAGAAGTGAATGCGGTTGCGCAGGCTAACGCTGCTGATATCCTTCGTCTTGACGAGATGCAAGATGATACCCAACACCATATTGAGGCCCTTCAAAGGCAACTTAGTGCTGCTGAATCAGAAATCAAAGAACTAAGGGAGCATCAAGCTGCCCAAGAAAGGCGCTGGAAATCGCAAGACGAAGCGGAACCCAGCAACCGTCGCAGCAACCGTCGCAAGTAGTGTTTACACTACTTTTCTAGTTTAATACATTGAATGTATAGACTACTTTCAAGACATGTACAAAATCAAGCATCAATAAAATAATAAGCACCTTACTTCAACAAGAGTTATTACAATTTTCACAAACCTTCCATTCCAAAGTTTTGGGATTAAGGATATGTTCCAGTGTTGTTTTTCATACTTTTCGATACGGCCGCGAAAAATTTAATTTCGGTAGGTCGGTTTAATATCGATACTTTCATAGTATTATGGACCTGCTTGAAGGTCACATATACAGATTACATAGATATCAACTCAATCGATATGTATTTAGATACTCTTTGAAAAATAACCACTCCAGTTTATATTACCTTATTGCAAGTTATACTTGCAATGGATATCTATTTTCAATTCTTTACAAGATTCTTGTTGAATTAAGTGTTTAAGTTCAGAGATATCAAATTCATATTCATTCTTGATAACTCACTATCTTTTTATTGACTTTTATAGAAAAAAAAGAGATGCCTCCTCGTAGGAATCCAAGGCGTAACAATGAACTGGAAGCACCGACGCCACCTCCACCACCACCCCCTCAATTCGATGCTGCCATGTTCCAAGCGGCAGTCACGGCAGCTGTAGCGGCTGCCTTATCTAATATCAATGCTGCCGGTACTCGTGGTTCGAGAGCTGATCCACGTCCTTCTAACCTTGTCGAGGGTCATGAGCACTCGAGGGAGTGCACTTATAAAGACTTCTCGAATGCCAAACCTAGGGCCTTTAATGGAACTAGAGGAGTAATGGTTTTAAGGCAATGGATTGAGAAGATAGAAGCAATCTTTGAAATCTGCTCCTGTCCAGAGGGTAGCAAAGTTAAATTTGCTTCCTTTACTTTCTTAGATAGAGCCCTAACATGGTGGAATGGCCATGTTAAGTGACTAACTTTGGTAGTGGCTAATACTATAAGCTAGGAGAACCTAAAAACCATGCTGATGCGTGAATACTGCCCACGAGGGGAAATTCAGAAATTAGAACAAGAACTCTGGGGTATTACTATGGCCGGTGCCGACATAAAGACTTACACGAATCGATTATGTGACTTGGCGATTTTGTGTCCGGAAATGTTTGCTCCAGAGAGCAAAAAGATTGAAAGGTATATTTGGGGACTGTTGCCCCAGATACAAGCAAGTGTCATTGCATCTAAACCTGTCACCTTTGACAATGCCAAGGAACTGACACAGTCACTTATTGACCACGGAAACCGTCAAAACACTATGGTTACTGCCCCAGAACAATCTAGGGAGAACAACAACAACCTCAAGAAGAAGGGTTGGAACAAAAGGAAGGGAAAATCTCGTCTGGAACCTTCAAAGAAGCAACATATAGTGGCAGTCCATGCTACTACTGTACCTGCTACCATACCTACTACTGCACCTGCTGTTGCCCGTAACTACCCCGCACCAACTAAGACCTACGTCGGTAGTCTCCCTAAATGCAACAAGTGTAATTTTCACCACACTGGAAATTGCCCTGAAATGCAGTGTCGTAACTGCAACAGGAAAGGGCATACTGCCCGATTCTGTCGAACACCACCTCAACCCCTTAACCAAGTACCTACCGCTGGAGTAAGTCGAGAATGCTACCAATGCGGTGATGTGGGGGCATTTCAAGAAAGATTGTCCAAAAGCTAGAAATGCCAGTGGGGTTGGGAGAATTCTAGCACTAGGTCACAAAGAAGCGGTGGCAGACCCTGCTGTGGTCACGGGTACGTTCCATCTCAACAATACTTATGGATGCATTCTTTTTGATTATGGTGCCGAGAGGAGCTTCATGAGCCATAACTTTAAACATCTACTAAACCAGAACTCCGAACCACTAAATAAAACCTTCACAGTAGAAATGGCTAATGGGAAATCCGAATCCACCAATGATATATACATAGGATGTACCCTTACGTTAAATGACTTTTCTTTCCCAATAGACCTTATGCCGGTCTCTATCAAAAGTTTTGACATAATAATAGGTATGGATTGGTTGTGCCCCAACCATGCCGACATCCTATGTTATGAAAGAGCTATTCGTTTGAACTTGCCAACTAACGAAACTCTTATTATCTATGGCGACAAACCCGGAACGAACCTTCAGATCATTTCTTGCATCAAGGCACAGAAATACCTTCGCAAGGAGTATTGTGCATTCCTAGCTCATGTGGTAGAAAAAAAGAAAGAAGTGAAAGATATCGCAAGCATTCCTGAGGTCTGCAACTTTTCCGATGTATTTCCCGATGATCTTCCAGGGGTGCCTCCCGAACGACAAGTCGAATTCCGAATCGACCAAATCCCTGGAGCTACCCCCGTAGCCAAATCCCCCTATCGTCTTGCACCTTCCGAGATGCAGGAATTATCCAACCAACTTAACGAACTCCTAAGAAAAGGTTTCATAAGACCAAACTTCTCACCTTGGGGAGCACCGGTTTTGTTCGTAAAGAAGAAGGATGGATCATTCCGCATATGTATAGACTACCGCGAGCTGAATAAACTTACCATCAAGAATCGATACCCTCTGCCTCGCATTGACGATCTATTCGACCAACGTCAAGCGGCGAACTACTTCTCGAAAATAGACTTAAGATCCGGGTATCACCAGTTACGAATTTTGGAGGAAGACGTTCCCAAAACCGTGTTCAGAACTCGTTATGGTCATTACGAGTTTATAGTGATGCCATTCGGATTAACGAATGCACCTGCAGTGTTCATGGACCTAATGAACAGAGTGTGTCGTCCATTCTTGGACAAATTCGTTATAGTCTTCATTGACGATATCCTAATCTACTCAAAGAGCAAAGAGGAACATGGCCAACATCTTCGTCAAATATTACAAACACTTAGGTCGGAGAAGCTCTATGCGAAGTTTTCAAAGTGTGAATTTTGGATCAGGAAGGTAGATTTCCTAGGTCACGTGTTCAGTTCAGAAGGAATACACGTTGACCCTTCCAAAATAAAGGCAATTGAAAACTGGTCAGCACCCAAAACACCTACAGAAATCCGTCAATTCTTAGGTCTTGCTGGCTATTATCACAGATTCATTCAAAATTTCTCTCGAATAGCTAAGCCTCTTACTACTCTGACCCAAAAGGGTGTAACTTTTAGCTGGGGAGAAAAGCAAGAAACAACGTTCCAAATGCTGAAGCGAGCCTTGTGTATTGCACCAATCTTGTCTCTCCCTGAAGGGACAGAGGATTTCGTAGTGTACTGTGATGCTTCTAATCAAGGGCTTGGATGTGTTCTTATGCAAAGAGGAAAGGTTATATCCTACGCCTCAAGACAGCTAAAGACACATGAAGTCAACTATACAACACATGACCTTGAACTAGGAGCAGTGGTTTTTGCTTAGAAGATTTGGAGACATTACTTATATGGCACGAAATGCACAATATTCACGGACCATAAAAGTCTCCAACACATCTTCGATCAGAAAGAGCTGAATATGAGACAACGATGATGGGTGGAGCTACTGAACAATTACGATTGTGAAATTCGTTATCACCCTAGTAAAGCAAACGTAGTAGTTGATGCCCTTAGTAGAAAAGAATACTCGGGACGCTGGGTAAAGTCGTTGACCATGAAAATCCATTCACATCTGTCCACGCAGATCAAGGAAGCTCAACTTGAAGCCTTGAAACCCGAAAACGTAGCAGGTGAAACTCTGAGAGGAATGGATAAGAACTTCAAAGTCAGCGATAATGGAGTCTATTACTTCATGAACCGGATCTGGACACCAAAGTTCAGTGGTTACAGAGATGTGGTTATGAATGAAGCACACAAAACCCGATACTCCATCCACCCAGGTTCAGAAAAGATGTATCTGGACCTTAAGAAGCTATATTGGTGGCCTAACATGAAGGCGAAAATCGCTATCTTTGTGGGCAAGTGCCTTACTTGCGCCAAAATTAAGGTAGAGTACCAGAAACCTTCAGGTTTATTACAACAAACTGAAATCCTTCAATGCAAGTGGGAGCGGATTACAATGGATTTCATAACCAAGTTACCCAAGACATCAAGTGGTTATGATACTATTTGGGTAATCGTCGATAGATTAACCAAATCCGCACACTTCTTACCAATCAAGGAGGCCGACAAAATGGAAAAGCTAACCAGAACATACCTCAAGGAGATTGTTAGACTACATGGTGTACCAATATCTATTATTTCAGATCGAGATAGTAGATTCACCTCTCGTTTTTGGCAATCTTTACAAAACGCTCTGGGAACTAGGCTAGACATGAGCACAGCCTACCCTCCGCAAACCGATGGACAAAGCAAAAGGACGATTCAAACGTTAGAAGATATGTTACGAGCTTGCGTGATAGACTTTGGGAAGGCATGGGATATTCATTTACCCCTTGCTGAGTTCTCTTATAACAACAGTTATCACACTAGCATAAAACCTGCTCCATTCGAAGCCCTCTATGACCGCAAGTGTAGATCCCCCCTGTGCTGGGCTGAAGTGGGTGACACGCAGCTAGCTAGAGGTCAAACTCCTGACAGTGCTCTCACTGGTCCAGAAATTATTCGAGAAACTACCGAAAAGATCGTACAAATTCGAGAACGACTTAAAGCTTCCAGAGATAGATAGAAAAGCTACGCAGACAAAAGGAGAAAACCCTTGGAATTCCAGGTTGGCGACCGAGTTTTGCTAAAGGTCTCACCGTGGAAAGGCATGATACGCTTTGGAAAGCATGACAAACTAAACCCAAGGTATATAGGACCATTCGAGATTCTTGCCCGAATCGGCCATGTAGCTTAAAAACTTCGATTACCCCAAGAACTAAGTAACATTCATTCTACCTTCCATGTTTCGAACTTGAAAAAGTGTCTTTCCGACGAGACTCTTGTGATACCACTCGAGGAAATCGAGTTAAACGAGAGCCTCATTTTTGTGGAAGAACCCGTAGAGATACTAGACAGGGAAGTTAAGAAAACCAAACAAAGCCGCATCCCGATAGTGAAGGTCCGCTGGAATGCAAAGCGGGGACCTGAATTCACATGGGAGCGGGAGGATCTAATGCAACAAAAACACCTACATCTTTTTCCCTAGTCTATCTGTAAAGTAAATTTCGGGACAAAATTCTTTCTAACGGGGGGATAATGTAACAAACCGTTATTTCAAACCTATGTAATAGTGTAGGTCAAAGTGTACTTCTTTTTAATTAAATAAAGAGAAATTTTGGCATACTATATATATTTACATAATTGACCCTCAAAAATAAATTATTAAATAATCTTAATTGGTTTAAACCAACTGATAGAGATTGTAATAAGGTTTCCAAAAATATAAAGAACACTAAAATCCGAGTTATAACGAAGAAGTTATGACCAATCGAAAATCCGCGACAAAACCGGCAAAACACTGTTCGGTGTAAAAATTGAATTTTTGAAAAAAGGCTTTCTAGCCTTAACAATCTAAATGAGAGTTATAGTTTATGTTAAACCGAGAACTTTCATAAAAAGAACGCCAAAATCTGACTACGTATGAAGAAATTATGATTTTTCGAAGTTTCAGTATAGCAGTGTACAACTAAAAACTCGAAATAAAGATCGAGTGGTTTTTAGCCGACACAACCTAAACGAGAATTGAAGGTCTCGTCATTAGTAGTACAACAATAAAAAGACAGACAAAAACGGACGTCGTATGAAAAAGTTATGAATTTATAACGGATTCACGTCCCGGTCTGTTTAAAATAATAATATAAAAAATAAATTCAAAATTAGCCAATGAAGTGTAAACGAAAGTCATAGAGTATAATTTTAGCTACGCGCGCATATAAAGAACGTCAAAAACGGACATCGTATGAAAAAGTTATGAATTTATAACGGATTCACGTCCCGGTCTGTTTAAAATAATAATATAAAAAATAAAATCGAAATTAGCCGATGAAGTCTAAACGAAAATCATAGAGAATAATTTTAGCTACGCGTGCATATAAAGAACGTAAAAAACAGAGTTCGTATGCAAAAGTTAAGAATTTTACAAGTTTTGGCAAAAAAAATAAAGAAAAATAGAAAAAAACCGGGAAAAATCGCATGAACAGTGACTGCCACATCACCCCTCGCATGCGAGCCTCCATGTGTCGGCTGCTGAGTGGACCGAAGTATCGTGTCTCATCTCCTGATTCGGCCACCTCTGCGGTCCAATCCCACTCGGACAGCCTCGCAAGGAGACACACCGGGGATGCTCCTCGCACACGCCTCGCACCACCCTCGGACACCCCTTCGCACGTGTCGCCTTTCCATTGGACCGAGGGTTGGTCCAATCCGAGCCAGCCAACAGCAAGCCTCCGGTCCGAAGAACAGTCCTCGCCTCGCGATGTGTCAGCCTCGCATAGCCTCGCACCAGCTTCGGATTCGAGCCTTCGGGCTATATATAGGGTGCGAGGGTTTCCGAAATTTTTACACTTTTCACCCCAAATTTTATTCTCTTTCACTTTCTCCACACCCTTAAACTTATATACAACCCTTAAAGCCACGATATCAAGACTCGAGCCCAAAGTAAGCGGTGAAGCCCCGAAATTCTCGAGAATTCATCCTCTCTCTTGTCGAAACTCTGCCCGATTTGAGCCGGTTTCTCGACAAATAAACTCCTTTTCGTGAAACGAAACCCTGTCCGAATTACCACCTATCAAGTGAGTTCATACCCTCTTATTTTCATAATTTCTACTATTTTAAGGGGGGGGGGGGGGGGGGGGGGAAATACAAGTATAACACAACAACTTTGTGTTATAAATAAATGATTTCAAATCACGATAAAATGATTTTAAAGCATCGAAAATACTTCAAATTTTGAACTCTTTTATAAACTTATATTTTTCCCAAATATACATATTTGTAGATATAATTTAATATAAATAAGATTTAAATGGCTTAGGACTAATAATTCATTCTAGGTCCTTTTCCTTGTCTGGATGTGGACTTATAGTACCAGTTATTTGTCCGAGGGTCGTTCCAATTTTACTTATATATAAAATTGTATATGTATATAAAATTAAAAGTTATTTCATCAGTTAATCACCCTTTGTAACATGTTGAGCAAAGGATTACATGCGAAAATAGTTATCTACAAATTCATAAAGTACATATAAATTATAATAGGTATAATTTATGATACATAGAGTGATAATTCATATGAATACACTGTTTTACATGCAACAAGGGTTTTAATTCAAAACAAATCAAGGGTTTACACTTATCAAATACATGTTCGGGATACTAAGTCAAGAACATACTGTCAATCATTTGTTTCAGAATGATTGGGTTTTCACAACCAATATACATGTAACGTTTATGTGCTTTTTATGAGACATTCAATTCAGGTTGTTTAGATTCAGTTTAGACAACCAAGGTAAACCCCTGACATTATAACCAGAATCTCCAGTCCGGGGATCGAAACAAGCTGTGTGTAGATTTATATTGGGATTGACAACCCCGCACTCAGGCTGCTAGCTACAGTCAGGCATACACGCCAATGAGTGGCAATTGTTATCAACAATTTAAGCGCTCACAAGGCGTTTGTTTCAGGCGTTCATGTCTTAGTATGGTTATAATAACTCATTAAAAAGATATTAACCACACGTTAGTGTATAACAACTAAAGTACATCTTCAAAGTACCAGTTTACAAAATACAAAGTACAATGGTATACTATAGTTTTCAATAACAGCTGGTGAAGCCAGGCACACACTCAAATACAAGTTTTACAAATACAATGGTTTACAAATAGGACGGTTTTATGAGAATAAAACTACTTTTTACATACCACAGAAAATATGGGATTTTCTAGAACGGTTTTCTTATTCAAAACACAAAGACAACTATGCAAACATAAAAACTTATGTACTCACTCAACTTATTGTTGATACTCTCTTTTCCAATTACTTGTATTCTCAGGGAAATACTAACAGGTACTCCCCGAGCTTTTTGAGAAGATGGAGTCATTATGAGTCTTATCTTCTTCCTTTGTATAACTGTTTTGGTTTCAATATACAATGATTGAACACATGTAAATATTATACTTTTAAATACAATGGTTGTTTGTACTTTGATTAATATGATGCATGTGTTGTGATACTACAAATGAAGTCCTCCACCCCCGGACGTTTCCGCCGTCTTGTTTGGGGGTGTGACATCCTGATCAACTATGTTGGTCCGAGGAGTGATTAGCATATGCCCTAGAATGTTTGTGATATGGCAACAAGTCTAAAAACTTACCAATACTACTACAATGAAAACATTAGAACAAAACATAGATCTAAAAATACTATAGGAGTATTTTGTGTTACTGTTAGGGTGCAATGTCATGCTTGGATGTAGTGTTTAGGCTTTCCTCTTTGTATGTGTAAATGGGTTGAGTCTTTCCTATAAATAGGAAGTGAGTGACTCCCATTATGTAAGTGACCCATTTGGAGTGTTAGCCTAGAGAGAGAAAATTTTTACAAACCCATTTGTATATTCTTTCTAGATCTAATAAGAGCTTACAAAGATTTATTTACTCCATGTGTTCTTGATTTTACAATTGATTTTACATAATGATAGAAGTAGAAGGTACTTTTCTCTCGAGAATTCTTTCTGCTTAAAAAGCTTTGTAATCAGTCTTCATCAATATAAGATCTGATTAATATTTACTCTTTGTGTTTTTTTTTTTTTTACTTTTCTATCATTCAATCTTAATTGCTTTCATAATCTCGATAACAATTCTCTTCAGTTGCTATAATTACTTGTTTGAAAACTAAAAAGGCCTTTATCAATTAGGTCAATAGTCGTTAAGTGAATACTCCAAGGTTATATGAAATTTAGGTGTTATAGACTCAGAATCTGTGACCTTTGTGTTACTTCCTGTCCTTGTTTGGTGGTGGATTTGGAGTTAGGGCCACTTATTCGAAGGTCTATCCTACTTTAACTTCATATAACTAGTATACACTACACAAGTATTGACATAACTGATAAAGATCATCTTATAATTATATTAAGTAGTACGTCTATTTTTATAAGATTCTTATACCCCTTTTCTCGCGTAGATACCATCGCTGGATTCCATCTTGGCGACCCGTACTTTCCCAACAAAGGCAATGTTGGATTTCTGGAGGAAGAAACAGAAGATGATCACCCAATTCCTTTGGATGATCACCATGTTGAAGGTTTTTATGATAGTTCTGACTCCGAGCCTAAAGTCAAAAACCAACCCCAAGTAGGTCAAGCCCCTATTAACAACCCCGACCTGCATTTCAAGGTCCCACACCCTTATGGGCAACAAACCTAAATCGCTAGAGCAATGAGCAGGGTCAACCTTTACATTACAATGGGGACCGAAGCGTTTACAACGTAAGCGAGGGTGGCTCAACTGACTGAGTCCTGCCTATCATGGTCCGCAGGATTGCTCGAAATATCAAGCAAGGTCGAGCAGCCATCATCCAAATCGTGGAAATTGATGCCAACTCTGGTGTCAACATGGTCCGCATTCGCCGTCTTGAAGAAACAACAATAAGAGGAAAGGATGGAACAAAAGGAAAGGAGGGTCTTCACAAGAACCCTAAAAGAAACAACAGCTAGTTACAGTAAGTGCTGCTGTTGTACCTGCTGCTGTTCCTACTAACCCCTACCCAGCAAAGCCTTATGTGGGTAACCTTCCAAAGTGCAACAAATGTAACTTCCACCACACCGGACCTTGTCGAGAAATGCATTGCTCCAGCTGCAACAGAAAGGGGCATACTGCCCGTTTTTGCAAAGCTCCCACAAAACCAAGCACTCAAGTTCCAAATGCTGTTGTGGGCCAAACTTACTACGGTTGTGGCGAGGTGGGTCACTTCAAAAGAAACTGCCCGAAGGCAACAAATACTGGCAGAGTGGGACGAGTTTTGGCTATAGGTCACGAGGAAGCCGTAGCTGATCCTACGATAGTTACCGGTACGTTTCTCCTCGATAATTCATATGCCTGCATAGTATTTGATAGCGGAGCAGAGAGAAGCTTCGTAACCTAGAAATTTGTTCACTTGCTTAAACAAAAACCACGTACATTAGAGGAATCATTCACCGTAGAAATGGCAAACGGGAAAACGGAAAGTACAAACTGATGGGTTTTAGCCATAAGAACTTTCCTATGTGCGCATGCAAAACCCTAATGCTTGGATCTAGGCTTTCTAATAAACATGCTTTGAATCCAAGACTTCTAATTACTAATTAGGCTAAACAAGAACATTAAAACAGATCTAGAACCATACCTTTGAGTTCCTTGTTGATCTTGAGGTCTTGGAGCTTCTAGAGTCACAAATGTCACTCCTCTAATGGCTTACAAACACCAAAGCAATAAGAATGATTTAGGAGAGAGGAGAGGGAGGGAATTCGACCAGAGTTCTCTTTCTTTTTCAGAAGTGTCGAATTCCCTATGCCATGGGGTCTATTTATACTTGTAGATTCCTTAATGATTACAGATAAGTCCCTATCAGATAATCTTCTCTTAAGGCTATCCAAATCCATTCCTAGATAAGTATATGGACGATTTTAGCTTTCCTAAAGCTCTTAGAATTCGTCCAAAGTATATCCAAATGGATTTACAGTTTAAAGCTTAACTATCAAACAATTGACAGTTTATACCCCTTTATTTAATTAATCTCTTTAAGTCACCAAATTAATTCTAATTAATTCTATGACTTATATTAATCAAATAACAAATATATTATTCATTATATTATTCCCATAATATATTAATAATATTTATTCTCTCTTAATAAATCATCCTATCAAGTTGCTATGGTGAAGGCAACCCAAAAGGACCATGCACAACCGGATATAGTTACAGCCTTAGACACTATTCCAACAGTCTCCCACTTGGATAAGTCTAGTAACTATACAAGTACAATTCGGTTTGCAATCGTAGCTCTCAAAGACGCTGTCAACTCTGATCTAATCAATCTTGTCCTTTAGATAAGGGAACGTACAGTCCTCTGTTAGATATCATGCTGACAATCCTATGGAATGGTTAGTCAAGCATTTAGGTTTCTCGATCTCTGATTTATTTGACATAGAACTTAATCGAACACATCAATTCAGTTCTGACCGGGCCCGGCACATAAGTCAAATCAAATCATCGAGCGGCCGAGATATCGCTTTTACCTTATTAGATAAAAGTTACAGATAAACTTCGACTTATATGCATTTACTTATTCATTTACCAACTATACACAACAATACGTTTTATAACATCAAGTTACTGATGCGTTTTCGTATTATCAATGTACAATCAATTAACAAATAATAAACCATATATCTAGGTTTTAAGACTATATGATATTATCGTCTTGCGATCACCTTTTATATCTTATTCCATTAGGTGATTCCAGCAAGCGCGGGTTTATTCCAATGCTCAAAACTATTTCATAAGCACTCATGAACGTTGCAGCAATCCTTTGCTATGTCTAACACCATTTAGACACTCTACACACCAATTCACGACAATCTTCTTTCATATCTACTTCCAACATATGAACGATTGTGGACTATTTGAATAATTCGACTATTCCTAATAATCTTAATTATTCTGGAAGTCAAAACATGCAAAGAGAAACAATAGCTAAACAATTAACATAAGATAGTAACATTACTCATAAATAAAACTCCTTTATTTAATCATCAAATGTCAATTACATTTATCTATTACACGTTTCTAATACTATCTAATCTATGCTAATATCATCCTTCAGCCCAATACTCCTAGCATGCTGCAAGTGCTTAACCCTACTCAGTCCCTTCGTAAGCGGATCTGCTGGGTTATCTTCTGATGATATCCTCTTCACTACGAGTTGTCCTTCTTCTACACGATGTCTAATGAAGTGATACTTTCTGTCGATATGTCTTGATCTACCATGATCCCTCGGTTCCTTGGTTAAGGCAACCGCACCTTCGTTATCATAGAAAATCTCCATTGGCTCCTTTATGGCAGGTACGACTCCAAGATCACCGATGAAGTTCTTTAGCCATATTGCCTCCTTCGACGCTTCGCTCGCTGCAATGTACTCTGATTCGCACGTTGAATCAGCTACGGTTTCCTGCTTGGAACTTTTCCATGTCACTGCTCCTCCATTTAGGGTAAAGACCCAGCCCGACTGCGAACGGCAGTTGTCCCTGTCGGTTTGAAAACTGGCGTCACTATACCCTCGCACCTTCAAGTCATCACTTCCTCCGAGGACTAAGAACCATTCCTTTGTCCTCCGAAGGTACTTAAGGATATTCTTCACCGCTATCCAATGGGCTTTGCCAGGATTCCCTTGATATCTGCTAACCATGCTCAAAGCGAAGGCTACATCAGGGCGAGTACAAGTCATAGCGTACATGATTGAGCCAACCGCGGAAGCGTATGGTACTTGGCTCATTTCTGCTATCTCAGCTTCGGTACTCGGACTTTGAGTCTTACTCAATTTGGCATTACTTTGTATCGGTAATTCTCCCTTCTTTGAGTTTTCCATACTAAAACGTTTTAGTACCTTCTCTAAGTAAGTATTCTGACTAAGTCCAATTAGTCTCTTACTTCTTTCTCTTATTATCCTTATTCCCAAAATGTAAGAGGCCTCTCCGAGGTCCTTCATAGCGAAGCACTTCCCGAGCCAGGACTTAACTTCCTGCAGAGTCGGGATGTCGTTTCCTATGAGTAATATGTCATCGACATATAGAACGAGGAAGCTTACTACACTCCCACTGGCTTTGACATATACACAAGATTCGTCTTCGCTTCGTACAAATCCAAACTCTTTGACTTTCTCATCGAAGCAAAGATTCCATCTGCGAGATGCTTGCTTAAGTCCATAAATGGACTTCTCAAGCTTACACACTCTATCCGGATGCTTCGGATCCACAAACCCCTCTGGCTGAGCCATGTAAACATCCTCAGCCAACTTTCCGTTAAGGAAAGCGGTCTTGACATCCATTTGCCAAATCTCATAATCATGAAATGCGGCAATTGCTAACATCACTCTAATAGATTTAATCTTCGCAACTGGTGAGAAGGTCTCATCATAGTCAACTCCGGGAGTTTGAGTAAAGCCCTTCGCGACCAATCGCGCTTTATATGTGTGTACGTTCCCATCCACGTCGGTCTTCTTCTTGAAGATCCATTTGCACCCAACGGTCTTACGTCCGGGCACGTAATCAACCAAATTCCAAACTTGGTTATCATACATGGATTGGATCTCGCTATCCATTGCCTCTTTCCACTTTACAGACTCCGGGCCTGCCATGGCTTCCTTGTAGCTATTAGGTTCATCAAGATTTACTAGTGTACCATCACTAATATACGTGTCCCCTTCGGTAGTAATATGAAAGCCATAGAACTGGGGATGAAATCTGACTCTATCGGAACGTCTAAGAGGTAAGGATTCGTCAATTGGTTCAACCGGAGTTTCCTCCTGGGGTTGAGTGCCAGCGGTAGAGGTTCCTTCATCCATCGACTCTTGAATCTCTTCAAGTTCGATTTGCCTCCCACTGTCTCCTTGGCTTATGAGTTCTCGCTCTCGGAAAACTCCTCTCCTCGCAACGAAGACAACATTGTCCTTCGGTCTATAGAAGAGATATCCAAAGGATGTCTGCGGGTAGCCGATGAAAATACATCGCTCACTTCGAGGTTCAAGCTTGTCGTGAGTATCTCGTCTTACGAAAGCCTCGCAACCCCAAACCTTGATATGTGCCAACGAGGGAGCTTTCCCTGTCCACATCTCGTGAGGTGTTTTGGCAACCTTCTTAGTAGGGACTCGGTTAAGGATATGGGCGGCAGTCTCTAAGGCATACCCCCAAAAAGAGATTGGTAGTGAAGCACGACTCATCATAGAGCGAACCATATCCAATAAGGTTCGATTACGCCTTTCTGCCACACCATTTAACTGCGGTGTCCTAGGAGGCGTCAATTGCGAAACTATTCCACACTCCTTGAGATAATCGTGGAATTCAAGACTTAGGTACTCTCCTCCTCGATCGGATCGAAGCATCTTGATTTTCCTGCCCAGTTGATTCTCCACTTCATTCTTGAACTCTTTGAACTTTTCAAGGGTGTCTGACTTTTGCTTGATTAAGTAGATATACCCATATCTACTATAGTCATCGGTAAAAGTCACATAGAAGCGGTTTCCATCCTTCGTGGTTGATCTAAATGGTCCACATACATCAGTATGTATTAGGTCCAATAGACCTTCGCCCCTTTCACAAGTACTTGTGAAGGGTGACTTAGTCATCTTTCCAAGCAAACAAGACTCGCATGTGTCATCTTCCCTAAGGTCGAATGACTCCAGCACTCCATCCTTTTGGAGTTGGGCTATGCGTTTCATGTTGACATGTCCAAGACGGCAATGCCACAAGGAAGCTTTATCCATACTAGTGGAAGAATCAATATTCAAAACATCATTTCCAAAGTCATCAACAATCATAACAGTTTCATATATTCCATTACATGGTATAGCTTCAAAGTAAAAGACACCATTTAGATAAGCCAAAATAGAACCATTCTCATTATTGAAAGAAAATCTAAATCCTTGTCTAAATAAACCATGAAATGAAATGATGTTTCTTGCCATTTCTGGCGAATAGCAACAATTGTTCAAATCTAAAACTAAACTATTCCTAAGCACTAAGGAATACACTCCAATCTTGGTTACAGGCGACGATCTTCTGTTCCCCATGATTAGATTGATCCTTCCTTGCTCCACATCCCTACTTCTTCTTAGTCCCTGCACATTTGAACAAATGTGATAACCACAACCGGTATCAAGAACCCAAGAAATAGCATGATTAGAATCGTTAGATTTGATTGTATATATACATGTGAAAGATGGCTTGATCTTTCCTTCTTTGATTGCTTGCAGGTAATCCGGGCAGCTTCTCTTCCAATGTCCTATCTTGTGGCAGTGGTGACACTCTGCCTCCTTCGGGTTAGAGCAGGGCTTGGCGGGATCAACTTTGGTCCCACTAGAAGAGGCACCATCTCGGGCTTTCACCTTGCGATAGTTCTTCGATGAAGTTTTCCTCTTCTTTCCCTTCCCTTGTCCAATAGCCAAGACAGGAGCAGCGGGCGGATTGGGAGTAGGTGCAACAGACTTGTCCTTAAAGTTGCTCTCAGCAACCCTCAAGAGACCTTGGAGCTTGCTTAGGGTGACCTCTTCTTTGTTCATGTGGTAGGTCATCCTAAATTGATTGTACATCGGAGGCAAAGAGTGAAGCACCATGTCGATCGCCAGATCCTCACCGAAGTCAACATTTAACTTGCGAAGGCGGTCGACATACCTTTGCATCTTTTGCAAGTGCACGGTAAGAGATTCTCCATGACCCATCTTCGCGGAAATCATGTTAGTGAAAATCTCGTACCTCTCTTGTCTCGCGTTTTGGTGGTACCTTTCCAATAAGTCTTGGTGCATCTCGTACGGGTACATGTCCTCGTAGGACTTTTGGAATTCGGAGTTCATGGTGGCGATCATGATGCAATGTACTTTCGTTGCATCTCGCTCATGAGTTTCAAAGGCGGTGATTTCGGCTGGAGTAGCGATTTCGGTGTTGATTTTCTCGAGCTTCTCATCAAGGACATACTCTTTGTCCTCATAGCGAGCAATGGTGCGAATGTATCTTATCCATTCGCTAAAGTTCGTTCCATCGAAGGTGACCTTTTGGCAAAGGCTCATCAATGTGAAAGAACTAGCAGCAGCGTTGTTTGCGTTCGACATCTATAATTAGAAAAGGACAAAGATAGATTAGAATAAGAATCCCTAATTATCACCCAATAAGAAAATTAGGGCTAGGATCCAACAATAACATTTACATACTAGAAAAGGGATGCCGTAATCTAACATGCAAATAAATTGAAGGTAAGTGAATGACGATTCACTAATTCTCCATCACGAAACTTAAACTATTAGTCCTAAGTGTTTTTGAGAATTCCTAGGTTCGGATGAGATTCATTGAAACTATTCAATGGCATGTTTAAATCTCGATATGCCCCTCTTGTTTGTGACTGGGATGCCGAGGATCACAAAGCGGGTGAATTACCATGCAAATTCACATGGCGCCTTCATTGTAACAATCACCTATTCGACGTGCCGGTAAACCACACACGCTCCATCGAACTATGATAAACAACAAATCACCCTTTGCCACCTTCGCTTAGAACCAATTAGTGTGCCGGTAAACCACACACGCTCCACCAACATCTTAGCAAGGTGCAAAGTGTAATTTCATGGGATTGCATCAATTCACTTTTCCTAAAGTAACTAGGATTGGGAAATTTTGAAATATGTGTAGTTACTTGTATTTCTTATTATACTTTTAATGAGAGGATGAGGTTGCCCTATCCTACCCGTTCGGCTAACGACCCTCCACCAATCAAGCAAGCGGTGGGTGTGAGTGTACACCCATTAAGCGCCATTTTATAGGCCGCAACCTTATACCCACCTTATAGATCGGCTTCGTGAATGAGGCCTACTAACGGTAAGACTAGCATTTAATTATACATATATATATTATTCTAGTAATATCATATTAGTATAGGGTTGTATTTTAAAACTTTTAAAATCTAGGGTTTGAAATTTAAGTTGTCTAAATTAAAACTTTTAATCACAAAAGTAAATTTCAAAACATGAGGGCAGGTTTTAAACATTTAAAACATGGAGGATCAAATAACAAATAATTCCAATTAACAATTAATATCCTAATTATCTATATTTGATTTATTCAAGATTTCTTTTTAAGATAATTACCAAAATAATTAAAATAATTAATTAATTATCATATAAGGAAATTAAATATTTAATTAGTTGATAATTACCTTTAACTAGATCAAGATAATAGTTATATTTATCAGAAAAACGAATTAATGTTGATCTAATTAGTTTATGGTAAGTTAAGATAAGATAAACACAAAGAAATCCCGAATCTGGCCATTCCTGACGCCTGGACTCGCCGAGTGCACAAATGGACTCGCCGAGTCAGGCCTACTCGCCGAGTCCACTTTGAGACTCGCCGAGTCCATGACTCAGAAACCAAAAATTCGAATTTTGCAGGTTTGTTTCAGTTAATCAAGCAACAATTTACAGAAAACCAAGCTAGGCTAAGATACCACTGATGGGTTTTAGCCATAAGAACTTTCCTATGTGCGCATGCAAAACCCTAATGCTTGGATCTAGGCTTTCTAATAAACATGCTTTGAATCCAAGACTTCTAATTACTAATTAGGCTAAACAAGAACATTAAAACAGATCTAGAACCATACCTTTGAGTTCCTTGTTGATCTTGAGGTCTTGGAGCTTCTAGAGTCACAAATGTCACTCCTCTAATGGCTTACAAATACCAAAGCAATAAGAATGATTTAGGAGAGAGGAGAGGGAGGGAATTCGACCAGAGTTCTCTTTCTTTTTCAGAAGTGTCGAATTCCCTATGCCATGGGGTCTATTTATACTTGTAGATTCCTTAATGATTACAGATAAGTCCCTATCAGATAATCTTCTCTTAAGGCTATCCAAATCCATTCCTAGATAAGTATATGGACGATTTTAGCTTTCCTAAAGCTCTTAGAATTCGTCCAAAGTATATCCAAATGGATTTACAGTTTAAAGCTTAACTATCAAACAATTGACAGTTTTTACCCCTTTATTTAATTAATCTCTTTAAGTCACCAAATTAATTCTAATTAATTCTATGACTTATATTAATCAAATAACAAATATATTATTCATTATATTATTCCCATAATATATTAATAATATTTATTCTCTCTTAATAAATCATCCTATCAAGTTGCTATGGTGAAGGCAACCCAAAAGGACCATGCACAACCGGATATAGTTACAGCCTTAGACACTATTCCAACACAAACTGCATATACGTAGGGTGCACTCTAACTTTAAAAGGCCATTCTTTCAAAATAGACCTCATGCCGGTCTCAATTAAAAGTTTTGACGTCATAGGTATGGATTTGTTAAGTCGTCTTCGTGCCGACATCATGTGCTTTGAGAAAGCAGTTCGTCTTAACCTCCCTAACAATGAAACCCTAGTTATCTACGACGACAAATCTAGTATGAACCTTTGCATCATTTCGAGTATTCAAACTTAAAAGTGCTTACGAAAGGAAAATCATGCATTCCTTGAACACATAGTAGATACGAGTCAAGAAGTAACAGAAATTCTGGACATTCCAGAAGTACGCGACTTTCCCGACATCTTTCCAGAAGAACTACCGGGATTACCACCGCAACGTCAAGTAAAGTTCAGAATCGACTTAGTGCCAGGGGCTACGCAAGTAGCCAAATATCCCTATCATCTAGCGCCAACGGAGATGCAGGAACTTTCCTGTCAGCTTAACGAACTTCTTAAGAAAGGATTCATTAGGCCAAGCTTCTCACCATGGGTAGCACCGATCTTGTTCGTCAAGAAGAAAGACGGATCGTTTCGTATGTGCATCCACTACAGGGAACTCAACAAACTTACCATTAAAAATCATTATCCTCTACCCCAAATTGACGACTTATTTGATCAACTTCAAGGAGCAAATTACTTCTCGAAGATAGATCTACGATCCAGGTATCACCAGTTGCGAGTGCTAGAAGAGGATGTTCCCAAGACAGGCTTCCGAACTCGTTATGGACACAACGAGTTTGTTGTGATGCCGTTCGGATTAACCAATGCACCAGCTGTATTCATCGACCTGATGAATTGGGTGTGCCGCCCTTACTTAGATCAGTTCATTATCGTCTTCATCGACGACATACTTATCTACTCCCGAAGTAAAGAGGAGCATAGGCAACACCTACGAAAAGTCTTACAAACATTACGAATGGAGAAGCTCTATGCGAAGTTCTCCAAATGCGAGTTTTGGATTCGAAGAGTCGAATTTTTTGGCCACGTCGTTAGCGAAAAGGGTATACACATGGACCCTTCTAAAATTAAGGCTATTGAGAACTGGTCAGTACCGAAGACACCTACAAAAATTGATTAATTTCTAGGTCTCGCTGGCTACTATCGCAGGTTCATACAAAACTTCTCTAGTATCGCGAAACCACTTACTACACTGACCTAGAAAGGCGTAGCCTTTGACTGGGAAGAGAAACAAGAGAAGGCGTTCCAAACGCTGAAGTGAGCATTATGCACCGCTCGAATACTATCTCTCCCAGAAGGAATAGAAGACTTCGTAGTCTATTGCGATGCATCCAACCAAGGGCTCAGATGTGTTCTGATGCAACGAGGTAACGTCATCGCTATGCCTTGTCACACCCAGAAAACCAAGGCGGAAACATTTCCGGGGCGGACTCCACGTTGAGTATCAAATCCAATGCACATATTAAGCAAGGTAGACAACCATTACATTACATATGAAAATTTACATTTTGTTCAAAAGTAAGGTAGTACAAGTGTGATTCATATGTATATATATATATATATATATATATATATATATATATATATATATATATATATATATATGAACAAAAAGCAAGACGTGTCTTCTACGTACTCCGTCTTCGCCAAAAGGATCATCGGGTACCTGTCTAATGCGGACCTGAGAATACAAGCTTTTTAAAAATCAACATAAAGCTGGTGAGTTCATAAGCGGTTTTGTATTTTGAAAATGTACGAGTTTCTTTTGATTTCTGAAAATGTTACGACCCAAGAAAATCCCATATTTTCTTATATGTAAGTTTAGTTATCTGTTATGTTACACGGTTCTGGTTATGTTCAATTGTTATCCCAGGAAAATCCCATATATTCCTAAAAGTTGGCTACCAATCTGAAATGTAATGTGAAAGATGTATACTGAAAACATGGTTATCCTTGTGAAATGTATGTTAGTTTACCAACTCGAGATGTAATATAAAAGATGTACACTGAAAATGTATCAGTTTCAACACGTATATAAAACTAATAACTACAAGGTAAACTATTTACTGAAATCCATTATTACTAAAAAGTAAATCTCTATTATCCAAATTGCGAGTTCCATAACCATACGATAGACTAATTATGGCAATAATTAGTCCATCTCACTTTATGACTTTCGTCACCCTTGAACCTTTTAGTTCGGCTATAGCTAGCAGCCAGGTGTGGGGTAGTTAGCCCCTATAGATCTATACACTCAAGTCACACTCCCTTTCTAAGAGATTCTGGTTATAGTGGCGGTCCTCCACTCGCGTATCTCTGTGGAGTGTTCTCCGAGGACGTGTCTCCAATTTATAGGAATAACAAATTTACTAGCAATAATACGGAAAGATCAAATGATGATCCTCCACTCGCGTATCTCTATGGGAAAACCATTTGTGAAACTATAAAATACAACAATTTATAATTTTTTTCACAAATAATATGATAGTGTGTTCTGCAAGTTCAAACGGTTATCTATTATGATTGTCAACATTAAAAGCATATGAAATATGAAACACAACACATGTAAAACAAGTTTTTGAGTACAAGTATTCCTTGTACTTTGCCTGTATTCTCCCCCTGAAAACAATGAAAAACATTGAAAAAGGGTAGGGGTATGAACTCACCAGGCGAGAAAACGTGACGGTTTGGATGCTAAGTGTCGGTTCAGGGCTTGATAACGCGTGAGGTTCTTATGTAATATGAAATGATATACAAAGGTAACAAAATTAGACTTTGAATCACTAATTAGATATGATTATACACTTCAAGATGTGAAAACACTTCAAATTAAGTGTTTGGAGTGACCCGGGTGACATCTACGGATGTATAGGGTTTGGAAAATGAGTTTGCTCTTCAAGGGTAAACTCCTTAGGGATTTTACGGCCCTAAGACTATGACCATATGAGTTCATGGCCGTGAACTCATGAATATGGGGTATTATGGTGTCAAATGGTCAAATAACACTTGGGAAGGGTTGCTATGATTTAATCTAAGGCATAGGAATGAGTTTTACCACCAAAGGGACCATCAAAGGGAGTTTACAGCCCTAAGCTAGGAGTTTATAGCCGTAAGCTCCTATATACCCATTCCTTTCATGATTTGGTGGCCCTAGATTAATCATATGTGATTCAAACCAATTTTTACAAGCCTTAGAATGAATTTAGGGCATCATTTGGCTAATGTAAATGAGTTTACGGCCCAAGAACCCATTCTAGGGGGGTTTACGGCCGTGAACTCTCCAAGGGGTGGTTTTCATCAAGTTTTAGGCCCCTAAATCGATTGTGGTTGATTCTAGAATTTAATCCAAGGCTATTGGTGTGTTTAAGTGGTTTTTAAACACTCAAATATGAGTTTACTCTACATGAAGGTGAGTTTATGGTTCAAGCATGTTCTTGGGCAGTAACCTCATGTTTACTCCACAAAAATCGGATTCAAGGTGTTCTAAGTCCAGTCCATTAAGCCATTTAGCCATAGCTAAGCTCTAAGGGTCGATTGGAAGGGTTTAAAGGCTCAAAAACCCATTATATGTGTGTTTACGGCCCAAGCATGTTGCAGGGCTGTAAACACATGAAAATGGTCCTAATTCATAGTTTGAACATGAATTTGAAGGTCTAAGATGCTATACTAAGAGTTAGGGAAGTTACCTCGGTGATTTGGAGCCTAAATTTGATGATTTTGGACCCTAAATTTGGTTCGAGGAGAGAGGTTAGAGAGAGAGAGTAGTGAGAGAGAGCAAGAGCTTCAAATGGAAGCTTAAGCCACTTTAATTAGGTTCCAAGTTTGGGAAACAGAGGAATTCTACCCGATACTAACGTTATACGATGCTTTTGGTCGCACCCGATTAAGTTGCCGTAACCCGATATGGTCGATTCCAAAATATTTCCGATTACTAATATGAAGTGTTAATATGAGTTCTAAACATGTTAAGACATCCATTAAGTCATAATAGAAATCCCACAATTATGACTTAATTTAACGACGTAACGTAAACGAAATTGAAAACGACGAATATATTAACGAAAAGG
Source organism: Lactuca sativa (assembly GCF_002870075.4). Lineage (NCBI taxonomy): Eukaryota > Viridiplantae > Streptophyta > Magnoliopsida > Asterales > Asteraceae > Lactuca > Lactuca sativa. The sequence goes on along the minus strand of NC_056630.2, from coordinate 301,800,242 downwards.
GTTACAATTGATGAAACGAACTTCGGGTTGTCACATTATCCCCCCGTTAGAGGGAATTTCATCTCGAAATTCAGAATTAAGATACAAATCATGGATTTGGGAAGAGATGCGGATACTTCTGTTTCATCGAGTCTTCACGCTCCCAAGTGAATTCCGGTCCTCGCTTGGCATTCCAGCGAACCTTCACTATCGGGATGCGACTTTGTTTCGTGCGTTGATCTCTCGATCCATAATTTCGATTGGTTCCTCCACGAAGTTCAATTTTTCATTGATCTCGATCTCGTCTAGGGGAATCACGAGGGTTTCATCGGATAAGTACTTTTTAAGGTTCGAGACGTGGAAAACAGGATGGATGTTGCTAAGCTCGTGAGGTAATTGAAGTTTATAGGCTACCAGACCAATCCTGGCAAGGATCTCAAAGGGTCCAATGTACCTCGGATTAAGTTTCCCACGCTTTCCACAGGGTACCATGCCTTTCCAGGGCGACACCTTCAACAGGACATGGTCTCTAACCTGGAACCTTAGAGGTTTTCGTCGTATGTCGGCGTAACTCTTCTGTCTATCTCGTGAAGCTTTCAATTGTTCCTGGATTTGGATGATCTTTTCGGTGGTTTTGCGGATAATTTCAGGACCAGTGAGAGCATTGTAGGGGAATCGACTCTTGGCTAGCTGCGTGTCCTTTACCTCAGCCCAGCACAGAGGGGATCTGCACTTGCGACAATAGAGCGCTTCAAACAGGGTAGCCTTGATGCTGGTGTGGTAACTGTTGTTGTACGAGAACTCGATCAAAGGCAAATGTGTGTCCCATGCCTTTCTAAAATCAATGACACATGCCCTAAGTATGTCTTCCAGGGTTTGGATAGTTCTCTCACTCTGTCTGTCGGTCTAAGGGTGATAATCCGTGCTCATGTCTAGTTTGGTTCCAAGAGACTTCTGAAGAGACTGCCAAAATTTGGAGGTAAACCTACTATCTCGATCAGAGAAAATGGACGCAGGTACACCGTGCAGTCGAACTACCCCTTGGATGTAGATCTGCGCGAGTCTTTCCATCTTGAACGATTCTTTAATCGGAATGAAGTGAGCGGATTTTGTCAAACAATCGACAATTACCCAAATGGTATCGTACTCACTCGGACATTTGGGTAACTTGGTGATAAAATCCGTAGTAATCATCTCCCATTTCCACTCAGGTATCTCAAGTTGCTGGAGCAGACCCGAGGGTTTCTGGTACTCGACTTTCACTTTGGCGCAAGTCAGACACTTGTCCACAAACGTAGCGATCTCGGCTTTCATGTTTGGCCACCAGTATTGTTTCTTGAGATCCAGGTACATCTTATCCGAACCCGGGTGAACAGAGTATCTGGTCTTGTGTGCTTCCTCCATGACAATCTCTCTGAATCCTTTGGACTTTGGAATCCATATTCGGTCCATGAAACAGTAGACTCCGTCACCTCTGATCTCAAGTTTCTTATCCATTCCCCTCAAGGCTTTGCTTGATTTGTTCTTGGGTTTAAGGGCTTCTATGTGGGCGTCTGGGATTTGCATGGATAAATGGGAATGGATAGTCATCGTTAGTGTCCTCACTTTACCCCTTGAACTTTCCTTTTGGCTAAGGGCATCTGCTACCACATTCGCCTTGCCGGGATGGTAGCGAATCTCGCACTCATAATCACTGAGCAGCTCTACCCATCGTCGTTGCCTCATGTTTAAGTCTTTCTGATTGAGGATGTGCTGTAGGCTCTTATGGTCAGTGAAGATCGTACACTTGGTTCCGTTGAGATAATCTCTCCAAATCTTCAGCGCAAAGACTACGACTCCTAACTCCAAATCGTGTGTGGTGTAGTTGACCTCGTGTGCCTTCAGCTGTCTTGAGGCATAAGCAATCACCTTTCCTCTTTGCATAAGCACATAGCTTAAGCCCTAATTAGACGCATCATAATAGACCACGAAGTCCTTTGTCCCTTCGGGTAGGGACAGAACCGGCGCGCTGCACAAGGCTTGCTTTAATGTCTGGAATGCTGATTCTTGTTTTTCACTCCAACAAAAGGGTACACCTTTCTGCGTTAGAACGGTTAGGGGCTTGGAGATTTTGGAAAAATTCTGGATGAATCTCCGATAATAGCCGGCAAGACCCAAGAATTGACGGATTTCTGTGGGTGTTTTCGGTGCCGACCAATTCTGTATCGCTTTAATCTTGGAAGGATCCACATGAATACCCTCCTCGCTTACCACATGACCGAGGAAAGTTACCTTCCGAATCCAGAATTCACACTTTGAAAATTTCGCGTACAACTTCTCGGATCTAAGGGTTTCCAACACTAACCTCAAGTGTTTCTTGTGATCTTCTTGACTTCTGGAATAGACAAGTTTGTCGTCTATGAACACGATGATGAATTTGTCTAAGAAGGGACGACACACCCGGTTCATCAGGTCCTTGAACACTGTCGGTGCATTGGTTAGACCGAAGGGCATCACTACGAACTCGTAGTGTCCATATTGAGTCCTGAAAGCTGTTTTGGAAACATCGCTCTCATTAACTCGTAGCTGATGGTACCCTGATCGAAGGTCTATCTTTGAGAAGTAGCTGGCTCCCTGAAGTTGATCGAAGAGATCATCTATTTACGGAAGGGGATATCGGTTCTTGACGGTCAACTTGTTCAGCTCACGGTAGTCGATACACATCTGCAAGGATCCATCTTTCTTCTTTACAAATAAAACCGGAGCTCCCCAGGGTGAGGAACTCGGTCTGATGAACCTGATGAGATTAAAACTTTAATCTGTGAAGATCGATTAGATCTTAAACAGGTAAGTAATTATAAAACAACAAGAACACGAAAATAAGAACAAGGCAAAAGTGAATCAAACGTGTCGAATGATTAAAACAAAATCCTCAGAAGAGCTCGATTAAGAACATCAACTGTAGAGGATTAGTAGGTTACAAGAACGATAAAGAAATCTGTAATGCTATTGTAATCATCTAGATCTATCGTTCAATCCTTAACCTAATATGCATGCAAGCATATACTTATATAATAAACATAATAGGCTCTCGGTTGGACAGGCCCAAACCGGAATACAAAATAAATAATCAAACAGCCGAGCCCAAAGACGCAACCCTTGAACAAGTCTTTAACCCAACAATCTCCCCCTTTGCGTCAATTGGAGCGAGATCTTCACTTGTTACTTGGGCCAGCAGCGGAGGCAGGTACCTTCTTCTTCACGGTGTTAAACAGACGAGAGATAAGAGCCAGTATCGTCTGCCTAAACCTGATGTACCATTGTACTTAACATCATCCGATGTATTCTCTTTACACCTTCGAATGATCGATAACACATGCTCTAGACAAGCAGTGGTGTAAAGATGTTTGTCAGCTAAAGCAAAGAGACATTTCTGTCCTTCTGCTCTAGTGAACATGACCAAATTGCGTCTCGGGTCGATCTTGCCCATTATCATCTGATTGAGATCACTGGCCGATCCCACAGGAGCTATCTTCGGTTTCTTCTTGAAGACAGTGGCAACCTCCTGATCCATAAGGGCAACCTCCATGATATAACATATAATCATCCTCTTGAGATAGTCTATGATCGGACCATATTCAGCTTCATTTGTCAAGAGGATGTTATGCAAAACAATCCAATCATGAGGAGTTAAGTTTGGTAGATCTCCCAGGGAAATATGATGTGCAGTTCTTGCAGATCCTCGAATCACCTTGAACCGAACGTTTATGAATCTTCCTTCGGTGTAAGGCTTCAGTACCCGAACGTTCACAATCTTCTGGGCGCTCCAAGTCAGATACTGAGGACGAGCAGCCTTCAGATAGAAGTCGATGAGCTCCCTATGAAGTTCAGTGTTCGGATGAGGGACTTCAAAAATATTTGAGAAGGCATGGAAGATAAATGCCTTTCGAGTTAACGGCATGTCGAACTGCGAATTGACAGAATTATTGCAGTCAAACGAGATCACCGGCTCGAGCCATAAGATGCTGGGAGTGTCTATGGGCTCTTTAATCATTCGCTCCCGAGTCCAGGCAGGGAAGAGAGTCTTCCTGCTCTCGAGGAGATCGTGGGCTTCCTTCTGCTTGCGTTCGGCTTCTTCAGCCTCTCGCTCCACACGATTAACATCTTCATCAACCTTGCGACTGTTCTTTCGTTTCAACAAGTCAGTAATGGTTTCATCATCTTCATTTTCGTCTTCTTCCTCAGCTATGTTTTTCCCTTTATCCTTCACACCCGAACCCGAAGCTTGAGCAGTCGGAGTTGGTTCGGTTGTGTGAGTAGCTTTAGAGGAAGGAGGTGGTTTCGATCCGGACTTCAACTCTTCTCCCCCTTGTTTCGGAGTGGACACGAAACTGGGTAAACCTTCTATTTTGCTGAGAAGGTCCATGGCAGGAGCAAGTTTTTCAGCAAGGGTTCGCCTCACCGAATGATTGAGTATTGGATCGTGTGCTTCAAGGATGTTGGATAGAGCAGCGTGTACATCCGAAACACATGTCTTGATGACCTCCCTTTCGGATCGAAGAGCTTCCAGCTGTTGTTGAGAGTTGGATAGCTGAGTGCTCTTGACCTTTTAGGGCGGTGGTTTTGCTTGCCAGAACGTCCATCAAAGAGTTTTCAGCTGCAAGATCTTCTTGTAGCTTAGCAAGGCGCTCATCGATGGAGGCACGAAGGGCCGAGTTGTCGTCGCTTAGTGATTGGCGAAGGTTGGCGAACGAAGTTAACTCCGTTGAGACGAACTTTGCAAATTGTTGAACAATCGGTTCCAAAGTTGTCTTGGTAGAATCTGCACTTTCCTGTAATGACTTCAACAGAGAAGAGGCGTCTGAAAATAGTTTATCGACTTTTTTCGGTCGTAGCCTCACAGGCTTTGGTTGAGGCGTCTATGGCGGCAGTTGCTGAGGCTACCGAATCATGCTGAGCCCTGGAGAAGGCATCAACAATCTTCTAAAGAGTAGCTTCAGAAAGAGATGACTGTTGGTTGGAAGATGAGGCGAGAAGTAAGTCAACCTTCTCGTTAAGCTCCTTAAGATGCTTCTTTGTCACTGGAGCATCATCCTCTTCATCACTCTGAACCTGAAACGGACTATAGTAGACCGAATCGAAGGTCATATTGTCACCGCCAAGAAACGGGTTATCTCCATCAGAGGCATTATCTGGAGATGGGGGTGGTGAAGCTGGGGGTGTAGTAGTTTGGGTAGGTTCAGGGTGAGTGCGGGTTGGGGTAGTTTCGGGTGGTGGTTGAGTATGGGTAGGTTCGGTTGTATGCTGGGTTTCGGTTTGAGGTGGTTCGGTTACGGGTGGTGTTTCGGTTGTAGTGGTATGAACCCCCGTATCAGATACGTTGGTTGTAACCTTTGTAGTGGTTGTGGTGGTATCTGTGAAAATGGGTGGTGGTATAGGGAAAGAGGATGGAGGAATAGTGGTAGTGGGGATTATGGTCAGAATGGAAGTAGGGATAGTTTGAGTGGGTGAAGGGATGGGTGAGTTGTGGATTTCCATATCTGGGGTAGTTGATCGGGGTGGGGTGTTGCCTCTTTGAGGGGTTTCGCCTCCTTGAGAGCCGTCCAAACCCGAACTCTCGCCTTCAGAGTCACTCGAAGAAGAGGGAATAACAAGCTTGCGCTTCGGTTGAGTCTTCCTCCTCTTCGGCTGTGGGGACTATGCAGCTTTTGTCTGTTTTCTCTTTTTGGGAGAAGGACCCTTAGGAGCTTTGGTCGCTTGCTTCCGTTTGTCCGCCTTTTTGCCCCTTGGCACCGGTTTGTCAGCATCGTGGATGGACTTGAGCATTTCTGGTGTTAGTTCCCTAGGTCCAGTTGCCCTGAACTCCTTGATCGTCCGGATTAGCCTGCTGTCAGAGGGCACGTCGCCATACATTGTCTCCGGAATAGAGCCAATGAAGGAGAATTTAGATGCATCCGAGACGATGATCTTCTTGGTATGAAACGTACCGATTGAAGACATCGATGCATCAGCAGCAGTGGGAATATCAAACCTGTCCATTGCCCACTTTGTGATTAAAATCCAGAACCGGGCAAGCGACACCTCAGAGTGTCGTGATGATGAAGAAAGGCTCTGGATGAGCTGTTGCCAGAGAACCAACCCAAAATCTAAGTTGATCCCATTGTAAACCGCATACATGATCGACAAGAAAAGTCGACTAGCAACGTCGGATCCTGAGCTGCGTTCCGACAAGCCCTTGAAGAGGACTGTGAACATGCCGTTCCACTGTGGCGGCAAGCATGATTTCTTGAACTTTGCAACAGAGGTGAGGACCTCTGTGTACCCCATATTGTAAAACATGCAATACAGATGCCCAACCGGAATCGTCTCCGGATTAATTCTCGATGGGCCAGAAGCCAACCCTAGCAGTGTACAGAAACGTTGTCGAGAAATGGAGGTCTTGTGATCAGCAACCTCGAAGAACACCCGCTCGACTGCTTTGTCGTAATAGGCAGTCGCATAAACCTGCGAGAGAGTCGCCATGGGCACAGACTCAATCCTGGAGAGAGCCGGAGCGATTTGGGAGTACTTCAGGCAGTCGATGATCGGCGACATGTAGGAGTCGTACGCCAGAGGGTTGAGATCGATCACCAGGCATTGTTGTGGACGAATAGGAAGGATTTGTGAGGTAGCATGGACTGAGGATGATTCCGCCATTGTTGAAGGTAGTAGAAGAAGAAGATGAACAGTGAAGCTTTTGGGAGTTTTTGCTCTGTGGAAAATCCGGAAGCAGTAAAAAGGTAAATGAGAGTGTAGACTGCCTTTTATAGTGAGGGAATGGAGAGAGAAAAATCGTTTCAAATCTTCTATGCGATGATCACGTAGGAGAGAGAGTGTCAGATTCCTAGGATCACGCCACCCAACAAGCGCCGTTTCAGAAGAAAACCGTTTCAAATCCTCACGCGCCTTTAAGTGCCAGAGAGAAATCCCTTGAAATTCGCACAAGCGTCCATGATGTCAGTAAAAGTAAGGCCGTTTCAAATTCACACGCGCCCTTTGAACCGTCGTTTGAAATTTAGTCCATTTAACTCCCGTCGAGTCAGCAACCTTTCGTCTTATCTTTTAAAAGCGCATCTTTTGAATAAACTGCCCATGTGGAGGATTGTTGACCACGTCTTAATTATTAACCACCAAAGCAATAAATCAGCCTAAAATTAATTAGTAACGGAATTTTGGAAAATCAAAGATTTTCGTGCATAGAGTGTAAAAAGAAAAGAAATAAAGCAACTCTTTTTAGGATGAACTGTGATGTCAATAATGACACGAAACGGATGATCCCGGGCACGAATCTCTTCCTTCAAGGTCAAGAGAAACCTTAAAGTGTTAATGTGGATTCCCGTTGAATTACGATCAATCACTTTTTAAGAAATGTTGAAAGGTTTCTTTTAATTAGGCTTCTTTAGGGTGGCTTTCGCTTTGATGCAACAATTCTAATCTTGAAATAAGAAAGAAAAGGATTAAAGTACTTGTGAGACCGGTGTAGTCTGTTGAACAAGTAGGTAGGAATGAATTTTAAATTGGCTTGGAAAAATATAAAATCTCAGATGAAAAAATTAAAAACTGGATCCCAAGGGAAGAAATGTTATGGTGTTTAAGAATTTCATAGGAATCACACAAAATAAAATTTGAGATTTCATTAAGGTACATTCGTCAATTCTTTGGTGAAAACTTGAGCAAATTAATTGTTCACCGTCAATTCAGATTTGGTGTTGGATTTTGGGTTTCACTCAGCGCGTAGTGACACGAAACTAAGATCATAAACACAGATGTTGTGTAACCATAAACCTCAGTGGAAATTTCTGAGAGTCTCAAGGGTTACGTTGATGAAACGAATGTAGTGGAGAAATGTAATTGAGATGGTGTAAGAAAACATAGTACCTCTGCTGCGAAATAAAGGACCAAGCAGAAAACTCTTATCTCATGTGAGAAGAGAGTGAGGTAGCTCACGATTAGAATAAATGTTGTAGCCTTATTGGGAAGACAAGGTTTGTTTATACCAGGTTATGAAGGCTATTATTCAAAATCTTATGAGGCTTGGGACACATACAGCAGCATGCTTCTAGGGACACTTAATTAATCCAACATTTATAACCCCCATAAACGAACGAACACACAACAAGAAAAGTAAAAAAGAAAAATATTTTTGTTGTTTTTGAGATTTATTAAAAAAATATTTTTGGAGTTTTTGAAATATAAAAAAATAAAAGAAAATAAATAAATAAAAGTAAGTAAAAAAATGAGTTAAAAAAACATTGAAAAAATATGAAAAACCGAACCCGAACGTTCGGTTGGTTTCGGTTGAGAAAAAAAAATGAAAAAACGAACCCGAGCGTTCGGTTGGTTTCGGTTCCAGAAAATTTTGAAAAACCGAACCCGAGCATTTGGTTGGTTTCGGTTCCAGAAAATTTTGAAAAACCGAACCCGAGCGTTCGGTTGGTTTCGGTTCAACAAAATTTTGAAAAACCGAACCCGAACCTTCGGTTGGTTTCGGTTCAACAAAATTTTGAAAAACCGAACCCGAACCTTCGGTAGGTTTCGGTTTTGGAAAATTTTGAGAAACTAAGGAATTTAGACATGCAATTGGAAAATACTTTTGACAATAAAAAAAACAACTTTGTACAAGAAATATACAACCAAGAAAAACAACCTTTGAAGTGATGAGCGAGTCAGATGGTTTAACCGAACCCGAGCGTTCGGTTGGTTTCGCTTCTTACGTTTGAGGTTGAGAGGTAGTGTGAGGTACTGACTCTGATTCCATCATACCTAGCCCTTGCAATATTCTGTTGAATGATGCTTCAGGAAGAGCATTGGTAAAGACATCAGCCAGTTGATCAGTGGTTCTTACGAAGTGAACTTCGACGTTTCCATCTTCCACGTGATCTTTGATGAAGTGATACCTCAGTGCTATGTGTTTGGTTTTAGAGTGTTGCACTGGGTTATGACAGATCCTAATTGCACTTTCAGAGTCACAATATAGTGGGATCTTCTTCATATTGAGTCCATAGTCTCGAAGTTGACTTTGGATCCAAATCACTTGTGAGGTGCAGGAAGCAGCGGCAATGTATTCCGCTTCGGCAGTAGACAACGACACACATGTTTGTTTCTTGGATTGCCAGCTGACCAACTTCCCGTCAAGGAATTGACAGCCACCAGTAGTGCTTTTTCTGTCGAGTCCACATCCTCCAAGGTCAGCATCTGAATAGGCTTGAACGAAGAAGCCTGAGTTGGAAGGATACCATAGACCTAAGGAGGTGGTTCGCTTGAGATAGCGTCAAATGTTCTTCACTGCAAGCATATGAGGTTCGCGTGGGTTCGCCTGAAATCGAGCGCAATAACACACAGAAAACATGATGTCAGGCCTACTAGCAGTAAGATACATTAGTGAGCCTATTATTTGACGATAGAGCGTGATATCAACAGCCAGTTTGTCTAGAGATGGGGTTAGCTTGGTGCCGAATGCCATTGGGACTTTGACTTTGGAGTCTCCCATCATACCAAACTTTGCTAGGAGAGTCTTTGTGTAAGCTTCCTGATTGATAAAGATGCCTTCGGGTCCCTGTCTAATATTTAATCCAAGGAAAAAGTTAATAGGACCCATTGAGCTCATTTCAAATTTAGTCTCCATCAGCTTTCTGAATTCAGCTGTTAAGCTGGGATTCGTAGAGCCAAAGATAATGTCATCGACATAAATTTGAACTATCATAAGGTGGTTACCTTCCTTTTTGCGAAAGAAGGTTGGGTCAACCGAACCTTGTTTGAATTTAGACATCTTTAAGAATTTAGTTAGCGTTTCATACCAGGCTCTCGGAGCTTGTTTAAGGCCATACACAGCTTTATCCAGAATATAGCAATGATTTGGATACTTTTCATTCACGAACCCAGGAGGTTGCTCCACATACACGGTTTCTTCGAGTTCTCCATTAAGAAATGCACACTTGACGTCCATTTGGAAAACTTCGAAGTTTTTGTGGGCAGCATAAGCAAGAAATATTCTTACAGATTCAAGCCTAGCTACAGGAGCGAAAGTTTCTTAATAATCAATCCCTTCCTCCTGACAGTATCCCTTTACTACCAGACGAGCTTTGTTCCTTATTACATTCCCTTCTTTGTCCATTTTGTTCCTAAAAACCCATTTGAGACCAACAACCGAAGCATCTGGAGGAGTTGGAATGAGGCGCCAGACTTTGTTCCTTTCAAATTCGTTCAGTTCGTCTTGCATTGCTTGAACCCAATCAGAGTGATCGAGGGCAGTGTTAACTGTCTTCGGTTCAACTTTTGATACGAATGAGTTAAACATACAAAACTCAACCTTTGAAAATAAGGATGTCTGTTTTGCCTTCAGTTGTGAGCGGGTCAGAACCTTTTCGGAGACATCACCAACCACTTGAGAGATAGGATGATCTCTGGTCCATTTGGTGAGAGGAGGATAATTTGGATCAAAGGTTGGGTCTAGTTCAGCATTGATCATTTCTTCTGGCTCAGATTGTCTATCGTAGTTAAGCGTCATATCATCATGCTCCCCCTCAATTGATGAGCTTTGAGAAACTTGAGGTTCAGGGGTTTCTTGTGGTGCTGGACTTGCAGACGTTGATGCACCTTCGGTTGGAGAAGCACTTTCGGTTGCAGTTGTAGAGCTTGGCTCCCCCTCGACATGTGAGCTTGGCTCCCCCTCGACTTGTGAGCTTGGCTCCCCCTCGACTGAAGCATCGTTAGATGGAGGTTCATCAGAAGTCGATCCTCCTTCATTCATTCTCCTGGCAGCTTCTTCGACAATCTGCTTCATGTGGTCTACCTTGTTGTCTGCTGCACCTGCTTCTGAGAGAGAAGCTTTCTCTGGTTCGTCAAAGAGCTCCATAAACTTCTCGTATAGATTAGCGATCGAGACTGTGACTTGGCCAGTTTGAGGAAAGATTTCCCCTGTGGTGTCTTCTTTTGCTTGAATCCTTTTGACATAGCTATCGTCAAAGGTCACATAATATGTCTCTTCAATTTTTTTCGAACGCTTGTTTAGGACTCTGTATGCTTTGGATGTTAGAGAATAGCCCAGAAATATTCCCTCATCGGCTTGGACATCAAACTTGTTGCGGTGTTCTTTAGAGTTAAAGATGAAACACCGTGAGCCGAACACATGGAAAAATTTCACATTGGGCTTTCTGTTGTTGAGAATCTCGTATGGTGTGAGCGTGAATCATTTGTTGAGATAAGACCTGTTCTGTGTAAAACAAGCAGCAGAAATAGCATCAGCCCAAAAATAAAGAGGTAAGGAAGCGAAACTTAGCATACTTCGGGCAGCTTCACACAAAGATCGGTTTCGTCTTTCGACTATTCCGCTCTGTTGAGGTGTGTAGGGAGCTGAGAAGTTGTGACTTATTCCCTTTTCTGCTAGAAATTCTTCAAACTCCCGGTTCTTGAATTCCAGACCATTGTCGCTCCTGATGTTGCGAACGACCTTCTTGAGCTGTACTTCAATCTGCTTGATGAACACTTTCAGCTTATGAGTCGCTTCAGATTTGAGCTTTAGAAAGAACACCCATGTAAATCGTGAAAAGTCATCAACAATAACAAGAATATACTTGCTACCACCGATGCTTTCGATAGATGAAGGACCACACAAATCAATATGAAGTAATTCGAGTGGTTCAACAACTTTTGTGTTAATTACAGATGGATGACTTTGACGACTCTGCTTCCCCATTTCGCATGCAGCACACAAATGATCTCTATCGAACTTGAGCAATGGAAGACCCCTAACATGACCTCCAGTGACAAGTCGGTTGATATCTTTAAAGTTGAGATGAGAGAGTCTTCGGTGCCACAACCAGCTTTCGTCAGATTGAGCTTTTAATAGCAAGCAAATAGTTGCGTTTCCTTTGATGGGTTTAAGGTTTAGAGGAAACATTTCACCCTTTCGCTCCGACTTGAGAACTACTTTCTTTTTCTTTTTCTCAATAATTTCAGAACCTTCATCATCGAATGAAACTTTGAGACCTGTACCTCCAACAAGCTGAGATACACTGACGAGGTTGTGTTGGAGTCCTTCCACATAAGCCACCTTCCTTATAGTAAAGTCACCATTTGTTATCATCCCGTATCCCTTTATGGTGCCGAAAGAGTTATTTCCAAACTTGACATTGCCACCATTTGCGAGAGACCTGTATTCCCTGAGCTCCTCTTTCCTCCCTGTCATGTGACGTGAGCAGCCACTATCGATGTACCATTCTTCGTCGAACTGCTCGTCACTTATAACCTGCAAAAATTAAGCAGATTTAGGAACCCAAAGTTTCTTGGGTCCACGTGAGCTTTTCATGGGAACAGGAACAGTAAGAGAGATGTCAACAAGATATGTTTGTTTTATAAGTGTTGTTTCATCTTTCTTTTTAATGGTAAAAACTTTTATCTTATTAGGATTGGGTGCGTTCGGATTAGACTCTGGTGTGGATGAAGAAACCTTCTGTTTGCCCTTTTGTTCAGCCGATGAATGAGATTTTTGAGAATGAACAGAATGAGCTTTACAGAAAGATGGAGATAAATTGGTAGAAGTAGAAGAATCAGATGAACTAGAAGAAGTGGGTTTAGATTGAGATGACTTCTTGGCTGGAGACTCTAGGTGACCCTTTTGCTTTTGATCATTGGAGGGACTGACCTTAGAGTTTTGATCTCTTTTGACTTCAGAACCGAACCTTTGCTTTCGGTTGGAATCGTTCTTTGAACCAAACCTTTGCTTTCGGTTGAAGTCATTCTCAGAACCGAACCTTTGCTTTCGGTTGGTATCCTCTTGTGAACCGAACCTTGGCTTTCGGTTGTTGTGGCTCTCAGGCTTTCCGACAGGATTGTTTTCATACTTCAGATTCTTGTCTTGATGTGAGAAGTATGCATTCTGGGATTGCCAGAATTGCCTCCTTTCAGAGAGATTCTTCCTGTATCTTTGGTTCCTTTCACGTTTCTTATTCCTCATCTGCTTCGGTTGATGATAAATATTAGCTTTCATTTTAGGTTTCTCCTTGGCTGGTTCATTTTGAACTGTAGGAGTTTCACTTTGCACTGAGGATGTAGAGGGAACGTCTTCTTTTGCCGGACTTTCATTTTCCTGAGGAATGTCTTTCTTACCACTGGTGCTAGGCTCGTCGAAATTATCCGGTTTATTCAAGGGTTCAGGTATGTATCTACCTTTACTCACCCAGGAGGTACGTCTTCTTTTGCCGGACTTTAAATTGTCTCTTTGTAAATAAATGTTTTCGTCTTTAATTTTAACCAATTCAGACTCCTTCAACTCGATCCACATGCGCCGCTCCTCACTCTTCGAAGACACCCTGCTTAATTGATCAGTTAGGTTAGAATTGGTGACTCGAGTTTGAGTTAAGCTACTATCTAGATGAGAAATTCTTGTATTAACATTTTTTAGTTCTTTCTCATATGAGGATTGTGGTACTTTAAATGAAATGAAAACCGATTGTACCTTCTTTATCAGTTCATCAAGCTCATTGAACTGCTGGCTGAGTGGTTTAGCCGTAAAGCACATGTCCTGCTGCTCCTTCGGTTCCTCACTTCCACCATCAGTGTTGTATCCCCTCATCTGAGATACATCAGACACCATGAAGTATCTTCCTCCACTGCTCTCCTCCTTTGCCACATAAGCCTTTCCATGAGTAGGCTTCCTAACTTCATCGTCTTCATAGTCGGTAGACCAAACTTCCACACTACCGAACTCGTCATCAGCAACCGAACCCTGCACAATAAGAGCAATCATAGAAGGGTTAGCGGTAGACTTCTTCTTTCTCATCTCATCCATCCTTTTCTGTAGCACAGCTTCCTCATCCTTTTCATCATCCTTTTCAGCCATCTTCTTAAGGACACAATCTTTAGCATAGTGGTTTTTTCCACCACAGTAGTAACAGCTTACTCCAGAATCACCATCCACCTTCGGTTCCTTCTTGGACTCTTCGACCTTCGGTTCATTGTTTACTTTTTCTGAACTATAACTCCCCTGCCAGTTTCGATTTTTATTGCTGGGGAATCTCTTCTTTATGAACTTCTTGGGGTTAGAAACCATCATAGCATAATCCTCAGACGTGAGGTCATACTCCTCCAAGTTAAGGTCTTCATCATCCATCACAACTTTACTTTTTAACAGGAGGGCCAGCGAACCAAGGCTTGAAACAACGTTCTTCTCCTGCAGTACAATCTTATCCTGGGACTTGAGAATACCCACCAGTTTTGCCAAAGAATATGATTTAAACTGCTCATGGGCTTTGACTGTAGACACCACTGCTCTCCATTCAGACCTCAGACCATTTAAGAATGTAACCTTCTGCTCGATAAGCTTCCTTTCAATGTCATGCTTGATCATCCTGCTGAGAAGATGATTGAAGCGATCGAACGTCTGGGTCATTGTTTCTTCGGCTCCTTGCCTGAATTCTCCAAACTCAGATAAGAGCAAGGTTTGGATTGAATGTTCAAGATCCTCGTCTGTAGAGTACAATTCGCGAAGTCTATCCCAAACTTCCTTTGTCGTCGTGCATGAGCTGACCAACCTGAAGGTGTCTGACTGAAGGGCGAATCTGATCAACCTTAACGCCTTGATATTACACTGGAATTTATCCTTTTCATCTTGTGCAATATCTTTGACATCCTTCAGTAGATCGTTATACTCCTTTTGAGTTTTAACAATTCTTGACGTTGCAGAATGAGAAAACGGTCCATTAATGATTGCTTCCCATATGAGGTATCCATTATCCTCAGATCCTATCACGTAGTCTTCGAAGTGATGCGCCCAGACTTCATAGTCATGGGTATATAGGATTGGAATCTTCGTCGTCGAATCGATGCTGTTAGAAATATTGATGGGGTTTGATTGCGACTCGTCCATTATGATCGAAAAACCTGTTTAAAGATCAGACTTGTAATAAATCAAATTAGGGCAAAACAATAAATATCAAGATACGTCAATAATGAGATGACGGCTCAATAAATATTAATGATTGCGGAAAAACCCTAATTGAAACCTTTTCACAGAAAAGATGTGTATCGATTACACAGCCTCCTGCTCTGATACCCATTGATGAGATTAAAACTTTAATCTTTGAAGATCGATTAGATCTTAAACAGGTAAGTAATTATAAAACAGCAAGAACACGAAAATAAGAACAAGGCAAAAGTGAATCAAACGTGTCGAATGATTAAAACAAAATCCTCAGAAGAGCTCGATTAAGAACATCAACTGTAGAGGATTAGTAGGTTACAAGAACGATAAAGAAATCTGTAATGCTATAGTAATCGTCTAGATCTATCGTTCAATCCTTAACCTAATATGCATGCAAGCATATACTTATATAATAAACATAATGGGCTCTCGGTTGGACAGCCCCAAACCGGAATACAAAATAAATAATCAAACAGCCGAGCCCAAAGACGCAACCCTTGAACAAATATTTAACCCAACAGAACCCTTTGCTGAGTAACTCATTGAGTTGGCTGGATAACTCCTGCATTTCTGCTGGAGCTAGGCGATATGGAGACTTGGCTATGGGGGTAGCTCCCAGAATTAGGTCAATGCGAAATTCGACCTGACGTTTAGGAGGAATTCCCGGGAGCTCTTCTGGAAAGACATCAGGAAAGTTACAGACTTCGGGGATGCTCGCGAGGTCTTTAATTTCCTGTTTCTCATTGATTACATGGGCTAGGAATGCTTGGCATTCCTTTCGCAAGAGTTTCTGAGCTTTGATGTAGGAAATGATGTGAAGGTTGGAGTGTAACAGCCCAAAATCTCAAGTATTGCTAAGTTGCATTTTGGGGGTGTTTTAAAGGGGGGACTCGGCGAGTTGGAGCCAGACTCGCCGAGTAGGGTCGCAGTTGTGGTCGCGGGTTCGTGGCTGGACTCGACGAGTCCAGATATGGACTCGGCGAGTCGACGCTGTTCAGCGGAAACCCTAGCCGTTCAGTATTGGGTCGTATATAAGGGTTATTATGCCGTCATTTCACGACTTTGGATCGATTGGGAAGAACCCTAGGCGACTGGGGCGGCTAGAGCAAGTTTGAAGGCCATTGGTGACCTTGAAGGAATTGTTGTGCAAGGAGGAGAAGGGTTTTGGCTAAAGGAACTGCAGGGAGTTCGAGTTCTGAAGTTTGGGGACATGGAAGGTACATCATTCAGGTAATAATTCGGATTACATTCTCCTGTGATTGATGTGTATATAGATTTAGGGTTTATGGAACCCATTTGGAGTCTAGATGGATTGTTGGTTGTTATTCAACGTTTATAACCTTGTATTAGGACCCTTAGAGGTCCAGAGGGTCCCATGTTTGTATATTCGAGAATATATGTATCTCAGGAAGCAGTTCGATCGACTGCATGGCGTAGACTCGCTGAGTCGGATGATCAGACTCGGCGAGTAGCTTGAAGATTCACTGGGACTCGCCGAGTTGTTCTTCAGACTCGGCGAGTGGAGTCGGGGTGGCCCCGCGATTCTTCCAGGAGTGACTCGTCGAGTCAAAGAGGATACTCGACGAGTAGAAGGGGAATCTTAGAGGATTGAAGGACGACCAGACTCGCCGAGTCGCCAGGGAACTCGCCGAGTCTAGTCGAGCTGACAATGGCCATTGACCCGAGTTGACCTGTGTGTAACGTTTTAGGGTCAGTTAACGTAGAAGATAGAAGTATTAAAAAGAGATATATGATGAGACAGGGAGCTTGTAGCTCGGAGGATCAAGTGCAAGAGATTTCAGGAGTTGCTATCTTCCAGTGTCCGCGAGGTGAGTCTTCTCACTATACTGTACCCGGAAGGGTTTGACTATGTGACCGGAAGGTCGGATATGATATGTGATATGTATGCTATATGTGGTAAGTTATTTGTTATATGTGCTATGTATGTTATGGGCCGGAAGGCGATTATATTATGGGCCGGAAGGCAATATGTTATGGGCCGGAAGGCGATATGATGTGTGATGGACCGGAAGGTCGGCGTGGGTAAGGCCGGAAGGTTTACCCAGCAGGGACGGAAGTCCCCTGAGACACATGGACCGAAAGGTTGGGCCTGGAAAGGCGTATGTGCGTAAGGTATATTGGGGAACTCACTAAGCTTCGTGCTTACGTTGTTTATGTTATGTTGTTTCAGGTTCTTACAGTAACGCGGGATGGCAACGGTTCGATTGTACACACCGAAGAAAGAGTTGTGTTTTGGAGGATCCTGGTTTTCTATTATAACGAAAATGAAACTATGTTTTGTAATTCGAATGTGAATAAGATTTTAAACAAGTGTTTTAATATTAAAATTGATTATTTAAATGAAAATTTTGTTTTTGGAAATCAAGGTGTTACAATTGGTATCAGAGCCTTGGTTTGAGGGATTCGGACGCGCCTACGGGTAAATCTGGACTCAAACTGAGGAAGTAAGAAAAAGTTTTCCAAATAAATGGTTTTCTAAAAGTGAATAAGAGTTCAAAGAGAAAGCAAGAATGAGCAGTGTGTACAATCAGCCAGAGCCAAACGGTGATTTCCCAAAATACCCTTACTTTCGTATTATGAAATATCTATTATGCACTTTATGAGACATTATTGCATGCTAGAGATAGGCTAGGTATTTCACATCTTAGGACTAGAGTGGCCTGATTTGTGATGCCTTAGTCTAGGGTTTGCTGTTATATGTGCGTTATGCTTTTGTGTGTATGTGATGAGTGAGAGTATCTAGTTAGAACGCACAAGGGGTAAAGCTACGGGGTACAGAGGTACTTCCGAGGATGAACTGAGAAGGTGGAGCTACCACAGATGGGGAGTCCTATGTATGCTTCAATGCTCGAATGCTGCTTGCTTTGTGCTTTGTGGAGTTATCGATGATATGAGTCAGCTACTAAGTGAGTATGACGATACTCAGGAGGTAGAGGGCTGGCATCATTAGGAACTCTTCAGCAGCTGATAGCAAAGAAGTGGGAGGACAGCGGAAGGGACTAGGGAGTAAACCTAGCCAGATGAGTGCGCTGGTAGAGTAGAGGGTTTCGCTGGAAAGCGAGCACGCGCGATGAGATGGGTGAAAGAGCAGGTTTATCAGCTACTTAGGAACTCTGGGATGGTCCGTGTGGAAAGTATGGGTAGATGTGGCAGGTAGTATGGGCCCGTACTACTGAAAGCAGAGGACCCATACTTGATACAGGGGGCATTCTGAAGGTCCTAAGGAACAGATTGAGGGGTGATGTTATGGTCCGGATACCATACATCGGAGCGGATACAGAGTGATGTTATGGTCCGAGCACCATACATCGGAACAGATTGAGATAGATGTTGTGGTCCGAGTGCTATACATTGGAGCAGATTGAGGAGTGGTGCTATGGTTCAGGTACCATACACTGAAGCATGTTGAGGAGGAATGTCATGGGATGAGTACCATGGTTCGTAGTGGATGATGCTTGTGGCTATCTTGTTATCCGGTTATGACCGATGAGGTAGAGATTGGACGCTATGGGTTTCAGGCCTGTAGACCATGATTGAGTACGGAGAGGCGTTCCTCGAGGGAAAGGCGAGTGCCTATCAGAGTATTTTGGTAAGAGTCAAAGACAGGGGAGAATTTCAGTTGAGTCGAGCAATCAGACGACAGAGGAGAGGTCACCTTTTGGGCGGGTAGTGTCATTTATGCTCGTGTGCAAGACGCGAGGGGTCTGGTGTTTCAGTTCTGGATTTGGGAGTACACCCTGCAGGTAGTCATCGATAATGACTTCCCTCAGAGCATCAGGTAGCGGGTGTACCGCGAGACAGAGATTTACCGTGAACAGACAGGCAGTTGGGGCTGAGGTAGTCGAGAACCACACCACACCTAATTGAGAATAGCAGGTTGGGTTATAGTGGTAGCAGTGAAGAGTTCAGACGAGTTTTGCAGTGCGGAGAGTTATCGTCTATGTTGAGAGTAAGTCCCTGTTCTTGGGACAAATCCGGCGTTGGATACGGATTGATGAGTTGAGATGAGAGGGACGATGATGCTGCGGTGCAGTCTACGAGCCAGATATGTTATCGAGCAGTGCAGGTGCTTAGTATTAGATCAGTATGGGACTTGGAACGATTAGAGGCAGCCGTGATGAGAAGTTCTTGGAGAGTTAGCTAGAGGTTCAGAGTACAGGGGATTGATTGACTTCATAAGGGGAGGGACTATCGGGTGTTGCACAACACTTTTCTGGGGCAGGTACGACTTCGCTGGTGAAAGATAGTCGTGGGTTGATTGTATACTAATTGGTGTTGGTTCGAACCCTAGTGGGGGAGAACCGGGTGCAGTATGTAAGAAAGCAAGAATTGTCAGGAGTAGTAATAAGAGGAGTATAGAGATGCAGTAGGAAAGCATGAGACCATAGGTGTCGATGATCGAGTAAAAAGGGGTTACATCGGAGCTTGCGGGCCCGGTGGTGCATGCCGCAAGTGTGGAAAGGAGGGGCACTGTGCACGGGATTGTTGGCAGTCAGTGTCAATTCGGGATTTGAGGAGGACAGGATGGAGCGGAGCCCCAGAGGGCTCAGGGTCGTGTTTATCTGCGTGCGACAGAGGGAGATGGAGCAGTGCCGGAGGCAGCTGCGGGTATGATGCTTTCATGATGTCTTAATTGTCTTGCATTGATTTGGCGTATTGTTTGTGCTGGTATCTTGTATGGATTTCGATGCGGTATTCGTTGTTTCGCGGGTCTGGCATGGTTATGGATTGGTGCTTCAGGTTTTCGCTTTGGCATTCGTTATTCCCTGATGGTTGGGTATGGTTATAATTGGTGCTTTAGTGTCAGTAGTCTTGTGCGGTTTTCGATGTGGTGTTCATCCTTTGGGCAGATTGTGAGTTTGGTTATGGGTTATGGTCGAGGATTCCTTTGGTTATCGTTCGTGGGGGGTTGTTAGGGGAGATGCGGCACTGGGTTGATTGTCGGGTAGCATCTACAGTCGTGGAGTGGATGATTGAAGGACTAGAATCTTGTGAGTGGGTTGATCAGGGAGGAGGTGTGTTTTGCTGAGGGTTGCTTGTGCTTGTGGGAAGCAGTCAGTGTGTAATTGTTCTCTTTGTACAGGATTGTTCTGTAAGGTCGTTAATGACGATCGGTGGCAGTTAGTCAGTGCTTTAGTGGGGGAGAATTAGAAAATTCTCCGGGAGATCGATGAGTATGTGAGGGTGCTTAGCTGCCGGGATTCAGCAGGGTTTGTCAGCGCAGAGTATAGGCCGGCGAGAGCGAGTGTCGAGTATGCGGGGCGGGATACAAACCTAGGACATTTGACTGTGGAGGCCTGAGAGAAGGCCGGGATCAAGCTTGAGTAAGTAACCGGGGTTATGCGATCAGAGTATTGGTATGTTGAGGTACGTGATGGGTTGTACTGCGTTAATCCCACGGGATTATGTTGTGCATATTTCTAGAGCTGGAACCGGAAGGTTCCCAGAGTTAGAACCTGAGGGTTCGCAGACTTTGGGTGTACGGACCCACAGAGATATAGCCTCGAGTGGCTAGTATGTGTTATGGGAGTCGGTCCAGTCATGCTGGAGACTCTGTTGGTATTGCTGGATCAGTTTGAGATTACGGATGGTGTATGTGCAGTGTGATTACATTGGGAGGTCGGGCCCCGGGATTGGTGATTTTGTTTAGCTGAGGCAGTGATTTTGATGAGTGGAGAGAGTGCATGAGATTGAGAGCCCCTGCAATGAGAACCAGAGTATGTGGATAGCGGTTACGCAAAAAGGGTGGTGTCGCTTGGGGCGAGCACCGTGGCACCGGGTGGAGCGGCATTATGGCCAAGAGGGTTCCTTGGAAAAAGGAAAAGAGGAAGGTGTGTAACTCCGAAGGGGTGCAAGTTCACGAAAGTGAAAGCTGCAGAGCAGAGTTATGGTTAGAGTATTTCAAGTATGGTTTTGAGCATCGTGTTTGCGGCAGTGAAGTAGGAACCCATCCGGGTTGGGATGACTGACGAGACTCAGAAAGGATGCAAGGGAATAGAGAATCTTGAATTCTCAGTGTGATTCTGATCAGGGTATAGGACGGATATTAGTGGTTCGTCTTGGGAGATGTTCAAGGATATCATCAGTGTATCGGGTTTTTCAACCTGCGAGTGTTGGGACTAGTTCAGTATGTGTATGTGATGGCAAGAGGGAACTTGTGAGAGTTGATCTGAGAGGGAGAATGGATCTCTCAGTCGGTCCGGAATGGGCAAGGTGGGCTTTGGATCGGGGATCCGGTGGTTCAGGGTTCCTAACCCTTATGGGTTGAGTGATCGTTGAGATTTGGAGCAGAGTGCATCTTGGGTAATTTCCGATTACAGAGAGTGATGAGCAGTTCAGAGTTCGTGCTTTAGTTGACAGAGCAGACTCGGCAGGTTAAAGAGAGTTAGTGATCGTCTAGAGTTAACAGGAAAGTTATGCAGGCAGACGCCGTTACGAGCATGTGATTCAGGTCGGCGACTTCGTATTTCTGACGGGGTGTTTCGATTTAGGAAGAGGGGTAAATGGGGGGCCCCGGTATGTTGGGTCTTTTCGTGAAGGTGCGAAGGTAGGAAGGGTGGCCTACCGTTTGGAGCTGCCAACGGAATTGGGACGGATCCATGACACTTGTATGTGTCGCAATTGAAGAGGTGTATAGCGGATGAGTCAGCAGTGGTTCTACTAGAGAACGATTAGGTGAATGCGAGCCTGTGTTACGTCGAGAGGCCAGTGGCCGTCGGAGATCGGAAGATCAAGGTTCTGAGGAACAAGGAGGTACCTCTGGTATTGGTTCAGTAGCGGCCTCGGAAGAGATCGGTAGTGTCTAGGGAAGCCGAAACGTGAGATGCGAGAGCAGCAGCCAGAGCTAATTTCAGAGTGAGACTTCGAGGGCGAAGTCTGATTCTAGTGGGGGAGAATTGTAACAGCCCAAAATCTCAAGTATTGCTAAGTTGCATTTTGGGGGTGTTTTAAAGGGGGGACTCGGCGAGTTGGAGCCAGACTCGCCGAGTAGGGTCGCAGTTGTGGTCGCGGGTTCGTGGCTGGACTCGACGAGTCCAGATATGGACTCGGCGAGTCGACGCTGTTCAGCGGAAACCCTAGCCGTTCAGTATTGGGTCGTATATAAGGGTTATTATGTCGTCATTTCATGACTTTGGATCGATTGGGAAGAACCCTAGGCGACTGGGGCGGCTAGAGCAAGTTTGAAGGCCATTGGTGACCTTGAAGGAATTGTTGTGCAAGGAGGAGAAGGGTTTTGGCTAAAGGAACTGCAGGGAGTTCGAGTTCTGAAGTTTGGGGACATGGAAGGTACATCATTCAGGTAATAATTCGGATTACATTCTCCTGTGATTGATGTGTATATAGATTTAGGGTTTATGGAACCCATTTGGAGTCTAGATGGATTGTTGGTTGTTATTCAACGTTTATAACCTTGTATTAGGACCCTTAGAGGTCCAGAGGGTCCCATGTTTGTATATTCGAGAATATATGTATCTCAGGAAGCAGTTCGATCGACTGCATGGCGTAGACTCGCCGAGTCGGATGATCAGACTCGGCGAGTAGCTTGAAGATTCACTAGGACTCGCCGAGTTGTTCTTCAGACTCGGCGAGTGGAGTCGGGGTGGCCCCGCGATTCTTCCAGGAGTGACTCGTCGAGTCAAAGAGGATACTCGACGAGTAGAAGGGGAATCTTAGAGGATTGAAGGACGACCAGACTCGCCGAGTCGCCAGGGAACTCGCCGAGTCTAGTCGAGCTGACAATGGCCATTGACCCGAGTTGACCTGTGTGTAACGTTTTAGGGTCAGTTAACGTGGAAGATAGAAGTATTAAAAAGAGATATATGATGAGACAGGGAGCTTGTAGCTCGGAGGATCAAGTGCAAGAGATTTCAGGAGTTGCTATCTTCCAGTGTCCGCGAGGTGAGTCTTCTCACTATACTGTACCCGGAAGGGTTTGACTATGTGACCGGAAGGTCGGATATGATATGTGATATGTATGCTATATGTGGTAAGTTATTTGTTATATGTGCTATGTATGTTATGGGCCGGAAGGCGATTATATTATGGGCCGGAAGGCAATATGTTATGGGCCGGAAGGCGATATGATGTGTGATGGACCGGAAGGTCGGCGTGGGTAAGGCCGGAAGGTTTACCCAGCAGGGACGGAAGTCCCCTGAGACACATGGACCGAAAGGTCGGGCCTGGAAAGGCGTATGTGCGTAAGGTATATTAGGGAACTCACTAAGCTTCGTGCTTACGTTGTTTATGTTATGTTGTTTCAGGTTCTTACAGTAACGCGGGATGGCAACGGTTCGATTGTACACACCGAAGAAAGAGTTGTGTTTTGGAGGATCCTGGTTTTCTATTATAACGAAAATGAAACTATGTTTTGTAATTCGAATGTGAATAAGATTTTAAACAAGTGTTTTAATATTAAAATTGATTATTTAAATGAAAATTTTGTTTTTGGAAATCAAGGTGTTACATGGAGCGTGCTGAGTTTATCACCATAGATCATGAGAGTTTGACCCGTAGGAAGATTTAGACGGATGGCTTTTTCGTAGCAAAGGATATCAGCATGATTGGGACTCAACCAATCCATGCCAATGATAACATCAAAGCTCTTTATGAAGATTGGCATAAGATCGATGGGAAATGAATGATCGTTCAGGGTAAGGGTACAACCTATGAATATGTCGCTAGCATTTTCTTTCTCACCGTTAGCCATCTCGACGATAAACGTTTCAATTAATGGTTGGGGATTAGGTTTTAGATTATGTTTGAACGAATGACTAACAAAACTTCTTTCAGCACCCTAATCGAAAAGAATACTAGCATAAGAGTTGTTGAGAAGGAACATACCTGAAACAACAGTGGGATCGGCGACTGCCTCCTCCCGTCCCATGGCTAGGACTCTCCCAGTATTATTAGTTGTCGCCTTCTTGGGGCAGTTCCTCTTGTAATGCCCAATTTCTCCACAATTATAGCAGGCTGGACCAATAGCTGCTCCAGAATATTGGTTTGCGGATTGGGCTGGTGCCTTGCAGAATCGGACCGTGTGCCCCTTTTTACCACAGTTAGTGCATGACAGATCACGGCAAAGGCCAGGGTTATGGTGGTATTTTCACTTTTCACACTAGGGAAGTTTACCAGCATACCTACTGGTACGTGTTTGAGTTGTAGATCCCACAATAGAAGCGGCAGCAACGGGGGTAGTAGCAGCATGGACTGCTACTGTCTGCTGTTTCTTTGAAGATCCTTGAGAAGATTGACCTTTCTTCTTCTTCCAGAACTTTCTCTTCTCACCACTCCTCTTGGTCGTTTCAGGAGTGGTGGCTGTGATGGGTTTTGAGCATTCTAACACTTCCTAAGTGTACATGCAACCATAATAACCTTGGATTTATGTTTTTCTAATTATCATGCAAAGTTGATTTCCAAGGTTATGAACCTATCTAGCATACATGGGGAACAATTTTAACATAAATAATAGATAGAGTTACATACCTTGTTGTTGCAAATGTTCTTTGAAAAATTGTGAGCCTAGCTTTACACAACACCAAATGCTATGGAGTAAACTTGGAGAGAATGTATAACACTCAAAATCGGCTCTAACCCTCAAGTATGCATGTGTATTCAAGCTTAGCCGATTTTAGGAGAGATAAGGTCTTTATATAGTGTTGAAACATCTAGGGTTACACCATGTAAACCCTAATGTGTCATGACTCTTCATTTTCATGACCCATGGGTTTGTAACTCCCATGGAGCCTCCATGGAGCATCCAATGGGTCCAACCCAACTTAATTATCCATGGAGCCTCTCAACCCATATATTTAATTAGTTATCTTTTGATCACTTAATTAATTCTAAATTAATTCTTGTTCAATCTAATTAAATAATATTATTAATATATTAGAACTTATAATATATTAATAAACTATATGTGTTATTTCTCTCATTTAGTTTATCCAATTGCATGGTGCCATGCAACCCAAATGGACCATGCTGGGTCGGGTCAAGTACATACAAAAATAGTTATGGACTTAGACACCTTATCCAATAGTCTCCCACTTGGATAAGTCTAATAATTATAACTGCAAGTATGACTTCAGGAACCGATCGACAATCGTAGCTCTTTTCAAGGTTTCTCGGAACTGAGAAGATGAAGGTACGCCATTTCAGATAAGGGATCATATAATCCTCTATTCTAGATATCAGTCGGACAAACACATGGAACATAGTCTTGCTTATTGTCCAACAGTTTGTTTCCTGATTTCCGATTTGTTTGACAAAGAACTTAATTGAACACATCAACTTAGTTCTGACCGGGCCCGGTACATGGGTCAAAACAAAATCATCGAGGGGCCCAGATATCAGCTTCTAATCCAAGAAGGAACAGATAAACTTTGACTCATATGCTTGTTCTACCACTCATTGAATTACACATAAAAGCACGTTTTATAACATCGAGTTACCAATGAATTTTCGTACAATCAATGCATAACCAACTTGTAAGTAACAAAGCATATCTCTAGGTTTGAAGACTTATATGATATTACCGTCTCGCGATCACTCGAGATAAATTCCATGAAGTGATACCAACGAGCGTGGGTTGAATCCAATACTCAGAACTTATGAGCACTCATGAGTGTTGAGGCCATGTCCAACATCTTAGACCTCTACAACCAACTCATGACAGTCTTACTTCATATCTACTTCCAACATATGACTGAATGTGGAGGTTCGAATAATATGATATACCAAGCATAATTATTCTGGAAGTCAAAACATGCAAAAGAAATGATAGTAAACGATTGACAAAAGATAGCAACACTTTACTCATAAATAAACACAACTTTTATTCATCATCAAATGTCAATTACATTTACAAATTTCAAAATTATCTAACTACTAATAATAATATCATCCTTCAGCCCTATGCTCCGAGCATGCTGGAGATGCTTAACCCTACTCAGTCCCTTCATGAGGGGATCTGCTGGGATCTCATCCGATGATACTCTCTTTGCCACGATAAGTCCTTCTTCTATACGATGTCTGATGAAATGGTATTTCCTGTCGATGTGTCTAGATCTCCCATGATCGCTTGGTTCCTTTGCTAAGGCAACTGCACTTTCACTATCACAGAAAATTTCCATGGGCTCCTTTATAGCTGGTACAACTCCAAGGTCTCCAATGAAGTTCTTTAGCCATATAGCCTCTTTTGCTGCTTTGCTTGCTGCTATATACTCTGATTCACAAGTTGAATCAGCCACTGTCTCCTACTTGGAACTCTTCCAAGAGATTGCTCCTCCATTTAAGGTAAAGACCCAGCCTGACTGAGAGCGGAAATTATCCCTATCAGTCTGGAAGCTAGCATCACTATAAACCTACAACTCTCAAGTCATCACTCCCACCAAGGGTAAGAACCCAGTCCTTAGTCTTCCGCAGGTACTTGAGAATGTTCTTTACTGCTGTCCAGTGAGCCTTACCAGGATTCCCCTGACACCTGCTAACCATGCTTAAAGCAAAGGCTACATCAGGACGAGTACATGTCATAGCATACATGATCGAGCCTACTGCCGAAGCATAAGGTATTCGACTCATTTCTACTCTCTCATCTTCAGTACTTGGGCACTGAGTCTTACTCAGTCTAGTGTTACTCTGGATGGGTAATTCTCCTTTCTTGGAATCTTGCATGCTGAATCTCTTCAACGCCTTGTCCAAGCAGGTACTTTGACTAAGTCCAATTCGTCTTTTACTCCGATTTCTCAAGATCCTTATTCCTAGAATATAGGCAGCTTCACCTAGGTCCTTCATAGCAAAACACTTCCCAAGCCAGGACATAACTTCCTGCAGAGTTGGGATGTCATTTCCTATGAGTAGTATGTCATCCACATACAATACCAAAAATCTAACTATACTCCCACTAGCCTTGACATATACACAAGATTCAACTTCACTTCTAGAGAAGCCAAACTCTTTGACCTTCTCATCAAAGCAAATATTCCATCTGCGAGGTGCTTGCTTTAATCCATATATGGATTTCTCAAGCTTACACACTTTATTAGGGTACTCTGTGCTGACAAAACCCTCTGGCTGATTCATGTAAACATCCTCAGCCAACTTTCCATTAAGGAAAGCGGTTTTGGCACCTATTTGCCATATCTCATAGTCATGAAATGCAGCTATGGCTAACAATACCCTAATGGACTTAATCTTGGCTACTGGAGAAAAAGTCCCATCATAATCCACTCCAGGAGTTTGAGAGAAGCCCTTTGCTACCAGTCGAGCCTTATAAGTGTCTACATTACCATCCATGTCGGTCTTCTTCTTGAAGATCCATTTGCACCCAATTGTCTTACGACCTGGTACATTCTCAACCAAGTTCCAAACTTGATTGTCATACATGGATTGTATCTCGCTATCCATTGCCTCTTTCCATTTAGCATACTCAGGGCCTGCCATGGCTTCCGCATAGTTGTTAGGTTCATCTAGACCTACTAGTGTCTCATCACTAATAAGTGTCTCACCTTCCGCAGTAATATGGAAACCATAGTAATGCTCAGGTACATTCCTAACCCTTATGGAATGCCTTAGAGGTACAACTGGAGGTATAATTGGATCAACAGGAGATCCCTCCTCAAGTTGACTGCTAGGGTTTGAGGTTCCTTCACCACTTGACTCTTGAAGTTCTTCAAGGTCAATTTGCCTCCCACTGTCTCCTTGGCTTATAAATTCTCTCTCTCGAAAGACAGCCCTCCTTGCTACAAAGACCACATTCTCACTAGGTCTATAGAAGAGGTAACCAAAGGATTTTTGTGGGTAGCCGATGAAAATACACTTCTCACTTCGAGGTTCGAGCTTGTCATGAGTCTCGCGTCTCACGAAAGCCTCGCAACCCCAAACCTTGATGTGGGTTAGACTAGGAACTTTTCCAGTCCACATCTCGTGAGGTGTTTTGGCAACCTTGTTTGTAGGGACCAGATTAAGGATATGGGTGGCAGTCTCTAAGGCATACCCCCAAAATGAGATTGGTAGCGTAGCTCGACTCATCATGGAACGAACCATATCCAACAAGGTTCGATTACGCCTCTCAGCTACACCATTCAACTGTGGTGTCCTGGGAGGTGTCAATTGTGAGACAATCCCACATTCCCTTAGATAGTCGAGGAACTCAGTACTAAGATACTCACCACCATGATCGGATCGAAGCATCTTAATGTTCCTGCCCAATTGATTCTCGACTTCCTATTTAAACTCTTTAAACCTCTCAAAAGTCTCTGAGTTATGCTTGATTAAGTAGACTTATCCATATCTACTATAATCATCCGTAAAAGTCACATAATAACGATTAGCATCCCTTGTGGCATGTTTGAAGGGTCCACACACATCCGTGTGTATAAGGTCCAACAAACCTTCACCCCTCTTACAAGAACCTGTGAAGGGTGACTTTGTCATTTTTCAAAGTAAGCATGATCCACAACTATCATCCGACTTTAGGTCAAATGACTCCAAGAATCCATCCTTTTGGAGTTGGCCTATGCGTTTCTTGCTTATATGTCCAAGACGACAATGCCATAATGATGCTTTATCCAAGTTATTATCATTAGTAGAATCAATACACAATACGTTATTTCCTAGGTTATCTACAACAGACACAACTTCATATACACCATCACAAGGTAATTCTTAAAAATAAAACACATTATTAAAGAAAGCACTTATTCCACCAGTTTCATTATCAAAAGAAAAGGTAAAACCTTGTTTATACAAAGCATGAAAGGAAATAACATTTCTTTCCATTTCTGGCGAATAACAACATTTATTCAAATCTAAAGTACATCCACTACTAAGCAACAAAGTATAAACTCCAATCTTGGTGACAGGTGAAACTTTCCTATTCGCCATGATCAAGTTTATCTTTCCATGCTCCACATTCTCACTTCTTCTTAGTCCCTGCAATTTAGAACAAATATGAATACCGCAACCGGTATCAAGGACCCAAGAGTTAGAATAGAGTGAATTATTAGATGAAATAGTGTAAATACCTGCATGGTTGGGTTTAACCTTCCCATCCTTCAAGTCTTGCTGGTACTTTGGGCAATTACGCTTCTAGTGCGCCTTTTCGTGGCAGTAGAAGCATTCCGCCTCTTTGGGATCTAAAGAAGGTGTAACGAAACCTTTCTTGGTTCCGC
Organism: Lactuca sativa; assembly: GCF_002870075.4. Lineage (NCBI taxonomy): Eukaryota > Viridiplantae > Streptophyta > Magnoliopsida > Asterales > Asteraceae > Lactuca > Lactuca sativa. The sequence continues at coordinate 301,771,133 of NC_056630.2, read as the reverse complement.
TAGAAGAGGAGCCATCAAGAGTCTTACCCTTGGTACCCTTCGAAGGGTTCTTTCTCTTCTTCCCTTTACCTTTCCCGATAGCCAGGACAAGTGCTGAGTTTGGAGTAGTAGCAGGAGTGGTCACAACCGACTTACCTTTAAGACCTTATTATGCGGTCTTTAGGAGTCCCTAAAGTTTGCTAAGTGTAACTTCCTCCTTATTCATGTGGTATGTCATGCGAAATTGATCATAACACGAAGGCAAGGAGTGCAAAATGATATCTATTGCTAACTCCTCAGGGAAGTTCACATTCAACTTCATCAAACGGTCCACAGACCTTTGCATTTTCTGTAAGTGGCCCGTGATGGGTTCTCCATCTTTCATTCGGGTTATGATCATAGAGGAGATTATTTCATATCGCTCTTGACGAGCACTCTGATGGTAGTGGTCCATCAAATCCTGGTGCATCTCAAAAGGATAGTAGTCCTCATAGGACTTTTGGAGCTCGGCTGTCATGGTGGCCATCATGATGCATGCCACTTTGGTTGCATCTCTTTCATGCGCCTCATATTCAGCAAACTCCTCAGGAGTAGCAGTTGGCTCAGGCTCCTTAAGCTCCTTGTCAAGAACATATTCCTTGTTCTCGTAACGAGTGACCATCCTGATGTTTCTGATCCAGTCAGTAAAGTTGGATCCATCAAAGATGACTCTCCCGCAAAGGTTCATGAGAGAGAAGGAGCCAGTAGGGTTAGATCCAGGAGTAACATTGTTGGAAGACATCTGAAAAGAAGAAAGTAAGTTTAGTTTAGATATAAGGATAGTCCTTAATAAAACACCCAAATGTAATATTAAGGCTAGGATCCAATCACAATATATTATAACCTAGAAGAGGGATGCCGTAATCCAAGTTATAACATATTTGAAAGGTAGGTGAATGACGATTCACCAATTTCCACCATGAAAACGAAATATGAATTATTATGTTTTATTTGGCTTTGAGAAATTCCTAGATTCTTTGAGATTCATTGAACTTTTCAATGGCATGTTTCAATCTCGAGTGTGCCCTTCATGTTTTGTGACTGGGATACCGAGTAACCATGCAAATTACTTGGTACCCTTAATGTTTTTCACTTAATCGTAGTTCCGATAAACCACACGTGCTCCTTTCAACCTCATGAAAAACCTTAAGTCACCCTTTACCTTCCTTGTTAAGTCCAAGTTAGTGTGCCGGTAAACCACACACGCTCCACCAACGACTTAAACAAGGTGCAAAGTGTAATTTCATGGATTAGCATCTTATTCACATTTTTCGTAAAGTAACTAAGATTGGGAATTTATAAAACATTTAGTTACTTTATAATAATCATAATACTTTTAATGAGAATTTATAAGTCCTTGTCTTACCCGTTCGGCTAACGACCCTCCACCAGTCAAGCAAGCGGTGGGTGAGAGTGGACACCCATTAAGTCACCATTTTATAGGCAACAACCTTATACCCACCTTATAGACCGACTTCGTGAATGAGGCGTACTAGCGGTAAGACGACTTTGTTCTTATACATATATATATATATATATATATATATATATATATATATATATATATATATATATATATACATAATAATTAAATCATAATACTATATGTATAAGGGTTGAATTTTAACTTTTAAAATTCTAAGGGTTGTAACTAAAGTTTTAATCAAGACTTTACTTGTTCCAAAACTTGAGGGCAAGTTTTGTAAACTTTCAAAACTTTTCATTTCTTGTAACTTATGAGTTAAATTGAGTAATAAAAATGAAGACTCTTCATTTTTCTAACTCTTGTGTTCTTTTAATGGTGTTAAAACAAAGAGACTTTTGGTTTTCCATAACTTGAGGACAAGTTATTGACTCCATTAAAACACATTATGATCATGAATTAATCTACCACATAGGTTACAAATGATTCCTATGATCATCTAAACATCATAAGATCAAGAACATGAACATAAACACTTTCATGAATCAAAACTTACATTTAAAACTTTGTAATTTTGATAACTTGTTGTTGTAAATGGATTAGCAAACTCATTACACCAGCTAAAATGAGTTTTCAAGTACCAAAACAGTTTAGGGTAATGTTTCTAGTCCATTTCTAGCAACTAAAGTCGAAAATCTGCATTCTGAGGCTTCTACTCGCCGAGTGCATGAACCTACTCGGCGAGTAGGTTGAAGATACACATGAACTTGGCGAGTCCCCCCATGGACTCGGCGAGTTCATCTGGCAGAATGCAAAAATATCGACTTTTTTCAACTTTCTTGCACAAATAACAAACAAACAAGCCTAGTCTCTGATACCACTGATGGGTTTTGAGCATTCTAACACTTCCTAAGTGTACATGCAACCCTAATAACCTTGGATCTATGTTTGTCTAATTATCATGCAAAGTTGATTTCCAAGGTTATGAACCTATCTAGCATACATGGGGAACAATTTTAACATAAATAATAGATAGAGTTACATACCTTGTTGTTGCAAATGTTCTTTGAAACCTTGTGAGCCTAGCACCCCAAGTGTGATGCCTCAAATGCTTCACACAACACCAAATGCTATGGAGTAATGTAACAACCCGAAGTTGTTCATCGCCGAAAACCCATTCTACCCGTATAACTCGTCGGAGATCGAAATGTCCCGATATCGTTTTTGGGTTTAGTTAACTAAAATTATATGTTTATTATCATTCAATGAGGGTCCAAATCATTTAGGAACTCATGAATTTAGCCCAAAACATTTATTTCATAAGTTTTAGAAATATCCTCGCCGGGTGCGACCTAAAGCTTCGTTTAAAGCCGGTATCGGGTAGAATTCCACCGTGTCCAAGTTTTAGGAACTATATAAACGCGTTTAACCTTTCATTTGAAGCTTTTTCCTTCTCTCTCTACTCTCTCTCTAACCTCTCTTCTAAATCCAAAGATTAAGGGTCCAAAACTCAATTTTAAGGCCTCAAATCCCTAAGGTACCTTCCTAGCCATAATCTATAGCATATTTGGCTTCCAAATTCGACATTTAATCATGAAATGGGACAACATATATGAGTTTACGGCCCAAGAGGCTGCCTAGGCCATAAACACCAATTTGAAGGGTTTTAAGCCCTTAAACTCCTTCCTAAACTCATTTGGACTTTACATATGGCTAAAGGACTTCAAGATATGGACTTAGAACATTTAAAACATGAATTTTGAAGGCTTTGAAGGAGTTTACGGCCAAGGCACAAGCTTGGGCCGTAAACTCATATTTAAGGGGTTTTCTTGACCTTAAACCCTTCCAAATCACTAGTATGGCTTAGATATGATTTATAGAATATTGATTCTAGCATTTGGACACTTGAAACATGATTTTTGGGGGATTTAGGTGAGTTTACGGCCAAGGTATGTGCTTGGGCCGTAAACTCCTCAAAACATGGCATAAATTCAATTCTAAGGTGTTAGAAAGCCATCCAACACCACCAAAAGCCTTGGAATAAATCATAGGACCAACCAAAAATAGTTTAAGGACCTTAAATACATTATTTGAGGGATTTCTAAGAGTTTACGGCCAAGGCTTGTGCTTGGGCCGTAAACTCCTTGATTCATGGTGTTAGAATGCCAACTAAACACCCCTAAAGCCCTTAGATGAATTTTAGAAGCCCTTCCATGCAAGTTTTAAGCATTAAATCATATTGTATCACCCTATAGAAGAGTTAACGGCCATGAGGGGGTCTCATAGGCCGTAAACTCCATAAACCCCTCAAATGTCCCATACAAACTCATGTTAGGCCTTGGAATAATTCTACCAATCACATGTGATTTATTTTAGCAACATTTAATACCATTTTCATGAGGATTAAGGAGTTTACGGCCAGGAGCCTATGCTAGGCCGTAAACTCCCATAAATTAATCATTTTGGTGATTTAAATCCATTCCTAGCCTTTAGAACCAAACCTAGAAATATTCCCTTAAGTGTTTCAAGCCATTTTTGCCCTTGACTCACCCCACCATGAGTTTACGGCCGTAAACTCATGGGTAGAGGGTTATGAGGCCGTAAACTCCTTATGGAGTGTTCCTTTGATGTCCCAATTCATTATCCTAACTATATGTGTCCCTAAACGCCACCCGGGTCCCTCCAAACACTTGTATCGGAGTGTTTTCGCGACATGAAGCAAGTGTCCCTAACATATAAATATACTAAGTCCTAATTAGATACAAATGTGTATATTTACATTATAATTAGGAGCCTCGTGTATTTACAAGCCCCGGATCAACTCTTAGCGATCAAATCGACACATTTCTCGTCCGGTGAATTCATACCCCTACGCCTTTTTCCGTATTTTTCAATGTTTTCAGGGGGGGATTACACGCAAACTATAACTATTTTCGAATTATAACATTGATGTATTTCAAATAATATCTGGCAAACTTATAAACTCTTTTACTCCTTATGTATTATGTTGAGCATAAGGAATGATTTATCAATTTCAACTAAATGGATTTTAGTTAAGAAAATAACCAAACTAATCAATTTATTATGGGAATAATTTGGGGTTCTATATTTCTCGTTATATCATGTACTGATATCTGTATAAGGATATTAGATAAACTATGTCTGATTCAGTTTATCTCCGTATCATTTGAATGTATTGCCAGATAGTTTCATTGTATGTATCTATTTTCACTGTATCATGTCTTGAAATCTTTGTATGTTTGGTATCGTATTGGAATTCTGTGAATAGTTTAATACTAGCTTGTGAGATAGTCACTGCCCTTTATGGATGATCAAGTAAATCCTCTCCGGAAGTGTAACCAGAGTCTCCTGGAGGGAGAGCGAGGAATTTGTGAATAGATCTATTCGGGACTGACAATCCCACACCTTAACTGCTAGTTACAGTTAGGCGGGCACGCCTGGGGTGAAAAATTATGTATATCGTCCGACGTTTGACTAACGTCAAGGAGGTCTCGTTGTCGTATCAGTATGGTTACCCGGCTCACAATACGTATTAGTATAAACTTATTCACAGCTAGGTTTTTGTTTAGAATCTATATTTGTTCGGGATGATAATCCCATGGTCTTGTATCAATATCTCGTTTGGGATCGTAATCCCATGGTTTTAAATCTATATCTTGTACGGGATGATAATCCCATGGTTTTATGTCTATATCTTGTTCGGGATAATAATCCCATGATTTTGTGTCTATATCTTGTTCGGGATGGTAATCCTATGGTTCTTGAAACAAACTCTTATACGGGATGATAATCCCATGATTTTATCAATCTATCTTATATCTATTTTCGGGATAGTGATCCCATGGTTTTTATTTAACTATCTTATAACTGGTTCGGGATGTTAGTCCCAAGGTTTTCAAAATACTTTCTATTTACAGTTCGTCTAAATTATAGTTTTGTATATTAAACTATACTCTGGGTTATTAATCAATCTTACATTTAGGAAAATATGGGATTTTCCTGGGGTTAACTTATAACTTGTAACAGAACTGTAACGAAAGATAACTAAACTAATTTATATAAGAAAATATGGTATTTTCTTGGAAAACGAATCTTTTTGGAAAAATTAAAGGAAACCGATACATTTTCACAAAACAAAATCGCTTATGAACTCACCAGCTTTATGTTGATTTTCAAACTGCTTGTATTCTCAGGTCCAAGTCAGACAGGTACCCGGCGATATCTTTTGGTGAAGACGGAGTGCTCCGAAGACTCGTCTCGTTTTGTTCATATGATATATGTATAACTTTTGTCCAATTTACTTTTGAACCAAATGTAAACTTTCATATATATATGTAATGTAATGGTTGTTTACTGTGATTACTATGTACATTGGATTTGATACTCAACGTGGAGTCAACCCCGGGAACGTTTCCGCCTTTGGTTTTCGGGGTGTTCTCCGAGGACGTGTCTCCAATTTATAGGATTAACAAATTTACTAGTAATAATACAGAACGATCAAATGACGATCTTCCACTCGTGTATCTCTGTGGAGTGTTACCGAGGACAAACCAATGTTCTAAGTTTCATGTTTAAAATTCAATGTTATGCTTTTAACTGTTATGATGTGGGAAAACCATTTGTGAAAATATAAAATACAACAATTTATAATGTTTTTCACAAATAATATGATAGTGTGTTCTGCAAGTTCAAACGTTTATCTGTTATGATTGTCAACATTAAAAGCATATGAAATATGAAACACAACACATGTAAAACAAGTTTTTGAGTACAAGTATTCCTTGTACTTTGCCTGTATTCTCCCCCTGAAAACAGTGAAAAACCTTGAAAAAGGGTAGGGGTATGAACTCACCAGGCGAGAAAACGTGACGGTTTGGATGCTAAGTGTCAGTTCGGGGCTTGATAACGCATGAGGTTCCTATGTAATATGAAATGATATACAAAGGTATCTAATTAGACTTTGAATCACTAATTAGATATGATTATACACTCCAAGACGCGAAAACACTTCAAATTAAGTGTTTGGAGTGACCCGGGTGACATCTACGGACGTATAGGCTTTGGAAAATGAGTTTGCTCTTCAAGAGTAAACTCCCTAGGGAGTTTATGGCCCTAAGACTATGACCATATGAGTAAAATCCTTAGGGAGTTTACGGTCGTGAACTCATGAATATGGGGTATTATGGTGTCAAATGGTCAAATAACACTTGGGAAGGGTTGCTCTGATTTAATCTAAGGCATGGGAATGAGTTTTACCACCAAAGGGACCATCAAACGGAGTTTGCGGCCCTAAACTAGGATTTTACGGCTGTAAGCTCCTATATACCCATTCCTTTCATGATTTGGTGGCCCTAGATTAATCATATGTGATTCAAACCAATTTTTACAAGCCTTAGAGTGAATTTAGGGCATCATTTGGCTAATGTAAATGAGTTTACGGCCCAGGAACCCATTTTAGGGGGTTTTACGGCCGTGAACTCTCCAAGGGGTGCTTTTCATCAAGTTTAAGGCCCTAAATCGATTGTGGTTGATTCTAGAATTTAATCCAAGGCTATTGGTGTGTTTAAGTGGTTTTTAAACACTCAAATATGAGTTTACTCTCCATGAAGGTGATTTTACAGCCCAAGCATGTTCTTGGGCAGTAAACTTATGTTTACTCCCCAAAAATTGGATTCAAGGTGTTGTAAGTCCAGTCCATTAAGCCATTTAGCCATATCTAAGCTCTAAAGGTCGATTGGAAGGGTTTAAAGGCTCAAAAACCCATTATATGTGTGTTTACGGCCCAAGCATGTTGTAGGGCCATAAACACATGAAAATGGTCCTAAATCATAGTTTGAACTTGGATTTGAAGGTCTAAGATGCTATACTAAGAGTTAGGGAAGTTACCTTGGTGATTTGGAGCTTAAATTTGATGATTTTGGACCTTAAATTTGGTTTGAGGAGAGAGGTTAGAGAGAGAGTAGTGAGAGAGAGAAAAAGCTTCAAATGGAAGCTTAAACCACTTTAAATAGGTTCCAAGTTTGGGACATGATGGAATTCTAACCGATACCGATGTTATACGTTGCTTTTGGTCGCACCCGATTAAGTTGTCGTAACCCGATATGCTTAATTCTAAAATGTTTCCGATTACTAATATGAAGTGTTAATATGAGTTCTAAACATGTTTAGACATCCATTAAGTCATAATAGAAATCCCACAATTATGACATAATTTAACGACGTAACGGAGACGAAATTGAAAATGACAAATATATTGATGAAAAGGGTTACAATTAATGAAACGAACTTCGGGTTGTCACATGCCTCGAGACAGCTGAAGACGCACGAGGTCAATTACACTACGCATGATCTTGAGTTAGGAGCAGCGGTGTTTGCCTTAAAAATCTGGAGACATTATCTGTATGGTACAAAAAGCACTATTTTTTACAGACCACAAGAGCCTTCAACACATCTTCGATCAGAAGGAGCTCAACATGAGACAATGACGGTGGGTCGAGCTACTCAATGAATATGAATGTGAAATTCGTTATCATCCCGGCAAGGCCAACGTAGTAGTTGACGCCCTAAGTCGGAAAGAATACTCTGGTCGTAGAGTCAAATCATTGACTATGACTATCCATTCACACTTGTCCACACAAATAAAGGAGGCTCAGCTCGACGCTTTGAAACCTGAAAATGTGGAGGGTGAATCCCCGAGAGGAATGGATAAGAACCTTGAAAACAAGGGTGGCGGAGCGTTATGTTTCATGGATCGAATTTGGACACCGAAACACGGTGGCTTCAGAGACGCGGTCATGACCGAGGCGCACAACACTTGGTATTCCGTCTACCTAGGTTCAAATAAGATGTATCTGGATCTTAAAAAGTTATACTGGTGGCCTAACATGAAACTAGAAATTGCTACCTTCGTGAGTAAATACCTTACTTGCGCAAAGGTTATGGTCGAATACTAGAAACCCTCCGGTTTACTTCAACAACCGGAAATACCAGAATGAAAGTGGGAGCGGATCACTATGGATTTCATAACCAAGGTGCCCAAGACAACGAGTGGACTTGATACCATATGGGTCATCGTCGATAGATTGACCAAGTCTACACACTTCCTGCCTATCAAAGAAACTAACAGGATGGAGAAGCTCACGAGAACATACATTAGGAAAATCGCACGACTACATGGTGTTCCTATATCCATTATCTCTGATAGAGATAGTAGGTTCATTACAAGGTTCTGGCAGTCGTTACAAAGCTCCCTTGGAACGAGGCTGGACATGAGTACAACCTATCATCCACAAACCGAAGGAAAAAGTGAGAGAACCATCCAAACACTGGAAGATATGCTGAGAGCCTGTGTGATTGATTTTGGGAAGGCATGGGATACTCACTTACCCCTTGTGGAATTTTCCTACAATAACAGTTATCACACGAGCATCAAGGCTGCTCCATTTGAAGTCCTTTATGGCCGGAAGTGCAGATCCCCTCTGTGCTAGGCTGAGGTGGGTGACACCCAGTTAGCTAAAGGACAAGTTCCTGATAGCACTCTCATAGGTCCGGAAATCATACGGGAAATGGCAGAGAAGGTCGTTCAGATTCGTGAGCGATTGAAAGCCTCTAGAGACCAACGGAAAAGCTATGCAGACAAACGAATGAAACCTTTGGAATTCCAGGTGGGAGACTGCGTTCTTTTGAAAGTCTCACCTTGGAAGGGCTTGATACGCTTCAGTAAGCGTGGGAAGCTCAATCCAAGATACATAGGGCGTTTCGAGATTCTCGTTAGAATCGACCATGTAGCTTACAAACTCGATCTACCGAGTGAACTCAGTAACATGCATTCTACTTTCCACGTCTCAAACTTAAAAAAGTGTCTGTCCGACGAGACTCTTCTAATCCCACTCGACGAGATCGAGATCAACGAGAGCCTCAAATTCATGGAAGAACCGGTAGAGATCATGCACCGTGAGGTCAAGCAGACGAAGCAAAGCTGCATCCTGATAGTGAAGGTTTGTTGGAACGCTAAGCGAGGACCTAAATTCAATTGGGAGCGAGACGATCAGATGAAACTGAAATATCCTCATCTATTTGCTTAGTTATTTGTAACTACTTATTTGCTTAAACTCTAATTTCGGGACAAAATTCCTTCTAACGGGGGGATGATGTGACAATCTGAAATTTCTATTCTCAACAATCATTCACTTCAATAGAAATTAGAACTGTTCCTGCTATCTGTTAAGCATTTTGGAGTCAGTTTAGGTGTCTTAGAGCTGAGTACATCAAGGAATACCAAGAGAGAGGATGCCCTAGGTTCATGGTGCATCAGTTTTGCAAAAACTCCAAGAGTTAGGAGTTTTTGGCCCAAATGGTGTTTGGACCGAAAACCCCCATGAGTATATATATATATATATATATATATATATATATATATATATATATATATATATATATATATATATATATATATATATATATATGACACTTAGCCATATTTTTCACATTTTCACTCTTTCAATAATCAGATCCGAAATCCCCTCAAGTATCATCCGATTTTTCCTTCTAGATCTTTAAAGTCTAAGTGTTTCTTACCCTATTTAGTTGATTCCTTCCATATTCAAGTGTTTTAATATGATTTCATCCTTGAAATCATTCCATTTATGTAGATCTTCAAGTGTTTTTAGCTACACCAAGAACACCAAGAGCACACTAGTGTTTTGGGCCGAAAACACACTTCTTTGCTTCCATATTGTAAGTATCTATCTCCTATGCTTGTTATCTAGTAAGGATACTTAATTTAGAGCCTTGAAAACATCCATTTATCCAAGAACAAAGGTGTTTTCGGTCTAGTGCATCTCCTTATACCGAAAACCCTTATGAAAGGTGCAAAATGACTTTAAGCCTTTCCTAATGCTTAGTATTGAGCCTAGAACACTTCTTTGCTTGTTGAAAGCCCTTGGAAATCACCTTATGCATCAAAGATCAAGAGTTTTCGGTCAAACTTTTTGACCAAAAACCGTATCGACCTAAAGCCATATGTGCCGAAAACCACAAGAAACATACCACTCGGACCGAAAACTCCCTTAAGTGGCTATGTAACCCTTGTTACTTCTAGCACTTGAATCAAAGTGTTCTTCAATGTCCTAGGGTGTTTTAACATGATTAATTAGTTGTTAAATGACTAATTAGATTCATATATGTTTTACTATGTTAACTAGGATCATTGTGTGTGTTCATTTCCTCATGGGACACTTAGCATCCTTTACCGATACTACTATCGCATCACTCATTTCAGGTGAGTTCATACCGCCTTACACAAATTTTTAAATGCTCTTGCATGCTTTTAAATAATTTTATGGGGAGGGGGTGGAATACAAGTTGAATATCATAGTTATTATATCAATCACATGTGATTAATAACTACCAAACAGATGGATTTACTATACTTTCGAAACGTTTTATCAAACAAACTACTTTTAAGTAGTTTTATAAACTGACATCAAGTCATGGTTATATTATGGTTTCAAACCTTTTAAATGTATTACAAAACCTATTTGTTCACTTTAGTATTCATAGAAATCATGTCTATACATTTACGAAGTAAGGCTATATATATGTATTTGATAGGATGGCTGTGACTGCAGCTCCAACACCTTGTATAAAAAAGGTGTATAAACATACATGGACATTTCAAACTACAGTACTAGAAAACTATAATAGGTATTGTTTTGGAAATACTACCTACTATTCCTAGTACAAATGGAGCGTACAAGAGCCAGTTCATTCATGAGTCCATACAACTGTAGTACATACTATATGAAGGAATACTATTAAATACTATAGGAAGAGATATGATTACATACTATATGATGAGATACTATTGCATATTATATGAGTAGATATTGTTATATAATGTCAAACCCCAAAACCGGAACGACAGAAACGTTCGGGGGTGGAGGATGTCATGTCAAGTATCATGAGATATGTATATGGTAAGCAAGTAATGAACAACCATTTCATTTAGAAAGAAAGTGTTTACAATGTATGTGTTCACAAAACATAGAAGTCATAAACAAATAACGAAACAAGACTTGAAGCTATAATGCTCCATCTTCTAAATCCCCAGCACGAGCAGTTGTCTAATAGTCTCCTGAGAATACAAGTTATTTGAAAGAATTGATCACCAATTAAGTTGGTGAGTTCATAAGATTTTAGTGATGTGAGTAACCTGTAAAGTGTTGTTGAAAATGTATATGTAAAAGTGATGTAAGCTGTAAAATGTGGTTACAAATGTATATGTAAAAGTGATGTAAGCTGTAAGTTCTGTTTTTGAAAAGTTCGCCTGTTCCTCTAGAAAATCCTATATTTCCTACTTTAATGGAAGATAAATAAAATGACACTACAAGCCTTCCTATGCGTACTAAGTGGGTACAAGTTATAGATACTTGGAGTAAATAAACAATCGATTGTGCGCATATTCCCTCAACTCATAACCCAACGGGGTACAGTAAGTAAGGCGGATCGCACACATTCAATTGGTTGTTAGATCGTTGTCATATATAACCTTGGTGTATTCACTTGTTACTCATGGAGTTATCTGTAATGATTCCTTTATATCTAATGGAGAGTTCTTTTAAGAAAACCTATATTTCTTATAGTAAAACATTGACTACGGTGATTACTTTTATAATAGCTTTGTTTATACTGCTATATATTATTTGATATCGGGTAGATAGTTAATTGGGGGAATCTCCTAAGCCCACGTCCAACGGGAACAGGACGTCGGGGGATGACACACATTTAACTATCTATTGGATATTAGTCTTATATATAAACATGGTGTATAAACTAAGGTGTTATAGAGTTAACTCACTTAAAGTCTTTAAAACTGTACTGGCTTAATAAAATGGATTAAGCCCTTAACTGGGAAATTGCTACGTTAGTATACAAAAAGTACTAACTTTGAAAAGTAAGTTTTGTACCCGAATAACTGTGCGTTGACTCTGTTTCCTATGACCTGATCCATACCTGGTACCCTTATGATGACTTAATGTATATTAAGCATAAATATACATAGATTCGGGTAGATAATTGATTGGGTGACCTAGGTGTAAGCCCACATCCAACGGGAACATGACATACAGCGAAGAGCACACATCCTATTAGCTTTTGGGATCTACTTAGCATATATGTATCCTATAGTGTATACATTAAGGAATCATAACGTTAGCATTATGGTCCTAAACTTTTAAAAGTAGCCTTCTACCAAGACTCATCTGTTTTGAAAGTAGTCTTCTACCAATTCTCGACTGTTTTGAAACTAGTCTTCTACCAAAACTCTACTGTTTTGAAAGTAGTCTTCTACCAAGACTCGACTGTTTTGAAAGTAGTCTTCTACCAAGACTCGACTATTTTGAAAGTAGCCTTCTACCAAGACTCGACTGTACAACTATTATTAATTTAATCTAATCTACCTCATCGATTATGTGAAAATGACACATGGGAAAGGTATTAATAATATTGAAACTGGAATTTTATATCCTTCTGTAATTGTCGAATTGACAGTGCAAGTACTGTAGTATTTGTAATAAGTGACTACTTTTAGTACTATTTTGCCTTAATTATTGGTTAAGGCATAATGTGATGGCTAGATCCTATGCTAGACGCTCCCTTATCAAGAGATTCTAGGAACTTCACGCAACCCCTGCATGAGTGCAAGCCGCGAACATCCACATTACTATGATCATGTATACCCAATATAACTATCACTAATGCAGAAGTGATTCATTGGTATAGTTAGATCCGGAACTTGTTCCATGCTATAGCACCTTATTATGTTATGTTCTGTTATCGTGTATTGATGTCGTATTTATGTATATGTATTCCATGTAAGCGTATTGTATTTGTATAGACTTGTGAACTGAACTGACTCTTTGTGTGCTTCATTGTACTAGAAGTAATGAATAGCATACTCCTAAACTATACCTATAATAGTTTACTAACGTTCTAACTGTACTATTACTGAAAAGACTCATTTATCTACCAAGTTATGCTTATACTTTAAAAACGAAGTTTTGTACAACTATAAAGTAACATAACCTTTTAAAAGAATTTTGGAATGTATTGACAACTTATAAATAACATAAGTAACATTTTGAAAGATGTTTATAACAAACATTTACACAATTATCATTGTGTTCAACATGTATTCCCCCCTTAAAACAGTTAAAATAGATAATAGATTCATTACGGGGTATGAACTCACCTGATGTGGGCGGTTCAAACGGGTATGCGCGTACGGATGAGAAGTTCCACGAATGAAGTCCCGAGACACAATAAGTCCTAAATGATATATAAGGACACATATTGACATGAATATAGTGTTTTAAACAACTATAAGAAAGATAACACCTTCCGAGACTAGGAAACACCTTGGCCAAGTGTTGGAAATACATGTGATTCAAAATAAGAAGGTATAAGGCACACACATGAGTTTACTACAATGAGTTCATGGCCCAAGGGAGCTTACGGCTGTAAACTCATGGCTAATCATGTGTGAATGTAAGTTTGAAGGCTAGGGAATGATTTAGGGCCATTAGCTCTAACCTAGGATGAGAAAGACCACCATCTTTGTAGTTTTTGAGGAGTTCACGGCCCTAATGAGTTTACTGCTGTAAAATCATGGCCATTTATGTTTATGAGGGTCCTAAAGTTCATAAGGAAGCATCCTAAATTCAAGCCTAAGCCTTAGGAAGTGTTTGTGGCATCAAAACACTCTTATCTTGAGTTTACTGCTGTAAAATCATGGCCATTTATGTTTATGAGGGTCCTAAAGTTCATAAGGAAGCATCCTAAATTCAAGCCTAAGCCTTAGGAAGTGTTTGTGGCATCAAAACACTCTTATCTTGAGTTTACGGTCCATATACCATTTGGTCATGTGCTTGCGGCCGTAAACACCTATGGGTGTTGGTATTTTGATTGTTTTGGGTCCTAGACACATCAAGGTAAAGTGCTATGCTAGTCTCTTGGCTTTAGGAAGGCATTTAGGGCATTTTGGCACTTAAAAATGGAGTTTACGGCCCAAGAACTTCCTTGGCCATGAACTCACTTATAGCCTTTGTTTCTAAATGATTTTGTGGTCTAAACAAGTCATGGTAGTTTCTAGGTTTAGTTCCAAGGCTTGGAGGGCCATTGGGCGCACTTTGGCCCTCAAAATTAGTGTTCACGGTCCAAGAAGATCTTGGGCTGTGAACACCATTTCCTTGGTGTTTTGGCTTGATTTTCATGTTATTAAGGCATATAACACACTTAACTACTCTCTAGGTTGAAGTAATTACAGTTTGGGGTGATAAGGTGAAGATCCTTGAGAGAGAAAATCGATTTTTCTCTAGGTAGAAATGTAACAAATGAATCCAAAATGGCTAAGTTTTCTTTATATAGCCTTGAGGGTTTTTGGTCCGAATACGATTTTTGGACTGTAATATTCCAAACTCTTGAAGGTTTGGGCACTTATTGCAACATATTAAACCCTATTGTATCCTCTCTCCTGATATCCTCTGGAGCACTAACCTAAAAACACTCAAACTTATTCCAAAAGTTTGAAAGTTAGAAGATACAGATTTGACTTCAATTGTAGTGGATGGTTTTACTGAATGGAAATTTTTGGGTTGTCACATATAAGTACATGACTAACCATTCTACACGCAACTGTTAGCTACAGAGGGAAAATGCACATCGACGGATATCTACGGTTAATACTATTCGGCAAAATACCCTGCCGTGTTTATCCTAGAACCAAAGGATAATACTTACATGATTATATAATGTTTCCATTTTACTTTTATTTTGTGACATGCTCACATAAACGATGAAGTAGACTATATTTTGATAATAATAGTTACACCTAGTAAAATTACACACTTTTACAGGAAACAAACATACAAAGCAGTCGGGTCTTGGTAAAAGACTACTTTTTACACTAGTAGGAAATATGGAATTTTCTAGGATCTTCACACCTACGCGAACTGTTTCATCAAACATTTACAAGTATTTTCCTTGTGGTTTTACAAATTAAAGATTTTAAAATACTTATGAATTCACAAACTTTATTGCTGATACTCGCTTTCAAAATAACTTGTATTCTCAGTTCATCAGTAGACAGGTACCGGTGACAGGTTTTTGAGAAGATGGGGCACAGACAAGACTCGTCTTTTATCATTCATTTTTGGTGTCTATTACATTACAAAGAATGCACATGTATTTTCGGTGTCTATTACTATACATGACGTCCTCCGCCCCAGAACGTTTCCGCCGTTATCGGTTTTAGGGTGTGACATCAACTCTTGTCCATGAGCTGAAATCATGAAAGTCCCTGTAATACTCCACATTTGAACTTTTACATTTTGCAATCCACATATTCAATCTGTTATGAAAGCCCCACGACACAATTCCTGATCTATCGCCATACTTGTGGCCAAATTGTTTCTTTTCATGATCAGTTACAGTGATTTTAGGTTGATCTCCACGAGCATTTTGATTTGAACTCTTCTTGAATAATAGTTGCAGTTTCTTAGCAGATGCTGCCTATTTGGCACCTTTTAACGAAACTATATGAGGAGATTGAATTTGTTCTTTTTTCAAATCTATCAACAATTTTAGTTGTTCCCACAGTGGGTGGGTCAACAGGGGGGTCTTGAGAGGACTGGCCAGCACTGAACTCTTTAACAGATGATTTGAACTTGTCTCCAAGTTCCTCTGCCAATTTTCTTTTCAAATCATAGTAAACTGAAGTTAGAGTTCCAAGATGTGTCTGCAGATCTGAGATTTGCTCTGACTTCTGTGCAACATCTGCTTCAAGCTCAGCGATTCGAATGTCATGATGTCAAATTAGAAGGTCTTTCTCTATGTTTTTCTAGTTGAGAACACCTATTTCTTCTCTTAGCTTGGACACTAAAGGATCATCATCCCTTGAATGGCCTTCCTCAATAGATATTCCTTTCGCACGAGAGGAAGGAACTGAACTTTGTTCCTGTGCCAAGTGCATTGCAAGCCTCTCAAAGGCAGCATCATAAGAATGCCTTGCTGGAGACGATCCTTGAGCAACTGATGAGCCACCAGTTTCATACACTGTGCTTGGACCTTCTTGGGTTGGCATGGGTGATGCAACAACAATTGTTCTTGTTGTTGATTGTGTTGGAGGGGCTTGTTCCAAAATAAGTACTCCCAGTCTTGGATCATGTCTTCTACTTTTTAACGGAGGCTGGGAGGTTTAAGTTGTCAGAGGATCACTCACAGATGGCACAGTAGTTGGAATAGAACCATCAAGGGGAGGAATCCATGAAGTTGCATCAATATGACTTTAGGTATCAGCCATCTGTTTTGAGGTAGGAGGCATCGTTTCTTGAACATCTTCAGCTTCCCCTATCTCCGTTGCTTGATGAACAACATCATTGATATTGTTAAAGAAAGTGTCGAGGTCTGCATTTGATAGTAAACCCTCATTGCTAAGATTTAAAGGAATGTTGTCCCTATCAAAACCTGAGAGGCAATATCATTAAAAGAATCATCCTCATCTCCTTCATCATCATTCACAATTACATCTTCCATCACACTCTCACTGAATCATGGACTTGAATTCACCATGTGAAATAGGAGGGTTAACCAACAAGATCATCAAATTATGACTTTCAGCAAATTTAAGTTCATCCATTGTGACCTACACAAACCGAGCCAAGTGAGAAAATCATTGATTTAAATAATTTGAATTAATGTTTTAGTCATTAAACAATTTAATTAGGCTCTTAATTAATGATTAAGTCTTAGAAAACAGATTTAGTTGACCAAAAGTTTGAGTTTACGGTTAGACAAGGGGTTTACGCCCATAAGCTAGTTTACGTACGTAAACTCTTCAATGGCCGTAAACGACTCAACAACCGTAAACGCCGCAGGTTCAATTTTTTTTTGATTAATCCTTCGATTCAAAGTCGATTTCATGTTAAAATGCCTTTCTGATGGTCGAAATGTGCATACCTACAAGATTAAACAACCAATTTTCAGATATAAACACAAATTTTTGATGGATCGATGAACAGTTGATGAGAGAATTTGGATGAGTTTACGACCGTAAATTCGAAAAGAGAGCATAAAAAGTTTACAACCAGAAAATGTAATATATACTCGGATCCTTGACCCGATCCCCATGGGCTGCACCACTTCAATTTCAAGTCCAATACCATAAATTATTTTAAAAATAATACATTTTGAGGAATTTTAAATATAAAAAATAAATATAAAATTAAAAAATAAAAATTAAAAATAAAAATAAAATTAGAACAAAATAAAATCTAAAAATTTTAAACTAAAATAAAAATAATAGAGAATTTAATTTACTTTTATTTTAATTTTTAGCAAAATAAAATAAAATAAAACAAAAATAAAATTGAAATTAATAAAGAATTAACACTAATTTCTGTTTTACCAATGCTAATAGTAGATTGTGAGTTTGGGATCAAAGTTCTTAGACAACCTGAATCCATTTATAAGTACCCTCTCCTTCATCAATAGATATAGTCAATCGTCGGTATTGTGGTCCACTTAAACACGAAAGATTGTGTCAGAATTAGGACATACTATAAGTGACAAGACATTGTGACTTTGCAATTCTAAACAAAATTCCTAAGGACCATTCATCTGACGACGACCAAGGATATTTTTGTCCACATTAATTAAGCAGTGAGATCTACAGACAACCTATTAATTGTTTGATTTTAGATGTACTAGAACATGTTTCCCGCTTCCTGATATACCCCAATAATCAAGAACTTCCGAGATACTCCTTACTTTAGGTGAGCAGACAATTATTATGAGAGAAGACAAATTTAGAATGCATTAGTTGTACACCCAGGTCGAATCTTCTGATCACACAGAGGGTGAAACATATGATTGACCAGCTTATAAAGGGATTGAGAAGTAGAATGGTGCATATGCAGTGTACCAGGTCAGATTATCAGTCACGCAAAGGAGACCATATATGGCTAACAGATAGGAAGAATTGCATAGATAGAAGATGCAAAGAAATAGAATTGAATATGTTGCAGTCCAAGTCGGATGTATTTCAATCACACAAAGGAGGCAACATATAACTAATAGAAAGAAAAACAAGAAAATAATTTCCTACATACCTACTTTATCGGAATTCCCCAATAGTCCCATCAATACCGAAATTAAGGACAGAGTTCGTACACCGAGGAAGAGTTAGACCACGATTCTAGATACAGATAAATTTAGTGTGACCGGTGGATTATCATGTATATCTCCCTGCTCAACCTACCCAAGTGTCGTATTGTCAAGCTAAACGTATCTATCTAGGTCGAGATTTGTCAATTAATTTGATTCCTTATGTTCATCTATGCCTAGTCAAGTTCAATTTAAATCTTTCGTGCCTACCAACGCATCGAACACAGAGCTTAGACAATTCAACTTTGATGCTTTACACAAAATTCAAATTACCTGTTATCACCAAGTTTATATCACTTCCCATCACAACATCTACAAAACAAAGTTAGCACACAATATTTTTGGGTTTTTCATATGATATGAAAAAAAAATAAAACAGAAACAAAATATTTTTTGATTTTTGAAAATTTGAATTTTTTGTTTTGGTTTTTGTTTATTTCTCCCCTAAATTTGTGCATGGGAGAGAATGAAACTAAAAGTGCAAATTTAAACTAACCAAAATACAAAAGCTAATCCTCAAAGTGTATCATTTTCAAAAATTCGACAAGCACATCGAATCGAGCTTTGTTAAACAGTTTTGTGAACAAATCCGCCACATTATGAGCAGTGGGAACTTTTTCTAACCGAATGAGCGAATGCTCATAAAAATCTCTAATAAAAATGCACTTTGATATCGATGTGCTTGGTTTTCGAGTGTTGGACATGATTTTTAGCAATTTGTATTGCAACCTCATTGTCGCAAAAAATGGGGGTTTCTAGAAAATTCAAATCGTAATCCATAAGTTAATGTTATATCCAGATAACTTGAGAACAACAAGCAGAAGTGGATACGTATTCCACCTCTGCTGTTAAGGTAGAGACTGTAAGTTGTTTCTTGCACTGCCATGACACCAGCCGATCACCAAGATATTGACATCCTCCAGGCATTGATTTCCTGTCAAGCTCAAATCCTCCATAATTACTGTCAGCAAAAGCATATAAATAAAATTAAAAAATATTTGGATACCAAAGACCCAATTTTGGGCTGCCTTTGAGATACCGAAAGATTCTTTTGACAACAATTAGATGTGAAAGTTGAGGATTACCCTGATATTGTCCGTATTGACAAATAGCTAACATGATGTCTGGCCTGCTTGTGGTTAAATACATCAACGATCCGATCATTGATCTGGAGGCAGTCTGATCTACAGATTCGCCTTCAATATTTGGAGTCAATCGTGGTCTCTTAGCCATTGGCTTCAATACAGGTTTTGCATCTCGAAACCTGAACTTCTCTAGCATATCTTCAACATACTTGGCTTGATGTAGCAGGATTCTGATTGATTCTTGTTTGACCTGAAGCCCCAAAAACATGGTCATCTCTCCCAAGGAACTCATCTTGAACCTCTTCTTCATAACGCTTTCAAACTCTTTGCAAAACTTTGAACTCTTTAATCCAAAAATGATATCATCGACGTAAATTTGAACAACAATCTAATCGGTACCAACATGCTTAATGAATAAGGTTTGATCGATTGTCCCCCGTGAATAGCCATGCTTGAGCAAATGCTTCGTAAGAGTAGCATACCACGCCTTTAGAGCTTGGTGTAACCAATATAAAGTTTTGTCCAACTTGTAGACGTGATTTGGAAACTTTGAATTGACCAACCAGGAGGTTGATCAACATAAATTTCTTCCTTCACAACGCCGTACAAGACGGCAGTCTTGGCATCCATTGTCACACCCCCAAACCAGAACGGCGGAATCGTTTGAGGGTGGATGACTTCATGTAGTATCATAACAGTTGAGTAAATAGTAAAGATAGCGAACACAACCATCATAAATATAATTTAAAAAGTTACATCATTGATAGTGTTACATGTTTCAAAAGAAATTACATTATGATGATATATTAAGTTTGAAATTGATGCGTTAGTGTCCCTTCCCCAAAAGCTGTTGTTTACATGTATTACTGAATCCCTGAGAAATACAAGTAGTTTTCAAAAAGTGTTAGTAATTAAGTTGGTGAGTTCATAAGCATTTTTGTATTAGAATTGTATGCTTTTCTGTAAAAGTAACTGTGTTTGTTACTTAGAAAATCCAATATTTTCCATAAATGTGTAGTAGTTTTAAAAGCTTTGAAAACCGAAATGCATAAGTATTTTCCATACCTAAAATAGTGTAAGTAGATTTATATATGTATATATAAACAAGTAAGATGTTTGATAGCCCCGTAAATCAAATGTTCTAATACTTTGTGTGGGTTTTACAACCCTGTTAATGACCTAGACTGCCTATAACAACGTTCTTCAGGCGTTGAAATGTTGTGATGTTTTTCACCCCAGACCTAGTCTAACTGTAGCTAATAGTTTAGGTGCGTGGTTGTTAATCCTGTATAGATCTATACACAAGTATCACACTTTCCTTATAAGAGATTATGGTTTATAATACATGACTTTAAATGTGTATTTGAAAGTACGTGAATTCGAATGTCTCATAAAAGTTTGTATCAAATAGATTTACGTATGAAAAGTCCATTTTTCTTGTAAATGTAAGTATTTCCTTTCTATAGTGTTAATAGAGCGTAAGATATCATGGATATCTAGTAAACTATAACTATTATAGTTTTTCAAAAGTGTGTTGCATTTGAATGATAAACCTTGGTATATTACAAACTTTGGATGTAAAGTATAACATTTGTAATAACGTTATTTTACTTATTTAACATTTACACACAAAATGTAGATAAAGCATTAGAAACTGTATGTAACGATTTGTATTTTAACATAAGTTTTTCTTGTGTTTCACTTGTATTTTTCCCCTAAAATATAGTAAAAACGTGAAAATATAGGGATATGAACTCACATGGAAAGTGTGATGATTTGAAGAAAACAAGACTTTTCTCGGGCAGCACTTCGACTGGAAAGCGGTAAATTTTTCGGGAGTTTCGGTCCTTCGGACCTTCGTCGTAGCTTGGATACGTAACCGGGGCGTTGGGATAGTTTCGAGAGGCTCGAAAGTGAGAAAATATGAGAAAAATGGTCTAAATTAGTAAAAGAAGTCGGAGCCCTCACATCTTATTTATAGGGCTGGGAAAGGTCTCGAACGTGGGGCGTTCCTACGAGGAATGCGGGGTGTTCCGGAACGCAGGGCGTTCCATCGTACACAACACGTTCGGAGCCTTCGTGCGTCATTGCATACGAACTTCAAACTCGATGGGTGATGGGACTGTCTCTGGTCGAAGAACATAGGGCGTTCCTTAGAGGAACACAGGGCGTTCCCTCTTGGACCAGCCTCAGATTTTGTGCCCCAATGTTTGAAATTCCATAACTTTTGCGTACAAGCTCCGTTTTTGACGTTCTTTATATCCATGTTTGGGCGAAAATATAATCTATAACTTTCATTTAGACTTTATTGGCAAATTTTGAATTTAGCTACTTGAATTCATGCTCTGATACCAATTGATGAATCAAAGAATCGAGTAATGAATTAATCAGAGTATGAATTCAAATAGGAATTCAAGATTTAGACACAGGATCTGTTTTGCTTTCTTACGCTTCCAACTTCTTTACAGAGTAAAGGAGACAAATCTGTAAAAGTTATTTTATAACTCTAGTAAATAACCCTATTTATAGGGAACTGAAAGCGTACAAAAAATATACTAAGGCATAGACTCTAATGCTTCGAATAAAAGCACCTTAGTAAAATACATTACAAATATGTTCGAAGTGAAAAAAACATACTTCAACTAATTACAACAATTCGACCCTTACAAAATAGTTCCTTGTGGTTGGTCAACCGACTCATCTATGCGAGGCAATGGGTAATGATTTCTAATGGAAATCTTGTCAAGGTCTCTAAAGTCGATGGACTTATGAATGATCTATCTTTCTTCTTGAAGAATAAAATTGGAGCTCACCCGGGCGAGGAGCTTGGTCTTCCAATTCCATTGTTGAGTAGTCGTTAAGTTGCCCGGACGGTTCTTGTATCTCTATAGGTGTTAGACTGTAGGGCGACCTGGTTACAGGAGTAGTATTGGGTTCTAAGTTTGTTCGCATGACGATGCGATTACTCGTAGTCCCAATGCGGTTCATCAATCACAGTCTCATGTATATGAGTCATATATAATTAAGATTGAAAAGGTAGTCGAATAAATGATTCTTCCTTAAGCTCACATCCCAATGAGGAAAAGAATTTAAAGTGGAATCATCAATTCTAAACCTGTAGAACCTTGATTGTATACCACCTTTGTGTATACATTCTTCAGTGATTGATCAACCGTATGGGTCTTTGGATTAAACTTGACGTACGGGTCTTTGCTGAGGTTTCTTCGGGATGGATAAGAAACGTGAGGTACTCTACGCATGAGTACTTCGGAGTTCTGAAATGACGGCTTCGCTAGAAAGACGTTTACGGAGAAAGAGATGTACGCATGAACTGGTATTGTGAGGATCGAACGGACTCAAGTTGTATGATAATATCGGACTCACTTGGAAATACAGACATTTGACTTGATCATAAAGGCGTTACTGACAAAACCCAACAGTGCAACTTTTAACAGAGTTACAGTACTTTAGAATAACTACAGGAATACTGTTGTGAACAAGGTATACTACAACAGGCAAGTATACGCAGCATGAGGGTCCCTTAACTGACATGTTCTCGCAAAAGATAAGACTCGCGTTGCACTAGTTTTGAAACTTGTTTAGAAGCATACGTAATACTGATGATTGGAAGTGAACCCATATTACATACATGTTCTTTGTTGTCTTTTGTTGTTCTAGGGTCAAACTCCTCCTGTTCCCCCGTCACTCTGCTCCGTTGAGCAGTCCCTTTTGAAATGTCCCATTACGCCACATAGATGGCATATCCGCGAAATTTCAACATTGGTGGTTGAAGTAATTTGTTGGATCCGAGTCCTGCTGCAGCGGGTAGTATGTCCGTTCTTGTTGCAGTTGTAGCAGTGTAACAGACGAAAACTACTTAGATGATGGAAACTGCACTTATTGCACTTTGGTAGGTTACCAGCATACTGTCTGGCTGGGTTAGGGATAACTGGGATGCTAGTAGGGATGGTAGTAGGAGTTTCAGATGTCGTGGCCGCGAAGGCTGCCACAAGTTGATGTCTTTTGCTCTCCCCTTGGGGTGATTTGCCTTTAGCTTTAGCCTAGAACTTTTGTTTCATATTCTTGGGCTTGAGGTTTGGGGTGTCGTGGTAGTTCATTACTTGTTGACGTACTTGAATGTTACTTTGATTAGAATTATTGTTAACAATCCCGCTAATATTTGCATTGTTAGTGTCAAGGTGAGTCAGAACAGCTGTCACGGCAGCTGAGACTGCAGCTTGAAAGGTAGCTGCATCAATCTGAAGAGTTGGTTTTTGGCTGATGGTTTGACTACTTTTCTCCGGCGACATGATTCTATAACATGAAAGAAAAGGAGTTCGTGAGCGATTATGGTTGACCCTAGATGTATTTTGATCGTTCATGTAAAGAGTAGAAGTATGTTCTCGAGGGTTCGGCCTACATCCCTATGATGCAGTCCTAGTAAAGAGTAGAAGTACGTTCACCGAATGGTCTCAAGATGTTTGACGTCCAAACCGGGGTATTATTGGTTGATGAATAACATGATCCAACCTTTGAAAGAGAAATGGGAATGATCCCTGAGCTAAATTACCGTAGTCCAATAACTTGACTAGAGTGGGGTTCAGATAGACTCCAACGATAGTATGATGAAAGTATTTGGACAAAGTGTGACACAAAAATTAGCCGTCTGTCAGTATCAATATTCATAACGTAATAAGTTTGGGAAAATTTACCTTGTAGAAGGTGTTACATCATATTCGAAGTAGAAAGGTTTTGGCCGCATAAAGGCCTAACTAGAAGTACTCACAGTACAAGATAGTTACATAGAAGTGTGCCACATAGGACCTAGACAGGAAAACGATTCCTTTTAACAGTGACGGAAAGTAAGGCATCTACTACTGGTGATGGTCATCCCCCTGGTGAACTCTCAGTTCAGCCAGTTGACGTTCCATATCAAGCAGGTGTCTTTCGTACACCCTCTGGCATACTCGGAGTTCTATGACTTCGGCCCGTGTTTCAGCTAGTGCTTGCAGCAGGGTTTCATGGTCTCTCTCAGATCTCTCACGAGCATATTCAAGGCGACTGGTGCGAATGGTATGCATTCTTGCATTGGCATCAACCTCTGCGATACGATGGAGAGTTGTCCTGCCCTGAATCTCATTTCGGGCAACTCTACGGACCAGGATTGGAAGAATTCTGTCTACTGAGCTTCCTTCTCTTATGTTGTAGAAGCTTCGGGCTCCATTAAACGGAATAGGTTGATCTTGTTGTTTGCTCCATATCTCCAAACATTCTACCCAAGGAGGCGTCGGCCCATGAAAAGCCGGACGAGGGTTTTTTTTTTGGAAATAGAACTTCCCTAACGAGGGTTTCCGGGCCAGCTTTCGCACACGATTAATCCCCCGCTGCAAACATAAAGCTTTGCCTCATGCCCTGGAGTCACTGCAGGCAAACCTCCATGGCCACAAGGGCTGAGTGGTGCCAGGATTTGAACATGGGTCAATAGGTTAGGATTTGGAATGGGAGCTACCGGGGGTAGGTTCACAACTTCGGGCTTGGAGTTAGCATCATTCGAAAGGTCTTCAGCATGGTGATCACTCAAAGGTATTGGATGATCATCCTCTAGTTCTTCTCCAAACCATCCATCATTTCCTTCGTTCGGAAGGTACGGGTCATCGTAGGGATGGAGTCAAGCCATGTTACCTACGCGAGAATTATGGTAAAGAACTAATTATTAGACGTACTGACTAGATAGTTATTAGATAATATTCATTAGTCACATCACTATTTGTAAAGTGCATACTAGTTATATGTAATCAAAATAGGATAGGCCTTCGAATACGTGACCTTAACTCCAAATTCACAAGGAACAGGGGTAAAGCAAAAATTCACAGATTTTAAGTCTATGTCATTCTAGTTACATGTAACCTTAGTGTATCCACTTAGAAACTATCGACCTAGTAATGAAGATCCTTTTAGTTCTCAAGTAATAAATTATAGTAACACAAAATACTCCTATAGTATCTTAGACTTATATCTGTTAGAACAGTTCTCATTATGGTAGTGTTGGTAAGTTTTTAGACGTGTTGCCACATTACAACCATTCTTAGGCATATGCTAATCACTCCTCAGAACCGCATAGTTGAGCAGGGTATGCCATTCCCAGTACTGACCATACATCCCCGAGCTTACTTGTGATATTCAACAATCGTAATAGTTTTGTTCTTGTCATTGTGACACTGATTTTAGTATGAATGCAGGTATGTATACATAGTTAAATATTTTATTATTTAAAAGTATAAACTCTTAGTCAGAGTATTTTAATCCCATTGTATTTATAGTTAGCATATCTTTTATGGGTTGATATACTTAATTCACTATAAACAATGCTCTGATACCAATCTGTCACACCCCAAAACCGAGAATGGCGGAAACGTTCTGGGGCGGAGGACGTCATGTAATGTATCACAACAATGCAAAGTAGTAAACAAGCAACAACATCATCCATTGCATTAAGAGTATAATTTTAAGTACATGTGATTTCTTTCATATTATAAAACAACATAATGAATATTCAAAACAAAAGACGAGTCTTGACCGCTCCGTCTTCAGAAAACCTGGTCGTCGTACCTGTCTATTTGTGACCTGAGAATACAAGTTATTTTGAAAGCGAGTATCAGCAATAAAGCTGGTGAATTCATAAGTATTTATGTGTCTTTGATTTGCAAAACTGTAAAGAAGGACCTGTAAGTGTTTCATGAAAAGTTTGTATCAATGAACATGTTTGTAAGTGTCACACCCCAAAACCAAGAACGGCGGAAACGTTCTGGGGCGGAGGATGTCATGTAATGTATCATAACAATGCAAAGTAGTAAACAAGCAACAACATCGTCCATTTCATTAATAGTAATAGTTTAATACATGTGTGTTCTTTCATAGTAATAAGACAACATGATAACTAATCAAAATAAAAGACGAGTCTTGACTGCTCCGTCTTTGCATAACCTGGTCATCGTACCTGTCTACTGGTGACCTGAGAATACAAGTTATTTTGAAAGTGTAGGGCAGCATTTAAGCTGGTGAGTTCATAATTATTTAATGTCAATGTTCATATAAGTTTGATGATAACATTTGAAATTGTAAAATGTAATTGTTTGCATATGTTTTGAAAACTCCTAGAAAATCCCATATTTTCTACTAGTATAAAAAGTCGTCTTCTACTAAGACCTGAATGTTTAGAAAGTAGTCTTCTACCAAGACTTGTATGTTTTGCTGTAACAAAGATGGTTTTCCCCTTTATGACTACTATTAATATATATAGTCTACTTCATCGTTTTATGTGAATGTATCACAAAATAAATGTAATAGGGAAAATATAGCCATATAAGTATTATCCTTTTGTATTAGGATAAACACGACATCGCGACTGCCGAAGCGTATTCACCTTGAATATCCGTATATGTTCATTTTCCTCTGTAGCTAACAGCAGGTTGAAGGAATGGTTAGTCCCGTAAAGGTCTCCCTAGTATAAGTATTAACCGTAGACATCCATAGATGTCCATTTACCTCTGTTGCTAACAGCCAGGGTTTAGGAATGGTTAGTCCCTTATTGTTTCTTACCACATAGTATCTATGTAAAAGTATTCCTATAAGTGTATCCATGTAAGACGAATCTCTATAAAAGTATCCATATAAGTGTATCCGTGTAAGAGGAATCTCTGTAAGAGTATCTATATAAGTGTATCCATGTAAGAGGAATCTCTGTAAGAGTATCCCTTCATATAGCATGTAGTTTAGACTCATGAATGAACTGACTCTGGTGTAATTTCTTGTAATAGGGATAATGTTTTGTATCCCCTAAACTATTCCTATAATAGTTTACTAGAATGTAATTGATGACTGTCCAAGTAGGTTTGTACACCCTTGCTACCCAAGAGTGTCGGAACTGAATTAACTGATGGAACATTTATGACTATATATGTACACATGATATATAACTAATATTTAAACGACCTTCGGACGAGTACCCGATATCCCACCAGACCACATCCAAATCGAGGAAAAGGAAACAGGGTGGATAGCCTTCCTAAGTCTTTTAAACATTTCTTATATAACTATACATATAGAGGCATGCAATTTATAATATAAAAGCATAAAAGAAATTTTGTAAAACCTTTGAAAAGTTTAATAAATAAGAATTTATGACTTGATGTAAGTTTATAAATTGATTCGAAAACCGTTTGACAAGACAATTTAAGTGTGAGAAAACCTTTGTTTGAAGCACAACTATAATAGATTCAAAAAGGAAACCTACAGTTTGTAAGACAATTTCTAAAAGTGTTTCAACATGTAAAAACGTTTGTGAAAACTATTTGAAGTACCTATGAAAATGTTCGTTTGTTCTTGTATATGAACGTATCTCCTTTAAATAGTATTTCTAGTATGTAAAAGTTCGTGATGTTATCGTAAAACTATACGTATTATAATTTTCTAAAAGTATGTCTCGTTTGTATAGTAATCCCTAGTGAAATGCTCACTTGTTATGGAAAGTATAATTTTTGTAGTGCCTAAGATGGACACATATACATAAAGTATAAGCAGAGTGTTTGACTTATGCATATATAACAACATTTTTCATTTCAAAAGATATGATGTTATCGTGATATATTTTGCATACGAAAGTTTCCCTATAATAGTTATAAATCATATATGATTCTGTTGATAAAAAGTGTTAATGAAACTTTATATAACACACGATAATAATCATGTGTTTTACTCGTATTTCCCCCCTTAAAAGCATATAAAAGCATTTATAAAACATTTAAAAGTGTGGATTATAAGGGTATGAACTCACCTGATTGAAGTGGTTGATTTGAAGTAGTCGAGAGAAGAATCGAGCAGAACTTCGACAGGAAGAGTTGAAAACGCGGGAAATCTCAGGATTCTCGGGAAACTCGGGAATCTCAGGAACACAAAACCTTCCTTCGGGATTTGAAGGTGAAAAAACGGGGCTTTAGGAGGGTCTCAGGGGCTTAAACGCAGAGTTTCGGTGCGAGAAAGAAGGGAACTCAGCAATGGAACTCGGAGCCCTTGAAATCTATTTATAGGGGCGTTTTTGGGGTGTGCCACGTCGTGGCAAGGGCTGGCCATGTCGTGGGGAGTCAAACTTATCCTATTCCATTGATTGGACGCCCTCAGTCACTTTTCGGGTCGCGGCAAGCTTGTGCCACGTCGTGGCAAGCCTGACAGCCTCGGATTTCGGGCCTCGAACTTGTAAAATCCGTAACTTTCGCGTACGAGCTCCGTTTTCGACGTTCTTTATATGCACGCGTAGCTGGAAATATGATCTACAACTCTATTTTAGAGTTCATCGACAAATTTTGATTTATTTTTAATTAATTATTTATAACGGGCCGAGACACAAAAAGTCCGTTAAAATTCCATAACTTCTTCATCTGATGTCCGTTTTCGTTAGACTTTTCGCCGTTGCGCTACTATTATTGAGACCTTCGATTCTCATTTAGGTTGTTTTGGCCAAAAGTCTCTCCAACTCTATTTCATGTTTTTAGCTGCCTACTACTATATCCGGATCTTGGAAAAATCATAACTTCTTCATACGAAGTCAGATTTGGACGTTCTTTTTATGTACGCTCACGGTTTAATGTTATCTACAACTTTCATTTAGATCCTTAAGGCTAAAAACTATTGTATTGAAACTTCGTGTTTTTCGTTTAATCGATGTTGCTGGTTTTGTCAGAAATCTTAGAATGGTGATAACTTCTTCGTTATAACTTGGATTTTTGGGTTCTTTATATGTATGAAAACCTTGATACGATTCCTACCAATTTATTTACCCCAAATAAGATTTTAGGAAAGTTATATTTTGACCTAAATTTGACTGGCGTTACATTACATTGTCTCTGAATATCGGGTTGTCACAGTAAGTAATTGTAAACGTTTGAAAACCCTAGAAAATCTCCTATTTCCTACTAGTATAAAAAGTAGTCTTCTACCAAGACCCGACTGTTTTGAAAGTAGCCTTCTACCAAGACCCGACAGTTTTGAAAGTATGCATCACTGTAAATGTGACGTTTTTTCCCTTGTATAACTAGTATTATTATAAAACTATCGTCTACCTCATCGTTTATGTGTATGTGTCACAATATAAAGGTAATAAGGAAAATAGTCTATCTATATCAAATATATTCTACCTCGACATTCATGTGAAGGTGTCACAAAGTAAAGGTAAGAAGGAAAATAATATAATTACTAAAATTCTATCCTTTTGTACTAGAATATCACGGCGTGGTAACTCGCCGAACAGTACAACCGTAGACATCTGTCGATGTGCATTTTCCCTACTATAGCTAACAGCCTTGGGGGTGGAATGGTATGTCCCAAAACGTATGTAATAGAATCTATGTAATAGTATCTATGTAAACATATCTATGTAATCGTATCAATGTAAACGTATCTATGTAACCGTATCTCTTGTAATTGTATGTCTTGTAATTGTATGTAATCGTATCTCTTCATATTGTATGTAATGTATTAGTATAGACTCGTGAATTAACTGACTCTTGTTTGATTCCTTGTACTTGGAATAGTAAGTAGTATCTCCTAACTATACCTATTATACTTACTAGTAATGTATGTGTATAACATAAGTATGGCTTTGCTACCCAAAGGTATTGAACTAACTGATGAACCTTTTATGTCTATATATGTATACGTGATATATAACTAATATTTAGACGACATTCGGATGAATAATCGATTCCCTAAGGCCACATCCCAACGAGGAAAAGAAAATAAAGCGAGCTAGCCTTCCTAAGTCCTTTAAACATTACTTATATAACTATACATATGTAGGCATGCATTTGACAATATAAAAGTATAAAAGAGGTTTTGTAAAACCTTTCAAAAGTTTAATAACTAAGAAATGATGACTTGATGTCCTTGTTCCCTGCTCCATCGTTTCAGATCTACAGTCCAGAGGGGCGTCGGACCCTGAAAGTTCCATCAGTGGTTTGGTGCCTATTGGGGGGGATTATAGACCTCGGGTTCTGATTCAGTGCCCTCATCATCTGCATCCTCTTCCTCTTCTTCGGGATCGTCCTCTAGATCTTCCTCAGAAACCTCTTCGGGATCCTCTTCTGGATCTTCCTGGGGAACCTCTTCAGGATCCTCCTCGATCCAACCTCCATTGCCCTGGTTTGGGTAGTAGGGATCCCCGAGGATATGAAATCCTGCCATTTCATCTGATCGAGAATAGAGATAAGAGAATTATATATAGAATTTGAGTGTAAAAGAAAATTTTATGATAAGACCTACACCGAGTCCTCCTATAATTACCTAGTGTATACGAATTACATACAATTAAGATTGAATGGACCATGTGATAAGGCCATGCAACCTCACTCATGTGTAACCTTAAGGTATGCCCTTTGCAATTATAGCCCTGTCGGTGAAGGTTTCTAGTTTTTATAAGCTAAAATTTTATTTTAATTGACGATCCTAATCCTAACGAAATGTCGGGGTTTACTCGCTGGTTATAGTTTTTATTGTTTCGCAAAATACTCCTATAGTATTTAAATTTGTAAGTTTGATACTACTGTTATTTTGGGTAAGTTTTGACTTCTTGCTCACTACGACTATTACTCGACATACATTGGTCACATCTCGGATAAATATAATTGATCAGGCTATATTCGTCCCAGATCCGATTACAAATTTCGAGGCCTAGTCGTAGTGTCCAACTTGTCTTAATACTTTTGTATAGTTCTAACTATGAAAATACATCTTTGCATGCATGTATTTATATATTTTTTTTAAACTAACAATTTAAGTTAATAAAAATATCGTTCGGGTGTAAAACGTTTTGACAGAGATTTTTAGTCCCTAAGCATTTATAGTTTGTATATCTTATGTGGTTCGATATACTTAGTTCACTATAAACAATGCTCTGATACCAATCTGTCACAAACCCAAACCAGAACGGCAGAATCGTTCGAGGGTGAATGACTTCATGTAGTATCATAACAATTGAGTAAATAGTAAAGAAAAAGAACACAACCATCATAAATATAATTTAAAAAAGTTACATTGTTGATAGTATGTCACACCCCGTTAAACTGGAAACATGAAGTGTGACAGGCTAACGTCTCATCACAAAGGTAAATAGGAGTATCGACCATAAACATTAAGCGTTTTAAGTTTACATCACATACAAAACAAATATATTTAGTTTTCACAATACATAGTTTAATACATAGCAAAAGTAACAACTTAAATCATGCTGGCGTCTTATTGATTCACTGACCGTTCCCTAAAAAGCATGCAAAAATGAGGGTCAACTATCAAATAGTTGGTGAGTTCACAGGTTTATAATAGTAAATTATTTAAAAAATGTAGTTTATTCTATAAATGTTCCAATTTAGAAAACGATGAATGCCATTGCATTCCGTTCACAACCAAGCCTAATGACCATTCCTAGCCCATTCCATCATGTCCATGGTTCCCATGATGTCAGTTCATGGAAATATGCACTCGTGGTTTCGGGCGAGTAGGGGTTGTCGACCCCAAATAGCACTATCCATAAGACCATCAGCTCAAATATGAGTTAATAGGTTGTATCGGTTCTCCGGGGACTTAACACACAAGTTCATAACACCAAATTCATAGTACAAGTTCATAATAAAAGGTTCATACAACAAAGTTCATATCATTTAGTTCATAACACAAGCTCATAAAATAATGTTCATAGAAATTGTAGCATGCTTTCCACCCCAAAACATTAAAACGTAAAAAAGGGGCTGTGAATACTCACAATGGAAAGTTTGTGGCTCGGGCTTCGCGGTTTAATGTTGACTAGTGCGATTCCTACTAGCGTCCTATGGAACAAATAATTTTAGTGAGATATAACTCACCAAGCTATATCCAACTAATGATGTCGTAAAAAGTGCCCAAAGTGTGTACGATTCATTATTGGTAGCATTAGTTCATATTGCATTGTGTTCAAAATTTTACAAAGGCATAGAAATAAAATCTGAAAATTACAAAAATTAGCTTTATGGTTCTAAAAATGGGCATTAGTGTCCAGAAATTTTGTAAACATCTTTGAACGTTATTTGATATTTTTTTTGTAAATAAATGCCCAAATAATCGATAAAATTTAAAATAAATAGTAAACAGTTTCTAAAATTCTCAATTTAATTTTTACAGGCTCCTAAGATGTTCCTAAGGTTGAGAAAAATATTGTTTAGGTTCTTTGAATTCAATGACCCAAATTTGTAAGTTTATGCTCAAATTTAATGAAAAATATGGATAAAATATCAAACAATGTCGAAATCGTCTGAAAATTTACATGACTATCTTATTCTGTGAATAAATTACTACTACAAATTATCAGATTTTTATCTCTTCTTAAAACGATTATTTTGAATTTATTGCAATTAAAAAATTATTTTTATAGAAAAATAAGGAATTGGTTTTAGCCATTGGGGTTTTATAGATCATCACTTGTATATATGAACTTTCATAAAATAATTTTCTTGAAATATATTTAGAAGTAAAGAAGGAGTATTCAACCCCAACAAGTTAGGCGTGTAGCACAATATAGTGCATGAGTTCTAGATGCAGCTGAAGGTTTACGAATTTCTATAGAACATTCTGTGGGGTTTTAACCCACAAAATTGTAGACACCATTCGTTGGATATGTTAAGTTTCTAAATTAATATTTAAGGTGGGGTTTAAGTCCCTTGATCATGTAAAGCAAAACTAATGATCACATAAAACATTCTATTTGCGCAACTGTTTTATAAAAATTGTCTAAAATCAGATTTTTAATCTTTTATAGTAAGATCAATTGCTGAACAAGATATTCTGACAGAATGCATGTCATCATTGGTTGCTTTTAGTGCTCCCTAAAGGCCACTTTCACAAAGACAACATGTATATTTCTTTTATGGTCGAATATAAATAACAATAAAATAGATTTTACAAAAGAATATGAAACTTTTAGGTTCATACATCCAAGTCATAGATTTAGGGTTATTCCAAGGCCCCAAAGTGGGTGTTTCATTCATATGATAGAGAATTCCTTGAAACCACCAAATCTTACACTAGGATTGCACCACAAATCCGATTTCTAGCACATGCATTGTGTGAATGAGCATCCAAGATGTACTAGAAATGGTTAAAACACTTTTTGACATGTAAGAACACAAAAGAAACGAAGAAGAAGATGTAACACTCGGTTTTTTAAATTATATGAACATATGTGCGTCTATTCACTCATTGCATAGGTTTGATCCCGGATTTTCAGGATATCAAACACATGTATTGTGTTATGGTGAGAATCTACAAACATCAAGAGGCAAAATAAAGGATTTCTAGCCATAGAGGGGCATAGAATCCGAAAAGTAAAGAAGAACTATTAAGAAGAGGAAGTAAAGTCGTAAAACTATGAGGAAGGATTGTGTTGTTTACCTTGGTTTTGATCTTGAGAAAAGCAAGAACACTTCAAGATATTCACAAATCCGAAATTAGGGCAGAGAATGGAGGATTTTCTAAGGTGCAGGAGTGGTTTTGGAAGTGGAAGAGTTTTCTTGGAGGAGTGTGAGATGGAGTGTGTGGGTGGTTCAAATGAGGAGTAATGATATGTTTTAAGGAATGGGGGAGAGGGAAAGGCCTAATGGCCGAGATTTTAAGAGAGAGAGTGTATTTTTATTGATATTTGATCAAATAGTTAAAGCCTCCCTTGAATTTTTATAAATCTAGCCTTTAAATTTATAAAAATTCAAACACTATCATAATCTCCTAAGGTTTTAGTTATTGGGTTTTGTAAACTTATATTTATTGAATTAATTTAGAAAATGATAACCTATGATTTCATTTTTATAAAAAATCAATTTCTCATATTTCAACAATTGTAACAAGGGTTCATAACATGTGGTTGCAAAATTTTGATATCCTTGGATTTTACTTTTGGTTCACATTTCGAATCATGAATTATAAGAGTTGGTCATCAACTTTATAGTTGGTTTATATTATGATTTAATTTTGTTCATATTATCTTAGAATACTTAACCTTGTTAAGCATTAGATTTTTCCAATATGGAAATTTTTAGGGTTGCTAACTTACCGTTGGCTTATGGTTTACCGAACATAGTTTTGTGTTTAGACTTAAGGTTTGACTTTGGCACTTTACCACTCGGTTCATTCACATATCAATGCGATTGTTTAACACAAGATAAGGTACACTAATTGTTCCGAGGGATCTATTAAGTCGCGAAACTAGTTCAACTTGTAACTCTAGAGCCAAATTAAGTGCACACAAGGAAATGACATAGTTCTAGATGAGTATTGACCTGAGTTTTGGTGGATGTCACAGTCTCCCCCAGTTGTGGGAATTTCATCCCGAAATTCAACTGGCGGTAACACTGGTTTAGACATAACGAATAATTGAGGATATTTGTTGTTCATGAAATCATCCCTGTAACAACCCAAAGTTTTCCATTGTCGAAAAACCCGTTCTACCTGTAAAATTCGTCGTTAATCAATTCGTTTCGTTTCCGTTTTGGGTTAAAATAAATAAATTTATATGTTTATTATAATCCAAAAATATTTATTTCACAAGTTTTAGAAACGTCCCCGCCGGGTGACGGAAATTTAATCGGGTGCGACCTAAAGCCTCGTTTAAAGCCGGTATCGGGTAGAATTCCACCGTGTCCAAGTTTTGGGAACTATATAAACATGTTTAAACATTCATTTGAAGCTTTTTCTTCCTCTCTCTAACCTCTCTCCTAAATCTAAGTTCAAGGGTCCAAAACTCAAATTTAAGGCCTCAAATCTCTAAGGTACCTTCCTAAACTCATTGTGTATCATATTGGACCTTCAAATTCAAGATTTAAACATGAATTAAGGCCTTGTATATGAGTTTACAGCCCAGAATGATGCTTAGGTCGTAAACCCATATTTAAAGGGGTTTTAAGCCCTAAAACCCTTCCAAACCACAACTAGACTTTAGGTATGGCTAAATGACTTCATGGAATGGACTTAGAACATTTTTAACATGGATTTTGATGGATTTGAAGGAGTTTATGGCCAAGGCACATGCTTGGGCCGTAAACTCATATATATGGGGTTTTTATGACCTTAAACCCTTCCAAAACACTAATAAAGCTTAGATATGAATTTTAGAATATTTGGTTTTTGCCTTGGGACACTTGAAACATAATTTTTGAGGGATTATTGTGAGTTTACGGCCAAGGCATGTGCTTGGGCCGTAAACTCCTTAAAACATGGTGAAAAATCAATTTCAAGGTGTTAGAAAGCCATCCAACACCACCAAAAGCCTTGGAATAAATCATAGGACCAACCAAAAATAGTTTAAGGACTTTATAAACATCAAAACTCTTCATTTGAGAGTTTACGGCCATAGAAGGTGCTACATGGCCGTAAAATCCTAAAACCATGTCATTTTATGCCTAAAAATTTATGTAAGGCCTTGGAACAATTTTAGCAATCACATGTGATTTGTTTGGAATCCAAAAACACAATTTTTCATGGGTTTATAGGAGTTTACGGCCATGAGTCCTATGCTACGCCGTAAAATCCATTAAATATGTCATTTTGGTGTTTAAAAATTATTCCAAGCCCTTAAACCAAACCTAGAAATTATTCCTTAAGTGTTTGAAGCCATTTTGCACCATAAACTACCCCACCATGAGTTTACGGCCGTAAACTCATGGGGAATGGGTGTTTAGACCAAAAACTCTTGTATAAGTTTATTCATGGGGATTAAACTCAAGTTCCAAGCCCCTAGTGCCATTATACGTCCTTAAACGCCACCCGGGTCCCTCCAAACACTTGTAATGAGGTTTTTCCGCGACTAAAAGTCTTTGTCCCTAACAAATAATCAATCTAAGTCTTAAATAGATACAAATGTGTATCTTTACATTATACTTAGGAACCTCGTGCGTTTGCAAGCCCCGGACCAACGTTTAGCATCCGAAATCGTCACATTTCTCGTCCGGTGAGTTCATACCCCTACGCCTTTTCTGTGTTTTTCAATGTTTTTAGGGGGGGAATACAAGCAAACTATAATTGTTTTGAAAACATAACATTGATGTGTTTCAAATAATATCTGGCAAATTATAAATACTTTTACTCCTTATGTATTGTGTTGAGCATAAGGAATGATTTATCAATTACAACTAAATGGATTTTAGTGAAGAAAATAACCAAACTAATCAAATTATTATGGGAATAATTTGGGGTTCTGTAATTCTCCTTTTATCATATACTGATATCTATATAAATTTATTAGATAAACTATGTATTTCCAGATAGTTTCATTGTATGTATCTATTTTCACTGTATTATGTTTCATAATCTTTGTATGTTTCGTATCATATGAGAACCCTATAAATAATTTAGTACTAGTTTGTGAGATAGTCACTACCCTTTATGGATGATCAGTAAATCCTCCCCGGAAGTGTAACCAGAGTCTCCTGGAAGGAGAGCGAGCAATTTGTAAATAGATCTATTCGGGATTGACAATCCCACACCTTAACTGCTAGCTACAGTTAGGCATGCACGCCTGGGGTGACAAATTCTGGATATCGTCCGACGTCTGACAAACGTCAAGGAGGTCTCGTTGTCGTATCAGCATGGTTACCCGACTCACAATACGTATTAATAAAAGTTTATTCACAGCTTGGGTTTTAGAATCTATATCTAGTTCGGGATAGTGATCCCATGGTTTTATCAAACTATTTCGTATCTAGTCCGGGATGGTAGTCCCATGGTTTTCAGTATATCGAACTTGTATCTAGTGCGGGAAGTTATTCCCATGGTTTTCAGTATATTGAACTTGTATCTAGTACGGGAAGTTATTCCCATGGTTTTCAGTATGTATATATCTTACATCTAGTACGGGATGATAGTCCCATAATTTCAACCTATATCTTATACGGGATAATAATCCCATGGCTTTATCCATCTATCTTATATCTAGTTCGGGATAGTGATCCCATGGTTTTATCAAACTATCTTGTAACAAGTCCGGGATGTTAGTCCCAAGGTTTTCAAACTACTTTCTATCTACAGTTCGAGTATATTATGGTATTTCATATCTAATTCGGGAAAGTAATCCTATGATTTTCAATATATAGTTTTGTGTATTAAACTATATTCTGTGTTATTCGATCAATCTTGTATTTAGGAAAATATGGGATTTTCCTGGGGTTAACACATAACGCGTAACTGAACTGTAATGACAGATAACTAAACTGTTAAACATAAGAAAATATGGGATTTTCTTGGATAACAAACCTTTTCGGAAAACTAAAGGAAACCGATACATTTTCATAAAACAAAACCGCTTATGAACTCACCAGCTTTATGCTGATTTTCAAACTGTTTGTATTCTCAGGTCCAAATTAGACAAGTACCCGGTGATCTCTTTTGGTGAAGACGGAGTCCGTGGAAGACTCGTCTCGTTTTGTTCATATGATATATGTATAACGTTTTGTACAATTTACTTTTGAACCAAATGTAAACTTTCATATATATGTAATGTAATGGTTGTTTACGATGATTACTATGTACAATGGATTTGATACACAACTTGGAGTCAACCTCGGAAATGTTTCCGCCTTTGATTTTCGGGGTGTCACAGATTGGTATCAGAGCCCTTGTTTATAGTGAACAGAGTATACCAAACCTTACATGGTATAAAACTATAGACACTAAAGGTCCTCAGTGCTCTGAATTAAAAGTATCTTCAAACTATAAGTATTTTCAAAAGTATACAAGTATACCGAACCGTCGAGATCCGTAACTACAAGTAGAACAAAACATAAGTAAATGGGTGTTGTACACTGCAGTTAAACCTGGGCAGTTATGTAGTCGTGTCTAGGATCAATATAGCCTGGCCAACTATATTCATTCGAGACACGGCCAACATGTGCTTGGGAGTGACTGTGGTACGCAGCATGCCTAAAACTTACCCAATATCCCAAACAACGAATCGTCGCTGCAGCGAACCATGAAATACTATGGGAGTATTTCTCGAGCCGATCCTTTGTAGAAATCCTCGTATACGCGTTATTCCTTGATCATTCCTCTAGCGATAAAATGTTCTGTCTTGATAACTCCTTTCTGCTTTATCGCTTAGTATGATGTTATATTTGTCTTGATGAGATATCCCCTATTCCTTATCTCTTGATTCAATTCAGAGGACTTATGATCCTCTCTTTCCTGATCTTTTTAGATCAATATGCCTCCCAGAAAGGGACCCAGCTCAAAGAACAACAGAAATCCTCCTCCGCCACCACCTCCTATTCAAATCGATTTGGAAACACTTCAGGCAACCATTTCTGCCACCATATCAGCTCTCCTACCTCAACTGAACTCTAGTGGTTCAAGGGGTGGAACCCAAAACCCAGATGATAGCCAGGGACACCAAAAAGGGGGTTCCTATAAAGACTTCATGAACGCAAAACCGACATTCTTCGATGACACTAGAGGTGTCATTTCCCTCACCCGATGGTTCGAGAAAATCGAATCAATCTTTGAAATATGCGCCTGTTCGGAGTCTGATAAAGTAAAGTTTGCCGCCTGCACCTTCCTAGACAAAACCTTGACTTGGTCGAACGGCCGAGTCAAATCTTTAACTTTACCTGTAGCGAATGCTATGGGTTGGGAAGCTATGAAGGAGCTTCTACTCGCAGAATATTGCCCTCGGGGCGAACTCCAGAAGCTAGAACACGAACTTTGGAACCTCAAGATGAAGGGTTCCGACATAGTTGCTTATACTTCAAGATTCGATGATCTGGCGTTACTATGTCCGGGAATGGTTACCCAGGAGAGTAAAAAGATTGAGAGGTTCATCTAGGGGTTGACCCAGCCAACAAAAGGAAATGTCTTGGCTGCGAAGCCAGACACATATGGCAGTGCTAAATGTCTTGTGAAAATCTTGATCGATCACGAAGACAGCTCTGATGAGGAAGCTAACACCCCCGAGCCAATCACCAGTGGAGGGGGAAGCAAAAAGAAACCTTGGAACAAGCGGAAGGCCCAGAGTACGCAAGGGTCTTCTAAGAAACAGCAAACAGTAGCAGTCCATACTGCTATTGCCCCTGTTGCTGTTTCGGATTTCGGTTGCACAGCCCAAACTCCTGCCAGTGGATACACTGGTACCCTTCCTTGGTGTGGTAAGTGCAGCTACCACCACTGCATTCTTGGTCCATGTTGCGAAAGGATCTGCGACAACTGTGGCAATAAGGGCCACCTTGCTCGAACCTACAAAAAACCAGCCAAATCAACGAACCAATCATCCGGAGCTGGAATCAGTCCAGCCTGCTACAATTGTGGTGAAGCAGGGCACTTCAAAAGGAATTGCCCTAATGTAGCTACAACTACTGATCCCTCTGTCGCTGCAGGTATACTTCTCTTTGACAATTCTTATACCTGTAGTTCTTCTCGATTCTAGTACTAAAAAGGAAACCTTTTATCTATCTATTCGAACATTTTCTAAGCTAAATCCTTCATATGTAATCGAAATGTGTATCATCGAGACGACTAACCAGTGAGATAGAGAACACTAACTTCGTACCTATAGATTGAATCCTCAGTCCGGAGGACTATTCTGTTCCATTCGATTTAAAAAGGGGGAAACTTTTCACGAAAACACTTTGATGCTATGTTTAACATGAAATGACCGAGTCTCATTCATGTTGTTATCCTTGGTTTCAAAAGGGTCGCTCGTCTAGATCTTTTCCTCGATCCGGTTCTTGTGATCTTCGGTATCAAACCTTCGTATCATTCCATGTCTTAAAACTCAAGTTTTTCCCGATATGAATTATCACGCATCCCTCATTTCTGGGATTATTAAGAAACGGGAAGTTAGCAGCTCTTTCCTCGAAATGTCTATCCTGAAGGATTTCCAGGAGTTTCTTTCGAACGTCTAGTTGTCTCACATCAGACCCTTCGAGATCTTCGTAGAAATCGATTCTGCAATCTTCAGATTTCGGATGCCTTTAGAGCTTGATAACATCTATCTAGACCATCACGTCTCGAATCCTTAGAAACATCTACCCAACAAAACCCTAGTGATTCCTTGGAGAAAACCGAAGTCGTCCAGGGTTGGAACTTCCATGAGAAAACCTATTGATATGATAGATTGAGAGAGAGTCAGTGTGCAAAACAAAGACACATCCCGATAATGAGAATTCGCTAGAACGCCCAGTAGAGACCTGATTCCACTTGAGAAAGTGAAGATCCGAGGCAACAAATCCATTCATGTCTCATTCCAAATTCATGATCTATATCTTATTCTTTGAATTTCAGGACGAAATTCCCTCTAACGGGGGGATAATGTAACAACCCGAAGTTTTCCATTGTCGAAAAACCCGTTCTACCCGTAAAATTTGTCATTAATCAATTCGTTTCGTTTCCGTTTTGGGTTAAAATAAATAAATTTATATGTTTATTATAATCCAATGAGTGTCCAAACCTTTTAGGAACTCATGAAACTAGCCCAAAAATATTTATTTCATAAGTTTTAGAAACGTCCCCGCTGGGTGACGGAAATTTAATCGGGTGCGACCTAAAGCCTCGTTTAAAGCCGGTATCGGGTAGAATTCCACCGTGTCCAAGTTTTGGGAACTATATAAACATGTTTAAACATTCATTTGAAGATTTTTCTTCCTCTCTCTACTCTCTCTCTAACCTCTCTCCTAAATCTAAGTTCAAGGGTCCAAAACTCAAATTTAAGGCCACAAATCTCTAAGGTACCTTCCTAAACTCATTGTGTATCATATTGGACCTTGAAATTCGAGATTTAAACATGAATTAAGGCCTTGTATATGAGTTTATGGCCCAGAATGATGCTTAGGCCGTAGACCCATATTTAAAGGGGTTTTAAGCCCTAAAACCCTTCCAAACCACAACTAGACTTTAGATATGGCTAAATGACTTCATGGAATGGACTTAGAACATTTTTAACATGGATTTTGATGGATTTGAAGGAGTTTATGGCCAAGGCACATGCTTGGTCCATAAACTCATATATATGGGGGTTTTTATGACCTTAAACCCTTCCAAAACACTAATAAGGCTTAGATATGAATTTTAGAATATTTGGTTTTAGCCTTGGGACACTTGAAACATAATTTTTGAGGGATTATTGTGAGTTTACGGCCAAGGCATGTTCTTGGGCCGTAAACTCCTTAAAACATGGTGTAAAATCAATTTCAAGGTGTTAGAAAGCCATCCAACACCACCAAAAGCCTTGGAATAAATCATAGGACCAACCAAAAGTAGTTTAAGGACTTTATAAACATCAAAACTCTTCATTTGAGAGTTTACGGCCATAGAAGGTGCTACATGGCCGTAAAATCCTAAAACCATGTCATTTTATGCCTAAAAATTTATGTAAGGCCTTGGAACAATTTTAGCAATCACATGTGATTTGTTTGGAATCCAAAAACACAATTTTTCATGGGTTTATAAGAGTTTACGGCCATGAGTCCTATGCTAGGCCGTAAACTCCCTTAAATATGTCATTTTGGTGTTTAAAAATTATTCCAAGCCCTTAAACCAAACCTAGAAATTATTCCCTAAGTGTTTGAAGCCATTTTGCACCATAAACTACCCCACCATGAGTTTACGACCGTAAACTCATGGGGAATCGGTGTTTAGACCAAAAACTCTTGTATAAGGTTATTCATGGGGAGTAAACTCATGTTCCAAGTCCCTAGTGCCATTTACGTCCTTAAACGCCACCCGGGTCCCTCCAAACACTTGTAATGAGGTTTTTCCGCGACTAAAAGTGTTTGTCCCTAAAAAATAATCAATCTAAGTCTTAACTAGATACAAATGTGTATCTTTACATTATACTTAGGAACCTCGTGCGTTTGCAAGCCCAGGACCAACGTTTAGCATCCGAAATCGTCACATTTCTCGTCCGGTGAGTTCATACCCCTACGCCTTTTCTGTGTTTTTCAATGTTTTTAGGGGGGGAATACAAGCAAACTATAATTGTTTTGAAAACATAACATTGATGTGTTTCAAATAATATCTGGAAAATTATAAATACTTTTACTCCTTATGTATTGTGCTGAGCATAAGGAGTGATTTATCAATTACAACTAAATGGATTTTAGTTAAGAAAATAACCAAACTAATCAAGTTATTATGGGAATAATTTGGGGTTCTGTAATTCTTCTTCTATCATATATTGATATCTATATAAATTTATTAGATAAACTATGTCCGATTCAGTTTATCTCCGTATCATTTGAATGTATTGCCAGATAGTTTCATTGTATGTATCTATTTTCACTGTATTATGTTTCATAATCTTTGTATGTTTGGTATCATATGAGAACCCTATGAATAATATAGTACTAGTTTGTGAGATAGTCACTACCCTTTATGGATGATCAGTAAATCCTCCCCGGAAGTGTAACCAGAGTCTCCTGGAGGGAGAGCGAGGAATTTGTGAATAGATCTATT
The DNA here is from genome assembly GCF_002870075.4 of Lactuca sativa. NCBI lineage: Eukaryota > Viridiplantae > Streptophyta > Magnoliopsida > Asterales > Asteraceae > Lactuca > Lactuca sativa. Next base: position 301,727,861 of record NC_056630.2, on the reverse strand, counting down.
CGGGATTGACAATCCCACACCTTAACTGCTAGCTACAATTAGGCAGGCACGCCTGGGGTGACAAATTCTGGATATCGTCCGACGTCTGACAAACGTCAAGGAGGTCTCGTTGTCGTATCAGCATGGTTACCCGACTCACAATACGTATTAATAAAAGTTTATTCACAGCTTGGGTTTTAGAATCTATATCTAGTTCGGGATAGTGATCCCATGGTTTTATCAAACTATTTCGTATCTAGTCCGGGATGGTAGTCCCATGGTTTTCAGTATATCAAACTTGTATCTAGTGCGGGAAGTTATTCCATTGGTTTTCAATATATTGAACTTGTATCTAGTGCGGGAAGTTATTCCCATGGTTTTCAGTATGTATATATCTTACATCTAGTACGGGATGATAGTTCGATAATTTCAACCTATATCTTATACGGGATAATAATCCCATGGCTTTATCCATCTATCTTATATCTAGTTCGGGATAGTGATCCCATGGTTTTATCAAACTATCTTGTAACTAGTCCGGGATGTTAGTCCCAAGGTTTTCAAACTACTTTCTATCTACAGTTCGAGTATATTATGGTATTTCATATCTAATTCGGGAAAGTAATCCTATGATTTTCAATATATAGTTTTGTGTATTAAACTATATTCTGTGTTATTCGATCAATCTTGTATTTAGGAAAATATGGGATTTTCCTGGGGTTAACACATAACGCGTAACTGAACTGTAATGACAGATAACTAAACTGTTAAACATAAGAAAATATGGGATTTTCTTGGATAACAAACCTTTTCGGAAAACTAAAGGAAACCGATACATTTTCATAAAACAAAACCGCTTATGAACTCACCAGCTTTATGCTGATTTTCAAACTGCTTGTATTCTCAGGTCCAAATTAGACAGGTACCCGATGATCTCTTTTGGTGAAGACGGAGTCCGTGGAAGACTCGTCTCGTTTTGTTCATATGATATATGTATAACGTTTTGTACAATTTACTTTTGAACCAAATGTAAACTTTCATATATATGTAATGTAATGGTTGTTTACGATGATTACTATGTACAATGGATTTGATACACAACTTGGAGTCAACCTCGGAAATGTTTCCGCCTTTGATTTTCGGGGTGTGACAATCCCATTCCTACGTAAACTCGGGCCCATGCTTAGAGTTCCAAAAAACTTTCACGATCGGTATTTTACTTCGTTTTAGTTGCTTAACTCTCGATCGAGGATTTCTATAGGTTCCTCCAGGAATTTTAGTTGATCATTAATTTGGAGGTCCCCAAGAGGTATGTGTAGGGATTCCTCTGCCAAGTAATTTTTGAGGTTCGACACATGGAATATGTCGTGTATCGCACGTAGTTTATCCGATAGCTTGATCTTATATGCTACTGGACCGACCCTTTCGATAATCTCGAAGGGTCCTACATAAGAGGACTCAATTTTCCTTGTTTACCAAAGCGCACAACTCGCTTCCACTGGGATACTTTTAAGAGTACTCTGTCTCCGTTTTGAAATTCCAAGGGTTTCCTATGCTTGTTAGCATAGCTCTTTTGGCGATCGCATCCAACTTTTAGTCTATCACGTATTATCGAGATCTTTTAGTGGTCTCTTGAATTAAATCCAGTCTCGTTAACTGCCTATCACCTATTTCTAGCCAACATAGTGGGGAATGATATTTACGCCCGTACAAGGCCTCATATGGGGCACATTGAATGCTCGTATGGTAGCTATTATTATAGGAGAACTTGGCTAACGACAAACGGTTATCCCAATTTTGTCCAAAGTCGATCACGTAAGCCCGGTGCATGTCTTGTAATTTTTGAATGGTTCTTTCGCTCTGACCGTCTGTCTGGGATGATAGGCGGTACCTAATATAAACGCGTCCCTAAGAATTTTTGAAGTGACTGCCAAATCGAGACGTAAAACGGCTATCTCTATCTGAAATTATGGAAATAGGTACTCCGTGGCATACTCCGATCTCGTCTATGTAAATTCGAGCAAGCCTTTCCATTCGGTAATCTTCTCGGATAGGAAGAAAGTGTTCGGAATTCGTCAGTCTGTCCACCACCACCCAAATAGAATCATGTCCCTTCGCGGTCCTTGGCAACTTAGTAACAAAATCCATGGATATTTGCTCCCATTTCCATTGAGGTATTTCTGGTTGTTGAAGCAAACCGGAGGGTTTTTGATATTCAGCCTTCACTTTGGAATAAGTTAAACATTTCCCAATATACAACACAATATCTTTCTTCATTCTAGGCCACCAATAGTATTCCTTTAGATCCAAGTACATTTTGTCGTCTCCAGGGTGGGTCGAGTATCGAGAATTGGTAGCCATATTCTATTTTTGAAGTACTTCACTCCATCCGAACATGTTTCAAATCGTTGTTCTAGGTCATGTAGTGTTTCACGTTTCAAGTTCTCAATTTATAATGCTTCACCGTGAGCGGCGAGGATTTTGCTCTTTAAACTGGTCTGAATAAGGGCTCCAAAGGCATGTGCTCTTGAGGGTTTCACCCTCTCCTTCCTACTCAATGCATCGGCTACAACATTGGCCTTCCTAGATGGTATTTAACTTCGCAATCGTAGTCGTTGAGTAATTCCACCCACCGCCTCTGTCTCATGTTAAGCATCTTCTGATTCAAGATGTGTTGTAGGCTTTTGTGTCACACCCCAAAACCGATGGCGGAAACGTTTCGGGGCGGAGGACGTCATGTAGAGTATCACAACCAATGTACATAGTAAGCGTAGTAAACACAACCATTACATTACATAGAAATATTTACATTGTCTGAAAACAAAGTGTTACAAGTGTTATACTTATATATCATATGAACAAAAGATAAGACGAGTCTACTAAAACGCTCCGTATTCTCCAAAAGATCGTGGGGTACCTGTCGAATACTGACCTGAGAATACAAGCAGTTTGAATATCAACATAAAGTTGGTGAGTTCATAAGCGGTTTATTTTCGGAAAAGAACAAGTTTCCTTTGGTTTTTCTAAAAAAGCCGTTATCCAAGAAAATCCCATATTTTCTTATAAGCAAAGTTTCGTTATCCGTTTGTTACACAGTGTGGTTAAGAACAGTTATGTTATCCTAGGAAAAACCCTTATTTTCCTAAAAGTCGAAGTTAGTTCTTGGTTCGGAATGCAATGTACTAGTATCTATCATACTTGTAGTATTAGATAAGTATTCTGAAAGCTTGGTTATCCTATACACGAATGTCAAATATCCACTATACTTATTCGAAATTTCGAATCTTTGGAGACACTCAGAGACGTACACTAGCTGTATATTCGAAGTTCTGATGACATCCAAAGGCGTGTTTTAGACGTATTTCCGAAGCTATGTCGATATCTAAAGGCGTATATTTTTGAAACTCTGTTGATATCCAAAGGCGTACGTTCAAATCATTTCTGAAACTTTGGTGACACTCAAGGCGTACACTAGTTGTATTTTCGAAGTTTTGGTGCCACCCATAGGCGTGCACTAGCTGTACTTTCGAAGTTCTGGTACTATCCGGAGTCGTATTTTATTAGTAATAATCCTAATTTATGATTAACATGAATCCTTCGTAAATTATAAAATGTAACATAGATTATAACATTTTATAAAGAAATCTACAATTAGTCTGAATGCTAACTTTGCAAGTCAAACTGTTGGTTAATATGGTTTTCGATATTAAAAGCATATAGAATATGAACATTTGAACTAAAATAATAAGTTTGAGTACAATATTTCCTTGTACTTTTGCTTGTATCCCCCCCTGAAAACATTTTGAAAACCACAGAAAAAGGAGTAGGGGTATGAACTCACCGGTCGAGAAATGCGTCGGTTAGGATGCTAAGTGTCAGTTCGGGGCTCGAACATGCGCGAGGTTCCTATGTAATATGAAGAGATACATAATTGTATCTAATTAGACTTTGAACTACTAATTAATTGAGAGTATACACTCCGAGGCATGCAAAACACTTCAATTCAACTGTTAGGAGTGACCCGGGTAGCATCTAAGGGGGTGTACGGCTTGAATATGGAGTTTTCTCTTCAAGAATAAACTCCATATGGAGATTACGGCCCTAAGACAATGTCCCCATGATTTTACGGCCATAAAATCATGGTGGGGGTGTTCTTGGGTGCTTAATGGTCTTATAACTCTTGTAGGGTAATGCTAGGCTTGGTTTTAAGGCATTGGAAGGGAACTTGAACAACATAAGGACCATTTGAGGAGTTTACGGTAGTAAAATAGGAGTTTACGGCTGTAAACTCTTATGTACCCATTCTAAGTGTGTTTTGGTGGTCCTAGGTCAAGCACAAGTGTTTCTAGTCCAAAGTACAAGCCATGGAAGGAAGTTAGGGCACCATTTGACCACCTTATAGGATTTTAAAGCCCAGGAATGATTCCATGGGTGGTTTATGGCCGTAAACTCATAAGGGGATGGTTTCTTTCATGTTTAAGGCCCTTAACACATTGGTGGATGATTCTAGACTTTATTCCAAGGCTTAAGAGGTGTTTAAGGGGCATCTTAACACCTTAAAAGGTATTTACGGCCTAAGAAAGGGTGATTACGGTCCAAGCATGTGCTTGGGCCGTAAACTCATGTTTACCCCTCAAATTATAAGTTTTTGGTGTTCTATGTCCAGTATTGTAAGCCCCTAAGTCATATCTAAGCTCCAAAGGTGGTTTGGAAGGGTTTTGAGGCTCAAAAACCCCAATTATGTGTGTTTGCGGCCTAGGGCTGTTCCAGGGTTGTAAACACATGTTCTTGGTCCTATTTCATGATTTTGCCATGAATTTGAAAGCTAAACATGTTTATCTATGAGCTAGGATGGATAACTTACCGATTTGGAGCTTGAATTGAGTGGTTTTTGGATCAAAAGCTTGGATTTGTAGAGAGTGAGTAGAGAGAGGTGGAAAAGATTCAAATGAATTTCTTTCAACTTTATATATGGTTTAAGTTTGCTGCCCGGTGGAATTCTACCTGATACTGACGTTAAATGAGGCTTTTGGTCGTACCCGATTTAGTTGTTTGTAACCCGACGGAATAAAACTAAAATTTTTTTCCAAATAATAATTTGGGGTGTTTTCACGCGTTACTAATGGATTTGAACATTCACGAGGTCATTATAAAAGTCTTAAATTAAATGACCTAATCCAAAATGTTATCGGAAAAATTTAAAGACAAACGGGTTATAGCGACGGAATAATTTACGGGTTGTCACATTATCCCCCCGTTAGAGAGAATTTCATCCCTAAATTTAGAATTAAGGCACAATCATGGGTTTGGAAAGTGACGTGGTTATTTCCCTTTTGTTGAGTCTTCGTGCTCCCAAGTGAACTCGGGTCCTCGCATGACATTCTAGCGAACCTTCACTTATCGGGATATGACTTTGTTTCATACGTTTAATCCCTCGATCCATGATTTCGATTGGTTCTTCCCTGAGGTTCAGACTTTCGTTGATTTCGATCTCATCAAAGGGATTACTAGGTTTCATCGGATAGGCACTTCTCAAGAATAGAAACGTGGAACACAGGGTGAATGTTGTTAAGTTCTGAAGATAGTCTGAGTTTGTAGGTTAGGGGATCGATCTTAACGAGGATTTCGAAAGGTCCTATGTACCTCGGGTTAAGTTTTATGCGCTTTCCAAAGCGTATCATGCCTTTTCGGGGTAAGACCTTCAATAGGACATGATTTCCAACAAAAGGGTACACCTTTCTGTGTCAAAGTGGTTAGGGGTTAAGCGATTCTGGATGAATTTTGGATGAACCTGCGATAGTAGCCAGCGAGACCCAAGAATTGATGGATTTATGTGGGTGTCTTCGGTGCCGACTAATTCTCTATCGTCTGGATTTTGGACGGGTCCACGTGTATGTCTTCCTCGCTTACCACGTGACCAAGGAAAGTGGTTAGACTAAAGGGCATCACTACAATCTCGTAGTGACCATATCGAGTTCTGAATGCTGTCTTGGAAACATCATTCTCAAGAACTCGAAGCTGACGGTACCCTGATCTAAGGTTTATCTTCGAGAAGTAACTGGCTCCCTAAATTTGATCGAAAAGGTCATATATTCGAGGAAGAGGATATCGGTTTTTGACGGTTTATTTTTTCAGCTCGCGGCAGTCGATACACATCCTGAAGGATCCATCTTTCTTCTTACAAACAATACTAGGGCTCCCCAGGGTGAGCAACTCGGTCTGATGAATCCTTTGCGGAGTAGTTCATTAAGCTGACGGGATAACTCCAGCAATTCTGCTGGCACTAAGTGATTGGAAGATTTGGCTACAGGATGTGCTCCAGGAATTAGGTCGATGCGAAACCCGACTCGACGTTCAGGAGGAATTCCTAGAAGCTCTTTGGAAAAGACATTATGAAATTTGCAAACTTCGGGGATGCTCTTGAGGTCTTTAACTTCCTGTTTCTTGTTGATTACATAGGCTAGGAATTCATGGCACTCTTTTTAGGGAGGCTTTTGAGATTTGATGCACGAAATGATGCCAAGGTTGAAACTAAGTTTGTCGTCGTAGATTATGAGGGTTTGACCAGGAGAAAGGTTGAGATGGATAGATTTCTTGTAGCAAAGGATATCAGTATGATTGAGGCTCAATCAATCCATGCCAATGCTAACTTCAAAGCTTTTTATGGAAAACCGGTATAAGATCGATGGGAAAAGAATGATCGTTCAGGGTAAGGGTGCATCCTATGAATATGTCGCTAATGTTCTCTTCCTCACTGTTAGCCATCTCGACGTTAAACGCTTCGGTTACTAATTGAGGACTATGATTAAAAGTTGTTTAAATGAATGGCTAATAGCTTTTCTTTCAGCACTACAATCGAAATGGATTGCAAGTATAAGGGTTGTCGAGGAGGAATATACCTGTGGCAACGGTGGGATCGTCGGCTGCCTCATCTTGTCCCATAGTTAGCACTCTTCCAGTATTGACAGTTGTTGCTGTCTTGGGGCAGTTTCGCTTGAAATGCCCGACTTCGCCGCAACCGTACCAGGCCTGACTGATACCCGCTTCGAAAGCTTGATTGGTTGATTGGGTTGGTGTTCTGCAGCTTCGCGCAAGGTAACCCTCCTGGCCATAGTTTTTACAAAACTTTGCACGACATGGGCCAGGGATATGATGGTGGTAACTGCACCTGTTGCACCATGGGAGAATACCAGCATATCCAGTGGTAGGTGCTTGAGCTGAGGAACCGACGACAGAAACAGCAACACGGGTAGTAGCAGCGTGGACTGACACTGTTTGCTGTTTCTTCGAGGACTCCTATGAAGACTGACTCTTCTTCTTCTTCCAAAATTTTCTTTTCTCACCACTTCTCTCTGTCGGTTCAGGAGTGGTGGCTGCTTCCTCTAGGTCATCACTATGGTCGATCAGGGTTTGCGCTAGGGATTTGGCGCTGTCGTAGGTGTCTGGCTTTGCAGCCAAGACATTTCCCTTGGTTGGCTGGGTCAACCCCCAGAGGAACCTCTCAAGCTTTTTGCTTTCCGGGGTAACCATACCCGGACATAGTAGCGCCAAATCATCGAATCTGGAAGTGTAAGCGGCAATATCGGAACCTTTCATCTTCAGGTTCCAGAGTTCATGCTCCAGCTTCTGCATTTCGCCCCAAGGGCAGTACTCTACAAACAGAAGCTCCTTCATGACTTCCCAACCCATAGCATTGGCTACAGGTAGGGGTAAGGATTTGACTCGGTCGTTCCACCAAGTCAGAGCTTTATCGGCGAACGTGCTGGCGGCGAATTTCACCTTGTTGGATTCTGAACAGGCACAGATTTCGAAGATAGATTCGATTTTCTCTAACCACCGAGTTAGGGCAATGATACCTCCTGTGCCATAGAATTATGTGGGTTTCGCGTTCATAAATTCCTTGTAGGAACACTCCTTCCGGTGTCCCTGGTTACCTTCCTGTTTTTGGGGCTGAATACCACCTCCTTGCCCTCCTGAACTACCGGGATTCATTTGCGACATGACAGCTGCCACAACAGCAGCAACAATTGCTTGGAACATGGCGGGATCAAATGGAGGGGGAGGTGGCGGCGGAGGAGGATTGCTATTCTTTGAGCTGGGTCTTTTCCTTGGAGGCATCTTGATCTATAACAACCAGGAAAGAGAGGATCATAAGTCCTCTAATTTGAATCAAGAAATATGGAACAAGAGATATCTCTTTATGACAGATATAAAGTTCTAATAAGCGATAAAATAGGAAAGGGTTATCAAAGCAGATAAACTATCGCTAAGGAAGGAATGAGTAGCAATACTCGAAATGGATTTCTACAATGTAATTGACTTTGGTTAAAATACTCCCATAGTATTTTATGTTTCGATACGACGATGATTCATTGTTTGGATATTAGGTAAGTTTCAGGCATGCTGCATACCACAGTCACTCCCAAGCACATGTCGGCCGTGTCTCGAATGAATATAGTTGATGAGGCTATATTGACCCTAGACACGACTACATAACTGCCCAGGTTTAACTGCAGGGCACAACACCTAATTACTTATGTTTTGTTCTATTCATGGTTACGGTTCCCGGCGGCTAGGTATACTTATATACTTTTGAAAATACTTATATTTTAAATTATACTTTTAGTTCAGAGCATTTCGTCCCCTTAGTGTTTATAGTCTTATACCATGTAAGGTTTGGTATACTAGTTCACTATAAACAAGGGCTCTGATACCAATCTGTCACACCCGAAACCGATGGCGGAAATGTTCCGGGGCGGAGGACGTCATGTAAAGTATCACAACCAATGTACATAGTAAGCGTAGTAAACACAACCATTACATTACGTAGAAATATTTACATTGTCTGAAAAAAAAAGTGTTACAAGTGTTATACATATATATCATATGAATAAAAGCTAAGCCAAGTCTGCTAAAACGCGCCGTCTTCTCCAAATGATCGCAGGATACCTATCTAATGCGGACCTAAGAATACAAGTAGTTTGAAAATCAACATAAAGCTGGTGAGTTCATAAGCAATTTAGTTTCGTAAAAGAACAAGTTTCCTTTGGTTTTTTTAAAAAAGTCGTTATCCAAAAAAATCCCATATTGTCTTATAAGTAAAGTTTAGTTATCCGTTTGTTACACAGTGTGGTTAAGAACAATTATGTTATCCCAGGAAAAACCCTTATTTTCCTAAAAGTCGTGGTTAGTTCTTGGTTTGGAATGCAATGTACTAGTATCTATCATACTTGTAGTATTAGATAAGTATTCTGAAAGCCTGGTTATCCTATACACGAATGGAGAATATCTACTATACTTATCCGAAATTTCGAAGTTCTGGTGACATCCAAAGGGGTGTTTTAGACGTATTTCCGAAGCACTATCGATATCCAAAGGCGTATATTTTTGAAACTCTATCGATATCCAAAGGTTTACTTTCGAATTATTTCCGAAACTTCGGTGACACTGAAGGCGTACACTAGCTGTATTTTCGAAGTTTTGGTGCCATCCAAAGGCATGCACTAGTTGTACTTTCGAAGTTCTGGTACTATCCGGAGGCGTATTTTATTAGTAATAATCCTAATTTATGATTAACATGAATCCTTCGTAAATTATAAAATGTAACATTGATTATAACATTTTATAAAGAAATCTACAATTAGTCTGAAAGCTAACTTTGCAAGTCAAACTGTTGGTTAATACGGTTTTCGATATTAAAAGCATACAGAATATCAACATTTGAACTGAAATAATAAGTTTGAGTACAATATTTCCTTGTACTTTTGCTTGTATCCCCCCCTGAAAACATTTGGAAAACCACAGAAATAGGAGTAGGGGTATGAACTCACCGGTCGAGAAATGCATCGGTTAGGATGCTAAGTGTCAGTTCGGGGCTCGAACATGCGCGAGGATCCTATGTAATATGAAGAGATACATAATTGTATCTAATTAGACTTTGAACTACTAATTAATTGAGATTATACACTCAGAGGCGTGCAAAACACTTCAATTCAACTGTTAGGAGTGACCCGGGTACCATCTAAGGGGGTGTATGGCTTGAATATGGAGTTTGCTCTTCAAGAGTAAACTCCATATGGAGATTACGTCCCTAAGACCATGTCCCCATAAGTTTACGGCCATAAACTCATGGTGGGGGTGTTCTTGGGTGCTTAATGGTCCTATAACTCTTGTAGGGTAATGCTAGGCTTGGTTTTAAGGCATTGGAAGGGAACATGAACAAACATAAGGACCATTTGAGGAGTTTACGGTAGTAAACTAGGAGTTTACGGTCGTAAACTCTTATGTACCCATTCTAAGTGTGTTTTGGTGGTCCTAGGTCAAGCACAAGTGTTTCTAGTCCAAAGTACAAGCCATGGAAGGAAGTTAGGGCACCATTTGACCACCTTATAGGAGTTTACAGCCCAGGAACCATTCCTTCTGGGGTTTATGGCCGTGAAATCATAAGGGGATGGTTTCTTTCATGTTTAAGGCCCTTAACACATTGGTGGATGATTCTAGACTTTATTCCAAGGCTTAGGAGGTGTTTAAGGGGCATCTTAACACCTTAAAAGGTATTTACGGCCTAAGAAAGGGTGTTTACGGTCCAAGCATGTGCTTGGGTCGTAAAATCTTGTTTACCCCTCAAATGATAAGGTTTTGGTGTTCTATGTCCAATATTGTAAGCCCTTAAGTCATATCTATGCTCCAAAGGTGGTTTGGAAGGGTTTTGAGGCTCAAAAACCCTAATTATGTGTGTTTGCGGCCTAGGGTTGTTCCAGGGCTGTAAACACATGTTTTTGGTCCTATTTCATGATTTTTCCACGAATTTGAAAGCTAAACATGTTTATCTATGAGCTAGGATGGATAACTTACCGATTTGGAGCTTGAATTGGGTGGTTTTTGGATCAAAAGCTTGGATTTGTAGAGAGTCAGTAGAGAGAGGGTGGTAAAGCTTCAAATGAAGTTCTTTCAACTTTATATATGGTTTAAGTTTGAGGCCTGGTGGAATTCTACCCGATACTGACGTTAAACGAAGCTTTTGGTCGTACTCGATTTAGTTGTTTGTAACCCGACGGAATAAAACTAATTTTTTTTTCCAAATAATAATTTGGGGTGTTTTCACGCATTACTAATGGATTTGAACACTCACGAGGTCATTATAAAATTCTTAAATTAAATGACCTAATCCAAAATGTTATCGGAAAAATTGAAAGTCAAACGGGTTACAGCGACGGAATAATTTACGGGTTGTCACATTTTGTGATCGGTATAAATAGTGCACCTAGTTCCGTACAAGTAATGTCTCTAGATATTAAGGACGAATACCATCGCTCGTAATTCTAGGTCGTGGGTTGTGTAGTTTTTCTTATTAACTGTGACAACCTGAAATTTCTAACTAGTACATTCTTCATTTTTATCAAAGCTAGCCTCGTTTTGCTAATTTGTAATGAAGTGGTGGGTCTATAGGAGTGTTGCAGGCTTAGTACAACCTAGATATGAGTCTTAGGAAGGGTTGAAAAGTGTGTAGCATCACAAAATCAGGCCAAACACACCAAAGAAGGTGTGTGCGGCCGCACACCCGCATGTGTGACCAGCCATCCGCACACCCAGCCGCACACACCCTCCAGCCTCACACTCGACCCTGTACGGCCGCACACTCCTGTGTGCAACCGCACACACAGCCTGGCCGCACACCATGGCCGTACACCTGGATGCACACACATAAAAGTCAAGTTTGGTGGCCTTACACTCAAATCTGAAGCCCTACACTCATTTAGGGACTTCAATAGGTGTTTGTAACACTTAATTCTAAGTTTTTTCATGTCCCTAAGGTGTGTCCATGTGTCTATTAGTGGTTATATACCCTAAGTGAATTCATATATGTGTTATTACATGTTAAACTAGGATCTGTTTGTGCTCACGACTTCATTCGACACCCGACGGTCCTATATTAATATTTCTTTCGAGTTACTCACTTCAATGATTTCATACCCCTTAATCAACCTTTGAAATGATATTAAATGCTTCTATGGGGGGTGGGAATACAAGTTGAACTGATAAGTTATTATATCAATCACATGTGATTAATAATTGTCAGGCAAATAGATTTTTGAATGTTAAATTGTTTTGTTCAGCTAAAGGTTTTCAAATCTTGTTTACAAGTCTCTTTTATCAAAGTATTTTAAATTTATATTCTTGATAGATTCACGTCTATACAAATATAGTTATATAAGTAGGGTTTCAAGGACTTAGGACTGATAGCCCGATTTATTTCCTGTTTCTTGTTTCGTTGTGGACTTAGAGCATTCGGTTATTTGTCCAAGTGTCATTGAAGTTCTAGTTATATATTATGTATATCTGGATAGATATTAAAACTCTTACTTCAATTCAATACCTTTGGGTAGCAAAGGTACCTAGATAACATCTCAAGTAAACTTTAATAGGTATAGTTTAGAAACCAACCATAACATTCATGAAGGAGAACTTAGTTACATCTATATTCTAAAAACATATACTTTTTAGTAAAAAGAAAGGTTTTATAGAAATCAAAACCGAGATTCATCCTCATGACGCGGATTTCACCTTTGACGAGTGGTAAGCAGAGTCTCCTGGAGGGAGAGCGGGCATTGTGTGTATAGATCTATACGGGATAGACCATCCCACATCCGGACTGCTAGCTACAGTCCCGACCGAAGAAGACAAGGGGTGACAAATGTCACATTCATTTCGACGCCAGCAGGTCGTCGTATTTACATCCGTCAATCAGTATGCTTACGAGTATCTTTCACTTACCTAATAATTAATAGCTTTAAGGTAATTAGTTTCATTCATTTAGACTTTTCGAGGCGTATTGTTCATTGGATACCACCTGGAGTCTATACTTCAATTATTTAGACTTTTTGAGGCGTATTTCTCATTCGATACCACCTGGAGTCTATACTTCATTCATTTAGACTTTTCGAGGCGTATTGCTCATTCGATACTGTGACAACCCGATGTTCTTTCAAAGCAATGTAACAATTAAAAGTCTTATACAACGAAACTATTTGGAATCAACGGAATTAGCGTCAAAAATAAAATGTTCAAAATCTAAAGTTGGGATGCATCAAATGATAGATATCGTGCCAAGGTTTCCAAAAACATAAAGAACATTCAAAACCGAGTTATAATGAAAAGATTTCGACTACTCAAATATTCACGACACACCCGGTAAGACATTATTAAGTGTAAAATGAGAAATTTCAATAAAATACATTTTTGCATTAAGTATCTAAACAAAAGTCGTAGATTACGTTAAACGGTAAACATGCATAAAAAGATCGCCCAAAATGGACCTCGTATGAAGAAGTTACGAATTTTCAAAATTTTGTAACAGTAGTAGAGAGCTGAAAACTCGAATTGAAGATCGAACGATATTTAGCTAACGCAACCTAAACGAGAGTTGAAGGTCTCCACATCAAGAGTAAGATGATAAAAAGACAAACAAAAACAGACGTCGGATAAAGAAACTATGAATTTTTAACGGACTTTAGCAGTCCCGTCCTATTAAAAACATAGTATTAAAAATAAAGTCAGAACTAGCCTACGGAGTCTAAATGAAAGTTGTAGAGCATAGTCTCACCTACGTGTGGATATAAAGAACACGAAAAACGGAGCTCGTACGCAAAAGTTACCAAATTTAGAAGATTGAAGCTGGGATTACGCCCAGCGTAACTCAGGAGTATGCCCAGCATACTCAGGTGCAGGGTCGAGTCCCATCGGCTGCAGCTCTACACCTAGCCATGACGCAAAGCTATGCCCAGCGTAACCGAAGTATGCCTAGCATAACGCGTACGCCCAACGTACTCCGGTGGTACACCCAGCGTACTCATATTTTCAGCCCTATAAATAGAAGGCATAACATCCGGATTTCAGCACACATTTCTCAAACTCACACTTACTCTCACACACTTGCAAGCACCAGAGGCCGTCCCGACACCCTCGATTTCCGCACCCGAGCCCCGACGAAGGTTCTACGCAACTAAGATCCCCGAGAAGCTCGAAGACGCAGCTTTCCGCGGTTGAAGTTCTGCTTGACTCTAGTCCCACTCTCCTCAATCCGAACAGGTGAGTTCATACCCCTACTTTTAAAGTCATTTCATGTTTTACGGGGGGGGGGGGGGGGGGGGAATACAAGTACAATACAAGAAAACATATCGTTATAAATACAACAACTATCCTGCTTTACGTATAAAGTTTAGTATTTTACCAAGTTATTTTGTCACACCCCCGAACCAGACGGCGGAAACGTCTGAGGGCTGTTGTGACTCAATTGAATACCATTACATTGAATATACATAAAACATAACATCATTCATCACCATGCATTGAGATAGTACAACTGGTAGTGTTTACATTTAGTACATTGTTTTAAACATTACATTCCCCAAAAGTAAATTGTTCGATAATAGTTATCCAACAACAAGACATCACTGAGTGCATTTTTCCCCTCTGTTTACATATGAAATGTTGGTGAGTTCATAAGCAATGTTTGAAAAAGAATGTTTGTATTGTTTTGAAAACCACCAGAAAATCCGATATTTTCTGAAAAGAGTATCGTATAAAAAGTGTGAAGATCCGTAAGTATGCTTGTTTGTTTCTATAAATGTAAAAAGAATTTGTTATAGTTGGTGTGCATCTCGTAGTTGTATGTATTGAAAAACCCTAGGAAAACCCGATGCTTTCCTAATACTTTGATTTACGCTTTCCGTATAGTTGTTGTACCATCGCGGTATGTGAAGTCATTGATTCCAGGTGACATTGAATTAAATGGGTATTGTGAATTGTTAAAAACACGCGTTAACAAAAACGACTAGTTTACAACTATACTAACGATCCCTTAGGCGTCGTCCGTACTATTCGCTTAATCCAACCACCCTGACTTCTCGTAGCCCCACAACTGAGGAGAAAAGAGGGCACGAAGACCTCAATAATTCCATTGGTCGTTCGAGGCTATAGTGAATGCGAAGGGCCCTTGGCCCGACCCGCATTTTGAGAATTCTCGACTTTACTAGCAGTACCAAAGGACCCTTGGGGCCCAATGGTATAAAATCCATTGAAAGTCCTTTTACACAGAGTTAGGTCATGTAAGACCCAACAACATGTAACGAAGTTGTCTTCGGGCCTAAAGATCAGGTCATTGGGCTAGCTAGGCCCAACAAGCAAGATTTGACACTTTTGGGCCCAAAGATGGTGTATTGACGTCTGTGTATTCCCACGTATGTGTTGACTTCCCGAAATTTCCGCGTGTGTATAGAATATCGTCGTGTTAGTAGTTTCGGATTCGTTATTGATTCGAGACCGAATCAATTCGTTTGGCAACGATTTTTGGTGTTGGTTGTGTATTATGATTTGTCCGTAGTCACGGTATCAGTATTTTATCACAACGGATTTATTATTTAAAACATTGAAGTTTTTCTGTTTGCAGCCCCTTTCTTTTATAAGTTTACACTTTTAACCCTTTGAATAAAATAATTTCCGATTTAGTCCTTAAACCATTTTTCTTGACATTTTAGTATCAAAACTTGTTGAAAATAATATTTTTCAGCTCATATTTATTTGAAAACAGTTTTAGTCCCTCAAAATGTAGTTTTTTCGGCTGAAACCTCATTTTATCGCAACTTTTACACTTTTGGCCCAAAATAGAAATTTTTTGCATCTTTGGTCCTTTTTAAATATGAAAAGTAATTTTAACCCTTGAGATGGACTTGGAGCACTAGTAGTCCCCTATTTTACAGAAAAATACAGTTTCAGCCCCTCAAATTTTAAAATCTCGCATATTGGGCTTTATTGGGCCGAAAATTTCATTTTTGGCCCATTATGCTTAAAATTATACATTTTAATCCCTCAAAAGAATATATTTCCAGAAAATACATTATTGAAACTATTTTGACACATTTCCACCATCATAATTTGTATCTTGTCAGTTTGGGCCCTTTAACTTTATCTTTTTAACATTTTGAATCCAAAAATGAGTTTTTAGCCCAAAGAAGTTCATATTAACCAACTTGGTTATTTTTCTAGAAATGATTTGTATGTAGTAATATAATTTATACTAGTATCATATAACCTAATGTAAATCTCATTTTTAAGGACTTTTTGACTAGATCCAGCATCATAATCACATAAAAGCATAAATATACACATAGAAATCACACAAGGCATACATATACACATAGATCTACACATTTGCTTGTATTCCCCCCCCCCCACAAAACTTACAAAACCGAAAAATAGGGGGTGTGAAGCTCACCTTTGGGTGTGGTTTCGGTTTTGGAGAAGAGATGAAAAGAAATGAGGTGATTTTCGGCCCTAGCAACCTTTGCTTGAAGATCTCGAGTTTAAAGAGTTTCTAAGAGAATGATCAAGATTTTTACGTGAATTAGAAGAAGATTTTGATAAAACAAAGTAACAAAGATCATGGATCCTAGCTTGATCTTACCTTAAGTGGAGAATTTATGGAGATATCTTCTTGAAAGCTCCTTAAAATCTCGAAATTTAGGAGGGGAATTGAGAGAGTTTCTTGAGAGAAAAGATGAGTGAAATGTGTGTGTGTGTATGCTTGAAATCGGCCAAAACAAGAAGGGAAAGAAAGAAATAGATCTTGAAGTGATATGTGCATGGAAGTATGAGATAAGATGCATGGAAAACCATCATGTAAAAATGAGGTGGCTATGAAAGTCAACTCTTCCCCATGGATTGGGCTTGGGCCGAGAATGGAGAGGAGAGAGAAAGGATTTTTGGGCTTTTTGCCCCTAAGCCCATATTAGGGTTAGGTTGAATGATTGTTGGCCTTATAAAATATAAGTGTGATTTTTAAGCTTTATTAGGCTAGATTAGGTTAATTATGGTCCATAATAGTTCATATAATTGATTTATTTCCTTCTAGGCCCAATATGGCCCAAAATGTTGAAATAAATGAAAGTGGGTCCAATTAGAGCCCATTTCAAGGTTCTAAGCCCAAGATAGTCAAGTTGGAAGCTTATTGGCCCATTGGGCCCAATAAGGAAGTCCTAGTCCAAAATAGACCTACACAAGAACTTCTAGGGTTTCCAATTACTTGTTGACCATTTGAAATGCTTGTATGGTGTTCTTGATTGAAATTTTGTTGCCATGAAGTAAGCATCTTACATGCTCTTAAGTTTTTGATTCAACATTTTACTTGAGTGTTGTGATTACAAGACACAAAATTTCTAGTTGTGACATCATCCCCCCTTTAGAGGGAATTTCGTCCCGAAATTTTGTTTGAAAGCTAGATTTGAGAATGCTAGAATAGGTTAGGGTACTTTTGCTTCATTTGGTCTTCGCGTTCCCACGTGAATTCTGGTCCACGCTTTGCGTTCCACCGTACTTTCACGATCGGGATGCGACTTTGCTTAGTACGCTTCACCTCCCTGTCCATGATTTCAATCGGCTCTTCAACGAACAGGAGATTCTCGTTGATTTCGATCTCGTCAAGGGGAATGACGAGTGTTTCATCTGATAGGCACTTCTTTAGATTAGAGACATGGAACACGGGGTGTACACTGTTTAGATCTGCGGGTAGTTGCAGTTTGTATGCCACTGGACCTATTCGGGCGAAGATTTCGAAAGGTCCAATGTATCGTGGGTTCAGTTTTCTGCGCTTCCCAAAACGAATAACTCCTTTCCAGGGTGAGACTTTTAATAGTACTCGATCCCCGAGCTGAAATTCTAAGGGCTTCTGCCGTTTATCGGCTTAGCTCTTTTGTCGGTCGCGCGCTGCTTGTAATCGAGCTCTGATTTGAATGATCTTTTCCGTTGTTTCACGAATGATCTAGGGTCCCGTTAGCGCCTTGTCCGACGTGAGTGCTCTTGCTAGCTGGGTGTCACCTACTTCAGCCCAACATAATGGTGATTTACACTTACGCCCGTATAGTGCTTCGAAAGGAGCGACCTTAATGCTCGAATGGTAACTGTTGTTATACGAGAATTCGACTAAAGGTAAATGGGTATCCCAAGACTTCCCAAAGTCTATCACACATGCGCGAAGCATGTCTTCGAGCGTTTGAATGGTTCGTTCACTTTGACCATCCATTTGTGGATGATAAGCGGTGCTCATGTCGAGAAGAGTTCCCAGTGCTTTCTGGAGTGATTGCCAAAAACGTGAAGTGAACCTACTGTCTCTATCCGAGATAATAGACACTGGCACTCCGTGGAGTCTCACGATTTCGCGAATGTATAAACGTGTCAATCTCTCCATCTTGTAGGATTCTTTTATTGGTAGGAAATGGGCAGATTTCGTCAGTCGGTCGAGTATTACCCATATGGTGTCTAGTCCATCCGACGTCTTAGGTAGCTTGGTCACAAAATCCATAGAAATCCCTTCCCATTTCCACTCAGGGATCACTGGTTGCTGCAATAACCCTGAGGGCTTCTGGTACTCCACCTTTACCTTGGCACATGTAAGGCACTTACTAACATAGGTGGCGATTTCCGCCTTCATCTTAGGCCACCAATAGTGTTGTTTAATATCCACATACATCTTGTCTGAGCCGGGATGGATGGAGTATCGCATCTTGTGAGCTTCCTTCATGACTATCTCCCTAAATCCTCCAAGTTTAGGGACCCAAATACGGTTCATGTTATGAGATTAAATCTTAATCTTGAAGATCGATTAGATCTTAAACAGGTAAACAAATATTAAACAGCAAGTACACGAAAATAAAGAACAAGTCAAGAATGAATCAAACGTGTCGAATGATTATAAAACAATCCTCAGAAGAGCTCGATCAAGAACATCAATTGTAGAGGGTTAGTAGGTTTACAAGAACGATAAAGAATACTGTAAAGCTATAGTAATTCTCTAAAGCGTTATCTAGATCGTTAACCTAATATGCATGCAAGCATATACTTATATAATAAACCTAGCAAACTCACGGTTGGACAGGCCCATTACCGGAGTATAAAACAATTGAACTAATAGCCGAGCCCAATGACACAATCTTCTAACGAATCTTTAACCCAACAATCTCCCCCTTTGTGTCAATTGGAGCGAGATCTTCACTAGTTACTTGGGCCAGCAGCAGCAGGTACTTTCTTCTTCACGGTATTAAACAGACGCGAGATAAGAGCCAGTATCGTCTGTCTAAACCTGGTGTACCATTGGATCATGTCGTTGAAGTACTTGACATCGTCTGTTGTATTCTCTTTACACCTTCGGATGATCGACAGCACGTGCTCTAGACAAGCAGTGGTGTAAAGATGTTTGTCAGCTAAAGCAAAGAGACATTTCTGTCCTTCTACTCTAGTGAACATGACCGAATTGCGTCTCGGGTCGATCGTGCCCATTTTCATTTGATTGAGATCACTGGCCGATCCCACAGGAGCTATCTTCGGTTTCTTCTTGAAGACAGTGGCTATCTCCTGATCCATTAGGGCTACCTCCATGATATAACAGACTAACATTCTTTTGAAATGGTCTATAATCGGACCATATTCAGCTTCATTTGTCAAGAGGATGTTATGCAAAACGATCCAATCATGAGGATTTAAGTTCGGTAGATCTGCCAGGGATATAAGATGCTCAGTTCTTGCAGATCCTCGAATCACCTTGAACCGAACATTGATGAATCTTCCTTCGGTATAAGGCTTCAATACCCGAACATTCACTATCTTCTGGGCGCTCCATGTTTGATACTGAGGACGAGCAGCCTTCAGATAGAACTCGATCAACTCCCTATCAACCTCAGGGTTCGGATGAGGGACTTCAAAAATATTAGAGAAGGCGTGGAAGATAAACGCCTTTCGAGTCAGTGGCATGTCGAACTGCGTATCGACAGAGTTATAGCAGTCGAAGGAGATCACCGGCTCGAGCCATAGGATGCTAGGAGTATCTATGGCCTCCTTAAACATTCGCTCCCGAGTCTAGGCAGGGAAGAGAGTCTTCCTGCTCTCAAGGAGATCGTGGGCTTCTTTCTACTTGCGTTCGGCTTCTTCAGCCTCTCGCGCCACACGATTGATATCATCATCAACATTGCGACTGTTTTTACGTTTCAACCAGTCAGAGGTGGTTCGGTTGTGTGAGTAGCTTTGGAGGAAGGAGGTGGTTTCGATCCGGACTTCACTTCTCCCCCTTGTTTCGGATCGGACACGAAACTAGGTAGGCCTTCAATTTTGCTGAGAAGGTCCATGGCAGGAGCAAGTTTTTCAGCAAGGGTTCGCCTCACCGAATGGTTGAGAATCGGATCGTGTGCTTCTAGGATGTTAGATAGGGCAGCGTGTACATCCGAAACACAAGTTTTTATAACCTCCCATTCGGATCGAAGAGCATCAAGCTGTTGCTGTGAGTTTGAAAGCTGAGTGCTCTTGACCTTGAGGGCGGTGATTTTGGTTGCCAAAACGTCCATTAACGAATTTTCAGCTGCGAGATCCTCTTGTAGCTTAGCGAGGCGCTCATCAATGGAGGCACGAAGAGCCGAGGTGTCATCGCTGATTGATTGGCGAAGTGTAGCGAATGACTGTAACTCCGTTGAGACGAACTTGGCCAATTGCTGAACGATTGGTTCCAAAGTTGTCTTGGTGGCATCAGCGCTCTCCTGTAAGGACTTCAATAAGGAAGAGGCGTCTGAGAATAGTTTATCGACTTTTGCGGTCGCAGCCTCACAGGCTTTTGTAGAGGCGTCTATGGCGGCAGTGGCTGAAGCTACGGAATCATGCTGAGCCCTGGAGAAGGCATCAACAATCTTCTGAAGAGCGGCTTCAGAGATAGAGGATTGAGTGTTTGTGGATGACGCTAGAAGCAAATCAACCTTCTCGTTTAGATCCTTTGGATGTTTCGTTGTCACTGGAGCATCACCCTCTTCGTCACTTTGAACCTGAAACGGACTAAAGTAGACCGAATCGAAGGTCATGTTTTCTCCGCCAAGAAACGGGTTATCTCCATCAGAGGCATGATCTGGAGATGGTGGGGGTGGTGAAGCTGGGGGTGTGGTGGTTTTTGTGGGTTCAGGTTGAGTGTTGGTTTGGGTAGTTTCGGGTGGTGATTGAGTGTGGGTAGGTTCGGTTGTATGCTGGGTTTCGGTTTGAGGTGGTTCGGTTACGGGTGGGGTTTCGGTTACAGGTGGTGTTTCGGTTGCACTGGTATGAACCCCCGTATCAGATACGTTGGTTGTAACCTTTGCAGTGGTTGTAGTTGTATCTGTGAAAATGGGTGGTGGTATAGGGAAAGAGGTTGGAGGAATAGTGGTAGTGGGGGTTATGGTGGGAATGGAAGTAGGGATTGTTTGAGTGGGTGAAGGGATGGGTGAATGATGGATTTCCATGTCTGGAGAAGGAGATCGGGGTGGGGTGTTGCCTCTTTGAGGGGTTTCGCCTCGTTGAGAGCCGTCTGAATCCGAACTCTCGCCTTCTGAGTCACTTGAAGAAGAAGGGATTACAAGCTTTCGCTTCGGTTGAGTCTTCCTTCTCTTAGGCTGCGGAGATGTTGCAGGTTTGGTTGGTTTCCTCTTCCTGGGAGAAGGACCTTTAGGAGCTTTGGTCACTTGCTTCCCTTTTTCCGCCCTTTTGCCCCTGTTAACCGGTTTGTCAGCATCATGGATGGACTTTAGCATTTCTGGTGTAAGTTGCCTAGGTCCAGTCGCTTTGAACTCCTTAATCGTCCGGATCAGCCTGCTGTTAGAGGGAACATTGCCATACATTGTCTCCGGAATAGAGCCAATGAACGAAAACTTAGATGCATCAGAGACGATAATCTTCATGGTATGAAAAGTACCGACCGAAGACATCGATGCACCAGCAGCAGTGGGAATATCCAACTTATCCATCGCCCATTTGGTGATAAGAATCCAGAACCGGGCAAACGACACCTCAGAATGTCGTGATGAAGAAGAAAGGCTCTGGATGAGCTGTTGCCAGAGGACCAACCCAAAGTCTAGGTTGACTCTGTTGTAAATTGCATACATAATCGACAGGAACAGTCGACTTGAACCATCGGTTCCTGAGCTCCGTTCAGATAAGCCCTTGAAGAGGATTGTGAACATACCGTTCCATTGTGGCAGCAAGCAGGATTTCTTGAACTTCGCAACGGAGGTGAGCACCTCCGTGTACCCCATGTTGTAGAACATGTTGTAAAGATACCCAACCGGAATCGTCTCCGGATTAATTCTCGATGGGTCCGTAGCCAAACCCAGCAAAGTACCAAATCGTTGTCGAGAAATGGAGGTCTTGTGATCAGCAACCTCGAAGAAGATCCGCTCGACTGCTTTGTCGTAATAGGCATTCGCATACACCTGCGAGAGAACCTCCATTGGCAAAGACTCAATCCTGGAGAGAGCTGGAGCGATTTGGGAGTACTTCAGGCACTCGATGATCGGCGACATATAAGAGTCGTACGCCAGAGGGTTTAGATCGATCACCAAGCATTGTTGTGGACGAATAGGAAGGATGTGTGAGGTAGCATGGACGGAAGATGATTCTGCCATTGTTGAAGGTAGAAGAAGAAGATGAACAGTGAAGCTTTTTCGAGTTTTTGCTCTCTTGTAAATTCTGAGGCAGTAAAGATGTAAATGGTAGTGAAGACTGCCTTTTATAGTGGGTGAAAGGAGAGAGAAAAATCGTTTCAAATCTTCTATGGAAATACGAAAAGGTTTCTGGAATGACAGATGGGCGACAGTTAAGGCATGCGATGATCACGTAGGAGAGAGAGTGTCAGATTCCTAGGATCACGCCGCCCAACAAGCGCCGTTTCAGAACATATCGTTTCAAATCCTCAGGCGCCTTTAAGTGCCAGAGGGGTGTCGCTTGAAACTCGCACACGCGTCCATGATGTCAGTAAAAGAATGGGCGTTTCAAATTCACACGCGCCCCTTTTCACCACCGGTTTAAATTCAATCCTTTTAACTCCCGCCTGAGTCAGCAACCTTTCGTCTTATCTGTAAATCGCATCGTTTGAATAAATTGCCCACATGGATGATTTTTGACCACAACTTGATAATTAACCACCAAAGCAATAATACAGCCTGTAATAATTAGTAACGAAATTTTGGAAAATCAAAGATTTTCGTGCGAAGAGTGTAAAAAGAAAAGAAATAAAGCAACTCTTTTTAGGAATGACTGTGATGTCAATAATGACACGAAACAAATGATCCCGGGCACGAATCTCTTCCTTAAAGATCAAGAGAGACCTTAAAGTGTTTATGTGGAGTCCCGTTGAATTACGATCAAACACTTATTAATAAATGTTGAAAGGCTTCTTTTAATTAGGCTACTTCAGGGTGGCTTTCGCTTTGATGCAACAATTCTAATCTTGAAATAAGAAAGAAAGTGATCAAAGTACTTGTGAGACCGGTGTAGTCTGTTGAACAAGTAGGTAGGAATTAATTTTAAATTGGCTTGGAAAATATAAAATCTCAAAAAAAAAAAAAAAAACTGGATCCCAAGGGAAGAAATGTTATGGTGTTTAACAATTTCATAGGAATCACACAAAATAAAATTTGAGATTTCTTGAAGGTACATCCGTCAATTCTTTGGTGAAAACTTGAGCAAATTAATTGTTCACCATCAATTCAGATTAGGTGTTGAATTTTGAGTTTCACTTAGCTCGTAGTGGCACGAAACTAAGATCATAAACACAGATGTTATGTAACCATAAACCTTAGTGGTAATTTCTGACAGTCTCAAGGGTTACGTTGATGAAACGAATGTAATGGAGAAATGTAATGGAGATGGTGTAAGAAAATAAAGTACCTCTGCTGCGAAAAGAAGGACCAAGCAGAAAACTCTTATCTCATGTGAGAAGAGAGTGAGGTAGCTCACGATTAGAATAAATGTGGTAGCCTTATTGGGAAGACAAGGTTTGTTTATACCAGGTCATGAAGGCTATTATTCAAAATCTTATGAGTCTTGGGACACATACAGCAGCATGCTTCTAGGGACACTTAAGTAATCCAACAATTTTATCCCCATAAACAAACGAACACAAACAAAATTAAAAGAGAAAAATATTTTTGGAATTTTTGAAATAGATAATTAAAAATAAAAAGAAAAAAATTAAAAGAGAAAAAAAATAAGCAAAGAAAATAAGACTTGGAAAGAGTAAAAGAAAAAAAAAACTTTGGAAAACTTTGAAAAACCGAACCCGAACGTTTGGTTGGTTTCGGTTGGGAAAAATTTGAAAAACTGAACCCGAGCGTTCGGTTGGTTTCGGTTCAAGAAAATTTTGAAAAACCGAACCAGAATCGTCTCCGGATTAATTCTCGATGGGTCAGTAGCCAAACCCAGCAAAGTACCATATCGTTGTCGAGAAATGGAGGTCTTGTGATCAGCAACCTCGAAGAAGATCCGCTCGACTGCTTTGTCGTAATAGGCAGTCGCATACACCTGCGAGAGAACCTCCATTGGCACAGACTCAATCCTGGAGAGAAATGGAGCGATTTGGGAGTACTTCAGGCACTCGATGATCGGCGACATATAAGAGTCGTACGCCAGAGGGTTTAGATCGATCACCAAGCATTGTTGTGGACGAATAGGAAGGATGTGTGAGGTAGCATGGACGGAAGATTATTCTGCCATTGTTGAAGGTAGAAGAAGAAGATGAACAGTAAAGCTTTTTCGAGTTTTGGCTCTCTTGTAAATTCTGAGGCAGTAAAGATGTAAATGGTAGTGAAGACTGCCTTTTATAGTGGGTGAAAGGAGAGAGAAAAATCGTTTCAAATCTTCTATGGAAATACGAAAAGGTTTCTGGAATGACAGATCCGTGACAGTTAAGGCATGCGATGATCACGTAGGAGAGAGAGTGTCAGATTCCTAGGATCACGCCGCCCAACAAGCGCCGTTTCAGAACATACCGTTTCAAATCCTCAGGCGCCTTTAAGTGTCAGAGGGGTGTCGCTTGAAATTCGCACACGCGTCCATGATGTCAGTAAAAGAATGGGCGTTTCAAATTCACACGCGCCCCTTTTTACCACCGGTTTAAATTCAATCCTTTTAACTCCCGCCTGAGTCAGCAACCTTTCGTCTTATCTGTAAATCGCATCGTTTGAATAAATTGCCCACGTGGATGATTTTTGACCACAACTTGATAATTAACCACCAAAGCAATAATACAGCCTGTAATAATTAGTAACGGAATTTTGGAAAATCAAAGATTTTCGTGCGAAGAGTGTAAAAAGAAAAGAAATAAAGCAACTCTTTTTAGGAATGACTGTGATGTCAATAATGACACGAAACAAATGATCCCGGGCACGAATCTCTTCCTTAAAGATCAAGAGAGACCTTAAAGTGTTTATGTGGAGTCCCGTTGAATTACGATCAAACACTTATTAATAAATGTTGAAAGGCTTCTTTTAATTAGGCTACTTCAGGGTGGCTTTCGCTTTGATGCAACAATTCTAATCTTGAAATAAGAAAGAAAGTGATCAAAGTACTTGTGAGACCGGTATAGTCTGTTGAACAAGTAGGTAGGAATTAATTCTAAATTGGCTTGGAAAATATAAAATCTCAAAAAAAAAAAAAAAAAACTGGATCCCAAGGGAAGAAATGTTATGGTGTTTAACAATTTCATAGGAATCACACAAAATAAAATTTGAGATTTCTTGAAGGTACATCCGTCAATTCTTTGGTGAAAACTTGAGCAAATTAATTGTTCACCGTCAATTCAGATTAGGTGTTGAATTTTGAGTTTCACTTAGCTCGTAGTGGCACGAAACTAAGATCATAAACACAGATGTTATGTAACCATAAACCTTAGTGGTAATTTCTGAGAGTCTCAAGGGTTACGTTGATGAAACGAATGTAATGGAGAAATGTAATGGAGATGGTGTAAGAAAATAAAGTACCTCAGCTGCGAAAAGAAGGACCAAGCAGAAAACTCTTATCTCATGTGAGAAGAGAGTGAGGTAGCTCACGATTAGAATAAATGTGATAGCCTTATTGGGAAGACAAGGTTTGTTTATACCAGGTCATGAAGGCTATTATTCAAAATCTTATGAGTCTTGGGACACATACAACAGCATGCTTCTAGGGACACTTAAGTAATCCAACAATTTTATCCCCATAAACGAACGAACACAAACAAAATTAAAAGAGAAAAATATTTTTGGAATTTTTGAAATAGATAATTAAAAATAAAAAGAAAAAAATTAAAAGAGAAAAAAATAAGCAAAGAAAATAAGACTTGGAAAGAGTAAAAAAAAAAAAAAAAACTTTGGAAAACTTTGAAAAACCGAACCCGAACGTTCGGTTGGTTTCGGTTGGGAAAAATTTGAAAAACCGAACCCGAGCGTTCGGTTGGTTTCGGTTCAAGAAAATTTTGAAAAACCGAACCAGAATCGTCTCCGGATTAATTCTCGATGGGTCAGTAGCCAAACCCAGCAAAGTACCAAATCGTTGTCGAGAAATGGATGTCTTGTGATCAGCAACCTCGAAGAAGATCCGCTCGACTGCTTTGTCGTAATAGGCAGTCGCATACACCTGCGAGAGAACCTCCATTGGCACAGACTCAATCCTGGAGAGAAATGGAGCGATTTGGGAGTACTTCAGGCACTCGATGATCGGCGACATATAAGAGTCGTACGCCAGAGGGTTTAGATCGATCACCAAGCATTGTTGTGGACGAATATGAAGGATGTGTGAGGTAGCATGGACGGAAGATGATTCTGCCATTGTTGAAGGTAGAAGAAGAAGATGAACAGTAAAGCTTTTTCGAGTTTTTGCTCTCTTGTAAATTCTGAGGCAGTAAAGATGTAAATGGTAGTGAAGACTGCCTTTTATAGTGGGTGAAAGGAGAGAGAAAAATCGTTTCAAATCTTCTATGGAAATACGAAAAGGTTTCTGGAATGACAGATCCGTGACAGTTAAGGCATGCGATGATCACGTAGGAGAGAGAGTGTCAGATTCCTAGGATCACGCCGCCCAACAAGCGCCGTTTCAGAACATACCGTTTCAAATCCTCAGGCGCCTTTAAGTGTCAGAGGGGTGTCGCTTGAAATTCGCACACGCGTCCATGATGTCAGTAAAAGAATGGGCGTTTCAAATTCACACGCGCCCCTTTTTACCACCGGTTTAAATTCAATCCTTTTAACTCCCGCCTGAGTCAGCAACCTTTCGTCTTATCTGTAAATCGCATCGTTTGAATAAATTGCCCACGTGGATGATTTTTGACCACAACTTGATAATTAACCACCAAAGCAATAATACAGCCTGTAATAATTAGTAACGGAATTTTGGAAAATCAAAGATTTTCGTGCGAAGAGTGTAAAAAGAAAAGAAATAAAGCAACTCTTTTTAGGAATGACTGTGATGCCAATAATGACACGAAACAAATGATCCCGGGCACGAATCTCTTCCTTAAAGATCAAGAGAGACCTTAAAGTGTTTATGTGGAGTCCCGTTGAATTACGATCAAACACTTATTAATAAATGTTGAAAGGCTTCTTTTAATTAGGCTACTTCAGGGTGGCTTTCGCTTTGATGCAACAATTCTAATCTTGAAATAAGAAAGAAAGTGATCGAAGTACTTGTGAGACCGGTGTAGTCTGTTGAACAAGTAGGTAGGAATTAATTCTAAATTGGCTTGGAAAATATAAAATCTCAAAAAAAAAAAAAAAAACTGGATCCCAAGGGAAGAAATGTTATGGTGTTTAACAATTTCATAGGAATCACACAAAATAAAATTTGAGATTTCTTGAAGGTACATCCGTCAATTCTTTGGTGAAAACTTGAGCAAATTAATTGTTCACCGTCAATTCAGATTAGGTGTTGAATTTTGAGTTTCACTTAGCTCGTAGTGGCACGAAACTAA
This sequence comes from Lactuca sativa, assembly GCF_002870075.4. NCBI lineage: Eukaryota > Viridiplantae > Streptophyta > Magnoliopsida > Asterales > Asteraceae > Lactuca > Lactuca sativa. The sequence goes on along the minus strand of NC_056630.2, from coordinate 301,700,104 downwards.
GATCATAAACACAGATGTTATGTAACCATAAACCTTAGTGGTAATTTCTGAGAGTCTCAAGGGTTACGTTGATGAAACGAATGTAATGGAGAAATGTAATCGAGATGGTGTAAGAAAATAAAGTACCTCAGCTGCGAAAAGAAGGACCAAGCAGAAAACTCTTATCTCATGTGAGAAGAGAGTGAGGTAGCTCACGATTAGAATAAATGTGGTAGCCTTATTGGGAATACAAGGTTTGTTTATACCAGGTCATGAAGGCTATTATTCAAAATCTTATGAGTCTTGGGACACATACAACAGCATGCTTCTAGGGACACTTAAGTAATCCAACAATTTTATCCCCATAAACGAACGAACACAAACAAAATTAAAAGAGAAAAATATTTTTGGAATTTTTGAAATAGATAATTAAAAATAAAAAGAAAAAAATTAAAAGAGAAAAAAATAAGCAAAGAAAATAAGACTTGGAAAGAGTAAAAAAAAAAAAAAAAACTTTGGAAAACTTTGAAAAACCGAACCCGAACGTTCGGTTGGTTTCGGTTGGGAAAAATTTGAAAAACCGAACCCGAGCGTTCGGTTGGTTTCGGTTCAAGAAAATTTTGAAAAACCGAACCAGAATCGTCTCCGGATTAATTCTCGATGGGTCAGTAGCCAAACCCAGCAAAGTACCAAATCGTTGTCGAGAAATGGACGTCTTGTGATCAGCAACCTCGAAGAAGATCCGCTCGACTGCTTTGTCGTAATAGGCAGTCGCATACACCTGCGAGAGAACGTCCATTGGCACAGACTCAATCCTGGAGAGAAATGGAGCGATTTGGGAGTACTTCAGGCACTCGATGATCGGCGACATATAAGAGTCGTACGCCAGAGGGTTTAGATCGATCACCAAGCATTGTTGTGGACGAATATGAAGGATGTGTGAGGTAGCATGGACGGAAGATGATTCTGCCATTGTTGAAGGTAGAAGAAGAAGATGAACAGTAAAGCTTTTTCGAGTTTTTGCTCTCTTGTAAATTCTGAGGCAGTAAAGATGTAAATGGTAGTGAAGACTGCCTTTTATAGTGGGTGAAAGGAGAGAGAAAAATCGTTTCAAATCTTCTATGGAAATACGAAAAGGTTTCTGGAATGACAGATCCGTGACAGTTAAGGCATGCGATGATCACGTAGGAGAGAGAGTGTCAGATTCCTAGGATCACGCCGCCCAACAAGCGCCGTTTCAGAACATACCGTTTCAAATCCTCAGGCGCCTTTAAGTGTCAGAGGGGTGTCGCTTGAAATTCGCACACGCGTCCATGATGTCAGTAAAAGAATGGGCGTTTCAAATTCACACGCGCCCCTTTTTACCACCGGTTTAAATTCAATCCTTTTAACTCCCGCCTGAGTCAGCAACCTTTCGTCTTATCTGTAAATCGCATCGTTTGAATAAATTGCCCACGTGGATGATTTTTGACCACAACTTGATAATTAACCACCAAAGCAATAATACAGCCTGTAATAATTAGTAACGGAATTTTGGAAAATCAAAGATTTTCGTGCGAAGAGTGGAAAAAGAAAAGAAATAAAGCAACTCTTTTTAGGAATGACTGTGATGTCAATAATGACACGAAACAAATGATCCCGGGCACGAATCTCTTCCTTAAAGATCAAGAGAGACCTTAAAGTGTTTATGTGGAGTCCCGTTGAATTACGATCAAACACTTATTAATAAATGTTGAAAGGCTTCTTTTAATTAGGCTACTTCAGGGTGGCTTTCGCTTTGATGCAACAATTCTAATCTTGAAATAAGAAAGAAAGTGATCAAAGTACTTGTGAGACCGGTGTAGTCTGTTGAACAAGTAGGTAGGAATTAATTCTAAATTGGCTTGGAAAATATAAAATCTCAAAAAAAAAAAAAAAAAAACTGGATCCCAAGGGAAGAAATGTTATGGTGTTTAACAATTTCATAGGAATCACACAAAATAAAATTTGAGATTTCTTGAAGGTACATCCGTCAATTCTTTGGTGAAAACTTGAGCAAATTAATTGTTCACCGTCAATTCAGATTAGGTGTTGAATTTTGAGTTTCACTTAGCTCGTAGTGGTACGAAACTAAGATCATAAACACAGATGTTATGTAACCATAAACCTTAGTGGTAATTTCTGACAGTCTCAAGGGTTACGTTGATGAAACGAATGTAATGGAGAAATGTAATGGAGATGGTGTAAGAAAATAAAGTACCTCAGCTGCGAAAAGAAGGACCAAGCAGAAAACTCTTATCTCATGTGAGAAGAGAGTGAGGTAGCTCACGATTAGAATAAATGTGATAGCCTTATTGGGAAGACAAGGTTTGTTTATACCAGGTCATGAAGGCTATTATTCAAAATCTTATGAGTCTTGGGACACATACAACAGCATGCTTCTAGGGACACTTAAGTAATCCAACAATTTTATCCCCATAAACGAACGAACACAAACAAAATTAAAAGAGAAAAATATTTTTGGAATTTTTGAAATAGATAATTAAAAATAAAAAGAAAAAAATTAAAAGAGAAAAAAATAAGCAAAGAAAATAAGACTTGGAAAGAGTAAAAAAAAAAAAAAAAAAACTTTGGAAAACTTTGAAAAACCGAACCCGAACGTTCGGTTGGTTTCGGTTGGGAAAAATTTGAAAAACCGAACCCGAGCGTTCGGTTGGTTTCGGTTCAAGAAAATTTTGAAAACCGAACCGGAATCGTCTCCGGATTAATTCTCGATGGGTCAGTAGCCAAACCCAGCAAAGTACCAAATCGTTGTCGAGAAATGGAGGTCTTGTGATCAGCAACCTCGAAGAAGATCCGCTCGATTGCTTTGTCGTAATAGGCAGTCGCATACACCTGCGAGAGAACCTCCATTGGCACAGACTCAATCCTGGAGAGAAATGGAGCGATTTGGGAGTACTTCAGGCACTCGATGATCGGCGACATATAAGAGTCGTACATCAGAGGGTTTAGATCGATCACCAAGCATTGTTGTGGACGAATATGAAGGATGTGTGAGGTAGCATGGACGGAAGATGATTCTGCCATTGTTGAAGGTAGAAGAAGAAGATGAACAGTAAAGCTATTTCGAGTTTTTGCTCTCTTGTAAATTCTGAGGCAGTAAAGATGTAAATGGTAGTGAAGACTGCCTTTTATAGTGGGTGAAAGGAGAGAGAAAAATCGTTTCAAATCTTCTATGGAAATACGAAAAGGTTTCTGGAATGACAGATCCGTGACAGTTAAGGCATGCGATGATCACGTAGGAGAGAGAGTGTCAGATTCCTAGGATCACGCCGCCCAACAAGCGCCGTTTCAGAACATACCGTTTCAAATCCTCAGGCGCCTTTAAGTGTCAGAGGGGTGTCGCTTGAAATTCGCACACGCGTCCATGATGTCAGTAAAAGAATGGGCGTTTCAAATTCACACGCGCCCCTTTTTACCACCGGTTTAAATTCAATCCTTTTAACTCCCGCCTGAGTCAGCAACCTTTCGTCTTATCTGTAAATCGCATCGTTTGAATAAATTGCCCACGTGGATGATTTTTGACCACAACTTGATAATTAACCACCAAAGCAATAATACAGCCTGTAATAATTAGTAACGGAATTTTGGAAAATCAAAGATTTTCGTGCGAAGAGTGTAAAAAGAAAAGAAATAAAGCAACTCTTTTTAGGAATGACTGTGATGTCAATAATGACACGAAACAAATGATCCCGGGCACGAATCTCTTCCTTAAAGATCAAGAGAGACCTTAAAGTGTTTATGTGGAGTCCCGTTGAATTACGATCAAACACTTATTAATAAATGTTGAAAGGCTTCTTTTAATTAGGCTACTTCAGGGTGGCTTTCGCTTTGATGCAACAATTCTAATCTTGAAATAAGAAAGAAAGTGATCAAAGTACTTGTGAGACCGGTGTAGTCTGTTGAACAAGTAGGTAGGAATTAATTCTAAATTGGCTTGGAAAATATAAAATCTCAAAAAAAAAAAAAAAACTGGATCCCAAGGGAAGAAATGTTATGGTGTTTAACAATTTCATAGGAATCACACAAAATAAAATTTGAGATTTCTTGAAGGTACATCCGTCAATTCTTTGGTGAAAACTTGAGCAAATTAATTGTTCACCGTCAATTCAGATTAGGTGTTGAATTTTGAGTTTCACTTAGCTCGTAGTGGCACGAAACTAAGATCATAAACACAGATGTTATGTAACCATAAACCTTAGTGGTAATTTCTGAGAGTCTCAAGGGTTACGTTGATGAAACGAATGTAATGGAGAAATGTAATGGAGATGGTGTAAGAAAATAAAGTACCTCAGCTGCGAAAAGAAGGACCAAGCAGAAAACTCTTATCTCATGTGAGAAGAGAGTGAGGTAGCTCACGATTAGAATAAATGTGATAGCCTTATTGGGAAGACAAGGTTTGTTTATACCAGGTCATGAAGGCTATTATTCAAAATCTTATGAGTCTTGGGACACATACAACAGCATGCTTCTAGGGACACTTAAGTAATCCAACAATTTTATCCCCATAAACGAACGAACACAAACAAAATTAAAAGAGAAAAATATTTTTGGAATTTTTGAAATAGATAATTAAAAATAAAAAGAAAAAAATTAAAAGAGAAAAAAATAAGCAAAGAAAATAAGACTTGGAAAGAGTAAAAAAAAAAAAAAAAAACTTTGGAAAACTTTGAAAAACCGAACCCGAACGTTCGGTTGGTTTCGGTTGGGAAAAATTTGAAAAACCGAACCCGAGCGTTCGGTTGGTTTCGGTTCAAGAAAATTTTGAAAAACCGAACCAGAATCGTCTCCGGATTAATTCTCGATGGGTCAGTAGCCAAACCCAGCAAAGTACCAAATCGTTGTCGAGAAATGGATGTCTTGTGATCAGCAACCTCGAAGAAGATCCGCTCGACTGCTTTGTCGTAATAGGCAGTCGCATACACCTGCGAGAGAACCTCCATTGGCACAGACTCAATCCTGGAGAGAAATGGAGCGATTTGGGAGTACTTCAGGCACTCGATGATCGGCGACATATAAGAGTCGTACGCCAGAGGGTTTAGATCGATCACCAAGCATTGTTGTGGACGAATATGAAGGATGTGTGAGGTAGCATGGACGGAAGATGATTCTGCCATTGTTGAAGGTAGAAGAAGAAGATGAACAGTAAAGCTTTTTCGAGTTTTTGCTCTCTTGTAAATTCTGAGGCAGTAAAGATGTAAATGGTAGTGAAGACTGCCTTTTATAGTGGGTGAAAGGAGAGAGAAAAATCGTTTCAAATCTTCTATGGAAATACGAAAAGGTTTCTGGAATGACAGATCCGTGACAGTTAAGGCATGCGATGATCACGTAGGAGAGAGAGTGTCAGATTCCTAGGATCACGCCGCCCAACAAGCGCCGTTTCAGAACATACCGTTTCAAATCCTCAGGCGCCTTTAAGTGTCAGAGGGGTGTCGCTTGAAATTCGCACACGCGTCCATGATGTCAGTAAAAGAATGGGCGTTTCAAATTCACACGCGCCCCTTTTTACCACCGGTTTAAATTCAATCCTTTTAACTCCCGCCTGAGTCAGCAACCTTTCGTCTTATCTGTAAATCGCATCGTTTGAATAAATTGCCCACGTGGATGATTTTTGACCACAACTTGATAATTAACCACCAAAGCAATAATACAGCCTGTAATAATTAGTAACGGAATTTTGGAAAATCAAAGATTTTCGTGCGAAGAGTGTAAAAAGAAAAGAAATAAAGCAACTCTTTTTAGGAATGACTGTGATGCCAATAATGACACGAAACAAATGATCCCGGGCACGAATCTCTTCCTTAAAGATCAAGAGAGACCTTAAAGTGTTTATGTGGAGTCCCGTTGAATTACGATCAAACACTTATTAATAAATGTTGAAAGGCTTCTTTTAATTAGGCTACTTCAGGGTGGCTTTCGCTTTGATGCAACAATTCTAATCTTGAAATAAGAAAGAAAGTGATCGAAGTACTTGTGAGACCGGTGTAGTCTGTTGAACAAGTAGGTAGGAATTAATTCTAAATTGGCTTGGAAAATATAAAATCTCAAAAAAAAAAAAAAAACTGGATCCCAAGGGAAGAAATGTTATGGTGTTTAACAATTTCATAGGAATCACACAAAATAAAATTTGAGATTTCTTGAAGGTACATCCGTCAATTCTTTGGTGAAAACTTGAGCAAATTAATTGTTCACCGTCAATTCAGATTAGGTGTTGAATTTTGAGTTTCACTTAGCTCGTAGTGGCACGAAACTAAGATCATAAACACAGATGTTATGTAACCATAAACCTTAGTGGTAATTTCTGAGAGTCTCAAGGGTTACGTTGATGAAACGAATGTAATGGAGAAATGTAATCGAGATGGTGTAAGAAAATAAAGTACCTCAGCTGCGAAAAGAAGGACCAAGCAGAAAACTCTTATCTCATGTGAGAAGAGAGTGAGGTAGCTCATGATTAGAATAAATGTGGTAGCCTTATTGGGAATACAAGGTTTGTTTATACCAGGTCATGAAGGCTATTATTCAAAATCTTATGAGTCTTGGGACACATACAACAGCATGCTTCTAGGGACACTTAAGTAATCCAACAATTTTATCCCCATAAACGAACGAACACAAACAAAATTAAAAGAGAAAAATATTTTTGGAATTTTTGAAATAGATAATTAAAAATAAAAAGAAAAAAATTAAAAGAGAAAAAAATAAGCAAAGAAAATAAGACTTGGAAAGAGTAAAAAAAAAAAAAACTTTGGAAAACTTTGAAAAACCGAACCCGAACGTTCGGTTGGGAAAAATTTGAAAAACCGAACCCGAGCGTTCGGTTGGTTTCGGTTCAAGAAAATTTTGAAAAACCGAACCGGAATCGTCTCCGGATTAATTCTCGATGGGTCAGTAGCCAAACCCAGCAAAGTACCAAATCGTTGTCGAGAAATGGAGGTCTTGTGATCAGCAACCTCGAAGAAGATCCGCTCGACTGCTTTGTCGTAATAGGCAGTCGCATACACCTGCGAGAGAACCTCCATTGGCACAGACTCAATCCTGGAGAGAAATGGAGCGATTTGGGAGTACTTCAGGCACTCGATGATCGGCGACATATAAGAGTCGTACGTCAGAGGGTTTAGATCGATCACCAAGCATTGTTGTGGACGAATATGAAGGATGTGTGAGGTAGCATGGACGGAAGATGATTCTGCCATTGTTGAAGGTAGAAGAAGAAGATGAACAGTAAAGCTTTTTCGAGTTTTTGCTCTCTTGTAAATTCTGAGGCAGTAAAGATGTAAATGGTAGTGAAGACTGCCTTTTATAGTGGGTGAAAGGAGAGAGAAAAATCGTTTCAAATCTTCTATGGAAATACGAAAAGGTTTCTGGAATGACAGATCCGTGACAGTTAAGGCATGCGATGATCACGTAGGAGAGAGAGTGTCAGATTCCTAGGATCACGCCGCCCAACAAGCGCCGTTTCAGAACATACCGTTTCAAATCCTCAGGCGCCTTTAAGTGTCAGAGGGGTGTCGCTTGAAATTCGCACACGCGTCCATGATGTCAGTAAAAGAATGGGCGTTTCAAATTCACACGCGCCCCTTTTTACCACCGGTTTAAATTCAATCCTTTTAACTCCCGCCTGAGTCAGCAACCTTTCGTCTTATCTGTAAATCGCATCGTTTGAATAAATTGGCCACGTGGATGATTTTTGACCACAACTTGATAATTAACCACCAAAGCAATAATACAGCCTGTAATAATTAGTAACGGAATTTTGGAAAATCAAAGATTTTCGTGCGAAGAGTGTAAAAAGAAAAGAAATAAAGCAACTCTTTTTAGGAATGACTGTGATGTCAATAATGACACGAAACAAATGATCCCGGGCACGAATCTCTTTCTTAAAGATCAAGAAAGACCTTAAAATGTTTATGTGGAGTCCCGTTGAATTACGATCAAACACTTATTAATAAATGTTGAAAGGCTTCTTTTAATTAGGCTACTTCAGGGTGGCTTTCGCTTTGATGCAACAATTCTAATCTTGAAATAAGAAAGAAAGTGATCAAAGTACTTGTGAGACCGGTGTAGTCTGTTGAACAAGTAGGTAGGAATTAATTTTAAATTGGCTTGGAAAATATAAAATCTCAAAAAAAAAAAAAAAACTTGATCCCAAGGGAAGAAATGTTATGGTGTTTAACAATTTCATAGGAATCACACAAAATAAAATTTGAGATTTCTTGAAGGTACATCCATCAATTCTTTGGTGAAAACTTGAGCAAATTAATTGTTCACCGTCAATTCAGATTAGGTGTTGAATTTTGGGTTTCACTTAGCTCGTAGTGGCACGAAACTAAGATCATAAACACAGATGTTATGTAACCATAAACCTTAGTGGTAATTTCTGAGAGTCTCAAGGGTTACGTTGATGAAACGAATGTAATGGAGAAATGTAATGGAGATGGTGTAAGAAAATAAAGTACCTCAGCTGCGAAAAGAAGGACCAAGCAGAAAACTCTTATCTCATGTGAGAAGAAAGTGAGGTAGCTCACGATTCGAATAAATGTGGTAGCCTTATTGGGAAGACAATGTTTGTTTATACCAGGTCATGAAGGCTATTATTCAAAATCTTATGAGTCTTGGGACACATACAGCAGCATGCTTCTAGGGACACTTAAGTAATCCAACAATTTTATCGCCATAAACAAACGAACACAAACAAAATTAAAAGAGAAAAATATTTTTGGAATTTTTGAAATAGATAATTAAAAATAAAAAGAAAAAAATTAAAAGAGAAAAAAAATAAGCAAAGAAAATAAGACATGGAAAGAGTAAAAGAAAAAAAAAACTTTGGAAAACTTTGAAAAACCGAACCCGAACGTTCGGTTGGTTTCGGTTGGGAAAAATTTGAAAAACTGAACCCGAGCGTTCGGTTGGTTCCGGTTCAAGAAAATTTTGAAAAACCGAACCGGAATCGTCTCCGGATTAATTCTCGATGGGTCAGTAGCCAAACCCAGCAAAGTACCAAATCGTTGTCGAGAAATGGAGGTCTTGTGATCAGCAACCTCGAAGAAGATCCGCTCGACTGCTTTGTCGTAATAGGCAGTCGCATACACCTGCGAGAGAACCTCCATTGGCACAGACTCAATCCTGGAGAGAGCTGGAGCGATTTGGGAGTACTTCAGGCACTCGATGATCGGCGACATATAAGAGTCGTACGCCAGAGGGTTTAGATCGATCACCAAGCATTGTTGTGGACGAATAGGAAGGATGTGTGAGGTAGCATGGACGGAAGATTATTCTGCCATTGTTGAAGGTAGAAGAAGAAGATGAACAGTAAAGCTTTTTCGAGTTTTTGCTCTCTTGTAAATTCTGAGGCAGTAAAGATGTAAATGGTAGTGAAGACTGCCTTTTATAGTGGGTGAAAGGAGAGAGAAAAATCGTTGCAAATCTTCTATGGAAATACGAAAAGGTTTCCGGAATGACAGATGCGTGACAGTTAAGGCATGCGATGATCACGTAGGAGAGAGAGTGTCAGATTCCTAGGATCACGCCGCCCAACAAGCGCCGTTTCAGAACATACCGTTTCAAATCCTCAGGCGCCTTTAAGTGTCAGAGGGGTGTCGCTTGAAATTCGCACACGCGTCCATGATGTCAGTAAAAGAATGGGCGTTTCAAATTCACACGCGCCCCTTTTTACCACCGGTTTAAATTCAATCCTTTTAACTCCTGCCTGAGTCAGCAACCTTTCGTCTTATCTGTAAATCGCATCGTTTGAATAAATTGCCCACGTGGATGATTTTTGACCACAACTTGATAATTAACCACCAAAGCAATAATACAGCCTGTAATAATTAGTAACGGAATTTTGGAAAATCAAAGATTTTCGTGCGAAGAGTGTAAAAAGAAAATAAATAAAGCAACTCTTTTTAGGAATGACTGTGATGTCAATAATGACACGAAACAAATGATCCCGGGCACAAATCTTTTCCTTAAAGATCAAGAGAGACCTTAAAGTGTTTATGTGGAGTCCCGTTGAATTACGATCAAACACTTATTAATAAATGTTGAAAGGCTTCTTTTAATTAGGCTACTTCAGGGTGGCTTTCGCTTTGATGCAACAATTCTAATCTTGAAATAAGAAAGAAAGTGATCAAAGTACTTGTGAGACCGGTGTAGTCTGTTGAACAAGTAGGTAGGAATTAATTTTAAATTGGCTTGGAAAATATAAAATCTTAAAAAAAAAAAAAAAACTGGATCCCAAGGGAAGAAATGTTATGGTGTTTAACAATTTCATAGGAATCACACAAAATAAAATTTGAGATTTCTTGAAGGTACATCCATCAATTCTTTGGTGAAAACTTGAGCAAATTAATTGTTCACCGTCAATTCAGATTAGGTGTTGAATTTTGGGTTTCACTTAGCTCGTAGTGGCACGAAACTAAGATCATAAACACAGATGTTATGTAACCATAAACCTTAGTGGTAATTTCTGAGGGTCTCAAGGGTTACATTGATGAAACGAATGTAATGGAGAAATGTAATGGAGATGGTGTAAGAAAATAAAGTACCTCAGCTGCGAAAAGAAGGACCAAGCAGAAAACTCTTATCTCATGTGAGAAGAAAGTGAGGTAGCTCACGATTCGAATAAATGTGGTAGCCTTATTGGGAAGACAATGTTTGTTTATACCAGGTCATGAAGGCTATTATTCAAAATCTTATGAGTCTTGGGACACATACAGCAGCATGCTTCTAGGGACACTTAAGTAATCCAACAATTTTATCGCCATAAACAAACGAACACAAACAAAATTAAAAGAGAAAAATATTTTTGGAATTTTTGAAATAGATAATTAAAAATAAAAAGAAAAAAATTAAAAGAGAAAAAAAATAAGCAAAGAAAATAAGACATGGAAAGAGTAAAAGAAAAAAAAAACTTTGGAAAACTTTGAAAAACCGAACCCGAACGTTCGGTTGGTTTCGGTTGGGAAAAATTTGAAAAACTGAACCCGAGCGTTCGGTTGGTTCCGGTTCAAGAAAATTTTGAAAAACCGAACCGGAATCGTCTCCGGATTAATTCTCGATGGGTCAGTAGCCAAACCCAGCAAAGTACCAAATCGTTGTCGAGAAATGGAGGTCTTGTGATCAGCAACCTCGAAGAAGATCCGCTCGACTGCTTTGTCGTAATAGGCAGTCGCATACACCTGCGAGAGAACCTCCATTGGCACAGACTCAATCCTGGAGAGAGCTGGAGCGATTTGGGAGTACTTCAGGCACTCGATGATCGGCGACATATAAGAGTCGTACGCCAGAGGGTTTAGATCGATCACCAAGCATTGTTGTGGACGAATAGGAAGGATGTGTGAGGTAGCATGGACGGAAGATTATTCTGCCATTGTTGAAGGTAGAAGAAGAAGATGAACAGTAAAGCTTTTTCGAGTTTTTGCTCTCTTGTAAATTCTGAGGCAGTAAAGATGTAAATGGTAGTGAAGACTGCCTTTTATAGTGGGTGAAAGGAGAGAGAAAAATCGTTTCAAATCTTCTATGGAAATACGAAAAGGTTTCCGGAATGACAGATGCGTGACAGTTAAGGCATGCGATGATCACGTAGGAGAGAGAGTGTCATATTCCTAGGATCACGCCGCCCAACAAGCGCCGTTTCAGAACATACCGTTTCAAATCCTCAGGCGCCTTTAAGTGTCAGAGGGGTGTCGCTTGAAATTCGCACACGCGTCCATGATGTCAGTAAAAGAATGGGCGTTTCAAATTCACACGCGCCCCTTTTTACCACCGGTTTAAATTCAATCCTTTTAACTCCTGCCTGAGTCAGCAACCTTTCGTCTTATCTGTAAATCGCATCGTTTGAATAAATTGCCCACGTGGATGATTTTTGACCACAACTTGATAATTAACCACCAAAGCAATAATACAGCCTGTAATAATTAGTAACGGAATTTTGGAAAATCAAAGATTTTCGTGCGAAGAGTGTAAAAAGAAAATAAATAAAGCAACTCTTTTTAGGAATGACTGTGATGTCAATAATGACACGAAACAAATGATCCCGGGCACAAATCTTTTCCTTAAAGATCAAGAGAGACCTTAAAGTGTTTATGTGGAGTCCCGTTGAATTACGATCAAACACTTATTAATAAATGTTGAAAGGCTTCTTTTAATTAGGCTACTTCAGGGTGGCTTTCGCTTTGATGCAACAATTCTAATCTTGAAATAAGAAAGAAAGTGATCAAAGTACTTGTGAGACCGGTGTAGTCTGTTGAACAAGTAGGTAGGAATTAATTTTAAATTGGCTTGGAAAATATAAAATCTTAAAAAAAAAAAAAAAAACTGGATCCCAAGGGAAGAAATGTTATGGTGTTTAACAATTTCATAGGAATCACACAAAATAAAATTTGAGATTTCTTGAAGGTACATCCATCAATTCTTTGGTGAAAACTTGAGCAAATTAATTGTTCACCGTCAATTCAGATTAGGTGTTGAATTTTGGGTTTCACTTAGCTCGTAGTGGCACGAAACTAAGATCATAAACACAGATGTTATGTAACCATAAACCTCAGTGGTAATTTCTGAGAGTCTCAAGGGTTACGTTGATGAAACGAATGTAATGGAGAAATGTAATGGAGATGGTGTAAGAAAATAAAGTACCTCAGCTGCGAAAAGAAGGACCAAGCAGAAAACTCTTATCTCATGTGAGAAGAGAGTGAGGTAGCTCACGATTAGAATAAATGTGGTAGCCTTATTGGGAATACAAGGTTTGTTTATACCAGGTCATGAAGGCTATTATTCAAAATCTTATGAGTCTTGGGACACATACAGCAGCATGCTTCTAGGGACACTTAAGTAATCCAACAATTTTATCCCCATAAACGAACGAACACAAACAAAAATAAACGAGAAAAATATTTTTGGAATTTTTGAAATAGATAATTAAAAATAAAAAGAAAAAAAATAAGCAAAGAAAATAAGACTTGGAAAGAGTAAAAAAAAAACTTTGGAAAACTTTGAAAAACCGAACCCGAACGTTCGGTTGGTTTCGGTTGGGAAAAATTTGAAAAACTGAACCCGAGCGTTCGGTTGGTTTCGGTTCAAGAAAATTTTGAAAAACCGAACCGGAATCGTCTCCGGATTAATTCTCGATGGGTCAGTAGCCAAACCCAGCAAAGTACCAAATCGTTGTCGAGAAATGGAGGTCTTGTGATCAGCAACCTCGAAGAAGATCCGCTCGACTGCTTTGTCGTAATAGGTAGTCGCATACACCTGCGAGAGAACCTCCATTGGCACAGACTCAATCTTGGAGAGAAATGGAGCGATTTGGGAGTACTTCAGGCACTCGATGATCGGCGACATATAAGAGTCGTACGCCAGAGGGTTTAGATCGCTCACCATGCATTGTTGTGGACGAATATGAAGGATGTGTGAGGTAGCATGGACGGAAGATGATTCTGCCATTGTTGGAGGTAGAAGAAGAAGATGAACAGTAAAGCTTTTTCAAGTTTTTGCACTCTTGTAAATTCTGAGGCAGTAAAGAGGTAAATGGTAGTGAAGACTGCCTTTTATAGTGGGTGAAAGGAGAGAGAAAAATTGTTTCAAATCTTCTATGGAAATACTAAAAGGTTTCCGGAATGACAGATGCGTGACAGTTAAGGCATGCGATGATCACGTAGGAGAGAGAGTGTCAGATTCCTAGGATCACGCCGCCCAACAAGCGCCGTTTCAGAACATACCGTTTCAAGTCCTCAGGCGCCTTTAAGTGCTAGAGGGGTGTCGCTTGAAATTCGCACACGCGTCCATGATGTCAGTAAAAGAATGGGCGTTTCAAATTCACACGCGCCCCTTTTTACCACCGGTTTAAATTCAATCCTTTTAACTCCTGCCTGAGTCAGCAACCTTTCGTCTTATCTGTAAATCGCATCGTTTGAATAAATTGCCCACGTGGATGATTTTTGACCACAACTTGATAATTAACCACCAAAGCAATAATACAGCCTGTAATAATTAGTAACGGAATTTTGGAAAATCAAAGATTTTCGTGCGAAGAGTGTAAAAAGAAAATAAATAAAGCAACTCTTTTTAGGAATGACTGTGATGTCAATAATGACACGAAACAAATGATCCCGTGCACGAATCTCTTCCTTAAAGATCAAGAGAGACCTTAAAGTGTTTATGTGGAGTCCCGTTGAATTACGATCAAACACTTATTAATAAATGTTGAAAGGCTTCTTTTAATTAGGCTACTTCAGGGTGGCTTTCGCTTTGATGCAACAATTCTAATCTTGAAATAAGAAAGAAAGTGATCAAAGTACTTGTGAGACCGGTGTAGTCTGTTGAACAAGTAGGTAGGAATTAATTTTAAATTGGCTTGGAAAATATAAAATCTCAAAAAAAAAAAAAAACTGGATCCCAAAGGAAGAAATGTTATGGTGTTTAACAATTTCATAGGAATCACACAAAATAAAATTTGAGATTTCTTGAAGGTACATCCGTCAATTCTTTGGTGAAAACTTGAGCAAATTAATTGTTCACCGTCAATTCAGATTAGGTGTTGAATTTTGGGTTTCACTTAGCTCGTAGTGGCACGAAACTAAGATCATAAACACAGATGTTATGTAACCATAAACCTCAGTGGTAATTTCTGAGAGTCTCAAGGGTTACGTTGATGAAACGAATGTAATGGAGAAATGTAATGGAGATGGTGTAAGAAAATAAAGTACCTCAGCTGCGAAAAGAAGGACCAAGCAGAAAACTCTTATCTCATGTGAGAAGAGAGTGAGGTAACTCACGATTAGAATAAATGTGGTAGCCTTATTGGGAATACAAGGTTTGTTTATACCAGGTCATGAAGGCTATTATTCAAAATCTTATGAGTCTTGGGACACATACAGCAGCATGCTTCTAGGGACACTTAAGTAATCCATAAATTTTATAACCATAAACGAACGAACACAAACAAAAATAAACGAGAAAAATATTTTTGGAATTTTTGAAATAGATAATTAAAAATAAAAAGAAAAAAATTATAAGAGAAAAAAAATAAGCAAAGAAAATAAGACTTGGAAAGAGTAAAAAAAAAAAACTTTGGAAAACTTTGAAAAACCGAACCCGAACGTTCGGTTGGTTTCCGTTGGGAAAAATTTGAAAAACTGAACCCGAGCGTTCGGTTGGTTTCGGTTCAAGAAAATTTTGAAAAACCGAACCGGAATCGTCTCCGGATTAATTCTCGATGGGTCAGTAGCCAAACCCAGCAAAGTACCAAATCGTTGTCGAGAAATGGACGTCTTGTGATCAGCAACCTCGAAGAAGATCCGCTCGACTGCTTTGTCGTAATAGGCAGTCGCATACACCTGCGAGAGAACCTCCATTGGCACAGACTCAATCCTGGAGAGAAATGGAGCGATTTGGGAGTACTTCAGGCACTCGATGATCGGCGACATATAAGAGTCGTACGCCAGAGGGTTTAGATCGATCACCAAGCATTGTTGTGGACGAATATGAAGGATGTGTGAGGTAGCATGGACGGAAGATGATTCTGCCATTGTTGAAGGTAGAAGAAGAAGATGAACAGTAAAGCTTTTTCGAGTTTTTGCTCTCTTGTAAATTCTGAGGCAGTAAAGATGTAAATGGTAGTGAAGACTGCCTTTTATAGTGGGTGAAAGGAGAGAGAAAAATCGTTTCAAATCTTCTATGGAAATACGAAAAGGTTTCTGGAATGACAGATCCGTGACAGTTAAGGCATGCGATGATCACGTAGGAGAGAGAGTGTCAGATTCCTAGGATCACGCCGCCCAACAAGCGCCGTTTCAGAACATACCGTTTCAAATCCTCAGGCGCCTTTAAGTGTCAGAGGGGTGTCGCTTGAAATTCGCACACGCGTCCATGATGTCAGTAAAAGAATGGGCGTTTCAAATTCACACGCGCCCCTTTTTACCACCGGTTTAAATTCAATCCTTTTAACTCCCGCCTGAGTCAGCAACCTTTCGTCTTATCTGTAAATCGCATCGTTTGAATAAATTGCCCACGTGGATGATTTTTGACCACAACTTGATAATTAACCACCAAAGCAATAATACAGCCTGTAATAATTAGTAACGGAATTTTGGAAAATCAAAGATTTCCGTGCGAAGAGTGTAAAAAGAAAAGAAATAAAGCAACTCTTTTTAGGAATGACTGTGATGTCAATAATGACACGAAACAAATGATCCCGGGCACGAATCTCTTCCTTAAAGATCAAGAGAGACCTTAAAGTGTTTATGTGGAGTCCCGTTGAATTACGATCAAACACTTATTTATAAATGTTGAAAGGCTTCTTTTAATTAGGCTACTTCAGGGTGGCTTTCGCTTTGATGCAACAATTCTAATCTTGAAATAAGAAAGAAAGTGATCAAAGTACTTGTGAGACCGGTGTAGTCTGTTGAACAAGTAGGTAGGAATTAATTCTAAATTGGCTTGGAAAATATAAAATCTCAAAAAAAAAAAAAAAAAACTGGATCCCAAGGGAAGAAATGTTATGGTGTTTAACAATTTCATAGGAATCACACAAAATAAAATTTGAGATTTCTTGAAGGTACATCCGTCAATTCTTTGGTGAAAACTTGAGCAAATTAATTGTTCACCGTCAATTCAGATTAGGTGTTGAATTTTGAGTTTCACTTAGCTCGTAGTGGCACGAAACTAAGATCATAAACACAGATGTTATGTAACCATAAACCTTAGTGGTAATTTCTGAGAGTCTCAAGGGTTACGTTGATGAAACGAATGTAATGGAGAAATGTAATGGAGATGGTGTAAGAAAATAAAGTACCTCAGCTGCGAAAAGAAGGACCAAGCAGAAAACTCTTATCTCATGTGAGAAGAGAGTGAGGTAGCTCACGATTAGAATAAATGTGATAGCCTTATTGGGAAGACAAGGTTTGTTTATACCAGGTCATGAATGCTATTATTCAAAATCTTATGAGTCTTGGGACACATACAACAGCATGCTTCTAGGGACACTTAAGTAATCCAACAATTTTATCCCCATAAACGAACGAACACAAACAAAATTAAAAGAGAAAAATATTTTTGGAATTTTTGAAATAGATAATTAAAAATAAAAAGAAAAAAATTAAAAGAGAAAAAAATAAGCAAAGAAAATAAGACTTGGAAAGAGTAAAAAAAAAAAAAAACTTTGGAAAACTTTGAAAAACCGAACCCGAACGTTCGGTTGGTTTCGGTTGGGAAAAATTTGAAAAACCGAACCCGAGCGTTCGGTTGGTTTCGGTTCAAGAAAATTTTGAAAAACCGAACCGGAATCGTCTCCGGATTAATTCTCGATGGGTCAGTAGCCAAACCCAGCAAAGTACGAAATCGTTGTCGAGAAATGGAGGTCTTGTGATCAGCAACCTCGAAGAAGATCCGCTCGACTGCTTTGTCGTAATAGGCAGTCGCATACACCTGCGAGAGAACCTCCATTGGCACAGACTCAATCCTGGAGAGAGCTGGAGCGATTTGGGAGTACTTCAGGCACTCGATGATCGGCGACATATAAGAGTCGTACGCCAGAGGGTTTAGATCGATCACCAAGCATTGTTGTGGACGAATAGGAAGGATGTGTGAGGTAGCATGGACGGAAGATTATTCTGCCATTGTTGAAGGTAGAAGAAGAAGATGAACAGTAAAGCTTTTTCGAGTTTTTGCTCTCTTGTAAATTCTGAGGCAGTAAAGATGTAAATGGTAGTGAAGACTGCCTTTTATAGTGGGTGAAAGGAGAGAGAAAAATCGTTTCAAATCTTCTATGGAAATACGAAAAGGTTTCCGGAATGACAGATGCGTGACAGTTAAGGCATGTGATGATCACGTAGGAGAGAGAGTGTCAGATTCCTAGGATCACGCCGCCCAACAAGCGCCGTTTCAGAACATACCGTTTCAAATCCTCAGGCGCCTTTAAGTGTCAGAGGGGTGTCGCTTGAAATTCGCACACGCGTCCATGATGTCAGTAAAAGAATGGGCGTTTCAAATTCACACGCGCCCCTTTTTACCACCGGTTTAAATTCAATCCTTTTAACTCCTGCCTGAGTCAGCAACCTTTCGTCTTATCTGTAAATCGCATCGTTTGAATAAATTGCCCACGTGGATGATTTTTGACCACAACTTGATAATTAACCACCAAAGCAATAATACAGCCTGTAATAATTAGTAACGGAATTTTGGAAAATCAAAGATTTTCGTGCGAAGAGTGTAAAAAGAAAATAAATAAAGCAACTCTTTTTAGGAATGACTGTGATGTCAATAATGACACGAAACAAATGATCCCGGGCACAAATCTTTTCCTTAAAGATCAAGAGAGACCTTAAAGTGTTTATGTGGAGTCCCGTTGAATTACGATCAAACACTTATTAATAAATGTTGAAAGGCTTCTTTTAATTAGGCTACTTCAGGGTGGCTTTCGCTTTGATGCAACAATTCTAATCTTGAAATAAGAAAGAAAGTGATCAAAGTACTTGTGAGACCGGTGTAGTCTGTTGAACAAGTAGGTAGGAATTAATTTTAAATTGGCTTGGAAAATATAAAATCTTAAAAAAAAAAAAAACTGGATCCCAAGGGAAGAAATGTTATGGTGTTTAACAATTTCATAGGAATCACACAAAATAAAATTTGAGATTTCTTGAAGGTACATCCGTCAATTCTTTGGTGAAAACTTGAGCAAATTAATTGTTCACCGTCAATTCAGATTAGGTGTTGAATTTTGGGTTTCACTTAGCTCGTAGTGGCACGAAACTAAGATCATAAACACAGATGTTATGTAACCATAAACCTCAGTGGTAATTTCTGAGAGTCTCAAGGGTTACGTTGATGAAACGAATGTAATGGAGAAATGTAATGGAGATGGTGTAAGAAAATAAAGTACCTCAGCTGCGAAAAGAAGGACCAAGCAGAAAACTCTTATCTCATGTGAGAAGAGAGTGAGGTAGCTCACGATTAGAATAAATGTGGTAGCCTTATTGGGAATACAAGGTTTGTTTATACCAGGTCATGAAGGCTATTATTCAAAATCTTATGAGTCTTGGGACACATACAGCAGCATGCTTCTAGGGACACTTAAGTAATCCAACAATTTTATAACCATAAACGAACGAACACAAACAAAAATAAACGAGAAAAATATTTTTGGAATTTTTGAAATAGATAATTAAAAATAAAAAGAAAAAAATTATAAGAGAAAAAAAATAAGCAAAGAAAATAAGACTTGGAAAGAGTAAAAAAAAAAACTTTGGAAAACTTTGAAAAACCGAACCCGAACGTTCGGTTGGTTTCGGTTGGGAAAAATTTGAAAAACTGAACCCGAGCGTTCGGTTGGTTTCGGTTCAAGAAAATTTTGAAAAACCGAACCGGAATCGTCTCCGGATTAATTCTCGATGGGTCAGTAGCCAAACCCAGCAAAGTACCAAATCGTTGTCGAGAAATGGAGGTCTTGTGATCAGCAACCTCGAAGAAGATCCGCTCGACTGCTTTGTCGTAATAGGTAGTCGCATACACCTGCGAGAGAACCTCCATTGGCACAGACTCAATCCTGGAGAGAAATGGAGCGATTTGGGAGTACTTCAGGCACTCGATGATCGGCGACATATAAGAGTCGTACGCCAGAGGGTTTAGATCGATCACCATGCATTGTTGTGGACGAATATGAAGGATGTGTGAGGTAGCATGGACGGAAGATGATTCTGCCATTGTTGAAGGTAGAAGAAGAAGATGAACAGTAAAGCTTTTTCGAGTTTTTGCTCTCTTGTAAATTCTGAGGCAGTAAAGATGTAAATGGTAGTGAAGACTGCCTTTTATAGTGGGTGAAAGGAGAGAGAAAAATCGTTTCAAATCTTCTATGGAAATACGAAAAGGTTTCCGGAATGACAGATGCGTGACAGTTAAGGCATGCGATGATCACGTAGGAGAGAGAGTGTCAGATTCCTAGGATCACGCCGCCCAACAAGCGCCGTTTCAGAACATACCGTTTCAAATCCTCAGGCGCCTTTAAGTGTCAGAGGGGTGTCGCTTGAAATTCGCACACGCGTCCATGATGTCAGTAAAAGAATGGGCGTTTCAAATTCACACGCGCCCCTTTTTACCACCGGTTTAAATTCAATCCTTTTAACTCCTGCCTGAGTCAGCAACCTTTCGTCTTATCTGTAAATCGCATTGTTTGAATAAATTGCCCACGTGGATGATTTTTGACCACAACTTGATAATTAACCACCAAAGCAATAATACAGCCTGTAATAATTAGTAACGGAATTTTGGAAAATCAAAGATTTTCGTGCGAAGAGTGTAAAAAGAAAATAAATAAAGCAACTCTTTTTAGGAATGACTGTGATGTCAATAATGACACGAAACAAATGATCCCGTGCACGAATCTCTTCCTTAAAGATCAAGAGAGACCTTAAAGTGTTTATGTGGAGTCCCGTTGAATTACGATCAAACACTTATTAATAAATGTTGAAAGGCTTCTTTTAATTAGGCTACTTCAGGGTGGTTTCGCTTTGATGCAACAATTCTAATCTTGAAATAAGAAAGAAAGTGATCAAAGTACTTGTGAGACCGGTGTAGTCTGTTGAACAAGTAGGTAGGAATTAATTTTAAATTGGCTTGGAGAATATAAAATCTCAAAAAAAAAAAAAAAAATTGGATCCCAAGGGAAGAAATGTTATGGTGTTTAACAATTTCATAGGAATCACACAAAATAAAATTTGAGATTTCTTGAAGGTACATCCGTCAATTCTTTGGTGAAAACTTGAGCAAATTAATTGTTCACCGTCAATTTAGATTAGGTGTTGAATTTTGGGTTTCACTTAGCTCGTAGTGGCACGAAACTAAGATCATAAACACAGATGTTATGTAACCATAAACCTCAGTGATAATTTCTGAGAGTCTCAAGGGTTACGTTGATGAAACGAATGTAATGGAGAAATGTAATGGAGATGGTGTAAGAAAATAAAGTACCTCAGCTGCGAAAAGAAGGACCAAGCAGAAAACTCTTATCTCATGTGAGAAGAGAGTGAGGTAGCTCACGATTAGAATAAATGTGGTAGCTTATTGGGAATACAAGGTTTGTTTATACCAGGTCATGAAGGCTATTATTCAAAATCTTATGAGTCTTGGGACACATACAGCAGCATGCTTCTAGGGACACTTAAGTAATCCAACAATTTTATAACCATAAACGAACGAACACAAACAAAATTAAAAGAGAAAAATATTTTTGGAATTTTTGAAATAGATAATTAAAAATAAAAAGAAAAAAATTAAAAGAGAAAAAAATAAGCAAAGAAAATAAGACTTGGAAAGAGTAAAAAAAAAAAAAAAAAAAACTTTGGAAAACTTTGAAAAACCGAACCCGAACGTTC
Source organism: Lactuca sativa (assembly GCF_002870075.4). Lineage (NCBI taxonomy): Eukaryota > Viridiplantae > Streptophyta > Magnoliopsida > Asterales > Asteraceae > Lactuca > Lactuca sativa. The sequence continues at coordinate 301,678,727 of NC_056630.2, read as the reverse complement.
GGTTGGTTTCGGTTGGGAAAAATTTGAAAAACCGAACCCGAGCGTTCGGTTGGTTTCGGTTCAAGAAAATTTTGAAAAACCGAACCAGAATCGTCTCCGGATTAATTCTCGATGGGTCAGTAGCCAAACCCAGCAAAGTACCAAATCGTTGTCGAGAAACGGATGTCTTGTGATCAGCAACCTCGAAGAAGATCCGCTCGACTGCTTTGTCGTAATAGGCAGTCGCATACACCTGCGAGAGAACCTCCATTCGCACAGACTCAATCCTGGAGAGAAATGGAGCGATTTGGGAGTACTTCAGGCACTCGATGATCGGCGACATATAAGAGTCGTACGCCAGAGGGTTTAGATCGATCACCAAGCATTGTTGTGGACGAATATGAAGGATGTGTGAGGTAGCATGGACGGAAGATGATTCTGCCATTGTTGAAGGTAGAAGAAGAAGATGAACAGTAAAGCTTTTTCGAGTTTTTGCTCTCTTGTAAATTCTGAGGCAGTAAAGAGGTAAATGGTAGTGAAGACTGCCTTTTATAGTGGGTGAAAGGAGAGAGAAAAATTGTTTCAAATCTTCTATGGAAATACGAAAAGGTTTCCGGAATGACAGATGCGTGACAGTTAAGGCATGCGATGATCACGTAGGAGAGAGAGTGTCAGATTCCTAGGATCACGCCGCCCAACAAGCGCCGTTTCAGAACATACCGTTTCAAATCCTCAGGCGCCTTTAAGTGTCAGAGGGGTGTCGCTTGAAATTCGCACACGCGTCCATGATGTCAGTAAAAGAATGGGCGTTTCAAATTCACACGCGCCCCTTTTTACCACCGGTTTAAATTCAATCCTTTTAACTCCTGCCTGAGTCAGCAACCTTTCGTCTTATCTGTAAATCGCATCGTTTGAATAAATTGCCCACGTGGATGATTTTTGACCACAACTTGATAATTAACCACCAAAGCAATAATACAGCCTGCAATAATTAGTAACGGAATTTTGGAAAATCAAAGATTTTCGTGCGAAGAGTGTAAAAAGAAAATAAATAAAGCAACTCTTTTTAGGAATGACTGTGATGTCAATAATGACACGAAACAAATGATCCCGTGCACGAATCTCTTCCTTAAAGATCAAGAGAGACCTTAAAGTGTTTATGTGGAGTCCCGTTGAATTACGATCAAACACTTATTAATAAATGTTGAAAGGCTTCTTTTAATTAGGGTACTTCAGGGTGGCTTTCGCTTTGATGCAACAATTCTAATCTTGAAATAAGAAAGAAAGTGATCAAAGTACTTGTGAGACCGGTGTAGTCTGTTGAACAAGTAGGTAGGAATTAATTTTAACTTGGCTTGGAAAATATAAAATCTCAAAAAAAAAAAAAAATTGGATCCCAAGGGAAGAAATGTTATGGTGTTTAACAATTTCATAGGAATCACACAAAATAAAATTTGAGATTTCTTGAAGGTACATCCGTCAATTCTTTGGTGAAAACTTGAGCAAATTAATTGTTCACCGTCAATTCAGATTAGGTGTTGAATTTTGGGTTTCACTTAGCTCGTAGTGGCACGAAACTAAGATCATAAACACAGATGTTATGTAACCATAAACCTCAGTGGTAATTTCTGAGAGTCTCAAGGGTTACGTTGATGAAACGAATGTAATGGAGAAATGTAATGGAGATGGTGTAAGAAAATAAAGTACCTCAGCTGCGAAAAGAAGGACCAAGCAGAAAACTCTTATCTCATGTGAGAAGAGAGTGAGGTAGCTCACGATTAGAATAAATGTGGTAGCCTTATTGGGAATACAAGGTTTGTTTATACCAGGTCATGAAGGCTATTATTCAAAATCTTATGAGTCTTGGGACACATACAGCAGCATGCTTCTAGGGACACTTAAGTAATCCAACAATTTTATAACCATAAACGAACGAACACAAACAAAAATAAACGAGAAAAATATTTTTGGAATTTTTGAAATAGATAATTAAAAATAAAAAGAAAAAAATTATAAGAGAAAAAAAATAAGCAAAGAAAATAAGACTTGGAAAGAGTAAAAAAAAAAAACTTTGGAAAACTTTGAAAAACCGAACCCGAACGTTCAGTTGGTTTCGGTTGGGAAAAATTTGAAAAACTGAACCCGAGCGTTCGGTTGGTTTCGGTTCAAGAAATTTTTGAAAAACCGAACCGGAATCGTCTCCGGATTAATTCTCGATGGGTCAGTAGCCAAACCCAGCAAAGTACCAAATCGTTGTCGAGAAATGAAGGTCTTGTGATCAGCAACCTCGAAGAAGATCCGCTCGACTGCTTTGTCGTAATAGGTAGTCGCATACACCTACGAGAGAACCTCCATTGGCACAGACTCAATCCTGGAGAGAAATGGAGCGATTTGGGAGTACTTCAGGCACTCGATGATCGGCGACATATAAGAGTCGTACGCCAGAGGGTTTAGATCGATCACCATGCATTGTTGTGGACGAATATGAAGGATGTGTGAGGTAGCATGGACGGAAGATGATTCTGCCATTGTTGAAGGTAGAAGAAGAAGATGAACAGTAAAGCTTTTTCGAGTTTTTGCTCTCTTGTAAATTCTGAGGCAGTAAAGATGTAAATGGTAGTGAAGACTGCCTTTTATAGTGGGTGAAAGGAGAGAGAAAAATCGTTTCAAATCTTCTATGGAAATACGAAAAGGTTTCCGGAATGACAGATGCGTGACAGTTAAGGCATGCGATGATCACGTAGGAGAGAGAGTGTCAGATTCCTAGGATCACGCCGCCCAACAAGCGCCGTTTCAGAACATACCGTTTCAAATCCTCAGGCGCCTTTAAGTGTCAGAGGGGTGTCGCTTGAAATTCGCACACGCGTCCATGATGTCAGTAAAAGAATGGGCGTTTCAAATTCACACGCGCCCCTTTTTACCACCGGTTTAAATTCAATCCTTTTAACTCCTGCCTGAGTCAGCAACCTTTCGTCTTATCTGTAAATCGCATCGTTTGAATAAATTGCCCACGTGGATGATTTTTGACCACAACTTGATAATTAACCACCAAAGCAATAATACAGCCTGTAATAATTAGTAACGGAATTTTGGAAAATCAAAGATTTTCGTGCGAAGAGTGTAAAAAGAAAATAAATAAAGCAACTCTTTTTAGGAATGACTGTGATGTCAATAATGACACGAAACAAATGATCCCGTGTACGAATCTCTTCCTTAAAGATCAAGAGAGACCTTAAAGTGTTTATGTGGAGTCCCGTTGAATTACGATCAAACACTTATTAATAAATGTTGAAAGACTTCTTTTAATTAGGCTACTTCAGGGTGGCTTTCGCTTTGATGCAACAATTCTAATCTTGAAATAAGAAAGAAAGTGATCAAAGTACTTGTGAGACTGGTGTAGTCTGTTGAACAAGTAGGTAGGAATTAATTTTAAATTGGCTTGGAAAATATAAAATCTCAAAAAAAAAAAAAAAAAAATTGGATCCCAAGGGAAGAAATGTTATGGTGTTTAACAATTTCATAGGAATCACACAAAATAAAATTTGAGATTTCTTGAAGGTACATCCGTCAATTCTTTGGTGAAAACTTGAGCAAATTAATTGTTCACCGTCAATTCAGATTAGGTGTTGAATTTTGGGTTTCACTTAGCTCGTAGTGGCACGAAACTAAGATCATAAACACAGATGTTATGTAACCATAAACCTCAGTGGTAATTTCTGAGAGTCTCAAGGGTTACGTTGATGAAACGAATGTAATGGAGAAATGTAATGGAGATGGTGTAAGAAAATAAAGTACCTCAGCTGCGAAAAGAAGGACCAAGCAGAAAACTCTTATCTCATGTGAGAAGAGAGTGAGGTAGCTCACGATTAGAATAAATGTGGTAGCCTTATTGGGAATACAAGGTTTGTTTATACCAGGTCATGAAGGCTATTATTCAAAATCTTATGAGTCTTGGGACACATACAGCAGCATGCTTCTAGGGACACTTAAGTAATCCAACAATTTTATAACCATAAACGAACGAACACAAACAAAAATAAACGAGAAAAATATTTTTGGAATTTTTGAAATAGATAATTAAAAATAAAAAGAAAAAAATTATAAGAGAAAAAAAATAAGCAAAGAAAATAAGACTTGGAAAGAGTAAAAAAAAAAAAAACTTTGGAAAACTTTGAAAAACCGAACCCGAACGTTCGGTTGGTTTCGGTTGGGAAAAATTTGAAAAACTGAACCCGAGCGTTCGGTTGGTTTCGGTTCAAGAAAATTTTGAAAAACCGAACCGGAATCGTCTCCGGATTAATTCTCGATGGGTCAGTAGCCAAACCCAGCAAAGTACCAAATCGTTGTCGAGAAATGGAGGTCTTGTGATCAGCAACCTCGAAGAAGATCCGCTCGACTGCTTTGTCGTAATAGGTAGTCGCATACACCTGCGAGAGAACCTCCATTGGCACAGACTCAATCCTGGAGAGAAATGGAGCGATTTGGGAGTACTTCAGGCACTCGATGATCGGCGACATATAAGAGTCGTACGCCAGAGGGTTTAGATCGATCACCATGCATTGTTGTGGACGAATATGAAGGATGTGTGAGGTAGCATGGACGGAAGATGATTCTGCCATTGTTGAAGGTAGAAGAAGAAGATGAACAGTAAAGCTTTTTCGAGTTTTGGCTCTCTTGTAAATTCTGAGGCAGTAAAGAGGTAAATGGTAGTGAAGACTGCCTTTTATAGTGGGTGAAAGGAGAGAGAAAAATTGTTTCAAATCTTCTATGGAAATACGAAAAGGTTTCCGGAATGACAGATGCGTGACAGTTAAGGCATGCGATGATCACGTAGGAGAGAGAGTGTCAGATTCCTAGGATCACGCCGCCCAACAAGCGCCGTTTCAGAACATACCGTTTCAAATCCTCAGGCGCCTTTAAGTGTCAGAGGGGTGTCGCTTGAAATTCGCACACGCGTCCATGATGTCAGTAAAAGAATGGGCGTTTCAAATTCACACGCGCCCCTTTTTACCACCGGTTTAAATTCAATCCTTTTAACTCCTGCCTGAGTCAGCAACCTTTCGTCTTATCTGTAAATCGCATCGTTTGAATAAATTGCCCACGTGGATGATTTTTGACCACAACTTGATAATTAACCACCAAAGCAATAATACAGCCTGTAATAATTAGTAACGGAATTTTGGAAAATCAAAGATTTTCGTGCGAAGAGTGTAAAAAGAAAAGAAATAAAGCAACTCTTTTTAGGAATGACTGTGATGTCAATAATGACACGAAACAAATGATCCCGGGCACGAATCTCTTCCTTCAAGATCAAGAGAGACCTTAAAGTGTTTATGTGGAGTCCCGTTGAATTACGATCAAACACTTATTAATAAATGTTGAAAGGCTTCTTTTAATTAGGCTACTTCAGGGTGGCTTTCGCTTTGATGCAACAATTCTAATCTTGAAATAAGAAAGAAAGTGATCAAAGTACTTGTGAGACCGGTGTAGTCTGTTGAACAAGTAGGTAGGAATTAATTTTAAATTGGCTTGGAAAATATAAAATCTAAAAAAAAAAAAAAAAAAAAAAAACTGGATCCCAAGGGAAGAAATGTTATGGTGTTTAACAATTTCATAGGAATCACACAAAATAAAATTTGAGATTTATTGAAGGTACATCCGTCAATTCTTTGGTGAAAACTTGAGCAAATTAATTGTTCACCGTCAATTCAGATTAGGTGTTGAATTTTGGGTTTCACTTAGCTCGTAGTGGCACGAAACTAAGATCATAAACACAGATGTTATGTAACCATAAACCTCAGTGGTAATTTCTGAGAGTCTCAAGGGTTACGTTGATGAAACGAATGTAATGGAGAAATGTAATGGAGATGGTGTAAGAAAATAAAGTACCTCAGCTGCGAAAAGAAGGACCAAGCAGAAAACTCTTATCTCATGTGAGAAGAGAGTGAGGTAGCTCACGATTAGAATAAATGTGGTAGCCTTATTGGGAATACAAGGTTTGTTTATACTAGGTCATGAAGGCTATTATTCAAAATCTTATGAGTCTTGGGACACATACAGCAGCATGCTTCTAGGGACACTTAAGTAATCCAACAATTTTATAACCATAAACGAACGAACACAAACAAAAATAAACGAGAAAAATATTTTTGGAATTTTTGAAATAGATAATTAAAAATAAAAAGAAAAAAATTATAAGAGAAAAAAAATAAGCAAAGAAAATAAGACTTGGAAAGAGTAAAAAAAAAAAAAAACTTTGGAAAACTTTGAAAAACCGAACCCGAACGTTCGGTTGGTTTCGGTTGGGAAAAATTTGAAAAACTGAACCCGAGCGTTCGGTTGGTTTCGGTTCAAGAAAATTTTGAAAAACCGAACCGGAATCGTCTCCGGATTAATTCTCGATGGGTCAGTAGCCAAACCCAGCAAAGTACCAAATCGTTGTCGAGAAATGGAGGTCTTGTGATCAGCAACCTCGAAGAAGATCCGCTCGACTGCTTTGTCGTAATAGGTAGTCGCATACACCTGCGAGAGAACCTCCATTGGCACAGACTCAATCCTGGAGAGAAATGGAGCGATTTGGGAGTACTTCAGGCACTCGATGATCGGCGACATATAAGAGTCGTACGCCAGGGGGTTTAGATCGATCACCATGCATTGTTGTGGACGAATATGAAGGATGTGTGAGGTAGCATGGACGGAAGATGATTCTGCCATTGTTGAAGGTAGAAGAAGAAGATGAACAGTAAAGCTTTTTCGAGTTTTTGCTCTCTTGTAAATTCTGAGGCAGTAAAGAGGTAAATGGTAGTGAAGACTGCCTTTTATAGTGGGTGAAAGGAGAGAGAAAAATTGTTTCAAATCTTCTATGGAAATACGAAAAGGTTTCCGGAATGACAGATGCGTGACAGTTAAGGCATGCGATGATCACGTAGGAGAGAGAGTGTCAGATTCCTAGGATCACGCCGCCCAACAAGCGCCGTTTCCGAACATACCGTTTCAAATCCTCAGGCGCCTTTAAGTGCCAGAGGGGTGTCGCTTGAAATTCGCACACGCGTCCATGATGTCAGTAAAAGAATGGGCGTTTCAAATTCACACGCGCCCCTTTTTACCACCGGTTTAAATTCAATCCTTTTAACTCCCGCCTGAGTCAGCAACCTTTCGTCTTATCTGTAAATCGCATCATTTGATTAAATTGCCCACATGGATGATTTTTGACCACAACTTGATAATTAACCACCAAAGCAATAATATAGCCTGTAATAATTAGTAACGGAATTTTGGAAAATCAAAGATTTTCGTGCGAAGAGTGTAAAAAGAAAAGAAATAAAGCAACTCTTTTTAGGAATGACTGTGATGTCAATAATGACACGAAACAAATGATCCCGGGCACGAATCTCTTCCTTCAAGATCAAGAGAGACCTTAAAGTGTTTATGTGGAGTCCCGTTGAATTACGATCAAACACTTATTAATAAATGTTGAAAGGCTTCTTTTAATTAGGCTACTTCAGGGTGGCTTTCGCTTTGATGCAACAATTCTAATCTTGAAATAAGAAAAAAAGTGATCAAAGTACTTGTGAGACCGGTGTAGTCTGTTGAACAAGTAGGTAGGAATTAATTTTAAATTGGCTTGGAAAATACAAAATCTAAAAAAAAAAAAAAAAAAAAAAAACTGGATCCCAAGGGAAGAAATGTTATGGTGTTTAACAATTTCATAGGAATCACACAAAATAAAATTTGAGATTTATTGAAGGTACATCCGTCAATTCTTTGGTGAAAACTTGAGCAAATTAATTGTTCACCGTCAATTCAGATTAGGTGTTGAATTTTGTGTTTCACTTAGCTCGTAGTGGCACGAAACTAAGATCATAAACACAGATGTTATGTAACCATAAACCTCAGTGGTAATTTCTGAGAGTCTCAAGGGTTACGTTGATGACACGAATGTAATGGAGAAATGTAATGGAGATGGTGTAAGAAAATAAAGTACCTCAGCTGCGAAAAGAAGGACCAAGCAGAAAACTCTTATCTCATGTGAGAAGAGAGTGAGGTAGCTCACGATTAGAATAAATATGATAGCCTTATTGGGAAGACAAGGTTAGTTTATACCAGGTCATGAAGGCTATTATTCAAAATCTTAGGAGTCTTGGGACACATACAACAGCATGCTTCTAGGGACACTTAAGTAATCCAACAATTTTATCCCCATAAACGAACGAACACAAACAAAATTAAAAGAGAAAAATATTTTTGGAATTTTTGAAATAGATAATTAAAAATAAAAAGAAAAAAATTAAAAGAGAAAAAAATAAGCAAAGAAAATAAGACTTGGAAAGAGTAAAAAAAAAAAAAAAAAAAAAAACTTTGGAAAACTTTGAAAAACCGAACCCGAACGTTCGGTTGGTTTCGGTTGGGAAAAATTTGAAAAACTGAACCCGAGCGTTCGGTTGGTTGCGGTTCAAGAAAATTTTGAAAAACCGAACCGGAATCGTCTCCGGATTAATTCTCGATGGGTCAGTAGCCAAACCCAGCAAAGTACCAAATCGTTGTCGAGAAATGGAGGTCTTGTGATCAGCAACCTCGAAGAAGATCCGCTCGACTGCTTTGTCGTAATAGGCAGTCGCATACACCTGCGAGAGAACCTCCATTGGCACAGACTCAATCCTGGAGAGAAATGGAGCGATTTGGGAGTACTTCAGGCACTCGATGATCGGCGACATATAAGAGTCGTACGCCAGAGGGTTTAGATCGATCACCATGCATTGTTGTGGACGAATATGAAGGATGTGTGAGGTAGCATGGACGGAAGATGATTCTGCCATTGTTGAAGGTAGAAGAAGAAGATGAACAGTAAAGCTTTTTCGAGTTTTTGCTCTCTTGTAAATTCTGAGGCAGTAAAGATGTAAATGGTAGTGAAGACTGCCTTTTATAGTGGGTGAAAGGAGAGAGAAAAATCGTTTCAAATCTTCTATGGAAATACGAAAAGGTTTCCGGAATGACAGATGCGTGACAGTTAAGGCATGCGATGATCACGTAGGAGAGAGAGTGTCAGATTCCTAGGATCACGCCGCCCAACAAGCGCCGTTTCAGAACATACCGTTTCAAATCCTCAGGCGCCTTTAAGTGCCAGAGGGGTGTCGCTTGAAATTCGCACACGCGTCCATGATGTCAGTAAAAGAATGGGCGTTTCAAATTCACACGCGCCCCTTTTTACCACCGGTTTAAATTCAATCCTTTTAACTCCCGCCTGAGTCAGCAACCTTTCGTCTTATCTGTAAATCGCATCGTTTGATTAAATTGCCCACGTGGATGATTTTTGACCACAACTTGATAATTGACCACCAAAGCAATAATACAGCCTGTAATAATTAGTAACGGAATTTTGGAAAATCAAAGATTTTCGTGCGAAGAGTGTAAAAAGAAAAGAAATAAAGCAACTCTTTTTAGGAATGACTGTGATGTCAATAATGACACGAAACAAATGATCCCGGGCATGAATCTCTTCCTTCAAGATCAAGAGAGACCTTAAAGTGTTTATGTGGAGTCCCGTTGAATTACGATCAAACACTTATTAATAAATGTTGAAAGGCTTCTTTTAATTAGGCTACTTCAGGGTGGCTTTCGCTTTGATGCAACAATTCTAATCTTGAAATAAGAAAGAAAGTGATCAAAGTACTTGTGAGACCGGTGTAGTCTGTTGAACAAGTAGGTAGGAATTAATTTTAAATTGGCTTGGAAAATATAAAATCTAAAAAAAAAAAAAAAAAAAAAAACTGGATCCCAAGGGAAGAAATGTTATGGTGTTTAACAATTTCATAGGAATCACACAAAATAAAATTTGAGATTTATTGAAGGTACATCCGTCAATTCTTTGGTGAAAACTTGAGCAAATTAATTGTTCACCGTCAATTCAGATTAGGTGTTGAATTTTGGGTTTCACTTAGCTCGTAGTGGCACGAAACTAAGATCATAAACACAAATGTTATGTAACCATAAACCTTAGTGGTAATTTCTGAGAGTCTCAAGGGTTACGTTGATGAAACGAATGTAATGGAGAAATGTAATGGAGATGGTGTAAGAAAATAAAGTACCTCAGCTGCGAAAAGAAGGACCAAGCAGAAAACTCTTATCTCATGTGAGAAGAGAGTGAGGTAGCTCACGATTAGAATAAATGTGATAGCCTTATTGGGAAGACAAGGTTTGTTTATACCAGGTCATGAAGGCTATTATTCAAAATCTTATGAGTCTTAGGACACATACAACAGCATGCTTCTAGGGACACTTAAGTAATCCAACAATTTTATCCCCATAAACGAACGAACACAAACAAAATTAAAAGAGAAAAATATTTTTGGAATTTTTGAAATAGATAATTAAAAATAAAAAGAAAAAAATTAAAAGAGAAAAAAATAAGCAAAGAAAATAAGACTTGGAAAGAGTAAAAAAAAAAAAAAAAAAAAAACTTTGGAAAACTTTGAAAAACCGAACCCGAACGTTCGGTTGGTTTCGGTTGGGAAAAATTTGAAAAACTGAACCCGAGCGTTCGGTTGGTTTCGGTTCAAGAAAATTTTGAAAAACCGAACCGGAATCGTCTCCGGATTAATTCTCGATGGGTCAGTAGCCAAACCCAGCAAAGTACCAAATCGTTGTCGAGAAATGGAGGTCTTGTGATCAGCAACCTCGAAGAAGATCCGCTCGACTGCTTTGTCGTAATAGGCAGTCGCATACACCTGCGAGAGAACCTCTATTGGCACAGACTCAATCCTGGAGAGAGAACCTCGAAAAATATTTTTGGAATTTTTGAAATAGATAATTAAAAATAAAAAGAAAAAAATTAAAAGAGAAAAAAAATAAGCAAAGAAAATAAGACTTGGAAAGAGTAAAAAAAAAAAAAAAAAAAACTTTGGAAAACTTTGAAAATCCGAACCCGAACGTTCGGTTGGTTTCGGTTGGGAAAAATTTGAAAAACCGAACCCGAGCGTTCGGTTGGTTTCGGTTCAAGAAAATTTTGAAAAACTGAACCCGAGCGTTCGGTGGGTTTCGGTTCAAGAAAATTTTGAAAAACCGAACCCAAGCGTTCGGTTGGTTTCGGTTCAAGAAAATTTTGAAAAACCGAACCCGAACCTTCGGTAGGTTTCGGTTTTGGAGAATTTTGAGAAACCGAACCCGAACCTTCGGTAGGTTTCGGTTTTGGAAAATTTTTAGAAAACCAAGGAATTTAGACATGCAATCAGAAAATACTTTTTAACAATAAGATAAACAACTTTGTACAAGAAATATACAACCAAGAAAACTACCTTTGTGGTGATGAGCAAGTCAGATGTTTTAACCGAACCCGAACGTTCGGTCAATTTCGCTTCTTACGTTTGAGGTTGAGAGGTAGTTTGAGGTACTGAATCTGATTCCATCATACCTAGCCCTTGCAGTATTCTGTTGAATGATGCTTCAGGAAGAGCTTTGGTAAAGACGTCAGCCAGTTGATCAGTGGTTCTTACAAAGTGTACTTCGACGTTTCCATCTTCCACGTGATCTTTGATGAAGTGATACCTCAGTGCTATGTGTTTGGTTTTAGAGTGTTGCACTGGGTTATGACATATCCTAATTGCACTTTCAGAGTCACAATATAGTGGGATCTTCTTCATATTGAGTCCATAGTCTCGAAGTTGACTCTGGATCCAAATCACTTGAGAGGTGCAGGATGCAGCGGCTATGTATTCCGCTTCGGCAGTAGACAACGACACGCACGTTTGTTTCTTGGATTGCCAGCTAACCAACTTCCCGCCAAGGAATTGACAGCCGCCAGTGGTGCTTTTTCTGTCGAGTCCACATCCTCCAAGGTCAGCATCTGAATAGGCTTGAACGAAGAAGCCTGAGTTGGAAGGATACCATAGACCTAAGGAGGTGGTTCGCTTGAGATAGCGTAAAATGTTCTTCACTGCCAGCATGTGAGATTCGCGAGGGTTTGTCTGAAATCGAGCACAATAACACACAGAAAACATGATGTCAGGCCTGCTAGCAGTAAGATACATTAGTGAGCCTATCATTTGACGATAGAGCGTGATATCAACAGCCGGTTTGTCTGGAGATGGAGTTAGCTTGGTGCCGAATGCCATTGGGACTTTGACTTTGGAGTCTCCCATCATACCAAACTTTGCTAGGAGAGTCTTCGTGTAAGCTTCCTGATTGATAAAGATGTCTTCGGGTCCCTGTCTAATATTTAAACCAAGGAAAAAGTTAATAGGACCCATTGAGCTCATTTCAAATTTAGTCTCCATCAGCTTTCTAAATTCAGCTGTTAGGCTGGGATTCGTAGAGCCAAAGATGATGTCATCGACATAAATTTGAACTATCATAAGGTGGTTACCTTCCTTTTTGCAAAAGAAGGTTGGGTCAATCGAACCTTGTTTGAATTTAGACATCTTTAAGAATTTAGTTAGCGTTTCATACCAGGCTCTCGGAGCTTGTTTGAGGCCATACACAGCTTTATCCAGAATGTAGCAATGATTTGGATATTTTTTCGTTCACGAACCCAGGAGGTTGCTCCACATACACGGTTTCTTCGAGTTCTCCATTAAGAAATGCACACTTGACGTCCATTTGGAAAACTTCAAAGTTTTTGTGGGCAGCGTAAGCAAGAAATATTCTGACAGATTCCAGCCTAGCTACGGGAGCGAAAGTCTCTTCATAATCAATCCCTTCCTCCTGACAATATCCCTTTACTACCAGACGAGCTTTGTTCCTTATAACATTCCCTTCCTTGTCCATTTTATTCCTAAAGACCCATTTGAGACCAACAACCGAGGCATCTGGAGGAGTTGGAATGAGGCACCAGACTTTGTTCCTTTCAAATTCGTTCAGTTCGTCTTGCATTGGTTGAACCCAATCGGAGTGATCGAGAGCAATGTTAACTGTCTTCGGTTCAACTTTTGATACGAATGAGTTAAACATACAAAACTCAACCTTTGAAAATAAGGATGTCTGTTTTGCCTTCAGTTGTGATCGGGTCAGAACCTTTTCGGAGACATCACCAACCACTTGAGAGATAGGATGATCTCTGGTCCATTTGGTAAGAGGAGGGTAGTTTGGATCAAAGGTGGGGTCTAGTTCAGCATTGATCATTTCTTCTGGCTCGGATTGGATTTCGTAGTCAAGTGACATAATCACCATGCTCCCCCTCGATTGATGAGCTATGAGAAACTTGAGGTTCAGAGGTTTCTTGTGGTGCTGGATTTTCAGGCGTTGATGCACCTTCGGTTGGAGAAGCACTTTCGGTAGCGGTTGTAGAGCTTGGCTCCCCCTCAACATGTGAGCTTGGCTCCCCCTCGACTGAAGCATCATTGGATGGAGGTTCATAAGAATTCGATCCTCCTTCATTCATTCTCCTGGCAGCTTCTTCGACAATTTGCTTCATGTGGTCTACCTTGTTGTCTGCTGCACCTGCTTCAAAGAGATTAGCTTTCTCTGGTTTGTCAAATAGCTCCAGAAACTTCTCGTATAGATTAGCGATCGAGACTGTGACTTGGCCAGTTTGAGGAAAGATTTCCCTAGCGGTGTCTTCTTTGGCCTGTAGCTTTTTGACATAGCTATCGTCAAAAGTCACGTAATAGGTCTCTTCGATTTTTCTCGAACGCTTGTTTAGGACTCTGTATGCTTTGGAAGTGAGAGAGTAACCCAGAAAGATTCCCTCGTTGGCTTTGACATCGAACTTGTTGCGGTGTTCTTTAGAGTTAAAGATGAAACACCGTGAGCCGAACACGTGGAAAAATTTCACATTGGGCTTTCTGTTGTTGAGAATCTCGTATGGTGTGAGCGTGAATCGCTTGTTGAGATAAGACCTGTTCTGTGTAAAACAAGCAGCAGAAATAGCATCAGCCCAAAAATAAAGAGGTAAGGAAGCGAAACTTAGCATAGTTCGGGCAGCTTCACACAAAGATCGGTTTCGTCTTTCGACAATTCCGTTCTGTCGAGGTGTGTAGGGAGCTGAGAAGTTGTGACTTATTCCCTTTTCTGCTAGAAATTCTTCAAATTCCCTGTTCTTGAATTCCAGACCATTGTCGCTCCTGATGTTGCGAACGACCTTCTTGAGCTGTACTTCAATCTGCTTGATGAACACTTTCAGCTTATGAGTCGCTTCAGATTTGAGCTTTAGAAAGAACACCCATGTAAATCGTGAAAAGTCATCAACAATAACAAGAATATACTTGCTACCACCGATGCTTTCGATAGATGATGGACCACACAAATCAATATGAAGTAATTCGAGTGGTTCAACAACTTTTGTGTTAATTACAGATGGATGACTTTGACGACTCTGCTTCCCCATTTCGCATGCAGCACACAAATGATCTCTGTCGAACTTGAGCAATGGAAGGCCCCTAACATGACCTCCAGTGACAAGTTTGTTGATATCTTTAAAGTTGAGATGAGAGAGTCTTCGGTGCCACAACCAGCTATCGTCAGATTGAGCTTTTGATAACAAACATATAGCTGGGTTTCCTTTGATGGGTTTAAGATTTAGAGGAAACATTTCACCCTTACGCTCCGACCTGAGAATTACTTTCTTTGTCTTCTTCTCAATAATTTCAGAACCTTCATCGTCGAATGAGACTTTGAGACCTGTACCTCCAACAAGCTGAGATACACTGATGAGGTTGTGTTGTAGTCCTTCCACATAAGCCACCTTCCTTATAGTGAAATCACCATTGGTAATCATTCCGTATCCCTTTATGGTGTCGAAAGAATTGTTTCCAAACTTGACATTGCCACCATATGCAAGACACTTGTATTCCCTGAGCTCTTCTTTCCTTCCTGTCATGTGACGCGAGCAGCCACTGTCGATGTACCATTCTTCGTCGAACTGCTCGTCACTTATAACCTGCAAAAGTTAAGCAGATTTAGGAACCCAAAGTTTCTTGGGTCCACGTGAGCCTTTCACAGGAACAGGAATAGTAAGAGAGATGTCAACAAGATATGTTCGTTTTATGAGTGTTGTTTCATCTTTCCTTTTAATGGTAAACACTTTGATTTTATTAGGATTAGGTGCATTCGGTTTAGAATCTGATTTGGATGCATTAACCTCCTGTTTGCCTTTTTGTTCAGCTGACGAATGAGATTTTTGAGAACGAACAGAATGAGCTTTAGAGCAAGATGGAGATGAATTGGAAGAATTAGAAGAATTAGATGAATGAGAAGGAGTGGGCTTAGATTGAGATGACTTCTTGGCTGGAGACTCGAGGTGACCCTGTTGCTTTTGATCATTGGTGGGACTGACCTTAGAGTTTTGATCTCTTTTGACTTCAGAAACGGACCTATGCTTTCGGTTGGAGTCGTTCTGTGAACCGAACCTATGCTTTCGGTTGGAATCATTCTCAGAACCGAACCTTTGCTTTCGGTTGGTATTCTCTTCTGAACCGAACCTTGGCTTTCGGTTGTTGTGGCTCTCATTCTTTTTGACAGGATTGTTCTCAAACTTCAGATTCTTGTCTTGATGTGAGAAATATGTGTTCTGGGATTGCCAGAATTGTTTCCTTTCAGAGAGATTCTTCCTGTATCTCTGGTTCCTTTCACGTTTCTTATTCCTCATCTACTTCGGTTGATGATGAATATTGGCTTTCACTTTCACTTTCGGTTTCTCCTTGGCTGGTTCACTTTGAACTGTGGGAGTTTCACTTTGAACTGGGGAACTAGAAGGAATGTCTTCTTTTGCAGAACTTCCATTCTCTTGAGGAATGTCTTTCGTACCACTAGTGCTTGGCTCATCGAAATTATCTGGCTTATTCAAGGGTTCTGGTATGTATCTACCTTTACTCATCCATGAGGTTCTTTCTGATAAGCCTACCGTTTCGTTTGCATTATCTATTGGAGCTGACCAGAAGTACTCTTCGCAGCCATTGACATTGTCTTCGTTTACAATAGCTGTGAGTTCAGCGGTCTGATGTTCGGTTACTCCATTGACCTTGTACACTTGATTTGGAGTGGTCCTGACCTTTTGATATACCACCGCTTTCTCTGCTAAGATCGGGGACTTTAGTTGGGACAATCGAGCGAACTCCACTGAATTTTCAGAAATTAGATTCTTGTGGTTTTCAGGTTCGCTTTTTACAAATTCTGAGCAGTCAACCGTGTCCTCTACAGAAATTTCACTCATGTTGTCGTCCTCATTAAGCTCAGATGCATTTTCAACATCAATTTTGTTTTCTGAGCTGAAGTTGGCGTTTAAAGAGTCAAATTTTGTGTGGTTTCGGTTCTCAGTTTAAGTCTATCATTTTCATCCAAAAGGTTTTTAAGCATGTCCTTGTGGTCCTTGGATTTAATGAAGGATTCAATTTTGTCCAGTCCATACATGTAGGTCGGATTGACGTCATCAGATGATATCACACTCTCACAATTATAAGCTTCGGCATCGATTTCATCCTCCTTAAACTCAAGGAAGGGCAAAATCATGCGATGGATCTTTTGGCCTATTTCACAGTCCAAGTGAAGCTGAGTAATATTAGAATAAAGACGTTTTGCAATTAAACAAAAAACATTCCGCTGTTTTAACAACTTTAAATTGTCTCTTTGTAAATAAATGTTTTCGTCTTTAATTTTAACTAATTCAGACTCCTTCAACTCGATCCACATGCGCCGCTCCTCACTCTTCGAAGACACCCTGCTTAATTGATCAATTAGGTTAGAATTGGTGACTCGAGTTTGAGTTAAACTACTATCTAGATGAGAAATTCTTGTATTAACATTTTTTAGTTCTTTCTCATATGAGGATTGTGGTACTTTATATGAAACGAAAACCGATTGTACCTTCTTGATCAGTTCATCGAGCTCGTTGAACTGCACGCTGAGCGGTTTGGCCGTAAAGCACATATCCTGCTGCTCCTTCGGTTCATTGCTTCCATCATCAGTGTTGTATCCCCTCATCTGAGATACATCGGACACCATGAAGCATCTTCCTCCACTGCTCTCCTCCTTTGCCACACAAGCCTTTCCATGAGTAGGCTTCCTCACTTCATCGTCTTCTGAGTCGGTTGACCAAACTTCCACGCTATCGAACTCGTCATTAGCAACCGAACCCTGCACAATTAGAGCATTCATGGAAGGGTTAGCGGTAGATTTCTTCTTTCTCATCTCATCAAGCCTTTTCTGCAACAAGGCTTCCTCATCCTTTTCTTCATCCTTTTCGGCCATATTTTTGAGGACACAATCCTTAGCATAGTGGTTTTTCCCACCACAGTAGTAACAACTTACTCCAGAATCACCATCTGCCTTTGGTTCCTTCTTGGGCTCTTCAACCTTCGGTTCATTGTTAACCTTTTCTGAACTATAACTCCCCTGCCAGTTTCGGTTTTTGTTGTTGGGGAATCTCTTCTTAATGAATCTCTTGGGGTTAGACACCATCATAGCATAATCCTCAGACGTGAGGTCATACTCCTCCAAGTTGAGGTCTTCATCCTCCATCACAGCTTTACTTTTTGACAGGAGGGCCAGTGAACCTAGGCTTGAAACAACGTTCTTTTCCTGCAACACAATCTTTTCCTGGGACTTGAGAATACCCACCAGTTTCGCCAAAGAGTATGATTTAAACTGCTCATGGGCTTTAACTGTTGACACCACAGCTCTCCATTCTGACCTTAGACCATTTAAGAACGTAACCTTCTGCTCGATAAGCTTCCTTTCGATGTCATGTTTGATCATCCTGCTGAGAAGATGATTGAAGCGATCGAACGTCTGGGTCACAGTTTCTTCGGCTCCTTGCCTGAATTCTCCAAACTCAGATAAGAGCAAGGTTTGGATAGAATGTTCAAGATCCTCGTCTGTAGAATACAGTTCGCGAAGTCTATCCCAAACTTCCTTTGCCGTCGTGCATGAGCTGACCAACCTGAAGGTGTCGGACTGAAGGGCGAATCTTATCAATCTTAACGCCTTGATATTGCACTGGAATTTATCCTTTTCATCTTGCGCAATATCTTTAACATCCTTCAGCAGATCATTGTACTCCTCTTGAGTTTTGATAATCCTTGACGTTGCAGAATGAGAAAAAGGTCCATTAATGATTGCTTCCCATATGAGGTATCCATTATCCTCAGATCCTATAACGTAGTCTTCGAAGTGATGCACCCAGACTTCATAATCATGGGTATATAGGATTGGAATCTTCGTGGTTGAACCGATGCTGTTGGAAATATTGATGGGATTTGATTGCGACTCGTCCATTATGATCGAAAAACCTGTTTAAAGATCAGACTTGTAATAAATCAGATTAGGGCAAAACAATAAATATCAAGATACGTCAATAATGAGATGACGGCTCAATAAATATCAGTAATTGCGGAAAAAGCCTAATTGAAACCTTTTCACAAAAAAGATGTGTATCGATTACACAGCCTCCTGCTCTGATACCAATTGATGAGATTAAATCTTAATCTTGAAGATCGATTAGATCTTAAACAGGTAAACAAATATTAAACAACAAGAACACGAAAATAAAGAACAAGTCAAGAATGAATCAAACGTGTCGAATGATTATAAAACAACCCTCAGAAGAGCTCGATCAAGAACATCAACTGTAGAGGGTTAGTAGGTTTACAAGAACGATAAAGAATACTGTAAAGCTATCGTAATTCTCTAAAGCGTTATCTAGATCGTTAACCTAATATGCATGCAAGCATATACTTATATAATAAACCTAGCAAACTCACAGTTGGACAGGCCCATTACCGGAGTATAAAACAATTGAACTAATAGCCGAGCCCAATGACGCAATCTTCTAACGAATCTTTAACCCAACATCATGAAATAGTATACTCCATTCTCCCTTGCCTCTAGGTTCTTCTCCATTCCGCATAATGCTTCGCTTGCTCTATTTTCCGTCTTCATGGCCTCTGACTGGGCTACCCCAATTTGAGTGGTTAGGTGAGATTGAATGGTTATTGAGAGAGTTTTCGTACGACGATTAGAGTACTCCTTACGGCTCAATGCATCAGCTACCACATTGGCCTTGCCTGGGTGGTACTTGATTTCACACTCGTAATCATTTAATAATTCAACCCATCTTCGTTGCCTCATGTTCAACTCCTTCTGGTTCAAGATGCGCTGAAGACTTTTGTGGTCCGTGAAGATGGTGCACTTTGTACCATAATGGTAATGCCTCCAAATCTTCAGAGCAAAGACCACTGCTCCTAATTCCAGATCATGGGTTGTATAATTCACTTCGTGCGTCTTTAATTGGCGGGATGCGTAAGCTATCACCCTTCCACGCTGCATGAGAACGCAACCTAAGCCCTGATTTGACGCGTCACAGTAGACTATGAAATCTTCCATTCCCTCCGGTAGGGATAGTACCGGGGCGCTATAGAGGGCTTGCTTTAGGGTTCGAAACGCAATCTCTTGTTTGTCCGTCCATCTGAATGGTACGCCTTTTTGTGTAAGTGAGGTAAGTGGCTTGGCGATCTTAGAGAAGTTTTGAATGAATCTCCTGTAGTAGCCTGCTAGGCCTAAGAATTGACGAATTTCTGTGGGCGTTGTCGGGATTGCCCATCCTTCGACGGCCTTGACCTTGGAAGGATCTACATGAATTCCTTCCAGACTAACAACATGACCTAAGAAGTTCACACTACGGAGCCAAAACTCACACTTAGAGAGTTTTGCGTATAGCTTTTCTGTTCGCAGGGTTTCTAGGATTTGTCGGAAATGTTGGCCATGCTCTTCTTTGCTTCGGGAATAGACTAGGATGTCGTCAATGAAGACGATAACAAATTTGTCGAGGAATGGTCGACAGATTCGGTTCATCAGATCCATAAATGCGGCAGGGGCATTTGTTAGATCGAAGGGCATTACGACGAATTCATAATGTCCGTAACAAGTTCGGAAAGCAGTTTTAGGAATATCCTCTTCCCGGACTTTGAGTTGATGATATCCAGACCGTAAATCTGTCTTAGAAAAGTAACTAGCTCCTTGGAGCTGGTCAAATAGATCGTCGATTTGCGGGAGTGGGTAGCGATTTTTGACAGTGAGTTTATTTAACTCTCTGTAATCGATGCACATCGTAAAAGACCCGTCCTTCTTTTTGACAAATAGGACCGGAGCTCCCCATGTTGAGTAACTAGGTCGGATGAATCCCTTGTCCAGAAGTTCGTTGAGTTGACTGGACAATTCTTGCATTTCAGCAGGAGCTAGCCGGTAGGGCGATTTGGCTAGAGGGGTTGCTCCTGGAACGAGGTCGATTCGGAACTCAACTTGTCTCTCTGGGGGTACTCCCGGAAGATCTTCAGGAAATACGTCTGGAAATTCACGTGTTACTGGAATATCTTGAATGTTAGTCTCTTCGTTGGTTTTATCCACTATGTGAGCCAGAAATGCCAGGTCCGTCTTTCGCAGATGCTTTTGTGCCTGGATGCACGAGATGAGGCGAAGGTTCGTACCAGGTTTGTCTCCGTAAATAACTAGGGTTTCGTGATTGGGAAGGCAGAGACGAATGACCTTCTTGTAACACGTAATTTCAGCATGGTAGAGGCTTAACCAGTCCATACCGATAATCACATCGAAATTCCTAATAGATACAGGCATTAAGTCTATTCGGAAGACGTGTTGGTTCAGGGTTAGGGTACATCCGATGTAGATTTCCCCCGTGGATTCGGTTTTCCCATTGGCCATTTCCACCGTAAAGGTTTCATTGAGCTTCTGGGGTCGTTGTTCTAGATAGTGTTTAAACTTATTGCTTACAAAGCTTCGCTCAGCTCCGGTATCAAATAGGATGCATGCATAAGTGTGGTTTAGGAGAAACGTACCAGTAACCACAGCAGGATCCTGAATTACCTCTCCCTGTCCCATGGCCAGCACTCTTCTCGTTCCTCCATTTCCGGGATTGTTGTTGTTAGGGAAATTGCGACAAAAATGCCCAGTCCTTCCACACCCATAGCAGGTGTGGCTAGGCCCAGCGTTGTTGCCAACAGCATTGATATTGTTTTTGTTGCGGTTGTTGTTGTTGTTGCTTCCCTGTTTTTGGTTCTGCAGAGGGTTGGCCCTGCAGTACCTTGAAGTGTGTCCTTTCCGATTGCAACTGGTGCAATGTACCTCCTTGCATTCTCCATTGTGATGGAATCCACATTTGTGACATTTGGGAAGATTACCGGAATAAGGTCTAGGAGCATTTGGAACAGCTGAGGTTGGAGCATGTGGTGTAGCTGTAACTTGCGCGGTGGCAGCATTAACCGTCACTGTTTGTTGTTTCTTTGAAGCCTCGGAGCCTTGATGCCCCTTTCTTTTGATGTTATTCCCCTTCTTGTTATCACCTTCCTTCCTGGCCTCAGTCTCCACTGACTTGTCACCCTTTTTGTTGTTATGATCATACAACTTCTTTGCCAATCTCTTAGCACTATCGAAAGTTTCAGGATTTGCAGCTATCACGTTTCCTTGGATCGGATAGGTTAGTCCCCAGATGAATCGCTCGATCTTCTTTCCTTCCGACGTGATCATACCCGGGCATAATAGAGATAGTTCACTAAATCTTGATATGTAGACATCGATGTCCACATTCCGCATAGTGAGGTTCCACAACTCTTGTTCCATTTTCTGAATCTCACCTTGTGGGCAGTATTCAACCATCAACATTTCCTTCATTTCTGCCCATGTCATGGAGTTGGCTACAGGGAGCGTCATGGCTTCCACGTGTCCGTTCCACTAGGTGAGTGCTTGGTCAACAAAAGTGCATGCTGCGAACTTCACCTTCATTCCCTCAGGGCAGTCACATATCTCGAATACCGATTCCATCTTCTCGATCCATCGCTTCAAAGCAATCACTCCTCCAGTGCCGTTAAAAGTTCGTGGTTTGGCGTTTGTGAAATCCTTGTAGGTACATGTTTTGGTGGGTCCTTGATTCATTCCGTTGTTTGAACTCCCGGCCCCTTGCCCGTTGGCTCCTCCATTGTTCCCTTGATGAATTTGTGCCATTGCAGCGGTGACCGCAGCAGATACAGCTTCCTGGAATGCGGCTGAGTCAACTACGGGTGGGGTTGGTCCAGGGTTTCCGCAAGTAGGTCGGTGAGGCATCTTTCTGTCATGAAATGGAGAGATGTTGAGTGTACGCGGTTTCTATGAGGTTGTGATCCTACTGACTAGGTGCATGGTACGAACTTAAACACTTCTACCGTTTAGCATACAATCATAGATTCTTAACACATAGCAGTTTGTAATGTCACAATAAAACACGCAAAAGTTCACTAATATCATCCACATTTAATACATGAAAATTTTGCTCGTGAGAGCATACATGAGTGACACTAGTTCGACAGCATAATGGCTCTATCAGTAGTGTAGTCACTTAAACATAGAGTCGAAGTACATAGCATAGTTCCTAATGACCTAGTAAGATAAGTCTATCCCTAACCGCGATGAGTTGTGCCCTAATATAGCGGCAGAATCATATACCGAAGTGTTGGGCCAACAGCTGAGCCATCTCAGTCATGTCTCCAATGACCTCATCCCTCTCATGCTCTGCTTGCATTGCACGTGCTTCCATGGCGAACAGTTGTTGCTGCAGGGCGGCAATCTCAGCTTCTGGAGAGCAATTCTCCCTTGCGGGATTCACTGGTGGGGCGAGGTGATCCTTGTCCGGGGCTTGTTCTTCCTCCATGTCATCATTGGTCTCCTCGAACTCGTAGTCGGTGTCCATGTACTCGTCAGGTTCGACGTCGTGGGCTCCCTCTTGATTCCCTTCTGGTTCATCTTCACGTATCCCGTGTGTCACTAGGGCTTGGTGAAACTGAATGCCCTGATGCTCTCCCTCCATGAAGACTGGGAGAAGGTATACGAATAAGCTATCATTTTCCTATGACTCTACCACTATTGCATAAACTAAACAGGCGTTCTCTTTTTGGTGTTAAAGGGGTATAGTTTTAGGTTCTCTAGATATCACGATCTCATCAAGACATGTGTTAGTTATACCTTGGAGGGAATGTAGTTGATCAGGCTACATCCACTCTTTGATACCACTAAGAACAGTCCTGAATTAACCGGGATACTAGCATTATCTTGTTTGGTTCGGCGTTATGTTCTTATTCCTAATGCAAGCAAGGGTGTTTTATTTATTTGTTTTGTTCAGAGTTGTGTTACTCCCTCTTTTGGTTTATAGTTGCATATCAATGTGTGGCTAGATATGCTGGTTCACTATAAACAAAGCTCTGATACCAACCTGTCACACCCTCGAACCAGACGGCGGAAACGTCTGAGGGCTGTTGTGACTCAATTGAATACCATTACATTAAATATACATGAAACATAACATCATTCATGACCATGCATTGAGATAGTACAACTGGTAGTGTTTACATTTAGTACATTGTTTTAAACATTACATTCCCCAAAAGTAAATTGTTCGATAATAGTTAAACAACAACAAGACATCACTGAGTGCATTTTTCCCCTCTGTTTACCTATTACCTGAGAATACAAGTATTTTGAAAAACGTCAACATATGAAATATTGGTGAGTTCATAAGCAGTGTTTGAAAAAGAATGTTTGTATTGTTTTGAAAACCACCAGAAAATCCGATATTTTCTGAAAAGAGTATCGTATAAAAAGTGTGAAGATCCGTAAGTATGCTTGTTTGTTTCTATAAATGTAAAAAGAATTTCTTATACTTGGTGTGCATCTCGTAGTTGTATGTATTGAAAAACCCTAGGAAAACCCGATGTTTTCCTAATAGTTTGATTTACACTTTCTGTATAGTTGTTGTACCATCGCGGTATGTGAAGTCATTGATTCCAGGTGACATTGAATTAAATGTGTATTGCGAATTGTTATAAACACGCGTTAACAAAAACGACTAGTTTACAACTATACTAACGATCCGTTAGGCGTCGTCCATACTATTCACTTAATCCAACCACCCTGACTTCTCGTAGCCTCACAACCGAGGAGAAAAGAGGGCACGAAGACCTCAATAATTCCATTGGTCGTTCGAGGCTATAGTGAATGCGAAGGGCCCTTGGCCCAACCCGCATTTTGAGAATTCTCAACTTTACTAGCAGTACCAAAGGACCCTTGGGGCCCAATAGTATAAAAGCCATTGCAAGTCCTTTTACACGAAGTTAGGTCATGTAAGACCCAACAACATGTAACGAAGTTGTCTTCGGGCCTAAAGATCAGGTCACTGGGCTAGCTAGGCCCAACAAGCAAGATTTGACACTTTTGGGCCCAAAGATGGTGTATCGACGTCTGTGTATTCCCACGTATGTGTTGACTTCCCAAAATTTCCGCATGTGTATAGAATATTGTCGTGTTAGTAGTTTCGGATTCGTTATTGATTCGAGACCGAATCACTTCGTTTGGCAACGATTTTTGGTGTTGGTTGTGTATTATGATTTGTTTGTAAGCACGGTATCAGTATTTTATCACAACGGATTTCTTATTTAAAACATTGAAGTTTTTCTGTTTGCAGCCCCTTTCTTTTATAAGTTTACACTTTTAACCCTTTGAATAAAGTAATTTCCGATTTAGTCCTTAAACCATTTTTCTTGACATTTTAGTATCAAAATCTGTTGAAAATGATATATTTCAGCTCATATTTATTTGAAAATAGTTTTAGTCCCTCAAAATGTAGTTTTCTCGGCTGAAACCACATTTTTTCGCAACTTTTACACTTTTAGCCCAAAATAGAAATTTTTTGCTTCTTTGGTCCTTTTTAAATATGAAAAGTAATTTTAACCCTTGAGATGGACTTGGAACACTAGTAGTCCCCTGTTTTATAGAAAAATACAGTTTCAGCCCCTCAAATTTGAAAATCTCGCATATTGGGCTTTATTGGGCCGAAAATTTCATTTTTGGCCCATTATGCTTAAAATTTTACATTTTAATCCCTTAAAAGAATATATTTCCAGAAAATACATTATTGAAACTGTTTTGACACATTTCAACCATCAGAATTTTTATCTTGTCATTTTGGGCCCTTTAACTTTATATTTTTAACATTTTGAGTCCAAAAATGAGTTTTTAGCCCAAAGAAGTTCATATTAACCAACTTGGTTATTTTTCTAGAAATGATTTGTATGTAGTAATATAATTTATACTAGTATCATATAACCTAATGTAAATCTTGGTTTTAAGGACTTTTTGACTAGATCCAACATCATAATCACATAAAACCATAAATATACACATAGAAATCACACAAGGCATACATATACACATAGATCTACACATTTGCTTGTATTCCCCCCCCCCCCCACAAAACTTACAAAACCGAAAAATAGGGGGTGTGAAGCTCACCTTTGGGTGTGGTTTCGGTTTGGAGAAGAGATGGAAAGAAATGAGGTGATTTTCGGCCCTAGCAACCTTTCCTTGAAGACCTCGAGTTTAGACAGTTTCTAAGAGAGTGATCAGGATTTTTACGTGAATTAGAAGAAGATTTTGATAAAACAAAGTACCAAAAATGATGGATCCTAGCTTGATCTTACCTTAAGTGGAGAATTTGTGGAGATATCTTCCTGAAAACTCCTTAAAATCTCGAAATTTAGGAGGGGAATTGGGAGAGTTTCTTGAGAGAAAAGATGAGTGAAATGTGTGTGTGTGCTTGAAATTGGCCGAAACAAGAAGGGAGAGAAAGAAATAGATCTTGAAGTGATATGTGCATGGAAGTATGAGATAAGATGCATGCAAAACCAACACGTAAAAATGAGGTGGCTATGAAAGTCAACTCTTCCCCATGGATTGGGCTTGGGCCGAGAATGGAGAGGGGAGAGAGAGGATTTTTGGGCTTTTTGCCCCTAAGCCCATATTAGGGTTAGGTTGAATGATTGTTGGCCTTATAAAATATAAGTGTGATTTTTATGCTTTATTAGGCTAGATTAGGTTAATTATGGTCCATAATGGTTCATATAATTGATTTATTTCCTTCTAGGCCCAATATGGCCCAAAATGTTGAAATAAATGAAAGTGGGTCCAATTAGAGCCCATTTAAAGGTT
This sequence comes from Lactuca sativa, assembly GCF_002870075.4. NCBI lineage: Eukaryota > Viridiplantae > Streptophyta > Magnoliopsida > Asterales > Asteraceae > Lactuca > Lactuca sativa. Next base: position 301,652,801 of record NC_056630.2, on the reverse strand, counting down.
CTAAGCCCAAGATAGTCAAGTTGGAAGCTTATTGGCCCATTGGGCCCAATAAGGAAGTCCTAGTCCAAAATAGACCTACACAAGAACTTCTAGGGTTTCCAATTACTTGTTGACTATTTGAAATGCTTGTATGGTGTTCTTGATTGAAATTTTGTTGCCATGAAGTAAGCATCTTACATGCTCTTAAGTTTTTGATTCAACATTTCACTTGAGTGTTGTGATTACAAGACACAAAATTTCTAGTTGTGACATATTTTCACCAAATGGAACATACTTTCTGAAAAACTATAATGGCTATAGTTCGCAAGTTATTCATACATTCATACGTATACATATTGAAAAACGATATACTTTCACCAAAAGTAAAACAAAGAATTTCTTATCATGAATCTGTTTATACTAAGTGATGTGAGATATTCAACTTCAACGTACTTTCTAGTATGCATTTTAAGTCCTGTATTATAAACCATAATCTCTTGGAGGGAGAATGTGATACTTGTGTATGGATCTATACGGGATTGACAACCCCGCACCTAAACTGTTAGCTGCAGTTAGACAGGCAGGTCTGGGGCGACAAATGTCATAACACTACAACACCTGAAGAATGTTGTTACAGGTAGTCTGTGCAATGTAGAGTCTATGTAGTGTAAAAAGTCGAAGTGGTTGTTTCTTTTAGTTTCACATATTAGTAATTTTACTAAGTCATAGTTTTATACGAAGTGTAGTGTAATAGACTTAGTATATTTTTTGTACACTCAGGTTTCCTATAAATAGGTACTGAGGTTAGAAGTATAAAGAACTTTTAAAAACTCGAGTATTCTTTCTGCTTAAAGCATTGTAATCAGTCTTCATCAATATAAGATCTGATTAATATTTACTCGTTGTCCTCTTACTTTTCAATCATTCAATCATAATTGCTTTCATAATATCGATAACAATTCTCTTCAATTGGTATCAGAGCAGGATTCAAACTGCATCGATCTGATTTTTGTATCAGAATCATTTGCTTTTTGAGTAGCAACTTTACTCAAAATTTTCCGCGCATTTTGGTTTTGAAAATCACTTTTGATCTTCAGATTTGAATCAATTCTGCCTTTGAATTGTTTAGTCGAGTGATCGATTAGCAATTTTTGATCATTTCATTTGATCTATTCTCAAATTCATCAAGTTTGTCAAGCTTTTTGAAATTCTCGTGTTCATCAATGGCGAACTTCAACATGAATACAATGACTTCTTTCTCTCATTTGCTTGGTTCTTCAACCAAAATTCCGATGTTAACCCCTAAATATTATGATCAATGGGCTGATAGAATGGAGGATTACTTAAATGGAATAGAAGAAGAACATTGGAATTGTATCAATGGAACAGTTCAAGCTCCTGCAAATGTTCAACAAATCGGAGCATCTACTACTTCTACTAAAGTTGTTGAACAACAAAATTGTTTGAAGAAGAATGAAAAGAGATGCATGAGGGAACTAAGAGGTGCTCTACCTCCTGTGGTTTACAAGTACATCTGTAGTTGTAAAACAGCCAAGGAGATCTGGATCACTTTGAAAGAGAAGTATCAAGGTAGTGAAAAGACGAAGATCAACTCTGTGAAGCAATGTCTTGTTGAACTTAAGGAATTCAGACAAAAGGATGCCGAAACTATTGAAAATTACCATGATCATCTAAATGAGCTTGTTTATCGCTGCAATAGGTATGGAATCACAAGGTCTCTCATGGAATTAAATCTAACATTCATCATGGGCCTTCGCAAGGAATGGAGAAGTGTGAGTATGATGATAAAGAATCAACAAAGTTTTGATACAACCAGCTTGAATGATCTCCACAATCAGCTGGAAACACACGAAAGTGAAGTTTCAGAAATGTATGAAGAATCAAAACAAAGTATTGGAGGTCCTTTGGCTCTTGTTTCAAAGGTATCAGAAGTTAAAATTAATGAAACAGATGGTTCAGACAATGAAGGTTTCTTAATGAACTCTGATGATGAAGCTGTGGCATTCTACTCAAACAACAGAGTTAAGAAATTTTTCAAAAAGCCTTTTAATTCTAAAGGAAAGGCAAATGATACGAAGAATGGAGTCGCAAAAACTGGAGGTAATGAGAAGAAGGAAATGGAAAAAGTTGATGAAATGCAAAAAGATGCGAAGGATGTGAAGAAACTGAAAGGTGAGTCTGGAATCTACTGTCATTATTGCAATGGTGCGAATCACTTCGCAGCTGATTGCATGTTGCAAAAGAAAGAGGAGAAAAAGAACAAAGTGAAAGATGAAGCTTACTATTTGGAAAAGATTGAAGAGTTGCGTGCAAAGACAAAAGGAATGTCACTAGTTGCGAAGGGTGAGTCTGATGAGGAAGAGAGTGGAACATATCAGATCTGGTCTTCAGGGTCTGATGACGAAGAAATGAGGCATACAACACATGGAGCTATGTTCGAAAGCTTTGAAGACAATTGCGAAGAAGATGTTTCAGGTCGATGGTTCGTATCCAAATCCACAGACAAATCACCAATGACCTCCAAGGTACGTGTTATTCTTGAATCTTTTAATATTCCTTTATCTGCTTATGATGCTAAAATTACTTCTTTTGATGATACTGTTGCTTATTTTGATTCTGTTATTGTGTCTGCTAGTACTGAAGCTCAAAATTTAAATATGCAACTAGTTGAGACACAAAGAGAGTTAGAAATAAAACGAAACAGAGTAGACAAACTTGAACTGCAAATCAAAAATGTAAATTATGATAGGGACAATCTTGGAAATGAAGGTAGGTTGTTGCTAGCACAAAGAAATATATACTGTAACTCTGCTAAGTGTTTATATGCAAAATTAACAGCTTTACATCATTCATCTGACATTAGCAAAGAACAACATAGGAAACTTTTACCTTTTCTTGAATATGATCGTGAAAAAGTTGATGTTGTATCTTATGATTGCGAAAACAAAATTGCTCATTTTGATAAAATACCTGATGATAGATTCGCATATGGTATTGTCAAAATTGATTAATTTTTGAATGCTGATGAGTTGGTTAGTATTGTCAATGAAAGTTTGACAAAGAATGAACACGTGAAAATCTTAAAGAAAACCGAAACCTCAACTCTTGATTCTCAACTCAATTATGCTGATGTCGATGACAATTCAGATAATGTGAGTGAAATCAGTGAGATTAAAGAGGAAGAAGAGGTTGATTGTTCTCAATTGTCAATTATTAATATCACATCTAAGATCAAAGGTAAAGAAATTTTAGTTGATTCGATAGTCAAAGATGACATTGAAAAACCCTCTACTTCACAACATTATAATTTTGATAATGTGGAAATTGAAAGCTGGATGTCTGATGACACTAATGAAGAAAAAGAAGAAGTGAAAGATTCGCATGAAACAACTCAACAAGTTGTGGTGGATCAAGTGTTTGGAGATACAAAAGAACTCAACAAAATTCTTAGTGACAAAGGTGCACATCATTTGGAAACTAACACTGTGGTTTATCCAAATTTTATATGCACAGATAACACAATATTTCCAAATCAAGTTTTTGTCACAACTGGGAATGCTGAGAAAATTAACCCTGAATTCAACAAAATGGTTGAAAATGATAATCAAAGTCCAACTACTGAAGGTTTCTTCGCAAATCAAAATACAGTAGAAAACAATTTGACTCAAAATTCTTATGTTTTTCAAAATCAAAAATCATCACAAAAATGGGTGGTTAAAGGGCAAAAAGCAAACAAAGTTTTTGAGAATGTTGCAAAACCAAAGATTGAAGTGAAATTAAATTCTCATGAATTTAAATTGATGGTTGGAAATTATTCAACAGAAAGTAATTTTTCAAAAAGAAAAGCAAGAGAAGCAACATTTTGGCAAGTTGTGTCGAATGACAAATCAAAAGTTGAAAAAGAACAGATTTCAACAGCAAAATCATCAAAATTTCAAAGAATGAATAAACAAAAGGATACAAGCTTTCACAAACCAATATATTCTGTTGACAAAATTCCAAAGAAAAATAATGATAAATTTGTTTGCAAATATGACAACAATCGAAAATTTGAGACTTCACAAAAATTTGTGAATAATCAAAAGTTTCATAATGTTTGTAAATTCACGAATAATTTGTCATCTTTGAATGACACAACTCAAACAAAAATGAAGTTTTCACCTAAACAACCAAATTTTCCAAATCCTTCAGTCTCAAAACCGACCAAATTTTCGTATACAAAAGGAAAATCTGATGTATGTATGATCAATCGTTGGCTTGAAGGGAAAGGAAGACAATATCAAAATGGGAAGTTTTCAGAGCAACAAATAAAGAATGCATTTGACAAGTTCGCAAATAACTCTTCCACTGGTAGTTCATCATCTTATAATTCGGAAGTTCTGGTACAAAAATGGAAACCAATTATCAAAGTTGCAAATGTTGTGAAAGATGAGATAAAACTCAATGAAAATCCAAAACTGTTGACCACCAATATTTCAATATCTCGATTTGATGATGTTGATATATTTGATAGTGTTACAAACAAAGTGAAAACATGGTTTTTAAATTCAAAGCATTTGTTCAAAAATACTAATGGAGGACCCAATAAGTCTTGGGTTCATAAATTTCTTCAATAAATGCAGGTGATGTGTGACAAGCAATATGATGCGAAATGGTATATTGATAGTGGTTGCTCTCGTCACATGACTGGAAGAAAGGAAAACTTGCAAGATTATCAAAGGTTGGGAAATGCAGGAGTAGTAAAATTTGGAAATAATCACAAATGTCAAGTGAAAGGCTATGGGAAAGTCACAAATAGACAATTCACTATTAACAGGGTTGCTTATGTTGAAGGTCTTCAACATAACTTGATTAGTGTTTCGCAACTTGTTGTGGGTATTGGAAATCAAGTTATGTTTAATGAAGAAGGAAGTATCATTTCAAATGCGAAAACAAATGAAGTACTTCTCAAATCCAAAAGATATGGTGATATGTTTACACTGGACATCAAACCAATCGTGGGCAAACCTGTTGTGTGTTTACTATCAAAGGCATCTAATGATGTCAGCTGGCTTTGGCATAGAAGATTGTCATATTGGAATTTTCGAAATATTAAGAAACTTGTCACTAAAGATTTAGTTCGAGGTTTACCTATACTAAAATTTAATAATGATACTCTGTGTGCAGCTTGCGAACAAGGAAAACAACATAGAAAAGGTCATCCGATTGTGGTAGATTCAAAAATCGTAGAACCATTGGAACTTCTTCACATTGACTTATCTGGACCGTCGACTGTTGCTACAATCAATAAAAAGCGGTACATTTTAGTTATTGTTGATGATTTTTCTCGATTCACATGGGTATTTTTTCTCAAGTTAAAATCTGAAGTTGCTCAGACGATGATTGATTTTATCAAAACGATTGAGATTAGCCTTAAAAAGAGTGTTCGCAGAGTTAAAAGTGATAATGGTTCTGAGTTTAAAAATCAAACACTGGACTCTTTTCTCGCAGACAAAGCCATTTCGCATAATTTCTCTTCACCCTATACTCCACAACATAATGGTGTTGTTGAAAGAAGAAATAGATCTTTATGCGAAGCAGCCAGAACCATGTTGACATATGCGAACTTACCTCAATATCTTTGGGCTGAAGCAGTATCAACTGCTTGTTTTACTCAGAATCGGTCATTCATTCATCGCAGATTCAATGTCACTCCATATGAAATACTCAACAATCGAAAACCTAATGTCAGATTTTTCCATGTTTTTGGTTGCAGGTGTTTTATAATGAATCTAAAAGATAATCTGACCAAGTTCCAAACTAAAGCTGATGAAGGCATATTTTTAGGATATTCGCAAAATTCAGTTGCGTATAGGGTGTTAAACAAGCGAACAAGAAAAGTTGAAGAAACTTTCAACTTAACTTTTGATGATTACTATCTTAAACAAACGGATAGTAAATTTGAAAATAAATCAATTCTTGTTAATTCAGATACTAAGATTGATAATTCAAAAATAAATGATTTTGATTATGACTCAATTTTTTGAACTCCTGACAGGGCAATAGATGCGCAAGTTAATGCTCCTGATAATCAAACATCCGAATCCTCAAAACATACTAATGATTCAACAATCACTTCAAGCTCAATATCTTGCGAAAGTGTGCCTAATGTTCATATGGAGGGGGAGCATATGATTAACAAAGTACACAGACAGCAAACTTTCGAAGGGGAGAATGAAAATACGAATCATCATGTTGAGGGGGAGCATTCACAATCTGAACAAAATCATCAAGTTGAGGGGGAGAATTCACAAATTCAACAGGATCATCATTTTGAGGGGGAGCATCAAGATGAACATTATGTTGAGGGGGAGCATGATGAAACAGTGACAATTAATCTTGATGAAAATGATGAGTTTCATGAATTAAATGATAATTTTTCTGTTGCAGGATTTGAAAATGAAGATATGTATGAAGATGCACCATTGGAATTTAATCCTGATTTTCCACCACTTGAGAAATGGACAAGAAATCATCCCAAAGAACAAGTAATGGGGAATCCACAAGATGGTGTGTTGACAAGAGCTCAAATTCGTGCAAAAAATGAGGTACTGAATGCGAACCAAGAATTTTGTATGTTTAATTTCTTTATTTCGAAAATAGAGCCAAAGACAGTAAAGGATGCTATGGAACACTCAGATTTGGTTGTTGCTATGCAATCTGAACTGGCTGAATTTGAACGAAACAAGGTTTGGAGATTAATTTCTAAACCTTCTGATGTTTCAATTGTCAGATTAAAATGGATTTTCAAAAATAAAACCGACAAAGATGGCAATATTATCGAAATAAAGCTAGACTAGTTGTTAAAGGATATTCGCAACAAGAAGGAATAGACTATGAAGAAACATTTGCTCCGGTTGCAAGACTCGAAGTAGTCCGCATATTTTTAGCTTATGCAGCTCACAAAGACTTTGATGTTTTTCAAATGGATGTTAAATGCGCATTCTTAAGTGGAGAACTTGAGGAAACAGTTTATGTTGAACAACCACTGGGATTTATAAATGAAGAACATCCTTATCATGTCTACATTCTAGACAAAGCATTTATGGGTTAAAACAAGCACCAAGAGCCTGGTATGCAACACTTACAAATTTCTTGAAACAATCTAAATTTAAACAAGGATCAGTTGACCCCACATTATTTCACAAGAAAGTTAGGAATCATCTCATGCTTGTTCAAATTTATGTTGATGATATTATTTTTGGCTCAACTGACCCAACATTGTCAATTGAATTTGAAAATCTAATGAAGAGTCAATTTGAAATGAGTACGATGGGAAAAATTAATAATTTTCTTGGATTGAATATATAAGACAGAACAGGGATGGAATTTTAATCAATCAGGAAAAATACACAAAGATCTTGCTTGAAAAGTTTGGAATGACCAACAGCATGAAGCTGAGAGTACCAATGGGAGTGGGAACAAGACTAACTCCTTCGTTAGAGGCTCCTGCTGTTGACTTAACACTTTATCGAAGCATGATAGGGTCTTTATTGTACTTAACTGCAAGTAGACCTAATATTATGTTTTTGGTATGTAATTGTGCTAGATATCAAGCTAATCCCAGAGAACCTCACCTGACTGCAGTGAAAAATATTTTTCGCTATCTTAAGGGGACAGTTTCGTTAGGACTTTGGTATCCTTCGAAATCGGGATTCTTCATTCAAGCTTTTTCAGACTCTAATTTAGGAGGATGTACTTTGGATAGGAAAAGTACAAGTGGTGTTTGTCAACTATTGGATGGGAAGTTGGTAAGTTGGCAATCAAAGAAGCAAACTTGTGTTGCTATATCAACTGCTGAGGCTGAATATATTTTAGCTGCTGCTTGCACTTTGCAAATTATCTGGATTCAGAGTCAACTTCATGACTATGCGATAAACATGAAAAAGATTCCCTTGTATTGTGATTCACAAAGTGCAATTCGCATTTGTTATAATCCAGTACAACATTCAAAGACAAAACACATTGCTCTTCGATATCATTTTATCAAAGACCATGTTGAAGATGGGAATATTGAAATTCATTTTGTTAAAACCACTGAACAACTTGCTGATATTTTTACTAAACCTCTTGATGAAATATCATTTGTAAGAATTTTAGCAGGTTTGGGGATGATTGATGCGAATTCAGTTTCAAAATATCAAGAATGAAAGGTCCATTCAGTAGTTATGAGTCAGAATCGTTCAGAAGTTACTGTTCATTCAGAGGCTTCGCATGACTTCGCATCCACATTACTTCGCATTTGCACTCATAATAACTAAGGTAAGTTTAACGTTCATTTTGTGTTTTTAAATAAAAAAAATTCAAAAATATTTTTTTGATTCATTTTCATTTTCGAAAAATTAAAAATCCAAAAAGATTTTCTTTTGTTTTGTTCTTATTTTTGAAAAATTCAAAAATCACAAAAATATTTTTTTGTTAACCTTGTTCTTTAAGTATTGTGTGTTTTTAGTTTAGTCCAATGCTTAATGCGAAGAGGTCATTCTTATATGTTTCTATGGGAAGGTATCAATTCTTTCAAATTTGTACTAGTTAGGATGTCCGTAGAAGCATGTTGCAACATGTTGACTCAAGCCTCATATGACTCTATGTGTGAGAAAAGAAAGCCTTAATGAAATTATCACATTAAAATTTCTTCCCAATAAGGCTTGTATTTGCATAAGTCAAAAGAGCTACCTTACTCTTCTCATATGAGTTAAGAGTTTTCTGTTTGGTCCACAAATAACAGAGGTACATTTGATCTTCTAACAAATCTATTTCATCTCAAAATTCTTCACACAAATCACACTCAAAGACGTATGTCCGAGAGGTCTCTGATCAAACCCATCGAGACCTAGATATACAAATATTATGTGTTAATGATCTGGCATCATGAGTTCATGATGAAGGTGAAACCCAAACATCTTTCCACTTAAAGAATTGACGGGCAACATTGTTCCAGATATTAACGAAACTTTTGTTTCAGTACCAAAATTTCGAAACTCCACATCATATTCAATTCGCATGCATAGTCTTGATCAAACATTCGCAACCCACGATGTTTGTTACCCAACAAGATCCAGTACAACAATTTTTATGAATATGATTTCTGTGCGTGTTTCATTCGCAAATCCTAGTCATGATAAATATTTTCAAAAGCCAACTTGTCACTGATTACACTGGTCATACAAGTAATTTCAGTTACAATTTGTCACCTTATGTTAAGGTTGATATGTAATGAAATTTGAAACCAACCCAAAAATATCTTTCAAAAGTAGCCCTTTGATACTTATCAAAAAGTATTCGATTGTAATTCACAGGAACATACACAAGCTGTTGATCATCTCTCTTGATGATTAACGAAGCAACCTTTGCCTGGGGTTTAACTGCCTTCGTGTCAAAATTTAATTTTTGACATCACAGAATTCAAATTTTTTTTTGTTATTTCTTATCTTATTTTTTTGGAACACTGCACTCACGAAATCCTTAAGGTTCTGAGTAATACCAACTCAGGCTGATGATTTCGCAAATCTGGCATATGACTTCACTTTATATCCCAAGAGTGAAAGAGCCTTGCCTCCATGCGAAGGGTTCTAACGGTTCCAATTCTATAACGGGAAAATTGACAGTCTGTGTACTCAAAATGGTTGGTATTCTATCCGGTTTTCTAGGAGATGTGACAGCTACTTTTTGCCGCATGGCTACCTTTTGCTGTCATGGTCCGATTATCAAGGTGCCACATCGGATAACATTAAATACATCCCGCTTTAATTTCAAATCGATTTGGGTTACCTATAAAAGGGGGTTGAAGATCATTGTATACGGTTACGCGAACAAACTCTCACAATCCTAAATTGCTTCATCTTCTTCATATTCATCTTGTTCAAACCCAAAAAATGGCTGGAACTCAATCTAACACTGATGAAGTTCTCTCACAATCACTCATGAAGATTCAAAGCACCAACTATCAAGTCAATCCGAATGTCTCTTCTTACCCAGAAGGGCTGAACATGTTAATTGTTGCACTGAAAAGATCACCATTATCCACCACCATGTTCAGTTCTTTCTCAGTTCCGATGACATGGTTGTCATTGGCAGCATCATCGGCTTCCTACAACTATGCCACTAACGTGATTACATTCCACTTGATGAACAACAAAAGGGTTCGACTTACGAAGAAAATGTTCATTGAGTTCTTGAACATTCCGAACAACCCTCCATTTTTCAAACCCCTCAATTCCCAAATCATTTTTATGTTCAATGAGATGGGTCATCAGCCAGCACTTGAGAAGATTAGTGATTTTTGAAAATTTGGATTACCCTGTATGTGGAATTTTCTATTTGGATTTGTTCTCAGATGTTTGACAGGAAGAACAGTAGGTCTTGACAGGGGGCGTATGGAAGTTTATGCGATGGTGATGGGCTTATACTACGATATCAATGTGGATTACGGAACTCAATTGTGGAAGGAGTTTGTAAAAAGTTTGGAAAACATGAATTCTGAGAAAGGTATCTCATGTGCAAGGTATTGGAGCCTTATTCTTGAAAAGGCATATGAAAAAGAAGGAATTCAAGTCCCAGCGGGAGCTGATGTTGCAGAATTCTCGTTGTATCAATTTCCGAAGGAGGTGGACGATGATGAAAATATCTTTACACATGTTGCTCGCATTCCAGATGCGATGCTTCGCAAAGTATCATCCACTCACAAAGTGTTGCAAAGACACATGAAGACGATGGATCCAGCTGTGCAGACTGAGATCTTATTGGAAGTCACTGCCAAAACCTCAAAGAAGAAGAAGACCACTAAGAAGGATGAAAAAGTTCAATCTTCGAAACAAAGTCAAGAAGAAGAGGTTCAGATAGAGGAGACGTCTTCAAAATCGAACAAGGAAACTATGCCCTCAAAATCTGGGGTACTGAAGAAGATTCGCAAATCTTCTCCTATTCGCAAGACAGAAGTCAGCAGTAAGGGGATAACGTTTAGAAGTGTTCTAGCTCCCGTTTCTCCAGGGTCAAAAAGAAAAAGCGCTCAGGATGTTGCGAAACAGATGCAACAAACACTTCTGAAGAAGCGAAAGTTGATCATTCGCAACGAGTCTTCTGATGAAGAGATTGTACCAAAAACTCCACTTGTTTCTACATCGGTAACTGTTTCTCTTCCACTCGTTTCAATAACACCTACTTCGCAAATTTCTAGCACAATCCCCCTATCCATTCCACTTGAAATAATCTCTACCAAATCAGTTTCTGAGGAGGTACCTATTTTTGATACGGTTATCAATGTATCTGATACGGGGGCACCTATCACAAGTGTTGTGACCACTCTGCCCATTAGCCTACCTACTACATTACCTATTTCATCTGTGACATTCTCTACTTCATTACCACCGGTTTCACTTCCAACTTCTACACTTTCTACCTCATCTATTTTTGACCATCCTCTACAAAATCCATTCACAACCTTATTTCCATCACAATCAACTGAAACTCCTCAACCTTCGCAACCCATATCCGATGATGAAACCGAGGGAGGAGGTTTTGGAGGCATATTTGAGGATCTACATTTTGATTTAGAGGAGGACGAGATACCTGATCATATGCTTATGACAGGAAAGCAATTCAAAATCCTGAATCAAAAGTTGAATGCCATTATTCAGTCACAAGCTGATTCTGGTAGAACGTCATCTATATCAGGATTGGAGGTTGATGTTATGATCAAAGCTGCTGAAAAGAGAATACTTGATAAAGTTGATCAGTCACACAAGAACAATGAGGTTCGCATTAAAGCTCAAGGGAGTTCGTTCAATGGAGTTGTCAAGGAATTACAAACTGTTGCAAAAGAATGCCATGTTCTGTTTGTGCAGGATGTAAAGAAGGTTAGGGAGGATGTGAACTTCAAGTTTGAAGAATTAAAGACTGAACTTGCGAAGGAGCTTCGAGATATTACTTCTTAACATATTGAAGTACATAAGAGGGTTGATGTGGTTGCCACAGACATAAACAAAGTTATTGCTGCTCCTATCCTTGAAGCAAACTATAAAGAAAACAAGGAGAAGTTTGATCAGTTGATTCAGTTGGTGACTGAGTTGAAAACCTTGGTTTTGCAATCTTCATCTCAGTCCATTCTCACTCCTGAATTCTTGTCTCTCAAAGTCAATACTTTGGAACAAGCAATTCAGAAGGAACTTGCTCCTATTGCGAACTTTACCTCTTTACTACCGAAGAATGCCCCACCTGCTTTCACAAGGGTGCAAGGAGGAGAGAAAAACACAAGTAAAGAGGATGATGCAAAGACTGTGGGGAAAGTGATATCCACTCAGCTCAAAACTACTCTTCCAATATTCACAATGCCAATTTCCTCAACAATAATGACCACAAGACCAATAACCAAAGGAATATCTATTGGATCAAAAGAAGGAGAAAGTTCGAGTGCGAAACCTCCAACTGATGATGTGGGAAAAGGAAAAGGGATTGTGTATGAAAAGTCGAAGGAGGAGAAGAAAGCTGGAGCAGAGGCTGAAATAGAAAGGCTGAGGCAAGTTCAGAGCATAATGAGGCAAAGGGCAAGTGATCCTCCCACAATGAATAAAGGAGATCCTGCGAAGCTTTATTCTAATGAAACTATAGAGTCGAAAGTGGTGGGGAGAGAGATGTATGAATTTGAGAAAAAGCTAAAGAGGAGCTACGACATTGCGAATTTGGACAAATGCCAGTTGGATTTTCCGATTAATGAAATACTTTTCATAACGGCTCAGTACAAGATTAGTGAGAAGTTTGATAATGCTGATGACTACAGACACATGAAAATCAGATTTCATGCTGTATTGGGAAAGAATCCAGATGAAGTATGGTCCTTAACGAAGATTCAAAAGGTGTTGATGATTAAGAAGCATACGATGTTTGAAGACATGTTTTAGAATTTTCGCTATTTTGTCATTCGAGCTGATAACAAACAACATGACTTCACAATAGCTGACTTCCCTCTGATGAACTGCAATGATCTTATCCAAGTAGCTCTTATTTTGAAACATATGGAAGACCACAAGCTCAAAGGATCTGAAATTGAAGTGTATAGAATCGGTTTCGAACATGTCAAGACTTTCATTGATACCTTGACCCAGTCAGCATTATCTAAGTATGTTGTTGGTGAAATATGCCTGAAACCTTTTGGCATGGTATTTTCAGGGAAAGATATGAAAGGGAAGCCTAAGAAATTTTTGTTCAAGGTCTCAGAAATTGAAAGATATACTTCTTCGCAATATATGAATTTTATTGTTCGTATGAATAACTGCAAAGAAGAATAACGAAGGAGACAAGAGGGAGCTTAAGAAGGTGATTTCTTGGTATGGTGAAGTGTGAAAGACAATTCACTCAGCTGTTCAGAGGCTTATGGACTGAATAGATTCGACTGTTTACAAAGGGGGAGATTGTAGAGTCTATGTATTGTAAAAAGTCGAAGTGGTTGTTTCTTTTAGTTTCGCATATTAGTTATTTTACTAAGTCATAGTTTTATGCGAAGTGTAGTGTAATAGACTTAGTATATTTTTTGTACACTCAGGTTTCCTATAAATAGGTACTGAGGTTAGAAGTAGAAAGAACTTTTTCTTTTTGCTTAAATCATTGTAATCAGTCTTCATCAATATAAGATCTGATTAATATTTACTCGTTGTGTTCTTACTTTTCAATCATTCAATCATAATTGCTTTCATAATCTCGATAACAATTCTCTTCAGTCAATAGTTTGGTTATAAAACTCACACGAAAGTATAAAAACAAGATTGATTTACAAGACTCATAAATGCATTAAGTATTTACATTATTTTGAGCACAAAGTTTATCTTTATCATTTAAGTACGAAAGATACTAACGCACTCCAACTTTGGGAACTTTTCAAACTAAATGTGGAAAATATTGGATTTTTTGGAACCTACGTTCATCTACTTTCTTCCAAAATGACATACTTTTCAATACAAAAACACTTATGAACTCACCAACTTTATTGTTGACACTATTTCGAAACCACTTGTATTTCTCAGGGAATCGGTAATACAGGTAACTACTAGCTTTTGAAGAAGGAACGCTATGGCGTTTATTATCAAACATTTAAAACCATCTTATTGTAATATTCTTTTGGAAACATGTATAACGCAACAATGTACATTTTTATTATATATATGATGGTTGTGTTACTTTCTTTACGATATTCAATTGTTATGGTACTACGTGAAGTCACCCACCCCCGAATGTTTCCGCCATTCTGGTTTGAGGGTGTAAAAGATACCACCTGGAGTGTATACTTCCTTCACTTAGACTTTTCGAGGCATATTGTTCATTCAATGTCACCTGGCATCTATGTTTATTTACTTTATAGCCAGCAGTGTCACTGCTGAAGTAAAATATTATTTTTCCTTATTACATTAAAATGTGGCATTCACACATACTCATTAAGGTAAAAACTATATTTTGATAATGATAGTAACATTAGGGGAATATACTCTTTAAGCACAAAACTGTAGAGTCTTGGTGGAAGACTACTTATAATTGAAAATATAGGATTTTCTGGAAGGAATTCAAATACTTTATAAACACTTATCGCCATCATCTAATGAGATTATTTTGAGAAAAACATGTATTTATATCAATGTCATTTAAAATACTTATGAACTCACCAGCATTAAAATGCAGATACTCTCTTTCAAAATAACTTGTATTCTCAGGTCGTGAGTAGACAGGTACACTCCGGGAGCTTTGGTGAAGACAGCCTTGTACCAAGTTGCATCTTATGTTATTTTCTATATCTACTTTTGATATTGTTGCTATATGTAACCTATGTAAAATTATTACTATTAATACAATTGTTCTTGTACTATGATTACTATAATGCATGTGTTGTGATACTTGACATGACGTCCTCCACCCAAGAACGTTTCCGCCGTTCCAGATTTGGGGTGTGACAGATTGGTATCAGAGCATTGGTTATAGTGAACTCAGTATATAAAATCATAAAAGATATACAACTATAAATACAATGGGATAAAAACACTCTAACCAAGAGTTATACTTTAAAATATAACCGTATTTCAAAAAAGTATAAGAACATCCAAAATATATATACTAGAACAAGTATCACAAGAAGAACAAGAATAAAAGTCTTTGGATGTTGAGCATTACCATCAAACCTGGGTAGTTATGTAATCGTAGCTGGAATAAATATAGCCTGATCATCTATATTTATTTGAGATGCGACTAACGTGTGTTTGAGAGTGATGGTGGTGTTGCAATGAATCTAAAACTTACCATATATAGGAAGGCTAGAGCTGAACATAAAGTTTAAAATACTATAGGAGTATTTTATGATACTAAAAGACTGACAATAAACCCAAAAGCATGTCCAGAAATTCTAGAATCAAACATGTAATTAAAATACTATAGGAGCATTTTAGGAACCATAAATAAACTTGCGTGAAAACTAAAAAGACCCTTATTGATAGATCTATGATTATAAAGTATATGCTGTCAAAGTTATATATAGTGAATATCTCATAGGCTAAGAATGTGTGGTTTCGCTCTACTTCCTTTTCCTTGTTTGGATGTGGATATAGAGTAGTACCACATATTCGAAGGCCTATTAGATCTAAGTTATTTAGGATTTGTGTACATTATGTAATTGTAGGAGGACTCAATATGGATCACACATTAAAATGTTGTAATAATCTCTTAAGATTATTTAGACATTCCACTTCTCGCATAAACCCCTTTAGAAAACCTCATCCACTTCAGTAATTGACAAAGGAGTCGATAAAGACCCTGAAAGAGGTTCATTGAGAATATTTACAAGTAGGAAATAAATAAATTGTGATGAGACTATTGAAATCACCAGGTGCCTATACCTTTTAGGGACATCGGTGGGAAATTCGCCTGCACTTCCGAGATTCCAGTCATCTATTATGAAGTGATGACGATCAGAGTCAGAATCGGAAGTAAGGCGGAGCAGAGGTTCAATATGTCTACAGGAGGAGAGGACCTTATATAAGTACCCGAAGAATACCAACGTTCATTCCAGTCAAGAGTAAACGAAGAATAGAAGGAGCCAATGTATGAAACCCGAGAAGTGTTCTAGCCCTATAAAGTCACACTAATAACCCATAAATTAATACAACTTAGTGAGTTAGTGGTTACACTACTCACACTATGTGGTAGGCAAATCGTCTTTCCTATCGCGATTAATATAAATAGATCGGATCACAAAACCTCGATTGAGAGTGTTTAGCCATAAGTTTTCATGAGCCTTTTCTTCCGTGATCTTCGTTTCGAACTTCTCTCAAATCTTTTCAAAGCCAGAGAGTGAACCTCTCCAATATAAAGATAACTTAGTAGGAACGACACCCATTTTATGGCTTTCCGATACACTTACTCCTACACTTTTACCCATACTACATCATAGGGATGTAGGTCGACGCTCAGATAATAATAAATAAAGGCGCGGGAAAATTATGTCTATCATAATAAAAAAAGGATACGTCTAAGGTTAACCATCGTTTCTCATCAATTTGTGTTCCTTTTCGTGTACGAAAAACCATGCCTCCGAAGAAACGTAACCAACCCGATAGTAAGACACAGACTCTTTAGATCGATGAAGCTACATTTCAAGTTGCAGTTTCAGCAGCCGTAGCAGCTGTCATGGTTTACTTAAACGCTAACAATGCCAATGTTAGCAGGAGCCCTATTGGGAATCCCGATCATAGCAATAGACAGCAGAAACCAGCGCCGATGTGTAAACCACACAAGAACTCCAACCTAATCCACAGAAAAGAAAGTTTGAGAACGAGGAGGGAAGTACCTCGACTCAAGGACCTTCCGAAGGGAAACGAGATGAAGTGGTTAATGTCTCTGTCAACCCTTCTGCCTCGACACCTGGAAGAACATACCTAGGAAACCTCCCCCGCTGAAGCAAGTGAACTACCATCATCATGGTATCTGTCGAGAACTCTTTTGTGTTAGGTGCAACATGAAGGGGCATACCGCTCGCAACTGCAGAACTCCGGTTGAGTTCATTACATCAACCACCAAGGATGGGACCAGTCCAATATGCCACCTATGTGGTGAAATTGGGCACGTCAATAGGGACTGCCCAACCGAATGAAATGATAGAGACGCAAGAGGACTTTGACCCTAATGCACAGGGGAAACATCAAGGAACCCGGTGGAAATTTGGTACGCTTCTCAACCTTAATTAGCTAATTGAAAAGTTTAATTAATCGATTCCTATTGTAATTACTCCCTCGTTAATGTGAAAGTCACAGCACAGTAATAAAACTTAAAAACCCATCAGGTAAAGCTATGATGGCTTAGTGTATGCGTTAAGGCCATGTATAATTGGGATTGATAGACTGTGAGTGAGTGATGCTGCCTTATCTCCTGTTCCATGTTTGGTTGTGGATTTAGGGCGGAGTCGCTCAGTCAAAAGTCCATTTAATCTTAATTATACATGACTAGTGTATACTAAGTCATTATAGACAGGCCTTGTGAGAAATCTTTTCATGAAAAGTACATCTTTCCAAAGTATCAAGACCCTAGCGTTCAACATCAATCATGTCGTTCCAAGTACTCGCAGTGGTGATACCATGGATGAAACCTGAGACGCTAAGAACTTGTGTGCCCTTTTCAACACATGGTCCTATCGATCTTCATTCTATATCGTGTCGATGTTCGTTAATTTCGACACTACCGTGAGGCATGGTTCGACTTGATTCGACCATGCGAGAATTCATAGTGCTGTGTAAAAAGAACTTTCACCTTATCCTAAGCGTCAAATAAAATCATTTCGAATCTAATAGAGAACCTAATACGAACCCTCGGTCATCTCTCTCATCCAACCTTCAGAAGTACCCAGGAGAGGGGTACCATGTGCTGTTAACCACTCCATTAGACATTAAGACTTAAAGAGAAGGGCACTGCAGATATCCTGGAAGGCAATGACCGCCCGAGGCCTACCCAATACATCCTCCGGAAAGACCACTTACATCGCACGATCAAGTTCATGAATCAAGAGTAAGAACTCATGGGATTAACTTACTACTACTGAGTATATATATTAGACGGGTATATAATCTAGATCGAGGAAAGAGGTGGGGATACTTCCTAATCTATTGATTCTTGTGCTCCCAAGTGAATTCGGGTCCTTGACGGGCACTCCAGCGAACCTTCACTAACGGGTTGTGGCTTTGCTTCATTTACTTGACCCCTCGGTACATGGTCACGACGGTTGTTTCACGAAGGTGAGGTTCTTGTTGATCTCGTTCTCGTCGAGTGGGATTACAAGAATCATGACAGAAAGGTACATCTTCAAGTTCGAGACCTGAGGGTAAAATGTACGTTACTGAGTTCGTGGGGTAGGTTAAGTTGTGGATGTTTCTTTGCTCTTTCTTACTACGTGAGCAGATAAGTAGGTCATTTACAAGGACAATGACTAACTGATCCAAGTAAGGATGCCGTACCCTATTCATTAAGTTTTTGAATACTACAGGCATGTTGGTCTTATCCGAGTGGTATCACTACGGACTCATAGCTTCCGCATCTAGTTTGGAAGATTGTCCTCGGGACATCCTTCACTAACACCCGTAACCGGTGATATTCAGATCTCAGGTCTATTTTTGTAAGATAAATAGTTCCTATTCGAGGCAGCGGGTAATGATTTCTAATGGAAATCTTGTCAAGGTCTCTGAAGTCGATGGACTTACGAAACAATCTATCTATCTTCTTGAAGAATAAGACCGGAGCTCTCTAGGGTGAGGAGCTTGGTCTTCCAATTCTATTGCTAAGTAGTCGTTAAGTTGTCCGGACAGCTCTTATATCTCCGTAGGTGTTAGATTGTAGGGCGATCTGGTTACAGGAGTCGTATTGGGTTCTAAGTTTGCTTGCATGATGATGCGATTACTCTCAGTCTTGGGCAGTCTCCGTCCTGAAGTTCATATTAGAAGTCATACATGGTTCATCAATCACAGTCTTGTGTATATGAGTCGTATATAATTAAGTTCGAAAAGGTAGTCTAATAAATGATTCTTCTTTAAGCTCACATCCTAACGAGGAAAAGAAGTTAAAGTTGAATCATCAATTCTAAACCTGTAGAACCTTGATTATATACCACCCCTGCGTATACATTCTTCAGCGATAGATCAACTGTTAGGGTCCTTGGTTTGAACTTGACGTACTATACGAGTGGTACTCTGGGGAGGTTTGTCGAGGTTTCTTCGAAAAGGATAAGAAACATGAGGTACTCTATGCATAAGTACTTCGGAGTTCTGAAATGACGGCTTCGCTAGAAAGATGATTTCAGAGAAAGAGATTTACGCACGAAACTGATAGTGTGAGGATCGAATTGACTCGAGTTGTATGATAATATCGGAATCACTTGGAAAATAAAGGCACTAGATTTGATCATAAAGGCGTTACAGACAAAACCCAGCAGTGCAACTGTTGGATTAATGTCTAAGTCCATAACTATATTTGGTAAGACTTGACCCGACCCGGCATGGTCCATTTGGGTTGCATACCATCATGCACTTGAATGAGAGAAATAAGACACTTATGGTTATTAATATATTATAAGTTCTAGTATATTAATAATAAGAATAATAAGATTATTTAATTAGTATTGATCAAGAATTAATCTAGGATTAATTAAGTGATCAAAAGAAGACTAATTAAATATATGGGTTGATTGTGTAAATCATCCATACTTGTATAGTGGGCTAATGCTCCATGGATAATCAAGTTGGGCTAAAACCCATAGGATGGTCCATGGATGCTCCATGGTGTATTTGTACCCATGGATCCAAGGAAATGGAAAGCCATGACAATTAAGAGTTTACCCTAATTGTGTAACTATATAAGCATCTTATTATTGAGGAAAAATCGGCCACTAGAGATAGTGAAGAAAGGGCTAGCCGATTTTGATGAGTGTAGAATTCTCTCAAGTCATTCCAAGTGTTTTGATGATTGTGATTCCATTTGAGGTGTCACACTTGGGGCACTAAGCACTCAAGCTTCATGAAGACTTTCTACATCAAGAGGTATGTATTCTATCTTGTTACATTATTGTTTTGTATGCTAGATTAGGATAATACCTTGGAAGTTCTTATTTGCATGTATAATAGAGAAAACATAGATCCAAGGTATTTAGGGTTGCATGTACACTTAGGAAGTGTTAGAATGCTCAAAACCCAACAGTGGTATCAGAGCCACGGGTTGTTTTCTGTTATATTGATGCAAATATTTTATTTTCAAAGTTGAAAAAAAAAAGGAAAAAAAAAACATGAAGTTCGTCAAATTTTAAGATAATTACTTGTTCTTGTGAAAAACTAATTATTTGTAAATTTTGAATAATTTGCTTTATGAGTTGAATTAGGTCAAATTTAATAAAAGATAAAATAATATGATTATTTTATTAGTTTTAAAAGTTTGATCTAAAGAGTTTTATTTTTGAAACCTCCATAAGTTATGGATATGAAAAGGTTTTTAAAAAATTGATTCAAAGTTTTATGGAGTTACAAAAAATTTGGTGTTAATGTTTTAAAGGATTCCATAACTTAAGAATAAGTTATGGATCACCAAAAGTTTTTTTGTGTTACCTTATTTTATGAGTGAATTTAGATTAATGAATAAAATTATGTGATAGTTGGTTTTAATCCAAATTAATCTAAGAATTGATTCTAAAATGTGTTTTTGTAACTTGTCCTCAAGTTATATGAAAAGTCACATTTAAGAATCATAAAACTCATAAAAATTGGCAAAGGTTACAAAAATGAAGAGTCTAGTTCTAATTAAATGGTTTTATGACTCCATAACTTGTCCTCAAGTTATGGAGGACCAAGAGTCTCTTCATTTAATAAAATAAAATAAAATAAAAAAAAAGGTGTAACCTTAATTAATTCCATAAGTTATAAAATAAAGAAAAGTTAATTCTTTTATTAGTTTAAAGTCTTCCATAACTTGTCCTCAAGTTATGGAACTTGAAGAGTTTTTGGATTAAAACTACTTTAAACACATAAGTTATGGAATTAATTAGTTTTGAATAGTTTCAAAACTTGCCCTCAAGTTTTGGAATTTGTAAAGTTTTCTCTAATGAATACTTTAATTCCAAGTTAGCCCTTAGAATTTTAAAAGTTAAAATTCAACCCTTATACTTTATAATATTATAAGTTAATAATATATATATGTATAAGAGTAAAGTCAGTCTTACCGCTAGTACGCCTCATTCACGAAGCCGGTCTATAAGGTGGGTATAAGGTTGTTGCCTATAAAATGGCAACTTAATGGGTGTCCACTCTCACCCACCGCTTGCTTGACTGGTGGAGGGTCGTTAGCCGAACGGGTTTGACAGGACTAGAATTCTCCCTTCATTAAAAGTATTAATGATAATACTAAGTAACTAAACTCTTAATAATACCCAATCTTAGTTACTTAGGAAAAATGTGAATAAGGTGCTAATCCATGAAATTACACTTTACACTTTGTCTAAGTCGTTAGTGGAGCGTGTGTGGTTAACCGGCACACTAACTTGGACTTAACAAGGTAGGTAAAGGGTGACTTAATATTTATCATAGTATCGATGGAGCGTGTGTGGTTAACCGGCACATCGATTGAGGGGTAATTTATTAAGGGTACCAAGTGATTTGCATGGTTACTTCACACCTTGTTTTGTGATCCTCGGCATCCCAGTCACAAAACCTGAAGGGCACACTCGAGATTGAAACATGCCTTTGAAAAGTTCAATGAATCTCAAAGATCTAGGAGTTTCAAAACCAATTAAAACCTAATAATACATTTCGTTTATCTTGGTGGAAATTGGTGAATCGTCATTCACCTACCTTCAAATATTTTATAGCTTGGATTACGGCATACCTCGTCTAAGTTATAAAATAGTTTGTTGGGTCCTAGCCTTAATATTTCATATTGGGTGTCATATTAAGGACTTTAAATCAACTATCTTGAATATCTCCCAAAAGATGTCTGGTTTAGACACCTATGATCTTCCCAAATCTCTTGAAACAAGGTTTCCTAATGAAGATGATGTCCCATGGATATCATACTTCTTCACCTCTTCAAATTATTCTCCCTAACCCACAAGTTCTTGAAAAGTTTAAGGTCACTCAGGCCCTATTGGCAAGGCAAGGTCTAGGTGTGGTCACATCTTGGAGATGTAGTCACATATTGACAAGCCGGGAGAGTTGGGTGTCAAAGTCTTGAGAAAGTTGGTGGTTCAACTACTTTCTAAGTCACATAGTGAGTTCTTTTGGAACACCTATGAAAAAGACTATGACAAGACCCTTAATGATCTTATCTATTTGTTAAGATCAACTTCCTAAAACTTTATGGACATTGACAATGATGACATTGGATATCCAGTAAAGCATTCTCTTCCCAATGGAAAGGGATCGGCCATAGTCAACTCGGTTGACCAAATGGTAAAGAGAAAAGCTAAGTCTGTGATAGTCTCGTGTACCATTATCAAAGGGTCCATATGTTTATATTACCAAGGGAAGGGGCATTGGTTGCGAAGCTGCCAAATTTACCTAAGGATGTTAAAGTCAATAAGTTTGACTTTACTTCAGGTAAAGTCCACTATCTAACTCTGATAAGTTTCTATTATGAGATTCTTGATACATGATGTGACTAGGTCACATGGTGATGTTTTAAGAATCAAAGAAAAGTGAAGAAACTTAAAGAAAGAATATGCTGAATCTGATGGCGTAGATGGATTTCTATCGCATAGTTTGAAGGTCGGATTCTTGAGCTACTTCTTAGGAGTTATGAGATATTGCTTAGGAATAGGTAACAACAAGTTTTCATATGGATTGTAAGGATAAGTTTTCCGCAAAGTTTAAAATAAAAGAAATTTTTTTTGATTTTATTTATTTTAAAATATCCTTACAATGGCTTTTGAGGAAAAATTGTTGCTTATATGATTCCATTAAAAGCAAGAGTGGAAATATGAAATTGATTCTTTCATTTGTGGTAATGTCTAGATTTACCAAATAAGGAAAGATTCTCATCACCCAAGTTTCAATTGGACCGGAACTTGGAATCATGCAAGTTGTATAGCATGATGAATGAGAACTTTCAAGTTTTGGAAAATTAAGACTAATTACTCGGCCACATGGATGTGTGAGTCAAGTAAAGGACTAAGGGATCGAGTACACATTCTTGTGCACTGATTAAGTCCACCACTAAAGATCGATAAGAAGAATCAAATAAGGCAGAAGGATAAAAGTTTCTCAAATCTGAAAAGATGGGAGAGTACTTTAGTATCAGTTTTGTGATCGTCTTAATGATTAAGAAACCATATCAAAATTAGTTCTCTAAGGAAATCTTAGTGCATTCTTATGACTAAGAAGAGGAACTTGAATTGTTGAAATGGTTAAATCAAGAAGATGAGTCATACTTCGTTCCAATACAAGTCTTAGAGTCATACTCCAAGATTGTCATTTGAGTGACATGTCTTAAAGAAGGTTTAAAACACTTGTCAAATGTAAGAGTAAAAGTTTTCTACTCTTGTACATTTGAAATTGGTAAGTTGTGATGTTTTGGATAAAACAAAGACCAACTTAGGCCAATTGTGTGAAGTGTTTGTCTTGATTAGAATCCTCACTATCTCTTGGATATTTGACAAGGGAGTCTTATATGTCAAGAGGACAGTGGGAGTCTTAAAGGTTTTGAAAGTCTCAAGAAATAATCAAGAATAAAACCTAAAGTTCTTCGCTAGCACACGACTTGAGGTTTATAACCTATCGTGTTGACATATCTGTGCCCATTCCAGTTAAAGTTGGCTTTGCATATGAGTTCTTAGAGTTCTCAATTTGTTGCACAACAACTTGGAAGCAATGGCAGGCCCTTGAGCTGCCAGGTGGCAAGAAGTTAAGATTGAGTTCAATCCATATGGTTTTGGATTTGTCATTATCTTTGTCTTGTGAGTATGGTTTGACAAATTCATATGGGTAGGAACTCATACACCATATAAATCTAAGTGTCATAAGGTTTCTCTCCGATTCATGAAAATGATGGTGAGGAAACACTTTCACTAAGTAGATTTTATCTAGATAGCAATTGTGATATTTGCATTCTCAAAGTCGTTAGTGGAGCGCGTGTGGTTAACCGGCACACTAATTTGGACTTGTGAGAAGTGGCAAAAAGGTCTAAACATTATGATTACGGCATCCCTCTTCATAATTGTTTAGATACACAAGTGTGCTATCTAAGGGAAGGTGTATGATTTTGATAAAGTCTTATCAAAACAATCTAGTATCAGAAATCTGAACTTTGGTAAGAAAGTCAGCTGATTTCTGAGTACATGTCAAAGCTAGTGGGAGCATAAGTGTTATGCTATTAATCATCATGTTAGTGGGAGCATGATAATTATGATAAGTATTGCAAGTTAGCAATGTTAATTATAGAAAACAAAAGTTTCAATTGGGAAAGAGTTGTTTTGCTATAATTAAGGGAGAGGAAATTATACTTCATATCAAATCTATAAGGTTTAGATTTGAGGTTTTAATCATTTAGTCAAGGAAATATATGAATTTCATGTTGGAATGGCTCAACATAAGGAAATTCTGTATATGGGTCCATTATTTGCGTTCTAAAATTCGATTATGATTACGGCATCCCTTTTCATAATCTGAATTATGAGAACTTGGCAAATTGAAATGGAAATGTTATAGCAAAAGACTGGTTTAGTCTTTATGTGAGACATCATGAATCGTGTCCCATATGCTTCGGATATAGGATCGATTACATGTGCTATAATCATCCGTTCTAAAATTTTCCAAATGCCTGGGGCATTAAGAAGGGAAAAGGTTTAGAACTGGATATGACTAAAAGGATTAAACAATTGTCGAGGACAATCTAAGGTTTACCAAAGATTGGTTGCTCAAGGACAGTTGGAAGTATAGTGATAATTCTGGAAGGACCATATTGACATAATCTGTAAGGAGGCAACTCTTGTTCAGAAGTGATAGTCAAAATGGAATCTGGAAATGTTTCAAAGTTAGAATTTTCAATCTGTTTAAGATTAGGAAACTTAATGCAAGAAGGATGTTTCCAAGGAGCTGATCTCCTTTGGAATACTCTGTAATGATTGTTGTCAAGTCTTTCTGACTTTGTGCATAATCGTTACAAGAGGATCAATGCATATAAGTTTAGAATCTAACAGATTTCTGTAAATGGCATGAATTTGGAATTCTCGCATTTGCAGTAAGGATTTGGGAGTGTGAAAAGAGAATCATTGAAGTTATGTTCAATTGATCTAGTTCACAAAGTAAAGATCATAGACAAACATAGTATGCATACTTGGTGTGTGGCATGACTAGTGTTTAAGAAAACATAGTGTACATGCTTGGAGCATGGGACAACTATTGTTTTAAATTCAAGAATAAGGTTGATAGCTGAAACAGTGTACAATGAATAATGTGTAATCATATGGTGATAAATAAAAGGTGTTTTATTTATGTTCAAAGGGTTGATACCATATTGGATTCAATTATTATTGTGTTTCACTTTGCATGTTTTGACTTCCCGAATAAACTGGGTTATTCTTCCGGAATGACTAAGTTATTCAAACCATCCACAGTCGGTCATATTTTGGAAGTAGATATGAATTAAGACTGTCATGATGGGTTGTAGAGGTCTAAGGTGTTGGACAAGGCTACAACAATCATGAGTGCTCATAAGTTCTGAGTATTGGATTCAACCCGCGCTCATTAGAATCACTTCATGGATTTTATCACGAGTGATCATGAGACGATAATATCTTATATTCTTCAAACCTAGAGATATGAGTTGTTACTATGAGTTGATAGTACATTGATTGCACGAAACCGCATTTGGTAACTCTGTGCTATAAAACGTGCCTTTGTGTATGATTCAACAAGTAGTAGAACAAGCCATATGAGTCGAAGTTTATCCGTTCCTTTTACCTTCGGGATAAAAGCGATATCTGTGGGCCCCTCGATGATTTGATGATGACAAATGGAAGTGCTCGGCCGGGCCAGGACTGATTTGATTTGTTCAATTAGTCAGTTGTCATAAATCGGAAATCGGGAAACAACAAATGGACAGAGAGAATGATTATAATCCATGTCTCAGTCCATATGATATCTAGAATGGAGGAATATATGATCCCTTATCTAATGGACAAGTCATTGACAAAGGTCAGAGTTCATCGACAAGGTCAGAGTTCGACAGAAGCTTTTGAGAGCTACGATTGCCGGTTGGTTCCTGAAGTCATACGCAATAATAGTTTTAGACTTATCCAAGTGGGAGACTGTTGGATTAATGTCTAAGTCCATAACTATATTTGGTAAGACTTGACCCGACCCGGCATGGTCCATTTGGGTTGCATACCATCATGCACTTGAATGAGAGAAATAAGACACTTATGGTTATTAATATATTATAAGTTCTAGTATATTAATAATAAGAATAATAAGATTATTTAATTAGTATTGATCAAGAATTAATCTAGGATTAATTAAGTGATCAAAAGAAGACTAATTAAATATATGGGTTGATTGTGTAAATCATCCATACTTGTATAGTGGGCTAATGCTCCATGGATAATCAAGTTGGGCTAAAACCCATAGGATGGTCCATGGATGCTCCATGGTGTATTTGTACCCATGGATCCAAGGAAATGGAAAGCCATGACAATTAAGAGTTTACCCTAATTGTGTAACTATATAAGCATCTTATTATTGAGGAAAAATCGGCCACTAGAGATAGTGAAGAAAGGGCTAGCCGATTTTGATGAGTGTAGAATTCTCTCAAGTCATTCCAAGTGTTTTGATGATTGTGATTCCATTTGAGGTGTCACACTTGGGGCACTAAGCACTCAAGCTTCATGAAGACTTTCTACATCAAGAGGTATGTATTCTATCTTGTTACATTATTGTTTTGTATGCTAGATTAGGATAATACCTTGGAAGTTCTTATTTGCATGTATAATAGAGAAAACATAGATCCAAGGTATTTAGGGTTGCATGTACACTTAGGAAGTGTTAGAATGCTCAAAACCCAACAGCAACTTTTAACAGAGTTACAGTACTTTAGAGTAACTACAGGAATACTGCTGCAAACAAGGTATACTAAAACAGGCAAGTATACGCAGCACGAGGGTCCCTTAACTGACAGGATCTCGCAAAAGATAAGACTAGAGTTGCACTAGTTTTAAACATTTTAAGAGCCTGTTACAAAGAACGCCTTAAATACTTTAATGTGGTTCCAGGGTAGTTTCTCCTACGGCAGTGATCCTTAGTATCCTCCCATCTGCGCCGGTGTTCTTTGTTATTGGGAAATCCTTTTTGAGGTGTCCTATCTCGCCGCATTAGTGACATATCTGGCTTGTACTAGCATTGGTGGTGGAAGTGAGGTGTCGAGTCAGAGTTATGTGGACACAGGTGTTTTCCTTGTTCATCCACTTTGAAAATTTCCTTTTATAGGGTCCGGTTTTACCACCGCCATCGTGTGCAGGACTGGTCCCGATGTCAGGGACTTGAGAAATGGATCGTGCCAGTACTGAAATGGCATGAGTTGCCACTTGTTGATGTTGCATGGCAAGTCTTTGGGATCGATTGCGCTCCTTTCGGGCTTGGCGATTTCGTTTCTTCTTCTTTGTTTTACGGCTTTGCAAGTCCGTGACCGTTGTCATTTGTTGGCTTCCTGGATCGGTTTAACAATCGGAATTGTCAACTCCTTTGCCAGTATTGTTTGCGTTGTCAGAGTTGAGGTGTGCAAAGAAAGCTGTCATGAAAACTGTTACCATGGCTTGGAATGTAGCGACATCGATAGGAATGATAAGGGTTTCGTTGTTCGCTTGGCTATTTCTGGATGACGACATGATTCTGCTATACAAAAAGAGAATGAATTCGTGAGCGTTTATGTTTGAACCTAGATGTATTTCGATCGTCCATGTAAAGAGTAGAAGTATGTTCTCGATGGTTCGACCTACATCCCTATGATGCAGTCCCAATAAAGAGTAGAAGTACGTCCACATAATGGTCTCGAGACGTTTGACGTCCAAATTGGGGTATTATTGGTTGATGAATAACATGATCTAACCTTTGAAAGAGAAATGGGAATGATCCCTGAGCTAAATTGCCCTAGTCTAATAACTTGACTAGAGTGGGTTTCAGATAGATTCCAACGATAGTATGATGAAAGTATTTGAACAAAGCATGACACAGAAACCAGCCGACTGTCAAAATCATTGATATTCATGATGTAATAAGTTCGGGAAAAATGGCCTAGAAGTAGGCCTTACATCAACCAAGATGGAAAAATTTTGACAGGACCAGGACCTAATCAAGACCTAACAGGTCTAAGATTCACAAAGATAGGAAATTAGACCAGAGTTTTTACATGAACTAGGTTTTATAAAGAGAAGTCGATGAGATTCTATCGGCGATGAGAACTACTAGAGTGAGTTCTTGATTCTGACAGAAGGCATTCTATGTCCCTCACATGCCTATCAGATCTTACTTGCTGAGCTCGAAGTTGCCTGACTTCAGCTTGGGTTCCAGCAAGTTATCTTTGCAGAGCTGCATTGTGGACCAGAGTTCTTTCAAGAGCAGACTCTATTTGGCGAATGCGGATTGTGTTAATGCCAGAGTTGGCGTCAATTTCCACGAATCGTTCGATAGCTGCTCGACCTTGTTCTGTGTTCCAGGAAATCCTACGAACCATGATGGGTAGGACCCTGTCAGCTGAACCTCCCTCAGTGAGGATGTAGAAGCTTTCGTCTCCATTAAACAACATAGGTTGATCTTGCTCTACGCTCCATGTCTCCAAACATTCTACCCAAGGGGGTGTCTGGCCATGAAAAGCCAGAAGAGGGTTAGGATTTGGAATGGGAGCTACCGGGGGTAGGTTCTCAACTTCGGGCTTGAAATTAGCACCGTCCGAAAGGCCTTCAACATGGTGATCATTCAAAGGGATTGGATGATCATCCTCTGGTTCTTCTCCAAACCATCCAGCATTGCCTTCATTCGGAAGGTACAGGTTGCCATGGGAATGGAGTCAAGCCATGTTATCTATGCGAGAATTGGGGTAAGGAAATAATTATTAGTCGAACTAACTAGATAATTATTAGATAATCTTCTTTAGTTACCTCACTACTTCTAAAGTGCATACTAGTTATATGTAATCAAAACAGGATAGGCCTTCGAATAAGTGACCTTAACTCCAAATTCCCAAGGAACTAGGGTAAAGCAAAAACTCACAGATTCTAAGTCTATGCCATCCTAGTTACATCTAACCTTAGTTTATCCACTTAGCAACTATTGACCTAGTAATGAAGATCTTTTTAGTTCTCAAGTAAGTAATTATAGTAACACAAAATACTCCTATAATATCTTAGACTTATGTTATATTCTAGAGTTCTCATTGTGGTAGTGTTGGTGAGTTTTTAGACTTGTTGCCACATCACAACCATTCTTGGGCATGTGCTAATCACTCCTCGGATCAGAATATTTGATCAGGCTACGACACTCCTAGGACTGACCATACATCCCTGAGCTTAGTTGTCATATTTAACGATCGTAATACTTTTGTTCTTGTCATTTTGACACTGATTTTAGTATGACTGTAGGTATGTATACTTAGTTAAATAATTTATTATTTAAAAGTATAAACTCTTGGTCAGAGTATTTTAATCCCATTGTATTTATAGTTAGTATATCTTTTATGGGTTGATATACTCAATTCACTATAAACAATGCTCTGATACCAATCTGTCACACCCCAAAACCAAGAACGGTGGAAACGTTCTAGGGTGGAGGACGTCATGTAAAGTATCACAACAATGCAAAGTAGTAAACAAGCAACAACATCATCCATTACATTAATAGTATAATTTTACATACAAGCGTGTTCTTTCATAGTATAAAACAACATAATGAATAATCAAAATAAAAGACGAGTCTTGTCTGCTCCGACTTCACAAAACCTGGTCGTCGTACCTGTCTATTTGTGACCTGAGAATACAAGTTATTTTGAAAGCGTACATCAGCTTTTAAGCTGGTGAATTCATAAGTATTTTAGTGTCATTGATTAGTAAAACTTGTGAAGAAAAGACTTGTAAATGTTTGAAGGATAAGTTTGTATTTGAACAATGTAAAGTTTTGTATATGTGTGAAAACTCCTAGAAGAAAACCAATATTTTCTACTAGTATAAAAAGTAGTCTTCTACCAAGACTCGACTGTTTTGTGTGTTTGTCTCTTTGTAAAAATGAAAGCTTTTCCCAAGTATGACTATCATTACAAAAATATAGTTTTATATTACTCTTTATGTGAGAAGATCACAATTTGAATATAATAGGAAAATGTACATGTGTACTACAGTATTATTTGTATTAATTACTCAAGTCATAACTACCTTAAAACCAATGGTTTAATTAAGGAAAAATGTGATATGATTGTTACCATGCTAATCTGACTATAACACGACGATGAAAGACGTCGGAAGAAATGACATTTGGCACCCGTGGACTTGCAAGTCCCACTGTAGCGAACATCAAAGGTGTAGGATAGTCAATCCAGTATAGATCTATATGCAAACTCATGCTCTCCCTCCAGGAGATTTTGGTTACCAAACGTGACATAACGAAATGGTCGATGGGTCATGAAGTATTATCTCACACTATGTTATCTCTGAATCTTGTTATAGTAATAGTATTATATGTATAGTATTCTCTATCTAGTATTCTCTGTTATACTATGCTCTGCCTAGTATTCTCTGTTATAGTATGCTATGTCTAGTGTAATATGTTATAGTATTCTCTGTTATAGATTTCTCTGTTATAGTATTTGTATATGATAGTATGTAATGTATTAGTATAGACTCATGAATGAACTTACTCTTGTGTGATTCCTTGTACTTGGAATAGTAAGTAGTATCTCCTAACTATACCTATTATAGTTACTAGTAATGTACGTGTATAACCGAAAGTATGCCTTTGTTACCCAAAGGTACTGAACTAACTGATGGAAATTTTATGTCTATATATGTATACATGATATATAACTAATATTTAGACGACATTCGGACGAATAATCAATGCCCTAAGGCCACATTCCAATGAGGAAAAGGAAATAAAGCGAGCTAGCCGTCCTATGTCCTTTAAACATTACTTATATAACTATACATATATAGGCATGCATTTGACAATATAAAAGTATAAAAGAAGTTTTGTAAAACCTTTGAAAAGTTTAATAACTAAGAAATGATTACTTGATGTCAGTTTGTAAAACGATTTGAAAGCAGTTTGTTTGATAAGAACGGTTTTTAAGTATAAGAAAACCTTTGTTTGAAACACAATTGTAACAGAGTTTGAAAGGAAACATAAAGTATGAAAGACAGTTTGATAAAGGGTTTTAACATGTAAAATTTTTTGAGAAAGTCATTTGAAGTAATATTTTTAGTAAAATAGCTAAACGTGTAGTAAATCCATTTGTATGCTAGTTATAAATCACTTGTGATTGATGTACTAACTAGCATGATTCAACTTGCATCCCACCCCTATAAAAGCATTTATAAACATTTAAGAACATTTAAAAGGTTAATTAAGGGGTATGAACTCACCTGTAGTGAGTGGATCGTATGGAAGTGTCGGACAAGGGATAGGTGTCAAGTGAAGACTTGAACACACACAATGAACCTAAGAACATATAATTATATATATATATATATATATATATATATATATATATATATATATATATATATATGTATATATAATTAGTGATTATAACACTAATTAGACAAGTATGAACACCCTAAATCGTGGAAAACACTTTGGTTAATGTGTTAGAAGGTCATAGGGTTTCATCTAAGGGGTGTAAAGCATTGGTGTTGAGTTTATGGCCCAAGGACCACACTTAATGGAGATTACGACCCAGGGGAGTTTATTCCTGGCCGTAAAATCTCTAATGGGTCACCATTTGTGGCTTAAAGGCAAGGTGTTTTACGTGGTTTAGTGTTCCAAGGCTTAAACAAGAGGCTAGGGAGTTTAAGGTCCAATAATTAGCCTTATGATGAGTTTACGGCCTGGGGACCACTTCCCCATGAGTTTATGGCCATAGACTCATGGTAGGAAGTACCATTTCGATGTTTGAATTCCCTAGTTCAATGGTGTATAGTTCTAGACTAAGTTCTGGGCATAAGGAAGAGAAAAGGGCATCATTGCACCCTTTTAGAGAGTTCACGACATTGGGAGATCCTTGGACGTAAACTCTCATTCAACCCTCTATTATTGATGATTCGAAGCTCTAAACATGTTAAACCTAGTGTACAATGAGTTAGAACAAGAGTACTTATGATCTAGGAGCTTGAATGGTCGGTTTTAGCCAAGAACACTAGTGTGTGTTCTTGGTGTTCTTAGTTAAACTTGAAGATCTACACAAATGGAATGATTTCACGAATGAAATCATGTAAGATCACTAGATCAAGTAAGATATAAACTAGTTAGGACAAGAAACTTACGAGTTTTGAAGATCGGGGACGAAGATCGGGATGATATTTGAGAGAATTTCAGCCAAGGGAAAGGAAGGAATGAACAAATGGCCAACATTTCACCATATAAGGTGAGTTTACGGCCCACATGGAGATTACGGCCATAAACTCCATTGTGGTGGCCATGAACTCATGGTTAATGTGTTATAGGCTTGTTCTTTGTGCTATAGCTTCAGCAGATAAACCCCGACACTTATCCCTTAAGTGTACAAGGTTCAGAACATTCAAACAGGTTCCAAATTGTGCTAAATGAAAGCAGGAATGAGTTTGACTTCCAATGAAGTGTTAGACTGAACAGGATGGAAAATTTTGGATTGTCACATGTAAGGTCCCTAAAACTGAGGATCCAAACCAATGATCAAATAAATAGCAATAAAACACAATAAGAATGGAGTATAAGAAGAAATAAGCCAAGCATGCACACGACTATATCATAAAAACATCAAATACACCTCGGTTACACACAGTCTGACCGTAAACAATATATGACATGTCGCTTCGGTTCGTCAATAACCCTGACAAACTATGACAAGCCCTATATATATGGGATAGATGAACATAAACGGGTTTACGACCGTAAACCCGTTTACGACCGTACACACCAACCAAACCGTAAACACTTAAAACATCACAAAAACATTACCATAAACCCATTAAGACCTATATATATGATTGCCTAGCCCAAACCACAAAAATAAGACTTTTTAGTAGGTTGATTCTTACAATTCACAAGATCATTACGATTACCACTAGCTACTTCACGTATGAGTTTTCTCTGAAGGACCATTACTTCACGAGCTAAAACAAATATTTAAAAGTTTATGTGGATTTTTGACAAAAACACACCTCATAGAATTGGACTCAGTTTATATTTTGTTTCTTGATCAACGAAAACATCATAACTTCAACTCTAAATATCCTAGTGTAAGGAAATCATTATTACTCAACATATTATGGGGTATTATCAACACTCTTAGTTTGAAATGAGCTTCAAGATACGATTTATAGTCACTAGAGCACAACTCTAAAACTTCATTGGAACGAAACATGACTCGTCTATTATTGAACCTTATGCAACAGTGTTCAAGTCCTCTTCTTAGTTATACAATTGCAATAAGATGTTCTTTGAGGATTAATTGTGACACAATTCCACAATTATTAAGATGATCATAAATTGTATGACTCCAAGTATCTGTTCAATTGGTAATGTGATTTCTTTTAACTTGGTCAATTATTACAATACCTCAAGAACAAATTTCTTTTCACTTTTGTTCAATTATGCTATTGCAAGGAAATATAAAATGAGGCAACCACATAAACCAAACTTTTTTTTATTGCTTAACAATAAAATTGGAACTTGTCCTTAAAATGCATACAATGAAAAAACAATGTTTCTAGACATCTTTGAAAAGCAAGAACAGTCTATTAAAGTTATCCTAACTCCTTAGTAGTTGCTCCAAATTTTGACCATCGAACCATGTGACTAAAGTTCATTTGTCGAGATATGATTCAACTCACTTTTCTTAAGTTTCCTTCTTTATTTTAGATCCTGCAATACCATCAAAATGTGATCATCACATTATGTGTTAAGTGTCTATTAATAGGAACTAGTTAAAATAATGGAGTTAGATAATGTATGTACTTGAAGTAGAGTCACACGACTTGAATTTACCATCTTCAAGGTCCTTTAGGTATTTGGGTAGATTCACTTCCAATGTCCTTTCAAGATCCTTCATAATTTGAATCCTTAGTTAATAACCCAAAAGTTAAATTAAGGCTAGGATCCAAAAAGGTAACTCGAAATTAAGAAGTGTGATGCCATAATCTAACTGCAAATTCATTTTAGGTAGGTAAGGTTGTTAGGGCTTATTGTGTTGCGTCTTGGGCTT
This sequence comes from Lactuca sativa, assembly GCF_002870075.4. Taxonomy (NCBI): domain Eukaryota; kingdom Viridiplantae; phylum Streptophyta; class Magnoliopsida; order Asterales; family Asteraceae; genus Lactuca; species Lactuca sativa. The sequence goes on along the minus strand of NC_056630.2, from coordinate 301,618,331 downwards.
TTTATTTTATATCCGGATTGGGCCTGTCCATTCGTGATTCTCTTGTAGGGTTAGACTATATATATGCATGCATGTGTGCATTATAGAAAAATTTTATTACGTTTGAGTATTGTAACCCTAAAACACCTCTACAATCGAAGTTCTTAGTCGAGCTCTTCTGAGGTGTTGAAGCATTAATCATTCAACATATTCAAACCATATTCGTGTCTATATTTACATACTTATTTGTTTGCATGCATAGAATCAATCAATCCTGAAAGAACTACGTTCTAACAATTGGTATCAGAGCAGGAGACTGTTTGATCAATACACATTCCTTCTGTATTCAGAATTTGTTAGGGTTTCCGCTTTTATCGTATAAATAAGAAGTCGTCTTCTTAGTTTCGACAGCAACTAAGTTTTAGATAAACTCCTAATCTCAAGTTTACAGGTTTGATTCTAGCAGCTCAACATGTCTCACGATGATTCGCAAACAAACCCAATAAACATCTCAAACAACATTGGATCCACTACCAGAATACCCATACTCTACACTCAGGACTATGAAGTGTGGGCACATCACTTTGAAGACTATGTGGTCAGATCTGAGGATAATGGCTATCTCATATGGGAAGCCATCACACTCGGACCGTTTTTTCATTCTAGAACGAACACAACAGTTAAGACTCAAACAGAATATAACAAGTTGGTTGCTGATGAACAGAAGATGCCACAGGATGAAAAAGACAAGTTGTTGTGTAACGTGAAGGCCATGAGAATGATAAGATTCACGTTACTCTCTGACATGTTTCAGTTAGTAAGTTCGTGCAAGACGGCCAAAGAAATATGGGATAGGTTGAAAGAGCTCTATTCGACCGATGAAGATCTTGAACACTCCATTCAAACATTGCTACTGTCAGAATTTGGAGTTTTCGAACAGAAACCTGAAGAGAAGCTAATCCAAACTTTTGATCGGTTCAATCATCTCTTAAGTAAGATGATAAAACATGGAATAGAGAGGAAGTTGATTGAGCAGAAAGTAACTTTCATGAACGGACTCAAACCAGAATGGATGGTTGTGGTTTCTAACGTAAAAGCGCATGAACAGTTTAAGTCTTATTCGCTAGCGAAACTTGTGGGAATACTTAAGTCCCATGAATGTGTCGTAACCAAAGAAGCAAAAGTGGTTTCTGGTGTAGGATCATTGGCCCTTGTCTCAAAAGTAAAAGGCATTGTAGAAGAAGAAGATGCATCCGATTTGTCTGAATGTGACCTTACAAGTGACGAGTATGCTATGATGGTCACCAACCCAAAGAAGTTTGCAAGAAGAAAATTCTCGATCAGCAAGAACCGAAACTGGCAGGGAAGTTGCAGCTATGAAAAGGTGAAGGATGAAGCGAAGATCTCTTCTCAAAAGTATGAAGACAAGATGGAGAGCAAACTTGCAGGAGACTCTGGATACGACTGCAATTACTGTCACGACAAGAATCACTTTGCCAAGGATTGCATGCTGAGAAAAATGGTTGAAAAGAGATGGTGAAGATGACGAGGCGTACTACATGAGCAAGCTGGAAGAAATAAAGAAAAAGAAGACAACTAACAGTACAAAAGTTACTATGAATTCTTTGATTGTGCAGGAGAATGAAGAGGATGACGAGTTCGGTGGCGTAGAAGTTTGGTCAACCGACTCTGAAGATGAAGAGGTAAGAAAGCCCACTCATGGAAAGGCTTATGTTGCAAAGGAAGAAGGTTTAGCTGGCAAATGGTTGACCGTCTCGGCCAGTCCATCAACCGAAAGTGCAAGTGAGGAACCGAATATGACAGGAAACAAATGTTTTGCACATAAAGCCAGTAAGTGAGCAGATCAACGACTGTGATAGGTTGATCAAAAAGGTACAATCCATCCTTGAATCACTTAAAGTTCCATTAACAAATTATGAAGAAGAATTAAATGAATTAAAATAAAAATTTTCTAACTTAAGTGGTAGTCTCATGCAAACTCACTTAGCCAATTCTAACCTAACCAACCCACTCAGCAGGGTGTCGTCGAAGAATGAGGAGAGAAGGATGTGGATTGATCTGAAGGAGGCGGAGTTAATTAGAGCTTGGGATGAAAGTTTTTATTTGCAAAAAGACAATTTGAAGTTTTTAAAACAAAGAAATGTTTTTGTTTAATTGGTAAGCGTTTGTATACAAATATTTCTCAGTTACATTTAAGTTGTGAGATAGGAAAGAATATTCAAAAAACGATTTTTCCCTTTCTTGAATTTAAGGAAGACGAGATCATAGCAAAATGTGAATCAAAAGTGTCATCGGATGAAACATCCGTGTCTTACAAAATCGGTCTGGACAAAATAGAAACCTTCATTGATTCTAAGGAACATAAGTGTATGCTAAAAGATATATTAGATGAAAATGATAAATTAAAAATAAAGTCAGATACTTTAAAATCATTTGACATGTCCAATGCCAAATTGACCTCCGAAAATAGAATGAACCTTGATACTACATCTGAATTTGATTAAGAAAGCGAGATGAGTGAAATCTCGGTAGAAGATGTCATTGGTTGCTCCGAGTTTGTAAAAATCGATACTGAGAATGAGAAACCCCTCATTTCAGAAAATTCGGTTGAATTTGTTCACATGACAAAAGACAAGCCACAAAATCTCAAGAAAAGGCGGTGGTTTATCAAAAAGTTCAAACTATGCCAAATCAGGTGTATGCAGCAAAATGAGTCACTTCTAGACTTATAATAGAACTAAGAGTCTATGGAAAAAGACAATGCAGAAGGGTGCGAAGATTTCTTCTGGTCTTCCCCCATTGACAACGCAGATGAAACCGAAGGCTTTTTTGAGCAAACTTCATGGAAGGTTAAAGGAAGATACATTGTTGAACCCATCAACAAACCCTCAAGCTTTGACAAAGCAAGTACAAGTGGAACTAAAGAGATTCCTGAAGAACCAAATAAAGAACCGAAAGTTATAAACAAAACAACCGAGACTCAAAGAGAGAAACCAAAGTCCAGCTTTAATATACATAAATCACAAAAGGAACTAGCTGAACAGAAACGCTTAAGAAATCAAAGATATGCAAAGAATCTGAATGAGCGAAAAAGTTACTGGAATTCCCAAAATCCCAACTATGTGCCTCCTAAGAAGGTCTCAACGGACAAAGGAAAGGAAAAGGTAAAGGCAAATTTCAGCCCTAGTTCCTGTTGGATATAGTGTCTAAGTCCATAACTATATTTGCTATGTACTTGACCCGACCCGGCATGGTCCATTTGGGTTGCATTTCACCCGAACAATTTGTGGATAATATTTGAGAATAGTACAAGTTATGATTTATTAATATATTATAAGTTCTAATATATTAATATAAGATCATATTATTTAATTAGTAGTGATCTATAATTAATCTAGGATTAATTTAGAGATCAAAGATATTTCTAATTAAATATGGGCTTCTATATTTATATAGTGTGCGCTAATGCTTATTTGGAATGGGCTAGGCTTGCATGGAAAAGTCCATGGATACTCCATGGAGCTTTAACCCATGGATCTCATGGAAATGAAGAGACATGGGTATTAGGGTCTACATGGATGTAACCCTAATCCACCACACTATATAAAGGAGGTTTTGGTTCTTGAAATCACACTAGTTGACACTTGTTGAGGTGTTTCAAGATAGTAGTGACTATTCTCTCAAAGTTCCAAGTTTGTGGTGATTTGTGATTTCCACTTGAGGCATCCACACTATTGGTGCTAGGCTCTACAACTCCAAGCAATCAACTACAACTACAAGGTAAGTATTTCTACTAGCTTTATTTGATTCATGTTCCCAATGCCATGCTAGCTAGGATATAAACCTTGGAAAATTAATTATTTGCATGTATCTTAGACAAACATAGATCCAAGGTTTTTTAGGGTTGCATGTACACTTAGGAAGTGTTAGAATGCTCAAAACCCATCAGTTCCTACTACTCCAAGTCTCAAAACCGAAAGTCAACATTCCGTCTCAAACCCAGTTTCGGTCTTAAACCTAATTTCGGTCTTAAACCCAGTTTCGGCCCTAAACCCAGTTTCGATCCCAAATCCAATTTCGGTCCTAAAGCGAGTTTCGATACATCCAAGTCCCAATGCAAGGCAAATTCTTTTAAGGACATCAAAGGAAAGGGCAAACTAACTTCAGATTCTAAGTTCCACACTAAGAAACCATCAGCTAACCCAAGATCTCAAAAGAGAAATCAAATGCCACTACCATCTAACAAACCAACTAATGCACTTAAGTTTAAACAAGATAAAACCAAAATTAAAGTGTATAAAATTAAAAGAAAATATCAAACCACTTTAATAAAAAGAACATATTTGGTTGATATTTATACTGCAATTCCTTATTCTTTGAAAAACTCACCAGGACCCAAGAGACTTTGGGTTCCTAAATCTGCTTAAATTTGCAGGTAATTAGTGACGAGCAGTTCGATGATGAATGGTATATAAACAGTGGCTGCTCACGTCACATGATAGCGAGGAAGGAAGAGCTGAGGGAGTTTCGGTCCCTGAAAGATGGTGGGTCTGTCAAGTATGGAAATAATTCCTATGGAACAATCAAGAGACATGACATGATAACAAATGGAGAATTCTCGATTCAAAAAGTGGTTTATGTAGAAGGATTACAACATAACCTCATAAGTGTGTCTCAACTAGTCGTAGGAACAGGTCTGAAGGTGTCCTTTGATGATGAAGGATCTGAAATAATTTAAAAACCATCCAAGAAGGTACTCTTGAAATCAGAGCGAAAGAGAGAGACGTATCCATTAAATCTCAAACCGATACGTGGCAAACCGGCAATAAGTTTGCTATCAAAGGCAAATACAGATGAAAGCTGGTTATGGCATCGAAGATTGTCACACCTGAATTTCAATGACATGAATAAATTGGTGCTCGGTGATCATGTTTGAGGACTCCCTCTTCTCATGTTCGACAAGGAACATCTATGTGCAGCCAGTGAGATGGGTAAACAAAGCAGAAAGAGCCATCCGAAAAGGATCAATACAAAGATTATTGAAGCTCTTGAAGTATTGCACATTGACTTGTGTGGACCTTCGTCTATCGAAAGCATCGGTGGTAGTAAGTACATACTTGTCATCGTAGATGATTTTTCATGTTTCACCTCGGTTTTCTTTCTTAAACAGAAATCTGAAGCAACTCCCAAGTTGAAGACATTTATTAAGCAGGTGGAAGTGCAACTGAAAAAGACTATGAGAAATGTCAGGAGCGACAATGGGTTGGAGTTCAAGAATAACGATGTAACAGCCCAAAATCTCAAGTATTGTTAAGTTGCATTTTGGGGGTGTTCTAAAGGGGAGACTCGGCGAGTTGGAGCCAGACTCGCCGAGTAGGGTCGCAGATTTGGTCGCGGGTTCACGACTGGACTCGACGAGTCCAGATATGGACTCGGCGAGTCGACGCTGTTCAGCGGAAACCCTAGCCGTTTGGTTTTGGATCGTATATAATGCCTCTTAGGCCGTCATTGTCCGTCTTTTGGCCGATTGAGAAGAACCCTAATCGTTGTGGACGTCTAGAGCAGGAGAGGAAGCTTTTGGAACCTTGAAGAATTTGTTAGGCAAGAAGAAGAAGAGTTTTGGCCAAAGGAATATCAAGGGGATCGAGTTCTGAGGTTTGGAGACACAGAGAGGGTGTTATTCAGGTAATATTTCGGATCATTTCTGCTATATTGAAGTGTGCACGAATTTAGGGTTTATGAAACCCATTTGGAGATTAGATGGATTGTTGTGTCGTTACCCAATGTTTATACCCCTGTATTAGTACCCCTTAGAGGTTCAGAAGGTCCTATGGTTGTATATTCGGAAAATATGTATCTCAGGAAGCAGTTTGATCGACTGCATGGCGTGGACTCGCCGAGTCGGATGATCAGACTCGGCGAGTAGCTTGAAGATTCACTGGGACTCGCCGAGTTGTTCTTCAGACTCGGCGAGTGGAGTCGGGGTGGCCCCGCGATTCTTCCAGGAGTGACTCGTCGAGTCAAAGAGGATACTCGACGAGTAGAAGGGGAATCTTAGAGGACTGAAGGACGACCAGACTCGCCGAGTCGCCAGGGAACTCGCCGAGTCCAGTCGAGCTGACAATGGACTGTTGACCAGAGTTGACTGGTGTGATTTCTTAGGGTCAGTTAACGTGGAAGATAGAAGTATTAAAAAGAGATATATGATGAGACAGGGAGCTTGTAGCTCGGAGGATCAAGTGCAAGAAATTTCAGGAGTTGCTATCTTCCAGTGTCCGCGAGGTGAGTCTTCTCACTATACTGTACCCGGAAGGGTTTGACTGTGTGACCGGAAGGTCGGATATGATATGTGATATGTATGCTATATGTGGTATGTTATATGTTATATGTGCTATGTATGTTATGGGCCGGAAGGCGAATATGTTATGGGCCGGAAGGCGATATGATGTGTGATGGACCGGAAGGTCGGCGTGGGTAAGGCCGGAAGGTTTACCCAGCAGGGACGGAAGTCCCCTGAGACACATGGACCGGAAGGTCGGGCCGGAAGGCAATGTTATGTGGACCGAAAGGCCCGGTCCGGAAGGCGTATGTGCGTAAGGTATTTTGGGGAACTCACTAAGCTTCGTGCTTACGTTGTTCATGTTATGTTGTTTCAGGTTCTTACAGTAACGCGGGATGGCAACGGTTCGATTGTACACACCGAAGAAAGAGTTGTGTTTTGGAGGATCCTGGTCTTCTATTATAATAAAAATGAAACTACGTCTGTAATTCGAATGTGGATAAGATTTTAAACAAGTGTTTTTAATATTAAATTTATTAATTAAATAAAAATTTTATTATTGGAAATCTTGGTGTTACAAATTGGTATCAGAGCCTTGGTTTGAGGGATTCGGACGCGCCTACGGGTAAATCTGGACTCAAACTGAGGAAGTAAGAAAAGGTTTTCCAAATAAATGGTTTTCTAAAGTGAATAAGAGTTCAAAGAGAAAGCAAGAAAGAGCAGTGTGTACAATCAGCCAGAGCCAAACGGTGATTTCCCAAAATACCCTTACTTTTGTGTTATGACATATCTATTATGCACTTTATGAGACATTATTGCATGCTAGAGACAGACTAGGTATTTCATATCTTAGGACTAGAGTGGCCTGATTTGTGATGCCTTAGTCTAGGGTTTGCTGTTATATGTGCGTTATGCTTTTGTGTGTATGTGATGAGTGAGAGCATCTAGTTAGGACGCACAAGGGGTAAAGCTACGGAGTACAGAGGTACTTCCGAGGATGAGCCGAGAAGGTGGAGCTACCACAGATGGGAAGTCCTATGTATGCTTCAATGCTCGAATGCTGCTTGCTTTGTGCTTTGTGGAGTTGTCGATGATGGGAGTCAGCTACTAAGTGAGTATGATGATACTCAGGAGGTAGAGGGCTGGCATCATTAGGAGCTCTTCAGCAGCTGATAGCAAAGAAGTGGGAGGACAGCGGAAGGGACTAGGGAGTAAACCTAGCCAAATGAGTGCGCTGGTAGAGTAGGGGATTTTGCTGGAAAGCGAGCACGCGCGATGAGATGGGTGAAAGAGCAGGTTTATCAGCTACTTAGGAACCCTGGGATGGTCCGTGTGGAAAGTATGGGTAGATGTGGCAGGTAGTATGGGCCCGTACTACTGAAAGCAGAGGACCCATACTTGACACAGGGGGCATTCTGAAGGTCCTAAGGAACAGATTGAGGAGTGATGTTATGGTTCGAATACCATACATCGGAGCGGATACAGAGTGATGTTATGGTCAGGGCACCATACATCGGAACAGTTGAGATAGATGTTGTGATTCGAGTGCTATACATTGGGGCAGATTGAGGAGTGGTACTATGGTTCAGGTACCATACACCGAAGCATGTTGAGGAGGGATGTCATGGGATGAGTACCATGGTTCGTAGTGGATGATGCTTGTGGCTATCTTGTTATCCAGTTATCGATCGGACGAGCACGAGCGAGCGGGATGCGAGGATTCGCGAGATCCGGCGTGATGAGGTTGCTGCATTGTTGCGGGCTGAGTCGCCAGAATTGTTTGGGTCGATCAGGACCACTATGATTGAAGTAGTTTGACGAGCGATATGCGGCTTTCGCAGAGACGGCTGCCGCGGCGGTTATAGCGGCTGTAGCAACGGCAAAGAAAGGGGCTAGTCGGGGTTTTCAGTATCGGGACTTCTATTATGCGAAGCCTCCCACATTCGATGGAGTTCAGGACTCGATTGTTGCTATGAGATGGTTATCAGACATGGAGGGGTGTTTCTCCATGAGTTTATGCCCTGCTGATCAGAGGGTGGGGTGTGCTCTGAACCTGTTGAGGCTCGGGGCGAAGGATTGGTGGAGATTGACCACGAGGTCATTTTCCGATGCGCAGAGGGCTGCGGTTTCATGGGATCAATTCAGAGGGATGTTCAGTACTCGCTATGTTCCGCGGGATGAAAAGGAGAAATTGGCTCGGAAGTTTTTTTTAAGCTGAGGCAGGATTTGGAGTCGGTGACTGAGAGCACCGGGATGTTTATTGAGAAGGCGATGTTTTGCCCTGAGTTCGCTTCGGAGCAGGCTCAGATGTCCCGAAATCCGAGTATGCTCAAGAGGGGGAGTATCAGACAGTTCGTGTCTGCGCAGAGACGCGAGACCGTGTTGGTATCGCAGGAGGCCGCCATGTGGCGTGAGTTAGAGGTTGAGTTGCAGTAGCGTGAGATGAGGCAGGCCCCGATGCAGTCGCAGTCGGCGCCGAAACGGTCCATGACCGTAGACGTTAGAATGGGGGATCGGAGCGGTCACACTTGGGGGAAGTGTGAGAGAGATGGCACCGGAGCTTGTTGGCCCAGTGGTGCATGCCGCAAGTGCGGAAAGGAGGGGCATGGTGCACGGGATTGTCGGCAGTCAGTGCCAATTCGGGATTTCAGGATTTGTTATCAGTGTCGGTAGGTTGGACATTTGAGGGTCAACCGTCCTCAGTTTCCTGTAGGACCGGTGCAGGCTCTAGCATCGGCCACCTTGAGGAGTTCAGGAGGAGGACAGGATGGAGCAGAGCCCAAGGGCTCAGGGTTGTGCTTATCGGCTTGCGGCAGAGGGAGACGGAGCAGTGCCGGAGGCAGCTGCGGGTATGATGCTCTCTTGATGTCTTGAGTAGCTTGCGTTGATTGTGGCGTATCGTTTGTGCTGGTGTCTGGTGTGGATTTCGATGCGGTATTCGTTGTTTCGCGGGTTTGGCATGGTTATGGATTGGTGCTTCAGGTTTTCGCTTGGCATTCGTTGTTCCCTGATGGTTTAGTATGATTATAGTTTGGCGTTTTGGTACCGGTAGCCTTGTGCGGTTTTCGATGCGATATTCAACCTTTGGCAGGTTGTGGGTTTGGTTATGGGTTATTACTTGGGAATTCCGTTGGTCATCGTTCGTGAGGGTTGATAGTGGAGATGCGGCACTGGGTTGAATGACGGGTAGCATCTGCAGTTGTAGAGTGGATAATTGAAAGATCGGGTTCTTTTGAGCGGATTGACCAGGGAGGAGATGTGTTTTGCTGAGGGTTGCTTACGCTTGTGGGAAGCAGTCAGTGGGTAAATGTTCTCTTTGTGCAGGATGGTTCTGAAAGGTCGTTAATGACGATCGGTGGCAGTTAGTCAGTGCTTTAGTGGGGGAGAATTAGAAAATTCTCCGGGAGATCGATGAGTATGTAAGGGTGCTTAGCTGCCGGGATTCAGCAGTGTTTGTCAGCGCAGAGTATTGGCCGATGAGAGCGAGTGTCGGGTATGCGGGGCGGGATACAGACCTAGGGCATTCGATTTTGGAGGCCTGAGAGAAGACCGGGAACAAGCTTGAGTAAGTAATCGGGGTTATGTGATCAGAGTATTGGTATGTTTGAGGAACGTGATGGGTTGTACTGCATTAACCCCACGGGATTATGTTGTGCATGTTTCTAGAGCTGGAACCGGAAGGTTCCAGAGTTAGAACCTAAGGGTTCGCAGAGTTGGGTGTACGGACCCACAGAGATATAGCCTCGAGTGGCTAGTATGTGTTGTGAGAGTCGGTCCAGTCATACTGGAGACTCTGTTGGTATTGCTGGATTAGTTTGGGATTTGCGGATCATGTATGTGCAGTGTGATTGCATTGGAAGGTCTGGCCCCGGGTTAGTGATCTTGTTTGGCTGAGGCTGTGATTCTGATGAGTGGAGAGAGCGTATGGGATTGAGAGCCCCTGCAATGGGAACCAGAGTATGTGGATAGCGGTTACGCGAAAAGGGTGGTGTCGCTTGGGGCGAGCACCGTGGCACCGGGTGGAGTGGCATTATGGCCAAAAGGGTTCCTTGGAAAAAAAAAAAAAAGAAAAGAGGAAGGTGTAACTCAGAAGGGATGCATGGAGAGAGAAAGTTTTAAATTCTCAGTGTGAATTTGATCAGAGTGTAGGGTGGATGTGGTGGTTCATCTTGGGAGATGTTCGAGGATATCATCGGTGTATCGGGTCTTTCCACCTGCGGGTGTTGGGACTAGTTCAGTATGTGTATGTGATGGCAAGTGGGAACTTGTGAGAGTTGATCTGAGAGGGAGAACGGATCTCTCAGTCGGTCCGGAATGGGCAAAGTGGGCTTTGGATCGGGGATCCGGTGGTTCAGGGTTTCCTAACCCTTATGGGTTGAGTGATCGTTGAGATTTGGAGCAGAGTGCATCTTGGGTAATTTCCCATTGCAGAGAGTGATGAGCAGTTCAGAGTTCGTGCTTTAGTTGACAAAGCAGACTCAGCAGGTTAAAGAGAGTTAGTGATCGTCTAGAGTTAACAGGAAAGTTATGCAGGCAGACGCCGTTACGAGCATGTGGTGCAGGTCAGCGACTCCGTATTTCTGATGGGGTGCTTCGATGTAGGAAGAAGGGTAAATGGGGGGCCCCGGTATGTCGGGTCTTTTCGTGAAGGTGCGAAGGTAGGAAGGGTGGCCTATCGTTTGGAGCTGTCAACGGAATTGGGACGGATCCATGACACTGGTATGTGTCGCAGTTGAAGAGGTGTATAGCGGATGAGTCAGCAGTGGTTCTACTAGAGAACGATTAGGTGGATGCGAGCCTGTGTTACGTCGAGGGGCCAGGGACCGTTGGAGATCGGAATATCAAGGTTCTGAGGAACAAGGAGGTACCTCTGGTATTGGTTCAGTAGCGGCCTAGGAAGAGATCGGTGGTGTCTAGGGAAGCCGAAACGTGAGATGCGGGAGCAGCAGCCAGAGCTATTTTCAGAGTGAGACTTCGAGGGCGAAGTCTAATTCTAGTGGGGGAGAATTGTAACAGCCCAAAATCTCAAGTATTGTTAAGTTGCATTTTGGGGGTGTTCTAAAGGGGAGACTCGGCGAGTTGGAGCCAGACTCGCCGAGTAGGGTCGCAGATTTGGTCGCGGGTTCACGACTAGACTCGACGAGTCCAGATATGGACTCGGCGAGTCGACGCTGTTCAGCGGAAACCCTAGCCGTTTGGTTTTGGATCGTATATAATGCCTCTTAGGCCGTCATTGTCCGTCTTTTGGCCGATTGAGAAGAACCCTAATCGTTGTGGACGTCTAGAGCAGGAGAGGAAGCTTTTGGAACCTTGAAGAATTTGTTAGGCAAGAAGAAGAAGAGTTTTGGCCAAAGGAATATCAAGGGGATCGAGTTCTGAGGTTTGGAGACACAGAGAGGGTGTTATTCAGGTAATATTTCGGATCATTTCTGCTATATTGAAGTGTGCACGAATTTAGGGTTTATGAAACCCATTTGGAGATTAGATGGATTGTTGTGTCGTTACCCAATGTTTATACCCCTGTATTAGTACCCCTTAGAGGTTCAGAAGGTCCTATGTTGTATATTCGGAAAATATGTATCTCAGGAAGCAGTTTGATCGACTGCATGGCGTGGACTCGCCGAGTCGGATGATCAGACTCGGCGAGTAGCTTGAAGATTCACTGGGACTCGCCGAGTTGTTCTTCAGACTCGGCGAGTGGAGTCGGGGTGGCCCCGCGATTCTTCCAGGAGTGACTCGTCGAGTCAAAGAGGATACTCGACGAGTAGAAGGGGAATCTTAGAGGACTGAAGGACGACCAGACTCGCCGAGTCGCCAGGGAACTCGCCGAGTCCAGTCGAGCTGACAATGGACTGTTGACCAGAGTTGACTGGTGTGATTTCTTAGGGTCAGTTAACGTGGAAGATAGAAGTATTAAAAAGAGATATATGATGAGACAGGGAGCTTGTAGCTCGGAGGATCAAGTGCAAGAAATTTCAGGAGTTGCTATCTTCCAGTGTCCGCGAGGTGAGTCTTCTCACTATACTGTACCCGGAAGGGTTTGACTGTGTGACCGGAAGGTCGGATATGATATGTGATATGTATGCTATATGTGGTATGTTATATGTTATATGTGCTATGTATGTTATGGGCCGGAAGGCGAATATGTTATGGGCCGGAAGGCGATATGATGTGTGATGGACCGGAAGGTCGGCGTGGGTAAGGCCGGAAGGTTTACCCAGCAGGGACGGAAGTCCCCTGAGACACATGGACCGGAAGGTCGGGCCGGAAGGCAATGTTATGTGGACCGAAAGGCCCGGTCCGGAAGGCGTATGTGCGTAAGGTATTTTGGGGAACTCACTAAGCTTCGTGCTTACGTTGTTCATGTTATGTTGTTTCAGGTTCTTACAGTAACGCGGGATGGCAACGGTTCGATTGTACACACCGAAGAAAGAGTTGTGTTTTGGAGGATCCTGGTCTTCTATTATAATAAAAATGAAACTACGTCTGTAATTCGAATGTGGATAAGATTTTAAACAAGTGTTTTTAATATTAAATTTATTAATTAAATAAAAATTTTATTATTGGAAATCTTGGTGTTACAAATTGGTATCAGAGCCTTGGTTTGAGGGATTCGGACGCGCCTACGGGTAAATCTGGACTCAAACTGAGGAAGTAAGAAAAGGTTTTCCAAATAAATGGTTTTCTAAAGTGAATAAGAGTTCAAAGAGAAAGCAAGAAAGAGCAGTGTGTACAATCAGCCAGAGCCAAACGGTGATTTCCCAAAATACCCTTACTTTTGTGTTATGACATATCTATTATGCACTTTATGAGACATTATTGCATGCTAGAGACAGACTAGGTATTTCATATCTTAGGACTAGAGTGGCCTGATTTGTGATGCCTTAGTCTAGGGTTTGCTGTTATATGTGCGTTATGCTTTTGTGTGTATGTGATGAGTGAGAGCATCTAGTTAGGACGCACAAGGGGTAAAGCTACGGAGTACAGAGGTACTTCCGAGGATGAGCCGAGAAGGTGGAGCTACCACAGATGGGAAGTCCTATGTATGCTTCAATGCTCGAATGCTGCTTGCTTTGTGCTTTGTGGAGTTGTCGATGATGGGAGTCAGCTACTAAGTGAGTATGATGATACTCAGGAGGTAGAGGGCTGGCATCATTAGGAGCTCTTCAGCAGCTGATAGCAAAGAAGTGGGAGGACAGCGGAAGGGACTAGGGAGTAAACCTAGCCAAATGAGTGCGCTGGTAGAGTAGGGGATTTTGCTGGAAAGCGAGCACGCGCGATGAGATGGGTGAAAGAGCAGGTTTATCAGCTACTTAGGAACCCTGGGATGGTCCGTGTGGAAAGTATGGGTAGATGTGGCAGGTAGTATGGGCCCGTACTACTGAAAGCAGAGGACCCATACTTGACACAGGGGGCATTCTGAAGGTCCTAAGGAACAGATTGAGGAGTGATGTTATGGTTCGAATACCATACATCGTAGCGGATACAGAGTGATGTTATGGTCAGGGCACCATACATCGGAACAGTTGAGATAGATGTTGTGATTCGAGTGCTATACATTGGGGCAGATTGAGGAGTGGTACTATGGTTCAGGTACCATACACCGAAGCATGTTGAGGAGGGATGTCATGGGATGAGTACCATGGTTCGTAGTGGATGATGCTTGTGGCTATCTTGTTATCCAGTTATCGATCGGACGAGCACGAGCGAGCGGGATGCGAGGATTCGCGAGATCCGGCGTGATGAGGTTGCTGCATTGTTGCGGGCTGAGTCGCCAGAATTGTTTGGGTCGATCAGGACCACTATGATTGAAGTAGTTTGACGAGCGATATGCGGCTTTCGCAGAGACGGCTGCCGCGGCGGTTATAGCGGCTGTAGCAACGGCAAAGAAAGGGGCTAGTCGGGGTTTTCAGTATCGGGACTTCTATTATGCGAAGCCTCCCACATTCGATGGAGTTCAGGACTCGATTGTTGCTATGAGATGGTTATCAGACATGGAGGGGTGTTTCTCCATGAGTTTATGCCCTGCTGATCAGAGGGTGGGGTGTGCTCTGAACCTGTTGAGGCTCGGGGCGAAGGATTGGTGGAGATTGACCACGAGGTCATTTTCCGATGCGCAGAGGGCTGCGGTTTCATGGGATCAATTCAGAGGGATGTTCAGTACTCGCTATGTTCCGCGGGATGAAAAGGAGAAATTGGCTCGGAAGTTTTTTTTAAGCTGAGGCAGGATTTGGAGTCGGTGACTGAGAGCACCGGGATGTTTATTGAGAAGGCGATGTTTTGCCCTGAGTTCGCTTCGGAGCAGGCTCAGATGTCCCGAAATCCGAGTATGCTCAAGAGGGGGAGTATCAGACAGTTCGTGTCTGCGCAGAGACGCGAGACCGTGTTGGTATCGCAGGAGGCCGCCATGTGGCGTGAGTTAGAGGTTGAGTTGCAGTAGCGTGAGATGAGGCAGGCCCCGATGCAGTCGCAGTCGGCGCCGAAACGGTCCATGACCGTAGACGTTAGAATGGGGGATCGGAGCGGTCACACTTGGGGGAAGTGTGAGAGAGATGGCACCGGAGCTTGTTGGCCCAGTGGTGCATGCCGCAAGTGCGGAAAGGAGGGGCATGGTGCACGGGATTGTCGGCAGTCAGTGCCAATTCGGGATTTCAGGATTTGTTATCAGTGTCGGTAGGTTGGACATTTGAGGGTCAACCGTCCTCAGTTTCCTGTAGGACCGGTGCAGGCTCTAGCATCGGCCACCTTGAGGAGTTCAGGAGGAGGACAGGATGGAGCAGAGCCCAAGGGCTCAGGGTTGTGCTTATCGGCTTGCGGCAGAGGGAGACGGAGCAGTGCCGGAGGCAGCTGCGGGTATGATGCTCTCTTGATGTCTTGAGTAGCTTGCGTTGATTGTGGCGTATCGTTTGTGCTGGTGTCTGGTGTGGATTTCGATGCGGTATTCGTTGTTTCGCGGGTTTGGCATGGTTATGGATTGGTGCTTCAGGTTTTCGCTTGGCATTCGTTGTTCCCTGATGGTTTAGTATGATTATAGTTTGGCGTTTTGGTACCGGTAGCCTTGTGCGGTTTTCGATGCGATATTCAACCTTTGGCAGGTTGTGGGTTTGGTTATGGGTTATTACTTGGGAATTCCGTTGGTCATCGTTCGTGAGGGTTGATAGTGGAGATGCGGCACTGGGTTGAATGACGGGTAGCATCTGCAGTTGTAGAGTGGATAATTGAAAGATCGGGTTCTTTTGAGCGGATTGACCAGGGAGGAGATGTGTTTTGCTGAGGGTTGCTTACGCTTGTGGGAAGCAGTCAGTGGGTAAATGTTCTCTTTGTGCAGGATGGTTCTGAAAGGTCGTTAATGACGATCGGTGGCAGTTAGTCAGTGCTTTAGTGGGGGAGAATTAGAAAATTCTCCGGGAGATCGATGAGTATGTAAGGGTGCTTAGCTGCCGGGATTCAGCAGTGTTTGTCAGCGCAGAGTATTGGCCGATGAGAGCGAGTGTCGGGTATGCGGGGCGGGATACAGACCTAGGGCATTCGATTTTGGAGGCCTGAGAGAAGACCGGGAACAAGCTTGAGTAAGTAATCGGGGTTATGTGATCAGAGTATTGGTATGTTTGAGGAACGTGATGGGTTGTACTGCATTAACCCCACGGGATTATGTTGTGCATGTTTCTAGAGCTGGAACCGGAAGGTTCCAGAGTTAGAACCTAAGGGTTCGCAGAGTTGGGTGTACGGACCCACAGAGATATAGCCTCGAGTGGCTAGTATGTGTTGTGAGAGTCGGTCCAGTCATACTGGAGACTCTGTTGGTATTGCTGGATTAGTTTGGGATTTGCGGATCATGTATGTGCAGTGTGATTGCATTGGAAGGTCTGGCCCCGGGTTAGTGATCTTGTTTGGCTGAGGCTGTGATTCTGATGAGTGGAGAGAGCGTATGGGATTGAGAGCCCCTGCAATGGGAACCAGAGTATGTGGATAGCGGTTACGCGAAAAGGGTGGTGTCGCTTGGGGCGAGCACCGTGGCACCGGGTGGAGTGGCATTATGGCCAAAAGGGTTCCTTGGAAAAAAAAAAAAAAAAGAAAAGAGGAAGGTGTAACTCAGAAGGGATGCATGGAGAGAGAAAGTTTTAAATTCTCAGTGTGAATTTGATCAGAGTGTAGGGTGGATGTGGTGGTTCATCTTGGGAGATGTTCGAGGATATCATCGGTGTATCGGGTCTTTCCACCTGCGGGTGTTGGGACTAGTTCAGTATGTGTATGTGATGGCAAGTGGGAACTTGTGAGAGTTGATCTGAGAGGGAGAACGGATCTCTCAGTCGGTCCGGAATGGGCAAAGTGGGCTTTGGATCGGGGATCCGGTGGTTCAGGGTTTCCTAACCCTTATGGGTTGAGTGATCGTTGAGATTTGGAGCAGAGTGCATCTTGGGTAATTTCCCATTGCAGAGAGTGATGAGCAGTTCAGAGTTCGTGCTTTAGTTGACAAAGCAGACTCAGCAGGTTAAAGAGAGTTAGTGATCGTCTAGAGTTAACAGGAAAGTTATGCAGGCAGACGCCGTTACGAGCATGTGGTGCAGGTCAGCGACTCCGTATTTCTGATGGGGTGCTTCGATGTAGGAAGAGGGGTAAATGGGGGGCCCCGGTATGTCGGGTCTTTTCGTGAAGGTGCGAAGGTAGGAAGGGTGGCCTATCGTTTGGAGCTGTCAACGGAATTGGGACGGATCCATGACACTGGTATGTGTCGCAGTTGAAGAGGTGTATAGCGGATGAGTCAGCAGTGGTTCTACTAGAGAACGATTAGGTGGATGCGAGCCTGTGTTACGTCGAGGGGCCAGGGACCGTTGGAGATCGGAATATCAAGGTTCTGAGGAACAAGGAGGTACCTCTGGTATTGGTTCAGTAGCGGCCTAGGAAGAGATCGGTGGTGTCTAGGGAAGCCGAAACGTGAGATGCGGGAGCAGCAGCCAGAGCTATTTTCAGAGTGAGACTTCGAGGGCGAAGTCTAATTCTAGTGGGGGAGAATTGTAACAGCCCAAAATCTCAAGTATTGTTAAGTTGCATTTTGGGGGTGTTCTAAAGGGGAGACTCGGCGAGTTGGAGCCAGACTCGCCGAGTAGGGTCGCAGATTTGGTCGCGGGTTCACGACTAGACTCGACGAGTCCAGATATGGACTCGGCGAGTCGACGCTGTTCAGCGGAAACCCTAGCCGTTTGGTTTTGGATCGTATATAATGCCTCTTAGGCCGTCATTGTCCGTCTTTTGGCCGATTGAGAAGAACCCTAATCGTTGTGGACGTCTAGAGCAGGAGAGGAAGCTTTTGGAACCTTGAAGAATTTGTTAGGCAAGAAGAAGAAGAGTTTTGGCCAAAGGAATATCAAGGGGATCGAGTTCTGAGGTTTGGAGACACAGAGAGGGTGTTATTCAGGTAATATTTCGGATCATTTCTGCTATATTGAAGTGTGCACGAATTTAGGGTTTATGAAACCCATTTGGAGATTAGATGGATTGTTGTGTCGTTACCCAATGTTTATACCCCTGTATTAGTACCCCTTAGAGGTTCAGAAGGTCCTATGTTGTATATTCGGAAAATATGTATCTCAGGAAGCAGTTTGATCGACTGCATGGCGTGGACTCGCCGAGTCGGATGATCAGACTCGGCGAGTAGCTTGAAGATTCACTGGGACTCGCCGAGTTGTTCTTCAGACTCGGCGAGTGGAGTCGGGGTGGCCCCGCGATTCTTCCAGGAGTGACTCGTCGAGTCAAAGAGGATACTCGACGAGTAGAAGGGGAATCTTAGAGGACTGAAGGACGACCAGACTCGCCGAGTCGCCAGGGAACTCGCCGAGTCCAGTCGAGCTGACAATGGACTGTTGACCAGAGTTGACTGGTGTGATTTCTTAGGGTCAGTTAACGTGGAAGATAGAAGTATTAAAAAGAGATATATGATGAGACAGGGAGCTTGTAGCTCGGAGGATCAAGTGCAAGAGATTTCAGGAGTTGCTATCTTCCAGTGTCCGCGAGGTGAGTCTTCTCACTATACTGTACCCGGAAGGGTTTGACTGTGTGACCGGAAGGTCGGATATGATATGTGATATGTATGCTATATGTGGTATGTTATATGTTATATGTGCTATGTATGTTATGGGCCGGAAGGCGAATATGTTATGGGCCGGAAGGCGATATGATGTGTGATGGACCGGAAGGTCGGCGTGGGTAAGGCCGGAAGGTTTACCCAGCAGGGACGGAAGTCCCCTGAGACACATGGACCGGAAGGTCGGGCCGGAAGGCAATGTTATGTGGACCGAAAGGCCCGGGCCGGAAGGCGTATGTGCGTAAGGTATTTTGGGGAACTCACTAAGCTTCGTGCTTACGTTGTTCATGTTATGTTGTTTCAGGTTCTTACAGTAACGCGGGATGGCAACAGTTCGATTGTACACACCGAAGAAAGAGTTGTGTTTTGGAGGATCCTGGTCTTCTATTATAATAAAAATGAAACTACGTCTGTAATTCGAATGTGGATAAGATTTTAAACAAGTGTTTTTAATATTAAATTGATTAATTAAATAAAAATTTTATTATTGGAAATCTTGGTGTTACAAACGACATTGAGGAATTTCTAGCTGATAAGGGGATCACTCACAACTTTTCATCCCCGTATACACCACAACAGAATGGCATCATTGAAAGGCGAAATTGTTCCTTATGTGAGGCCGCTAGAAACATGCTTTCTTTTGCTTCACTTCCTTTATACTTCTGGGCTGATGCTGTGGCAACTGCATGTTACGCTCAAAATCGATCCTTTCTTAATAAACGATTCTCACTTACTCCTTATGAGATTTCAAATAATAGAAAGCCCAATGTTAGATTCTTCCATGTGTTCGGTTCAAGGTGTTTCATCCTAACTCAAAGGCGAACCGAAACAAGTTCGATGTTAAAGCTGATGAGAGTTTATTTCTTGGTTATTCACTCTCCTCGAAAGCTTACATAGTTTTAAACAAAACGATCCAAAAGGATTGAAGAAACATATTACGTCACCTTTGATGACATGTACATAAAGAAAGTTCAAAGAAACGAAAGTCACTTAGGGGAGATTTTTCGTACATCAGGACAAGTCTCAGTTCCTATATCCAACCTGTTCAAGGAATGCATTCGGTTATTTGATGAACCGGTTCTTCTACACCTATTTCGATAATACCTTTACCTCCTCTTATTACCCAAACCCCCACCCATACCATTCCTAAACAGACAGTGGTCGTCAACGTATCTGATATGGGGGCAACTACGGACACTCAACATCCTGTCATCACTAAACCACTTTCACCAACCAACTCAACCGGTTCCAGTGTTACTATAGGAGGAAACAATGATGAGTATGACTCTACATACTCATGAAAAGCTGATGAAGACAATAATGCTCCTGATGAAGACAATAACGCTCCTGTCAACCGCCAACAGTTGCAGAGCATTCATGAAAAGCTGGATCAGTTACTTGAAGACAATAAAGCTTATAGTGGGGTAGTTCTTAAAGCTTTTGGAGAAACTGCCATAGAACAATATGCAACGGCTATGTACAAATCAACTGATGCAATCAACGAATCGGCTTCTACTTGCAGAAAAACCTCTACCGATGTTGCTGAAGTTGTTCAAACTACGCAGCTCTTTATGGATTCTCTTAAAGCGCACACTGATACGAATGCTGCGAAACTCCGTGAATCTGTTGAATCTCTTTCAAACTCTCTATAGGAAGAACAACATAAGGTTGCTTATGTTCGTTCCTCCATCCAAGCCGAAAATACTTCCCTTATAAGTTAAGTTTCCTCTCGGCTGGACTCACTTCATGCTGATATTGCCAAAGAGAGTGCTTTAAAAGAAGAAATTGCTCGTCAAGCCTCTTCCGTTGAAGTTCAAAAAGTTCAACTGGCTCAAGCTGAGAAGGAGGTTACCTTATTAAAAACTGAGAAAGCTGTCTTACGAAGCTGTGCAAGTGATATCGCGGACATGTTGACCAATCATCTTGGTGCTCATGATCCAATTATAACTATCACCATCCGGAATCATCTTGCTGGAAAATTGCTTCCTACCCTTGCCAGGCTTCATGAGATGAAAGGTGTTTCAGAGCCTTTCATTACTCCAAAACAAGGGGGAGAGGGTGACCAACAGAAACTAATGATAACAACTGGAACTCTTAAACTGGATATTCTAGTCTTTAAAGAACTGAAGGTTAATGTAGCTTCAGGTTCTGGTCCAACAGATAAGCAGAAAAAGGTTGTCAATGACAGTGATAGTGATGCAGAAGAGACTATTGTTAAAGCCCTCAAATGCAAGAAAAGAAATAAAGAATCAGATGACAATCCGAAAATAACAGAAGATGTAGAGGAAATAGAGAAGCGTAACAAAGAAGAAGAAGATGTCATGAAGTCTAAGATGGCTCTGTTTCCTGAGTGGACTAGAGAGGTGCTAATCAGTCAAGCAATAGAATCACCAAGTGTTTATTGGTTAGAACCGATTGCTTTTTTCGACTGTGATAATTCAATGGACTCACAGTTCGATATGCCAATTACAAGGAAAGCATTTACACTCCATTGTTTTGAGTCAATTGTTGAGGTTCCTTTTCCTAGTCCTAAGGTTGACCGAGAGCTTATCGACTTTTACCTAAATCATGGCCAACCTCAATACTTGACATGGAGTGCACAGAAAATTGTCACAATCAAGGTATTGAAGCCGACACCGGCTGGAAGGTTTGTGAACGTATTCTTCAAGATTACTCGAGGGTTTGCAAATTCGGTTTCAATGATTTCTTTAGCAGATCTACCCAATCTCAATCCTCGTGATTGGATACTGCTGTACAACATTCTGCTCTCTGATCAGATGGAGTATGAGCTAATTCTAGAGCACTTAAAAAGAATCTTAGCCTCCTACATCTATGAAGTTGCAACGATGGATCAGGAGATAGCGAAAGTGATGAACAAGAAGCCAACGGTCAAGCTCACTCAAAAGCCAAGGGATATGAACACTATGAAGATAGGGAAAATTGATTCGACAAATTTGACTACGATGTTTACTATAGGAGAAGCTCACAGGTTTTTGTTTGCTCTGGTAGATAAGCACCTATTTTCTACAGACTCCTTGGAGCTCATTATCAACTTGATACATCGGTGCAAGTAGAACTCGGATGCTGACAAGAAAAATTTCACTGATATGCTTCGTTGGTACATTACCTTTCGGTACCATCTTTTGGCTATCATCCCGAGGATATTCAAGACAGTGAAGAAGTGTTCGGTTGTTAAACAAAATTAAAGTCTCGGTCCCAAAGACACAAATGGAGAGATTGTTAGGGATTATTTTGTTACGTCTTGGGCTTTTTGTTTTATATCCGGATTGGGCCTGTCCATCCGTGAATCTCTTGTAGGGTTAGACTATATATATGCATGCATGTGTGCATTATAGAAAAATTTTATTACGTTTGAGTATTGTAACCCTAAAAACCTCTACAGTCGAAGTTCTTAGTCGAGCTCTTCTGAGGTGTTGAAGCACTAATCATTCAACATATTCAAACCATATTTGTGTCTATATTTACGTACTTATTTGTTTGCATGCATAGAATCAATAGATCCTGAAAGAACTACATTCTAACAAGGGCCTTTTACCAATTTGACTATAACATGAATATCCTATATCATTTGAGATTCATTGAAACTTTCAATTGTTGGATTAGTGTCTAAGTCCATAACTATAATTGGTAGATACTTGACCCGACCTGACATGGTCCATTTGGGTTGCACTTCACCGAAACAATTTGTATGGATAGACTTATGAGAAAAGGATAATTATGATTTATTAATATATTATAAGTTATAGTATAATAATATGAATTTATATTATTATTTAATTAGTATTGATCAAGAACTAATTTGGAATTAATTTAGTGATCAAAAGAGACTAGTTAAATATGGACTCATATAGTATGGACTAATGTTATTTAGGATTGGCTAAGTTTACAGGTAAGTATGGATAGTCCATGGAGCTTTTAACCCATGGATCCTACGTAATGGGGAAAGTCATGGGTATTAGGGTTTACCCTAATCATGCATATTATATAAAGGAGTACTTGGCTCGTAAAATTTACACTAGTATGTGTAATAAGAGAGTGAGCCGATTTTTGTGATCCTAGATATTCTCTCAAGTCATCCAAGTTGTTGATGGTGATTTGTGATTCCACTTGAGGCATTCACATTATTGGGGCTAGGCTCTTAAAGCTTCAAGGAATCAACCACATGAAAAGGTATGTAATTCTATCTACTTTTGTTATACAAGTACATATGATTGTATGCTAGTTAGGGTAATACCTTGGAAACTTATAGTTTGCATGTATAATAGAGAGAACATAGATCTAAGGTATTTAGGGAAGCATGAACACCTTAGGAGTGTTATAGTGCTCAAAACCCATTAGTGGTATCAGAGCCTAGGGCTGTTGTTGGTTATACTTGTTGCAACTTATTTTTCAAAGCCAAGAATCTACCCAAACTGAAAACTCGACGAGTTCTGGCCAAAAACTCGACGAGTTGATATGTTAAATCATGAAATCGACGAGTTGCTCTCCCAAAATGCAGATTTTTGAGTTTTTTTTTGCTGGAATTGGACTAGGAACATTACCTTAAGTTGTTTTTGAACTTATAAACCCGTTTTTGATGTGGTAATGAGCATGCTAATCCAATTCAAAAGATAATTTTCAAAAGTTTATTGTTTTCTATTAGTTTAATGATTAGGCTAAGTACATGAAAATTCTTTCATTTGAATTGTCTTGTTCATATGAGTTTAATCTAGATCAAAGTCTTTCTTGACATGCTTGTTAGTTGAATTGATGATCTTGATGGATGTTAATGGATTCCATAAATTTTCATCAAGTTATGGAAAACCAAAAGTCTTTTTAGTTAAAGTGCCATTAAAACCATAGGTTTCACATGTGAAGAGTCTTTCTCCTCATAAATAGTTTTATGAACTCCATAACTTGTCCTCAAGTTATGGATGTTCAAGAGTCTCTTCATTAAAAGTTTTAAAACCTACATTAAACTCATATGGTATGAAATTGAAAAGTTTTGAAAAGTTTCAAAAACTTGTCCTCAAGTTTTAGAATTTGTAAAGCTACCCCCATGTATACTTTAATTCCAAATTATACCTTAGAATTTTAAAAGTTTAAAATTCCACCCTTATACTATTATAATATTAAAATTTTAATATTTGTATATATGTATAAGAGTAAATGCCAGTCTTACCGCTAGTAGGCCTCATTCACGAAGACAATATATAAGGGGGGTATAAGGTTAGTTCCTATAAAATGGCAGTTTAATGGGTGTCCACTCTCACCCACCGCTTCCTGGACTGATGGAGGGTCGTTAACCGAACGGGTAGGACAGGACTATAATTCTCCCTTCATTAAAAGTATAATCATAAACACTAAGTAAATAAACAGTTATAAATTCCAAATCTTAGTTACTTAGGAAAATGTGAATTTGGTGCTAACCCATGAAATTGCACTTTGTACCTTGTTAACTTGTTAGTGGAGCATGTGTGGTTAACCGACACACTAATATGAAACCTATAATGTGTAGCAAAGGGTATCTTGTTGTTAATCACAGAGCAATGGAGCGTATGTCGTTAACCGACACATTGATTAGGTGGTGGTAACATTAAGTATACCAAGTTAATTTGCATACTTATTCACTCCTTGTTTGTGATCCTCGACATACCAGTCACAAACTTGAAGGGCACAATCGACATTTAAACATGCCATTGAAAAGTTCAATGAATCTTAAAGCATCTAAGAGTTTCAATTAACTTAAAACCTAAAATTCCTTTTTCGTTTTTCGTGGTGGAAATTGGTAAATCTTCATTGCCTACCTTCAAATATTTTGTAGCTTGGATTACGACATCCCTCTCAAGTTATAAAATATTGTGTTGGGTCCTAGCCTTAATATTTCATATTGGGTGTTATATTAAGGACTTAAATCAACTAAACTTGAATTTCTCCCTCATAGATCTCTTGCTATGACAACTATGGTCTTCCTTATCCTTTTGGATAAAGCTTTCCTAATGAAGATGACATCCCACATGGCAGTCAAGGTGAAAGATTAATCCCTTTGTTGTGCGTTAATGGGACTGGAAATCATAGTTCACTTCTTCCACTTCCTCTAATAATTCTCCCTAACGTACAAGTTCAACGACTTGAAAGGTTCAAGGTCACTCAATCCCTAGTGGCAACCAAAGTCTATATGTGTTTACATCTTGGACATTAAGTCACATATTGACAAGCCGGGAGAGTTGGGTGTCGAAGTCTCAAGGAAGTTGACTATTGACTGGGTTCTTTAGTCACTCCCTAGTGACAGACCACGACATGACCCTTATCGATCTTACCTATTTGCTTGTTGCTGCTAAATCATCAATGATTTGGAGCACTGGTTAAGCAAATTTGATTCGAAGATCCACTTTCCAAACTTCCATGGATATTTACAATGGTTAAATTAGAAGTACAGAAAAGCTTTTTCTTCCCAATGGAAAGGGATCGTCCATGGTTAAGTCGTTTGACCTAATGGTCCATATGTCTTTTTTTTTGCCATTAAAGGGACATTGGTTGCAAAGCAGCCCAATTTACCTGAAAATTTCATAAGGATGGTAAAGTCAAAATGTTTGACTTTACTTTAGGTAATGTCCACTATCTAACTCTATTAAGTTCCTATTTGGAGATTCTTAATACATGATGCAATGTAATTGCATTTTGGTGTTTTGGAGAATCAAAGGAAGCTTAAAAGAAGAGTATGCTGATTCTGATCATGAAGAGAGGGATTTCGATCGCATGGTTTGATGATCAGAAGTTTGAGATGGTGCATAAGAGTTATGAAATATTGCTTAGGAATAGATATCAACAAAGTTTTCATATGTATTTTCATTGTAAGGATAATTTTTTCTGCAACTTTAAAATAAAAAGAAATTTTTTGATTTTAAGCATCCTTGCAATGGCATTTATGAAAATTGTTGTTTATATGTTTCTATTTATAGCAATTTTGGAAAATGGATTTGATTCTTTCATTTGTGGTAGTATTATAAGTTACCAAATAAGGAATGATTATCATTAACCAAGTTTCAGTTGGATAGAAACTTGGAATCATGCAACTTGTATTGTATGATGAATGAGAATTTTTCATCTTTAGGAAATTAAGACTAAATCCGTGTTCACATGTATATGTGAGTAAAGTGAACGACTAAAGGATTGAGTACACTTTGTTGTGTGCTAGTCAAGTTCACCACAAGGAATGATAAGATTATTCGTCATGGTTTACTGAAGTTTAGTAAATATGGTTATACTTACAAGTTTAAGTGTAATTCTGAAACATTGGAAAAGTTTCAATGTATGGCAGGACGAATGAGAAGAATCAAATTAGGCAGAAAGATAAAAGTTTCTCCAATCTGAAAAGATGGGAGAGTGCTTGAGTATCTTGTTTTACGATTATCTTAATGATTATGAAACCATATCACAATTGATCCTCTAAGGACCTCTTAGTGCAGTTTTATGGCTAAGGAGAGGATTCGTGAATTGTTGAAATGGTTAAATTAAAAGATAAATCATACTTTGTTCCAAAATCAAGTCTTAGAGTTATACTCCAATATTGAGCCTTGACTGACATAATCTTAAAAAAGGTTTAAAAACATTTGTCAAATGTAGAGTAAAATGTTTTCTACTCTGGTACATTTGAAATTAGTAAGTTGTGATGCTTTTGATAAAACAATGACTAACTAAGACCAATTATGTGCACTGTTTAACTTGATAAGAATCCACACTAACTTTTGAATATTTGTTTTCTCAAGGAATGGTTCTCAACAAAGAGAGTCTTATATGTCAAGAGGTCAGTGGGAGTCTTAAAAGATCTAGAGATAGTTTTCAAGAACTGATCAAGAGTATTGTTAATCACTAGCCCACGACTTGAGGTTTGTAAACTATCGTGTTGACATATTCTGTTTTGTAACACCCCGTGTTCAGAAGTGCAAGTTTAGGGTTCTTAGTGTAAATAAGGAAGGTCCACTCGGTGAGTCGATGGATGAACTCGGTGAGTCGAGTCACGGTTATGGTCATGTGTTAAGTGACCGACTCGGCGAGTCGGCAGTTAGACTCGGCAAGTTGGTGCTGGGATGAGAATAACCCTAATCTGGGGGTTGTGCCCTATATAAAGAGCATAACATCCTTTCTTCAGCCTTCTTACCAGCCTTGAGAGCCTACAAACCCTAGAAATCGAGTGGATCACCATTGATAGAGAGATTGAAGCTTTAGAAGGGGGATCTTGAAAGAGAACTTGAAGAGAAAGGGGATTACAGCAAGGGAGGCACTTAGATCCAAGATCTAATCCAGTGGAAGCTTGTATTGGAGGTAATAATTTGTTCTTCAAGCTTTTGTGCACCTAGATCTATCATTTGTGGGGTTTTGGGGCATATATAAGGTCCATCTCGAGTTTGGATTTAGATCTGAGGATGCTACCTCAGATCTAGGCTGGTAATGATCCAAGAAGCCATAAAGTCTATGCCCATGAGTTTTTGGTGAAGTTCGTTTGTCCCAAACCCTAGCCCTAGAGTGTTTTAGGCTTAGATATCTTGGGATTCACGTAAAGGTTGCCACTTTACGTGATGGAGGGTCTAAAGAGGAGTAGATCTATGGATTGGAACCCCTGCATGGCTCGGAAAGCCACTACATGGGTTAAGAACTGGAGATACTCGGCGAGTCGCATGGGTGGACTCAGCGAGTTGGATGAAGATAGGTAGAAACTCGACGAGCTGGAAGAACAACTCGGCAAGTCCGTTGAAGATTGCCTTGGACTCGGCGAGTCTGTTCTTGGACTCGACGAGTCTGGTCGTGGAGTCCTAACCTTTTCTGGTTGAGCTGTGAATCGGTGAGTCGAAGGGTGACTCGGCGAGTTGAGCATGAAGGGACTCAGAGTTTGTTGGACTCGGCGAGTCTTGGGGCGACTCGGCGAGTTAAGTCGTAGATTGGGAGTTTCTGAGTATAGGGACTCGGCGAGTCAACGGGGAGACTCGGTGAGTAGAGTCACACAGGAAGGTTGACTTTGATTGACGACTTTAACCTTAACCAAGGGTTGACCAGTTGACATCCAGGGGTATTTTGGTAATTGTTTGCAATTAATGAGTTCAATGATTTGGTGTTGACTAGTGGGGGAGTTTGTGTCCGTGATTGGAGCAGTGTGACCTTATTTCTTCAGCCGACAGTTGCAGGTGAGTTATCCTCACTATATCAACAGGGTCTAAGGCACCAAGGCCGACCCTTTATCGGATTGAAATCCGGGTATCTGTTTGATATGTTATTGCTTGCTATGTCTGTATCCTGGTTATTAAGATGGTGTATGTTAGAGACCTGGTTAAGGTTGGTATCCTGGTATATAGGATGGTGCTATGTTGGTGACCAATTAGGTCGATATCTTGGTTAGGATGTCGTTGTGATATGTAATCTACTAGATCGGTTTGATTAGTTGTGAATTTTTATATGACTATATGTTTATGTGCACATGGTTGTTGGACTGGGATTGGGTTGAGGCAGGTCTTGCTTTATGCTGTAGGCCAACATACCTAGGGCGGACCAGTTAGACCGAAGGCCCGACGAGCAGTCCAGATAGGTTGAAGGCCCCAAGAGGGCGAACCAGACGTACCGAGGCTCGGAGGGAGAGTGGACTAGGTGGACTGAAGGCCCGGTGCGGGTGGACCAGTCATACTATAGACTTGGAGGGAGAATTGAACAGGTGGATTGAATGCCCGGTGTGGGCGGACCAGTCACACTGTAGACTTGGAGGGAGAGTGGACCAGGTGGACTGAATGCCTGGTGCGAGCGGACCAGTCATACTGTAGACTCGATTGCCACACCCCAAAACCACGAACGGCGGAAACGTTCAGGGGTGGAGGACGTCATGTACAGTATCACAACAGTGTAATATAATAAACAAGCAACAACATCATCCATTGCATTATAAGCAAAGTTTAATACATGTGTGTTCTTTTATGTAATAAGACACCAAAAATATACAATCAAAATAAAAGACGAGACTTGTCTGCTCCTTCTTCTCAAAACCTGGCCTTCGTACCTGTCTACTGATGACTTGAGAATACAAGTTATTTTTAAAGCGAGTATCAGCTTTAAAGCTGGTGAATTCATAAGTATAATAGTGTCATTGCCTTGTTTGTGAATATCTGTTATGAAGGCCATGTAAACCTTTAAATGAAAATGTTGAGGTAAGTATG
The DNA here is from genome assembly GCF_002870075.4 of Lactuca sativa. Classification (NCBI taxonomy): domain Eukaryota; kingdom Viridiplantae; phylum Streptophyta; class Magnoliopsida; order Asterales; family Asteraceae; genus Lactuca; species Lactuca sativa. Next base: position 301,589,770 of record NC_056630.2, on the reverse strand, counting down.
AAATCCCTAGAAAAACCCTTATTTTCTATAAGTATGAAATGTAGTCTTCTACCAAGACCCGAATGTTCTGTACGTAAAATGATAGTTTCTCCTTTGTATTGACTAGTACTAAAAGTGCTTAGCATAACTCATCGTTTATGTGAATGTATCACAAAATAAAGTAAACAGGAAAAGGTACTACTGTAAGTGTTGTCACTGGGTACTAGGACCAACACAGCAAAGCATTAAGCGAAATGTATAACCTAATGAACATCCGAAGATTGTCCAATTGTCCTCTGTAGCAGCAGCAGGTGGGTGGAAGGGTTAGTCCCAAATCGATCTTCCTAATATAAGTAGTAACCTTAGACCTCCGAAGATGGTCATTGACCACTGGTGCTAATCAACGGGGTTCAGAATGGTAAGTCCCGTCTAGCTATCCCATTGAACCGGGATAGGAAAGACAATTTACACAGTATGTACTAATAAATCATCTTCGTAGTCCTAAGTACAAGTATCCAGGTAAGTGAATACAGGATAATGCACCTATGTAAAAGTGTTCGTGTATGGTATTCATGTATGTGTGTTCATGTATCAAGTAAGTATATGTAAACATATTCATGTATCAGGTAATGTACTAGTATAGACTCATGAATGAACTGACTCTTGTGTGATTCCTTGTAATAGAAGTAATGTTTGATTACTCCAAATTATCCCCATGATAATTTACTGTAATATAACTGATTGATCATGTAGGTTTATACACTCTTACTACTCAAGGGTGCGGGAAACTAAATGAAAGATGTAAACTATACAATCAATACATATATAATAGTATACGTGTATATGCATAGTTTAGTTCAAGAATGTAAAATGGTTTTGTAAAACATCTTATGGGTTTTGAACAATAATTAACAATGACTTGATGTCATTTTAATAAACATTTCAAAGGTAAAACATTTGGTAACAATGTGTTTTTAAGATGTAAAATCATTTCATGCATCACATTTGGTAGCATGTGAAATCCGTTAAATGACAAATGCAGTTATAAAATACATATCAATGATTCAATAACCTGTTTGTTTCTACTTGTATTCCCCCCTATTAAAGCATTTAAAACTATTTAAAATATTGATCAGGGGTATGAACTCACCTGAAAGTTTGAAGATAGCGAGATGGAAAACCGGGCAGAGTTTCGTCTTGAGAAACGGATTTTTCTCAGGATTCTCGGGAATCTCGGGAGTAAAATCGACGTTCGGGACTTGAGCAAAAAGACCAGGGCTTCGGGTTTGAATGGGCACGGAAATCGAGGCAAGATCGTGAGAGAAAGGAGAGAAATGAGCAATTTTTCTGGAAACCCTCGCATTCTATTTATAGGGGGTCTGAGAAGCCTCGGTAAGCGGGGCGTACGCTCGTACGCAGCGCGTACTCGTACGTCATGCATGACCGAGTCCTCGACTGCCTCGACTTCGGATGGGACAGATCGGTTGGGGCGGGTCGGTAGCTTCGCATAGGGGCGACGTGGGCGGACCGAGACCAAGGCCCTCGGGTACGCGGGGCGTACAGGGTTACGCAGCGCGGAACTCGGATGAGGATGCTGACTCCTTCTTCGGATATTACCGGATTTTTGATATAAATATATATATAAATTATTTAATAAACTTCAAAAAATCATATCTCCTTCATACGAACTCCGTTTTCGATGGTCTTTATATCCACGCGTAGGTGAGACTACGCCCTACAACTTTCGTTTAGACTCCGTTGGCAAATTCCGAAATTATTTTTATTATTTAATTATAAAATGACGTGATTAAGGAATTTCTTTAAAAATTCATAACTTCTTTATCTGAAGTCGGTTTTTTCCAGACTTTTCACCGCTGAAATACCATTGTCGAGACCTTCGATTCTCATTTAGGTCATTTCGGTCAAAAGTCGCTCGATCTCCAATTCGAGTTTTTAGTTGTCTGTTGCTAAGCCGAACTTGGAAAATCTTAACTTCAATATACGAAGTCGGATTTGGGCGTTCTTTTTACGTACGATCCCGGTTTAATGACATTTAAACATAGAGGGAATTTAAATAGAACTTTTTGGACATTTTATTATCAAAGTTAATTTTATTAATTCAAAAGTGGTTACAATACTTGACTTTTTAGGTCATTACAAAGATTTTAAAGTAAGAAAACACTTTTAGATTAGGGAAACAGATGTGGGTACTTGTGTTTCATCTGATCTTCGCGCTCCCGGGTGTATTCAGGTCCTCGCTTTGCATTCCAGCGGACCTTCACGATGGGGATGCGACTTTGCTTGGTTTGCCTGACCTCTCGGTCCATGATTTCTACTGGTTCCTCCACGAAGTTGAGGCTCTCGTTGATCTCGATCTCGTCGAGTGGAATAACAAGAGTCCCGTCGGACAGACACTTTTTCAAGTTTGACACGTGGAAGGTAGGATGTACGTTACTGAGTTCTTGCGGTAGATTGAGTTTGTAAGCTACAGGACCGATTCTTGCGAGAATCTCAAAAGGCCCTATGTATCTTGGATTGAGCTTCCCACGCTTTCCAAAGCGTATCAAGCCCTTCCAGGGTGAGACCTTCAGTAGGACTTGGTCGCCCACCTGGAACTCCAATGGTTTCCTACGCTTGTCGACGTAGCTTTTCTGTCGGTCTCTAGAGGCTTTTAATCGTTCACGAATTTGAACGATCTTCTCTGTCGTTTCCCGAATGATCTCCGGACCCGTGAGAGTGCTTTCGGGAACTCGTCCCTTAGCTAACTGGGTATCACCCACTTCAGCCCAGCACAGAGGGGATCTGCACTTTCGGCCATAGAGGGCCTCGAATGGAGCTGCCTTCATGCTCGTGTGATAACTGTTGTTGTAGGAAAACTCGACAAGAGGTAAATGAGTATCCCAAGCTTTTCCAAAGTCAATCACACATGCACGCAACATATCTTCTAAGGTTTGGATAGTTCTCTCACTTTGCCCGTCGGTCTGTGGATGGTAGGCCGTACTCATGTCCAGCCTAGTTCCTAGGGAACTTTGTAATGACTGCCAAAACCTCGAAGTGAATCTACTATCTCAGTCTGAGATGATAGATAAGGAAACACCGTGTAGTCTTACAATCTCCCTAATGTAAGTTCTGGTAAATTTCTCCATCTTGTCTGTTTCCTTGATCGGTAGGAAGTGTGCAGACTTGATCAGTCTATCGACGATGACCCATGTGGAATCAAGTCCACCCGTCGTCTTGGCCAACTTGGTTATGAAGTCCATAGTGATCCGCTCCCACTTCCATTCTGGTATCTCCGGTTGTTGTAGAAGACCGGAGGGTTTCTGGTATTCGACCTTGACCTTTGCGCAAGTAAGGCATTTACTCACGAAGGTAGCAATATCTGCTTTCATGTTAGGCCACCAGTATAGCTTTTTAAGATCCAGATACATCTTATCTGAACCCGGGTGGAAGGAATAACGAGTGTTGTGAGCTTCGGTCATGACCAAATCTCTGAAGCCACTGTGTTTCGGTGTCCAGATCCGATCCATGAGGTATAAGGCCCCGCCACCCTTGACTTCCAAGTTCTTATCCATCCCTCTAAGGGATTCACCCGCCATGTTTTCAGGTTTCAAAGCGTCGAGCTGAGCCTCCTTTATTTGCATGGACAAGTGTGAATGGATAGTTAGAGTCAAAGATTTGACCCTACGACTTGAATATTCTTTCCGACTTAGGGCGTCGGCTACTACATTGGCTTTACCCGGATGATAACGAATTTCGCATTTGCAATCGCTGAGTAGCTCGACCCACCGTCGTTATCTCATGTTGAGCTCCTTCTGGTCGAAAATGTGTTGCAAACTCTTATGGTATGTAAAGATCGTGCTTTTTGTACCGTACAGGTAATGTCACCAGATCTTTAGAGCGAACACAACTGCTCCTAGTTCAAGATCATGGGTTGTGTAGTTAACCTCATGTGTCTTTAGCTGTCTCGAGGCATAGGCGATGACTTTACCTCGCTGCATCAGAACACATCCGAGTCCTTGATTGGATGCATCGCAATAGACAATGAAGTCTTCTATTCCTTCGGAAAGGGATAGTATCGGGGCGGTGCACAAGGCTCGTTTGAGCGTTTGGAACGCTCTTTCCTATTTCTCTTCCCAGTCAAAGGCCACGCCTTTCTGGGTCAGGGTTGTAAGAGGTTTTGCTATGCTGGAGAAGTTCTGAATGAACCTACGATAGTAGCCAGCGAGACCTAGAAATTGACGAATTTCGGTAGGTGTCTTTGGTGCTGTCCAGTTCTCAATGGATTTGATCTTGGAGGGGTCCACGTGTATACCTTCTTCACTAACCACATGGCCCAAAAATTCGAGTTGCCGAATCCAAAATTCACACTTTGAGAACTTCGCGTAGAGCTTCTCCGATCTCAATGTCTCTAAGATTTTACGGAGATGTAGACTATGTTCCTCCTTACTTCGATAGTAGATGAGTATGTCATCAATAAAGACGATGACGAATTGATCCAAATAAGGACGACACACCCTATTCATCAGATCCATGAATACTGAGGGCGCGTTAGTTAATCCGAATGGCATCACTACAAACTCGTAGTGCCCATAACGATTTCGGAAGGCTGTCTTGGGAACATCCTCCTACACTCGTAGTTGGTGATATCCGGATCGCAGATCTATCTTCGAGAAGTAGTTGGCTCCTTGAAGTTGATCAAACAAATCGTCAATGCGGGGCAAAGCATATCGATTTTTAATGGTAAGTTTGTTGAGTTCCCTATAGTCGATGCACATGCGAAACGATCCATCTTTCTTCTTGACAAACAAGACCGGTGCTCCCCATGGTGAGAAGCTTGGTCGAATGAATCCCTTCTTGAGAAGTTCGTTAAGTTGACTGGAAAGTTCTTGCATTTCAGCCAGTGCCAGACGATACGAGGATTTGGCTACGGGGGTAGCCCCTGGCACTAAGTCGATTCTGAACTCGACTTGGCGTTGTGGTGGTAAACCGGGAAGTTCCTCTGGGAATATGTCGGGAAAGTCGCGTACTTCTGGGATTTTCTGGATGTCTTTCAGTTCTTGACTGGTATCGACGACGTGCGCGAGAAATGCATGGTACTCCTTCCGCAAGCACTTCTGGGCTTGAATACACGAAATGATGCGAAGGCTCGTACTGGGTTTGTCGCCGTAGATAATTAAAGTTTCGTTGTTAGGAAGGTTAAGACGAACTGCTTTTTCGAAGCACATAATGTCCGCACGAAAGAGACTCAACCAATCCATACCGATGATAACGTCAAAACATTTAATTGTGACTGGCATGAGATCTATCTTGAAAGTATGGCCATCTAAAGTTAAAGTACAACCTACGAATATGCAGTTTGTACTCTCTGTTTTCCCGTTAGCCATTTCTACCGTGAATGAACTATCTAGTGCACATGGTTTTTGTTTAAGCAGGTGTGCAAATTTGTGACTTACAAAACTTTTCTCGGCTCCACTATCGAAAAGTATGCAAGCATATGAGTTATCGAGGAGGAACGTACCAGTAACTATCGTAGGATCAGCTACTGCTTCCTCGTGGCCCAGGGCCATAACTCTTCCCACTCCTCCAGCCGTCCCCGCTTTAGGGCAGTTTCTCTTGTAGTGGCCCACTTCGCCACAACCGTAGCAAGCTTGGCCTACACCGGCGTTAGGAACCTGGGTAGCTTGAGCTGTTGGAGTTTTGCAGAAACGGACGGTGTGCCCCTTCTTGTTGCAGTTGGTGCATTGCATCTCCCTGCAAGGCCCGTGGTAGTGGAAGTTGCACTTGGTGCACTTTGGGAGAGTCCCAGCATATGTTTTTGCTGGTAAGAGGTTCGCAGGGGCAACAAGAGTCACTGTGGCAGCATTGATCGCCACAAGTTGTTGCGTATTGGAGGATCCTTGCGGAGCCCCTTTTTTCCTCTTATTCCACTCCTTCTTGCCGTAGTTGGGGTTGGATTTTTGTGGTACAGGTGTAGGGATTGTTGTGTTCTGAGGTTTCCGGTGATCGATAAGAGATTGTGCCAGTTCCTTGGCACTATCAAAGGTAATAGGCCTGGAAGCGATCACACTTGACTGGATCTGGGGCGACAGTCCCCAGATATATCTCTCGATCTTTTTGCTCTGGAGAGCAACCATATCAGGGCATAAGTTTGCCAAATCACAGAACCTATTTGTGTAGGTAGTGATGTCGGATCCAACCATTTGTAGACCCCATAATTCTTGCTCGAGTTTTTGTATTTCACCTCGAGGACAGTATTCCTTCATTAGCATGTCTTTCAACTTTTCCCAGCTGATGGAATACGCCACCACCAAATTTAGATAGTTAACATGGTCGTTCAACCATGTTAGTGCTCGGTCAGAGAAGGTACAAGCTGCGAACTTGACCTTGTTGCCTTCTTAGCATCCACAGATCTCGAAGACATATTCCATCTTCTCAATCCATTGTCTCAACACCATAACACCCCCAGTTCCATTGAAGATGCGGGGTTTGGCGTTAGTGATGTCCTTGTAGGTGCACTCCCGAGGGTGTCCATGGCTTTCGCCGTGGTTCGAGGGTGGTGCACCTGTTGCTGATCCACTAGGGGCAGGAGCGTTGATTGCTGACACAGTAGTTGCAACTGCTGCTGTGAAAGCTGCCTGGAACATGTTGGCATCGAAAGGGTTAGGTGGTTGAAGAGGTACAGGTGGTGGTGGAGGTGGTGGTATCGGTGCTTCGTTGTTTGGATTGCGTCTTGTACTTCTGCGTGGCGGCATCTTTAACTATACGTTTTAAAAGATGACGACATGGATAAGAATAAATGATTAATGAATGTGTCTCATGGACTAAATCCCCATAGCCCAACAACAGAAGGAATAGCTAAAATAGACGAACTGACTAAGATAATTAAAGTAAGACCAAATACCCCTATGGTATTTCTTTATGGTTGTGTTGGTAAGTTTTTAGACTTGTTGCCATATCACAACCATTCTTGGGCATATTCTAATCACTCCTCGAACCAGCAAAGTTGATCAGGCTATGTCATTCCCAAGACTGACCATATATCCCCAGGCTTACTTGTGATATTCAACAATCGTAATACTTTTGTTCTTGTCGTTGTGAAACTGATTTTAGTATGAATGCAGGCACGTATACTTACTTAAATATTTTATTATTTAAAAGTATAACTCTGAGACAGAGTGTTTTAATCCCATGTATTTATAGTTAGTATATCTTTTATGGGTTGATATACTATATTCACTATAAACAATGCTCTGATACCAATCTGTCACACCCCAAAACCACGAACAGCGGAAACGTTCAGGGGTGGAGGACGTCATGTACAGTATCACAACAGTGTAATATAATAAACAAGCAACAACATCATCCATTGCATTATAAGTAAATTTTAATACATGTGTGTTCTTTTATGTAATAAGACACCAAAAATATACAATCAAAATAAAAGACGAGACTTGTCTGCTCCGTCTTCTCAAAACCTGGCCTCCGTACCTGTCTACTGATGACCTGAGAATACAAGTTATTTTGAAAGCGAGTATCAACTTTAAAGCTGGTGAATTCATAAGTATAATAGTGTCATTGCCTTGTTTGTGAAAATCTGTTATGAAGGCCATGTAAACCTTTAAATGAAAATGTTGAGGTAAGTATGAAATCCCTAGAAAAACCCTTATTTTCTATAAGTATGAAATGTAGTCTTCTACCAAGACCCGAATGTTCTGTACGTAAAATGATAGTTTTTCCTTTGTATTGACTAGTACTAAAAGTGCTTAGTCTAACTCATCGTTTATGTGAATGTATCACAAAATAAAGTAAACAGGAAAAGGTACTACTGTAAGTGTTGTCACTGGGTATTAGGACCAACACAGCATCGCATTAAGCGAAATGTATAACCTAATGAACATCCGAAGATTGTCCAATTGTCCTCTGTAGCAGCAGCAGGTGGTGTAATAACCCGAAATTTCATATCACTTCTTGTACCACAACTTGTAATCCAATCCGATCAACCAAACGTCATTTTCAAATTCGTTTCTAATTTTGCCATTTTATTAAGTCATTAGTTCATATCGACCTAAAATGACTTAATGGGTGTCTTAATACATTTAGAAATCATTTTAACTCCCCACTTTAGTAATCGGAATAAGTATAGAATCGACCGTATCGAGTCACAACAATTTGGTCGGGTATGACCAAAAGCCCCACGTAACGTCGGTATCGGGTAAAATTCCGTCGTGTCCAATTTCCGAAAACTATATAAAGTGTTTTAAGACTTCATTTGAAGCCTTTGGGCAATTTCTCCTTAAACTCTCACAACCTCTCTCCTCAAGCTAGAATTAAGGTCCAAATCTCAAATCTAAGGCTTCAAATCTCTAAGGTACTTTCCCTAGCTTGTATTGTAACCTTCTTAGCCTTCACATTTGAGTTCAAATCATGGATTAAGACCATTTTCATGAGTTTACAGCCATGGAGCCTTCATGGGCCGTAAACTCATATAGCATGGGTTTTTAAGCCCCAAATCCCTTCCTAAGCAATTTTGGACTTTAGTTATGGCTTAATGGGTTCATGGACAAGACTTTTATCATTTGAAACATGGATTTTTAGCCATTTGAAGGAGTTTACGGCCAAGGCATAAGCTTGGGCCGTAAACTCATGAAAATGAGGTTTTCAAGAACTTAAACCCTTCCAAATCATAGTTGGGACTTAGATATGACATTAAGGCTTGCTAATCTAGACTTGGAACACTTTAAACATGATTTTTGGGTGATAAAAGTGAGTTTACGGCCAAGACATATTCATGGGCCGTAAACTCATCTTAAATGGTGATTTAGTGCCTTAAAACATGTCAAAATGCTTTCAAACTCAACCAATGGCTTTGTAGTAAAATCTAGATGCATCTAAAAATAGTTTAAGGGTTTGTAACACATCAAAAATGTCATTTATAGGAGTTTACGGCCTAGAAACATACCCTTGGCCGTAAACTCATAAAACTTGCTTAAGGATGCATCAAATTCACTTATATGGCTTGTATAAAATTCTAGAATCACATGTGATTGTTTTTAAGCATCAAAAACTAACTTTTCATGAGTATAAGAGAGTTTACGGCCATAGAACATGCCTCTAGGCCGTAAACTCCCAAAAATAGGTTTTATGGTGTTCTAAATTCATTTCAAGGCTTGGAAAATTAACTAGAATCACATGTGATTGTCCTTTGTAACTTAAATTAATCATTCTTGGCCATGGGTGAGTTTACGGCCGTAAAATCCAAGAGTATGGCCGTAAACTCCCTTTTAAATGGTGTTAATTCATTCCAAGTGTTCCAAGGCATTTTTAGATATCCATTCTAGCAACCCCCATGTCCATTTAAGCCCTTAAACCTTCAAAATCACACCAACATGAGTTTACGGCCGTAAACTCATGTGTGGGTATGTTTTGTGGTTGCACACTCTTTAAAATGTTTACTCTTGGGGAGTAAACTCAAGTCCCAACTCCCTAGTGCCATTACAAGTCCAAAGATGTCACCCGGGTCACTCCAAACGCTCGTTTTGAGGTGTTTAACCTCGTTGGAATGTAATGTTCCATATAATTAGTGAATGTATCCATAATTGTATATATATGGACATTATTTCATTTTACATAGGGGCATCGCGAGTAATCAAACCCCAAATCAACGTCTAGTATCCAAAACCGACGCATTTCCGAGTCCGGTGAGTTCATACCCCTACCCTTTTTCACTGTTTTTCACTGTTTTCAGGGGGGAACACAAGCAAAGTACAAGGGTTTTCTTGTACTCAAAACTTATTTTCATGTGTGTATTTTACATTTCATATGCTTTTTAATATTGATTACACAGATTACTTAAACATTTATTTGTGAAATGAGTTTTATAAACTGTTATGTTTTATATATTTCACGAATGGTTTCCACATTTTATCAGTTAAAAGCATGACTTTATAACACATGAACAATATAATTCATACACTGTCTTGTCCTCGGTAGCATTCCACAGAGATACGCGAATGGAGGATTTTCTTATTATTACTAGTAAATTTGTTATTCCATATAATTGGAGACACGTCCTCGGCGAACACTCCACAGAGATACGTGAGTGGAGGACTACACCCGTAACCAGAATCTCTGGAATTTAGAGAGCGTGACTTGAGTGTATAGATCTATACGGGGCTGACTACCCCACACCTGGCTGCTAGCTACAGCCGAACCGAAATGGTTCAAGGGTGACGAAAGTCATAAGGATTGTGGACTACTTATTGCCACAAGGTTGTGGACTACTTATTGCCACAGGTTCAGTCTTTAGTATGGTTATGGAACTCGCAACTAGGATAACAGAGATTTACCTATAGTAATAATGAACCACATACTACATTTTACAGCTAATCAGGATTCAGTTTACATCTTTTACAAATGATAACCATTATTCTGGAAGGTATGGGACCTTCTTGGGGGAAACTTTGTACATAACCAGGTTTAATCGAATACATCTTTCACATTGAGAACCAACATACAGGAAAGCATGGGGCATTCCTGGGTAACATATACATAACCAGTAAAGTGTAACCAACTGTATAACATTACATCTTTTACATTAACTAACAATTCAGGAAAGTATAGGACTTTCCTGGGATTACACTGGTACATAAAAGGAATAGAATAATGAATTGGATAATCAAACTATACTTTACTTTTGTGATACAACAACCAACTTTTAAGAAAATATGGGATTTTCTTGGCGTGTGTTGCATTTCAGAAACAGAAAGGAAACATAAACATTTTTACAAAACAAAACTACTTATGAACTCACCAGCGTCATGCTGATTTTCAAACTGCTTGTGTTCTCAGGTCAACGATAGTACAGGTACCCGAAGACTTACTTGGTTCAGGATCGTGTGCGTGCAAGGCTCGTTCGTTTGTTTATAACTATATTATGTATCACAACTATATAAACTGTGTCTTTTGAATCAAATTGTAAAACTTTAATATGAAATGTAATGTTTGTTTCACTTTACTTACTATGTACATTGGATTTGATACTCAACGTGGAGTCAACCCCGGAAATGTTTCCGCCTTCGGTTTTCGGGGTGTGACAGATTGGTATCAGAGCCCTTGTTTATAGTGAATAAAGTATACCAAACCTTACATGGTATAAAACTATAAACACTAAAGGGCCTAAGTGCTCTGAAATAAAAGTATCTTCAGACTACAAGTATTTTCAAAAATATACAAGTATACCGAACCGTCGAGATTCATATTTATAACTAGAACAAAACATAAGTAAATGGGTGTTGTGTATTGCAGTTAAACCTGGGCAGTTATGTAGTCGTGTCTAGGGTCAATATAGCCTGGCCAACTATATTCATTCGAGACACGGCCAACATGTGCTTGGGAGTGATTGTGGTATACGGCATGCCTAAAACTTACCCTAATACCACAAACATCGAGCCAGTATCGTAACAAACCATGAAATACTATGGGAGTATTTCTGGAATCATCGTACATGTATAGACCCCCGATCATTCCGTTAGCGATAGTTTACTTGCTTCAATAACTCTTTCCTGCTTTACCTCTTAATTGGAATTAATATCTGTCATATCTCTCGATTCAGAGGACTTATCATCCTCTCTCTTTATTGATCTTATTAGATCAAGATGCCTCCCAGGAAGAGACCCAGCTCCAACAACCCTCCGCCACCTCATCATGAAATCAATCCCGTGTTATTTCAAACAGCTGTTACCGCCGCGGTGGCAGCTGCCATGTCCCAGCTAAATACCGGTGGTTCAGGAGGTAGTAATCAAAATCAAGATGGTAATCAGGAACGCCGTAAGGAGGGTTCCTATAAGGACTTCATGAATGCGAAGCCTTCTTTCTTCAATGGCACTGGTGGTGTCATTTCCTTATCCCGATGGTTCGAGAGAATCGAATCCATCTTCGAAATCTGTGCCTGTGATGAGTCCGATAAGGTCAAGTTCGCAGCTTGTACCTTCCTTGATAAAGCATTGACTTGGTGGAATGGCCGAGTCAAATCCTTAACTCTCCATGTAGCCAATGCCATGGGCTGGGAGGCTATGAAAGAACTCCTCCTTGCTGAATATTGTCCCCGAGGCAAAATGCAGAAGCTAGAGCATGAGCTCTGGAACCTGAAGATGAAAGGTTCCGATATTGCTGCCTACACTTCCCGATTTGATGATCTTGCCCTTCTTTGCCCTGGTCTAGTCACCCCTGAAAGCAAAAAGATCGAGAGATTTATTTGGGGGTTAACTAATCCGACAAAAGGTCATGTCTTAGCTGCTCGCCCAGATACTTATTATAGTGCTAAGACTCTAGCCCAAGCTATAATTCACCACAGGGATGATGTTGAGGAAGCCACCACTGCTACCCCTGAATCAACCAAAAGCAGTGGTGAGAAAAGGAAATTTTGGAAGAAGAAGAAGGGTCAATCTTCCCAAGGCTCCTCCAAAAGACAACAAACAATAGCAGTTCATGCTGCTACTACCCCCGTAGCTGCTGCTTCCGTTGTGGGATCCACAGCTCCAACTCCTACCAGCCGATATGTTGGTAACCTCCCTCTTTGTGAAAAATGCAAGTATCACCAGAACCCCGGTCCCTGTCGAGAACTATCTTGTACCAATTGTGGTAAGAAGGGGCACATTGTTCGATACTGCAAAGCTCCGACTCAATCAGCAAATCAATCCTCTGGAACAGGCGTTGGTCAAGCCTGTTATAACTGTGGTGAAGCCGGGCACTTTAAAAGGAATTGCCCCAAGAAGACTACTGCTGGCAACACCGGAAGGGTCCTTGCTATGGGACGGAAAGAAGCAGTCGCCGATCCCAATGTTGTCTCGGGTACGTTTCTTCTCGACAACTCGTATGCTAATATTCTTTTCGATTCGGGTGCTGAAAGAAGTTTTATTAGTCATGCATTCAAACATAACCTAAAACATGATTCCCAACCTCTAACCGAAATATTTACCGTCGAGATGGCAAACGGAGAGAAAGAAAGTGCGAGTGAGGTATTCGTAGATTGCACTCTTACCTTAAACGACCATTCATTTTCTATCGATCTTATGCCCGTATCCATAAAGAGCTTTGATGTCATCATTGGCATGGATTGGTTGAGTCCCAATCATGCAGATATCCTTTGTTTCGAAAAAACCATCCGTCTCAACCTTCCTTCGGGTCAAACCCTAGTGATCTACGGCGATAAACTCGGTTCCAACCTTCGTATTATTTCCTGCATCAAAGCTCAAAAACTCCTGCGAAAGGAGTGTGTTGCATTCTTGGCCCATGTAATCAACGAGAATCAAGAAGTTAAAAACCTCGCGAGCATCCCCGAGGTCTGCAATTTTCCTGATGTGTTTCCCGAAGAGCTTCCAGGAATCCCTCCCGAGCGTCAGGTCGAGTTCCGTATTGACCTAATTCCTGGGGCTACTCCTGTAGCGAAGTCTCCGTATCGCTTAGCTCCAGCAGAGATGCAGGAGCTATCCAGTCAACTTAACGAGTTGCTTAGCAAAGGATTCATTAGACCGAGTTCCTCACCCTGGGGAGCCCCGGTTTTGTTTGTCAAGAAGAAGGATGGATCCTTTCGTATGTGTATTGATTATTGTGAGCTAAACAAGTTGACTGTCAAAAACCGATATCCTCTTCCACGAATAGATGACCTTTTCGATCAACTCCAGGGAGCCAGTTACTTCTCTAAGATAGACCTTCGGTCAGGGTACCATCAGTTGCGAGTTCATGAAAGTGATGTGCCCAAAACAGCTTTCAGGACTCGATATGGACACTACGAGTTCGTAGTGATGCCCTTTGGTTTAACCAACGCACCGGCAGTGTTCATGGATCTGATGAACCGGGTGTGTCGTCCTTATTTGGATAAGTTTGTCATAGTATTCATCGATGACATACTCGTCTATTCCCGAAGTGAAGAAGACCACAAACAACACTTGAGGTTAGTGTTGGAGACCCTGAGATCTGAGAAGTTATACGCGAAGTTTTCAAAATGCGAGTTTTGGATACGGAAGGTAATTTTCCTCGGTCACGTGGTGAGTGAGGAGGGTATTCATGTCGATCCTTCCAAGATTAAAGCAATAGAGAATTGGTCAGCACCGAAGACACCTACAGAAATCCGACAATTCTTGGGTCTCGCTGGCTATTATCGAAGGTTCATCCAAAACTTTTTCCGAATCGCCAAGCCTCTAACCCCTCTAACACAGAAAGGTGTACCCTTTTGTTGGGGTGATAAACAAGAAACCACATTTCAGACGCTGAAGAAAGCTTTGTGTAGCTCACCTGTCCTGTCCCTACCCGAAGGTACAGAGGACTTTGTGGTCTACTGCGATGCGTCTACTCAAGGTTTAGGCTGTGTACTTATGCAGAGAGGAAAAGTAATTGCTTATGCCTCTAGAAAGTTGAAAGCACACGAGGTCAACTATACCACACACGACTTGGAGCTAGGAGCCGTAGTTTTTGCATTGAAGATTTGGAGGCATTACCTTTACGGAACCAAGTGCACGATCTTCACCGACCATAAGAGCCTACAACATATCTTCGACTAAAAAGACTTGAATATGAGACAAAGGCGATGGGTAGAACTACTCAGTGATTATGAGTGTGAAATCCGTTACCATTCCGGCAAAGCCAATGTGGTAGCAGATGCCCTTAGCCGAAAGGAGAGTACAAGCAACAAGGTGAAGAGCCAGTCGATAACCATCCATTCCAACCTACCCAAGCAAATTCGAGAAGCTCAGTTAGAAGCCCTAAAACTCGAGAACATGACAAGTGAAGCTTTGAGAGGAATGGAAAAGAAACTTGAGATCAGAAATGACGGAGTCCATTGTTTCATGGATCGGATCTGGATTCCCAAGTCCGGAGGATTTAGAGAATTAGTCATGGAGGAAGCACACAGAACCAGATACTCTGTTCACCCGGGCTCTGACAAGATGTACTTAGATCTCAAGAAACAATATTGGTGGCCAAATATGAAGGCTGAGATAGCTTCATTTGTGGGCAAGTGTCTGACTTGCGCCAAGGTAAAAGTTGAACATCAGAAACCCTCGGGTCTGCTCCAGCAACCTGAGATACCTGAATGGAAATGGGAGATGATCACCATGGATTTCATCACCAAACTACCCAAGTGCTCGAGTGGGTATAATACCATTTGGGTGATTGTCGATCATTTGACAAAATCAGCTCACTTCGTTCCAATCAAAGAATCATACAAGATGGAAAGACTCGCACGGATATATATTCAAGAGGTAGTCCGACTGCACGGCGTACCTACATCCATTATCTCTGATCGAGATAGCAGGTTTACTTCCCGATTTTGGCAGTCTCTTCAGAAAGCCCTTGGAACCCAACTAGACATGAGCACGACATACCATCCTCAGACCCATGGACAAAGCGAGAGAACAATCCAAACCCTGGAGGACATGCTTAGGGAATGTGTCATTGATTTTGGAAAGTCGTGGGACGCATATCTACCTTTGATCGAATTCTCGTACAACAACAGTTACCACACCAGCATTAGGGCTGCCCCGTTCGAAGCCCTATACGGTCGAAAGTGCAGATCCCCTCTGTGCTGGGCCGAAGTGGGAGATACACAGTTAGCCAAGAGTCGAGTCCCCGACAGTGCACTTACCGGTCCTGAAATCATCCGTGAAACCACTGAGAAGATTATCCAAATCCGTTAACGACTAAAGGCCTCGCGCGATCGTCAGAAGAGTTACGCTGATAATCGTCGGAAACCACTAGAGTTCCACGTTGGAGACCGTGTTCTGTTGAAGGTCTCGCCCTGGAAAGGCACTGTACGCTTCGGTAAACGTGGGAAACTTAATCCGAGGTACATTGGACCTTTTGAAATCATCGCCAGAGTTGGTCCGGTAGCCTATAAGCTTCATCTACCTCACGAACTTAGTAACATCCATCCCGTCTTTCATGTTTCAAACCTCAAGAAGTGCCTATCCGATGAAACCCTAGTGATTCCATTAGACGAGATTGAGATCGATGAAAACCTCAACTTCGTGGAGGAACCGATCGAAATTATGGATCGAGAAGTCAAACGAACGAAACAGAGTCGCATCCCGTTGGTGAAGGTTCGCTGGAATGCCAAGCGGGGACCGAAGTTCACTTGGGAGCGAGAAGACTCAATGAAACAGAAGTATCCACAACTCTTTCTAGATCCATGATTTGTATTTTCTTTTATTTCTTGTCTTGAATTTCGGGACGAAATTCCCTCTAACGGGGGGATAATGTAACAACCCGAAATTTCATATCACTTCTTGTACCACAACTTGTAATCCAATCCGATCAACCAAACGTCATTTTCAAATTCGTTTCTAATTTCGCCATTTTATTAAGTCATTAGTTTATATCGACCTAAAATGACTTAATGGGTGTCTTAATACATTTAGAAATCATTTTAGCTCCCCACTTTAGTAATCGGAATAAGTATAGAATCGACCGTATCGAGTCACGACAATGTGGTCGGGTATGACCAAAAGCCCCACGTAACGTCGGTATCGGGTAAAATTCCGTCGTCTGAAATTTCCGAAAACTATATAAAGTGTTTTAAGACTTCATTTGAAGCCTTTGGCCAATTTCTCATTAAACTCTCACAACCTCTCTCCTCAAGCTAGAATTAAGGTCCAAATCTCAAATCTAAGGCTTCAAATCTATAAGGTACTTTCCCTAACTTGTATTGTAACCTTCTTAGCCTTCAAATTTGAGTTCAAATCATGGATTAAGACCATATTCATGAGTTTACGGCCATGGAGCCTTCATGGGCCGTAAACTCATATAGCATGGGTTTTTAAGCCCCAAATCCCTTCCCAAGCAATTTTGGACTTTAGTTATGGCTTAATGGCTTCATGGACAAGACTTTTATCATTTGAAACATGGATTTTTAGCCATTTGAAGGAGTTTATGGCCAAGACATAAGCTTGGGCCGTAAACTCATGAAAATGAGGTTTTCAAGAACTTAAACCCTTCCAAATCATAGATGGCACTTAGATATCACATTAAGGCTTGCTAATCTAGACTTGGAACACTTTAAACATGATTTTTGGGTGATAAAAGTGAGTTTAGTGCCTTAAAACATGTCAAAATGCTTGGGCCTTAAAACATGTCAAAATGCTTTCAAACTCAACCAATGGCTTTGTAGTAAAATCTAGATGCATCAAAAAATAGTTTAACGGTTTGTAACACATCAAAAATATCATTTATAGGAGTTTATGGCCTAGGAACATACCCTTGGCCGTAAACTCATAAAACTTGCTTAAGGATGCATCAAATTCACTTATATGGTTTGTATAAAATTCTAGAATCACATGTGATTGTTTTTAAGCATCAAAAACTAACTTTTCATGAGTATAAGAGAGTTTACGGCCATAGAACATGCCTCTAGGCTGTAAACTCCCAAAAATAGGTTTTATGGTGTTCTAAATTCATTTCAAGGCTTGGAAAATTAACTAGAATCACATGTGATTGTCCTTTGTAACTTAAATAAATCATTCTTGGCCATGGGTGAGTTTACGGCCGTAAACTCCAAGAGTATGGCCGTAAACTCCCTTTTAAATGGTGTTAATTCATTCCAAGTGTTCCAAGGCATTTTTAGATATCCATTCTAGCAACCCTCATGTCCATTTAAGCCCTTAAACCTTCAAAATCACACCAACATGAGTTTACGGCCGTAAACTCATGTGTGGGTATGTTTTGTGGTTGCAAACTCTTTAAAATGTTTACTCTTGGGGAGTAAACTCAAGTCCCAAGTCCCTAGTGCCATTACAAGTCCAAAGATGTCACCTGGGTCACTCCAAACGCTCGTTTTGAGGTGTTTAACCTCGTTGGAATGTAATGTTCCATATAATTAGTGAATGTATCCCTAGTTGTATATATATGGACATTATTTCATTTTACATAGGGACATCACGAGTAATCAAACCCCAAACCAACGTCTAGTATCCAAAACCGACGCATTTCCGAGTCCGGTGAGTTCATACCCCTACCCTTTTTCACTGTTTTTCACTGTTTTCAGGGGGGAACACAAGCAAAGTACAAGGGTTTTCTTGTACTCAAAACTTATTTTCATGTGTGTTTTTTACATTTCATATGCTTTTCAATATTGATTACACAGATTACTTAAACATTTATTTGTGAAATGAGTTTTATAAACTGTTATATTTTATATATTTCACGAATGGTTTCCACATTTTATCAGTTAAAAGCATGACTTTATAACACATGAACAATATAATTCATACACTGTCTTGTCCTCGGTAACATTCCACAGAGATACACGAATGGAGAATTTTCTTATTATTACTAGTAAATTTGTTATTCCGTATAATTGGAGACACGTCCTCGGCGAACACTCCACAGAGATACGCGAGTGGAGGACTACACCCGTAACCAGAATCTCTGGAATTTAGAGAGCGTGACTTGAGTGTATAGATCTATACGGGGCTGACTACCCCACACCTGGCTGCTAGCTACAGCCGAACCGAAATGGTTCAAGGGTAATGAAAGTCATAAGGATTGTGGACTACTTATTGCCACAAGGCTATGGACTACTTATTGCCACAGGTTCAGTCTTTAGTATGGTTATGGAACTCGCAACTAGGATAACAGAGATTTACCTATAGTAAAAATGAACCACATACTACATTTTACAGATAATCAGGATTCAGTTTACATCTTTTACAAATGATAACCAATATTCAGGAAGGTATGGGACCTTCTTGGGGGAAACTTTGTACATAACCAGGTTTAATCGAATACATCTTTCACATTGAGAACCAACATACAGGAAAGCATGGGGCATTCTTGGGTAACATATACATAACCAGTAAAGTGTAACCAACTGTATAACATTACATCTTTTACATTAACTAACAATTCAGGAAAGTATAGGACTTTCCTGGGATTACACTGGTACATAAAAGGAATAGAATAATGAATTGGATAATCAAACTATACTTTACTTTTGTGATACAACAACCAACTTTTAAGAAAATATGGGATTTTCTTGGCGTGTGTTGCATTTCAGAAACAGAAAGGAAACATAAACATTTTTACAAAACAAAACTACTTATGAACTCACCAGCGTCATGCTGATTTTCAAACTGCTTGTGTTCTCAGGTCAACGATAGTACAGGTACCCGAAGACTTACTTGGTTCAGGATCGTGTGCGTGCAAGGCTCGTTCGTTTGTTTATAACTATATTATGTATCACAACTATATAAACTGTGTCTTTTGAATCAAATTGTAAAACTTTAATATGAAATGTAATGTTTGTTTCACTTTACTTACTATGTACATTGGATTTGATACTCAACGTGGAGTCAACCCCGGAAATGTTTCCGCCTTTGGTTTTCGGGGTGTGACAGATTGGTATCAGAGCCCTTGTTTATAGTGAATAAAGTATACCAAACCTTACATGGTATAAAACTATAAACACTAAAGGGCCTAAGTGCTCTGAAATAAAAGTATCTTCAGACTACAAGTATTTTCAAAAATATACAAGTATACCGAACCGTCGAGATTCGTATTTATTAGTAGAACAAAACATAAGTAAATGGGTGTTGTGTATTGCAGTTAAACCTGGGTAGTTTTGTAGTCGTGTATAGGGTCAATATAGCCTGGCCAACTATATTCATTCGAGACACGGCCAACATGTGCTTGGGAGTGATTGTGGTATACGGCATGCCTAAAACTTACCCTAATACCACAAACATCGAGCCAGCATCGTAACAAACCATGAAATACTATGGGAGTATTTCTGGAATCATCGTACATGTATAGACCCCCGATCATTCCGTTAGCGATAGTTTACTTGCTTCAATAACTCTTTCCTGCTTTACCTCTTAATTGGAATTAATATCTGTCATATCTCTCGATTCAGAGGACTTATCATCCTCTCTCTTTATTGATCTTATTAGATCAAGATGCCTCCCAGGAAGAGACCCAACTCCAACAACCCTCCGCCACCTCATCATGAAATCGATCCCGTGTTATTTCAAACAGCTGTTACCGCCGCGGTGGCAGCTGCCATGTCCCAGCTAAATACCGGTGGTTCAGGAGGTAGTAATCAAAATCAAGATGGTAATCAGGAACGCCGTAAGGAGGGTTCCTATAAGGACTTCATGAATGCGAAGCCTTCTTTCTTCAATGGCACTGGTGGTATCATTTCCTTATCCCGATGGTTCGAGAGAATCGAATCCATCTTCGAAATCTGTGCCTGTGATGAGTCCGATAAGGTCAAGTTCGCAGCTTGTACCTTCCTTGATAAAGCATTGACTTGGTGGAATGGCCGAGTCAAATCCTTAACTCTCCATGTAGCCAATGCCATGGGCTGGGAGGCTATGAAAGAACTCCTCCTTGCTGAATATTGTCCCCGAGGCAAAATGCAGAAGCTAGAGCATGAGCTCTGGAACCTAAAGATGAAAGGTTCCGATATTGCTGCCTACACTTCCCGATTTGATGATCTTGCCCTTCTTTGCCCTAGTCTAGTCACCCCTGAAAGCAAAAAGATCGAGAGATTTATTTGGGGGTTAACTAATCCGACAAAAGGTCATGTCTTAGCTGCTCGCCCAGATACTTATTATAGTGCTAAGACTCTAGCCCAAGCTATAATTCACCACAGGGATGATGTTGAGGAAGCCACCACTGCTACCCCTGAATCAACCAAAAGCAGTGGTGAGAAAAGGAAATTTTGGAAGAAGAAGAAGGGTCAATCTTCCCAAGGCTCCTCCAAAAGACAACAAACAATAGCAGTTCATGCTGCTACTACCCCCGTAGCTGCTGCTTCCGTTGTGGGATCCACAGCTCCAACTCCCACCAGCCGATATGTTGGTAACCTCCCTCTTTGTGAAAAATGCAAGTATCACCAGAACCCCGGTCCCTGTCGAGAACTATCTTGTACCAATTGTGGTAAGAAGGGGCACATTGTTCGATACTGCAAAGCTCCGACTCAATCAGCAAATCAATCCTCTGGAACAGGCGTTGGTCAAGCCTGTTATAACTGTGGTGAAGCCGGGCACTTTAAAAGGAATTGCCCCAAGAAGACTACTGCTGGCAACACCGGAAGGGTCCTTGCTATGGGACGGAAAGAAGCAGTCGCCGATCCCAATGTTGTCTCGGGTACGTTTCTTCTCGACAACTCGTATGCTAATATTCTTTTCGATTCGGGTGCTGAAAGAAGTTTTATTAGTCATGCATTCAAACATAACCTAAAACATGATTCCCAACCTCTAACCGAAATATTTACCGTCGAGATGGCAAACGGAGAGAAAGAAAGTGCGAGTGAGGTATTCGTAGATTGCACTCTTACCTTAAACGACCATTCATTTTCTATCGATCTTATGCCCGTATCCATAAAGAGCTTTGATGTCATCATTGGCATGGATTGGTTGAGTCCCAATCATGCAGATATCCTTTGTTTCGAAAAAACCATCCGTCTCAACCTTCCTTCGGGTCAAACCCTAGTGATCTACGGCGATAAACTCGGTTCCAACCTTCGTATTATTTCCTGCATCAAAGCTCAAAAACTCCTGCGAAAGGAGTGTGTTGCATTCTTGGCCCATGTAATCAACGAGAATCAAGAAGTTAAAAACCTCGCGAGCATCCCCGAGGTCTGCAATTTTCCTGATGTGTTTCCCGAAGAGCTTCCAGGAATCCCTCCCGAGCGTCAGGTCGAGTTCCGTATTGACCTAATTCCTGGGGCTACTCCTGTAGCGAAGTCTCCGTATCGCTTAGCTCCAGCAGAGATGCAGGAGCTATCCAGTCAACTTAACGAGTTGCTTAGCAAAGGATTCATTAGACCGAGTTCCTCACCCTGGGGAGCCCCGGTTTTGTTTGTCAAGAAGAAGGATGGATCCTTTCGTATGTGTATTGATTATTGTGAGCTAAACAAGTTGACTGTCAAAAACCGATATCCTCTTCCACGAATAGATGACCTTTTCGATCAACTCCAGGGAGCCAGTTACTTCTCTAAGATAGACCTTCGGTCAGGGTACCATCAGTTGCGAGTTCATGAAAGTGATGTGCCCAAAACAGCTTTCAGGACTCGATATGGACACTACGAGTTCGTAGTGATGCCCTTTGGTTTAACCAACGCACCGGCAGTGTTCATGGATCTGATGAACCGGGTGTGTCGTCCTTATT
The DNA here is from genome assembly GCF_002870075.4 of Lactuca sativa. Taxonomy (NCBI): domain Eukaryota; kingdom Viridiplantae; phylum Streptophyta; class Magnoliopsida; order Asterales; family Asteraceae; genus Lactuca; species Lactuca sativa. Next base: position 301,567,630 of record NC_056630.2, on the reverse strand, counting down.
TGGATAAGTTTGTCATAGTATTCATCGATGACATACTCGTCTATTCCCGAAGTGAAGAAGACCACAAACAACACTTGAGGTTAGTGTTGGAGACCCTGAGATCTGAGAAGTTATACGCGAAGTTTTCAAAATGCGAGTTTTGGATACGGAAGGTAATTTTCCTCGGTCACGTGGTGAGTGAGGAGGGTATTCATGTCGATCCTTCCAAGATTAAAGCAATAGAGAATTGGTCAGCACCGAAGACACCTACAGAAATCCGACAATTCTTGGGTCTCGCTGGCTATTATCGAAGGTTCATCCAAAACTTTTTCCGAATCGCCAAGCCTCTAACCCCTCTAACACAGAAAGGTGTACCCTTTTGTTGGGGTGATAAACAAGAAACCACATTTCAGACGCTGAAGAAAGCTTTGTGTAGCTCACCTGTCCTGTCCCTACCCGAAGGTACAGAGGACTTTGTGGTCTACTGCGATGCGTCTACTCAAGGTTTAGGCTGTGTACTTATGCAGAGAGGAAAAGTAATTGCTTATGCCTCTAGAAAGTTGAAAGCACACGAGGTCAACTATACCACACACGACTTGGAGCTAGGAGCCGTAGTTTTTGCATTGAAGATTTGGAGGCATTACCTTTACGGAACCAAGTGCACGATCTTCACCGACCATAAGAGCCTACAACATATCTTCGACTAAAAAGACTTGAATATGAGACAAAGGCGATGGGTAGAACTACTCAGTGATTATGAGTGTGAAATCCGTTACCATTCCGGCAAAGCCAATGTGGTAGCAGATGCCCTTAGCCGAAAGGAGAGTACAAGCAACAAGGTGAAGAGCCAGTCGATAACCATCCATTCCAACCTACCCAAGCAAATTCGAGAAGCTCAGTTAGAAGCCCTAAAACTCGAGAACATGACAAGTGAAGCTTTGAGAGGAATGGAAAAGAAACTTGAGATCAGAAATGACGGAGTCCATTGTTTCATGGATCGGATCTGGATTCCCAAGTCCGGAGGATTTAGAGAATTAGTCATGGAGGAAGCACACAGAACCAGATACTCTGTTCACCCGGGCTCTGACAAGATGTACTTAGATCTCAAGAAACAATATTGGTGGCCAAATATGAAGGCTGAGATAGCTTCATTTGTGGGCAAGTGTCTGACTTGCGCCAAGGTAAAAGTTGAACATCAGAAACCCTCGGGTCTGCTCCAGCAACCTGAGATACCTGAATGGAAATGGGAGATGATCACCATGGATTTCATCACCAAACTACCCAAGTGCTCGAGTGGGTATAATACCATTTGGGTGATTGTCGATCATTTGACAAAATCAGCTCACTTCGTTCCAATCAAAGAATCATACAAGATGGAAAGACTCGCACGGATATATATTCAAGAGGTAGTCCGACTGCACGGCGTACCTACATCCATTATCTCTGATCGAGATAGCAGGTTTACTTCCCGATTTTGGCAGTCTCTTCAGAAAGCCCTTGGAACCCAACTAGACATGAGCACGACATACCATCCTCAGACCCATGGACAAAGCGAGAGAACAATCCAAACCCTGGAGGACATGCTTAGGGAATGTGTCATTGATTTTGGAAAGTCGTGGGACGCATATCTACCTTTGATCGAATTCTCGTACAACAACAGTTACCACACCAGCATTAGGGCTGCCCCGTTCGAAGCCCTATACGGTCGAAAGTGCAGATCCCCTCTGTGCTGGGCCGAAGTGGGAGATACACAGTTAGCCAAGAGTCGAGTCCCCGACAGTGCACTTACCGGTCCTGAAATCATCCGTGAAACCACTGAGAAGATTATCCAAATCCGTTAACGACTAAAGGCCTCGCGCGATCGTCAGAAGAGTTACGCTGATAATCGTCGGAAACCACTAGAGTTCCACGTTGGAGACCGTGTTCTGTTGAAGGTCTCGCCCTGGAAAGGCACTGTACGCTTCGGTAAACGTGGGAAACTTAATCCGAGGTACATTGGACCTTTTGAAATCATCGCCAGAGTTGGTCCGGTAGCCTATAAGCTTCATCTACCTCACGAACTTAGTAACATCCATCCCGTCTTTCATGTTTCAAACCTCAAGAAGTGCCTATCCGATGAAACCCTAGTGATTCCATTAGACGAGATTGAGATCGATGAAAACCTCAACTTCGTGGAGGAACCGATCGAAATTATGGATCGAGAAGTCAAACGAACGAAACAGAGTCGCATCCCGTTGGTGAAGGTTCGCTGGAATGCCAAGCGGGGACCGAAGTTCACTTGGGAGCGAGAAGACTCAATGAAACAGAAGTATCCACAACTCTTTCTAGATCCATGATTTGTATTTTCTTTTATTTCTTGTCTTGAATTTCGGGACGAAATTCCCTCTAACGGGGGGATAATGTAACAACCCGAAATTTCATATCACTTCTTGTACCACAACTTGTAATCCAATCCGATCAACCAAACGTCATTTTCAAATTCGTTTCTAATTTCGCCATTTTATTAAGTCATTAGTTTATATCGACCTAAAATGACTTAATGGGTGTCTTAATACATTTAGAAATCATTTTAGCTCCCCACTTTAGTAATCGGAATAAGTATAGAATCGACCGTATCGAGTCACGACAATTTGGTCGGGTATGACCAAAAGCCCCACGTAACGTCGGTATCGGGTAAAATTCCGTCGTGTGAAATTTCCGAAAACTATATAAAGTGTTTTAAGACTTCATTTGAAGCCTTTGGCCAATTTCTCATTAAACTCTCACAACCTCTCTCCTCAAGCTAGAATTAAGGTCCAAATCTCAAATCTAAGGCTTCAAATCTATAAGGTACTTTCCCTAACTTGTATTGTAACCTTCTTAGCCTTCAAATTTGAGTTCAAATCATGGATTAAGACCATATTCATGAGTTTACGGCCATGGAGCCTTCATGGGCCGTAAACTCATATAGCATGGGTTTTTAAGCCCCAAATCCCTTCCTATGCAATTTTGGACTTTAGTTATGGCTTAATGGCTTCATGGACAAGACTTTTATCATTTGAAACATGGATTTTTAGCCATTTGAAGGAGTTTATGGCCAAGACATAAGCTTGGGCCGTAAACTCATGAAAATGAGGTTTTCAAGAACTTAAACCCTTCCAAATCATAGTTGGCACTTAGATATCACATTAAGGCTTGCTAATCTAGACTTGGAACACTTTAAACATGATTTTTGGGTGATAAAAGTGAGTTTAGTGCCTTCAAACATGTCAAAATGCTTGGGCCTTAAAACATGTCAAAATGCATTCAAACTCAACCAATGGCTTTGTAGTAAAATCTAGATGCATCGAAAAATAGTTTAAGGGTTTGTAACACATCAAAAATATCATTTATAGGAGTTTATGGCCTAGGAACATACCCTTCGCCGTAAACTCATAAAACTTGCTTAAGGATGCATCAAATTCACTTATATGGTTTGTATAAAATTCTAGAATCACATTTGATTGTTTTTAAGCATCAAAAACTAACTTTTCATGAGTATAAGAGAGTTTACGGCGATAGAACATGCCTCTAGGCCGTAAACTCCCAAAAATAGGTTTTATGGTGTTCTAAATTCATTTCAAGGCTTGGAAAATTAACTAGAATCACATGTGATTGTCCTTTGTAACTTAAATCAATCATTCTTGGCCATGGGTGAGTTTACGGCCGTAAACTCCAAGAGTATGGCCGTAAACTCCCTTTTAAATGGTGTTAATTCATTCCAAGTGTTCCAAGGCATTTTTAGATATCCATTCTAGCAACCCCCATGTCCATTTAAGCCCTTAAACCTTCAAAATCACACCAACATGAGGTTACGGCCGTAAACTCATGTGTGGGTATGTTTTGTGGTTGCAAACTCTTTAAAATGTTTACTCTTGGGGAGTAAACTCAAGTCCCAAGTCCCTAGTGCCATTACAAGTCCAAAGATGTCACCCGGGTCACTCCAAACGCTCGTTTTGAGGTGTTTAACCTCGTTGGAATGTAATGTTCCATATAATTAGTGAATGTATCCCTAATTGTATATATATGGACATTATTTCATTTTACATAGGGACATCGCGAGTAATCAAACCCCAAACCAACGTCTAGTATCCAAAACCGACGCATTTCCGAGTCCGGTGAGTTCATACCCCTACCCTTTTTCACTGTTTTTCACTGTTTTCAGGGGGGAACACAAGCAAAGTACAAGGGTTTTCTTGTACTCAAAACTTATTTTCATGTGTGTATTTTACATTTCATATGCTTTTTAATATTGATTACACAGATTACTTAAACATTTATTTGTGAAATGAGTTTTATAAACTGTTATGTTTTATATATTTCATGAATGGTTTCCACATTTTATCAGTTAAAAGCATGACTTTATAACACATGAACAATATAATTCATACACTGTCTTGTCCTCGGTAACATTCCACAGAGATACACGAATGGAGAATTTTCTTATTATTACTAGTAAATTTGTTATTCCGTATAATTGGAGACACGTCCTCGGCGAACACTCCACAGAGATACGCGAGTGGAGGACTACACCCGTAACCAGAATCTCTGGAATTTAGAGAGCGTGACTTGAGTGTATAGATCTATACGGGGCTGACTACCCCACACCTGGCTGCTAGCTACAGCCGAACCGAAATGGTTCAAGGGTGACGAAAGTCATAAGGATTGTGGACTACTTATTGCCACAAGGCTGTGGACTACTTATTGCCACAGGTTCAGTCTTTAGTATGGTTATGGAACTCGCAACTAGGATAACAGAGATTTACCTATAGTAATAATGAACCACATACTACATTTTACAGATAATCAGGATTCAGTTTACATCTTTTACAAATGATAACCAATATTCAGGAAGGTATGGGACCTTCTTGGGGGAAACTTTGTACATAACCAGGTTTAATCGAATACATCTTTCACATTGAGAACCAACATACAGGAAAGCATGGGGCATTCCTGGGTAACATATACATAACCAGTAAAGTGTAACAAACTGTATAACATTACATCTTTTACATTAACTAACAATTCAGGAAAGTATAGGACTTTCCTGGGATTACACTGGTACATAAAAGGAATAGAATAATGAATTGGATAATCAAACTATACTTTACTTTTGTGATACAACAACCAACTTTTAAGAAAATATGGGATTTTCTTGGCGTGTGTTGCATTTCAAAAACAGAAAGGAAACATAAACATTTTTACAAAACAAAACTACTTATGAACTCACCAGCGTCATGCTGATTTTCAAACTGCTTGTGTTCTCAGGTCAACGATAGTACAAGTACCCGAAGACTTACTTGGTTCAGGATCGTGTGCGTGCAAGGCTCGTTCGTTTGTTTATAACTATATTATGTATAACAACTGTATAAACTGTGTCTTTTGAATCAAATTGTAAAACTTTAATATGAAATGTAATGTTTGTTTCACTTTACTTACTATGTACATTGGATTTGATACTCAACGTGGAGTCAACCCCAGAAATGTTTCCGCCTTCGGTTTTCGGGGTGTAACAGGTGGGTGGAAGGGTTAGTCCCAAATCAATCTTCCTAATATAAGTAGTAACCTTAGACCTCCGAAGATGGTCATTGACCATTGGTGCTAATCAGCGGGGTTCAGAATGGTAAGTCCCTTCTAGCTATCCCATTGAACCGGGATAGGAAAGACAATTTACACAGTATGTACTAATAAATCATCTTCGTAGTCCTAAGTACAAGTATCCAGGTAAGTGAATACAGGATAATGCACCTATGTAAAAGTGTTCGTGTATGGTATTCATGTATGTGTGTTCATGTATCAAGTAAGTATATGTAAACATATTCATGTATCAGGTAATGTACTAGTATAGACTCATGAATGAACTGACTCTTGTGTGATTCCTTGTAATAGAAGTAATGTTTGATTACTCCAAATTATCCCCATGATAATTTACTGTAATATAACTGATTGATCATGTAGGTTTATACACTCTTACTACTCAAGGGTGCGGGAAACTAAATGAAAGATGTAAACTATATAATCAATACATATATAATAGTATACGTGTATATGCATAGTTTAGTTCAAGAATGTAAAATGGTTTTGTAAAACATCTTATGGGTTTTGAACAATAATTAACAATGACTTGATGTCATTTTAATAAACATTTCAAAGGTAAAACATTTGGTAACAATGTGTTTTTAAGATGTAAAATCATTTCATGCATCACATTTGGTAGCATGTGAAATCCGTTAAATGACAAACGCAGTTATAAAATACATATCAATGATTCAATAACCTGTTTGTTTCTACTTGTATTCCCCCTATTAAAGCATTTAAAACTATTTAAAATATTGATCAGGGGTATGAACTCACCTGAAAGTTTGAAGATAGCGAGATGGAAAACCGGGCACAGTTTCGTCTTGAGAAACGGATTTTTCTCAGGATTCTCGGGAATCTCGGGAGTAAAATCGACCTTCGGGACTTGAGCAAAAAGACCAGGGCTTCGGGTTTGAATGGGCACGGAAATCGAGGCAAGATCGTGAGAGAAAGGAGAGAAATGAGCAATTTTTCCGGAAACCCTCGCATTCTATTTATAGGGGGTCTGAGAAGCCTCGGTACGCGGGGCGTACGCTCGTACGTAGCGCGTACTCGTACATCATGCATGACCGAGTCCTCGACTGCCTCGGCTTCGGATGGGACGGATCGGGTGGGGCGGGTCGGTAGCTTCGCATAGGGGCGACGTGGACGGACCGAGACCAAGGCCCTCGGCTACGCGGGGCGTACAGGGTTACGCAGCGCGTAACTCGGATGAGGATGTTGACTCCTTCTTCGGATATTACCGGATTTTTGATATAAATATATATATATATATATATATATATATATATATATATATATATATATATATATATATATATATTCTATACAAGGAGAATTACTATATACTATACTGTATACTATACAAGGAGAGTTACTACATACTGTACAGGACTGACCATCCTACACATGGCTGCTAGCTACAGCGGGACCTGTTCATCGACGGATGTTCTCGGTTGTACTGTTCGGCAAGTTACCACGCCGTGTTTATCCTAAGACAAAAGGATACGATTTCAATGATATATAATTTCCCCTATTACTTTTATCTTGTGACACATTCACATAATCGATGAGGTAGACTATATTTTGATAATAATTGTTATACATGGGAAAAACCTTCATACATACAGAGAAGCAAACCTTCAAAACAGTCGGGTCTTGGTAGAAGACTGCATTTTATACTAGTAGGAAATATAGGATTTTCTAGGGTTTTCATACTTATACAAAATTATTCTTCAAATGTTTACAAGTCTTTTCTTTACAGTTTTACTAATCAATGAAACTAAAATACTTATGAATTCACCAGCTTAAATGCTGATCTACGCTTTCAAAATTACTTGTATTCTCAGGTCACCAGTAGACAGGTACGATGACCAGGTCTTGAGAAGACGGAGCAGTCAAGACTTGTCTTTTATTTTGATTACTTATTATCATGTCTTATTCTATAAAAGAACACTCCTGTATTAAAATTTTACTATTAATGCAATGGATGATGTTGTTGTTTGTTTACTACTTTGCACCGTTGTGATACTTTACATGACGTCCTCCGCCCCAGAACGTTTCCGCCGTTCTTGGTTTTGGGGTGTGACATTGGGTGTCTATGTTACCCGAATATTTCCGCCACCACTCAAAATAAACTAACTCATAGATCCATTCCGTCCATCTTTCTTGGTTACCCAAACAATCATCGTGGTTATCTATGCCACACTCTCTCAAATGACAAACCCATCATATCCCATCACGTTACTTTTGACGAGAATACATTTCCTTACCAAAATCATTTCTCATATCCCTCATCTTCTTATGACTTTCTCGATAATCCACCACCCTCCCCTTTTCTAAATCCTCTTTAGCACATGTCAAGTAATACCACTCCACCTTCACAATCGATTCCCACTTCATCTCATGTTACTCCATCAAAAATTTCAACCAACCCTCATGTTGGTTCATCCAATTCATGACCCCCACCAACTAACTCCACGGTTGTTCCTCCTTTCCATCCTCCAATTACTCCTACGTTACAAATCCCCTATTGCCAACAGCCCCACGAAATACTATCCACACCCGCTCCCATAGTGGTATTACCAAACCCAATCCTATATATGCTTTATCCTCTCAATCTATTTCTCCTCTTCCTACCAGTCCTAAGTCCGCTCTCCTTGACCATAATTGGAATTGTGCTATAAAAACTGAGTTTAATGCTTTACTTCACCAAAACACATGGGATTTAGTACCTCGCCCACCTAATGCTAATTTCATTGGTTGTCATTGGATTTATCGTCATAAGTTCAAATTCGACGGTTCTCTTGAAAGATATAAGGCCAAGCTAGTTGTTAATGGTAAGTCTCAGGAGGTTGGTGTTGATTGTGGTGAAACCTTCAGTCCCGTAGTCAAACCTGCCACTATTAGAATAGTTCTCAGTTTGGCCTTGAGCAAAACTTGGTCAATTAATCAAATTGATGTCAAAAATGCTTTTCTTCATGGCACTCTCCAAGAAACAGTCTACATGCATCAACCACCTGGCTTTGCTGATCCCTCTTATCTGGTTCATGTTTGCAAACTATGTAAGTCTTTGTACGGTTTAAAACAAGCACCACACGCCGGGTACCAACGGTTCACCCATTACCTCCTCAGCCTTGGTTTTGTGTGTAGCAAAAGTGATAATTCTCTATTCATCTTACGAAGAAACAATAAGTATGCATATTTATTGGTTTATGTGGACGATATCATTCTTACAACCTCCTCCCTCGCACTCAAAGATGCCATTATCTCTTCTCTTAAGTCGGAGTTTGACATGAATGATTTGGGAAAACTAACATATTTTTTAGGTGTTTCAGTTACTTACTCCAAAGGTGGTATGTTCCTTTCTCAACATAAATATGCTACTGAAATCATCAAACGAGCCAAAATGGAGAATTCTAAACCTATTGCTACCCCTGCTAACACGAATTCTAAACTCAGTGCTTCTACGGGTGAACCGGTTGTTGACCTCTCTGCCTATCGTCAACTTGTTGGTGCTTTGCAATATTTAACCTTCACGAGACCTAACATAGCTTATGCGGTTCAACAAAGCTACCTCTTCATGCATGCCCCTAGAGAGCCACATTTTAATGCCTTAAAACGCATTATATGCTATTTGCAAGGAACTTAAGCTCTCGGATTACACTTATACTTATCTAAACTGTCACACCCCGGCCGTCGGCGGAAACACCGAGTAGTGTAACATCATTTTTCGTATCACAGTTATATAACATACATTGAACAATACTAAAGAAAATACATACCTTTATTGATGATTGAAAGTTACATTATTGTTTTCCTAGTATTTATTACATAATATCCGACTATGGCATACTTCTTAATAAACAGAAAGATAATAGTAAAACTTCTCCTGTTCGAATACATACCAGCTTTTCAAGTTCCTAAAAACACATGCATTTTAAAAATACGTCAACATAAAGTTGGTGAGTCCACAGGTTTTGACTCCATAAAATAATACATTTTCACACATTCAAAAGTATAGTTTTGAAAGTATCATTTTGACTCTTCAACATTTAGTATGTATATTAGGTATAATAGTATACTTATCAATTAAGTTTTATACCTAAACATTTCTTAATCTTAAGGTATAAGTAGGGGAAAACTTATACTTAACATTAATACTTGTATACGACAAGGTATAATGTTTCTAACAATTTGCTACCATGAGCCTGTAACCGCTGCTATGACATAATACCCCTGATAGAACACACTCATGATTTACCATGAGAAACAAACACACTCATGATTTACCATGAGAAACAACACCGTACGCTTCATCGACACCGGAATAATAACAAATAAAAGGATAGTTCATCACTTTTTTTGGTTGACTGTAGCTAACAGTCACAAGTGGGGTGGTCAGCCCGTATACTAATTATACACAACTTCCTCACTTACACGGGATTAACAGTTACAGTTCAGAGGATTTCCGCTAAGATCCCCAATCTTAGTTGATGAATACAATTACTCATGTAGACTTTGACAGCTTCCTATAGCTCTAACAACAAAAGCATCTTCATGTCTAAAACCTTAAGTTACTAGACTATGCTTTTAAACATTACTCCTAACTTCATAATATTAGGCAATATAACAACTATATCTTGAAGTAAAACCATGTTTTATCTTGACCTAAAACCTATAATAACAACATATAAAGTTTCTAGTTTTATCTTGACATAAAACTATGAATAATAATACCAAGTTTTATCTTCACATAAAACTAACAAAAACAACATATAACATATCCAGTTTTATCTTGACATAAAACTAACAATAACAACATATAACATATTCAGTTTTATCTCGACGTAAAACATATAACATATCCAGTTTTATCTTGACATAAAACTATTAATAGCAACATACTATATAACTTAACATTTAGAACTTTCGAATATAACTTCGGTATTATATCGCACACAACATATATATAGTATCCTAAGTATAACTCAAGATCTACATTAGTAAATTAACATACTAATAAGTTGATAATAGTTGTATGTATTCAAAATGTTATATTTAGAACAATCATATCCCGGTTATCATAACTATATACTATCATATAGACATAATAATAACATATATATATATATATATATATAATAACTAGCATGCGTTTTCCCCTGAAATATTAGAAAGTGGGGCCACGAAACTCATCCTAGTAGCTTGATTTTATGTTATCTAAGCAAAACGGTCAGCGTGCGAAATCGTCGGGGCTCGGGATGCAGAGTGGCCTCAGCAAAGGAGAGAAAGGGAAGAAGTTTTGGTGTAAGAATGGTTGAAGTCGGACCTGCTATTTATAGTAAGGTTTTTAGAAACTCACGCCATGAGTTTCATAAGGCTCACGTCGTGAGTCTTGCATGATCACCCCGTAGACTTGCCATTTGCGTCCTTAGCTTCGGAAGGTGGCCATGTGACTCCTCACGTCATGAAAAACTTCTTGTTCACGTCGTGAGTTTGGATTTTATCTCCTCGCAGCCTCATCACATCTTCTAGATTCCGAAATGTGGCAAAATGACTCCTCACGTCGTGAATAAACCCTTGTTCACGTCTTGAGTTTAGTTAGCTTAGGGTTTCTAAAAGTTGAATCTTCGGAAGACCATAACTTTTGCATACGAACTCCGTTTTCGACGTTCTTTATATACACACATAGTTATTTATGAGTACTACAACTATCTTTTAGACTTAAATAGCTAATTCTAAGTCTATTTTAAATTCCTCTTATTATAGAGATTTATAGTGTTCGGTTTATCATAACTTCTTCATGCAAAATCAGATTCAGACGTTCTCTATATTTTTGGAATCATATGGACGTATACTTTGAGTTGTATGATAAAGAAAGTTCATATTTGTATTAGAATTTATGATGAAATACATTGTAAATTTATCACATTACATGATTAGCATAATCACATGTGATTGTTATTAACCTATTTTGGCTAGTGTTACATAAGCCATCTCAAGTCGTTGCTTATACTGATGCAGATTGGGGTGGTTGCCCCGACACTAGACGTTTTACTTCTGGTTATTGTGTGTTCTTCGGTGACAATATGGTATCTTGGTCTGCTAAACGTCAATCCACATTATCTCGTTCCAGTGCCGAGGCGGAATATAAGGGTGTTGCTAATGTCATTGCCGAAGCTTGCTGGTTGCGCAATCTTCTTCTTGAACTTCAAACCCCTCTCAAGACGGCTACCTTAGTTTATTGTGATAAGGTCTCTGCCGTTTATCTTTCTGGTAACCCGGTGCAGTATCAACGGACAAAGCACATTGAAATGGATATACACATTGTTCGTGATAAAGTAGCTCTTGGTCATATTAGAGTTCTTCATGGCCCTTCTTCTTACCAATATGCTGATATATTCACCAAGGGATTACCACGACAATTATTCTTGGATTTTAGATCCAGTTTGAGCATTCGTCCTCCTCCCGCTCCAACTGAGGGAGGCTATTCGTTGATATAATTGTATTTATATTTGGTAGTTATATTTTCCCTATTATAGGGATTTCTTGTATAGTATAAATATATACATTGTGATTAATGAGAAGGTAGGCAAATTCACTTTGTATTAATGGATATTATAAAATGGTATTAAATTCTTTTGGAATTAAAAAACTAATAATCCATTATCCATGGGTGATAGGATTTCAACTTGAAATACTCTCTCTCCCCACCTTACATGCTTCTGCTTTCACAACAACGTGCTGCTGCATTTTTCACTTTTCTTCTACATGGCTCCAAGTAAGAGACTCGTTATCGATTTCTTGGTTGAAGATTTTGTGGTTGTGCTTAGAACGCTTGATCCCATGATTATGGGCTCAGTCTGTTCATATCATCTTTTGCTTCTTTTGCTTGAAAAGGTTCCAAATCCTCAATTTTGTTTGAAAATTTATTTTTAATTAATGTTGAGTTTTTCTTGTATTTTCGGTTCAAAAAATTAAATATCCTTCTACTTTTTCTTCCTACTCATCCTCCTACCACTTTTAGAAGATAACAATTGTAATCAAAAGTTATTAATTATATTAAATATGACAAGTTAAGTGTGTAGTAAGATGGTAGAAGAAAAAGTAGGAGGATCGGTTCATGTTTGGAGTTAATTATACTTGAAGCACAGTGAGTCTCTAATTTACTGATGTACACAGCTCTGATATTTTTTTAGGGCTGTAAAATACTTCAATTGAGCTTACATGGAAGTTCACGAATGTATTTTAATTTTTCTGATAGCAGAAAATTATCGTATTTATAATAAAAAGTAAACTAATTAAAAGGAGAATTGACCTAAAATACAATATGAAAATTTAGGCTTAAAGTAAATTCAAGTACGTTGTAATTTGTGTATCTGTATGAGTTGCTCACAGTATCCTTGTGTAATGTGTAGTATAACACATGAGAATATGTGAATGCATATATGTTAATACAGTGCATAAAATACAATATGAAAATTTAGGCTTAACGTTATAAAACCTGTCTTTTATTCGGTTGGAAACATCAACCTTGTTAAAGTCAAATAATAAAAAAAATCTTTTTTGCTGCAAGTTAGTTTTGTAAGCCTTTAAAAATCAAAATCAAGTGTGTAGTTTTGTGTTGACTTCAAAGTCTTTGAATGAAAAATTGAGGCCCAAGACATCTGCATGTGCTGTGGGGACTACAGGAATATAATTTCATTGACTTCCAAGTCTTCTCTTCAAACCAACCAATAAGTTATAAAATTAGTGTTTTAAGCTTTAGTAGGGATAAATAAACGAAGGGAACATATTACAAAGATATTTACAAAAATAAAATATTAGTTCTTTTTTTTTTTTTAATAAAACAGTTCACAAGGTTCAATGCATTTAAATAAAATTTGGACAACTTTTAACCATGTTGAGCTATTTGATCCATTAGAAGTAAAGAGTGACCCAAATCAATTCATTTACTCATAAGTTGGTTGGAATTGTCACCTCTAAAATAGACTCCATATAATTGCATGAAGAAGTACTTAGAGGACCAAATGAGGATTAGTTTGTAAAATCTATTCTAACTATATTTTGTTATGACAATGTTGTGGTAAACCAAATCAAATGGAAGGTAAGATGCTATAATACACACATAAATGAAAATACTATGTTATTACTTGCATTTATCCCAAATTCTATATATGTTAGCTAAATAAAAAGGTCATAATTATCTCCTCAGTTGTGATGCTTTTCCCTGTTTTCTACATTGTTTTTTTTCTTGATTCACCCCTTTAATAGTTATGATTTTACGTTTTTTCTATAGGCCATCATGCACTTATTTTGATCGACAAAAAAAGAAAATAGCCTAGGACCACAAGAATATTGTGTTTTATTTTGTCATTAATGACTTTCAAGCCTTGCATGGAAATTAGTTGCTCTTCATTTATGGCTTTATATATCAACTATTTTTTCCTCCTAACAACGCATTACTTCCTCTTAACAACCCACCTTTCTACTTCAGCTCTTCTTTTCCAATCTCTAAATTAACAAACTGAGTTAAGGTTCATAATGGGGAATCCAAGGGGTTTAGGGCTCCATTTCATTTTCGTATGTGCTTTTCTGTTTGCAGGAGCTACATTTACAACTTGTTTGGGTGATGGAAATATGAGTGTGATTTGCTCTGAGCAAGAACGACTTGCTCTTTTCAAGTTCAAACAGAGTGTCAAAGATTTTTCTGGAATGTTGTCTTCGTGGGTTGGCAATGACTGTTGCCTGTGGGAAGGAGTCCACTGTGAAGATACAACTGTTGAGAGCCTTAATCTCAGAGGATGTTGGAGATATAAAGAGAGTGAGGATGACTGCTACTTAAGTGGTGATGAGGTGAACCCTTGTTTGGCAGAGTTGAGCCATCTCAAATCCTTGGACTTGAGTGGGAATGATTTTGAAGGAAGTCAGATCCCAAAGTTCTTTAGATCCTTGAAACAACTGACATACCTCAATCTCTCTCATGCTGGTTTTGAAGGTATTATTTCTCCTTATATTGGAAATCTTTCTAATTTAAAGGTTCTTGATCTCAGTTCAAATGGAGGTCTGAAGGCAGATGACATGGCATGGACCTCTGGCCTTTCGTCACTTGAGTATCTCGACTTGAGTGAAGTAGATCTTGGCAGAGCAAAAAACAGGGACATGGTGTTTTACATGATTCCTTCTTTAGAAGTGTTAAGTTTGTCATGGTGTAGTCTTTCCAATGCTGACTTTGGTCCTTTTCTTAACTCGAGTAGAATACTTCCCAACATCAAACACTTGGATCTTAGCGAAAATTCTTTCCAAGGTCCACTCCCTAACTTTTTTCAAAACCTTTCATCCCTAACATTCCTTGATCTTTCATACTTCGATCTTAGCTTGGCATGGAACTTTGCAAACTTGCTAAGCATGATCCCTTCTTTATCTGAGCTGCATTTGTCAGGTTGTGGGCTCGATAAGACACATCTATCTTCCCCTCATTTTAATTTCAGTAGACTTTCAAACATCCAACACTTGGTTCTTCGCGAAAATTCAATTGAAGGTGTATTTCCACCTGTTTTCACAAACATGAGCTCCCTAAGAGTCCTTGACCTCTCGGGAAACTTGTTGAATTTATCGGTCCCTGTTATGCCCAACCTTCTAGATCTTGATCTTTCGGATAACCGGTTTAAGCAGATTAGGGATGTTGGGATTTGGAGACACTGTCACCTAAAACAATTGCATGCATCGTTCAATCATTTTGAAATAACAATGATGGACTCACCAAAAAACTTATCAGAGTGCTCCCGATATGCTTTGGAATGGTTGGATTTATCGTTCGTGTTCAAATGTTACAATTCCAGAGCCACTTGGAAGACTGCCTAATTTAAGAGGGATAGATCTATCGAGCAGCGGATTGGTTGGCTCAATCCCCGAATCTTTAGGAAGATTAAGATATTTACAAGTTTTGAATCTATCATGCAACAAATTGACAGGCCAAATCCCTGAATCTCTTGGAAGATTAAGATATTTAGAAGTATTAGATCTCTCTGATAACAAGTTAACCGGTCAAATTCCTTCATTCCTTGGAAATCTTTCCAAACTTGACCTTTCTTCTAATCAATTGAATGGGACTATTCCAGCTGCAATTGGGAAACTTGCCAAACTCCATTCTCTAGATTTCTCTAATAATTCTTTACAAGGAGTAGTTTTTGAAGCCCATTTTGCCGACCTTTCAATGTTGAAGTACTTGGATGCTTCTTTTAACACCAAGTTGACATTCAATGTTTCAAGTGACTGGATGCCTCCATTTCAGTTGGTAACTCTTCGACTCCGTTCTTGTAATATCACAAACGGATTTCCACAGTAGCTTCGAAATCAAAGGAAACTTTATGAGTTAGTGTTGTCAAATGCTTCAATTTCAGGACCTCTGCCCACATGGATGCGGAAGATGCCCATCATTCCGCAGTTAGATCTCTCTCACAACCAACTCAACGGACCTTTAACAAACCTTCCTAATGGGGAAACTTATGGCTTGTTTGGTCCTTCTCCGGTATTATTTCTTGGAAATAACTTTTTCAATGACTTGATTCCAACATCATTATGCAGAAGGACAGATTTGGATTATCTCGATCTTTCCAAAAATAACTTAACAGGTAAAATTCCCAAGTGTCTTGAGAAGCTGGAAAGGCTGTATGCGATGATACTTAGCTCAAATCAATTTTCCGGTGTCATTCCGAGTTTTGTAGGTTTTGGTTCATTAACTCGGTTAAGGTTGAATGACAACAAGTTTACTGGTGAAATTCCTCAAGAACTGGGGAATTTACGATATCTAAATATCTTAGATCTTGGTGATAATAAACTGTCGGGAAATATACCCAAATGGGTAGGGGAAGAACTTACATATTTGGCAGTTTTGAGGTTACGCAAAAATAACTTCACGGGAAGAATTCCTCAGTCTTTGTGCAATGTTTCAAATCTTCAAATTTTGGATGTTGCACACAACAACTTAAAGGGACGCATCCCTCGTTGTCTTGGAGAGTTGATTGCCATGGTTAATAACAGCGGATCTGGACAAATGGGTAGCTTGTTCGACTATGATGAGATCAATGTTGATCAGGTCATGAAAGGTGTTGATCTTGAATATACAAGAACTTGGTATATGGTTTTCAACATGGACCTTTCAAGCAACCAACTTGTTGGAGAAATACCAAACGAGCTAACTGCACTTTCCATGTTGGTGGGGTTCAATTTGTCAAATAATCATCTCACTGGGCATATTCCTAAAAGCATTGGAAACATGACAAATTTATTTTCTCTCGATTTATCTGGAAACGAGTTGACAGGGGTGATCCCTCCGAGCATGGCAGATTTGACATTTTTGAGCCATTTGAATTTGTCACACAACAACTTGTCAGGACGAATTCCAACAGGAAGACAACTGCAGACCCTCACTGATCCATCGATATATGAAGGGAACAAAGATCTCTGTGGATCTCCATTGCCTAAGAATTGCTCAAATCCCAGAGAAGACCCAACAACAACAAGCAAGAAGAAACAAGAAGCAGTTGATGAGAAGACAAAGTTATGGTTGTTTTACGTGGACATAATTTGTGGTTTTGCAACAGGGTTTTGGGGTGTTATTGGGGTTCTGTTGTTCAAGAGGCAGTGGAGACAAAAGCTTTTCATGTTTGTTGAGAAAACCATGGACAAGATATATGTTGCATTTGTGGTGAGAGTTAACAAGATCAAGAGAGGAAGAGAGGTCGCATAGATCCTCTGGAATGCAAGTAATTCACCAGCATAAACTTAATCATAAGGGTGTATGTCACGATATGCTAAAACCTTGAGCTTGAAAGTCAAGGAGAAGGTTTAGAGAAGTTAATAGGACTTGAATCACATTTAATGCTTCAAAAAGTGAATTTATTATTTATTCATCATTGTATAAGTTAATATACTTCAGTTTTGGGGTGTGGCAAGTTGCCCATTAAACCTGCTATTTTTCTTCTTAAACACAGTGTTTTGTTAAGTTGAGTGATGAAGTAAAATAAAACAAGGTCTTATGACTTTCAACAGACTTCTTCTTGATAGCAAATACTTCTTTTAAGCCGTCATTTTCATTTTCAATTTCACAGCCCTCTTTCTGCAAAAACATTGGATAGATAACTGTATTTCTGCTTGCAATTTTAACAAACACCTTGTCAGCATCACAAAATCCAACTTCAATTCAATATGTTATATAACTTTTCTTTAACCAAAAGATTTTTTTCAAAGTCAAAACTCATTAATTGATCAATACACCTTTTAATTTCAACAAGCACTGAAACTTCAAATTGATAAGGAATAGATTGATCCTACTGTAGAAAAACGTAACAACTTGATCCTTCAGATAATAATGCCTAAATAATAAAATAACACTTACAAATTAAGATCTGATCAATTGGTTTTGTAGTTGATGAAAATCGAAATAATTGCTTTGATCAGCATCTAATTCATCATCTTCAACTTCGGTCAACAATGGTTTAATATAGTATCAGTTAATGTTATCCATGAACCATTATTAACAGAACACTAAATCTTAAGTTCTAGATTACATTTTTAGATTAAAAAAAGAGAACACAAATATTCAGAAAAAGAACAAAAATTCCCCATAATATTAGGGGAAAATACCAGGAAAGCCGTTGAAGTTCGATTACCTTTCTAAAAAAGTAATGAGTGTAATAAAGGAAAGAAAAGAAAAGAAAAGAAGGAAAAGGAGAAACGAAAATAAGTTTCAATTTTGCCAAAGTAATAGGTTTTCTTGTGCACTCCTAGTTGCAATGACCAACATTTTAGTGACATGTCAATGAATTGGGTCAATTTTTGCTGAGGTGGCACTAGGGCTGGCAAAATTGTACCATGGAAAACCAACCAACATGTTACCAATCGAACCAAGAAACATGGTAGCAAATATATTTGGTAGCCAACATGTTTGGTTGATAGTACCATATCAATTGAGCAATGTTGGTACGGTAATGGTAATGGTACAAAAATTAGAATACCATGGTAATACCGTACCAACCAATTCATTTGATATATATATATATATATATATATATATATATATATATATATATATATATATATATATATATATATATATATATATATTTCAACTGTTAATTGTATTTAGTGTTCACAGTTTTAATAACATTATATTAGTCATTTAGTCGTATTAGTCAATAGTTATTACTACGTTAAAGCACAATATTAAAACGTTACTTTAGCGTTATTTCAATAGAATTCTTTTGTAAACTAAAAAAACTACGTAACTAATTTCTATACCACACATCAAAATCTGATGTTTTTGCTTATTTTTAAATCTTATAAAAGAAAATTAAAAGAAGTTGGTATATATTATTACCAATTTGTACCAACCAAACTTGTTACTAGCCAAATAAATTGGTACCAAGTATACTTGGTACGGTACCGGTAGCAATTTTTTTATATCAATTATAGTTGGTACGGTACACGGTTTAGAAAAAAATGAATTGGTACTGTACCAATTCCACCCTAGGTGGCACTTGCTTTAATTCTAAGAAACTCATGTGACATGATACACGTTGACACACTTTTGGCCTGCGACATCATATTATCCTCACCTTCCATTCACCTTACAAAACCCGTACAAATGAAATGAATAGAATTTGCCAAAGATTGGGTGTGTCGTAAAGTTAGGTCAAAATGGGCGTGGTTAACAACACCCCGCGTACCTATCCATCGTCTAGTCTCAGCGAGGTGTGGGCATGAAATTTTGTTGCCGATTCATCTCTCTTCTCGATTCTGAGTAATCGTTGTTCACTTGGTAAGTTTCCTTTCCTTTTATTCTTTTTGACCTAATTGTCGTTGGTTTTTTGAGTTTGCTCTATTTGTGTACAATACGCACAAATTGGGATATAAATTTAGCATTTCTGAAAATGATGCACATACGCTTTTATGTTTTTTGTGTGCAAAATCCGTTATTAACTGTGTAAGGGAGGATACGCTTCACAACTCAGTTATTTCCCTTGCTTTACAGTAGACGACCCTTTGGTACTTACATTAGTGGTTGTATTGTATTGCATCAACTAATCTTTTATTTTGATCAGTGCATCGAGCACATAGTCTATGTTGTTGCAGCAATACAAGTACATGAAATGTCGCTCAATTTGCTTTTGCATTGTAGAAAACTGGAAAACAGAAAACATTTCTTGTAATCTGACGAGCTTTCATTTGCCCACATAACTTTGCCTTCTACTTACTGTTGGAAAAGTATAATCTAAGCAATGAACAGAAGGAAAACATAAAGATGCTAAAATTTTACCAATTCATTCATTAGTAAGAAATCAATGAACAGATACAATTAAAAAGCAAAATAAAACTAAAGGTTTATGATAACCCTACCGATCTCATTCATTGATACATGTATATATACAAATATAAGAACCGAATCCTTATAATAAGGTAAGAATCAAATACAATAATCTAAATGTATACACTATATTATTTTATTAACTAATAGTCTCCCTTAGTGTGATCTGGAGCTTTGCGAACGTTCAGACTGGATCGAAAACTTTCAAATAAGATTTTGGGAAGGCCTTTCGTAAAAATATCGGCATATTGGTATTCAGCTGGGACATGAAAAACCTTAACCTCGCCAAGTCGCACTTTTTCCCAAACAAAATGTATGTCTAATTCGACATGTTTGGTATGTTGGTGTTGAATCGGGTTGGCGGAAAGATAGACGGCAGATACATTGTCACAATAAATCAATGTGGCTTGTCGTATAGGAACATGAAGCTCTAGAAGAAGGTTCCTGACCCAGCTAGTTTCAGCAACAGCATTAGCAATGCCTCGATATTCTGCCTCTGCACTAGATCTGGAGATAGTTGCTTGTCGCTTGGCTGACCATGATATCAAATTATCACCCAAAAACACACACTAGCCTGAAGTGGATCTGTGGGAGTCTGGACATCCTCTCCAATCGACATTTGTGTACGTTGTAAGCTTTAGTGATCAGTTAGCTCGAAAGTAAAGGCCATGATGGATGGTTCCTTTTAGGTAACGCAATATTCGTTTGAGGAACTGTAGATGTGATTCGCACGGCGCGTGCATGAATAGGCAAACTTGTTGAACTGCATAAGTAAGATCCGGGCATGTGAATGTAAGGTATTGAAGTGCACCGACTAAGCTACGATAAAGAGATATGTCAGTTAAGGGAGCACCCAAGTCAGCGCTCAGTTTGGATCCGGTTTCTATCGGTGTGGAGGCGGGTTCGCAGTTGTACATATTTGCTCTTTCAAGAATCTCCTTGGCGTACATTTCATGTGATAGAAAAAGACCCGACGAAGTGCATTTGGATGTAACCCCAAGGAAGTGTTTTAACATACCAAGGTCTGTCATTGCAAATTACGTGGACAGAAGATCGGTGATTCTTTGCAAGAGTTTATCATTAGATGCAGTAAGAATCATGTCATCGATGTATAAGAGAAGATATGTTGTGGCATTCCCTATGTTGAATATGAATAATGAATGGTCAGAAACGCTTCGTTTGAAGCCCTTTGATGTAACAAAAGTTGCAAATCGGGTGTACCAAGTCCGAGGTTCTTGCTTTAGTCCATATGATGATTTTCGTAACCTGCACACATGAGTTGTTCACTGGTCCACAAACCCTGGTGGTTGGTGCATAAACACCGTCTCATTAAGATCCCCATGTAAAAAAGCATTTTTAACATCTAATTGTTTGACAGGCCAGTTACGAGAGACGGCAAGGCTAAGAACTATCCGAATAGTTGTGGGTTTAACTACTGGACTGAAGGTGTCATCACAATCGAGGCCCACTTTTGAGATTTTCCATTTACGACCAAACGTGCCTTGTATCATTCAAGAGAGCCATCCGAGTTATATTTATGGCGATATAGCCACATGTAATGTATTACATTTGCGTTAGTTGGGCGTGGGACAAGCTCCCACGTTTGATTTTGTTGCAAGGCTTGGTATTTAATGGTCATAGCGTTACGCCAATTTGGGTCATTAAGAGCAAGGTGGGGAGATTTTGGTATAGGGGATATGAGTGGTTGAGAATGGGTGTGAAGGTTTAAGGGTTGTCGTGTCTTAATAATACCACTTTGGGATCGAGTGGACATTGTGTGGCTAGAGACATGTGGGGCGGCAGGTGGAGGAGGGGGGTAGGATGTTTGGGACTGGTGGAAGGGGAGGGAGAGGCTGTAGGTGGTATAGATAAAGGGATAGGAGAGTTTGTAGGAGGTGGAGATGGTGGCGTGGAGGAAGGGGCGACGGAAGGAGTTATTGGTGTAGGTAGGAAAATATCGAAAAGGTGAGGAGAGGGAGAGATGTCAGTGTTTGATGGTTTGGAGTGGTGAGACTGATACGGGAATGATTTTTCATCGAAGGTAACATGCCGAGAAAGAAATACTCTACTCGTGGAGAGTTCAAGGCATCGGTAACCTCGGTAGTTAGGTGGGTACCCGAGGAAGATACAAAGAGTGGAGCGAGGGTCAAGTTTGTGTGTTCTATTTGCAAAGCGGTTTGGATAACAAGCACATCCGAAGGTACATAAGTGATCGTAGGTTGGGTGTCGGTGGTAAACGGAGGATGTAGGAGTGCGAAGGTGAAGAGTTTTAGTTGGAAGGATGTTATGGTGGTAAGCGGTTGTGTGAAGTGCCTCGACCCAAAAGGAAGGAGGGAGAGACGCATGAGTGAGCAACGCGAGGATAATTTCATTGAGGCATCGAATCATACATTTGGCTTTTCTATTTTGGGGAGATGTTTGAGGACACGAGAATCGGAAATGTAAGCCGTGTGATGAAGCAAAGTGTGAAATGAAGTGCTATCAAATTCACCACCCATGTCACATTGAAAAGATTTGATTTTAGCATTAAATTGCGTGAGTATGTAAGAATGAAATTGTTTGAACTTGATGAGTGTTTCGGACTTATATTTTAAAGGAAAGAGCCATATGTATTGTGTGAAGTTATCAATAAGAACCATGTAATACTTGTAACCTGAGTTGCTAGAGACGGGTGAAGTCCATAAATCACAATGGATGATGTCAAACGGTAGCAACGTAGTAGATTTAGAATCAAAAAATGGTAGGCGTTTGTGTTAAGAAATTTGACAAGAACTGCAAACATTATTCAAACGACTAGTCTTATTACATGAAATGAAAGTATTAAAACGAAAATGATCTAAAATATTATCGCCAGGGTGTCCAAGGCGATTGTGCCATAAGTCTGAACCGGAAGGTGAAAGCAAAATTGTTGCTGACGGTGCAACTGATGTGACAGGGTATAGTTTGCCGCAACTATTGTGTCGAGAAAGGATCCTCCCAGTCGTCAAATCCTTCACAGAAAAACCGTATGGATCAAACTCAACAGAAACATAATTATCAGATGTGAATTTTCTAACAGAGATGAGGTTTTTAATGATTTGAGGTGCTAACAGGACATTTTTTAAAACGGTCGAGTGATTGGGAAGAGAAAGAGTGGCGTTACCAGACTCTTTGATAGGGATGCTATGACCATTCCCAACATAAATGGACTGAATAGGACCCGTTTGTAATGGATTGGAAATTATACCTTCATCACTAGTGACGTGCGAGATTGCCCCGGTGTCCATGAACCATTGAGATTGATCTGGAGTGCTTAAGGTCATCGTGTGTAGAGCTTCTCCAAGAGTTGTGGGGTCCAGCGGGTTTGTTTCAGCCAGATGGGCTGATTGTTGTTTGGCCTGGCGTGGCTGATGATCTGAATGATCAGGTATATACTGCTGCTGATATGGGTGTCCGTAATTCCATGGGCAAGCCCAACCTTGCTGAGCAGGAAAAGGACATGGTGGTGGAGCATATGCAGCCCAATATGGGTATGGAGCATTACCTGGAGGTGCACCTGGAGGCCTGATGCTGTGATTACCAGAAGGAGCACCGCGACCACGAGTGTTGTTTCCGCCACGATCACGATTACCTGTGTTCATAGGGTGGCAATTCTGGTTTGATCGGGGTCGGCCATTCTGGTGTGAAGGAGTTGGTTCACCAGTTATGTCGGTTTGTGTAGCAACAAGCGCTACACCGGAAGAGTTTCCGGTTGTGTTATTGCTCTCGCGACTGGATTGGCGATGTTGTTCAAGTTGAAGCATGCTACATGCCGTGTCCCATGTTGGGAGGCTTTGGTTGATAAAAGAAGCCACAATATCAAATTCAGAGGGTAAGCCACGTACCAGTTGAAGTACAAAACGATTTTCTGTTATCGGGCTTTCAACATCATCGAGTTGTGTGGCCAAATCCTTGAGGCGTTGACAGTATTCTTCCAATGATGACATGGCTGAGAGTTTGAGGTTGTTGAACTCATGTTCCAAAGCTGCTGCATGAGATCCTTTATTGTTGAGGAAGATTGATGATAATTTCTGCCATGCTTCATAGGCTGTGGTGTCGGGTTCCAGTATACGAACCAGAAGATTATCTAAATATATACACTATACTATTTTATTGACTAATAAAAACAACTGAAACAAAATCCTAAAAGCAACATACTAGTACTACTATGTTGGAAACTTAGACCACAAAATTGGCATAAACCAGCCACTAACAAAACATAAAAGTAACCCAAAATGCACCTTTGAACATCCGAACAACAACCCTAATTACTGTTGGTGAAACCAATTAATTTAAAATTTGATACCATTTGTCTGCCAAATTCCAAAGTCAACAGTTCCAATATTTTAGTCTTTTTGGTACAGTAGACACTTTGGTACTTATATAAGTGGTTGTATATGTACTGTATCAACTAATCTCTGATTTTGATCAATCTACATTGACTGTAGAGTAATTGTCATTGCAGCAATACAAGTGCATGAAATGTCTCTCTACAATTTAAAAACCATCGACACACCAAGTGGCTTAGTTATTGGAGGTGTGGAGGATTAATATTATTATTATGTATACACAATACTGAAGAACTTCTATAACTGTATTCATCCCCTTTTACGAAAACATAATGAATCAATCTCTCTGTCAGTTTTCTTCATATCCAAATGTTGATATTCAAGTCTTTGTCTGTGATTCGATAGTGATTTACTATGCTTTAACCAGATCTTGATTCTTGATGAGCTGTCGCATGCCTACATAATCTTTTCAAAATACCTTTTTATCACATATTCCCTAAAACCCACATGTTTGTGCCTACTAATTACTGTTTGAAAAGTAAAATTTAAGCAATGGGCAGAAGGAAAACATAGAAATACTAAAATTTTGCATACAGTCGTGCTTTGAGTTAACTTTTTGGGGTGATGGGTTTTTTTGTGCATTTCTTCTCCCATATTGTTTTGAACATGTTCATGAAAATAGAGACAATTTATGTATTATAATGAACTTGGTATATGATAGTAATGAAAATGATGCCAAAAACTAGCAAAATCAAATGGCCAGAAAATCACAAGGTAGAAGAAAACGAGAACAATGAAAGTCTCGATGTCATATTATCAATCATAAAAAAAAGACCTCTCTGAACGGGAAAATACTTATAACCCTGAAAAAAAAAAAGACAGCTCAACTTTCCTAAAAGAAATACTCCTAAGATTTAGATTAAAGATATATTATGTAAATAGATATTATCTTCCACTAAATCTCTTATTATTTTAACATAATTCAAATAGGAAACAAATCAACTAAATAACTGACTAAAACATAAAAAAGTCAGCCAATAGGAGGTTGTGATTGGATGCTCCTACATCATCCCCCCTGCCTTGAAAAGGACCCGCCTTCGAGTGTGCTCCTTCATCTGTTCCCTCCCGAAATGACGATAAATCAGCAACGTTGAAAGTAGCCGACATGTTGTAATGAGCACGCAGTTCAATTTTATAGGCATTATCATTAATCTTCTTGAGCACCCGAACAACTTCCCAAAACGACCAGCTAGAAAACGTTCTTTTCTCAAATGAATCCAAACCAAATCACCCTCCTTGTAGAGAACTTGCTTCTTATGCTTGTTTGCTCGATTTTGATACGTCGTATTATGTTTAATGATTTCATCATGAACCTTCTGATGGATAGTTTTGATCTGCTGTGATTGATTTTCCACCTCAACACTAACATGGTCAACCAAGGGAATGAGTGTCAAATCAAGCGGAGTATGGGGGTTTCGACCGTATACAACCATGAACGGGCTCAACCCAGTAGTGCGGTTCGTGGAACGGTTATAGGCAAACTCAGCCTGAGCAAGTGTTAAATCCCATTGCTTGGGGTTATCACCAATAAGACTCCGTAAAAGATTCCCCAAACTCCGGTTTGACCATCCATTTGCGGATGGTGAGAGCTACTAAATTGCAACTTAGAACCCATACTTTTCCAAAGATCCTGCCAAAAATGACTCACAAATTTAACATCCCGATCCGAGGTGATGGTCTTTGGAACTCCATGAAGCTTGACAATTTCAGAAAAATACAATCTTGCAATTTGGCTCGCATCATAAGTCTTAGCACAGGGTATAAATAGAGACATTTTTTAAACCCTGTCAACAACTCACGGAATCTTTTTGTCTTTGAGTTCGAGGTAAACCTAGGACAAAATCCAAACTAACATCCTCCCACGGGGCAACAGGAACAGGCAACGGTGTATATAGGCCTGCATTAGTGTGGTGGGTTTTGGCCACATGACACACACGTCATCGAGTAATATACGGGCAACATCACGCTCCATCTTGGGCCAAAAAAACGACCGTGGATTAAGTCCAAGGTTCTATCCCTGCCAAAGTGACCCACAAGACCTCCAACATGGCTTTCATTGATAACTGAGTCTCGTAACGAGCTCACGGGGATGCACAACCGAGCACCCTTAAAGAGGTAACCGTCATGTCTTGAGAAGTCGCGAAGGGGCTTGTCCTTGCAGCTATTCCAAATGGTTCTAAAATATGGATCATCCTGATATAAGTCCCTGAATGAATCAAAGCCACAAACCTGAAATTTCATTTCTGAAAGGAGTATGTAACGTCTACTTAGAGCATCAACAACAGTATTTGAAGACCCAGCCCTGTGTCGAATAACGAAGGAATAATCTTGCAAGAATTCGACCCATTTGGCATGGCGAGGGTTGAGTTTCTGCTGTCCCTGGACATACTTGATGGCTTCATGGTCAGAGAATAAATTCGTTAGCGAGTAAGTAATTTCGCCAATATTCCAAACTACGAACAATGGCATAAAATTCCTTATCATAGGCTTTTGATTTTGACTTAGAACACGGCCTATACCAAGACCCGAAGCGTCACACTCGACTTGAAACACCTTGTTGAAATTAGGAAAACCCAAAACAGGAGCTTGTGTAACCTTCTGTTTTAATTCTTCAAACGCATATCCAGCCTCTTTAGTCCAAGAAGACTTCCCGTCGTTCATACATTCCGTCATAGGGCAATAATGGTACTAAAATTTCGAATAAAACGCTGGTAGAAGGAGGCTAGCCCATGGAAGCTACGAATATCATGGATCGTAGTGGGTGTACGCTAGCTCGTAATAGCTTCAACCTTGGAATTATCCATCTGAATCCCATCACCTTAGATTAAGTAGCCAAGAAAGATAACTTCATTAGTTAGGAAATGGCACTTCTTCCCATTGGCGTACAATTTCTGCTCCCGCAAGACTGCAAACACCTGTCGAAGATGTGACACATGTTGCTTGACACTTTGGTTGTAAAGTAAAATGTCATCGAAGTAAACAAGAACAAATTGACCTATGAAAGGTTTAAAAACATGGTTCATCAGCCGCATAAAAGTGCTTGGTGCATTTGACAACCCAAAGGGCATCACCAACCACTCGTATAGTCCGGCATGTGTCTTGGTTTTCCACTTGTCCCCAGGTCGCATACAAATCTGATGGTACCCACTCCGTAAATCAATCCTGGAGAAAATCGTTGACCCATGCAACTGATCGATTAAATCATCAAAATGCGAAATAGGGAACCGATATTTAATCGTGATTTTATTCACGACTCTACTATAAATACACATGCGAAAAGGTACCTCCTCTGTTTTGGAACTAGCAAGGATGGTATGGCACACAGACTCATACTCTCTCGTATTAGTCCTTTGTCGAGTAGCTCGCTAACTTGTCGGTGTAACTCCTCAAACTCTTTTGGGTTCATACGGTAGGCGCTCTTGTTTGGAATAGTGGAAACGGGTAAGAAATCAATGTAGTGTTGTATCTCCCTTATAAGAGGTAGAGTCGGTGGAATATCCTCAGGGAAGACGTCCCTAAATTCATTGAGTAATGGTTGGATCAGATCTCGAACAATTGAGGAAAAACCATTTTCTTCTGTCACAACTAAAGCATAAATGGTAGGTTGAGGGATGAGTTTGGTTAACCCAATGAATTCTGTTTTGGAGAGAAACAAGTTGTCACTAGGGGTGCCAATACTATATTAACTCCATCCTTCTTGAAACTATATGTTTTCAAAAAACCATCGTGTTTGGTCTTTCGGCCATACTGCCAAGGTCTTCCCAATAACATGTGGCACGCATCCATGGGAATAACCTCGCACCAGACTTCATCTTCATATTTTTTTCCGATCAAGAACTGAACTAAACAACGTTTATTTACCTTCACAAAATTCCCCTTCTTGAGCCACGTTAGTTGGTATGGTTCTGGATGATTTTCCACCTTGAGCCCTAACTTTTCCACCATTGTTGTTGCCATCATGTTGTCACAGCTGCCCCCATCAATTATGACACTACAAACCTTGCCTTTTGATGTACATTTGGTGCAAAAAATGCTGTTGCGCAACTAAGAACGATCACTGTTTTCTCTACATCAACGTTTAGGACACGCTGAGTAACTAAAGCATTGCCATGATCAGCATACACCACCTCGATCTCCTCCACATCACTTTCATCCTTCCCTTCGGTATCATAAACAGGGTCTGGTTCCCCCACCAAAGTGACTAGTTGTTTGTTTGGACATTCCCTCGCCATATGACCCCACATTGACATTTGAAGCATCGAAGAACACATGTAGCAGGTGGATTGGCTACAATACATGTTGGGGTGTCAATTTTAGAGTTGGTTGCCTTGCTTTGTTGCGTCGATGGTGAACGGGAGGACGACACAAACCTGCTAGCTCCAAGTTTTCCTCTATTCCTTAACTGTTTTTCAACCTTTAAGGCCAAATGACATACGTCAGCATATGTCCAATATTGTTGAAGGTGCACAATATCAACAATCTCAGGTTTGAGGGCTCCCAAAAATGTGCAATAATTTGTTCCTCTTCTTCCTCAACAGAACATCGTATCCTGAGTCAATCGAACTCAGCGATGAAATCTTCAATAGAAGACGCTTTCTGGGCTAAACTATGATAATCTAAGAAGGCTTCTTGACGATGATTTACCGGGAGAAACTTTCCCTATAATAGCTTCTTCATCTTCGACCATGTTTCAATTTTTGATTTCTTCTCCTATTGGTGTTGTTTCTTCATGTGTTCCCACCAAAGTGAAGCAGGCTTCCTTAGCTTAATGGCTACAAGTTTTACTTTCAATGCGTCGGGAATATCCTTTCAATCAAAGACCTGTTCTACGGTGCTCAACCAATCTATGAAATCGCCAGGATGTGCTTTCCCATCAAACTCAGGGATCTCTATTTTCATTCCCAAGTTTCGTAAAGGGTCATCATAGTGTTGTCTCTGGGTATTCCGTTGATAAGTTTCAAATGTGTTCCTTCCGTGGAAACCCCCACCGAACGAATTCACGTCCCTCTCTTGGTCATCTTGAAGGCTGTGTTCTGATTGAGAATCTTGGTTTTAAGCCTCCTGTTGTATCTCCAATTCCCGAACTCGTTATTGTAGCCTTTCGATCTCAACATCTCGTGGATCTGGTTGTTCTCCTTCATTTCCTCTGTCGTCGTATCTATGAGGAGGAGGATCACGTTTACCACGTCCAACCATTTGAGAGATAACCAGGCTCTGATACCAAATGATGCCAAAAACTAGCAAAATCAAATGGCCAGAAAATCACAAGGTAGAAGAAAACGAGAACAATAAAAGTCTCGATGTTTTATTATCAATCATTAAAAAAAAAGACCTCCTGAACGTGCTATAAGGAAAATACTTATAACCCTAGAAAAAAAAAAAGACAGCTCAACTTTCCTAAAAAATACTCCTAAGATTTAGATTAAAGATATATTTTGTAAACAAATATTATCTTCCACTAAATCTCTTATTATTTTAACATAATTCAAACAGGAAACAAATCAACTAAATAATTGACTAAAACATAAAAAAAAGTCAGCCAATAGGATGCTGTGATCGGATGCTCCTGCATCAGAAAAAGCATGTTTGTTTGTAATTATCATCAAATTGGGTTTTCTCCCCAATTAGGTGGTATCAAGTATTTATGCTAATTGTTTTTTTGTTTCAGCAGGTGACTTGTTGATCTTATTGAATGTCTTACTAAATGAGAAGACTTTGCCAACTACATATTATAGTGAATTGGAGCCTTGTCTGAAGGTTAGTACCCCTAAATCTTGTTCTTATATAAAATGTATTTTTGCCATTTTTTATAAGTGTATGTCATCCGTGATATTAAAACATGTTTGTAGGATTTGTTAGTAGAAAAATTACATAGACTTTGTGTAATGCCCCGTTTCTGGTACGTATTTAATTCTTTAATTGTCATTTTGTAAGACCTACTCGACGAGTTGTAGCCCTAACTTTTTGAGTAGATGCTAGTTTTGGACGCGGGTTTTAAGTGATCTACTCAGCGAGTCCGCTCCTTGACTCGACGAGTAGGCCAATCAGGAGGAAACCCTAATATTTAGGGTTGGCACACTATTTAAACAACATTATGGGCCTCTTCTCTAGCCTCCATCAACTCCAGAGCAGCAACCCGAAACCTTAATCCTCCATAAGTGAGTTTGAGCCTTCTTGGTTAGTTTGAGAGTTATTTGGTGTATTTTGAAGTTAGTGGAAGAGGTGGAAGCTAGAAGATTCAAGGGAGAAAGAGTAGATCCATAAACCCCATCTCATTTGCCATCTTTTCTGGTAATCAAGCTTCATACTTGTCTTGTAGTTTCATAGATCTTCTTATTGTCATTTTTTGGAGTTTCGGGTCCAAGAAGCTGGATTCTTGAGACTTGGATGTCCCAAGTCATTTTACCCACAGATCTGGAACCTTAGAGGGTCCTCATGGCTTAAAGGTGCCACCTTTATGGCCATGAGAACCCCAATAATGAAATAAGTCCCATTTTTGGTCCTTTGAGCATAAAATTCCCATGCATGAACGTAAAGTTCATGGATTTACGTGTTATACTGATCTTAGGAGCCTAGATCTACCTTCTGGATGGGTTTTTCCCATCAGAATCAAATTATTAGACTTGGATATGCATGGACTCTGTGAGACGTTCTTGGGACTCGGCGAGTCGTGAGTTGGTTCCCAAAACTGTTATGACTCAGAGGAACCCATTTTAGTTCGGAAAGGATTTGGATGGGTCCAGGGAGGAGACTCAATGAAATGGACAACGCCATGGATTTGGAAACCGTGGGACTCGGCGAGTGCAGGAACGTACTCGGCGAGTCCAAGGCCATCTCCCAACTCATGAAGACGGACTCGACGAGTTGTTCATACAACTCGGCGAGTCACAGACTAGACACGTTCTTAATATGAAGATAAACTAGATGAGTTCAGGAAGAACTCGTTGAGTCAGATGAAGATTGTTTCGATGTTATGATTGAAGGTGAACTCGTCGAGTTCTTGCTAAACTCGACGAGTAGAGTCGGGTTGGGGGTAGTTGAGAAGATTGGGACTCGGCGAGTTGTCAAGCCAACTCGACGAGTCTGGTCAACTGGTAAGTTGACTTTACCCATGATGTTGACTTTAGTTAGGGGTGAAATGGTCATTTTACCCTAAGAGTAGTTATCAGCTTTTGAGTAAGTACCTTTGTGGGATTTCATAGCCGGAGGGTTGCCAGAGCAGCAAACAGAGATTCCCCACCCAGAGTTACAACAGTCAGTCACACAAGGTGAGTTTCCTTCCAGTAGCAATGGGTCTACGGCTACAATGCAGGCTCGTATAGATATCAGTAGTTCTGGACTGTGGTTTGATGCCGGGGTGGTCCCGAGAAGTAGTTCAGTATGCTTGATGTCTTTGTGATTCAGGCATGTCTATGTGTTATGTGTTCCGGACTGCGGTCCGATGCAGTATGTAGTATATGTGTTATTGTTATATGTTATGATTATGTTATGCTATGTTTAGTCAGTTCTGGACTTCGGTACGATGCAGTGGGAAAGGCCCTATTTAGTTTCGGACTTCGGTCTGATGCAGTGGAGAAGGCCCTAGTTAGTTCCAGACTTCGTTCCGATGCAGAGGGCAAGGCCCTAGTTAGTACTGGACTTCGGTCCGATGCAGTGGGCAAGGCCCTAGTTAGTTTTGAACTTTGGTCCGATGCAGTGGGCAAGGCCCATTATGTGCTTTATATGTTATTGTATGGTATGTAGTAGTTTGGGGGAGCTCACTAAGCTTCGTGTTTATAGTTTCATTTTTGGTTTCAGGTACTTCAGCTAGTAAGGGGAAGGGCTCGGGATGATGGCATGTCACACACCACAGTTTTAGCCTGGGAGATTGACTCTGATATTTTGATATGAACTTGACATTGGTTTTATTATGAGACATATTTTATGACATTTTGAGACACACGACTTATGGTTTTCTTATATGATATTTGGATCTTACGGTGTTAGTAATGTTTTTAAAACAAAATTTTTGGCTTTTATTTTTGGGATGTTTCAAGTTGGTATCAGAGCCTTGGTTTGAGGGATTCGGGCACACTTTCAAGTGTGTCTAAACTCAAACTAAGGAATTGGTATAGAAATTTTCAAAAAGAAAATCATTTTTACAAAAAGGATTTTGAAAATAGAAAAGAACTTTGAAAAGAGAAAATGGTGTGGTGCATGCGATCAGCCGAGCTCAAGTAAGTACTCCCAAATTACCAATACAAGTTTATGTTATGATTATCAGTTTCAGTAGAACAACATGCTAGATTAGGACTAAGTATCTAGGAAGGATGCCTTATGTGCCTGTTTTATGTGTTTCAGCTCTATGAGAACTGCATGCTAGTACAGGATTGTCAGTATGATAGCCAGAGTAGTATATGCTTGATTATGTGTACTCGATGCTCGAATGCTTCTTTTTTGTGCTTTTAGGAGTCTTAGTTATCTTTTACTAACTAGTAAATGAATATGTTACGTTACATATTGTGAGGATTAAATAATTTTAGAAGGTTAGGTCTAGCTCTATTGCGCAGCTCTTGTCTGAGTCCAACCATTGTAGGGTAGGATCTCTCATTCGAAGAATTATCTAGTCTTAGTGATATGTAATAGTATTCACGAACTAGTTAGGGGAAGGTAGCCAGGACTTCTTGTGCGGCTGATAGCGGAGAGTGGGTTGGTGATTACCCTAGAGCAAGCCTAGGATGAGAGTAGCCGAGGGCAGTAGCAGTAGCAGTAGAAGGGACTTAGTGGAGTCAAGGCAGTTCTAGAGGAAAGTACGGATAGATGTGGAAGGTAGTATGGACCCGTACTACTGAAAGCAGAGGATCCGTACTCGAATCGAGGAAGGCTTAGACAAGAACAGGAAACTTGTAGTAGATGTGATCCCTCTAGTTATATCAGTGTTTCTCATGATTGTCATTATGTGTTTCAGAATGGTGGTTTTATGCTCTAGACCAGCAGTCGGCAGTTCGGGTGCCGGAAAGGGATCAGGTTCAGGCTCAGGAGCCGGGCATTTGGATGAGCAGACCAAAGAGTTCATCTCTTCAGAGGTCAAGCGTAGCATACTTGAGCAGACTCCTGTGATCTTTGGATCGGTCA
The DNA here is from genome assembly GCF_002870075.4 of Lactuca sativa. Lineage (NCBI taxonomy): Eukaryota > Viridiplantae > Streptophyta > Magnoliopsida > Asterales > Asteraceae > Lactuca > Lactuca sativa. The sequence continues at coordinate 301,534,204 of NC_056630.2, read as the reverse complement.
AGGAGGGTATTCTTGAGCTGTTGGATGAGAGGTTGGGTGCGTTCCGCACTAAGATGGTGACTATGATGGGGTCACATACTTTGACATTCAGGGAGTTCCGGGCTTGTGGAGCTCCAGATTACCAGGGCGCCCGAGACTCCATTATGAGTACCAGGTGGTTGGCTGACGTGGCCAACGCTTTCCGCACTAGCAGATGTCTCGAGGGGGACAAGGTCCGACTTGCATCCTGTCTTCTGAAGGGCAGGGCATGTAATTGGTGGGAGGAGGTCGAACATGTCATTGGGGATGATGCAGCCCTTGATGCTATGACCTGGACGGATTTTGTGGCCCGATTCAGGGCCGAGTTCGCACCTGTCATTGAGGTGCAGCAGCTTGCTAGGGAGTTCTAGGATCTCCAGCAGACGACGGAGACAGTGGCGGAGATTACCGCCAAGTTCAAGGAGAGGGCTATTCTCGTTCCTCAGTACGCGGCAGACGAGGAGATGAAGAAGGCCCGATACCATGAGATGTTGAGGAGTGATATCAGACAGTTTGTGAGCCGATCTAGCTGTAAAACGTTGGACGACATGATTGCAAGGGCTCGTGAGAGGGAGATTGATTTAGAGATGGAGAGGAAGAGGAAGCCAGCGGTGGTACATGGAACAGGGAGTTCGGGCAAAAAGCCCAAGGTATCGGATCACAGATCTAGGGGACAGTAGAGCCACAGTCGGTGTGGCAAGTGTGGGAGGTTGCACGATGGAGTGTGCAAGGCAGGGAGTTCCGGCTGCTACAAGTGCGGTCGGACTAGGCACATGAGCAAGGATTATACAGCTACTACTACTACGACTCCTACCTCAGCATCTAATCTGATTTGCTTTCAATGCAATCAGAGGGGCCATAAGAGGTCCCAGTGTCCTAGCTTAGCAGCAGCAGGGAAGGTAGCGGCACCTGCCCCTGCTACATTGAGGATTACAGACGGCTGTCAGGGTCTGGCTGAGGCACCAGTGGCACAGAGTAGAGCGTTCCAGATGACAGCAGAGGAGGCGCAAGCGACTCCTAACGTGGTGACAGGTATGAATTTTCGTTTGATCTCTGTTTTAGTATTGATTATTTCTTATGGTTATGTGTTTGTGTATAGGGTCGTTCTTAGTGAACGGCATTTCACCTACAATATTGTTTGACTCGGGGGCTACCCGATCATTTGTGTCGCTTGCACTTAGTAAGCGGGTTAATAGAGCTCCGGGGGAGCTAGATTACCCACTTGATGTCGAGATAGCAGATGATAGGACCGTTAGGGTCGCGAGAGTTCATAGAGGATGTACACTGCGGTTATTTGATGAGCAGTTCCCAGTAGATTTGGTTCCTATTCCCCTACGAGGGAACAAGGTTATAGTGGGTATGGATTGGCTGAGTTCCAATGGAGAAGTGATTGATTATGAGCTGCAGTTGGTGAGGGTTCGCACTCCTACTGGGGGAGAGTTAGTGATTCAGGGTGAGAGGCCACAGCGTGGACCGATTCTTTGTTCAGCAGCAAGAGCGAGGCGCTATTTCCAGCAGGGTTGTGCGAGGTACGTTGCCTATATTATGGATACCCAGGATAAGGGTAAGGTGACAGTTGACGATGTGTCAGTAGTATAAGAGTACTCGGACGTATTCCCAGAGGATTTGCCTGGGATACCTCCAGAGAGACAGGTTGAGTTTCGGATCGACCTGGTCCCAGATGCGGCTCCGATAGCCAAGGCACCATATCGGTTGGCTCCTCCCGAGATGCAGGAGTTGTCTATGCAGCTGCAAGAGCTGTTAGACAAGGGTTTTATCAGGCCGAGCAGTTCACCATGGGGAGCCCCAATCCTTTTTGTGAAGAAGAAGGACGGGTCGCACGGTATGTGCATAGACTATTGGGAGTTGAACAAGGTAACGGTAAAGAACTGTTACCCACTCCCGATGATAGATGATTTGTTTGACCAGCTTCAGGGAGCATCTTGGTTCTCCAAGATTGATCTACGGTCCGGATACCATCAGATGCGGGTCAGAGATGATGATGTGCAGAAGACCGCTTTAAGGACCCACTATGGTCACTATGAGTTTGTGGTGATGCCGTTTGGGCTCACCAATGCTCCAGTTGCATTCATTGACCTCATGAACTGTGTGTGCAGGCCGATGCTGGATCGGTCTGTGATAGTATTCATTGATGATATCTTGGTTTATTCCAAGACTGAGGAGTAGCATGAGGAACACCTGAGAGAAGTGCTTGAGACCTTGAGGAGGGAGATACTTTTCGTAAAGTTCTCCAATTGCGAGTTCTGGTTGTGCGAGGTGCAGTTTTTGGGACACCTCGTCAACCAGAAGGGTATATTAGTCGATCCAGCTAAGATAGAGGCCATGATGCAGTGGGAGGTCCCAAGGTCTCCATTAGAGATTCGGAGCTTCCTGGGATTAGCAGGGTACTACAGGAGATTTATCTAGGATTTCTACAAGACAGCAGTACCATTGACCCGACTGACCAAGAAGTCGGTGGTGTTTCGCTGGGGTCCTGAGCAACAGACAGCCTTTGAGACGCTCGGGCGGCGACTGTGCGAAGCGCCAATTGTTACCCTGCCAGAGGGAGTTGATGATTTTGTAGTCTACTGTGACGCTTCGATCACAGGTATGTGAGCAGTGTTGATGTAGCGGGGGCATGTGATAGTTTATGCCTCGAGACAGTTGAAGCCTCACGAGGCTAACTACCCGATGCATGATTTAGAGTTGGGGGTTGTAGTGTTCGCCCTCAAGATTTGGCGGCATTACCTCTATGGAGTCCGGTGTACTTTTTACAGAGACCACAAGAGTTTGAGGTACCTCATGGATCAGCCGAATCCGAACATGAGGCAGTGTTGGTGTTTAGACGTGGTAAATGATTACGATTGTGAGATCCTCTACCACCCGGGCAAGAGCAACATAGTGGCCGACACCTTGATCCGCAAGGCGGTAGCAACTCCGATCCAAGATATCCGTCTGAGGATGACAGTGATTACTCCACTACTGGAGAAGATTAGGGAGGCGCAGGTTGAGGGCCTAAAGGAGGAGCGCCACAAGTGCGAAAGGATAGTGGGTCAAGTGACTTCATTTGATTATGACAGTCGAGGATTATTGACCCTTCATGGAAGGGTCTGGGTATCGTACTGGTGCGGAGTAAAATGGGTGTTGATGGATGAGGCCGACAAGTCTCGGTTCTCTATCCATCCAGGAGCGACGGTGATGTACAGAGATCTTCGACCAGATTACTGGTGGCCCTGCAAGAAGCGGGACGTAGCTTGGTATGTGGAGAGATGCCTGACCTGCAGGAAGGTCAAGGCAGCACCAGAGGCCCCACGGCAAGATGCAATCGTTAGATATTCCTGTGTGGAAATGGGAGGACATTACTATGGACTTCATTACGAAGCTTCCCAGGACCACACGTAGGGTGGATTTGATATGGGTTATCGTGGATCGGTTGACCAAGAGCACCCATTTTATATCGATCTAGGAGAGCATCTCGGCCGAGAAGCTGGCTGAGATTTATGGGTGAGAGGTAGTGACATGTCATGGAGTGCCTGTCTCGGTGGTGTTAGATTGAGATGTCCGGTTTACTTCCAGATTTTGGAAGCGGTTTCATGACGAGATGGGTACTCGTCTCCATTTCAACACTGCTTTCCACCCTCAGACGGATGGACAGAGCGAGAGGACGATTCAGACTCTCGAGGACATGCTTCGGGCATGTGTGTTAGATTTCGGTGGCAGTTAGGACAGGTATCTTCCGTTAGCGGAATTTTCATATAACAACAGCTATCACTCCAGTATAGACCGGCCTCCCTTCGAGATGCTCTATGGGAGGAAGTGTAGGACCCCAATCTGTTGGGGTGAGGTCGGTCAGCGAGTCATAGGGAGTATAGAGGTGGTACTCAATACTACAGAGCGGATTCAGCAAGTCTGGAGCAGACTCCAAACTGCTCAGAGTCGACAGAAGAGTTACGCAGACAAGCGGCGTTCGGACTTGGAGTTTCAGGTGGGCGATATGGTTCTCCTAAAGGTGTCACCCTGGAAGGGTGTTATCAAATTTCAGAAGTGGGGCAAGTTGGGCCCCAGGTTCATTGGTCCATTTAGGGTTTTGGTTCGGGTGGGTCGGGTTGCCTATCGGTTAGATCTTCCAACTGAGCTCAGCCAAATCCACAGCACGTTCCATGTTTCCCAGTTACGGAAGTGCTTGGTGGATGATTAAGCAGTAGTGCCATTAGAGGACACTCAGGTTGACGATAGCCTAAACTATATCGAGAGACAAGTGGCGATTCTAGATCGTAAGGTGAAAGAGCTGAGGAACAAGAGAGTTGAGTTAGTAAAGGTGCAGTGGCAGCATCGCAAGAGCTCGGAATGGACATGGGAGACCGAGGAGGAGATGAGAGAGCACTACCCGAAGTTAATTCCAGATGCAGCAGGCTTCGAGGACGAATTCTAAGACAAGTGGGGGAGAATTGTAGGGCCCCGTTTATGGTACGTATTTAATTCATTAATTGTCATTTTATAAGACCTACTCGACGAGTTGTAGCCCTAACTCGTCGAGTAGATGCCAGTTTTGGATGCGGGTTTTAAGTGATCTACTCGGCGAGTTCGCGCCTTGACTCGACGAGTAGGCCAGTCAGGAGGAAACCCTAATATTTGGGGTTTGCACCCTATTTAAGCAACATTATGTGCCTCTTCTCCAGCGTCCATCACCTCCAGAGCAGCAATCCCAAAACCCTAATCCTCCATAAGTGAGTTTGAGCCTTCTTGGTTACTTTGAGAGTTATTTGGTGTATTTTGAAGTTAGTGGAAGAGGTGGAAGCTAGAAGATTCAAGGGAGAAAGAGTAGATCCATAAACCCCATCTCATTTGCCATATTTTCTGGTAATCAAGCTTCATACTTGTCTTGTAGTTTCATAGATCTTCTTATTCTCATTTTATGGAGTTTTGGGTCCAAGAAGCTTGATTCTTGAGACTTGGACGTCCCAATTCATTTTACCCACAGATCTGGAACCTTAGAGGGTCCTCATGGCGTAAAGGTGCCACCTTTATGGCCATGAGAACCCCAATAATGAAATAAGTCCCATTTTTGGTCCTTTGAGCATAAAATTCCCATGCATGAACGTAAAGTTCATGGCTTTACATGTTATACTGATCTTAGGATCCTAGATCTACCTTTTGGATGGGTTTTGCCCATCAGAAATCAAATTATTAGACTTGGATATGCATGGACTCGACGAGTCGTGAGTTGGTTCCCAAAACTGTTATGACTCAGAGGAGCCCATTTTAGTTCGGAAAGGATTTGGATGAGTCCAGGGAGGGGACTCAATGAAATGGACAACACCAAGGATCTGGAAACCATGGGACTCGGCGAGTGCAGGAACGTACTCGGCGAGTCCAAGGCCATCTCCCAACTCATGAAGACGGACTCGACGAGTTGTTCATACAACTCGGCAAGTCACAGACTGGACACGTTCTTAATATGAAGATAAACTAGATGAGTTCAGGAAGAACTCGGTGAGTCAGATGAAGATTGTTTCGATGTTATGATTGAAGGTGAACTCGTCGAGTTCTTGCTAAACTCGACGAGTAGAGTCGGGTTGGGGGTAGTTGAGAAGATTGGGACTCGGCGAGTTGTCAAGCCAACTCGACGAGTCTGGTCAACTGGTAAGTTGACTTTACCCATGATGTTGACTTTAGCCAGGGGTGCAATGGTCATTTTACCTTAAGAGTAGTTATCAGCTTTTGAGTAAGTACCTTTGTGGGATTTTATAGTCGGAGGGTCGCCAGAGCAGCAGACAGAGATTCCCCACCTAGAGTTACAGCAGTCAGTCACACGAGGTGAGTTTCCTTCCAGTAGGAACAGGTCTACAGCCATAATGTCGGCCCGTATAGATATCAGTAGTTCCGGACTGCGGTTCGATGCTGGGGTGGTCCCGAGAAGCAGTTCAGTATGCTTGATGTCTTTGTGATTCAGGCATGTCTATGTGTTATGTGTTCTGGATTGCGGTCCGATGTAGTATGTAGTATATGTGTTATTGTTATATGTTATGATTATGTTATGCTATGTTTAGTCAGTTCCGAACTTCGGTCTGATGTAGTGGGAAAGGCCCTAGTTAGTTCCGGACTTCGGTCCGATGCAGTGGGCAAGGCCCTAGTCAGTTCCGGACTTCGGTTCGATGCAGAGGGCAAGACCCTAGTTAGTTTCGGACTTCGGTCGGATGCAGTGGGCAAGGCCCTAGTTAGTTCGAGACTTTGGTCTGATGCATTGGGCAAGGCCCAGTATGTGCTTTATATGTTATTGAATTGTATGTGGTAGTTGGGGGGAGCTCACTAAGCTTCGTGCTTACAGTTTCAGTTTTGGTTTTAGGTACTTCAGCTAGCAAAGGGAAGGGCTTGGGATGATGGCATGGCACACACCATAGTTTTAGCCTGGGAGATTGACTCTAATATTTTGATATGATCTTGACATTGGTTTTATTATGAGACATATTTTATGACATTTTGAGACACACGACTTATGGTTTTCTTATATGATATTTGGATGTTACGGTGTTAGTAATGTTTTTAAAACGAAATTTTTGGCTTGTATTTTTGGGATGTTTCACTTTGATACACATAAAAATGCACATTGATGACCTCCAATTTCCTTTTCATCTTTAGAATGTCGAAAGGTGTCTTTATTATAATCAAGTGACAATACAATTTACAAACACTCGTGCGCTCAATGAATTTCCCTTTTCTATATAGAATCATCTTAGTATCTTTTCTATGTAAGCTTCTTCATGGATAAGGATCACAGTCTTTAATTCTTCAATCTATAACCCAAGACAAAGTGTCCTCCTTCCTGAATCTTCCAAATCAAATTCCTTCTCCTATTAGGTATTCAACTTCCTTCGAAAGGTCTTTAGGAGTTCCAAGTATATTTAAATCATTTTGAAAACTATAAAAAATAAGATCTATATCTTTTTATAAAATTAGATGAAAAGATAGAATAACTTTTATAGCTTACTTCAACTAATATTTACTAAGGCGGCTATACCCCAGGTGCCATTATTGTTATCCATATAAGGATATGTTCGATTTGATTAAATATTGTTCTCGAGATTGCATCTTATGTGTTTCATGTTTGTGGATTTTCTTATAGATTTAGGTATCATGTGATTCGTATGAATAAGCTTAAACAAGTATCATATGCAAATCAAGTCTTTCATATATTGAAAGATTTGTAATATATCGGGAAGTAGTTGCATATACCACGCCAGAATGTCTCATATATGAATGCAATAAATTGTGAAAATACTTGTGCAACTACACATGCTTTAAACCGAAAGAAAAAAAAACTTTAAACTATAGGAATGCAAGAAATTGGCTCGAGAGTTTATAAGAATGGAATGGAATGGAATTTACTTCAGGGTTTGATCAAAATAAAAGTAATGATACACACTGTATTCATCTTATCATTCTTCTTAACTCTTTAACTAAGGTGGTTTCGATAAGACTACTAGAATAGCAATAACACATCTTACAATTATTTTTCAAGCAAAGGCAAAAAACGATTTATACGATTAACCTTAGTTAAAACCTAGAAAACCAAATGTTAACTCATTGAATACAACTAAACTACTAATCAGAAAGCATAAAACTTAGCAATGAAAGTGGATTAGGAAAAGGTGTATCAAACACTATAAAAGACAATGCACTTTTATTTTCTTTATATACTCATTATATTTTTGCATTTTTTAATTGCATTATGGCACTATGCATCTTCTGAGTTGCTATTTAGTTTATTTTTGCATGAAGACTTTAATAAGCAAAAAACCCAACAAAAATCCAAAAGGTTTTGAAAATCTGTTCACCATTATAGGCTTTCACCACGCAATCCTCTGATTTTTAGTTTAAGTTTTCAAAGTATATAAATCTTTTTATCAAATAGGTTTTGTGGTTTTCGTTGAACGATTATTATTTTTAATTTTTAGAAGCATATTTATGAATTTTTGTTGAATGATTTTGAATTTGCAGAAACATTGTTTCTAAATTTGGAAAAGTTGAAGTTTTATGTTGGTGATTATTCTTTTTGAATTTTTGAAAATATCAATCCTTCATCTGTTATCAATGTTAAAAAAAATGAAACTCCTTGAAATTTAAGATTATTAGAACAGAAGATTTGTTTTGATAAGTTGCTTGAACTATTTTGTGTGTACATGTTTGGGAGTTAACTTTGTTGAGTTTAAAGTCATTGTGTGAAAACTTGTGGCCATGGGGAATACACTTCACCCAAAGACCTCCTGTTTATATCACCAATTCTCTTAACCCAATTACCATATTTTCTAATTCCAATCTTTTTCATCTTAGGGTTTGTTTGATAATGAGTTGACCGGTTTGGTCAAGTAAATTTTGGCTGACTCAGTCCGGTCACGCCGTTTGGTGGAGCCCCAAATTGGGTTACTCTGTCGGTAATAGGCTAATAGCCGACCAATCTCCTGACCCGGAAAGTGAAAAAAATGTAGTTGACTGGTAAAGAAACCCATTTTCCCTCATTTTCCCTTCTTTCTTCCTTTCTGGTCAATCGACCTCTCCTCCCACTGCTCTCCTCAAACTTGCCACTCTCTCTATCTGCTCTCTCAACTTCTCCTCAAATCGGTAATTGAAGGGTCGATCACAAGAGTAGATTTCAATCGATTTCATCTCACTCAAGCCTTGCGATTTGAAGAACAAGAACACGATTCTTTGTTGCACTGCGTCTAGGTTCGTATTATCTATTTTATATCTATCTAGATTTCTTTTGCAATTAGTATTTGGTGTTCGCCTGATTAGTATTGGAATCGATGACCTTGCATACGTGTCCAGTACCCAGCAAGAAACTCAAAATCGCAGCCTCTTCTCTCTCTTGCACCCCGCTCCCGAGTTCTAGCAAAGAAAATAAGAGAAGAGAAAGGAAAGTAAGGAGAGAAAAGAAGAGAAAAGAAAGGGAAAGAAATTTTGTTTTTGTGCTCCCGAGTTAGAGAGAAATGGAAGGAAAGTTAAACATTTTGTTCTTTCTTAACAAATCCTTCCAAATCGGAAGGAAAGTTAGGAGGGAAAGTGATCCTTCCATTTCCTTCCACTTCTCTCCTTTAATGAACCTAGGGAGCACCAATTTCTCTTACTTTCCTCTCATTTCCACCCATTTCCTTTCTTCTCTCTCCTTAAGTTGAACTCGGGAGCGGGGTGTTGGTCTCATAAATTAACAAACCAGTCCTCCGATCAATCACCAAAAAATTCGATATTCACCCTTTTTCCCTTCAATTGATAAGTTGGTCGGAGATGGTGATGTTGCGTCTGGTAGTGGATGATAAGGAGATATGTGGTGAATTTTGGTGGGTTAAGGTGTGCAATGGTGATGAATGTGAGTCAAGATGGTGGTGGTTTGGTTGCTATTTATGGCGGTAATATGGTGATGATTATTGTCAGTTTGATGATGTCTGGTGGTGTTGTTGGTGTTGGTATGGTGTTTTGTAGTGGATATAAAGGAGGAATAAGGATGGAAGTGGCTGATGATGGTGGTGGTCAAGTTTTGGGGTGATGGTTGGTGGTTTGGCGGAGAGGCTGGTATAGAGATGTAGAAGGGTTAAGGTGGTGGCATCGCTGATTTTATACAGGTAAGTGGCAAGTGGTAGGGGCTGATGATGGTGGTCGATGGTGTGTGGATAGAGGGTGAAGGCTGTGTAATCAGGATCAACACTCCTTTTGACCAAAAAAAATCAAGCTCACAATCAGAGCTCAAACACTCCTCTTGACAATCCAGATTTGGTGTAGACCTAAATGATTCTCGAGGGCTGAATCCTTTTATTAGCTATGTGAATTGATGGATGGATGTTGTTACTTGTAGTAATTCCTTTCTAGGTTTGTGATTCCATTTCTTTAGTAATGATGTGCCATTTTATTTTGAGGTATATGTAAGCTTGTAAACTTATACTCTGATCCCTGTTTACCACAATTCTCAATACTTGTATTATTAGAAAATTATGCTCAATGGTTGTGTTGTTTAAACTATGTATGAACTATGGTCAATTCAATGATATTGTCATTTGAATGAGCTCCTTTTGTACAAAAAAAATACATTTTATGGTTGATCATATCTTCAATATTCATGTTTCTTGAAGTACTTTATTTGTTTGTTGTATCACAAACTCCCATCAAAACTTATCTCAATGGCGAATTCATGGTTGGATCAAAGTTTATTGCCTTTTGTGAAATCAAGAATAAAATTCATTGCTATTTTTTATGCTATATAAAGTTTTCCATCAAGGGGTGATATGGTCAGTTTTCATTATTCATCACAGTTACTCAGAGATATAATCAAACAACATGGTTTCAGTCAGATGTGGACTTCAGTCAGAAGTTCTAACTCAGTCAGCACTAACCTAGTCAGCAACTATCAAACGGACCCGTAGTTACCATTATCTAAATTAAATCAAGAAAGGGTTGCATATTGCTATTTTTATTGTTTTAATTTTTTTATTGGATTTTTCAAGGAATTGGTTGTGGATATGTTGTAAACTTGTACTTGTATGTTCTTAGGTGTGCATGTGTGTTAGATTATGTAATTTACATATGAACTCTTTATATAGAGTTCATATGTAATTCTGTAAACATAATACAATTACACGTTTTCACTTAGTAATAGATGCAAGAAACCTCTTTACCACTTCCCACCCTAAATCTGGTCGATATTTTTTTCTCCTCCTCATCCGTTCACCTCAACATGGCTTCTAATATTGCCTTTACTGCTGTAGAGAAAACAACCCACAACACTAACAAATTCGCCTTCACCCTTTCTCCTACAAATTATGGTTTCTGGAAGGGGATGATCGAATTTAACTACTAACCATTTGATTGGCTATGTGGATGGCACGCCCGCCCTGAACCAAAAATTAAATCAGGAGATGCAATAATTGATAACCCTAGTTATCTCCCTTGGATTGCTAACGATGCACATGTTCGAATGATAGTTCTTTTTAAGCATCTTTCCAACATGTTTAAGGTACAACTTCTAGAGATCTTTGGCTTTCCTTAGAACGTGCATATGCACCAAATTCTGTCTCTCGTGACTATACCTTAAAAATACAACTACTTTGCATTTAGATGAAAGGACACGAAACTCCACTTAACTATCTCAGTCGTGCAATGGAATATACATTAGCTCTTGCCAACATTGGCAAATCTATGAAGGACAATGACCACTGGTACTTTTAATGATCTCGTGACTATACTTTAAAAACACAACTACTTTGCATTTAGATGAAAGGGCATGAAACTCCACCATCTTAGGTTTACGATATGAGTACAATGGTTTGAAATCAAACATTTTGGCACGTCAACCACCTGTACTTTTAATGATCTGCATGACCTCTTGTCTGACCATGATTACATGATCAAGAAATCCACCTCCTTACCCATTACCACCTCACCACAGGTATATGTTGTTGCCACAACTGGAGGTACTTCTACTACTTCGTTACCTGATATCGCTGCTATTCAGTCTCAACTTAACAACCTGCAGCTATTTGCCTCTCAATTAGGGTGTCAACTAAATCCTATGAGCTCACAAAACACCCAAACCCAGGCTTACTATGCCTCCCGACCATCAAACAACCGAGATAACCAAAACGTCGAGGCAATTTTCGTGGCAACTCACGAGGTAACCAGAATAATCGAGGTCGTGAAAACTCCAACACTCGCCAATTTTAATGGGCATCCACTCAGAACACTGTGTACGGTCACTGCAATCGTTGTAGTATAGGTCACCTGCCATCTCAGTGCCCAAATCAGCCTAATATGTCCAACTCTCAAACTAGTATTGCCACCTATTCGGGTCTACATCAGCAGCCACATGGTTCACAGATACCGGTGAAAATAGTCATGCTACTCCTAATTTATCAAACCTGGACAACTCTGAACATATCATGGTGATGACTCTCTCTCTGTTTGTGACGGTAACCCTCTTCCCATTATTCATATTGGTTCATCAAAATACTTTTCTCGTAACAAAACCTTTAATCTTACAAATGTTCTCCATGCTCCTCAACTTCAAAAGAATCTTCTATCTGTCCAACAATTTTGTCATGACAATGATGTTTATTTTGAGTTTCACACTTCTTTCTTTGTTGTGAAGGATGAGGCTCCCACACTATCCTCCTTTCGAGTCCAAGAAATAACGGGCTCTACTCGCTTCGTCTTCCTCAACTTCAACCCCTTCCCAAGCTCACCTTCACAACCATGAAAGCTTCGTCTGTCACTTGGCATCAATGTCTTGGTCATCCACACGTACATGTTTTTAATTCTATTGTGTTCTTTGTCGATTTCTACAAAACTAAGTTCCTCTTTATGTACTTCTTGTCAGTTGGGAAAATCTTCTAAACTTTCATTACATAACTCTACTTTTCATAGTAATAAAATATTAGATTTTGTTTATTGTGATGTTTGGGGACCCTCTCCCACGGTCTCCTCTGATTGTCATAAATATTTTCCCTTATGTGTTGATCATTACACTAGGTACATGTGGTTTTACCCACTTGCACATAAATCTGATGTTTACTCTACATTTACAAATTTCACTACTATGGTTGAACGACAATTCAACACCAAACTCAAAAGTGTACAAACTGATTAGGGAGGGAAATTTTTTCCTCTCACTTCCTTTTTTACAAACCGTGGCATCATTTGCCAACTCTGTTGTCCTCATACCAGTGCACACAATGGAATTGTTGAGCGCAGTCATCACCATGTTGTGGAAACCGGTCTTGCTCTACTATTATCACTGGTACCAACCAATCAACCATTGACCGCATCATAAGTCATTTCAATTCTACTTTTGCCATTAAATATCTAGGCCAACTTCATTATTTATTGGGCATTGAAGTTGTTCATGATAAGAAGAATCTTGTGTTGTCTCTCAGCAAAAGTATAATCTCGAGATTCTACAGCGGTTAGGTCTCTCTGACTGCAAACCAGCTTGTTCTCCAATGAGTCCCTCTCAACTCTTGACCATTGACGATAGCCCATCACTTTCTGATCTGACCATGTATCGCCAAACGGTTGGTGCTTTGCAGTATGATACTTTATCCTGTACAGATATTGCTTTTGCTGTGAATCAAGTATGTCGGTTTATGCATGCTCCAATAGAAAACCATTGGTCTGCTGTTAAGCGTATATTGAGTTATTTGAAAGGAACAACCGATCTTGGTCTTTTCATTCGTCATCAATCTGGTACACAGTTACAGGCCTTCACAGATGCTCTTTTGCGAGTATCTACTTCCTCACCTGTTTAGACCTACTCTGACTCTGATTGGGCAGGCTGCCCAGTCGACCGTAGATCCACCGGGGGATTTGCCATATATTTGGGATCCAATCTTGTCTCCTGGACTGCCCGTAAACAAAAGATGGTTTCAAGGACTTCAACTGAATCCGAATACAAAGCTCTTGTTGATACTGTTGCAAAATTAATTTGGCTAAAAGCACTCTTGCATGAACTTGGCATATCGATTCCGTCTCCTCCTACTCTATGGCGTAACAATATAAGAGCTACATATTTATCCGCCAACCCTGTGTTCCATGCACACACTAAACATGTTGAGGTAGATTTTCACTTGGTTAGGTAACAAGAGGTGAACTACTAGTTCAATTTATATCTACGGATGATCAGATCGTGGATGTCTTCACAAAACCCTTAACTACTCAGAGATTTCAGCTCCTACAATCCAAGTTGCAGGTGGTTCCCCGCCCTCAACTTGCGGGGGAATGTTAAACTATGTAATTTATGGTTATAATAAGTAGAGGGTATTGAAGTGTAATATTATACTCTTTATATAGAGTTCATATGTAATTCTATAAAGGGTTAATATTATAAAAGCCCTAAATTTTTAACCCGTAATTGGAAAAAGCCCTAATGTTTTTTTTTATTATTGCTATGGCCACAACTTTCTCGTAGAATTATCACTATAGCCCATTTAACAAGTTTCATGGTTAACTTGGTTAATTTTTTTGCAAAATCAATCCTAAAAGTTCATATTTGGTCCCTGAGGTTTGGAAAAAATTACACCACATGATTTTTTTACTTTATTTTTCGTTTTTTGTATACTTTATCTATTTTCGGTTTTTTTATAAATATATATACATTTTTTATTTTCTTTTTTGTATATACTTTATTTATTTTCATTTTTTAACTTTATTTTTCATCAATTTGATTTATTTAACTTTTTACCTTTTGTTTTCTATTTTATAATGTATATATAGAGTATTTTAGAGTTTTTTTTTTTGGTTTTTTTCATATTTCTTTTCGTATTATATTTTAATTTTTTTATCTTTTTATTTTTTTTTTCTTATTTGTTTTCCAATTATTTGTTTTTATTATTATTATTATTATTATTATTATTATTATTATTTTGTATTTTTAACTTATATGGACCGAGTATTTTGAAAATCTTCCAAATTTAAAAAACATGCACTTCCTAAGCCATTTTTCAATGTAATATACAAGAAAAACTGATACTTATACATGAAATATATAATATAATTCCTACATAATATATGAACTAAAAACACACATGACTATTTGGTTTCCTAAATGCTTAATTTTTACTTTGCAAATCGTTGAGTCCATTCTGCAGCTAATGCATCATGTTTACTTCTGTCTACCAAGTACAAATGAGTCATTCCTAGTTGAGGTTTATCTGCAACAATTGAAAAACAAAATTGTCAACTTTATCTAAATTTCAGATTTTTAAAGATGCTAAAAGATTATAATATAACAATTCAGCTAGGGAATTTAAGGATTAAATTATAACAAAAAGAATGAAATACATACAAGGGTTAGGGTTGGTGAAGATTGATCTCAAAGCAAGTAGCACCTCTGAAATTGTTAAAGCATGACTCCAACTATTTTCTTCCAAGACATCCAAGCTAACATTGCCTGTTGAATCTACGTTGCAATGATATATTCGTGTTTTGAAATACAAAAAATAAAAACAAATAATTGGAAAACAAATAACAAAAAAATATAAAGATGAAAAAATTAAAATATAATACGAAAAGAAATATGAAAAAAAAAAACTAAAAAAACTCTAATATACTCTATATATACACTATAAAATAGAAAACAAAAGGTATAAAAGGTAAAAAAAATCAAATTGTTGAAAAATAAAGTTAAAAAATGAAAATAAATAAAGTATATTTAGAAAAAGCAAATAAAAATGTATATATATTTATAAAAAAAGCGAAAATAAATAAAGTATATAAAAAATGAAAAATAAAGTTAAAAAGTCATGTGGTGTAATTTTTTGCAAACCTCAGGGACTAAATTTGAATATTTTAGGACTGATTTTGCAAAAAATTTAACCAAGTTAACCATAGAACTTGTTAAGTGGGCTAGAGTAATAATTCTGTGAAAAAGTTGTGGCCATAGCAATAAAAAAAATATTAGGGCTTTTTCCAATTACGGGTTAAAAATTTAGGGCTTTTATAATATTAACCATTTTATAAACATAATACAATTACACATTTTCATTTACAGTTATAATAACTTGCGGGGGAATGTTAAATTTATAGGATTTGTCTTTTATATGTCTTGAAACATCTCTAAACGTCAAATAATCAAAGAGTCCTTTCTTGTAAGATAGTTTCATAAATCTTTAAATGTCAAAATCAAGTTAATAGTTTTGTGTTGACTTCAAAGTCTTTAAATGAAAACTTGGGGCCATAATTGTGGTTGTAATTTTGCATTGACTTGAGTCTTCCAATCTTGCTTTCTATTTATACTTATAGTTAATGCATTGATGACTTGATTGCCACTTTCTACAAACCAAACCATACGTTATGCTCTTGGAAAAATGAAATCAACGTTCAGTAAGTTAAACAAATATTGATTCACCATTTCAAAGCTTCTTTTAATTAAACTTTCTTGTTAATCATGAAAAATTATTATAAAACATATTATTAAATATAATAATTTCATTTCCATCAACTCCTTTGATTTATTATTTCCAACCACTCAAACAAGAAAACATAAATTAATGTTTGTATTTTTATTTTCATTTTGGTTCAATAGTTGGTTTTATAAAAACTTTATGTACAAATATAGATGAATCTGATTTTAGTAAGTAAACAATTTAAGGGAACTTATTACAAAATTATATACAAAAGTAAAATATTAATTTAGAAAAAATTGGCCAAGTTTCAACATGGTTAACCTATTTGGCCCATTAGAAATAAAGAACGACCCAAATCAATTCATTTACTCAAAGCATTTCATGAAGAGTAATTTAGATGATCAAATGAGCATAAAATGAAAGAATGTAAATGGCATGAGGATTAGAGTTTTCCAAAAACAACTTATTTTGATTAAGACAACAAAAATTAGCCTACAAGCAGAACGAGTAATAGTTTGTGGATACAAACTGCCCATTGACTTCCAAAGTCTTCCCTGTCAATAACAATTAATAAATACATTTACGTATGCCATGGGGAATAGATTTAACCAAAAGAATACAAGTTTGTAGATAAAATTTATCCATTATTTTCCATGTCTTCCATGTCAATGAGTTAATACCATTATAGAGGTGACTGGTGTAAACCTAAAAGGTTTCATGATATCATGTGCCATGTTTGACAGAAAAATACAGTGTATATTTATATTTTCATGTAATCAACTTTCTGTTTAAGTCAACACAACACAGATGTTGCATCTTATACACATTAAAAGATCAAACGTATAAAATCCTTAAAGACATGAGTTCTAGCATGCAACAATTGTTTTATTTAAATGTAATTACTATACAATGTGAAAATTTGTACTTAAAATTATAGAACTTGTCTTCTATTGAGCTGGTCATATCAGCCTTGAGGCCTAAGACAATTATGGTGTGCGGACTAATAAAGGAAATATAAGATTGTGGACATAAATTTCCATTGAATTACATGTCTTCCAAGGCCTCTTTGTTTTTATTGTTTTATGACTAAATTACATTTTTTTGTCCTTGTCTTTAGATGTTCTTTTTGGATCAGGTCCAATAGGATTTTTTTTGCAATTTCGGTCCTTATTAAAGTGTTTTATAACGCTTTTGATCAACTTTAACAGCACGTCTGTCGTATTTTTTAAAATTACCAATTTACCCGTACTTAATATTTTTGAATTTGTTATTAAATCTTCTTTAATGTCATACCATCTCCACCACTATTTCCTCCATCATCACTAACTTAAAACAAGGGATATAATTACTGGGTAACAAAAACATATATTAGACTGATTTTGGTTTAATTAATCCCAGGGGAAAAAAATCATCCATTTCGAATATTTTAATATATGTAAATTTTTACGGTCTTGATCTTACGGTATTAAAATTTTTACCATTTACGTCCAAAATGAAAGGCCAAATTGTCAATGCAAAAAATGTGATAGATTTTCTATTAAAATTGACGGCTGAAGGACCAACGCGTTATTTGATCCTCTAATAAGGACTGGAATTGCAAAATGATTCAATTTTGGACCTCATCCCAAAAGTGCACCTAAACAAAGGGACAAAAAATGATGTAATTTAGTCTTGTTTTATAATGCATTGCTGTCTAATTCATCATCACATTCTTTAAACCAAACAACACGTTATGCTTTTGGATGAACAAAGTCACATTGAAATGAATAAAGTAATTCAATGAGCATGACAATAAGACAGATCATTATAATGTCTTAATAAGCATAAATATTAGAATAAAAAGCTATAACTGGGTATATTTTTCAAAGTATAATAATGGTCTTAAGAAGAATAAAATTTGAAAGTACATTTTTCAAACTACAATGCCTTAATAAGAAAAAAGATATAAAATACAATGCTGTGGTGGATGCTATAATACACACATAAATGGAAAGATGTTATTTCTTGCATTTAGCCCTAATTACATATAAGCTGGCTTAATAAAGAGCTCTTTTATTCATCACTCTAGGGTTATGATGTTTTCCCTGTTTTTTGACACCCACCCCATGTAATGATTATAAGTTTAAGTTATTTATATAATGTTTCATGACTAGCCTTGCTCTTTGCATTATTTATGTTGTTTCTTTTGGCCATTTTTAGTGCATCATTAGAGAGAGATGTATTCGACACACACACACGCACACACACAATTTCCAAGTCGACCAACAAGGCTTCTCGTGATTGCGTCTGTCGTCACAAAATTATTATAAAAATTATCCTCTAGTGGGCTTGACACGTCAACCTGTTAGTCATTTACAAAAAAATTATAAATTATCTTTGATTTCTCGAAAATGTAAATGCTTATTTGTCAAATAAGATATTTTTTATTCACTATTTATATATAATTGTGGCCAATAGAATTGCATATGCAATGGGGAATAGAGTCGGTCATGATTCATGAATCAAGAATACCTTTTGTTGACTTCCATGGCCATAAGTTTAAAGAATTTGGTGAAAGCAAAAGTTTCTTATAGCTTTATTTCATTATGATCAAAAGATGTTTATTACAGAGGTAAGGAAATCACGAATAAATAGAGCTAAACCAAAGCTAACTAACGAAACAAATAATACGGAATAACTATCTAAAAAAAGATAATGACCAATATAGATAGTGACATGTTTCAGATAAGCACCAAAATAAATCAATCCCTTTACTCCCCCTCAAGTTGACACATGGAGATTACGAATGTTCAACTTGACCAATAGCGTCTGTAACCTGAACCAAGAGGTTTAGTAAGTAAATTGGCTAGCTGAGCTTGTGAAGAAACATGAACCGGAGTGATTTCTTTGGACTCAACTCTTTCCCTGACAAAGAAACAATCCATCTCGACATGCTTAGTACGCTCGTGAAAAACTGGATTATGTGCAATATGACGTGCAGACTCGTTATCACACATGAGTGGAGTAGGCAAGGTAATTTGAACCCCAAGTTCAGAGAGTAACCATCTAACCCAAAGAACTTCACTAACAGTAGTCGCCATGGCCCTGTATTCGGTCACAGCTGAAGATCGAGACACAACTGACTATTTCTTTGATTTCCAAGAGACAGGTGCACCACCCAAAAGTAATAAGTAGCCAGTTCTTGAACGCCAAGAAATTGGACACCCTAGCCAATCGGAGTCACTATAAGCTAATAGCTCAGGTGTGCCTTCTTTTGGTAGCAAAATCCATTGCCCTAAAGTTCCCTTTAGATACCGTAAAACTTTCAGCGCCGCATTCCAATGACTCTGACGAGGATCTGACATAAATTGACTTAAGATATTTATCGAGTAAGTAATATCCGGCCTAGTAGCTTGCAAATATAACAATCTTCCAATCAAACGTCGGTACAAACTGGCATCCACAATTTCTTCATTATCGCCATTGTCTAGTTTTAAATTTTGTTCCATAGGAAATTTACTAGGCCGACACCCAAGCATACCTGCATCATCAAGTATGTCAAGAGTATATTTTCGTTGACTAAGAACAAGACCCTCTTTTATACGTGATACTTCAATACCCAAGAAATAGGTTAGACTGCCAAGATCTTTAATACTAAACCGATCATTGAGACTGGATTTTGTGTGTTCAACTTTCTTAGGATCATTGCCAACAATGATCACATCATCAACATAGATCAAGGCTACAACAAAGAATCCTTTGTTTCTATAAATAAAAAAAGAGTGATCTGCATGAGATTGTTGGAAATCAAGCTCACGTAAGGCAAAAGTGAATTTGTGATACCAATTCCGACTTGCTTGTTTCAAGCCATACAAGGACTTCTTCAACTTGCAAACCCTTGTATCGCCTTCTTTTCCAAAGCCTTGAGGAATTTTCATATAGACTTCTTCCTCCAAATCTCCATGCAGAAAGGCATTGTTCACATCTAACTGGTGTATGATCCAGTTATTTTTGACTGCCATGGTGAGTAAAATCCTTACAGTGACTAGCTTGGCGACTGGTGCAAAAGTGTCATGATAATCTACACCCTCCATTTGGGTATACCCTTTCGCAACAAGTAATGCTTTGTATCGCTCTACTTCGCCATTTGGTTTAAAATTGATTTTAAAAATCTATTTGGATTCGATAGCACGCTTTCCAGGAGGAAGAGCAACTAGAGCCCAAGTGGCATTTGCTTCCAAAGCACTAATCTCCTTTTTCATTTCCAAAAGCCACCTTTCATCTTTTGCTGTATGCTTAAAAGATTTTGGCTCAAGTGTGTAACCATGGCTGCTAAAAATGCTTTGTGAGCCTTTGAAAATTTTTTATAAGAAAGAAAATCGGAGAGGGAATGTACCCTAGAAGCAACATGATCGGAGATGGATGGTGGATGAGTGACAAACGGGGGTAAGTTGACTTCATAATCATTGAACCTTAAAGGTTGAGTTCGTACTCATGACTTTAAAACGCATTGTGACAGGGAAGATATCCACACCCCTTTTAAGGAATGCTTAGTTTTCCTTCTCAGCCGATGTGGGATCTGGTGCAGCTAACCTGCATGCCTTCACCCCCCCCCCCCCCCCCATTATAGGTTTCAACATCCCCGTCGAACACATCGACCTATGCCCCAACTCTGATACTCAATGGAGGGTTCTAAATTGCCTCTTGCTCAACTATTGAACAGTTACAATTTAGTCCATGCACTTTTAATTAATTCTTTTAATCCTAAAATTAATTCCAATTAATTTATGATTAAATATTATAAATATTACCATTTCTAATTAATATATTATTCTCATAATATGTTAACAAATTATTTATTTCAATTTATTATCAAATAATATATCAACCTCATTCTCCAAAACTATATGTCCAGTTGCTAATTTTGAGGGCAACCCAGAAGGACTGTGGTACTATCAATTTAAGTATATACCAACTATAGTTATGAGCTTAGACACCTAATCCAACAAAAAGAAGATGTAACATCCCAAAAATCATAAGTAAAAATTTCATTTTAATTCAACCAAAACCATCAAATATTCATGTCAAACCATCATAAGTATGTCAAGGTGAAAATAGTGATCAGAGTACAAATCCAAAAATCATAAAAAGTTGGATACGGGTGCATGCCCTGCGATCAGGCTAAACCTTTCCCTTTCAAACCGGAAGTACCTGAAACATAAACTTAAATCGTAAGCACAAAGCTTAGTGAGTTCTCCAACATACAACATACCATACACATAACAGCCCCCGTCCAATGAGTAAAATGGGCCTCGCCCTAACTCGCATAACGGGCCCCGCCCAATGAGTATAACGAGCCTCGCCCTAACTCGCATAACGGGTCCTGCCCAATGAGTATAATGGGCCTCACCCGAACTCACATATACAAATCATGCAAGTATCATACAAACAACTATCAACAAACAACATAATCCAGTGGGTCGACATTGGTGCCTTCAACCCACGTGCATAGTGAAGAGACTCACCTCTCAGACGATAATCAACTGTTGTTGCTCTTACTACTAACAAAACAAGTTCTACTCCACACCTAGATAGTCATACAAGGTAAACCCTTAGTCTACCTTCCAAAGCTAAGGGTTGGCCAAAAGTAAACTCAAGTCAAAGTCAAAGTCAAACTCAGTTGACCTCCACGTCGTGGCCAACCTTTGCCACGTTGTGGCCCACGAGTCTAAACCCCATCCATACCCGAGTTAAAGGAGTCAACAAACCATCATCAATTCTCCACGATGTGGTCCTCCTTGGCCACGACGTGGGCATAAGTTGAAAAAACAGTCGAATGATACTTACTCGCCACACTGTGGCGGCCTAGCGTCATGTCGTGGGGAGCAGTTTGTTTAGCTTAATTGAGTTAAGCTACTTTTAACTAAAAACCAAAGGCTCAAAAACCTAGATCTACTCCTTCTCAACACCTTAATGGATAAAGTTTCCAACTTTATCCATTAAGACACTTCAATAAGACAATATCTTTAACCAAAGGTCTAATAAAGGCAAAAATCATGATATGGTTAACTGTTAAGCACTTCTCCTCAAAGTCCTTAGCTTAACCAACTCCAGAAGGGTTTCCTATACCAAATCTAGCATAAAGTTTAGTGCTTCATAGACATGTATATATGTCCAATGCATGTATAGATTCCATTTTAGGTCAAAATAATAAAAAAGGTGGCCAAAACTCATGCAAGGCTAAAAATCCCAACTAAAGTCTATATCTACAAGATATATTGCTCATAGGACTCAGGAGCAGGGGGGAAACCAGAATTTGAGGATAAAAAGGGCCTATATTATGTCCAACAAAGGTCTTGGATGATAGTGAAAAAATCAGCAACAAAAATGATTAAGAAAAAAATCATATAAATAGGAGTTACATACTATATTTTTTTAATATAAACCACTACTACAAATGAAAAGAAAAGAGTTAATTAGTATACCCGTTAATCGGCAGTTAAAAGAGTTATTAATGACAGAAACTAAAATAAATGGGATAAATTGTAATTGAAATAAATAGAGTACTCGTAATTACAATAAAATAATTCAATCAAAATTTTAGTTGTGAGCTTCAATTTTAGTCATAGTATAGCCTCATTACTTTTCTTTATAACAATTGACATTTTAAAAGGTTGAGAGGGACTTAGCCTCATAAAAAACTGATGTGGGCTTCAAATTAGTGATAGGCTCATTATTTATTTCTAATATAGTTTGAAGTTTAAAGGATATTGAGGGGGAAAAGCATATGACAGACCCCCTACTAGCTCTGCCCGTGCTTATGAGAGTCATAAAGTTGCAACATTTATCTCATCAAACCAACCAGACATCACTTATAGACCAAAATAAGCTAATAAAGCTAGATCTACAATCAAAGAATCATAAAAATGGAAACTTGAGGACTTACAAATGGTCCAGAGAGTGATTCCAAGGATGGAAAAAGAGTCGTTGCTTGATCTTTGGGTTAGCACATTCTTCTCTTTCCTTCAAAATGCAACCAAACACCACAAAAAAAAGCTCAATATCACACAAGGGAGGCTAGGGTTACGATTTCTGGTCTAGAGAGGGTATGGAGGCTGAAAGATCACAAAACCCTAACCATAATGTCCTTTATATAGGGCCCAAAGCCCACGGATTAGGGTTTCTCCAATATCGGTTGCCACGCCATGGCGAGTCATTTAAACCTGCAATCAAGAAAATAACGCCACACCGTGGTGAATCCCCACCATGCCGTGGCAGTCCAAGAAAATTTTTTTCAAATTTTAAATGAATTGACGTATACCTGAAACGAGTGTTATAACTCTCCCCCACTTGAATCAGACTTCATCCTCGAAGTCCACCGCCGAAAATAACTCACGGTAATGCTCCCACATCTCCTCATCAGGCTCCCATGTCCACTATGAACCCTTACGGCGCTTCCATTACACCTTTAACAAGCTTACAACCTTGCTACACAAAGTCTTCGTATTCCTGTCGAGGATGACAATTGGTCTCTCTAAATAATTCAGGCGCTTGTCCACCTAAATGTCCTCCAAGGGAACCACTGCGGAATCATCAACCAAACACTTCCGCAACTGAGAAAAACACTTCCGCAACTGAGAAACATGAAAAGTACCATGGATCTGACTCAGTTCCTCGAGTAGATCCAAACGATACGCAATCCTGCCCACCTGGGCTACCACCCTGAAAGGTCCAATATACATGGGGCCCAACTTGCCCCTCTTCCCGAATCGAATGACACATTTCCAAGGTGACACATTTAAGAGTACCATATCCTCGACCTGAAACTCTAAATCTGACCGTCGCCTATTATCATAACTTTTCAGTCAGCTCTGCACAACCTATAACCTCCCGCGCACCTGTTAGATGAACTTGGTAGTCCAGAGCACCACCTTTAGGATTTTTTTTTCAGGTGTTTCATTTTGCTATTTAATTGTATCTGTTCATTGCTTTCTTACCAATGAACCGAACTGACAAAAAGTTAATTAGTAGGCAAAATCATGTGAGTTTAGCAGCTATGGGATATAAGTATTTTGAAAAGATTATGTAGGCATAAGGCTTTTGTAAGCAAAAAGAGCATGAAACCAATAAGAATTAGGTCAAACATAAAGAAAAAAGGAAATGAAAAAACTTACCAAGTGAACAACGATACTCAGAATTAGAGAGATGAATCGGCAATGAAGTTTCATGTCCATACGTTGGTGGTGACCATGGATAGGGTAAATGCAATGGGATAAAGTCTTGTACTTGGTGACGAACAAGAATATTTTTTCTTCTAACAATATTATATAAATGGTCCTTTGGTTTTTCAATTCACATGTTTATGTAATCTGAAAAATACAAGGACTGTTTATGTAATCTTGTCAAAAGAAAAAAGAAACTTATCCATCATCTTCGTTGACCAATATAAGACTCTTCCCATCGCGTTCACCTATCCATGGTCACCACCAGCGAGGTACGGACATGAAACTCCATTGCCGATTCATCTCTCTACTTCTCGATTCCGAGTCATCTTTGTTCACTTGGTAAGTTTTTCCCTTTCCTTTTTTGTGTTTGACCTAATTCTCATTGGTTCATGAGATTGTTCTATTTTGTGTACAAAACGCACAAATTGGGCCCTGTAAGATAATACAGATATAAATTTAGCGTTGCCGAAAATGATGCACATACGCTTTTATGTTTTTTGTGTGCAAAATCCGTTATTAACTGTGTAAGGGAGGATACGCTTCACAACTCAGTTATTTCCCTTGCTTTACAGTAGACGACCCTTTGGTACTTACATTAGTGGTTGTATCGTATTGCATCAACTAATCTTTTATTTTGATCAGTACATCGACCACAGAGTCTATGTTGTTGCAGCAATACAAGTACATGAAATGTCGCTCAATTTGCTCTTGCATTGCAGAAAACTGGAAATCAGAAAACATTTCTTGTAATCTGATGAGCTTCCATGTGCTCACATAATCTTTTTAAAAGACTTTTTATCCCATAGTTGCTAAAACCCACATGACTTTGTCTTCTACTTACTGTTGGAAAAGTAAAATTTAAGCAATGAACAGAGGGAAAACATAGAGATGCTCTGATACATTCGAGAGGAAAGGACTCTCCAAGAAGAACAATCTTAAATTCTTAATAATTCTTAGCTGCCTACTTCCTAAAACATAAGGTCTATTTATACTACCACTAGAGACAAGACAAAAGGGAATAACAACCAACATAATCAGGTGTTGTCCCCACTAACAATTGTTTCAACCCATCATTGGCTGTAGACTCACTAATAGGAAAATAAATAGATAAAAGACAGAAATACCCCTATGCTATAAACCAGTAAAGTTTGGGCTTATCACATTGGCTGTAGAGTATTTGTCATTGCAGCAATACCAGTACATGAAATGTCTCTCTTCAACCAACTTAAAAACCATCTACACAGCAAGTGACTTAGTTATATTGGAGTTGTGAAGGATTAATATTATGTATACACAATACTCAAGAACTTCTATAACTGTATTCTTTTCCTTTTACGAATTCATAATGAATCAATCTCTTTTGTGAGTTTACTTCAAATCAAAATGTTGATATTCCGGTCTTTGTCTTTGATTGGATAATGATTTACTATGCTTCAACCAGATCTTGATTCTTGATGAGCTGTCGCATGCCCACATAATCTTTTAAAAATACCTTTTTATCACATATTCCCTAAAACCCACATGTTTGTGCCTATTAATTACTGTTTGAAAAGTAAAATCTAAGCAACGGGCAGAAGGAAAACATAGAAATACTAAAATTTTGCTTATAGTCGTGCTTTGAGTTAACTTTTTGGAGTGATGGTTTTTTTGTGCATTTCTTCTCCCATTTTGTTTTGAACATGTTCATGAATTTAGAGACCATTTTTGTGTTATAATGAACTTGGTATATGATATCAATGAAAAAGCATGTTTGTTTGTCACCATCATCAAATTGGGTGGTATCAAGTGTTTATGCTGATTGCTTTTGTGTTTCAGCAGGTGACTTGTTGATCTTATTGAATGTCTTACTAAATAAGAAGACTTTGCCACCTACATAATATGGCGAATTGGAGCCTCGACTAAAGGTAGTGTATGTTATCGGTGATACTAAAACATGTTTGTAGGATTTGTTAGTAGAAAATTTATATATTTTTTGATACGCATAAAAATACACATTAAGGACCACCAATTTCCTTGTCATCTTTAGAAGGTCGAAAGGGGTCTTTATTATAAATCATGTTTTAGGATTATTCTTGATTTTGATAAGTATCAAACTACAAAGACATTATTCAAATTCTTGTTGGTTTGTTTGTAAGTTTAATCATAATGATATCAAAGAAATTCATAAAGTACACATATTGTTATACGCAACATAAGTATCAAATTTTAATTGTCATTCATCATCATCATCATGTAAAATTTTAATTCTGGTTTTCTTTGTAAGCTCAAAAAATGGCATGGTATAGAAGGTCAAAACTAGGTTTTGATGCAATCTCTAGTTACTTCACCTCCAAATTAACATCTCCCAAAAGCACAATCCGAAATAGTAATCAATTGAGTAAGCTTACTTGTAGTGCATATTACCCTCTTAAGGTTTCGAAAGTAAGTGTCGATAGAAGCTTAAACTCTCGATTATATGCAACTAGTAATAGATATTACTATGTCGATTCACGACAAGTTAGACATTTCAAGCCTCGCGGATACAGAAGATGGTTTGATAACCCCAAGAACGTTTTCATAGCTGTGTTAGTGGGATTCGGAATTGGGTTAACCGTATATTTTGGGAATGTTGAGACGATACCTTACACAAAGCGGAGGCATCTTGTTTTGTTGTCGAAAAATTTGGAGAGAACGATTGGTGAGTCTCGGTTTAAGAACATGAAGGTCGGGCTCAAAGGAAAAATTCTACATGCGATGCACCCAGAAAGCGTTAGGGTGAGATTGATTTCAAAGGACATAATTGAAGCATTGCAAAGAGGATTGAAGAAAGAGCAAGGAAAAAATGAGGTTCTTAATGATATGTGGGTGGATCAAAGTCGGGAGAAGGGGAAAGAAAAGGGGGGAAAATCGGCTACTGGTCATTTGGAGGGGTTAAATTGGGAAGTTTTGATTGTGAATGATCACGTTGTAAATGCTTTTTGTTTGCCTGGTGGAAAGATTGTTGTGTTTACAGGGTTATTAGAGCACTTTAGAACTGATGAAGAGATTGCCACCATTATTGGACATGAGGTATGCTTTTATTCACCTTTTCATATCAATTAAATTAAATTCATTCACATATGTATATATTATATGACTATTTTTGTATTAAGAACTTGTATGACTATGTATGTAATGATCATCATTTCTGTTTAATATTTGTTAAGAAATGACTTGATAGGATATGGTAAGAAATGAATAATGAGGTGGGAAGTAGTTAGAAAGATTAGTAGAATGCTACTTTTTGCGTATAACACTTTTATTTATCAATCACACCCAAGAAAAAAAAAAGATGGATTTCTCCCTTTTCATGATAATTTCCCCATATTTCTTTTCTCAACAAGATCTTGATCTAGGTTACTCACTTGACCATTGTCACTACAAATAAATTCAAAGGGTTCTTTAGACATTTAGTTAATGGTAAAAAATGTGTTTTGTCTTTTTGCTAAATGTATTAATATGGTTGTAGGTTGCACATGCTGTAGCAAGACATGCAGCTGAACAGATTACAAAGAACCTCTGGTTCACAATCGGGCAGTTAATTTTGTATCAATTTGTCATGCCAGATCTTGTAAACACCATGTCAAATCTTTTGCTTAAGCTTCCTTTCTCCAGGAGGTATGTTTTAAATTTATGAGATCAAACTTGTTTTTTCTTTACTTAATTGACTTAATATTAATTTGTTGTCTGGAGGTAGGTAGAAATGTGTATTATTAGGTTGTTGTTGATTGAATCTTTGTATGTTGGATATATATAGGATGGAGATTGAGGCTGATTACATAGGGTTGCTGTTGATGGCTTCAGCTGGGTATGACCCGCGGGTCGCACCAAAGGTATTTGAGAAGTTGGGTCAAGTTTCAGGTGATTCGGCATTGCGAGATTACCTTTCTACCCATCCATCTGGAAAGAGGAGAAGCAAATTGCTATCTGAGGCAAGTGTAATGCATGAAGCAGTTGCCATATATCGAGAGGCCATGGTAGGTAGAGAGATTGATGGTTTTTTCCTATAGCCTATACATATTTTCATGTAATCAACTTTCTGTTTAAGTCAACACATATGGTGCATCTTATACACATTAAAAGATCAAATGTATAAAATCCTTAAATCCTTAAAGACATGAGTTCTTGCATGTAACAATAGTTTTATTTACATGTAATGAATATACAATATGAAAATTTAGACTGAAAATTATAGAACTTGTCTTCTATCGACGTGACTAATAAAGGACATATAATTAGATTTTGGACATAAATTTCCATTGACTTACAAGTCTTCCAATATTTTCGCTTTGTTTTTATTGTTTTATAACTAAATTATATTTTTTGTCCTTGTCTTTAGATGTTCTTTTTAGATCAGGTCCAATAGGAATTTTTTTTTGCAATTTCGGTCCTTATTAAAGTGTTTTATAACGCTTTTGGTCCCCGGATCATCAACTTTAACAGCACATCTGTTAAAATTTTAAAATGACCAATTTGCCCTTATTTACTACTTTTGAATTTGTTATTAAATCTTCTTTAACGTCTTACCACCACCACCACTACTATCTTCATCATCCCTAACTTAAAACAAGGAATATAATTACTGTGTATCAAAAACATACGAAAGCGACAATTTTAGACTGATTTTTGTTTAGTTAATCACACAGAAAAAAAGAAATCATCCATTCCGAATATTTTAATATATGTAATTTTTTACCGTTTTGATCCTATGGTATTTTAGTTTTTACCATGTGCAAAATGAAAGGGCAAATTGTCATTGTAAAAAATGTAATAGATTTTCGAGTAAATTACATGAATGGTCCCTATAGTTTAGGGTAATTACACGTTTGGTCCCTAACTTATTTTTTTAACTCTGGAGGTCCATATTGTTTGTTTTTGTTACGCGTTTGGTCCCTTTCTTACCTAAAAAGACTATTTTTCCCTTGATTTTTTAATTTATTTAAATAAACATACCCCCAAGTCCACACCCTTACCTTATCTTACCTATCCCATCATTTTTTTTTCCTATTTAAATAATAGTATTTTTAGGTAAGACATAGACCAAACGGGTAACAAAAACAAACATTAGGAACCAAATGCGTAACAAAAACAAATAATAGAGACCTTCCAAGTTAAAAAAATAAGTTAGAGACCAAACACGCAAATTACACCAAACCATAGGGACCATTCGTGTAATTTACTCTAGATTTTCTATTAAAGTTGACGCTCAGGGACCAACGCGTCATTTGACCCTCTAATAAGGACTGGAATTGCTAAATGATTTTATTTTGGACCTCATCCCAAAAGTGCACCTAAACAAAGGGATAAAAATGATGCAATTTAGTCTTGTTTTATAATGCATTGCTGTCTAATTCATCCTATAAACCAAGCAACACGTTATGCTTTTGAATGAACAGTGTCACAGTGAAATGAATAAAATAATTGATCATCACATCACATCACATTCTTTAAACCGTATATATTTTTCAAAGTATAATAATGGTCTTAAGAAGAATAAAATTTGAAAGTACACTGCTATAACTAGTTACATTTTTTGTTCTACAATGTCTTAATAAGAAAAAAGATAGAAAATAGAATGCTGTGGTGGATGCTATAATGCACATAAATGAAAATAAATTGTTATTTATTGCATTTAGCCCTAATTACATATATGTTGGCTTAATAAAGAGCTCTTTTATATTTATCATATCTTGGGTTATGATGAATTCTTTGTTCTTTGCTTTTGTTTTTTTTTTGTTTTTGTTTTTTTTTTGTTGCCCACCCCTTTAATGATTTTAAGTTAGGTTATTTATATAATGTTTCATGACTAGCCTTTGTCTTTGCATTATTTATGTAGTTTATTTAGGCCATTTTTAGTGCATCAATCAGAGATAGATGTAATCGACACACACATACAAACACACACTTTCCAAGTCGGTCCCTAACATTTCTTGATCTTTCTGGATTTAATCTTAGTTTTTGCCAACTTGCTAAACATGATCCCTTTTTTATCGGAGCTGCATTTTTCATTTTGTGGGCTCAATAACACGCATCTATCTTCTCATCGTCTTAATTTCAGCACACTTTTTAACATCCAACACCTGGATCTCAGCGGAAATTCAATTGAAGGCACATCTCCATCTGTTTTCACAAACAGGAGTTTTCTAAGGGAGGAGGGAGTCGTTCCCATTGAACCCACCGAACCCACCGCCACATCAGCTTTTCTCTTCGATTTTTCTTCATCTTTCCGAACCCACAACACACGGAAATCCTATCTTTTTCAACCCACTCAATTAAAAAAAATACTAAACAACTAAGGTACAAGTCTTAAAACATATGGTACAAGAGAAAATGAGAGAGAGAAAGTAGAGAGAGAGGATGAAGTGGGTTCGTGAAACCAATTAAACAACCCGCCAAAGAGGGAGTGGTACTGACGGTAACTCTATTGCTAATTAAGATTTTACCTTGATTATTTTGTATATTTTTTTTAATTAAGTGGGTTGAGAAAGATAGGATTTTCGTGTGTTGTGGGTTCGGAAAGATGAAGAAAAATCAAAGAGAAAAGCTGATGTGGCAGTGGGTTCATTGGGTTCGGTGGGTTCAGTGGGAACGACTCCCTCCTCCCTAAGTGTTCTTGACCTCTCAGAAAACATGTTGAATTCATCGGTTCCTATTATGCCTAACCTTCTAGATCTTGATCTTTCTAATAACCAGTTAACCGACCCCATTCCCACATTCCTAGAGAATCTTTCCAAACTTTACCTTTCATTTAATAATTTGAATGGTTCAATTCCAGAATCCTTTGGAAATCTAGCAACTTTAATATATTTGGATCTAAGTTACAATCAGTTAACAGGAGCATCTCTAGGAAGACTTGTTTCATTACAATCAGTTTCGTTGGGTTCAACTTTGTTAAATGGGATTATTCCGGTTTCAATTCGGCAACTTGCCAAACTCTTAGAATTCTTTAGAATGAATAGTTTCAAAAGCCCATTTTGCTAAACTTTTACTGTTGAAGGATTTGGATGCTTCTTCTAACACCGAGTTTCACGTGACTGGATACCTCCATTCCAGTTGGCATCTCTTCGACTCTGTTCTTGCAATATTGGAAATGGATTTCCACAGTGGCTACGAAATCAAAGGAATCTTTGTGAATTGGATTTGTCTAAGGCTGCCTAGCCCATCATTCCTTTCTTAGATCTCTCTTACAACAATCTCAACGGACATTTGACAAGCCTTCCTAATGGGGCAACTCATAATAAGTTTGAATTGTTTCCTTTATTATTTCTGGGGAATAACTTTTTCAATGAGTCGATTTCAAGGTCATTATGCAGAAGGACAGATCTGGAATATCTTCATCTTTCCACAAATTCATTAACCGGCAAAATTCCCAAAGAATCTGAAAAGCTTAATTGGAAGCCATGATACTTAGCTCCAATCAGTTGTCCGATGTCATTCCGAGTTTCGTAGCTTCTAATTCATTAATTTGGTTAAAACTGAATGACAACAGCTTTACTGGTGAATTGGGGAATTTAGGTATCTTAGATATGAGTGAAAATAAGTTGAATGGGTCGGACAGAATATTAGGAGTTTGGTAGTTTTGAGGTTACACAAAAATAACTTCACTGAAAGAATTCCAAAGTCTTTGTGCAAAGCTTCACAATATACTATGTTGCAGTCGTGGTAAGAGTTAACAAGATCAAGATAGGAATAGAAGCAACATGGAATGCAAGCACTTATAAATCGTTATTTTGCTTTCTGATACCACTACTATGCTTTTTTGTAACTACTGTTTGTATTTTATGTTTGTAATATATTAGATAGGGACTTAATGAAATGCAAATTTAACTTTTTGTCCCACCAAAAAATATAAAATAAGGTGGGACCTTGGCCAACAAACCAACAAGAAAGGTCAGCAAACCTTTAAAGACATGTTATGATTCATATAGTGTAGACTTATAAGATCTAGGCGCATGTTACTTGGTCATGATATGATGTTTATGATGTTTAAATGAAAAAAAATAATAATATGACCTTCTAGTATGTATACAATATGCATGTTCAATATATTTTGCACGTGAAGATTATTATTGTATTTTGCAAAACCGTTGCTTTATTATCGTGTATGACTACGTTCTATGGATAAAAACTTGTAAATTTATCAGTATAAAGTTGACTGTGAATATGTACATCAAAAAGTGTTAAAAAGTTGAGCTTGAAGTGAGGTGTAGAAATTTTTTAAGAGATAATGAATCACATTTAATGCTTCAAAAACTACAATCTAGTTTAGTGTGTCACTGTTAATTGTTAAAGTCCCTTTTTTTTCTTCGCTATTTGAGTTTATTTTTTGTATAAATCAACAACTATTGGAAAGCGATCAGTTAATCACAACCTTTGCTTTGCGGCATGACAACCGAGATGTTATCCCTTAAACTGGTCATCTCTGTTATTAAACCTAGTGTTTTATAAGTTCAGTGACTTAAATGACAAAAAAAATAAGGTGTTTTATCAAAATTAAGAGAGATAATAAATTTGCTTTCTATATCATGGTATTTTACCAACATATTTTCAAGTACTCAAAAAAGGAAGAGTTAACTGCATTTTTGGTCCTTGTATTTAGCTGATTTTTTTTTTATCAAAATCAGTGTTGTAAAACTCGCCGAGTTGGCCGATTACTCCTTCGAGTACTCGCTACTCGGCCACTTACCGAGGCGAGTTATAGAATCTCGAGTACTCCCTGATCAGCCCTTACTGAACTGAGTAGTGTTGTAAAACGCAGTCAACTCGGTGATTAATATGTATAATATACTTAATGATTTATTGTTTAACACACACATATGATTATTACTACATATATATCTTAAATTTTCAGTAATTATTCATGAAGTGTGACCATTATGTGTTTTTTAGCTTTTTTGTATTCATATGTATCTAATTTTATTATATATTTCAATCAACTTATGATTTTGACATATATAATTTCCCTAAAAATATTTCTACATGAATTACCGAATCCGAGTACTCCCGAGTATTCGCTACTCGGTAGTCGGTCGAAGAGGTACCGAGTAACGAGTTCTACAATCTTGATCAAAATTAAAAACCAATTATTCCAAACCAAAAAAAATAAAAGAAGAGTAAATTATATTTTTGGTACTTGCCTTTAGCTGGGTTTTTTTTTATGTTTTGGTTCTTATAGAAATTGGGTTGCAATTTTGGTCCTTATTTCACTATTTCATAACATTTTTTGTCCCGGCTCGTCAACTTTAACAACCCAACGATTAAATATATTAGAATGTCTATTTTACCCTTATCTTCTCCATTTCTTCATCGTTTTCATGTCCAGATAAAAAGAACCCTAAATCAATGCAAAATCCAAACATCAATCTTAGTATTCAAACAAAATTAAAAGTAAAATTAATACTCAAATGCCAAAAATAAAAAATACATCACTCCTCGAAACAAAATAATATAAATCCTTTAACATTCCAAACACAAGAAACACAGTAGGTTGATTTCAACATCATAGATGAAGAACTTGTAAAATCGACTTCAATTTTGAGGAAAAGAAACGCCTTGGTTAACTATGAAAGTCAAAAAAGAGTTGGTGCATGTTATTCACTTGATCCTATTGCTAAACCATATCTTTTCTGTTGGTTCATATGATCCTTTCAAAATATACCCACAATGGGTTTCGGAAGAACTTATATATATATATATATATATATATATATATATATATATATATATATATATATATATATATATATATATATATATATATATATATATATATATGGTAGTTTTGAGGTTACACAAAAATAACATCACCTCAAGAATTCCTTGGTCGGTGTGCAAAGCTTCAAATCTACAAATTTTGGATGTTGCACAAACCAACTTAAAGGGAACCATCCAACTTTGTGTAAGAGAGTTTATTAGCATGGTTAATTAAAGTGACATTCTATACTCTGCAAGTGAGTTTGTCGGACAATGATGAGAATGTTGAGGATTTCATGGAAGGTGTTGATCTTGAATATAAAGGAACTGGGTATATGGTTTTTATCATGAACCTTTCAAGCAATCGATTTGTTGGAGAAATATTGTCGAACCAATTGCACTTGCTAATAATCATCATCTGAGTGGGGGTATTCCAGACAACACTGGAAACATGATGAATTTAGAATCTCTTGATTTATCTGGAAACAAGTTGACATGGATGATCCCTCTGAGCATGGCGCAATTTGACATTTTTGAGCCATTTGAATTTGTCACACAACAATTTGTATCACTTAATAAGAAAAAATTCCTACTAAATATTATGGTGAATTGGAGCCTTGTCTAGGGAAGCGTTTCTAAAGGTTAGTTAGTACCCCTAAATGTTGTTCCTTAATAAAATGTACTGTGACAACCCGAAATTTCTAGCTTACATTCTTCATTTATATCAAAGTTAGCTTCGTTTTGCTATTTTATAATGAAGTTTTGGGTCTAAAAGAGTGCTTAAAGCTTAGTATAATTGAAATACGTGTCGTAGGATGGGTTAGTTTGGTTGTAGCATCGAAAAGTTGGGCAAACACACCAAAACAGGTGTGTGTGGCCGCACACTAGAGTGTGCAGCCAGCCAGCCGCACACAGGCCAACCACACACCCCTCCAGCCGCACACACCCTCCTATATATACTATCCTTGGTCATTTTGATCATTTCTTACACTTCTACAAAGCTAGAACTCGAAAATCCTCTCAAGTATCATCCGGAAAGGTAACATCTTTCACCAAGAACACCATGTTTTCTGGTAGCACACGCCTTCTGGCAGCACACCTGGCCGCACACATGGCCGCACACACGTGCTGGCAGCACACCTGGCCGCACACACACATATAGTGTGTATTTTAGCCATACACCTTCTTGTATAGCCTTATAACCCTTTATACAATCATATATGGTTGTAACACTTCAATATAAGTGTTTACTAGTCCCTAAGGTGGTCCCAATTCGTTAATTAGTTGTTCATAACACTAATTATATTCATATATGTGCCAATATATGCTAAATAGGATTCGCGTGTGTACTAAAGTCACCACTTGATACTTAGCAACTGATCCAACATTTTCATCAGGACCACTCACTACAGGTGAGTTCATACCCCTAAATTAACCTTTGAAATGTTTTTAAT
This sequence comes from Lactuca sativa, assembly GCF_002870075.4. Classification (NCBI taxonomy): domain Eukaryota; kingdom Viridiplantae; phylum Streptophyta; class Magnoliopsida; order Asterales; family Asteraceae; genus Lactuca; species Lactuca sativa. The sequence continues at coordinate 301,498,933 of NC_056630.2, read as the reverse complement.
GCTTTTATGGGGGGGGGAATACAAGTTGAACAATTATAGTTATTATATCAATCACGTGTGATTAATGACTACCAAGCAAATGGTTTTCTTACTTTCCAAACTATTTATCAAACTGTTTTACCTCAAATTGTCTTACAAACTCTTTTAATTGTCAAATACTTTTACTTAAACTCTTTTAAACTTATATTATGTGTATCTGTATAAATATAGTTATATAAGTAGGATTGGAAGGACTTAGGACTGCTAGTCTACCCTGCTTCCTGTTCTTGTTTGATGTGGTCTTAGGGTATCAAGGTTAGTTGTCCGAAGGTCGTTTGAATCCTAGTTATATATTATGTATATGTATATAGATATAAAAGGTTATTTCTTTCATTCAATTCCATGCCCTTGGGTATCAAGGGCATACAAACATGTTCATACTTAACTAGTAAGCTACCATAGGGGTAGATTAGGAAGATACTATTACTAGAATAATGAAACATACAATGGGTCAGTTCATACATGAGTCAATGCATACTATAATGTGAATCAAACATGAAACAGAGTGAGGAGAAACAAACAATAGACACTATGACGAGAAACAAACATACAGGCTAGACAGAGAAAGAACGCACAATACAGCTAGCACACATATACATTAACACAGTTATGTGAGCCATTAAACAGGGCATGGCACTACCTGCCATGACTGTTTTTGTATCAGAATCTCCTTAATTGGGGAGCGTATGAGTTTGTGTATAGATCTATACTGGATTGACTATCCTACACCTTGTTGCTCGCTACAGTGGGACTTGCAAGTCTACGGGTGCCAAACGTCATTTTTACGGCATCTTACATTGTCGTTTTACTATTGAGTCGGTAGCAAGATACAGTCCGATCACATGTTACCTTAATAATTACGATTGCTTAAGGTACTTAGTACAACAGTAGTTACTTAATACAACACTACAGTACTATTATATTTCCCCATTGTATTCACTTCGTGATCATGCACACGATGCACGGTGATGTAAAAACTATATTTTTGGTTAATGATAGTTTGAGTTGGGAAAATACACACTCTTACATGAGACACAGACAGATACTAGATGCCTTGGTAGAAGGCTACTTTTAGTAGAAAACATAGGGTTTTCTAGGAGAGTTCAAACAAATACAAACAATACAAAACTTAACAGAACTTATACATTACAAAACATCTTACAAATGATTTCATACAAACTCAGACACTAATATGCTTATGATCTCACCAGCATTAAATCTGATACTCGCTTTCAAAATAACTTGTATTCTCAGGTCACCAGTAGACAGGTACAGGTGCCGGATTTTGAGAAGAAGGAGCTTATTCAAGACTCCTCTTTTATTTTGATGTATATAATTTTTGGTGTCTATATAACTTGACAGAACACACTTGTATGAAATTATACTATTAATGCAATGGATGATGTTGTTGCTTGTTTACTACTTTACATTGTTGTGATATTGTACATGACGTCCTCCACCCTAGAACGTTTCCGCCGTTCACCGGTTTTGGGGGTGTGACATGTACCATTTTTCATTTGAACAATGAAGATAAACTTTGTAAATATGAAATTGTATTATTGTGAATTAACGTTGATTAAAAAGGGGTGTGTGTGTGTGTGTATATATATATATATATATATATATATATATATATATATATATGTTCAAATGAGAACATTTTTGAAATTGAGAACAAATTTGAGCCAATCAAATTCATTAAAGCATGGGCGTCTTATTTTTATTTGTTCAGGGTAAGTAGTAATTTTGCATCTTATCTTGTTTCACCAGTGGTTGTTGGGTAATTTGCGTTGTCTTGCACTAGCTCCACACATCAACATGTGGAACAATCGTATCCCAACCTCCTGAGAATCGACGAGCACCACCGCCTTCGGCAATTCAGACGGCATGTCAACAACTTCAAATCCAGATCCAGGTGTGGCTGATTTCATTCGTTCAATTCTGTTTCTAGACACGGGAGAATCCTTTATCGTTGTGCTATAAATTGCACCACCTACAATCGCTTGCAAATCATATGGATCATCATTGATCCTATGGAGAAAGATAAATACCTAATTGAATCTCAGCTTTAGCTAATTTGCACGTTGACGGTTTGCGCAGAGATGATTGTGTATTTCTGATGTGCGATTCACTTCTCTACTATTATGAAATTCAAGGTCATCTCGTTTCATCATTAATGGCGTATTTTTGATTTCGTTTATTGATTTATAACACATTCTCTTGGCATCTTCATCTTCATTTGTTTTTTTTCGAAATTGTATATATTTGTTTAGTTTGAGAAAAATATTATTCATTTGATTTAACTAGTAATAGGATTTGGGCTATAAAACTTGCATATCATCTATCATAGTATCATTCCTTGTTCATATCATATTGATGTTTAAGAAATTTGTGTCTCACCTGGTGAAACAGATAGCAGCCACCAGGTGTTTGACAAAATGTCACAAAGAAACTGTGACATCCTCATTTTCACGACCAGAAAAGACCGATTTATTTATGCTTTATTTTGAAAATCAGAGTAACTTTTTTAATGAAAAGAGTTGCGGAATTTGTTCCCAGAAAAACATGATAAATATATTATCAAAGTATTTCTGAAGAAATGAGTTTTATTCATTTTTAAAACATTGGGATGCCATCGTCAATACAGAAACATAAGCATAAACAGACCTTACATTCATTTACACTAGTGATCTACATCTCCTTAGTCTCTCAGTGTAATGTAGCTTCGTTTCCACACCTGTGATACAAATAAACTGAGTGGTCAGCTTGGGAAACCTGGTGAGTACATAGGGTTTTCAACCCACAATAATATAATTATTATGTTTAATCACCAAACAATTAACCCAATTACCCATCCCCAATGTCTTCTTTATTCTTAGGGGTCTACCCTAAGAATCATTTATACTACATTCCTTCAATCCGAAGTCCATTGCTTCCAGGGTTTATACGACAGGCACTAAGTCCATAGTTGTCGATGCTCGTTCGTAAAGCACTAATTCCATAGCTGCTAAAGTTCATTCATCGGGTACCAAATCCATAGCTACCGGTGTTTATCTAATAGGTACTAAGTCCATAGCTACCAACGTTTATCTAACAGGTATTAAGTGATGGGATTTAGCCATAAGAATATCCTATGTGCTCATGTAAACCCTAATGCTTGGATCTAGGTTTCTCTATTGTACATGCAATTCATCCATGACTTTAAACCCTAGATCTAGCATGTGATAATCAATATTAACATAATAATGGGGTTTAGATCTTACCTTGATTGTTATGTAGCAATAACAATCTTAAATCCTTATTGTAATGGCTTTAGAAAGCTTAGAGTCACAAGTGTCACTGCTCTAATGGCTTATAAACACCAAGAGCAACAGGATGAAGAATGAGAAGAGCGGAGGCACCCAAAAACATGTTGAACCCCTAAGGAATCAATTAGCCACGTTTTTGGTGCCCTAGGGATCCTTAAATAGTGAGGCTATTAGGGTTATCTAACAAGGAAACCCTAATTTGACTGCTTAGGCCCTAAGCAGCCCATGGACTCCCTCCTTAGAGGCCTTGGACGATTTCTAATGGGTTTCCCCATATAATTCGTCCACTCCATCCTCTATGGAGTCCATTAGCCCAATATTCAACTATCACACAATTGACAGTTCTAGTCCCTTAAGTTTATTTAATATCTTTTAGCCACAAAAATTAATTCTTATTTAATTATTGACTAATATTAATTAAACAATATGATTTCTCCTTTAATATATTATTCTCATAATATATTAATAAATCATAATTAATCCTCTCTCTCCATAATTCATCCTATCAAGTTGCTTCGGTGAAGGCAACCAAAAAGGACCATGCACCATCAAGTCAAGTACATACCAAAATAGTTATAGACTTGGACACTAATCCAACAGTCTCCCACTTGGATAAGTCTAATAGCTATTTTGTGTATGACTTCAGATCCTGATCCGCAATCGTAGCTTTCAAAAGCCGTTGTCAACTCTGATCTTATCAGATACACGTCCTTTAGATAAGGGATCATATATTCCTCCATTCTAGATATCGTATAGACTGAGACATGGATTTAAATCATTCTCTCTGTCTATGTGTTGTTTCCCGATTTCCGTTTTATGATGACTGATAATAGACTACAAGTGAACACATCAACTTAGTCTCAGCTTAGCCAAGCACTTAGGTGTCATCACTAAATCATCGAGGGGCCCACAGATATCGCTTTCATCCCAGTTTGGATAAAAGGAACGGATAAACTTTGATTCAATGCATGCTTGCACTCACTCACCGAATCACACACAACAATATGTTTTATAACACCAAGTTACTGGTGCGTTTACATATTATCAATGTGTAACCGACTCGCAAGATACAACTCACACATCTCGGTTTCAAGAATATAATATGTTATCGTCTCATCAATCACTCGTGATAAAATCCATGAAGTGATTCAAGTGAGCGTGGGTTTAATCCAATGCTCAAATCATATTCATAAGCACTCATGAACGTTGTAGCAAACATTTTCTTATGTATAATACACTTTAGACAACCCACACACCAATTCACGACAGTCTTCCAATACCTACTTCCAACATATGAACGATTGTGGACCGTTCGAATAATTTGATTATTCTAAAATAATTTAATTATTCAGGAAGTCAAAACATGCAAAGTGAAACACAAGAATAATAATAATCCCATATGGCCCCAAACTTTGGGTATAAATAAAACATTTTATTTAATCACCATATTGATTACTCATTATTTGTTGTTTCGGGTAATCAACTTCTTACTTGAATTATAACAACAATTGTCCCATGCTCTTAACATGCACACTATCTTTACCTATGGTCCTTACTTTGTGAAATAGTATAATTGAATAACATTTTCAATCACACTCATTTCACAATTCCTAATCCATTAATGTAAGAATACAAAATTCTTGCCACTACTAGAATATGTTAGATTCTAACATTTTATGCAACGGTCATTTTGTAATGTCACGGCACAAAAGTCACCATGACTCGGCCAACGAAATTACAAAATGCTATATTGGAGATTGTTACAAGAAAATTCCATAGTCATGAAGTCTCATATTTAAAGTACATTCCTTTGAACATCCTTCTTGCATAAAAGTTTCTAATGTAGACATTGATTCTCGATATCCAACTCCCAATATGGAAATATTTCTATATTTTTCATATGACAACTCATTATAAATAGAATCTTATCTATTCATAATAATGTCAATATGGTCCATCCATGACTATACTTTCAATTGTCCATAAGCGACCAATCCTTTGCGAACCTTAGATTGTCCTTGGCAGTTGTTTAATTATTTTAGTCAAAACCGGTTCTATTTCCTTTTTCCCGCTAAATGCCCCCAGACATTTGGAAAATTTTAGAACGGTCGAATATTATAACATATGCAATTGATCCTACACCCGAAGCATATGGGATGCAATTCATAATAAAAACATGATACTTTACCAGTTTGTTACTATAATATCGTCATAATATTTCTGTTTGTCGTGTTCTAAAAAATTCAAACTATGAAGAGGGATGTCGTAACCATAATCGTATTTTGAGAATGCAAATAATAAATATACACTTGACTAAATACAATTAAATTTCTCGATCTAAGCTTTTAGATTGAACACGAAGTATAACATTCTCTCCCTTAATTATAGCAAAAACATCTCTTCAACCCCTGCAACCTTGCAAAGTGAAACTTTTGTTTTTCTATAATTAATATTGCCAACTTGCAATACTTAAATCATGCTCCCACTAACATGATGATTATATTCATTCCAGCATAACCCTTATGCTCCCATTAGCTTTGACACATATTTAGGAACCAACAAAACTTCTAGGAATCAATACTTATTGACTTCCAGAGTTCATTTGTTTCTAATACGATATGCTTCAATAAGCCTTTATCTAAGCTTCTCAAAATCACACACCTTTCCTTAGACAGCTCATATGTGTGTCTAAACTAATTTAGAACTTATCTTACTAAGTCCTAAATGTTCAGACTAATTGCCAAATCTTACAATTCGAACTATGAAAAAGGATGCCGTAATCATAATCGAATTTGAGAACGCAATTTACATAGTTTCTATCTCCTTAAAATCTCTCTTAGTGAAAGCGTTTCCTCACAAACATTTTCATGAAGCAGAGAAACCTTATGACACTTAGATTTTATGGTGTATGTGTTCCTATCTATGTGAATTTGCCATTACCATAATCGAAAGATAATGTTTGTGGCAAATTCAAACTCTTATGGACAGAACTTGTTCATTCTTAATTTCTTGCCATCAAGGGTCCCACCATTGCTTCCAAGTTATCCAGTAGCTCACCTATGCCAGTCAATGTACTTTCATTGAACAAGGTGTTTGCCCTTATGCAACATATTGAGAACTCGTTGAACTCATATGCATAATCACTCAGCTGGATTGGCATAGAAATAAAATTTGTCAACATGATAGGTTACAAACCCCAAGTTGTGTGCTAGTGTTTAATAATAGGTTTACTCTTGATTAGTTCTTGAAACTTTTCAAGATCATTTAGACTCCCACTGACCTCTTGACATATAAGATTCTCTTATGAAGAAACATTTCTTCACAAAACAAATATCCAAGAGTTAGTGTGTGTCCATATCAAGACATTACACACATTTGGTTTTAGTTGGTCTTTGTCTTCTCCATGACATCACAACTTATCAATTTCAAACGTGCAAGAGTAGGAAAAGCAATTTTCTACTTCACATTTGATGAGTGTGTGTCACTCAATTCACAATCTTGGAATACGATTCTAAGACTTGATTTTGGAATGAAGTATGACTCATCCTTTTGATTTAACCATTTCAACAATTTCTGATTCCTCTTCTTAGACATACCAGTGCACTAAGATGTCCTTAGAGGATCAATTGTGATATGGTTCTTAATCATTAAGATGATCATAAAACCGATACAAAAGTACTCTCCCTTCTTCTTAGATTGAAGAAACCTTTATATTTCTGCCTAATTGATTCTTCTTATTCGTTCTGCAATTCATTGAAACCTTTTCAATGACTCAGAATTCTACTTAATCTTGTAAGCATAACCACATTTACTAGACTTTTAGTAAATTATGACGAATAGTTTTATTGTTATTTGTGGTGGACTTGACTAGTGCACAACATTGTGTTCTATTCCTTTAGTCCTTTACTTGACTCACATACTTGTGTGATCAAGGAGTTAGTCTTAATTTCCTAAGTACCAAGATTTCCATACATGACATGATTCAAATCATATGATTCCAAGTTTCTGTCCAATTGAAACTTGGGCGATGGGAATCTTTCTTTACTTAGAAAATTTGACACTACCATAAATAACATAACTAAGAATCACATCCATTTATAGAAATACACAAACATCAATTTTTCACAACGATTTCATTGCAAGGATAAGATAAATCAAAATTTATTTTATTCATAAAAGCAGCAGAAAACATGTCCTTACAATGCAAAATCAACTGAAAAACTATGTAATCAAATATTCCTAACAACTCTATCATAACTTTCTAAGCTTAAAATTTTATCCTCGAATCCATGCGATCGTGATCCATTTCTTTGTGATCAAACTCATCTTGCTCTTCCATCAAGCTTCCTCTCTTTTCTCTGATCCTGCAAAACATTCAAATTCAATCTTATCACATTATGTATTAAGAATCAATGAATAGGAACTTAATGGAGTTAGATAGTGGATTTTACCTGAAGTAGAGCCAAACGTCTTGACTCTCCCATCTCTTAGATCTCTCAGGTAGACTGGGTAGCTTCGTCTCCAATGCCCCTTCTCTTGGCAATAAAAGCAAATTGACTCTTTTGGAACAACACACGGAACTACTTCAGACTTTGCCTTTCTCTTATGATCAAACTTTACGACCATGGCATGCCTTTCATTGCCATTGCCTATATCCATAGAGGTCTGGAAGGCAGATCCACCAATCAACTTTGCTTTTCCAGTGCGCCAAATCATTGCTGATTCAGCAGCAATAAGCATATAGGTGAGATTGATGAGGGTCACATTGTGGTTCATCATATAGTACTCTCTTACGAACTCACTATATGAGTCAGGAAGCGACTGAAGAACCCAGTCAACAGCCAGCTCCTCACAGACAACGGATCCTAACATTCTTAACCTATCAATGTGTGACTTTATCTCTAGGACGTGTGCACACATTGACTTTCCTTCTTCATGTTTACTTGCCAAAAGGGCTTGAGTGAGTTTGAACTTTTCAAGCCTTTGAACTTGTGGGTTAGGGAGAACAATAGGAGGAGGTGGAGGAAGTGAAGCATGATCTTTTGTTCCTCGATCGAATCATGGAATATCATCTTCATGTGGAAAGTTTGTTCCACGGTATTTGGGAAGACCATAGTTGTCATACTTTGATATCTACAAAACGGGAGAAAATTCAAGTTAGTTGATTGATTGAGTCCTTAATAAATCACCCAAATGAGATATTAATGCTAGGACCCAACACAATATTCCACAACTTGGGAGAGGGATGGCGTAACCCAAATTGCAGAATATTTGAAGGTAAGTGAATGACGATTCACTAATTTTCCACCATGAAAAACGAAAAAGAGATTAGATTTTAAATGTGTTGAAAAACTCCTAGACCCTTTGAGATTCATTGAACTTTTCGATGGCATGTTTAAATCTTGATATGCCCCTCAATTTGTGACTGGGATGCCGAGGATCACTAAACATGGTGTGAATAACCATGCAAACTTACATGGTTCCCCCAATGTTACAGTCATCTATACGATGTGCCAGTTAACCACACACGCTCCACCGAACTATGACAAACATTGAGTCACCCTTTGCTACCTTTGCTTAGAATCATTTACTGTAACGGTTAACCACACACGCTCCACTAACATCTTCGCAAGGGTACAAAGTGTAATTTCATGGAATTGCATCAAATTCACTTTTGTCTAAAGTAACTAAGATTGGGAATTTTGTATAAAACATTTAGTTACTATATACTTCATTATACTTTTAATGGAAAGGGTTTGCCCTATCCTACCCGTTCGGCTAACGACCCTCCACCAATCAAGGAAGCGGTGGATGAGAGTCGACACCCATTAAACGGTCATTTTATAGGCCATAACCTTATACCCCCTTATAGATCGGCTTCATGAATGAGGCTTACTAACGGTAAGACTAGCAGTTTAAGGTATACATATATAATATTAGACTTTTAATGTTATATATAGTATAAAGGTGTATTTTACACTTTTAAAATACTAGGTGGTCTAATTTAATAAATTATATTTTTAATTTAATTAAATGTAAACCATATCACTATGGATTTATTAACTCTCGTTTAATTATACACTTAATTAATTTAATAAAACCATAAGAGTGCAATTTAAACTTTTTCAAAACTTAGGGTTTTAGAATTTAACATTTTAAAAATTAAACTTTTTAATTAAAATTTAAATTCAAAAACTTGAGAGCAAGTTTTGAAACATTTCAAATCATTAGGGTTTAGAATTTAAATATTTCAAAATCAAACATTTTAATAAAAAATTTATATTCCAAAACTTGAGGGCAAGTTTTGAAACTTTTCAAAACTATCTAGATCAAAAAAACAAATAAGGCAATTAAACAATTAATTGGTGATTATCTAGTTTTGTCCTAATCCAATTTCATGCAAGATAATTGACCAAATAATTCAAATAATTTAACATTTATCAAATAAGGTAACAATTATCTAATTAGATGACAAAAATCTTTTATTTTGAGAAGGATAATCATAAGGAATCAATAAAAATCGTATTTTATTAATTTGAAACAATTATGGCAATTATCCTAAGTCAAAATAGGCAGAAATCCCGAAAATTCGCCTGTCTGACAGCTAAACTCGTCGAGTCCACTTTGGAACTCGTCGAGTTCAACAGGCAAAAAGCATAAAAATCGATTTTAAAGCTTGAACAAATAAACAAGGCATCAATACAATAGAAACCAATCAAGACTCTGATACCACTGATGGGATTTAGCCATAAGAACATCCTATGTGCTAATGCAAACCCTAATGCTTGGATCTAGGTTTCTCTATTGTACATGCAATTCATCCAAGACTTTAAACCCCAGATCTAGCATGTGATAATCAATATTAACATAAGAATGGGGTTTAGATCTTACCTTGATTGTTATGTAGCAATAATAATCTTAAATCCTCATTGTAACGGCTTTAGAAAGCTTAGAGTCACAAGTGTCACTGCTCTAATGGCTTATAAACACCAAGAGTAAGAGGATGAAGAATGAGAAGAGCGGAGGCACCCAAAAACGTGTTGAACCCCTAAGGAATCAGTTAGCCACATTTTTGGTGTCGTAGGGATCCTTAAATAGTGAGGCTATTAGGATTATCTAACAAGGAAACCCTAATTTGACTGCTTAGGCCCTAAGCAGCCCATGGACTCCCTCCTTAGAGGATTTGGACGATTTCTAATGGGTTTCCCCATATAATTCGTCCACTCCATCCTCTATGGAGTCCATTAGCCCGATATTCAACTATCACACAATTGACAGTTCTAGTCCCTTAAGTTTAATTAATATCTTTTAGCCACAAAAAATTAATTCTTAATTAATTATTGACTAATATTAATTAAACAATATGATTTCTCCTTTAATATATTATTCTCATAATATATTAATAAATCATAATTAATCCTCTCTCTCCATAATTCATCCTATCAAGTTGCTTCGGTGAAGGCAACCAAAAAGGACCATGCGCCATCAGGTCAAGTACATACCAAAATAGTTATGGACTTAGACACTAATCCAACACTAAGTCCATAGCTACCAACGTTTATCTAACAGGTACTAATTCCATAGCTACCAACGTTTATCCAATAGGCACTAAGTCCATAGTTGGCGATGTATTTATTAGGCACTAAGTCTATAGTTGCCATTGTTCACTCATATCATCTTTCATCTCTCATCATTCATCTACCCATGTTTTACCCAACATATTCGTAAATATAAAATACATATACAATTTAAATTATTTAAAACATGTATAAAATCGTTCATCCAGCATAGATAGCAAGTATACAGGTTATATGTACACATATCACGTAATTTATATAAAATACTTTGTATCTATGTGTAAGATGAAAGTAACTATGCACTCACTTGTTATGGTGGTGATTCCAACCTCAGACAGCGCTTCGCCTCTATTAATTTATTTTCTTTCGACGAAACCTAGTATCATTACCACTAGATTTTAGTCTAATATTCATTGCAACTAATTATTAGGCTAGATTCATCATTAACTCAAAGTCTACTTCATGATCTATCAAGTAAGGAACAACCAGCTGGTAGGATCATATCGGAGGTAGGGTCTGTTTGGCATAGGAAGTATACTGTTTGGAAATCCCACTTTAAACACCTCACTAAATCACAACCTAGACATCATCCCCGTAAGTAGATCAATCAGTATAACGACTTTAAATCACTAATAAATTTTATTTATAGGTTCATAATAATGATATTATATTTAAATATAAGCTATATTTAAAGTATGGTAGGCGTATCTCACTTACAACAAGTTTTTATTAAAAATCGGGCTTCGCTGGAGCAGCATTTCCGAACCAAAAAGCTCTTTTCTCAGAGCCTTCGGGAGCCTCAGGGCTTCCTTTGGGTGCTAGGGGGTTTACCTAGGCTTTAGGGGGGTTTAGAGGCTAGATAGAGGTGAGAGAGAGAGAGAGAGATGGCTTGAAAGGTGTGAATAAATCGGCAGCCCTTCATCTTTATTTATATGCTGAATTGGGATCAATTCATGTCGTGAACTGGCTTGGGTAACAAGTCACAGCCTGGTGCTGACACGTGGCATCGCACACATGGGGTAAATCAGTCGATTTTTCAAAAATTCATAAATTTCGCATACGAGCTCCGTTTTTGATGTTCTTTATATCCACGCGTAGGTAAAAATAAGATCTACAACTTTCATGTTGATTCCATTGGCTAATTCTCGGTCGATCTTAAATTTAATAGTACGAGGAGATTATATTGTTAAATTACCACGAAATTTTCGTAACTCCTTCATACGGACTCCGTTTTCGGCTGTCTTTTTATCGTTGAGTTCCTATAAATGAGATCTTCAACTCTCAATTAGGTTGCGTAGGCCAAAAACCACTCGAACTAAAATTCGAGTTTCGGGTCGTGCACTGCTATGCCAAATCTTAGAAAATTCATAACTTCCTCATACGAAGTCATATTTGGGCGTTCTTTTTATGGACGCTCTCGGTTTAACATATTTGATGAATTTTGTTTAGATTACTAAGGCAAAAAGTCCTCTATCGTAAATTCGCTATTTACGTCTCACAACGTCGTGCCGGTTTTGTCGCGAAACTTCGACGGGCCATAACTTATTCGTTATAACTCGGATTTCGGCGTTCTTTATATGTACGGAACCCTTGTAACAAATAATGCAACTTGGTTAAGATTAATTCTTCTCAATAATCTTCCATCAAAAACTCATTTTTGATATTTATTGTCTCTAAATTGACTAGCCCGAATCTGCAGGCTGTAACATTCTGTTTATTTATTGAATAAATAAATTAATAATTGATTAACGAATAGTCACCCTAAATTGATATTATTAAGTGGATTGTGGGTTTTGGGGAGTCGAATGTTATAAATTAGATTATTCGGGGGATAAAGTGTATTTTTGGGATTTATTTTGTAAAGACTTTTAGAAGTCAGGGGTTGTTTGGTAAGATTGGGACTTAAATTGAAAAGATATTGAAGTGTTGAGGGCTGCTTGGTAATTATTAGGATTGTTTATGAAAGGAATTATGGAAGGGAGGGCTAAAGGGTAACTTTTTGAGTTAAATTGAAAACAAATGTTGTAGGGAGGGACTGAACTTGGTAAATGTACAAAATTTGAATAAACATGGGACTTTACACTCGTCACCTCCCATTCTCACACTAACCCTAACCCTCACCTCTACAACCAGACGCCATCTTTTTCTCTCTCATCTAACCACCGTTACCACCCCAACACCCTCTCATCTTTCCGATTGGTCGAAGTCCCAAGCCACCAGAAGACCACCTCGTGTCCAACTTCGCTGTTGGGCGTCATGAACGGCCGAGAGGGAAACGTTGAGGCCAATGAACGACCACCGCCGCCAAAGATTGAAGACACACCACAATCCCACTGTTGCATCCGCTGCCATCAGCTATCGCCACTTTTGTGGTGGCTGAAGAAGAAGAAGACCGACGATTTGATGGTGGGAGGACTGGTCACGTTTGCTGCTGTCAGGTTCTTTTCTATCGCTGAAGAGCGCCGCAGCCGGTTAGCAATGTTGTTGCTTGCGGTTCTATCGTCCTCCGATCGCTGCACGCCACCAGGTGGGTGGTGGCGTCCGTTTTTGGCATAAGGAGTCGAGTGTCGCTGCTATTATTGGTGTGTATGCCTTTTTCTGTTGACGGAAGTGGAAGAGAACCACCATGGCCGCCAACCATGGTGGCTGCCACCATCTTTTGCTGTTCTGCCAACACCAGCCGCCATGTGGTGATGGTTGTGTACGTGCTAGGGTGTTGGTGTTCGTGTGTTGCGATGGTTTAGGGCTTCAAGTGTGCTTCTTGGCCGGAGATCCAAAGGAAGACCCCACCGCTACCACCGTAAGGTGGTGGCTGCCGCTCTCTACCGCCATTTGCTGCCACTAGGTGGTTATGTGTGTTTATGTATTTTAGTGCGTGTGTGAGTGTGTGAATTTGGTATTTTGCATTGTAACTTTGCAACCGATGATTATGTCACAACTAGCGTTTTGGCTAGGAAATTTCGTCCTTAAGTAAGTAAGGACTATTATGAGACTTATGCTAACACATCTAAGTGTACAATATGAGTTCCTAATGATCCATGTAGAGTTAGAATGCAAATCTCTCCTAAATCTCTCCAAGTATGTGAAATCTCTCCCAAATCTCTCCAAGTATGTGAAATCTCCCCAGGTATATCGAATCTCTCCCAAATCTCTCCAAATATGAGAAATCTCTCCCAAATCTCTCCAAGTATGTGAAATCTCTCCCAAATATCTCCAAGTATATGAAATCTCCCCAAGTATATCGAATATCTCCTAAATCTCTCCAAGTATGTGAAATCTCTCCAAAATCTCTCCAAGTATGTGAAATCTCTCCCAAATCTCTCCAAGTATATCGAATCTCTCCTAAATCTCTCCAAGAATGTGAAATCTCTCCAAGTATGTGAAATCTCTCCCAAATCTCTTAAAGTATGTGAAATCTCTCCTAAATCTCTCCAAGTATATCGAATCTCTCCTAAATCTCTCCAAGAATGTGAAATCTCTCCCAAATCTCTCCACGTATATCAAATCTCTCTAAGTACCTTCCTCAGGCAAAAACAACTCAAAACCGAAAGAGAAAACCCAAAAGAACCCTCTTGGTCCGGATACTTACTAAGGAACCAAGAAGGTTCTCACTTCGAATTTCAGCATGCTCCGGACAATCTCGCTTCGGATCCTCCTTAGTCCGAACTTTCCTCCTGCTTCGGAACTATATTCTGACTCCGAAAGATGTGGGGCGGTTCGGACCTCCAAGCTAAACCGGACAGCTTCGCTCCTGACCTCAGATCCAAGAAGAACACTCCGGACCCCGCCTAACGCCTCCAGAATTTCTTGGTTTCCACTTCAGACCCTCGCAGCCCTAACCCTCCCCTCCGGAATTTGAGATATAGCTTCGGAACTCACCCAACAACTTCGAAATTCATGTTGTGGCTCCGGATTTCACCTTTTGACTCCGAATTTTGGACTATTTCGGACTTTTCTCCATTTTGGGGTATTTTGACGTCGGGAATCCCATCAAACGCGTGTTTTTCGTAACTTAGACCCCTAAAACCTCTATTTTATGCCAAAATTGATTATTTAAATCATATTTACATAAAATAAAAGTTTAGGATTTATGAAGATCTTATCCTAAATCAAGATAAGGACAAGGAGGTTTGACCTTGTGATTTGATGTAATCTTCCATTTCCCATGCAAATCACAGTATCTAATGTTTTAACCACCAGACAACCATGCATGAACCATCAGATCCCCATGCACTAGAGTTCCTTCCTTTTCTTATACTCTTAAATTAACATCAGTAAAAAGAAAATGGGGCTTCACATTCCTCTCACTTTTCTCCTATTCTCTCACATACTCCTCCCACGAGCAAAAATCAAGGATCTTGCTGAAGCAAGATTTCTCAACTTCTCTCTAGAGTTTTAAGTAAGTTTCTCCACTCATCTAACATGTTATGTAATTTTTAAATGAATCCATATTATTTTATTCATAATAATATGTGGTGATCACCTTTATGACAACATTCCTCCCAGGAAGTTACTCATCTCAGCCAAAGGTCTAAGCTTGAGATCTTCACTCCATCCTTCCAAACAACTCACAAACTAACTCAAGGTGAGCTTCATACCCCGAAACTTTTTCTCAAAGTCTTATTGTTTTTGGGGGGAGAATACAATTCAAAGTCTTGCTTAAATCAAAATCAAATTGTTTAATGTGTATGCATGCCTTTTTACATGTGCGTAAGTATGAAATCCCTTAAAAATAGTCCAAAAACTCGAGATTTTGGTTAAGTCTCAAGAGTTTGGATTATATTTCACAAATCATGTTTGGAAACAAGAACTAGTATATATCTAGTATAAGTCACGAATTTTGGATAACAACAACTATAAGGAATTACTTCAAGCACATGTAAAAAGGCATACATACACATCAAACATAAATATAAAGGTTATTTGGGAATGTTGAGTCATACTCATGACTTTTTACCAGATTAACAAACTAGTTGAGATTATTTCTAAATATTTAAAATAAATAATTTATCAAGAGGAATATATGAAAACAAAGTTTTCATGACAAAAGTATTTGCATGTCATAAACTGTTGTTGTAAAACCTTCAGGAACATAGGTAATATGTCATGAAACAGAAAATGTGTGTCATAACCTGCAGTCACGAATTTACACAACTTATAACTTGGCACTTTTCCTTTTGACTAATATGAGTTCGAGCCAACCATTTATAGAAAGGAAAGACCCTGTTTGCCAATTTTGAAATGTTGGGTCATTTTGATAAATGTCCAAAATGGCTTATTTTTCAATAAATGAAACGGAACGAACATGAGCACCCAGTTAACAAGCACAGAAACTATATGGAACGAGAATGATATTTCTATTCAATTAGTACGAATTTCATTATTTTTCTAATAAATAATGGATCTCCAACGATTGCTCAAAAGGTTGCTAATATATTCTAGTCAGAAAAATCTCAAAAGTACCTAAATATAAAAATATTAGTGTACGTCTAAAATCCTGTAAGAAGTTATAGCCAGAGTCTCCTGGAGGGAGAGCGAGAATTTGTGTATAAATCTATATGGGCTTGACACCCCGCACCTTCGTTGTTTGCTACAGCTAGACCGGCCAGTCTAGGGTGACAAATGTCTTTATCCAAATTGAGGGCGCCGGAGAAACGCCAAAACATGTTTCCGTCATATTAGTATGGTTATAAAGACTCACTAGAATATGTTATGTTATCTAGAAATTTATGTAATGAAAACCTCATAAATAAATTTTGGCATGTTGTGTCGACTGTCCTAGACATGGTAGTGATGGTCCGCAATTGTTGTCTTGACTGTCCTTTTTCATCGCGTAGGACGTCCACAATCGCCATGTCAATTTCTTTCGCTTAACAAGTATAAAGTCTTAATACTGCTATTTTACAAATCAGAAAACGTAGGACTTCATGGAAAACGTTTTTACATGATTTTGAAAACGATAAACTAACACACACATATGCAAGTATACACAGTTGGAAACAGAACTTACGAATATTTTATAGCAGAAAATATGGGATTTTTTGGAGAAAACGATTTTATACGATTTTGATAACGATAAACTAGAACGTACACTCAATTTTACTCGATAAGAAAAACAAGATGTTCAACTATGTTCTCTTTTTGAAAATAGGGGATTTACTAGAAACGATTGACTATTACTATACAAAAGAACTGTTCTCGAACACAGCTCGCCTTTACAAACTACACTACTTTTCAAAATCACTCCTTATAAGGATGAACAAAAGTAATGACATGCACATATATATATCCATGATTTTTAAAGCAAGACTTCAAACGATTTCATAGAAAATATCGAATTTTCTGAAAGTGCGATGAGAACGATTCTAAACAAGTGTAAAACTATTTATACGAAAATGCTTATGAACTCACCAACTTTTTAGTTGACGCTTTTCAAAAAGACTTTTATTCTCAGGGATCTAGTAAGCATGTAACAAGGGATGCGGATGCTGGACTATTTACCTGTAGTTTGGAATTTTTCTGTTTATGTCTCTTTTGTGTAAATCGAAGAACAAATACAATATGTAAACAATGTAACTTTGATATCTCAATGTATGATGTTTGGATTTGTCACACCCCCGAACCGAACGACAGAAACATTCGAGGGCTCTTGTGACTCAAATTAAATACCATCACAATGAATATACATGAATCATAACACAAATCATCACCATGCATTGGAATATTACAACTGATATTGTTTACATTCAGTATATTGTTTTAAACATTACAATTCCATAACATAGACTGTCTAATAGATAGTTTAAGCAAAACACCATGACATGACTTAGTACTTATTCTTCGGCCTATCTGTTACCTGAGGGCTGAGAATACAAGTTATTTTGAAAAACATCAACATATGAAATGTTGGTGAGTTCATAAGTAATGTTATGGAAAAATGATTTTCGTGAAGTTGAAACACCTAGAAAATCCGATATTTTCTGAAAAGAGTATTTGTTTAAAAAAAACGTGAAGATCCGTAAATATGCTTGTTGATTTTGAAAACATGTATAATTCTTGAACTTTGTATACATCACACAGGTGAAAATGTTGAACTTTCCGGGAAAACCCGATGTTTTCCCAATACGCAAATTACATGACTTTTTTACTGTTATACCGATACGACGAATGTTTTTGATTACCCAAGTGACATTGGATTAACTAGGGTTTGTGAGTGGTTACAATCACACATTAATGAAAATGACTAGTTTATAACTACAGGTTACGAACGATCCCTAAGGCATCGTCCGTACTACTCACACAATCCAACCACCCTGACTTCTCTTGATTAACGCCACGAATCTGATTACTTGAATTCTCATAAGCCCAACAAACGAGGAGAAAGGAGGGTACGAAGCCCCCTTTTATTTCCATAAGTTATTCAAGGCTATCGGGAATGCGAAAGGCACTTGGCCCAACTCGCATTTGACTTCTCGACCTCGCTAACAGTACTAATGGACCATTAGGACCCAATAGCACAATAGAGCTATTGAAAGTCCTTTTACATGTAATTGGGTCATAGAAGGCCCATTAACATGTAAGCGCGTTCCCTTCGGGCCCAAAGATCATGTTATTGGGCTAGCAAGGCCCAACAAGCACGATTTGAAACTTTCAAGCCCAAAGATTGAATGTTGACTCCTCGTAGTTATCACGTGTTTATTGAAATACTATGGTGTATTGATTTTTGTTTTGTTATTGATTCGAGACCGAATCTATTCGTTTTGTAACGATACTGGTTGTTGAGAGTGTATTTGTTTTTACGTTTCGTCGGTAGTCGTGGATCTTGTATTTTGTCTTAATGAATTAATTTGTTTAAAAGTAAGATTTTTACCTTTTCACAACCTTTCTTTTATA
This sequence comes from Lactuca sativa, assembly GCF_002870075.4. Taxonomy (NCBI): domain Eukaryota; kingdom Viridiplantae; phylum Streptophyta; class Magnoliopsida; order Asterales; family Asteraceae; genus Lactuca; species Lactuca sativa. Next base: position 301,480,116 of record NC_056630.2, on the reverse strand, counting down.
AAAATAGCACTTTTAGTCCTTTATATAAAAGAATTCCATTTTAGTCCTTGAAACATCATTTTGACACTTTTGTATCATAAACTTGTTGAAAATACATTTTTAGCCCAAATTTATTTTGTAAACAGCTTTAGTCCTTCCAGAATGATGTTTTCTCGGTTAAAACCCTCAATTTCGCAACTTTGACAGTTTTGGCCCAAAATAGAAAATTTTTACATTTTGATCCTTTTTGAATTTGAAAAGCATTTTTGACCATTGGAATTGTTTTATTACACTTCAAATCCCCAGTTTTATAGAAAGTTTCATTTTCAGCCCCTCAAATTTAGAAATTTCGCATTTTGAAGCTTATTGGGCCGAAAAGCCCAAATTTAGCCCAGTAAATTCAAAATTTACGTTTTAAGCCCCTCAACAATGTTGATGTTCAGAAAAATTATTATAGAAACTATTTGGACCCTTTTGACCCTCCAGAATTTATAATTTGTCAGTTTGGCCCCTAAGTTTTGTATTTTTGACATTTTATGTCCAAAAATAGGTTTTATGTTTAAATATGTTCATCCTAACCATATAAACTATTTTTCTTGACTTGATTAGTGTAAAATAGTTTAAGTTATGTTTATTTCCTTCCTCATGTTTTAGATCTCGGTTTTTACACACTTTATGGATAACATATTCATCACAAACACAAGATATCACACACATACATGCATCAAATCACACATAGCATACATTTACACATAGATCTACACATTTACTTGTATTCTCCCCCCATAAAACTCATAAAAACCGAAAAGAAGGGGGTATGAAACTCACCTTGAGTTGTGGATCGGTTTTGAAGAAGAAAAGAGAAGAGTTTGTTGTTATTTTTGGCCCTAGCAACCTTTCTTGGAAGATCTCGAATTTAAAGAGCTTCTAAGGTGCAAGATCACAAGATTGAATGGATTTAGAAGAGATTTCGATGAAATGAAGGGGGTTAGATCATAAGTTAGCCATTAACTTACCTTAGATGATGAATCACTTGATGAAGATCCTTAGACTTCAAGCCAAATTTTTGAGATTTTGGATGAAGAAGAGTGGATGATAATTGAGTGATTTAGAGAGAGTTTTGTGAGGTGTGTGTGTTCATTCTCTTGCTCTCGGCCGAAGGAAAAAAAGAAGGAGAGGGAGACAGAAGATTAATGAGATAGTGCATGGATACTTGGGTTATTTGCATGGATAACCTCCATGTAAAAATAAGGTGGCAAGGCCTAAGTCAACTCTTCCCCATGGATTGGGCTTTGGCCAAGGATGGAGAGGGAAGAAAGAATATTTGGGCCTTAAATGTTTAAGCCCAATTTCATGGTTATGTTGAGTATTTTTGGCCCAAATAAATATAAATATGATTTTTATGACCTATTAGGGCTAAATTAGGTTAGTTATGGCCCAATAAGGTTCATTTAAATATTTAGTTTCATTCTAGGCCCAATATGGCCCAGAATATTAAAATAAATGAAAGTGGGTCCAATTAGAGACCATTTAAGAGGTCTAAGCCCATGATATTCCAATTGGAAGCTTATTGGTCCATTGGGCCCAATAAGGAAGTCTTAGTCCAAGATGGACTTAAACAAGGACTTCTAGGGTTTCCAATTACTTGTTGACTATTTGTAGTGCTTGTATGAAGTGTTTGATTGAAATTTTGTCGTCATAGAGTAAGCATCATGCATGCTTTCATGTTTATGATTCATAATTGACATAAGTGTTGTAGTTACAAGGCACCAAAAATTTCTAGTTGTGACAGGATTGCTCTGTTTCATTTATAATCAATTGTTATGATACTGCAAAATGAAGTCACCCGCCTCCGGACGTTTCCGTCGTCTGGTCAGGGGGTGTGACAGATAAGAATAATGAGAATAAACCCTAACCACCACTGTGAGGTGGTGACTGCCACCTCCTGCCGCCACTAGCCACCATGTCAGGTGGCTGATAAGTTAAAAATTAACTTGAAGATCGATTAGATCTATAAAACAGGTAAAGAAACAAATGAGTAAACAGTAAGAACACAATAATGGATCAAAGATGTCGAATGATTAATAAACAATCCTCAGAAGAGCTCGATAAAGAACTTCTACTGTAGAGGATTAGGGTTTACAAGAACGATGAAAAGAAATCTGTGAACTATCGTAATCGCTATGTATCGTTCCTATCAATCCACTCCCTAATATGCATGCAAGCATATTATTATATACTAAACCCTATCAGCTCACGGGTTGGACAGGCCCAAACCGAAGATCAAAACTTGGACTAATAAACGAGCCCAATGACGCAATACAAAATAAATCTGCTACCCAACAATCTCCCCCTTTGCGTCAATTGGAGCGAGATCACTTTGTCTTCTTACTTGGGCCAACGGCAGCAGGAACCTTCTTCTTTACAGTCTCAAACAGACGAGAGACGAGTGCGAGGATTGTCTGTCTGAATCGGATATACCACTTTATCATATCGTCAAAGTATTTGATATCATCCGTTGTATTATCCTTGCACCTGTGGATGATCCCCAGCACATGCTCTAGACAAGCAGTGGTATACAGATGTTTGTCCGCCAAGGCAAAGAGACATTTTTGTCCTTCATTTCTTGTAAACATGACGGAGTTTCGCCTGGCATCAATCTTGCCCATCTGCATCTGGTTTAGATCACTGGCCGAGCCAACATGAGAGATCTTCGGTTTCTTCTTGAAGACAGATGCAATCTCCTGATCCATCAGGGCTACCTCCATGATATAGCACACCAACATCCTTTTGAGGTGGTCAATGATCGGACCATATTCAGCCTCATTAGTCAATAGGATGTTGTGCAGAACGATCCAGTCATGGGGGTTGAGGTTCGGTAGATCTGCTAAAGATATGGCATGTTCGGTTTTTGCAGACCCTCTGAGCACTTTGAACCGAACGTTGATAAATCTCCCTTCAGTGTATGGCTTCAGAACCCGAACGTTGATTATCTTCTGAGCGCTCCAGGTTTGGTACTGGGGTTGAGCAACCTTCAGATAGAAGTCAATCAATTCCCGATCAACCTCCGGATGAGGATGAGGAACCTCAGCAACGTTGGCGAAGGCGTGAAAAATGAACGCCTTTCAGGTTAAGGGCATGTCGAACTGAGAGTCGACAGAGTTGTTGCAGTCAAAGGAGATTACCGGTTCAAGCCATAAGATACTCGGAGTATCGATTGCCTCCTTTAACATCCTCTCGAGAGTCCAAGCAGGGAAAAGAGTCTTCCTGCTCTCGAGAAGGTCGTGGGCTTCTTTTTGTTTGCGTTCAGCTTCTCTCGCCACACGAACATTATCATCTTCAGTATTGCGACGACTTTTGCGGTGCAACAAGTCGGCAATGGTTTCATTGTCTTCATCCTCATCTTCCTCAGCATGTTTCTTGCCTTTATCCTTCACACCCGAACCAGAGGCTTGACCTGTAGGAGGAGGTTCGGTTGTGTGAGTTGCCTTCGAGGAATGAGGGGGTTGCGATCCGAACTCCTTTTCTCCCCCTTGTTTCGGAGTGGACACGAAACTAGGTAGCCCTTCAATTTTACTGAGCAGATCCAGGGCAGGAGCGAGTTTCTCTACAAGGGTTCGCCTCACAGAATGGTTCAGGATCGGATCGTGCGCTTCTAGGATGTTGGATATAGCTGAGTGTACATCCGAAACACACGTCTTGATAACTTCCCGTTCGGATCGAAGAGCCTCAATTTGTTTTTGAGAATTGGAAAGTTGAGCACTCTTGACCTTTAGGGCAGTGGTCTTCCTCGCCAGAACGTCCATCAACGAGTTTTCAGCGGCTAGATCCTCTTGGAGTTTAGAGAGTCGCTCGTCGATAGATGTACGGAAGGCCGAGTTGTCATCTGTCAAAGATTGACGAAGGGTGGCGAAGGACGTCAACTCTGTGGAGACGAACGTGGCCAACTGTTGAACAATTGGTTCCAACGTTGTCTTGGTAGCAGCAGCACTCTCCTGTAAAGATTGTAACAGGGTAGAGGCGTCAGAGAATAGTTTATCGACTTTTTCGGTCGCAGCCTCACAAGCTTTCGTCGAGGTGTCGATGGCGGCAGTGGCAGAAGCGACCGAATCTTGCTGAGCCCTGGAGAAGGCATCAACAATCTTCTAAAGAGCAGCTTCAGAGAGAGATGATTGAGAATTGGAGGAGGAAGCAATGAGCAGATCGATCTTCTCATGCAGGTCCTTAAGGTGCTTCTTTGTTACTGGAGCATCCTCATCATCGTCGCTTTGCACCTGAAACGGACTGTAGTAGACCGAATCAAATGTCATATTTTCCCCGCCAAGGAAAGGGTTATCCATCAGAGGCATGTTCGGGAGATGGTGGTAGTGGTGAAGCTGGTGGTGTAGTGGTGTGGGTAGGGTCGGGTTGTGTTTGGGTAGGGGTAGTTTCGGTTGTGTGTATGGGTTCGGTTACTGGTGGTGGTTCGGTTGCATCGGTATGAACCCCCGTATCATATACGTTGGTTGTAACCTTTGCTGTGGATGTTGTTGTAGCATCGGTAAAGATGGGTGGTGGCACTGGAATGGAAGTGTTTGGAATATGAGTAAAGGGGTTTATGGTGGGAATGGAAGTAGGAATGGTTTGATTGGGAGAGGGAATTGGAGAGGTATGGATTTCCATTTCAGGGGTAGGTGATCTGGGTGGGGTGTTGCCTCTTGGAGGTGTATTGCCTCTTGGAGAGCCATCCGAATCCGAACCCTCACCGTCCGACTCACTTGAAGAGGAAGCGATAATGAGTTTTCGCCTGGGTTGAGTCTTTCGCCTCTTCTACTGCGGGGACTGAGCAGCTTTCGTTGATTTCCTCTTCCTAGGAGAAGGGTCTTTAGCCCCTTTCGCCACCTGCTTGCCTTTATCTGCCTTTTTGCCTCTCGGAGCAGGCTTATCGGCATCATGAATGGACTTTAGCATCTCCGGGGTGAGATCCCTTGGACCAGATTGCTTGAACTCCTTGTAGGTCCGGATGATCCTGCTGTCAGCTGGGACATCAGCGTACATAGTCTCCGGAAAGGAACCATTGAAAGGGAATTTCGATGCATCGGAGACGATGATCTTCGTGGTGTGGAACGTACCAATCGAAGACATCGGTGCGCCGGCGACAGTGGGAATGTTGTATTTGTCCATGACCCACTTCGTAATAAGGGTCCAAAACCTTGCATACGACACCTCAGAGTGCCGTGAAGAAGAGGATAAGCTTTGAATGAGTTGTTGCCAGAGAACCAACCCATAGTCGACATTGACACCGTTGTAAACTCCGTACAGAATCGACAGGAATAGTCGACTGGAGTCATTTGAACCTGAGCTCCTTTTTGAGAGACCCTTGAAAAGCACACTGAACATTCCGTTCCACTGTGGCGGTAAACAAGACTTTTTGAACTTTGCGACGGAGGTGAGCACCTCCGTGTACCCCATATTGTAGAACATATTGAAGAGGTGCCCCAGCGGAATTGTCTCCGAATTAACCCTTGAAGGGTCAGCTTCAAACCCTAGCAGTGAGCCAAATCGTTGCTTGGAAATTGAGGCTTTGTGATGAGCAACTTCGAGAAAGATCCTGTCGACAACTTTATCGTAATGACCCGTCGCGTAGATCTGTGAGAGAAACTCCATGGGTACAGACTCCACCCTCGAAAGTGCATGTGCAATTGGCGAAAACTTCAAGCACTCGATGATTGGGAACATGTAGGAGTCATATGCTTGTGGGGTTAAATCAATTACAAGACACTGTTGAGGGCGAATGGGCAGGATGTGAGAAGTAGCTTGGACGGAGGATGAATCTGCCATTGTTGAAGATGGGAAGAAGATGATGAACAGTTAGGTTGCAGGGAATTTTTGCTCTTTTGGGAATTTTGATGCAGTAAAGAGGTAAATGGGAGAGGATGTCGCTTTTTATAGTGGGTTTAAGGAGAGAGAAAAATCTGCCCAAATCTTCCATCGAAATACCAAGGGTTTTTCGGAATGACTAATGCGTGACAGTTGTAGAACCGATGATCACGCATGAGAGAGAATGTCAGATGCCGAAGAACACGCCTCCCATCAAGCGCCGTTTCTGATAAGCCGATTCAAATTCACACGCGCCTGTCTGTGCCAGAGAGGAACCGTTTCAAATTCACACGTCAGTTAGAGATTAGACGCTTCAAATTCGCATGCTTTCCCTGTTCCGCAATTTGAAATCAAATCAATTAATCTCCTGCCTGAGTCAGCAACTCTTCATCTTATCCCATGAAAGTGTAACGGCATCTTTTTCATAATACGCCCACGTGGATTAAAATCAACCACGGCTTATAAGAAATCACCAATCCAATGAAACAGCCTGTAATTAATAGAACCAGAATTTTGGAAAATCAAAGATTTTCGTGCATAGGGTGAAAAAGAAAAGAAATAAATCAATACTTTTTAGGAAAATTGTGATGTCAATTAAGACACGAAACAAATGATCCCGGGCACAAATCTCTTCCTTCAAAGTCACGAGAGACCTTAAAGTGTTAGTGTGGTTTCCCATTGAATAACGATCAAACACTTATTAAGAAGTGTTGAAAGGCTTCTTTTAATTAGGCTTGTTAGGGTGGCTTTAGCTTTGATTCAACAGTCCTAATTTTGAAATAAGATAGAAAGTGAACAAAGTACTTGTGAGACCGGTGTAGTCTGTTGAACAAGTAGGTAGGAATTAATTTTAATGTGGCTTGGAAAATATAAAATCTCAACAAAAAACTAAAACTGGATCCTAAGGGAAGAAATGTTATGGTGTTTAACAATTTCATAGGAATCACACAAAATAAAAATCTGAGATTTCGTGAGGATACATCCGTCAATTTTTTGGTGAAAACTTGAGCAAATTAATTGTTCACCGTCAATTCAGATTTGGTATTGAATTTTGGGTTTCACTCAGCTCGTAGTGGCACGAAACTAAGATCATAAACACAGTTGTTGAGTAACCATAAACCTCAGTGGTAATTTCTGAGAGTCTCAAGGGTTACGTTGGTGAAATGAATTTGATGGAGAAATGTAATGGAGATGGTGTAAGAAATCAAAGTACCTCTGCTGCAAAAAGTAGGACCAAGCAGAAAACTCTTATCTCTTGTGAGAAGAGAGTTAGGTAGCTCATGATTAGAATAAGTGTGGTAGCCTAATTGGGAAGACAAGGTTTGTGTTTACCAAGTCATTAAGGCTATTATTCAGAATCTGATGAGGCTTTGGGCACATACAGCAGCATGCTTCTAGGGACACTTAACTAATTCAACAATATCCCCATAAACAAACGAACACACAAATAATAGTAATGACAAAAGAAAAAAAATTAAAGAACTAAATATTTTTGGAGTTTGTGATATTTTAAAAAATTAAGAAAAATTGGACTGAGAGAAAAAAAATAAAATAAATAAGACTTGGAAAGAAAGAAAAAAAAAATAAAAACTTTGTAAAACTTTGGAACCGAACCCGAGCGTTCGGTTGATTTCTGTTTTGAAAAACCGAACCCGAGCGTTCGGTTGGTTTCGGTTTTGAAAAATTTTGGAAAACCGAACCCGAACCTTCGATTGGTTTCGGTTTTGAAAAATTTTGAAAAATAGAAGAAACTTACTACGTGACTTTCGATGATAGCTATGTCAAAAAGCTAAAGGCCATCGAAGACACAGCTGGAGAAATCTTTCCTCAAACTGGCCAAGTCACAGCCTCGATCGCTAATCTATTCGAAAAGTTCATGGAGCTATTTGATGAACCAGAGAAGGCCACTCTCTTTGAAGCCAGCGCAGCAGACAACAAGGTAGATCATGTGAAGCAAATTGTCGAAGATGCTACAAGAAGAATGAATGATGGAGAATCCAGTTCTGACGAACCTCCACCACACAATGCTTCAGTCGAGGGGGAGGATCAACCAACGTCACCTCAGCCGACCTCACATGTTGAGGGGGAGCCAAGGTCTCCAACTGCTCCCAAAAGCACTTCACCAACCGAAAGTGCTTCACCATCCGAAGGTGCATCATCGCCCGAAAGCTCCGCACCACAAGAAACCTCTGAAGCTCAAGATTCTCAAGACATTCCTGAAAGCTCATCTATCGAGGGGGAGCAAGCCGATATGTCTTACGACACTGAAAGCCAGTCCGAACCAGAAGAAATGATAAACGCTGAATTAGATCCAACCTTTGATCCAAACTACCCTCCTCTCACCAAATGGACCAGAGATCATCATGTCTCTCAAGTTGTTGGTGACGTCTCTGAAAAGGTTCTGACCCGATCACAACTCAAGGCAAAACAGACTTCCTTGTTCTCAAAAGTCAAATTCTACATGTTTAACTCCTTCGTATCAAAAGTTGAACCAAAGACAGTTAACACTGCTCTTGATCACTCCGATTGGGTTCAAGCTATGCAAGATGAACTGAATGAATTCGAAAGGAACAAAGTCTGGCGCCTCATTCCAACTCCTCCAGATGCCTCGGTTGTTGGTCTTAAATGGGTCTTTAGAAACAAAATGGATAAGGAAGGAAACGTAATTCATAACAAAGCTCGTCTGGTCGTGAAAGGATACTGTCAGGAGGAAGGGATTGATTATGAAGAGACTTTCGCTCCTGTAGCTAGGCTGGAATCCGTTAGAATATTTCTAGCCTATGCTGCCCACAAAAACTTTGAGGTCTACCAAATGGACGTCAAGTGTGCATTTCTCAATCGAGAACTCGAAGAAACTATGTACGTGGAGCAACCTCCTGGATTCGTGAACGAAAGGTATCCTAATCATTGTTACATTTTGGATAAAGTTGTGTATGGACTGAAACAAGCTCCGAAAGCCTGGTATGAAACGCTGACTAAATTTTTAAAGATGTCCAAATTCAAACAAGGTTGACCCAACCTTCTTTCGTAAGAAGGAAGGTAACCACCTTATGACTGTTCAGATTTACGTCGATGATATCATCTCTGGCTCAATGAATCCTAGCCTAACAGCTGAATTCAGAAAGCTGATGGAGACTAAATTTGAAATGAGCTCAATGGGTCCTATTAACTTTTTCCTTGGTTTAAACATTAGACAAGGACCCGAAGGCATCTTTATCAATCAGGAAGCTTACACGAAGACTCTCCTTGCAAAGTTTGGCATGATGGGAGATTCAAAAGTCAAAGTTCCAATGGCGTTCGGCACTAAGCTCACCCCATCCTTGGATAAACTGGCTGTTGATATTACGCTTTATCGTCAGATGATCGGTTCTCTGATGTATCTTACTGCTAGCAGGCCTGCAATATTGTTCTCTGTTTGTTACTGTGCTAGATTTCAGGCCAACCCACGCGAACCTCACATGCTTGCAGTAAAGAACATTCTACGATATCTCAAGCGAACTGCCTCTTTAGGTCTATGGTATCCTTCCAACTCAGGCTTCTTCGTTCAAGCCTACTCAGATGCAGACCTTGGAGGATGTGGACTAGACAGGAAAAGCACCACTGGCGGCTGCCAATTCCTTGACGGGAAATTGGTTAGCTGGCAATCAAAGAAACAAATGTGCGTGTCTTTGTCTACAGCTGAAGCTGAATACATTGCAGTTGCATCCTGCACCTCTCAAGTGATTTGGATCCAGAGTCAACTCCGAGACTATGGACTCAATATGAAAAAGATCCCTCTATATTGTGACTCTGAAAGTGCAATTAGGATCTGTCATAACCCAGTGCAACACTCCAAGACTAAGCACATAGCACTGAGGTATCACTTCATCAAAGATCATGTGGAAGATGGAAACATTGAAGTACACTTTGTTAGAACCACTGATCAACTGGCCGATGTCTTTACCAAAGCTCTTCCTGAAGCGTCGTTCAACAAAATTTTACAAGGGCTAGGTATGATGGAATCAGAGTCAGTACCACAAACTACCTCTAAAACTCAAACGTAAGAAGCGAAATAGACCGAACGTTCGGGTTCGGTTGAATAATCTGGCTTTCGCTCATCAACTAAAGGTAGCTTTCTTGGTTGTAAATTTAATGTATAATTGTTTCTATTTCATTTCTTTTATTGTCAAAAGTCTTTCCTTTCTGAAAATCTAATTTCTTCGGTAACCGAAATAGACCGAACGTTCGGGTTCGGTTTTTCAAAATTTTTCAAAACCGAAACCAACCGAAGGTTCGGGTTCGGTTTTTCAAAATTTTTCAAAACCGAAACCATCGGGTTCGGTTTTCCAAAATTTTTCAAAACCGAAACCAACCGAACGCTCGGGTTCGGTTTTTCAAAATTTTTCAAAACCGAAACCAACCGAAGGTTCGGGTTCGGTTTTCCAAAATTTTTCAAAACCGAAACCAACCGAACGCTCGGGTTTGGTTTTTCAAAACCGAAACTAACTGTTCATCATCTTCTTCCCATCTTCAACAATGACAGATTCATCCTCCGTCCATGCTACTTCTCACATCCTGCCCATTCACCCTCAACAGTGTCTCGTAATTGATTTAACCCCACAAGCATATGACTCCTACATGTTCCCAATCATCGAGTGCTTGAAGTTTTCGCCAATTGCACCTGCAATTTTGAGGGTGGAGTCTGTACCCATGGAGTTTCTCTCACAGATCTACGCGACGGCGCATTACGATAAAGTTGTCGACAATATCTTTTTCGAAGTTGCTCATCACAAAGCCTCAATTTCCAAGCAACGATTTGGCTCACTGCTAGGGTTTGAAGCTGACCCTTCAAGGGTTAATCCGGAGACAATTCCGCTGGGGCACCTCTTCAATATGTTCTACAATATGGGGTACACGGAGGTGCTCACCTCCGTCGCAAAGTTCAAAAAGTCTTGTTTACCGCCATAGTGGAACGGAATGTTCACTATGCTTTTCAAGGGTCTCTCAGAAAGGAGCTCAGGTTCAGATGGCTCCAGTCGACTATTCCTGTCCATTATGTACGGAGTTTACAACGGTGTCAATGTCGACTATGGGTTGGTTCTCTGGCAACAACTCATTCAAAGCTTATCCTCTTCTTCACGGCACTCTGAGGTGTCGTATGCAAGGTTTTGGACCCTTATTACGAAGTGGGTCATGGACAAATACAACATTCCCACTGTCGTCGGCGCACCGATGTCTTCGATTGGTACGTTCCACACCACGAAGATCATCGTCTCCGATGCATCGAAATTCCCTTTCAATGGTTCCATTCCGGAGACCATGTACGCTGATGTCCCAGCTGACAGCAGGATCATCCGGACTAAGGAGTTCAAGCAATCTGGTCCAAGGGATCTCACGCCGGAGATGCTAAAGTCCATTCACGATGCCGATAAGCCTGCTCCGAGAGGCAAAAAGGCAGATAAAGGCAAGCAGGTGGCGAAAGGGGCTAAAGGCCCTTCTCCTAGGAAGAGGAAATCAATGAAAGCTGCTCAGTCCCCGCAGCAGAAGAGGCGTAAGACTCAGCCCAGGAGAAAACTCATTATCGCTTCCTCTTCAAGTGAGTCGGACGGTGAGGGTTCGGATTCGGATGGCTCTCCAAGAGGCAATACACCTCCAAGAGGCAACACCCCACCCAGATCACCTACCCCTGAAATGGAAATCCATACCTCTCCAATTCCCTCTCCCAATCAAACCATTCCTACTTCCATTCCCACCATAAACCCCTTTACTCATATTCCAAACACTTCCATCCCAATGCCACCACCCATCTTTACCGATGCTATAACAACATCCACAGCAAAGGTTACAACCAACGTATCTGATACGGGGGTTCATACCGATGCAACCGAACCACCACCAGTAACCGAACCCATACACACAACCGAAACTACCCCTACCCAAACACAACCCGACCCTACCCACACCACTACACCACCAGCTTCACCACTACCACCATCTCCCGAACATGCCTCTGATGGAGATAACCCTTTCCTTGGCGGGGAAAATATGACATTTGATTCGGTCTACTACAGTCCGTTTCAGGTGCAAAGCGACGATGATGAGGATGCTCCAGTAACAAAGAAGCACCTTAAGGACCTGCATGAGAAGATCGATCTGCTCATTGCTTCCTCCTCCAATTCCCAATCATCTCTCTCTGAAGCTGCTCTTTAGAAGATTGTTGATGCCTTCTCCAGGGCTCAACAAGATTCGGTCGCTTCTGCCACTGCCGCCATCGATGCCTCGACGAAAGCTTGTGAGGCTGCGACCGAAAAAGTCGATAAACTATTCTCTGACGCCTCTACCCTGTTACAATCTTTACAGGAGAGTGCTGCTGCTACCAAGACAATGTTGGAACCAATTGTTCAACAGTTGGCCACGTTCGTCTCCACAGATTTGACGTCCTTCGCCACCCTTCGTCAATCTTTGACAGATGACAACTCTGCCTTCCGTACATCTATCGACGAGCGACTCTCTAAACTCCAAGAGGATCTAGCCGCTGAAAACTCGTTGATGGACGTTCTGGCGAGGAAGACCACTGCCCTAAAGGTCAAGAGTGCTCAACTTTCCAATTCTCAAAAACAAATTGAGGCTCTTCGATCCGAACGGGAAGTTATCAAGACCTGTGTTTCGGATGTACACTCAGCTATATCCAACATCCTAGAAGCGCACGATCCGATCCTGAACCATTCTGTGAGGCGAACCCTTGTAGAGAAACTCGCTCCTGCCCTGGATCTGCTCAGTAAAATTGAAGGGCTACCTAGTTTCGTGTCCACTCCGAAACAAGGGGGAGAAAAGGAGTTCGGATCGCAACCCCCTCATTCCTCGAAGGCAACTCACACAACCGAACCTCCTCCTACAGGTCAAGCCTCTGGTTCGGGTGTGAAGGATAAAGGCAAGAAACATGCTGAGGAAGATGAGGATGAAGACAATGAAACCATTGCCGACTTGATGCACCGCAAAAGTCGTCGCAATACTTAAGATGATAATGTTCGTGTGGCGAGAGAAGCTGAATGCAAACAAAAAGAAGCCCACGACCTTCTCGAGAGCAGGAAGACTCTTTTCCCTGCTTGGACTCTCGAGAGGATGTTAAAGGAGGCAATCGATACTCCGAGTATCTTATGGCTTGAACCGGTAATCTCCTTTGACTGCAACAACTCTGTCGACTCTCAGTTCGACATGCCCTTAACCCGAAAGGCGTTCATTTTTCACACCTTCGCCAACGTTGCTGAGGTTCCTCATCCTCATCCGGAGGTTGATCGGGAATTGATTGACTTCTATCTGAAGGCTGCTCAACCCCAGTACCAAACCTGGAGCGCTCAGAAGATAATCAACGTTCGGGTTCTGAAGCCATACACTGAAGGGAGATTTATCAACGTTCGGTTCAAAGTGCTCAGAGGGTCTGCAAAAACCGAACATGCCATATCTTTAGCAGATCTACCGAACCTCAACCCCCATGACTGGATCGTTCTGCACAACATCCTATTGACTAATGAGGCTGAATATGGTCCGATCATTGATCACCTCAAAAGGATGTTGGTGTGCTATATCATGGAGGTAGCCCTGATGGATCAGGAGATTGCATCTGTCTTCAAGAAGAAACCGAAGATCTCTCCTGTTGGCTCGACCAGTGATCTAAACCAGATGCAGATGGGCAAGATTGATGCCAGGCGAAACTCCGTCATGTTTACAAGAAATGAAGGACAAAAATGTCTCTTTGCCTTGGCGGACAAACATCTGTATACCACTGCTTGTCTAGAGCATGTGTTGGGGATCATCCACAGGTGCAAGGATAATACAGCGGATGATATCAAATACTTTGACGATATGATAAAGTGGTATATCCGATTCAGACAGACAATCCTCGCGCTCGTCTCTCGTCTGTTTGAGACTGTAAAGAAGAAGGTTCCTGCTGCCGCTGGCCCAAGTAAGAAGACAAAGTGATCTCGCTCCAATTGACGCAAAGGGGGAGATTGTTGGGTAGCAGATTTATTTTGTATTGCGTCATTGGGCTCGTTTATTAGTCCAAGTTTTGATCTCCGGTTTGGGCCTGTCCAACCGTGAGCTGATAGGGTTTAGTATATAATAATATGCTTGCATGCATATTAGGGAGTGGATTGATAGGAACGATACATAGCGATTACGATAGTTCACAGATTTCTTTTCATCGTTCTTGTAAACCCTAATCCTCTACAGTAGAAGTTCTTTATCGAGCTCTTCTGAGGATTGTTTATTAATCATTCGACATCTTTGATCCATTATTGTGTTCTTGCTGTTTACTCATTTGTTTCTTTACCTGTTTTATAGATCTAATCGATCTTCAAGTTAATTTTTAACTTATCAGTGGCGGTGTGCTTTGCATTGTTTTGTTTAATTCGTTTGGGGTGCTTGAAACCATACTGGGCCCAATGAAGCCCTAATGGGCCTAATGAACCCTAATGGTCAAAGGACCTAACTTTTGGGCCTATTTGGCTAAGATGGGTTGGAAACTCTAATTAGGGTTAAGAAAACCCTAATGCCATGGAACCCTAATTTGGGACTTATCAGGACCGCATCAGAATTATTTAATAAACCCAAAATATTAATTAACAAACATTAGCAATTTAACCTAAAGACAATATTGGACTTAATGGATTAAGTCCTTAATGGGTTAAGTAGGAACACTTAACCCTAATCGACATTTTATGGAAATACCCTAATATTGGGTTTATGGGCTTGGACTTATCGGGACCCACTTTTGGGCCATAGGAATGGAATTGTGTATTAAGCCCAATCACACCATATAATTTATCTAGAAGAGTGATGGACTTAATGGATTAAGTCCTTAATGGGTTAAGTGAGAGACACTTAACCCTAATCGTCATTTTATGTGAAACCCTAATTTTACTTGGGTTTATTTTTGGGCCTTTCTATTGGGCCTTGATGATTGGGTTATTGGTGGTCCATCCATGAATAATCATACAGACTAGAATATTTAGATGAGCTTTAGGGTAAGGCCCATATGTGAGGGTTTGGGCCTAATTTGGAAAATTGGGCCATAGATGGGCCATAATTAGGCCTTTATGATTATGAGATGTTGGGCCACTTGAAATGCCAAATGTTTGGACTAGACTAAATAATTGGGCCTTAGAATAATACCATGTAAAGGTTTGGGCCCAATTTGGAAATTGGGCCATATATTGGGTTTTGATTCATAGTTTAACTTTTGGGCCTTGAGTTGAATCAAGCTAAGATAGGGGTAAAGCAGTCTTTTACCCCGAGCTTGGACTTATGATTTTTGTGTTGGAACTCAATTATTAATTGGGTGATGTTTTTATATTGACAGTTCGGGAATCTGTCATCCAGTAGTTGGGATTGTGTCTATGGGACTTCAGCAGTGTGAGGTGGGTCTTCTCACCATACCAATGGGTCTAAGGCACCAAGGCCGACCCATTTTATGTTATGTGGTATGATAGTTAGCTTTATGCTAGGTGGTATGCTAGTAATTATATGATGTGTGGTATGCTAGTTGTCTTTGTGATACTTGCATGGAAGACCCCGTTTAGAATTTATTCAGATAGAGGAACAAATTATGGTTAGGCTATGACCGATTTCGTGAAGATGATATCATATTTTAGATCAATTTTTTATAAACCTACAACAAAGTAATTAACCGGTAAGAACTCTGAAACCAAACGACATCAACATATATTTGAGTCGAAGCAGAAGTACCTTGTCAATGAGGTGTCTGATCACGAAATCTACCACTTGTTGCAAATTTAGGGTTCTTACCGGGAGGTTTCCATGTTCAACCATCAACGATCGGAAGCAAACAAAAGCGACCCACTTCAATTTTTGTACTTATTTCACTTTGATTTCTCGGTAGTTGCTCCTGAATATATATTAATATGTCGCTCGGTTCAATAACAGATGTGTATAATTTATATAATGAATGTAATAAGTACAACAACATGTATGTACACCTAAAATGGAAAAATATCAATAAACTCACCTGGGAAGTTGGAGTCTCTTTTGGTGAGTGTTTCGCCTCCTTTGCGGGTTTATCCAATCACCCTACTTCCCATTACTCGTGTTTTAACCTGCAATCTTGCTATCACTATATTTCAAGATATCATCATATTGATAGGAAGCTGAAAACTTTACATAGAAACACATTGAGGGCTTACATATCGAATAAGGAAATACCTGTTGACCTGAACTTTGGGGTTCACAGTTGGACTTGAAGCCCTATCAGTTCAAATCAAAAAATTTAATTTTCATTCTACATCATCTGAAGTTTTGAAACATTATTAAGAGAATTCTTTCATCGAACATGCCACAATTGTTAAATTATAAACTTCCAGAGAAGTAATTGGAAATTTCTTGAACTATAAGCCCATAATAATGTCATGTTTATTTACCAAAATCAAAATTAATGGGTCATCAGAATCAGAAAACAACATAAGAAGTAACTATTATCTCAAACATAAACGCTAAGTGAAAAACAACTTTATGAAAAGCCATGAAAGATCGCACCAAGGTTCAACCTTCTCATGTGTATAATTCTAGAAGGTTTGATTAGGTTAACTTACCGTGAATCCTTGTGAACCACTATATCAAACCAGTGGCTTTTTTTTCCTAATCGTAAGGAAAGCAAGATGGAACTGAAAATCCCTAATCAGGGAAAATTAGGGCAACACAGAGACAACTCTAGGATTATTGATTGGAGATCAAATTCTTTAATTGAAAATTTGAATTGATTGACCATAGTCACGTGATGATACCTTAATCGTTACAGCTGAAGCTACTTGGAATTGAACACGTGGGTGGGTAATGCTTGTACTTCTGATGGAGATTACACACATATAGTTAAACATACAAACATATGAGGAAGAACTTCGATTCAACGATTCAATCGATCGATGGCTTGAAAAAATAGAGTAATAATTGGAAGGGAAAGAAGTTAATCGAGTAGAGTAGTCGCACCCAACAATCAGGACGGAAGTGGAGCGGGTGCCTGGTTCTTCTCCACCTGTGTGAACATCGCAGGTTTGAACCGGGATCGGAACAAATAGAAAGAGAAAAAAAGCGGTGGGAACAGCAAGTGGAAATGGAATAATGGCGGTGGGGGATTGAGATACTGAACGGGGATACGTGTGGCTTCAGCTTACGAAATTGGTGCTCCACACCGGTTTCGTCTGTTTTTTTATCGGAAGTTGGCATCACTAATTTTCGATCACCCTATATTGGAGCAATCCGGAGGGAAAGCATTGGGAAAACGGAGTAGATAGAAAAACGATCAGATGAAAATCGGAGTAAGAAGGGAGGAGGTGGAATATTGGAAGATAAATAGACAATGTTTGATTGGAAGATGAGGCGGTGAGTCGATGGGAGGAGCACAACGTGTCCAAAATGGGAAAATCCATACCAGAGGAAACGAACACGTGCCACGTATTTAGTTGGGAAGAAACCAGGGACTAACATGGAAGATGACCGACATACACACAATTGGAAAGGTAATAGTCAATGCCAAAAATATAACAGAATGGAAAGTAAATAGACAGAATTGTCAATTTGGAATAAACCAATGACGATTTTTGCTAAAAAAAACCATCAAATTAACTGTAGCTAACTTAGGAGAAATTTAATATATATATATATATATATATATATATATATATATATATATATATATATATATATATATAATCACTTATAAGATTTTATCATGTCATAATATGTCATAATGATCAAAATCAAGATAGATATAAAATAACATATTTTAATTTATTTGCTGAATTATACATGTGTTATTGTTGTCCTTTTTATTTTATGTTATTAATCAAGGTTCTAAATAGCATGAGGCGTGGCTTGACGGTAAGGTTAAAATTAAGTTATAACACAGGCGAACCATTTCTTTTTTCAAATGGTGACTATTTTATATACATCAAAAGATACAAATCATATAATTATCGATTTTTATCAAATATATCAAGTTTTTATAAGTGTTATATTAATGTTTAATATAAAAAGTTAACAAAAACTCAATTACTTTAGTCTCGATAAAAAAAATCTTGCCTTTTGAAAAGAACTCGCGTCATAACTCGATAAGGTTCGCCTTGATACGTTATTTGGACGTCACACTTAACAAACTCACCTTAGACGTTTTCGTAACGGCTACACCACATCTCGTGCGTACCATAACACGCTTTTTAGAACCATACTATTAGTTAATATACATGAGTAAAAATAGAAAAAGCAAAAAAAATAAAAAGGATAAAATGGTCTTTTTATATGGACTAGAGATGTTCGATGTAATTTAGGAATGAGTTTGTCACGTTTTTAACGGTTGGACCAAAAGTATAAATATGACTAATCCACATGGACCAAAACGGTAATTTACTCTAAAATTAGTGACCATTTCCAGAAATTACAAATAGCTGGTTACCAGTTTTAACTTTTAACCCTAAAAGTATCACCTTGCATACTCGGTCTTCAGTCAATCCCCCGTCTCTGCAACTCTGCAAACTACCCTCCAGAATTCAAATTCACCTCCGATTTCAAATGCATTGATTGATGATATGGCAGAAATGAATCATTTCAACAATAGCAATAGTAAGAAGCCCTTGAACATTAACTGGGGATTGCTTTTAGATGACTCTGTCGACGATCGTCCACCGGACATCGTCATCACCCCCGCCGAGAAATCGAAGGGCCGCGGTGGAGACCTGCAACAACCTGAAATGGAAGAGGAAGACCCGGAGTACCGAATGAAAACGGATGGCGAACTTGAAAACTTGAGAGTGAGGACAAAGAGTAACATTTTGATGCTAGGTCCTAAGTTGTCGGATAAGGGAGAGAAACTCAAGGCAACGCTACGGAGATGCGAAGCGGAAGTCGAACGAAGAAAGAGAAG
The DNA here is from genome assembly GCF_002870075.4 of Lactuca sativa. Classification (NCBI taxonomy): domain Eukaryota; kingdom Viridiplantae; phylum Streptophyta; class Magnoliopsida; order Asterales; family Asteraceae; genus Lactuca; species Lactuca sativa. The sequence continues at coordinate 301,461,368 of NC_056630.2, read as the reverse complement.
CCGTTTGTGCAAGGTTTTCACCTGCATCCCCTTTACAGATTTTATGTGCAATGTACTTAAATTTGATCACATGAATCGGCTAGTTATATTAGGGCCTGTAATCTAATAATGGAATTAGGGAAATGCATCAGGAATTTGTAATATGGATACATGATTGAGGCTCTGGAAAACGAGTAATGTTTCATGTCTAGGTTGAAGATCATCGAGATATCTTAAGCAGTAAATCATTACATGACATGGCTGCTTTGATGATGTATTTACCTGGTGCTTGATATCTGACCAATGCTTTGTTATCATATTCTTTTGATCAGGGTAATACCAGATATAAGGAGACTTTACAACTTTCTGATGAAAGCGATGATGGTGAGATATTGATAGCTTCAAGCAAGTTGTATTAAAGTTAAACTTTATATATATTATAATTTATATCAATTCATATGTGCATGCTCTCAGACAGAGCTTTCTCTTGTAGGTGTATCATGTGGGAAAAAGAAAAGTGATCAGAAATCTTCAGCTTCACCAAACTTTACAAAACTATTTTCTCAAAAGCTAGATGAAGATGTATGATCCTCCACCATTACCTGATTTTTAGTTGTTTTAAGTTTCCCCTCTGGTTATTTATCTCATACTTGAGAAAGAAAATGAGTATTCACATATATTTGTTTGTTTAGCAGAAGACATCAAGAACTGTGAATGCATTTCAAGGTGAATTGTCTTTCTTTAAACCCTTTCAAGGAAAAAAGATGAAGCAAAATTATCAGCAATTATCGTCAAGATCAAAACAATTTAGATGCTCAACTACTTTCAAAAAAGACAGTGAGAAACAGAGAAGCTCAAATGCTGATAAAAAAGTTAGTCATTCTGCTACCTCTTCTTCTTCCAGAAATATGTCAAGCTCTTCCCTCAAGTATGAAATGTTTACCTTCATCTGAGTCTTATACTCTTATTACCAATAATTTCTTATAGAATCCTGCTAAAAATCTTGCAGCAATTCTTGAATTATCATCTAAAGGATAACCACAAAAAGACCAAAAATGGTGATCCGATTTGACAAATTGATCACTTTTTAACCTCTTAACAAAATGACCAACTATTTTGCAATGCGCCAATTTACATTCATGTAATAAAACTTGTATTCGGTTTACTTGTTTATGTATACTAAGATTTCTCTTTCTTTTATTTAGGGCACATGCTCCTATTAACCAACCTTCAAGAAAAGTGAAGCATACACATGTAAGTCATTTCCACTGTCTTTCTCTCATTATTTCTTCATACTTTTTCCCCCCATTATTCCCCTGTATTTTGTTCACAAATCTCTAGACTCCATGGTTGACAAGACATGGTCATGAGATTAAATTAAATGACTTTCTTACCCCTGTTTATTTATGCGAGAACACAGTTGATAACAGTTAGGGGAGAAACATGGTGAGTCTTTGAAGGGATTCTAAGTAACAATGAAGGAGGTTTTAGGCTCTGTTGTTTGTAGCTTTGTATAGGATTTGGATGTGTGCTTTTTTTTGCTTATACTTTTCATTTTGGTCAATTGTTTATGATGTTGTTATGTCTCTGTTAGGTATCATCAGTTTATCATCTGGTAGATGAGGAGGAGCCTCTTGAAGAAAAAATGGATGACTGGTATACTTTTCATTCTTCCATTTATTTATTTATATTTATATATGTTTAAGCCTTCTTTATAATTGTTCTTAACATTGATTTCTCTCTCTCTCTCTCTCTCTCTCTCTCTCTCTCTCTCTCTCTGATAGGGCACATGCTCAAAACCTGCCTCCAAAAAAATTGAAGCCTAAACATGTAAAGTCATTTCCATTGCTTATTTTACTTCATATTGCTTCATAATTCCACCATATGTTGCTTTGATTGTAGTTCTTATTGTTTGGATCAAATGACGTTTCTATCCCTGCTTATGTGGACACAATTGATAACCTAGGGGAGTAGTAACATGCTGAATCATTATATGTCCAATGAATGAAGTAAAATTAGAGGAGATTTTAGCACCCCATTTGTTAAATTTGCAGTTTCTTTTATCCCATCCAAAAAAAGGTGGGACATGGATTCAACCACAGTTTCTTGTCTGTGACAAAGACATAAATGCCCTCAGTTTCTGCTACTATTACTCTTACTCTACTTCTAATTGTAAACAAAATGGAAAGGTTTTAAAGATAGCATACATGACAAAAAAAAAAAAAAAAACTTTGCAATTTCATATACTTTTAGATTGCTGAATTCTATACTCTATCAAATGTGTATTAGGTATCGGCTTATTGTCTGGTTGATGAGGAGCCTCTTTCAGAAAATGATGATGACTGGTATATTGGTCCCTGTGGTTTCTTATTTTATGTGGTTATGGTCCAAACATTTGAAAAGTTGCAGATTTGGTCCTTTTCAACAAGTTTTGTTGTGGTTTTGGTCCCTCATCCGTTAAGTTCCTTAAAATGACAATTTTACCCCCAGGGACCATTTTCACAGTTTTGTCTTTTACTATACTATAAGGACCATTTTTGCATATATTCTTTTTTATTTTAATAAACTATTATATATTAATAGATATTATTTTTAATATATAATATTATATTTTAATAAATATTTTATATTGAATTATGAATTTATTTTAGTTGATTTTTTTTAAAAAAAATTGTTGGAGTAATTCTTTTTTATTAAATTATTATATATCAATACATATAGTTTTTAATATATAATATTTATATCGTAATAAATATTATATTATTGGATTATTAATTTTTTTAGTTAATTTTTATAAATTTTAAACATTTTTCATTGTATTATTACGTTTAATTTATTATTTTCTTCATATATTAAATGTTGTTGTATTGGATTATTAATTTATTTTAGCTAATTATTTTTTTTTTTTAATTTTTTTTGTTGAAGTAATTCTTTTTTATTGAATTATTATGTATCAGTACATATAGTTTTTAATATATAATATTTATATCATAATAAATATTATATTATGGGATTATTACATATTACGAAACAATATTTTATTGGATTATTAAATCCTTTTAGTTGACTCTTTTTATAATTTCATTTAGTTGGAGCAATTCTTTTTTATTAGATTATTATATATCAACAAATATTATTTTTAATATATAATATTTACATCATAGTAAATAATACATTATTGGATTATTAATTTTTGTAATTTTTTTGAATTATTAATTTATTGAAATATTACTTTTAATTTATTATTTTTTTAATATAATAAATATTATCTGATTGGATTATTATTTTATTTTGAATGTATACTATTAACTGTTTTTAAATTTATTAGTTTCACCACAAAAGTCGTCGAAATACGTAAAAGTGTCGATTATCATCGTCAAAAATTAGCAGGATCACCTCCAAACACCTTCATCGAAGGTTCCATAGATATTATACCCTATTCCACCCAGCGTTGTTGGTAGCCACCTGGGACAACCTCTTCATAATCCAATGGAATCCTTCATATCCCACATAATGCGCAACAAACCCCAATAACATTTATAAGTGGTGGTGGTGACCGAGTGATGGTGGTGGTATTTTTCCAATGGTTTCTCATCATAAGCTAGATGAAATGAAAGTGTTTGGCAATGATCCTAACGATTTCGATGATGAGAGACCACGATTTTGCGTATCCCATGACTTTGTGGTGGAACCAATAAAATTAACAAGAACTACTATTATAATCCGATAAAATAATATTTAGTATATGAAGAAAATAATAAATTAAAAGTAATAATCCAACAAAAATTAGTTTAAAAAAAAAAGAAATTAGAAAAATTAACTAGAAGATAATAATAATACAATAATATAATATTTATTATGATATAAATATTTTATATTAAAAACTATATGTATTAATATAAAATAATTCAATAAAAAATACTTACGTCGATTTTTTTTAAAAGAATTAACTAAAATAAATTAATAATCCAATAAAACAATATTTAGTATATGAAGAATATAATAAATTAAAAGAAATAAAAGAAATAATCCAATAAAAATAATTAAAAAAAAAGAATTAAAAATATTAACTAAAAGAAATTAATAATCCAATAATATAATATTTATTATGATATAAATTATATATATTAAAAACTATATATATTTATATATAATAACTCAATAAAAAGAATTACTCAAACAAAAAAAATTTTAAAAAAAAATCAACTATAGTCGTTCCCCCAAAAAAAACAACTATAATAAATTAATAATCCCATAAAAAATTATTTATTAATATATAATATTATATATTAAAAATATTATTTATTAATATATAATACTTCAATAAAATAAAAAAGAACTTATGCAAAAATGGTCCTTATGGTATGGTAAAAGACAAAACTGCGAAAATGGTCCCTGAGGGTAAAATTGTCATTTTAAAAAAGTTAACAGCCAACCAGTTAAACTTAACGGATGAGGGACCAAAACCACAATAAAACTTGTTGAAAAGGACCAAATTTGCAATTTTTCAAACGTTTGGACTATAACCACATAAAATAAGAAACCACAGGGACCATTTTTGCAATTTTGTCTTTTTCCATTTATTTTTAAAAAAAATATTTTTTCCAAAAACTTGTATTAGGTTATTTATACCCTCAGATTTAGAGAAAATGATGTTTTTGGTCCTTAAGTATAGCTGATTTTTGCAATTTTGGTCCTTATTTGAGATTCTTTTTATCCCTATTCCAAGTAAAATGACTTTTTTGGTCCCTGAGTATATCTGATTTTTGCAATTTTGGTCCGAAAACAGGCATTTTACTTGGAACATTGACCATAGATGTTACAAAAACCTCAATAAGGACCAAAATTTCAAGATAAAACTTTTAAAGACCAAAATTGAAAGAATCAACTATACCCAGGGACCAAAAATGTAAATTTATTCTAAGATTTATCTTTCTTTGATAGGTCACATGCTCCTCACACTCACAGCCCACCTTCAAGAAAATCAAGACCTAAACATGTAAGTCATTCCCATTCTCTTTTCATGATCAAATGACCTTTTTACCCCTGTTTATGCACACACGGTTGATAGATAACCAACCTGCTGAATTATTAAACCACTTATAAGTTTTTAATCCTTTTATATATAAAACTAACATTATATAATATTTATATATTTCTTTTCATTTCACCTTTATTAGCATTCAGCTTATGAGGAGCCTGTTGCAGAAATATTAGATGACTGGTAATTTTTTCCATTTATTTATTTATTTATATATTTTATAATCTGAGACATTTGATGTAATTTTTTTTTTGTTTTCAGTATGCAAGATGTTATAGTCTACTACCCTTCAAGGTAAACTACACAATCTCCTCTATCAAAATTACATATTTATCACTTTACATATTTCCATTTATTTACCATTTTACCCTTGGATTGTGAGCTTTCAGGGATGACCATAATTCAGTTGAAGTTATTTATAGAGATATGACATGTCTTGCTCCTCAAGCATACCTTTCATCAACTATTATGAACTTTTATATAAGGTATCATCTTTAACAATTAAAAAAAAAGTATTTTACAAATTACAGATTTACCCTTCAAAATTATGTCTGCCTTTTTTTTTTTGGGTAGATATCTTCAGGAGATGACATCATCAGAAAACATGATGGACAATTTTCATTTCTTTAATACGTATTTCTATAACAAACTCCAAAAGGTATCTATCTACTTTTTTAAATATTTCTATAAATTATATTATTTGTTTTAATGTGTAAAGTATTATTAAATTAGTGGTGTTTGGTTGCAGCTGAGTTATAAGGAAGATTCATTTCTTAAGTTCAGAAAATGGTGGAAAGGTGTCAACATATTTAATAAACCTTATATACTTCTTCCAATACATGACAAGTAAGCTTTTTTTTTTTTTATTAAAAATAATAACTTTTTATATGAATATTTAACTTTTTTATTTATTGTGAAGGGTTCATTGGAGTTTGTGTATTATATGTTTTCCAACCAAGAAAAATGAATTAGGCCCAATTGTGCTTCATTTGGATTCACTTGGACTTCATGATAGCAAATCAATTTTCAATAACATTAAAAGGTATTTTATATATATATATATATATATATATATATATATATATATATATATATATATATGTATGTATGTATGTATGTGTGTATGTATAATGTTTTTGTAGGTTTGTGAAAGAAGAGTGGAGGTATCTAAAAAATTCAGAAGAGAATTTAAATCTACAAATCACAGATGAAATTTGGGAAAATCTTGATAGTAGAATGGATGATAGAAGAATTTCGGTAAATAATTTTTTATTTATGTTTATTTGTAAAAGAAAAAAAAAAGAGTAATTCACTTATATATGTCTTTTCTTGTGAAATCTTCAAGATAGAGTTTTACCTTTTTGCGAATTAACACTACCACTACAAGATGGATGAAGTTAATTAATTGTTTTTATTTATAAATTTAATAATATGTTTTAAATTTAAATCTACAATTTAGGTTCCACAGCAGAGAAACGAGTATGATTGTGGGCTGTTTGTTCTTTATTACATGGAACGTTTCATTAAAGAAGCTCCCGAGAGATTTAAGGAGAAAGATTTATCCATGGTAAATTCGCTTTTTTATAAAAAGATATTTTGACAAAATGGAAAAAAAAATGAAGGGAATTTGTAGAAGGTTAGGACATAAAAGGGAAACCCTATATGTTATTGTTTTTGAATCGCTTGTTATTATTTTTTTTTATGTAGTTTGGGAAACAATGGTTCATGCCTCAAGAAGCTTCCAATTTAAGAAGAAGAATAAGTAATCTACTTGTACAACAATTCAAAATTGCAAAACAAAAGGAAACCATCTCGTCTTCTGTATAGATTTTTGAAGGCCTTAAAAAAAGGTGAATTTTTGGTGTTTTATATGTTACGACACTACTACTACTACTGTACTATAAATAGTAATGGGAATTGGGAAGTGAAGTGATGATAGGATCATTGGTTTTTGGAGGTTATTATATTTTTGATTAATTAATACATAGTTTTAAAAGGGTTGTTGAAGGTTAATTGTAAGTAAGATGAAGGTATTTAAGTTAAAAGCTTTATTTAGAGGGCTATATGGCGTTTATGTTTATGTGATAATTTTTTGATCGATAAGTTGTCTGGTTACCAAATGTCTATTCAATTTTTTAAGTGATTGGTTTTCTTTTTTTTTTTTTTTTTTTTTTTTTTTTTTTTTTTTGAAGTAACTTTTTGAATATCTCCTCTCTTATCTTAATAAAAGAAACCTTTTGATGACATGTCACTCTCACAATTCATTTTCAATTCATTGTTAAATTACTTCAATACCCTTGGTTATTTTATATTTCTTATTCCTTAATTGCATATCCTACTATCTTAAATCAATTTTCACAAATTCATTTGGCTTTTTTAATTTTAATTTTAATTTACGTTTAGAAAAGTTGGAATATAGTACGTTTTAAAAGCAATTCAAAACCAACAATATCATCAATACATTTAAAATGTTTAAAATTCGTAATTCATTATAGAAATTTGTTAAATAAAATCCTATGGTATCATGACCTTGAACTGTTTATCTCACAGATCCTCTGTAGATTTCGATCCAATTGTATAGCTAGCTATATATGTGTGATATTTCATTTACACATTTGTTTATCTCATAATCCTTTGCAGAAAATGAAAATATTTCAACCTTTCAATTGTTTTCATTCAGAAAATATGTGTACTTGCTTCTTCATTAATCTTCTATTCCTATCTCATTCTATATGTGTATGTGTGTATGTCATTGTCTGCTTACTTGCATACTTGGTTCGTGATCTTCCGTCTTTTTTTTCCATCGACTTCATGTTCCTACGATTCTTTTTCTAATACTCTTACATAATAATGTTAGCATTGTGTGACTTATCCTGCATGTAAGTAAAAATAAAATTGGTTAGGATATAGCAATAACTGTAATGAAACCAATTTAAAATATAAAGCATATGCAAAATACTAAAACTGCAATATACCCGATTAGATAAGAAGTACCATAACAGAGTAAAGTGAGTAAGAAAAATAACTTTGCACTTTTATGATTCGATAGATTTTTCAATTTATAATGTTTATTAAGAAAAAGATTGAACGTAAAAAGTTGTATTTGAAAAAAATAAAAGTGAATTGCTCTATTTGTATGATTATTTAAAATTAATATATATATATATATATATATATATATATATATATATTGATTATTTAAAATTATTATAGCGATAACTTGAATCAAACCATATTCCCTGCCTTTTCTTCTGTTTATGTTACTCCACATGTATGTCTTCCACTTTATTGTATGCTTTAATATATGTGAATGTAAAGTCTAATCAGTTACCAACCTTTAAATATAACAGTTAGATTGATGTTAGCATGCTTCTCGAGTGTCATCATGCAGTCATCTCGATCCATTCAAAAGATTATGCACCTATATAAACAGACATTCTAAATTGGTTTTTTTTGTCTATTTTCCTTTTGGATGGTTTTGCCCTTGTTGTTGGTTGATACACGGCTGAGGTTGAGATCACATGTGGGGTTGTTGTTGTTAAAAGATGGTATGGAATTTTGATCCCATAATCGCATACTACTATATAAATGAACAATGGAAATTTGATAAAAGGTATTGTTGGTCCTTTTATTAAAGGTAATACTATATAGCTAAGTACAATGATATTGCATAAAAAAGATAAAAATAGTATGCTATTTCTAATTTTCTATAGTTCTTTCCATTATACAATTCTTTACAAAGTTGTGAAGCCCTGATCATGTTCATTTTATACACAAGGGTGAATCAATAATTTTCAAAGATGGTATGGATGTTTGAACTCATATTGGCATCCAATTATAATTTTGAACAAGGGAAATCTGGTAAATGGGCATCTTCATCCTTTTATCTAGGGGTAAAAGAGCATTTTCCTCCTTCCATGTTAATTATAGAATCTTACTTATATGTTTTCAAACAAGTATTAAAATAAATAAAATGCCAAATAGGTTATGTTAAAAAAATGATTCCTATTTAAAGATGGTCTTTAATGAATAGCACTATACTTTCAAGAAATATTCAAGTTATGGTCAAAATGGTAATGTACTTTCCTAAATGGTGAAAAAGGTATTCTACTTTTACAAATGGTTAGAATGGTCATACAAAAAACATGATTTGTACATTCATTTTTTGATAAATAATAGCATGCTAATTTGATTTGAATAGGATGAGTACAATGACTATTTTGGTAAAATTACAGTTTGTAAGGACCATTTCTATAATTACTATATACCACTTGCATGGACCATTTCTGTTAATATCATTATAATATTGTAGTTTAGAGTTTTGACTGACCATTTATACAAATTTGTAACTAATAGGAGATAATACAAAAAAAACATGATTTTTAATACATTGATTTATTTTAAACAACATTTTAGAGATGACATTTTACTCTCAATTGATATTACTGTCTTTGATTTATTTTAAAAAACATTATGTAATAAACAAGTGATAACGTTTACATTCAATTTGATATTATTACCGCCATAACTTCACCACCATTAGATGTTCTAATAACAATCTAATAATTTGAAAATTTTGATAACAAGGCATGATCTAAAATATATGATAATCTGAAACAAGACATAATATGGAAATGAAAAAACAACATTATTTTCCGATACTAAATATCTGAAACAATGTATAATCTAATAATAAAAAAATTTGAAACAAAGCATATTCTGAAAAATCTTAAACAAAAATAAAGTTCCAACACCAAACACCATCAATCCTGATTTTTGTTTATGGTTTAACCAAATCTTAGTTTCAGATTGAATCTAAGTTATTTAGCAATAAACTAGGAATGAGATGAAAAAATCGAATCAACTGGTGTAAGTTAAGTGAGTAAACCAAGGAAGTTTTAAAAAAAATAATCTTATAAATAATTTAAATGTTTTATAAATATTTTACCCGTGGTTCCCACGGGTTGTAAACTAGTAAACTTATAACATAAACCTTTAAATATCAACTTTGAAAGTGTTTTTAAGTTGGGGGGAATCTATGAAGATATGTTCTTTTTACATTCAGTTTGTCCGATGATTGATTAATTAAAAGTACATATTTGTAAAAAATTATAAAACGGTATTACATATGTACTTTTCCCATTTAGGACGACTTGAATAATTCTTGAATAAATAAAACATTGATATTGTGACACGTTATTCAGGGATGGCAGTTATGAATTATGAGATCAATTTGGGTTTATAATAAAATTAAAATTAAAATATTTAAACAAAGTAGCAAGTCAAATGGGTGATTAATGTATTGCTATATTTTAAATATTATATTTATAAGAACATTAACTTTGGTCATATATATATATATATATATATATATATATATATATATATATATATATATATATATATATATATATATATATATATATATATAAAAGGTTGAGATCATTTGAAAACTTATAGTTTTCTGAGAACCTGAGAACTAAATGTGGAGCGTTAAATCAAAATTAACTCATTAAGGGCATGATGAAAATCTTACCGATCTCATTTAATGTTTATTTTTTTGTGTTATTGGACAAAATTAACATAATAAATCAAATTTCGGATTTTAATATTTTTTTAAATGGAGTTTTTTTTAATTTTTTTTAAAAAAATGAAAAAAATCTAATTTTATAAAAAAAAACTGCAAAATTTTAAAAAAAAAGAAAAAACTGCTTTAAAAAAACTGCATTTTAAAAAAAACTACAAAATTAAAAAAAACTGCATTTTTTTTTATAAAAAACCGCATTTTTTTTCAAAAAAACTGCAATTTAAAAAGAAACCGAAATTAAAAAAAACCCCTGCAATTTTTTATAAAAACAACTGCAATTTTTTTATACTGTAATATTCGTAAGTAAATCATAAAAGATCTTATTTTTATTAATCAATCTATAAACATAATGATACAAATATTTTGTTAGATACAAAATAATATATAAAAAATAAAAAAAGCTTCAAAGATTCACAATGTTATCATTTCTTCATATCAAGATTTCCATATTTTCTTCAATTTATCACTTTTTGCACCTTCAAAATTTTCCATAAATTCTTTCAAATCTACAAGAAAAAAAAATGATTAATACAAGAACTCTCACAAAAATGCATATGTATATATCATGTAAGATTCACATTCGATTATATAATGTAATATTCACATGTGATTGTATCTTTTAAAATTCAAATGTGAAATTCATAAGAAAATAAAAACGAAGAACACTCAAACAAAATTACTTATGATTTATATGTGAATCACATGTAATTCATATTTGATTCACTTGTGAATTACATGTGATTCATATGTAAATTACATGTTATTTATATGTGAATCACATGTCATTCATATTTCATATGTGATTCGCTTGTGAATTACATGTTATTTATACGTGAATCACATGTGATTTATAAATAAATCACATGTGATTTATATGTGAATCATATGTGATTTATATGTGAATCAATATAATTCATATGTGAATTACATGTGATTTTCATCAATCAGACATGTAATGTAACTAACTATCTAGGTTACTGTAAAGGAATTACACGTGATTCAAGAACAATAATTAATCAATTAAAAAGGAACGATTTTTAGTAACTTTTTTAAGAAATGAAATTTTTTAGTTAACTTGAAAATTACCTGCGTTTTGGCTTTGAATCATAAATAGCTAATAGTTAAAGACGTAAAGATACTTTAGACATACATATTTGGTCAGTAATTTGCAATCACAAAATAAACAAAGTGTAGCTAGTTGTACCTATGCCTTCTAGGATGGTGTAATCCAACATCATATAGTTGTGTGTGATAATATTTCCAACTATGTGAATGTTTTTAGATAATAATTGAGTGCAATTTCAAGAGCCCATCAGTCAATCACAAAAGCCACATCCTGCAACAAAATACATACATACCTTATAATTAAATTTAAATCAAACAAACACAACAAGTAATTGCATCAATAATAAATGTAAGTCATTTGTTACCTTAGGTTCTTCTTTTGTTATCTTCACTGTAAGAAAAATTCTTTCATATTTGTATAAACTTCATCTTCTGTTTTTCCATTAACTAATAGAAGTTGGCCTTTGGGTTATGTATATGATTGAAACATAATGAAAATTGAAAACTACAAACAATTCATAATTTCTAAAATTTAATCAAACATGGAAAACTATCATTCCTACTCAAGAAGTAACAACATAATTTTGTTCATTTGTTTACTTTATAATTGAAAAACAAATTGAAATGGTAAGAAATAGGGCATCAATAAAAGTAAAATGTGTGATTAGGAGGTGAAGTGATCAATTAAATCATTAAGTTGTATTCAAATTGAAATGGTAAAAAATAGGGCATCAATAAATAAAACATTGACATCGTGACACGTTATTCAGGGATGGCAGTTCTGAATCATGAGATCAATTTGGGTTTATAATAAAATTAAAATATTTAACCAAAGTAGCAAGTCAAATGGGTGACTAATGTATTGCTATATTTTAAATATTATATTTATAAGAACATTAACTTTGGTCATATATATATATATATATATATATATATATATATATATATATATATATATATATATATATATATACTAGGAAACTTATATGGCCGTGATTTATCACGGCCCTGATAAATTTGTTAGTAAGCTATTTTTAAATGATTTTGGTAAAGATACGTTTTCTAACAAGATGTTGAGTTTTTATTTTCAATTTTTTTCTTGTTCACAATAATAGAATATTAAGGGATATAACTATACTTTATAGATGGAACCATATTTGTATATAAAATTTTAAAGTGTGAAGAGCTTAACATAATAACAAAGAACTAATTGCTTTGACCCAAAAGATTTTGATCCTATAAAATCAAACAACAAAATAACTATAATGTCATTCCAAAATTTGTTAATATTCTGTTATCTTTAAGAAAATAAGAGCAGGGGTGGTGAAAAAATTGGAGGTAGTAAGGGTTCTAGTAGAATTTTTAGAGAAAATAAGTATAAGATTTGTAAATGACTGTTGTACGAATTCGAGTTTCAACATTTGAACCACCTATAAGAAATAACAGCTCATTTATTAGTTTCCTTCTGTAGAAATTTCCAAGATAATCCTCTTTTGGTTTCCAAAAGAGATAGAAACATCACACCTACCACATCCATCCCACCCCACCCCTCACTCACATCCACCACACCACATTCATAAACTACCAATAACTATAAAAACCCAAATGATTATAATTTCTTAGTAACCTAAAAAGAATGAAAAAATTAACGACAATTCAAACCTGTACCTCTCACACTGGAACAGATATTGTAACATCCCAAAATTCCAGGCCAAAATTTTCATTTTTAAATAAGTTATTACAAAAAACCATCAGTATAAAAACATTCATAATAATATCTCGTGTCAACCAAAGTGTCAGTAATAAAAACATATTATCATAAAACCATATCAGAGTGTAGTCCCCAAAGATCTCATGTGCGTAAAAACATAGTGTGATGCGCGGCGATTAAGCCGACTCCTTTCCTTTAGACACGAAGTACCTGCAACCAAAACTGAAAACCGTAAGCACGAAGCTTAGTGAGTTCCCCCATCATACCACATACTATACAATCACAAAGCATACATATTGTCGGACAATTCTGGGGAGCCCGACCTACCCGGTACGACCATTCTGGGGTGTCGACCTACCCGTGTCAAGCCATTCTGGGGTGCCGATCTACTCGTGTCAAGCCATTCTTACCAATCAAAATTAACTCATTAAGGGAATGATCGTAATCTTACCGATCTCGTTTAATGTTTATTTTTTTGTGTTATTGCACAAAGTTAACATAATAAATCAAATTTTGGATTTTAATATTTTTTTAAATGGAGTTTTTAATTTTTTTTTTCAGAAACAAATTTTTTAAAAAAAATGAAAAAATCTAATTTTTTAAAAGAACAGCAAATTTTTTCAAAAAAAAAAAACTGCTTTAAAAAAACTACAAAGTTTTCAAAAAAAAAAACCTGCAAATTTTTTTTATAAAAAAATTGATCTTTTTTTTCAAAAAAACTGCAATTTAAAAAAAAAAACTCCAATTTTTTTTTAAAAAACTGATTTTTTTTTTCAAAAAAAAAACTTCAATTTAAAAAAAAAAACCCTGCAATTTTTTTATACTGTAATATTCGTAAGTAAATCATAAAAGATCTTATTTTTATTAATCAATTTATAAACATAATGATACAAGTATTTTGTTAGATACAAAATAATATATAAAAAATAAAAAAAGCTTCAAAGATTCACAATGTTATCATTTATTCATATCAAAATTTTCATATTTTCTTCAATTTATCACTTTTTGCATCCTCAAAATTTTCCACAAATTCTTTCAAATCTACAAGAAAAAAATGATTAATACAAGAACACTCACAAAAATGCATATGTATATATCATGTCAGATTCACATTCGATTATATAATGTAATATTCACATATGATTGTATCTTTTAAAATTCAAATGTGAAATTCATAAAAAAATAAAAACGAAGAACACTCAAACAAGATTACTTGTGATTTATATGTGAATCACATGTGATTTATATGTGAATCACATGTAATTCATATTTGATTCACTTGTGAATTACCTGCGTTTTGGCTTTGAATCATAAATAGCTAATAGTTAAAGACGTAAAGATACTTTAGACATACATATTTGGTCTACAATTTGCAATCACAAAATAAACAAAGTGTAGCTAGTTTTACCTATGCCTTCTCGGATGGTGTAATCCAACATCATATAGTTGTGTGTGATAATATTTCCAACTATGTGAATGTTTTCCGATAATAATTGAGTGCAATTTCAAGAGCCCATCCGTCAATCACAAAAGCCACATCCTGCAACAAAATACATACATACCTTATAATTAAATTTAAATCAAACAAACACAACAAGTAATTGTATCAATAATAAATGTAAGTCATTTGTTACCTTAGGTTCTTATTTTGTTATCTTCACTGTAAGAAAAATTCTTTCATATTTCTATAAACTTCATCTTCTGTTTTTCCATTAACTAATAGAAGTTGGCCTTTGGGTTATGTACATGATTGAAACATAATGAAAATTGAAAACTACAAACAATTCATAAATTCTAAAATTTAATCAAACTTGGAAAACTATCATTCCTACTCAAGATACAAGTAAACTCAAGAAGTAACAACATAATTTTGTTCATTTGTTTACTTTATAATTGAAAAACAAATTGACATGGTAAGAAATAGGGCATCAATAAAAGTAAAATGTTTGATTAGGAGGTGAAGTGATCAATTAAATCATTAAGTTGTATTCAAATTGAAATGGTAAGAAATAGGGCATCAATAAATAAAACATTGACATCGTGACACGTTATTTAGGGATGGCAGTTCTGAATCATGAGATCAATTTGGGTTTATAATAAAATTAAAATATGTAACCAAAGTAGCAAATCAAATGGGTGATTAATGTATTGATATATTTTAAATGTATATATATATATATATATATATATATATATATATATATATATATATATATATATATATATATATATATATATATATATATATATATATATAGTTTCAAATCTTTCTAGCAACTATTGTGTGCATATATGCACCAACGAGAATTCAGGAAATAATTAAATCATTAATAAATAATAGAAGGGTATAAGAGTAATCTACACTATAATTAATTATGGTAAAAAAAACAAAATCAATTAATATCCCATTAATTTCGGTTATTAGTTTCATAAACCTATAACACCACAACCGATTCCCCCTCTTTCTGTAAATATCATCGTCTAGAACCACCATTATCTCGTTCTCCCTTCATAGAACCGAAAACCCTTCTCCTCTCCTTATTTCGACACCACCAGAGCAGTAGCACCACCCCATACCACCGTAGAACCACCAACTTTATGGATCAGAGAACAAGGGGTTTTAACAGTGCTTGGCTACCAAACAATTTCCCTTAGGTGCGAAATTTCTAGGGCTCGAAAAACCCTCAGATAGAAGGTGGTTTCATAATCGTTTTCCTTTTATTCATATGACATCGACATTGTTATTGGTTGTCGTATTCTTGTTCAGTGTCGTTTATTTTCCACTTGTTGCTGTCGAGAAGATGAGAACTTTTGTGAGTTTTTTCATTCTTTAAAATTTTTCCAACTTCATTTGTATCTATATGCAAGTTCCAAATATATTTTACAATTCTTTGGATGAAATTGGATTAAATAGTTTGTCTAATAATCGATGAGTTAAATTATCGTTGTGTTTGTTCATTTTGGGTTCAAATTTTTTTAGAGTGAATAATCGAAAGTTTTGTATTTCAATCTTGTTTTCTCTATTTTTTATTATTGTTTTCACTTTATTATCAATTAGCAAAATCTCATTGTATATGTTCTAGGAACCAAAATCTCATTGTCTTTGCATTGTCTATTTCTTCATTGGACCTTTATCAGCCCTAGTTTCTTCATTTGTTTTTTATATTTGATTGTTTTAAATTTGTCTTTGATGAAAAGGGCTAAGCTCACATTCTATTAGAATTTGCATGAAAAGGGTTAATGATGTGTGTGGAATGCACTAGTTTTAATTCTACTAACTTAGACATAGAAACAAACACACGAAAGGTAGTGTACCTATCGATTAGCAGCTTAGTTCAGGTAAGTAGGGTATCGAACATAGGGAACGGTAAACAATTAAAATAAATGCTAATATTATCTAAATAAAACAAGTAATAGAAGGGGGTTTTCTCTAGTTTTACAAGACTAGAAACTTAAATAGACTAACTAACAGCTAAAGCAAGTAAATACCACTAAATTCAATAGTAAAGAGGACTTTTGTTTAGGTTCGAATGATTTGTTCCATGGATGATTTTATGGTAAATGCATCGGATTAATTCTTCATTGGTTACCGATTAAAGTGATTAGGTTCGCATTCACTATTGCTAATCCTTAGAAAACATATTAATTCAAGCAATGACCAATTGTCTAAATTAATGAATTTCCTAGTTTATTGATTCGGGTTTAATAAGACTTGTAATTAGCTAATCAAATTGGTGATTCAATTAACCTCTTGTTGATGGTGTATCACACAAGCTCACACATTAATTTACCTATCTTCTAGTTAATTCTAGTTTCACATTCGTTATTCCTAGACATATAACTATGTGGTCACATAAATCATATGAAATTCATAACTAAGAGATGTTCATCCAACTTAATTACATATTTATTAATAGAGAATAATTGTTATTAACATATGAGGTTCTTTAACAAGCTTAACAAAACAATATCACCAATTAAAATTAATCCTAACCATAAAATCAATCCATGTTCACAAACTCATCTACCCTAAACAAAAGTTATGAGTTTTTAGCTCATGATTACAGCAGAAACAAGCTCAAAAACGAAATCAATTGGTAAAAACATAGTTCAAACAAGAGATTGGGTAAAGAGTAAACTTGATTTTGCCTTGATTCTCCTTAAAATTGAATACAGGGTTGATTCCTTCGCTTCCCACGCTCCAGTAGCACCTTTAGTTGAAAATTGGCCTCCAAGGGTTCATCTATATGCTAGGGTATTGGGCAGGAATTTCCTTTATATATATTTTCACAAAACAGAGGTGACTCGTCGAGTCCAATGACCTACTCGGCGAGTCCGTCACTTAAAACCCGTGTACGACAAGTCAGCGACTCTAGAATCGCGAAAGTTCGACGTGACTCGTCGAGTTGAGGCCCAACTCGTCGAGTACGTTTAGAATCATCATTTTCTCAAAACACAAAAGTCGTCCGAAATTGTGTCTAGTTTTCAGAACATTTTGAATCTTGTCATTCGGTGTTACGGTTCATGAGATATGACCAAAATACTGGGGAAGGGTCAAGCTGTCCAACAACATCCTTCTTTTTTCAAAATCCAAGATCCAAGCCTCCAATCGCTAGTTCCGCTTCCTTTTCCATCCGAGCATGTCATTGTTGCTGAAAAATGAAATTATAAACTAATTAAGCACCTTTTGTTCATTAAATGAGATAAAATCAACATAAAGTATTAAGATAATGCATGAAATTTTATAACTAAATATGCCCATATCAGTTAAGTAAGGTTTTTCTTTATATATATATATATATATATATATATATATATATATATATATATATATATATATATATATATATATCAGAATGCAAACACCTGTTCATTTTGTGAGAATATAAATATTACATAAAACATGTGTTGCTATTAATTCTGACAGAATACATTTATACATGCTTTGGAATGTTTATACATATAGAAGAAAAGACTACGATTTAAGTGCATTATGTGATGTATTCTGTCAGAATTTATTTGTATAAGCGAATTCTGTTAGAATTTCTTTGAGAATGTTTGTTAACAACAAATATATTTGTTTAACTGGTAATATTAACGAGTAATGCATCTTATTCTTTCAGAATGACATGGAGAAAGAATTCAATATTGATCATACTATATGAAGATTTGGAATCGAGTTTAACAACTAGTATATATGCGAAGAATTACATTCTTATGATGATACATCACATTTTCGTAAGAATAGTTTGAATCAAGTGGATTATCTAAACTATTGAAGAACAAACGTGTATTCTAACAAAATGTATTCTGTCATAACGTGTAAAGCGTTTCTTAAGAATAATGTTTTTTTTTTTCAGAATTGATTAGTGGTTTTGTTAGATTTTAATGTTTTTTTTAACCATTCTTAGTTTTACTCTTTAAGAATAATGAAATTCTTAAACCGTTATTAGTCATATTTTTTTTTCAGAATGAATGTAATAATTGTTTACAGTCTTATTCTTTATGAATTAGTGTTATTCTTGATAATATGTGGTATAATTCTGTCACACCCTGAACCGAAAAAACGGCGGAAACATCCGGGTGTTGGGTGACTTCATCTTGTAATATCATCATAGTGTATATAATTGAAACAAGGCAAGCATCATCATCACACATACAATATAAGAACCATCATTAATTACATCAAGTATTATATCATTAATTTACATGCCAAAATATTCAGTGTATGATGATAACAAAATACGAGAAAAGTCCGCGTGTCCTGATGACAAAATCTGCTTAACGACTCCCTGAGAATACAAGTTATTTTGAAAACGTAAACATATATAATGTTGGTGAGTTCATGAGCATGCTGTAAGAAAAGTCTTGTATCACTTTGTAAACACCAGAAAATCCAATATATTCTATAAAATGGCTTGAAGGTTTTGTATCAAATCTTGTGTTAAAGCATGTGTGTTTCTGTTTTGAAAATGTATAAAAAGAGTATTCCAGAAAATCCTATATTTTCTGTTGTAAGTAGAAGGTACTGTATAATTGTATGTTTTCCCAAAAAATCCGATATTTTCTGTTTATAAAAGTTTTGTGATCTTAAAACCCTAAGACCGGATACCAGTGAATGTATGTATGTTTTTATATCATCAAAATTGTATATTGTCACACCCCAAAACCATGAACGGCGGAAACGTTCTGGGGCGGAGGACGTCATGTACAGTATCACAACAATGAATAATAGTAAACAAGCAACAACATCATCCATTGCATTAATAATATAATTTCATACATGTGTGTTCTGTCAAGTTATATAGACACCAAAATATACATATCAAAATAAAAGATGAGTCTTGAACGAACTCCATCTTCTCAAAACCTGGCACCTGTACCTGTCTACTGGTGACCTGAGAATACAAGTTATTTTGAAAGCGAGTATC
Organism: Lactuca sativa; assembly: GCF_002870075.4. Lineage (NCBI taxonomy): Eukaryota > Viridiplantae > Streptophyta > Magnoliopsida > Asterales > Asteraceae > Lactuca > Lactuca sativa. The sequence goes on along the minus strand of NC_056630.2, from coordinate 301,441,554 downwards.
AACTTTAAAGTTGGTGAGATCATAAGTATATTAATGTCTGTGTTTGTATGAAAGCATTTGTAAGATGTTTTGTACAATGTTTTGTAAAATGTTTGACCTCTCCTAGAAAACCCTATGTTTCCTACTAATGGTAGCCTTCTACCAAGGCATCTAGTGTCTGTGTGTATGTCTCTTGTAAGAGTGTGTATTTTCCAAATCCGACTATCATTAACCAAAAATATAGTTTTCACATTACCGCACATCGTGTGAATATTCACGAAGTGAATGTAATAGGAAAATATCATAGTACTGTAGTATTTGTAATAAGTGACTACTGCTGTACTAACTACCTTAAAACAAAAGGCGTTTAAAGTAATATGTGTTCGACCTATATCCTGCTACTGACTCTAGTAAAACGACGATGTAAGACGCCGTAAGGAATGACATTTGGCACCCGTAGACTTGCAAGTCCCACTGTAGTGAGCAGAAAGGTGTAGGATAGTCAATCCAGTATAGATCTATACGCAAACTCATACGCTCCCTAATTAAGGAGATTCTAGATACAAAAACGGTCATGACAGGAAGTGCCATGACCCATCTAATGGTTCACATAACTGCATGAATGTACATGTAATGAATGTGCTAACTGCAAAGTGTACTCTTTCTCTGTCTAGCCTATATGTACTGAAATGTTTTGCGTGTGCTAGCTGTAATGTATGTTCTCTCTCTATCTAGCATGTATAGTAATGTACTGTATGTACTACTCGTACTGACTCATGAATGAACTGACTCATTGTATTTTTCATTGTTCTAGTAATAGTATTAGTATCTCTCTGTGCTACCCCTATGGTAGCTTACTAGTAATGTAATTTGTATGTATGAACATGGAAGTATACCCTTGCTACCCAAGGGTATTGAATTGACTAGAAGAACCTTTATGTCTATATATGTATACATAATATATAACTAATATTTAGACGACCTTCGGACGGATAACCGATGCCCTACAGCCACATCCCAACGAGGAAAAGGAGATAAAGCGAGCTGGCCTTCCTAAGCCTTTTAAACATTGCTTATATAACTATACATACATAGGCATGCATTTGATAAATAAGTATACAATAGCTTAAGTAAACGTATTTGATAAGTATAAGAGTTTGTAAAACAGTTTGATAAACAGTTTGAACAGTAAGAAAACCACTGGTTTTGTAGTTATTAATAAAATGTGATTGTTGTAATAACTATAAGTATTTAACTTGTATTCCCCCCATAAAAGCATTTAAAAACATTTAAACCATTGATTAAGGGGTATGAACTCACCTGTAGTGAGTGGTACGGATGAACTGAAGATGTAGGATTGTTAGGTGTCAAGTGAAATCTTGAACACACTCTATGATCCTAGTTAACATATAATATCACATATATGTATCCAATTAGACTTTAAACAACTAATAAATAAAGTCAAGACACCCTAGGACATGCTAAACACCTTATACAAGTGTTATAAGTTCCAAGGATTGCATCTAAGTGTTGTAGGGAAAGGCTAGTGTGTTTGGGGTTCAAGGAAAACTCCATTAGGGAGTTTACGGTTTTGTGGTCATAACAAAAATGGTTTACGGTTGTAAGCTCACCCACTTGTTGACAATTTGATGTTTGAAGCCTTAAGAGTCCCTAGAAGCTTTTCTACTTGATGTATGTGACCATGGAAGGTACTAGGGCACCATTTCACTCCTAATTGGAGTTTACGGTCCCTAAACCATTTTCCTTTGGTTTTACTACCGTAAACCCATAAGTTTTATGGTATTTGGGGCTTTTCAAGTCCTTATCTCATCAAGGTAATAGTCTAGGTTAGATTCTAGGCATAAGGAATAAATATGGGACATTTGTACACCCTTTGGGGTGTTTACGGTTTTGGGAGATCCCCAAACCGTAAACACATATAAATGAGTGTTTTCTTGTGCTTTTTATGTGACAAACACATCAAGGAAGGATCTAGACTTGTTACAAAGGATTGTGATGGACTAAAGCACCCTAAGGCACCTTAACTTGGTGTTTACGGTTCAATAACTTCTTGAACCGTGAACACCTAGTTCTTGGTGTTCTTGGGTGATTTCCTTGATGTAAAGATGTATAGAAAGCTTTATAAGACTCTAGGATAAAAGTACTTACTTTGTGGAAGCTTGAAAGGAGCTAAAAGTCCAAGAACGCTAGTGTGTGTTCTTGGTGTTCTTGGTGAAAAGGAAGAATCAACCTTTTTGGAATGATTTCACGGTTAGAAGTGTGTTAAAACACTAGATCTAAGCATATAATCACTTAAGGAAGCTAGAAACACTTACTAGATTGAAGATCTTGAAAATATTTTTGGATGATACTTGAGAGAGAATGGGTTTTGGATCTTGAGAAGGTTTGGAAAAAGTGAAAATAATGACAAGATCATATATATACTCTCAGATTTAGGTTTTTTGTCAGAAAATATTTTATTCAAGAAGTAAACTCTAATTTCTTAGAGTTTTGGAATAACTGCATTGCACAATAACCCTAGTGCATCCTCTCTCCTGTTATCACTAAAGTGTGAAATCCTAAAATACTCAAACTTACTCTAAAAAGTCTGAAAATTGACAGCAACTATTCTGACTTCTATTGACTTGATATGTTTGTACAGAATAGAAATTTCGGGTTGTCACATCATCCCCTCCTTAGAAGGAATTTCGTCCCGAAATTAGAATTTAAGCAAATAAGTAGTTACAAATAACTAAGTAAAAAGACGAGGGTATTTCAGTTTCATCTGATCCTCACGCTCCCAACTGAATTCCGATCCTCGCTTGGCGTTCCAGCGGACCTTCACTATCGGGATACGACTTTGTTTCGTCTACTTGACCTCTTGGTCCATGATCTCTACTGGTTCTTCCACGAAGTTGAGGCTCACGTTAATCTCGATCTCGTCGAGTGGGATAACAAGAGTCACGTCGGACAGACACTTTTTCAAGTTCGATACGTGGAAGGTAGAATGTACGTTACTGAGTTCGCGCGGTAAGTTAAGTTTGTAAGCTATAGGGCCGATTCTTGCGAGAATCTCGAAAGGCCTAATGTACCTTGGATTTAGCTTTCCTCGCTTTCCGAAGCGTATTAAGCCCTTCTAGGGTGAGACCTTCAATAGAACACGGTCACCCACCTGGAATTCCAACGGTTTCCTACGTTTATCAACGTAGCTTTTCTGTCGGTCTCTGGAGGCTTTCAATCGTTTACAGATTTGAACGATCTTCTCCGTCGTTTTCTGTATGATATCCGGACCTGTGAGAGCGCTTTCGGGAACTCGTCCCTTAGCTAACTGGGTATCACCTACCTCAGCCCAGCACAGAGGGGATCTGCACTTTCGGCCGTAGAGGGCCTCGAATGGAGCAGCCTTTATGCTCGTGTGATAACTATTGTTGTAGGAAAATTCGACAAGGGGTAAATGAGTATCCCATGCTTTCCCAAAGTCTATCACGCAGGCTCGCAATATATCTTCCAAGGTTTGGATAGTTCTCTCACTTTGCCCGTCGGTCTGTGGATGGTAGGCTGTACTCATCTCCAGCCTAGTTCCTAAGGAACTTTGTAACGACTGCCAGAACCTCGAAGTGAATCTACTATCTCTGTCCGAGATAATGGATAAGGGAACACCATGCAGTTATACAATCTCCCTAATGTAAGTTCTTGCAAGTTTCTCCATCTTGTCTGTTTCTTTGATCGGCAGGAAGTGTGCAGACTTGGTCAGTCTATCGATGATGACCCATATGGTATCAAGTCCACCCGTTGTCTTGGGCAACTTGGTTATGAAATCCATAGTTATCCGCTCCCACTTCCATTCTGGTATCTCAGGCTGTTGTAATAGACCGAAGGGTTTCTGGTATTCGACCTTGACCTTTGCGCAAGTAAGGCATTTACTCACGAAGGTAGCAATCTCTGCTTTCATGTTAGGCCACCAATATAACTTTTTAAGATCCAGATACATCTTATCTGATCCCGGGTGCACAAAATAACGAGTGTTGTGCGCCTCGTTCATGACCAAGTCTCTGAATCCACCTAGTTTCGGGGTCCAGATCCGGTCTATGAAAGAATAAGCTCTGCCACCCTTAACCTTCAAGTTCTTATCCATCCCTCTTAGGGATTCACCCGCCACATTATAAGGCTTCAAAGCGTTGAGCTGAGCTGCCTTAATTTGTGTGGACAAATGTGAATGGATAGTCATAGTCAATGATTTGACTCTACGACCAAAATATTCCTTCCGACTCAGGGCGTCAGCTACTACGTTGGCTTTACCCGAATGATAACGAATTTCTCATTCATAATCACTGAGTAGCTCAACCCACCGTCGTTGTCTCATGTTGAGTTCCTTCTGGTCAGATATGTGTTGTAAGCTTTTGTGGTCTGTAAAGGTAGTGCTTTTCGTTCCGTACAAGTAATGTCTCCAGATCTTCAGAGCAAACACAACTGCTCCTAGTTCAAGATCGTGGGTCGTGTAGTTGACCTCATGTGTCTTTAGCTGTCTCGAGGCATAGGCGATGACCTTACCTCGTTGCATCAGAACACATCCGAGTCCTTGATTCGACGCATCGCAATAGACAACAAAGTCTTCTATTCCTTCTGGAAGGGATAGTATTGGTGCGGTGCACAAGGCTCGTTTGAGCGTTTGAAACACTCTTTCCTTCTTCTCTTCCCAGTCAAAGGCCACACCCTTATGGGTCAGTGTTGTAAGAGGTTTCTCTATGCGGGAGAAGTTCTGAATGAACCCACGATAGTAGCCAACAAGGCCTAGAAATTGACGAATTTCAGTAGGCGTCTTCGGTGCTGACTAGTTCTCAAAGGCCTTGATTTTGGAAGGATCCACGTGTATACCCTCTTCGCTAACCACGTGCCCTAAGAATTCGACTCATCGAATCCAAAATTCGCATTTCGAGAACTTCGCGTAGAGCTTCTCTGAACGTAATGTTTCGAGGACTTGTCGCAGATGTTGACTATGCTCCTCCTTACTACGAGAGTAGATAAGTATGTCATCGATGAAGACGATGGCGAATTGATCCAAGTAAGGACGACACACCCTATTCATTAAGTCCATGAATATTGCGGGCGCGTTTGTCAATCCGAACGGAATCACTACGAATTCGTAGTGCCCATAACGAGTTCGGAAGGTTGTCTTTGGAACATCCTCCCCTAGCACTCGTAGTTGGTGATATCCGGATCTCAAGTCGATTTTTGAAAAGAAGTTCTCCCCTTGAAGTTGGTCAAATAAATCGTCGATACGAGGCAACGGATAACGATTTTTGACCTTCAGCTTGTTGAGCTCCCTGTAGTCGATCCACATACGAAACGATCTGTCTTTCTTCTTGACGAACAAGACTGGAGCTCCCCAGGGTGAGAAACTTGGTCTTATAAAGCCCTTGCTGAGCAGTTCGTTAAGTTGACCGGACAGTTCTTGCATCTTTGCAGGTGCTAGACGATAGGGCGATTTGGCTACTGGGGTAGCCCCTGGAACTAAATCGATTCGAAACTTGACTTCACATTGCGGAGGTAATCCTGGGAGTTCTTCTGGAAAGATGCCAAGAAAGTCGCGTACTACTGGAATGTTCTGAATGTCCTTCGTTTCTTGGCTCACATCGACCACATGAGCAAGGAATTACATTCCTTTCGCAAGAATTTCTGAGCTTGAATGCTCGAGATGATACGATGGTTTGTGCCGGGTTTGTCGCCATAAACTACTAAGGTTTCGCCAGACATCAGATTAAGGCGTACAACCTTTTCGTAACACATGATATCGGCACGATGAAGACTCAACCAATCAATGCCGATAATGATGTCTGAACTTTTAATTGAGACCGACATGAGATCGATAGAAAATGAATGGTTACCTAAAGTTAGGGTACACCCTATGAATATACTGTTAGTGCTCTCTGTCTTCCCATTAGCCATTTCTACAGTGAACGGTTCATTAAGTGCTCGTGATTTTTGCTTAAGTAAATGAGCAAATTTTTGGTTCACGAAACTCCTCTTCGCTCCACTATCAAATAGAATGCATGCATAAGAGTTATCGAGGAGGAACGTACCAGTGACCACTGTGGGGTCGGCAACCGCTTCCTCATGGCATATGGCCAGAACTCTTGGCGCTCCACCGACAAACCCTGCCTTCGGATAATTTCTCTTGAAGTGGCCTACCTCGCCACATCCGTAGCAAGTTTGGCCCACTCCAGCACCGGGGGCTTGGTTGATTGGCTTCGCCGGAGCTTTACAGAAACGGGCTGTATTCCCCTTCCCGTTGTAGTTCAGACACTGCATCTCCCGGCATGCGCCGACGTGATGGAAGTTGCACTTAGGCAAACTTCCAGCGTACTGCTTTACCGGAGCAGCAGCGGCAGGTGCTATCGCAGCATGTATTGCCACGACCTGCTGCTTTTTGGCTGCATTAGCCTTCTTCTTGTCATACCAAAACTTCCGCTTGGAGTCAGCGGTTCTTGCAGGTTCTGAGATGGCCAGGGTAGTAGTTGCGGCCGGGGTACGAACCCCATGGTCTATGAGTCGCTGTGCCAATCACTTGGCACTATCAAATGTAGTGGGTGTGATGCCAATCTCTCGATCTTCTTTCCTTCTGAAGGAATCATGTTGGGACAGAGGGCCACCAGTTCATAGAACCTGGCGGTGTAGGCGACTACTTTGGAGCCCTTCATGGATAGGCTCCATAGCTCTTCCTCCAGCTTTTGAATCTCGCCCCTCGGGCAGTACTCCTCAATCATGAGGTCTTTCAAAGTTTCCTAGCCCATCGCGTTAGCCACTATAAGAGATAATGACTTAACATGTCCATTCCACCATGTTAGGGCTTTAGTTTCGAAGGTGCAAGCAGCGTACTTCACCTTGCTCTCCTTGGGACAAGAGCAGATTTCAAAAAGCGATTCGGTTTTCTCGAACCATTGCGAGAGGGAAATGACTCCGCCAGTCCCCTTGAAGGACAATGGCTTGCAGTTCGTGAAGTCCTTATAGGAGCACTCTCTCGAGCGCACAGGAGCTTCAACCTGAACAGTGTAACAACACAAATTTTCAAACAAATTTTTCATTTTTTAAAAATAAATACTTTCATTCAAAACAAGGCGTAAATAATTTATGTGTCATGTCAAATACAAATTTGTCTAAATCCCAAGATCATAAAAACATCCTTCAGTGTGTACAGATCACGCCGGCACCTTCCCACGGTCCTCGCTAGTACCTGAAACACATACATGACAACTGTAAGCATAAATGCTTAGTGAGTTCCCCAATATACAACTTACGCACATACGCCTTTCCAGGCCCTGACCTTCCGGTCCATGTGTCTCAGGGGACTTCCGTCCCTGCTGGGTAAACCTTCCGGCCCTACCCACGCCGACCTTCCGGTCCATCACACAACATATCGCCTTCCGGCCCATAACATATTGCCTTCCGGCCCATAATATAATCGCCTTCCGGCCCATGAAATACATATCACATATAACAAATAACTTACCACATATAGCATACATATCACATATCATATCCGACCTTCCGGTCACACAGTCAAACCCTTCCGGGTACAGTATAGTGAGAAGACTCACCTCGTGAATACTGAAAGCTAGCAAATCCTGAAATCACTCGTGCTCGATCCGCCGAGCTACAACCTCCCTATAACATCATATATCTCTTATTAACACTTTTATCTACTAAGTTTAACTGCCCTTAAGAAGTCACACATAGGTCAACTCTGGTCAACGGTCAACGGTCAACTTGACCGGACTCGGCGAGTCTAGACGTCCTCCAATTCTCTAAGATTCCCCTTCTACTCGTCGAGTATCCTCCTTGACCCGACGAGTTACTCCTGGAAGAATCGCGGGGCCACCCCGACTCAACTCGTCGAGTCTGAAGAACAACTCGACGAGTTCCAGTTAATCTTCAAGCTACTCGCCGAGTCTGTTCATCGGACTCGGCGAGTCCATGCCATGCAACCGCTCAAACTGCTTTCTAAGGTCAGAACTGCTCCGACCACTCATAGGTCTGGCCTTCCTAGACTGATCCATCACGTAAGGTCCTCATTTCAGTGCTCATGATACACCCCAAGACTTATAATTTACGTAATGACCTAAGGCATAAGGATTCCAATCCAAAACCTTCATCAATTCCCGAAATGCACAGGCATGGGACATTCTGGACCTCCAAAGGTCCCAATACAGGGTTACAATCGTTTGGGGGACTAGGGTAACATTTAATCTAGTCACAAAAAGGGTTCCATAAACCCTAATTCCATAAACACATCAACATAGCAGAGTATACTCGAATTCTTACCTGGATGATGTGCTCTCTGTGTCCCCAATCCTCAGAACGTGACTCCCTTGCTGTTCCTTTAGCCAAGCCCTTCTCTTCCTTGCACAACAACTCTTTCAAAATCACCAATGGCCTTTAACCTTGCTCCAGATGCACACAATCGATTTAGGGTTCCTCTCAGAAGGCTAAAATGAACAATGACGGCCAATAAGTCCCTTTTATACGTCCCAAACCTGAACGGTTAGGGTTTTCGCTAAACAGCGCAGACTCGCCGAGTCCATATCTGGACTCGTCGAGTCCAGTCGCGAACCCGCGACCAGGTCTGCGATCCTACTCGGCGAGTCTAGGCTCCAACTCACCGAGTCCCCTCTTAAAACACCCCAAAAACATAATTTTAACAATACCTGAGATTCCGGGCTGTTACAATTCTCCCCCACTAGGATTAGACTTCGCCCTCGAAGTCTCACTCTGAAAATAGTTCCGGATGCTGCTCCCGCATCTCACGTTCCGGCTCCCAAGTCATTTCCGATCCCTTCCGGTGTTGCCACTGAACCAACACCAGAGGTACCTCCTTGTTCCTCAGAACCTTGATCTTCCGCTCCCTGATGGCCACTGGTCTCTCAGCATAATTCAGGCTCGCATCCACCTGAATATCCTCTAATGGAACCACTGCCGACTCATCGGCTATGCACTTCCTCAATTGCGACACATGAAAAGTGTCGTGGATTTGCCCCAACTCCGCTGGCAACTCCAAACGATAGGCTACCCGGCCTATCCTTGCAATCACACGAAATGGCCCAATATACCGGGGCCCCAACTTGCCCTTCTTCCTGAATCGAATCACCCCTTTCCAAGGAGAGACCTTCAGGAGAACGAAGTCGCCGACTTGAAACTCAAGCTCGGATCGGCGCCTGTCTGCATAACTCTTCTGTCGACTCTGGGCGGTCAATAACCTCTGTTTAACTTGCTGAATCTGCTCTGTCGTCTGGAGCACGATCTCCATGCTGCCCATCACTCTCTGACCCACTTCTCCCCAGCAAATGGGGGTCCGACACCTCCTACCATACAACAGCTCAAAAGGTGGCATACCAATGCTCGAATGATGGCTGTTGTTGTAGGAAAACTCTGCCAAGGGTAAATACGCATCCCAGCTACCCCCGAAGTCTAACACACACGCTCGAAGCATGTCCTCCAGCGTTTGAATCGTTCGCTCACTCTGGCCGTCTGTCTGGGGATGGTATGCGGTACTAAAATGCAATCTAGTACCCAGCTCCTCATGGAATTTCTTCCAGAATCTGGAAGTGAAGCGCACATCACGGTCCGAAACAATCGAGATCGGCACCCCATGCCGAGATACCACTTCTCTCACATATATCTCCGCCAACTTCTCCGCTGAAGAACTCTCACTGATGGCAAGGAAGTGTGCACTCTTCGTCAACCTATCCACAATCACCCAAATGGCATCGACTCCTCTGGCAGTCCTCGGTAATTTGGTAATGAAATCCATAGTGATCTGTTCCCACTTCCACTCGGGAACCTCCAATGGCTGCAACTTGCCATGCGGTCTCTGGTGCTCGGCCTTAACCCTACGGCAGGTCAAACACCTTTCAACGAACCATGCGACGTCCCTCTTCATACAGGGCCACCAATACTCTTTCCTCAAATCCAAATACATCTTCGTAGCCCCGGGATGGATCGAGAATTTCGATCGATGAGCCTCTTCCATCAAAGTAATACGCGTACCGCCCACGAACGGTACCCAAATCCGATCCTGAAACGTCAGAAGCCCTCGTCCATCCTTAACGAGCTCTGAAATTAACCCAACGACCCGCTCTTTCTTCTGCATCTCTGGTCGCACAGCCTCTGCCTGTGCCCCACGAATAGCATCCAATACTGGAGTCATCACAGTCAATCTCAAACATACGTCTCGTAATGGAGTGCTTTCCGCCCTGCGGCTCAATGCATCGGCTACCACATTAGCCTTGCCTGGGTGGTACAGGATCTCACAATCATAATCCTTGACCACATCCAACCACCTCCTCTGACGCATATTTAGGTTGGGCTGATCCATCAAGTACTTCAAGCTCTTATGGTTCGTGTATATCGTACATCGAACCCCATACAGGTAGTGACGCCAAATCTTGAGAGCGAACACTACTGCCCCCAACTCTAAATCATGCGTGGGATATCTCGCCTCGTGAGGCTTCAGCTGCCTCGACGCATAAGCTATCACATGACCCCTCTGCATCAACACTGCACCCAGCCCCGAGATCGATGCATCGCAATAGACTACAAAATCTTCCATCCCTTCCGGGAGAGCTAATACCGGGGCTTCGCACAACCTTTGGCGAAGTGTCTCAAAGGAAGTCTGCTGCTCGGGTCCCCATGAGAATGCAACACCCTTCCGGGTCAATCTGGTGAGCGGCACTGCGATCTTGGAGAAATCCTTAATGAATCTCCGATAATACCCTGCCAACCCAAGGAAGCTCCTGATCTCAGAGGGTGACTTCGGCACTTCCCAACTCATCACCGCCTCAACCTTGGCCGGATCGACCAATATCCCCTCCTGATTAACAACATGTCCCAGAAATTGGACCTCCCGCAACCAGAAGTCACATTTGGAGAACTTTGCATAAAGCTTCTTCGACCTTAATACCTCAAGGACCTCCCTCAAATGCTCCTCATGCTGCTCTCTAGATCTCGAATACACTAGAATGTCGTCGATAAATACAATCACTGACCGATCCAACATCGACCTGCAAACCCTGTTCATGAGATCCATGAACACAGCCGGGGCATTGGTGAGCCCGAAAGGCATCACCACAAACTCATAATGCCCATATCGCGTCCTAAACGCTGTCTTCTGGACGTCCTCATCCCGCACTCTCACCTGATGGTACCCTGACCTCAGATCGATCTTGGAAAACCAAGATGCTCCCTGCAACTGATCGAATAAATCATCGATCCTCGGTAACGAGTAACGGTTCTTGACCGTCAACTTGTTCAACTCCCGTTAATCAATGCACATCCGGTGTGAACCATCCTTCTTCTTGACGAACAGAATAGGTGCTCCCCACGACGAGCTGCTCGGCCGAATGAATCCCTTCCCCAGCAACTCCTGGAGCTGCGAGGACAACTCTTTCATCTCTGGAGGTGCAAGACGATAAGGCACCTTAGCAATAGGCACGGCCCCCGGAACCAGATCGATACCAAACTCTACTTGCCTCACAGGAGGTACTCCCGGTAGCTCCTCGAGGAAAACATCTGGAAACTCCCGCACCACTGGGACCTCCTCCACTGACCTCGGTCTCTCGGAAACCTCCCGCGTATCCATCACATACGCCACAAAACCCTTACAGCCCTGTTGTAGACACTGCCTCGTCCTAGCGGCCGAACAAAAAGCTGATCCCGAACAGGTACCCTCGCCGTACACCGAAAGAACTACCCCACTATGGTCTCGTATAGTCACCAGCTGACGCTCACAGTCGATGACGGCGCCAAATCGGCTCAACCAGTCCATGCCCACGATGACACAGACATCACCCATCGCAATAGGAATCAGGTCAATTGGGAACTCAACCCCGAAAATCTCTAGCACGCATCCCCGGAGAACCTCCGTGGCACAAATCACTCTCTCGTCAGCTATAGAAACTCTCATAGGTCGGCTCAACGACTCACGACTAACACTGATATGATGACTAAAAGCCAAAGATACAAAGGACCTACTCGCACCCGAGTCAAATAACACTAAGGCAGGCACAGAGTTCACAAGGAAAGTACCTACGCATATAATAACATAAGCATAACATCTCGACTTTAAAATAAATACATGAATTACAGCATACCTGCCACAACATCGGGCGCAGCGCGGACCTCCTCCGCAGTCAGCTGAAAGGCTCTTCCCCGAGCCCTCGGGGCCTCGGCCTTCACTGGTCGAGTCGCAGTAGCTCTGGCAGCAGGTGCAGATCCCTGAAGAAGCTGAGGGCACTCGCCCTTCCGATGGCCTGTCAGGTTGCAATGAAAGCAAACCGTAAACCCCTTGGGGCACTCCCTAGCAATGTGCCCCTCCTTGCCACACTTGTAGCAAGCACCAGATCGACATGCCCCATCATGACCCTTGCCGCACTTTCCGCAAGTGCGGCCCTTCGAACCTCCTATCCTCGAATCGGCGGACTTTATCCGCTTGGCTGCCGGCTGGGACTGAGCCGGTCGCCGGTCCACCCGCTGAGACTCGGCCTCCTCCCTGGCCTGGGTCTCCAACTCGATCTCGCGCTTCCTGGCATTCGCCTGAAGCTCAGCAAAAGTATGGTAGGTGGAGTTTGACACAAACTCCCGGATATCTCTCCTCAACACACCCAAGTACCGGCTCATCCGAGCCTGATCAGTGGACACCAGCTCGGGGCAGAACATCGCCCTCTCATGAAACTTCTGCGTGATCACCGCAACAGAATCAGTACCCTGCTTGAGGGTTAAGAACTCCTGAACCAATCGTTCCCTTTCCACCTGGGGAACGTACTCGTCCCTGAACATAGCAGTAAACCCCTCCCATGTCACTGCTGTAATCTCTGCCAAAGTGAAGTTCGCCGTCATGAACTTCCACCAATCCTTCGCTCCCAGACGGAGCTGGTTCAAAGCGAACTGTACCCTCAGGTGCTCCGGGCATGAACAAGTGTAGAAGCACCCCTCTATATCCGCGATCCACCTCATCGCAGCAATCGGATCCTGCGTCCCATCGAACTCAGGTGGCTTCGTGTTGCTGAACTCCCGGAACAGCAACGAGTCACCCCCTTGTGGCCTGGCGGCGGCCACAGCTGTGGTAGCTGCAGCGGCTGCAGCTTCAGTCAATGCGGCGTACCACTCCTCAAACGTCTCCATCAGGGTGGTCTTAATAGACCCAAACATCTCCGGGATATCAGCCCGGATCGCCGCAGCTACCTCCTCGTGAATCATCTGACGAATCTCCTCGTCACTCGCACCGCTCGAACTCGCTCCGTGGCGTGGTCTAACCATGATGTCTCTGAAATACAACATAGAACTATCAGAGACTCCATCGAGTATAATCGCACTCGATAACGCAACCCTACTCAGTCTCCGATATTCAGGGATTCTTACTTGGGTCTCCCACTGACCCGGTGTCTTCGGTAGTACGGGCCCAATACTACCGACCACACCGCATCAGCATTCATCCCAAGTCTTCCTCCCCAAACCCCGGATAGTGAGTACTCTACTTCTGATATGCACTATCTACCTGCACGCTATCAAGCATCTCACATCGGCAAACTTCCCTAGACTAAGGCATCACAAATCAGGCCACTCTAGTCCTATCATGAATACCTAGTCTTCTAGCATGCATAACAGTTCATATCATAACTCATCTCATAACATAACATTGTAAGGTATTTTGGGGATCTTTACCGTTCGGGCGCTGACTGATCGTACACACTGCTTCATTCTTGTTTACCACAAAATCATTCATAAAAGTTTATGCCTTTATTTGTGAAAGTTTTTTTTTCCTCAAATCCTCGGTTTGAGTTCAGTTACGCCCGAAGGTGCACCCGAATCCCTCAAACCAAGGCTCTGATACCAATTGTAACAACGCAAATTTTCAAACAAATTTTTCATTTTTTAAAAATAAATACTTTCATTCAAAACAAGGCGTAAATAATTTATGTGTCATGTCAAATACAAATTTGTCTAAATCCCAAGATCATAAAAACATCCTTCAGTGTGTACAGATCACGCCGGCGCCTTCCCACGGTCCTCGCTAGTACCTGAAACACATACATGACAACTGTAAGCATAAATGCTTAGTGAGTTCCCCAATATACAACTTACGCACATACGCCTTTCCAGGCCCTGACCTTCCGGTCCATGTGTCTCAGGGGACTTCCGTCCCTGCTGGGTAAACCTTCCGGCCCTACCCACGCCGACCTTCCGGTCCATCACACAACATATCGCCTTCCGGCCCATAACATATTGCCTTCCGGCCCATAATATAATCGCCTTCCGGCCCATGACATACATATCACATATAACAAATAACTTACCACATATAGCATACATATCACATATCATATCCGACCTTCCGGTCACACAGTCAAACCCTTCCGGGTACAGTATAGTGAGAAGACTCACCTCGTGAATACTGAAAGCTAGCAAATCCTGAAATCACTCGTGCTCGATCCGCCGAGCTACAACCTCCCTATAACATCATATATCTCTTATTAACACTTTTATCTTCTAAGTTTAACTGCCCTTAAGAAGTCACACATAGGTCAACTCTGGTCAACGGTCAACGGTCAACTTGACCGGACTCGGCGAGTGCCAAGGCGACTCGGCGAGTCTAGACGTCCTCCAATTCTCTAAGATTCCCCTTCTACTCGTCGAGTATCCTCCTTGACCCGACGAGTTACTCCTGGAAGAATCGCGGGGCCACCCCGACTCAACTCGCCGAGTCTGAAGAACAACTCGACGAGTTCCAGTTAATCTTCAAGCTACTCGCCGAGTCTGTTCATCGGACTCGGCGAGTCCATGCCATGCAACCGCTCAAACTGCTTTCTAAGGTCAGAACTGCTCCGACCACTCATAGGTCTGGCCTTCCTAGACTGATCCATCACGTAAGGTCCTCATTTCAGTGCTCATGATACACCCCAAGACTTATAATTTACATAATGACCTAAGGCATAAGGATTCCAATCCAAAACCTTCATCAATTCCCGAAATGCACAGGCATGGGACATTCTGGACCTCCAAAGGTCCCAATACAGGGTTACAATCGTTTGGGGGACTAGGGTAACATTCAATCTAGTCACAAAAAGGGTTCCATAAACCCTAATTCCATAAACACATCAACATAGCAGAGTATACTCGAATTCTTACCTGGATGATGTGCTCTCTGTGTCCCCAATCCTCAGAACGTGACTCCCTTGCTGTTCCTTTAGCCAAGCCCTTCTCTTCCTTGCACAACAACTCTTTCAAAATCACCATCCCTTTTATACGTCCCAAACCTAAACGGTTAGGGTTTTCGCTAAACAGTGCAGACTCGCCGAGTCCATATCTGGACTCGTCGAGTCCAGTCGCGAACCCGCGACCAGGTCTGCGATCCTACTCGGCGAGTCTAGGCTCCAACTCGCCGAGTCCCCTCTTAAAACACCCCCAAAACATAATTTTAACAATACCTGAGATTCCGGGCTGTTACAAACAGACTGAACAGGGGTTCCTCCTTCAGTGGAACCAGATGAATGATACTGAGCCATGGCTGTAGCCACAACTGCAGCTACATCAGCATTTAAGGCTGTCGTGTTGAATTGAGGAGTAGGTGGTTGAGGAGGTGGTGTTTTGTTATTGAGGTTTCTCCTTGGATTTTTGCGAGGCGGCATCTTTGATCTATAGTTTATGAAGATGAAAATATTGATAAGATTTCAATGGAAGAATTGATGAGAATGACTCATGGACTAATTCTCCATAGCCCAACGATATGATTGAATGAAAATCTAGAACTAATAGATGATCACATTTGGATAATAATTCCCATAAGATTAGGTACCTGTCAATATTACTGGAATTACAGATGCAACAAGTTCGGGAAAAACGGCCAACAAAAGTAGGCCTTACATCAACCAAAATGGGAAAGTTTTGACAGAATTACAACCTAACCAAGACCTAACAAGCCTATGATTTACAAAGATAGGGAATTAGACCAGAGTTTTACATAACTAGGTTATAACCAAAGAAAGAAGTTGAGGAAAATCTATCGGCGATGAGAACCACCAAAGTGAGTTCTTGATCCCAACAGAAGACGTTCTATGTCCCTCATGCGCCTATTAGCTCTTGCTTGCTGAGCTTGAAATTCTCTGACTTCAGCTCGGGTTTCAGCGAGTTCCCTCCGAAGAGCTGCATTGTGAACTAGAGCCCTTTCATGGGCAGACTCTAGTTGGCGAATGCGGACAGTGTTAATACCAGTGTTGGCGTCAATCTCCAAGACTCGATTGATAGATGATTGACCCAGTATCGTGTTCCGAGAAATCCTACGAACCATGATGGGTAGGACTCTGTCAGCAGAACCTCCCTCAGTGAGGTTGTAGAAACTTCTGTCTCCATTGTAGGGAATGGGTTGACCTTGTTCATGGCTCCACGTATTCAAGTTTGTGGCCCATTGGGGTATGGGTCCTTGAAATGCTGGACGAGGGTCTGGGTTTTGATTAGCTGGGGGCAGGTTGTTGACCTTTGGTTCTGAGTCAGAACCATCAGAAAAGCCTTCAGCTTCATGATCATCAAAAGGAATTGGGTGATCATCTTCTGGTTCATCCTCTAGCCATCCTGCATTGTCGTGGTTGGGATAGTACGGGTCTCCGGGAATGTGGAATCCAACCATTAAATCTACGCGAGAAGGGAGGTATAAGAATCTAGCACATAATTAACTTATAATAATGCAAAATACTCCTATAGTATTTTAAGTTTAGGTTCTATTGTTCTCATTGTGGTATTGTGGGTAAGTTTTTAGACTTGTTGCAACCTCACAACCACACTTAGGCACATGCTAGTCAACCATCGGATAATATAGTTGATCAGGCTATATCTTCCCAGTTTTGACCATATGTCTCTAAGTCTAATTGTGTTGCCCAACAATCATAATACTTTTGTACTGTCTTAGTGACACTGATTTTAGTATGAATGCAGACACGTATACTTAATTAAATATTTTAATATTTAAAGTATAAACTCTTAGTCAGAGTATTTTAATCCCAATATATTTATAGTTAGTATATCTTTTATGGGTTGATATACTCAATTCTCTATAAACAATGCTCTGATACCAATCTGTCACACCCCAAAACCATGAACGGCGGAAACGTTCTGGGGCGGAGGACGTCATGTACAGTATCACAACAATGAATAATAGTAAACAAGCAACAACATCATCCATTGCATTAATAATATAATTTCATACATGTGTGTTCTGTCAAGTTATATAGACACCAAAATATACATATCAAAATAAAAGATGAGTCTTGAACGAACTCCATCTTCTCAAAACCTGGCACCTGTACCTGTCTACTGGTGACCTGAGAATACAAGTTATTTTGAAAGCGAGTATCAACTTTAAAGTTGGTGAGATCATAAGTATATTAATGTCTGTGTTTGTATGAAAGCATTTGTAAGATGTTTTGTACAATGTTTTGTAAAATGTTTGACCTCTCCTAGAAAACCCTATGTTTCCTACTAATGGTAGCCTTCTACCAAGGCATCTAGTGTCTGTGTGTATGTCTCTTGTAAGAGTGTGTATTTTCCAAATCCGACTATCATTAACCAAAAATATAGTTTTCACATTACCGCACATCGTGTGAATATTCACGAAGTGAATGTAATAGGAAAATATCATAGTACTGTAGTATTTGTAATAAGTGACTACTGCTGTACTAACTACCTTAAAACAAAAGGCGTTTAAAGTAATATGTGTTCGACCTATATCCTGCTACTGACTCTAGTAAAACGACGATGTAAGACGCCGTAAGGAATGACATTTGGCACTCGTAGACTTGCAAGTCCCACTGTAGCGAGCAGAAAGGTGTAGGATAGTCAATCCAGTATAGATCTATACGCAAACTCATACGCTCCCCAATTAAGGAGATTCTGGATACAAAAACGGTCATGACAGGAAGTGCCATGACCCATCTAATGGTTCACATAACTGCATGAATGTACATGTAATGAATGTGCTAACTGCAAAGTGTACTCTTTCTCTGTCTAGCCTATATGTACTGAAATGTTTTGCGTGTGCTAGCTGTAATGTATGTTCTCTCTCTATCTAGCATGTATAGTAATGTACTGTATGTACTACTCGTACTGACTCATGAATGAACTGACTCATTGTATTTTTCATTGTTCTAGTAATAGTATTAGTATCTCTCTGTGCTACCCCTATGGTAGCTTACTAGTAATGTAATTTGTATGTATGAACATGGAAGTATACCCTTGCTACCCAAGGGTATTGAATTGACTAGAAGAACCTTTATGTCTATATATGTATACATAATATATAACTAATATTTAGACGACCTTCGGACGGATAACCGATGCCCTACAGCCACATCCCAACGAGGAAAAGGAGATAAAGCGAGCTGGCCTTCCTAAGCCCTTTAAACATTGCTTATATAACTATACATACATAGGCATGCATTTGATAAATAAGTATACAATAGCTTAAGTAAACGTATTTGATAAGTATAAGAGTTTGTAAAACAGTTTGATAAACAGTTTGAACAGTAAGAAAACCACTGGTTTTGTAGTTATTAATAAAATGTGATTGTTGTAATAACTATAAGTATTTAACTTGTATTCCCCCCATAAAATCATTTAAAAACATTTAAACCATTGATTAAGGGGTATGAACTCACCTGTAGTGAGTGGTACGGATGAACTGAAGATGTAGGATTGTTAGGTGTCAAGTGAAATCTTGAACACACTCTATGATCCTAGTTAACATATAATATCACATATATGTATCCAATTAGACTTTAAACAACTAATAAATAAAGTCAAGACACCCTAGGACATGCTAAACACCTTATACAAGTGTTATAAGTTCCAAGGATTGCATCTAAGTGTTGTAGGGAAAGGCTAGTGTGTTTGGGGTTCAAGGAAACTCCATTAGGGAGTTTACGGTTTTGTGGTCATAACCAAAAGGGTTTATGGTCATAAGCTCACCCACTTGTTGACCATTTGATGTTTGAAGCCTTAAGAGTCCCTAGAAGCTTTTCTACTTGATGTATGTGACCATGGAAGGTACTAGGGCACCATTTCACTCCTAATTGGAGTTTACGGTCCCTAAACCATTTTCCTTTGGGTTTACTACCGTAAACCCATAAGGTTTATGGTATTTGGGGCTTTTCAAGTCCTTAGCTCATCAAGGTAATAGTCTAGGTTAGATTCTAGGCATAAGGAATAAATATGGGACATTTGTACACCCTTTGGGGTGTTTACGGTTTTGGGAGATCCCTAAACCGTAAACACATATAAATGAGTGTTTTCTTGTGCTTTTTATGTGACAAACACATCAAGGAAGGATCTAGACTTGTTACAAAGGCTTGTGATGGACTAAAGCACCCTAAGGCACCTTAACTTGGTGTTTACAGTTCAAGAACTTCTTGAACCGTGAACACCTAGTTCTTGGTGTTCTTGGGTGATTTCCTTGATGTAAAGATGTATAACAAGCTTTATAAGACTCTAGGATAAAATTACTTACTTTGTGGAAGCTTGAAAGGAGATAAAGTCCAAGAACACTAGTGTGTGTTCTTGGTGAAAAGGAAGAATCAACCTTTTTGGAATGATTTCATGGTTAGAAGTGTGTTAAAACACTAGATCTAAGCATATAATCACTTAAGGAAGCTATAAACACTTACTAGATTGAAGATCTTGAAAATCTTTTTGGATGATACTTGAGAGAGAATGGGTTTTGGATCTTGAGAAGTTTTGGAAAAAGTGAAAATAATGACAAGATCATATATATATATATATATATATATATATATATATATATATATATATATATATATATATATATATATATATATATATATATATATATATACTCTCAGATTTAGGGTTTTTGTCAGAAAATATTTTATTCAAGCAGTAAACTCTAATTTCTTAGAGTTTTGGAATAACTGCATTGCACAATAACCCTAGTGCATCCTCTCTCCTGTTATCACTAAAATGTGAAATCCTAAAATACTCAAACTTACTCTAAATAGTCTGAAAATTGACAGCAACTGTTCTGACTTCTATTGACTTGATATGTTTGTACAGAATAGAAATTCCGGGTTGTCACATCTATGTATTCCGTAAATTTTACAGTGGAGTTAATCTTTATGTGAGTCGTTATAACCATACTTGATAATGACTGATCCGCCTGTCATGACATTTTTCAGTAGCCGACTTTTTTAAGGTAAGGTTTGTCACCCTAGACTGACCTAGTCTAACTGTAGCGAACAACTCAGGTGTGGGGTGTCAACTCCGTATAGATCTATACATAAACTCTCGCTCTCCCTCCAGGAGACTCTGGTTATAACTACAAGCTACGGTTGTACACTAGATAGGTGCGAAAAAACGAAATGTCTCACAAGAGCCTTAATTGAATTTACGCGAATATTGAATTGCACATATATATTGTTTCCGTGTATGTTTTTAGTTTTTCAAGGCCCAATGAGTATGTATGTGATTGTGTGAAGCCCAACAAGCATGTAGATGGACCACAAAGGCCCAATAAACATGTAATGTATATTCCAGGCCCAATAAACATGTAAGATCAAGACTAAGGCCCAATAAACATGTATGATATATTCCAAGCCCAATAAACATGTAAAAGGGCAACTAAGGCCCACTAAACATGTAAATTATATTCCAGACCCATTAAAAGTGAAAATGATGTAATTAATCCGTTTGTTATTGTATTGTTTGTTCTAGTTCAGTTATTTACCAAAATAACAATAAAAGCCCACTTTTGTAATAATGACATTTTTGGTCCCTTAAGACCAAAAATTTACGTTTAAGGGCTTGTTTCAAACAAAATAGACTTTCTAGCCCCCTTTTTGTTATAAATAACACTTTTGGCCCAAATTTTATGAAAATTGACATTTTCGGCCCAATTGTGTATAAATTTATCTTTTCGATCCAAGTTTAATAAAATTTACATTTTCAGCCCATTTAACTGAAAATTTACATTTTTGGTTCAAATTTGTTTAAAATGAAATTTTAATTCATAAAAGCTGAAATTCACAAGTTTATCCCATGAAATCGTGAAGGCCCAATTTGAGGCCCATTTTGTGGAAATCTACACTTTTGGCCCTTTTAAAACCATGAATATCATAAAAACCCATTTTTATTTAAAAGTTACTCTTTTAGTCCTCTTTAAATCGTGAGTTAACAAAAGATCCTTACTTTTTGTTTACTTTGTCAATTTTATCCCTTTACAAGATTTTATTTAGTTTCAAACATCATTAACAAGTTTTTAATCCTTTCATCTTCATAATAAGTTGCATAAAGTGTTTTAGTTTTCCAATATCACCATATTTTAGTAGATATTTCGAAATCTATGAAGTTCCAACACATAAGCACAACATATAACATGGAAAACACATATAATCATGCTTAAACACATAGATCTACACAAAGCAACTTGTATCCTCCCCTAAAACATAGTAAAAACCAAAAATAAGGGGTTTGAACTCACTTTGGGGTGATGGATCGGTTTTTGAAGAAGTGAAGAAGGTGTTTTCACCCTAGCAAGCTTCTTAAGTGGAGATCTTCGAACTTATAGAGTTCTAAAGAGCATAAACACGAGATTGGTGAGGTTTTGAGGGAAGAACTCAACACAATGTGGATTTATTCAAATTAGGAGTGAAGTACCTTACCTAGTATGTGAGTTTGGAGAACCTTTTTGGGAACCACACAAACCACGATTTGTGATGAGAAAATAGAAGGATTGTTTTGTGTTTTTGAATGAGGTGTAAGGGGATTGTCAGTGAGTGTGAAGTGGGAAAAGTGGAGTGTTGTGGGTGCTCTCGGCCAAGGTTTAAGAAGAGTAGAGAAGGAGTAGTTGGGTGGGTAATACATGGTGGTTTAGAGTGTAGGTGCTTAGATACATGTGCCATATATTACATAGATTACCACTAAGATGAGGTGTCAAGGTTTTAATTCAAATAAATTTTCTTCTTTTTTTATTTTTTTATTTTTAAAACCAAGAATGGAGGGTAGAAAGAAAAACATGATTTTGGGCTTGATATTGCATTGGCCCAATAGAGATTTTTTGATCCATATGGGCCCACATATGATTTTACGGCCCAAAATGTAAAAGGAAATGAGTTTTCGGCTCATTACAATTAACTATGTAGTTTTTGGCCCAATAAGGTCCATGAAAACAAATTGAGACATTTTAGGCCCAATAAGGCCCATGAAAAGTCTTATGGACCAAAATGCTATAGTTTAATGAATGTGGGTCCAATTAGGGCCCAAATGAGATTTCTTAACCCAAGGTAATCCAATTGAGAGTTTATTGGCCCATTATAAAATAACAAATGATTCCTGACCCAATAATAGGTTTGAATCGAGAAGTTAGGGTTTCAACTCAAAGTTGAGTGGATGTAGTATATTGAATTAGATTTAGGGCTTCATGAGTGAGTTTTGATTCGAAAAGTTGTTTTTGAATTGAATAACATGTATAACATCAAACTTTGAATTACAAGGTACATCAAGAGTTGATCATACATAGATAGAATTTCTTAGCCAAAATTGCTAGTTGTGACAAATTCTTTAAGCATATTAAATATAAAAAAAATATCTTGAATGAAACCATATTCCACAAGAATAAAATCGAGAATATATTTCCTAGTTTATGGTTAACTTTGTCATTCTGACGGAATAAATTCGGTTATTATTAAAAATTATATTAAAATTA
This sequence comes from Lactuca sativa, assembly GCF_002870075.4. Lineage (NCBI taxonomy): Eukaryota > Viridiplantae > Streptophyta > Magnoliopsida > Asterales > Asteraceae > Lactuca > Lactuca sativa. Next base: position 301,418,822 of record NC_056630.2, on the reverse strand, counting down.
AATTTGAATTAATTAAAAAAATTCAGATTTTTAAAAATAAGTGAATTAATTATCCCTTAAAATCCAAAATTTTCATTTTTAATTTAAGTTAATTGACCGAAATACCCTTATGCTAAAATTTGAGTGATTATATGGTGCATATTAATCTATTGTAATATCATAGACTCTCAGATCATAAATTATGATTCTATTCCATCCGATGGTCCAAATTTGTATTTACGGACACACAATAGTTAGGGAAAACAAAATAATTTAAGCCTATATAAACATAAATATCTTAATAGTAATAAATGAACGTAATTTAATTTATCAAACGATGATAAATATCCATGTCAACTCATGCCGTTATTTAAAGCATATTATTTTTTAAAATTAGATACATTGAAAAGGAAATTGAAGAACTATTTACAAGAAAAACATTATAGGTTATTATTCAGGTTGGTTTAATTGTTTATAAGATAAGAAACAATACATGTCCTTAAATTGTGTGCTTACTTTGGATAAGAAACACTATAAGTTAGATAAAGATACAACAATATTCAAATGTTACATTTATAGTCCTCTTATTTAAAAGTTATTTTTGATTTTCGTCCTTCTTATTTTTAAAACATTATTTTTATATTTTTATACTTTTGTTTTGTTTACTTTTGTAATATTTTTAATTTCATCATTTTCGGTACATATATAATTGTAAAACCATATAATGTATTTAAATATAACACAATACGATGTGTATTGGTAAAATGAATTTAAACAATGTAAAATATTCAAAGTTGTCATGTCTAATAGGGATTTATAAGAATTTTGGGTGCCAATAAAATCCCCCTTTTCGTCTCCTTCCTCATCATCAATGTTTGTGACGAATTGATGAACTTCATTTGAAATTTCATTCATAAATGGATATGTATTGTGCCTCCCAAGATCCTGGTTTATATCAAACTTATTAAAACCCATATAACATAACATATACAGCTAAACAAACAAAAATCATGTTTAGATTCCTTTATTTATTAAATAAACGAAAATAAACGATTTTTTTGCCAAAAGGTTTTGTTGTTTAGAACACTTGGATATACGTTATCTTTGCATTTTAGTGAATAACTATAAATTTGAATATGAAAATGTTAAATGATATATTAATTACAACTTTATTAGAGGGGTTGAGTTTAGAACCAATTATAAAGGTTCTAAATATATAAGATGTGACTTAACGGCTATGTTAATTCTCAAGTTTTTCCGAGCCTTGACGAGTCACATCATTTGTAAGATATGACTTAAGGCGACAATTTTATATATAATTAATATTTTTATATGTATTTTCAAATATTGTTTATTTTTTTGCACATATATGAGTTAAGACGACGTTTTGGTAAAACTTGGCGGTAGGTACAAGTCTTGGAGCCATGACGCGTCATGACAAGCTTTTTAAAACCTTTGTTATTATTGATTGATATATGAAATAGTTGGAGAGAATGACATGACACAATTAAAAGATGAATTTGGATTGTCTTTCTCCTAAGTTATAGATTATTACTTAACTAGGTATGAGATCCATGTAAATACCTGAGTTTATTTTAAAGAATAATTAAATATGAAATTCTAAATATTTGAGAGGTTTGAATTTATAAGAAAAGTGAAAAAAAATATTAAATTATTAAAATTAAAATGTTTTTTCTCTTTTAAATTTAAACAAATAATTTAAATAATAAAAAAAAACTAATGAGACTTTAATTAGTAATTTTAAAATTAGGGAGAAAGTCCATTAATAAAATTGATATGCATTTATTATTACATTTATAAATATTATATGAAATTTAATAAAATTGAAAAATCATAAAATGACATATAGAATAAAAATTAATTTAAAATAACCATAAAATAAAATGTAGCAAAATGAATAAGAATGACAAGTATATATATATATATATATATATATATATATATATATATATATATATATATATATATATATATATATATATATATATATATATATATATATATATATATATATATATATATACCAATTATTATGAGAACTAATTTCTAAGAATCATGTTACCCAACATGTCTGAATGTCTAACATGAAAAGCTAAAAAAGTAACCATGGACTCTGTTTCCAATACCACAATCCATAACCTTCTATATGAAATAAACTTTTAATGTAGTAAATCCAACATACAATCATCCTTCACTAATAATGTCCATGTGTTTTTACTTTGTAACTATGTTAAAAGCAAGAAAGAAAGCACACGTATATATGTATTCTGTACGTATTCACCTTCTACTTGAGAATCAAAACCCATCACAACACCACCCTGCACCTCTTCCTTTCAGGCGTACCATGTACTTGCGCTTTCATCCCGTACATTTTTAACTGAAAATTCTCAAATGCTTCCGAAACCACTTCCACCTAAAAAAAATCCCACCATGGAGAAACATTTCAAATATTTATTTATTTTTTTTAAAAAAAAAGAATTTTATTTATGGAGAATTATGTGTACCAATTCGGGCTTTTTGGAGTACACTCTGACTAGGAAATCCTGATTATATTCTGGCAGCAAGTGACTTATTTGGTCTTTGGAAATAGTGAATTTATTTTTACTGTTGTAATCCTGTAGAAACAGAATCAGCTTCATTTTATTAATCCATAACAGAAATGTACTATATATGAAATGAGAAAAATTAGTCCACTATGTTTTATAGTCTTAAAAGAAGTGGAATTAATAGTTGAAAAAAAATGTGTACCTCAAAGAAGTTGATGCTGGATTGAAAAAAAAAAAACAAAAGGAGAGAAAATAAAGTTAGAAAATGGAAATAAGTGGTGATAAACACTAAATAAAGAATTTTTGCAATGCCTTTCAAGTGGATTGTTTGTTCCTCGTGTGAAATCAATTTTGACATTGCTCACTGCTATATCTTCTTCTCTTAGAGTAACTCCACCAGATTTCTGAATAACAAGTAAAAAACAAGGTAGTAATGTAATGAGTGATTACATTCCATAATCAAAACACTACTTTTAACTAAAATTTTGAGAGAAAAAAGGTTAAAGAACCTGTGAACATATGATATCTTGTGGTGTGACATATTTGAAATGGTGCAACTTATCCTTAGGAACAGTAAACTCATTGCAGAACTGCCAAAAAATAAATATCAAATCAATAAATCATTTTCAGAAAGGTGTATAAAATCAGAATTTTCCAAAAACTTTATGACAATTTTTTTTTTAATAAAATTTAACTGTTCACTGAATATAAACCTGGTATAAGTCCCTTCTCCGAATTCTTCGGATCAAATCTCTAGATTCCTTAAGCTCATCAGCATCATCAGTTTCAATGGTCTTCAATATTGAATCATCTAACTGTAGATACCATAAAAAATATATGTGAGAAAACCATTAAAATTTTATATTTTTTTAAATAAGCACTACCTTCCAGTACTGAGATGGGTCATCAATGAATGAAGAAACACAAAGATAACTATCAGCCTTTACAAGAGCATCTACAAACATCATTTCTACTGCCTACAAAAATGAATAAATATATATATAATATTAAAAAAAAAAAAAAAAAAATCTTACTTTTTTCTTTAAAAAAAATCTATGGATTTTTATATTGAAAATTACCTTAACTTTTGCATGTGTGTAGACTGTGCGATGCAGATCAGCACGAGTGTTGAATAGCTTGTGGACAGTTAGATCTGATTAATAATTATTTGAATCAATAAAAAACGGAATAAAAAAGAAAACATTTTTAATAAATAAAAGGTTCAGTGAAGTGAAATACTGACACTCCTTTGCTCGATAACATATTTCATTGTCTATGACTTGCATAGTATCCAACAGCCTGAAATATTACAAACCATGATTTTTTTAATATAAATGAGGGTATTTTGGTCTTTTATAGAAAAAGGAAGAATGGAATTGAATTTCCATCCATCAAATAATTGAATTCCATCCATCTGTAACCAAAGACACCACCATGGAATGGAATCTTGAATTCCAATTCCACCTGATTCTTTCAAAATCCATAAACCAATGTTTTTTTACCTTTCAAACTGAAAGTTACACCCAAGACCACAAGCTCGAGAGTCACGAACAATGTAATCAAATCTGCAAAACAGAAAAAATAAAATACAAATTGATTTTCTGAATTATATTTAATCACCAAATTGTAAGCAAGAAATTGAATTTTGAGGTCATGAAAATAGAAAAAATAAACGTACTTATCAACATCTATACCATTTCGACCATTTGCAACAATGTCATATAAGAAAAGCTTCTCTTTTGAAGTCTGCATAAGTAAAAACAATAAATTCAGAAAGGAGGATCAGATACTTATATAGAGACAACATGAACATGAGCTATCAATTACTTACCTTTACAGGGGCATTTTCGGAAGCAACTATCATCTCCTGTAAAGTAATAAAACACGCAAACTATTAAGTTCAAAGATACTTTTGTTTTACTTTTTTCCCTTAGAACATAGTAATTAAAGAATGTTGACCTTGACTTTCTTAAGGCGTCCAGAATCTATATCAATGTTGTGCTCATCAACCATGTAGTCTATTAAGTTCAAAGACATTTCCTCATGGGACCTGAAAAACAACCAATCAAGGTGATAGTGAAATCAGTAGATGAATTTTTTAGAATGATTGTGAAGGGAATGGAATATGTTAAAGGAATTAGAATCCAAAGGAATCATAATGTTTTACATGTTTGTTTGGCAACAATGGAATGGAATTCAATAATAAAACATAAGTAGCTTTTATATCTTTTAGTCTTTAAATATATATATTTTTTGTCTAATGTAAACATCTATAACTATTTTTTTTTTTTGAGAAACTATATAATGAGGGCATTTGCGTCTTTTAATAAAAAAGGAAAACAAGATTGAATTCCTTGCACCCTCAAAAGTATCTAGAAAGAATGTAAGAATTACCATTTGCATCCAGGGATAACCTGAGGAAGAAACTCTCGCTCAAACAAATGGCTGAATGGACCATGACCCACATCATGCAATAATCCTACAAAAGAAAAAGATTAAAGAAAATTGATAACAGAAGAAAACAAAAAAAGAAAAGTGATATTAAGATTATATAATAAACTTATACCAGCCAGTTTTACAGTCTGTATATCTGAATGATCAATGTCCAGCTCTAAGCCCTACATTCAAAGAATGTTAATTGAAGTGTTAACAGAATGATTGAAAGCAGTTAGGCAATGAAGATATGATTCTATTTCTTACTTGGTGTGCCTTGAGTCTTTCAACAGCATTACCAGCAAGCCAATAAACACCAAGTGAATGCTCAAATCTAGAATGTACTGCTCCAGGATATACCATGTTTGTAAAACCTGTTGAAGATATTTAAAAAAAAAAAGTTGTGCATTATGAGCAAGGAATTGAAACCAAAAATAGTATATTTTTAAAAGCATCTTCAAAATGACAGTTTTTAAGTTGAGGGGTTTACCAAGTTGCTTTAAATCCCGAAGCCTGCAGATTGTTGAACAGTTAGAGGAGTATATTCATGTAAAGGAAAGTAAAAGTATCTACAGAATGGAAAAACTTGCCTTTGGAACTGTTCGGTGTCAATAAATTTCAATGAGAGCTGCAATTCAAAGGAACAATTTATAAACTTTGATTGAAATGTCATCTCAAAATCATGTTTAGGATGCACTTAACATGAATTAGTTTCATGCTCTTAAATATAAGTCAATGAAAGCAACCAACATGTCTAAGAGTGTCAATCAAGATTCATGAACAGCTACAGTACAGACATAATAGCAACTTACTATGAAAATCAACTACTAACATCAAATTAAGGGTTTCTTAACTTCTCAGTGGTTCACAAATTTATATTTCCTTCATTTGAGAGAAGCAATTTATCAAATCATTGGATTTGGTTTATGATTCTTCAACATACAATGAATCTTTAAGGTCAGATAGGCACAGACAATAATATAAATACTGCATTTGAGTGAATATAACTAAAAAATCACATACGAAAAGTGAAGTGGCTTAATAACAAAGTCAAAACCTTAAAATTAGATTAAAAAAGAGCTAACATGATTAAAAGAGTTACTTTTCACATATTTAATTTAATACATCACAAGGAAATGTATGATTCTGAGGATATCCAAAATAGAGCTACACTAAAGCTACAAATACCAACTAATATAACACATAGACCAGAATATCGTCAAAATTATAAAATAAATAGAATAAACACCAAGGTAATCATCATTAATATCAAACCTAACCAGAATTCAGCAGTTAAAAGCTGATGATATCCTAAATAGAGCTACACTAAGACTATAGCATTAACTAAGAAACACACAGATCGGAATATCTTTGAAAGAGCAAAATTAATAAGATAAACAATACTGTAATCGGCTATTAAATTTGAACATAACTTCAAATTCAGCAGTTAAAAGTTGATAATATTCTAAATAGAGCTACACTAACGCTACAAGATTAATCAATAAACACATAGATCGGAATATCTTCGAAATAACAAATCTAACAAAACAAACAACCCAGCTACATTTCGAAATTTACTATATATAAACTCAAAGCAACGGCCGAACAATTGTAAACTTTCAAATTGGAAATAAAAACGAAGAAATTCCGCAACTTAAGGCTTAAAGTCGATAAAATCATAAGAACAGCTACACTAAAATTCAAATAAACACAAATAACAACAGGGATGAACATATGTCCGAAATGATTAGAAAAACAGGAAAAAAAAAAAAAAGCGAAGATGTCATACAGGATCGAGATAAATGTTTCCGTGGACGTTATCGTGAACGTGCTTCCATAACCGTCGATCCTCCATCGACGGCGACGCGTAGTTGCTACCTCCGTTGCGAAAAGCTCCCATTCGCAGTCACAGTCGCCGATTTAGTTACTCAAAAGAATCGAAATCTTCGAATTTTAGGGAGAGAAAGGGTGAATCATAGGGTTTATTGGAGGGAATAAGAGAATGTTGCAGGAATTTTGGAGTTGTGGTAAAGTGGTGGAGCAATACCTGGCGCCAAGTAAAATAAAATAAAAATGGAAATTTGTAATTATGAACGATAACGGAAACAGCCCCAATTAATCCACAATTTACAAAATGCACCTTTTTGTTTTAAAAACTGACACTTATTAGCCCCAACAATTCAATGTTGTGTGTCTTGTGAACATAACAAATACATGTATGGTTTAATTAAAAGAGTATATGAGATGATTCATTAACGAAAAAGTAAATGCTACTGGCAAAACTTATCAAAGGGATAAATTGTACAATAATGGTGAAATAATAATTTTAACTATACATTTTAGCAAAATATTTCATTTAACATATAAGAATTATAATGTTTGATTTGACACATTGTAAGATATCTCACTATTGGTAAAATATTTGTACTACAAACTCATTTTGTGTAAATAACTAAATTTAAGAATAGTTTTTGCTAGAAAACAGAAACTTGGAATTTATTTTACAAACCAAAATATAATTCAAAACTTGGTTTTGGTAAAAAAAAAATTAATATATGTATTAAAGACTTGTATTTTTTTTTCTTGTGTTGTAAATTCCACGAGTAGATCTATTTTTTGATTTTTAGGTTGTATTTATTGGTGAATTAGATGATTGGGTATAAGTCTAGATAACAAAATGTTTATTAGAGAATATTATCTGAGTTTACATATCATAATTAAATTTCAAACTACAAAATTTATTTTTATCTTTTTTAGATACCATAATTGTCCCTAGACTCCATACTTTTTTTTCATAATATATAGCTCTTCTGGTACCTTTATCAAAAGAGATTTGATAATAAATGATTTAACTCAAAGAGAGGGGGAAGGGGGAGTTTGGAAAACTAAAGGGGGAGTTATGTCAATTAAATATATTGAGGGTGAATTCAGTTAATATCGAGAACAATAGGGTCATGTCAGTTACTGTACGCAATCACTTTAGAAGGGAAAGAAGCAACAAGGAAATGGAGTGAAGAAAAGGATATTCCCTTTAACACGTTTGTGGCTTGTATTCAAAGGGATTTTAACTATTGATAAAGTGGCTTGTATTCAAAGGGATTTTAACTATTGATAAAGTAAAAAGTTTATAAAAAACATATGTTTAATGATATACATGTTTCACGTGTGTGAAATGTATCTAGATAACTACGAACAAAATAAAATTCAGGACAAAAAACAGAACTTTTGGTAGAAGCAATGTTATTTATTACTGTAGGTGTGACCCTAAACTTAACCTTTAGTTTGTGGTTAACATTCAATTTAAAGCAATTTGCAAAACATAAATATTTTTCATATGTAACTGATTCTCTGATAGTTAATAATTTTTATTACTCATCCTACAACTTTGATTTTCTGTTTAACTTATCAAGATAAAAAAAAATGGTAAACAAAAAAAAATAGTTATTACTGTGAAAATTTCACACGTATTGTGTGGAACGACTAAATCTACAACAAAAAAAATGGTAAACTACACACCATCTGACAAACAAATAGTTAGTAATTAGTGTGAAAAATACGTATTTACGTTGGTTTACAAATCTTTTATAATTGATTCACAATAATTAACGATCTATTAACGAGATTGAATAGTTAATTGTGCAATGCATAGAGTTTGAAGAAGTAGGCTTCATTTTTCATGGGCCGTTCTATGTTAATCCTGGGCCAAACAAAGTAGCAGTTTGAAGAAGAGCCCACTATGAAATCTAAAGTGTATACTTAGTTATTATCCTAATAGGATTTATATCTTAGGTAGTTGAAGCCCAATTACATTTTTTTTAAATAAATTTCAGCCAGTCCAATGGTCTTGTCATAACTTAATTATCAGATTTGGTGTATCATTTTATTACTAAAATTTATTTCAATAATTTTCAGAAATATAAATTGTTGGTATTTTAAAGGAATTGCGATCTTATCAATTTAAATAATGTTAAATAATCTTCTATACAATGTTTTAAAAACCAGCTTGAACCGGCCGGTCGAACCAGTTGGACTAGGAACTAGGTATGAGCATCAGAACCGACCCGACCGAAATCGGCCTGAAGCGGAACCGGATCAGGAACCGAACTTGGTGGAAAATAGTAACCGAACCGGACCGCCGGTTCTATTGGTTCCTACCGGTTCTTGTCGTGTCTTGAATGTTGGAATCAGTCCTCGAGAAATAAGAACAATTGGTTTCAGTTTTTGCCGGTTCTACCGATTCCGGTTCTACCAGTGTCGGTTCCTACCGGTTCCCAGTTCCAAAATTCCACAAGAATATCGTACCGGTCCCGGTCTGACCGATTCCATCGGGTTTTGGTTCTGGTACCGATTCTGGCTGGTTCCCCGGTCCAAATGCTCATCCCTACCGGGAACCGAAGAAAGGAACGATTCAATTAGCACTGATTTTATGTTTATTTCTGAACTAGAATGAACTGGCCGGTTTTTACAAAAATCCGGTCGAACCGGTTAAATTGAACTTGTTGAACTGGATAAATAAAATAAAAACACAAGAAAATGAATCATTTTCATAACAAACTTTGGTTTTTTTTTTTTATATCTAGTAAGATTTTTTTTTTTGAATAAAAACACATGATAACTGTTATAATGTTTTTAAATACGTTTGTATTTATCTAAAATTATATTATGTTTTCTTATTATACTTTATTTTATTTTTGATCTATGTTAATTGATGTAAAACTTACGAATATGTATTTTTAATGTATTTGGATTGATTTTCAACTTGTATTTAAATTTATTTTTAATGTTTAAATTTGTGGATATCTATGTATTTGTAGGAAAATAGAAAAAAAAAATGAAAATTATAGAAATCGGTTGAACCAAGAACCGGTCACCATACCAGTTCAATTAAAAACCAGTTTTTAAAACATTGCTTCTATTCGGTGTCTAGAACTAAATTAGGGGTAATAACCGACCAAAATAGGAGTTGTACTAGGACAAATAATCACATGTAACATATTTACCATAAACTAACTATCCATTTCATGAAAGTGGTTTCACAAAAATTACTTTAACATCAACGCTCATAACAATAGGGTAATAGGAATGGGGAGATAGATGTAGATGATAATGTCTCCATGTAAGGTAGAGCATTTTTTATTCTATTTTTATTCTTTTACAAGGAGCTCATATGGGCCTATGGGAAAGAAGGGTTGGTAGTTTAATAGCTTACCATTTTATATAATTAAAACTTAGTTATCATCGTATAATGAATAGGATGACAAGTTGACAACCAAGCAAAGATAAACCTAAATAAATATAATTAACGGTGGTGGGTGTACATTTGAAGAGGTTGAAGAGTTGGCTTCAGTTATGGGATTTTGTATGGCTAGGTTCTTATATTTGCCGGTTAGAAGCAAAATGACAAATATGGAAGAATGAGAGGATACCATTGATCGGCCGAGTCATCAAAAAACTTCTCAATTTGAAAGTCAAAATGCTTTGTATATAATGGGAATAACCACTTCACGGAATTTGGTTTTAAGAAGTTTTGTATATAGTGGTTCTAACCTGATTTTGGAATGCTTTTGAAAACATGAAAAAGTATAGTTACTACTTGCATATTTGGTGGTGGGATGATCTTTATCAGCCGATTGGGATGTCAGATGGCTCACTTGAAAAGGTATACACTCTGCATATTAATATACATAATTTGAATTAATTTATGAGTACTTAATTCTAATGATCTCACACTTATATATAGGTCTGTATTTTGGGACAAAAATACCCTTACAACATAGGAAGCTCATGGACATATATTTAATGAGGACGATTTATTGGAAAGTGGCAGATTGTGATTGTTAGAAATCTTCCCTTCATATATAAGAGATTGAATGGAAGAACCCTAAAGGTAAAAAACTTGTTTCTTATTTACTTTGAATTACATTTAATAATAATAAAGTCCTTATAGTGTGTTTTCATAATCTGTTTCCATTATGGTCTATTTTTATTAGGAATATTCCAGTAAACTCTATGACACAATTTGGGCTTTAAGCATCGTTAAACAATTACACTTTAGATTTGGATTTTTTTTACATATAATTTTAATCTTGAAGTCTCTTAATCATCCATAAATCATTATGATTTCATGTTCCATCATTATATTCATTTCGATGTGTTGGTATTATCTTTATATGAGACATTGTAGCTTGTATGATGCGATAAATGGGTTATTCAAACCATTACAATATGTTTTACATGTTTCCTCTTGAATAATTATTATCTCACAAGATATAATCATTAGTTCTTCTGAAAGGGTGAAGATTGTGAGGGGTAAAAGGGTAATTAACCATGAACTTTAATCATGGTACTCTTATTCCAAAGCTTTTGCCACTAAGAACAGGGGAAATGCATGTTTCTCTTACCTTTTCAAAATCTTTTGTTTATAACTTCATTTCAAGAATCTTTTATCTCATATTTTATTGTTTTTTTTTTCATATATTCATCCGTTTTTTTTTCCATATGTAGGCACACAATGTTGTATCAATGTTGGTGTCCATGCAATGGATGTAGTCATGGCTTGTTGGGAGCTAGAGCAATCTCTATAAAGCTTAACATGTAATCATTCATTACCACACAATCCCATCGGTTGATGGTAAAAATTAAAAAAAAAAACAAAGTCCAACTATAATATTCAATTTTATTAATTTTTGTTATATTGGTTTCTTGGAATTAGAGAGCAATATCAATCATAAACAACTCCTGCTACTACCACTAAAAATATTCAGTATGTAAATTCGTTTTTTTTTTTTTTTTTTTTTTTTTTTTTTTTTTTTTTTTAGTGCAAGCAGCTGTGATTATATTGCAGATATGAAAGAATACAAAAACTTAAACATCTAAATCTTTAATTACTAGATTACCTTTTATAAAAGAGAATCAAGTTTTGTTTTATAAAACCAAGTTAATATCTAGGCGTCTATGATCATTGTATTTTCATTTTGTTTTAACTTTATTTCAAATCCTTTTAGCATCATGCTAACGTTGGATCTGATGGTGCTCAAAAGGTGATTTATTTTGTTTCTTGTATATATGGTAATAGTGTATTAAATAGAAAGAGTTGGATTGTTTTTTTTTTCTATTTTTTGTTTATTTTTAGATTTTAAATCTCTAGTTGGTAAAAAACTAAAGATATAATGGGATTTTATATAAGAGATTTTAATGTAAATTAAGTTGTTTATAAATTTGATTTTACAGGTTATGCCGTTTTTGTTGAGCATCTGACTATTTTTGTGTTGTGCGGTGGTTCTAATCTGAACTGTGTTACAATATTTGTAATGAATATTTAATTTTGATGATTAGGGAACCATGTAAAAGGATTTTCAATTACGTAATATATCTATAAAAATATATGTAACTATTTAAATTATATTAATTGCATTTTTATATATTTCAACGAAAATTATAAATGGAAATTGGATTTTGTTGAATATTTTTATCGTTATGAATTTTCTTTGGAACCTATTTTTCTATGAAACAAATGACTATGAAATTTGAAACAAAACAAATAGCTATGAAATTTGTTACTGAAAAATTAGCTACGAAATTTGCTACTGAACAAATTGCTATGAAAAAAATGGCTACGGAATTTGTTATGGAACAAATGGCTACGAAATTTGTTGCGGAACAAATGTCTACGAAATTTGCTACACACCTCATTGTTATGGAAGTGTGTTGTAGTTAAATGCTATGAAATAAACGTCGTAGAAGATTGCTATGGAACTATGATTCTGTAGCTAAACAGTTTGCTACAAGAAATATACCTACAGAATCTCATTGACAAATTCCGTAGCAATTTCTGTAGTTATTCAAGTTTAGCTACGGATTTTTTTCATAGCTAAATAAGAAATTTTCTTGTAGGGACTGAGTCGTCTTGTGATTATAAAATGAAAAAGATTTGAAACCTTATTTCGAAAAAAGTAAAAACTTAATTCGGCAGAGAAAACATTGTCATGGGTAATTAAACCTTATAGAATATATGAAGGATTTATAAAGATTGGCAGTAGAAAGAAACTAAATTAACTTTAAAAAGACTTACATGATGTATGCATGGGATAAATGAGAACTAATGAACAAATTGAGAGGATACAGTGGCGGGCCTTTGTAGTGCATTTGGGGTCCCGAGCCACTGCTCTGATTCCGCCCCATAGTATAAAAAAAATCCTATCAGGTGCACCAAATTTGTATACGAGTGACACCCCTCTTCAAATGTTCTACGTCCGCCACCGAGAGGATACATAAGGAATTTGGATGATGCAGGAGGAGTTTATCCTTAAATGTATGTAAGTGAATACATGCATACAATATAAATAATTTTAATATTAGTAACATAGTAACCGATATAACTGGAAGACTAAACTGCACAACTGGTCCCTGTGGTTTGTTCAAAATTGTCACTTTGGTCCAAAAAGGTTTGTATTAGCACCAGAGGTTCAAAATTTTCATTTTGTTGCTTGGTTGGTCCAATCTGTTTTGATTTTTTTCAAAATGACGAAATTGCCCCGTTAATATGATTTTCTTTTTTTCTTATTTTTTTTTCTGATTTTCAGATTTAAAAAAAAAATAAAAATAAAAATAAAATAAACCTCTCTCTCTTATTAATTTTTCTAATTTTTCAAATTTAAAAAAATTAAAAAATAAAAGTCTCTCTCTCTCTCTCTCTCTCTCTCTTTTGTATTTGAGTGTGTGTTTATCGTGTGAAAAATATTCCAACACAATGCTCTTGAACTTGGAACCTACCTTCAATATCTCACCCGCCATAGCAGTCACTGGAGCCGGAGGAGACGAGGTCAGACCAAGATCTAGGTGCTCGATGAAACACCTGAAAGAAGAAGGATCGTTATCGCCACCACCTCAACCACAACCGCCTTCAAGCCTACCTTCAGCCCTCAACGTCTCCGGCACCACCAACCTCCGTCAGGAAAATCCTTATCTGAAGACGAAGGTCTCTCTCTCTCTCTCTTTATCTCTCTCCCTTTCCTCCCTCCCTCGTTAAAGCTTAGGGAACAAACTTGGGTAACAAAGAAGACGCAGGGCGGCGACCTAAGGTTTCAGACGCGTCAAGTTTCTTGTTTATCCATTACATCTATCGCACTGGTGTTATGCTTGTCTAATGGTGGTTGTAATTTCTAGTGGATGGAGGAGGGCATCTTGATCGAACCTTTCATCCCCAAATCAAAAATCCGACTATTATTTCTAACCTTGAAGATGAAGATAATTGTGATTTACTCCATATTTTGGGGTTTCTCCTCCTGCCTCCACGTGGGAGAATTCCGACATCATTCTTCTGAAATTTCATAGGGCAAGAGACATTAGGTTCAAAAAAGATGATGGATTCTAGTGTTCAATCTTTCCAATGATGAAACTAATCTTTCAGAAGATGAAAATGTTGTGTTCTTTGATTCCAAAGAACAAAAAATGGATGCAGATGACTACAACCAAGACATGTTGTCAGATTTCATTTTTTTTTTTGATTTGTCCCACACATTCATCCAAGTTGCAATAACTAGTGCTCGAAGCATAAGATAATGGGGGTGGATAGTTCTTTTAAGGTTTTGAGAGAGAGAGAGAGATAGAGTTTTGTCTTTTTTAAATTTTCTTTTATTAAGATAAATATCTAAATAAATACAAAAAAATGAAAAAACAAAAAGTAAGGGCAAAATCGCCATTATAAAAAAGTTCAAAGCAAATTAGACAAAACTCGCAACAAAATGAAAAGTTTGGACTTATGGTGCTAGTCCAAACCTTTTTGGACCAAAATGACAATTTTCAGCTAATCATGAGGACCATTTGTGCAGTTTTGTCTAACTGGAATATATTTCGAGTGAGAAATTAAATATTCTCCTACTTTTGTTCCTACAAATCCTCATACTAAATTAAATGATGACATTTGTCATTTTAGTATACATAAATATCATTAAATGAACATTAAATGTGACACATGTCTTTATTTAATTGGGTAGAAAGATTTGTAGAAACAAATAGTAGGAAGATATTTAATTTCTCATTTCGAATTGGCTAGATTTATACCTTACATATTACATAGTTGCACAGAGTTTAACATAATAACATATATCATCAACCGTATTTATAGGGATTTGAAAATTTTTATTTGAATTTGATTACGAAATATAGTTGGGATGTGACAATAGTCAAGATACCTTAAATAACACATAACACATACCTTAATACCATAAGTATACCTTAAATAACACATAACACATACCTTAATACCATAAGTATACCTTAAATAACAGATATGATATAGCATGTATATACCCAGTCAACAGGAGCGGCAGAATAGGAAGTTTCATAGTTTTTAAGAGAGAAAATAATGGTATTTTCGGTAAATGACAATGAAAAAAAGAGCAGGAAAAAAGTGTTAGGGCTGGCTTAGGTAAATGCACGTGGATTTAAGGTACACTTTTATTATTAAAGAAGGGGATATTAATTTTAATTTTTATGATAAATATACTGAATATGTTGATGTTTTGATATAATATATAAATAATATAATACTAATCATGGTGTGTCTAAACTCTAACACCCCGTTCCCAAGTTGAACTTAACGAGAGAAAGGAAAGGAAATGGGCCTAGATATCCTTAGAAAATTAGTGGTTCTACTTGCGTTGAAAATTTTGCTGTTGAATTTTATCGCTTGTATGAATGTTCCACTCCAGTCGTCTTTGAATTATACTCCACGTATTTTCTTTCGTCGACCACATTTTCATAGAAGTCAAAACTTGGGCCATGGGGGATCCCTCATTTTTCAGCTCTTGTTTGAATTTTCAAGGATGCTTCCTAGCTAGTTCCCACGTTCATGGTTAAGGAATCGAAGTTTTTAATAGGCCTATTGCCATTTATACTCCACCCCATAGTTCGCACCAAAAAAGAAACAAAACTGTAATGGCCTCTCCAAATTGGGTGTTACTTATAATTCAGTTCACCATTCTTACACATCTTTCCGTTCTCACCATTACCCATGGAGATTCTGTCTGCGGAACCCAGGGTACTTATAAGCAAAACAGTGCATATCAAAAGAACCTCAACGACACGTTATCTTCTCTTACCGAATCACATAATGGAAATGGTTTCTTTACTGCATCTTCAGATTCTTCACAAGACGATGATCAGAGCACCACCACTACTTATGCCGTTGCCCTATGCCCTGGAGACTTTGATGTCGAGAGCTGTCTTGGATGTGTGAAGTCAGCTACCGAACGTCTAAGACGTGATTGCCCCAACCAAAAGAAAGCGACAGGGTGGTATTATGGTACGTGTATGTTAACCTACTCTAATAGCACATTTGAGAGAAACGATGAAGTTCTATCCATTCGAGAAAGTTATATCTCTAACTCGGATTCAATCCTTGATGCACTTGGAAACTTATTCAAAGAGTTACAGGGTAAAGCAGCTGTAGATGGGTACAATACAACATCTTACTCTGACGCTATCATTTTACCAAGGTCTACGGGGAGTATTCAAGCGACTATGCAATGCTTTCCCAATATATCTCACGACATATGTCATGAGTGTTTGATGAACGCTACTGATTATCTACTAACATGCTGTAATGGAAGTGCAGAAGTAGTAGTCTCCTACCGATACTCATGTTTCCTAAGATACGCCATTGATCTTGTCAACTTTTCAGATCCTCCAATGCCACCAACGAATCCGTCTACAATTCAACCTCCAGGTTCATGTGATTTTCTTTATTTTATTTTGTAGATTAGATATTTTCTTTAGTTTAGTGCATGGTGCACAGAAGGTCGATCAGTCTTTTGATATTTAGATCCGTGAAGGGAAAAATAGATCAAATGTAATCGGCCCAACCATAGCAGCTGCAACTGTAGCATTTGCCATCTCCACCTTTTTTATCTGGCTAAGGGTTCGCAGTAAAAAAGGTCAGCATATATAAGATTGATTTCATATATAATTATATACCTTCGTGATATCTAAGATTTAATCAAGATTTAAGTAATACAAAATATATTTTGATATCCACGATTGATTTCATATACGGAAAGAAGTATATTATTAATTGTTACAATGACCGAGGATTGGAATAATGTTAATGGTGCAGGGCACAAGGAAGAGGTGTTTGACGCATTAGACGATGACACTGGGGAGATAATTTACTTTAGATTAAATGAAATGAACGCCGCTACTAGCAACTTCTCAGTTGCAAATAAGCTTGGAGAAGGTGGTTTTGGTCCTGTTTTTTGGGTAATAATTAACCAAAACTATATCGATATGCGTTCCAGTTTTATTTTCTTTTGTTAGTTTATATTAACGAGTGATAAACTTAATCATAGGGAGAGCTTTCGGATGGTAAAAAGATAGCAGTGAAAAGACTTTCCCACAACTCCAGTCAGGGAATGCAAGAGTTCAAAACAGAAGTCAAACTAATTATAAAACTTCAACACAAGAATCTTGTTAGGCTTTTGGGATGCTGTATGAAAGGGAATGAAAGGCTTCTTGTCTACGAATACATGTGTAACAGTAGTCTCGATAAGTACCTTTTTGGTTTGTTTTCCATCCCTATATTGTTGGGTTAATCGGTTTTAGTATTTTAGGAGTTTATTTTTGTTTAGTTTAAATATGGTTTAATAGGAAAGTTTTTAGGATTTGTGTTTTGCTAGTTTTGCTATTGGAATAGGATTCTATTTTGTTTAGTATAAATAGATGTTAAAGTTTCAGATTAAAAAAAAAAATCACAGCAAGTTTTTTTCTAACGTGTCACAACAAGAGTTCAATTCTTTTTCTTTACCTTGGTGCACAAGGTTTAATACCAACCTTTTGTTAACACTTGGTATCAAAGCGCGGTTTCGTTGAAGGGGGTGTGATTCGAGGTTGATTAGTAGCAACCCCGGTTTCTTTTAATCGGGCTTGTGAGAGACTAACCGGAGGCGCGGAGTAAACGAACGGGAAGACGTCAAAGTAGGTGGCTTTGATTCGGTTCGTTTTGCGGGTGACGGAAGACGGTAAAGGTGGTCGTGACCTTGTCTTGTTGTCCGGTGGGAGAGTGCTCTCGGAACAAGCTTGATTAAAGAAGTCGGGGTTAAGGATAAAAGGATGGCGTTGGTTAAAGAAGGAGGTTCTTTGACATATCAAGTTCCGGTTTTGACTTCAACGAATTATCCGGTGTGGGCGGTTAAAGTCAAGTCAATTATGGATGCACATGACATATGGGAGACGGTCGAACCGAAGACGTCAGATAAAGCACCAGATCAAAAGAAGTCAAAACAAGCTCTTGCTTTTTTGTTTCAAGCGATACCCGAAGACATGGTGTTGCAAATGGCGAGTTACACCGACCCAAAGCAAGTGTGGGATGGGCTAAAAACACGGTATTTGGGAGTGGATCGGGTGAGAACGGCTCGACTTGCAACCTTAAAAAGGGAGCTTGAAAGTTTACGCATGAAAGAGGATGAAACGGTTGATGATTTTGTGACGAAATTATCCGGTTTAGCGTCAAAAGTAAGGAGTCTTGGATATGATCTTGAAGAAGGTGATTTGGTAAAAAGGTTACTAGATTCGATGCCTAAGTCGTTTCTCCAAATCGTGGCTTCAATAGAGCAATGTTTCGAGGTGGATTCAATGTTATTCGATGAAGCGGTTGGTAGATTGAAGGCGTACGAGGAGCGTATAAGAGGAACTGAGAAAGTGGAGGACACTCAAGGTGGGTTGTTGTTGGCTAGTGACGAAAAGTCACATGTTTGTAAGCATTGTGGCAATGGACGTTCAAATCGGGATGACTTTGGACATGGCCGGGGAAGAGGTCGGGGGTCCGGGAGAAGTCGAGATGGTAATGAACGTGTCCGGGATAAAAGTCACGTTAGATGTTACAAATGTGGTGAGCTTGGTCACTATAAAAACGAGTGTCCTAAATGGGAAAAAGAAGAAGCGGGTCTAATCGAAGAGGAACCGGCATTGTTTTGAACGACGAGTGACTCGTGTGACAAATCCGATTAAGGGGGTGATTGTTGGGTTAATCGGTTTTAGTATTTTAGGAGTTTATTTTTGTTTAGTTTAAATATGGTTTAATAGGAAAGTTTTTAGGATTTGTGTTTTGCTAGTTTTGCTATTGGAATAGGATTCTATTTTGTTTAGTATAAATAGATGTTAAAGTTTCAGATTAAAAAAAAAAATCACAGCAAGTTTTTTTCTAACGTGTCACAACAAGAGTTCAATTCTTTTTCTTTACCTTGGTGCACAAGGTTTAATACCAACCTTTTGTTAACATATATAACTCCCTCTCTTGCTCTTGTTCTTCTAGAGCCTGTTAAATTACTACCCATTTAATTCTTTTTAATTTAGAATTCATTTTATGAAAAAGATCTTGAAAAAGCAAAGGAACTGAACTGGGCTAAGCGTGTTAAGATAGTAAATGGAATAGCAAAAGGTCTTCGGTATCTTCATGAAGACTCTCGCCTCAAGATCATACATAGAGACCTCAAAGCTAGCAATGTTCTACTAGATGAGGAGATGAATCCAAAAATATCAGATTTTGGCACTGCTAGAATTTTTGGAACAAATCAAATCGAAGCTAATACTGATAGAGTCGTTGGGACCTAGTAAGTCTTTTTAATTTATACTTGATAACAATTGACATGTTCAAATCTTTATGTTATTTGTAACTAGTTCTATATAATCCTTGGATAGTGGATACATGGCTCCGGAGTATGCAATGGAGGGATTGTTCTCAATCAAATCTGATGTGTATAGTTTTGGTGTTCTTCTGCTTGAAATTATGTCTGGGAAAAAAAACAACAGGTTGTTCCACGAAGAGCATGATCAAAACCTGCTCTCCTATGTAAGCCAATTATGTTCTTTCAGTTTTTCAATAAGTTGAAAAATATGAAAGCAGATATCTACACACACACCATGTAGTTTAAAAATCTAATCATAGACCATATTTGACAATTGAAGGCATGGATGTTGTGGAAAGAAGGTAAAGGAGAGAAACTGATAGATGAAAATTTGAAGGATGATTGTCCTGTCGATGAGGCTCTTAAATGGATGCGTATTGCTCTATTATGCATTCAAGAAGACCCGAATGATCGTCCCACCATGTCTTCAGTTGCCTCTATGCTTGAAGGTGAATGGAAAATTGTTTCTGAGCCTAAACCTCCAATGTCTTTTGGCCAATTTATAATGTCTGATCAATCTTCTTCTACATGGAATGCTGATGACTCTGGGTTTTATTCTTCTAATGAAACAACACACGAGCAAGAAGGGAAATCTTCAGAAAATAATCGCATCGATCATGGAGGCTAGCTTCCAGTGAATATACAACATGTTACTGATATGCCATGCCAACATCGGTTATTAACTTATTATATATAAAGTGTGCTTACTATTCTTTTGTTTAAATACTCAACGAGTGTACTGGTTGCCATTGAATTGATTCAAGTAATACACAAACCTCTCTCTCCAATACTTTTCTTATCAGACTAGCATTTCAATTACTGTATTGTAATTTTTTTCATGGTATCAATGTACCACTTTTGAATGGGCCAAACTGTTTGACCAATACCACATAATCATTTGCACCCACAACATTTATAAAATTGCGGGAGAGGGCTGTATGAGAAAAGGAGGCTGTCTTTTTCTGTGAAGAAGCAACAAAACAGGGTAAACAGTGGATGAAGAAGAAGGGTATTTTGGGGAAATTTTCTGCTATATTCAATTGATAAAAAGACTGCAACATACAACTCTTTAAATACTAAAAGACTTCCAATAAACTAGGAAAAGTAAATGACCAAGTTTTGTTGCAAGTTTGGATTAAAGCCTTAGCTGGATGACCAAGTTTTGTTGCAAGTTTGGATTTAATACTAAAAGACATCCTATTTTTACGGTCAATTTTAAAACTTTTTATTTATGCTTTATTTATTTCAAAGTATAAAACTTAATGTGGAATTTGTTCCCAAAACATAATATATTTCTTGAAGAAAAAATTTTCATTTATATATAAAGCATTGGGATATTATCGTCAATATAGATACATAAGCATAAACATTGTCTTACAGGCCTTATAACATTTATTTATACTAATGGCCTACCAACTCCTCAAATCACTCATTATCCCTGTGCATTTGTACTGTCTCTTGTGATAAAAGGAAACTAAGTGGGTTAGACTTGAGGAATAGGTGAACACATATGGTTTTCAACCCACAATAATTAAGTTCTTTAATTATATAGTTCACATCAAATAATTCACCTGATTACCCATTCCCGTTACTCTCACATATTGGTCCTAAATTACTGATCTCAAGGGACTTATCCTAAGGATCAACACCATCAACGGGTAGACAATACTGTTTGGGTAATTCCTTTAGCAATATATGTCATTAAGGCAAACATGGGGGATAAAGTACATCAAATGAACATATAGTTCATTAACACCTACAGGTTGCGAGCATACTAACGTTTCCACTAGATTGTTTAGATTATTCTGTGGTCGCCATCTATACTCTACTAGATGACTGGTTCATCAATAATCAAGTCCTCTCATCATCATCTCATCATTTTCATCACCCATCACTACCCAATATAATTTATATAATTATATAAGAAAATACATGTATGATTAAACCAAGTAAAAGTTATATAATCTATCTAACACATATATTAAGTAATTCAGATAATAGGTACACATAACATTTAATCATCTAAATACATTATATCTATGTGTAAGATGAAAGTAACTATGCACTTACTTATTAAATTGAATGACTAAAAAGTTGGTCAGCGTTTCACTTTAGTACTTAGCCTTTCTTTTGATGTAACCTAGGTTCAATTATCACTAAGTTTTTGTTTAATATTTCTCGTGACTAAATATAGTCAAGATTCCTCAATAATTTCAATGTCTACATCAAGATATATCAAGTAAGGAGTAACCAGGTAAGATCATATCGGAGGTAGGGTCCGTTTGGTATACAGAGTATACTATTTATAAATCACGTACACTTTAAACACCTCACTAAATCTAGCCTAGGCATCACCCCCTGTAAGTAAATCAATCAGTATAACGACATGGATCTATTGATAAATATAAGTTACACTGAAAAGACTAGAGTGTAGCTTAATTTACAGAGGTTTTTCCTGACAAAAGTTTGAAAATCATACTCGCAGAGCTCCGACCTGATAGCTACCACTTGCCGATCACTCAGGGCCTCAGGGCTTAGCCGAAGAATGAAAACTAAAGGAAAAATTAGGCTAAAGTAGGGCAAAACTAAAGAGAGAGAGAGAGAGAGAGAGAGAGAGAGAGAGAGAGAGAGAAAGAGACTTGTATGGGTGTGTGGAACGAATGAGGTACGAAAGGCTTTATATAGGGCTCAAAATCCGAAAGCGCACCGCGCCTAGACATGGGGTGCACCGCACCCTATCTTCATCGGCAATCCTCTTCTCTCAGTGTTGCACGTGGTGATTTTCTACTAGGGTGACGTGGCCTTTCTAGAAACATGCGCGTTGCGCCTCTTTTGTGCGAGGTGCACTCGTGAAACTTCAAAAAATTGTAACTTTTTCATACGAACTCTAATTTTGACGCTCTTTATATCTACGTGTAGCTATCAACGAGATTTACAACTTTTATTTAGACTATGTCGGCTAATTCTCTATTTATTTTTTATTTATTATTTTGGAAGGGTGACACTGCTAATTTCCGTTTAAAATTCATATATTTTTCATACAACATCTGTTCTCGATTGTCTTTATATCAACGGACTCCTATTAATAAGATTTTCGACCCTCGTTTAGATTGTTTCGACAAAAAACCAACCGATATAAAATTCGATTTATGTGCTAACACAACTACGTTGAAACATCAAAAAATCATAACTTCCTCATACAAAGTTAGATTTGGACGTTCTTTATGCATGTTCTCGGTTTTACGATTACTACGACTTTCATTCAGGTTGCTGAGGCTAATAAGCAACTTATCGAAATTTCACTTTTTAAGACAACGTTGTCGTATCGGGTCGAACACGAAACTCCAACGGGTCACAACATCTTCGTTCTAAGCCCGATTTGAGCGTTCCTTATATCCACGTAATCCTCATCCCAACTACTTCGAATTTTATCAAGGTTATCCGGCTTAATTATTATTCAATTTAACACTTCTATTTTATTCCTATTTTATTATATTGTTTTAAACACGTATAATACATATAACTACACATAAAACACATAATAATCAAATAATTTTCTTTATTTATTTAATAGAAAGGTTACAATTGTTGACCATTACAATTACATCATCTTTTTAATTCCTAGCGAAAAAACGCGGGCATTACAATTCTCTCCACCATAGGATGATTTTGTCACAGAATCATGCATCAGCAAACAGATGTGGATAATGACTCCCATTTTGCTTTCTATCTCCTATGTGAGGTTCGGCCTAGATGTATGTTTCCATCACACAAGCACTAATTCCACCATCTTACGTCATAACTTTTTCTTCTTACGGTCAACAAGCGCTTCGGGTTCTTCAATCAACCTCTTGTTCTCATCAATCATTATCTTTGAAAGTGGAATCACATCAGGAACTTCTCCCGCGAACTTCCTTAAATAACACACATGAAAGCAGTGGCGGACCGTCTTAGGGGCCAGGGGAGGCCATGGTCTCCCCGCTTTTTGGTGTTGTAATATATGTATATACCCATCAATCTGATATTCAAGTTAAAAAAAATAAATAATAGAATGACTTATTTTTCTCCCCAGTTTCAGGATCATGTGAATATATATAATATAGATAGAAATACCCGGTAACAAAATTTTCGGAAGGATCACAAACGAGATCAAAACCAACCTTGTTTATTTAGGATTCTATAAAATAAGGAAACTTAAATTCTATAAAAACCCACAATCGAATCAAGATTACAACAATTTAGCCCAAGTTTGAGTTAAGAAAACTGAAAAGTTTAAACCAAAATCAAAAGTTTATTTCGGCCACCAGATTTCAGAATACTTTTTCTCTTAACTATCCCGAAGAACATCGCTGCCCATTAAGGTCATTGTTGTTTTGTACTCTTTTCCGGTCGCCGGATTGTTCACGTCATTGGTACCGTACGCTCTTTCTCCTATTCGCTAGTCGTTGGAGCCCGAACTGTTGACATTTGTCTGTTGAAACTTGGTCTTCGCCGTGCGCCGGCCATCGTGTCGGTTGGGTGTTCTTCGCTATTCCGCTGGACGCTGGTACTCTTCGTTCTCTATTCTCATTATCCGGTACATAGTTTTGTTCCTTCGTTTTTCTATATATATCTATTAATTTGTTTTCTTTCATTAGGAAAGTAGTGTCTAAGAATAAAGTAGAAAATATGAGTTGCACTTTGCAGAGCCTTTTTTATGAATCATGACTGCACACCTCTATGACGTTATGAATTATGGTACATATTCAGTTAAAATATATAAAAGTATATATACATTACTTTGTATTTATTAGTTTATTATTAATTTGTAACGACCCAAAAATCAAGGGTAAAAATTTTATTTTTCAATACAGTCAAAACACATATATCTTTAAATCCAAACGTTCCAAAAGCATTGCCAATTCAAAACATTTATCATAGTTCATCCCAAAATCACGAAATGCGAAAAAAACAGGTGTGTGTGCTACGATCAAGATGAGCCCTTCCTTTCCAAAACAATGATACTTGAAACCATAAACAAAACTGTAAACAGGAAGTTTAGTGAATTCTCTAGAGCATACCTGTCACACCCCCAAACCGAGTTGGCGGAAACATTCACGGACGGAGGACGTCATGTACAGTATCATAACAATGCAATATAGTAAAGAAGCAACAACATCATCCATTGTATTAATAGTATAATTTATACATGTGTGTTCTGTTCAATAATAATAAGACACAAAAAATGAATACTCAAAATAAAGACGAGTCTAGAAGTGCTCCGTTTTCTCAAAACCTGTCATCTGTACCTGTCTACTGGTGACCTGAGAATACAAGTTATTTTGAAAGAGAGGATCAACATTTAAGCTGGTGAGTTCATAAGTACTTTAGTGTCATTTGTTTGTATATGTTTGAAGAAAATGTTTGTAAATGTATACTGTAACTGTTTGTAAGTGCTTGATGTAAATGTTTGTAAGTATTGGTTGTAAATTTTTGTATCTCCTAGACAATCCTATATTTTCTATCTGAAATGTGGTCTTCTACCAAGACCCGACTGTTCTGTATGTTTGTTCTTTTGTAAAAGCATGTGTTTTTCCCAAGTATAACTATCATTACCAAAATATAGTTTTATATTACCAATTATGTGAGAAGATCACAATGTGAATGCAATGAGAAAATAATAAAGTACTGTAGTATTGTATATACTAACTACTGTTGTACTAACTACCTTAAATCAATTGTTAATTAAGGTATAATGTGATATGATTGTAACGATGCTTGATCGAATAGTAGAACACGACACTTAAATACGTCGAAATGGCATGACATACGTCACCCGTAGACCTACAGGTCCCACTGTAGCTAGCAGCAAGGTGTATGATGGTCAATCCAATATAGATCTATACACAAATTCACGCTTTCCCTCCAAGAGACTCTGGTTACAAAACGTGACACAACAGTATGATGCCATGCCATGAAGTAATGACTCACATTAATGTTATAGTATTCTTGTATTTGTATAGTATGCTCTGTCTGTTCTAGTGTATTGTGTGTTCTCTATGTATAATCTATAGTGTGTTCTCTTTGTATAGTATGTTCCTCTTTGTTTCTCATTATAGTATGTTCTTTATGTTCCTCGTTATTGTATGTTTGAACTGACTCATGTATGAACTGACTCTTTTATGTTTTATTGTTCTAGAAATAGTGAGTAGTAAACCTCTAAAATATACTTATTATAGTTTACTAGTAAAGTTGTTTGAATGACTGAGTATGTTTGTACACCTTTGCTACACAAAGGTGTTGAACTGAGGTAAAATATTTTATATCTATACACATATACATAATATATAACTAAGATTCAAACAACACTCGGAAAAACAACCTATACCCTAAGTCCACAACCAAACAATGAACATGAAATAAGGCGAGTTATTAGTCCTAAGTCCTTTCAACCTTATTTATATAACTATATATGTATAGACATGATGTTGACAATATATAAGTTTTAAAAGAATTTAATAAAGAGTTTAGCATATAAAAGAGTTTGATAAAGAGTTTAGCATGTAAAAGAGTTTGATACAATGTTTTGAAATAGTTTGCTTGATAAAACTGAAGGGTTTTGGTCCTAAGAACATCCTATGTGCTCATACAAACCCTAATGCTTGGATCTAGGTTTCTCTATTGTACATTCAAGTTATCCAAGACTATAAACCCTAATTCTAGCATTCAAGTAATCATATTAACATGAGAATAGGTTTAAGATATTACCTTGATTGTTATGTAGCAATAACAATCCCAAATCTCCTTGTATTGACTTTAGAAAGCTTAGAGTCACAATTGTCACTCCTCTAATGGTTCACAAACACCATAAGCAAGAGGATGAAGAGGAGAGAGGATGGAGGCTGCCCAAAACGTGTTCTAACCCTAGAATAAATCTTCGCCCTGTTTTTGGTCATAAGGGATCTCTTTATATAGGAGGCAATTAGGGTTGTCTAACAAGGAAACCCTAATTTGGATGCTTAAGCCCTAAGCAACCCATGGAGCCCTTTCCTTAAGGCCTTGGACGATTTCATATGGGCTTCCCCCATAGAATTCGTCCACCTTATAATAAAAGGCAATCCATGGCCCAAATTGCAATTATCTTATAATTACAATTCCAATCCCTTAAGGTTAATTAATCTCTTTTAGTCACAAAACTAATTACCAATTAATTCTTGACTAATATTAATTAAACAATATGATTTCTCCTTTAATATATTATTCTCATAATATATTAATAAATCATATTTAATCCTTTCTCTCCATAATTCATCCTATCAAGTTGCTTTGGTGAAGGCAACCCAAAAGGACCATGCACCATCGGGTCAAGTACATACCAAAATAGTTATGGACTTAGACACTAATCCAACAGTCTCCCACTTGGATAAGTCTAATAACTATTATGTGTATGACTTCAGATCCTAATCTGCAATCGTAGCTTTCCAAAGCCGTTGTCAACTCTGATCCTATCAGATACGCGTGTCCTTAGATAAGGGATCATATATTCCTCCATTCTAGATATCATATGAGATATGATTTCAAATCATTCTCTTTGTACTATATCTCGATTCCCGATTTATGACGACTGACTAATTGAACAAATCAAATTAGCCCTAGCCCGGCCGAGCATTTACGTTTGTCGTCACTAAATCATCGAGGGGCCCAAAGATATCGCTTTTATCCTACTTTGGATAAAAGGAACGGATAAACTTTGATACAATGCGTGCTTGCACTTACTCACCGAATCACACACAACAATATGTTTTATAACACCAAGTTACTAGTGCGTTTACATATTATCAATGTGCAACCGATTTGCAAGATACAACTCACACATCTCGGTTTCAAGAATATAAGATGTTACCGTCTCGCCAATCACTCGTGATACAATTCATGGAGTGATCCAAGTGAGCGTGGGTTTAATCCAATGCTCAAATCATATTTATAAGCACTCATGAACGTTGCAGCAAACATTTGCTTATGTCTAATACTCTTTTAGACAATCCACACACCAATTCACGACAATCTTCATTCATATCTACTTCCAACATATGAACGACTGTGGCCCGTTCGAATAATTCGATTATTCTTAATAAATTCAATTATTCTGGAAGTCAAAACATGCAAATGTGAAACACAAGAATAATACTAATCCCATATGGCCTCAAACCTTTGAGTATAAATAAAACTCCTTTTATTTATCACCATATCGATTACTCATTATTTGTCGTTTCGGGTAATCAACTTCTTACTTGAATTATTACACTTGTCCCATGCTCTTAGCATGCACACAATGTTTACCTATGGTTCTTACTTTTGTGAAATAGATCAAATTGAACACATTTCCAATCATTCTCATTTCACAACTCCAAATCCTTTTTCATAAGTGTAAGAATATCAAATTCTTGCCACTTATAGAATATGCTTGATTCTAACATTTTATGCAATCATCCTTTCATAATGTCACTGCACCAAAGTCACAAAGACTATTGCCAATGATATTACAAAGTCCTCTATTGGAGATTGTTACAATACAATTCCTTAGATATGATGTCTCTCACTCAAAGTACATTCCTTTGAACATCCTTTTGCATAAAAGTTTCTAATCTAGTCATAGATTTTCAATATTCAATTCACAATATGGACACGCTTCCATATTTTCCATATGACAACTCATTCTTAATAGAATCTTATCTATTCGTAATAAAGTCGATATGGTCCATCCAATATGGAAACATTTCCATATTTTCCATATGACAACTCATCCTTAATAAAATCGTTTCTATTCACAATAATGTCGATATGGTCCATTCAATACCATGTTTCCAACTACTCACAAGCAACCAATCCTCGTCGAACTTTGGATTGTCCTTTGATAGTTGTTTAATTATTTTAGTCAAAACCAATTCTAGTCCCTTTTCCCTCTAAATGCGCTTGACATTTGGAAAATTTTAGAATGGTCAAACATTAAAGCATTTGCAATCGATCCTATACCCGAAGCGTATGTGACACGACACATAATGTTTTATTTGCTATGTTCTCAAAATTCGAATTGTGAAGAGGAATGCCGTAATCATAATCGAAATTTTAAGAACACACTATGTACCCTTGACTAAATTTATTAACATTTCTCAACCTAATCCTTTAGATTTGAAATGAAGCATAATATTCTCTCCCTTAATTATAGCAAAACAACTTTACAACCCTTACGACTTTGCAAGGTATAACTCTTGTTTTCTATAATTAATATTGCCAACTTGCAATACGTGCCTTAATAATCATACAATCATAAAATTTATTCTCCCACTATCATGATGAGTATTATAAAACATAACACTTATGCTCCCACTAGCTTTGACATGTATTCAGAAACAGCTTAACTTTCAGAAAAACAATGCTTATTGAATTTCTTAAGTTCACGTTTCTAATACTTAGTGCTTTGATAATCTTTTATCAAGGCTTCTTGAACTTATACACCTTTGCCTTAGATAGTTCATATGTGTGTGTAAACAATTGCCAAACCTCACAATTCAAATTATGGAAAGGGATACCGTAACCATAATCGAATTCGAGAATGCAATTTTACAATCACTATCTTCTTAAAATCTTTCTTAATGAAAGCATTTCCTCACAATCATTTTCATGAAGGAGGAAATCTTATGACACTTAGATTTAAACGTTGTATTTGTTCCTATCCGTGTGAATTTGTCAAAACCAAAGTTTACGACAAATTTAAACTCATATGGATCGAACTTTCTTAATCTCGATTTCTTGCCTTATGGTAGCACAGCTGCCCACCATGTTTTCCAAGTAGTTAAGCAGCTCACCTTTTCTTATCAATGTACTTTCCATTGATCAAGGTCCTTGCCTTTTATGCATTCAAATGAGAACTCATAGGACTCACATGCATAATTAACTCGATTGGATTGGCACAAAAACAAAATAATGTTAACACGATAGGTTGTAAACCTCAACTCGTGTGCTAGTGATGATCGATAAGGTTTATATGATTTGTTCTTGAAACCTTTCAAGACTATTAAGACTCCCACTGACTCCTTGACATATAAGATTCTCTTGTCAATAAACATTTCTTGACAAACACATTTGATGAATGTTACAACTTTCCACATTTGATGAATGTTACAAACTTTCTTAATACTTTTCACTCAATGTCACAATCTTAACTTTAAGACTTGTTTTGGAGCGAAGTATGATTGACTTCTTGATTTAACCATTTCTTCAATTCTTGAATCCTCTTCTTAGACATGCAATTGTACTAAGACTCTCTTAGAGGATCAATTGAAATATGGTTCTTAATCATTAAGACCTATCATAAAGCATAAAAGCTACTCTCTCTTCTTCTTAGAATGGAGAAACTTTTATCTTTCTACCTACTTGATTCTTCTTATTCGTTTTTCTATTGATTTAAACTTTTTTTAATCAATTCCGAATTACACTTAATCTTATAAGTATAATTATATTTACTAAACCTTTAGTAAATCATGACGAATATCTTGGTTACTCTTATGGTGGACTTGATCAATACACAACTTTGTGTACTTAATCTCCTAATCCTTCACTTGACACTTTGTCAATGAATTAGTCTAATTTCCAAATATGAAATTTCTCATTCATCGTGCAACCAAATTGCATGATTCCAAGTTTCTGTCCAATTGAAACTTGGGCGATGAGAAACTCTCCCTAGTTGGTAAACTCTCGACTTTCCATAAATAACATAATAAGAACCAAATCCATTATTGCTAATAATAGAAACATTCAAACATCAATTTTTCATATACGCCATTGCAAGGATAAATAAATAATATAAAATCAAAATTTATTTTATTGCGGAAAAATTTTGTCCTTACAATGCAATTCATTGAAAAACTATGCTAATACATCTTTCTTAGCAATCTAATTCTAACTCTAAGTAGTAGCTCAAGAATCTAATCTTCGAGAAATGCGATCGAAATCCATTCCTTCACGGTTAGATTCTGCTCACTTCTTCCCTTAAGCTTCCTTTCTTTTCTTCGATCCTACAAAACATCAATTGCAATCTTATCACATTATGTATTAAGAATCTAGAATAGAAGCTTAAAAAAGTTAGTTAATGGATTTTACCTATATTAGAGCCATACGTTGGGACTCTCCCATCTCTTAGATCTCTTAGGTAAATGGGGCAGCTTCGTCTCCAATGCCCTTTCTCTTGGCAATAAAAGCAAATTGACTCTTTTGGAACATGACATGGAACTACTTTAGACATTGCCTTTCTCTTATGATCAAACTTTTCGATCATTGCATGTCTTTCGTTGCCATTGTCTATATCCATAGAGGTCTTGAAGGCTGATTCACCAATCAACTTTGCTTTTTCTATTGCGCCAAACCATTGTTGATTCAGCAGCAATAAGCATATAGGTGAGATCTATAAGGGTCACGTCGTGGTTCATCATATAGTACTCTCTTACGAACTCACTATACGAGTTAGGAAGTGACTGAAGAACCCAATCAACGGCCATCTCCTCAGCGACAACGGATCCCATCATTCTTAACCTATCAATGTGTGACTTCATCCCTAGGACGTGTGCACACACCGACTTTCCTTCTTTATGTTTACTTGCCAAAAGGGCTTGAGTGATATTGAACCTTTCAATTTTTCGTTCTTGTGGGTTAAGGAGAATAATTGGAGGAGGAGGAGGAAGTGAAGTATGATCTCTTGTTCCTCGATCGAATCGTGGAATATCATCTTCATGTGGAATGCTTGTTCCACGGGATTTGAGAAGACCACAGTTGTCAAACTTTGACATCTACAAAACGGGAGGAAATAAATTCAAGTTAGTTGATTGATTGAGTCCTTAGTAAATCACCCAAATGAGATACTAAGGCTAGGACCCAACACAATATTCTACAACTCGGGAGAGGGATGCCGTAACCCAAATTGCAGAACATTTGAAGGTAAGTGAATGACGATTCACTAATTTCCACCATGAAAAACGAAAAAGAAATTTAAGTTTTAAATCTATGAAAACTCCTAGATCCTTTGAGATTCATTGAACATTTCAATGGCATGTTTAAATCTCGATATGCCCCTCTTGTTTGTGACTGGGATGCCGAGGATCACAAAGTGGGTGTGAATAACCATGCAAACTTACATGGTGCCCTCACATGTTACAGTCACCTATTCGATGTGCCGGTAAACCACACACGCTCCACCAAAGTATGACAAACATTGAGTCACCCTTTGCTACCTTTGCTTAGAACCATTTAGTGTGCCGGTAAACCACACACGCTCCACTAACGTCTTCGCAAGGGCACAAAGTGTAATTTCATGGAATTGCATCAATTCACTTTTGCCTAAGTAAGATGAAAACATTTAGTTACTTTTATAATTCATTATACTTATAATGGAAGGTTTTCGTCCTATCCTACCCGTTCGGCTAACGACCCTCCACTAGTCAAGAGTGCGGTGGGTAAGAGAGGATACCCATTCAATCGCCATTTTATAGGTAATTTCCTTAAACACCCCTTATAGACCAGCTTCGTGAATGAGGCCTACTAACGGTAAGACTGACTTTTACTCATACATATATATAATGTTAGACTTTTAATGTTATATGTATATAGTATAGGGTGTATTTTACACTTTTAAAATACTAGGTGGTTTAATTTAACAATTATACTTTTAATTCAATTAAATTGTTAACCTAAACTTTTATGGATTTATTAAACCTCTTTTAATTATACACCTTAATTAATTAATAAAACCATAAGGGAGTGATTTGAACTTTTCAAAACATTACTAGGGTTTTAGAATTTAACATTCCTAATTAAACTTTTAATCAACTTTTAAATTCCAAAACTTGAGGGCAAGTTTTGAAACATTTCAAAACATTAGGGTTTAGAATTTAAATATACATCAAAATTAAACTATTAATCAAAATTTAAATTCCAAAACTTGAGGGCAAGTTTTGAAACCTTTTTCAAAACATTAGGGTTTCAACTATTTAAATTTCAAAACAACAAAACTTTTGGGTTCAAATTTAAACTATAAAACCTAAAGGGGAAAATATGAAACTTTTCAAAGCACAAGAATCAAATAACAAATAATCTAAATTAACATTTAATCACATAATTATCCATATTTGATTTATTTAATGATTTCTTGCACAACAATTTACCAATTTAATCAAAATAATTAATCAATTATCACATAAGGAAACAAATATTTTATTAATTCATAAATATCTTCAATTAGATCGAGAATATAGTCAAATATATCATAAAATCGGATTTATATTGATCTAATATGATAAGGTAACTATCCTTAAGCAAAAGCAGCAAGAAATCCCGGTTTTCCCTCACACTGACCAGCCGACTCGTCGAGTCAGGCATGGACTCGTCAAGTTCATCATGAACTCGGCGAGTTCATCTAGAAAACTCGACGAGTTCTGACCCCAGAAGCACAAAAATCGAATTTTTTCAACATACAAAGCATCAATACAATAGAAGCCAATCAAGGCTCTGATACCACTGATGGGTTTTGGTCCTAAGAACATCCTATGTGCTCATACAAACCCTAATGCTTGGATCTAGGTTTCTCTATTGTACATTCAAGTTATCCAAGACTATAAACCCTAATTCTATCATTCAAGTAATCATATTGATCATGAGAATAGGTTTATAATATTACCTTGATTGTTATGTAGCAATAACAATCCCAAATCTCCTTGTATTGACTTTGGAAGGCTTGGAGTCACAAGTGTCACTCCTCTAATGGTTCACAAACACCATAAGCAAGAGGATGAAGAGGAGAGAGGATGGAGGCTTCCCAAAACGTGTTCTAACCCTAGAATAAATCTTCGCCCCGTTTTTGGTCATAAGGGATCTCTTTATATAGGAGCCAATTAGGGTTATCTAACAAGGAAACCCTAATTTGGATGCTTAATCCCTAAGCAACCCATGGAGCCCTTTCCTTAAGGCCTTGGACGATTTCATATGGGCTTCCCCCATAGAATTCGTCCACCTTATAATAAAAGGCAATCTATGGCCCAAATTGCAATTATCTTATAATTACAATTCCAGTCCCTTAAGTTTAATTAATCTCTTTTAGTCACAAAGCTAATTATCAATTAATTCTTGACTAATATTAATTAAACAATATGATTTCTCCTTTAATATATTATTCTCATAATATATTAATAAATCATATTTAATCCTTTCTCTCCATAATTCATCCTATCAAGTTGCTTTGGTGAAGGCAACCCGAAAGGACCATGCACCATCGAGTCAAGTACATACCAAAATAGTTATGGACTTAGACACTAATCCAACAAAAACATCTTGAAGTATAAGAAATCCATTTGTTTGATAGTTATTAATCACATGTGATTGATATAATAACTATGATGTTTCAACTTTTATTCCGCCCTCCCCCCCCCCCCCCCCCCATAAAAGCATTTAAAATCATTTAAAATGTAAGTTAGGGGTATGAACTCACCTGTAATGAGTGATTCAAATGCAAGATCGATTGTAGGATGCTAAGTGTTAAGTGAAGTCTCGAGCACAAACGGATCCTAATAAGCATATAATGACATATATATGGATATAATTAGTGTATAAGCAACTAATCATCATAGAGAATCACCTTATGGCCTAGGAAACACTTATATTGAAGTGTTACAATCACAAAGGATTGCAGCTAAGGGGTTTACGGCCACACAATGGAGTTTACGGCCATTGTGTTTACGGCCTAAGTGGTATACGACCATGGAGTGTACAGTCATGGAGTTTACAGCCGTACACTCATGGGAGAACTTGAAAATGAGGTGTTTTATGGCCCTAACAAGCATTCCCTATGATTTTAAGATCTTATGTTTGGACTTAAAATGAATTTGAGGCCAAAACATGCACCAATAAAAGGGTTTACGACCATGCAAGGGTTTACGGCTGTAAACTCTTGGTGTTCATGCATAATATGAAGTTTCAAGGCTAGGGGTCATGTGTTTCTTAAGCTTGACTGGAAGATAGAAGAGGTACTCACGTTTTCGAAACTTGGGAGGGGGTTCACGGTCCAAGAACTAGTAGGTGTTCTTGGTGAAAGTCTTGAATACTTGAAGATCTACCCATAAAGATGAATTTCATGGATGAAATCAAAAGGTGATACTAGATTAAGAAGGTTAACAAGTAATCAAATGGAAGAATGGCTTACATTTTTAAAGATCAAGGTGAAATTTCTTGATGATACTTGAGAGGAAATCGAGTTCTTGAGATGAGAGTGTGAGAAAAAGGTGAAAAAAATAAAGGTATGTCATATTTGAGGGGAAGAGTTCATGGCCAAGGAGGTGTTTATGGCCATAAACTCTAGTTTACGGCCGTAAACTCCATATGATGGAGTTTCCGGCTTGTATGCTGCACACTGAACTCTATAGGATACTTCCTAACACTCATTCCTTGAAGGTAGTAGGTTTAGAACACTCAAACAGACCCTAAACAATGCTAAAAGATAGCAAAAACGAGTCTGACTTTGATTGAATAGAATGGTTGTACAAGATAGAAATTTCGGGTTGTCACATCATCCCCCCGTTAGTGAGAATTTTGTCCTGAAATTAGAGTTTAAGCAATTACAAATCACTAAGCGAAAAGATGAGGATATTTCAGTTTCATTTGATCCTCGCGCTCCCAAGTGAATTCAGGTCCCCGCTTGGCATTCCAGCGAACCTTCACTATCGGGATACGACTTTGCTTTGTTTACTTGACCTCTCGGTCCATGATCTCTATTGGTTCTTCCACGAAGTTTAGGCTCTCGGTGATCTCAATCTCGTCGAGTGGGATTACAAGAGTCTCATCGGATAGACACTTTTTCAAGTTTGAGACGTGTATAGTAGAGTATACGTTACTAAGTTCGTGAGGTAGTTTGAGTTTGTAAGCTATAGGGCTGATTCTAGCGATAATCTCGAAAGGACCTACATATATTGGATTTAGCTTTCCACGCTTACCGAAGTGTATCATGCCCTTCCAGGATGAGACCTTTAAAAGGACACAGTTACCAACCTGGAATTACAACGATTTCCTTCACCTGTCTGCATAACTTTTCTGTCGGTCTCTAGAGGCTTTCAATCGTACACGAATTTGAACGATCTTCTCTGTCGTTTCTCAAATGATCTCCGGACCTGTGAGAGTGCTCTTAGGAACTCGTCCTTTAGCTAACTGCGTGTCACCCACCTCAGCCCAACACATAGGGGATCTGCACTTCCGTCCATAGAAGGCTTCAAATGGAGCAGCCTTTAAGTTTGTGTGATAATTGTTATTGTAGGAAAACTCGACAAGGGGTAGATGAGTATCCCATGCTTTCCCGAAGTCTACCACACAGGCTCGTAACATATCTTCCAAGGTTTGAATAGTCCTCTCACTTTGTCCGTCGGTTTGTGGATGGTAGACTGTTGTGACAACCCGAAATTTCCATTCTGTACAACATACCAATTCAATAGAAAGTCAACCTCATTCCTGCTATCATTCATCATAATTTAGAGTCCATTTGATAGTTCTGAGCCTTGTACACTTAAGGAAGAAGTGTCGGGGTTTATCTGCAAAATTTATAGCACAAAGACCGAGCCTTAAGCACATTAACCATGAGTTCACGGCCACCACATGGGAGTTTACGGCCGTAAACTCCATGTGGGCCATAAACTCACCTTATATAGTGAAGATGAAGGCCATTTGTCCATTTCTTTCATTTCCTTGGCCCAAATCCTCTCAAGTACCATCCCGATCTTCGTCCCCGATCTTCAAAACTCATAATTTTCTTTCCCTAACTAGTTGATATCTTAGATGATCTAGTAATCTTACATGATTTCATCCGTGAAATCATTCCATTTTGTAGATTTTCAAGATCCACCAAGAACACACATTAGTGTTCTTGGCCAGAAACGACCATTCAAGCTCTTAGATTGTAAGTACCCTTGATCCAACTCACTGTACACTAGGTATATCATGTTTAGAGCTTAGAAAACATAAGAAATCATGGGATTCAAGGAGTTTACGGCCAAGACATGTTCTTGGGCCGTAAACCCCTTTTAAGGGTGCAAATGACACCCTAACACCTTACTAAGCTTTGGTTCATAGAACATTACCCCATGGACCTAAGGACCAAGATTCACGACATGGTACTCCTTACTATGAGTTTACGGCCGTAAACTCATGGGGAAGTGGTCTTAGGGCCGCAAACACCATACATGGTCATTTTAGGACCATAAACTCCCGTATAAGGCCTTGCACTCCTTTGTTGCAACCCGATAGCCTCCTAGCACTTGACCAAAGTGTTTTCCTTGCAATAAGATGTTTATACATGTTTAATTAGTGGTTTAATCACTAATTGTTTATATACATATGTCTTCATATGTAATTAGGATCATTGTGTGTGTCTTAGTCTTCACTTAACACCCAGTACTTGTCCGACACTTCCATCCAATCCACTCGCTGCAGGTGAGT
The DNA here is from genome assembly GCF_002870075.4 of Lactuca sativa. Classification (NCBI taxonomy): domain Eukaryota; kingdom Viridiplantae; phylum Streptophyta; class Magnoliopsida; order Asterales; family Asteraceae; genus Lactuca; species Lactuca sativa. The sequence goes on along the minus strand of NC_056630.2, from coordinate 301,381,660 downwards.
TCATACCCCTTGAATTAACCTTTTAAATGTTGCTAAATGTTTTTGAATGATTTATGGGGGGGCGGGAATACAAGTTGAGTCATGCTAGTTATTATATCAATCACATTTGATTAATAACTAACATACAAATGAATTTACTATACGTTAGCTGTTTTACCAAACATATTTCTTCAAAGGACTTTCTTAAACGTTTTTATATGTTTTAAAACTCTTTATCAAACTGCTTTATACACTATATGTTTCTTTTCAAACTCTATTACCAATGTATTTCAAACAAAGGTTTTCTTTATACTTCAACTGGTTATTCAAACAAATACTTTCAAACCGATTTATAAATTGACATCAAGTCAATCTTTTCTTAGATATTAATCTTTTTCAAAGGTTTTACAAAACTTCTTTTATGCTTTTATATTATCAAATGCATGCCCACATATGTATAGTTATATAAGAAATGCTTAAAGGACTTAGGAATGCTAACCCGCTTTATTTCCTTTTCCCCGTTGGGATGTGGTTTGGTAGGGTATCGGGTATCCGTCCGAATGTCGTCTAAATATTCGTTATATATTATGTATACATATGTAGACATAAAAGTGCCTTCAGTCACTTCAGTACCTTTAGCTAGCAAAGGTATACTTTCGTTGATACTTGTACATTTCTAGTAACTATTATAGGTATAGTTAGGAGATACTACTTTCTATTCCTATTACAAGGAATTACACCAGAGTCAGTTCATTGATGAGTCCATACGAATACATGTTGCTTGTAGAGATACACTTACTTGGATACACTTACATAGATACACTTACTTGGGTACACTTACATAGATACACTTACTTGGATACACTTACATGAAGACCTTTACATAGATACCTTGTTGAAAGCATGCCTGTATATGTATAGTTATATAAATAATGTTTAAAGGACTTAGGAAGGCTAACCCGCTTTATTTCCTTTTCCCCGTTGGGATGTGGTCTGGTAGGTTATCGGGTATCCGTTCGAAGGTCGTTTAAATATTAGTTATATATTATGTGTACATATATAGACATAATAGTTCAAGTCAGTCGGTTCAGTGCATTTGGGTAGCAAAGGTATACGTTCATATACTCCTAGTAAACTTTTAGGTATATACTTACTTACAGTGGGTCTCGTGAGAAGACTACTTACTTACAGCGGGTCTTGTGAAAAGACTACTTACTTGCTTACTTTCAAAACAGTAGGGTCTTGATAGAAGACTACTTTCAAAATAGTAGGGTCTTGGTAGAAGACTTCTTTTATAGGGATCATAGGGATTTCTAGGGTTATTCAAACGCTTTCCATTACTTACAAACATTTTCATACTGATACGACTTTCTTTCAAAACAATGTCAAGACTTTCATTACAAGCTTTACAAATCAAAGACACATTAATACTTATGAATTCACCAGCTTTTTGGCTGATACTCGCTTTCAAAATAACTTGTATTCTCAGGTCACAAATAGACAGGTACGACGATCAGGTTTGTGAAGACGGAGCAATCCAGACTCGACTTATTCCGATTATTCATTTTATTGTTGTATATTATGATAGAACACACTTGTAACTAAAATTATACTATTAATGCAATGGATGATGTTGTTTCTTGTTTACTACTTTACATGGTTGTGATACATTAGATGATGTCCTCTGCCCCAGAACGTTTCTGCCGTTCTCGGTATTGGGGTGTGATAGATTGGTATCAGAGCATTGTTTAGTGTGAATTGACTATATCAACCCATAAAAGATATACTAACTATAAATACATAGGGATTAAAAATACTCTGACCAAGAGTTTATACTTTAAAATAATACAATATTTGATTAAGTATACGTGCCTGCATTCATACTAAAATCAGTGTCACTAGGACAGTACAAAAGAATTACGATTGTTGGGCAACACAAGTGGACTTAGAGACATATAGTCAAAACTGAGAAGATATAGCCTGATCAACTATATTATTCGAGGGTTGACTAGCATGTGCCTAAGTATAATTGTGTGGTTGCAACAAGTCTAAAATATTACCAACAATACCACAATGAGAACAATAAAACATAAACCTAAAATACTATTGGAGTATTTGGTGTTACTATAAGTACATTATACTTGAGAGCTAAAAAGGATCTTCATTACTAAGTTGATAGTTACTAAGTGGATACACTAAGGCTATGTGTAACTAGGATGTTATGGACTTAGAATCTGTGAAAATTTTACTTTACCCCTATTCTTTGTGAATTTGGAGTTAAGGTCACTTATTCAAAGGCCTATCCTGTTGAAATTACATATGACTGGTATGCACTTTACATATAGCGATGTAACTAATAAAGATTTTCTAATAATTATCTTAGTTAGTTCTTATCACCCCTTTTCTCGCGCTTATATCATCATTGGATTCCATCCCTACGACAACCCGTACTACCCTAACCACAACAATGCTAGAGGACTCAGAGAGGAGCCAAAGAATGATCACCCTGCTGAAGACCTTTCTGGTAGTTTTCGCCGCAGATAGAACCTCATCGACTTCTCTTTAGGAAATAACCTAGTTATGTAAAACTCTGGTCTAATTTCCAATCGCTAAAAATCTTAGACCTGTTAGGCCTTAAATAAGTCGTAGTCCTGTCAAAACTTTCCCATCTGAGTTAATGTAAGGCCTCCTACTAAACCATTTTCCCGAACATGCTATCGTCTGTTAGTTCTAAATCTACATTCAATCATGATGTTGGGCTATGGAGAGTTAGTCCATGAGTCATTCTCATCAACTTTCATATTCGAATTCTTATCATTGTTCCTATCTTTTAAACTTATAGTTAAAAGATGCCGCCACACAGAAATCTAAGGCGTAACCCTAATAACGAAACACCAATACCACCACCTCCTCCACCACCTCTGCCACCCCCTTAATTCGATGCTGCCATGTTCCAAGCAGCTTTCACAGCGGTAGTAGCGGCTGCCGTGTCAGCCATCAATGCTCCAGTCCCTAGTGGATCGGGAACAGGTGCACCTCCTTCCCACCATGGCGAGAGCCATGGGCATCCCTGAGAGTGCACCTATAAAGATTTTTCGAATGCCAAACCCCTGAATTTTAATGGATCCGAAGGAGTGATGATTTGAAGGCAATGGATAGAAAAGACGGAAGCAGTCTTTGAGATCTGCGCCTGCCTGGAGAACAACAAGGTCAAGTTTGCTGCTTGTACCTTTGCAGGAAGAGCTTTAACATGGTGGAATGTCCATGTTAAGTCCTTGACGCTAATAGTGGCAAATTCGATAAGTTGGGAGAACTTAAAGATCATGCTGATGAAAGAGTATTGCCCACGAGGAGAGATTCAAAAGCTCGAACAAGAACTCTGGAATCTTAGGATGGTTGGTACAGAAATATCAACCTATACGGGGAGATTCTGCGATCTGGCAATTCTGTGTCCCGATATGGTTCCTACTGACAGCAAGAAAATAGAGAGATATATTTGGGGATTGTCTCCCCAAATTCAGTTAAGTGTGTTAGCATCGAGGCCTGATACTTTCGACCGTGCCAAAGAACTAGCACAATCTCTTATTGACCATGGAAACTACTGGAACTCAATAATTGTTGTTCAAGATCAGCAAAAAGAAAAGAACTCTGGGAAATAAGGTGGGAACAAGAGGAAAGACAAGTCCTCACAAGAATCCTCAAGGAAACAACAACAAGTTACAGTCCATGCTGCTACGGTACCTACAATAGGCCCTGCTAACCCGTTACCAGCATAGCCTTATGCTGGTAATCTCCCGAAGTGCAATAAATGCAACTATCACCATCATGGACCTTGTCGGGAAATGCAGTGCTTAAACTGCAACAAAAAGGGACATACCATATGTTACTGCAAGAATCTAGCAAGACCAATCAACCAACTACCCAATGCAGGTGTGAGCCAGGCTTGCTACAGATGTGGCAATGTGGGTCATTACAAAAGGGACTGCCCAGAAACAACGAATACAGGCACATACGGAAGGATGCTAACAATCACCGCTACCGGAGAGGCTACTCCGAACCCACGTTAAAATATCTGAGGCATTTGTTGTAACGGACTTGTGAACTGTTTAAACAACTAGTGCCACTTGAGTCAAAACTTTTGCGAGATTCCGTTAGAAAGGGATGCTCGTGCTGCGTATACTTGCCTTTTGTAGTATACCTAGTTCGCAGCAATAGTCTTGTAATAAATCTATAGTACTGTAACTCTGTTAAAAGTTGCATTGTTGGGTTTTGTCTGTAACACCTTTATGATCTAGTCTAATGTCTTTATCATTCCAAGTAGTCCGACATTGTCATTTGACTAGAGTCCATTCGATCCTCACAATACCAGTTCGTTCGTAAATCTCTTTCTCCAAAACCGTCTTTCTAGTAAAGCCGTCGTCCCAGAACTCCGAAGTACTCATTCGTAGAGTACCTCATTTTTCTAAATCTTTTCTGAAGAAACCTCGTCAAACCTCTTCGATATAGTACTCGTCCAGCAGACCAAGTTCGAGCACAGAGGCTATGGACGACTACAACCCACCTATTACTATTTAGTGTATACGCAAGGGTGGTATATAATTACGATTACACAGACATAGTATGTGTGTTTCGCCCTTTCTGCTTTTCCTCGTTGGGTTGTGGACCTGGGGCAAAGTCGCACATCCGACCGCGTTACTAACCCTAATTGTATACGACTTGTATACATGAGGTAATGATGAATGGACCAAGTATGAATCTTATCATGAACGGAAGGTCAAAGTTGTCAAGTCTACAAGTGAGTATTCTACCAAATCGAAAGAAAACAACCCCAGTAGTATTGCTAAGAAGGCTAATTTCGGGACGAAATTCCCTTTAACAGGGGGATGATGTGACAACCCGAAATTTCCATTCTGTACAACATACCAAGTCAATAGAAAGTCAAACTCATTCCTGCTATCATTCAACACAATTTAGAGTCCGTTTGATAGCTCTGAGCCTTGTACACTTAAGGAAGAAGTGTCGGGGTTTATCTTCTAAATTTATAGCACAAAAACCGAGCCTTAAGCACATTAACCATGAGTTCACGGCCACCACATGGGAGTTTACGGCCGTAAACTCCATGTGGGCCATAAACTCACCTTATATAGTGAAGATGAAGGCCATTTGTCCATTTCTTTCATTTCCTTGGCCCAAATCCTCTCAAGTACCATCCCGATCTTCGTCCCCGATCTTCAAAACTCATAATTTTCTTTCCCTAACTAGTTGATATCTTAGATGATCTAGTAATCTTACATGATTTCATCCGTGAAATCATTCCATTTTGTAGATTTTCAAGATCCACCAAGAACACACATTAGTGTTCTTGGCCAGAAACGACCATTCAAGCTCTTAGATTGTAAGTACCCTTGATCCAACTCACTGTACACTAGGTATATCATGTTTAGAGCTTAGAAAACATAAGAAATCATGGGATTCAAGGAGTTTACGGCCAAGACATGTTCTTGGGCCGTAAACCCCTTTTAAGGGTGCAAATGACACCCTAACACCTTACTAAGCTTTGGTTCATAGAACATTACCCCATGGACCTAAGGACCAAGATTCACGACATGGTACTCCTTACTATGAGTTTACGGCCGTAAACTCATGGGGAAGTGGTCTTAGGGCCGCAAACACCATACATGGTCATTTTAGGACCATAAACTCCCGTATAAGGCCTTGCACTCCTTTGTTGCAACCCGATAGCCTCCTAGCACTTGACCAAAGTGTTTTCCTTGCAATAAGATGTTTATACATGTTTAATTAGTGGTTTAATCACTAATTGTTTATATACATATGTCTTCATATGTAATTAGGATCATTGTGTGTGTCTTAGTCTTCACTTAACACCCAGTACTTGTCCGACACTTCCATCCAATCCACTCGCTGCAGGTGAGTTCATACCCCTTGAATTAACCTTTTAAATGTTGCTAAATGTTTTTGAATGATTTATGGGGGGGCGGGAATACAAGTTGAGTCATGCTAGTTATTATATCAATCACATTTGATTAATAACTAACATACAAATGAATTTACTATACGTTAGCTGTTTTACCAAACATATTTCTTCAAAGGACTTTCTTAAACGTTTTTATATGTTTTAAAACTCTTTATCAAACTGCTTTATACACTATATGTTTCTTTTCAAACTCTATTACCAATGTATTTCAAACAAAGGTTTTCTTTATACTTCAACTGGTTATTCAAACAAATACTTTCAAACCGATTTATAAATTGACATCAAGTCGATCTTTTCTTAGATATTAATCTTTTTCAAAGGTTTTACAAAACTTCTTTTATGCTTTTATATTATCAAATGCATGCCCATATATGTATAGTTATATAAGAAATGTTTAAAGGACTTAAGAGGGCTAACTCGCTTTATTTTCTTTTCCCCGTTGGGATGTGGTCTGGTAGGGTATCGGGTATCCGTCCGAATGTCGTCTAAATATTCGTTATATATTATGTATACGTATGTAGACTTAAAAGTGCCTTCAGTCAGTTCAGTACCTTTGGCTAGCAAAGGTATACTTTCGTTGATACTTGTACATTTCTAGTAACTATTATAGGTATAGTTAGGAGATACTACTTGCTATTCCTATTACAAGGAATTACACCAGAGTCAGTTCATTCATGAGTCCATACGAATACATGTTGCTTGTAGAGATACACTTACTTGGATACACTTACATGGATACACTTACTTGGGTACACTTACATAGATACACTTACATGAAGACCTTTACATAGATACCTTGTTGAAAGCATGCATGTATATGTATAGTTATATAAATAATGTTTAAAGGACTTAGGTAGGCTAACCCGATTTATTTCCTTTTCCCCGTTGGGATGTGGTCTGGTAGGTTATCGGGTATCTGTTCGAAGGTCGTTTAAATATTAGTTATATATTATGTGTACATATGTAGACATAATAGTTCAAGTCAGTTGGTTAAGTGCCTTTGGGTAGCAAAGGTATACGTTCATATACTCCTAGTAAACTTTTAGGTATATACTTACTTATGGCGGGTCTTTTGAGAAGACTACTTACTTACAGCGGGTCTCGTGAGAAGACTACTTACTTACAGCGGGTCTCGTGAAAAGACTACTTACTTGCTTACTTTTAAAACAGTAGGGTCTTGATAGAAGACTACTTTCAAAACAGTAGGGTCTTGGTAGAAGACTTCTTTTATAGGGATCATAGGGATTTCTAGGGTTATTCAAATGCTTTCCATTACTTACAAACATTTTCATACTTATACGACTTTCTTTCAAAACAATGTCAAGACTTACATTACAAGCTTTACAAATCAAAGACACATTAATACTTATGAATTCACCAGCTTTTTGGCTGATACTCGCTTTCAAAATAACTTGTATTCTCAGGTCACAAATAGATAGGTACGGCGATCAGGTTTGTGAAGACGGAGCAGTCTAGACTCGTCTTATTCCGATTATTCATTTTATTGTTGTATATTATGAAAGAACACACTTGTAACTAAAATTATATTATTAATGCAATGGATGATGTTGTTGCATGTTTACTAGTTTACATGGTTGTGATACATTACATGATGTCCTCCGCCCCAGAACGTTTCCGCCGTTCTCGGTTTTGGGGTGTGACAATTGTACTCACGTCCTGCCTAGTTCCTAGGGAACTTTGTAGCGACTGCTAGAACCTTGAGGTGAATCTACTATCTTTATCGGAGATAATGGATATAGGAACACCATGATGTTGTACAATCTCCCTAATATATGTTCTTGTAAGTTTCTCCATCTTGTTAGTCTCTTTGATAGGCAGGAAGTGTGCGGAATTTGTTAACCTGTCTACGATCACCCAAATGGTATCGAGACCACCCGTTATCTTGGGCAACTTGGTTATGAAGTCCATCATGATCCGTTCCCACTTCCATTCCGGTATCTCTAGTTGTTGTAATAATCCTAAGGGTTTCTAGTATTCGACCTTAGCCTTGGCGCAAGTAAGGCATTTACTCACAAAGGTAGCAATCTCTGCTTTCATGTTAGGCCACCAATATAGCTTTTTGAGATCCAAATACATCTTATCTGAACCTGGGTGGGCGGAATATCGAGTGTTGTGCGCTTTAGTCATGACTAAGTCTCTGAAACCACCGTGCTTCGGTGTCCAAATCTGGTCCATGAGAGATAAGGCTCCACCACCCTTGACTTCCAAGTTCTTATCCATCCCTCTCATGGATTCACCCGCCACATTTTCAGGTTTCAAGGCTTCTATTTGAGCCTCCTTGATTTGTGTGGACAGATGCGAATGGATAGTCATAGTCAATGATTTGACTTTCCGACCAAAATATTCTTTTCGACTTAGGGCGTCTGCTACTACATTGGCTTTACCCGGATGATAACGAATTTTTCATTCGTATTCATTGATTAGCTCGACCCACCGTCGTTGTCTCATATTGAGCTCCTTCTGGTTGAATATATGTTGCAGGCTTTTCTGGTCTGTAAAGATAGTGCTTTTTGTACCATACAGGTAGTGTCTCCAGATCTTCAAAGCAAATACAACTGCTCCTAACTCAAGATCGTGTAAGGTGTAGTTGACTTCATGTGTCTTTAGCTGTCTCGAGGCAAGGTGATGACCTTACCTCGTTGCATGAGGATACAGCCGAGCCCTTGGTTGGATGCATCGCAATAAACTACGAAGTATTCTATCCCTTTTGGGAGGGATAGCATCGGTGCGCTGCATAAGGCTCGCTTTAGCGTTTGGAACGCTTTTTCTTGTTTCTCTTCCCAGTCAAAGGTCACACCCTCCTGGGTCAATGTAGTAAGCGATTTCACGATTCTAGAGAAGTTTTGAATGAACCTGCAATAGTAGCCAGCGAGGCCTAGAAATTGACGAATTTCTATAGGCGTCTTCAGTGCTGACCAGTTCTCAATGGCTTTAATTTTGGAAGGGTCCACGTGAATACCTTCTTCGCTAACCACGTGACCCAAGAATTCGACTCTTCGGATCCAAAATTCGCACTTTGAGAACTTCATGTAGAGTTTCTCTGACCGTAGTGTTTCTAAGACCTGTCGTAGATGTTTACTATGCTCCTCCTTACTACGAGAGTAAATAAGTATGTCATCGATGAATACAATGACGAACTGATCCAAGTAAGGACGACATACCCTATTCATTAAATCCTTGAATACTGCAGGCACATTAGTCAATCCAAATGGTATCACTACAAACTCGTAATGTCCATAACGAGTTCGGAAGGCTGTCTTCGGAACATCCTCCTCTAGCACTCGTAACTGGTGATACCTGGATCTCAGATCAATCTTTGAAAAGTAATTCGACCCTTGCAGTTGGTCGAACAAATCGTGTATACGGGGCAGAGGGTAACGATTCTTGACGGTAAGCTTGTTTAGTTATATGTAGTCGGTGCACATACGGAACGATCCGTCTTTCTTCTTAACGAATAGGACCGGTGCTCCCCAGGGTGAGAAGCTTGGTCTAATAAAGCCCTTGCTGAGCAGTTCGTTAAGTTGACCGGATAGTTCCTGCATTTCAGTTGGTGCTAGACGATAGGGTGATTTGGCGACTGGGGTAGCCCCTGGAACTAAGTCGATTCTGAACTCGACTTGTCATTGTGGGGGCAATCCCGGTAGTTCTTCTGGAAAGATGTCGGGAAAGTCACGAACTTCTGGGATGTTCCTTAGGTGTTTCTGTTGGATTAGTGTCTAAGCCCGTAACCATATTTGGTAAGTACTTGACCCGGTTGTGCATGGTCCTTTTGGGTTGCCTTCACCAAAGCAACATGACTGGAGAAATGATAGAGAAAGAGGTTATTATGGCTTATTAATATATTATAAGAATAATATATTAAAAGAGAAATCATATTTATTTAGTTGACATTGGTCAAGAATTAATTTTGTGATTAAAAGAAGTTAATTAAACTAAAGGGGGGGCGAATTGTAATTATATGATAGTTGCAAAATAGGGCAATGGGTACCCTATGGATAGGGTGGACGAATTCAAGGAGATAAGGCCCTAGAATTCGTCCATGATAAGGTTCCTAGGGTTATCCTTTAGACTGCTTGGTGGGCAAGTAATCAGATAAGGATAAGGACTGAAACTCTAATCCCTATACCTATATAAGGACCCCTTGGCTTAGGAAAATCGGCCACTTGATCCTAGAATCTCCTAGAGCCGATTTTCTACCTTTCCCCCCTCTCTCTCTCTTCTCTTTCCTTTCTATTTGCTTTTGGTGTTTGTGAGCCATTAGAGGTACTACACTTGTGGTACTTGCTTTCAAAGACAAGAAGATTGAAGACTTGAGTTGTTATTACAATATAACAACAAGAGGTATGTAATCCCTTCTACTATCTAAATTTCGAAATATATAGGAGCATACTAGGGTTCTTCTTGTGTTGATAATGTTGTGTATCTAATAGTGAAAACATAGATCCAAAATTAGGGTTGCATGCACACATAGGATTGTTTGTATAGGCCACTATGTCGGATCCCTTCATGGTTAGGCTCCAAAGTTCATGTTCGAGTTTCTAAACCTCGCCCCTCGGGCAGTATTCTTCGATCATGAGCTCCTTCAGAGCTTCCCAACCCATAGCATTAGCCACTATTAGAGTAAGTGACTTGACATGGCTATTCCACCACATCAGAGTTCTGTCTGCGAAGGTGCAAGTAGCAAATTTAACTTTGCTCCCTTCCGGACAGGAGCAGATCTCAAAGATCGACTCCGTCTTCTCGAAGCCATAGTCCAACAAAATAGATGAGAGTATGATTGAAATAGAGATCTAACAATAGAATGGTGAAAGCATTTGGATAAAGATTTCTCATAAGATTAGAGGTCTGTCAATATTATTGGCATTAAATGATGTAATAAGTTTGGGCAAAACGACCTAGAAGTAGGTCTTACATCAAACCATATAAAGAAAATTTTGATAGCACCAAGACTTTAATCGCCTAACAAGTTTAAAGACTTATCATAGACAGGAAACTAAAACTAAAGCTTTTACATAATCCTAAGTTATATCCAAAAGAGAAAGTAGAGTAGACTCTACTAGCGACGAGAACCGCTCGAACGAGTCCTTGATTCTGCCAGGCGACGCTCCATGTCTCGCATGCGTCTTTCAAATGTTGCTTGACGAGCTCGAAGTTCCCTCACTTTGGCTTGGGTTGTAGTAAGTTCTCTCTGCAGGGCCGCATTCTGGTTCAGGGTTCTTCCCTGAGCAGTCTCCAGATGGCGGATGCGAACGGTGTTGACTCCTACATCAACATCGACCTCCATGAACCGGTCGATGGCCGCCCTTCCCTGCTCCTCATTGCGAGCAATACTGCAAACCATAATAGGCAGGACTCTGTCTGCTGAGCCTCCCTCGCTTAGATTGTAAAAGCTTCTGTTTCCGTTATAGGGTAAGGGTTGACCCTGCTCGTGACTCCATCTATTCAAGTTTGTTGCCCATAGAGGGGTGGGGCCTTGAAATCCTGGTTGAGGGTTAGGTTTTGGAATAGGAACCACCAGGGGCAGATTGTTAACTTCTGGCTCGGAGTCAGAGTCCTCCGGTAAGTTCTCAATGAAGTCGTCATCCAATGGAATTTCATGATCCTCTTCTGGCTCTGCGTCGAGCCATCCAACATTTCCTTGGTTGGGAAAGTATGGGTTGCCAGGGGGATGGAATCCAGCCATGTTATCTACACAAGAATAGGGATAAAAGAGATAGTTAATAGACGTACTACTTAAGATAATTATAGAATGATCCTTACTAGTTATTTCAATACTTGCGTACAACATACCAGTCACATGTAACCGAAGCAGAATAGACCTTCGAATAAGTGACCCGAACTCTAAGTCCACAACCAAACAAGGAACAAGAGATAAAGCAAAGATCACAAATTCTAAGTCTATGACACCTTAGTTACATATAACCTTAGGGTATCCACTCAACAACTATTGAACTACTAGTAAAGACCTTTTAGTTTTCACGTAAGTAATTATAGTAACACAAAATACTCCTATAGTATTTTAAGTTTCTTTGTAGTAGTGTTTGTTAGTTTTTAGACTTGCTGCAACACCACAACCATTCTTGGGCACATGCTGATCACTTATCGGAAAGATATAGTTGATCAGGCTATATCACTCCCAGATCTGATCATATGTCCCCAAGCCTACCTGTGTTGTTTAACAATCGTAATACTTTGTTCTGTTCTAGTATGACACTGATTTTAGTATGAATGCAGGTATGTATACTTTGGTTAAATATTTTATTATTTAAAAGTATAAAATCTTGGTCAGAGTATTTTAATCCCGATGTGTTTATAGTTTGTATATCTTTTATGGGTTGATATACTCAATTCACTATAAACAATGCTCTGATACGAATCTGTTACACCCCCAAACCGAGTTGGCGGAAACATTCGGGGGCGGAGGACGTCATGTACAATATCATAACAATGCAATATAGTAAACAATCAACAACATCATCCATTGCATTAATAGTATAATTTGTACATGTGTGTTCTGTTCAGTAATAATAAGACACCAAAAATGAATACTCAAAATAAAGACGAGTCTGGAAGTGCTCCATCTTCTTAAAACCTGTCATCTGTACCTGTCTACTGGTGACCTGAGAATACAAGTTATTTGAAAGAGAGGATCAACATTTAATTTGGTGAGTTCATAAGTACTTTAGTGTCATTTATTTGTATATGTTTGAAGAAAATGTTTGTAAATTTCAACTGTAACTGTTTGTAAGTGCTTGATGTAAATGTTTGTAAGTATTGGTTGTAAATTTTTGTATCTCCTAGAAAATCCTATATTTTCTATCTGAAATGTAGTCTTCTACCAAGATCCGACTGTTCTGTATGTTTGTTCTTTTGTAAAAGCATGTGTTTTTCCCAAAGTATAACTATCATTACCAAAATATAGTTTTGTATTACCGTTTATGTGAGAAGATCACAATGTGAATGCAATGAGAAAATAATAAAGTACTATAGTATTGTATATAGTAACTACTATTTTACTAACTACCTTAAATCAATTGTTAATTAAGGTATAATGTGATATGATTGTAACCATGCTTGATCGACTAGTAGAACACGACGCTTGAAGACGTCGAAATGCTGTGACATTCGTCACCCGTAGACCTGCAGGTCCGACTGTAGCTAGCAACAAGGTGTAGGATGGTCAATCCAGTATAGATCTATACACAAATTCACGCTCTCCCTCCAGGAGAATCTGGTTTCTTAATCTTAACTAGAAGATAGAAGAGGTACTCACGTTTTTTAAGCTTGGGAGGGGGTTCACGGTCCAAGAATTAATAGGTGTTCTTGGTGTTCTTGGTGAAAGTGTTAATACTTGAAGATCTACCCATAAAGATGAATTTCATGGATGAAATCAAAGGGTGATACTAGATTAAGAAGGATAACAACTAATAAAATGGATGAATGGCTTACATTTTTGAAGCTCAAGGTGAAAGTTCTTGATTATACTTGAGAGGAAATCGAGTTCTTGAGATGGGAGTGTGAGTAAAAGGTGAAAAAATGAAGGTATGTCATATTTGAGGGGAAGAGTTCACAGCCAAGGAGGTGTTTACGGCCGTAAACTCTAATTTACGGCCGTAAACAACTTATGATGGAATTTCCGACTTGTATGATGCACACTGAACTCTATGCGATACTTTCTAACACTTATTCCTTGAAGGTACTAGGTTTAGAACACTCAAACAGACCCTAAACAATGCTAAAAGATAGCAAAAACGAGTCTGAATTTGATTGAATAGAATGGCTGTACAAGATAAAAATTTCGGGTTGTCACAATACCCTACATAATCACATAAACCATATCAATCGCATAACCATGCATGTACACATATAGAGATGCCAAGGGAACCCTACGAGGTTTTATACATATAATCACATAAATGGTATCAACTACACAAGCCATGCATATAACATACATGGATGCCTTAGAAACCCTCCAGGGTCTTACTTCGGGTGCCCTAGAATCCCTCCAGGGTCTTAGCCCAATGCCATGGGAACCCCCACATGGTCTTAACTAAGTACCAATCAAACCATATATACAAACATATAAGTTAATTATGTAAACATATAAGGATGCCCTGGAAACCCTCCAGGGTCTTACACCGGGTGCCATGGGAACGACCACATGATCTTAGCCCAATGTCATGGGAATCCCCACATGGTCTTAACTAAGGACGCCCTGGAAACCCTCCAAGGTCTTAAACCTTAGTCCCTCGGGAACCCCCCGAGGTCTTTACCTAGAATGCCATGGAAACCCTCCAGGGTCTTACACCTAGGTGCCCTGGGAACCCCCGAGGTCTTCCATGCAAGTATCACAAAGACAACTAGCATATAACATTCCATATAATCAATCAGCATACCATACAGCACAAAATCAGCTAGCATAGCACATAATACATAATGGGTCGGCCTTGGTGCCTTCGACCCATTGATATGGTGAGGAGACTCACCTGGCACTACTGAAGTCCTGCGTGTAAAACCCTGGCTGTTGGTTGACAGGTTCCCGAACTGTCAAGATCAAAACAACACCCAATTAATAATTGGGTTCCAATACATAACCAAAACTCCATACTTGGGGTAAAAGACTATTTTACCCCTAACTTAACTTTATTCAGTCCAAGGCCCAATCTAAAGGCCCAAAAGTCAAACCGTTGACCAAAGCCCAACATATGGCCCAATTTTCCAAATTCGGTCCAAACCTCTATATGGGCTTATCTTAAGGCCCAACCATTTAGTCCAGTCCAAACATTTGGCATTCCAATGGTCCAACCTCTCATTATCCACAAGGCCCAGTTATGGCCCATCTATGGCCCAATTTTCCAAATTGGGCCCGAACCCTTACATGGTCTTACCCTAAGGCCCATCCTTATATTCTTAGTCCATATGATTATTCTTGGATGACCCATCAAAAGCCCAATCACCAAAACCCAACAGGAAGGCCCAACTCAAGGCCTAAGTGAAATTAGGGTTTTCACATGAAATGATGATTAGGGTTAAGTGTTTCTACATAACCCATTAAGGACTTAATCCATTAAGATCAATATTGACTTAGGTTAATTTGCCAATGATTGTTAATTAATATTTTAAATTTATTAATTAATTCTAGTGCGGGTCCAGATCAATCCCTAAAATTAGGGTTTCATGACATTAGGGTTTTCCAAACCCTACTTAGGGTTTCCAACCCAATACTAGCCCATTAGTCACATGGTTGGGTTTGTAGGTCAATTAGGGATTCCTTGGGCCCATTAGGGTTACATAAGTCAGGCACCACCCACTACCACCTCGGGTAGTGGTGGTCAACAATGGCTCATGGTGGTGGTTATGATTCTAGCCCATATTGTCCAAGCACCCAACACAGCAGCTGGTGGCGGCAGCCACCACCTCATGGTGGTGGTCATGAGTTTTCATTTTTATTATTCCTACTTCTATTACAATTTATAACACAAATCCCATCATAAACACACACACACACATAATATAAACACACACACGCACAACCACCTTATGGCGGCAAGCGACGGTAGAGAATGGTAGCCACCACTTCACGGTGGTGGCGGTGGGCTCTTTCTATGGATCTCTGGCCAAGAAAAGCTCCTATAGCCCTAAACCATCACAAAACACTCACATAAACACCATAACACGTACACAACCACCCCCACTGTGGCTGGTGGCGACAACGAAGTGACAGAAACGACAACCACCATGGCTGGTGGCCATGGTGGTTCTTCACAATTATTGGCCATCAAACACACACAATGCACAATATACACAACAGTAGAAGAAGCACACACACATACCCATCTTTAGCTCGTGAAATGAACCCAATCACACTTGTGGCCTACAACGACTCGGCAGAAACAACGGCGCTGTCGGCAACAACAAAACTTCAGTCGTGAACGATAGCGAACCAGATGAACATAAGTAGAAGAATAGGGCATGTATGAGCATGGCGGCCTCATAGTCACGACGTCGATCGTTGGGGTTCTCGGCCTCACCGGTGGCAGAAACTATGGTGGTGGCATCTTGGTGGTCTTCCGACTTCAACAGGCAAGGGAGGCGGCTGGAAGGATGAAGGTAGTGAGGGTGGCGGCTGAGGTTTGTTTTAGGGTTAGGGTTCCATGGAGAGAAGGTGACGGGATTTAAGTCCCGCTCCATATAAGACTTATGCTCACTTAAAACATTTAGTCCCTCCTCATGAGATCTTTTTGAATTCAAGGCTACAATTTACAAAGCAGCCCCCAACATCCAAGATTCATTACAATCCTAGTCCTAGAAGCTACCATTTAACCCTCACATTCCAAAAATCCTTTCACTCTAAGTCCAATAATTACCAAACACCCCCTGACTTCTAAAATTCTTTTCAAAATAAGTCCCAAAATTACACTTTAACCCACAAATAATCCAATTTATAACATTTTGGCTCCCTAAAACCAACACCCCACGTAATAATATGGATTTAGGGCGACTATTCGTTCATCATTTTTATCTATCAATTTATTTAATAAACAGGATGTTACAACTCTCCCCCACTTAAATTAGATTTCGTCCTCAGAATCATCCCTTACCATCCCTTACACGTCCGACAACTTGAACGACATGGTCACAACCACAAGCATACCCTAGCATTCCCAGGGCAACCAAAGCCATCCCCAGCAAGGTTCAAATAATCAAAGATAATCGAATTTGTTGCACATAATCGCATTTACTCCAGTCTGAAATCTAAAATCTTGTGATGGTCTGATTCCATGATTGGCGCCCATACTGAAGCCAAGCTGAATCCATCCCATAAATTTCCCAACTGACTACTCGGCTTCTAATATTAGGGATTTCCTATTAGAAACAAATTCACTGGCCAACTATCCATGTAGATCACCACACTTTGACCGTAAGATCAGATAATCCTTTGAGTAGGAGACCCATCCCTACAACGATTAGACTCAGATGAGAGTTGTGCAACAGGGTCAGATCAACCACCCTGAGATTATTTAATCCAACTGCAAACAACTTAGTGTATACCCCGAATACAAGCAATTCCACACATGAATCCCAAGTCACTAAAACCACTCCAAATCATCTTGCTGCCGCATATCTGCTTTCCTGAAGGACAATCAGGACCTCCCTGGTCCCAACTCGTCTGCCAACTGTCCGGAACACGGGACACCTACCCGATTCCTGAGCCAGCATCGCACGCATAGTAGTGCCACATGACCTCTGAAGGATACCTCGTCTGACAATAACTGCCCTATCTATATCGCTACTCACGCCTCCTTTAATCCATTGATCCATACGATCATGATAGGCTGACAACTTGTCGCCACTGAATCGGACACAAAAAGGTGAATGCTACCAGAATAATTGTAGTCTTTAGATCATACCCGGTCTCCTTCGACCTACCATTTCCTGATTCCAATTATGTCGTGACCTACTCACAACCTTGCGAATTGGCCCACACTGGCCTAATTCATCCGAATGAATCCGTGAATTCCATAGCTACCCCGCAGTCTTTCTACACTTCCCGCACTATCTGACTACTAGTGAATGCTATGGCTCCCCCGTAGTCTTACAAAACTTTCACCCTACTGACCATGAGTGAATGCTACGACACCCCCACAGTCTTACAACACTTTCATCCTAACACAACCGCAGCCCAATGCCTTACTCCTAATCTATCAATTCAAAATGAATACAGAGTCGGGCACGCACTCGACCGGACACCCGAACTGAATTCAATTCATGACTGGAGCCTCAACTTACTTTCCCAAATTCTGCTATCAAGCCCCCAAAAAGATGCGTTTCACATGACGGAAAGTTTTACCGAACTCCATACTCGCACAAACCTCAAACCAAATAGCCACTTGGGTCGCCATTTTCCTCGATGAGGATGAGAAATCCCATCCCGGTCTTGTACCTGCCCCTGTCCTGAATGCCTGTGTGATTCTCCCCCACTTAGATTCGACTAAGTCTTCGCAATACATGATATTTGAAGGATTCCCAATCCTTTTTACTCTTTAATAACCAATACTGTTGACAACCTACTGCTTACCCATGCTAGTGTTCTATTATTGGCCCAAACCCCAATGACAACACAACTCCTAAGTATCAGAAGAACACTCCTCGAATCCTTGCGAAACCAATAATCTCGAAAACCTTGAAATGATGCCACACTCATATCTTGAAGTCCAAATAATCTATGTCCAGACTAAAGCCTCAGTAGTAGACCACTTCCGTTGGTGCTTCCAAAAGCCAACCCAAGCACAATGGTTGAGTCACCAATCATGACCGTAGACCTTCCGCATCACGTCTCTAAACCGATCTCGACCATAGACCCATATAACATTGAACACTCCAAACCAGCAAAGAGGGAAACGACCTTCACTAACCACCCCGTGACTCACGGTATTCAAATGGCATATGACAATGTTTGAAGGTATAATCCAAACACAAGTAGGGAAACAAACCCAAAGATACACATACTAAAACCCTTGAAACGAAAAAATCCTTCGTGTAGTTTCCCGCAAGTACTGCACTGAATCCGACCCTGCTGGCCTTTCAAAAGCTGACTTAAACTCTTGGGTCTCTTTCGGGGACCCTCCAAAATAAGCACTCGATCCGGTCCCCTCTTCCCAATGTGCTATAAACCAATCCCTTCTCTCGAGCTCTAGAAATCATATCATTCATGTTCTCGCACCCTGGCACACTCACCAGCTCAATCGTCCATGGCTGAGCTGTAATAGCTGAAGCAATCTTTGCCCTAAATCGGGCTACAAACTACCCCCAAGACATAGTCTCTAATCCCAAAAGTGCAATAGATCACACAATCAATCATTGCCGCCTAATACAAGAGATCCAAGGCGAACTCAAAATCCTGGTAGTCCTTCCGCTAACTGGCTCTCCACCGGAGCCGGGACCAAACCCTACTCCTTCCCCTTACATGCTCATCCGCATTCTGCATAACAGCTATCCCCACGATCCAATCATAACCAAGAATTCTCCTTCCAAGACTTCTTAGATTCTCTAATACTTTCTCCGATTCGAGTATGGATCCTGTGCTTTCAGTAGTACGGGCCCAATACCTTCCAAACCTATCCATACTTTCCTCCGGAATCATCTCGAATCCTCTAAGTCACCTACTCCCATGATGTACTAAATGTCTGCTAAACATCAACACAATATCCACCGACGAACCTCCTAGGCTCCCCCTAGGTTCCCAACCTCACTGAACCGCCCCACTAACTCATTGGAGCATATCCAAGGCTTTCCTAGATTCCCAAACTCGCCCTGCTCAAGAGTTCCACAAAGCACAAAGCAACCATCATTCGTGCAGTAGCACTCTGATCCAAAGAATTATCATAGAACATTTCGCCCACATATCGCAACTCGCGCTATCCATATCCATCCATCCTCATTGTCGGCTGCCTTATGCATGCAAATTATACACAAAACAAGATCTAATAAACTGTCAAATAATAGACTCTACCCTACGACCACAACCAGACAAGGAAGAGGAAATAATGCCAAATCAATTATTCTAAGGCTATAAGATCCTAACTGTATACAATTTTAAAAGCATACACATAGTAGTTACTAATACCAATAATCATTCTCACTCTAGCATGGCATCCAATATTTCTAAGGCTACAAGCACCACATATAAGGCCAATGTATTGCTGATTACTCAGCACTTAGCATGCAAGTCTACTAGCTCATACAACATATATAGGCATCTCCCCTAGCCCTAACTAGCATGCGATTCACAGATTCATAAACCAAGTCATAAAAGATAACATATGTGGGTACTCTGGGGAAACTTACTTGAGCTCGGCTGATTGCATGCACTACACACTTTCTTGTCTAATAAATTCTTTCCTTAAAACATTTTTCTTTTGAAAACTTTACAGATCCTTGGTTTGAGCTCAGACACCCCCGAAAGTATTTCTGAATCCCTCAAACCAAGGTTTTGATACCAACTTGTAACGACCCAAAAATCAAGGGTAAAAACTTCATTTTTCAATACAGTCAAACACATATATCTTTAAATTCAATTGTTCCAAAATCATTGCCAATTCAAAACATTTATCATAGTCCATACCAAAATCATGAAATGCGGAAAATACAGTTGTGTGTGCTGCAATGAAGCTGAACCCTTTCTTTCCAAAACAATGATACCCGAAACCATAAAAAAACTATAAGAACGGAGCTTAGTGAGTTCCCCAGAGCATACACCACATAATCACATAAACCATATCAATCGCATAACCATGCATGTACACATATAGAGATGCCATGGAAACCCTCCAAGGTCTTATACACATAATCACATAAATCATATCACTACACAAGCCATGCATATAACATACAAGGATGCCCTGGAAACCCTTTAGGATCTTACTCCGGGTTCCCTGGAAACCCTCCAGGGTCTTAGCCCAATGCCATGGGAACCCCCATAGGGTCTTAACTAAGTAGTAATGAAACCATACATACAAACATATAAGTTAAACATGCAAACATATAAGGATGCCGTGGAAACCCTCCAGGGTCTTACATCGGGTGCCATGGGAACCCCTCATGGTGTTAGCCAAATGCCATGGGAACCCCTACATGGTCTTATCTAAGGATGCTCTAGAAACCCTCCAAGGTCTTAAACCTTAGTGCCTCGGGACCCCCCCGAGGTCTTTACCTAGAATGCCGTGGAAACCCTCCAAGGTCTTACAACTAGGTGCCCCGGGAACCCCCGAGGTCTTCCATGCAAGTATCACAAAGACAACTAGCATATTACATTCCATATAATCAATTAGCATATCATATAGCACAAAATCAGCTAGCATAGCACATAATACATAATGGGCCGACCTTGGTGCCTTCGACCCATTAGTATGGTGAGGAGACTTACCTGGCACTGCTGAAGTCCAGCGTGTAAAAACCTGGCTGCTAGTTGAAAGGTTCCCGAACTGTCAACATCAAAACAACACCTAATTAACCAAAACTCCATACTTGCGTAAAAGACTACTTTACCCCTAACTTAGCTTTATTCAGTCTAAGGCCCAATCTAAAGGCCCAAAAGTCAAACCATGGACCAAAGCCCAGCATATGGCCCAATTTTCCAAATTGGGTCCAAACCTGTATATGAGCTTATCTTAAGTCCCATCCATTTAGTCCAGTCCAAACATTTGGCATTCCAATGGTCCAACCTCTCATAATCCTCAAGGCCCAGTTATGGCCCATCTATGGCCCAATTTTTCCAAATTGGGCCCGAACCCTCACATGGTCTTACCCTAAGGCTCATCCTTATATTCTTAGTCCACATGATTATTCTTGGATGACCCATCTAAAGCCCAATCACCAAAACCCAATAGGAAGGCCCAACTCAAGCCCCAAGTGAAATTAGGGTTTTCACATGAAATGATGATTAGGGTTAAGTGTTCCTGCTTAACCCATTAAGGACTTAATCTATTAAGTCCAATATTACCTTAGGTTAATTTGCCAATGATTGTTAATTAATATTTTTAAGTTTAATAATTAATTTCAGTGCGGGTCCTGATCAATCCCCAAAATTAGGGTTTCATGACATTAGGGTTTTCCAAACCCTACTTAGGATTTCCAACCCAATACTAGCTCATTAGTCACATGGTTGGGCTTTTAGGTCAATTAGGGTTTCCTTGGGCCCTTAGGGTTACACAAGTTAGGCACCACCCACTACCACCTCGTGGTGGTCAACGGCGACTCACGACGACGGCCACCACCTCACAGTGGTGGTTATGGTTCTAGCCCATTTTTCCAAGCATCCTAAAGGAGTCAAAACACAAACAAGACACACCACCACCCAACACGGCGGCTGGTGGCGGCAGGAGGCAGCAGCCACCACCTCACGATGGTGGTTATATGTTTTCATTTTTATTATTTCTACTCCGATTACAATTTACAACACAAATCCCAACATAAACACACACACATAATATAAACACACACACACAATCAACTTGTGGCGGTAGGCAGTGGTAGAGAGTGGCAGCCACCACCTCACGGTGGTGGCGGTGGGGTCTTTCTTCGGATCTACGGCCAAGAAAAGCTCATGTAGCCCTAAAACATCACAAAACACGCACATAAACACCATAATACATATACAACCACCCCCACGGTGGCTGGTGGCGGCAACAAAGTGGCGGAAACGACAGCCACCGTGGCTGGCGACCATGGTGGTTCTTCACGGTTATCGGACATCAAACACATACAATGCACGATATACGCAGCAGCAGTAGAAGCACACACACGGACCCATATTTAGCTCGTGAAATGAACCCAATCACACCTGTAGCGTACAACGACTCGGCAGCAACAGCGACGCTTACAAACGGCGCTGTCGGCGGTAATGGAACTTCATCCGTGAATGATAGCGAACCAGACGAATAGAGTAGAAGAACGGGGCACGTCTGAGCATGGCGGCACATAGTCACGACGTCGATCGTTGGGGTTCTCGGCTTCACCGACGGCAGGAACTACGACGATGGCATCTCAGTGGTCTTCCGGCTTCGACAGATAAGGGAGGCGGCTGGAAGGATGAAGGTAGTGAGGGTGGCAGCTGAGGTTGTTTTAGGGTTAGGGTTCCATGGAGAGAAGGTGACAGGATTTAAGGCCTGCTCCATACAAGACTTATGCACACTTAACACATTTAGTCCCTCCCATGAGATCTTTTTCAATTCAAGGATACAATTATAAAGCAACCCCCAGTATCCAAGATTCATTAGAATCCTTGTCCTAGAAGTTACCATTTAACTCTCACATTCCAAAAATCCTTTCACTCTAAGTCCAACAATTACCAAACACCCCCTGACTTCTAAAATTCTTTACAAAATAAGTCCCAAAATTACAATTTAACCCCCAAATAATCCAATTTATAACACTTTGGCTCCCCAAAACCAACACCCCACATAATAATATGGATTTAGAGCGACTATTCGTTCATCAATTTTATCTATTTATTTATTTAATGAACCGACTGTTACATAATTCTAAAGTATCTTCTGACTTATTTGCTTCGTACATGATGAGTAGATGAATTATAATATACAAAAGTATATATATTACTTTACACTTGATAGGTGAATTGAAGATTTATTTGTATATAATCTGTGGTATCTATTTTGTCACACCCCAAAACCAAGAACGGCGGAAACGTTCTAGGGCGGAGAACGTCATGTAAGGTAATCACAACACAGTAAATGTAAATAGGCAAACAACATCATCCATTGCATTAAATACATAAATTTAATACATGCGTGTTCTGTATAGTTTTAGACACCATAAATATAACGTAAATCAAAATAATAAAATGATGAGTCTTGAGTACGCTCCATCATCTCAAAAGCTGGCATCGGTACCTGTCTACTGATGACCTGAGAATACAAGTTATTTTGAAAGAGTTTATCAGCATTAAGCTGGTGAGTTCATAAGTATTTTAGTGTCAATGTTCGTTGTCAAAAACGTTTGAACCTGTCTCAAGGTATAAGTTTGTAAAAGTTTGAATCTCTCAGAAAATCCTATATTTTCTATAAAAGTAGCCTTCTACCAAGGCTTAACTGTTTTGTAAACTCGTCTGTTGTAAAAGTGTGTAATTACCCAAGTATAACTATCATTTGATAAAATATAGTTTGTACATTAATGCTTAAGTGAGATTATCACCAAAATATGTAATGGGTAAATCATTGTAGTACTGTAGCTTTGTATAATAAGAACTACTGTTGTACTAATTACTACTACCTTAAACCGGATTTATATTAAGGTATAATGTGATAATTGCACCATACTATCGACTGATAACAACGACATAAAGAACGGTCGTAATAACGGAATGACGTTTGGCACCCGCAGACCTGCAGGTCCGGCTGTAGCTAGCAGCAAGGTGTAGGATAGTCAATCCAGTATAGATCTATACGCAAACTCAACGCTCTCCCTCCAAGAGAATTCTGGCTACAACTCGGGCCATGACATTTAAGGCATGCTCCGATACAGTGGATCACATTTGTTATCGTATTCTTGCATATGTGATGAAATGTTTCTTGTTCTAGTATAGTTGTATATGTTCTCGTAGTATAGTTGTATATATTCCCTTCCTAGTATAGACTCATGAATGAACTGACTCATTGATCTAGCAGTTGTAATAGTATGGTTCTGTGTTACCCCGATGGTAACTTGTTAACGGTGCGTCTAGTACGTATGATTATGGAAGTACTTTTATGTCTATATATGTATATTTGATATGTAATTAACATGGAAACGACCTTCGGATGGTCACCCAAAATCCCACCAGACCACATCCAAATCGAGGAAAAGGAAATAGGGTGGATGGCCTTCCTAAGCCCTTTAAACATTATTTATACGTCTATACATATAAGGGAATGCAATTTATAATATAAAAACATAAATAAGTATTTATACGACATTTGAAACATAAGTATTATTTTTAAAGAAAGATTGACTTGATGTCAATCTATAAAACAATTTGAAGGCGGAGATTTGTTTAAAACAGATTAAGTATAAGGAACATTTGTTTAAATCACAGTTGCAGTGTAAATTCGAAAAGTAAATGGGTTTGGAAAACATTTAGAAGTAAAACAGTTTGATAGATAGTTTGAATAGTGATAAAATCACTGGTTTCCCTAGTTATTAATCACATGTGATTAATGCAATCACATGTGATTGAAACAATAACTATAAGTATTTAACTTGTATCCCCCCCTGAAAGCATATAAAAGCATTTAGAATATTTAAAAAGGTTGATTAAGGGGGTATGAAACTCACTTGATTGATTGAAGAAAGCGAGATGGAAAACGGGCAGAGTTTCGTCTCAGAAAACGGATTTTTCTCGGGATTCTCGGGAATCTCGGGAGTAAAATCGACCCTCGGGACTTGAGCAAAAAGACCAGAGCTTCGGGTTATAACGGGCACGGAAAACGAGACAAGGTTGTGAGAGAGAGGAGAGAAATGAGCAACATTTTCGGAAAGCCTCGCATCCTATTTATAGGAAGGCTGAACCGCCTCCGAACGCGGGGCGTACGCTCGTACGCAGCGCGTACGCGCACGTCATGCATGACCGAAGCCTCGACTGCCTCGGTTCGGATGGGACGGGTTGCTGGGTACGCGGGTCGGATGGGACGGTGGGTCGGACGGGACAGCGGGTCGGACGGGTCGGAGCTTCGGACGGGTCGGACAGTTTAGAACTCTTCGGATAGTGCGACGTGGACGATCCGAGACCCTCGATCTCAGTACGCGGGGCGTACGAAGGTACACAAGGCGTACTTCGGTCCAATCCGATGACTCCCCTTCGGATATTACCGGGAATTTATAATTAAATTTATATTTATTATAAATAAACTTCAAAAATTCATATCTCCTTCATACGAACTCCGTTTTTGACGTTCTTTATATCCACGCGAAGGTGAGACCATGATCTACAACTTTCGTTTAGATTCCGTTGGCAAATTCCGAAATTATTTTTATTATTTATTTATTAAAATGACGTGATTAAGGAATTTCTTCAAAAAATCATAACTTCCTCATCCGAAGTCAGATTTGGACGTTCTTTTTATGTACGCAAACCTTGATATGATTCCTACTACTTTAATTAATCCGAACAAGATTTTAGGAAGGTTACATTTTGACCTAAATTTGATCGGTTTTACATTACATTGATTCGAAATATCGGGTTGTCACATCATCCCCCCGTTAGAAGGAATTTCGTCCCGAAATTAAAATTTTAAGCCAGTTAGAAATTACAAATAACTAAGCAAAAAGGTGAGGGTAATTCAGTTTCATCTGATCCTCGCGTTCCCAAGTGAATTCCGGTCCTCGCCTGGCATTCCAGCGAACCTTCACGATAGGGATACGACTTTGCTTTGTCTGCTTGACCTCACGGTCCATGATCTCTATAGGTTCTTCCACGAAGTTGAGGCTCTCGTTGATTTCGATCTCGTCGAGTGGGATTACAAGAGTCTCGTCGGATAGACACTTTTTCAAGTTAGATACGTGGAATGTAGAATGTACGTTACGAAGTGCGTCTGGTAGTTCGAGTTTGTAAGCTACGGGGCCGACTCTTGCAAGAATCTCGAAAGGCCCTATGTACCTCGGATTAAGCTTTCCACGCTTGCCGAAGCGTATCAAGCCCTTCCAGGGTGAGACTTTGAGGAGGACTCGGTCTCCCACCTGAAATTCCAAAGGTTTCCTTCGTTTATCAGCGTAGCTCTTCTGTCGGTCTCTAGAGGCTTTCAATCGTTCACGGATCTGAACGATTTTCTCTGTTGTTTCCCGAATGATCTCCGGACCGGTGAGAGTACTGTCGGAAGTTTGCCCCTGGCTAATTGGGTATCACCCACCTCAGCCCAGCACAGAGGGGATCTGCACTTACGGCCGTAGAGAGCTTCAAATGGAGCAGCCTTGATGCTCGTGTGATAACTGTTATTATAGGAAAACTCGACAAGGGGTAAATGAGTATCCCATGCCTTCCCAAAGTCAATCACGCAGGCTCGCAACATATCTTCCAGATTTTGGATGGTCCTCTCAATCTGTCCGTCGGTCTGAGGATGGTAGGCTGTGCTCATGTCCAGCCTTGTTCCTAGGGAATGTTGTAGTGATTGCCAAAATCTTGAGGTGAACCTACTATCTCTATCGGAGATAATGGACATAGGTACACCATGTAGCCGTACGATTTCCCTAATGTATGTTCTCGTAAGCTTCTCCATCTTGTCGGTTTCTTTGATAGGCAGGAAGTGTGCAGACTTGGTCAATCTATCAACGATGACCCATATGGTGTCAAGTCCACCCGTCGTCTTGGGCAACTTGGTTATGAAATCCATAGTGATCCGCTCCCACTTCCATTCCGGGATCTCTGGTTGTTGCAGTAAGCCAGAGGGTTTCTGGTACTCGACCTTAACCTTTGCGCAAGTAAGGCATCTACTTACGAAGGTAGCAATTTCTGCTTTCATATTAGGCCACCAGTATAGCTTCTTAAGATCCAGATACATCTTATCTGAACCTGGGTGGACGGAATACCGAGTGTTGTGCGCCTCGGTCATGACCAAGTCTCGGAAACCACCATGTTTCGGTGTCCAGATCCGGTTCATGAAATATAAAGCTCCGTCGCCCTTGGCTTCTAAATTCTTGTCCATTCCTCTAAGGGATTCACTTGACACATTTTCAGGTTTCATGGCCTCAAGTTGAGCCGCCTGAATTTGCTTAGTCAGGTGTGAATGGATGGTTATCGATAATGACTTGACTTTGCGACCAGAATATTCCTTCCGACTTGGGGCATCTGCTACTACGTTGGCTTTACCCGGATGATAACGAATATCGCATTCGTAATCACTGAGTAGCTCGACCCACCGTCGTTGTCTCATGTTGAGCTCCTTCTTATCGAAAAAGTGTTGTAAACTCTTGTGGTCGGTAAAGATAGTGCTCTTCGTTCCATACAAGTAATGTCTCTAGATCTTCAGAGCAAACACTACTGCTCCTAGTTCGAGATCGTGGGTCGTGTAGTTAACCTCGTGTGTCTTCAATTGTCTTGAGGCGTAGGCGATGACCTTACCTCGCTGCATCAGAACACATCCGAGTCCTTGGTTTGATGCATCGCAATAGACTACGAAGTCTTCTATTCCTTCTGGAAGGGATAGTATTGGTGCGGTGCACAAGGCTCGTTTGAGCGTTTGGAACGCTCTTTCTTGTTTCTCTTCCCAGTCAAAGGCCATGCCTTTCTGGGTTAGGGTTGTAAGAGGCTTCGCTATTCGTGAGAAGTTCTGAATGAATCTGTGGTAATAGCCAGCGAGACCTAGAAATTGTCGAATTTCTGTAGGCGTCTTCGGTGCTGACCAGTTCTCAATGGCTTTAATTTTGGATGGGTCCACGTGGATTCCCTCTTTGCTTACCACGTGTCCTAAGAATTCGACTCTTCGGATCCAAAATTCACATTTCGAGAACTTTGCATAAAGTTTCTCCTTTCGTAATGTCCCTAGAACTTGTCGCAGATGATCGCCATGTTCTTTCTTACTTCGGGAGTAGATCAGGATGTCGTCAATGAAAACGATGACGAACTGATCCAAGTAAGGTCGGCATACTCTATTCATCAGATCCATGAAGACTGCGGGCGCATTGGTCAATCCGAATGGCATCACCACGAACTCGTAGTGTCCGTAACGAGTTCGGAAGGCTGTCTTCGGTACATCCTCCTCTAGCACTCGTAACTGGTGATATCCGGATCTCAGATCAATTTTGGAAAAATAGCTCGCCCCTTGCAGTTGGTCGAATAGATCATCTATGCGAGGCAGAGGGTAACGATTTTTGACCGTCAGTTTGTTGAGTTCTCTGTAGTCAATACACATCCGGAAGGATCCGTCCTTCTTCTTAACGAACAAGACCGGTGCTCCCCAAGGTGAGAAACTTGGCCTTATAAAGCCCTTGCTGAGCAGTTCGTTAAGTTGACCAGAGAGTTCTTGCATCTCGGCTGGTGCTAAACGGTAGGGCGACTTGGCTACTGGGGTAGCTCCTGGGACTAAGTCGATTCTGAACTCGACTTGTCATTGCGGAGGTAATCCGGGTAGTTCTTCTGGGAAAATGTCGGGGAAGTCGCTCACTACTGGGAGGTTCTTTAGTTCTTTTGTTTCTAGGTTCGTGTCGACGACGTGAGCAAGGAATGCGTGGTATTCCTTACGCAGGTATTTTTGTGCTTGAATACTTGATATGATGTGAAGACTTGCACCGGGTTTGTCGCCATAGACTATAAGAGTTTCGTTAGACGGAAGGTTTAGACGGACTGCTTTCTCGAAGCACATGATGTCGGCACGATGAAGGCTTAACCAGTCCATGCCAATGATGACGTCGAAACTTTTTATTGAGACTGGCATGAGGTCGATTGGAAATGAATGGTTATCTAGAGTTAGGGTACAACCTAAGTATATGCTACTCGTATTTTCAGTTTTTCCATTAGCCATTTCTACTGTGAATAGTTCTTTGAGTGCGTGTGGTGGTTGATTAAGCATGCGAGCAAATTTATGGTTTACGAAGCTTCGCTCCGCTCCACTATCGAACAGAATGCATGCATAGGAGTTATCGAGGAGGAACGTACCGGTCACCACTGTCGGGTCAGCAACTGCTTCTCCGTGGCCAATAGCTAGTACCCTCCCTGCTCCTCCCGCATTCCTCGCTTTGGGGCAGTCCCTCTTAAAGTGGCCTGCTTCACCACATCCATAGCAGGTTGGGCTCGCGCCAGAGCCAGGGACTTGGTTGATAGGTTGTGCCGGGAACTTACAGAATCGGACGGTGTGTCCTTTCCTGTTGCAGTTAGAGCACTGCAATTCACGGCAGGGGCCGTTGTGGTGGTAGCTGCATTTGTTGCACTTGGGTGAACTTCCAGCATACCGACTCACCGGAGCAGTAGTAGTAGTAGCAGTAGGGGTTACTGCGGCATGAATTGCCACCAATTGCTGCTTTTTGGCAGCCTGCTGCTTCTTCCTTTCATCCCAGAATTTCCGCTTAGTATCGGCGGGTTTGGAGGGTTCCGGGATGGCTAGGGTGGTTGTGGTTGCAGGGGTTTTGACTCCATGGTCAATGAGTCGTTGTGCCAATCGTTTGGCACTGTCGAAGGTAGCGGGGTTTGACGCTAGCACATTCCCCTGATACGGAGGCACTAGTCCCCAAATGTACCTCTCGATCTTCTTCCCCTCAGTGGGAACCATATTGGGGCAGAGGGCCACCAGCTCGCTGAAGCGGGCAGTATAAGCGACCACATTGGTGCCCTTCATCGATAGGTTCCAGAGTTCCTGCTCCAGTTTCTGGATCTCGCCCCTCGGGCAGTATTCATCAGTCATGAGGTCTTTCATTGTTTCCCAGCCCATGTCGTTGGCTACGACGAGAATTAGGGCTTTGACGTGGCCGTTCCACCACGTTAGGGCTTTACCCTCAAAGGTGCATGCGGCATATTTCACTTTGCACGCAGCAGGGCATGAACAGATTTCGAAGACTGATTCAGTCTTCTCGAACCATTGTGAGAGAGCAATGACTCCGCCGGTGCCATAGAAAGGCTTCGGCTTGCAGTTTGTAAAATCCTTGTAAGAGCACTCCCTTGAGCGCACAGGGATTTCGATCGGAATAGATTCCACAGGGGTTCCACCTCTGCTGGCATCAGAAGAGTGATACTGAGCCATGGCAGTTGCCACTGCTGCAGCTACGATAGCATTCAGGGCTACAGTATCGATGACCGGAGGCGGAGGAGGTGGTGGAGGTGCAGGATTATTCCTATTCCTGGGAGACTTGCGAGGAGGCATCCTTCAGCTAAAAGTTTATAAAGATAAAAAAGATGGTAAGAATCAATTTGTAAGCAACGTGAGAGTGACACATGGACTAACTAACCATAGTCCAACAGTTGAAAGAGTGCTTGAAACCACAATAAGAAATATTAGAAGGAAAGCATAAGTGTATAGATTTTTCCCAGATAGATAGATCTCAAAAATACTGGCATTACTGATGTAATAAGTTCAGGGAAAATCGACCTAACAGTAGGTCATACATCATACCATATAGAAAAGTTTGATAGTTCTTAGATTTCAAATTTTGAGTAAGGAAAGTTAGCAACATTTTACACACAAGTGCTACTTGGAGCACAGATGTTAAAGGCTATCCTTTAATTTAAAAGACGGAGATGTACTAGACATCAACCACGGCGATGGGAAAGTCCCGAGCGAGTACTGCGGTCGGATACTTGACGACACGCCTCTTGAAGATGTCGATCCTGAGTCCTCTGACGAACTCGAAGCTCTAAGATTTCAGCTCGTGAGGCAGCCAACTGCTACTGCAGGGTTTTATTGGTCCTCTGGGTCCGTTCCATGTCTTCTTCAAGACGGCGGATACTGACTGTGTTGACACCTGAGTCGGCATCAATCTCTATGACCCGGTCGACGGCTGCTCCACCTTGCTCGACAATACGAGCTATTCTGCGGATAATGACAGGCATAGCTCGGTCAGTAGAGCCACCATCGCTGACGTTGTAAAAGGTTCGGTCCCCAAAGTATGGTAAGGGTTGACCCTGATCATTACTCCAGCGGTTCAGGTTGTTTGCCCACATGGGTGTAGGACCTGGAAACGCTGGTCGAGGGTTGTTGTTCGGGGCTTGACCTACAATCGGTAGGTTGTTGACTTCAGGCTCGGAGTCGGATCCATCCGAAAAGCCTTCTGCGAGGTGATCATCCAAAGGGATTGGATGCTCAACTTCGGGCTCTTCATCGATCCACCCGGCATTGCCTTCATTGGGAAAGTACGGGTCGCCATGATGGATACCTAGCCATCAAGATCTACGCGAGAATAGAGGTATAAGAATATAGTATACGTGTAACTAGTAGCACAAAATACTCCTATAGTATTTTTAAGTTTAAGTTCTATTGATCTTCTTGTGGTATTGTTGGTAAGTTTTTAGACTTGTTAACCTATCACAACCAGTCTAAGGCATGTGCTAATCACTCCTAGGACCAGCATAGTTCATCAGGCTATGCCATTCCCAGGACTGACCATACATCCCCGAGCTCACTTGTGATATTTAACAATCGTAATACTTTTGTTCTTGTCATTATGACACTTATTTTAGTATGAATGCAGACTTAGTTTAAATATTTAATTATTTAAAGTATAGACTCTTGGTCAGAGTTTAATCCCTAATGGGTTTATAGTTTAGTATATCTTTTATGGGTTGATATACTCAATTCACTATAAACAATGCTCTGATACCAATCTGTCACACCCCAAAACCAAGAACGGCGGAAACGTTCTGGGGCGGAGGACGTCATGTAAGGTAATCACAACACAGTAAATGTAAATAGGCAAACAACATCATCCATTGTATTAAATACATAAATTTAATACATGCGTGTTCTGTATAGTTCTAGACACCATAAATATAACGTAAATCAAAATAATAAAATGATGAGTCTTGAGTACGCTCCATCATCTCAAAAGCTGGCATCGGTACCTGTCTACTGATGACCTGAGAATACAAGTTATTTTGAAAGAGTTTATCAGCATTAAGCTGATGAGTTCATAAGTATTTTAGTGTCAATGTTCGTTGTCAAAAACGTTTGAACCTGTCTCAAGGTATAAGTTTGTAAAAGTTTGAATCTCTCAGAAAATCCTATATTTTCTATAAAAGTAGCCTTCTACCAAGGCTTAACTGTTTTGTAAACTCGTCTGTTGTAAAAGTGTGTAATTACCCAAGTATAACTATCATTTGATAAAATATAGTTTGTACATTAATGCTTAAGTGAGATTATCACCAAAATATGTAATGGGTAAATCATTGTAGTACTGTAGCTTTGTATAATAAGAACTACTGTTGTACTAATTACTACTACCTTAAACCGGATTTATATTAAGGTATAATGTGATAATTGCACCATACTATCGACTGATAACAACGACATAAAGAACGGTCGTAATAAGGAATGACGTTTGGCACCCGCAGACCTGCAGGTCCGGCTGTAGCTAGCAGCAAGGTGTAGGATAGTCAATCCAGTATAGATCTATATGCAAACTCAACGCTCTCCCTCCAAGAGAATTCTGGCTACAACTCGGGCCATGACATTTAAGGCATGCTCCGATACAGTGGATCACATTTGTTATCGTATTCTTGCATATGTGATGAAATGTTTCTTGTTCTAGTATAGTTGTATATGTTCTCGTAGTATAGTTGTATATATTCCCTTCCTAGTATAGACTCATGAATGAACTGACTCATTGATCTAGCAGTTGTAATAGTATGGTTCTGTGTTACCCCGATGGTAACTTGTTAACGGTGCGTCTAGTACGTATGATTATGGAAGTACTTTTATGTCTATATATGTATATTTGATATGTAATTAACATGGAAACGACCTTCGGATGGTCACCCAAAATCCCACCAGACCACATCCAAATCGAGGAAAAGGAAATAGGGTGGATGGCCTTCCTAAGCCCTTTAAACATTATTTATACGTCTATACATATAAGGGCATGCAATTTATAATATAAAAACATAAATAAGTATTTATAAGACATTTGAAACATAAGTATTATTTTTAAAGAAATATTGACTTGATGTCAATCTATAAAACAATTTGAAGGCGGAGATTTGTTTAAAACAGATTAAGTATAAGGAACATTTGTTTAAATCACAGTTGCAGTGTAAATTCGAAAAGTAAATGGGTTTGGAAAACATTTAGAAGTAAAACAGTTTGATAGATAGTTTGAATAGTGATAAAATCACTGGTTTCCCTAGTTATTAATCACATGTGATTAATGCAATCACATGTGATTGAAACAATAACTATAAGTATTTAACTTGTATCCCCCCCCTGAAAGCATATAAAAGCATTTAGAATATTTAAAAAGGTTGATTAAGGGGGTATGAAACTCACTTGATTGATTGAAGAAAGCGAGATGGAAAACCGGGCAGAGTTTCGTCTCAGAAAACGGATTTTTCTCGGGATTCTCGGGAATCTCGGGAGTAAAATCGACCCTCGGGACTTGAGCAAAAAGACCAGAGCTTCGGGTTATAACGGGCACGGAAAACGAGACAAGGTTGTGAGAGAGAGGAGAGAAATGAGCAACATTTTCGGAAAGCCTCGCATCCTATTTATAGGAAGGCTGAACCGCCTCCGAACGCGGGGCGTACGCTCGTACGCAGCGCGTACGCGTACGTCATGCATGACCGAAGCCTCGACTGCCTCGGTTCGGATGGGACGGGTTGCTGGGTACGCGGGTCGGATGGGACGGCGGGTCGGACGGGACAGCAGGTCGGATGGGACGGCGGGTCGGACGGGACAGCGGGTCGGACGGGTCGGAGCTTCGGACGGGTCGGACGGTTTAGAACTCTTCGGATAGTGCGACGTGGACGATCTGAGACCCTCGATCTCAGTACGCGGGGCATACGAAGGTACGCAAGGCGTACTTCGGTCCAATCCGATGACTCCCCTTCGGATATTACCGGGAATTTATAATTAAATTTATATTTATTATAAATAAACTTCAAAATTTCATATCTCCTTCATACGAACTCCGTTTTTGACGTTCTTTATATCCACGCGAAGGTGAGACCATGATCTACAACTTTCGTTTAGATTCCGTTGGCAAATTCCGAAATTATTTTTATTATTTATTTATTAAAATGACGTGATTAAGGAATTTCTTCAAAAAATCATAACTTCCTCATCCGAAGTCAGATTTGGACGTTCTTTTTATGTACGCAAACCTTGATATGATTCCTACTACTTTGATTAATCCGAACAAGATTTTAGGAAGGTTACATTTTGACCTAAATTTGATCGGTTTTACATTACATTGATTCGAAATATCGGGTTGTCACATATTTGCACATGTGGTATTGATGTGTGTGTCTGTCTATATATATATATATATATATATATATATATATATATATATATATATATATATATATATTATGACATGAAAGTAATTTATATCATATGCAGTTAATATTATATTTTTAAAATAAAAGTTTTAATTATTTATTGATATGTTATATTGATACTTTTTATTGTTACTAAATTTGGTTGTGTAGTAGATATCAACATGAAAAAACAACCAACTATTGATGGATTTTTTAAAAGAAAACACTCAAATTTTGCTAAAGATTCCGAAAACCCATCGGAGATTATTTTGGATGAAGATGCGCCCACACCCGATGTTCCTAATACTAATAATTCTTTCAAAAAACCTCATCTTGAAATTAATGAAATTGATCTTAATACTTTAGAAAGAGATCTTGGTTTACGTAAGCAAGTTATGATTATCCAGTTAATCAACGAGATACTATTATGCAATCATATATTAATCTTGGCCCCTTTCAACAAACACTTTCTGTATATCCAAAATCAAGACCAAAAACCCATAAACGTAGTTTCCAAGCTTCTTTGTTTAAATTATATCATTGGCTTGAATACTCAGAGAGCATAGATATTGGGTTTTGTTTTCCATGTTTTCTATGCAACAAGCCTTCTGGATTGGACACTACGGCCAACAAGCATTTACTATAGATGGATTCTAGAATTGGAAGAAAGTTGGTGGAAAAAGTTGTGCTTTTTTGCATCACATGGGGACTGAGTGTACATCTTTCCACAACGTTGCACAAAAATCATGTGATGATTTGTTAAACGAGGCACAAGTTATACGAAATGTGTTGAGACATTTACAGAAGAAGAGCATAAAAATAATAGATTAAGACTGAAAGCTTCTATTTATGCAGTACGTTGGTGTGCCTTTCAAGGAGTTGCATATAGAGGCCATGATGAAGGACCGGATTCCATAAACAAAGGAAATTTTCGTCAAATGTTGAAGGAAGTTGGCGATTTTAACACGAAGATGGAAGAATTGTTCTGTACTGCTCTAAAATATGCATCGTATATATCACCGTCAATTCAGAAAGAGGTTCTAAACCTTATACCAACTAGGGTGAGGAAGATGATTTGTGCGGAGGTTGATGCTGGGAAATTTTGTTTAGTTGTTGATGAAGCACGTGATCAGTCTAATAAAGAACAAATATCAATTGTTTTAAGATTTTTAAATAAAGATGGCTTTGTTATGGAGTGTTTCCTTGGGCTTGTTCATGTACCTGACACTACAACACAAACTCTTAAGAATGCAATTTACTCAGTAATATCACATTACAATCTTGATCTTAAGTCTATTCGTGGCCAAGGGTATGATGGTGCAAGCAATATGCGAGGTCATTTCAAGGGTTTGCAAGCATTGATTTCAAATGATTGTTCATATGCGTATTATGTTCATTCTTTTGCCTATTGATTGTAATTAGCATTAATGGCTGCTTCACAAGGAGTTGTTGCATTGCATAAGTTTTTTACTCGATTATCTTTTGTTATCAATGTTGTTGGTGCTTCATCCAAGTGTGCCGACAAAATTAGAGATGCACAAGCTGAGGAAATTGCATATAAGATTTCTATTGATGAGTTAGAGACAAGTAGAGGTCTTAATCAAATTGGTACATTACAAAGAGCTAGTGATACTAGATGGAGTTCTCACCTCAAATCAGTCGTGAGCTTAATCAAAATGTTTAGTCCAACTTGTGAGGTTTTACTTAAAATATTGAAGATGGCACTGATGCAATCAAACGCGACGTGGATTCAGCATATGAGGCTATTACTACATTTTAGTTCATTTTTGTTCTTCATCTCAAGAAAGAAATAATGGAGATCACTGATTTACTTTGTCAAGCTTTACAAATGCAAACTTAAGATATTTGTAATGCATTGAGGTTAGTTGCATCTACCAAATTGTTATTACAAAAAATGAAAGATGAAAGATGGGATGGTTTGCTCTCTCTTGTTACGTGATTTTGTCATTAAGGAAACATTGATATCCCTGATATGTCTTTTCCCTACTTTAGTAGAGGGACTCGAGCTCGTAATGAGCTAGTGATCATACACTTGAACATCATTACCGAGTGGATATATTTTACGAAACAATTAATTGTCAAATAATGGAACTAAATCATCGATTCAACGATAGCTCCACGGAGTTGCTTCGACTTTCAACAACTTTAGATCCTAAAAGTGTTGATGAGCCTTTTCAAAGTAGTGATATAATTAAGTTAGTAGAAAAGTTTTATCCTGAAGATTTCAATGAACAAGAGAAAGCAGTTTTGAAGATACAACTTCAACATTATGAGATTGATGTCGTTCGACATGAAAATTATAAACTATTGACATCTATGTCCGAATTGTGTCAATAGTTGATAAAGACTAGAAGAGTAGCGAACTTTTATCTTATTTATCGAGTAGTTAGTCTCATACTTACTCTTCTAGTTTCTACTGTCACAACAGAGAGATGATTTTCAGCAATGAACATTATTAAAACAAGGTTAAAGAATAAATGGAAGACGAGTTTTTGAATGACTCATTGGTTTTGCACTTCGAAATGGAACTTGCTAAAAAGATTAGTTTAGAGACAATTATAGAAGATTTTAAAAAAGCAAAAGATCGTCGTGTTCCACTTTGATAAACGATTTAACAATCTTTATATTAGTTTTTTTGTTTAAACTTTTAATGTGTCATAATTTTGAACTAAATAAAAATTGTTTATATAGCTTGATTATGAAGTCTTAATTCCGGCCCCCTAGCTGTAGTGTTTGTGTTCCACCCCTGCATGAAAGGTGTTATAAATACCTTCGAGTTCTTAATAAATTATCCTTAATTTTAATATAGTTAAATAATTGAAAATAACAATGAATCCTAAAAATGTAGATGCTCTTGTATTGTGATGATCTTATAAACTTAGAATATATGCTTTTAGGAGGTGTCCTATGGCTTGATGAAAATGATACTAATTGCATCTCCAACCCACCCCATACTTCACTTTTTCCCCTATATTTTTCCCTATTCTCATCCAACTCTATCCCATTTTGATCTCCATTTTTGGAGATATGAATACTATTCATATATCAAAAATGAAGTTGAAGTTTCGGTTGTCAATTTTAGTCCATTTAATTTTCATTTTTAGTTTATTTTTATCTACTAAGTATAATTTAGATGTAATATTTAGTATTTGTAATATCATATTATGTACTAATTTATATTAATTAATCATAAATCTAGAGTTTAATATTTATTTATCGAATTCATATAAAAAATTAAATATATAATAAAGACTTAAACACAATAATATAATTTATAAAATATAATAATCAAATATGTTTGCGACCTTTATATTTATTATAAATATAATCTTATTTATTTAATAGTTATTTATAATAAAGTAATAATTAATTTAGATTTATTATATACAAACATTTTATTTATTATAATATAATTTGTAATATTTTTGTAATGAAAAAAATATAATATATATTTGTTAAAATGAATAGGATAGAAAATGAAATATGGTTGGAGATAAAATAATATTTATCCTATATTTTATTTTATTTATGAGGAAAAAATAATATGTGTTTGAGATTGAGATGGTCTAACAATAACAAGGTCTTTACATTTTTTTTTGATTTAAATGATATTAACATGGCCTTTACATGTTTTTATTTTATGTATCAATATAAATGCAGAATCTCTATATTTATTCTTACATATATATTACTTTCTGTTATTCGTGCGTTAAATTTGGATTATTAAATTTTGATGGTTTCTTAGCATGTTCACTTGGCACCCATCATTTAAAAGATCCAAATGGGCATAATATGATATCATTATTGCATGACATGTTCCTTTTGTAACGTCGTTATCATCTATATATCGTTAGATGGCATGTATATTTTATAACACCATGGATATTTGATCTTACACGTATATTTCAAAATATTCTGGATATATTATTGAACAAACATGTTTTTTTTTTTTTTTTTTTTTTTTTTTTTTTTTTTTTTTTTTTTGGGTTTGGGGGGGGGGGGGGGGGGGGGGGGGGGGGGAGGTTTGGGATTTTCATCAACTTTGGAAAAAAATTGAATATATATATGAGGTGTATTTAACATCCCCTAAATTTATTTAATATCTATTGGGATTAAATCCTACTCGAAAATAACTTCATAACAAATTGTAAAGTTAATGTGGATAAGACATCTTTTGGAATAACGGAGTTTACTCATTTTCCAAAATGTTTTCCTTTTCTTTTATTTTATTTTGAACACGAATGTATTTGTGTTCTCAATACACTCGTTTTGACATATTAAACGTATAAAATAGAAAATAGATGAATGGGGAATTAATCACCAAATTATGATCGTTGAATATGTATAGTAGAGTTCAATTTCTCTTTTGTAACCAACATATTAATGGCATTAATTTTTTTATTATTTTTTATTTATTTATTTATTTTTTTTTTGTGTGTGTGTGTGTGTGTGTTTAGTTTTCAGACAATTACAGGTT
Source organism: Lactuca sativa (assembly GCF_002870075.4). Taxonomy (NCBI): domain Eukaryota; kingdom Viridiplantae; phylum Streptophyta; class Magnoliopsida; order Asterales; family Asteraceae; genus Lactuca; species Lactuca sativa. The sequence continues at coordinate 301,342,720 of NC_056630.2, read as the reverse complement.
AGTCATTTTGGGTTGGTTACGAGTTTTTCAAATAAATACAATAATATTGCACCCATTGTAGATCCCTGAAGAATATCGAATTCTTTGGTCTTTGAATAACAATTATAGTTGTCAAATCTTTGGAAACAAACGTCCGAAAAAAAAACTTGTTATAAGGACAATGTCTTCAACACAGACCTCAATATTTTCTACCATTTATTGCTTTACCGTTCGTACAAAACTAAAAATAATCACATCATCATAAAACGAATATGGTAAAAATATCTTTATGAGTTTTCTTGGTTTTCACAACATAAGAATTTTTTTTTTGTTTTTTTTGTTTTTACTGCTCTATTTTCACAGCATTATGAAAAGGAAAAACTCATTTTTTATTTTCTTTTGTGTGTTTTGTTGTTGCTTTGTATATTAAAAAAAAAGGATGTTTATTTCTGCTAGGTTTAACACCATCGAGGGAAAAAATTATTTTTATTCTTCTTTCTGTTTAGTTTTAAGACGTGTTTGGTAAAAGTAATTTTTAGCGTTGGTAACCGTTAGGTGGAAGTTGTGGTTTTTATTTGTTATATGTGTTCGGCTACTTTTACAAAAGTAGATAGAAACTTTTGAAATATGCAAAATTACATAAAATGAAAATTGTTTAAAAAGAATATAAATATATAAATATATTTTTAAGGAAAATTCTGGAAGTTGATTTAAAAAGTTCAATAACGTTTTTAGATTTAGAACGCTTTGTTTAAACTAAGTTAAACGTTGTACTGCCAAACGAAATTGTTTGTTTAAACTCTAATGTTTTGTCAAAATCTAAAAGGTAGAAACTCTTAAATTCTCTCAAACGCTTTTTGTCAACCGCGCCCTTAATAGCCACGGTTTTGATAACTTCAACTTTCTAAAAAACAATTTATACTTTTTTGGAAAACAAATTCAAAAAAAAAACTTAATAAATATTAAATTCATATTCGCCGTACTCCATTAGTAATTTGTAACTGCGAATATACATAACAACATAAAAAGATCGAGTATCATGTAACATTAGAAAAATCAGAATAAAATTTTTCATTTTGCAAAACAAACCCAATATATTAGTTGTTTACAAAAACATAATCAAAGTATCCCAAGAATCTAATAACATAAAATCCGAAGGAATGTGCACGATCACACATTTGCTTTCCCCCGATCCTCTAAAGTACCTAAAACGACAACTAAAATTGCAAGCCAAATCTTAGTGAGTTCCCCTAAAGTACCACCATACAACATAACAAAAAACAACCTGCATACATGAGCCTTTAGTATGACTGGACCGCGTCACATAACTACAGACTATCTGGACCGCTCTCAGTGCCTTCGACCTGACTGGACTACCTCGTTGGCCTTCAGTCTATCTGGGCCGCCCTGGGTATCTTGGCCTTCAACACCAGCTTGTCCGCCTTAACCCAACAAACCATAACTTGTCGACATATGCAATATCAATCAATAATCATCAAACACATGTAGTTCTACAGATCTACCAGTGTAATCACATAATCAATGAACATGTATCTCAACATAACAATACACAACAAATTACGATATCTAATTCAATGGGTCGGCCTTGGTGCCTTCGACGCATAAGTACAGTTAGGAAGACTCACTTCTCAGTCTGAACAAATAGCTGAATAGGTCTCGACTCTGAATATCAGCTCTACTCGTCACCTATTCATCAAATAATGACCAATCTCACATACTACTTAAAATACATAAAATACACTTAGTTCAAACTTGGCCAACTCTTGGTCAAACTCAAAAATCAAAAAGTCAACTCACCTTGAGAACGTATAGCGTTCAAAACGCTTATTGGTCTTGCATGGCCATTAAGAGCCCAAACATAGAAACCCTAACTACTTAACCCATTAAGACCTTGAAACTCATGCATGGAAGGAAACTAACAATCAAGATCACATGTTTTTGCTTCTAAATGCCCCAAAACGTCTAAAAAGATAGCTTATACAGACTAGATTAATCCATACTCATAATACTAAGCTTATGGTACCAAAAAACACAATTCCATGGATAAACCAGATCTAATCAATGCTTCATCAAGTTTTGAGCTTTTCTGTGACATCCCCATTTTTCACGGCCAGAAAAGACCGATTTTGTTTATGCTTTATAAAAACAGAGTACTTCTTTTAATAAAAATGTTGCGGAATTTGTTCCCAGTAAAACATGATAAATACGTTATCAAAGCATTTCCGAAGAAAATTATTTTTATTCATTTTAAAACATTTGGGATGTCATCGTCGATACAGAAACATAAGCATAAACGGAACTTACATTCAGTATCACTAGTGATTTATATCTCCTTAATCTCTCAGTGTAATGTGACTTCATATTAACACCTTTGATATAAATAAACTGAGTGGGTCAGGTTGGGAAACCTGGTGAGTACATAGGGTTTTCAACCCACAATAATATAATTATTATGTTTAAACATCAAACAATCAACCCAATTACCCATCCCCATTATCTTCTTTACTCTTAAGGATCTACCCTAAGAATCAGCTATTCCTCATTCATTTAATCCTAAGGAATCGTCACGAAGTCCATCGTTGCCACGGTTTACACGACAGGCACTAAGTCTGCATAGTCGCCAGGGGTTAGGCATCAAGTCTTCATGATCGCCAAGGTTTACACAACGGGCACTAAGTCTACATAGTCGCCAGGGTTTAGGCATCAAGTCTGCATGATCGCCAAGGTTTACACAACAGGCACTAAGTCTACATAGTCGCTAGGGTTTAGGCATCAAGTCTGCATGATCGCCAAGGTTTACACAACGGGCACTAAGTCTACATAGTCGCCAGGGTTTAGGCATCAAGTCTGCATGATCGCCAAGGTTTAGGCACCAAGTCTGCATGGTTACCAAGGTTTAGAGTACACCGGGTGAACACATCGTCCACAACAACTACAGGTTGCGAGCTTGCTAGTGTTCCATTGGACTGTCTAGAATAGTCCGTGGTTGTCATCCATATTCTGCTGAATGACGGGGCCATCATTTGGGAAAAAGGCTCCTCACATCGTCCACCTCTCATCCTCACCTCACGGTCTATTTCACCTCTCAACTCATCATCCAACTCATACTCCATCTATTACATCAACCCATGTTTTACCCCAACATTATTTTAGATATAAAATACATATACAGTTTAAATCATTTAAAACATGTATAAAATCGTTCATCCAGCATAGACAACAAGTATTCAGATAATATGCACACATAGCACGTAATTTATATAAAATACTTCATATCTATGTGTAAGATGAAAGTAACTATGCACTCACTTGAAAGGTGGTGACTCGACACTCGGACAGCACTTCGTTACTCTTAAAACAATTTCCTCGACAAAACCTAGTATCAATATGACTAGGGTTTAGTCTGACGTTAACCACGACTGATTAATAGTCTAGCTATTATTAATATTATATAAGCATTAAATAACACTCAATATAACTCATAGTAATAATCCAAATAATTATTTTAAGGTCCTAATAATGTTACTATAATTAATTAGAAGCTATATTAAAAATAGCGTAGGCGTAGCTCACTTACAACGGGTTTTTCGCAAAACCGGGCTTCGCTGGAGCAGCGTTATCGAGCCGAAAGGCTCTTTTCTCGGAGCCGTCGGGCGCTCCAAGGCTTCCGCCTCGTGCTACGGAGTTACCCTAGGCTTTGGGGGGTTAGGGAGGCTTAGAGAGAGAGAGAGTTTAGAGAAAGAAAGAAGTGGGGAAAGGTGTGGGAAATGGAGGAACCTGACACCTCTATTTATAGGCTGAATTCCTGATGGATTTGCCGAGTAGGAGGACCTACTCGCCGAGTTGGGGCATGTGGCAGCCTTCTGGTGGTGCCACGTGTCCAATTCTGATGGTGCCACGTCACCCCCTATCGCGTATCAGCCTTCAAACTTAGAAAAATCATAACTCTCGCATAAGAGCTCCGTTTTCGACGTTCTTTTTTCAACGCGTAGGTAAAATCAAGATCTACAACTTTCATTTAGACTCCGTCGGCTAATTCTCAACCGATCTCAAATTTAACAGTAGGAGGAGTTTAGACTGCTAAATGACCGCGAAGAATTCGTAACTCCTTCATACGGACTCCGTTTTCGTATGTATTTTTACCGTTGAGTTCCTATTAATGAGATATTCAACTCTCATTTATGTCGCATAAGCCAAACACCGCTCGAACTAAAAATCGAGTTTCGGGCCGTGCACTTCTAAGCCGAAACTTCGAAAAATCATAACTTCCTCATACGAAGTCAGATTTGGGTGTTCTTTTTATGGACGCTCTCAGGTTAACATATTCTATGAATTTCATTTAGATTACTAAGGCTAAAAGTTTCTCTATCATAAATTCACTATTTACGTCTTCCTGGTGCCGTGCCGGTTCCGTCGCGAAACTTCGACGGGTCATAACTTCTTCGTTATAACTCGGATTTCGGCGCTCTTTATATGTATGGAACCCTTGAGACATATCCTACAACTTGGATAAGATTATTTTGTTCTAAATAATCTTTTGTCGAAAAGTCGTTTTCGACCCCTATAATCTCTAAATTGACTAAGCCCGGATCCATGGGCGTTACATTTTTACCTTCAAACGGTGCCAAGTGATATTGCTATTCTGGATCTAAAGAGTTCTACTCCTCCAAGATGATCTTCTATTCTTCCTCTGTCCTTCAAGGTTACCAAAACAATCACAAAATGCTCAAGGATGCTATAAAATGGATTAGGGTTTGCTTGGGGATGACATAAGGCTGGAGGCAAATGAAAGGAAGAAGAATTGGGACTTAAGGATGCTTAAATAGGGTACAAAACCCTAAAAATTAGGATTTTAGTCTGAATCGAGAATGCATAGCATTCAGGATGGACGCGTAGCATTCAGAATGCCATGCATTCATAATGACGCATAGCGTCCCTCCAGAACATGTATTTTCCTCAAATGTTATAAGGGACCCATTTGGCCAACATTTCTCATATCAAGGGTATAAATGGAATACTTGGAAATCAAAATGTTACAATTCTAACCTACTTGGACTAGACTTCATCTTCGAAGTCTGTTGTTGTGAATAACTCATGGTAATGCTGGTGGATTAGGTGTCTAAGCCCATAACTATTTTTGGTATGTACTTGATTTGATTATGAGCATGGTCATTTTGGGTTGTCTTCACTCATGCAACTTGATAGGATGACATGTGGAGAGAAAGGGTAGGATTTATTATATGAATAATAAATTGGTACTCGAAATGGTTTTATTATTATATTACAAGATTAATATATTATTTGGAAATCATATTATTAATTAGAAATTAATCACAAATTAATTTAGTATTAATTTTGGGATTAAAGGAACTGATTAATAATTGAGGGAATGTTGTGCAAATCATTGATAGTTGCATAAATGGGCTGATGGAGTCCATAGAGTGGAGTGGACGAAATTTATGGGTAAGCCCATAAGATATCATCCAAGGGCTCTAAGGAAGGAGTCCATGGGCTGCTTGTTGACTAAGTAAGGTATTAGGGTATCCACCTGAAAACACTAGCAGCCACAGCTATTTAAAGACCCATCTGCATTTGATTTTCGGCCCTATGCATTCTAAGAAGAACCCTAGCCGATTTCACCTCTCTCCAAGCATCTTGTTGCATTGGGTGTTTGTGACTCCATTAGAGGTGCAACACTTAGGGCACTAGGCTTTTAGAAGTCAAGGATTATACATGTTATTGCTACATAACAAGAAAGGTAATGTTCTAACCCTAATCATATGTTATTTCTCGAAAATAGTATGCCAGAATTAGGGTTTATGTTTTGGATGATTATTTGCATGTATAACTTCAGAAAAACCTAGATCCAAAGCATTAGGGTTACATGTATACCATAGGAATGTTGTAGTGCTCAAAACCCATTAGTGGTATTAGAGCTTAGGTAATTTTTGTGTTGTATATGATGCCTTAGTTAATTGTTCAAAGCTGAAAAAAGTTGAAATCTGGACTCTGCCAGATGAACTCGACGAGTCCATAGCAGGACTCGACGAGTTAGGGCAACTCGACTAGTCCATGCACTGACTCGATGAGTTTGCTCGTCTGTTGGCAGTATTTTCGGGATTTTGACCAGAATTAGATCTAGATAATTACCATAAACTATTTTGACTGATAAAATTCAAATTTTATATTATGGTAATGATTATCTTTATCTAATTAAAAGATAATTGTCAAATTTTGAGATAATTACTAGATTTTATGATAAATTAGTTATTTGTAGAATTTGATTTGAATTATCTTACCATAAATAATGGATTAGGTCAAATTATGTGATAAAGATAAATAATATGATTAATTTAATTGGTTTTCAAATTTGATCTAAATGTTTTGAAAAGTTTCAAAATTTGCCCTCAAGTTTTGGAATATAAAATTTGTTTAAAAGTTTTAATTTTGAAATATTTAAATTCTAAACCCTAGTATTTTAATAGTTTAAAATACACTCTCATGGATTGTATTAATTAATTAATTAATTAAGTGTTTTAATTAAATGACAATTAAGAAGTCCATAGATAGGTTTACGTTTAATTAAATTAAAAGTCTAATTTATTAAAAGATTAAACTTTAGTATTTTAAATGTATTAGATACACCATTATACTATATAAGATTAAAAGTTTAATATATATATATATATATATATATATATATATATATATATATATATATATATATATATAAGTAAACTGTCAGTCTTACCGTTAGTAGGCCTCAGTCACGAAGCTGGTCTATAAGGGGTGTTTAAGGAAGCGGCCTGTAAAATGGCCGTCATTGGGTGTCTACTCTTACCCACCGCACTCTTGACTAGTGGAGGGTCGTTAGCCGAATGGATAGGATAGGACACAAACTTCCATTAAAAGTATAATGAATATATACAGTAACTATATGTTTTATAAATTCTCAATCTTAGTTACTTTAGGAAAAATGTGAATTTGATGCTAACCCATGAAATTACACATTGCACCTTATTGGTCGTTAGTGGAGCATATGTGGTTAACCGGCAAACTAATATGGGACTAATGAATTATGTCAATGGGTAGTTCGTATATTATCATAGATCAATGGAGCGTGTGTGGTTAACCGACACATTAATTAGATGATAGATGTCTTCGAGAGTACCAAGCTAATTTGCATAGTTATTCACACCTTGTTTGTGATCCTCGGTATCCTAGTCACAAACTTGAAGGGCATAATTGAGATTAAACATGCCATTGAAAAGTTCAATGAATCTCAAAAGATCTAGGAGTTTCATCCAAAACCTAATTAGCTTAAATTTTGTTTTCGTGGTGGAATTGATAAATCATCATTTACCTACCTTCAAATAATTTGCAATTAGATTACGACATCCCTCTTCTGAATTTTGAGTTATTGTGTAGGGTCCTAGCCTTAATATTTCATTTGGGTGTTGTATTAAGGATTAAATCAACTAACTTGAAGTTCTCCCCTTGTAGATGTCTAGTTCTGAAAACTATGATCTTCCTTATCCTTTTGGAAAAAGCTTTCCTCATGAAGATGACATTCCATCTGGCGATCGAGGTGAAAGATCAATCCCTTTGTCATGTATTGGTGGAACTGGAAATCATACTTCACTTCCTCCACCTCGTCCAGTGATTCTCCCTGACCCACGTTTTCGCTGACTTGAAAAGTTCAAGGTTACTCAAGACCTATTGGCATGTAATCACAAAAATGGAAATTATATGTGTGCACACGTCTTGGAGATGAAGTTGCACATTGACAGACTAGGAATGTTGGGTGTCGTCTTCCCAAGGAAGTTGGTTGTTGACTTGGTTCTTCAATCACTTCCTAAGTCATATAATGAGTTCGTAAAAGATAACTATATGAAAGACCACGATGTGACCCTCATTGATCTGACCTATTTGCTAATTGTTTCTAAATTAGCAATGATTTGGCGCATTGGTAAAGCAAAGTTGATTGGTAGATTTGCTTCCAAAACTTCCATGGACATAGGAAATGACAACGATAGTCCATAAATCATTTCTTCTCCTAAAGGAAAGAAATTGGCCATGGTTAAAATGTTTGATCATAAGAGAGAGGCAAATTCTAAGATAGGTCCATGTGTCATTTCCAAAGAGTCCGTGTGTTTTTATTGCAAAGAAAAAGGGGCATTGGATGCAAAGCTGCCATGACTACCTGAGAAATCTAAGAGATGGTAAAATCAAATTGTATGGTTCTACTTTAGGTAACTACAGTATCTAACTCTATTAAGTTCCTACTTATAGAATCTTAATACATGATGTGATAATATTGGATTTTGATGGTTTGTAGGATCGAAGAAAAGAAATGAAGCTTAAAGGAAGAGTAAGCTGAGTCTGATCGCGAAGAGATGGATTTCGATCGCATGGTTCGATAATCAGATTTTTGAGTTGCTGCTTAGGAGTTATGATAGACTGCTTAGGAATAGTTAGTAACATAGTTTTCATTTGTATTTGCATTGTAAGGACAAGTTTTTTTTGCATTTTTTATACACAAAGAAAATTTTGATTTTATCTTACTTTATGTTTCCTTGCAATGACATTTGTGAAAATTGTTGTTTGTATGGTTCTATTAGTAGCAAAGTTGAAAATGTTTGATTCTTAGTTTTATCGATTCTGGTAGTGTCATAATTTTCTAAGTAAGGAAAGTCTCTCATCGCCCAAGTTTCAAATGGACAAAAACTTGGAATCATATGATTTGAATTATGTGATGTATGAGAATTTTAGTACCTGAGAAATTAGGATTAAGTCCTTGTTTACATATGTAAGTCAAGTGAAAGACCAAGGGATCTAGTACAAACTGATGTGCATTGGTTGTGTGATGAATGAGAAACTTCATATTTGGAAATTAGACTAATTCTTAGACAAAGTGTCAAGAGCAGGACTAGGAGATCGAGTGCACTAGGTTGTGCATTGATCAAGTCCACCAAAAGAGTGATAAAGATATTTGTCATGATTTACTAAAGTTTAGTGAATATGGTTGTACTTATAAGATTAAGTATAATTATGATTTGATTGAAAGAGTTTCAATCAATAGCAGAACGAATAAAAAGAATCAAGTAGGCAGAAAGATAAAAGTTTCTCTATTCTAAGAAGAAGGAAGAGTACCTTTTATTATGTTTTATGATAAGTATTAATGATTAAAAACCATGTATCAATTGATCCTCCAAGTGAGTATTAGTGCATTTCTATGTCCAAGAAGAGGAATCGAGAATTGTAGAAATGGTTAAAATCAAGAAATCAATCATACTTCGTTCCAATATCGAGTCTTAGAGTTATATTCCAAGATTGTGAATTGAGTGACAAGTCTTAAGTAGGTTCATAACACTCATCAAATGTGGAGTTTGGAAAAAGGCTTTCTTATTCTTGCATATTTGAAATTGGTAAGTTGTGCTGTCTTGGATAAGACAAAGACCAACTAGGACCAATTATATGAAGTGTTTTGTCTTGATAAGGACTACACTAACTCTTGAATATTTGTTTTGTCTACGAAAGGTTCCTGAAAAGAGAATCATATATGTCAAGAGGTCAGTGGGAGTCTCAATTGTATTGAAAAGTCTCAAGAACAAATCAAGAATAAACCGATAGTTAATCACTAGCACACGACTTGAGGTTTCTAACCTATCGTGTTCACATATTATTGTTTCTGTGCCATTCCAGTTTGGTCAACTATGCATGTGAGTTCTATGAGATCTCAATGGGTTGCATAGGGGCAAGGCACCTTGATCAATGCAAAGTACATTGAATGGTAGGGGTGAGCTGCTAAATAACATGGAAATAATGGTGGGACCCTTGATGGCAAGAAATTAAGATTGGACAAGTTCGATCCATAAGAGTTTGGATTTGTCACAATTGCTGTCTTATGATTATGGTTATGACAAATTCACATGGACAGGAACACATACATCACAAAATATGAGTGTTATAAGGTTTCTCTCCTTCATGAAAATGATTGTGAGGAAACGCTTTCACTAAGAGAGATTTTGAAGATAGCATTATGTAATTTGTATTTCTCAAATTCGATTATGATTACGGCATCCCTCTTCATAGTTCGAATTGTGGGAAACGAAAAATGGGTCTAAACATTTTAGACTTATTCTATAAATGTTTAAGCACACATATGGGTTATCTAAGGAAAAGTGTATGAGTTCAAGAAGCTTAGATAAAGGCTTATCGAAGTGTGTCGGTTTCAGAAATCTGAACTTTGGAAAAGAAAGTCAATAAGTAATTGGTTCCTAGAAGTCCAACTAATTTCTGAATACGTGTCAAAGCTAGTGGGAGCATAAATGTTATGCTAGGATAGATATAATCATCATGTTAGTGGGAGCATGATTATTATTTTAAGTATTGCAAGTTGGCAATATTAATTATAGAAAAACAAAAGTTTCAATTTGCAAAGTTGCATGAGTTGAAAAGTTATTTTTTTTTATAATTAAGGGAGAGAATATTATATTTCGTTTCAAAATCTAAAGCTTAGATTGAAATATTTTAATAAATTTAGTCAAAGGATACATAGTGTGTTCTTACATTTCGATTATGATTACGGCATCCCTCTTCAAGTTCGAATTATGAGAACGTGACACATAAAATATTATGGCAGAAGATTGATAAAGTATCATATCTTTATGTAAGAACATTATGCATCGTGTCCCATACGCTTCGGGTATAGGATCGATTGCGAATGCTATAATATTATGGCAGAAGATTGATAAAGTATCATATCTTTATGTAAGAACATTATGCATCGTGTCGCGTACGCTTCGGGTATAGGATCGATTGAAAATGCTATAATATTATGGAAGAAGATTGATAAAGTATCATATCTTTATGTAAGAACATTATGCATCGTGTCCCATACGCTTCGGATATAGGATCGATTGCAAATGCTATAATATTTGACCATTCTTAAATTTTCCAAATATCTAGCACATTAAGAGGGAAAAAGGACTAGAATGGTATTGGATGGACCATATCAACATTATTATGAATAGATAAGATTCTAGTAAGAATGAGTTGTCATATGGAAAATATGGAAATGTTTCCATATTAGGAGTTGGATGTTGAGAGTCTATGTCTAGGTTAGAAACTTTTATGCAAGAAGGATGTTCAAAGGAATGTACCTTGAATGTGAGACTTTGCGTCTATGGAACTGTCTTGTAACATTTTTTGATAAGATTACTTTGTAATTTCATTGGACAAGTCTTGGTGACTTTTGTGCTATGACTTTGCGAAAGGATCATAGCATAAAATGTTAGAATCTAGCATATTCTAGTAGTAGCAAGAACCTTGTGTTCTAACTCTAATAATAAGGATTGGGAATTGTGAAATGAGCATCATTGGAAAGGTTTTTCAATTGATCTATTTCACAAAGTAAGGACCATAGGAAACAAAGTGTGCATGCTTGGAGCATGGGACAATTGTTGTTATAAGTTGATTACTCGAAACATTATACAATGAATAATGTGTAATTATTATGGTGACTAAATAAAAGGAGTTTTATTTATACTCAAAAGTTTGGGGCCATATTGGATTCGATTATTATTGTGTTTTAGCTTGCATGTTTTGACTTCTAGGATAACTGGGTTATTCGAACCTCCACAGTCGCTCGTACTTTTGGAAGTAAGTAGTGAATTAAGACTGTCATGACTTGGATTACTGATTGTCTAAGGATAGGCATAGAAATAGAATTGCTGCAATGTTCATGAGTACTCAGAGAGTGAGATTTGAGTACTGGATAAACCCATGCTCAGAGTATTACTTCGTGGAATTCATCATGAGTAATACTGAGACGATAATATCAATGATCTTGAAACAAAGATATATGAGTTGTAATTTGCAAGTCGGCTATACATTGGTGATACGAAAACGCATCAATAACTTGATGTTATAAAATGTATTGTCATGTATGGTTTGATGAGTAAAAGATACAAGCATATGAGTCAATGTTTATTCGTTCCTTTTGTCCTAACGGGAAAAGTGATATATGTGGGCCCCTCATTGATTTGGTGTTGACTTTTGTGCTGGGCCCAACCAGGACTAAATTGATGTGTTCGATTAGAAGTCCTATATCGTCACAAATCAGAAATCGGGAAACATAGATTCTGGACAAAGAGATTGATTGTATTCCATGTCTTATGTCTAGAGATATCTAATAGAACGAAGGGTCATGTGATCACTTATCTTAGGACACGTAACTGATTGGGTCAAAGTTCGGCAGCAGCTTTTGGAAGCTACAATTTTGCTGGTCAAATTTAGAAGTCATAGTAGCAATTATAGTTACAGACTTATCCAAGTGGGAGACTGTTGGATTAGGTGTCTAAGCCCATAACTATAATTGGTATGTACTTGAATTGATAGCAGCATAGTCCTTTGGGGTTGCCCTCAAACCTAACAACCGGACAAGGAAATTATGAAAGGAGAGATATTGATTTATTATAAGATTAATAAATTAATATAAATGATTAATTAATATGTTAAAAGATTAATATATTGATTAGAAATCATAATGTTTTATTAATAGTTAGCCAGAAATTAATCAGAATTAGTTTTGGGGTTAAAAGTATTAATTATAAAGTGCAGGGACTAGTTTGCAATTATTAGATAGTTGAGTGGAAGGCTCCAGAACCTCCTTGAAGGGAGGTGGACGAAATCTATAGGGGAAACCCTAAGGATTTCGTCCAAGGGACTTGGATAAGGCCTTTGGATTAGCTTAGGCCCCAAGCAAAGGAGTATTAGGGTTTTCCTTAAACCCTAGATCCCTCAGCTATATAAGGAGCCTCCCAGCTCCTAAATTCGGCCAGCCACTCCTACCTTGGAAGAAACCCTAGGCCAATTTTTGCATACCCTACCCTCTCTCCTTCAAGTTTCTTTCTTGCTAGTTTTTGGGTGTGATTCCGTTAGAGGCATTACATTTGTGGTGCTAGGCTTCCAAGAAGATCAAGTTCAAGAGGATTATCAATTGTTTACTATAACAATTAAAAGGTATGTAACTCTTAAACCCGAGTTAGTTATTTTCAAAAATAGCTTCTCTCCTCTAGGGTTCTTATTTGCAATTCAAAGTTATATGTTCAATAGTTAAAACATAGATCCAATGTAGGTTGCATGTGAACTTAGGAATTGTTTTCTAGTTTATTTGTTGTAACTAAAACCCATCAGTTCCGACCAATGTATCTGATACAGGGGTTCGGTCTTCACTCCATAAGGCAACCAAACCACTATCTCCCACAACTTCAACCGAAACCAACACTGTCCTGGGTGGTGAAGACATGGAATTTGATTCTTTCTACTACAGTCCCTACCGTATTCAGAGTGATGAAGATGATGATGCTCCTATTACTAAAAATCATATCAAGGAGCTGAATGCCAAACTCGACACTCTCATGGCCTCTACCTCATCTCACCATCCCTATTCTGAAGCTGCTATACAGACTATGCTTGACTCGTTTGTCAAGGCTCATGACGCTTCCATTTCTAATTCCATAGATGCTATTACCGCTTCAACCAAAGTGTGTACAGAAGTGACCGAAAAAGTCGATAAACTAATTCAATATGCTAACATTTTTCTTGAGTCCTTACAGGGAGCAGCTGAGTTGAATGCTTCTCAAGTGACCAGCTCAATCACTAAACTCGAAGAAGCATTTGCTGCTAAGAAGAAAAACTTTGTCACTCTTCACCAAGATATTCAAAAGGACAATGTTGCTCTTTTATCCTCTCTCAATGAACGTTTCACGAAGCTTCAAGCTGATCTAGCCATGGAGAACTCACTCATGTATGAGCTTGCTCTCAAGAATACTCAGCTAAAAACCAAGAATTTTCAACTTTCTCAGGCGAACAACGAGTTCAATCAACTTCGCTCTGAAAGGGTTGTCATCAAAAGTTGTGTCTCATATGTACATACTATTTTATTGAACGTCCTGGAGGCTCACGATCCTATTCTGACTATCTCAGTTCGATGCCATCTTGCTGACAAATTCTAACCTGCCCTTGGGATGTTGAGTCGCATTGAAGGTGTTTCAGAGACTGTGGTCCCTCCGAAACAACATCTTCATCTCAACCTCCTCCTACTTCCCAGCCAGAACAAAAGAAGATTGAGCATGCTTCGGGTTCGGGCTTTAAGGCTAAAGGCAAGGGTATTGTGGATGACAGTGATGAGGAAGAGGAAACAATCGTTGAGGCTTTGAAGCAAAAGGCAAGGGAAAGGGAAATCGATCTCAATGCCAAGATTGTAAAAGAAGCTGAAGAGAAAGAAAGAAGATTAAAGGAGGCTCAGTATCTCCTAGAAAGCAAGAAAACCCTCTTTCCCTTTTGGACTCTGGAGAAGTTGATCAAAGAATCCATTGATTCCCCTAGCACTCATTGGCTTGAGCCAATAGTGTCTTTGGACTGTGAAAACACAAAGGACTCTGAATTTGATATGCCTATCACCTGAAAGGCGTTTGTGTTTCACTGCTTTCTTCCCATTGTAGAAGTCCCACATCCAGACCTGAAGGTTGATTGTGAGCTCATTGATTACTACTTGGAGTTCGCTCAACCTCAATATCTCACTTGGAGCACTCAGAAAATCATCACAGTTCGGGTCCTTAAGCCTCAAGCAGTAGGGAAATACATCAACTTCATGTTTAAAGTTACTAGAAGTCCGGCTTTGTCTGAGCATACCTTCTCTCTTGCTGATCTACCCAATCTTAATCCTTATGATTGGATTGTCCTGCACAACATTCTACTCTCCAACCCAGTTGAGTATGAGCCAATTATTGATCATCTTAAAAGATTGCCAGTCTGCTACATTTTGGAGGTAGATAAGATGGATCCAGAGATTGCTTCGGTTCTCAGGAAGAAGCCCACTATTTTGCCTGTTGGTTCTGCAAGTGATGTCAACAAGATGAAGATAGGAAAGATTGATCTGGTGTTAAACTCTGTGATGTTCACCAAACAGGATGGTAAGAAATGCATGTTCGCTTTAACTGATAAACATCTCTTTACTACTTCCTGCTTGGAGTATGTATTGGGAATTATTCACAGATGCAACCAGAATAGTGAAAGCGACAAGTTCTCATTATAGAATTGTAAACTCTAGCTCGCCTCTATAGTGGAAGTTCTTAATCGAGCTCTGCTGAGGCGTGACTACGTTTGAATCATAAGCATTATATTGATTCCATATTGTGTTCATTGTCTTGTTTGATTTTGTTATTTGTTCTTCATTAATTTGCTTGTGAAAGATCTAAACGATCTAGAGATTTTATCTCATCACATACCATAAAATAAATGATAGAATAATAAATGGAAACATAACAGTAACGACGTCCAGCGTTGCCCTGACCTCCTCTGCAGTAAGCTGGAAAGAATGACCTCGAGACCTCGTGGGTTCCACCCTACCCTAGCGTCCATTTGTGATCCTCAGAGTGGCTGGCGTTGGATCCTGCTTTGGCCTAACTGTAAGAATTGGGCAGTGAGCCTTTACATGGCCTACCTGATCACGATGATAACAAATCTTGGCACTCAATACTGGGGTCGGATGGCGACAATCCCTCACGAAGTGCCCTTCCTTTCCACATTTGTGGCATCCAGAAAATGATCGGCAAGCACCCATGTGAACCTTGTCGCACTTGTCACAAGTGTGGCCCTTCTATCCCCCGGATCTCGAATCAGCAGGCTTGAACTGCTTCGTTGTAGACTAGGACTGAACAGGATCCTGCCTCAACTCCTTCATCTGAATCACAATCTCAATCTCCCGCCTCCTCACGGCATCTTGAAGCTCAGCGAGGTTAGCATAACGTTGGGTGGACACCAACTGCCAAATGTTCATCTTGAGCATGCTCAAGTACCAAGTCATCTGAGCCTGCTCAAAAACAGCAAACTTAGGGCAGAAAAGAGCCCTCTCAATAAACATATTGGTGATCTTCATCACTGTCTCAGTCGTCTGTCTCAGATCCAAGTACTCCTGAGCCAACCTCTCCTTCTCCACCAAGGGAACATATCTTTCACAAAATATCTTCAAGAACTGATCCCAAGTAACATCAACTCTCTGCTCAAGTGTGTAAGTACCGGTCACTAATCTACACCAATCCTTCGCCCCCAACCACAGAAGGTTTAGGGTGCACTTGAGATTCTGGTCGAACATGTGAAGAAACAACCCTCCACATTAGAAATCCACCTCATCGCCACAATCGGGTCCCTAGACCCATCAAACTCCGAGGGCTTCATATTGGCGAAGTACCAGTACTGGAAGGATCTCTCTCCTCGAATCCCAGCCACAGAATTAGTCACTTTAGCTGCAGAAACAACAACATCATAAAAGAGTAGCATAACTATCATTAAAGAGCTTAATCATAGCAGTCTTGATAGACCCAAACATCTCTAACATAGACCTCCAGACAACAGCATCCATCTCAGTGGCGATGATCTCCCGAATCTGATGATCAGTTAAACGTGGCCTATCCTGGCAACCCGCTCCAGATCCTAATATTCTCGTCTCCACCATTATGAAATTAAACCAAGAAACATCCGAAAAGCCACAATATGCATTGCTACAATTACAAGACGATACTAAACCCTTGGGGTTCATGACTTCCTTGCTAAACATACCTGTCTTGTGCTTTTAGTAGTACGATCCATACTACCTTCAACACCTACTCGTATTTATCTAAAGGATAATCAAAACCACGTAACCTAAATACAACAACTAGGATACGCATATCTTCTATCATATCTCTAACAAGAGTGGCTAAACACTCCTCATCTTTCCAGCTACTCACACATACATTTACCATGAAACTTCCACCAAACTTGTAGCACTTGCATATGCTAATCAAACATAACATTGGATCCTATAAATATTTGAATACTTGATTTTACCCTAAGCCCACAACCAAACAAGGAATAGGAAATAAGGCTAAACCAAACATTCTCAGGATATAAAATTGTTGTTATGTACAACTATGATGCATAGACTAAGAAACTACAATAATGATGCCAATTTCATACAAGAAGAAACCCCAAGCTATCAGGCATCATACATCAGGCAATTCTATCATGTAATTCCTGCAGATCCTTATCCTATCACTAGCATGTTGTTCTAGCATAACATCATATCAAATAATAATGGGGTAACTAGGGGTATACTTTCTTTCTTCGACTGACCGTACACATTATATCCTTCCTTGGTTATTTTTGAAAACAATATTGAAAACCGTTTTTAAAAGTTTTGCAGTTCCTTAGTTTGAGTCTGGATTCACATGAATGTTCATCCAATTCTCTTAAACCAATTCTCCAATACCAAATTGCAACATCCCTAAAATCAGAGTAAAGATTTTCATTTTTCTAAAACAAACCCAAGATATTAATTGTTTCAAAAACATTGTTTCAAAAGTAATAATCCATAATCAAAGTATCCCAAGAATCAACCAACATAAAATCTGGAGGAATGTGCATGATCACACTTTTGCTTTCCCCTGATCCTCTAAAGTACTTGAAACAACAACTAAAACTATAAGCCAAAGCTTAGTGAGTTCCCCCAAAGTATCACCACATAACATAACAAACAACATCATGCATACATGAGCCTTTAGTATGACTGGACCGCCTCACAGGCCTACAGACTAGCCGAACCACTCTTAGGGCCTACGGCCTGACTAGACTGCCTAGCAAGCCTTCATTCTATCTGGGCCGCCCTAGGTATCTTGGCCTTCAGCACCAACTGGTCCACCTCAATCCAACAAACCATAAAATGTCGACATATGCAATATCAATCAGTAATCATCAAACACAGTTAGTTCTATAGATCTACCAGTCTAAACAAATAATAAGTGAACAAGTATCTTAACAGTCAGAAGCTTCTCTGCATCACTTTTCCAAAAGCTCAGAACTTCGAACTCAAATCTGGGCTGATACATCTTCTCCCTACGTTAAGAGGCTTGGAAAACGAAGACCCACAAAAATTCCTTAAGGAATTTCATGTGGTATGTTTAGGAATGAAGCCACATGCGATAACTGAAGACCAAATAAAGTTAAGGGCATTACCCTTTTCACTTCAAGATTCAGCAAGAGAATGGATCTATGAGCTTCCATCTGGATCGGTCACTACCTAGACAGAACTCACAAAATTATTTTTAGAGAAATATTTTCCAGAAACACGAGTTTTGAGTCTCGGAAGAGAAATCCTTGGTATTAAAAAAAGAAGAAGAGAAGCCTTACACACTTACTAGGAAAGGTTCAAAAGGTTGTTGGTTCGTTTCCCCCAACATGGAATCAGTGACTACCAGCTCTATAACTGTTTCTGTGAAGGTCTGACACCCATGGAAAGGCGTCTGATAAATGCTTCAGGTGGTGGATCTGTAGGCGATATGACACCAACAAAAGTCCGAGAGCTGATCAAAAAGTTGTCGATAGAGTCAAAGCATTTAGAAACTGAAGATGAATGGTATCTGGATCAGCCATAGAGAGTAAAAGAAGTCAGTAATGCTCATCTGAAGTCCCAAAATTTTGAGCTGATGAAAGTTGTTCTATTATTAACAAAGGAAAAAGCAGCTGCAAAGAAACAATGTGGAATCTGTTTGAAGACTGAACATCCAACATATATGTGTCCGTTACTACAAGAGGATACTGCTACGGTAAAGTCTGTTGGAGGTTATCAGCAGAATTATTTGAAGAATTTTTTGCAACGACAACAATATCAGACCCCACCTGAATTCCATTATCAACAAAATTATCAAGCAATCGGGCTTTCAGCAAAATTTTCAGAGTCAGCAGCAACAAAATTATCAGAGTCTGAATTTTCAAAACCAGCCTTCAAATCAACAAGCCAGTAGTTCTAGTGTGGACTTAAAAGATATTATAAAGAGTCTTTCCACGAGCACCCAAGCATTCCAAAACAAAACCACAGCCAATATCAAGAATCTGGAACAACATGTGTCTGAACTTGCCACTTTTGTGGGTCGGCTAGAATCTCAAGGAAAGTTATCGTGGCGCATTGAGAATAATCCAAAGCACAACGAGAGTGTTATTTCCTTGAGAAGTGGGAAGAGTTAAGTAGACCCAAGAAAATTTGAACTAGAAAAGGAAAATGAAGAAGAATTTGAAGATTTTTTGGGTGACAAAGAAGCTGAAAAAGATAAAGGAACAGACACTCCACAGCCAGTGAAGCCGAATCTGAACGAGTACAAGCTCTTACCTTCATTTCCATCAAGACTGAGGAACACGAAGCGCGGAAGAGAGGATGTTGGTATCATGTAAATCTTTCGTAAGGTTGAGGCGAATCTTCCACTTTTAGATGTTATAAAACACATCCCTCATTATGCCAAAATTTTAAAGGAATTATGTGTTTCAAAGAAAAGATTTAAAACTAACGAAACATTAAAATCTGGTGAAAATATTTCAGCTATTTTGCAGAAGGATTTACCTCCAAAATGCAACGATCCAAGAGTTTTCTCGATTCCTTGTAAATTATGTGACCTTAATTTTCGAAAATCCATGCTTGACCTACGAACTCCAGTCAATGTCCTTCCATTTTTTGTTTTAGAAAAATTAAAATTGGGAACTTTAAAAAAATATTGGGACAATTGTCTAGTTGGTTGACCACTTAACAGTACACCTAGAGGATATTCTTGTCCAAGTGAATGATTTGATCTTTTCCACTGATTTTTATTTTCTAGACATGGTTAATTTGGACATATCAGATACAAACTCTATCATTTTTGGCATACCATTTATGAAAACTGCAAAAACGAAAATAGATGTTTTCAATGGCACAATTTCAATGGAGTTTCACGAGGAAATGGCTAATTTTAAAATGGATACTGATGATTTTCCTTCTAATATTTTTTTGTTAATTATCTGGGTATCAGCAATCCTTTATCTGAGGACTGATGTGAGTTTTCTAATGTTTCTATGCTAGAAAATTTTGTAGAAAGAAAATTATTTTACACAATAGAGAAAGAGTTGGAAAAAAAATAAGCTTGAGGAAGAAGAAGAGAAGCTGATTTCTGTTGAAGAGAAATCAGATAGAAAATTGAAAAGAAAAATTCTTTTGGAAAAAGAAAATGTGGGAGAGGTGATTTTTGATACGAATCTAAAAAGAAGAAAAACTGAAAAGAGGGTTGAGATTGCTGGAAAGAAAAAAGAGCAGAAAAAGAAAGAGATCAAGAAATTTAAAGAACGGGTTATTTGATAAAAGTCTGAAGTCTTTTCAATTTGCCGCAAAAGTTCCAGATCTGCCAATCTTGCCATATCTAAAGGGATCTGGAGTGAGGAAGAATAGAGTTGAGCTTCAGAGAAGTCCCAACCACACCAGTTAACAAAACTGGTTGGGCAAAATCAAGCCCATGACTTTGAAAATTGGCAACTTTCCAGGAGGTAACCTGATGAGTAGTTTTTAGTTTTATATGCTTTCAATAAAGAGATGGTCACAGTTCAAATCATGCTTGGGGAAATCAATGGATCTTCACAGTTGCTGAAATTTAGATTTTTCGCCAACGTCATCGTCAAAATCAGATTTCTGCAAACTTATCAAATACATTCTTTCCTAGCTGCACCTTTTTGCTTTTATATACTTTATTGAACTGTTCATTTCTCTCTGAGCATTGAGGACAATGCATCATTTTAAGCTTGAAGAGTGGGTTAGTGTAAAAATTTGCATTTTTCATTAAAAGTATTAAAATTTTCAAATTTCCAGTAAATTTTTTCAAATTTTATTTTCCTTTTCGCATTTTATTTTCTACATTGCATTTGCATTTAGTTTTTTTTTTAAATCTAAAAATATTTTATGTAACATCCTGAGTTCAGGAGTGCAAGTTCAGGGTTCAAAGTGAAAATGTATAAGGGCAACTCGGCGAGTCCATGGGTGGACTCGGCGAGTAGAGTCGCGATTCTGGTCGCGTGTTAAGTGGCCAACTCGGCGAGTCGGCGGCTGGACTCGACGAGTTGGTGCTGGGTGAAGAAAACCCTAATCTTCAGGGTTTGCACCCTATTTAAATAATGATATGCCTTCTTTTCAGCCTCTATTTCCCCTAAGTGTTCCAGAGGAAACCCTAATCATGAGAAACTCCATTATTGAGAGGATTGAAGCTTGGAAGAAGGAATTTGTGAAGAGAAGTTGGAAGAATTCGAGGATAGCACCAAGAGGGATTGTGGATCTGAAGTCTACATCAATTTAGGCTCATCTTTGGGGTAAGAATCCTCTGTCTTGAGCCCTTTTTCCCTTATTGTCATCCATGGTGGTTGTTTTGGGGTTTTTGGAGTATTTCATGAGTTATTTCGGGATTGAAAGACAGATATGAGGATGCTACCTCAGATTTGGAGTAGTGATGATCCAAAAATGCATAAAGTCCCTGTTGATAAGTGATTGGTGAAGCTATCTTGTCCCAAACCCAAACCCTAAAGTGTAAAATGCGTAGATCTCTTTGGATTCACGTAAAGTTCGCCACTTTACGTGATGGATGGGTTGTAGGAGGCTAGATCTACGTTTTGGATCAATTGCATGGTCCGGAAGGTTCTGTTTAGAATGAGATCTAGAGGCACTCGGCGAGTCACAAGGGTGTACTCGGCGAGTTGCTTGAAGATGGTTTAGAACTCGGCGAGTTGGAAGAACAACTCGGCGAATAGGTTGAAGATAGCCTTGGACTCGACGAGTCTGTTCTTGGACTCGGCGAGTCTGGTCGTGAGGACCTGTCCTTTCTTCGGGTTGAGTTGTGAATCAGTGAGTCAAGGGATGACTCGGTGAGTCGGGTGTGAAGGGACTCAGAGTTGTTGGACTCGGCGATTTGAGTCGCAGATTGGGGAAAAGTTCTGAGCATGGGGATTCGGCGAGTCATCGGGTTGACTCGGCGAGTAGAGTCAGCCAAGGGTTGACCAGTTGACTTCCAGGGGCATTTTGGTAATTGTTGGATATTGTTTTGAGTTCAGTGTTTTGGTGGTTGGTGTCACACCCCCGAACCAGGCGGCGGAAACGTCCGGGGGCTGTTGTGACTCAATTGAATACCATAACATTGAATATATATGAAACATAACAACATTCGTCACCATGCATTAATATAGTACAACCAGTAGCGTTTACATGAAATACATTGTTTAAACATTACATTCCCAAAAATAAATTGTTCGACTCGTACATAAACAAACTGCAAGCCATCACTGAATATGATTTCCTTTGATTCACTGGTTCCCTGAGAATACAAGTATTTTGAAAAACGTCAACATATAAAATGTTGGTGAGTTCATAAGTAGTGTTTTGAAATCCGATGTTTCGTATTGTTTGAAAAATCACCAGAAAATCCGATATTTTCTGAAAATAGTATAGTCAAAAAGATGTGAAGATCCATAGGTATGCTTGTTTGTTTCTATACTTGTAAAAATTGTTCGTTAAAATTGTATGCATTTCGAATCCGATATGTATTGAGAAACCTAGGAAAACCCGATGTTTTCCAAATCCTTTGAGTTCCATTAAGTTGCGTTGAAACCATTACAAAAATAGTTGTCTCATTCCCAGGCGACGTTGGATTATTTTTGAGCATGATTAATTACTACAAACCCGCATTACACAAACGCCCAGTTTATAGCTATACTAACGATCCCGAAGGCGTCGTCCGTACTAATCACGTTATCCAGCCGCCCTGACTACGTGTCGTCCCACATCCGAAGAGAAAGAGGACACGAAGACCTCGATGACTCTATTAGCCGGTTGGGGATAAAATATGTACGAGGGGTCCCCGACCCGCCTCGCAAAAATATGTAGACTTTACTAGCAATACCAAAGGACCCTTAGGGACCAGTGGTATACAAGCCATTGAAAGTCCCTCTACGTTGTGCCAAGTCGGTGAAACCCAACACTTCGTAGAAAAAAAATGTCTTCGGGCCTTAAGATCAGGTCATTGGGCTAGCTAGGCCCAACAAACAAGATTTTACACTTTTGGGGCCCAAAGATGGTGCGTAGACGTCTGTGCACACTCGTATGTAAGTTGAGTTCCCAAACGTTATTTGTATGTATCGTAGTGTCGCCGTGTTAGTAGTTTCGGATTTTCATTGGTTCGAGACCGAACCAATTCGTTTTACAACGATTTTGGTATTGTAGTGTATTGTATTTCGTTGATAGTCGCGGTGCCATTGTTTGATCAAATTGCATGTATTGAATTAGCCTTGAAATTTTTCTGTTTGCAGCCCCTCATTGTTTGTAAACTTTACTTTTTCAACCCTTTAGTTAAATACTTTCCGGTTTGGTCCTTAAATTAATTTTCTTGACATTTTAACACCAAAAATTATTGAAATTAATATTTTTCAACATATTTTTCAATGAAAACAGTTTAAGTCCCTGAAAATGTAGTTTTCTCGGTTATAACCCTTCTTTTTCGCAACTTTGACAATTTTGGCCCAAATTGTAAATTTTTTGCAACTTTGGTCCTTTTTAAATTTAAAAAGCATTTTAAACCTTTAAAAAGGACTTGAAACACTTATAGTCCACTGTTTTACAGAAAAATACAGTTTTGGCCCTCCAAAACAGAAAATCTCGCATAATGGGCCTCATTGGGCCGAAAATGTCATTTTTAGCCCATTAAGCTTGAAATTTATGTTTTTAATCCTCTAAATGAGTAAATTTCCAGAATTTGTTTTATTGAAACTGTTTTGGCACACCTCATCCATCAGAATTCGTGATATGTCAATTTGGGCCCTTAATTTTGTATTTTTCACATTTTAGGCCCAAAATTTGTGTTTTTAGCCCAAAGAAAATTGTTACTAAACTACTTAGCCATTTTTCTTGAAACACTTTGTATGTAGAAACATATTTGATGCAAAAATCATTTAACATAAGATATATCTCGGTTTTGAGGGGTTTTATGGCTAGATCCAACATTTTAGCACACAAAAGCATACATGTAAGCATGGAAATCATACAAGGCATACAAAACACATATAGATCTACACTTTCACTTGTATTCCCCCCCCCCCCCCCACAAAACTCATAAAAACAGAAAATAGGGGGTATGAAGCTCACCTTGTTTGAAGCTTTCGGTTTTTGAGGAAAAGATGGAAGAAAGATGAAGTGATTTTTGGCCTTAGCACCCTTTGATGAAGATCTCGAGTTTGAGATGGTTCTAGGATGCAAGATCACGATTTTTTTGCATAGATTAGGAAAGGATTTTGATAAAACAAAGAATTTAATTCATATATCCAAGCATAATCTTACCTTAGATGAAGAATTTTGTGGAAATTTCCTCTTGAATGCTTCCTAAAACTCAAGATTTTTGAGTGGAGAGGGAGGGATGTTCTTGAGTGATCTAGAGAGAATTTGTGAGAGATTTGTGAAGGTGTGTGTGTGTGTTTCGGCCGAGAGTGAGAGAGAGTAGAGAAGAGAAGTGATTTTGAGGTGATGTGCATGGAGGTATGTGAGATATTTTGCATGGAAGTCCTTTGGTTAATTATGAGGTGTCACTTGAAAGTCAACTCTTCCTTGGATTTGGGCCTTGGGCCGAGAATTTGAAAGGGAAAAGGAAGAATTTGGGCCTTTGCCCCTAAGCCCAATATTAGAGTTAATTTGGGTGAATTTTCTCATAAAAGAATATAGTATGATTTTTCCATTTTTGTTGAACTAGTTTAGGGTATTCATGGATCAAAGCTTTCAATTCATTTCATTCTAGGCCCAACATGGCCCAAAATGTTGAAATAAATTAGTGTGGGTCCAATTAGAGCCCAATTAGGGTTCTAAGCCCTTGATAGTCAAATTGGAAGCTTATTGGTCCATTTGGATCCAATAAGGAAGTTCTAGTCCAAGGTGTACCTAAACAAGAACTTCTAGGGTTTCCAATTGTTTGATGACTATTTGTAGTACTTGTATAATGTATTTTGATTGAAGTTTTTGAAGTCATAATCATAGGTGTCAATCATGTCCTTAAGTTTTTGATTCACATTGACTTGAGTGTATGGATTACATGACACAATTTCCAGTTGTGACATCATCCCCCCGTTAGAGGGAATTTCGTCCCGAAATTCTGTTTGAAAGCTAGATTTGAGAATGCTAGAATAGGTGAGGGTACTTTTGCTTCATTTGATCTTCGCGTTCCCACATGAATTCTGGCCCACGCTTTCCGTTCCACCACACCTTCACGATCGGGATGCGACTTTGCTTAGTACGCTTCACCTCCCTGTCCATGATCTCGATTGGTTCTTCGACGAACAGGAGATTCTCATTGATTTCGATTTCGTCAAGAGGAATGACAAGGGTTTCATCTGATAGGCACTTTTTCAGATTAGAGACATGAAACACGGGGTGTACACCGTTTAGCTCCGCGGGTAGTTGTAGTCTGTATGCTACTGGACCTATACGGGCGACGATTTCGAAAGGTCCAATGTATCGTGGGTTCAACTTTCCCCGTTTTCCGAAACGTATAACCCCTTTCCAGGGTGAGACTTTCAACAGTACTCGATCACCGACCTGGAATTCTAAGGGTTTTCGCCGTTTATCGGCGTAGCTCTTTTGTCTGTCACGCGATGCTTGCAATCGAGCTCTGATCTGAACGATGTTTTCTGTGGTTTCGCGAATGATCTCCGGTCCTGTTAGTGCCCTGCCTGACGTATGCGTTCTTGCTAGTTGGGTGTCACCTACTTCCGCCCAACATAACGGCGATCTACATCTACGCCCGTACAGTGCTTCGAAAGGGGCCACCTTGATGCTCGAATGGTAACTATTGTTATATGAGAATTCGATCAACGGTAGGTGGGTATCCCAAGACTTTCCAAAGTCTATCACACAAGCACGAAGCATGTCTTCAAGCGTTTGGATGGTTCGTTCACTTTGACCGTCCGTTTGTGGGTGATATGCGGTACTCATATCGAGATGAGTTCCCATTGCCTTGTGGAGTGATTGCCAAAAGCGCGATGTCAACCTACTGTCCCTATCCGAGATGATAGATTTTGGCACTCCATGGAGTCTTACGATTTCTCGTAGGTACAATCGCGTCAGTCTCTCCATCTTGTAGGATTCTTTGATTGGCAGGAAGTGGACAGATTTCGTCAGTCGGTCGATTATTACCCATATGGTATCCA
Organism: Lactuca sativa; assembly: GCF_002870075.4. Classification (NCBI taxonomy): domain Eukaryota; kingdom Viridiplantae; phylum Streptophyta; class Magnoliopsida; order Asterales; family Asteraceae; genus Lactuca; species Lactuca sativa. Next base: position 301,316,650 of record NC_056630.2, on the reverse strand, counting down.
GTCCGTCCGACGTCTTGGGCAGCTTGGTCACGAAATCCATAGAAATCCCCTCCCATTTCCACTCAGGGATTGCCGGTTGCTGTAACAATCCGGAAGGTTTCTGGTACTCCACCTTTACTTTGGCGCACGTAAGGCACTTACTAACATAGGTTGCGATTTCCGCCTTCATGTTAGGCCACCAATAGTGTTGTTTAATGTCCAAGTACATCTTGTCCGAACCGGGATGAATGGAGTATCGTGTCTTGTGAGCTTCCTTCATAACGGTCTCCCTAAATCCTCCGATTTTTGGGACCCAAATACGGTTCATGAAGTAGTGTACCCCATTCTCTTTGGCTTCTAGGTTCTTCTCCATCCCGCGTAATGCCTCGCTAGTTCTATTTTCCGCTTTCATAGCCTCTGCCTGGGCTAATGCAATTTGAGTGGCCAGATGAGACTGAATAGTTATCGAGTGTGTTTTCGTACGGCGATTAGAGTACTCCTTCCGACTTAACGCATCAGCTACCACGTTGGCCTTGCCTGGATGGTACTTGATCTCGCATTCGTAGTCGTTTAGCAATTCCACCCATCTTCGTTGTCTCATGTTCAGCTCTTTCTGATTCAAGATGTGCTGGAGGCTCTTGTGGTCCGTGAAGATGGTGCACTTTATACCGTACAGGTAGTGCCTCCAAATTTTTAGAGCGAAGACCACGGCTCCCAGTTCTAGGTCATGGGTCGTGTAATTCACTTCGTGCGTCTTTAGCTAGCGGGACGCATATGCTATCACTCTTCCACGTTGCATGAGAACGCAACCTAAGCCTTGATTCGACGCGTCATAGTAGACTACAAAATCTTCCGTTCCTTCGGATAGAGATAGCACAGGAGCGCTACAGAGAGCTTGCTTCAAGGTTCGAAACGCAATTTCTTGTTGGTCTGTCCATTTGAATGGCACACCCTTTTGCGTAAGCAAGGTAAGCGGCTTGGCGATCTTAGAGAAGTTTTGGATGAATCTCATATAGTAGCCTGCTAGGCCTAAGAACTGACGAATTTCTGTGGGCGTAGTCGGAGTTGCCCATCCTTCCACAGCTTTGACCTTAGAGGGATCCACATGAATTCCATCTTGGCTAACTACGTGACCTAGAAAATTCACGCTCCGTAGCCAAAACTCACACTTAGAGAGTTTGGCGTAAAGCTTTTCCGATCGCAGCGTCTCTAGGACTTGTCGGAGATGTTGGCCATGCTCCTCTTTGCTTCGAGAATAGACGAGGATGTCATCGATAAACACAATGACGAAGTTGTCCAGGAACGGTCGACAGATTCGATTCATTAGGTCCATGAATGCGGCAGGTGCATTTGTTAGACCGAAGGGCATTACGACGAATTCATAATGTTCGTAGCGGGTTCAGAAGGCGGTTTTAGGAATATCCTCTTCTCGGACTTTGAGTTGGTGGTATCCGGACCGTAAATCTATTTTAGAAAAATAGCTAGCTCCTTGGAGCTGGTCGAATAGATCATCGATTCGCGGGAGTGGGTAGCGGTTTTTAACAGTGAGCTTATTTAACTCTCTGTAATCGATGCACATTCTGAAAGATCCGTCCTTCTTTTTGACAAAGAGCACCGGAGCTCCCCATGGCGAGTAGCTAGGTCGGATAAATCCTTTGTCCAGAAGCTCACTGAGTTGGCTGGACAGTTCCTGCATTTCAGCAGGAGCCAACCGATATGGTGATTTAGCGAGAGGAGTTGCTCCTGGAACGAGGTCGATTCGGAACTCAACCTGTCTCTCTGGGGGTACTCCTGGAAGATCTTCAGGAAACACGTCCGGAATTCACACGCTACCGGAATATCTTGGATGTTAGTTTCTTCTTTGGTCTTGTCCACTATGTGAGCTAAGAACGCCAGATTGTTCTTTCGCAGATGTTTTTGTGCTTTGATACACGAGATAAGACGAAGATTTGTGCTAGGTTTGTCTCCGTAAATTACTAGGGTTTCGTGATTCGGGAGACGAAGGCGAACGGCCTTCTCGTGGCACATAATCTCAGCATGGTGGGGGCTTAACCAATCCATGCCGATAATCACATTGAAACTCCTAATTGATACTGGCATTAGGTTTATTCGAAAAACATGTTGGTTGAGGGTTAGGGTACATCCGACGTAGATTTCCCTAGTGGATTCGGTTTTCCCATTGGCCATTTCCACTGTATAGGTTTCATTTAGCTTCTGGGGTTGTTGTTTTAATAAATGTTTAAACTTCTCGCTTACGAAACTTCGCTCCGCTCCGGTATCAAATAAGATGCATGCATAAGTGTGGTTTAGGGGAAACGTACCGGTCACAACTGCGGGGTCCTGAACTGCATCACTCTGACCCATAGTCAGCATTCTTCCTGCTCCCCTGTTTCCTGAGTTGTTGTTAGGGCAATCTCGGCGGAAATGCCCCGTCCTTCCACACCCAAAACAGGTGTGGCTAGGCCCTGCATTGTTGCCGCCGGTATTGGTGTTGTTGGTATTGCGATGGTTGTTGTTGTTGTTCTGATTGTTTCCCTGACTCTGATTCTGAGAAGGATAAGTCCTGCAGAACCTTGCAGTGTGTCCCCTTCGGTTGCAACTGGTGCAATGGAACTCCTTACATTCTCCATGGTGATGGAAACCGCACTTATTGCACTTGGGAGAATTACCGGAATAGGGTCTTGAAGCATTTGAAGCAGCTGAGGCTGGAGCATGTGGTGTGGCTGGAACCGGTGCGGTGACAGCGTTAACTGCCACTGTCTGCTGCTTTTTAGAGGTCTCGGGGCCCTGACGCCCCTTTCTCTTGTTGTTCCATCCTTTCTTACCATCACCCTCCTTCTTCTTCTCAGTCTCCACTGGTTTCTCGCCCTTCTTGTTGTTATGATCATATAGCCTCTTTGCTAATCTCTTCGCACTGTCAAACGTTTCGGGGTTTGCAGCTATCACATTCCCCTGAATGGGAGGTGTCAGTCCCCAGATGAATCGTTCGATCTTCTTTCCTTCTGATGTGATCATACCCGGGAACAACAGAGATAGTTCGCTAAATCTCGATATGTAGGCATCGATGTTCGCATGCTGCACAGTGAGGTTCCATAGTTCCTGCTCCATCTTTTGTATTTCGCCTCGGGGGCAGTACTCAGCCATTAACATTTCTTACATTTCTGCCCAGGGGATAGAGTTGGCGACAGGGAGCGTCATAGCTTCCACGTGTCCGTTCCACCAAGTGAGTGCTTGGTCCACAAAAGTACAGGCCGCGAACTTCACCTTCATCTGCTCGGGGCACTCGCATATCTCGAATACCGACTCTACCTTCTCTATCCATCGCTTCACAGTGATCACTCCTCCAGTGCCGTTGAAAGTTCGGGGTTTAGCGTTCGCAAAGTCCTTGTAGGTGCACGTTTTAGTGGGTCCTTGGTTCGTCCCGTTGTTCGAACTTCCGGATCCTTGCCCGTTACCTCCTCCGTTGTTCCCTCGGTGAAGTTGTGACATAGCTGCTGTGACCGCAGCAGACACGGCTGCCTGGAAAGCAGTGGTGTCAACTTCGGGCGGGGTTGGTTCTGGGTTTCCGCGAGTAGGTCGGAGAGGCATCTTCTTGTCACGAAACGGAAAGATGTTGGGTGTACGTGGTTTCCGTGAGGTTGTGGTCCTACTGACTAGGTGTATGGCACGAACTTAAGTACTTCTATCATTTAGCATATAATCATAGATTCGCAACACATAGCAAAACACGTAAAAGTTCACTAATATTATCCTATGCCTCTTCCACTATTGCAGACTAAACAGACGTTCTCTTTTTGGTGATAAGGGGTATAGTTTTAGGTTCCCTAGCTATCCCGATCTCATCAAGACGTGTGTTAGTTTTACTTTGGAGGGAATGTAGTTGATCAGGCTACATTCACTCCTTGGTATCACTAAGAACAGTCCCGAATTAACCGAGATGCCAGCATTATTGTGTCTAATTCGGCGTTAGGTCCTTATTTCTAATGCAAGCAAGTGTATTTTATTTACTTGTTTTGTTCAGAGTTATGTTAATCCCTCTTTTGGTTTATAGTTGCATATCAATGTGTGGCTCGACATGCTAGTTCACTATAAACAAAGCTCTGATACCAACCTGTCACACCCCCGAACCAGGCGGTGGAAACGTCCGGGGGCTGTTGTGACTCAATTGAATACCATAACATTGAATATATATGAAACATAACAACATTCGTCACCATGCACTAATATAGTACAACCAGTAGCGTTTACATGAAATACATTGTTTAAACATTACATTCCCAAAAATAAATTGTTCGACTCGTACATAAACAAACTGCAAGCCATCACTGAATATGATTTCCTTCGATTCACTGGTTCCCTGAGAATACAAGTATTTTGAAAAACGTCAACATATGAAATGTTGGTGAGTTCATAAGTAGTGTTTTGAAATCCGATGTTTCGTATTGTTTGGAAAATCACCAGAAAATCCGATATTTTCTGAAAATAGTATAGTCAAAAAGATGTGAAGATCCATAGGTATGCTTGTTTGTTTCTATACTTGTAAAAATTGTTCGTTAAAATTGTATGCATTTCGAATCCGATATGTATTGAGAAACCTAGGAAAACCCGATGTTTTCCTAATCCTTTGAGTTCCATTAAGTTGCGTTGAAACCATTACAAAAATAGTAGTCTCATTCCCAGGCGACGTTGGATTATTTTTGAGCATGATTAATTACTACAAACCCGCATTACACAAACGCCCAGTTTATAGCTATACTAATGATCCCGAAGGCGTCGTCCGTACTAATCACGTTATCCAGCCGCCCTGACTACGTGTCGTCCCACATCCGAAGAGAAAGAGGACACGAAGACCTCGATGACTCTATTAGCCGGTTGGGGATAAAATATGTACGAGGGGTCCCCGACCCGCCTCGCAAAAATATGTAGACTTTACTAGCAATACCAAAGGACCCTTGGGGACCAGTGGTATACAAGCCATTGAAAGTCCCTCTACGTTGTGCCAAGTCGGTGAAACCCAACACTTCGTAGAAAAAAAATGTCTTCGGGCCTTAAGATCAGATCATTGGGCTAGCTAGGCCCAACAAACAAGATTTTACACTTTTGGGGCCCAAAGATGGTGCGTAGACGTCTGTGCACACTCGTATGTAAGTTGAGTTCCCGAACGTCATTTGTATGTATCGTAGTGTCGCCGTGTTAGTAGTTTCGGATTTTCATTGGTTCGAGACCGAACCAATTCGTTTTACAACGATTTTGGTATTGTAGTGTATTGTATTTCGTCGATAGTCGTGGTGCCATTGTTTGATCAAATTGCATGTATTGAATTAGCCTTGAAAGTTTTCTGTTTGCAGCCCCTCATTATTTGTAAACTTTACTTTTTCAACCCTTTAGTTAAATACTTTCCGGTTTGGTCCTTAAATCAATTTTCTTAACATTTTAACACCAAAAATTATTGAAATTAATATTTTTCAACATATTTTTCAATGAAAACAGTTTAAGTCCCTGAAAATGTAGTTTTCTCGGTTATAACCCTTCTTTTTCGCAACTTTGACAATTTTGGCCCAAATTGTAAATTTTTTGCAACTTTGGTCCTTTTTAAATTTAAAAAGCATTTTAAACCTTTAAAAAGGACTTGAAACACTTATAGTCCACTGTTTTACAGAAAAATACAGTTTTGGCCCTCCAAAACAGAAAATCTCGCATAATGGGCCTCATTGGGCCGAAAATGTCATTTTTAGCCCATTAAGCTTGAAATTTATGTTTTTAATCCTCTAAATGAGTAAATTTCCAGAATTTGTTTTATTGAAACTGTTTTGGCACACCTCATCCATCAGAATTCGTGATATGTCAATTTGGGCCCTTAATTTTGTATTTTTCACATTTTAGGCCCAAAATTTGTGTTTTTAGCCCAAAGAAAATTGTTACTAAACTACTTAGCCATTTTTCTTGAAACACTTTGTATGTAGAAACATATTTGATGCAAAAATCATTTAACATAAGATATATCTCGGTTTTGAGGGGTTTTATGGCTAGATCCAACATTTTAGCACACAAAAGCATACATGTAAGCATGGAAATCATACAAGGCATACAAAACACATATAGATCTACACTTTCACTTGTATTCCCCCCCCCCCCACAAAACTCATAAAAACAGAAAATAGGGGGTATGAAGCTCACCTTGTTTGAAGCTTTCGGTTTTTGAGGAAAAGATGGAAGAAAGATGAAGTGATTTTTGGCCTTAGCACCCTTTGATGAAGATCTCGAGTTTGAGATGGTTCTAGGATGCAAGATCACGATTTTTTTGCATAGATTAGGAAAGGATTTTGATAAAACAAAGAATTTAATTCATATATCCAAGCATAATCTTACCTTAGATGAAGAATTTTGTGGAAATTTCCTCTTGAATGCTTCCTAAAACTCAAGATTTTTGAGTGGAGAGGGAGGGATGTTCTTGAGTGATCTAGAGAGAATTTGTGAGAGATTTGTGAAGGTGTGTGTGTGTGTTTCGGCCGAGAGTGAGAGAGAGTAGAGAAGAGAAGTGATTTTGAGGTGATGTGCATGGAGGTATGTGAGATATTTTGCATGGAAGTCCTTTGGTTAATTATGAGGTGTCACTTGAAAGTCAACTCTTCCTTGGATTTGGGCCTTGGGCCGAGAATTTGAAAGGGAAAAGGAAGAATTTGGGCCTTTGCCCCTAAGCCCAATATTAGAGTTAATTTGGGTGAATTTTCTCATAAAAGAATATAGTATGATTTTTCCATTTTTGTTGAACTAGTTTAGGGTATTCATGGATCAAAGCTTTCAACTCATTTCATTCTAGGCCCAACATGGCCCAAAATGTTGAAATAAATTAGTGTGGGTCCAATTAGAGCCCAATTAGGGTTCTAAGCCCTTGATAGTCAAATTGGAAGCTTATTGGTCCATTTGGATCCAATAAGGAAGTTCTAGTCCAAGGTGTACCTAAACAAGAACTTCTAGGGTTTCCAATTGTTTGATGACTATTTGTAGTACTTGTATAATGTATTTGATTGAAGTTTTAGAAGTCATAATCATAGGTGTCAATCATGTCCTTAAGTTTTTGATTCACATTGACTTGAGTGTATGGATTACATGACACAAAATTTCCAGTTGTGACAGTTGGCCAGTGGTGGAGATCGTATCAGTGATCGGAGCAGCTTAGGTTATCTGTTCAGTCGGCAGTTTCGAGGTGAGTTATCCTCACTATATCAACAGGGTCTAAGGCACCAAGGCCGTCCCTTTATCGGATTGAGATCCGGGTATTTGATGTTATGATATTGCTTTGATATGTTGCATCCTGGTAGCTAGGGTGGTATATGTTAGAGACCTGGTTGAGGTCGGTATCCTGAGATATAGGGTGATGCTATGCTAGAGACCGGTTAGGTCGGAATCCTGGTTAGGATGATGATATGCTATGTGATCTGTTTGATCGGTTTGTTGACTGTGAATTGTTATATGATTGTATGTTTATGTGCACATGGTTGTTTGGACTGGAGTTGGGTTGAGGCGGGTCCTGCTTTGTGATGTAGGCCAAGATACCCAGGGCAGACCGGTTGTCCCGAAGGCCCAGCGAGCGGTCCAGATAGGCTGTAGGCCCCAAGAGGGCGGACCAGACGTGCCGAGGCTCAGAGAGTGGACCAGGCCGGCTGAAGTCCCGGTGCGGGCGGACCAGTCATACTGTAGACTCAGAGAGTGGACCAGGTGGATTGAAGGCCCGATGAGGGTGGACCAATCACACTGCAGACTTATGTATATGGCTAGACTCGGAGAGTGGACCAGGCCGACTGAAGGCCCGGTGCGGGCGGACCACTCATACTGTAGGCTCGGAGGGTGGACCAGGTGGACTGTTGGCCGGTGCGGCGGACCAGTCACACAGTAGACCCGAAGTGCATGGCTGTTCTGTGATCAGATATGATATGGCATGTTATGCATGTATAGTATATGTGGTTGGTATTTTGGGGATATCTCACTAAGCTCTCGGGCTTACAGTTGTGGTTTAATGTTTTTCAGGTTCTTCAGGAGACCGTGGCAAGGCGAAGGCGTGATGGTACCGCTCCTCATGTTTATGTTGTGATGTGATTCTGGGAATACACTAAATAAATTGTATTGAAAACCTTTTTGTAATAATTTAAAGAGATCGAGTCGTTTTTGAAAATTTTAAATTGGTTGGAATTTTTCGGTTGTTACAAGTTGGTATCAGAGCCTTGGTTTGAGTGAATTGGAGGAACACTCGTGTGACTCCAGTCTCAAATCGAGGAGGGTTTTCAAAAGAGAATTTAAAATGGTTTTCAAAATGGGTAAAGGAGGACGTGGAGGTACGATCAGCCGGTGCCAGTAAGTAACCCCAAATAGCATACATGATATTTGTTTTTGAGCTTTGATAGAACAGCATGCTAGTGCTAGGCTAGGGATCTTTAGGATTTCATGATAATGTTGCCTGATTTATGATGCCTGTTAGCCTAGGGTTTCCTTGTGGGAGATTTCCAGTGTTCCTCTAGTAGTGAGGGTTGAACGTTTGTTACGTATGTTTTCACTATGGTGTTGTGGTAGTACTTCATACAAATATGGGTAGGCGTGGAAGGTAGTATGGGCCCGTACTACTGAAAGCACAGGACCCATACGCGTATCAGGGAAACCATGACCTCTAGGGTTGGTTTGAGAGTTGGTTCCCGGGTTAGTGGGAAGTGTCTGAGATTTTGTGGTGTTTTTCAGTATGGAGATTCCGAGGCATGCTGCGAGTGGATCCGAGTCAGGATCGGGAGCAGGAAAGGGAGTTCTGGGCGGGACGGTACCGCCCGAGGTTATTGGACAGATGAGCACAGGCGAGTTGGATGCTAGGATTCATGAGATCCTGCATGATGAGGTTGCTGTGTTGTTCCGGGCCGAGTTGTCGGAACTGTTTGGGTCGATCAAGACCGCCATGGTTGAGTATTTTGATGAGCGCTATGCAGCTCTCACATAGACGGCTGCCGCGGCAGCTACAGCGACTGTAGCAGCGACAGGGGGAGGAGATGGTCGGGGTTTTCAGTATCGGGACTTCGATAATACGAAGCCTCCCACCTTTGATAGAGTTCAGGACCCGATTGTTGCTATGAGATGGTTGTCGTACGTGGAGGGGTGTTTCTTCACGTGTTCATGCCCTGCTGATCAAAGGGTGAGGTATGCTCTCAACCTGTTGAGGCTCGGGGCGAAGGATTGGTGGAGATTGACCACGGGGTCATATTCAGATGCGCAGAGGGCTGCGGTTTCATGGGATCAGTTCAGAGAGATGTTCATCACTCGTTATGTTCCGCGGGTTGAGAGGGAGAGATTAGCTCAGGAGTTCCTGGAGCTAAAGCAGGGTTCGAAATCGGTGACTGAGATCACCAGGATGTTCACTGAGAGGGAGATGTTTTGCCCTGAGTTCACTTCGGAGCAGGCTCAGATGTCCCGATATCTGAGTATGCTCAAGAGAGATATCAGACAGTTTGTGTCTACGCAGAGGTGCGAGACTTTGTTGGAGTTGCAGGAGGCCACCAGGCGGCGTGAGTTGGAGATTGAGTTGCAGTTGCGTGAGCTGACGTAGGCTCCGGTGCAGTCGCAGCTGGCGCCGAAACGGTCCAAGACCGTTGATTCTAGGGTGGGAGATCAGAGCAGCCACGCTTGTGGGAAGTGTGGCAAGGGTCACACCGAAGTTTGTAGGTCCGGTGGTGCATGCCGCAAGTGTGGAAAGGAGGGGCACTATGCGAGGGATTGTCGGCAGTCAGCGCCAGTTCGGGATTTGAGGATTTGTTATCATTGTCATCAGGTTGGGCACTTGAGGGCAACTGTCCACAGCTTGTTGCAGGACCGGTGCAGGCTCCAGCACCGGCCACTTTGAGGATCACGAGTGGAGGTCAGAGTGGAGCGGAGCCCCCAAGGGCTCAGGGTCGTGCTTTTTAGCTTACAGCAGAGGAGGTCAGAGCAGTGTCGGATGCAGCTGCGGGTATGTTTCTTTCTTGATGTCTTGTTATCTTGTGATTATTATGGAGTAGTGTTTATCTGCTAGTCTCATTGTATGGTTTTCGGTGTGGTATTTGTTGTTCTTTGAGGGTTATGGTTTGGTTATGGATTAGTGTTGGGAATTTCGTTGGTTATCATTCATGAGGGTTATTAGTGGAAATCTGGTGTTGGTCTGAATGTCGGGTAGCATCTGCAGTCTGAGGAGTGGTTAGCTGAAGATTGAGTTTCTTTCGAGCTCGGGATGATCAGTGTTGAAAAGTGACTTAGTGAACGTTGCTAGTGCTAGCGGGACGCAGTTCGCGTGTAAGTGTTTGTGTTGTGTAGGGTGTTGAGGGAGGTCGGTGATGGCGACCGGTGGTTGTTAGTCAATATTATAAGTGGGGGAGAATTGGAAAATTCTCCGGAAGATCGATGAGCATTGGAGGTTGTTTAGCTACTTAGGATTCAACAGTGTTCTGTCAGCCAAGAGGGTAGGCTGGTATGAGTAAGTGGCAGGCATGCGGGGCGGGATACAGACCTAGGGCATTTGATTGTGGAGGGACTGGGATCAGGCCGGGATTGAGTATGTATGATGGAGATAGAGTTCGGAACCCCTAGAGGGCTAAAACAGTATGCATGGGAAGGTTTACCGGAGAGATAACTCGGAATGATGGATGCTAGTTGAGCGGTCCGGACAGACTGAAGGCCGGTAGGCGTACCAGTCAGGCCGAAGGCTCGGAGAACGGTCCAGCCAGGCTGAAGGCCCTAGAGGGCGGTCCAGATTGGCTGAAGGTTCTGAGAGTGGTCCAGATTGGCTGAAGGCCTGGTAAGGCGGTCTAGTCATGCTGAAGACTCTGCAGGTATTGTTAGATCGGTTCGAGGAAATGGGTTGAGTATGTCGCGATGTGTTAGCATTAGAAGGTCTGGCCCCGGGTATTGATCTTAATTAGCGGAGATGGTGCATGGACTCAAGGGTCCTTGCGAGCAGATTCAGAGCATGTGTGCTGCGTGGATAGCGGTTATGCTAAAGGAGTGATGTAGCGCTGAGTGAGCACCGTGGCACTTGTAGTAGTGACAAGGCGGCCAAGTGGATTTCCTTGGTAAAGGAAAGAGAGAGGAGTGTAACCCCGAGAGGGAGTGCAAATTCACGGAAGTGAAAGAGGCAGAGCAGAGTTATGATCAAAGTGATCCAATTATGGTCTTTGAGCAGCATGATTGCGGCAGTGGCATGGGATCACATCCGGATGGGATGTCTGCGGAGGTCGCGGAAGGGATTCCGCGGGTGTAGAGCCAAGAGGCTCGGAAAGGATGCTGGGAGGTAGTCTTGGATTCCCAGTTTGATTCTGATCGAGGAATTGTGTATGTAGTGGTGATTCATCCTGGGGGATGTAAGGTGTCGTTAGTGTGGCGGGTTTTCCCATTTCGAGGGTATTAGAGCAATATCAACATGTTCATATGATTGCTAGAGGAGAACTCATGGGAGTTGCTCTGAGGCTGAAGAATGTGTCATTCTGTCAGCATGGAGTGGATTGAGTTGGACTCGGATCGGGAACCCGGTGGTTCAGGGTTATATCTAGCTCATGTGGGTCGAGTGATTGTTGTGATTTGGAGCAGTGTTGCATTATGGGTAGTACTCGGTTGATAAGTGTGGTTATCAGAGGTCGAAGCCGGTGGCCGGCTTGAAGCGGTGGTCGGAACACCGCGGGATGGAAAAGTGAGTTTCGGGTTTCTATGGTTGTGCTTTGAGGAACCCGGTTTGGTTAATGCCAGGTGGTGCGTGGCGGGAGTATTTCTAGAGTTGAGTTGTCGCAGGCTTCGAGGACAAAGCCTAATTTAAGTGGGGGAGAATTGTAACATCCTGAGTTCAGGAGTGCAAGTTCAGGGTTCAAAGTGAAAATGTATAAGGGCAACTCGGCGAGTCCATGGGTGGACTCGGCGAGTAGAGTCGCGATTCTGGTCGCGTGTTAAGTGGCCAACTCGGCGAGTCGGCGGCTGGACTCGGCGAGTTGGTGCTGGGTGAAGAAAACCCTAATCTTCGGGGTTTGCACCCTATTTAAAGAATGATATGCCTTCTTTTCAGCCTCTATTTCCCCTGAGTGTTCCAGGGGAAACCCTAATCGTGAGAAACTCCATTATTGAGAGGATTGAAGCTTGGAAGAAGGAATTTGTGAAGAGAAGTTGGAGGAATTCGAGGATAGCACCAAGAGGGCTTATGGATCTGAAGTCTACATCAGTTTAGGCTCATCTTTGGGGTAAGAATCCTATGTCTTGAGCCCTTTTTCCCTTATTGTCATCCATGGTGGTTGTTTTGGGGTTTTTGGAGTATTTCATGAGCTATTTCGGGATTGAAAGACGGATCTGAGGATGCTACCTCAGATCTGGAGTAGTGATGATCCAAAAATGCATAAAGTCCATGTTGATAAGTGATTGGTGAAGCTATCTTGTCCCAAACCCAAACCCTAAAGTGTAAAATGCCTAGATCTCTTTGGATTCACGTAAAGTTCGACACTTTACGTGATGGATGGGTTGTAGGAGGCTAGATCTACGTTTTGGATCAATTGCATGGCCTGGAAGGTTCTGTTTGGAATGAGATCTAGAGGCACTCGGTGAGTCACAAGGGTGTACTCGGCGAGTTGCTTGAAGATGGTCTAGAACTCGGCGAGTTGGAAGAAAAACTCGAGGAGTAGGTTGAAGATAGCCTTGGACTCGGCGAGTCTGTTCTTGGACTCGGCGAGTCTGGTCGTGAGGACCTGTCCTTTCTTCGGGTTGAGTTGTGAATCAGCGAGTCAAGGGATGACTCGGTGAGTCGAGTGTGAAGGGACTCAGAGTTGTTGGACTCGGCGAGTCTCGGGGTGACTCAGCGAGTTGAGTTGCGGATTGGGGAAAAGTTCTGAGCATGGGGACTCGGCGAGTCATCGGGTTGACTCGGCGAGTAGAGTCAGCCAAGGTTTGACCAGTTTACTTCCAGGGGCATTTTGGTAATTGTTGGATATTGTTTTGAGTTCAGTGTTTTGGTGGTTGGCCAGTGGTGGAGATCGTATCAGTGATCGGAGCAGCTTAGGTTATCTGTTCAGTCGGCAGTTTCGAGGTGAGTTATCCTCACTATATCAACAGGGTCTAAGGCACCAAGGCCGGCCCTTTATCGGATTGAGATCCGGGTATTTGATGTTATGATATTGCTTTGATATGTTGCATCCTGGTAGCTAGGGTGGTATATGTTAGAGACCTGGTTGAGGTCGGTATCCTGAGATATAGGGTGATGCTATGCTAGAGACCGGTTAGGTCGGAATCCTGGTTAGGATGATGATATGCTATGTGATCTGTTTGATCGGTTTGTTGGCTTTGTTATGTAGGCCAAGATACCCAGGGCGGACCGGTTGTCCCGAAGGCCCAGCGAGCGGTCCGGATAGGCTGTAGGCCCCAAGAGGGCGGACCAGACGTGCCGAGGCTCGGAGAATGGACTAGGCCGACTAAAGGCCCAGTGCGGGCGAACCAGTCATACTGTAGACTCAGAGAGTGGACCAGGTGGATTAAAGGCCCGGTGAGGGCGGACCAATCACACTGCATACTCAATGTATATGGCTAGACTCGGAGAGTGGACCAGGCCGACTGAAGGCCCGGTGCGGGCGGACCAGTCATACTGTAGGCTCGGAGGGTGGACTAGGTGGACTGTTGGCCGGTGCGACGGACCAGTCACACAGTAGACCCGAAGTGCATGGATGTTCTGTGATCGGATATGATATGACATGTTATGCGTGTATAGTATATGTGGTTGGTATTTTGGGGATATCTCACTAATCTCTCGGGCTTACAGTTGTGGTTTAATGTTTTTTAGGTTCTTCAGGAGACCGTGACAAGGCGAAGGCGTGATCGTACCGCTCCTCATGTTTATGTTGTGATGTGATTCTGGGAATACACTAAATAAATTGTATTGAAAACTTTTTTGTAATAATTTAAAGAGATCGGGTTGTTTTTGAAAAATTTAAATTGGTTGGAATTTTTCGGTTGTTACATTTTATGTTTATGCTTTTACTTTTCTACATTAAAAAAAACCAAAAAGATTGTTATTTTTATTTTCTGCATACAGAAAAAATTCTGAAAATCGAAAAAAATTGAAAAAAAAAAAGAAGCGTCACATGATATGAGGAAATTCTTGCATTTGATAGCTCTGTATAAATGGAAAATGAAGGTTCGAAACGATCGGATCGATAATGGTAAGTTCAATAATAGTTCCCATAACTAGGAGTGGCAAAACACCATGACCTAAGACGCAGGCTGTAAATTTTTTTTAATGATCGATAGTGGTAAGTTCAATAATAGTTCCCATAACTAGGAGTCACAAAACACCATGACCTGAGATGCACAGGCTGTGATTTTTTTAAAAAAAAATGGCATACTGAAATACTGTGTGGGCGGTAATAACAGTTCATAATGATTTGTTTATGAATGTTTAAAAAGAACCTTGATCGACAAGTCTGAACCCACAGAACATGATCCTATTTGTTGACATGTGTTATCCTCGCGGTAACAGAGAACCTTATATCAGATCTACATAGTCAAAAAGAAAAGAAGGTTATAATTGTCACATCCGATACCCAAGTTAAAGTTCAAGCACTTAATCGAAGAAATCTCAAGAAATTCAAAAGTTTATTGAAGAACTTAAGCTAAAGACAAAGACTCAAAATTCAAGTTCAATCAAATCAAGAGCCACAATGAATGAACCACTTGGGTTGTGGTGACTTGGTAAGGCATGTGGAAGATATGGTGGATAACCTATTGACCCATGTTCAAATCCTGGCACTACTAAGCCCTTGTGGCCATGGAGGTTCGCTTGCAGTGACTCCAGGGCATGGGCATGAGGCAAAGCCTCATGTTTGCAGCGGGGGATTAGTCGGTGTGCGAAAGCTGGCCCAGAAACCCTCGTTAGGGAAGTTCCCTTTCCAAAAAAAGAGAGCCACAATGAAGACAAATATGAGGCAAAAAGATATATGTGATATGATATTGGTCGCTCTCAGAAAAAGTGAAAGCATAGAGTTGGGCTCCTATGGGGGTTGGCCCACTGCTTTGGCGAAAGCAAATTTGGTTGTGCGGATTCTTAAGGATACGATGATTCTGGTTCTTAATTATCTAGTCTTGAGGACATGAAATTATGAAATGGGTTATTTTCACTTGTAAGGCTAATTAAGGCATAAAGTTTAATAAAAGTTACAATTGGTCTATTGGTTCACACCGTCGAGCTTCTTCCTAACACTGGGAATCTATGAGAGATGGAAGATATTGTGATGATTGTCTAGGTAGTGATTCCATTGGAGCTTTCGTGAGTGTTAAGTTTGATCATAAAAAAAAGAGTGAAGTATTTTTATTTTAAGTTTTTAGTTTCCTTTTGTTTATTTCAGTTTTTATTTAAATTCTTTTTAATTCAACTACATCTTTCCATTTTTGTTTATAACGTTTAATCTTTTTTATTACTTGAGGACAAGTAATGTTCAAGCTTGGGGAGATTTTTTAGATACCGTTTTATGCATCTTTTAAGGTAGTTTTTATTAGCATTTAGCGTCATAATTTGTACATTTTCATGTCATTAGTTTTAAATATTGTTCAGCTCATGTCTTTTATCAGAATTCTCGTATGGTTTGTGTTTTTGTGTGATTTTCAGATAATTCGAGTGCAGCAGGACTTTGGGAGCAATTGGAATTGGAACTGAAGAAGGATGCTAAGGAATGACTTGGAGTGCTTAAACTGAAGAAGTGCATCCGAAACGATCTGAAAAGCCATTTCTACGATCATATTTTTGGTTTCTGCGATCGTATAAATATGTCGATGCTTTGCAAGGTCGAAAAAAACCCATCTAGGAAAAAACATCAATTTATGCGATCATATATTCACTTCTATTGACTTTTGTGATAGCATTTTTGTGACGCAGCTCCCGAAACTTCAGAAATAACATCATACTTCTTTTAATTGCAAATCTACAAAAATTGCCATATATGCGATCGCATATCCTATTTCTGCGATTGCAGATTCTGTTATCTTGGTCCAGAAGCTTTTGTCTTGCATGTGTGTGTATATATATATATATATATATATATATATATATATATATATATATATATATATATATATATATATATATATATATATATATATGTCCCCGGTGATCAGATTCGAAGGTTAGATCGTTCCAGACGACAAAAAACACTTCTGAAGGCGATTTTTGATACCTTTCAGTGATTTCTGAAGATCTGAAGGTTGTGAATCATCTCCTACACTTGATTTATAAGATTAATCAGTTCGTTTTTTTTATTAGTTTAGATTCATTTTTAGCCATGTTTGGCTAAAACCCTAGTTTTCAGTTGTAGATTAGACTAATATTTTTCATGTGATCAGTTATCATATTTGGTTTTCTTTATGTGCTTCTATCTAGTCGTTTCAGTTTTAAACTTAATGAACGTTTTATTTTTAATTCTTGTTAGTCTGATCACCTATCTTGGGTTTGATCATTCAAGTTGATTAGTTAATAGAATCCGTAATTGTTCTTGTCAACTGGTAATAAGTTATCAGATTGGTTCCGTGTTTGGGATTTAACTCTGATATAAACGGAAATTTCATATCTTTACGCTTCCAAGTTTGTGAGAAGTATTGGGTATTACTGGGAATTTTATAGAGATCTTAATGCAACTTTTATGATCTTAATTAAGAACTTATTTAATTGGACAGTAAAAAGTTAGATTCAACTGAAGAGCTTGTTTTGGTTAATTTAACTAGGTAAAAGAGATTATATTAATACTTGTTAGCTTTTTTTAGTACCAACTTAGATAGAACGCATTCTGAGTAACCAAATTTGGGTTGATTGCATGACTAGGAAAGTCACATCATAACTGAAATCGTTTTTATTAATGAATTTTATTTAGTTTATTTTCATTGCAATTTTAGTTTTATTTAATAATCAAAAACCCTTTTTTATTATTTTTTGTTTTGACAAAAATGTACGTTTTGCAAAAAAATAGTGATGTTTAGGCTGTGTTCCTGAAGATTCAACCTTGTTTCACTATGCTATATTTTTAGTGCTTCTAACAGTGAAATTTTATTTGTTTAAATCGTACGCGACAACAGTTTAACACTTGCCAAGTTTAGTGCGAGTGAACTTTTTTTTGGTCTTTACCTTGGCAAGTTTAGTCCATGTGAACTTTTTTTTTTGTCATTTAATTGGCAATTTCAGTCCCTGACAGTTATTTCTATAGCAATTTAAGTCCTTGTAATTTTTTTTTTCTTTTTGGGTCTCCCCTCTATTTTCTAAGGTTTTATGTTTAACCTCCATAGTTTATATGATTTTCCTATAGTTATCACCCCTCAACTTTGTCAAATGTCACTTTGACCACCCTCAACTTTGAACTTTTTAAAATATCACTTTCATCCCCTTGATTTTTTCTAAATTTTCGTGTTTACCCCATCCACCAACAATTTTATCATTGATATCGATCTTGTATATTTATCTATCAACAAATTCAACAATACCTAACTTTTATAAATACAATCGCCAAAATTCAATTTACATAACGTATTGGTGTCGCCACAACACGCAGTGGGCAAAATACTAGTTCTAATATAATTATAAACATTCTTAATGCACTAATAAATCATTAAAAAATATATATTGAAAATAAAAATAATATGCATATAAATATGAAGTTATCTTTGGATTTTATTTTAATAATAAAAACCAATCTGAAATAATAATTCGATTATGGTTCAAATAAGTGAAATACCTTCTCTCTCAGTAATAAAATACAATCCAAATTATCTAATTAGAGCATTTTATTTTATTACAATAGTGATTGATCCTAGCTATTTCTTTTTTGTGTTAAGTCTTGATAAAAGAGAACGAACATTTGTATAGATACAATGTTGCTAAGACCATCCCTTATACTCTCCACAACAACGGTCGTGGAGAGCTTCCAGATCACCCACCGGAGCAACCACGAACCACTCCACCACAACCGGAGTACTCTCCGATGAGAACGAAGAGAGAGAAAGAAGAGAGGGACAGAAGAAGGCTGACAAAGAAGAAATCGGTCAAGAAGCCCTGATTGGGCGCTGCGTCTCGACATAGGCACAACGATCCAACATGAAAATGACGAACCATGACCGGCCGGGGTGGTATGCACGACCGTTGTCCGTGGCCACGTAGACCACGACCGGGTTCGTGGTCCGTATACCGGATGACCTAACATATAATGTTTCTTTTTTAAAATAAATACAATGTCTCAACTTAAGTAGATGATTACTTTAGCTATTTTTAAATTTTAACAAATAACAAATGGTTGTTTATTTAAAAACCATTACAAATTAAAACAATATATTTTCATATTAATTCTTTAAATTTTTTAAAAGAATAACATAATTAGTAACTTATATTTAACTTAATTTTCAAATAAGTTCAAATAATAAAATTAAATTCAAACAATTAATAGTTACATATATAATAGAAAAACAAAAATAACAAGCACATGATATTCATATTATATTATATTTATACATATAATAGTTAATAACCTAACGAATAAACATTAAAATATATTCAATTACTTATAATTTTCGATATAAATATTTTTTTCAGTAAAGAAAAATACTGGCAACTTAAGATACTATATATAAAATCATTATTTAATATTTTAATATTAATAGATCACTAATTCGTACGCAACAAGTTTTCTATACATAAAAATTTATGTTTTATAAAATTATACATTATAACATTTTAAAACACAAATTGTTACATATGGAAAAAAAAATTTGTTGTCTAGTAATCATCTCACATATGTAATAACACTTATTTCATAACTTACCTTATTAAGACCTTTTTTTTAGTATCAAGTAAAAAAATCAACAATTTATTGTGAAACCATTAATTTTTTTTATGCATTAACTCCTGATTGCGAGACTTGCCGGTTTACAAGTACACGATTTTTCCGTTCCCGAGTTCAACTTAACGATAGAAAGGAAATGAAATGGGTGGAAATGAGAAGAAAATGAAACAAATTGGTGTTCCCGAGTTTCATTAAAGGAAAGAAGTGGAGAGAAATGGAATGATCATTTTCCCTCCTATCTTTCCTTCCGATTTGGGAGGATTTGGAAGGAAAGAAGAAAATGATTAATTTTTTTCCACTTCTCTCCAATTCAGAAACACAAAAGAAAATTTTGTTTTCTTTTCCTTTCTCTTCTTTTCCTTTCTCTTCTTTTCTCTCGTGACATTCATATTAATCCATATGTGAATGGGTGAATGCTTGTTTGAATTTTTGTACGAATAAAACACGTAGCAACACCATCACACATATTCATTTGATCTCAAAAGTCAGAAAATATTGACATAATATGTTTCTTATAACGTTTATGAATTAAAAAATGTTGAAAACATTACATGACCTATGTCCCGATTATTTCTTACACATGTTTAGCCTAAAATCACCTGTGCGTGGCATCTCTAAAAAAGTCAAACTGTTCATAATAGATCCATAAAATCAACAGCTGTTATACTCGAATTCGAATGTGTCGACGAATCATCAAAATATAATATTTAAAAATAATTATAATCAGAATTGAAGAATGGTTGAAAGCTTGATTTGATCAAATAAGTATAATTGAAATCAGTTATCTACAATCCAGTCACAGATGCACAACAACAACAACAACACAGATCCTTGTACAAATTTCTAAGTCAATTTAACACAAATTACTCCGATTACTATCAAAATCATCGATATAATCATAACCATAGGTTAAATCACCTCCACATTCATTTAAAATCTCAATAGCAAGTTCTAATTGATCTTTCAGATATCTATCTAACAAACTAAAATCCGATTTTACCTGGATTCCGCCTTCTACATCGTTCTCACGCCGCCGTAGCGGCGGCAGCGACGGCGGCAGTGGATTTTGAGGAGGAGCCGGTTTCGACCGACGACGGCGGCGGCAGAGACGGACGAACACCTCAGCGGCGCAAAGGAAGGGAAACATAGCGCAAATGAAAGGGATAAGTAAAGGAGAACAGAGAAGGAGAATCAGGTAACGTAACCTGTGACCACTGAGCCACGATTGTAGAATTAAAGCCATCGCCGCCGTCGGATTGTGTACCTCGTCGCCGGCGGCGGCTGTATCATAATCGTTATCCTTGATGATCACCAAGGGTTTCCGACGATCGTTTTCGGACTTTACTTGGGGTTTACTTGACCCGAAAAACAAGAAACAATTGCGCATGATCCGATTAGACGACCGATTTGGGGGTTGCTTCAAGCATAGTGAAATTGATTACAGAGGGAAGTTATTGAGAGTGTGTGAGACACCCTTTTATTTCAAGGGCTCGAAAGGGTAAATTGGGATACAGACACAACGTACAACAGCCAATGCGTAATTTACAATTCTTAATGCAAGTTTTATGGACTTGTAGGAATTAGGTTAGTTCGTTTCATAATTCCATAATATTAAAATGGAACAAATGGACAAAAAAATAAATTATTTTTTATGAAATAGAATTGTTATGAAAAGTATGATAACAACATATTTATTTCCATTTAAGTTCTTTATTCTGATAACACATGGCATTAACTAATTTCATGATTTATGTATATTTGAAAGGTAGAAGAGAAAGTGAGAAAAAAATATATTCTGATTTGTTTCATTTAAATAATGTTCAAAAGGTATATTTTTTTCAGTCACGATATCATCATTTTAATTTAGTACAACAATGGCAAACTATTTATAAAATATATTAGTTAAAAGATAATAAATTAAAACGTTCGTCCTGAAATATTTGTAAAAATAAAGTTTTATTTATTCTTTTTAAATTAATACACTTTATTATAGTTTAATATTGATATAATATGCTGACTTTTAACTAAAAGGTTAAATAACACACGACCCACTCAAATCCCTCTTAGCTAAAATATTTTACAAATGCTTTCGTCTCGTTGTATTCAACTAAAATTATTTAATTTTAAATTCAATGATGATTTTCAGTAACCTAAAATATTCGTTTCTAGTGAAATAACTTGAAAAATGTGAACTTGGTCCATATGTTTTGCCATTTTTTTTTACAACTGTACTTTTGTTTTGAACAACTGAAAGTCTCATATATTAACATTAACAGAATTAGCAAATCGCTAGAAAATAAACAATTACAAAAGGTTAAAAAGCCAAACAATTAAAAAAACATCGGGTTTGGAAGCTCGGAAATTTAACCAAGAAAAAGACTCTAAAACAATACTATCAAACAAAGTACTTCTCATAATTTAAGTCTCATCAACCATTCCAGAATTTCGGAATGTTCAAATTATCCAACACGTACATACCGACTATTACTAGCAAAGACACAATTTCTTTTGAGATATTACTTGGTCATGTACTTAAGAAAGTCATTCTTTTTTTAGAACGACAAATTTATTAAGGAAAACTAGCAATGCGTTACAAATAAAAGTCAATTTACATGGAAGTAATAGACAAAATTGGATCCTATAATCAGGAATTGACATTTGTTCTACGACACCTATTACTAGTCCAAATGAAACTATCAGACATCACCTTATCAAACAACAAACATTTTCTAGGTTTAACTTTAACAAAAAGTAAAGTGTTTCTAAAACACCAAATCGACCATCAAAGAGTAAAGAAAACCGCCTCCAAAAGATATTGACAAATAGAAGATAAATGCAAAGTGTCAAACCAGTCAAACCAATCTTGGAATGAAAACAAAGTAGGCGTCTGAACATTCCACCAATTGCAAATAAGTTTTACTAAATCTTTAGCCAAATCACACTCGAAGAACAAGTGGGTAGTAGTCTCAACTTCTCTCTCGCATATGGGGCATACAATAGAATTTATCTCAATTCCTCTTTGCGATCACACTGGCATATAACTCTATAATACTCTGTCTCTTAACTCTATTACCACACTAGGTAAAGTATAGTGAGAAGACTCACCTCGGGTATCTCGGTAAATCTCTGACTCGGTAAATGCTGGCCTAGCCTCCGCCTAATCATATGAAAATAACACTCTATTTAATATAACTCTCAAGGCTAGACTATGTTCTCTTATGACACTCTCAGAAGGGTAAAAGACCATTTTACCCCTCCCATAGCTCAAAGGCCCCACAATAGACCATACCCTAAAAGTCAACCAAAAGTCAACTCTCCGGGTTACGCTGCGCGTACCAGATGTGTACGCTGGGCGTACTCGGCTGCACCACAGAATCGGGGAGCGCCTCCCAGTACGCGGCGCGTACTAGGAATTACGCTCGATGTACTCCCCTGCATCAGCCCTCTTGCTCTTGAGGTCTTAATCAGTTAAGACCTACGTCCATATTTTAGATCTGACCCCTTCTAAGCCCCTTAATCCATAAAGTTGATGACTTTAATCCTTTGCATGGCTGAACAAGTCACTAACTCCCAAAATGATCCAACCTTCCACTCTAGAAGGCTTAAAACACATGCATGACTCCATAGTAACATCCAAGATGGGAACTTTATGGCTCTACATCACTAATAACACTAAAAAGGGACAGATCTCGGACCATGGAGCACTTTACACTCATAAAGTCTCCACCTTTGGGGTTTTTAGCCCTAAAAGGACTCATACAACATCAACTAAAAGAAGAGGAAAGTTTTGAACTTTATACCTCCAAGAGTAGCTCTTTCCTCTGTAGATCTCAGATCCAAAATGGCACCTCAAGCTTTAGCCTCCAAGATCTCCTTTCCCTTCTTCTTCACCAAGCCACTAAAGCACCAACAAGCTCAAATCAACACTCTCACACTCTAAGAACGATGGGGCTCTCTTTTAGGGTTTCACTCACTGATATGGAGGCTAAGGAATGAGCCATAACACCCTTTAAATAGTGCACAATGAGGATTAGGGTTTTTGCACATGGGCCGGGTACGCCTGACGTAACTCTAGGTACGCCCAGCGTACCTTGGCGACTCCGCGTCCAAATTAAGCGCGTGAGTACGCGCAGCATACCCCCTTTGGTACGCCCAACGTACTCACTTGCTATACATCCTCCACTCAAGGACTAAACATGAAAATACAATAAAGAACAAGGATGAAGGAAATGCACCTGAATCTCGGGGTGTTACAATTCTCCCCCACTAGAACTAGACTTCGCCCTCGAAGTCTCATTCCTCGAACAACTCTGGATGCTGCCCTCGCATCTCCGACTCTGGCTCCCAAGTCATCTCGGATCCCTTCCGATGTTGCCACTGAACCAAAACCCAAGGCACCTCTTTGTTCCTCAAAACCTTGATCTTCCGATCTCTGATTGCCACCGGTCTCTCAGCATAATTCAAGCTCGCATCCACCTGAATATCCTCCAACGGTACCACTGCCGACTCATCGGCTATACACTTCCGCAATTGTGACACGTGGAAAGTGTCATGGATCTGACCTAACTCTTCAGGTAGCTCCAACCGGTAGGCTACCCTGCCTACCCTTGCAATTATCCGAAAAGGACGGATATAATGGGGCCCCAACTTGCCCTTCTTCCTGAATCGGATCACTCCTTTCCAAGGAGAGACCTTCAGGAGTACAAAGTCGCCGACCTGGAACTCGAGCTCGGACCGGCGCCTGTCCGCATAACTCTTCTGACGACTCTGAGCGGTCAATAACCTCTGCCCGACCTGCTGTATCTGCTCAGTCGTCTGCAGCACAATCTCTGTACTACCCATAACACACTGCCCGACGTCACCCCAACAAATGGGAGTCCGACACCTCCTCCCATACAACAGCTTAAAGGGTGGCATACCAATGCTCGAATGATGGTTGTTGTTGTAGGAAAACACTGCCAAGGGCAAATACATGTCCCAACTCCCCCCCGAAATCCAACACACAAGCCCGTAGCATATCCTCGAGCGTCTGAATCGTCCGCTCACTCTGTCTGTCAGTCTGGGGCTGATATGCGGTACTAAAATGCAGCCTAGTACCCAACTCCTCGTGAAACTTCTTCCAGAATCTGGAAGTGAAACGCACATCTCGGTCTGAGACAATCGAGATTGTCACACTCCAAAACCAAGAACGGCGGAAACGTTCTGGGGCGGAGGACGTCATGTACAGTATCACAACAATGTAAAGTAGTAAACAAGCAACAACATCATCCATTGCATTAATAATATAATTATTATACAAGTGTGTTCTGTCAAATTTTGATAAACACTAAAGCATAAATCAAAATGAAAGTGGAGTCTTCAACGAGCTCCATCTTCCCTAATCCTTGCATCGGTACCTGTCTATGATGACCTGAGGATACAAGTAATTTTGAAAGCGAGTATCAGCTTTGAAGCTGGTGAGATCATAAGTATTTTTGTGTCTTAATTTGTATGTAAGCATTTGTATGTAAGAATTTGTATATGAACTGTAAGTATTGAAAATGTTTGTAAAACAACTGTAAACGTTTGAAAAACCCTAGAAATCCCTATGATTCCTACTATTATAACATGGAGTCTTCTACCAAGACTTAACTGATCTCTATGTAGCCTTCCACCAAGGCATCCAGTGTATGTGTGTGTCTCTTGTAAGAGTGTGTATTTTTCCCAAGTCTGACTACCATCAATCAAAAACATAGTTTCTACATTACCGTGCGTCGTGTAAATGTTCACGAAGTGAATGTAATGGGAAAAAGAAATAGTACTATGGTGTAGCGTTGAACTACAACCGTACCAATTACCTAAAGTCTAGGGTAATTCTTCTAAGTACTGTAGTATTTGATATAAATAACTACATCGATACTCAACTGCCTTATTTGAGGGATAAGGTATAATGTGATGTCTAGATCCCATACTATACGCTCCCCTATCAAAGGGATTTTGGGACCTACCCACGACCCCTACATGTATGCAAGCCATGAGCATCCACATTACTATGATCATGTATACTCGATATAACGATCACAATTGCGTTGTGATTCATCGGTATAGTTAGATCCTGAACTGGTTACATGCTATAGCACCTAGTGACGTCTGTTCTATGTATATGTAAGCGTACTCATGTAAGTGTGATCATGTAATTGTACTTATGTAAGCGTAATCATGTAAAAGTATATGAACGTATGCCTTTGCTACCCAAAGGCACTGAACTGACTGAAAGGAACTATTATGTCCATATATGTATACATGATATATAACTAATGTTTAAACGACCTTCGGACGGTACTCGATATCCCACCAGACCACATCTCAAGCGCGAAAAGGAAATAGGGTGGATAGCTTTCCTAAGTCTTTTAAACATTACTTATATAACTATACAAATATAGGCATGCTTATCACAAAATCTCTATGTAAACGTAATTATGTAATTATATAGTAATGTACTGTAATGTTCTAGCTATAATGTATGTTCTCTATATCTAGCAAGTATTGACTCATGAATGAACTGACTCATTGTGTAATATCGCGTTCTAGTAATAGTTCTAGTATCTTCTTAAACTACCCATATGGTAGCTTACTAGTAATATAACTGGTACGTATGAACATGGATGTATACCCTTGCTATCCAAGGGCATTGGATGAACTGGAAAGACCTTTTATGACTACATATGTACACATGATATATAACTAATATTTAAACGACCTTCGGACGATACCCGATATCCCACCAGACCACATCTCAAGCGCGAAAAGGAAATAGGGTGGATAGCCTTCCTAAGTCTTTTAAACATTTCTTATATAACCATACATATAGAGGCATGCAATTTATAATAAAAGCATAAAATAAGTTTTGTAAAAACCTTTGAACATAAATATTTTCTAAGAAAAGATCAACTTGATGTCGATCTATAAAAGGGTTTTGAAGGCATGGGTTTGATAAAATGGTTTAGTATAAAGAAACATTTGTTGGAAACACAATTGTAAATAAGTTTGAAATGTAATATATAGAGTAAAATGTACAGTGTAATAAGGAGTTTTAAACATATAAAGTGTTTATGAAAATCATTTGAAGGAAACTGTTTGGTAAAACGGCTAATGAGTAGTAAATCATTTGAATACTGCTTATTAATCACACGTGATAGATATAATAAGTAGCATGATTATACTTGTATCCCCCCATAAAACATTTAAAAACAGTTTAAAACATTGATTAAGGGGTATGAACTCACCTGTTGTGGGTGATACGGATGAACTGAAGAGGTAGGACCGCTAGGTGTCAAGTGAAGTCTTGAACACACTTATGATCCTAGTTAACATATAATTTCACATATATGTAACAAATTAGTCTATAAACAACTAATAAACAAGTCAAGACACCCTAGGACATGCTAAACACCTTTATCAAGTGTTATTAGCCACTAGGATTGCATCTAAGTGTTTGTAGGGGAAGCTATTGTGTGTAGGGCTCAAGGAAAACTCCATAAGGGAGTTCACGACCCTAACAACAC
Source organism: Lactuca sativa (assembly GCF_002870075.4). Classification (NCBI taxonomy): domain Eukaryota; kingdom Viridiplantae; phylum Streptophyta; class Magnoliopsida; order Asterales; family Asteraceae; genus Lactuca; species Lactuca sativa. Next base: position 301,290,282 of record NC_056630.2, on the reverse strand, counting down.
TACCAAATGAGTTTACGGTCATAAATTCATGAGTTTACGGCCGTGAACTCATACCTATGTGCCCATTAGATGTTTGTTGCTCTATAAGGCCTAATAAGCATTTCTACTTAATGGCTTGGTCTATGGAAGAGTTTAGGGCATAATATAACTCCTTTTAGAAGTTTACGGCCCTGAGACCATATCCCCTTGGATTTTACGGCCGTAAACTCCCTTGGGAGGATGTTTAAGGTGTTTTAAAGTCCCTAAATTAACTAGGAACTAAACTAGGCTATTGTACAAGGCTTTGGAAGAGTGTATGTCACCTTTTGGCACCATTTTATGGAGTTCACGGCCCTAGAACCTTTTGGTCCGTGAACTCTCTTTCTCCCTTGAATCTTCATTGTTTTGGTGGTCTAAACATGTAATGTAGGCTTCTAGTTTGAGATCTGAGGCTGTGAGGAGCATTGGGACACTTTTTGGCTCTTAAAATGGAGTTTACTCCCCAAGTGTTCTTGGGCGGTAAACTCCCAAATCTTGGGGTTTTGGATTGTTTTCTAGTCCTAAATACATTTATAAATAAGCCTAAGTTCGTTACTTATCATGGGGAAAAGACTAGGTAGCATTTAAGCCTCATTTTGGAGTTTACTCTCCAAGAACGTTCTTGGGCGGTAAACTCCCGAATCTCACAGATTTGATATGTAATCTAAGTTATTAAGCACATAATAAGCTTTATAAGACAACTAGAGAAGTGTACTCACGATTTGGGATAAAAACCCGAAGATCCGTGAGAGAGAAAATGGCTTTTCTCTAGTTGGAAATATGAATAATGAATGAATTTGGTTTAGAATTCTATTTATAGTCCTAAGATATTTTTGGCAGAAAATATTTTTATTCCCGGAATGAACTCTACTATCCTAGAGTATTGGAATAACAGTGTTGCACAAAACCGTAGTGCATCCACTCTCCTGATATCTCCTTAAGTGTAAATCCTGAAATACTCAAACTTATACAAAAAAGTCTGAAAATCAACTGTGACTGTTCTACTTCTATTGGCTTCAAATGGTTTGTACTGAATGGAAATTTCGGGTTGTCACAGAGATCGACACTCCATGCCGTGATACCACTTCCCTCACGTACATCTCTGCTAACTTCTCTGCGGATGAGCTCTCACTGATAACAAGGAAGTGGGAGCTCTTTGTCAACTTGTCCATAATCACCCAAATTGCATCGACTCCCCTAGCAGTCCTTGGCAATTTGGTGATAAAATCCATGGTAATATGTTCCCACTTCCATTCGGGAACCTCCAACGGCTGCAACTTACCATGCGGTCTCTGGTGCTCGGCCTTAACCCTACGGCAGGTTAAGCACCTCTCAACAAACCATGCGACATCCCTCTTCATACATGGCCACCAATACTCCCTCTTCAGGTCTAAATACATCTTCGTGGCTCCAGGATGGATCGAGAACTTTTACCGATGAGCCTCCTCCATCAAAATGGTACGCGTCCCTCCCATAAACGGTACCCAGATACGCCCCTGAAAAGTCATAAGCCCCCGGCCATCGGTAACGAACTCCGATACCAACCCAACAACTCGCTCTTTCTTCTGCATCTCAGGCTGCACAACCTCAGCCTGTGCCCCACGAATGGCGTCCAACACCAGAGCTATCACGGTTAATCTCAAACATACATCTCACAACAGGGTGCTCTCCGCCCTGCAGCTTAGTGCATCGGCTACAACATTAGCCTTGCCTGGGTGGTACAGGATCTCACAATCATAATCCTTGACCACGTCCAACCACCTCCTCTGTCGCATGTTTAGGTTGGGCTGATCCATCAAATACTTTAGGCTCTTGTGGTCCGTGTATATCATACACTAAACCCCATACAGATAGTGACGCCAAATCTTGAGGGCGAACACCACTGCCCCCAACTCAAGATCGTGGGTGGGATACCTCGTCTCATGAGGCTTCAGCTGCCTCGATGTGTATGCTATCACATGCCCTCTCTGCATCAGCACCACTCCCAACCCCAAAATCGACGCATCACAATACACCACAAAGTCCTCCATCCCGTCTGGGAGGGCTAACACTGGGGCTTCACATAACCTCTGGTGAAGCGTCTCAAAGAAGGTCTGCTGCTCTGGTCCCCATGAAGAAGCAACACCCTTCCGGGTTAACCTGGTGAGTGGCACGATGATCTTGGAGAAATCCTTGATAAATCTCCGATAATAGCCTGCCAACCCCAAGAAACTCCTGATCTCGGACTGTAACGACCCAACAATCACGACTAAAAATTTCTTTTAAAACATTACTAAAACTAGATTTATAAAAACATATCATAAGTTAAACATAACTTTCGAGTATGAAATTCAAAACATAATATCATTATCAGAGTAAACATTCCCAGGTTGACTAATCTATGGTGTGTGCCATGCGATCACCCCGAGCTCTTCCCTCCGCTACCGGAAGTACCTGAAAACAAAACTGAAAACCGTAAGCACGAAGCTTAGTGAGTTCCCCCAACGTACCGCATGCCCTACAACCACATAACATATATATACTGCCAGGCTATTCTGGGGTGCCTGACTACCCGGTACGGCCATTCTGGGGTGCCGACCTACCCGTGTCAAGCCATTCTGGGGTGCTGACCTACCCATACGGCCATTCTGGGGTGCCGTCTTACCCGTGTCAAGCCATTCTGGGGTGCTGACTACCCATCGGTCCTAACAACCGATCCTCGGGGACTATTTCACCCCTACTACTACGATCACATATAACATAACAAGCCAGCATGCAAACATAACATCACGTACTATCAGACATCTCTGGGGTGTCTGACTACCCTTCGGTCCTAACAACCGAACTCTACTACTATCACATATAACGTATCATGCTAGCATACAACATAACAGGTAGTAGCAATCAAGATGATATCACAAAGACAATCATCCAACATACAACTCCTACTGGTGGGCCGGCATCGTGGCCTTAGACCCACCGCTACTGGAAGGTAACTCACCTGAACTGCTGAGCCCTGCTGATAAACCTCTGGCTGCTACTCGACAATCCCCTGAACCGCTGCTCCTCTAGCTCTCCGAGCTATCAATATACATATAACACTTAATCTGACAGTCAACTAAGTCAACCCTGGTCAAAGTCAACCTTCCAGGTCAACCCTACTCGCCGAGTCACCCCACTGACTCGCCGAGTTCATAAATCCAAAGTCCTTCCACTCGCGACTCTACTCGCCGAGTCAGCCCCTGACTCGCCGAGTTTACTGATTCCCGATTCCTGTCCTGACCAACTCACTGAGTCCTGGCTCGACTCGCTGACTCGAGTCTTAACTCGAAGGGTTTGGGACCACTCGACCTGACTCGCCGAGTCTAAGAACAGACTCGCCGAGCACACGACAAACTTCATCCAACTCGACGAGTTGTTCATCAAACTCGTCGAGTTCGTACCCATCTTCATCCGACTCGACGAGCTGTTCATCCCACTCGTCGAGTTCCTCCTCGTCTTCATGGTACTCGCCGAGTCCACTCAAAGGACTCGCCGAGTCCATTCAGATCTCCCAACATGCAGAGGGTTTTTGAGTCATGCAGGGACTCCAATCCATAGATCCATACTTCCAAAACTCCATCCCTACGTAAAGTTGCAAACTTTACGTATAACCAAAGAGATCTAGGCTCAAAACATATTAGGGTTTGGTTTAAGGACACAAGGGCTTCACCAACTACTCATCTCCTGATGCTTTATGACATAATGGACTCACCCAACCATAGATCTGAAGTGGCAACAACATATCTAAGCCCCTAACCCGATTTGGGCCTCAAACAACCCTAAAACCCCCAAATCTCATGACAAAATAGATCTAGATGCAAAGAAGGGAAAATGGCAGCTTAATACCTCCAAGATGAACACAATACTGAAGTAGATCTCGAGCACACACCTCTCCCTTGAAGCAACCTTCTTGATCTTCAAGTTTCCTCTCCAAAGTATCCTTCCTCCAAAGCTATTTCTCTCAATAATGGAAGCTCACACGTATTATAGGGTTTACAGGTCCTCTGGAGTGATATGGGGGCTGAGGGAGGGACATAACACCCTTTAAATAGGATACAACTCCCAGAATTAGGGTTTTCCTCGCACAGACCAGACTCGCCGAGTCACCTTGGCCGACTCGTCGAGTTGGTCACTTCCTTGTCGACCCGGATCCCGCTCCGACTCGCCGAGTCCTTCCTTGACTCGTCGAGTCCCTCTTAAATTTAGGGTTTCCTTTATTTTCTTGGCTTTCAAAATCCTGGGTGTTACAACTCTCCCCCACTTAAACTGAACTTCGTCCTCGAAGTTTACCATGGCCCACCACCTGCGATCTGCCTCCAATACCCAATCACCAGCCGCCTACCTGCGTTGGTCTTCCACTGAATACTGCACTGAACCCGCAGCGGTTCTCCACTTCTTTCCTTGCGCAATCCCTTGCATTCCCAAGGCAAGGCCTCATAACTGACTTTTCCTTTGACACTGTGAAGGTCCTATCCCTCACTAACTCCATCACCTCCCTGCTATTCCCAGACGGGTCATCACCGTCAGCACTCGCTGACACTCCTTCCTGCCAACACTTGGTGTCGAGCACCCCTCGACTCAACTAACTGAACTCCACCATACGCTGCATACTCGCACTGCCACCGACTGGCAATTCAGCTATTCCTCGACTGACTTCCTGACAAACTGGGACCGCCCTGGTCCCTACCAACCTCTCAATGACTGGATTACCGGTTCCCACCGGTAGCTAGTCCCAACACCATCACTGGTCGCTCCCAGCGACTCCTGAAGATACTTCGACTATCTATAACTGTTCCATCCATTCTGCCGCTCATACTGAAACGATGCTGCTGGAACCAACTTGCTTATCTCCCATCTGATTACTCAACTCCTACTAACTCGAGCCTTCCATCCTGAAAGAAAAGCTACCTGCCTAGCTATCCTTATAGATCACTTACACTTGGCAGAAGGCTCAACTGATCCTGCTGAGAGGGACTTGCCATTTCCAATTCAACCAACTATACTGCCGGCACTTGCATTCCAACACAAATGCAATACTAACCCAAAACCCTGAAACCTTCCAAACACTGAACTACCTGCAATACTGAACCTGCCTGAGACGCTGAACCGACTGAAACGCTGAACGGCCTGAAACACTGAGCTGCCTGAAACGCTGAGCTGCCTGAAACACTGAACTGACCGAAACACTGAACTCCAACCCAACTGTGGAGTCAAGGGACTCCTCACTTAGTCGCTTCCACGACTTCTGAACGAAATCTTCCTCTAGGACTAGTTTCCACTAGTTATCCTGTCACTGTGGCTCTAGCAACCTTCCGATCCAACCGATCGGGTCCATACGTCACATCCTGACATCATCAATTCCACGACTAACAACATGATGGCTCCCAGACTGACTGTAGCCCACAACATACCCGAACCCCAACGGTCCACTGCTACTCTGATCTCATAACTGATGTGACGATCTATAGCCCAAATTGCTGACTTAGCCATAACTGATCTATTTGGGAAATCCGAAATCTAACCCGTGGATTCCCATACCCTCACTGCTGCACCCGAACTGATGAGTACTACTGCTTTCCCGCGTCTAACACGCGCTCATGCTACCTACCAATAAAAGACTGCGACTACGCTCGCGGACTTACAACTCTCTAATGCTATCTGGCTGCTAGTGGATGCTACGGCTACCCCCGTAGACTTACAACACCACTACTACTATCTGACTGCTAGTGAATGCTACGGCTACCCCCGCAGACTTACAACACTACTACTACCTCGAGAACATCCTGACTATCCCTAGTCCCGCTAGTGATTCCTCATCCTGATTTCTAAAAAAAACAGTCCTCAGACTTTGAATTCTGCATCACCCTCGACATCTTATTTCCTTGATATAATTAGCGCTTTGTAGAGGAATCCTTCGGCTTGGTTCCCAAACCAACCGTCTACTAATCCGGATACAAGAAGCTATTGTTGGGAAGTTTCCAACCTCCCAACTCCTGAATCTACACAACCTGCATGCTGCCTCAGACACTGGCTACTAATACGAAAACATCTCTTGCTACCCGATCTCAAGATCTTCATTCCGACTCTCATGCATCCGACAGGTGGTCCTCCATTCCTGGATTCCCAACCAGCTTCTAACCATCTCGATTACATGAACTAACTGCTGGGAAAAACTCTCGAACTCCTAATTTTGAACTCCTCAATCCATCCATCACTGTGCTACTACCATTTCTTCTTAGAGGCTGCGCACTCATTCTGGGTCTACGTGTCTCTTATCCATGAATACTCGGAGGGTTCTCCCCCACTTCAATCCTGCTTACCCCTTGCTGCTTCACACTCAAAGAGATCCTAATCTTCACTACCATTCCAAAACATCTACTGGGAAACCCAAGCCCGCCAGGTAGGAATTTGACCAATCCATCCCAAACACTAACCACTCCGAACTAGCGAAACGAACTAAATCTCTCCCAACCTTGCTACAGTTACTGCATCCTCCGAAACCTTCTTCATAAGAGCACATCCCCTAACTACCAACCAATTATCCGAGGTATGCAAATGGCATATAACATAATCACAAACAAGCCACACTAACACCACACATAAGCTTATTGACATTAATGCAGCAACATAGCAATAATGTTGTGAATAATAAAACAGAGGGAAAAGAATCATACCTGCAACCTGCTCTGAAGGATCCTCAAATCCCTCTGATTTTCGAACTCCACTATGACAATGAGGCTGTCCCAACCGCTGAACGGGGCAGTTCACCCTAACATGGCCAGGCTGATGACAACGATGGCATAACTCTACTTCTACTGTGCATTCCTAACGTTTGTGACCCTTCCATCCGCATCTGCCACACTTAGACTTGCTGCGCACGCCAGCTCGTGCTCCCTTCTTCCTCGTGCAACTATCTCGACCTTGCGGGCCTCTGACACCCACTACGACAGTGTCCGACTGCCCATCTTGCCGACCTAGACCGGGAGACCGCTTCCTCTTCCTAAGCTGACTATCCGAGCCAATCTCCCGCTCATGGGTCATAGTGACCATTTCACCCGTTGCCTGAACAGCTGAGGTCCGCCTTTCAATCCCGTCAACCACACTATCGGTAATACGCCCAATGGTGTTTGGTAACTCTTCCTGGAGAGCCCGCGAAACCTCTGCAGCAATCCAATCCTGCAGGGAACCCTCTTGGGGGTAAGGTGGACCACTCACTCCCGACCCCGGATGACAAGTGCTAAAAATGGGACTCCCTTTCCTGATGGATCCCTGGGATCCATGAGAATCGGGCTCTAGATGAGCCCCAAACTGTCCTGAAACTGCCCCGGCCCCTAAGGCCTTAAGATGTCTACCCATGAGCTCCACAATGGCCTCTCTAACTGAACCGAAAATCACTGGAGTCTGATCAATGATGTTGCGCATAATTTCTGCGGAAATGAAATCCCTCATCTGATCATCAAGTTGCCCGGCTCTGAAGCCCGAGCCAGACCCCTCCTCGACACCTGAACTGCTAACTGGTATCTCGCGCAACGTCACCATGCTGAAAATATAACAAAATCCGGATCAATTAACACACTATTGCTGAGGGATTTCTCACTCACTACACCATTCCTGGTTTCGTCTTGGCCCCTCTTGAATCGAGTACGGATCCTCTGCTTTCAGTAGTATGGGCCCCTACTACCTTCCACATCTATCCGTACTTTCCCCAAGAGTTACCTCAACTCCACCAAGTCCCCTTTACTCTTCTACTGATCTCTGCTACTCTCATCCTAGGCTTGCCCTAGGGAACCTCTGACTCTACCCACACAGTCCTCAGCTGCTGAAGGCCTCCTAGTAATGCCAATTAGTCACCACCTGAATACCATCACATGTGACGAGGCTCAGATAATCCTTTAAGTAAAAGACTCGTCCCTACAACGGTTGGACTCAAACGAGAGCTGCGCAGTAGGGCCAAATCCAGCACTCTGAGATTATTCAACCCTGATCACATGTGATGAAACGTATTCACCTAATGGCTAACTCCCATCACTCAGAGTCCCACAAAGCACAAAGCAAGCAGCATTCAGATAAGGGAAACATACTCAGGCAAAACAATTCTCATAACAAGAAACTGTACTAGCATACAATGCTAAGCTCATGCTATCAGGCATAACCTACACAGGCTATCCTACTGCTGTCTACTCAATACTAGCATGCAATTCTCATAAAGCTGAACACATAAAGCAGGCACATAAGGCATCATCCTAAATCCTTAGTCCTATTCTAGCATGCTGTTCTACTGAAGCTGGATCTGAAACTGAAACTGAAACTGATACTGAAACTGATACTGATAATCATAATATAACTTGTATAGGTAAATTGGGAGTACTTACTTGAGCTCGGTTGATTGCATGCACCACACCTCTTTTCTCTTTTAAAATTTCCTTTCTTTTGAATTCTTTTTGTTTTTCTAAAACTGTTTTTCGTTCTCAAAATTCTTTTTACAAAACTGTCTTTTCACTTTTGAAAACTTTTTATCCGACCCCTCAGTTTGAGTTCAGGCACCCCCGGGAGAATGCCCGAATCCCTCAAACCAAGGCTCTGATACCAACTTGTAACGACCCAACAATCACGACTAAAAATTTCTTTTAAAACATTACTAAAACTAGATTTATAAAAACATATCATAAGTTAAACATAACTTTCAAGTATGAAATTCAAAACATAATATCATTATCAGAGTAAACATTCCCAGGTTGACTAATCTATGGTGTGTGCCATGCGATCACCCCGAGCTCTTCCCTCCGCTACCGGAAGTACCTGAAAACAAAACTGAAAACCGTAAGCACGAAGCTTAGTGAGTTCCCCCAACGTACCGCATGCCCTACAACCACATAACATATATATACTGCCAGGCTATTCTGGGGTGCCTGACTACCCGGTACGGCCATTCTGGGGTGCCGACCTACCCGTGTCAAGCCATTCTGGGGTGCTGACCTACCCATACGGCCATTCTGGGGTGCCGTCTTACCCGTGTCAAGCCATTCTGGGGTGCTGACTACCCATCGGTCCTAACAACCGATCCTCGGGGACTATTTCACCCCTACTACTACGATCACATATAACATAACAAGCCAGCATGCAAACATAACATCACGTACTATCAGACATCTCTGGGGTGTCTGACTACCCTTCGGTCCTAACAACCGAACTCTACTACTATCACATATAACGTATCATGCTAGCATACAACATAACAGGTAGTAGCAATCAAGATGATATCACAAAGACAATCATCCAACATACAACTCCTACTGGTGGGCCGGCATCGTGGCCTTAGACCCACCGCTACTGGAAGGTAACTCACCTGAACTGCTGAGCCCTGCTGATAAACCTCTGGCTGCTACTCGACAATCCCCTGAACCGCTGCTCCTCTAGCTCTCCGAGCTATCAATATACATATAACACTTAATCTGACAGTCAACTAAGTCAACCCTGGTCAAAGTCAACCTTCCAGGTCAACCCTACTCGCCGAGTCACCCCACTGACTCGCCGAGTTCATAAATCCAAAGTCCTTCCACTCGCGACTCTACTCGCCGAGTCAGCCCCTGACTCGCCGAGTTTACTGATTCCCGATTCCTGTCCTGACCAACTCACTGAGTCCTGGCTCGACTCGCTGACTCGAGTCTTAACTCGAAGGGTTTGGGACCACTCGACCTGACTCGCCGAGTCTAAGAACAGACTCGCCGAGCACACGACAAACTTCATCCAACTCGACGAGTTGTTCATCAAACTCGTCGAGTTCGTACCCATCTTCATCCGACTCGACGAGCTGTTCATCCCACTCGTCGAGTTCCTCCTCGTCTTCATGGTACTCGCCGAGTCCACTCAAAGGACTCGCCGAGTCCATTCAGATCTCCCAACATGCAGAGGGTTTTTGAGTCATGCAGGGACTCCAATCCATAGATCCATACTTCCAAAACTCCATCCCTACGTAAAGTTGCAAACTTTACGTATAACCAAAGAGATCTAGGCTCAAAACATATTAGGGTTTGGTTTAAGGACACAAGGGCTTCACCAACTACTCATCTCCTGATGCTTTATGACATAATGGACTCACCCAACCATAGATCTGAAGTGGCAACAACATATCTAAGCCCCTAACCCGATTTGGGCCTCAAACAACCCTAAAACCCCCAAATCTCATGACAAAATAGATCTAGATGCAAAGAAGGGAAAATGGCAGCTTAATACCTCCAAGATGAACACAATACTGAAGTAGATCTCGAGCACACACCTCTCCCTTGAAGCAACCTTCTTGATCTTCAAGTTTCCTCTCCAAAGTATCCTTCCTCCAAAGCTATTTCTCTCAATAATGGAAGCTCACACGTATTATAGGGTTTACAGGTCCTCTGGAGTGATATGGGGGCTGAGGGAGGGACATAACACCCTTTAAATAGGATACAACTCCCAGAATTAGGGTTTTCCTCGCACAGACCAGACTCGCCGAGTCACCTTGGCCGACTCGTCGAGTTGGTCACTTCCTTGTCGACCCGGATCCCGCTCCGACTCGCCGAGTCCTTCCTTGACTCGTCGAGTCCCTCTTAAATTTAGGGTTTCCTTTATTTTCTTGGCTTTCAAAATCCTGGGTGTTACACGGACGGTGACCTCGACACCTCCCAACTCATCACTGCCTCCACCTTGGCCGGGTCGAACAATATCCCCTTCTGGTTAACGAGGTGCCTTAGGAACTGGACCTCTCGTAACTAGAAATCACACTTGGAGAATTTGGCGTAAAGCCTCTCCGATCTCAGTACTCCGAGGATCTCCCGCAAATGCTCCTCATGCTGCTCTCTAGATCTCGAATACACCAAAATATCATCGATGAACATGATCACCGACCGATCCAACATCGGCCTGCACACTCTGTTCATGAGGTCCATCAACACTGCCGGGGCATTGGTGAGTCCGAAAGGCATCACCACAAACTCATAATGCCCATAGCGAGTCCTGAATGCTGTCTTCTGAATGTCCTCATCTCGATCGCTCACCTGATGAAACCCCGACCTCAAATCGATCTTGGAGAACCAAGATGCTCCCTGCAACTGATCGAACAAATCATCGATCCTCGACAACGGGTAACAGTTCTTGACCTTCAGCTTGTTCAACTCCTGGTAATCAATGCACATCCGGTGTGAACCATCCTTCTTCTTGACAAAAAGGATAGGCGCTCCCAACGGCGATCTGCTCGGCCGAATAAATCCCTTTCCCAACAGCTCCTAAAGCTGCGAGGATAAGTCTTGCATCTCTGGAGGTGCAAGACGATAGGGCACCTTGGCAATAGGCGCGGCCCCCGGAACCAAATCGATACTGAACTCCACTTGCCTCACGGGAGGCACACCCGACAACTCCTCTAGAAATACGTCCGGGAACTCACGCACTATCGGAACCTCCTCAACTGACCTCGGTCTCTCTGAATCAACCCGCGTATCCATCACATACACCGTAAAGCCCTTACAGCCCTGCTGTAGACACTGCCTCACTTTAGCGGCCGAACAAAACGCTGACCCAGAACGTGTACCCTCGCCGTACACTGTAAGAACTCCCCCACTAGGGTCTCGTATGGTCACCAGCTGTCGCTCACAGTCGATAACCGCACCGAATCTACTCAACCAGTCCATGCCCACAATGACACAGACATCACCCATCGTAATAGGAATCAAATCAATCGGGAACTCAACACCGAAAATCTCGAATACACACCGTCGGATCACCTCTGTGGCATAAATCACTCTCTCGTCATCTATGGAAACTCTCAGAGGCCGACTCAACGCCTCATGACTAACACTGATATGCTGACTAAAAGTCAAAGATACAAAAGACCAACTCGCACCCGAGTCAAATAACACCAAGGCAGGTACAAAATTCACAAGAAAAGTACCTACGCATAACATAATATAAGCACAATATCTCAACATCAAAATAAATACACAAAAGAATACATACCAACCACGACATCTGGCGCTGCGCGGACCTCCTCCGCGGTCAACTGAAAGGCTCTCCCTCATGCCCTCGGCACTTCGGCCTTCACTGGCCGACTCTCGGTAGCTCTGATGGCGGCAGGGGCAGATCCCTGAGGTGCTCCCTGTGCTGATCCCCGCAATTGCGGACACTCTGCCTTCCGGTGTCCGGTCTGGTTGCAGTGAAAACATACTGCAAACCCCTTGGGGCAGTCCTTTGCCATATGCCCCTCCTTGCCACATTTGTAGCAAGACCCTACTCTGCACACTCCGTCGTGGCTCTTGCCACACTTTCCACAAGTGTGGACCCTCTGGTTCCCTGATCTCAAATCGGCGGGCTTGGCCTGCTTGGCTACCGGCTGGGACTGTGCTGGTCGCCGATCCCTCATCTGAGACTCAACCTCCTCCCTAGCCCGAGTCTCCAGCTCTATCTCCCTATTCCGAGCATTTTCCTGAAGCTCGAAAAATGTTCGGTACGTCGAGTTCGCCACGAACTCACGTATGTCCCTCCTCAGAATGCTCAAATATAGACTCATACGTGCCTGCTCGGAGGACACGTGCTCTGGGCAGAACATCGCCCGCTCATGAAACATCCTTGTGATCACCATAACAGACTCAGTACCCTGCTTGAGGGTCAGAAACTCCTGGGCCAAACGCTCCCTCTCCACCTGGGGAACGTACTCATCTTGGAACATAGCAGTGAACCTCTCCCAGGTCACTACTGCAAGCTCAGCTGGCGTGTAGTGCGTCGTCACAAATTTCCACCAGTCCTTCGCTCACAAGCGAAGCTGGTTCAGCGCGAACTGGACCCTCAAATACTCAGGAGATGAGCAAGTGCAGAAACACCCCTCTATGTCTGAAATCCATCTCATCGCCACAATCGGGTCCTGGGTCCCGTCAAACTCCGGTGGTTTTGTGTTGCTGAACTCTTAGAACAGCAACGCATCACCACCCTGCGGCCTCGTCGCAGCTATAGCTGCAGTGGCTGCAGCAACAACAGCCTCAGAAAGAGCAGTGTACTGCTCATCAAATGTCTCTATCAACGTGGTCTTGATAGACCCGAACATCTCTAGTATCTCTGCCCTGATGGCCGCGGCCACCTCCTCCTGGATGATCCTACGGATCTTCTCATCCCTTGTATCACTGGTCCCTGATGCTTGGCGAGTCCCAACCATGATCTCTCTCTCTGAAATACAACATAAGAATAATATCAGGGACTCGCTCGAGTATACTCACACTCGAGTACTCCATCCTACTTGTTTCTTGGTACTCCAAAGATTCTTACTTGGACTGTGCACTGACCCGGTGTCTTCAGTAGTTCAGGCCTAATACTACCGTCCACACCGCATCAGCATCCACCCCAAGTCCTCCTCTCAGAGTCCTAAATCCCAAGCAGTCTACTCTCTCTAATCATATGATACTCACAAACAGATCTCTCACAATCTCCTCGTTGCTACCTAATCACTCTGAAATATTCATCGCAGCAAGACTCCTAGACTCAGGCATCACATATCAGGCCACTCAAGTCCTAATAAGAATACCTAGTCTACTCTAGCATGCATATCATAGCTCATCATATAACATAGCACATCATATCTCATAACACTTATAATAATGGTATTTTGGGAAATCACCATTCGGGCGCTGGCTGTTCGTACACACGACTCTGCTCTGTTTGTCTCGCAAGTTCTTCTTATGAAAACTTGTTTTGTAAAATTTTTCTCAAATCCTCAGTTTGAGTTTAGATACGCCCGAAGGTGCACTCGAATCCCTCAAACCTAGGCTCTGATACCAACTTGTAACACTGTAAAATTTAAAACAATTTTTCACATTTGAAAACACATTTTAATTAAAACCATTCATTCATAAAGTATCATAACATCATATTTTATTTTCACAAATATCTCCCAAGATCAAAATACATCCAATCCCATATGTGTGTACGAATCAAGCCGGCGCCTTCCCGCGGTCATCATTGGTACCTGAAACACATAACACTGAACACTGTAAGCATAAGCTTAGTGAGCTCCCCAAAATACCATAATAATCACATAATAGCCACTCGAGGTTGCAACTCTGTTGACCCTCTGGTCAATGTGTCTCAGTGGGGCCCTCCAGCCCCAACTCTCTGTGGGCCCTCTGGCCCTAACTCTAGGGACCCAAAAGTCCCAACTCTGTAACTCTGAATCATGCATATCACATATCACAATAAATCACAACACATAATAACATGCAATCACACTGACATATAACTCTATAATACTCTGTCTCTTAACTCTATTACCACATTAGGTAAAGTATAGTGAGAAGACTCACCTCGGGTATCTCGGTAAATCTCTGACTCGGTAAATGCTGGCCTAGCCTCCGCCTAATCATATGAAAATAACACTCTATTTAATATAACTCTCAAGGCTAGACTATGCTCTCTTATTACACTCTCAGAAGGGTAAAAGACCATTTTACCCCTCCCATAGCTCAAAGGCCCCACAATAGACCATACCCTAAAAGTCAACCAAAAGTCAACTCTCCGGGTTACGCTGCGCGTACCAGATGTGTACGCTGGGCGTACCCGGCTGCACCACAGAATCGGGGAGCGCCTCCAAGTATGCGGTGCGTACTAGGAATTACGCTCGACGTACTCCCCTGCATCATCCCTCTTGCTCTTGAGGTCTTAATCAGTGAAGACCTATGTCCATATTTTAGATATGGCCCCTTCTAAGCCCCTTAATCCATAAAGTTGATGACTTTAAGCCTTTGCATGGCTGAACAAGTCACTAACTCCCAAAATGATCCAACCTTCCACTCTAGAAGGCTTAAAACACATGCATGACTCCATAGTAACATCCAAGATGGGAACTTTATGGCTCTACATCACTAATAACACTGAAAAGGGACAAATCTCGGACCATGGAGCACTTTACATTCATAAAGTCTCCACATTTGGGGTTTTTAGCCCTAAAAAGGACTCATACAACATCAACCAAAAGAAGAGGAAAGTTTTGAACTTTATACCTCCAAGAGTAGCTCTTTCCTCTGTAGATCTCAGATCCAAAAATGGCACCTCAAGCTTTAGCCTCCAAGATCTCCTTTCCTCCTTCTTCACCAAGCCACTAAAGCACCAAAAAGCTCAAATCAACACTCTCACACTCTAAGAACGATGGGGCTCTCTTTTACGGTTTCACTCACTGATATGGAGGCTAAGGAATGAGCCATAACACCCTTTAAATAGTGCACAATGAGGATTAGGGTTTTTGCACCTGGGCCGGGTACGCCCGGCGTAACTCTAGGTACACCCAGCGTACCTTGGCGACTCCGCGTCCAAATTAAGCGCGTGAGTATGCGCAGTGTACCCCCTTTGGTACGCCCAGCGTACTCACTTGCTATACATCCTCCACTTAAGGACTAAACATGACAATACAATAAAGAACAAGGATGAAGGAAATGCACCTGAATCTCAGGGTGTTACAAAACGATGACATTGAATTTAATAGGCGTAAGGCGACACCATCTAGTCATTGTATCCGAGACAATAAGAAGCTTCTTATCAATTTCCAAACTTGCGGATCTCATAGAAAAATAACCTGAACCGTCAAGCGACCAACTTCACCTATCCGTAGACGAAGAAAGTAAAACCGAGGACATCGAACCTGAAAAATTAGACCACTGCTCAACCTCACCTCCCCCTTCTCGGTTTTCGCCTAAAAGAGGTATCCCAAATCGATTGAATCATCTTCGTAGCAACATAGATTTGTTTTTCCATCTCAAGGGCATACAACCTATGGTAAGAGTTTTTGTAAAGGGTCATTACCAATCCATTGATCCTCCTAGAAATCTGTGAGTTTGCCATCGCCAATCACCCTTATGCAGAAAGACATAAGATCTACACCTTTAGAGCATAAAGAATGAAAAGTCTTAATAATTGAAACCTAATTGGAGTTACCAATATTTCTTAAAGAAGAATGGCCGATTAACCCCTTTTCTCCATGAATACCTTTGATCACTATCAACTAGAGTGCATTTGGGAACAACAAAAATCGCTAAATCCATTTAAAGAAAAGAGCCCGGTTGAGAGCATAAAGACTATTGACACCGAGACCACCATATTACGTAGGAGCTAGCACCTTCTTCCATTTAACCCACGTCATCTTGTGCTCTTCCAGATCCGCCCATAATAAAAAAGCATTATGAAATGATTTTAAATGATTGACAACAAACTTTGGGGCTCTAAAAGTAGACATAAAATATGTCGGGTTAGCACCCAAAACAGACTTGAGTAAACTAAGTCTTCCCCCAACCGAAAGGTTTTTGGTTTTCCATTGTGAAAGTTTAGAGGTGACTTTCCGGATCACACCATCCTAAGAAGTAATACGATACATGTTGTCACCCAGAATGAGACCAAAATATGTAAAAGAAGCTTTTCTAGGAACATACCCAATAGAAGCCGCCAGATCCTCCACAACCGAGAATTGAGCTCTAAACCCCATCATATTACTATTATACATATTAATCTTGAGGCCAAAATCAAGAAAAAAAATAGTGAAGGAGTCTGACAACATGTGGCACATTGGTTCGGGACCACTATCCAATAAATATAGCATCATTGGCATAGAACAAGTGAGAAAGGGTAATTTGGGTCGAATTGTCAATCTGAAGACAAGAGAACATGCCAAGATCAATAGTTCTACGAAAAGAAATATGGAGAGAGTCCATGAAAAGAATGAAGAAAAAAGGAGAAAAAGGATCTCCTTGACACATACCACAGTGAAATCGAAAGTCATCAAAAGGAGCTCCATTCACTAAGATAGATCCCATAGAATAAAATAAACATCCTCGAATCTAACTTCTCCACTTAGAACCAAAACCAAATTTAGACAAAAGATCATCAAGGAAATCCCAACGAATCGAATCAAAAGCTTTTTGAAAATCAACCTTGAAGACCATAGTCTGATGATTATGAGCCTTGCACCAAGAGTGCAATTCATTAAGAATCATAGGACCATCTAAAAATTGTCTGCCTTTGCTGAAAGTAAACTGTTCAGGGCTTACAATATAATCAATAACCTTGGCAATTCTATTAGCCAATATTTTAGCAATAACTTTATATTTGTAATCGATTAAGGTAATATAACGAAAATCTCTAACTAGCTTCGCATCATGCACCTTTGGGACTCAGGTGATAAATGAAGGATTACACCCTTTAGCGAAAGTTCTTGAATTGAAGACTTCATGCACAACGTGAACTACTTCTACTTCAACAAGGTACTAACATTTTTTGAAGAATTCAAAAGTAAAGCCATTAGGTCCTGGAGTTTTATTAGAACCACAATCCCAAACTGCTCTCTTTATCTCTTCCGGAGTAACTACTGCATCCAGTAAACTAACTTGATTAGGAAGCAAAACTCGAGGAAAATCATCATGTATAGCGGGTCGAGACCAAGGTGGTCTATCAAACCGGTCTCAAAATTAGGAGAGAAACTCCTTCTTTACATTGAGAGAATTATCAATCCATACTCTATCCAACATAATACCCAAAATACCTTGTGTTAATGTTACCATCAACGACCGTGTTAAATGTAACGTAAAGCATAAACGAGACGTTATCTCGCCAGAACCTTGGCCATGGCCTGATCTTGGCCTAAGTAATCCAACACCTGGGTGGAAGTTCGTTTCCCTTCACGAGGAAAGAATATTCCCCGTGATCTTCTAACTCGCTCACGACCAATCAGGATGTGACAAAAGCTTAGGTGACACCCAGAACTGACGTCACCAGGCAGTTAATTAACATGGGCATAATTCTCCTAGTTAGAGGAGGCCACGTCTTACACTCATTGGGCAAGGTCCCCACGATCTGTTAGTAGTAGCTATATTAGAATCTATTTCGTCTTAGGGAAAGGATCCATCTTCTCTCTCACTAATTTTACCCTAAATTCTCTTTCTCAGAAAACTAACTTGATCGTCAGAGTGAGGTCTTGGGAGAACACCCGGTCCTCCTTTAACGGTTCTTCTGTGTTGTGTTCTTATATTTTCTAACAAATACTTATGAACTCCCACACTTAAATGTTGACACTTTTTAAAACCACTTGTATTCTCAGGGAAATTAGTAGACAGGTATGAAAGGTTTTGGGCACTACATCATTCCTATGGTGTACATGCAAACCCTAATGCTTTGGATCTAGTTTGTCTAATGAACATGCAATTGAATCATCCAAATCCACAAAGCCAAGATCTATCATGCTATGAACTGAATTAAGGGTTTAGAAATTACCTTTGATTGTTATGTAGTAATAATAATCTATTCCTCCTTGTAATTAGCTTCAGAAAGCTTAGTGCCTCAAGTGTTGTACCTGTAATGGAGTCACAAACACCAAGAGCAATAAGGATGAAGAGGGAGAAGAGGAGAGGCACCCAAAAATGTCTAGAAACCCTAAGGAAACTTTTAGCCACGTTTTTGGGGCTTAGGGGGTCCTTATATATGGTTAGGCTATTAGGGTTTACAACTGGGAAACCCTAATCTGACTGCTTAAGCCCTAAGCAACCCATGGACTCTGATATGTGTATTTATATATATATTTTTATACATTATATATTAATATTTTAGCATTTATTATTCTCTTTTAGAACTAAAAAGTACTTATAATTCTTTGAATTATGATTTGCAACTATTAGTTGTCAATAAAGCGCAAAAAAAAGACTGGAGCAAAAATAGGGCTTAGAAGCTAAAAGAAAGAAAAAAATGCTGAAGTAGCCAATTACGCCCAGCGTAATTGCTAAGTACGCTTAGCGTAATGGCCAAAGACGGATTACACCCAACGTAGATAAGGTTACGCCCAACGTAACGGCTTGCATCCGAATTTCCTCATCGCGACATAATTCTCACTACGCCCAGTGTACGCCGACTTACGCCCAACGTAAGTAAGTCGGTCCTAAGGGTTATAAAAAGCGATTATCAGCTAACCAGAGGGGGGATTCGACTTCTAACCTAATTTAGTCGATAATTAACTTCTGTTAAGCCGTTTTGAGGGTCTAGAAGGCGGCCGGAAGGCCGTTAAGCTATCGGGAGCAGAGATCGAAAGGATTGGAGAGAGGATACATGTCGGTAATCATATAGGTTATTAACGTGACCATGTTTAACATTCCATTGTGATACTATTATGTGTTTAGTTTCTGATTTAGGTGTAAAAACTTTTTACTTTGTGTTTATGATTGAATGAAACCTTGATTATTGGACTAATTGCTATATTGAAATGTTTGTTTATGTTTAATTTATCTTGCCAAGCTTGTTAAAAGATCCTTATGTGTTAATGATAATTATTTGCTGTTAATTGTCAAGTAAATTAAGTTGTATGAACATCTGCATGATTGCTTGTATCTTATGACTTTGATGACCATCAAGATTACAAGTCTAGGAATAGCGAATGTGAAACTAGGATTAACTTGGAAATAAGTAAGTTAATGTGTGAGCCTTGTTTGATGACCATCAACAAAAGGTTAATTGAACGACCAATTTGATTAACTATTATTACAAGTCTTGCTTGATACGAACTGAACACTAGGAAGCATGTTAGTTTAATCAACTGATCACTGTTTGAATTGAGTTGTTTGCTAAAGGATTAGTAATAGTGAACGCGAATATAATCATTTTAGGAATCAGTGAACATGAATAAATGAATTTGTGTATGCAATTGTCTATGCTTTTAAGGTGTAATTTATCTAAACCAAAGTACCTGAAGATATTTGTTTCCCTGTTAGTTTATCGAGATTTGTTAATTAGTTGTTCGTTTGAGATTTAATAAACCATTTCTTTTCTGCTTTTATGTGTCTTGTGTAACCTATAATCAAATATTTTAAATTAATTTACTACCGTTCCCCTTGTGTTCGACACCCTTGCTTATTAAAGCTATACTATATTCGATCGGGTTCACTGCCTGTAAGGTGTGGTTTAGATGCGATAAATTAGGAATTATAAATAAAAAAAACTAGTGCATTAAAAATTCACATCAAGTTTTTGGCGTCGTTGCCGGGGAAACTGCTTTTAATTATTTAGTTTATTAGATTATTCGTTATTTGTTTTTAGTTTAGTTAGTTTTTATTTTTAGTTTTATTTTCGTTGATATCATTTCACTTGTCGGGAAGGTTCTTGTTGTTAATTGCAGGAATTTGGGATCGTACACATTGATTGACATTATCTTTTGCATGGGTTTCAAGAATGCAAGCGATTAGGGAATTCTTGACCTGCTTAGCCTACTACTTTGTTGATTTGTCCAACTCAATCCATGAGGCGTAGTATAGCAAGGCGTATTGTGGTGGTTAAGTGGAAGACCGAGCTCTTGCTGTTCTTGACTAGATACGTCACTTCTTGTTCTACTTTTAGTTAAAGGTACGAAGAAAACAAAGGAAATATTCTAACGGGTCCCGAAAGTGGTTGTTTTCACAAACTATTTCTTGCATGCAAGGGTTTTAATCAACCGTTGTTGTTTGATCTCGACAAAAACAAGTGGTCATGATGTCTCATTTTTTTTAAAAAAAATATGTCACTCGTCGGAAAGTTATGGCTGTTGTTGAAGCAATTAAAAAAAATAATAAAAAAATAAAAAAATAAAAAAAATAATATTTAGAAGTTCCCAAATTTATTAGTTGGAAAAAGGAATTTCGAATAAGGTAAAGGAAAAATTTCAGTTAAATTACGCCCAGGGTAATTGACATTACGCCAAGCGTACTCAACCTTTGATCGCGAATGACTTCTTCTTGGAATTGGAGGTACGCCCCGCGTACATTTGAAATTACGCCCAACGTAACAGGTTATATCTTTTTACCCTTTGACTTTTTGTTATTCTTTCAAATTTTTTCCCTTCGCTCGCACGCACTGAGACGGTCGAATCTCCCCACAAGATCTTCGATTTTTCTTATTTTTTTTAGTAGAATCAACACAAAGGTATGTTATTCGTTACTCTATGTCTTTTATTTGTGTTTAATCAGTGAAATTTGCTGCATATTGCCTTTGTCGAATTCTAGGGTTCATATATTTCTTGAATGGGGGGTCGATTTCACAATTGTATGTTTGATTATGGCATAAATAAGGCCGATTTCGGTCAATAGACTAAACCCAAGGACTTAATTTAGCCTTAATCCCGGGCAATAGCCATCAATTCGTCCTTATGGGTTTACGCATAGTGTTCGCTAGACGTAAACCTTCAATTGATAGACTGCCCTGCGCATTTCTTGGTATAATGCTGTTAAAGAGTGATTAAGGTTTAAGATAGTGACGAACAGGTTCAGATACGACTTCGTTGGAGGTATGCTTAAGTAGTTTGCCCATATTTTGACTACCCTTCATGATTCTCTTGTGAATATGTGTTGACTGTTTATTATGACTTTAGAACAAACAAGGGACACCGGGACAGTTTCGAGCATCTGGACGTACGCCCAGCGAATGCTGGATGTACACCCAGCGTACATTTCATGCCCAAGTACCATTATTTTTCAGTCTAAATCTGTTAATGCTGTGATTATTTTGTTTGGTTTTGTGTTTGGTGTTCATTTGTGCAGATTATGGCCCGTAGAACTCAAAGGACCAACCCACCTGAGGACGTGACCGATCACCGTTTCTTGCAATTCCCGCAAAGTCTAAACAATGAAACCCGGGCCAAATATGTCAATAATATGAGTCTGCTGCTTACTAAGGAGATTGACATAGCACCTTCGTTTGATTGGGAATTGGCGGCCCAGACTGGACTTGTTGCGCTGATCCAGGATTTTTTTTTTCAATACACGCACTCGGACGCGAGTGGCGTGCATTTTTTCGTATATCAGGGATGGGCAAGACTGTTCAGGACCCAGGAGCCTGTGTATCGGGAATTTTTGCTAGATTTTTATGCTCTAGTTTCTTATGACCCTAGGAAGACACCCGATCATAGGACAACCTTTTCCTTCAGACTGGGTGGTGTGAGTCGGGAGTGCAGTGCGATTGAGCTTGCCACTCGAGTTGGGATATATACAGCAGACGAGACGAGGAGTGTCCACTTCCCGACATTCCTTGTTGATTGTCTCACGGGCCGGCCAGATGACTTCCCGACATTCCAAGCTTGGCTTCCTCTCTTGCACCGGCTCCTCCTTTTGGTAGAACCCTCTCCCTTTTTGGCTAAACCTTTCCTCCTTGGCTTTCTTTTACTCTTCATAAGGGAGCCAGTCTTTCTTTTGTTTGCGCTAGTCTTCATCATATCGGTCTCCACTTGAGTAACAAACTTGCACTTTCTTGTTGCCATTCTCATCTAAATCACAGTCTCTAGTTAGGTGAGGCCCATTGTAGTTTTCACAACCCACCCGAATAGCATGGTTCGTTTGATCCATTTTATCCATCCTCCTATCCATGGTTTTTAGCATATCCATGACCGCGGATAGGTCTTCAGTAGCTACATAAGTGGCTCCCCTAGTGACATCATGTCTAGGGTTGTGGTATTCTCTAGAGTGTTTAGAGAATTCTTCAATCAATTCTTTGATCACCGGGGGCGGCTTCTTTGTGAGTGGGCCTTGCGAGTCTAGTAACTGCCTGGTTGTGACATTGACTCCATCATAGAAGATGGAGACTTCTTGCTGGCTGTTTAGGTCATGGTGTGGGCAGTTTCTTAGTAAGCTCTTGTACCTCTCCCATGCTTCATATAATGACTCTCCAGCTTGTTGTTCAAAGTTAGCGATGGCCTTCTTCAACTTGGCTATCTTGGAAGGTGGGCAAAAGTTATCAATGAATTCTTCTTTCATCTTGGCCCAAGTGGTGACTGATCCGGGGGGAAGTGACTTAAGCCAGTCTTTTGCAGCACCTTTGAATGTCACCGGAAGCATACGAAGTAGCTGAGTCTCGCGGGGCACATTTGGAACATTGAAGTAATCAGCTACATCATTGACTTCGTCCAAATGCTTGTAGGCATCTTCATGGCCTTTTCCATAAAAAGGTATTTCTTTAAGTAAAGCTAGGATATGACCCTTTAGCTCGAAAGTAGCAGTCGTGGGAATTGCGGGTTGCACAAGTCCTGGGCCAGTGTCGTCGCGCATCCTCTTCTTCCATTCTCCCATGGGGATTTCATCAATGTTAGCCATTGTGATAGCTAACTCTTCCTCGGAATCGGTTTCGTGCTCGTATGTAGCCTTCTCTTCTTCCTCGGTTTCGTACTTAATATCTTCCTTAACCGGTTCGTCGATTACTAAAGAAGCGCTGGATGCTCCTGATTTGCTGCTCTTCTTTTTCCCAAAAACAGTCTTCAAATTGGACAAATGTGACTTCTTTGGTGTACTCGAGCTCTCCACGTCCTTTCCTTTGTTCCTTTTCAATGCGGATTCGGGATCTTCAAACGGGGGTACCAGCGGGGTGTTTGATCCTCTGGTCATGAAAGTCCTGAAATAAACAAGATAAAAACGTAAAAAGAACAAAAAAAACTGTACTAAAAAATCGAAAATTAATCTGCCAAATACACTTGTACTCGCCGAGTAGGTGCGACTCCACTCGGCGAGTATTAGTGAAATTTTGAAGAAATTTTAGACTTGATTTTAAAACTAATACAGATGCTAAAACCTAATTTCTAACTACTAAATTGCAATAAATTAACTTTGTGCCAGTAAACTCACACAAAGGATCGAAAAAATTAGGGATTAGATTAATTATTTAGAACCGTTCCCCGGCAACGGCGTCAAAAACTTGATGTGTGTAAATGCACTTATTTTATTCCTACTTTTTATTAATAAATTTAGCACCCAAAGGCAGTGAACCTGTCTTTTAGTGGTATAGTTGAGTAAGTAGGGCATCGAACTCAGGAAACGGAAAATTAAACTAATGGCTAATTTTAACTAAGCAATTAATGAAAGTAAAAGGTTTTTCTTCTAGTTTTACAAGACTAGAAACTTAAGCACACCATAAAACACTTAATTAACTAAGTAACTAAAGCAAACAACTAATTCACCAAATTTGATAAAGATGTTTCTGTTTAGGTTCAACCAATTCACTCCTATGGTTATTTTGTATTTATGATAGATTAATTGTTATTGGCTACCAATTATAGTGGTTAGGTTCATGTTCATTACTCCTAACCCTTAGACAATTAATTAATTCAAGCAGTGATCAAGTGTTTAAGCTAATTAATTCCCTAGATTAATAATTTGGATTAAATAAGATTTGTAGTGGTTAATCAATTTAGTGGTTCAATTAACCTCTTGTTTGATGGTTTCTCAAACAAGCTCACACATTAATCTAACTATTGTCTCATTAATCTTAGTTTCATAATCATTATTCCTAAGCATATGATTTAGTGTTCACATAGACATATGAGGTTAACAACTAAGAGATGTTCATGCAGCTTAATTGTCTTCCAATTAACAGAAAATAATTATGATTAATGCATAAGGTTCTTTAACAAACTTAATTTAATAGATCACCAATAAACAATTAATCAAAAGCTAAGAATTAAACCATAGGAGTTCCTTGGTATTCCCCAAACAGAAACAAAAACGTATTTAGCTCATAGTTGCAGTAAAAACAATCACAAAAACAAGTTTAGCTAGATTAAACATACTCAATTCGTAAAGCTAAGTGGAATGATTAACCTAGTTGCTTTAATTCTTCAAAAGGTTGAAGATTAGAATTCCTCAGCGCCTTCAAGGGTTCTCAATCGCAGCTGGATCTTCAAAAATCGCCAGAAAAGTAGTCCCATCGGATAAAGGCTCGGTTTTTATAGCTATCTCAAAACAGGGTGTACTCGGCGAGTAGCAGACCCAACTCGCCGAGTAGGCTCGTAGTTATCCGTCTTAAATCAGGAGTCGTGGCTATCTTCTGGAATATTCTGTTGGACTCGCCAAGTAGGCTCGTGTACTCGCCGAGTAGGTAAGCTTTTGTCCCTTAATATTCATTCTTTGGTCTCTAATTGCTTCCCCTTATTCCCTTTCATTCCCAAGCATGTCTTTTGGACTAAAAACAAAATTTAAACCGTTTTAAGTACCTTTTGTCCATATTATTCACATAATTAGTTAAAAATGAATAAAAATGTATGCTAAATAATTAACTAATTATGCACATATCAGCTAATATTGAATGAGATGATCTGATGAGAACTCAAATGTTTAGTCGAGCCAATACACGTTTAGCGTAATGGCCAAAGACGGATTACACCCAGCGTAGATAGGGTTACGCCCAGCGTAATGGCTTGCATCCGGATTTCCTCATCGCGACATAATTCTCACTACGCCTAGCGTACACCGACTTACGCCTAGCGTACGTAAGTCGGTCCAAAGGGTTATAAAAAGCGATTATCATCTAACCAGAGGGGGGGGGATTCGACTTCTAACCTAATTTAGTCTATAATTAACTTCTGTTAAGCCGTTTTGAGGGGGGATTCGAATTCTAACCTAATTTAGTCGATAATTAACTTCTGTTAAGCCGTTTTGAGGGTCTAGAAGGCCACCGGAAGGCCGTTAAGCTAACGGGAGCGGAGATCGGAAGGATTGGAGAACGGATACATGTCGGTAATTATATGGGTTGTTAACGTGACCATGTTTAGCATTCTATTGTGATACTATTGTGTGTTTAGTTTCTGATTTAGGTGTAAAAAACTTTTACTTTGTGTTTATGATTGAATGAAACCTTGATTATTGGACTAATTGCTATATTGAATTGTTTGTTTATGTTTAATTTATCTTGCCAAGCTTGTTAAAAGATCCTTATGTGTTAATGATAATTATTTACTGTTAATTGTCAAGTAAATTAAGTTGTATGAACATCTGCTTGATTGCTTGTATCTTATGACTTTGATGACCATCAAGATTATAAGTCTAGGAATAGCGAATGTGAAACGAGGATTAACTTGGAAATAAGTAAGTTAATGTGTGAGCCTTGTTTGATGACCATCAACAAGAGGTTAATTGAACGACCAATTTGATTAACTATTATTACAAGTCTTGCTTGATACGAACTGAACACCAGGAAGCATGTTAATTTAATCAACTGATCACTATTTGAATTGACTTGTTTGCTAAAGGATTAGTAACAGTGAACGCGAATCTAATCATTTTAGGAATCGGTGAACATGAATAAATGAATTTGTGTATGCAATTGTCTATGCTTTTAAGGTGTAATTTATCTAAACCAAGTACCTGAAGATATTGTTTCCCTGTTAGTTTATCGAGATTTGTTAATTAGTTGTTCGTTTGAGATTTAATAAACCATTTCTTTACTGCTTTTATGTGTCTTGTGTAACCTATAATCAAATATTTTAAATTAATTTACTACCGTTCCCCTTGTGTTCGACACCCTTGCTTATTAAAGCTATACTATTGTGACAACCCGAAGCTATTCCGTCGCCGTAACCAGTTTCGCCCGTAAAATCCGTCTTTAACGATTCGTTCCGATTTCATTTTTGGGCTAAGTTATCTAAATTTATATGTTTATTATAACCTCATGAGTGTCCAAACTCCTTATAAACTCATGTAAACAGCCCAAATTATTTAATTGAAAATTTTTAGAATCGTTCCTGCCGGGTTACGATAACTTTATCGGCTGCGACCAAAAGCATCGTATAACGTCAGTATCGGGTAGAATTCCACCATGTCCCAAACTTGGAACATATTTAAACTTGATTAAACTTCCATTTGAAGCTTTTGTACTCTCTCACTACTCTTTCTCTAACCTCTCTCCTCAAATCCAAACTTAAGGCCCAAAATCATCAAATTAAGGCTCCAATTCATCAAGGTAACCTCCCTACCTCATAGATTAGCATCCTTAGCCTTCAATTCCGTGTTTAATATATGAAAAGGACCATATTTATGTGTTTATGGCCCTGGAACATTCTTGGGCCGTGAATACACATATAGGGGGTTTTTGAGCCTTAAAACCCTTCCAAACCACCTTTAGAGCATAGATATGGGTTAATGACTTAATGGAATAGAATTAGAACACATTAAGCTTAACTTTTGTGGAGTAAACTTGAGTTTACTGCCCAAGAACATGCTTGGGCCGTAAACTCATTATCATGGAGAGTAAACTCCTTTTCAAGTGTTTAAATGCCACTTAAACACACCAATAGCCTTGGATTAAAGTCTAGAATCAACCACAATTGATTTAGGGGCCTTAAACTTGATGAAAACAACATCCTTAGGAGTTCACGGCCATAAATCCCCCAAGGATGGGTTCCTGCGCCGTAAACTCCTAAAACAAGGTCAAATGGTGCCATAACTTCACCCTAGGCTTGTAAAATGAGTTTAAATCACATGTGATTGTCCTAACACCACCAAAACACTTTATGAATGGGTACCCAAGAGCTTACGGCCGTAAACACATAGTTTACTGCCGTAAACTCCTCAAATGGTCCTTAAAATGCCCAAACTAATTTCCCATGCCTTGAAACCAAACCTAGAATTAACCCTCAAATGATACAAGGCCATTAAGCACCCTAGAACACCCCACCATGAGTTTACGGCCGTAAAATCATCGGGAGTGGGTCATTAGGGCCAAAAAATCTTGTGTGAGTTTACTCTTGAAGACTAAACTCCATATCCAAGCCTTATGTGTCTATAGATGCCACCCGGGTCCCTCCAAACACTTGTAATGGAGTGTTTTCGCGACTAGAAGTGTATGTCCTGAAATAATAAATAATTCAAGTCCTAGTTAGATACAAATGTGTATTTTTTCATAATACATAGGAATCTTGTGCGTTTGCAAGCCCCGAACCGATGTCTAGCATCCAAACCGTCACGTTTTCTCGTCTGGTGAGTTCATACCCCTATACCTTTTTCCGTGTTTTTCAATGTTTTCAGGGGGAATCCAAGCAAAACAATAAATGTTTTCAAAACCTAAAACTGATGTATTTATATAAATATCTGGCTAACTTTTTATATATCTTTACCCCTTATGTATTATGTGGAGCATAAGGGATGTTTATTTGAACATAAGTACATGGATTTCAATTACAATATAAATAACAATCAAATTATTATGGGAATAATTTGGGATCTTTAGTTCATGTTTAACTAGCACAAATTTATGTAAAGTTATTAGATAAACTATGTCTGATTCATTTTATCTCTGTTTAATTTAGAGTATATTGGCAGATAATTTCATTTTATTTAACTGTTTTCACTATATTATGTTTCAAAACGATTAGTATGTTTGATAACGTCTGAAAACACTATGAATAATTTAATACTAGCTTGTGAGATTCGTCATTACCCTTTTGGGTTATCAGTAAATCCTCCCCGGAAGTGTAACCAGAGTCTCCTGGAGGGAGAGCGTGGAATTTGTGAATAGATCTATTCGGGACTGACAATCCCACACCTAAACTGCTAGCTACAGTTAGGCGGGCACGCCTGGGGTGACAAATTTTGGATATCGTCCGATGTCTGACGAACATCAAGGAGGTCTCAGTGTCGCATCAGCATGGTTACCCGACTCACAATACGTATTAATATAAGTTTATTCATGGATTTAATTTTTATATCTATCTTCAATCTATAGTTCTTTTATCTAGTACAAGATGTTAGTCCCATGTCTTTTCAATCTATATCTAGTACGAGATGGTAGTCCCATGTCTTTTCAATCTATATCTAGTACGAGATGATAGTCCCATGTCTTTTAATCTATAGTTTTTGTGTATTAAAACTATCATATATCTAGTGCAGGATGGTAATCCCATGGTTTTGAATCTATATCTAGTACGGGATGGTAATCCCATGGTTTTGAATCTATATCTAGTACGAGATGGTAATGCCATGGTTTTCAATCTATATCTATTTATAGTTTCGTGTATATCAAACTATCTTATATCTAGTACGGGATAGTAATCCCTTGGTTTTCAATATATAGTTTTATGTATTAAACTATACACTGTGGTATTTAACTAAACTTTACTTTTAGGAAAATAAGGGTTTTTCCTGGGATAATTGAACTGTACATAATCGGATCGTATAATAAACAGATAACTAAACTATACTTATAAGAAAATATGAGATTTTCTTGGATGACAAACTTTTTCGGAAAGCCACAAGAAACATGTTCATTTTCAGAAAACAAAACACTTATGAACTCACCAGATTTATGCTGATTTTCAAACTGCTTGTATTCTCAGGTCCACATTAGACAGGTACCAGCGATCCTTTTGGCGAAGACGGAGTGCGTAGAAGACACGACTTTATGTTTGTTCATATGATATATATGTATAAGACATGTAACTCATTGTTTTTCAGACAATGTAAATGAACCTATGTAATGTAAAGTTTTGTGTTTACTATGCTTACTATGTACATTGGTTGTGATATTCATGACGTCCTTCGCCCCGGAACGTTTCCGCCCTGGGTTTCGGGGTGTGACAGATTGGTATCAGAGCCCTTGTTTATAGTGAACTAGTATACCAAACCTTACACGGTATAAGACTATAAAAACTAAGGGGCCTAAGTGCTCTGAACTAAAAGTATACCTTAAAGTATAAGTATTTTTAAAAGTATACAAGTATATCTAACCGTCGAAATCTGTAACTACAAGTAGAACAAAACATAAGTAAATGGGTGCTGTATGTTGCGGTTAAACCTGGGTAGTTATGTAGTCGTGTCTAGGATCAATATAGCCTGGCCAACTATATTCATTCGAGACACGACCAACATGTGCTTGGGAGTGACTGTGGTATGCGGCATGCCTAAAACTTACCCAATACCCAAACAACGAGTCGTCGTCACAGTGAATCATGAAATACTATGGGAGTATTTCTCGAGCCAAATCCGTTATAGAAATCCTCATTACAGCGTTGCTCCTCAATCATTCCTTTAGAGATAGTTTATCTGCTTTGATAACTCTTTCCTGTTTTATCGTTTAATAGAATGCTATATCTGTCTTAATGAGATATCCCCTGTTCCATATCTCTTGATTCAGTTCAGAGGATTTATGATCCTCTCTTTCCTGATCTTTTTAGATCAAGATGCCTCCATGAAAGAAACCCAGCTCAAAGAACAACAATCCTCCTCCGCCACCACCTCCTCCTCAATTTGATCATGTGATGTTCCAGGCAGCTGTTACTGCCGCAATAGCAGCCGCCATGTTGCAAATGAACCTTGGTGGTTCAGGAGGTGGTCCCCAACCTCAAAACCAGGACGGTGGTCAGGGACACCGGAAGGAGTGTTCCTATAACGATTTCATGAATGCGAAACCCACGTCCTTCGATGTCACTGGAGATGTCATTTCCCTCACCCGATGGTTCGAGAAAATTGAATCTATCTTTGAAATCTTTGCTTGTTCGGAGTCTGATAAAGTGAAGTTTGCCGCTTGTACCTTCACCGATAAAGCTTTGACTTGGTGGAACGGCCGAGTCAAATCCTTAACTCTACCTATAGCTAATATTATGGGTTGGGAGGCCATGAAGGATCTTTTACTTGCTGAGTACTGCCCACAGGGTGAGATGCAGAAATTAGAGCATGAACTATGGAATCTAAAGATGAAGGGTTCTGACATAGTCGCCTATACCTCTACATTCGAAGACTTGGCGCTACTCTGTCCTGGAATGGTTACCCCGGAGAGTAAAAAGATTGAGAGGTTCATCTGGGGGCTGACCCAGCCAACCAAAGGAAATGTCTTGGCTGCGAAGCCAGACGCCTATGACAGCGCTAAATGTCTTGCGCAAACCCTGATCGATCACGAAGATAACCCTGATGAGGAGACCACCACTCCTGAGCTAGTTAAGAATAGTGGTGGAAGTAAAAAGAAATTCTGGAATAAGCGGAAGGCCCAAAGTACACAAGGATCCTCTAAGAAACAACAAACGATAGCAGTCCACGCTGCTACTGCCCCTGCTGCTGTTTCTGCTGTTGGATCCACTGCTCAGACTTCTACCAGCGGATATACCGGTACCCTTCCTTGGTGCAACAAGTGCAGCTACCATCACCGTACTCCCAGGCCATGTCACGAACGTCTCTGCAACAACTGTGGCATGAAGGGCCACCTTGCTCGAAACTGCAGAAAACCAGTCCTATCAACAAATCAATCTTCCAGAGCGGGTGTCGGTCAGGCTTGCTATAATTGTGGTGAAGTTGGGCACTTCAAGAGGATCCGCCCCAAAGCAACAACAACTGGAAACACTGGAAGAGTCCTAGCTATAGGACAAGATGAGGCAGCCACCGATCCCACCGTTGTCATAGGTATAACCCTTATATTGGCAATCCTTTTCGATTACATTGTTGAAAGAGAATCTGTTAACGATTCATTCAGACATCTCCTTAATCTTAGCCCTCCGTTAGTAAACGAAACATTCATCGTCGAGACGACTAACAGTGGGAAAGAGAACTTTATCGATACATTCATAGATTGTACCTTTACTTTGAACGACCATTCATTATCCATTGATCTTATGCCAGTTTCCATAAACAGTTATGATGCTATCTGTGGCATGGACTGGTAGAGTTCCAATCGTGCCGATACCCTTGTATTGAAAAATCCATCCGTCCCAACCTCCTCTCTCAAACCCTCATGATCTACGACAATAAATTTGGTTCCAACCTTCGTATCATTTCGTGCATCAAAACTCAAAAGTTTCCCCGAAGGGAATGTCATGTATTCCTAGTCCATGTAATCAGCAAGAAACAAGAAGTTAGAGACCTCGAGAACATCCCCGAAACCTATGATTTTCCCTGATGTATTTCCTGTGTAGCTTCCGGAAATTCTTTCCGAACGTCAGGTTGAATTTTGCATCCGCATCGCTTAGCTCTAGCAGAAATGCAGGAAATATCTAGTCAGCTTGATAAGTTATCTACCGTCAAAACCGATATCCTCTTTCCTCGAATAGATGACCTTTTCGATCCACTTCAGGGAACCAGCCACTTCTCAAAGATAAACCTTAGGTCAAGGTATCATCAGCTACAAATCTATGAGAAGTGATGTTTCTTAGACAGTATGCAGGACTCGATATGGTCACTATAAGTTCGTAGTGATGCTCATCGGTAAAACCAGTTTCCTTGGTCATGTAGTAGACGATGAAATCCTACATATGGAATCCTCCTAAGATGAAAGCAATAGAGAACTAGTCGGCACCGAAGATACCCACAGAAACCCGTAAATTCTTGGGTCTCGCTGGCTACTATTGCAGGTTCATCCAGAATTTTTCCTGAATCGCCAAAACCCTAAGCATTCCGATACAGAAAGATGTACCCTCTTGTAGGAGGTATTGCTCTAGAAGGACATGGTACGCCTTGGAAAGCGCAGAAAACTTAACTCGTGGTACATTAGACCCTTCGAGATCCTCGTTAGGATCGATTCCGTAACCTTCAAAACCCGATTACTTTCAGAACTTAGCAGCATCCATCCAGTAATCCACGCCTTTATTCATAAGAAGTGCCGACCCGACGAAACCTTAGTAATACCTTTGATGAGATCGAAATCAACGAAATTCTGAACCCTATGGAAGAACCAAACGAAATCATAAATCGAAAGGTTAAACGTACGAAACAAAGCCGCATCCCGATAGTGAGGGTTCGCTAGAATGTCAAACGGAGACCCGATTCCACTTAGGAGCGTGAAGACCCGAAGCAGTAGATTCATCCACATCTCTCTTTTCAATTCATGAACTGTATCTTATTCTTTAAATTTCGGGACTAAATTCCATTTAATGGGGGGATAATGTGACAACCCGAAGTTATTCCGTCGTTGTAACTCGTTTCGCCCGTAAAATCCGTCTTTAACGATTCGTTCCGATTTCGTTTTTGGGCTAAGTTATCTAAATTTATATGTTTATTATAACATCATGAGTGTCCAAAATCCTTAGAAACTCATGTCAACGGCCCAAATTATTTAATTGAAAATTTTTAGAATCGTTCCTGCCGAGTTACGATAACTTTATCGGGTGCGACCAAAAGCATCGTATAACGTCAGTATCGGGTAGAATTCCACCGTGTCCCAAACTTGGAACATATTTAAAGTTGATTAAGCTTCCATTTGAAGCTTTTGCACTCTCTCACTACTCTCTCTGTAGCCTCTCTCCTCAAATCCAAACTTAAGGCCCAAAATCATCAAATTAAGGCTCCAATTCATCAAGGTAACCTCCCTAACTCATAGATTAGCATCCTTAGCCTTCAATTCCATGTTTAATCTATGAAAAAGGACCATATTTATGTGTTTATGGCCCTGGAACATTCTTGGGCCGTGAACACACATATAGGGGGTTTTTGAGCCTTAAAACCCTTCCAAACCACCTTTAGAGCATAGATATGGGTTAATGACTTAATGGAACGGACTTAGAACACATTAAGCTTAACTTTTGGGGAGTAAACTTGAGTTTACTTCCCAAGAACATGCTTGGGCCGTAAACTCATTATCATGGAGAGTAAACTCATTTTCAAGTGTTTAAATGCCACTTAAACACACCAATAGCCTTGGATTAAAGTCTAAAATCAACCACAATCGATTTAGGGGCCTTAAACATGATGAAAACAACATCCTTAGGAGTTCATGGCCGTAAATCCCCCAAGGATGGGTTCCTGGGCCGTAAACTCCTAAAACAATGTCAAATGGTGCCATAACTTCACTCCGAGGCTTGTAAAATGAGTTTAAATCACATGTGATTGTCCTAACACCACCAAAACACTTTGTGAATGGGTACACAAGAGCTTACAGCCATAAACACATAGTTTACTGCCGTAAACTCCTTAAATGGTCCTTAAAATGCCCAAACTAATTTCCCATGCCTTGAAACCAAACCTAGAATTAACCCTAAAATGATACAAGGCCATTTAGCACCCTAGAACACCCCACCATGAGTTTACAGCCGTAAACTCATGAGGAGTGGGTCATTAGGGCTGAAAACTCTTGTGTGAGTTTACTCTTGAAGAGTAAACTCCATATCCAAGCCTTATGTGTCCATAGATGCCACCCGGGTCCCTCCAAACACTTGTAATGGAGTGTTTTCGCGACTAGAAGTGTATGTCCTCAAATAATAAATAATTCAAGTCCTAATTAGATACAAATGTGTATCTTTTCATAATACATAGGAATCTTGTGCATTTGCAAGCCCCGAACCGATGTCTAGCATCCAAACCGTCACGTTTTCTCGTCTGGTGAGTTCATACCCCTACACCTTTTTCCGTGTTTTTCAATGTTTTCAGGGGGGAATACAAGCAAAACAATAAATGTTTTCAAAACCTAAAACTGATGTATTTCTATAAATATCTGGCTAACTTTTATATATCTTTACCCCTTATGTATTATGCGGAGCATAAGGGATGTTTATTTGAACATAAGTACATGGATTTCAATTACAGTATAAGTAACAATCAAATTATTATGGGAATAATTTGGGATCTTTAGTTCATGTTTAACGAGCACAGATGTATGTAAAGTTATTAGATAAACTATGTCTGATTCAGTTTATCTTTGTTTAATTTAGAGTATATTGGCAGATAATTTCATTTTATTTAACTGTTTTCACTATATTATGTTTCAAAACGATTAGTATGTTTGATAACGTCTGAAAACACTGTGAATAATTTAATACTAGCTTGTGAGATTCGTCATTACCCTTTTGGGTTATCAGTAAATCCTCCCCGGAAGTGTAACCAGAGTCTCCTAGAGGGAGAGTGTGGAATTTGTGAATAGATCTATTCGGGATTGACAATCCCACACCTAAACTGCTAGCTACAGTTAGGCGGGCACGTGTGGGGTGAAAAATTCTGGATATTGTGCGACGTCTGACGAACGTCAAGGAGGTCTCGGTGTCGCATCAGCATGGTTACCCGACTCACAATACATATTAATATAAGTTTATTCACAGATTTGATTTTTATATCTATCTTCAATCTATAGTTCTTTTATCTAGTACGGGATGGTAGTCCCATGTCTTTTCAATCTATATTTAGTACGGGATGGTAGTCCCATATCTTTTCAATCTATATCTAGTACGGGATGATAGTCCTATGTCTTATAATCTATAGTTTTTGTGTATTAAAACTATCTTATATCTAGTGCGGGATGGTAATCCCATGGTTTTGAATCTATATCTAGTACGGGATGGTAATCCCATGGTTTTGAATCTATATCTAGTACGGGATGGTAATCCCATGATTTTCAATCTATATCTATTTATAGTTTTGTGTATATCAAACTATCTCATATCTAGTACGGGATAGTAATCCCATGGTTTTCAATATATACTTTTATGTATTAAACTATACACTGTGGTATTTAACTAAACTTTACTTTTAGGAAAATAAGGGTTTTTGCTGGGATAATTGAACTGTACATAATCGGATCGTATAATAAACAGCTAACTAAACTATACTTATAAGAAAATATGGGATTTTCTTTGATAACAAACTTTTTCGGAAAACCACAGGAAACATGTTCATTTTCAGAAAACAAAACACTTATTCTCGCCATGCTCTTTGCATGCACACTATGTTTACCTATAGTCCTTACTTTGTGAAATAGTATAATAACATTTTCAATCACACTCATTTCACAATTCCTGATCCATTAGTGTAAGAATACAAAATTCTCGCCACTACTAGAATATGTTAGATTCTAACATTTTTTGCAACAGTCCTTTCGTAATGTCACGGCACAAAATTCACCAAGACTCGGCCAATGAAATTACAAAGTATTCTATTGGAGATTGTTACAAGGCAATTCCATAGTCATGAAGTCTCATATTCAAAGTACATTCCTTTGAACATCCTTCTTGCATAAAAGTTTCTAATCTAGACATTGATTCTCGATATCCAACTCCCAATATGGAAACATTTCCATATTTTCCATATGACAACTCATTCTAAATAAAATCTTATCTATTCATAATAATGTCAGTATGGTCCATCCATGATTATACTTTCAACTGTCCACAAGCGACCAATCCTTGGCAAACCTTAGATTGTCCTTAGCAGTTGTTTAATTATTTTAGTCAAAACCGGCTCTATTTTTTCCCTTTAAATTCCCTAGGCATTTGGAAAACTTTAGAACGGTCGAATATTACAACATATGCAATCGATCCTATTGAAGTGTATGGGATACAATTCATAATGAGTGATACTTTACCAGTTTCTTACTATAATATCGTCATAATATTTCTATTTGCTGTGTTCTCAAAATTCGAACAATGAAGAGGGATGCCGTAATCATAATCGAACTTTGAGAATGAAAATAATAAATATACCCTTGACTAAATTCAATTAAAATTTCTCGATCTAAGCTTTTAGATTGGAAACGAAGTATAACATTCTCTCCCTTAATTATAGCAAAAACAACTTTTCAACCCCTGCAACTTTGCAAAGTGAAACTTTTGTTTTTCTATAATTAATATTGCCAACTTGCAATACTTAAATAATAATCATGCTACCACTAACATGATGATTATATCCATTCCAACATAATATTTATGCTCCCACTAGCTTTGACACGTATTTAGAAACCATCTAAACTTCTAGAAAACAATACTTATTGACTTCCAAAGTTCATTGTTTCTAATACGATATGCTTTGAGAAGCTTTTATCTAAGCTTCTCAACCTTATACCCCTTCCCTTGGATAGCTCACATGTTTGTCTAAACTATTTTAGACTTATATTACTAAGTCCCAAATGTTCGAACTAATTGCCAAATCTCACAATTCGAACTATGAAGAGGGATGTCATAATCATAATCGAATTTGAGAATGCAATTTACATAATCGCTATATTCTTAAAATCTCTCTTAGTGAAAGCGTTTCCTCACAATCATTTTCATGAAGGAGAGAAACCTTATGGCACTTAGATTTTATGGTGTATGTGTTCCTACTCATGTGAATTTGCCATAACGATAATCGAAAGATAATGTTTGTGACAAATTCAAACTCTTATGGACATAACTTGTTCATTCTTAATTTCTTGCCATCAAGGGTCCCACCATTGCTTCGAAGTTATCTAGAAGCTCACTTATGCCAGTCAATGTACTTTCATTGAACAAGGTGTTTGCCCTTATGCAACCTATTGAGAACTCGTAGAACTCATATGCATAGTTTACTAAATCGGAATGGCACAAAAACAAGAATATGTCAACACGAAGGGTTACAAACCTCAAGTTGTGTGCTATTGTTTAATAATAGGTTTACTCTTGATTAGTTCTCGAAACTTTTCAAGATCATTTAGACTCCCACTGACCTCTTGACATATAAGATTTTCTTGTCAAGAAAACATTTCTTGACAAACAAATATTCAAGAGTTAATGCGGATTCTCATCAAGACAAACACTATACACCAATTTCAAATGTGCAAGAGTAAGACAAACAATTTTTCTTCTTAACATTTGAAGAGTGTGTTAGATCTTCTTATGATGTGTTACTCAATTCATAATCTTAGACTACGATTCTAAGACTTGATTTTGGAACGAAGTATGACTCATCCTTTTGATTTAACCATTTCAACAATTTCTGATTCATCTTCTTAGCCATACTAGTGCACTAATATGTCCTTAGAGGATCAATTGTGATATAGTTCTTAATCATTAAGACGATCAATTACCCTGATACAAAAGTACCGTAACACCGTAAAAATTAAAACAATTTTTCACATTTTCAAAACACATTTTTCATTTACAATTATTAATAAAATCTCATTGTATCATATCTTTGTTCCACAAAACAATTCCCAAGATCGAAATACATAAAACTCCATGCATGTGTACGAATCATGCCTGCGCCTTCCCGCACTCCTCACTAGTACCTGAAACACATAACACAAAACACTGTAAGCACGAAGCTTAGTGAGTTCCCCAAAATACCACATACAACACATATTATCCACTCGAGGCTATAACTCGGTATGATCCTCTGGTCAAAGTGTCTCAGTGGGACCCTCCAATCCCATAACTTTGTGGACTCTCTGGTCCTAACTATTTGGACCTTTCGGTCCTAACTCTATAAACTCTGAATCGCATATAGCACAGAATCAAATAGATATCACATCATATAATAGCATACAACATACTCTGTCACATAACTCTAATTACCACTCTAGGTAAAGTATATTGAGAAGACTCACCTCAGATGTCTCGGTAAATCTTTGACTCGGTATAAATATGGTCTAGCCTCTGCCTAATCACATAAAGTAAGAACTCTCATAAATATAACTCTCAAGACTAGACTCAATCCTCTATTGGCACCCTCAGAAGGGTAAAAGACTATTTTACCCCTCTCTTGACACAAAGATCCCATTGTTGACCAAACCCTTAAAGTCAACAAAGTCAACGGTCAAACTTGACCCGACTCGCCGAGTGCACTTGGGCGACTCGGCGAGTCTACGCGTGTCCACTATCCCTCTAGTCTCGCATGACGCGTTGAGTCTTTCCCCTGCTTGACGGGTTACACTTGGCATGAATCGCGGGGCCACCCCGACTCAACTCATCGAGTCCCATTATGAACTCGGTGAGTTCCGCCTTGAACTCCAGTCCTCCATTTCCCTCTGACTCATCGAGTCATTCCCCTAACTCGACAAGTTACACACTGAGTGAACTATGGGAAACCCTAGACCTACTCGTTGAGTTTGTTCTTGGGACTCGGCGAGTTCATGCCATGCTCAAGCTCAAATGATCTCCTGAGGTCAGATCCATTCCTCTAACCCATAGATCTGGCCTCCTTAAGCAATATAAACACGTAAAGTCTGGATCTTGATACCCATGCAAAGAACCAATGGCTCTATTTGAAGAAATGGCCTCAATATGTCACCCTAAGCTCATATTACCCAATGTCACCCCATAAAGATCAGGGGGAGAAGGTATCTGGACCTCTTTGGATCCAGATCCGAAGCCTCAACACAAGAAGGGACCAATTGCACCATCATTCAGACTCTAAATAGGCTAGAAACCCTAACTCTCAAGGATTAACACCCAAAACTGAAGAAGGATCAAATATATACCTCAATATGAAGTTCTTAGGCTCTGAAATCCAGAGAATAGCACCCTCTTCAGCTCCCTCTTGCCTTGGTCACCTTCTTCTTGCAAAAACGCCCAAACAAGGATCAAAAAATGGCCTCTCCTTCCTCACAAATGATCTAGATCTCTTAGGGTTTCACTCATGGGTATGGTAGCCACAATTGGTGGCTACAAGCCCCTTTAAATAGGTCTCAAACCCCGGGGATTAGGGTTTCATTAAACAGCGCGGACTCGCCGAGTCCACTAGCCGACTCGCCGAGTCCGGTCATTAAACCGGATAGAATTTGCGATCCTACTCGGCGAGTCTAAGCGTCAACTCGCCAATTCCCTCCAAAATCTCCAAAATAAATTAATAATTAATGTACCTAGAAATCCAGATGTTACAATTCTCACCCACTAGAATAAAACTTCACCCTCGAAGTCTCTTTCCATAAATAACTCTGGGTACTGCTCACGCATCTCTAACTCCGGCTCCCAGGTCAGCTCGGAACCCTTCCGATGTTTCCACTGGACCTGAACCAATGGCCCCTCCTTGTTTCTCAAAATCTTGATCCTTCTAACCCGAATCGCGATCGGCCTCTCAACATAGTTCAGGCTCACATCCACCTGAATGTCCTCTAATGGAACCACTGTCGACTCATCGGCGATACACTTCCTCAACTGAGACACGTGGAAGGTATCATGAATCTGACTCAGCTCCACAGGTAGCTCCAAACGGTACACTACCCTGCCCACCCTGGCGGTCACCCTGAAAGGACCAATATACCGAGGCCCCACTTGAATCAGATCACTCCTTTCCATGGAGATACCTTCAGGAGTATGAAGTTGCCGACCTGGAACTCGAGCTCTAACCATCGTCTATCCGCATAACTCTTCTGATGGCTCTGGGCCGTCAGTAACCTATGTCTGACCTGCTTAATTTGCTCGGTCATCTGAAGCACAATCTCTGTACTACCTATCACACGTTACCCTACCTCTCTCCAGCAAATGGGAGTCCGACACTTCCTCCCATACAACAGCTCAAAGAGTGGCATACCGATGCTCGAATGATGGCTGTTGTTATAGGAAAACTCCACCAAAGGTAAATATGCGTCCCAACTCCTTCCGAAGTCCAGTACACATGCCCTAAGCATGTCCTCGAGTGTCTGAATTGTCCGCTCACTCTGCCCGTCGGTCTGTGGGTGGTATGCGGTGCTAAAATGCAGCCTCGTACCCTATTCCTCATGAAATTTCTTCCAGAACCTGGAAGTGAAGCGCACATCTTGATCTGAGACGATCGAGATTGGCACTCCATGCCGTGATACCACCTCCCTCACGTACAACTCTGCCAACCACTCAGCGGAAGAGCTCTCACTGATAGCAAGGAAGTGAGCGCTCTTCGTCAACCTGTCCACAATCACCCAAATTGCATCGATGCCCCTTGCAGTCCTCGGCAATTTGGTGATGAAATCCATGGTAATATGTTCCCACTTCCACTCGGGAACCTCCAACGGCTGTAACTTACCATGCGGTCTCTGGTGCTCGGCCTTAACCCTACGACAGGTCAAACACCTCTCAACGAACCATGCAACATCCCTCTTCATACAGGGCCACCAATACTCTCTCTTTAGGTGCAAATACATCTTAGTGGCCCCAATATGGATCGAAAACCTCGATCTATGCTTCTCTTCCATCAAGACGTTTGCGTACTGCCCACAAACGGAACCCAAATCCGACCCTGAAATGTAATAAGCCCTCGGCTATCGGTGACGAACTCCGGTTCTCCGATCTCACGGCCTCAGCCTGGGCCCCTCGAATGGCATCAAACACTGGAGTCATCACTATCAGTCTCATACAAACATATCATATCGAGGCGCCCTCCGCCCTACGACTTAGTGCATCGGCCACAACATTAGCCTTGACCGGGTGATACAGGATCTCACAATCGAAATCCTTCACCACATCCAACCATCTCCTCTGGCGCATGTTCAAGTTGGACTGATCCATCAAATACTTCAAGCTCTTGTGGTCCGTGTATATAGTACACCAAACCCCATACACATAGTGAAGCCGGATCTTGAGGGAAAACACTACTGCCCCCAGCTCCAGATCGTGGGTGGGATACCTCATCTCATGAGGCTTCAGCTGCCTTGATGCGTATGCTATCACATGACCTCTCTGCATCAGCGTCGCTCCCAGCCTTGATATCGACGCGTCACAATACACCACAAAGTCCTCCATCCCCTCCAGAAGGGCTAACATCGGGGCTTCGCACAGTCTCTGGTGAAGTGTCTCGAAGGAGGCCTGCTGCTCTAGGCCCCATGAAAAAGCAACACCCTTTCGGGTCAATCTGGTGAGTGGCATGACGATCTTGCAGAAATCCTTGACGAATCTCCTATAATATCCAGCCAACCCTAGGAAACTCTTGATCTCGGTGGGGGATCTTGGCACCTCCCAACTCATCACTGCCTCAATCTTGGCCGGATCGACCAATATCCCATTCTGGTTAATGAGGTGCCCAAGGATCTGGACCTCTCGTAACCAGAAATCACACTTGGAGAATTTGGTGTAAAGCCTCTCCGATCTCAAAACTCCAAGGATCTCCCTCAAATGCTCCTCGTGCTGATCCTTGGATTTCGAATACACCAAAATATCGTCGATGAACACAATCACCGAGCGGTCCAACATCAGCCTGCACACTCTGTTCATGAGATCCATGAACGTCGCCGGTGCATTGGTGTGCCCGAAGGGCATCACTACGAACTCGTAATGCCCGTAATGAGTCCTGAACGCTGTTTTCTGGGTATCCTCATCTCGCACCCTCGTCTGATGATATCCAGACCTCAAGTCGATCTTGGAAAACCAAGATGCTCCCTGTAACTAATCGAACAAATCGTCGATCCTCGGCAACGGGTAACGATTCTTGACCGTCAACTTGTTCAACTCCCGGTAATCAATGCACATCCGGTGTGAACCATCCTTTTTCTTGACAAAGAGGATAGGCGCTCCCTATGGCGAACTGCTCGGCCGAATAAACCCCTTCCCCAGCAGCTCCTGAAGCTGCGAGGATAACTCCTTCATCTTTGGAGGTGCAAGGCGATAGGGCGCCTTGGCGATAGGTGCTTCCCCCGGAACCAAATCAATACGAAACTCTACCTGTCTCTCAGGAGGCACACCCGAGAACTCCACCGGGAAAACATCTGGGAACTCTCGCACTATCGGAACCTCATCAACTGATCTCGGCCTCCCTGAATCAACCCGCGTATCCATCACATACGCCACAAACCCACTACAGCCCTGCTGTAGACTCTGTCTCGCTCTAGCGGCCGAACAAAATGCTGACCCAGAACGTGTACCCTCGCCGTACACCGTAAGAACTCCCCCACTAGGGCTTGTATGGTCACTAGTTGTCTCTCGCAGTCGATAACTGCTCCAAATTTGCTCAACCAGCCCGTGCTTACAATGACATAGACATCTCCCATCGCAATAGGAACTAAATCAATCGGAAACTAAACGCCAAAAATCTCGAGTACACACCCTCAGAACACCTCGGTGGCATACACCGCTCTCTCGTCAGTTATGGAAACTCTCAGAGGTCGACTCAACGCCTCTCGGCTAATACTGATGTGCTGACTAAAAGCCAAAGATAGAAAAGACCGACTCGCACCCGAGTCAAATAACACCAAGGCAGGTACAGAGCTCACAAGGAAAGTACCTACGCATAACGTAATATAAACACAATATCTCAAACATGAAAATAAATACATGAAAGAATACATACCAACCACGACATCGGGCGCTGCATGGACCTCCTCTGCGGTCAACTGGAAGGCTCTCCCTAATGCCTTCGATGCCTCGGCCTTCACCGGCCGACTCTCGATAGCTCTGATAG
Organism: Lactuca sativa; assembly: GCF_002870075.4. NCBI lineage: Eukaryota > Viridiplantae > Streptophyta > Magnoliopsida > Asterales > Asteraceae > Lactuca > Lactuca sativa. The sequence continues at coordinate 301,247,476 of NC_056630.2, read as the reverse complement.
CAGCAGGGGCAGATCCCTAAGGTGCTCCCTATGCTGATCCCCGCATTTGCGGACACTCTGCCTTCCAGTGTCCGTTCTGGTTGCAGTGGAAACAGACTGTGAACCCCTTGGGGCAATCCTTGGCCATATGCCCCTCCTTGCCACACTTGTAGCAAGACCCCGCTCTGCAAACCCCATCACGACACTTACCGCACTTGCCACAAGTGCGACCCTTCTAGTTCCTTGATCTGGGATCGGCGGGCTTGGCCTGCTTGGCTGCCGGCTGAGACTGTGCCGGTCGCCGATCCCTCCCCTGAGACTCTGCCTCTTCCCTAGCCCGAGTCTCCAGCTCTATCTCCATCTTCCGAGCATTTTCCTGAACCTTGGAAAATGTCCGGTACGACGAGTTTGCCGCGAAATCTCATACATCCCTCCTCAAAATGCTCATATATCGGCTCATACGTGCCTGCTCGGAGGACACGTGCTCTGGGCAGAACATCGCCCGCTCATGGAACTTCCTCGTAATCACTGTAATAGACTCAGTACCCTGATTGAGGGTCAGAAACTCCTGGGCCAAACATTCCCTCTCCACCTGGGGAACGTACTCATCTTGGAACATAGCAGTGAACATATCCCAGGTCACTGCAGCAAGCTCAGCAGGTGAATAGTGCGCCGTCACAAACCTCCACCAATCCTTCGCTCCCAAGCGAAGCTGGTTCAGCGCCAACCGGACTCTCAAATGCTCTGGACAAGAGCACGTAAAGAAACATCCCTCGATGTCTGAAATCCACCTCATCACCACAATCGGATCCTGCGTCCCATCAAACTCTGGTGGTTTTGTGTTGCTGAACTCCCGGAACAGCAACGCATCACCACCCTGTGGTTTGGCCGCAGCTACAGCGACAGTGGCCGCAGCAACAGCAACATCGGAAAGAGCAGTATATTGCTCATTGAAAGTCTCTATCAGCGTGGTCTTGATAGACCCACACATCTCTGGTATCTCTGCCATGATGGCCACAGCCAACTCCTCATGAATGATCCTACGGATCTCCTCATCACTAGTACCGCTGCTCTCTGGTGTGTGGCGTGTCCCAACCATGATCTTTCTCTCTCTCTGAAATGCAACATAAAAATATCAGAGACTCGCTCGAGTATACTCACACTCGAATACTCCACCCTACTTGTTCCTTGGTACTCTATGGATTCTTACTTGGACCGTGCACTGACCTGGTGTTTTCAGTAGTATGGGCCCAATACTACTATCCACACCGCATCAGCATTCATCCCAAGTCCTCCTCCTAGAGTCCCAAATCCCAAGTACTCTACACTCCTTAATCATATGCTACTTACTAGCATATCTCTCAAAAGCTCCTCGCTGCTATCTAAACACTCTCATGCATCCCTAGCAGCAAAACTCCTAGACTAAGGCATCACATATCAGGCCACTCTAGTCCTAATAAGAATACCTAGTCTACTTTAGCATGCATAATATAAATCATCATATAACATAACATAATATATCTCATAACACTTATTGCAAGGGTATTTTGGGAAGTCACCGTTCGGGTGCTGGCTGATCGTACACACGACTCTGCTCTGGTTGTCTCAAAACTATTTTTACTCTTTTAAAATTGTTTTGTTATCAAAATTTTTCTGAAATCCTCAGTTTGAGTTCAGATACGCCCGAAGATGCATCCGAATCTCTCAAACCAAGGCTCTGATACCAACTTGTAACACCGTAAAAATTAAAACAATTTTTCACATTTTCAAAACACATTTTTCATTCACAATTGATGTGCACAAAAGTACCCACTAATTTTAATATTTATAACCTAACAAACTTAGACTATCTATGCACTTATAGGCAGTGTACCTAGTCAGATTACAGTATATCTTAGGTAAGTCGGGTGTCGATCACAGGGAACGATGTTATTAATTTATTTACTTACTATTAAATTAACCCAATTATTAACAAGTTTAAACGGGGTTTTATCTGATTTTACAAGATCAGACAAACTTAGCTCAAATTCAATAAGTAAAAACACACTCTTGTTTAGTTTGAATCCACTTCTTTCTTATGGCTAGCTAATGATTACAGATTATTAAGTTGGTTTTTTAGTTGTATTAGTAATTTAGTTCTAACTTTACCAATAATTAACTAATTCATGTCAAACCATGTATGTTCACACATAATTAAACATAGAACTAATTATGAATGCAAATATGCTATGTAAGATTTGTTATATAAACACAATTGTAGTCACAATACACGTTCTCTAGCACAGCTAAGCTTATTTACTTTAATTACTAACTAAGATTGGTAAATCCTAGCTCTAACAATTCAATGTTCACTAAATCATTAGGTAAACAAGTTCATGCAGTTAATGGTCACTAAGCTACACAGAACAAGAAATCAAGCAATTAAAGCAACAAACATAAGCATGCAAGGTAAAACAAATCAAGCACAAACAATTTTACCAACCAAACTTAATCCATAAAAATTGAGCTATTCATAAGTTGGAAGCTTCATCTAGCTAAACAAGAGTAGCTAGATTCAGCTGCTCATCATAGCAACTAATAAACTAACACAACTTAAAGTAATAAAAAGCATGTTCTTAATTAACTAAAATATAAACCTTTACTCTTTTTGGTGTTGAAAACCTTTTCCAGAATCTTTCTTTCGCTCCAAATCGTCTTCTGGAACTCCTTCCTTCAGCCAAAAGGTTCTTTCTCTCGTAATGATCAGGAACACTTAAATAAACTCCAAAATTCCGCGCCACGTCGTGGCTATCCAGGCCACGTCGTGGGCTTCAAGTTATCCATACCGGGCAAGGATTCCTCGGAATCGCGATCTTTATCTTCTAGAATCCTCATGCCACATCGTGGCCGACTTTGCCACGTCGTGGATTTAGTAACTTTTGTGGATTTATTCATTTCTTGTCTTCCAAGTCTCCCATGTTCTACATATTGTCACTTTTGGTCCCTCTCTTTGAAAATCCTTTTAATTGACTGAAAATAACAATTTAAAGTCATAAGTACCATTATTCTAAACATATTATCAACTTATTATTAAAAATGTACTTAAATATTGCCTAAAAATAGGTATAAATATGGCAATATCAACAATTATTAATAAATCTCATTGTATCATATCTATGTTTCACAAAACATTTCCCATGATCGAAATACATAAAACTCCATGCGTGTGTACGAATCATGCCGGCGCCTTCCCGCGCTCCTCAGTAGTACCTGAAACACATAACACAAAACACTGTAAGAAGGAAGCTTAGTGAGTTCCCCAAAATACCACATACAACACATATTAGCCACTCGAGGCTATAACTCAGTATGATCCTCTGGTCAAAGTGTCTCAGTGGGACCCTCCTGTCCCATAACTCTGTGGACCCTCTGGTCCTAACTATTTGGACCTTTCGGTCCTAATTCTATAAACTCTGAATCACATATATCATAGAATCACATAGATATCACATCATATAATAGCATACAACATACTCTATCACATAACTCTAATTACCACACTAGGTAAAGTATAGTGAGAAGACTCACCTCAAATGTCTCGGTAAATCTCTGACTCGATAGAAATATGGTTTAGCCTCCTCCTAATCACATAAAGTAAGATCTCTCATAAATATAACTCTCAAGACTACACTCAACCCTCTCTTGGCACCTTTAGAAGGGTAAAAGACTATTTTACCCCTCTCTTGACACAAAGACCCCATTGTTGACCAAACCCTCAAAGCCAACAAAGTCAACGGTCAAACTTGACCCGACTCGCCGAGTGCACGTGGGCGACTCGGCGAGTCTACGCGTGTCCACTATCCTTGTAGTCTCGCATGACGTGTCGAGTCTTTCCCCTGCTCGACGGGTTACACCTTATGAACTCGACGCGTGTCCACCCTGACTCAACTCGCCGAGTCCCATTATGAACTCGACGACCTCCGCCTTAAACTCCAGTCCTCTATTTCCCTCTGACTCACCGAGTCATTCCCCTAACTCGACAAGTTACTCACTGAGTGAACTATGGGAAACTCTATCCCTACTCGTCGAGTTCATTCCATGTTCAAGCTCAAATGACCTCCTGAGGTCAGATGCGTTCCACTAACCCATAAATCTGGCCTCCTTAAGCAATATAAACACGTAAAGTCTGGATGTTGATGCCCATGCAAAGACCCAATGGCTCTATTTGAAGAAATGGACTCAATATGTTACCCTAAGCTCATATTACCCAATGTCACCCCATAAAGATCAGTGGGATAAGGTCTATGGACCTCTTTGGATCCAGATCTGAAGCCTCAACACAAGAAGGGACCAATTGCACCATCATTCACACTCTAAATGGGCTAGAAACCCTAACTCTCAAGGATTAACACCAAAAACGGAAGAAGGATCGAATATATACCTCAATATGAAGTTCTTAGGCTCTGAAATCCACATAATAGCACCCTCTTCGGCTCCCTCTTGCCTTGGTCACCTTCTTCTTGCAAAAACTCCCACACAAGAATCAAAAATGGCCTCTCCTTCCTCACAAACACTCTAGATTGCTTAGGGTTTCACTCAGGGGTCTGGTAGCCGCAATTGGTGGCTACAAGCCCCTTTAGATAGGTCTCAAACCCCGGGGATTAGGTTTTCATTAAACAGTGCGGACTCGCCGAGTCCACTAGTCGACTCGTCGAGTCCGGTCATTAAACCGGATAGAATTCACGATTCTACTCGGCGAGTCTAAGCGTCAACTCGCCGAGTCCCTACAAAATCTCCAAAATAAATGAATAATTAATGTACCTGGAAATCCGGATGTTACACGTACTCTCCTTTCTTCTGAGATTGAAGAAACTTTTATCTTTCTGTCTAATTGATTATTCTTATTCGTTCTGCCATTCATTGAAACTTTTCAATAATTCAGAATTACACTTAATCTTGTAAGTATAACCACATTTACTAGACGTTTAGTAAATTATGACGAATAGTCTTATTGTTACTTGTGGTGGACTTGACTAGTACACAACATTGTGTTCTTTTCCTTTAGTCCTTCACTTGACTCACATACTTTTGTGATCAAGTAATTAGTCTTAATTACCTAAGTACCATGATTTCCATACATCACACAATGCAAGTTGTATGATTCCAAGTTTCTGTCCAATTGAAACTTGGGTGATGGGAATCTTTAATTACTTAGAGAAATTATGACACCACCATAAATAACATAACTAAGAATCACATCCATTTATAGAAATACACAAACATCAATTTTTCACAACAATTTCATTGTAAGGATATATATATAAATAAGACAAACCAAAAAAATTATTTTATTCATAAAGCAGCGGAAAACACGTCCTTACAATGCAAAATCATCTGAAAAACTATGTAATCAAATATTCCTAACAAATCTATCATAACTTCCTAAGCTCAAAATATGATCTTCGAATCCATGCGATCGTGATCCATTTCTTCGTGATCAGACTTATCTTGCTCTTCCATCAAGCTTCCTCTCTTTTCTCTCATTCTGCAAAATATCCAAATGTAATATTATCACATTATGTATTAAGAATCAATGAATAGGAACTTAATGGAGTTAGATAGTGGATTTTACCTGAAGTAGAGCCATACTTCTTGACTCTCCCATCTCTTAGATTCTTCAGGTCCTCTGGGCAGCTTCGTAGCCAACGCCCCTTCTCTTGGCAGCAAAAACAGGTGGCTTCTCCTGGAGCGACCACAAAAGCATGGTTGGTTAAATTACTAGACAAACATGCTCCATTACTTTGTCAAATCATTTCTTATTCAACAACAATAAGCATGTAAGTTTGGTCAATGAGGGCCGCATCAAGATCCATCATATAATACTGTCTTATGAACTTATCATATGATTTAGGGAGTGACTGAAGAACCCCATCTACAACTAACTTCTTTTGAAAAGATGCACCCAACATTGTCAACCTATCGATGTGTGATTTCATCCCTAGGACATGAGCACACACAGATTTTCCATCTTCATGTTTCATTGCCAACAGGGCTTGAGTAATTTTTGAACTTTTCAATTCTTTGATCTTGTGGGTTTGGGAGGACAACAGGAGGAGGTGGAGGAATTGAAACCAAGCTATTCCATAATGCAGGGATCGATCTTTCACCTTCATTGTGTCACAGACTTTCACTTTGAGCAGGAAAACCTTTTCCATGGGATTCAGGAAGACCACGGTTAGATTCAGACATCTACAAAACAAGAGAAAAATGAAGTTATTTGATTGATTGAGTCCTTAATAAATCACTCAAATGAGAGATTAAGGCTAGGACCCAACACAATACTCTACAACTTGGGAGAGGGATGTCGTAACCCAAATTGCAGAACATTTGAATGTAAGTGAATGACAATTCACTAATTTTCCACCATGAAACACGAAAAAGAGATTAGGTTTTAAATGTATTGAAAAACTTTTAGATCCTTTGAGATTCATTGAACTTTTCAATGGCATGTTTAAATCTCGATATGCCCCTCGATTTGTGATTGGGATGTCGAGGATCATAAAGTAGGGTGTGAATAACCATGCAAACTTACATGGTGCCCCCAATGTTACAGTCACCTATTCAATGTGCCGATTAACCACACACGCTCCACCGAACTATTACAAACATTGAGTTACCCTTTGCTACCTTTGCTTAGAACCCATTTAGTGTGTCGGTTAACCACACACGCTCCACTAACGTCTTCGCAAGGGTACAAAGTGTAGTTTCATGGAATTGCATCAAATTCACTTTTGCCTAAAGTAACTAAGATTGAGAATTTTATATAAACATTTAGTTACATTATAGTTCATTATACTTTTAATGGAAAGAGTTTGCCCTATCCTACCCGTTCGGCTAACGACCCTCCACCAATCAAGGAAGCGGTGGGTGAGAGTGGACACCCATTAAACGACCATTTTATAGGCCATAACCTTATACCCCCCTTATAGATCGGCTTCGTGAATGAGGCATAGTAATAGTAAGACTAGCATTTCAATCATATATATATATATATATATATATATATATATATAATATTAGACATTTAATTTTATATATAGTATAAGGGTGTATTTTACACTTTAAAAATACTAGGTGGTCCAATTTAGTAAATTATACTATAAACCAAATTATTATGGATTTATTAAGTCTCTTTTAATTATACTCTTTAATTAATTAATAAGACTATAAGGGTGTAATTTGAACTTTTCAAAGTACTAAGGTTTTAGAATTTAAATATTACATAATTAAACTATTAATAAAAAAAAATTAATTCCAACACTTGAGGACAAGTTTTGAACTTTTCAAAACATTATGGTTTAACTATTTAAATTTCAAAACCTAAACTATTAAGTTGAAATTTAAAACTATAAAACCTAAAGGGCGTAAATTGAAACTTTTTCAAACTTTATCAAGAACATTCTAGATCAACAATTCAAATAAGGCAATTAACAATTAATTTGTGGTTATCTAATTTTGACCTAGTCCAATTACTTGCAAGATAATTCACCAAATAACTTAAATAATTAAACGTTAATTATTTGATTAATTGACAATTATCTACTATTTTGGCAAGGATATTCACCCAAAATCAATCAAAATCGGATTTTACAAATTAAAAACGTTTATGGTAAGTATCCCAAGCCAAAAAAGGAAGAAAATCGTGAAAAATATGCTGCCAGACCATTTGACTCGTCGAGTCTGGCCTGGACTCGTCGAGTTCAGTCGACTTGGCAAGTTCACCATATGAATCGGCGAGTAAAACCCTAAAAAGTAAAAATTTTCGATTTTCACTCATAATTCGATCAAATATGCATCAAAGTCATCAACAAACAACCCTAGGCTCTGATACCACTAAAAGGTTTTGGGCACTACATCATTCCTATGGTGTATATGCAAACCCTAATGCTTTGGATCTAGTTTGTCTAATGAAGATGCAATTGAATCATCCAAAGCCATAAAGCCTAGATCTATCATGCTATGAACTGAATTAAGGGTTTAGAAATTACCTTTGATTGTTATGTAGTTATAACACTCTACTCCTCCTTGTAATTAGCTTCAGAAAGCTTAGTGCCTCAAGTGTTGCACCTCTAATGGAGTCACAAACACCAAGAGCAATAAGGATGAAGAGGGAGAAGAGGAGAGGCATCCAAAAACTTCTACAAACCCTAAGGAAACTCTTAGCCATGCTTATGGGGCTTAAGGAGGTCCTTATATATATATATATATATATATATATATATATATATATATATATATATATATAGTTAGGCTATTAGGGTTTACAATTGGCAAACCCTAATCTGACTGCTTAAGCCCTCAGCCCATGGATGTGACAACCCAAAGTTTATTCCGTTACATTACCCCGTTACCGTTAACGGAATATTCCACTGTATAAAGGTTCCGTTAATAAGAGGTCGTTAAATAAATAAATGTTTTATTTATTTATGTTTTTATGTCGTTAGAGTCGTAATAAGGTAAATGAAAACACTTACATTACATTTCTAAAGTAATTTAGAAAAAGTTGGTTTTTATTATTATTACGACCACTAAATCGGGTGCGACCAAAAGCCCCGTATAACGACAGTATCGGGTAGAATTCCACTGAGCTCCAACTCCCACCCATATATAAGGGGGAGTAAACTCCATTTGAGCTCTTTCCACCCTCTCTCTCTCTATACTCTCTCTCTCTAGACTCGTTTTCGCCCCGAATCTGCAACCAAACGCTTCCAAATTGTAAGTCCGCTTACCCTAGCTTGTTCTAAACATTACTTGCTGTAGTTATACCCTAAAATCCGTCCAAGAAGGCAAGGAGTAAGGAGTTTACGGCCCAAGAACACTCTAGGGCCGTAAACCCCTAAAATGATGCCAAACTTGCCTTTAAACTCACCCTTAAGCTTGGAAACTAATTGGGGATTTAGCGTAGGAGTGTTTAAACATCAAAACATAAAGTTTTAGGGCATAAAAGAGAGTTTACGGCCCAAGCACATGCTTAGGCCGTAAACCCCTCTAAACCATGTCAAAATGCCCCAAAAACACTCCCAAACCACCCATAGGCTTTAGACATAAAATAAGGACATGCTATTTAGGGTTTGGAACATTTAAACTCAAGGAAATAAGGGGTAACTTGGAGTTTATGGCCCAAGCAGGTACCTAGGCCGTAAACTCCCCAAAACACACCCAAATGATAGTTTTAATCCCCCAAAATTGCACCACACTCCATTATAAATTGCTAGGAAGGTATTAGGGGCTTAAAACTTCACAAAACTCAAAGAATGAGAGCTTACAGCCATAAACTCCCTTAGAAGTGTCCCTAGGCCATAAACTCCCAAATAAAGCCCTTAGAAGCCTTAAACTCACTCATGCCTTTTTGGAAAAGTACTTAAAATAATCCCTTGAACAAGTAGAAGCCTTAAAACACACTAGGTACCCTCACCATGAGTTTACAGCCGTAAACTCATGGTGAGATGTCCCTGGGCCGTAAACACTACTTTGGGAGTTTACTCTCCGATAATAAACTCCATTCCTAAGCCATACACACCTTTAGACGCTACCCGGGACACACAAACACTTATCTAAAGTGTTTTCCGCTCCTGTGAGCGCATATATATATTTAATTAGTATTAAATATACTAATTGTATGTGAACATATGTTATCATATGTTAATTAGGTCATTGTGTGTGTTCGAGTCCTTGCGTGACACCGAGCACCCAACCGGCGCCTTCGTCGAATATTAGACACTCCTACTTCACAGGAATCACTTCTACTTGATACGCACTCAGTCGTAGTTAGATGTATGTCTGTGCTTGTATGGATGCATATAAATAATGATTAAAGGACTTAGGAAGGCTTGTCCGCCCTATTTCCTTTTCTTCGTTGAGATGTGGTCTGGTGGGATCGGATGTCCATCCGAAGGTCGTTTGATTCATCACTTATATATTATGTACACAAGCATAGACATACGGGTTTACTTCAGTCAATTCAGTTAAGAGACTCTACCTCTATTTCAGCACTTACATTAGAAACCCACTAGTTGGAAGTCTCTACCCACTATTTGGGATGCATCTTCAGGACACGGCCTTCTCCGTAGTCTAGTTGGTAACCAGAGTCTCCTGTAGGGAGAGCGGACATTGTGTGTATAGATCTATACGGGATTGACAACCCCGCACCCAGACTGCTAGCTACAGTCCCGGCCTACCAAGCCAACGGGTGACAAATGTCACATCTTATAGACGCTTGTAGGGCGTCTGGAACTCTAGTCAGTATGCTTACGAGTATCCCGGGTTACCTTATAATTCTTTGGCCTTAAGGTAACGGTATTTCGCCAGCAATTCACACTGTATGCTGGTAATTCATTTTCAGAGTCACACTGTTTGACCTTACAAGACGTATCTTTCATTTGATACTGTCTGGGGTCTGTCTTCTCTGTTTTGACCTTACAAGCCATATCTTTCATTTGATATTGCATGGGGTCTGTCTTCTCTGTTTTGACCTTACAAGATGTATCTCTCATTTGATGTTGTTTAGGGTCTGTATCCACTATATTCACAGAATCCACTGTATTCACTGTATTCACTATGTTCACTATTTGACCTTGCTAGACGTATCTTTCATTTGATACTGTCTGCGGTTTGTATTCACTATTTTGGACCTTACCAGTTGTACCTTTCATTTGGTACCTCCTGGGGTCTGTGTCTCCACTTGATTAGACTAAACTAGGCGTGTCGTTCGTTCGATACTCTCCTGGAGTCTATGATTCCTTGCCTTACTCAGCAGTCCTCACTGCTGAGGCGTATGTTATTCCCTGATGTCGTTTGCTTTCCTCAATAATCAAATTCAGTATTTTGATAATGATAGCAATTTAGGGCAAATTACTTTTTACCACATAACACCGACCAGCTTTGGTAGAAGGCTGCTTTATTAAAGAAAATATAGGATTTTCTGGAAAGAACTCTAATGCACTGTAAACACTTAAACTACTACTTTATAAAGTTATTTGACTAAATGACACTAAATACTTATGAAGTCACCAGCATTTGTAAAAATGCTGATACTCGCTTTTCAAATAACTTGTATTCTCAGGTCAGCATTAGACAGGTACATCCAGGAGCTGTTGATGAAGATAGCTTAGTACCACGCTGTATTTATTCTGTTACTTGTATTACTTGATGTATTGTAAAGTAACCATGTAAAATTATTACTATTAATGAAATGTTTTGTTGTACTTTGATTACTATAATGCATGTGTTTTGATACTTGACATGACGTCATCCACCCCAGAACGTTTCCGCCGTTCCGGTTTTGGGGTGTGACAGATTGGTATCAGAGCCTTATTTATAGTGAGCTAAGTATATCAATTCATAAAAGATATGCAACCTATAAACACAAAGGGATAAAACACTCTGACCAAGAATTATACTTTAAAATATAACCATATTTTACGAAAGTATAATAACATCCAAAATCTATACACTCGAACAAAAGTATCACAAGAAGAACAATGATAAAAGTCTTCGGATGTTGAGCACTACAGTCAAACCTGGGCAGTTATGTAATCGTAAGCTGGGATAAATGTAACCTGATCAACTACATTTATCCGAGATGCGATGAACGTGTGCTTGGGAGTGATAGTGGTGTACAACAGGTATGAAACTTACCAACTAGGAATGCTAGAGCCAAACATAAAGTTAAAATACTATAGGAGTATTTTAGGACACTAAAAGATCCACACTAATCCCAGAATCATAATCCAAAGATAAGAATCAAACAAGAATTAAAATACCATAGGGGTATTTTAGAATCCATAAACAAGCTTGCGTGAATAACTAAAAAGATACTTATTGATATACCTACAACTACAGAGGGTGTACTCCCAAGGTTATATATAATAAGGATCCCATAGGCTAAGAATGTGTGGTTTCTCTCTATTTCCTTTTCCTCGTTGAGATGTGGTTCTAGAGTAGTATCACATATTCGAAGGCCTATCGGATCTAAGCTATATATGATTTGTATACCCTGTGTAATCATAGCAGGACTCGATATGGATCATCCAGTGAAATGTTAATAATCTCTTAGGATTCTTTAGACATTTCCATTCTCGCGCGAACCCCATAGACAACCCTATCCACTTCAGTGCTCGGCAGATGAGTTGATTCAGACCCAGAGAAGGTTCATTGAGAAGAATTCATGTTCGGAAATAAATGAACTGGGTCAAGACTATTGACCTCACCAAGTGCCTATATCTGTTAGGGACATCGGTGAGGAATTCGCCTAAACTTCGGAGATTCCCAGTCATCCATCATGAAGTGAGGACACCCAGAGTTGGAATCAGAAGGAAGGCGGGGTAGAAATTCAATATGTCTTCACAAGAAAAGAACCCTAGGTAACTACCCGAAGGAAACCAACGCTGATTCCAGTCAAAGATACGAGGCAGACCGAGGGAACCAGTACATGGAACCCGGGAATTGTCTTTTCCTCGTGTGCGTCACGCTAATACACCCATAAAATAATACAATTTAGTGAGTTAGTGGTTACACTACTCATGCTATGTGTTAGGTAAATCATCGTTTCCCGTTGCCAGATACACGAATAGGGCAGATCCCCGCATCTCTATTGAGAGAATTTTATCCATCTGCCCTTATGAGCCTTTCTTTCCACAATCTTGTTCCTAACCGTTCTCAAATCTCTCCAGGCCGAAGAGTGAAACCTTTCCCAGTATAAAGGTAACTTAGTAGGAATGACTCGCATCTTATGGCCTTTTTCCGATACTCATACACCCACTTCGATTACCAGGACTACATCATAGGGATGTAGGTCGACACTCAGACGACCAGTACCCGAGGCACGGGAAAATTTATGCCTAATACGTTCAGGACAGAAATGTCCAGAGTTAATCATCGTCTCTCATTACCTTGTATTCCTTCCGTGTAGGAAAACCATGCCACCGAAGAAGCGTAACCAATCCAAAAGCAAGAAACCTACTCTCTTATTCGATGAAGCTACGTTCCAAGCTGCTGTCTCAGCAGCCGTATCAGCTGTCATGGCTCACCTTAATGCTAACACCGCCAATGTTAGCAAGGGCCTTGTCGGGATTTCCAATCCAGGCAACGGACAGCAGCAACCAAAACTTTCATACTCAGCCACCCAAGATCCTCACTCAAACCCACTAAAGAAAAAACTCAAGATTGAGGAGGGAAGTACCTCGGCTCAAGGACCTTCCGAAAGGCAACGAGCTGAGGCAGTCTATACCCCTGTCAATCCTTCCCTCTCGACTACAAGAAGACCGTACCTAGGAGACCTTCCCCACTGCACCAAGTGCAGCTACCATCATCATGGTGCCTACCGGGAACTCTATTGTGCTAGGTGCCACATGCTGGTGCATACCGCTCACGTCTGTAGAACCCCGGTTGAGTTCATTACATCAACCACCAATGTGGCGACCCGCACAGTTTGCCATATATTTGGTGAAATGGGGCACTTCAAGAAGGACTGCCCAACCGAAGGAAAGACAAAGGCACAGGAGGAGCCTAACTCTACTGCTTAGGGAGAAGCATCAAGAACTCGTTAGATTTTGGTACGTCTCTTGATGTCAGATAACTAAAATAAGAACAATAAAAGACTAATTCAAATGTAAATTCTTCCCAGTAAGGCGAAAATCGCAACACTGTTATAAAATTTAAAATTCATTAGGTAAAACTATAATGGCTAAACATATACGTTATGGCCATGTATATTTAAGATGGACACACCTAGAGTGAGCGAATGCCGCCTCATTTCCTGTTCCTCGTTTGGTTGTGGATTTAGGGTGGGGTTGCTCAGTCAACAGTCCTCCCCACCTTAAATATACATGACTAGTATATGTGAGGCGATTATAGAAATGCCTTGTGAGAATCCACTCATGAAAAGGTACTCTATTCGGAAACGCTTAGAACTCTCTATAGTTCCGCGTCGACTCTATCGGTCCAGGTATCCGCGGTAGTGATACATAGGACGAAACCCGAGACGCCTAGAACTGGTGTGCCTGTTCGGCACATGAGTCTATCGATCTTCACTTTATATCATGTCGGAGTGTGCCAACTTCGACGACTCTATTGATCATGGTTTGACTTCGTGCAACCATGTGTTCATCCTTAGTGTTATGTAAAAAGAACTTTCTCCATAGCCATGTTGGCAAATAAAGGTTCTCCCGAACCTAAAACCTAACACAAATAATCTAACCTAATGCGATCCGTCAATCGTCCCTCTTATCTCAAACCTTCCGAAGTACCCAAGAGAGAGTACCGTGCGCCGTTAACCGACCACTCGTAGTCAGATGAACACCGAAGTGAACGACCATGCAGATACTCCAAAAGACGACAACCATCCGGAGCATACTCAGAAGAATCCCTAGAAAGACCCTTCGCACCTCGCACATCAGGTCCGTGAACCCAGAGAACAGAACTCATGAGACTGACCACTATAACTAGGTATATGCATAAAGGTGGCATATAATTGAGATCAAAAAGATTTAAGGTGAGTGTTTCCTCCCTATTCCCTGTTCCTCGTTGGGTTGTGGGTTTGGGGTGGAGTCGCACAGCTGAACATCCTGCCGACCTCAATTATATACTGCTTGCATACACCCGGTATTTGTGGTGAGGCTAAGCGTGAGCTGTACCACGAACCTCTTAGAAAATCCCTTCACCCTATTCCATAACATAGGAGCCGGAATCAAGAGAATCACTGCGGGTTGAGCTAGTAAAGTTCCGAGTGATGAGACCCTATACCCACTAGATTTGACCTAGACCGAGGAAACTCAGAACCTTCGGAGGAGTAGTTGCAGTATATGCTCGCACTACTCAGGCACTTCGTCCGACCAGTTATAGACGAGCAGTGCCTATCATCCTCCACCCTCTCGTATGGAGGAAATCGTTGTCACCCTGTAGACGATGAAATACACTCTCCGAAGTGAACACTAGAATACCGAGAACCACAGGATAACCTTCGCAGCCAAGAATACTTGATCAAAGAGCAAAAGTAGTTGCGTTAAGCCTCGTGACCCTGATCCCGAGGAGGTTATAGACTTGACACCAGTCCTGGTGTTAGTCGAAGAGTTATGCAGGAGCATACACTTTCCACGCTAGAATAAATCACAGTCTTAGATATTCATTGGACTATTAAGTGTTCCACGAATACTATCTTACGCAGAGATAGTAGAACCACCACCAGAGATAGTCCGACACTCGTCTGGTGAAACCTTATATTCCTGACCTCCAGGGTTTCCGCATCTCAAGCTTCGTTAGTGCAGATTCCTTTTGCACAAGCTTGGGATAGACACTCTACAGCAAACCGATAACCATAGTCACGCAACCCACTCGACGATCTAGAAAGTCTCTATCAGACAGTTGACAGAAAACACGAAACCAAAGACCACTCGAGATTCCTAAGAACCAACCTGAAGGACTACACACACAATATGAGTGAGAACGTTAGGAACTCCGGAATGGCGATCATTCCAGTGATGATCTTGCCTTAGAAGTACACTATGTTCTGAGTACTAAAAAGCTCTACCATTCCGAGAGCTTAGGACCATATGAGAATTCTCATGGAGATTTGGTCCAACCCTATTCAGGCCGCTACTACCTTCGGATATACCACAAGATTCACACCCGGTCGATCCACTTCTTAGACTTGATATGTGATTTCCTGACAACACTGTTCGAGCCTCACTCATCTTGATAGAATCCATTGAGAACTCTAACCCTGTAGATACACCAGTCGGAACCCACTAGCTACACGAGAGGAAATCCGCATTCCGTATGTAAAGGTCTATCGGAATGACAAACACAGACCAGAGATCACTTGGGAATGCGAGGACAACTGTATAGGAAGTACTCTCTTACCTCTACTTGGCCATTCATACCTAATTCCTTGCCTAGACCTGAATTTCGGGACGAAATTCCCTCTAACGGGGGGATGATGTGACAACCAAAAGTTTATTCCGTTACATTACCCTGTTACCGTTAATGGAATATTCCACTGTATAAAGGTTTCGGTAATAAGAGGTCGTTAAATAAATAAATGTTTTATTTATTTATGTTTTTATGTCGATATAGTCGTAATAAGGTAAATGAAAACACTTAAGTTACATTTCCAAGGTAATTTAGAAAACGTTGGTTTTTATTATTATTACGACCACTAAATCCGGTGCGACCAAAAGCCCCGTATAACGACAGTATCGGGTACAATTCCACTGAGCTCCAACTCCCACCCGTATATAAGGGGGGAGTAAACTCCATTTGAGCTCTTTCCACCCTCTCTCTCTATACTCTCTCTCTCTAGACTCGTTTTCGCCCCGAATCCGCAACCAAACGCTTCCAAATTGTAAGTCCGCTTACCCTAGCTTGTTCTAAACATTACTAGCTATAGTTATACCCCAAAAATCATCCAAGAAGGCAAGGAATAAGGAGTTTACGGACCACGAACACTCTAGGGCCGTACACCCCTAAAATGATGCCAAACTTGCCTTTAAACTCACCCTTAAGCTTGGAAACTAATTAGGGATTTAGCCTAGGAGTGTTTAAACATCAAAAGATAAAGTTTTAGGGCATAAAAGAGAGTTTACAGCCCAAGCATATGCTTAGGTCGTAAACCCCTCTAAACCATGTCAAAATGCCCCAAAAACTCTCCCAAACCACCCATAGGCTTAGAACATAAAATAAGGACATGCTATTTAGGGTTTGGAACATTTAAACACAAGGAAATAAGGGGTAACTTGGAGTTTACGGCCCAAGCAGGTACCTAGGCCGTAAACTCCCCAAAACACACCCAAATGATAGTTTTAATCCCCCAAAATGGCACCACACTCCATTATAAATTGCTAGGAAGGTATTAGGGGCTTAAAACTTCACAAAACTCAAAGAATGAGAGTTTACGGACGTAAACTCCCTTAGGAGTGTCCCTAGGCCGTAAAATCCCAAATGAAGCCCTTAGAAGCCTTAAACTCACTCATGCCTTTTTGGAAAAGTACTTAAAATAATCCCATGAACAAGTAGAAGCCTTAAAACACACTAGGTACCCTCACCATGAGTTTACAGCCGTAAACTCATGGTGAGATGTCCCTGGGCCGTAAACACAACTTTGGGAGTTTACTCTTGGATAATAAACTCCATTCCTAAGCCATACACACCTTTAGACGCTACCCGGGACACCCAAACACTTATCTAAAGTGTTTTCCGCTCCTGTGAGCGCGTATATTTGTTTAATTAGTATTAAATATACTAATTGTATGTCAACATATGTTATCATATGTTAATTAGGTCATTGTGTGTGTTCGAGTCCTTGCGTGACACTGAGCACCCAACCGGCGCCTTCGTCGACCCTACTTACACCAGGTGAGTTCATACCCCTGAATGAACCTTTTAAATGTTTTTACATGTTTTATAGGGGGGAATACAAGTTAAACATGCCAGTTATCATATCAATCACATGTGATTGATAACCCGCATGCACAAGATTTTACGACACTGTACACTGTTTTACTGAGTAGGACACTATAATGGTTTTCTAAAAGGTTTTCATTCGTTTCAAAACTCTTAATTATACTGTTTTGTATAAATTCATTCTAAACTAATTTATGAAAAATTTCCAAAGGTTTTCAAACATGTTTTTACAAAAGGATACAAATTGTGATTTTCTCCGAATATAAAGGTTTTTCATCAAAGTTTCTCTTTCACGATGTATACTTTTACTTATTAGAAACTGTTGCTTCGCTTTCACTTATACTTGTAGTCGCTTATACCGATAGAAGCTCTTACTTCACTTATTGTCGTCTCTACTTCGTGATACGCTTATACTTGTTCGACACTCCTACTTCACTTGCGACAGCTTCTACTTCACTTGTTTGTCACTCCTACTTCACTTGCGACCGCTTCTACTTCACTTGTTCGACACTCCTACTTCACTTGCGACCACTTCTACTTCACTTGTTCGACACTCCTACTTCACTTATTAGACACTCCTACTTCACAGGAATCACTTCTACTTGATGCGCACTCAGTCGTAGTTAGATGTATGTCTGTGCTTGTATGGATGCATATAAATAATGATTAAAGGACTTAGGAAGGCTTGTCCGCCCTATTTCCTTTTCTTCGTTGAGATGTGGTCTGGTGGGATCGGATGTCCATCCGAAGGTCGTTTGATTCATCACTTATATATTATGTACACAAGCATAGACATACGGGTTTACTTCAGTCAATTCAGTTAAGAGACTCTACCTCTATTTCAGCACTTACATTAGAAACCCACTAGTTGGAAGTCTCTACCCACTATTTGGGATGCATCTTCAGGACACGGCCTTCTCCGTAGTCTAGTTGGTAACCAGAGTCTCCTGTAGGGAGAGCGGACATTGTGTGTATAGATCTATACGGGATTGACAACCCCGCACCCAGACTGCTAGCTACAGTCCCGGCCTACCAAGCCAACGGGTGACAAATGTCACATCTTATAGACGCTTGTAGGGCGTCTGGAACTCTAGTCAGTATGGTTACGAGTATCCCGGGTTACCTTATAATTCTTTGGCCTTAAGGTAACGGTATTTCGCCAGCAATTCACACTGTATGCTGGTAATTCATTTTCAGAGTCACACTGTTTGACCTTACAAGACGTATCTTTCATTTGATACTGTCTGGGGTCTGTCTTCTCTGTTTTGACCTTATAAGCCATATCTTTCATTTGATATTGCATGGGGTCTGTCTTCTCTGTTTTGACCTTACAAGATGTATCTCTCATTTGATGCTGTTTGGGGTTTGTATCCACTGTATTCACAGAATCCACCGTATTCACTGTATTCACTGTGTTCACTGTTTGACCTTGCTAGACGTATCTTTCATTTGATACTGTATGCGGTTTGTATTCACTATTTTGGACCTTACTAGTTGTACCTTTCATTTGGTACCTCCTGGGGTCTGTGTCTCCACTTGATTAGACTAAACCAGGCGTGTCGTTCGTTCGATACTCTCCTGGAGTCTATGATTCCTTACCTTACTCAGCAGTCCTCACTGCTGAGGCGTATGTTATTCCCTGATGTCGTTTGCTTTCCTCAATAATCAAATTCAGTATTTTGATAATGATAGCAATTTAGGGAAAATTACTTTTTACCACATAACACCGACCAGCCTTGGTAGAAGGCTGCTTTATTAAAGAAAATATAGGATTTTCTGGAAAGAACTCTAATGCACTGTAAACACTTAAACTACTACTTTATAAAGTTATTTGACTAAATGACACTAAATACTTATGAAGTCACCAGCATTTGTAAAAATGCTGATACTCGCTTTTCAAATAACTTGTATTCTCAGGTCAGCATTAGACAGGTACATCCAGGAGTTGTTGATGAAGATAGCTTAGTACCACGCTGTATTTATTCTATTACTTGTATTACTTGATGTATTGTAAAGTAACCATGTAAAATTATTACTATTAATGAAATGTTTTGTTGTACTTTGATTACTATAATGCATGTGTTGTGATACTTGACATGACGTCATCCACCCCAGAACGTTTCCGCCGTTCCGGTTTTGGGGTGTGACAATGGACTTCCTCTTTAGAAGCATTGAACGAATTCTTATGGGCTTCCCCATACAATTCGTCCACTCCAACTTTTATGGAGTCCATTAGCCCATTTATGTAATTATCTTATAATTACACTATCAGTCCCCTATATTTAATTAATCTCTTTTAGCAAAAAAATTAATTCTTAATTAATGCTTGACTAATATTAATTAAACAATATGATTTCTACTTTAATATATTATTCTCATAATATGTTAATAAATCATAATTAATCCTCTCACTCCATAATTCATTCTACAAGTTGTTATGGTGAAGGCAACCCAAAAGGACCATGCATACAATCGGGTCAAGTACATACCAAAATAGTTATGGACTTAGACATTAATCCAACAAGGTACCCTCTCAAATGTTTCGAAGAAGGAGCATAGTAGCTTTCACACCTTGTCTTTAGCTATAGTTTTAATGTTAAACAAGCAATGTTTTGAATACAATGTAAATACTATGTTATTAATACAATGGTTGTTGTTACTTTGATTACTATTATACATTTGCTGTGATACTGTACATGACGTCCTCCACCCCCGAACATTTCCTCCTATCATTTTTGGGGCCGTGACAGATTGGTATCAGAGCATTGTTTATAGTGAATTAAGTATATCAACCTATAAAAGATATACAACTATAAATACAGTGAGATAAAAACACTCTAACCTAGACAATTATGTAATCATATCTGGAATAAATATAGCCTGATCAACTATATTTATTAGAGATACGACTAACATGTGTTCGGGAGTGATAGTGGTGTTGCAACAAGTCTAAAACTTACCAACTATATATACAAAAGAATACTAGAACCAAACATAAAGTTTAAAAATACTATAGGAGTATTTTATGAAACCATACAATAACAACAACTCTAAGAACTTATCAACTTCGTATACCAAGAAGCTCTAGAATCAAACATACAATTAAGATACTATAGGAGTATTTTAATTACTATAATTAACTTGTGTCAAAACTAAAAGACCCTTTCTAGTAGGTCTATATTTGCTGAGTGTATACGTTAAGGTTATATATGATTGACATTTTATAGACTTAGAATTTATGATTTTCACTCTACTTCATGTTCCTTGTTTGGTTGGGGTCTTAGACTAGGAGCACTTATTTGAAGGTCTATTTAATATTGGTTATATATAATCTGTATACACTACATAATTATAGAAAGACCTGGTAAGGATCATCCTTGTAAAAATTTATTTTTAATAGAAATGTTTTATTAATCTCGTAGATTCTTTAGACACTCCCATTCTCTCCTGAACAACATTGGTAGATGTAACCACTCCATTACAAAAGCCAACAGAGGAGTTGAGGAAGAACCTAAAGAGGGTTCATGAGGAGGATTCCGAGAGAGGACCGATTGAAGAGAAAGGCACTAGAGAGATCGTTAACGAACCTTACCCTATCAAGAGAAAACTAGAAAGCATTCTATACATCACACTAGTAATTTATAAAATGATATAACTTAGTGAGTTAAAGTTTACACTACTCACACTATGTGTTAGGTTTATCACTTCTTTCGTAACATCAAATACTAGTACAAAAAGTAATAGAATTTCATTTAAGGGCGATAACTATTAAAAATTCATAATTTTATTCTATATAGACTTCTGTTATGAATTGTTTACAAAACTATAGAAAATTCAGAACATGATACACACAAAACCAAGATAACATAGTTCAAGCGACACACGAGTTATAGCCACTACTAAAGACTTACTACCGTTTCATTCTTTTAAACCTTGTGGTAGAAAGATGCCTTCCTATAGACTTATAGGGTGCGATCATACCAGCACTAATGCATCAGATCCCATCAGAACTCAGCAGTTAACCATGCTTGGATGAGAGTAGTACTAGGATGAGTGAACTTAACCTTTGTACAATATCTATTTGTACTCACTATCATGAATACATCATAGGAATGTACGTTGAAACATTGAGAATTGCTCACCAAAATGAGAAAATTTTATATGTATATATAAATAGTAAAATACAACTAGCAACAACCATAATTACTTATGAACTCGTTTCACATCATGTAACACTATCATGTCTTCATATGGAAATAAACGGTTAACCAACGAAACCTCGATTCTACAAATAGACTCCGCTACATTCCAATTCGTCGTAACAGCTGCTGTGATAGCTGTCATGGCCCAATTCAACGCTAACAACACTAACGAAAATGGAAACAATATCGACAATTCAAACCATAATACTAACCAAGGAAAACAACAAGTGTCGGTCATCAAGGGCACCCTAGACCAAAAATCTAAAAGCAAGAAATGAAATTTCTGGAACAAAAAGGAGCGTAGATTATCTCAAAGACTTACCAAGAGACAACAACCTGTGGCAGCCCTTGGGGCCACAGCATCTGCCACTTCAGTATCAGCCAGTCGATATGCTAGAACACTATCGAAGTGTAACAAGTGTGACTACCATCACAAGGGAGTATGTCCGGAGTTGCATTGTAAGAACTGCAACAAGAATTGGCACTTTACTCATTTTTGTAAGACTTTGACCCAACACATCACCTCAACCACCAATACTGGTACAAGTCAACTATGTCATGCATGTGGTGAAAAAGGACATTACAGGAGAGATTGTCCAACAGAGAGGAATGACGGAGGAGCAGGAGGAGTTTAACAAACAACACTTAGTGAAGCAACAAGGAAATCTTCTGGGATTCTGGTACATTTTCTAAATAACAATAATTAAGCATCGAATTTTCACAAAAGTTTTTGAGAATTAAAAGTCAAAATCACAAATTGCCTTCTCATACAAATTAAATACATCATTCATATAAAAACTAAGGATCCTTATAGGTGAGCTATGATGGCTTAGTGTAACGTTAGACTCATACATAGTAAAGATTTTGCAGGCTTAGAGTGAGTGATTCCACCTTATTTCGTGTTTCTTGTTTGATTGTGGATTTAGGGAAAAGTTGCTTAGTGACTATCTTCTCAATATTAAGTTTATACGATTTGTATACACTAAGCGATTATAGAGGGACTTTGTAGGGATCATATCGTGAGATTTCATTACTGACCATAGGAACGCTCTTATTGTCTGTATTCACTAAGTACAATACTAATGTTTACAACATTAACAACAAGAATAAAACAGAGAACACTAATGACATAAACATAGAATGTACTATCTTTCTAAACAAACACTTCTTCCTATTCGACTTAACATCTATTTCGATAAGAAGTTCCGACATCGTCATTAGAAATGAATTGGCTTGGTCCTCACCGTACCAAATTTGACTTCGTATGGGGAAGTTATAATTTTTCTAAGATTCGGCACATCAGTGTACAACCCTAAATTTGAATTATAGATAGCGCGATTTTTAGCCGAGACAACCTAAACGAGAATCGAAGATCTCGTCAATAGTAGCTCAACGGTAGAAAGACAGATGAAAACGGATGCCAGATGAAGAAGTTATGGATTTTTAACGGACTTTTCCTGTCCCGGTTTGTTAAAAATATAACATTAAAAATAAATTCAAAATTATCCGACGGAGTATAAACGAAAGTCGTAGATTACCGTCTCACCTAGGCATGGATATAAAGAACGTCGAAAATGGAGCCCGTATGCAAAAGTTATGAATTTTTAAAGTTCAAGGCCCAAATTCTGAGGCCGGTTTGATGGCGTACGCCCAGCATACCAGATTACGCCCCGCGTACTTGGAAACTAGATCAGGAGTCAGCCACGTTGCTTTATACCTTCGCATGGTGGACGCGTGTTTGTAGCTATGACACGTCCATAGATCGGAATCCGATCAGGCACCATGTTCCTCCTATACGCAGCGTACGAAGGTATGCCCTGCATACCGAGTTATGCACAGGGTAATGCGAGACTTTGGTCGGGTATAAAAGGGGTGCGAGATCTCCCAGTTTGTGTTACTATTTTGCTTGTTATTTCACCATAAACACCCTCTTATGCCATTCAACCCCCCCCCCCCCCCCCCCCCGAAGCCTAAGGAACCTCCCAAACACCCGAAGAAAGCCCCGGAGCACCCCAAGTCCCTAAGAAAAGAGTATTTTCGGTTTGAAACTCGACCCGCACAAAGCCCAGTTTTCAACAAAAACTCATGGTTTCACTAAAGAAAATCATTTCTAGAAGCGAAGTGTTGTCCGAGTCACCACCTTATCAAGTGAGTTCATAACCCTATATTTTACAAGTCTTTTCTAAGTTTTTAGGGGGGGGGGGGGGAGGGGAATACAAGTAAAATATAAGAAAATTTACATTAAAACGCAAACGTCCAAATATATTTACCTTTCTATTTTTGTGAAAAGATTTTACTATCAAATTAATATATTACTACGGGCAAAGTTTCGGTAAAACATAACGATACGATAAACAACTACAAGAAATTTCGTTTTATTCAACTAAGTATATGTAACTATATATACAATTATTGAGTCTAACTTGAATCCTATGATATAAAATATAAATATAGTTTATGGAACATATTAAGATGCAACGATTTTTACACAACATGGAAACAAACTTATAAGCTATAATAGGTATAGTTTATGGAACAAAGATATTATTTTACAAAGTTCAGGTTACGATACGGAAAAAAACTTATAAACTATAACATGTATTGTTTATGGAACAAATGATCTATTTTACAAAGTACAAGTTAACAGATAAACAAAAAGGGTTTTCAGTTATTACTCGTAAACACATTGAAGCAATTTGTGAGACATTTTCGTGTACTTATATAAGTACGGGTAAAAGTCCTGACTTATAACTATAGTCTCTTGTAGGGAGATCGAGATATTTGTGTATAGATCTATTTGGGGCTGACAATCCCACGTCCCGATTGTTAGCTACAGTCAGGTCGGCATGCCTGGGGTGACTAATGTCGTTAACATTTTTGACACTTGAAGAACGTCGAGATCAGGCTGACTATGTTAGTATGGTTATAAGAACCCACAAGGAGAAAACAATGACTTATTTATGAATAATATATATTCAAATATTTTTATTTGAATATTAACTTTACATTTGGAATTTAGAGAAAACAAAATTTCAGCTAGTTTTATTTATGAATAAAACTAGGTATCTTTAAAATAAGTATGACTATTATACTTATACTTTTCGGAATGTTTAAGACTACAAACCAGTTTCATGGAAAAAAAAACAGGATTTTCTAGGATAAACATCATTACCTTACAAGTAAACAGTTTCCAAATTTGATTTTCTAAAAGATAGATACAATTACTTACCGAAAACAATGCTTTACAATAGAAAGAGTGGAACTAAGAGTGTGTTTATCAAAGATTCAACACTTAATTTATAAACTAGTATGACATAAACAACCCCTAATTGTTAATTCTATGACTTTTTAGCTTATACATCAGAGTTATATATAAATAATATACGATTAGTAGTGGGATGTGTGATTTCTGCCCTTCTTCTTATTCCTTGTTTGGTTGTGGGCTTAGGGCAGAATCACCCAACCGACTGTCCGTTCGGTATTGCTG
Source organism: Lactuca sativa (assembly GCF_002870075.4). NCBI lineage: Eukaryota > Viridiplantae > Streptophyta > Magnoliopsida > Asterales > Asteraceae > Lactuca > Lactuca sativa. Next base: position 301,222,372 of record NC_056630.2, on the reverse strand, counting down.
ATATATAATTTGTATACACTAAGTAGTCATAGGAGGTAACAGTATGACTCATAAAACCTACAGGAGTCAGAGCCTCGAATCACAAGTTTTAAACGTAAGAAACTTATACCTTTTGGATCTCAAAGTACTAAAATTACGATTTAATTACTAAGAAAATATTGGATTTTCTAGAAGAACATATCTTTTCCAACAAATACTTATGAACTCCCCAACTTAAATGTTAACACTTTTTAAAACCACTTGTATTCTTAGGGAAATTAGTAGACAGGTATACTGTCAGACGTTTCGAAGAAGGAGCATAGTAGCTTTCACGCCTTTTCTTTTGTTATACTTTTTATGTTAAACGAGCAATGTTTTGAATACAATGTAAATACTATGTTATTAATACAATGGTTGTTGTTACTTTGATTACTATCATACATTTGTTGTGATACTGTACATGATGTTCTCCGCCCCCGAACGTTTTTGCGTATCCGGTTTGGGGGCGTGCAGATTGGTATCAGAGCATTGTTTATAGTGAACTAAGTATATCAACCTATAAAAGATATACCACTATAAATACAATGAGATAAAAACACTCTGACCAATAATTATACTTTTAAATTATATATTTTTTATGAATGTATACATACATGCATATATATACTAGAACAAGTATCACAAGAAGAACAAAACAAAAGTATTTAGATGTTGGACACTATAGTCAAACGTTGGCAGTTATGTAAAGAAGAGCACAACCGACATCTGCGACTAGTATTGGAGACATTAAGAACTGAGAAGCTTTATGCTAAATTTTCAAAGTGCGAATTTTGGCCCCGAGAAGTGGGATTCCTTGGCCACGTGGTTAGCGAGAAAGGGATACATGTGGATCCCTCAAAAATCAAAGCGATCAAAAACTGGTCAGCACCTACAACGCCAACAGAAATCCGGCAATTTTTAGGGCTCTTGGGATACTATCGAAGGTTCATCCAAAACTTCTCCAAGATCGCTAAAGCACTCACCACCTTGACTCAAATAGGTGTGATGTTTTAGTGGGGAGATAAGCAAGAAGCCGCCTTCCAAACGTTAAAACAAGCCCTATGCAGTGCGCCGGTCATATCTCTTCCAGAAGGAACCGGTGACTTCGTGGTATATTGCGATGCTTCAAATCAAGGTCTCGGATGTGTGCTCATGTAGAGAGGGAAGGTCATCACTTACGCATCAAGGCAACTTAAGACACACGAGGTTCATTATACTACCCACAACCTTGAACTGGGAGCAGTAGTGTTCGCGCTAAAGATCTGGAGGCACTACCTCTACGGCACAAAGTGCACTATCTTCACCGATCACAAAAGTCTTCAGCATATCCTCAATCAAAAAGAGCTCAACATGCGGCAAAGAATATGGGTGGAGCTGCTGAATGACTACGAGTGTGAAATTCGCTATCATCCGGGCAAGGCAAATGTTGTAGTCGATGCCTAAGCAGAAAGGGATATTCAGGTCGCCGGATGAAGTCATTAACGATGACGATCCATTCACACCTGTTCACACAAATCAAGGAAGCTCAACTTGAAGCCTTGAAACCAGAAAACATGACAGGTGAGGCATTGAGAGGGATGGATAAAAACCTAGAAGTTAAGGAAGATGGAGCTCGTTACCTCATTAACCGGATCTGGACACCGAACTTTGGTGGGTTCCGAGACGTTGTCATGAACGAAGCACACAAGACTCGATATTTCATCCATCCAGGTTCGGATAAGATGTATCTAGACCTCAAGAAGTTGTACTGGTGGCCGAACATGAAAGCTGAGATTGCTACTTATATGGGGAAGTGTCTGACTTGCGCCAAGGTCAAGGTGGAATACCAGAAACCCTCAGGACTACTACAACAGCCTGATATACCGGAAAGGAAGTGGGAACGAATAACCATGGACTTCATAACCAAGCTGCCTAAGACATCAGGCGAACTTGATACCATATGGGTAATCGTCGACAGACTGACCAAGTCAGCACACTTTCTACCGTTGAAAGAGACCGTCAAGATGGAGAAACTGACAAAGCTGTACATCAAGGAAATCGTGAGATTGAATGGGGTACCAAAGTCCATTATCTCAGATCGGGATAGTCAATTTACCTTGCGATTCTAGCAATCACTTCAGAAATCCTTGGGAACTAGGTTGGACATGAGTACAACTTATCACCCACAAACCGATGGACAGAGCGAGCAAACCATACATATGCTAGAAGACATGTTGAGAGCCTGCGTGATGGATTTTGGTTAAGCATGGGATACCCATTTACCACTTATCGAATTCTCCTACAATAACAGCTATCACACTAGCATCAAAGTCGCCCCATTCGAAGCTCTTTATGGTCGCAAGTGCCGATCACCCCTATGTTGGGCAGAAGTGGGGGACACACAGCTAGCTAGGGGCAAGTCCCTAATAGCACCCTCACTGGTCCTGAAATCATAAGGGAGACCAAAGAAAAGATTGTTCAAATTCGGGAAAGACTGAAAGCATCCCGAGATCGGAAAAAGAGTTACGCGAATCAACGACGCAAACCCTTGGAATTCCAGGTCGGCAATCGGGTACTACTAAACGTTTCCCCTTGGAAAGGAATGATACGTTTCGGTAAACATGGGAAACTAAACCCATGGTACATTGGACCGTTTGAAATCCTTGCCAGGATTGGTCCCGTGGCATACAAAGTCCGACTACCACAAGAACTTAATAACGTACACCCTACCTTCCACGTATCAAACTTGAGAAAGTGCATATCCGACGAGACCCTCGTAATACCAGTTGAGGAAATCGAAGTTAACGAGAATCTCCACATCGTGGAAGAAACGGTTGAGATCATGGATCGGGAAATCAAAAGAACAAAGCAAATTCGTATTCCCATTGTGAAGGTTCGTTGGAATGCAAAACGAGGACCCGAGTTCACCTGGGAACGTGAGGACCAAATGAAACAAAAATACCCACATCTCTTCCCGAACACTTGAAGTCCTAGCCAAAATTCAAACTTCGGGACGAAATTCCTTCTAACGGGGGGATGATATGACAACCGTCAAATTCTGGTCAAGTCAAAGTCAAACAAAGTCAACCAGTCAAACCGGTCAACTCAGTTAACCGTTGTATACTAGGGTTTACGCTATGTAATTACAATACAACTCACTATTCAAATGAGAAATCATCAACTGAAAAGTTTGTATATCTAGATTTCCTTAACCTAAAACTATGGTAGTTAATGAACCAAACCAATAAAACAATGTTGCATACTCATCGGGAGTGTGTAAGATCCTTAAACATGGCTTAACGGGGCTTACAGACCTTGCGTTGCGAAGCCAAACACTCAAAAAGGTCACAAAAGAAGCCTCTCTCAATCTCTTTCACTCTATCTCTCTCTATTAAAAATCTCTCTCCGTATGTGAAATCTCTCCTAAATCTCTCCAAGTATGTCAAATCTCTCCCAAATCTCTCTCAAAACCTCTTTTGAGTTTTATAATCATTTGGGGCATCCCGACACTTGACTTGGTGAAAAACCACTCGAAAAGGGATGATATCCTGGAAAATAGCCTTTTAGGGCCGAAGTCTCTCTATAGGGGCCAAACCCTCCTTGAACCGAGGTCCCAAGAAGCCAGACCGAAGTCTCCTTGATTAGCCGCAACCATCTAGCCGCAGCCACCAGACTGCAGCCACCGAACCACAGCCGCATCCGACCTTCGCCTCGGTCCCTCCTGACTATCCGCCTGCGGTATCTGCTCAGACCATAGTCCCCTCCACCCTCGGACCTAATTCAGCAACTCCGGTACTAAGGCTGCTGAAACCGGACCCTCGCCTTGACTTTGGATTTTCCACCTTTTTACTCGGTTTTCGACCACGACTCCGTTTTAAGTCTGTTTTTAATTATTTTAACGGGGGATTTTCACCCAAACTCATATTTGACATATAAGGTCCCATACATTCATAAATTCAGCATATTTTAAGGAAATCCTTATTTAATAATAAAATCCATTAAGTAAGATCTTATGGTGGAGTGTTGACTTTGCCATAGTGTTAGACACAAGCAACCACCCCCATACCCACTCCATGACTAACCCACACCCCTCCCCACCATAACAGGACAATCAAGAGTACTTATCCCACTCATACTCATGTCCTAAGAGCTGGACAACCCCCCCCCCCCCCCCTCTCCTCACACTTCCTTCATTCTCTCATTTTTCCTCCAAGGATCACACTCCAAATTCTCTCACAATTCTTTCTCAATTTTGAGACTTACAAGGCTGATCATCAAGCTTTCTTCCACACTTGGTAAGTATAATTCATTTTCTTATGATTATTACACATCCTTCTACTCAAAATCATAAGAATCTTACACAAACATCGTCACCTTCATGTTAGGTTCTCGATTCTTCAAGGCATCTTGTAAGTGTTCTTGAGTTGAACACTTCTCTTCTTTAACATCTATCCACTGAAATCACATAAGGTGAGTTCATACTCCTATCTTTTCATGTTTTCTGAAGTTTTAAGGGGGGGGGGGGGGGAATACATGTTAAAACAACAAGAACACAACTAAACTCTTCCAACTGCTTTCATCAGAAAAGTTGGACTCCATTCACGTACTGTTTTGGGCAACTGAAACATTTTAGTTTTCAAAACTTTACTAGGTGAAAATGGTTCAAGTTCTTAGCTTTAAAATGATTACTTGCACCTCTGCATACGATTTGTCTACAATTTATGGTGATTCTTACAAAACTTCCTATCATTTCAAGAACAAATCTGGACCAGTCTGTGATTATGGACTTTTTCACACAAGTTGGAGGTCACTAAAAATCAGAATAAAATTTATGAACAAACTAGACTCATTTTCCAAACTCCCAGAATTTTCGGATTTTGATTTGGACCTTTGATAATTTTTCTATAAATTTTCTAAGAACAGCAATAGAAAATGTCAACAATAGAAAAATGCTATCAATTTCATTCCACCTTGTAACTTGTTGAGCAAGGTGTATATCTTTATGTGATCATATATTATTACATTCTATGCCATTTTGTCTTTGTAATTAGACATGTATCAGTAGACAAATATATTTTTACCTTCTCAAGAATGGTAAATTAGTTTAATGTTATAAATAAAGTTTACAACCATGGCATGCAAATATTTGATAAACTATGGAAGTATAGTTTATGCTGCTTTTACATTATAAACAATTATGATAAACTATAATAGGTATAGTTTATGTTTCATTACATATCAAACTCTTTACCCAAGGTTCTCAGTTCACATAAATCTGTTAATGAATAAATTTATGAGACACTCGCTTCATGTTATATCCATGTAACAAAATCAAAAGTCTTATAAATTGTAACCAGAGTCTCTTATAGGGAGAACGTGATAGTTGTGTATAGATCTATATTGGGTCTGAAAAACCCACACCTGAGCTGCATACAACAGCTAGACCGGCAGGTCTGAGGTGACAAGTGTCATTTAACTTGCGACGCCTGAAGAACATCATATTACGAGGTCGTCTGAGTCATAGTATGGTTATAATAACTCACATGTGGTATTAACAAACATAAGATTTATGGTTTTTACTTCTAAATTTAACGAGTTTATGTCGATTTAAACTTGCACATATTTCCCTAAGTATGGTAAAATACTTGTACATTTCGGTCTTGACTTTTAAGATTACAACGCATTACATAAGAAAATATGGGATTTTTCTTGAACAAACATCACTTTTACAAGGAAAGGATTGTAGCATCACCTTCAAAAGCTTATGAACTCACCAACCTTGTGTTGATACCTTTTCAAATCTACTTGTATTCTCAGGAAATCCATAAACAAGTAACCAAGTGCATTTGAGGATGAGACGTAAGGCGTCAAACATTTCATTTTTGTCAACATAATGTAATTGATTTGGAAACATGTAAACTCATACTATGGTGTAAATTTTTCAATTATATTTATGTTGGTTGTGTTTGCTTTAATCACTATTGTAATTGTTGTTATGATACTATACATGAAGTCCTCAAGCCCCGGACGTTTCCACCATCCTTGGTTTGGGGGTGTGACATCTATTTATAGAGACTCGAGAAAATACATAGAGAATAAACGAAGACTAAACATCTGACTCGTAGTGACTATGAATGCTCATTGGGTAATACAATGTAAAAAAGTAAGTCAAAAACAAATTAACTAGTCTTTGTTGAGGACACTGCGGATGACTTCTTCAAAGAGATTGTGGATTACTTCTACACTTGATGTTGCGGTAGCAAAAGACTATAGACTAAAGAGATGATATGCTGCGGTAGAAGAGATAACTTCGAATGACTTCGGATGACAATTTTAAGAGGGTAAATATCTTGATTTAACACAAAGAGTGCATGCTGAGAATGATGATTGACAAGATGGAAGAAGAGAAGAATGAAGCTTACAAACTTCAAAAGATAGAAGAGCTGAGGAAGAGCAATAATACTGAGAATGCGAAACCTACTTTGATTGTGCAGGAAAAAGGTGATGAATTTGGATGAGTGGAAGTTTGGTCCACTGAATTGGAATATGAGGAAGTTCGCAAGCCAACGCATGGTGAGTATTTTGTTGGGAAGGCTGAAGCAAAGGAGTATGCTGGGAAATGTCTGATGGTAAAAAGCGAACGCTCGGAGCAGAAGGAATTCGCAACTGAAATAGTCGTCCCACTGAAAGTTGTTTCGTAGTGTGGCGTGTTTCATAACACGTGAAGGAATGCGAGAATGTCATCAAAAAGGTACACTCTATTCCCCAATGTCTTAGTATTCTAGTTACACGTTATGAAACTGAATTATATGATCTTAATTACACTTTCTGTAGTTTTAGTGATAGCTTAAAGAGAGCTTGTCTAAGTAATTATAACCTAAGTGATCAAATCACCAGGGTAGCGAGTAAAAGTGAAGAGAGACGGATATGGATAGACAAGCATGAGTTAGAGCTGACTAGGTCTAGGGATGATGTCATTTGTTTGAAACGAGTCAATTAGAGCTTTTAAAATAACGGAATATTTTTTGGTTTAATTGCGAAGGGTTATATTTTAACATTACTCAACTGCATCTTGATCGTGAAATAGGCAAAATGATTCACAAAATCATTTTACCCTTTCTTGAATTGAAAGAGGATGAAATCTATGTAGAGTGATAAATGTGAATCTATACTCTCTTTCAAAGAGGTTTCAGACGCATATCGAGTTGGTCTAGACAAACTTGAAGCCTACATACAGTCCAAAGACCATAAGAATATGTTGAAATAGGTTTGGAATGAAAAAGATAAAGAGAAAATTAAATCTGATACTGTGAAAAATTTTGACTCACTGTGCATGAAGTTGAGTTCGGAGAACACTTTCGACGCAGAAAATGTTTCTAAATTTGACGAAAGCGAGATGAGTGAAATTTCTGTAGAGGATGAGATTGTTCTACTTTTGTTCAAAGTGAGACTGAACCTAAAAAAATTTAATCTCTGAAAACTCTATTGAATATGTTCACACCGTTGAAAATAAGGGTTCAACTGTTTTAAAAGAAATAGTTGTCATTTTTCCAAAGGTCAAAACCGTTCTGAACCTAGTGTTCGTAACAACTGGACTGGACACAAAAGATACTCCAGAACAAACAACCATCATTAATGATGATATTACTAATGGTTGTCCCGAATTTTTCTGGGATGGACCAATTGACAATATAAATGAGACAAGAGGTCCTGCCGAATTGACCTCTTGGAAGACGAAAGTGAGATATGTCTCCAATCCTCTTAATAATGCCAATCCCTGTTGCAATCAGGCTAGTCGCAGTGGCACTAAAGACGTCCCTTCAGAAACCTCTTCCGAACCATCCCATCCTCAGATGCGAAAGGAAAATCCTAGATCTAAGGTTTATTTGTCTGTTGAAGAAATGATTGCAAAAATCATTACTCCAATAATAATACTATTAATTCAGTAAGATCTCCTGATCAAAATGTGAAATATTCTCCAATTCAGGGTTCGAAACTAAAGTCTATTCCAAAATAGGTTGTGAAACCTTCGGTTACAAAACCTGTTGCAAAGCAAGAATCTTTTTCAAAACCTCATATTTCACAATCATTTGAAAAAGATAAACCCTATCTTTCTCCTAAAGCAAATATTTCAAAAACTGCCAACACATCAAAAGATGTTAAAGGCAAAGGGAAACTAGTTTCGGTACCAAAAATATCTTTCAAGAATTCTGAGGCTCAGTTGAAAAAGGAGGAAAAAATTGCGAAAAAGGTTGTAAAGCAAGAAATAGATTCTAAACAAACAAAAATTCCTTTTAAAAAAATCCCAATGATGAAAGGATTATTGTCTTCAAAATAATGAAAGGAGAGAATTCAGAATTGATGAAAATATCGTATTTGGTTGATAAATCTATTACATTTACTGTTCCTAAGAAAGCCTCAAAAGGACCTAAGAAACTTTGGTTCCTAAATCTCTCTGAATTTTGTAGGTGATTTGTGGAGAACAGTATGACTCTGAATGGTACATCGACAGTGGTTGTTCACGTCACGTGACAGGAAGTAGAGAAGAGCTCATGGAATTCCAATCTCTAAAGGACAGAGGCAAATTGAAATATGGAAATAATGCCATGGGAGATATCAAAGGATATGGCATGATCACGACTGGAAAATTATCCATTCATGTGGAAGGCCTGCAACCTAACCTGATAAGCGTTTCTCAATTGGTTGTAGGTAAAGGGCTGAAAGTTTCTTTTAATGATGAAGGATCTGAAATAATTGAGAAGAAAACAAAGGCACTATTAATAAAATCCAAAAGAAAGGGATAGATGTGTCCTTTGAACAAAAAACCAATTGTCGGGAAGCCAACCATTTTCCTTCTTACAAAAGCAACTTCGGATGATAATTGGCTTTGGAACCGAAGGCTCTCACATTTAAATTTCAAGGACATCAACAGACTCGTACTTGGCGATCTCATACGAGGACTCCTACTTCTGAAGTATGACAAGGAACATCTGTATGCAACTTGTGAACTAGGAAAGCTAAATCGCAAGAGTCACTCCACAGTAATCAATATCAAAATTAACGTGCCACTTGAACTTCTACACATTGATCTTTGTGGCTCTTTTTCAATTTAAAATGTTGGTGGTAATAAGTATATTTTGGTTATTGTAGATGATTTTTCTTGATTTAACTAGTTCATTTTCTTAGACAAAAATCAGATGCAACTTCGAGACTAAAGGATTTTATCAAGCAAATCAAACTTCAACTGTAAAAGCCAGTTCCGAATGTTCGCAGTGATAACGATTCTGAATTCAAAAACCAAGTGTTTGAATAATCCTTAACTGAAAACGGAGTTGCTCACAACTTCTCTGCACCTTATAGTCCTTAACCGAACAAAGTCGTTGAAAGACGAAATCGGTCTCTTTGTGAAGCTGCTAGGACAATGCTTTCATTTGCGAACTTACCACTCTATTAATGGGCTGATGTGATCAAAACTGCCTGCTTTACTCAGAATTGCTCCTTGATTCAACAAAAGATTCTTAATCACTCCTTATGATATTCTTAATAAATGAAATCGTAACGTTAAGGTCTTTCATGTTTTTGGTTCCAGGTGTTTTATTTTCAACTCTAAAGAGCAAAGGAACAAATTTGATGTGAAAGAAGATGAAGGAATCTTCTTAGGATATTCTCTTGCTTCAAAGGAATATAGGGTTCTAAACAAGAAGTCCAAAAGAACTGAAGAATCCTATTATGTTACCATTGATGACAACTATATAATGAAGTATCAAAAGATTGTACCTGAGAAAGCCATCACTTCCGAATGAACTTCTATGAGGAATTTATGAATTTGTTTGATAAGCCTGAGAAAGCCATCACTTCCGAATCGAAGGCTAATGATAATCATGAGGATGAGTTAAAGAAGATCATCGATGATGCTTCAAAAGATCTCGAAACTGACCCACAAAATTCGAAGGATCTAGAAGTTAACACTGATATTCCGAAGACCTCTGATGTTTCACCCAACCACATTCTTCAAATACGACATTCCATGGGGATAATTCGAACCCTGAAGTCAATATTAAAATTCCAATCCATGGGGAGAATCTAATTCCGAACGTTGAGTCACATGGAAACTCCCAGGGGGAGAATGACAATGAAAATAACGACTCCGAGGACGTTCAATCAGAATTCAAAGATGTCAATGCCGAATTAGACCCAACTTATGATCCAAACTACCCACTATTAATAAAATGGACCAAAGATCTTCCCAAAACTCAAGTCATCAGAGCATGATCTTCAGGAGTTCTCACGAGAGCTCAACAAAAAGCGAGTCAAACTGCATTATTTTCAAAGATGGAATTTTGCATGTTTAATTCGTTTATCTCCAAAATTGAGCCTAACAATGTAAAGGTTGCTCTTGATCACTCAGATTGGGTGCAAGCTATGCAGAAAGAGCTTAATGAATTCGAATGTAACAAGGTATGGAGATTGATTCCAACTCCGAAGGATGCTGATGTGGTCGGTTTAAAATGGATATTTCAGAACAAGCTTGAAAAGGAAGGGAATGTTATATGAAACAAAGCTAGGTTGGTTGTGAAAAGATCCTTCCAGGAAGAAGGCATAAACTACGAAGATACATTCGCATCGGTTGCAAGGCTTGAATCTGTTCGCATTTTCCTCGCATATGCAGCTCACAAGAATTTCAAAGTCTATCAAATGGATGTAAAATGTGCTTTTCTGAATGGTGAGTTCGAAGAAACGTCTACGTTTAGCAACCTCCAGGTTTCATGATTGATAAATCTCCAAACCATTGCTACATTTTGGATAAGGTTGTGTACGGTTTAAAAGAAGCTCCTCGAGCATGGTATGAAACCGTTACCCGATTCTTGAAACAATCAAAGTTTAAACAAGGCTCGGTCGACGCAACCTTCTTCCGTGAGAAAGATGGTGACCATCTGATGATCGTCCAAATCTATGTTGATGGTATCATTTTGAGATAAACCAATTCTAGATTGACTACTCAATTCCAAAAATTGATGGAGAATAAATTTCAGATGAGCTCAATGGTTCCTATTAATTTTTTCCTTGGTTTAAATATTAGACAGAGTTCAGAGGGAATTTTCATCAATGAGGAAGCCTACACTAAGTCGTTACTTGCGAAATTCCAAATAATAGGAGATTCAAGAGTCAAAGTACCAAAGGCATTGGGAACAAGGCTAACATCGTCCTTGGACTAGCATAGACAAATGATTGGATCTTTAATGTATCTAACATCTAGTCGACCATACGTAATGTTTGTTGTTTGTTATTGTGCTAGGTTTCAGGCGAATTCTCGTGAGCCACACATGACTACTGTAAAGAATATTCTGGGATATCTCAAAGATCATCTTCTCTCGAAATATGGTATCCTTCAAACACCGGATTCTTTGTGCAAGCATTTTTGATCTAGGTGGATGTGGTCTCGATCGTAAAATCACTTCTGGGGGATGTCAATTTCTAGATGGAAAACTAGTAAGTTGGCAATTAAAGAAACAGACTTGTGTTTCCCTATCTATTGCAGAAGTTGAATACATTGCAGTTGCATCATGCACTTTGCAAGTCGTCTGGATACAAAGCCAACTTTGAGACTATGGCATAACCATGAAGAGGGGTCCACTCTATTGTGATTCAAAAAGTGCAATTTGGATTTGTCACAACCTAGTGCAGCATTCCAAGACGAAACATATAGCAATGGGGTATCATTTTATTAAGGATCACATAGAAGATGGGAACGTTGAAGTACATTTCATATGATCCTTTGATAAAATTGCTGATATCTTTACGAAAGCCTTACCCGAATCAAACTTGAATCGAATTCTACAAGGCTTAGGAATGATAGAAGCAAAATCTGTTCCAAAACCAGCTTCGTAATTAGAATGTATCACTTATGTTCCGAATAGGTCTGAACCCTCGAAGGTACTCGTAAGTGACTATTCGCACTCCGAATGAGTCTGAAAGCTCGCAATGCCTCGAAATCTACTGTTCATTTGGGACTCGGAACATCATGTATCCTTTGTATATTATGGATTTCAGTATTTTATTTTCTATGTTTTATTTCTTTTTTAGAATATCTCAAAATACAAAAATATTTTCTTTTAAGAAAACTTACATAAATACCAAAATATTATTATTTATCTGTTTTTATTTCCTTTTCAGAAAAATTCAAAAATCACAAAAATATTTTCTTTATTTTACTATTTTATATTTTTAAGAAAAACCCAAAATTACCAAAAATATTTTTATTTATTTTATGTGTTGGCTTCCACATGTATTTCAGATGCAGATATACATTTTGCTTTTAGTTTAGAATGGCGAGGAAAGGATTGGAATTCCAAATCTTTTACACTAGTCAAGTGTCCCTAGAAGCATGCTGATGCATGTTGTCCAAAGCCTCTGAGACTCTATGTTCGAAGCCTTAATGAATCGATAACAGCAATCGTTTCTTCCCAAATAGGCTATAAATTCACATAAGTCATTGAGCTACCTTACTCTTCTCAACTGAGTTAAGAGTTCACTGCTTGGTTAGTCCTTTATAGAAGAGGTACACTTTCTCTTCAAAACCACCTCAACATTTCTCCATATTTTTCACTTTCATCAATGTAACCCTCGAGACTCTCATAAATTACCATTGAGGCTTATGGTTACACAATATCTTTGTTAGTGATCTTAAACTTTTTATCCTCGCGAATTGAGCGAAACCCAAAATCCGCAACCAGTTTCTGAACTGACAGTGAACAATAAATATGTTATAGACTTTTCACCACGGAATTGACGAAAATCAATCCTTGTGGTTTGTACCTTGGAATCTCATTATTTTTATTTTTGCGAGATCTTGATGAAATGTTCTCAACCCAATACTTTTCTTCCCACAAATACAATTTTTTTTTTCTTGAGATTTCTACACTATCCAGTCACCTAAATAATTCCAAAGAATACTTGTTATTATGGCTACACTGGTCAGACAAGTATTTCTTCCGAACTTTCGGACTCATGTTGAGATTCGGAATTTAGATGAAGCTTAAACCACCCTCAAGCCTAAATGAGATGAAGCCTTTCATTGTTTCTCAACAACAGATGATCGTTATTCAACAGGAAACCACACAGACACTTCCAAGTCTCTATTGACTTTGAAGGAAGAGATCGTTACCAGGAATCCATCTGATTTTATGTCTATTTTGACATCACAGATTCCCACCCCCCCCCCCCCACACACACACACACACACATATATATATATATATATATATATATATATATATATATATTGATTGATTTATTTTTTTATCTTTGGCACACTCTTGCACGAAAATCCTTATGATTTTTCAAAAGTTTGGTTCTTCATTCCGAAAGGTTACTTTTTATTCCGAGAACAGGTTATGGCTATATGTGGTTTGATTCCGAATGTGCAAAACTGAACTAGCGGATTTAATGGGATAAGATTTTGAAAATGGAACGTCTTTTCAAAACGCCGCCTGACATCACGCATTTCAGTTCAAACATCGCCTGCCATATAACAGTTGTCATGCTTTTCCAGACACCTTTACCAGGATACAGAAACTTCAATCATGATATTCTATCTCCACTTATATCGTATATAAGGAAAATTGACATTTACTGTTCCCTTACCACTATCAAAATTTTCAAATCTCCGACGATAATACCTCTTTCTCTTTGCTCTATTCATCGTCTTCTCCAATTGCAATAATGGTTGTTTCATTTGAAACTCCATCTGTAGCTGAGCAAACAACTTACACGACTATCTAGAACATTAAACCAAATAAGAATCTGGCTTTGGATCTTCATTCTTCCAAATACGCTGAGTCTCTAAAGTCGATGATTGAATGCCTCCAATATTCTCCTCTTGCTCAATCATTGACAATGGCTGAAAATGTGTCATTGGTTCATCTGTCAAAGGCTTTCTCTACTGCAAACTACAAACAGAGTGAAGCCCTGATCACTTTCGAGGTCGATTCTCACAAAGCCTCTATATCCAAATATCGATTTTGCTGGCTACTAGGGTTTACTGCTACGGATGATCTCGTTAACCCTGAATCGATCCCTTCGTTTGTGATTGGCGAGGTGTTTTACCAGATGGGGTATCTTGAAAGTTTTACCCTTCTGTCAAAGTTTAAGAACCCAAATCTTCCACCCATGTGGAGTGGTCTTTTCACGCTACTTTTCAAAAGTTTGTATGAAAGAGTCACTAGGTCAGACAGTGCAAACAAGCTATTTTGCACACTAATCTATGGTCTTTACTAGGGGATTAACCTATATTATGGTTATGTTCTTTGGGCACAGCTTGTTCAGAGCACACTTTCTTCGACAAGGCACTCCGAGATATCTTATGCAAGTTTTTGGTCAGATATTGTCAAACGTGCCATTACACGTATTCAATTTCAAGTTCATGACAATTTTGTGATTGCTATTATTTTAATTCTCTATACGTCGAACTTTATTGTCTCTTACCCCACTAAGTGTATCTTCGTTGGTTCGATTCCTGAAGCAATGTTCTTAAATGTTTTGCGTGATCATTTTGTGGTAAATGAATACCGAAAGAAACCTGCTTCAGGTGTTCATCCTATTCCTGAAGATCTACGAAAGGCTCTTGAAGAAGGAAACAAACCAAAGAAGGGAGGAAAGTGAAAAGCCAAGGCCGGTCCCTCCGAACCTGTTGCCACTCCAAAGAAGAAGGTCAAGAAAGCTGCTCGGATGCCTAGGTCTCCAACTCCAATTCAAGAAGCTTTTGACTCTCGCACTCATTCAGATTTACAAGATCGAGACATAGTTTAGAAGGAAACTAAAGATACTGCTGCAACTTCGCAACCAATGGTCTCAGAACCTTCTCCTACTCGCTCCATTCTGAAGGTATCATCTCCAGTTCCTACTTTTGTTCCTTCACCAAATGAAACATTTCATGTTCCTTCTCCCCCACCTTCTCTTACTGCTACATCTACGCCAATCTCTACACCAATCACAATTTCTCCTTGTCCAAATGTATCTGTTGGTGTTTCGAAACCACATATCTCCATTGCTCAAACCACTCCCCTATATACCGAATCCACAG
This sequence comes from Lactuca sativa, assembly GCF_002870075.4. NCBI lineage: Eukaryota > Viridiplantae > Streptophyta > Magnoliopsida > Asterales > Asteraceae > Lactuca > Lactuca sativa. Next base: position 301,207,293 of record NC_056630.2, on the reverse strand, counting down.
TAGCAACAACCACTGCTACGATTTCACCTCCAGTGACTGTCAACATATCTGATACGGGGGCAAGTACTTTTGGCGTTACCGTCGGTCAGGATTCTACCCCAATATTACCCCTGAGGAATGATGATCCGGATATGATCTTTGGTGATGATCAGGAGGACTTTCAAGATTTTCACTACAATCAATTTACTATTCATGAGGAAAGTGATGATGATGTGCCAATGACAAAAGGGCAGTTCAAGGCCCTCAATGAAAATTTGGATACTCTACTTAAGTCTTCCAAAACATCGTCAAGCAATGAATACTCATATGAGTCTGTGAAAGCGTTAATCGAGACTTTCATCAAGGAGCATGCCAAAAGCATCGATGCTTCCACAAAAACTGTTGAAAACTCAAAAAAGACAATTCATGAAATCACCGAAAAAGTCAAAAACCCACTTGCTGATTTTACTCAGTTTATGGAGGATTTTCGGAGTTCCTCTAATAAAAACAAAGCAGCTACGAATAAGGTGATCACGATTCTTGGCTCTACTCTTCACACTGAAAAAGAGGCTCTCACCAAAGTTCGTTCGGGCCTGAAAGATGATAATGCGGAGATTAGTGACTCCATTGTTTCTAAGATTGACAAGCTACAAACAGATTTGGTTATGGAGAATAAGATCATGGATAAACTTGTTGTGAAGACTGAAAAAGCGAAGGTCCTTTCTGTTCAACTCACAAATGCTAACCAACAACTTGATGATCTCAAATCTAAAAAGGTTGTTATCAAAAGTGATGGGTTTTTATACAAACAATCCTATGTGTGCATGCAACCCTAGAATTGGATCTATGTTTTCACTATTAGATACACAACATTATGAACACAAGGAGAACCCTAGCATGCTCCTATGTATTTCGAAATTTAGATAGTAGAAGGGATTACATACCTCTTGTTGTTATATTGTAATAACAACTCAAATCTTCAATATTCTTGTCTTTGAAAGCAAGTACCACAAGTGTAGTACCTCTAATGGCTCACAAACACCAAGAGCAAATGGAGAGGTAAGAGAGAGAGAGAGAGAGAGAGAGGAAAGGTAGAAAATCGGCTCTAGGAGATTCTAGGATCAAGTCGCTGGTTTTCCTAAGCCAAGGGGTCCTTATATAGGTGTAGGGATTAGGGTTTCAGTCCTTATACTTATCTGATTACTTGCCCACCAAGCAGTCCAAAGGATAACCCTATAAACCTTATTATGGATGGATTCTAGGGCCTTATCTCATTGAATTCGTCCACCCTATCCATAGGGCATCCATTGCCCTACTTTGCAACTATGAGATAATTACAATTCAGCACTCTTAGTTTAGTTAACTTCTTTTAATCACAAAATTAATTCTTAATTAATTCTTGACCAATGTCAACTAAATAAATATGATTTCTAATATATTATTCTATTAATATATTAATAAACCATAATAACCTCTTTCTCTATCATTTCTCTAGTCAGGTTGCTTTGGTGAAGGCAACCCAAAAGGACCATGCACAATTGGGTCAAGTACTTACCAAATATGGTTACATGCTTAGACACTAATCCAACAGTCTCCTACTTGGATAAGTCTAGTAACCATAAATGCAAGTACAACTCGATTAGCAATCGTAGCTCTCAAAGATGCTGTCGAACTCTGGTCTTATCAACAACCTGTCCTTTAGATAAGGGAACGTATGATCATCTGTTCTAGATATCGTGTAGACAATCACATGGAACATAGTCATACTTATTGTCCAACAGTTTGTTTCTCGATCTCAGATTCGTTTGACATAGAACTTAAATTGAGAACATCAATTCAGTATTGACCGAGCCCAGCACATAAGTCAAATTAAATTATCGAGGGGCCCTGATATCGCTTTTACCCTCTTAGGATAAAAGGAACATATAAAATTCGACTTATATGCATTGACTATTCACTAATCAAATCATACACAACAATGCTGTCACACCCCGAAAACCGAAGGCGGAAACATTTCCGGGGTTGACTCCACGTTGAGTATCAAATCCAATGCACATAGTAAGTAAAGTAGAACAACCATTACATTACATAATAAAGTTTTACAGTTGTTTCAAAAGTAAAGTTTGTACAGTTGTGATACATAGTATATATAGACAAAAGAAACGGATCTTCATGTACTCCATCTTCTGATCAAGAGAAATCTCCGGGTACCTGTTCTAACGTTGACCTGAGAACACAAGCGGTTTGAAAATCAGCATAAAGCTGGTGAGTTCATAAGCGGTTTTGTTTGTGAATATGATTCGAGTTTCCTTTCTGTTTCTGAAATATCGAATGTACCAAGAAAATCCCATATTTTCTTAATAGTTAGTTATTGATTCACAAATGAAAGGTATGATAAGTTTATACTTTGAAAATATGTTTATTCATGTAAAAATGTATAGTTGGTTATATGACTGATTAAACTGATCTGTTTGCTTATCATGTGTTACCAGGAAAGTCCCATACTTTCCTTATTGTGTATTACAAATTGTAAAAGATGTAATGTTATCCAGTTCGTTATTCTTTCTAGTTAGGTAAGTGTTACCCAGAAAAGCCCCATGCTTTCCTGCATGTTGGTTTCAAATGTAAACGATGTAAAGATGTAAAAGATGCAATTGTGATTGGTTTCCATGTTTTCCCCAGGAAAGTCCCGTACTTTCCTGAATGTTAGTTACAGTGTTACGAAAGATGTGAAGGATGTAAAAGATGTATAAAGTGATTCATTATTACTATATGTAAATCTCTGTTATCCTAATTGCGAGTTCCATAACCATACAATAGACTAAAATCTGTGGCAATAAGTAGTCCACATGTGGCAATAAGTCGTCCACATACTTATGACTTTCGTCACCCTTGAACCATTTCGGTTCGGCTGTAGCTAGCAGCCAGGTGTGGGGTAGTCAGCCCCGTATAGATCTATACACTCAAGTCACGCTCTCTAAATACCAGAGATTCTGGTTATGGGTGTAGTCCTCCACTCGCGTACCCTGGTGGAGTGTTCTCCAAGGACGTGTCTCCAATTATACAGGATTAACAAATTTACTAGTAATAATATGATAGTCCTCCACTCGCGTATATGTGTGGAGTGTTACCGAGGACAAAACAGTGTACAGGTATTATATTCAAATGTCTTATGTAATGCTTTTAACTGATAAAATTGTGGAAAATCATTTGTGAAATATATGTAAAACATAACAATTTAAAGACCTAATTCACAAATATATGTTACGTGATCTGCATGTTCAAATGGTTATCAGTTGTGGTAATCAGTAACAAAAGCATATGAATTAATAAACACACATCTGAAAACATGTTTTGAGTACAAGAATTTCCTTGTACTTTGCTTGTGTTCCCCCCCTAAAAACAGTGAAAACAGTGAAAAAGGGTAGGGGTATGAACTCACCGAACTCGGAAACGTATCGGTTTCGAATGCTAGACGTTGGTTCGGGGTTTGATTACTCGCGATGACCCTATGTAAAATGAAATAAGGTCCATATATATACAATTAGGGATATATTCACTAATCATATGGAACATTACACTCCAATGAGGTCAAACACCTTAAAATGAGCGTTTGGAGTGACCCGGGTGGCGTTTAAGGACTTGTAAAGGCACTAGGGACTTGGGACTTGAGTTTACTCTCCATAAGTAAACATTTAAATGAGTTTACAACCACAAAACACACACATACATGAGTTTACGGCCGTAAACTCATGTGGGTGTGGTTTTGGGTGATTAAATGGCTTAAATGGCTTACATGGACATGGGAAATGATTCTAGGCTTTGTTCTAAATGCATGGAATGGATTGAAATCACTAAAATGATAAATTTTATGGGAGTTTACGGCCTAGCATAGGCTCCTGGCCGTAAACTCCTTAATCCTTATGAAAATGATGTTAAATGTTGTTAAAACAAATCACATGTGATTCTAAAAATTCCCATAAGCCTAGAAATGAGTTTGCAAGTGACATATAAGGGATTTATGGAGTTTACGGCCCATGAAACCCCCTTCATGGCCGTAAACTCTAATATAACAAGCTACAAAGTGTTTCAAGGCCTGAAACTAGCATAGAATGGCTTCAAAAATTCATCTAAAGGCTGTAGGGGTGTTTAGTTTGCATTCTAACACCAAAGATTTTGGAGTTTACGGCCCAAGAACATGTCTTGGCCGTAAACTCTTAAAAACCCCATAAAAGATGTGTTTAAGGCCTTTAAAGTATTTTTGGTTGGTCCCTTGATTTATTCCAAAGCTTTTGGTGGTGTTGGATGGCTTTCTAACACCTTAGAAATGGTTTTATGTCAAGTTTTGGGGAGTTTACGGCCCAAGCACTATCCTTGGCCGTAAACTCATCTAAGTCCCCCAAAAATCATGTTTCAAGTGTCCAAATGCTAATACCAAGGTCCTATAATTCATATCTAAGCCATAGATGTGATTTGGAAGGGTTTAAGGGCATGAAAAACCCCATTAACATGAGTTTACGGCCTAAGATTATGCCTTGGCCGTAAACTCCTTCAAAGTCTTCAAAATCAAAGATTTACATGTTCTAAGTCCATAACTTGAAGTCCCTTAGCCATATCTAAAGTCCAATTGAGTTTTGGAAGGAGTTTAAGAGCTTAAAACCCCATAAAATGGAGTTTACGGCCCAAGCTTGCTCCTTGGCCGTAAACTCATGTTCTTGACCCCAAAACTCAATTAATTCATCAATTTGAAGGCTAAAGATGATGAATAACATGCTAGAGAGGTTACCTTAAAGATTTGAAGCCTTAAACTTGTGATTTGGACCTTAATTCTAGCTTGGAGGAGAGAGGTTGTAAGAGTTTAGTATGAATTTGGCCAAAGGCTTCAAATGGAGTCTAAATCATGTTTATATAGTGTTCGGGAATTTGACACGATAGAATTCTACCCGATACCGACGTTAAATGAGGTTTTTGGTCGTACCCGATTGAGTTATCGTAAACCGATATGTTAATTTCTAGAAATATTCCTATCACTAAAGTTGGGTGTTAAAATGATTTCTAAATGTATTAAGACACCCATTAAGTCATTTTAAATCAATATAAATTAATGACTTAATAAAATGGCGAATATTGGAAACGAAATTGAAAATGACATTTGGTTGATCGGATCGAATTACAAGTTGTGGTACAAGAATTGACATGAAATTTCGGGTTGTTACATTATCCCCCCGTTAGAGAGAATTTCGTCCCGAAATTCAAAGTTTAAGACACAAGACAAGATGCAAATCATGGATTAGAAAAGAGTTGTGGATATTGTTGTTTAATCGAATCTTCTCGCTCCCAAGTGAACTCTGGTCCTCGCTTGGCATTCCAGCGAACCTTCACCAACGGGATGCGACTCTGTTTCGTACGTTTGATTTCTCGATCCATGATTTCGATTGGTTCCTCCACAAAGTTAAGGTTTTCATTGATTTCGATCTCGTCTAATGGAATCGTTAGGGTTTCATCGGATAGGCACTTTTTGAGATTTGAAACATGGAAGACAGGATGAATGTTACTGAGTTCGTGAGGTAAATGAAGTTTATAGGCAACTGGACCGATCCTGGAGAGAATCTCAAAGGGTCCAATGTACCTTGGATTAAGTTTCCCACGTTTACCAAAACGTACAGTGCCTTTCCAGGGCGAGACTTTTAACAGAACCCGATCTCCAACCTGGAATTCAAGGGGTTTCCGACGATTATCAGCGTAACTCTTTTGACGATCACGTGAGGCTTTCAGTCGGTTACGGATTTGAATGATCCTTTCGGTGGTTTCGCGGATGATTTCAGGACCAGTGAAAGCACTGTCGGGAACTCGATTCCTGGCTAAATGTGTATCCCCCACCTCGACCCAGCACAGAGGGGATCTGCACTTACGACCGTATAGGGCTTCGAATGGAGCAGCCCTAATACTGGTGTGGTAACTGTTGTTGTATGAGAATTCGATCAAGGATAGATGTGTATCCCATGAATTTCCAAAGTCGATGACACATGCCCCAAGCATGTCTTCCAGGGTTTGAATTGTTCTTTCACTTTGTCCATCGGTTTGAGGATGATATGCCGTGCTCATATCTAGTTTGGTTCCAAGGGCTTTCTGAAGGGATTGCCAGAATCTGGAGGTAAACCTGCTATCTCGATCAGAGATAATGGATACAGGTACACCGTGTAGACGTACTACCTCCTGGATGTAGATTCGTGCAAGTCTTTCCATTTTGTATGATTCTTTAATTGGAAGGAAGTGTGCGGATTTTGTCAAACGATCGACAATTACCCAAATGGTATCGTACCCACTAGAACACCTGGGTAGTTTGGTAATGAAGTCCATGGTAATCATCTCCCATTTCCACTCGGGGATTTCGGGTTGTTGAAGCAGACCTGAAGGTTTCTGATGTTCGACTTTGACTTTGGCGCAAGTCAAGCACTTGCCCACGAACGTAGCTATCTCAGCTTTCATGTTTGGCCACCAATATTGTTTCTTGAGATCCAAGTACATCTTATCAGAACCTGGGTGAACAGAGTATTTAGTTTTGTGCGCTTCTTCCATGACTATTTCTCTGAATCCTCTGGACTTGGGGATCCAGATTCGATTCATGAAACAGTGAACTCCGTCACCTCTGATCTCAAGTTTCTTTTCCATTCCTCTCAAAGCTTCCGCTGGCACGTTCTCAGGTTTCAGGGCATCTAACTGAGCTTCTCGGATTTGCTTGGGTAGGTTGGAATGGATGGTCATCGTCTGGTTCTTCACTTTGTGGTCTGCACTATCCTTTCGGCTAAGGGCATCTGCTACCACGTTGGCTTTGCCGGGGTGGTAACGGATTTCACACTCATAATCACTGAGTAATTCAACCCATCGTCGTTGCCTCATATTTAAGTCTTTTTGATTAAAGATGTGTTGTAGGCTCTTGTGATCAGTGAAGATTGTGCACTTGGTTCCGTAGAGATAATGTCTCCAAATCTTTAATGCAAAGACTACAGATCCTAGTTCCAAGTCGTGCGTAGTATAGTTAACCTCCTGTGCCTTCAACTGCCTTGAGGCGTAAGCAATCACCTTTCCTCTTTGCATAAGCACACAGCCTAAACCTTGATTAGACGCATCGCAGTAGACGACGAAATCCTCTGTCCCTTCAGGCAGAGACAGAACAGGAGCGCTACATAAGGCTTTCTTCAACGTTTGGAATGCAGTTTCTTGCTTATCACTCCAACAAAAGGGTACACCTTTCTGTGTTAGAGTGGTTAAAGGTTTAGCGATTTTGGAAAAATTCTGAATGAATCGTCGATAGTAGCCAGCGAGACCCAAGAATTGACGAATCTCTATGGGCGTTTTTGGTGCCGACCAATTCTCTATTGCTTTGATCTTGGAAGGATCTACATGAATACCTTCCTCACTTACCACATGACCGAGGAAAGTTACCTTCCGTATCCAGAATTCACATTTGGAAAATTTCGCGTATAGTTTTTCGGATCTAAGGGTCTCCAACACTAGCCTCAAGTGTTGTTTGTGGTCCTCTTCGCTTCGGGAGTAAACGAGGATGTCGTCAATGAACACGATGACGAATTTGTCTAAGAAGGGACAGCACACCCGGTTCATAAGGTCCATGAACACAGCCGGTGCATTGGTTAGACCGAAGGGCATCACTACGAACTCGTAGTGTCCATACCGAGTCCTAAAAGCTGTTTTGGGCACATCACTTTCATGAACTCGCAACTGATGGTAACCTGACCGAAGGTCTATCTTAGAAAAGTAGCTGGCTCCCTGAAGTTGATCGAAGAGGTCATCTATACGTGGAAGAGGATATCGATTCTTAACGGTCAATTTGTTCAGTTCACGATAGTCGATGCACATCCGAAAGGATCCATCTTTCTTCTTGACAAACATAACCGGAGCTCCCCAGGGTGAGGAACTTGGCCTAATGAATCCTTTACTTAGCAACTCATTGAGTTGACTAGATAACTCCTGCATTTCTGCTGGAGCTAGACGATACGGAGATTTTGCTACGGGAGTAGCTCCAGGAATTAGGTCAATACGGAACTCGACCTGACGTTCGGGAGGAATTTCTGGAAGCTCTTCAGGGAACACATCGGGAAAATTGCAGACCTCGGGAATGCTCGCGAGGTTTTTAACTTCTTGATCCTTGTTGATCACATGAGCTAAGAATGCAACGCACTCCTTTCGGAGAAGCTTTCGAGCTTTGATGCAAGAGATGATATGAAGATTGGAACTGGGTTTATCGCCATAGATTACCAGAGTTTGATCCGAAGGAAAATTGAGACGGATAGCTTTTTCGTAACAAAGAATGTCAGCATGATTGGGACTCAACCAATCCATGCCAATGATAACATCAAAGCTCTTAATGGAGACGGGCATGAGATCTATAGGAAATGAGTGATTGTTTAAGGTAAGCGTACAACCTATGAATATATCGCTAGCGCGTTCTTTCTCACCGTTAGCCATCTCGACAGTAAACGTTTCAGTTAATGGTTGAGGATTTGGTTTTAAATTATGTTTAAATGCATGACTAACAAAACTCCTTTCAGCACCCGAATCGAAAAGTATACTAGCATATGAGTTGTCGAGAAGGAACGTACCCGAAACAACAGTGGGATCAGCTACCGCTTCCTCTCGTCCCATGGTTAGAATCCTTCTAGTGTTATCAGCAGTTGATTTCTTGGGACGGTTCCTTTTGAAATGCCCAACTTCTCCACAGTTGTAGCAGGCTTGACTAACACCTGCTCCCGATGATTGATTGGCTGATTGAGTAGGAGTTCTGCAGAACCGAACCGTGTGCCCTTTCTTACCACAGCTGGTGCAAGACAATTCTCGGCAAGGACCAGGATGATGATGGTATTTACACTTGTCACACAGGGGAAGGTTACCAGCATATTTACTGGTAGGAGTTGAAGCTGTGGATCCCATAACAGAAACTGCAGTGACAGGAGTAACAGTAGCAGCATGGACTGCTACCGTCTGTTGTTTCTTGGAAGATCCTTGAGAAGATTGACCCTTCTTTTTCTTCCAGAATTTCCTCTTTTCACCACTCCTTTGAGTCGGCTCAGAAGTGGTAGTGATTTCCTTAATGTCATCGCTGTGATCAATCAGAATTTGAGCTAAAGTCTTGGCACTATCGTAAGTATTCGGACGAGCAGCCAAAACATGACTCTTTGTCGGTTGAGATAATCCCCAAACAAACCTTTTGATCTTTTTATTTTCAGGAGTGACTAATCCCGGGCAGAGAAGTGCGAGATCATCGAATCGGGAAGTATACGGAGCAATGTCAGAACCTATCATCTTCAAATTCCAAAGCTCGTGCTCTAATTTTTGCATTTCACCACGGGGGCAGTACTCAGCAAGGAGAAGTTCTTTCATGGTTTCCCAGCCCATGGCATTTGCTACAGGTAAGGTCAGAGATTTGACTCGGCCATTCCACCAAGTCAAGGCTTTATCTTCGAAGGTACAAGCCGCAAACTTAACTTTATCAGACTCTGCACAAGCACAGATTTCGAAGATGGATTCAATTTTCTCGAACCATCGGGATAAGGAAATGACACCTCCAGTGCCATTAAAGGATGTTGGTTTCGCGTTCATGAAATCCTTATAAGAATTTCCTCTTTGGTGCCCCTGACTACCATCTGGGTTTTGGGTTTCACCTCCCAAACCCCCAGAGTTCAGTTGAGGTAAGAGAGCTGATATGGTAGCGGAAATGGTTGCCTGAAGTGTTTCCAAATCAATCTGAATAGGAGGTGGTGGCGGAGGAGGATTGCTGTTGTTCGTTGAGCTGGGTCTCTTTCTTGGAGGCATCTTGATCTAAAAAGATCAGGAAAGAGAGGATCATAAGTCCTCTGAATTGAATCAAGAGATATGGGACAGGAGATACCTCATCGAGGCAAATATAGCATCATAAAAGCGATAAAGAAGAAAGGAGTTATCAAGATAGAACATTTTATCGCTAGAGGAATGATCAAGGAATAACACGTATACGAGGATTTCTACAGAGGATCGGCTCGAGAAATACTCCCATAGTATTTCATGGTTCGCTGCAGCGACGATTTGTTGTTTGGGATATTGGGTAAGTTTTAGGCATGCCACGTACCACAATCACTCCCAGGCACATGTTGGTCGTGTCTCGAATGAATATAGTTGGCCAGGCTATATTGACCCTAGACACGACTACATAACTGCCCAGGTTTAACTGCAATACACAGCACCCATTTACTTATGTTTTGTTCTACTTATATATACGAATCTCGACGGTTCGGTATACTTGTATATTTTTGAAAATTACTTATAGTCTGGAGATACTTTTATTTCAGACTACTTAGGCCCTTTAGTGTTTATAGTTTTATACCATGTAAGGTTTGGTATACTTTATTCACTATAAACAAGGGCTCTGATACCAATCTGTCACACCCCGAAAACCGAAGGCGGAAACATTTCCGGGGTTGACTCCACGTTGAGTATCAAATCCAATGCACATAGTAAGTAAAGTAGAACAACCATTACATTACATAATAAAGTTTTACAGTTGTTTCAAAAGTAAAGTTTGTACAGTTGTGATACATAGTATATATAGACAAAAGAAACGGATCTTCATGTACTCCATCTTCTGATCAAGAGAAATCTCCGGGTACCTGTTCTAACGTTGACCTGAGAACACAAGCGGTTTGAAAATCAGCATAAAGCTGGTGAGTTCATAAGCGGTTTTGTTTGTGAATATGATTCGAGTTTCCTTTCTGTTTCTGAAATATCGAATGTACCAAGAAAATCCCATACTTTCTTAATAGTTAGTTATTGATTCACAAATGAAAGGTATGATAAGTTTATACTTTGAAAATATGTTTATTCATGTAAAAATGTATAGTTGGTTATATGACTGATTAAACTGATCTGTTTGCTTATCATGTGTTACCAGGAAAGTCCCATACTTTCCTTATTGTGTATTACAAATTGTAAAAGATGTAATGTTATCCAGTTCGTTATTCTTTCTAGTTAGGTAAGTGTTACCCAGAAAAGCCCCATGCTTTCCTGCATGTTGGTTTCAAATGTAAACGATGTAAAGATGTAAAAGATGCAATTGTGATTGGTTTCCATGTTTTCCCCAGGAAAGTCCCGTACTTTCCTGAATGTTAGTTACAGTGTTACGAAAGATGTGAAGGATGTAAAAGATGTATAAAGTGATTCATTATTACTATATGTAAATCTCTGTTATCCTAATTGCGAGTTCCATAACCATACAATAGACTAAAATCTGTGGCAATAAGTAGTCCACATGTGGCAATAAGTCGTCCACATACTTATGACTTTCGTCACCCTTGAACCATTTTGGTTCGGCTGTAGCTAGCAGCCAGGTGTGGGGTAGTCAGCCCCGTATAGATCTATACACTCAAGTCACGCTCTCTAAATACCAGAGATTCTGGTTATGGGTGTAGTCCTCCACTCGCGTACCCTGGTGGAGTGTTCTCCAAGGACGTGTCTCCAATTATATAGGATTAACAAATTTACTAGTAATAATATGATAGTCCTCCACTCGCGTATATGTGTGGAGTGTTACCGAGGACAAAACAGTGTACAGGTATTATATTCAAATGTCTTATGTAATGCTTTTAACTGATAAAATTGTGGAAAATCATTTGTGAAATATATGTAAAACATAACAATTTAAAGACCTAATTCACAAATATATGTTACGTGATCTGCATGTTCAAATGGTTATCAGTTGTGGTAATCAGTAACAAAAGCATATGAATTAATAAACACACATCTGAAAACATGTTTTGAGTACAAGAATTTCCTTGTACTTTGCTTGTGTTCCCCCCCCTAAAAACAGTGAAAACAGTGAAAAAGGGTAGGGGTATGAACTCACCGAACTCGGAAACGTATCGGTTTCGAATGCTAGACGTTGGTTCGGGGTTTGATTACTCGCGATGACCCTATGTAAAATGAAATAAGGTCCATATATATATAATTAGGGATATATTCACTAATCATATGGAACATTACACTCCAATGAGGTCAAACACCTTAAAATGAGCGTTTGGAGTGACCCGGGTGGCGTTTAAGGACTTGTAACGGCACTAGGGACTTGGGACCTGAGTTTACTCTCCATAAGTAAACATTTAAATGAGTTTACAACCACAAAACACACACATACATGAGTTTACGGCCGTAAACTCATGTGGGTGTGGTTTTGGGTGATTAAATGGCTTAAATGGCTTACATGGACATGGGAAATGATTCTAGGCTTTGTTCTAAATGCATGGAATGGATTGAAATCACTAAAATGATAAATTTTATGGGAGTTTATGGCCTAGCATAGGCTCCTGGCCGTAAACTCCTTAATCCTTATGAAAATGATGTTAAATGTTGTTAAAACAAATCACATGTGATTCTAAAAATTCCCATAAGCCTAGAAATGAGTTTGCAAGTGACATATAAGGGATTTATGGAGTTTATGGCCCATGAAACCCCCTTCATGGCCGTAAACTCTAATATAACAAGCTACAAAGTGTTTCAAGGCCTGAAACTAGCATAGAATGGCTTCAAAAATTCATCTAAAGGCTGTAGGGGTGTTTAGTTTGCATTCTAACACCAAAGATTTTGGAGTTTACGGCCCAAGAACATGTCTTGGCCGTAAACTCTTAAAAACCCCATAAAAGATGTGTTTAAGGCCTTTAAAGTATTTTTGGTTGGTCCCTTGATTTATTCCAAAGCTTTTGGTGGTGTTGGATGGCTTTCTAACACCTTAGAAATGGTTTTATGTCAAGTTTTGGGGAGTTTACGGCCCAAGCACTATCCTTGGCCGTAAACTCATCTAAGTCCCCCGAAAATCATGTTTCAAGTGTCCAAATGCTAATACCAAGGTCCTATAATTCATATCTAAGCCATAGATGTGATTTGGAAGGGTTTAAGGGCATGAAAAACCCCATTAACATGAGTTTACGGCCTAAGATTATGCCTTGGCTGTAAACTCCTTCAAAGTCTTCAAAATCAAAGATTTACATGTTCTAAGTCCATAACTTGAAGTCCCTTAGCCATATCTAAAGTCCAATTGAGTTTTGGAAGGAGTTTAAGAGCTTAAAACCCCATAAAATGGAGTTTACGGCCCAAGCTTGCTCCTTGGCCGTAAACTCATGTTCTTGACCCCAAAACTCAATTAATTCATCAATTTGAAGGCTAAAGATGATGAATAACATGCTAGAGAGGTTACCTTAAAGATTTGAAGCCTTAAACTTGTGATTTGGACCTTAATTCTAGCTTGGAGGAGAGAGGTTGTAAGAGTTTAGTATGAATTTGGCCAAAGGCTTCAAATGGAGTCTAAATCATGTTTATATAGTGTTCGGGAATTTGACACGATAGAATTCTACCCGATACCGACGTTAAATGAGGTTTTTGGTCGTACCCGATTGAGTTATCGTAAACCGATATGTTAATTTCTAGAAATATTCCTATCACTAAAGTTGGGTGTTAAAATGATTTCTAAATGTATTAAGACACCCATTAAGTCATTTTAAATCAATATAAATTAATGACTTAATAAAATGGCAAATATTGGAAACGAAATTGAAAATGACATTTGGTTGATCGGATCGAATTACAAGTTGTGGTACAAGAATTGACATGAAATTTCGGGTTGTTACAAATGCGTTTTATAACATCAAGTTACTGATGCGTTTTCGCATTATCAATGCACAACCAATTAGCAAACAATAAACCATATATCTAGGTTTTAAGACCATATGATATTATCGTCTTGCGATCACTCGTGATAAATTCCATGAAGTGATTCCAGCAAGTCTGGGTTTATACCAATGCTCAAAACTTGTTCATAAGCACTCATGAACGTTGTAGCAAACCTTTGCTATGTTAAATACCTTTTAGACAATCTGCACACCAATTCATTACAGTCTTCATTCATACCTACTTCCAACATATGAACGACTGTGGACCGTTCGAATAATTCGATTATTCTTAAATAATTCAATTATTAAGGAATTCAAAACATGCAAAGTGAAACAATAGTTTAACAATTAAAATAAGATAGTAACTTTACTTATAAATAATACCCCTTTATTTAATCATCAAATGTCAATTACATTTATCTATTACGCGTTTCTAAACTATCTAATCTAAACTAATACCGTCCTTCAGCCCAATGCTCCTAGCATGCTGCAAGTGCTTAACCCTACCCAGTCCCTTCGTAAGCGGATATGCTGAGTTATCCTCTGACGATACCCTCTTCACTAAGAGGAGTCCTTCTTCTACCCGATGCCGAATAAAGTGACATTTTCTGTCGATATGTCGAGATCTACCATGATCCCTCGGTTCCTTGGTCAAGGTAACCCCTCCTTCGTTATCACAGAAAATTTCCATGGGCTCCTGTATGGATGGCACAACTCCAAGGTCTCCAATTAAATTCTTCAACCATATTGCCTCTTTTGATGCTTCGCTCGCTGCAATCTACTCTAATTCGCACGTTGAATCAGCTACTGTCTCTTGCTTGGAACTTTTCCATGTCAGTGCTCCTCTATTAAGGGTAAAGACCCAACCCGACTGCGAATGGTAGTTATCCCTGTTGGTCTGAAAACCGGTGTCACTATACCCTCACACTTTTAAGTCTTCATTCCCACTGAGGACTAGAAACCATTCCTTAGTCCTCCGAAGGTACTTAAGAATATTCTTGACTGCGGTCCAATGCGCTTTGCCAAGGTTCCCTTGATATTTGCTGACCATGCTCAAAGTGAAGGCCACATCAGGGCGAGTACAAGTCATAGCATACATGATGTAGCCAACTACGGAAGCGTAAGGTACTCGGCTCATCTCAGCTATCTCGGCTTCGGTAATCGGACTTTGAGTCTTACTCAACTTGGCATTACTTTGGATTGGTAACTCCCCTTTCTTGGAATTCTCGATACTAAAACGTTTGAGTACCTTGTCCAAGTAAATATTCTGACTAAGTCCTATTAGTCTTTTACTCCTATTTCTCACTATCCTTATTCCCAGAATATATGCAACTTCTCCGAGGACCTTCATAGCGAAGCACTTCCCGAGCCAGGATTTAACTTCCTGCAGTGTCGGGATGTCATTTCCTATGAGTATTATGTCATCGACATACAATACGAGGAAGCTCACTATACTCCCACTGGATTTGATATATACACATGATTCATCTTCGCTTCACATAAATCCAATTCAAACTCTTTGACTTTCTCGTCGAAACAAAGATTCCATCTGCGAGACGCTTGCTTAAGTCCATAAATGGACTTCTCAAGCTTACACATTCTATTAGGATGCTTCGTATTGACAAAACCCTCTGGTTGAGCCATGTAAACATCCTCAGCCAACTTCCTATTAAGTAAAGCGGTTTTGACATCCATTTGCCATATTTCATAATCATGAAATGCTGCAATGGACAACATTACTCTAATAGACTTTAATTTCGCAACTGGTGAGAAGGTATCATCGTAGTCAACTCCAGGAGTTTACGTAAAGCCCTTCGCAACCAATCGCGACTTATAAGTGCGCACATTCCCATCCATGTTGGTCTTCTTCTTGAAGATCCATTTGCACCCGACCGTCATACAACCCGGTACATGATCAACCAAGCTCCAAACATGGTTATCGTACATGGACTAAATCTCGCTGTCCATCACCTCTTTAGAATTTGAAGACCCTGGGCCTGCCCTGGCTTCCTTATAGATGTTAGGTTCATCCAAATTCATTAGTGTACGATCACTAATGAACGTATCCCCTTCCATAGTAATATGAAAACCATAAAACTGGGGTTGAACCCCTAAATCTATCGGAACATCTAAGAGGTAAGGCCTCGTCAATTGGCTCAACCGGAGTTTCCTCAACGGGTTGAGTGCCAGCATTAGAGGTTCATTCATCACTTGACTCTTGAATCTCTGCAATATCAATTTTCCTCCCACTGTCCTCTTGGCTTATGATTTCTCTCTCTCAGAAAACCCCTCTCCTCGCATCGAAGACAACATTGTCACTCAGTCTATAGAAGAGATATCCAAAGGATTTACGCGGTTAGCCAATGAAAATACACCGCTCACTACGAGGTTCGAGGTTGTCGTGAGTCTCTCATCTTACGAAAGCCTTGCATGTGACATCCCCATTTTCATGGCCAGAAAAGACCGATTTTGTTTATGCTTTATAAAAAAATCAGAGTACTTCTTTTAATAAAAATGTTGCGGAATTTGTTCCCAGTAAAACATGATAAATACGTTATCAAAACATTTTCGAAGGAACGTATTTTATTCATTTTAAAACGTTTGGGATGTCATCGTCAATACAGAAACATAAGCATAAACGGAACATACAGTTATTTACACTAGTGATCTGCATCTCTTTAATCTCTCAGTGTAATGTGACTTCATATCAACACCTGTGATATAAACAAACTGAGTGGGTTAGGTTGGGAAACCTGGTGAGTACATAGGGTTTTCAATCCACAATAATATAATTATTATGTTTAAACAATCAAACAATCAACCCAATTACCCATCCCCATTATCTTCTTTAGTCTTAAGGATCTACCCTAAGAATCAGCTATTCCTCGTTTATTTATTCCTAAGGATCATCCTAAGGAATCAGCACGAAGTCCATCGTCATATAGATTATATCTCGTGAACACATAGTCCAAAACATCTGGTAAACACTTAGTTCAAAAGTAAGTAGTGAACACACTTAGTTAAAAATACCTAGTGAACACACTCAGTTCAAAAATACCTAGTGAAGACACTCAGTTCAAAAATACCTAATGAGCACCTAGTTCAAAAACACCTACAGGTTACGAGCCTGCCAGCGTTCCACTGGACTGTCTAGTATCGTCCATGGTCGTCATCTATACTCCACCAGATGACTGGATCACTGTCAACATTGATGTCTTTCATCGTGTTGTCACACAACAACTATTTTATCTACTCATGTTTTACCCAACATATTTTGTAGATATAAAGTACATATACAGTTTAAATCATTTAAAACATGTATAAAAATATTTCACCCAGCATAGGCAGAAAGTATTCAGACAATATGCACACATAGCACGTAATTTATATTAAATACTTCATATCTATGTGTAAGATGAAAGGGACTACGCACTCAACTGAAAGCTGGTGACTCAGCACTCGGACAACGCTTCGATACCCTCAAAACAAATTTTCCTTCGATAAAACCTAGTATCAATACCACTAGGGTTTAGTCTAAGGATAACCGCGACAAATTAATAGTCTGACTATTACTACTATTATATAAGCGTTAAATAAAGCTCAATATAACTCATAATAATAGCCCAAATAATTATTTTTAAGGACCTAATAACATTATTATAATTATTTGAAAACTGTATTAAAAATTGCGTAAGCGTAGCTCACTTACAGCGGATTTTAAAGAAAACCGGGCTTTGCTCGGAGCAGCGTTTCGAAACCAAAAGACCCTTTTTTTTCTTGGGACTCCGGGAGCCTCGGGGCTTCCTTAGGGTGCTTGGGGTTTACCTAGGATTTAGGGGGCTCAAAATAGGCTAGAGAGAGAAAGAAATTAGAGAGAAAGGATTTTGGTGTGATTTGCTCGGCAACCCTCGCAATCTATTTATAGGCGCGAGCCTTCGGAGGTACGCTGGGCATACAACAGGTTACGCGGGGCGTAACTTCGGATAAGGGTGCCAGATGGCGAACTTCGGATGGGGCGATGTAGCTACTCCTCGGACCAAGCAGATTGACTATGCGCGGCGTTCCCTCTTCGCACGCTGGGCGTACCTTGTATGCGAGGCATTCCTCGGCTACGCTGGGCGTAACGCTCGCACCAGGTGTCATCATCCGAAGCGAGACCGTGCTCAACAAGCGACGACTGGGATTTGGCCATGTCAGCAACTTAGCAATCAGCTTCATAAATTCCAGTGTAAACTTTAAAAATTCGTAACTTTCGCGTACGAGCTCCGTTTTCGACGTTCTTTATCTCCACGCGAAGGTGGGAACATAATCTACAACTTTCGTTTAGACTCCGTCAGCTAATTTTGATTTTATTTTAAAATTTACATTATTAACAGGCCGGGACAGGATTGGTCCGTTAAATTCTCATAACTTCTTCATCCGACATTTGTTTTCGCCCGTCTTTTTCTCGTTATGCTACTATTAACGAGATCTTCGATTCTCGTTTAGTTCGTGTCGGCTAAAAACCACTCGATCTATTATTCGAATTTTGGGCAGTACACTGCTAAGCTGAAACTTCGAAAAATCATAACTTCTTCATACGAAGTCAGATTTGGTCGTTCTTTTTATGGACGCTCTCGGTTTAACGCATTCTACAACTTTTGTTTGGATTGCTAAGGCTAAATCTCACTCTATCATAAATTCACTATTTACGCTCCCGGTATCGTGTCGGTTCCGTCGCGAAACTTCGACGAGTCATAACTTCTTCGTTATAACTCGGATTTCGGCGGTCCTTATATGTACGAAAACCTTGTAACATATACTACAAATTGGTTAAGATTATTTATTCTAAATAATATTTCACCAAAAAGTCATTTTCGACACTTATTGCCTCTAATTTGACTAGCCCGAATCTACGGGCGTTTCATTTATCTCCCCCTTAGGATGATTATGTCCCATAATCATCAATGAAACAGGGCTTGTATAATGACTCCGTACGTCATCTCTTCATCTTAGGTAATAATTATAACTTCTATATTCCTTCAAGTCTATCTCTTAGACTTATTGACTATAAGCAGTACTCGATCGTGCACCTACTTTCTATATCAGGTTGGACTCCAAATTATGACCTTCAAGTCACAATGTCAATCCTCAGTTGATACGAACTTAAGATAAGTTCTTTTATTACTACAATGGAACGATGTGTCATATTCTAATGACCTATCATTGTATGATGCATTGCTTGGACTTAGGTCGTTTAAAGTCAAATTCCGGAACAGACTATACCTTCCTTCATGTTCTAATCACATTTTAAAAGGTAGCATTTCTAGCAACCATCGCGACACTTCCACTGATCGCTTTGATTAATTCTTCCGGCTTAAGTCGGTGCTACATCGAATTTGGTTCTCTGAACCACGTAACATACTCATCGTAGTTGGACTCAATTCGATATGACCACACTACAAGAAAAAAGGCCTTTTACGACGCGCAAAACACGACGCTCTTTGATTTATGTTACGCATTAGAGAGCGACATTAAAAAACTGTCATCTCTTCAAAAAATTTAAGGATTTAGGTCACGCATTATTGCGCGCCCTTAAATTAGTGTTATAAGAAAAAAAATTAAAAACATGGAGGGCACTGTATGTTAAATGCGCGTCCTTTATAAATGTCGCTTTATAATTTTAATGAAACGCGCCTTTAGTAGATACCGGGAAACGAAATCCCCAAAATTTTGAAAACCCGCTTTTCTACCTTCTTTCTATCTTTCATCTTAGCAATCGATTATCCACCTCCCTCCTTCTCCCTCTTCTCTGATCCGCTTCTCCCCTCTCCACCATGCTATGATGAATGAGATCTCTTCGTCAATCAGAGCTATTAGCCGACAAAGACCTTCATTTTCTCCCTACCTTCTCTCTACAAACCCTAGAAACCGCAACCACCGTCAATAGATCCAGAAGCATCTTCCATGTTTGCTTGCATTTGAAGGAATCATCGGCTTGTGGTGGCGTCTCCGGTGGAAATAAAAGGTTAAATTGAAAACTGCCTCTCGGTAAGAGAGAGAGAGAGAGAGAGAGAGAATAAACAAAAATAAGAATCAAAGTCGGGGAATCCTCCGATGCCTAACATCCCGAGATGAGAAGGTAGAGAAGATGTCGATCCAGCTACCACCCCAACCAGTACCTCTAACTCCGTATGCCGACGGTTCTCACTGGTGGCTAAGCCGGAGGTAATGAGAGCGGCCAGAACGATGACTCTATTAAAGTGTAACTGGATAATATTTATCGAACTTTCAGGAATTGGTTAACGACTCTATTTCTCACTCCTGCAGATTCGCCAATTTCATCTTGCGGATTCACCAATTGCATCTTGTTTGCTTAAGATCAGCGATGAGTTTGAACCTAACTGCGTAAGTTCACAAAAATTGACTTTGTAAGTCAAATATCAAATTAATTGTTATCTATCATGGATCAAGATGGTCATATACCAAATATCCCAGATGTTCCTATATTGGATATCACAGAAGACATGGTGGCTGGAGAGGAGTTTATAGACAACAAAGTCCCACGATACAAAAGAAACAATTTAGTGGCATGCCTGAACATTCCTAACGGTAATTAAGAGAGGCATGGGAAGAACTGGTGAAATTCATTATAGGATAGGACACCCTCCGTCTACTGCATTCATTGAAGGTACACGTGTCATCCCTCAAGTTCTGCTAGAATTTTGGTACACGTGTAGAGTAGAGGGTAGTGCAGGGGACATTATGAATGATAGGGAAAACACGGTTAGAATTACTCTGAATCATCTCAGAAAAATTCTTAGGCTATCTGTCCTACCAAAATATGATCTAGAAGTCTCAAAATCTCAAGCAAGGTCAGTCCTGCTTGAGACAGCAGGAATTTCAAGGTTGAAATCAGTCCAAGAATCACTCCAGAAAGTACAAGATCACATTATGAGTTAGGCAAGTCCAAGGATGATGGTAATGACAAAAAGGGGGAGAGCACAAAGAGAAGAAGAGAATCAGATGATGATCCTGAAGAAGGAGAAACTTGTTATAAAAGGTACAAGAGAAGAAAGAGGAAGATTATAGATGATGGAGCAAACTTACAACTTGTTCATATTCAACTACCAGATCCTACAAAAAAAACCATTTCACTTGAAACACCCCAAATTGGTAAGAATCAGGTCCTACAACATTCTATGAAAGACAATCTTTCTGAGATGTGGGTCTCTTCCCCAAAACCGGATGCTGGATCTTCTCCCCCAACTTGGATTAGATGTACTAAGCAGTGGATTTTAATAAATTGCTTCTTTAATTGCTTTAACATATGCAGTGGTGAATCAAGATAACGAAAATAAAGCTATCAAGAATAAATATCCGTTGGTAATTACTCTTTTTTTTGTTACGATTTATGAGAATCAAGACCGAATGAAAAAGGATGATATCCTAATAACATGAATGTTTTCCATTTGTGGTTTTCTCCAGGATCCCCATAAATGTCACCAATGTGAGACAATTGATAGAACTATTGTTCATTGCACCAAGTGTAAAATTACATTATATTGTACCCTGTGCTCAAGTAATGGTAAATCTTATGTCTATTCTACCCCTGTGTCACCACCACAAATGTTTGTTTGTTACATAAATTCTCATCACTAACCTAAAATAGTTTTTGAATATTCAGGTATCCTCACTTGTCGGAAGAAAAAAAAATATTAGACGCTTGCCCATTTTATTGTGGAAATTGCAATTGCAACTCGTGTTTACAGAAAAACATTGAGGTTTATAATGAGACCTACAGACAAGAAAATGCATTATAACATGATGTGCTAATGCTAAATTTTCATGCTTTTGTAACACAGATGCCAAACATAGACTCGAAGGGTGATGTGAAGTTGCAACATCTTCACTATCTCATCAACTTACTACTTCCGTTTGTAAAAAATATCCGTGAAGAACAAGAGGTGGAGATAGTCGTGGAAGCAGGTGCCTGTGAAGGTAATCAGCTTACTGCTTCCATTAAAAAAATCATTTCAACTGGGTTATGTTTTGTTTTAATGGCATTCTTATTAAAGTGTTTTTATTTTCATAACTCACAAAGTGTGCACTTCTGCAGTTCTGCACCTTCTAATGTGTAATTTAGTGCAACTAACATTGGTACTCGTGTACCCTCTAATTACTAACACTAAAATAACCAAAAAAATATATTTTATAAGAAATTTATCATTTAATGACTCATTTGACATGATCTGATTTTGCAAAGACATGTAGATATAAGATAGTTATGTTGCTTTTTCTGGATTTAATTGTAAAAATTTATGTGAGTTTATTTATTTATTTATCAGGTGTAGAGGCATGGTCATTTGATCAACATTTAGGAGTTGCTGTATTTATCCCAGCTGGATGTCCTTTTCAAATGAGGAATCTTCAGGTGAGTTGAGAGTCCTTTTCTCAGACAAATACTAAAATATAAAAACTATTTTGTTTTAACAAATAAAATTATAAAAATTGATAATTGAGTTGTGTTGGCTTTTTGCAGTCAACGGTTGAGTTAGGGATTGATTTCTTCTTCCCTAAAAGTCTAGCAGAAGCTGTATGATTAGGTGCAGAGATTCGTGAACTTGCTAATTACCATGATGCAAAGCTTCAAATTTTAGAGGTCAAACATCTTTTTTCCCATTATACCCTTGTGATTTCACTATTTACCTTTTTTTTAATTGTAATTTTGAATGATTATAGGTTGGAAAGGTTTCACTTTATGCAGCAAGTTCATCAATTAAGGAAGTTCAAAAACTGGTGTTGGATCCAAAGTAAGACACTCATATGAGAATCTCTTTTATTTATTTATTTATTTTAATTAATGTTTCTACTTTTTTATCTTTCTTTTTTCTTTTTCATTCTTTACAGCATAATTCCATATTATCTAATAATCAGAAAATCAGGGCTTTATTAGTTTTACAGTTTACTTTAGTATTTGCATTCTTATTATATTATACCCCTCACATTTTCCCAAATTACCCTTTCCTCTACAATGTTTTTTTTATAAGGTGTAAGTTAATTATCGTTCGATATAATCGACTTTGATCGATAAAAGTTGAAATGCAATAAATATGATCAAGGTTTTCTAGAGATAATGCATAATTAAAAGGTTCCCTAAATAATGTACTGATGAGACGTGGCTTTCGCATGTCGGCATACTTTTTTGTTTGACTTGATGGGCTTTCTTGGTTAACCACTTAATCTGGACAGCTTAGTGTATCAAAACACCAACCCTTCCCCTACTTGCCCTTAATATTTTTTCCACCAACTTCTCTCATGTTAAAATTGATGATGATTATGAAATCTGTTTGTTGGGATGTAAGGGTAAAATGGTCATTTGGTCTTAGGGGCTGTTTTATAGTTGCTAATGATTCAGCCACTTTACCATACAAGACTTGATGGGAAAATAAAAGAAAAAAGAAACAGTCCCTGAATTATTTGTATTGATTCATGATTGATACCTTGTGTTTTCCCATTCCAGGTAACAGTTTCCAATTCGAATCCAAACATAGTAATGGTTGAATGAGTCATTCCTTCCATTTCTTCCCTATCTATTTTTCTCTCTCTCTTTTATTCTAATGATCAAAGTTCTTGTTTTTAATATCAGTTTCCCTGTTCTCTTTTATACTTGATGCACCTTTTATTTGCAGGCTTGGCCTGTGCGTACTCCAAGGCCTGTTGCTTTCAAGCTTGTTGCTGATACCCCTCTTCTTACTGGACAGGTAAGTTTCAAATCTTTTTGTTGTGGATTTCTTATAGTTTCTTTTTGTTGTGGATTTCTTATAGTTTACTTAGCTTCTTAAATCAAAGAGTATAAAGTTTTCCTAATGTGTTCTAATAATTAAGAAAATGGTGTTTTTTTGAAAAATGCTTCTCAATTTATCTTATTAGGAAGAATGGAGAACAGGCCTCAAATCATATGTTTTTTTTTTCCAGTAACTTCCACTTCCTTCATGGGTTTGTAACAATACTGATGGACTTTGCTATTTTGTTGTATGGTGTATTACCTTGGATATAATTTGTTTTTATAGTTTTCTCTTTTTATTTAATTTAAATTTGGATATAAGTTTGTAACACATGGGATTTATGATTGCAGCAAACAATCTTTCTTTTCTTTCCAGACATGATTAAAGGCATGTTTTTGGCTGTAGTTATTGGACCACCTGTTGTGGTTGCCATCATTTTAATAGTATAGGTATTATTCTATCTCTGAGAAATTTCATTTGCCATGTCATCAAAAGTTGCCAGATGGACTATTATCTTTCATGTTTGAGTTGGTTCTCAACTTGTAGAAGAATAACATAAAATATTTTGGCATCTGAGTGTAAAAAATAATATTTGAACTCATAAGTTCCTTAATAATACTTTATTGTGTTACATGTACTTTATTACTTACTCATAATATATAATTCAATCTGATTATTGATTATGTTTGGTGAGATCATGTTCTCTGTTCTTGATGCTGCATCTGATAGGGAACCAAAAGTGAGGACTTTTTTCCCCCTGACACTTGAAATAACAAGGTAAGTAGAGCATTCTAAACATTCTGGAAACTTTAAAAGAAGAGGGAAATAGGGTCTTGTTCAATGCTTTAGCTGTGTTTGCTCTAAGGGAGATCAACTTATCAAAAGTAAGTTACTGTTTCACCCTTTTATTTAATATTTTTGTGATTGAATGAAAGTCTTAATGAAAGTAATTGACAACCCTTTCTCTGTAAATGATGTTGTGATTGTGGGAGAGGTGTTGTGTTTTTCTCTGTTGCTAGGTAACCTTCTCAACAACAACATTCTACTTAAGCAGGTGAGTAATCAAGATTAAGGGAGACTTGTAATCATGTTTGACATTCCTTTCCAGTAAAAAACAGAGTTGTATGATTATTTGTTATTTTATAGGAATGTATAACCCATGTTAGCAATGTATTATTTTTGTTTAACATTTGAATGATTCTTTGTATGACATTACAATTTGTGTAATTTATTTTATTTTTTGAGTATGAAATTTTATTTTATATTATGCAATGGATTTTATTTTTTGTATATGGTATTTTATTTCTATTATGAGAAATTAAATGCAAATTTAATTTAAAAATTAATAAATATATAAATTTATTTTTTTTAAACATTTAAATTTACGATACGCAAAAATGTGTGTCATCTTCATTTATGACATGGCCTTTCTTGACAGGGGCTTTCTTGATACGCATTGCGTGTCATTAACACGTGCGTCGTAAGGTTACGACACGCGAATGCGTGTCATCTTCCTTTATGACAGTGCCTTCCTTGATACGCATCGCGTGTCGTAAACGCGCGTCGTAATTGCGCGTCGTAAATGAGCGTCGTAAATGCGCGTCGTCTCTCTTTATGACAGGGCCTTCCTTGACACGCATTTGCGCGTCGTCTGAGCCTTTTACGACGCGCAATGAGCATCGTAAAAGGCCTTTTTTCTAGTAGTGCCACTCTGTTCAGAATATCAACAATCTTTTTAGACATTACCGAAACGATGAAACGATATACTTGAATAAAACGGTATCAATTACTAGCTTCTTGGTAACCTTGTGACTTTTCCTGATCCAAGCGTGAGTCCTGTGCTTCCGGTAGTATATGCATCTACTACCTTTCACACCTACTCATACTCGTCCCAAGTATCGTCTCGCAGTTTTCCAAGTCACCATGTAGGAAAATCACATAACAGTTTAACACATCAGATAACAAAACAAAGTCTTTATTATTTCTTGAAACTATTACATAGGTGTTCAAGTTCACCCTAGACTATGCCTCTAATAGGCTACATCATACGATACTATGGCTACTGCATAACTTGATCTTCGGATATGAAGTCTTCATCCTTGATTCCTTGCGTGGTTTTCTGCTTTGTCGAGGATCATGAGAAATGCCCTTGGCCTTGGTGGCATGTTTGGCCTTGCTACTTCATTCTTCTTTGGGAAATTCTTTGAAAGATGCCCCCCTGCTTTACATTCATAATACAACCTCTTGTTGGATGTACACTCATTGGCGTAATGCCCAGACTTTCCACACTTGAAACATGTCACCTCTTCGTCGCATTTTCCAAAGTGTTTCTTCTTGCATTTATCACACCATCTTGCTTCACCTCCTCCTCCAGGCTTTGAGAATTTGCTCTCCTTGTTGGACCTTGAAGATCCTTCAAAATTCCGCTTCTCTCCTGCCTTATCTTTTTCTAGACCCTTTTCTCTTATCTGGGTCTCTACGTTCTTAGCTGCCCTAACAGCTGTTTTCAAGGTAGTTGCCATTTTGACCATTGGGCCAAATTCCATGAGCAGTCCGTTAGCAAACCTATCGATCTGTGAGAGTTCAATAGTAACCAAGTAGGGAAATAGCTTCATCCTCTCGGTGAATGCGGTGGCGTACTCATCAATACTCATATTCCCTTTCTTCAGGTTTTTAAACTCATTGTTTAGGTCTATCAGATCTCTCTCCGAGCAGTACTGCATTTTCAACTGTTCCAAGAACTCTTCCCATGACATCCTTAGGGCTTCTCCTCATGGCATCGTATCTGCCAATAGCTTGCACCAGCTCAAGACTCTAGTTTTCAGTTGTCTTACTGCAAAGATAGTCTTCTGTTTCTCGCTACAGCTACAACTCTCAAACACCATCTCCATCTCAGAGAGCCAATCCATAATCTCAACCGGCTTTGGGCTTCCTAAGAGACTTGGTGGTTTTGCACCTAAGAAATTCTTGTACATCTACCCATCCTTGTAGTTTCTCCTTTATGGGCCATCCCTTCCTTCGCCTTGAGTCCCCACTTGACTCGCATGGCGGCTGTAGTTCCCTTCCTCAGATTGTTCGGGAATCGGCTCGGTCGGCTCAACATGTATGGTAGGTTCGTCCCTATATTCGTGGAACATCTGTCTCATTTCTTCCCTTTGTTCAGCTAGCATAGCCCAAATCATGGCTTGAACTCCAACCATGGTGATTGGCTCGGGTACATCTTCTACTACAACATGTATTTGCTGAATCACCAGGGGTTGATTCCTATTCCCATTTGCATTCACAGCTCCACTGCGGGTTCTTGCGATTTTGATCTATACACTGAATAAGGTGAATCTAGACCTTTATTTAGGATTGACGTTTAAATCATCCTTATCACTCCGAAACATTTAAAGGCTAGTTCTAACATCGTAGTCGTACATTAAGAATCCTAAACACATAAGATTTCCAGATCCGGTCGGCAACAGACCACAGATCCGATCAGACTATAAAGCATAACAAATCATTTAGCACGTAAAAGGAATTTAGGCATCATTCCTAAAACATGCTAGTGCTTGTGTCTATTCAGGTGTATTACCTAAATCTATTAGACACACTCCTCACAACCATTGCTTAGCATTCTAAGTTTAAGTCTAGAAATAAATCCATATTCCTAGTTCGCTTAAACTAATGCTCTGATACCAACTGTGACATCCCCATTTTCACGACCAGAAAAGACCGATTTTGTTTATGCTTTATAAAAAAAATCAGAGTACTTCTTCTAATAAAAATGTTGCGGAATTTGTTCCCAGTAAAACATGATAAATACGTTATCAAAACATTTTCGAAGGAACATATTTTATTCATTTTAAAACGTTTGGGATGTCATCGTCAATACAGAAACATAAACATAAACAGAACTTACATTTATTTACACTAGTGATCTACATCTCTTTAATCTCTCAGTGTAATGTGACTTCATATCAACACCTGTGATATAAATAAACTGAGTGGGACAGGTTGGGAAACCTGGTGAGTACATAGGGTTTTCAACCCATAATAATATAATTATTATGTTTAAACAATCAAACAATCAACCCAATTACCCATCCCCATTATCTTCTTCAGTCTTCAGGATCTACCCTAAGAATCATCTATTCCTCATTTATTTATTCCTAAGGATCATCCTAAGGAATCGGCACGAAGTCCATCGTTACCAAGGATTATAGACTATAACTGTTGAACACATAGTCCAAAACATCTAGTAAACACTTAGTTCAAAAGTAACTAGTGAACACACTGAGTTAAAAATACCTAGTGAACACACTAAGTTCAAAAATACCTAGTGAACACACTCAGTTCAAAAATACCTAGTGAACACACTCAGTTCAAAAATACCTAATGAGCACCTAGTTCAAAAACGCCTACAGGTTACGAGCCTGCTAGCGTTCCACTGGACTGTCTAGTATCGTCCATGGTCGTCATCTATACTCCACCAGATGACTGGATCACTGTCAACATTGATGTCTTTCATCGTGTTGTCACACAACAACTATTTCATCTACCCATGTTTTACCCAACATATTTTGTAGATATAAAATACATATACAGTTTAAATCATTTAAAACATGTATAAAAATATTTCACCCAGCATAGACAGCAAGTATTCAGACAATATGCACACATAGCACGTAATTTATATTAAATACTTCATATCTATGTGTATGATGAAAGGGACTATGCACTCACCTGAAAGGTGGTGACTCAGCACTCGGACAGCGCTTCGATACCCTCAAAACAAATTATCCTTTGATAAAACCAAGTATCAATACCACTACGGTTTAGTCTAACGATGACCGCAACAAATTAATAGTCTGACTATTATTACTATTATATAAGCGTTAAATAACGCTCAATATAACTAATAATAATAGCCCAAATAATTATTTTAAGGACCTAATAACATTACTATAATTATTTGAAAGCTATATTAAAAATTGTGTAAGCGTAGCTCACTTACGACGGATTTTAACGAAAATCGGGCTTTGCTCGGAGCAGCGTTTCGAAACCGAAAGACCCTTTTTTTCTTGGGACTCCGGGAGCCTCGGGGCTTCCTTAGGGTGCTAGGGGTTTTACCTAGGGTTTAGGGGGCTCAAAATAGGCTAAAGAGAGAAAGAAATTAGAGAGATAAAGGATTTTGGTGTGATTTGCTCGGCAACCTCGCAGCCTATTTATAGGCGCGAACCTTCGGAGGTACGCTAGGCGTACAGCAGGTTACGGGGGGCGTAACTTCAGATAAGGGTGCTAGATGGCGAACTTCGGATGGGGCGACGTGGCTACTCCTCGGACCAAGCAGATTGACTACGCGCGAGGTTCCTTCTTCGCACGCTGGGTGTACCTCGTACGCGAGGCATACGTCGTACGCGAGGCATTCCTCAACTACACTGGGCGTAACCCTCGCACCAGGTGTCATCATCTGAAGCGAGACCGTGCTCAGCAAGCGACAGCTGAGATTTGGCCACGTCAGGAACTTCGCAATCAGCTTCGCAAATTCAAGTGTAAACTTTAAAAATTCGTAAATTTCGCGTACGAGCTCCGTTTTCGATGTTCTTTATTTCCACACGAAGGCGGGAACATAATCTATTTCTTTTGTTTAGACTCCATCAGCTAATTTTGATTTTATTTTAAAAGTTACTTTATTAACAGGCCGGGACAGGATTGGTCTGTTAGATTCTCATTACTTCTTCATCCGACATTTGTTTTCGCCCGTCTTTTTCTCGTTACGCTACTCTTAACGAGATCTTCGATTCTCGTTTAGGTCGTGTCGACTAAAAACCGCTCGATCTATTATTCGAATTTCGGGTTGTACGGTGCTAAGCCGAAACTTCAAAAAACCATAACTTCTTCGTACAAAGTCAGATTTGGGCGTTCTTTTTATGGACACTCTTGGTTTAACGTATTCTACAACTTTCGTTTGGATTGTTAAGGCTAAATCTCACTCTATCGTAAATTCACTATTTATGCTTCCCGGTATCATGCCTGTTCCGTCGCGAAACTTCGACGAGTCATAACTTCTTCGTTGTAACTCGGATTTCGGCGGTCCTTATATGTACGGAAACCTTGTAAATATACTACAACTTGGTTAAGATTATTTATTCTAAATAATATTTCACTGAAAAATCATTTTCGACACTTATTGCCTCTAATTTAACTAGCCCGGATCTAGGGGCGTTACATCGCAACCCCAAACCTTGATATGTCCTAACGAGGGAGCCTTACCTATCCATATCTTGTGAGGTGTTTTGGCAACCTTCTTCGTAGGGACTAAGTTAAGGATATGGACGGCAGTCTCCAAGGCATACCCTTAGAATGAGAT
Source organism: Lactuca sativa (assembly GCF_002870075.4). NCBI lineage: Eukaryota > Viridiplantae > Streptophyta > Magnoliopsida > Asterales > Asteraceae > Lactuca > Lactuca sativa. The sequence goes on along the minus strand of NC_056630.2, from coordinate 301,177,483 downwards.
AGGTAGTGAAGCACAACTCATCATGGAACGAACCATGTCGAGCAAGGTTCGATTACGCCTCTCAGCTACACCATTCAATTGTGGTGTCCTCGGTGGCATCAATTGCGAAACTATTCTGCATTCCTTGAGGCAGTCGTGGAATTCAAGACTTAGGTACACTCCTCCTCGATCGGATCAAAGCATCTTCATTTTCCTGCCCAATTGATTCTCCACTTCTTGTTTGAACTCTTTGAATTTTTTAAAGGTTTTCTAACTTATGCTTCATTGAGTAGATATACCTATATCTACTATTATCGTCGGTGAAAGTCACATAGAATTGGTTCGCATCCCTTGTGGTGGATCTAAAGGGCCCACACACATTGGTGTGTATGAGATCCAATAGACCCTCACCCCTCTCATAAGTGCCAGTGAAGGGTGACTTGGTCATCTTTCCAAGTAAACAAGACTCGCACACGTCATCGCCCCTAAGGTCGAATGACTCCAACACTCCATCCTTTTGGAGTTGGGCTATGCGTTTCTTGTTGACATGTCCAAGACGACAACGCCACAAGCATGCTTTATCCATACTATTGGAAGAATCGATACACAACACATCATTTCCTAGGTTATCTACAACCATCACAATTTCATAAATTCCATTACAAGGCAGTGCTTCAAAATATAAAACACCATTTAGATAAGCATAAATAGAACCTTTTTCATTATTAAATGAATATCTAAATCATTATCTTAAAAAACCATGAAATGAAATGATGTTTCTTGCCATGTCTGGTTAATAGCAACAATTATTTAAATCTATTTATAATTCATTACTAAGCAATAAGGAATATACTCCAATCTTGGTGACACGCGACGATCTTCTATTTCCCATGATTAGATTTATCCTTCCTTACTCCACATCCATATTTCTTCTGAATCCCTGCAAATCAGAACATATGTTAAAACTACATCCTGTATCAAGAACCCAAGAAATAGCATGTGATGAATCATTAGATTTAATTGTGTAAATACCTGCGAAAGATGGCTTGATCTTTCCCTCCTTGATGTCTTGCAGGTATTGGGCAGCTTCTCTTCTAATGCCCTATCTTGTGGCAGTGGTGGAACTCTGACTCCTTCGGGTTGGAGTTGGGCTTAGCAGAACCAGCTTTAGTTCCACTAGAAGATGTGCCATCTTGGGACTTTCCCTTGTGGTAGCTCTTTGAGGAAGCCTTCCTCTTCTTGCCCTTCCCTTGACCTATTGCCAAGACAGACACAACAGTTGGAGTGGGAGTTGATGCAATAGACTTCTCCTTGAGATTTCTCTTAGCAGTCCTAAGCAATCCTTGAAGCTTGCTCAAGGTGACCTCTTCCTTATTCATGTGGTAGGTCATGCAGAACTGGTTGTAGTAGGGAGACAAGGAATGAAGGATAATGTCAATTGACAGCTGTTTATCGAAGTTAACATTCAACTTCAGCAGGCAATCAACATATTTCTGCATCTTTTGCAGATGAGCGGTAAGAGACTGTCCACTACCCATTTTCGAAGTGATCATCGAAGTGATGATCTCATACCTTTATTGCCTCGCACTTTGAGGGTAACGGTCCACCAAGTCTTGATGCATCTCGTAGGGATAGTAGTCCTCATAGGACTTTTGCAGTTTAGCAGTCATGGCCGCTAGCATGATGCAATGGACTTTCATGGCATCACGCTCTTGGGCCTCAAAGGCAACGATTTCTTCGGGAGTAGCAGTGTTGATGTTCACCTCCTTCTGCTGCTTATCGAGTACATGCTCTTTGTCCTTGTAAGGAGTGACCATTCGGATGTTACAGATCCAATCATTGAAATTGGAACCATCAAAGATCACTCTCCCACACAAATTCATGAGTGAGAACGAGCCGGAGGAGTTCGAGCTGGAAGCATTCTTGTTGTTTGAGTTCAACATCTGAAGAAGAAAAGAACAAACATTGATTAGAAATGAATCCCCAATTAAACACCCAAATTAAAAATTAGGGCTAGGATCCAACAACATTATTTACAAATTAGAAGAGGGATGCCGTAATCTAATATGCAAATAATTTTAAGGTAAGTGAATGACGATTCACTAATTCTCCACCATGAAAAATGAAAAAGAGATTAAGTTTTAAATGTATTGGAAACTCCTAGATTCCGTTGAGATTCACTGAACTTTTCAATGGCATGTTTCAATCTCGATGTGCCCCTCTAGTTTGTGACTGGGATGCCGAGGATCACAAAGCGGGTGTGAATAAGCATGCAAATATACATGGTGCCCTCATTGTTACAGTCACCTATTCGATGTGCCGGTTAACCACACACGCTCCATCGAACTATGACAAACAATGAGCCACCCTTTTCCACCTTTGCTTAGAACTAATTAGTGTGTTGGTTAACCACACACGCTCCACTAACTTCCTAGCAAGGGTACAAAGTGTAATTTAATGGGATTGCACCAATTCACTTTTCCTAAAGTAACTAATATTGGGAATTGTTGTGAAAACATTTAGTTAATTGTATAATTCATTATACTTTTAATGAGGAAGGGTTCGCCCTATCCTACTTGTTCGGCTAATGACCCTGCACCAATCAAGGAAGCGGCGGGTGAGAGTGGACACCCATTAAATGGCCATTTTAATGGCCATAACCTTATATCCCCTTATAGATTGGCTTCGTGAATGAGGCCTACTAACGATAAGACTAGCATTTTATTTATCCATATATATATATATATATATATATATATATATATATATATATATATATATATATATATATATATATTAATCTTGTAATAATATAATAGTATAGGGTGTATTTTAAACATTTCAAAATACTAGGGTTTTAATTTCAGTTTTAAAATTTTCGAAATTTAAAACTTTTAAATTTTAAAATTTTAAATATTAAAACTCTTGATTTAATGATTATCCTTAAATTAAACAAATAATTTAAATTATCAAATCTAGAAAGATTATCTCTTAAATTAAGCAATTAATTTAACCTAATCCCTTAAATCCCCTAAAATTCGAAAATATGGGATGGGATAATTCAAAATCTTTAATTATCATATTTAAACCATTAAAAGATAATTACAAGATATGAGATTATCCAAATCCCTAAAAATTAGGATCTTATCTTGGGGAGGAAGCATATTTCGAAAAACCCTATGGTTTGCAAACCCTATATTACGAAATCTTGGGGGCTAAGAAAAGGGTTTGAAAACCCCAATCAAATTTTCGAAAAATAGGGTTGAAGAACCCTAATTCGAAATCCTTGCCTCCTAGGGTTTATTGGCCATAAACCCTAAAGTGTCAAAATTCATACAATTGTATAATTCTAATTGAAAACAAAAAACCATACGCTCTAATACCACTGTTGGGTTTTGTGCAAACAATCCTATGTGTGCATGCAACCCTAGATTTGGATCTATGTTTTCATTATTAGATACAACAACATTATAAACACAAGAAGAACCCTAGCATGCTCCTATGTATTTCGAAATTTAGATAGTAGAAGAGATTACATACCTCTTGCTGTTATATGGTAATAACAACTCAAATCTTCAATCTTCTTGTCTTTGAAAGCAAGTACCACAAGTGTAGTACCTCTAATAGCTCACAAACACCAAGAGCAAATGGAGATTTAAGAGAAAGAGAGGGGAGAGGTAGAAAACCGGCTCTAGGAGATTCTAGGATCAAGTCGCCGATTTTCCTAAGCCAAGGGGTCCTTATATAGGTGTAGGGATTAGGGTTTAAGTCCTTATCCTTATCAAATTACTTGCCCACCAAGTAGTCTAAAGGATAACCCTAGAAACCTTATTATGGACAAATTCTAGGGACTTATCTCCTTGAATTCGTCCACCCTATCCATAGGGCATCCATTGCCCTACTTTGCAACTATCACATAGTTAAAATTCAGCCCCCTTAGTTTAGTTAACTTCTTTTAATGACAAAATTAATTCTTAATTAATTCTTGACCAATGTCAACTAAATAAATATGATTTCTCTTTTAATATATTATTCTTATAATATATTAATAAACAATAATAACCTCTTTCTCTATCATTTCTCCAGTCAAGTTGCTTTGGTGAAGGCAGCCCAAAAGGAACATGCACAACCGGGTCAAGTACTTTCCAAATATGGTTACGGGCTTAGACACTAATCCAACAAAAAGCTATGTCACAGACATCAATGCTTACTTGCAGAATCTTGTGGAAACTCGTGACTCGTTGCTCACAGTCTCGGTGGGACAACATTTGGCTGAAAAACTGAAACCAGTGTTTTCCATGCTCAATCGTATGGAGCATATTTCGGAATCCGGTACTCTTCCAAAAGAAGGGGAGAAGCTAAGAAGCCAACTAATGAAGAACCCATGAAAATAGCTGGTGAATCTGGTGAGTTCGAACACAAACCACCTCCGAAGTCAAAAGATCTGAAGGGTAATGAAGCTTCTGGATCGAAAGGAGAAGATAAGATTGTTAATGATAATGATAAGGAAGAAGAAGACTTATCAGAAGAAGCTCAGCTTAAAAGAAAATCTGGTGATAAAGAGATTAAGGAGAATCTTCATATTGCTATAGAAGCTAAATCTCGGGAAAGAGAGGCTCGTGAAGCACAGGTCACTCTCAAAATCAAAAAGCCCTCTTCCCTCTCTGTTCCATCGAGCGGATTCTGAATGAGGCAGTTGATAATCCGAACGTTTATTGGTTGGAACCAGATGTTTCGTTTGAATTGGAAAATAGTTTGGAGTCTCACATTGATTTTCCGACCACTCCGAAGGCATTCATGTATCGTTGCTTTGAAAAGATTGAGAAAGCTCCTTATTCGGAGAAGATTGTAGTTGTGAAGGTCTTTGGACCTATTGAGACCGAAACCTTTATAAATGTGAGATTCAAAGTTGTTCGAGGAGCTGGGAGTTCGGTCTTTGAATTTTCACTTGCTAATTTGTCGTGCCTTAATCCGTATGATAGGATTTCCTTGTTCAATCATTTGTCAAAAGATGAATAGAAATTCGAACCCATTGTGGCACATCTAAAAAGGATGTTGGTCTCTTACATCCATGAAGTTGGGAAGATGGATGTGGAGACTGCAGTTGTACTCCGAAAGAAACCTATTATGCAACCAAAAGAAGCTCCGAGTGATATTAGCAAGATGAAACTTCGAAGAATTTAAAAGGAAAACTAGATTGTGGCATTTCAACAAAGTGCTAGAGATGGTACGAATGTTCTGAGGTGTTGGTTTTCCTTACCAGACAAGCATCTTTATTCCACTTCTGGTATGAACTACGTTTTGGGGATTACTGAAAAGGACAAAGCGAATGATGATGCAGATAAGAAGTGCTTCACAGATATGATGAAATGGTACATTCAATTTCCTAATAATTTACTTCGTCAGATGCCGAAACGTTTCATGGTTCAGAAGCGCCCACAACAATGAAGAACTTCTTTCCTGATTTGACACAAAGGGGAGATTGTTGGGTTATTTATTGTGTTATGTCAAATTTATTATGCATGTATTTCGCCTTTATTGTTATCGGATTGGGCATCTCCATCCGCATTTATGCAGCTAGGGTTAGGCTATGAATAGTTCATGCATGTATCACGTTAGGGTCAATGATTATGTAGCTCCATGTTGTCTTTACAGAGAAGTTCTTATCGAACTCTTCTAAGGCATTTATTATAAATCATTTGACACCTTTTTGATCAATTGCTCTTCTATTTCATTCTTTTTTTTGTTAAAGAATCTATTGATCTTAAATTTATTGTTTCAACATAGCTATAAGTCCTAAACATTCAAAGTATTCTTATCAATTTCTCACAATTCGAACTATGAAAAGGGATTAGGTTATCATATTGCAAATTTGAAAACGTAATTATCACAACTGCTAATTGTAATGATATTTATCAAATCTTTAAAATCTACTAGCTAAAGTGTTTCCTCAAAATCATTTTCATGAATTAGAGCGAAACACCGACCACCTAGATTTTATTATGTATGCATTCCTATCATGTGAATTTATCAATTCCAACCTACAATCATAAGATAAGGTTGAGGACAAAACCAAAATCAGTTTTAGGTTTTTGTTTCATGGATTGAACTTTTCTCATTCTTAATCTCCTGCCTTCTGGTAACACAAGGGCCTACCAATGCTTCCTTATTCTTAAGCAGCTTACTTCCATTGACCAATGTATTTTGCAGTCACATGAGAATCATAGAACTCATAAGCATTGCCAACTCAATAGGAAGATGCACAGAAACAAGAACGTGTCAACTGAACATGTAGGTTATCAACCTCAGGTCGTGTTCTAGTGGTAACAAAAAGGTTTATTCTTGATTGACTCCTGAAACTCTTCAAGATCAATAAGACTCCTACTGACTTCTTGAAATATAAGTTTCTCTCTCATGGAACAATCCTTGACAAGAAAAAACAAATATTCAAAATTTAGCGTGGATTCTCAACAAGAAAACACTTCATGTAATTGGTCTTAGTTTTTTTCTTTGTTTCAACCAAAAAAACACACCTACCAATTCCAAATGTGCCAGAGTAAGAAAACGTTACTACTCCACATCTCATGTGGTGTTATAAACCTACTTAGTAAAGAATAAAATTCAAGATGCGATTTGTAGTTGCTAGAGTATGACTCTAAAACTTGATTGGAAAACGAAGTATGACTCATCTCTTGATTAAATAAATTAACCAGTATTTCATTCCTCTTCGTAGCCATACAAATGCACTATGATGTCCTTAGAGGATCAATTGGGACATGGTTCCATAATCATTACGATGATCATAAAACATGATACTAAAGTACTCTCCTTTCCTTTTAGATTGGAAAAACCTTTATCTTTGTGCCTAAAAGATTCTTCGTATTTGTAACACCCATAAAATTCGAGCCAAATTCAAACATTTTATCTCATTCAAAAACCATTAAATTCATACATCTTGTTTTCAAAATAGTTTAAATATCATAGTATCTCCCAGAACCCTATCACATTAATCATATAACATGAGGAGCGGTACGATCATGCTTTCGCCTTGCCACGATCTCTTGAAGTACCTGAAACAATACACTGAACTGTAAGCCCGAAAGCTTAGTGAGTTACCCCCAAAATACCAACCACACATAAACATACTCATAACATATCACAAATAGAACAACCATGCACATCGGGTCTACTGTGTGACTGGTCCGCCCGCACCGAGTCTTCAGTCCACCTGGTCCACCCTCCGAGTCTAGCCATGTACATCGAGTCTATAATGTGATTGGTCCGCCCGCATCGGGCCTTCAATCCACCTAGTCCACTCTCTGAGTCTACAATATGACTGGTCCGCCCACACCGGGCCTTCAGTCGGCCTGGTCCACTCTCTGAGCCTCGGCATGTCTGGTCCGCCCTCTTGCGGCTTTTAGCCTATCCGGACCACTCGCTGGGCCTTTGGAATATCCGGTCCGCCTTGGGTATGTTGGATAATAGCACAAAGTTGGACCCGCCTCAACACAACCCCCATCAAACAACCATGTGCACATAAAGCAATTAATCACATAACAAATCCTTAACCAGATAAACAGTCTAACAGATCACAAAGCATATCAACATGCTGACCAGCATTCCAACCTGACCAGTCACTAGCATAACATCACCCTATATACCGGGTACCGACCTTAACCAGGTCAATAACATAGAATTACCCTAAATACCGGGTATCGAGCTTAACCAGGTCACTAACATAACACTATCCTAAATACCAGAATGCAGATCTAGCAAAGCAATAACATAACAAATATTACCCGGATTTCCATCCGATAAAGGGTCGGCCTTGATACCGTAGACCCTGTCGATATAGTCAGGATAACTCACCTGCAATTGCCAACTGAAGAGATAAGACCAAGCTACTCCGACCACCGACACGAACTCCACCACAGAACACTATCAAAGAACCAATTCCATAAATACCAAAATTACCAAGATACCCTTGGAAATCAAACTGGTCAACTCTTGGTCAAAGTCGAAGTTATCAGTCAAAGTCAACCTTCCTGGTTGAATCTACTCATCGAGTTAGCTCGTCGACTCGTCGAGTTCCTATACTCAGGAAACTCCCACAAAACGACTCAACTCGCTGAGTCGCCCCAAGACTCGTCGAGTTGAACGATCTTGGAATTCCATCCTGACCAACTCATTGAGTCGCTGAGTGACTCACTAATCCAAAGCTTTAACCAAAAGAGGTTGGTTTCTGCGACCAGACTCGCCGAGTCCAAGAACAGACTCGTCGAGTCTAAGAACAGACTCGCCGAGTTGTTCTTCCAACTCGCCGAGTCCATGCACATGTTAATACAACTCGTTGAGTACACCCATGTGACTCGCCGAGTCTCTTCAATTCTCAATCAATACATAGACTTTTCGAGCCATGCAGGGGCTCAAATCCATAGATCCACTCTTCTACAGCCTAACCCTCATATAAAGTTGCAAACTTTACGTGAAACCAAGGAGATATAGGACCAAAACACACTAGGGCTTTGGTTTTAGACAAAAGGGCTTCACCAACAACTCAATGACTGAAACTTTATGACATTATGGACCGTCACAAGCCTAGATCTGAAGTAGCAACCTCAGATCTAATCCTCTAAGTCGAAATAGCTCTTAATCATACCAAAAATGCCCCAAATCTCACATGATAATAGATCTATTTGCAAAAGAGCCCAAGCAACAAATTATTACCTCCAATATAAGCTCCAACTAAAGTAGATCCCAGATCTACACCCCTCCATTGTAGCAAACCTCTTGATCTTCAAGCCCTTTTCCACCAAAATCACTTATCAAGGCTCCAAATTGTTTCCAAAGGCTCTCACTCACGATTTAGGGTTTCTGGATCTCAAAAGGGTAGCAAAGAGGCTGAGGGTGGGTTATAATGTGCTTTATATAGGGAACAACCCCTGAGATTAGGGTTTTCTCTCTTCAGCACCAACTCGTCAAGTCCAAGCCGCCGACAAGGCGGGTTGGCCACTTAAATCGCGACAGAATTCCGATCCGACTCAGCGAGTAAGTGGACCTACTCGTCGAGTACCTTTCCTAAATTTATACTATAAGTCCTTCATTGAACATTAGAAATTTGGGGTGTTACAACTCTCCCCCACTTAAATTAGGCTTCGTCCTCGAAGCCTACTGTAGTGTACGCCTCAGACGAAACCCTTTGCACTGCAGACTCCAACTTCTCAATCAACTCATGCTCTTACAAACCCAACTTCTGCATGTCTCTTAAAATGGCTTATTCTCACGTGGCATCCTTGCCACTATTCCAAGTCGATCATCGGCCTTTCAACTCAATAGCACCACGAATTAACCATGAATCAACGGATAATACTAACCCTTCATATCAGGAATACACCTTCGCGCCCTGCGAACGCTAGATACCACAAACACCCACTGAGCTATGCCAAGACACCAATCCATTTTCCTTCGCTCAAAATTGGCGATAACCCTAATAACATGAAACCTAGAACGAATCATGTTCATCCCTCTGGTTCTATCCCTTACGCGCTGACAGGATACTACATCCCTCAGCTCCCATAACCCATCAACCAAACATAACGTGTAACCACTCGTACCTGGCCCAATCAGCCTTGGGCTGGAATACCAAACACACCACGTCCAATCAATCATAGGGTCCGATCATCCTCATGATGGAATACCCCAGATTGGAATACCTTCACATACATAACTCAAGCCTACAACCATACTCGGAACTAAGGACCTTGTCCTTGCGTTATCCTCGAACCCTTCGGTTCGACACAACAGGGTGCAACCCACTCACACCTCCCTATCACGATCTTTAGGTCATTAACCCCGACTGTAATATCCTTATACAATCGTCAGCACCGGTCCAGACTACTCCCGGGTCTGTTAACATGCTGTCTCACCTTCCTCTGTCCTAATCTCCAATCTGGAACCACTATACTCCTCCTCCTCTACCAAGGAGACTGAAAACATGCCTGCGTATCATCCAACGTTGCCACAACCTCAACGGGCATCCAAACCGTATGTGCTTGCATATATCTGGTTCAATCCCAGTGCTTACTACCAATAACTGAAGCACTTTCGATCATCCGTTTATTCTGCTTCCTTCCTTTCAGAGGACCCACACTTCTTCCGGAGCTACATACCTTTCCTTTCCAAGAAGTCTACTCAACAACCCTTACCGCACCTATAAGTACCACTGAGCTAAAACTCCACTCTACATTATCCATGTAGACCAACTGCTATTCTCGAACTCCCATATACACTGAATCCGATCACATAGCTAACTAGGCCCACGCACGGCCTCCAGCCAACTCCATCATCATGATCAATACTTGGGGCCAGACCATATCGATTACCATTTCATGGACACATATTCCCTCGTTCTCCTCATACCGATCCACTAACACATACAGAGTCATCAGGATAACTGGACCACCTTACCAGGCCTTCAGCCTATCTGGACCACTCTCAGAACTTTCATCATGTGTGGACCGCCCTCCTGGGCCTTCAGCCGGTCTGGACCTTTCCCCGAGCCTTCGGTCTGACGGGTATGCCTTCCGCCCTTCAGTCTATCATGACCTCTCAAAAGTATCATACGTCACCCTGAACCATCATTTCCGGGAATCTCTCCCGCGCAGTCTGTTCTAGCCCTCTTGGGGTTCGGAACTCCCGTTCCGTTCCCAGAATCTTTTCCATGGCCTAAACCCAAGCCTCACATCGACCACTACTTTCCCTAAAACCATGGTTTGTTCCCTGCCCACTTTTCTATTACTTGCTCGAATCATGCCACACTCTCGGCTAACAACACCGATAAATCTAAACAGCTAACCAACCCTGGATACTAGCTGTCTTACCAGAGAATTTTCCAATTCTCCCCACCTGGTGTACCAACTACTAACTTCCGCTGACAAACCGACTTCACTCGATCGACCTTACTTGAATAAGTTTCCCCTTCTTCTCCTGGACTAAATCCCTCTGGAGTGAGCAACCTCCACAGGTCGCTCTTCCGACATCGCATATCCCGAACTCCAAGAAAAATCGAATCTCAACTGAACACTTCTCGCAACGCAGTTGCTATTCCAAGCAACGAGATCATATACCTTATCTTTCGACCAAGAATCCTCCTGAATGCTAACCAACTACAACTCCTCCCTACTAAGATCCCCAATCTTACTATGAATTATGCGAAAAGGCAGACATATTTACAATACCACATAATCAACAAGATAAAAAGATATCAAAATGGAAGCATACCCGCAATTGCATCCGACTCTGCCCTGACCTCCTCTACTCTAAGCTGGAAAGCGCGTCCCTGAGCCCTCGGAGGTTCCGCTCCACCCTGACCTCCACCTGTAATCCTCAAGGTGGCCGGTGCTAGAGCCTGCATCAGTCTTGCAACAAGCTTTTGACAGTTGACCCTAAAGTGTCCAACCTGATGACAATGATAACAGATCCTCATATCATGAGCCGGGACCGACTGACGGCAATCCCTCACATAATGCCCCTCTTTCCCGCACTTGCGACACACACCACCGGACCTACAAACTCCGGAATGACCCTACCCACACTTCTCACAAGTGCGGCTGCTCTGACCTCCAACCCTGGAGTCAACGGTTTTGGACCGTTTCGACGCCGGCTGCGACTGCACCGGGCCCTACCTCTGCTCTTGTAACTAAAACTCCATCTCTAACTCCCGCCGCCTGGCGGCCTCCTACAACTTTAACAAGGTATCGCACCTCTGCGTGGACACAAATTCCCTGATGTCCCTCTTGAGCATACTCAGATATCGGGACATCTGAGCTTGCTCTGAAGCAAGCTCCGGGAAAAACATCGCCCTCTCAGTGAATATCCTGGTGATCTCCATCACCGACTCTGAATCCTGTTTCAGCTCCAGGAACTCCTGAGCCAACCTCTCTCTCTCAACCCGTGGAACATAACGAGTGCTGAACATCTCCCGAAACTGATCCCAAGTAACCGCAGCCCGCTGCGTATCAAAATAAGATCCCGTAGTCAACCTCCACCAATCCTTCACCCTGAGCCTCAAAAGGTTCAGAGCACACCTCACCCTCTGATCAGCAGGGCATGAACACGTGAAGAAACAGCCTTCCACGTTTGGCAACCATCTCATAGCAACGATCAGATCCTGAACTCCATCGAAAGTAGGGGGCTTTGTATTATTGAAGTCCCGATACTGAAAATCTTGACCGGTTCCTCCCCCTGCCGCTGTTATAGCCAATGTAGCTGCCACGGTAGCCGCCTCCGCAAGAGTTGTGTAGCGATCATAAAATTACTCAATCATGGTGGTCTTGATCGACCCAAACATCTCCAACAACTCAGCCCGGAACATAGCAACAACCTCATCATGCAGGATCTCACGAATCCTGGCATCCAACTCATCCGTACTCATCTGACAAATGACATCGGGTGGTACTGATCCATCCTGATAACCCTCTCCTGATCCCGTTCCCTAACAATAGCATATACATCACGAACACTCGATCCCGACTCCTAAAGGAGTACCACTATCCAATAACCGACCTACCGGTCTCACGCAACCCTCCCATCCATGAAACTTCCACCAACCCTGCAGCACTAGTGTATGCTAGTCATACATAACGCTGGACCCTATAGACTTTCAAATATCCAATCCTACCCCAAGCTCCCAATCATACAAGAATAGAACATAAGGCTAAATCAAACATTCTTAGGCTATAAGATCTTAGTTATGTATAACCATAATGCATACACTAAATAACTACAGTAATGATGTCAATTTCATAAAAGGAAACCCTAGGCTAGCAGGCATCATATAATCAAGCAATTCTATCATGCAATTCCTGAAGATCCCTAGCCTAGTACTAGCATGATGTTCTAACATATCACATAATCAATAACTTGTATGGTATTTTTGGGTCTACTTACTGGCTTTGGCTGATCGTACCCTCTGCATCCTCCTTTACTTATTTCGAAAAACATTTTGAAACCCATTTTGAAAATCCCTCCTTCATTTGAGACTGGATTCACACGAATGTTCCTCCAATTCACTCAAACCAAGACTCTGATACCAACTTGTAACACCCATAAAATTCGAGCAAAAATAAAACATTTTATCTCATTCAAAAACCATTAAGTTCATACATCTTGTTTTCAAAATAGTTTAAACATCAGAGTATCTCCCAGAACCCTATCACATAAATCATAAAACATGAGGAGCGGTACGATCATGCCTTCGCCTTGCCATGATCTCCTGAAGTACCTGAAACAATACACTAAACTGTAAGCCCGAAAGCTTAGTGAGTTACCCCCAAAATACCAACCACACATAAACATACTCATAACATATCACAAATAGAACAGTCATGCACATCGGGTCTACTGTGTGACTGGTCCGCCCGCACCAGGCCTTCAGTCCACCTGGTCCACCCTCCGAGTCTAGCAATGTACATCGAGTCTGCAGTGTGATTCGTCCGCCCGAACCGGGCCTTCAATCCACCTGGTCCACTTTCTGAGTCTATAGTATGACTTGTCCGCCCACACCGGGCCTTCAGTCGGCCTGGTCCACTCTCCTAGCCTCGGCACGTCTGGTCCTCCCTCTTGGGCCCTTCAGCCTATCTGGACCGCTCGCTGGGCCTTCAGAATATCTGGTCCACCCAGGGTATGTTGGCCTACAGCACAAAGCAAGACCCGCTTCAACCCAACCCCCGTCAAACAACCATGTGCACATAAAGCAATTAATCACATAACAAATCCTTAAACAGACACACAGTCTAACAGATCACATAGCATATCAACATCCTAACTAGGATTCCGACCTAACCGGTCACTAGCATAACATCACCCTATATACCGGGTACCGACCTTAACTAGGTCAATAACATAACATTACCCTAAATATCGGGTACCGATCTTAACCAGGTCACTAACATAACACCATCCTAAATACCATAATGAGATCTAGCAAAGCAATAACATAACAAACAATACCGAGATTTTCATCCGATAAAGGGTCGGCCTTGGTGCCGTAGACCTTATCGATATAGTGAGGATAACTCACCTGCAATTGCCGAATGAAGAGATGAGACCAAGCTGCTCCGACCACCGACACGATCGCCACCACAGAACACTAACAAAGAACAAATTCCATAAATACCAAAATTACCAAAATACCCTTGGAAATCAAACTGGTCAACTCTTGGTCAAAGTCAAAGTCCTCAGTGAAAGTCAACCTTCCTGGTTGAGTCTACTCGCCGAGTTAGTCCGTCGAATTGTCGAGTTCTTATACTCAGGAAACTCCCACAACATTACTCAACTCACTGAGTCGCCCCAAGACTCGTCGAGTTGAACGATCTCGGAATTCCATCATGACCAACTCACTGAGTCGCCAACTGACTCACTAATCCAAATCTTTAACCAAAAGAGGACCTTTTCTGCGACCAGACTCGCCGAGTCCAAGAACAAACTCGCCTAGTCCATGGAAATCTTCAACAAACTCGCCGAGTTGTTCTTCCAACTCTTCGAGTCCATGCACATGTTCATACAACTCGTCGAGTACACCCATGTAACTCGCCAAGTCTCTTCAGTTCTCAATCCATACAGAGGCTTTTCGAGCCATGCAGGGGCTCCAATCCATAGATCCACTCTTCTACAGCCTAACCCTCACATAAAGTTGCAAACTTTACGTGAAACCAAGGAGATATAGACCCAAAACACACTAGGGCTTGGGTTTTAGACAAAGGGGCTTCACCAACAAGTCAATGACTGAAACTTTATGACATTATGGACCGTCACAATCCTAGATCTGAAGTAGCAACCTCAGATCTAAGCCTCTAACTCAAAATATCTCGTAATCATACCAAAAATGCCCCAAATCTCACATGATAATATATCAAGATGAAAAAGAGCCTAAGCAACAGATTATTACCCACAATATAAGCTCCAACTGAAGTATATCCCAGATCTGCACCCCTCCTTTGCAGCAAACCTCTTGATCTTCAAGCCCCTTTCCACCGAAATCACTTATCAAGGCTCCAAATTGCTTCCGAAGGCTCTCACTCATGATTTAGGGTTTCTGGATCTCAAAAGGGTAGCAAAGAGGCTGAGGTTGGGTTATATTGTGCTTTATATAGGGCACAACCCCCAGGATTAGGGTTTTCTCTCTTCAGCAACAACACATCGAGTGCAAGCCGCCGACTCAGCGAGTTGGCCACCTAAACCGTGATAGAATCCTGCTCCGACTCGGCGAGTAAGCGGACCTACTCATCGAGTCCCTTTCCTAAATTTACATTTTAAGTCCTTCGTTGAACATTAGAAATTTGGGGTGTTACAGTATTCGTACTACCGTTTTTTTAAACTTTTCAAAGAATTAGAATTACACTTAATCTTATAAGCATAACCATATTTACAGAACCATCAGTAAATCATGACGAATATACTTATTGTCCTTTGTGGTGGATCTGACCAGTGCATATCATTATGTACTAGATCCATTTGTCCTTTACTTTGACTAACATAAACATGTGATCAATGAATTCGTCTTACTCTTCCAACGATCAACTTTCTCATACATCACACAATTCGAATTGTATGACTCCAAGTTTCTATCCAACTGAAACTTGGGTGATGAGAATTACTTTTCACTTGGTTGATTATGACATTTCCACAAACGACATAATTTATGAATCAAATCCATAATTAACATAGCTAATAATAGAAATATAACCACCAATTCTCATAAATGCCATTGTAAGGAAACATAAAGTAAATCAAAAATTCACTTTATTGATAATGAGCGGAAAAATTTTGTCCTTACAATAAAATTATATGAAAACTATGTTTTCAGATATATCCTATGTAGTCTATCATAACTCCTAAGCAACAACTCAAAAATCTGATTATCGAACCATGTGACCGAAATCCATCTCTAAGGATCAGACTCAGCTTACTCTTCTTAAGCTTCCTTATTTCTCTTAGATCCTGAAAAAACATCAAAATGTGAATATCACATCATGTATTAGGAATCTATGAATAGGAACTTAATGGAGTAGAGTTAGATAGTAGATGTACCTAAACTAGAGTCATATGACTTGACCTTACCATCTCTGAGATTTTTCAGGTATTCTGGGCAGCTTTGTATCCAATGCCCCTTCAGTTGGCAATAGATACATATGGACTTTTCAAGAATAGCACATGGGACTATCTAACGAATAGCCTTTCTCTTTACCATATGGTCAAACAGTTTGACCTTGGCCGATCTATTTCCATTGGGAAGAGAAACCTTTTCTTGACTACCAATATTGCCATTGTCAATGTCCAAGGAAATTTGGGAGACAGACCCTTCAAACTTATTTGCTTGACTTGTGCTCTTAAGCATTTCTACTTCAGCAGCAATCAACATATATGTTAGATCAATTAGGGTCACGTTGTGGTCCCTCATATAGTATTCTTTAATGAACTGACAATACGATTCAGGATACGAAACTAGAACCAAGTCCATGGCCAACTCCCTTGGAAAAACGACACCCAACATCCCCTATCTGTCAATGTGCAATATTATTTTCAAAACATGTGCACATACAAACTTTCCATCTGGATGTTTACATGCCAATAGGGCTTGAGTAGTTTCGTACTTTTCAACTTGAAGAAGACATGACTTAGGGAGAGTCACTGAGGAGGTGGATGAAGAGTTGGGGAAGCATGATTTCCAGTTCCACCATTTTTTGAAGAAGGGAACATTCTTTCACCTTGATCAACATGTAGAAGATCATCCTTAGATAGAGAAGGAAAAACATTTCCAGAAGAACGAGGAAGACCATTGTTCTCTGAACTTGACATCTATAAAGGGAGAATAGAGAATTCAAGTTAGTTGATTTTAATCTTAAATTATTAACCCAAAATTTTAAATTAAGGCTAGGATCCATATTTTCAATTCGAACTTTGAAGATGGATGCGGTAATCAAACTCAAATCTATTTTAGGTAGGTGAGGCATTTACCAATTTCAATTTTATGAAACTCCTAGATCTTTTGAGATTCACTGAACTATTCAATGACATGCTTAATCTTGATTATGCTCTCACTTTGTGACTGGGATGTCGAGGATCACAAACGAGATATGAATAACCATGCAAATTAGCTTGGTGCTCTCGATGCCATTTATCATCCAATTGATGTGTCCATTAACCACACACGCTCCATCAATCAATAATTATTTACAAAACACCCATTTCCAACAATATTAGTCCCATATTAGTGTGTCGGTTAACCACACACATTCCACTAACGACCAATAAGGTTCAATGTGCAATTTCATGGGTTAGCATCAAATTCACATTTCTCCTAAAGTTACTAGGAGTGGGATTTTTAGAAAAATGATTTAGTTACTTCATCATTATACTTTTAACGAGGATTAATTGTCCTATCGAACCCGTTCAGCTAATGACCCTCCACCATACAAGAGATCGGTGGGTAATAATGGATACCCAATGGCAGTCATTTTAAAGGCCGCTTCCTTAAACTCCCCTTTTTGTATGGCTTCGTGAATGAGGCGTACTAGCGGTTCGATTGAATTTTATTATACATATAATATATATTAAAATCTTGATTATATATATATATATATATATATATATATATATATATATATATATATATATAGTGTAGGGTGAATTTTAAACATTTTAAAATTCCAAGGGTTTAATCCTTTAATAAATTCAACTTTTAATTTAATTAAATTTAAACCATATATGGATTTATTAATTATCCTTTATTTAATCATTTAATTATATTTTGAACAAAATCCATAAGAATGTAATTTAGGGTTTACATTTTAAATTGTAACAAATTAAACCTTTTTATTTAAATCTCAAACAACCCTAAAATTAATGTTAACCATTAAGTCCAATTAGTAACTAAATTAAGAATTTAGCAACACTCTATGGATATATTAATTATCCATTAATTAATAATAAATTAAATTATTAATCATATCCATAAGGATAATTATAATCAAATAAACTAAACATTATCCAATTCATAATTATCTCCTAACATTTAGGTCATATTTAATTATCTAATATTACCAAAAATCGGATTATGGCAGATTTAATAAAAGATTATTACCAAATATTAATCAAATAAATCAAGTTAGGTAAGAAAATCAGAAATCAGGATCTAACACACAAACACGTCGAGTTGAAGGACCAACCCGCCATGTTGCAGTCTAACACATCGAATCCAAAGAAACAACTCGACGAGTTCGAAGAACCGAATGACGATTCTGTTTTTTCATCCTTGTTCAAGTTCATATTAGTATCAATTCAATAGAAAACTAAATCAGGCTCTGATACCACTGATGGATTTTGAGCAAAACATACAATCCTATGTGTGCATGCAACCCTAATTGAAGATCTACGTTTTCTCTAATTGAACATACAATAATGAAAAACAAAGTATAAACCCTAGATCCTTGGTGTATATTCAAAAATCACATAAAAAAGGGTTATAATAAATACCTTTAAGATTGTTATAGTAAGCAATCTTGAATCCTTGCTTGAAAGACCTTTGGTAGCAAGCGCCACAAGTGTCGCGCCTCTAATGGTTCACAAACAAACTCAAGCAACCAAGGAATACTATATAGAGAGAGGAGGAGATCAAAATTTCGGCCAAGGCACTTAGAATGAAGGGTTAGGCTGAAATTTAAGCCTAAGGAGGGTCTATATATGTGTTAGGAATGTATTGGATAAGGTAGGTGTATCCAAGATAACCATAATCCTTTAACTTCCTCCCTAAGGCATCCAAGGCACCCTTAGAGCCCAAGAAAACCCTAGAGACGCTCTAGATTTCGTTCCTCCCCCCCCCCCCACTTTAGGGAGGTTCTAGATTTGCCCAATTGTAGCCTCCAAAAATTTTAAGCCAAATTTAAACTTTTTCAACCATAAAAACAAATAGTGTTTTACAAAAATGTTTTCAAAATATTATTCATCAGAGTGTCCCATAATATGATCATATGGATGAGGAGCAGTATGGTCAAGCCTTCGCCTTGCCACGATCTCCAGAAGTACCTGAAATGATAAACTAAAACGGTAAGCCCGAGGGATTAGTGAGCTACCCCAAAAATACCAACACCACACCGATAATATCATATCAAACAACAGATAACCAACAACATGCATACTGGGCCTTCGGCCTGACTGGACCGCCCGATAGGGCCTACAATCTATCTAGATCTATCCCGAGCCTTCGGTATGATTGGACTGCCATTCGGGCCTACAGTCTACCTGGACCGCTCACAGGGTATGTTGGCCTTCAGCACAAAGTAGGACCGCCTCAACCCATACATCAAGAAAATAACCATGTGCACAAGACTAACATATACTAGCATATACAGATATCAAATATAACTATCTCACAAATCATCGATCATAGCAATCTCTCATAAACAGAGAACCGACCTAACCAGGCCACTAACATGCCAATCCTGACGGATCATAAGAGCATAACAACATATTGTCTATCCTGATACCGATCCAACAGATCATACCACATGCATCATACTATAACCAAGAAAATAACTAAAAGGTCCGGCCTTGGTGCCTTAAACCCTATTGATATACTGAGGATAACTCACCTTTCTAGTAGCTCAGACTGATACTGTCGAGACCTCCAGATATAGGTCCAACCACCTTGCATATACCCATAAGTGGCCCACTGATTCTACAATACATCCCACAGTCAAATCAAATCACCGGTCAATGGTCAACAGTCCATGTTGACCTATTTGTTGAATATAACTTTCTCTGCCTCGAGTCCCTACTGATTCTAGAATTTCTCAACTCGACTTGCCAAGTCTATTAGCAGACTCGCCAAGTCGATACGCGATCCAGTGCACGGAACTCAAACTGACTCGCCGGGTCAACTCCCAGACCTCGCCGAGTCCATACGCGACCAATTTGGACAAAACCCTACCCGACTCGCTGAGTCCATATGCATATTCTCATGATCAAGCGATTCTGAGTTATCACTTTGTTCCAATCAGTAGATCTAGATCCCTAGAGTGTATTAGCAACGTAAAGTTGCTACCTTTACGTATTTGCGTGCCTCAAATTCCACATCTAATGTTGAAATGGGACTTTACTCATAAACAAGGGTTCCTTCACGACCCTGTTACGAACTTTATGAGCTCAAGGCTCAAAAGAGGTTCAGATATGAAGTTTCAACATCGGATCTAGTTCCCATACCGTAATCCCTTCATGAATAGCTAAAGATAGCCCTAGTCTTCAGATATGTAAGATTCTAGAAGAAAAGAGGTCAAGGTAACAACTTGTTACCTCCAAAATGTGCCCAAGCTGAAGTAGACTCTAATTCCGCACGAAATCCTTGATGCTAGCCTCTTGATCAACAAGTTTCCTTTACAAAAATCACTTCCCAACGCTCTTAAACACTCTCCAAGATCACACTCACGGAAATTAGGGTTTTTGGCTCTCAAGGTGTGATAGAGGACAGTGGGAGGCGCTAATGGTCCAATCTATAGGGTGCAAAAACCCTGAAATTTAGGGTTTCCTCTGCCGTCAACTACTCGTCGACTCCCCCTACCAACTCGTTGAGTCCCTCATTAAATGACGTGTCCTGTCCCGCTTCTACTCGACAAGTCATAGCATCAACTCGTCGAGTAGACCTTAAAACTTGAAATTTAGAAGGAATAATAAGGATACCTGACAGTTAGGATGTTACAATTCTCTCCCACTTAACTTAGACTTCATCGTTGAAGTCTGCTATAGTAAATAACTCCGAGTAATGCTCCCACATCTCAGCCTCTAGCTCCCATGTCCACTCAGATCCTCTCCGATGCTCCCTTTGTATCTTCACCAACGGAACCTCGTTATTGTGTAGGACCTTCACTTTCCTTTCAAAAATGGCAACCAGCCTCTCAATATAATTCAAACGTTCATCAACCTGAATGTCATCCAGTGGCACCACTGCCTCCGGGTCCATGATGCACTTTCGCAATTGCGAAACGTGTTGTGAATCCGGCTAAGCTCATCCGGTAAATTCTAACTTCTACGCCACTTTTCCAACCCTAGCAATGACCTAGAACTATCCAATGTAGTAGAGACCCAACTTTCCCCTTTTTCTGAAGCGAATCACGCCCTTCCAGGGCGATACCTTCAAGAGTACCATGTCATCCACCTGAAACTCTAAATCCGATTGGCGTCTATCAACGTAACTCTTTTATCGACTCTGGGCGGTCTGAAGTTGTTGTCTGATCTGCTGGATCTTTTCGGTAGTCTACAAAACTACCTCCATCCTATCAATCACTCCGTGTCCAACCTCACCCCAACAGCTCGGGGTTCTACATTTCCGACCATACAACAGCTCAAAAGGCGGGGTGCCCATACTGGAATGATAGTTGTTGTTCTAAGCAAACTCTGCAAGAGGTAGAATGGTCCGCTCACTCTGCCCTCCGAAGTCAACAGCACACGCCCTCAACATATATTGGAGGGTCTGAATGGTCCGCTCACTCTTACCATCGGTCTGAGGATAAAATGTTGTACCATAGTGCAGTCGCGTACCTAGTTCCTCATGGAAGTTCTGCCAGAAACGGGCAGTAAACCTGACATCCCGTTCGGAAACGAAGGAGACCGGAACTCCATGGCGAGAGACAATCTCATGGACGTACATGTCGGCTAATTTCTTGGCCGACGAACTCTCCCGAATAGCCAAGAAATGGGCATTCTTGGTCAACCGATCCACGATGACCCATATAGCATCGAACCCCTTCGCCGTCCTCGGCAGCTTCGTAATGAAGTCCATCGTGATGTGCTCCCATTTCCACATGGGAATCTCTAGAGGCTGAAGCTTACCATGCGGCCTTTGATGCTCGGCCGTGACCATTCTACAGGTCAAGCACCTCTCGACATACCAAGCGATTTCTCGTTTCATACATGGCCACCAGTAACTTATTGACAGATCACGGTACATCCGGGTGTATAGAAAAATGAGACTTATGAGCCTCCTCCATCACTGTCTGCCTGACCCCACCCGACATCGGAACCCAAACCCGACCGTATCCGGTCAATATTCCGTGGCTATCCTGAATGAATCGGGCGCTCTCGCCCTAGACCCTTTCCAACTTCTAGTTCTCTGGCCGCATGCCCTCAACCTGGGCATCTCTAATCAAGCTCACAAGCGGGGAATCCACCGCTATCCTCATGCACCTTTTTGGGGTAGAAGACCCAGCTGAGTTGCAGCTCAAGGCGTCCGCAACCACGTTCGCTTTACTAGGGTGGTAAAGGATCTCACATTCGTAGTCCTTGACTACATCCAGCCACCTACGCTGCCTCATATTCAGGTTCGGCTGCTCCATGATGTGCCTCAAACTCTTGTGATCCGTGTATATGGTACAACGGACCCCATATAGGTAATGCCTCCAAATCTTGAGAGCGAATACCACCCTTCCCAACTCCAGATCATGCGTAGGGTATCTCGTCTCATGCGGCTTTAGCTGCCGCGATGCATAGGTTATCACTCGTTCTCTCTACATGAGGACTGCCCCCAAACATGTGATGTATGCATCACAGAATACTAAAGAATCGTCAACTCCCTCGAGGAGTGTCAACATTGGCGCCTCGCATAAACACTGTTGGAGGGTCTCAAACGCCCTCTGTTACTCAGGGCCCCACCGGAAGTCCACCCCCTTCCTCGTTAGACGAGTGAGGGGTACTACAATCTTGGAGAAATCTCGAATGAATCTCCGGTAGTACCCTGCTAATGCCAAGAAGATCCTGATATCCAAGGGAGATTTCGGAATCTCCCACTGCATAACCGCCTCAACTTTGGTTGGATCGACCAAAATCCCCTCCTGGTTAATGAGGTGCCCGAGGAACTAGACCTCTCACAACCAAAACTCACACTTCGAGAACTTGGCATAAAGACGTTTTCACCTCAAAACTCCCAATAGCTCCCTGACGTGCTCCTCGTGCTGCTCTCGAGTCATAGAATACACCAAGATATCATCTATGAACACAATGACCGAGCGATCAAGCATCGGTCTGCAGACCCGATTCATCAGATCCATGACCACTGTCGGCGCATGGGTGAGCCCAAACGGCATCACCACGAACTCATAATGAACATAACGAGTTCGAAACATGGTCTTCTCCACATCTTCCTCTCTCACCCTGACCTAGTGATATCCGGATCTCAAATCGATCTTGGAAAAACAAGATGCACCCTATAATTGATCGAAAACATCATCTATCCACGGGAGTGGATAACGGTTTTTCACCGTCAACTTGTTCAACTCCCTATAGTCAATGCACATTCGGTGCGACCTGTCCTTCTTCCTAACGAAAAGGATCTGTGCTCCCCATGGAGAACTACTCGAACGTATGAACTGCTTACCTAGCAGTTCCTGCAATTGAGACGATAGCTCATGCATCTCAGGTGGTGCCAACCGGTACGGCGCCTTAGCGATAGGAGCCGCACCCAGCACTACATCAATCCTAAACTCAACCAGCCTCTTCGGAGGCACTCTGGGTAACTCCTCCGGAAACAAGTCAGCAAACTCTCTAACCACCGGGACCTATGAAACTCAAGTCTGGTCCCTGACTCGCGTATCCACCACATACGCTAAATAACCGGCACACCCATGCTGAATATACTGTCGAGCCCTGGCTGCCGAGCAAAAACCTGATCCTACTCTGGTGCCCTTTGTTGGATTAATGTCTAAGTCCATAACTATAATTGGTAAGACTTGACCCGACCCGGCATGGTCCATTTGGGTTGCATTGCATCATGCACTTGGATAGACTATAATGAGAGAAATAAGACACTTATGGTTATTAATATATTATAAGTTCTAGTATATTAATAATAAGAATAATAAGATTATTTAATTAGTATTGATCAAGAATTAATCTAGGATTAATTAAGTGATCAAAAGAAGACTAATTAAATATATGGGTTGATTATGTAAATCAACCATACTTGTATAGTGGGCTAATGCTCCATGGATAATCAAGTTGGGCTAAAACCCATAGGATGCTCCATGGATGCTCCATGGTGTATTTGAACCCATGGATCCAAGGAAATGGAAAGTCATGACAATTAGGGTTTACCCTAATTGTAACACTATATAAAGATCTTATTCTTGACAAAATCGGCGACTAGTGTGAGTAATAGAAGGGCTAGCCGATTTCATGAAGTGTAGATTTCTCTCAAGTTATTCCAAGTGTATTTGGTGTTGTGTGAACCATTTGAGGTGTCACAATTGGGGCACTAGGCACTCAAGCTTCATGAAGACTTTCTACATCAAAGAGGTATGTATTTTATCTTGTTATATTCATTATTTTATATGCTAGATTAGGATAATACCTTGGAAGTTCTTATTTGCATGTATAATAGAGAAAACATAGATCCAAGGTATTTAGGGTTGCATGTACACTTAGGAGTGTTAGAATGCTCAAAAACCCAACATCCTCACCATATACGACTAGTTCTCCCCCACATGGTGTTCGAGCTACTACTCGCTGCCCCTCACAATTGATCATGGTGCCAAATCGACTGAGCCAATCCATCGCCACGATCACACATACTTCCCCCATGGGAATAGGAATCAAATCTATCGGGAAGGATACCCCGAAAATCTCCAACTCACTTCCCCGGTAGATCGAAGAAGCAGAAGCCCCATGTTCGTTGGCGATAGAAACTCGCAACGGACACTCAAGCTCATCTACCAACACATTGAACCCCCTACTTAAAGTCTGAGATAAAAACGACAAACTCGCTCCCAAGTCGAATAAAACCAACGCAGTCAAAGAGTTTACTAAAAACGCACCTAAACATAGGTACAACAGATATGCATCACACAGATATAATGACTGAAATAGAGAATAGAAACATACCAGCAACCACATCCGGTGTTGCCTTCGCCTCCTTGGTCGTGAGCTGGAAGGCATGCCCCTGAGCCTTTGGAGGCTCCGCCTTGACTGGCATCCCATCCGCAATCCTCAAAGAAGCTGGTGCGGAAGCCTGCGCCGTCTTGGCGGCGAGCTGCGGACAGGTTGTCTTCACATGACCAACCTGATGACAATGATAACATATCCTCATATTTGCCGAATGGGTGGACTGGCGATAGTCGTTGGCATAGTGCCCCTCCTTGCCACATTTGTGGCAACCATCACCTGCTCGACAAACTCCAGAATGACCCCTGCCACACTTTCCACAAGTGCGGCTCTGCTGACCTCCGGTCCTAGTATTAACGGTCTTAGACCGCTTGGGTGTCGGATGAGACTGTTCCGAACCTGACTTTGCTCCTTCAAATGCAGCTCTATCTCCAACTCACGCCGCCTCGCGACTTCCTAAAGATCCAGAAGAGTATCACAATGTTGCGTAGCAACAAACTTACGGATATCAGACTTGAGCATACTCAGATAACGGGTCATCTGAGACTACTCAGAAGAAAACTCCGGGAAAAACATAGCCCTCTCTGTAAACATGCGGGTGATCTCCATCACTGACTCTCCATCCTGCCTCAATGTCAAAAACACCTTGGCAAGCTGCTCCCGCTCCATGCGGGGAACGTAGCGGGTATGAAACATATCCCTGAACTGCTCCCAAGTAATAGCAGCTATCTGATCATCGGTGTATGACCCATTTGTTAGTCTCCACCAGTCCTTGGCCCCAAGCCTCAGCAAGTTCAGGGCACACCTGACCTTCTGGTCAGTAGGACAAGAGCACGTGAAGAAACATCCCTCCATGTCAGATAACCACCTCATAGCCCTGATCACATCTTGCGTACCATCAAACATCGGGGGCTTCGTGTTATCAAAGTCCCGGTATTGGAAAGCCGGTTGGCTCCTCCCCCACTCCCTGCTGCTGTTACAGCCGACGTGGCTGCAGCGACAGCCATCTCTGCTAAGGCTGCATAATGCTCATCAAAGTAATCGACCATAACAGTCTTGATCGACCCAAACATCTCTGGTAGTTGGGCTCGAAACGAAGCACCAACCTCATCATGCAGGATCTCCCGAATCCTGGCATCGAACTCCTATGTCCCTATCTGCACCACAGGCTCAGGTGCAATAGGCTCATCCGGGCCTCTGCCCCCTGATCTTGATCCTGATCCCGATCCAGTCGTAAAGCGTCTCATCATCACCATACTGAAAATATGCCCAAGACGTCAGATAAACAACATAATATCAAGAGACCAATTTCCACAAACACTAGGGGTTGTAACTTCCTTGCTACATGTATAGGTCCTGTGCTTTTAGTAGTACGGGCCCATACTACCTTCCACACCTACCCATATTTGTCTCAAGTATCACCACAACGCCCTAACAATAGACATTAGCATAGCAAGCGCTCAACCCTCACTCCTAGAGGAATGTGAAACTTCCACCAACCCTGCAGCATTAGTATATGCTAGCCACACATAACGTTGGACCCAATAGACTTTCGAATATCCAATCCTACCGTAAAGTCGAATCAAACATTCTCAGGCTATAAGATCTTGATTATGCACAGCCGTGATGCATACATTAAACAACTACAGTAATGATGTCAATTCCATATAAAAGAAACCCTAGGCTAGTAGGCATCATCTAATCAGGCAAGTCTATCCTGCAATTCCTGAAGATCCCTACCTAAGTACTGGCATGTTGTTCTAACATATCATAATATCAAATAACTTTATGGTATTTTGGGGCTTACTTACAGGCTTCGGCTGATCGTACACTATGCATCCTCCATCCCTTATTTTGAAAACAACTTTAGAATTTATTCTAAAAATTTCCTTGATATGAGACTAGATTTGCACGAGTGTTCCTCCAATTCACTCAAACCAAGGCTCTGATACCCACTTGTAACATCCAAAAATTTTAAGCCAAATTTAAACTTTTTCAACCATAAAAACAAATAGTGTTTTACAAAAATGTTTTCAAAATATTATTCATCAGAGTGTCCCGGAAATATGATCATATGGATGAGGAGCGGTACGGTCAAGCCTTCGCCTTGCCACGATCTCCGGAAGTACCTGAAACGATGAACTGAAACTGTAAGCCCGAGGGCTTAGTGAGCTACCCCCAAAATATCAATACCACACCAATAATACCATATCAAACAACAGATAACCAATAACATGCATATTGGGCCTTCGGCCTAACTGGACCGCCCGACAGGGCCTATAGTCTGAATCTATCTCGAGCCATCGGTATGATTGGACCGTCATTGGGGCCTATAGTCTACCCGGACCGCTCTCAGGGTATGTTGGCCTTCAGCACAAAGTAGGACCGCCTCAACCCAAACATCAAGCAAATAACCATGTGCACAAGACTAACATATACTAGCATATACAGATATCAGATATAACTATCTCACAGATCATCAATCATAACAATCTCTCATAACCCAAGCACCGACCTAACCAGGTCACTAACATGCCAATCCTAACGGATCATAAGAGCATAACAACATAATGTCTATCATGATATCGATCAAACAGATCATACCACATGCATCATACTGTAACCAAGAAAATAACTAAAAGGGCCGACTTGGTGCCTTAGACCCTTTTGATATAGTAAGGATACCTCACCATGCTAGTAGCTCGGAATGATACTACCCACTCCCCCGGATATAGCTCCAACCACCTCGCCTGTACCCATAAGTGGCCCACTCAATAATCACTCAAATTACCAAAATGCCCTTGGGAGGTACAAGACATCCCACAGTCAAATTAAATCATCGGTCAATGGTCAACAGTCCATGTTGACCTATTTGTTGAATATAACATTCTCTGCGTCGAGTCCCTACTGATTCCAAAATTTCTGGACTCGACTTACCGAGTCTATTAGCAGACTCGTCGAGTCGATACGCGATCCATTGCATGAAACTCAAACTGACTCGCCGGGTCATCTCCCAGACCTCGTCGAGTCCATGCGGGACCAATTTGGACAAAACCCTACCCGACTCGCTGAGTCCATACGCATATTCTCATGATCAAGCGATTCTGAGTTATCCCTTTCTTCCAATCAGTAGATCTAGGTCCCTAGAGTGTGTTAGCTACGTAAAGTTGCTACCTTTATGTATTTGCATGCCTCCAATTCCACATCTAAGCTTGAAATGGGACTTTACTCATAAAAAGGGTTCCTTCACGGCCCTATTAGGAACTTTATGAACTCAGGGCTCAAAAGAGCTTCAGATCTGAAGTTTCAGCTTCGGATCTAGCTCCCATACCATAATCCCTACATAAATAGCTAACGAAAGCCCTAATATTCACACATGAAAGATTCTAGAAGAAAACAGGTCAAGGTAACAACTTGTTACCTCCAAAACATGCCCAAGCTTAAGTAGACTCTAGATCCACACGAAATCCTTGATGCTAGCCTTTTGATCTACAAGTTTCCTTCACAAAAATCACTTCCCAAAGCTCTAAAACACTCTCCAAGCTCACACTAATGGAAATTAGGGTTTCTGGCTCTCAAGGTGTGATAGAGGACAGTGAGAAGCACTAATGTTCCAATATATAGGGTGCAAAAACCCTGAAATTTTGGGTTTCCTCTGCTAGCTCCTACTCGTCGAGTCCCCCCTATCGACTCGTCGAGTCCCTCATTAAATGACGTGTCATGTCCCGCTTCTACTCGACGAGTCATAGCGTCAACTCATCGAGTAGACCTTAAAACTTGAAATTTAGAAGGAATAATAAGGATACCTGACAGTTGGGATGTTACACCAATGCTCAACTATTGAACATTTTTACCTTTAGTCCCTGAAGTTTCAATTAATTCCTTTAATCCCAAAATTAATTTCTGATTAAGTATTAATTAAATAATACGATTTCTAATTAATATATTACTTCCATAATACATTAATAATTCATTTATTTTGATTTATAATTAACTTATTAACCAAGAAATAAATTAATAAATCATTCTTCTCTCTCTAGCAGTCATCCTATTCAATTGTCAGGTTTGAAGATTAGCCAAAATGACTGTGCTACTATTAATTCAAGTACATACCAATTATAGTTATGGGCTTCGATACCTAATCCAACAACAATAGATCATGGAAAAATTCATGGAGCAACTATAATCAAAACAAAAACTTTGAGAATTTATGGATCATTAATCCGACACATGGTGATTTTTCTATAATTTTTCCAATACAGTGACAAATTGGTAATTTTAGCTGAATTTTCAAGGATTGGATTTCAATGACTTTTTGACCACTTAACCCATTAAGTCATCACTAAGAACACCCATAAAGGTAAAAACTAACTTCTTAACAGAAGTAACATGTCAAACAATAAAAATATCAATTCTAATCACAACCCACTCATCAAGGTACATATCATTTGGTGGAAAGCAAAGTAGGTTGCACAAATAGGAATTTGGATTTCTTCCACCACCAAGTCTCATGGAAGTACTTTGAGAGATTTCTTTGAGGCTTATTGGGTGACTCAAACCACGATTTTATCACAGAAAATATTCACTTGATTCATGGTGGAAATTAACATAAGTTTTTGAAATCAACAACAAAGATTGTGACTCCAAAACTTTGATCAAAATATGAACTTGAACAATAAACTTATTGAAGGTGTTCATAAGAAATTTTGACAGCAATTGAGCCATCATAAATACCCTACACAAATAAAATTTCACCATATGAACCTTTAAAGGTTCTTAAGAAGAAGAAGATTAGATTATGATTATCAATTACAGAGAGAATTGACAACCATAATCTTCAATTGGAAAGCAATTTTACATGTAAACACACAAAGAGATTAGAAGATGATTTTATTTACCAATCCTTGGCCAAAATCATAGCCTCTTTCTTCCCTCTAGAACCGATTGAGTGAGGTTTTCACATCCCTTCTCCTCCTTCTTGATCATTGATGCCTCCTCTCCCAACACACGTTCATTTTTTCTCCCTCCTTGCTGCTTACGTTGCACACTCTCACACATAGGAGGGCCAATCATTTTTTCTTCTTTAAGTATTCACGTGAATGGATGGACACAAGGAGAAGGATCGGTCCTTCTCCTTGGGGGTTACTCCAATTTTTTCCATCTAAACCCTTAATTCTCCATAATGTACCTCTTTTACACTAACCCTAGTATCTTGACAAATTATATTTTTATAAATGGCACCTTAACCCCTCAACTGATAAAAATCCATTTAAGTGAATTATTTTTACCCAAATAATTCTACAAATCAATTTCATTAAATTAGAAATCCTTTAACATTGATTAATTCTTTAAGATATTAAATAATACTATTTTTAGTTAATATATTTCATTTTAACCACATAAAGCTAAAATAGTTTGCATAAATAGTTCCTCGAGTAACGGAAAAACTAACGTCGTTTACGGTATGATTTTTGGGTCGTTACGGTTCTCCCCTCCTTAAAATGACTTCGTCCTTGGAATCAGATACCGATACGAACAACCTAGAGTAACAAATCTTCATATCCTAGGTCACTTCTGACCTGTACATGCCCTTCTATCGGAACTTAATGAGCTTGAATCCTCTCATCCACGGCTTCTTGGTCTTTCTCCAACGAAGATAATTTCCATCTCTCTCAACTCGTGTATTAATCCCTCGCCTTGTAACTTGTCTAACAGAAAGAGACTCACCACTCAGCTTTCCTAGATCATCAAAATGGAAAATTATCTTCACAAAACTCCTTGCCCACTTCTACGAGGAAGTGTCCACTAAATTCCTCTAACTCCCTACCGAATGAGTCGACGAACTCACTCTCTATCACTAGACACTTGTTCACCTCAAAGAACTCATCATGAAAGGGAATCCTAGATTTCTCTCCTCATAATGTGATCTTATCCTCATACAAACTCGGTACTCACATACATTTTCAACTCATAAAATCTCAGTATGGCAGATAGACAGCCAAAACGTATGAATGACGACATCACATGACTTCATCCCTATTTGATTCCAAGTCAAAAAGGAAAAAGTGTGTTCAACTGCCACATTAGAACACTCCTCGTACATTTCCCAAAACATGAAAACAAGATTCCCCACCGCTATCACAACGTTTAACACAAGAATTCAGAAAAACTCTACACTAACACAAAAACAAGCACAAAAACAGCAAACACAAATGAACTACCATCGCTAACATCAAAAACTATTACACATAGCAAACAAAACACTCGGATGAAAAGTTATGAAAGTACCTCACCATCAAGTATGACTTCCTCGGCAATCATCTGAAATGCTCAGGTGACTAATGTGGCCCATTTTCCCGCAATTATAAAATATAAAATCAAGACTCTTACAATGGGCCTGCTTGTGTCCTCATTTGCAACAACGTCTACAAATGACAATGCTTCTGACCACCGCCTTGTCACCCTTCTTGTTCTGACTATACTTCTTCTTCGAGAAAGCAGACGAACCCTCCCATTTCCTCTTCTCCCCACTCTTGATCACCGTACGGCCTGGTGTAGCCAAATCAACTTCAACCCAAAGTGCTTCATCCATGGAAGCCGCCAAAGTGTTACGCTGCCTTACAGTAGCTTGATACTCTGTTGGTTACCCCTCAGCATAATGTTCCACCTACTTTGCCTTGGTGGGATAGTAATTTTTCCCAAACTGTAGCTTCTCAGAGAACAATGAATTGTATTTTGCCACTGACATATTTCCTTTTTCCAGCCTAAGGAACTCCCACTTAACCTTCATTATCTGTCCCAGTGGACAAAAGCGCTCTTGAAGCCTTTGGCTGAAGGCCTCACAAGTCATGGCTAGAAGTGTAGCCTCAGGAACAACATATTCCAACGCCTCCCACCACTGTAGATCATCACCATCCAACTCCAGTGTTGCATAACTGATTTTCTATGACAACGTGAAGTCGCTTGAATAGAAAATCTATCTCAACTTGTGCAATTATTGCATGTACAATGTCAGGTCTTCTCCTCCTCGAAAGACAGGGGGTTTCAGTCAGTGAATACTTTGTAGGAACTACCCCTCCTCTCAACATGCTCTCTAGCGGGCTCTCTCCTCCGCCCCGAGTAACTGAGCGACTCTCAGCTATGAACTCTCGTGGCTCCTCATTCTCCTCTTCTTCGTCCTCCGGGGGCAAGATGAAGGGTTTTGAGCATTCTAACACTCCTAAGGTGTACATGCAACCCTAGAAACCTAGGATCTATGCTTTACTATGATACATGCAAAATTGATTTTCCAAGGTTCTTAACCTATCTAGCATAGCATGGGGAACTTCTAAACATAAATGCTAGAAGAAGAACATACCTTTTGTTGTTTGGATTCCTTGAGAATCTTCTGAGCCTAGCACCTTAAGTGTGATGCCTAAAATGTCTCACACAACACTACAACACTCAGAATGACCTTGAGAGAAGTTCACTAACACCTCAAAATCGGCTAGCCCTCTATCTTGTACAAGTAGTCTGATTTTGCTTGCATAGGGGTCTTTATATAGTTGTGGCACTAGTAGGGTTACACCGTGTAAACCCTAAATGTCATGGCTTTCCATATTCCATGATCCATGGGTTTGTAACCTCCATAGAGCACCTTATGGGTTTTAACCCAATCCATACAAACCATGGATCATTAGCCCATTATACAAGAATAGATGATTTACACAATCATCCCCATATATTTAATTAGTCTCTTGTTGATCACTTAATTAATTCCAAATTAATTTTTTGATCAATACTAATTAAATAATATTATTAATATATTAGAACTTATAATATATTAATAAACCTTAAGTGTCCTTTCTCTCATTTTAGTCTATCCAAGTGTTGCAATGCCATGCAACCCAAAGGGACCATGCTAATCGGGGCAAGTACATTCCAGAAATGGTTATGAACTTAGACACCTAATCCAACAGTCCACCACTTGGATAAGTCTAATAACTATAATTGCAAGAATGACTTTAGGAACCGATCGGCAATCATAGCTCTTTCAAGGTCTCGCGGAACTGAGATGATGATGATACACCATTTAAGATTAAGTGATCATATAATCCTCTGTTCTAGATATCAGCCAGAGAAATACATGGGACACTGTCTTACTTATTGTCTGGCAGTTTTTTTCTCGATTTCCGATTTGTTTGACATAGAACTTAATTGAACACATCAACTTAGTTCTGATCGGGCTCGGTACATGGGTCAACACAAAATCACCGAGGGGTCCAGATATCGCTTCTAATCCAAGAAGGAACAGATAAACTTCGACTCATATGCTTGTTCTACTACTTATTGAATCATACACAAATGCACATTTTATAACAGCGAGTTACCAATGCATTTTCGTACATTCAATGTATAACCAACTCATAGGCAACAAGTCATATCTCTAGGTTTGAAGACTTATATGATATTACCGTCTCACGATCACTCGAGATAAATTCCATCAAGTGATACCAGTGAGCCGGGGTTGACTCCAATACTCAGAACATATGAGCACTCATGAGTGTTGTAGCAACACTTTGTGATGAGTTCAAAACTCTTAGATCATTTAGATCTTTCACAAGTGCGATAAAAGAATTCTAACAGTTTAAGAACAAATTAATAACGAACACAGAACAGAATCAAATAAGAGCTTATGATTCAAAAGTGAGTCACGCCTCAGCAGAGCTCGATGAAGAACTTCCGCTGTAGACGCGACCTAGGGTTTACAAAAACAGTGAATACGAAAAACAATGAAAGCTCTATGTTCTAAGCCTGCATGCATGCAGCTTATATACTAAACCCTAATATAAAATAATGCACGGCTGGATAGGCCCAATACCGGCAACAAAACTAGGCTATGGATCGAGCACATGATGCAATCCTCTAGGCTCAACAATCTCCCCCTTTGCGTCAAATGTGGCGAGAGATTATTTCTTGTGAGCAGCTCTCACCGTCTTTATAATTTTGAACAGTTTAGGAATAATGGCGAGAAGAGTCTATCGAAATAAAATGTACCACCTCAACATGTCGACGAACAGCTTTTTATCAGCAGTAGTGTTCTGGTCGCACCTTTGTATAATTTCCAATATATACTCAAGACAGGACGTCGAGAAAAGGTGTTTGTCAACAAGAGCGAACATGCACTTTTGACCTTCGCCCCTGAGAAACATTATTGTGTGATACTTGGAATCAATCTTCCCCTTGATCATGGAATTAACATTGCCAGCTCTGCCCATCAGTTTGATCGTTGGTCGCTTGTGTATGGCAGATGCAATTTCCTGGTCCATCTTTGCTACCTCATGTATGTAGCAAACAAGCATACACTTGACATGATCAATAATTGGCTGATACTCCTGAGGATTTTATAAAAGTATATTGATGAGGAGTATCCAGTCATGGGGGTTGAGGTTCGGTAGATCAGCAAGGGAAAAGTGGTGAACAGAACCTTTGGTTCCTCTAGTCACTCTGAACTTGACATTGATGAATTTCCCTGCTGAATAGGGCTTCATCACCTTGTTGGTGGTTATCTTCTTCAAACTCCATGTCTGATATTGAGGTTGAGAAAACTCCAAGTAAAACTCTAACAGATCCCTATCTACCTTCGGGTCTGGAGATGGAATGGCAGCAGTGGAGTTGAAACAATGGAAGACGAATGCCTTTCTAGTGATTGGCATATCGAACTGCGCATCCATGGAGTTTTCAAGGCTGAATAACATTATTGGTTCGAGCCATAGAGCAGCTGGCTCGTCAATCGCACACCTCTGAAGCGATTCTTTAGTCCATTCAGGGAACATGGCCTTTTTCTTTTCAAGGAGCTCCACCGCCTTTCGCTTCTGTTCTAGCTCAGCCCACTCCTTCATAGAAATTTCTTCAGTTCGTTTTTCTGAAGAATCAACCTTTGGAACAGGCTTCCTGGGAAATTCAACGTAGACAACATCTTCTTCGTTGTCGGTATCATCTTCACCGATTTTCTTCTTTTTCTTCTCCTTATTACTGACCGAAGCTTCATTACCCTTTGGTTCAGCAGTTGGCTTGGAGGTAGAAGGAGGAGGTTGATTTGTTTCTTGCTTTTCTTGCTTCAAATCTTTCTCTCCCCCTTGTTGCGGTTGGACACCAGTCCTGGAACACCCTCGATACGACTGAGGACGTCTAGTGCCGGTCGGAGCTTTTCTGCCAAATGCCTTCGAGTAGTGATAGTGACAAGGGGATCATGACCTTCAGTTAGATGAAGAAGGATGGAGTGAACGTCTGTAGCACAACCCCTTATAACCTCCCTATCTGACTTGAGGTCATCAATCTCAGCATGAGCAGTTCGCAGCTTGTGAGTTTGCAATTTAAGCTGATTTGTGCGTCTGGAAAGCTCATCCATAACACCATTTTCCATAGCTAAGTCCGCTTGTAGTTGAGATAAGCGTTCATTTACATTAGCATGGAACGCGTCATTCACCTGTTCAATAGCAAGGCATGCTGCTTCAACCTTCGAGCATTCAGACTGAAGAGTCTGTTGAAGAGTTTCTACAGAAGAAGTAACTGTAGCAGCATTCTTGGCAGCAACAGCCTGCAAAGAGTCTAAAAATATGTGAGCCTGGGAAACTAGTTTATCGACTTTTGCGGTCGCATCCTTGCACTCCTTTGTAGAGGCAGCAACAGCACGAGAGGCCTGTTGACACTGAGAAGAGGAGGCTTCAATAGCCTTGGTTGCAGCAGTTAAGGAGGCTGAATGTTCAACAGCAACTGAGGAGAACAAGGCCTTCAATGCAGCATCTGAATAAGTCACAGAGGAAGAAGAGGAAAGCAGTTGATATAGCTTGTCGTTTACCGCTTTGAGATGACGTTTGGTGATAGGCTCATCGTCATCATCCTCACTTTGGACTCGATAAGGACTGAAGTATGTGGAGTCGAACTCCAAGTCCTCACCGCCCAAAATCAGGGTTGTTTCTGTAGTGGGTGTTGGAGATAAGGGTTTAGAAGTAGTTGGAGGTTCGTTTGTTGGTGGAGGTTCGGTTGTAAAAGTAGGTTCGGTTACTAGTGGTTTGGGAATAGTGAAGGTAGGTTTTGTAGTGGTGGTAGAGGTTGTATCTATGAAAATAGGAGTGGGAATAGGTTTTGAAGTGAAGGTTGGAGAAGTGGTTGTTTGAGAGATAGGAAGGATAGAAGTAGGAATTGTAACAAGTAGAGGTGAAGGAGGCAAAGAACGAACCTGAATTTCTAGAGTAGGGGAGCGAGCTGGAGAATCGCCTCGACCCGGAACCTCTTCATCAGAACTTTCATTCTCAGAGTCTGAAGATGGAGCATTTTGCTTCCTAGGAGGAACATATTCTGAATCTGAACTGCTTGAGGATTGAAGAATAAGTTTCATAGCAGGCTTCTTCTGCTTTTTAGGTTGAGGTTGAGAAGGAGCAGCTTTATCAGTCTTCCTCTTCTTGGGGGTCTGCCCCTTGGATGGTTTTGTTACAGGTCCCTCCTTCTGGGATTCAGGTTTCTTACCCCTTTTGGCTGGTTTATCAGCTTCTTTAATTGAACGAAGCATTGTAGGAGTAAGCTCACGTGGACCAACAAACTTACGTTTTCTGTATTGTTGAAGAAGATTGCTTGATGCTGAGATAGAACCAAGCATTGTTTCAGGAATAGAGCCAATGTAAGAGAATTTGGTAGGATCAGTGACGATGATCTTCGTCGTATGAAAGGTGGCGATGGAGGAAAGCAAGGAATCCGCCATAATAGGGACACGACTGCGGTCCATGGCCCACTTGGTGATAATGGTCCATAAACGCCCACATGAAATTTCTGAGTGCTTTGATGAAGAAAGAAGACTTTGAACCAGCTGCTGCCAAATTATAGACCCATAGTCAAGGTTGAGCATGTTGTACAACCCATACAGCACCGTCATAAAAGCCTTCCTAGCACCGTCAGAACCAGCACTTCGCTCAGATAAACCCTTGAATAAAAGATTGAATAGGCCATTCCATTGAGGAGGAAGGCAAGACTTCTTGAACTTCGTGACGGTAGTTAGGGTTTCAGTATACCCCATCTGATAAAACATGGTAAACAGTTGACCAGTGGTAATGGAGTTAGGGTTTACCAGAGACGGATCTTGTGAGAGACCGATTAGGGCACAGAATCGGCTCTTGGAGATAGAGACCTTCTCATCGTGAAGCTCTAAGTGGATACGTTCATTGGCCTTGTCGTAGAACGCCGTAGAGTAGACATGGGATAAGAATGACATTGGCACAATTTCAACCTTGGTCAGTGCATCGACGAGTGGAGAGTATTTGAGACACTCAACCACATACAGCATGTACAGCTCATAAACAAAGGAAGTGAGATCGATGATTAGGTTTTGTTGGGGTTTTATTGTGAGTAGGGGTTGACGAACTGAGGTATCATGAACAAATGAAGAATATGCCATTGTAGGAGCTTGATAGTGATGATGAACAGTTTCAGAAAATAGGCGGGTTTCTTTGAGAGCTTTTTGGAAGTGATAAAGGTTGAGAGAGTCCTGTTCCAATTCCTTATATACATACAAGGAAGAGAGAGAAGAATCCGGCGGAAATCTTGGATTATCTCTAAAATCGCGCCTGTATTGATGTGTGAACAGTTGGCATGCCGAAGATGACGCAGGAGAGAGAAAAATGTTTCCACTTTTTTTTACGCCTTTTCATAAAATCACCTTTTTCAAATTGCCAAACCATTTGAATTTCTGCTGAGTCGGATACCTTTTCATCCCTATCGTTTCACCTGACGACGCTTGA
The DNA here is from genome assembly GCF_002870075.4 of Lactuca sativa. Lineage (NCBI taxonomy): Eukaryota > Viridiplantae > Streptophyta > Magnoliopsida > Asterales > Asteraceae > Lactuca > Lactuca sativa. The sequence goes on along the minus strand of NC_056630.2, from coordinate 301,139,807 downwards.
GTTTTTGTGCCTTGATAATCTGTGTAAAACTTAGAGTTTTGGAAAATTAAAAATTTTCGTGCAAAGGGTGTAAACGATAAAGAAATAAAACAAGTATTTTGGGATTATTTGTGATGTCGTGTTGAGACATAAACCAATTGATTCTGGGCAAAAATCACTTCCTTCAACGTCAAGAGAGACATTGAAGTGCTTGCTTGGTTTCCCATGAAATAACGATCAAAAACATGTTGAGAAGTTTTGAAAGGCATCTTTTAAAGGTTAAAGTGGGTGGCTTTCGCTTCAATTCATAATTTTGATACTAAACATAATATCAAAAGGAGAATGAAGTACTTGTGAGATCATTGTGATCTGTTGAACAAGTAGGTGAGAAATAATTTTATAGTGACGAGAGAATTTAAGAAATCTCAAAAAAAATAAACTGGATCTTTTAGGGTTAGAGAAACCTTGGTGAAAGGAAATCTCATAAAGATCACTCAAAAAGAAAAAGAGATTCCATTAGGTAACAAGTAAGATCTTGAATTTTTTAATTCACCGTCAATGCATTAGTGGTGTTGAATTTTGGGTTTCACTTAGTACATAGTAGCATGAAACTAAGATCATGAACACAGATTTTGTATAACCATAAACCTCAGTGGTTAAAACTGAGAGTCTTAGGCATTATAGTGATGAAACGAAATATAATGGAGATAGTATAAGAAGCGAATGTACCTCTGCTTATTAAAGAAAAGATGGTATAAGCAGACAACTCTAAACTCAGTGTGAGTAGAGTAAGGTAGCTTATGATTAGAGTGAACTTGATAGCCTGGATTAGGAAACATGATTGGTGTAGATCATGTTATTAAGGCTTCACTCATAATCAGTTGAGGCTTGAGTCTACATACAGCAGCATGCTTCTAGGGACACTTAACTAACGGAAAAAGATTTACCTGCTGGAGATGCGTCATCAAGAATCATACTTAGATAGAAAAACGTTAGAAATACGGAGAATATTTTTGGGATTTTAGAAATGGAAAGGAAGTAATAAAATAATATACAAAAGAATACATTTGAAACGCCTAAAAAAAAGGAAGTTCAGAAGGACCAAACCCGAAATAGACCGAGCGCTCGGTTCATTTCGGTTCATGGACCAACTTCACCCGAAATAGACCGAACCCGAAATGGACCGAACCCAAAATAGACCAAATGCTCGGTTCATATAGGTTCGCTCTATTTCGCTTGTTACCTTTATGAGAGCGAAGGTGATTTCGGTACTGACTCGGCTTGCATCATTCATAGGCCTTGTAAGATCTTATTGAAGCTTACTTTAGGTAAAGCCTTTGTGAATATGTCTGCTAGTTGATCAGTCGTTCTGACGAAGTGAATTTCGACATTGCCATCTTCGACGTGATCCTTGATGAATTGATATCTCAGTGCGATATGCTTAGTCTTCGAGTGTTGCACTGGATTGTGACAAATTCTGATTGTGCTTTCAGAGTCACAGTACAAGGGGATTTTCTTCATGTTTAAGCCATAATCCCGAATTTGACTATGTATCCATACGACTTGAGATGTACAAGATGCTGTAGCAATGTATTCAGCTTCTGCAGTGGATAACGACACGCAAGTTTGTTTCTTGGATTGCCAACTTACTAATTTTCCATCCAAAAATTAACATCCTCCTGTGGTGCTTTTATGATCTAATCCACAGCCACCTAGATCACCATCTGAAAAGGCTTGCACGAAAAATCCAGAATTGGCTGGATACCATAGACCGAGAGAGGAGGTTCGCTTCAGATAGCGAAAGATGTTCTTCACTGCTTGAAGATGAGGTTCTCGAGGGTTGGCTTGAAATCTAGCACAATAACATATTGAGAACATGATATTAGGTCTACTGGCTGTAAGATACATCAAAGACCCGATCACCTGTCGATAAAGCATTGTATCAGCTACCGGTTTCTCCAATGATTGTGTGAGTTTCATTACAAAAGCCATCGGTACTTTTACCTTGGAGTCTCCCGTCATTCCAAACTTTGTGAGCAAAGTCTTGGTATATGCTTCCTGATTAATAAAAATGCCTTCGGGTCCCTGTCTAATGTTCAATCCAAGAAAGAAATTAATAGGATCCATTGAGCTCATCTCAAACTTAGTTTCCATCAACTTTTGGAATTCAGTTGTTAAGCTAGGATTCGTGGAGCCAAAGATGATGTCATCAACGTAAATTTGGACTATCATAAGGTGGTTACCTTCTCGCTTACGAAAGAAGGTTGGGTCAACCGAACCTTGTTTGAATTTAGACATCTTCAAGAAATGAGTAAGAGTTTCATACCATGCTCTGGGAGCTTGTTTTAGGCCATAGACAGCTTTGTCGAGGATATAGCAGTGATCAAGATACTTTTCGTTTACAAATCCCGGCGGTTGCTCAATATACACAGTTTCTTCAAGTTCACCGTTGAGGAAGGCACATTTGACGTCCATTTGATAGACTTCAAAATTCTTGTGAGCAGCGTACGCTAGAAAGATCCTAACAGATTCCAATCTAGCCACTGGAGCGAAGGTTTCTTCATAATCGATTCCCTCTTCCTGACAATATCCTTTGACCACCAGCCTTGCTTTATTACGAATGACATTTCCTTCTTTGTCCATCTTGTTTCGGAATACCCATTTGAGACCGACAACCGAAGCATCCTTTGGTGTTGGAATAAGACGCCATACCTTGTTTCTTTCAAACTCATTTAACTCATCCTACATGGCTTGAACCCAGTCTGAATGATCAAGAGCCGAATTAACAGTCTTTGGCTCGATTTTGAACACGAATGAATTGAACATGCAGAACTCGACTTTTGAAAATAGATCCGCCTATTTTGCTTTGATTTGAGATCGTGTCTGATGGGTTTTAGCTATAAGAACATCCTATGTGCTCATACAAACCCTAATGATTGGATATAGGTTTCTCTATTGTACATGCAAGTTATCAAAGACTATAAAACCTAATTTTAGCATACAATTAATCATATTAACATAAGAATGGGTTTAAGATATTACCTTGATTGTTATGTAGCAATAACAATCACAATTATCCATGTAATGACTTTAGAAAGCTTAGAGTCACAAATGTCACTCCTCTAATGGTTCACAAACACCAAGAGCAAGAGAATGAAGAAGAGAAGAGAAGGAGGTTGCCCAAAACATGTGGAAACCCTAGAAAGAAGCTTGTCCACGTTTTTGGGTATAAGGGTTCCTTAAATAGTGAGGCTATTAGGGTTATCTATCAAGGTAACCTAATAAGGATGCTTAAGCCCTAAGCAACCCATGGACTCCTTCCTTAAAGGCCCTAGGACGATTTTCAATGGGTTTCCCCATAGAATTCATCCACCCCTTTAATATGGAGTCCATTATCTCAATATTCAACTATCATACAATTGGCAGTTCAAGTCCCTTAAGTTTAATTAATCTCTTTTAGCCACAAACTTAATTCTTGACAAATATTAATAAATCAATATGATTTCTCCTTTAATATACTATTCTCATAATATATTAATAAATCATATTTAATCCTTTCTCTCCATAATTCATCCTATCAAGTTGCTTTGGTGAAGGCAACCCAAATGGACCATGCCCCATCGGGTCAAGTACATACCAAAATAGTTATGGACTTAGACACTAATCCAACAGTCTCCCACATGGATAAGTCTAATAACTATTATGCGTATGACTTCAGATCCTGATCTGCAATCGTAGCTTTCCAAAGCCGTTATCAACTCTAATCCTAACAGATACGCGTGTCCTTTAGATAAGGGATCATATATTCCTCCATTCTAGATATCGTATGAGACATGATTTCTAATCATTCTCTCTATACTATTTCTCGAATTCCGATTTATGACGACTGACTGATTGAACAAATCAAATTAGCCCTAGCCCGGCCGAGCATTTACGTTTGTCATCACTAAATCATCGAGGAGGCCAAAGATATCGCTTTTATCCTACTTTGGATAAAAGGAACGGATAAACTTTGATTCAATGCTCGCTGGCACTCACTCACCGAATCACACACAACAATATGTTTTATGACATCAAGTTACTGGTGCGTTTACATATTATCAATGTGCAACCGATTTGCAAGATACAACTCACACATCTCGGTTTCAAGAATATAAGATGTTATCATCTCACCAATCACTCGTGATAACAATCCATGAAGTGATCCAAGTGAGCGTGGGTTTAATCCAATGCTCAAATCATATTCATAAGCACTCATGAACGTTGCAGCAAACATTTTCTTATGTCTAATGCTCTTTAGACAATCCATACACCAATTCACGACAGTCTTCATTCATACCTACTTCCAACATATGAATGACTGTGGCCCGTTCGAATAATTTGACTGTTCTAAACCAATTAAATTATTCAGGAAGTCAAAACATGCAAAGTGAAACACAAGAATAATACTAATCTCATATGGCCTCAAACCTTTGAGCATAAATAAAACACCTTTTATTTATCACCATATCGATTACTCATTATTTTTAGTTTCGGGTAATCAACTTCTTACTTGAATTATTACTACACTTGTCCCATGCTCCTAGCATGCACAAAATGTTTACCTGTGGTTCTTACTTTGTGAAATAGATTAAACTGAACACATTTCCAATCATACTCATTTCACAACTCCGAATCCTTTTCACAAGTTAAAGAATATCAAATTCTTTCCACTTATGGAATATGTTAGATTCTAACATTTTATGCAACGATCCTTTTGTAATGTCACTGCACTAAAGTCACAATGACTATTGCCAATGAAATTACGAAGTCCTCTATCAGATATTGTTACAAGACAATTCCTTAGATATGATGTCTCTCACTCAAAGTACATTCCTTTGAACATCCTTTTGCATAAAAGTTTCTAATCTAGACATAGATTTTCAATATTCAATTCTCAATATGGAAACCTTTCCATACTTACCATATGACAACTCATTCTCAATAGAATCTTTTCTATAATAATGTCAATATGGTCCATCCAATACTATACTTCCAACTATTCACAAGCGACCAATCCTCGGCGAACTTTGGATTGTCCTTTGATAGTTGTTTAATTATCTTAGTCAAAACCGATTCTTGTCCCTTTTCCCTCTAAATGCGCTAGACATTTGGAAAATTTTAGAATGGTCAAACATTATAGCACTTGCAATCGATCCTATACCCGAAGCGTATGGGACACGATGCATAATGTCTTACATAAAGATCTGATACTTTATCAATCTTCTGCCATAATATTTTATGTGCTATGTTCTCACAATTCAAACTATGAAGAGAAATGCCGTAATCATAATCGAAATTTGAAAACACACTATGTATCCTTGACTAAATTTATTAACATTCCACAACCTAAGCCTTTAGATTTGAAATGAAGCATAATATTCTCTCCCTTAATTATAGCAAAACAATTATTCAACCCTTACAACTTTGCAAGGTATGACTCTTGTTTTCTATAATTAATATTGCTAACTTGCAATACTTGCCTTAATAATCATACAATCATAACATTTATGCTCCCACTATCAAGATGATTATTATAAACATAACACTTATGCTCCCACTAGCTTTGACATGTATTCAGAAACCAGCTTAACTTCCAGAAAAACAATACTTATTGAATTTCTTAAGTTCATGTTTCTAATACTTAATGCTTTGATAATCCTTTATCTAAGTTTATACACCTTTCCCTTAGATAGCTCATAGGTGTCTCTAAACAATTTAGACTAATTGCCAAATCTCACAATTCAAATTATGGAAAGGGATACCGTAACCATAATCGAATTCGAGAATACAATTTTCACAATCACTATCCTTTTAAAATCTCTCTTAGTGAAAGCATTTCCTCATAGTCATTTTCATGAAGAAGGGAATCTTATGACACTTAGATTTTAATGGTCTATGTGTTCCTATCCATGTGAATTTGTTAAAACCAAAGTTTACGACAAATTCAAACTCATATGGATCGAACTTTCTTAATCTTGATTTCTTTGCCTTATGGTAACACAGCTGCCCACCACGTCTTCCAAGTAGTTAAGCAGCTCACCTTTTCCTATCAATGTACTTTTCATTGATCAAGGTCCTTGCCTTTTATGCATTCAAATGAGAACTCATATAACTCACATGCATAATTAACTTAATTGGAACGGCACAGAAACAAAATAATGTCAACATGATAGGTTGTAAACCTTAACTCGTGTGCTAGTGATGATCGATACGGTTTATTTTGATTTGTTCTTGAAACCTTTCAAGATCATTAGGACTCCCACTGACTCTTTGACATATAAGATTCTCTTGTCAATAAACATTTCTTGACAAACAAATATTCAAGAGTTAGTGTAGTTTTTATCAAAACACTTCATAAATTGGTCCTAGTTGGTCTTGGTCTTATCCGAGACATCACAACTTTCCATATTTGATGAATGTTATAAACCTTCTTAATACTTATCACTCAATTTCACAATCTTAACTCTAAGACTTGTTTTGGAACGAAGTATGATTGACTTCTTGATTTTACCATTTCTTCAATTCTTGATTCCTCTTCTTAGACATGCAATTGTACTTAGAGGATCAATTGAGATATGGTTCTTAATCATTAAGACCTATCATAAAGCATAAAAGGTACTCTCCCTTCTTCTTAGAATGGAGAAACTTTTATATTTCTGCCTACTTGATTCTTCTTATTCATTCTGCTATTGATTTAAACTTTTTCAATCAATTCAGAATTACACTTAATCTTATAAGTATAATCATATTTACCAAACCTTTAGTAAATCATGACGAATATCTTTGTTACTCTTATGGTGGACTTGATCAACACGCAACTTTGTGTACTCGATCTCCTAGTCCTTCACTTGACACTTTGTCAATGAATTAGTCTAATTTCCAAATATGAAATTTCTCATTCATTGTGCAACCAAGTTGCATGATTCCAAGTTTCTGTCCAATTGAAACTTGGGTGATGAGAAACTCTCCCTATTTGCTAAATTCTCGACATTTCCACAAATAATATAATTAAGAATCAAATCCATTATTGCTAATAATAGAAACATTCAAACATCAATTTTTCATATACGCCATTGCAAGGATAAATAAATAATATAAAAATCAAAATTTATTTTATTGCGGAAAAATTTGTCCTTACAATGCAATTCATTGAAAAACTATGCTAATACATCTTTCTTAGCAATCTAATTCTAACTCTAAGTAGCAGCTCGAGAATCTAATCTTCAAGTAATGTGATCGAAATCCATTCCTTCTCGGTTAGATTCTGCTCACTTCTTCCCTTAAGCTTCCTTTCTTTTCTTTGATCCTACAAAACATCAATTGTAATCTTATCACATTATGTATTAAGAATCTAGAATAGAAGCTTAAAAGAGTTAGTCAATGGATTTTACCTAAAGCAGAGCCATACGTTTTGACTCTCCCATCTCTTAGATCTCTTAGGTAAATAGGGCAGCTTCGTCTCCAATGCCCCTTCTCTTGGCAATAAAAGCAAATTGACTCTTTTGGAACAGGACATGGAACTACTTCAGACATTTCCTTTCTCTTATGATCAAACTTTTCGATCATAGCATGTCTTTCGTTGCCATTGTCTATATCCATAAAGGTCTTGAAGGCAGATTCACCAATCAACTTTGCTTTTCTATTGCGCCAAACCATTGTTGATTCAGCTGCAATAAGCATATAGGTGAGATCTATAAGGGTCACGTCGCAGTTCATCATATAGTACTCTCTTACGAACTCACTATACGAGTTAGGAAGTGACTAAAGAACCCAGTCAACATCCATCTCCTCACAGACAACGGATCCCAACATTCTTAACTTGTCAATGTGTGACTTCATCCCTAGGACGTGTGCACACACTGACTTTCCTTCTTTATGTTTACTTGCTAAAAGGGCTTGATGAGCTTGAACTTTTCAAGTCTTCGAACTTTTGGGTTAGGGAGAATAATTGGAGGAGGTGGAGTAAGTGAAGCATGATCTCTTGTTCCTCGATCGAATCGTGGAATATCATCTTCATGTGGAATGCTTGTTCCACGGGATTTGGGAAAACCATAGTTGTCGTACTTTGACATCTACAAAACGGGAGAAAACGAATTCAAGTTAGTTGATTGATTGAGTCCTTAGTAATTCACCCAAATGAGATACTAAGGCTAAGACCCAACACAATATGCTACAACCTAGAAAAGGGATGCCGTAATCTAGTTGCAGAATATTTGAAGGTAAGTGAATGACGATTCACTAATTTCCACCATGAAAAAAGAAAAAGAAATTTAAGTTTTAAATCTATGAAAACTCCTAAATCCTTTGAGATTCATTGAACATTTCAATGGCATGTTTAAATCTCGATATGCCCCTCTTGTTTGTGACTGGGATGTCGAGGATCACAAAGCGGGTGTGAATAACCATGCAAACTTACATGGTGCCCTCACATGTTACAGTCACCTATTCGATGTGCCGGTAAACCACACACGCTCCACCGAACTATGACAAACATTGAGTCACCCTTTGCTACCTTTTCTTAGAACCATTTAGTGTGCCGGTTAACCACACGCGCTCCACTAACGTCTTCGCAAGGGCACAAAGTGTAATTTCATGGAATTGCATCAATTCACTTTTGCCTAAAGTAACTAAGATTGGGAATTTGAAAAACATTTAGTTACTTATGTACTTCATTATATTTATAATGGAAGGTTTTGTCCTATCCTACCTGTTCGGCTAACGACCCTCCACTAGTCAAGAGTGCGGTGGGTAAGAGTGGATACCCATTCAATCGCCATTTTATAGGCAATTTCCTTAAACACCCCTTATAGACTAGCTTCGTGAATGAGGCCTACTAACGATAAGACTGACTTTTACTCATACATATATATAATGTTAAACTTTTAATGTTATATATAGTATAGGGTGTATTTTACACTTTTAAAATACTAGGAGGTCAAATTTAATAATTATACTTTTAATTCAATTAAATTGTAAACCTAAACTTTATGGATTTATTAAACCTCTTTTAATTATACACCTTAATTAATTAATAAAACCATAAGGGTGTGATTTGAACTTTTCAAAACAATACTATGGTTTTAGAATTTAACATTCCTAAATTAAACTTTTAATCAACTTTTAAATTCCAAAACTTGAGGGCAAGTTTTGAAACATTTCAAAACATTAGGGTTTAGAATTTAAATATTTCAAAATCAAACTTTTCAATCAAAATTTAAATTCCAAAACTTGAGGGCAAGTTTTGAAACCTTTTTTCAAAACATTAGGGTTTCAACTATTTAAATTCTAAACTTTCAAGTTCTAATTTAAACTATAAAACCTAAATGGATTAATTTGAAACTTTTCCAAACTTTGTCAAGAATATTTTAGATCACATAATTCAAATAAGGTAATTAACTATAATTGGTGGTTATCTAATTAGATCTAGTTCAAATTCTTGCAAGATAATGATCAAATAATTTCCATAACTTAACATTTTTCAAATAAGGTAACAATTATCTAATTAGATGACCAAAATCTTTTATTTTGACAAGGATAATCATAAGGAATCAATAAAATTCGAATTTTATTAATTTTAAACAATTATGGCAATTATCCTAAGTCAAAATAGGCAAAAATCCCGAAACAGCCTCCTTCTGACGCTCGAACTCGCCGAGTTCCTCTATGGACTCGCCGAGTTGGAGCTACTCGCCGAGTCCACATTGGAACTCGCCGAGTTCATCAGACAGGGGGTCAAAAAAACGATTTTACAACTTGAACAAACAAACAAGGAATCAATACAATAGAAACCAATCAAGGTTCTGATACCACTGATGGGTTTTTGCTATAAGAACATCCTATGTGCTCATACAAACCCTAATGCTTGGATATAGGTTTCTCTATTGTACATGCAAGTTATCCAAAACTATAAACCCTAATTTTAGCATAAAATTAATCATATTAACATAAGAATGGGTTTAAGATATTACCTTGATTGTTATGTAGCAATAACAATCACAATTCTCCTTGTAATGACTTTAGAAAGCTTAGAGTCACAAATGTCACTCCTCTAATGGTTCACAAACACCAAGAGCAAGAGAATGAAGAGGAGAAGAGAAGGAGGCTGCACAAAACATGTGGAAACCCTAGAAAGAAGCTTGTCCACGTTTTTGGGCATAAGGGTTCCTTAAATAGTGAGGCTATTAGGGTTATCTAACAAGGAAACCCTAATTTGGATGCTTAAGCCCTAAGCAACCCATGGACTCCTTCCTCAAAGGCCCTAGGATGATTTTTAATGGGTTTCCCCATAGAATTCGTCCACCCCTTTAATATGGAGTCCATTAGCTCAATATTCAACTATCATACAATTGACAGTTCAAGTCCCTTAAGTTTAATTAATCTCTTTTAGCCACAAACTTAATTCTTGACTAATATTAATTAAACAATATGATTTCTCCTTTAATATATTATTCTCATAATATAAATCATATTTAATCCTTTCTCTCCACAATTCATCCTATCAAGTTGCTTTGGTGAAGGAAACCCAAAAGGACCATGCATCATCGGTACCAAAATAGTTATGGACTTAAACACTAATCCAACAGTGTCAACACCTTTTCATAGGGGGCTGAGAAATTGTGAGTTGTCCCCTTTTCAGCAAGAAAACTTTCAAAATCTTTGTTTTTGAATTCCAGGCCATTATCGCTCCTTATATTACGAACAATCTTTCTGAGTTGTGTCTCGATCTGTTTAATGAAGAGCTTGAGCTTTGTTACAGCTTCAGACTTTTGCTTGAGAAAGAAGGTCCATGTGAACCTTGAAAAATCGTCTACTACAACCAGAATGTATTTGTTTCCTCCAATGCTTTCGATTGACGATGGACCACATAAATCAATATGCAGTAATTCCAATGGTTCTATTACCTTGGTGTTGATTATTGAAGGATAGCTTTGTCGACTTTGCTTTCCCATTTCACATGTTACACAGAGATGTTCTTTATCGAATTTCAGAACTGACAGTCCTCGAACATGATCACCTAAGACTAATTTGTGGATGTCCTTGAAGTTCAGATAACAGAGCCTCCTGTGCCATAGCCAGCTTTCATTGGAGTGAGCCTTTGTGAGTAAACAGATTGCTGGTTTTACCTTTATTGGATTGAGGTTCAGTGGATACATTTCTCCTTTTCGCTTGGATCTTAAAAGAACGTTGCTTGACTTCTTCTCGACAGTTTTTGAGCCTTCGTCGTCGAAAGATACTTTCAACCCTATACCAACCACCAGCTGTGATACACTTATGAGATTGTGTTGGATCCCTTCAACGTATGCTACCTTCTTTATGAAGAATTCGCCATTAGTGATCATTCTGTAGCCTTTAATAGTTCCAAAAGAGTTGTTTCCGTACTTTACAATGCCGCCATCTTTTAGAGAGCGAAACTCCCTTAGTTCCTCCTTCCTTCATGTCATGTGATGCGAGCAGCCACTGTCAATGTACCATTCTTCGTCAAACTGCTCGTCATGTATAACCTGCAAAAAATTAAGCAGATTTAGGAACCCAAAGTTTCTTGGGTCCTTGTGAGCCTTTTACAAGACATGGTATTGTAAGAGAAATATCAACCATATATGTACGTTTAACTAAAGTTGTTTCATCTTTTCTTTTAATGGTGAAAACTTTAATTTTTGTTGACTTAGAAGGACTAGGGTTTTTGACAGACGGACTAGGATTTAGAGATTTGGAATTAGGAGAGACGTTAGGTTTTTGATTTTTGAGATCAGACTTGTAGGCTTGAGGACCGAAACTTTTCTTTCGGTTGGAGTTGGATGAGGACCGAAACTTTCCTTTCGGTTGTTTAGGGATGAGGGACCGAAACTCTCCTTTCGGTTGTAGTTGGAAGATGAACCGAAACCGCCCTTTCAGTTGTATTCACTTGAGGGACCGAAACTACCCTTTCGGTTCCAATCTTTTGAAGTACCAAAACCGCTCTTTTGGTTCCTGTCATAACTATGCTTCTGGTTCCCTGAGTTTTCCTCCAATTTCGACTTTCTTTCAATCCTTACAAAATCAGGATTTTGAGAGTTCCAGAATCGTTTTCTTTCGGAGAGATTCTTCTTGTATCTTACGTTCCGTTGATGCTTTCGATCGGCGACCTTTTTGGGATTTCTATGAATGTTGGCCTTTCTTTTAGAGGCATGAGCACAGCATTCACTCTTTGTTGAAGAAGTATCACTGGTGGTTTGTATCAGTTCATCCACATATGGTTTAGTTCCACTTGTGCTCGGCACATCGTACTTCGTAGGCTCATTTAGTGATTCAGGTATGTATCTACCTTTCACTCTCCATGAGGTTTTCTGAGAGAGGCCCTTTGTCTCGTCTGCGTTGTCGATTGGGGATGACCAAAAGTACTCATCACATCCACCATCATTGTCTTCATCTACCATTGTTGTTAACTCTGCAGTTTGTTGTGGAGTGACACCCGACACAGTGTAAACTTGATTTGGGGTAGTTTGAACCTTTTGGTACACAACAGCTTTAGCTTTGAGAGTTTTGGACTTGGCGGTAGAGGAGCGAGCAAACTCAACAGAGTTTTCAGAAATGAGGTTCTTATTGGACTTTGGTTCATTCTTGGCTAATTCGGAACAGTCTACCAAATCTTCTACATAAATTTCACTCATATCATCGTCCTCATTAAGTTCGGATGTATTTTCAATATCAATTATGTTATCTGAACTTAAGTTGGCATTCAACGAGTCAAATTTTTGTATAGTTTCGGCTATTAGTTTCAATCTATCATTTTCATTAAGTAGATTTTTTAGCATGTCCTGGTGGTCCTTGGACTTTATGTAAGATTCAATTTTGTCCAGACCTATCTTATATGCTGGGGACACTTCATCATAGGACACAACACTTTCACAGTTGTATGCTTCTGCATCGATTTCATCCTCCTTTAATTCAAGGAAAGGTAAAATCATACGATGAATTTTCTTCCCTATTTCACAATCAAGATGCAATTGAGTAATGTTAAAATAAATCCTCTTAGCAATTAAACAAGAAACGTTTCTTTGTTTGAGAAGTTTAAGATTGTCTCTTTGCAAATAAATCGAATCATCTTTTGATCTAATTAATTCCTTTTCCTTTTGCTCGATCCACATTCTTCGTTCCTCACTCTTTGATGAAATCCTGCTGATTTGATCAGTTAGGTTAGAATTCGTGACACGGTTTTGGGTAAGACTGCTACTTATGCTAGAGAATTTTGACTTTAAATTATTTAATTCCTTTTCATAATTATTAGCAGGTAATTTATAGAAGCAAGAATATCTTGTACCTTTTTGATCAACTCATCGCATTCGTTGATCTGAGCACTGACAGGCTTGGCAGCGAAGCACCTGTCCTCTCGCTCTCTTTCTTCTTCAACTCCCCCATCAGTTGTGTATCCTCTCATTTGGGACACACCCTCGGTCACTGCAAAGCATCTTCCCATTGACTGCTCTGCTTTTGCCATCATAGTCTTTCCATGAGTAGGCTTCCTGACTTCATCATCCTCCGAATCTGTGGACCAGACTTCCACACCTCCAAACTCATCACTATTGGTTGAACCCTACATAATTAAAGCATTCATAGTAGAGTTATTAACCGCAAACTTTCTTTTCTTTATCTCCTCCAATCTTCTCAGGTGGCTCGCTTCCTCATCATCTTCGCCTGTCTTCTCTTCTTTCTTTCTCAGCATGCAGTCTTTGGCAAAATGATTTTTGCCTCCACAGTAATGACAATCAAATCCTGAGTCGCCTCCAGTCTTAGTCTCCTTCTTTAACTTTTTGGACTTTGATCCCATCTTCGGTTCCTCCTTGACCCATTCGGCGCTATAACTTCCCTGCCAATTTCGGTTTTTGTTGGCTGGGAATTTCTTCTTGATGAATTTTCTGGGGTTTGACACCATCATTGCATATTCCTCGCCGGTTAGATCAAAATCAGCAAGATCTAATTCTTCTTCTTCTTCGATCGAACTCTTTCCTTTAGAGACAAGAGCTAGAGAACCAAGAACCGAAACAACACTCGTTTCCTTCGATAAGGCATTCTCATGGGATTTTAAAATACCCACAAGCTTTGCCAAAGAGTATGACTTGAACTGTTCATGAGCTTTGACAGTTGACACAACAGCCATCCATTCAGGTCTGAGACCATTCATGAAAGTGAGCTTTTGTTCAATCACCTTTCTTTCAATACCATGCTTTATCATCTTGCTCAAAAGATGATTGAAACGATCGAAAGTTTGGATAAGCTTTTCTTCAGGCTTTTGCTTAAAATCACCAAACTCTGATAACAGGAGGGTTTGGATAGAGTGTTCCAGATCTTCATATGTGGAATATAATTCCTTCAATCTATCCCAGATCTCCTTGGCTGTAACACGGGAACTTACCAAACGAAATGTATCTAATTGCTGCACAAACCTTATCATCCTTAGAGCTTTGATGTTGCACTAAAACTTCTCTTTTTCATTCTGAGGAATGTCTTTGACGTCATTAACGAGCTGATTGTATTCCTTCTGCGTTTTAACAATCTTTGACGTGCTGGAATGAGCGAATGGGCCTGAAGTAATTGCTTCCCAGATTAGATACCCATTGTCCTCCGATCCAATCATGTAGTCTTCAAAGTGATGCGTCCAGACTTCATAGTCTTGCGTATACAAGATTGGTATTCTTGTTGTAGACCCTATGCTGTTGGAGATACTAATAGGATTGGTTTGAGAATCGTCCATAGACATGGTGAATACTTTTGATCGAAAACCTGTAAAAGATCAGACTTGTAATTTTTTCAATTAGGTTTGGATTAACAATTAATGAGATACGTCAATAAAGAGTGACGGCTCAATAAATATCAATCAATGCGGAATAAAAACCCTACGAACTTCTTCGACAGAAAAGGTGTGTATAGATTACACAGTCTCCTGCTCTGATACCAATTGATGAGTTCAAAACTCTTAGACTGTTTAGATCTTTCACAAGTACAATAAAAGAATTCTAACAGTTTAAGAACAAATTAAGAACGAACACAGAACATAATCAAATAAGAGCTTATGATTCAAAACTGAGTCACGCCTCAGCAGAGCTCGATGAAGAACTTCCGCTGTAGAGGCGAGTTAGGGTTTACAAAAACAGTGAATACGAAAAACAATGAAAGCTCTATGTTCTAAGCCTGCATGCATGGAGCTTATATACTAAACCCTAATATAAAATAATGCACGGCTGGACAGGCCCAATACCGGACACAAAACTAGGCTATGGACCGAGCCCATGACACAATCCTCTAGACTCAACACTTTGCAATGTCCAATACCTTCGACATCTACAACCAACTACATGACAGTCTTGATTCATATCTACTTCCAACATATGACCGACTGTGGAGAATTTGAATAATATGAAATACAATAACATAATTATCTTGGAAGTCAAAACATGCAAAATGGAAACGATAGTAAAGGATTGACAAAAGATAGCAACACTTTACTCATAAATAAACACAACTTTTATTCATCATCAATTGTCAATTACACTTTACACATTTTAAAGCTATCTAACTGCTAAAACTAATATCATCCTTCAATCCTATGGGCCTCGCATGCTGGAGATGCTTAACCCTACCCAGTCCCTTCGTGAGGGGATCTGTCGGGTTCTCATCCGATGATATCCTCTTTGCCACGAGGTGTCCTTCTTCTATTCTTTGCCTGATGAAATGGTATTTTCTGTTGATGTGTGTAACAACCCGAAGTTGTTCATCACCGAAAACCCATTCTACCCGTATAACTCGTCGAAGATCGAAATGTCCCGATATCGTTTCTGGGTTAGTTAGTAAAAGTTATATGTTTATTTTAACTCCATGAGTGTCCAATCCATTTAGGAACTCATGAATCTAGCCCAAAATTATTTATTTCATAAGTTTTAGAAATATCCTCGTCGGGTGACGGAAACTCAATCGGGTGCGACCTAAAGCTTCGTTTAAGGCCAGTATCGGGTAGAATTCCACCATGTCCAAGTTTTAGGAACTATATAAACGTGTTTAACCTTTCATTTGAAGCTTTTTCCTTCTCTCTCTACTCTCTCTCTCTAACCTCTCTCCTAAATCCAAAGATTAAGGGTCCAAAACTCAATTTTAAGGCCTCAAATCCCTAAGGTACCTTCCTAGCCTTAATCTATAGCATATTTGGCTTCCAAATTTGACATTTAATCATGAAATTGGACAACATATATGAGTTTACGGCCCAGGAGGCTGCCTAGGCCGTAAACACCAATTTGAAGGGTTTTAAGCCCTTAAACTCCTTCCTAAACTCATTTGGACTTTAGATATGGCTAAGGGACTTCAAGATATGGACTTAGAACATTTAAAACATGAATTTTGAAGGCTTTCAAGGAGTTTACGGCCAAGGCACAAGCTTGGGCCGTAAACTCATGTTTAAGGGGTTTTCTTGACCTTAAACCCTTCCAAATCACTAGTATGGCTTAGATATGAATTATAGAACATTGGTTTTAGCATTTGGACACTTCAAACATGATTTTTGGGGGACTTATGTGAGTTTACAGCCAAGGCATGTGCTTGGGCCGTAAACTCCTCAAAACTTGGCATAAATTCAATTCTAAGGTGTTAGAAAGCCATCCAACACCACCAAAAGCCTTGGAAAAAATCATAGGACCAACCAAAAATAGTTTAAGGGCCTTAAACACATTATTTGTGGGATTTTTAAGAGTTTACGGCCAAGACTTGTTCTTGGGCCGTAAACTCCTTGATTCATGGTGTTAGAATGCTAACTAAACACCCCTAAAGCCTTTAGATGAATTTTAGAAGTCCTTCCATGCAAGTTTTAGGCCTTAAAACACTATGTATCACCCTATAGAAGAGTTTACGGCCATGAGGGGGTCTCATAGGTCGTAAACTCCATAAACCCC
The DNA here is from genome assembly GCF_002870075.4 of Lactuca sativa. Classification (NCBI taxonomy): domain Eukaryota; kingdom Viridiplantae; phylum Streptophyta; class Magnoliopsida; order Asterales; family Asteraceae; genus Lactuca; species Lactuca sativa. The sequence continues at coordinate 301,122,873 of NC_056630.2, read as the reverse complement.
TCAAATGTCCCATACAAACTCATGTTAGGGCTTGGAATAATTCTATTAATCACATGTGATTTGTTCTAGCTCCATTTGACACCATTTTCATGAGAAAATAGGAGTTTACGGCCATGAAGCCATGCTAGGCCGTAAACTCCCATAAGTGGGTCTATTTGATGTTTTAAAATCATTCCAAGTCCTTAAACCAAGCCTAGAAATTATCCCCTAAGTGTTTGAAGTCATTTTGCACCATAAACCACCCCCACCATGAGTTTACGGCCGTAAACTCATGGGGAATGGGTGTTTTAGACCAAAACTCTTATATTAGTTTACTCATGGGGAGTAAACTCAAGTCCCAAGTCCCTAGTGTCATTTCACGTCCTTAAACACCACCCGGGTCCCTCCAAACACTTGTATCGGAGTGTTTTCGCGACTTGAAGCAAGTGTCCCTAACATATAAATAAACTAAGTCCTAATTAGATAAAAATGTGTATCTTTACATTATAATTAGGAACCTCGTGTATTTACAAGCCCCGGATCAACTCTTAGCATCCAAATCGTCACATTTCTCGTCCGGTGAGTTCATACCCCTACGCCTTTTTCCGTGTTTTTCAATGTTTTTAGGGGGAGGAATACAAGCAAACTATAATTGTTTTCGAATTATAACATTAATATGTTTCAAATATTATCTGGCAAACTTATAAACTCTTTTACTCCTTATGTATTATGTTGAGCATAAGGAATGATTTATCGATTACAACTAAATGGATTTTAGTTAAGAAAATAATCAAACTAATCAAATTATTATGGGAATAATTTGGGGTTCTATGTTTCTCTTTATATCATTTACTGATATCTGTATAAAGTTATTAGATAAACTATGTCTGATTCAGTTTATCTCCGTATCATTTGAATGTATTGCCAGATAGTTTCTTGTATGTAACTATTTTCATTGTATCATGTCTTAAAATCTTTGTATGTCTGGTATCGTATGAAAATCGTGTGAATAGTTTAATACTAGCTTGTGAGATAGTCACTACCCTTTATGGATGATCAAGTAAATCCTCTCTGGAAGTGTAACCAGAGTCTCCTGGAGGGAGAGCGAGGAATTTGTGAATAGATCTATTCAGGACTGACAATCCCACACCTTAACTGCTAGCTACAGTTAGGCGGGCACACCTAGGGTGACAAATTATGTATATCATTCGACGTCTGACTAACGTCAAGGAGGTCTCGTTGTCGTACATAAATTAATTTATCATCTAAGTGTGGCATGTCAAACATAACTTAATTTATAGGGAAAAAAACAAACTGTGTAATTAATAAATTGTAAATAATCCATATAAAATGTTAATCTTTTATATTTTAATAAAAAAAATTAAAATCTATCTGTATCTCTTCTAATAAACAAAATTTGAACTTGCCACTTGTCAATTTTCTACATGCCCTCTTTGCCACATCACCTTTTTCTAGACCTTCATCGTATACTTTCCTGCTCATGTATTACTATGATTTCTAATTAATTATCATATCATATTTAAATAATTTTGTTTTTGAATAACTAATCTTTTAGGGTGCGCTTGGTTGGAGAAAAATAGTCGTTTTCCGGAAAAAATTTCCAGGAAAAATGAGAATTTTGAAAACGCATTTTGGTTCGTCTATTTTTCTAAATTTTTCACGGAAAATGAAAATTTTCTGTTTTCTAAAATTATAAAGAAGTTGAAATTTTTTGGAAAACCAATAATTATTGTTTTCCATATTTTCTAATTCCAAAATATTTCTAAATAATAAACACACACTTATTCCAACCTCTACCTACCATCACATTAAACCCACCACATCTCTACATACTCACACCCACCCATTCCTAAGCCCACCCCCACAAACACACACACTCATACATACACCCATAAACCCCTACCCACACACACACCCACCCCCACAAATACAAACCCACCCAACCCCCACATACACCTACACCCCCCGCACACACACACACACACATACCCACCTACCCAACCCCTACACACACAAATACACATCCACACCCCCCACCAACCCACACACACACACGAACACACATCCACACCCCCTCCCCCACACACACAACCCCCCCCCCCCCCTCTCACACACACACATACACAGACAAACATATAAACCCACACCCACCCCCATAATACACACACACGCACGCACGCACACATCCACCCAACACCACTGCCATAATCACCGACCTATCATCACCATCAGCATCACTATCACCACCACTACCCCATCACTAGCATCACCATTGTCGCCGCAATCACCACCACCACCACTGCCTGTCATTACCACCACCGTTGCCATCATTGACACCACCACTGCCCCCTCCGGTGCCCCCACCCTACCATCGCTACCGTTTTCTAAAAATGAAAACCGATAGAAATATACACATCTAAACACGTTTTCTAATTTTCTAAAACTGAAAATGAAAAATGAATAAGTTTTAACTAAACGCTTTTTCTAAATTTTTCCAATGAAAATTGAAAATGAAAAACAAAAACTGGAAAGAAAAAACGAAAAACGAAAAACGGAAAATGAAAATTGTTTTTCCGTAACTAAATGCAACTTTAATTCTTGGGATGCATATCAATTACATCTCTTTAAAACTAAGGAAACGTGGGACGTATATAATTTCATTTTCCATAATCCCGATTTACCAGCTAGCAATCATGGAGTAATCCCCTTTCCATTTTTCCATGTATATGGTCTTGATTTGCTCAATAATTACCTATAACTAAGCGAGTTCAACATTTAAATTATCAATGAGTAAATTAAAAAATAAAATTCTTGCTCTCCATAACTATAAAGTTCCAACGGAGAAAATGTTGATTCTAAGCAAGTAGAGAAGGTGTTAGTGTAGCAGGAAGAATCAATTTCATCGACTTTACTTGTTAGTAATTGTTATGTGGATTTATCATATAGCAAATATATATATATATATATATATATATATATATATATATATATATATATATATATATATATATATATATATATATATATATATATATATATATATATATATATATATATATATATATATATAGTTAGGTTCATATATAAATCTTAGTTATTGTGTGAAAGTATGAACCAATGAAAATTTAGGAAAATAAATAAATGGTTAATTTCCAATTTTCATATACAATTATTTGATAACTGAAAATAAAATTTGATATTTATGTTACATCCTTAAATCATGGATCAGTTATATCACGATCATAATCTTGATCTTTTTCATATACAACCTCAAATTCACGCTTCCTTCGTCTCCATAACCCTACACCATCGACCTACATCACGATCACCATATACAACCTGTTGGCAGCCCATCACCAAAACCGAGATCATATTCTACGCACCAACACCCAGACGACCATCATTTACCTTTTTACGCTAGTAGTGATGAAAAAAAAAGAACTAGTAGAAGCAATAAGATTAAATAATAAAAGATTATTGTCTCTTCAATTCCAACAACCACTCAACGAATATAGCATCAAGATTAAATATTCAAGGAGTAATATGATAATCTCCATCAGCCCGTTCTCCAATCTAACAGACAATCTTCTTTAGTCCAAATGTCCAACGACCATCAAGTTGCACTCCGTTTCTACACATTTATTTAATTCATTTTCATGAATCTGGTATAAATCTCATGAATTTATTGTGAATGGTTTGTATGTACGGTTTAATCTTATAATGTTCACTTAAATGTATGCTTAAATTGAATTGCACGTTTTTGAATGCCTTCTTTAATTTAGATTTCATATTTTCACTATGGTTCTAGTAATCTGACTATTTCAATTGACAACCATTTATATTTATTTTTTGATTCCACTGATAAACGAGATTAATGGAAAATAGGAATTCAATATTCTCTCTACAAATGAAAATAAGTGAAAATTGGGGAAATATAATAAATTTTAATTTCCTTCTGTTTTTGAATGGTGATGAACTTGCACCGGAGAATTAAGAACTTTCGTTTTTTTCTTTATTTTCTATGTTTAATCAACTCAATTGGAATATGAATATGTTCTTATGTTCCTTTAGGAACTAAATGATAAGGTACAGTGGCTACAGATTATTGTTGGATATGAGTTATGCTTATTTGTAGGCAAGTAAATGTGTAGATTTACCATTGGAGTTGTGAGACACTAGTTGTAACATTATTTGTTTCTAGAATTGGAGATAAGATGTAATCAAACATATGATATTTTGTTCTTTTTATCTTTATATGTATTATGTAGATAACAATGTTTAATTAGTATATTGAGAAAATAGCAGAGATAATGACGAATTCTTACTAAATGGTTATCAATCGGTTTCCGGTACTGATTCTTGAAGATTGGAATACAGGAGAATGAAATGCATAATGAAAATTGATTGAATGGAGACGCAAATCAAGCTTTTGCACAAAAAAATTGTTTCATGTTATTGTAATTTTTTTGTTCTTTATTTTTCATGTATTGTTCTTAAAGTACATTTTTTTTATATTTTTCCAAGAATGTAATATTATTCTTTAAAAATGTAAATTATACATGTGGATCATGCTTATTCTTCAAGAATGTCATTTATGAACTTGTAATTCATATCTTATGCAACATATTCTTAAGGGGTTAACTATAATTCTTAGAGAATGAATTATGATTCCTTAAGAATGTCTTATGAGAACGTCAATATTAGTTATTCTCACTTATTCTTGTATTTTTACAAAAGGATATATGTATTTTATAAAATATGTATTCATAGAGAATATGTTCCCTCTTTTGTAAAGAAAACATATACTTTCAAGACTCATTAATACGAAATTTTCAAAAATGTCATTAAAATATACACATAAATCTAATATTTTATAAGAATGCTCATAATAATCATTTTGTTAAAGTTTTGATGAACAAATACGTTAAATTGATTAAATCTATAACTGGTTTAACTTTTAAAAATATTAATTTGGGTATTTAATTGTTTTATTGTTTAATATTTAATTTGAATTAGTTAACTAAAATATAGGTAATTTTCATTTACTCTCTTAACAAAATCTCATATTTTTCCTTATAATTAATTAAGGATAATTACATTGTACATATTATCCCATGTTAATATCATGTACCTTATGATTACAAACCTTTCATTTTTCTAATCGAATGGATAAAAGTTGGTTATACATTCATACAATAATTGTAATTCACATTTGATCCTAACCCTATATATATATATATATATATATATATATATATATATATATATATATATATATATATATATATATATATATATATATATATATATATATATATATATATATATATATATATATATATATATATATATTGGTGTTCCAATTGTCTTCTCGATACCACAAGAGTAAACAATCTAGTTTAGAATAGAGGTGGCGAGAAATGGTTGGTTTCATACATGTTGAACTTCTTTTTAGAATGATGGGATGTTGAAATGGCCACAAATATAAAGAATTGTATAAACTTCTAAGAGATAGTCATATTATAGGTTTTATGGTAGTAAGGTTACTATTAAATCATAGCTACTAATCATTTGTCTTAACCTTTTCTTTCTTACTTTTTTATATAATTTCTTGCCTGTATCAATAAAAATATCAATTCATAGTTCTTGATTTTTGTTGTAAGGCACTGTAAAAAAAAGATACATTGGGAAACCACTTTTGTTTGTAATGTGTTAAAATTGATGCACGACATTGACACGAATTCTTTTCAATTTTTGTAGTGTTTTTGATTTTATTAGTTTTGAGTTGTATCATATACTTCTCTGTCATAAATTATCGTCCATAGGTGTTCAAATGTAGCTTGTGCAGGAAATATTGAGCAGTACACGAAGATTCTCTTGGATGCTATATAATTTTATATACCTTGATATATATTTAAAGCTACCCACAAGTAAGTATGACGATATTTTCCTTGAAAATGGGTTTTAGCAACTCATTAGTGTTAATAAGCTTCGATAAACAACTCATCAATGGCCTGCTAAATAATATAGAATCAACAGTTGCACTGTTTTATTATGATTATCATTAATCACTGTTGTTCATGGCCATCATTTTCTTAAACTTTATTTTAGTTGGATCAATTAATATTTTCACATGTAGATCCATCTTACTCAAAGGGACGAACATTTTTTTTGAATTTAGTATATGTTGCAAAATGAAAGAAATATAAGGAATCCAATTGATTGTGCATTTTTTCTTTTGTTAGTAGTCACTTTGTTTTTTCCCCATATAGTGAAATGATAATATACTTGGGCTTATGTGTTGCTTTGTTACGGTGGTTATGTATTAACTCTTCTTGAATGTAACAAATTGATTGGAAAAATCCTAAAAAGTCACCAGATGAGAGATTTTTTTGTTAATATGTATGGCAATAATGGTCCTTTTGAAACAATGAGTGATGTTGGACAGTAAAGTTAAAAGTGTATTTTAAACATATATTTCCAAAAACAAGTAAATATATTTACTAACGTTAACATAATTGATCTTTAATTACATCGACTTTTTATCATATGAATGAATTATAATTATCATATTCATATCTATCTAATTTATAATTTATCAACCCTTGTTTTTACCGGTTATAACCTAATGATAAATATAATTATCAGAAAATCTTCCATTGGTAACTTGGATTAAGATTATCCGATCTTTTTATCCAATTCTTTCTGTTGATTTTCGTTTGCTAGTGTCTTCAATCGGTTTTTGTTTGGTATATTGTTTTCATATAATATAATGCATATGAACTTTATTTTAGGTACTTTTTATTTAATACTTGTTAGTGTGATACTTCTAGTTATTTTAACTTGATAACATTTTGTTGTTAAAAATTAAAAATTGATTTTATTATTTTTTAAAAAATCCATTTAAGACCAAATCAGAGAATCAGATATATTTTGACACATAAGAGACATTTTTCAATAACTTGTCTTTAGATTCGTTGCAATTTTTGGTCCTAGGATGGCCCTCCCAATGACCCACGTCTAATGGGAAATAGATTTTGTAAATCTCTATATGTTTGTTTCACTCTATACACTTTTAACCAATTTAACAAAAATTAGAATTGTACGAATGGTATTGGACAATTGAGTTAACGTATGATCCATATTTTATGCATATTTGCTTTAACAATTAAAATGTGTGGTATATTGTGATTACCAATTTATGTGCCAAATTATATGTGTATGTGATAAATCTTGTCGACATAGAACATGGAGGGATATGTCGATGGACAACAATCTCTCCTACGATTATAACATTTTTCTTTTTAGAATGATGCCTATTATAAAATAAATTAGCAAAACCCTAGAAAAGATACGAATACATATTACCAAGTATATTTAGTTGGACTTGATATAAAACCAATCAATCCAATTAAATATACACTTATTATTTATATTTGTGGATAAGAAGTAACCCAAATTTGTTTATAACAAAATGGGAGAGACTAAAATGAAAACATAAAAAAAATGTTAAGAACGTGAAGATGTTTATAAACCAATTATTTTATAGGGATAAATTAAGAATTTTATATTTAAATTAAATTTTAATATATTAAATTTAAATCATAACTTCCTAAAATTTAGCAATAATAAATGTTGTTACCTAAAAATGATTTAATTGATTTTTATTTTTTTAATTTATTTTGTGTTTCTTACCAAAAATTAAATATATATATTTTTTTGTTTTTTGATTTTTTAATTTTTCATCATTTGAATGACATAAATGCAACAAAGATAACTATCTACTTTAATAAATCAATCATTGTACTACGTTCCAAATTTAATAATCAATGAATATATGTATATACAACTATACAAGTAGGGATTTATTCGATCACTTCATCAATGAATAAAATTTTCACATAATTTATTTATTTTATCTATGAAACTTCATATTATAGTCTAATCATAAATGAATAAAAAAGAATGGTGATGGAAAAAAAATTAAATACATGTATAAACAATTATAATCCTATCTAAAAAGCAAATAAGTTCTAATAATAATTGAATACAATCTTAGAATGAATGACGGTAGTATCTTTGTTTCTCTCAACTGTTCCTCTTAGAAGACTCAAGTGTTCAACTCTAATTTTGATTATTCCAACTGGTACACGTTTCTTTAAAAATCTTGGAAACTCCCATGAACCATATCAAAATCATAAAAAATCATCCATGAATATGATACCATGGACAAACTCTATTATCCCTTCATCAATGAATAAAACAAAAAATTATATATAAAATTCAATACAACATGAACCATAAATGAATAATACACAATGTAGACTATAGAAAATCAAAAATAGTTGTCATCATAAATGAATGAAACCTTAATGTTTTTTACTTTAAAAACTACATAAGAAAAAAGGTCACAATTATAATTCATAAATATAATACAAAGCTTCTTTCGAATTAATAATAATAATAATAATAATAATAATAATAATAATAATAATAAATTAAAAAAAAGTTTAAAAAAAAAAAAAGATGAAAAATGAATTTCAAACTAAGCATATCATGAGACGATAGTCAATCGAAAAGAAAAAAAAATATGTACGGTCAAAAGGATTATATATATATATATATATATATATATATATATATATATATATCTATATATATATATATATATATATATATATATATATATATATATATATATATATATATATAAGGTTAGGTTCATGTGAGACGGCCTAATTTTGTGAGACCGTGAGACGCAATTTTTTATTTTTTTTTATTTTTTTTTAGTTAATTCAAGTTCCGAAAATAATATTTAAAAAAAGAATTTTTTGATTTTTCCATTTATTTTGCATTTTAAAATTATTTTTAGAATATGTACAGTGTAATATTCTATTTAGAATATTTCACGGATTTTTCAAAAAAAATAGAATTTTTTTTATTTATTTTTTATTTATTTATTTTAGTTAATTCAAGTTCCGAAAATAATATTTAAAAAAATAATTTTAGGATTTTTCCATTTATTTTGCATTTTAAAATTATTTTTTAGAACATGTCAGTGTAATATTTTATTTAGAATATTTCACGTATTTTTCAAAAAAAAAAAAAAACGGGATTTTTTTTATTTTTTTTATTTTTTATTTATTTTTATTTATTTTTCAAGTTCCGAAAATAATATTTAAAAAAAGAATTTTTGGATTTTTCCATTTATTTTGCATTTTAAAATTATTTTTAGATTTGGTCTCACGGTCTCACAAAATTAAAATGGTCTCAAATGAACCTGAACCTATATATATATATATATATATATATATATATATATATATATATATATATATATATATATATATATATATATACTAGCATTGGTTGATTGAAGGTTAATTCTTGAAGAGTATTTTGTATTTAATGGACGTTTTTTTGTGTGTATTATGTATGTATTTTTTTCCGCTGAATTTATTTTACCTAATTATATCATTTATAGCTACATTTTTGGTACCGACGGAAAATGACGACGGTAAATATTTTTTTAAAGTCATGTCATATTCCAAAAAAACACATGGCAATAAATTTTTATTGGTTGATTTTACGTTACGTGGATATGTATTTTTAGAGATATCTATAGTAAAGTCCTAATATTTTTGGAAAAGTTTTTAAAAAGTCCTATTTTTTTAAAATAAAAAGCCCAGAAAACCGGGAAATTCATTCAGTTTAGTCATCTTTTACATATTTAGCAAGTAACCATGCCATGTGGCATGCCATCTAGACGCGTGAGATGATATGGGCGATGGCGTGGGCATGCCACAGTAATTTCTTGCTTAGTAGTGAAAAAGTTAAACTGAATGAATTTCCCAATTTTTTGGGTTTTTTTATTAAAAAAAAGTATGACTTTTTTAAAACTTTTCCCAAAATATTGGGATTTTACTGTAGATATCCCGTATTTTTAATATATTGTTAGGATGTGAAGAAACAAAAAAATGTTTGTTTTTAATATAAATATTAATTGTTTTTTCATTTGTTATATGCATTTGGTTTGCATTTCTATTGATTTAGAAATGATTAAATATCATTTAATGAATGTTTGAATGACTTTTGAACGATTTTACCCATCTAGTATAGAAAATAGTTGTTTTTGATAATTTTTTTTTCTATTGATGCTAATTGTTTTTTTTTTCCGGAAATGGTTTGTGGTAGACGATTAGTTATTTAGTTACATATTGATGGATACGATTAAAATTAAAAGTTCATTTATATTTTAGTTGAAAAATAAAATATAAATACATTGTTTTAGATTAATATTAAAAATTTAAAATTATGGCGGTATTTTGATTAATGATAATTAGATCTACGTTTTCTATTATTAGTTATGAAACATTTTTTCATTATTTGCTTTTAATAAGATTGTATTGGTTTATGCAAAACTTTATCTTTTATCCTTTCTTCGCTTTTGTGTCAATTTTGAATATTAAAAAAAAAAAAAAAAAAAAAAAAAAAAAAAACTCACAGATCAATGATAATAAACCAAGTAAAATGAAAACAATGTACTATTCAAATTAAACTTTATCCCCTTGCAACTTGCAAGAACAATGAGTATTCCTTTTTTAAAAAAATTCCCACAAACAGAAAACATAGATTAATATATGATTGCAACATCCCAAATATCTATTACATTAGCATTTCTACAAACAGCAAACAATTCCATTTGCACCATGGGCATTTTTTATTCATTGTTTCCACCCCAATTTTTATAAACTACATTATCAAGCCATACAATCCACATATTTTGCAGATTAGTCGGTTTTCATCATTCTCACAATCAATGTTAATGAGGCAACCTTTTTTCTTAATAACATTCAGTTTTTCACACGTTATAGACAAGGTTAAAACATATGAATGTAAGTTCATTGACATTTCCTGCATTAACATAAGAATATGCCCAAACAAATGTTTGCATGAAAGTACATATCCATTTCGTTGTATGCTATTTTTTCATTTGGATTTTCTTGTATTATTAAGTATTAAATTAAAATAATTTTATGTTTTATATTCATAATTTTTTTTCTCCCCTGAATTCTAAGATAGATGAACATGAGACCTGTTACCAGGTACATTTCTTGTTGATCATTTTGATGCATATTTGTTATTTCCTTAAGTGATGCGTACTTGCTATTAGTATTACCATTCTTTTCTCGTCAAATAAACTAAAATCGAAAACATATAATATATATTTATATTAATTGGGCATGTAGAAATACAAACTTGCTAAAACGACCAAAGCCTTCAACATCAATAGTGATTAGTGAAATTCATAATAAACTACAAAATATCATCAACTCGATGCACATATAAGAGTTAAAAACATGAATAAATTAGTTAATGTAAATTGAATATATTTTACCTCCTTTCTATGTTACTTGTTTCTAGTGTGGATACATATTCACGGACTGACTTTATATATGATGGGAGTAACTCTTCCAGGATTGAACCAAAAACTCTTGATGGTGCTTTCCAGTAGTATGATATGCCTATAAATAAAGACATTTACAAAAGAAAAGATGGTAAAACACTATAAAAATGTACATTATCGATTCAATGGTGGTGCCATGACCAGCAAAATATATCCCAGTAAGCACTTGTAGATAAGAAGATGCTCTCTAACTTGGTTATCCTTACCAATAACATGCTTTATATAAATAAACTATTAAACCAAATATAAATATAAAATTTCAATACAAAATGTAACCCACAATTGAAGCATATGATTACTTCTCCTCTTAGCTTGTAGAGGCATCAGGCTTTTGAATAAAGAAAAAGTGGTTAGGATATCTGTCAAACCCTAAATTTACATGAAAACATCAAATTATCAATTGAATAGGCTAAAAAATGGAAATAAAAGCTAAAGAATAAATTAAATAATGATAATAACTTTTATCACACTAAGTAACGTGTCTCATAAACAAGTTGTTTTGCCGTGAACTCAAGTACAATAATCAAAGCTAAGGTGGAATAAAGCATTTAGACCCATGATTTTCAAATACGGATAAGAGGCTGAAGCTATATCCCTGGCAAAGCAATAACTTTCACATACTTAATTATCCAAACAACGCATGAAGGGAAAGAAAGAAGAAAACGAATTAAGTAATTAATTAAGGAAATATAGAACACGTAAAAACAGGGGGAACCAGGTAGCAATCACCATACAATTGTTTGGATTCTTAGGAATAGAGAGAAGGCATGTGAAGGTGTGGATGATACTAGAATCAAACTTGATTGATCACTTTTATGGTTTGTCCATTCACATAGAAGCTTCGTTTATGTGTTTTTGTCGGACATGTCATTCCCTGAAACCCATTTTCAAGAATAGAAGCATACATATATATATAAATACATTTAACCTATTAGTAAAATACAATAAACAAAAACAAAATATGGAGGTACTACAAAAAAACCTAATTGTAGTGGGTGTGTAAAGAGAGAATTGATAGCAAAAAACGGTGGTGGTGAGGGATGTAAATGGTGGTGGGATCGAAAGCAGCAAACAATCCATCAATGAACATAAAATCAGACCTGCATCAATTCATCACTAAAATCAAAATCATATACTTGTAAATTGATGGGAACGACCCCAAAAAAAGAAAAAGCCGAACCTGTAAATGGTGGTGGCATCGAAAGCAAAATCCGAACCTGTAAATGGTGGTGGGATCGAAAGCAGCAAACAATCCATCAATGAACATAAGATCAGACCTGCATCAATTGATCACTAAAATCAAAATCATAACCTTGTTAATTGATGGAAACGGCACCAAAAAAAAAAGAAAAAATTGAACATGTAAATGGTGGTGGGATCAAAAGCAGCAAACAAAACCCTAACACGCGGTAAGTCGTGATGGTGGTGGGGTATGCGGTGATCGATTTTGGTGGTGGTGGCAGTAGGTTAGGGTTTGTAGAGAGAAAGAAGGGAGAGATTGACTTATTAAGGGAGCCAAGGCGATTTCATAGAAACGGAGCCAGTGCCGAACAAGGTAGGAGGAAGTCACTTATACCAGAGAAAGCCGTTGAGAAGTAGAGCTAAAAATCTGGAGTCGGAGATGACCGAGATATGAGGCTTTGATTATAACGTGTGACCGAGTAAAAGATCTCATTCAAAATTTAATATTATTTTATTCATAATTAGTTGTACTTTAGACTTAGAGAGTTGAACGTCTTAAAAAAATATTATTATTATATTGAATCTATTTATGGAAATAGTTAGATTTCTTTTATAAGATAGTAAAGATATATATATATATATATATATATATATATATATATATATATATATATATATATAGGGTTAGGTTCATGTGAGACGACCTAATTTTGTAAGACCGTGAGACACATTTTTTTTTATTTTTTTATATTTTTTTTAGTTAATTCAAGTTCCGAAAATAATATTAAATTTTTTTTTTTGATTTTTCCTTTTATTTTGCATTCTAAAAATATTTTTTAGAATATGTACAATGTAATATTCTATTAGAATATTTCATGTATTTTTCAAAAAAAACGGGATTTTTTTTTTATTTTTTTATTTTCTGAAAATAATATTAAAAAAAGAATTTTTATATTTTTCCATTTATTTTGCATTTTAAAATTATTTTTTAGAATATGTACAGTGTAGTATTCTATTAGAATATTTCACGTATTTTTCAAAAAAACGGGATTTATTTTAATTTTTTTAGTTAATTCAAGTTCCGAAAATAATATTTACAAAAATAATTTTCGGATTTTTCTATTTATTTTTCATTTTAAAATTATTTTTAGATTTGGTCTCACGGTCTCACAAAATTAGAATGGTCTCAAATGAACCTGAACCTATATATATATATATATATATATATATATATATATATATATATATATATATATATATATATATATATATATATATATAATCTTCAATATTAATCGCAATTACAAAACGGGTGATGGTTACATGGCATTATGTGTTACCCTAAATATATATATATATATATATATATATATATATATATATATATATATATATATATATATATATATATATAGGTTCAAAGGTTTTTACTATCTATTCTGTATATGTAGGATTAATTCTGGACCAATCATTTTACTTATTTTAAGAAAGTAATTAATGTATATTAAATTCTGAAGATTTAATTAATACTCATTATATTTTCAACATGTAATATGTATTAATTACTTTTTAAAATAACTAAAATTGTTAGTCCATAATCAATCATACATGCACACAATACATAGTTAGAATAAAATAACTTAACCCTATATAGAGCATACACATTGAATGACCAACATCATAGATTATCGAGTATATTACATATATTGTCCAGATGTTTTTTTTTTACTTTTAGTTTAAATATATTTTTATTTCAATTGCAATACATACCGTTCTCACATTTTTTATTTCAATTGCAATACATACCATGTGTCCTAAATGTACACATAAAAGTATTATTTATGATAAATATTACTATAACGAAAGAGAAATCGAGAAATTTAACCAGTTTTTTAAGTTAAAGTGAGGCGTGAAGAGATTTGAAGTAGAGGGTCAAGTGCTGCGCCATGCAGCACACGCGCAACAGTTTTTAAGTCAGAGGTCTTCTGAAAAACAAACAGCTGCGAAGTGCCAAGTGTTGTGTGTGTGCTGCGTGGCGCAACAATAAGTGGTCAGAAGAGGTTTTTAGAAAAAACAAACAACACCTTAGTTTACTAGAATTTGAGATTACAAATAATTATATGTATTTCAGAATCCGTTGATCATGTCCGCAATATGAAGAACAATTCTATAATGTCTGTATTTTGTATTTTTTTTCGTTTACACATATTTAGAACCATATAAAGTATCTTAAAGTTTGTTTAAGACCCGTTTAATAATCAAGAAATAATATTAATAAGGAATCCAAAATGATAATGTAACTCCGGAATACGAAAAACATAGTCTGGAGTACTAATTTCAATTCCAGAACATCTATATGATTTCTACTCTTTTAGTTTACTAGAATTTGAGATTACAAACAATTATATGTATTTCAGAATTCGCTGATCATGTCCGGAATACGAAGAACAATTCCAGAATATCTGTATTTTGTATTTTTTTCTCGTTTTACACATGTATAGAGCCATATACGTATCTTAAAGTGTGCTTAGGACTCGTTTAATAATCAAGAAATAATATTAATAGGGAATCCAGAATGACAATGTATCTCTGCAATACGAAAAACGTAGTCCGGAATACTAATATCAATTCTGGAATGATGTTCCAAAATGACACTCCTTAATAAAAAATTATTATTTTGTGTCTGATATTGTTTAATAACCTATATCAGTCTGAAGACCAATTCGCATGGATGTTGTTAAAAAAAGTGAGTTTTACGGATGAAGAAATTGTATTTGCGTCCGATAAAAGTAAAACCGAATCAAAAAAAGTTTCTAATAAATATTATATTTTATTTTTATGGTATTGTATTACAATTGTTGTTGGTATTTTGTTTTGAATATCAAAAACCAAGATGCAAGTTAGAAAAGAAAATGAAAAACAAAAAACAAATGCACCTATCAATTAAAAAAAATCAGAAATAGTGTTAAAGTTTAAATTGAAAGAAGATATAACTCTGAAAGATGGGACCTGAGCAAGTTTAAACAAACCACTTGTTATAGATTAACTATAAATTAATAATTTTTGTTATGGATACGAGTTAGCAAGTTCGTTTTAGTTTTGGATGCGTTTAATCAAGTTGGTTTTTAATGCGTACTTTTGAGACCTACATGGAATTGTTTGAAAATCATGTAGACAATGTTAGTTTGCACTAGATGCAAGTTCTTGGTTATCTTGGAAACCTACTCAAATTTTTAATATTGTAATGTCTTTTGAAACATAATAATGTAAAACAAATGCAAGGGTTATCTAAAATGGAAAGGCTTTTCATTAACATTAGCCAAACGATCGTTACAAAAGCTATTACATACTTATATTGGTTTCCACAAATTAGGAAATTGTAGGAGATATATATTTTGTTCACAATCGATAAAATCTCCCCGAATTCTAACATTTCTTAGGCGGTCCCATTCTGTCCGAAGCTTATTAATCTCTACATTTGCATCTCGAATCCACTTCTTAACTTCTTAGACTTTTTTCATAGTTTCAACAGCCCATTTGTTTTTACTTGTTTTGCTAGATAGTGTGCATGTTGCTGAAGTGTCTGACTTATTTCAAAGTCTGTTTCGTTTGCTTCTTCAGTGGCCTTCATACAATGGAAAATGTCACAAACATTTTATCCGAGAGTGGGAAAACCGGGCCGTCCATAAGAGGGATAATATTTGAACAAGCATAACAATCTTCTTCTTCACAAAGCAAAACACCAAACTCGAATGAACTCATTCTCAAGTTTCTTCTATGTTTACGATGTATGACAACAGCATATTAATATGGTGTATTTCTAACTATTTTATAGTGTCTAACAGGTAGTATCCATAATGGTGTGTCAAAATGTGTGTTTGTAATGTGTGTCCGTGAGTCCGTGCGGCAGGAATTTATGACATGTATGGTTGATTTGATATGACATAAATGATTGATATCATGTACACAATGACATGTAATCTGGAATGAAGCACTATATATATATATATATATATATATATATATATATATATATATATATATATATATATATATAAGAAAATGGAATTGAAGAAGCTTTAGATCTCCGAAATGGCGGTAAATCAACTATAACCATGAACTACACGAGAAGATATCATGCTCGTTGAGGCTTGTTTAACCATTGAGGATGATATGGTTCTCATCAGTCTAACAGATCCCATGTACGGATCATGCTGTGTTCTATTGAAAAATATGTTTCATTAAGAGTTATATGTTGCAGAGTATCAAACTAAAGAAGAAGTGAAGATTAAGCTTCTAGAAATACGATCAAAGGTGAAGACATTTAACAAAATTTATCACAAGATTGGCAACGAGTTATTTGATGAAGATGAACAAGTAATTTTGTAGATGGAAAGGGTGGAATACATACAACAACATAACGGGGTTGATTTTCCATACGAACATGTTTGGGATCTTTTAAAAGATGTCTCATATTTTTAAATTATGTATTTTATTATTTGTAGATTTAATAATGTTGGGATATTTATTGTGATGTGTCAAAATTAAATATGCATGTAGTTAGTGCTTATTATAAGCGGATTAGGCATGTTCATTCGTCATAATGATGCTAGGGTTAGACTATAAATATGTCATGCATGTATCTTTTTAGTTTTAATGTTTTGTAGCCCTACGTATCTTTACAGAGAAGTTCTATCAAACTCTTTTAAGATATTAATAATAAAGCATTCGACACTCTTTCAATCACATTGAATCTTTGTTCTTATTGTTTGATTCAACTAAACTGTTTTGAATCTGTTGATCATTATTTTATTGTTTCAACAATTGGTATCAGAGCAGGAGATTGTTTAATACATATGCATATCTTCAGTTAAGCTTACAAGGGTTTTGAGTTTTTATCAAATCTGTTCTAGCCGTCTCCATTGTCTTCATCACTTGTAGATGATAAATATGGGTTATTATTTTAACCTAAACTAGATTAGTATCTTACACTAGGGGTGGCAAAAGTCGACACGACACGAAAAAAATACACGACACGAAACGAAATTGGGACGAAATCGAAATTCGAATTCGTGTTCGTGTCGTGTTCGTGTTTGAAATTAGAAACGATAACAACATGACTATAACATGATATATACACGACTATAACACGGTATTAAAATGAAATGAAACACGACTATAAAACGATAATAGAACGATAATTTCATTTTACACTATTGAATAATAGGTATTTAATAAAAAATAATAATATGTATTTAAATTTATGCATTAAACTAATCAAACAATAAAGGATTCAAGACCTAGGCTAGGCCTTTCCATCAGCTTCTTTGAAAACCCAACAGACTCTTAGAAATTCTAATCGGCGTTTTCTATTTCCCCATTCTCAATACTCAGTAGAACCAATGATCCATAAACCACTGATGGCGGTGTTATTTGCAAACCATACTCAATCGATTCGATTAAAGGATTCTCCAGTTCATTATTGGTTTTTAAACTACCATCTCTCAACCACAAGTCGACAATCGACAATCGTAAAACCCAAATGCTCTAGCTGTTTCCTGTTCTTGCTTCTCAAACACAACCGCTTACTAAGCAAATTTCGCTTCTGGTTCAGCTGTTCAGACAAACACAATTGAATCATATACTTGCTTTATTGGTTCTCAAATCTCAACCACAATCGACGCAAGAAAGGTAATTTTTTTTCATGTGGCGTTAATTTCTTGATTGTTGGATTGATAATTCTTGATTGATTTTGCGATAAGGAGAAACTGTATACATCTTTTCTCTTGATTACTCTTATATTACTCCATATTTGCTTCTTATATTACTCCATATTTGCTTCTAAGATACCTGATTTTACTTATACTTCTAGTCTTCTTGATAAGAAATTAACATGAAGAGGGTAAAGCTTGATAAAACACATAATAAGAAAAAGGCAAAGCTTGATCAAACAGATACACATTCTGCTGCTGTAGCTCCTCAGGTATTTCATTATTATTTTTTTTTAACTTTTCCCCATCTAAATTATATAATTTCTGAAAACAGACCCTCCTTTTTTATTTCAGGATGTTGAACTTGAAGAAGAAGCTGATGACATTGATGTTGTGGAGGTAGATGTTAAAGTAGAGGGTGAAGAATATCATGTAAAAATGGAAAGGGAAAGGTGGTTTGAGGTATGGAAGTATTATACCAAACTTCCAACTGGTACAGATGGTAGGGAAAGGGCTGAATGCGATAGGTACAAAAAAAGATACATTTGTGAAACAAAAAATGGGACGGGTAGCTTAAGAAATCACATTCCAAAGTGTCCAAGAAGGGACAACAGTGACATAACACAATTCATTTTTGCAAAATCAGGTGGTTCCATTTCAATAAATTCCACAGTTTTTAAACCCAAAAGATTTTGTGAACTTATTAGTGAAGCTATTGTCAAGCACGACCTTTCCTTTAAGTTTGTAGAGTACGAGGGAATTAGAGAAATCTTTAGTTACTTAAATGAAAAAGTTACCACAATTACTAGAAACACTGCTAAAGAAGATGTGCTGAATTTGTTTAAAAGAGAAAAAGGAAAACTCAAGAAATTGTTTGAGTTACTTCCTGGTCAGATTTCATTAACTGCTGATTTGTGGTCTTCTATTAACACAGACGGTTTCTTGTGTGTTACTTCTCACTTTATTGATGAGGAGTGGAAGTTGCAAAAAAGAATTTTGAACTTTCAATATATGCCACCTCTACATAATGGGGTATGTTCAACTGAAACAATATCTACTTTATTGACCAATTGGGGGATTGATAAAAAGTTGTTTACAATCACTTTAGATAATGCTGCAAGTAATGATACTTTTGTCAATCTCCTAAAACGTCAATTATGTAATGAAGGTGCACTTCGTAGTAATGGGGATTATTTTCATGTTCGATGTTGTGCTCACGTGTTGAATTTAGTTGTGCAAGATGGCTTGAAGGCTATTGATGAAGGGATTGTCAAAATTAGAGAATCTATCAATTACGTGAAGGGATCCTCAATAAGGAAAAGAAACTTTCTGAATTGTGTGAAACAGGTTAATTTGAATCCAAAAAAAGGCTTGCGACAAGATGTTCCAACTAGATGGAATGCTACTTTTCTTATGATTGAAAGTGCTCTTTTTTATCATCGTGCTTTTTCCGTTTAGCACTAAGTGATTCTAATTACTTAGATTGTCCAAGTAATGAAGAATGGGGTAAATTAGAAAAGATTTTCAAAATTTTGGAAGTATTTTATGAAGTCACATGCATTTTTTCTGGAAATAAGTATTGCACAGCAAACTTATATTTTCCTTCGGTATCCACGGTTGAAAGAACTTTAAAAGAAGAAATAGAAAATTCGGATATGTTTATGAAGATAATGGCTTGCAAAATGTATGATAAGTTCTCTAAATATTGGTCCGAGTATAGTCCAATTTTGGCCATGGCTGCAGTTTTGGATCCACGTTATAAAATGCAATATGTTGAGTTTACTTACAAAAAACTTTATGGAAGCAGTTTTCATGAGCATAGTGATTGTATTCGGGAGAAGTTACATGATCTATTTGGTGAATACGTTATTGAATCACCCATGTCTTATAGAGCATCAACCGTTTCAACAAGTGATTCAAGTAACAGTGTTTACAAAAAGAAAGATGACACGACACTTAGTAAAAGTACGAGAGAAATGCTACAAGTAAGAAGTTGTTTTTAGTAATTAATTGTTTTTTATAATTAGTTTATTTCATAAGTTTTTTAATTTATACTAATTAATTTTCTTTTTTTTATAGGAGTTCACAGTGTATGAAACTAAGGAGTTTGCTTTGTCTCAAAAATCACAATTAGAGATGTATCTAGATGAACCAAGAAGTGACATAACTGAAGATATAAATGTACTTTCTTTTTGGAAAGCTCATCAATATCGTTATCCAGAACTTGCTTCCATGGCTCGAGATATTTTGAGCATCCCCGTCTCCACGATTGCATCCGAATAAGCATTTAGTAATGGTGGTCATGTTCTTGATCAATATCAGAGTTCGTTGAAACATGAAAATGTTGAAGCTCTAATTTGTGCAAAAGATTGGTTGTTTGGGATTAAAGGTAATTTGTATTCTTCTTGAAACATTTGTATAAAGTATTTAATATTTTTTAAAAATGTTTTTAATATTGTTTGTAGGTGATGAAGAATTATGTTTACAATATCTTACATAAGATGTTATGAAGTTAGATAGCAATGCCAATGGTACACATGAAGAAATGGAGTCACAAGCTTGAAGACATTTAGCAATATTTTATGACGTTTTATGTTATTTTCTGTCACTAAATGCGTATTTATTATGTTTAATTTAACTTTTTTGTAAGAACTATGAATGACATTATGGAATTTGTTTTTGGTAAATTATTTCGTGTTATCGGTATTTTTGTGTTTTCGTGTTTTTTATTTTTTTCGTGTTCGTGTTAACGAAAACAAACACGACATCGTTTCGTGTTGTGTTCGGGTTGAGGGAAAATAATTCGTGTCGTGTCGTGTTAGATAAAAACACAGAACGACTGCCCGATTTGCCACCCCTATCTTACACATCTGTTTCTTTACAATTTTAATTATCTTGTCAAAGATGAATCCAGAAGATCCACATACTCTTTCTTTTAATATTTCTAGCAGCATTGGATCGACTACCAGGATCCCAATTCTTTTCTCAAAAGACTATGAAGTTTGTGCTTTACACTTTAAAGGGACTCTTGGTCTTGAAGAGCATGCAACCCTAATATGGGATGCAATGACGAAGGAGACCTTCATGCACATTGCTACAAAAAAAATACATTAAGACTCAGGTTAAATACAATGAACTTCTTCTTAAAGTTAAGGAAGTTTCTCAATATGAAAAAGACAAGTTGCAGAGTAACATCAAGGCCATGAGAATAATTAGGTTTGCTTTGCCTTTAGACACGTTTCGTCTGATAAGTTCGTGTGAAACCGTGAAGGAAATATGGGACAAATTGAAAGAACTCTATTCAAGCGATGTAGATCTAGACCATTTTGTTCAAACATTACTTCTTTCGGAGTTTGGTGCTTTTTTTCAAAGGCCAGAAGAGAAACTGGATCAAACCTTCAATCGCTTTAATCAACTACTGAGTAGGATGCTTAAGCACAATCTTAAGCATGAAAAGAGTGAGCAAAAAGTTACGTTTATGAATGGTTTAAGGTCTAAATGGAAAGCAGTTGTATCAACTGTGAAAGCTCATGAACAATTCAAGAACTATTCTTTGGCACAGCTAGTTGGTATTCTTAGATCTCATGAAGACAAAGTGATGAAGGGCGTGAAAGTTGTGTTAAGCACAAGATCATTATCCCTAGTTGTGAAGGGAAAAAAGGTTTCAGAAGAAGATTTGGAATCCGACCTCTCAATTTTTGAACTTACCAAGGAAGAACAAGCTTTGATGGTTTCTAATCCCAAAGGTTCATCAAAAAGAACTTTGGACGATTCAAAAACAGAAACAGATCAGGAAATTTTAATTCGGAGAAGTCAAGGGTGAAGGCTTCAGAAGCACCCAAAAGGATGAAGAAAAACAAGAGAAAAAGCTGCTTGGTGATTCTGGTTATGATTGTAACTACTGCCATGACAAAAAACCATTTTTCCAAAGAATGCATGTTGAGAAGATTGAATGAGAAGAAGGAAGAAGAGAAGAATGAAGCTTACTATCTTCAAAAGATATAAGTGATGAGGAAGAGAAAGAATGCAGAGAATGCAAAACTTGCTTTGATCGTGCAGGAGGATGGGGATGAGTTTGGTCGTGTTGAGGTATGGCCAACTGATTCGGAAGATGAAGAGGTTTGAAAGCTGACGCATGGTGAATGCTTTGTTGCGAAGGTTGATGCACAGAAGTATGCTGGTATTGATGGGTTATGAGCACTACAACATTCCTATGGTGTACATGCAAACCCTAAAGCATTGGATCTAGTTTGTCTAATGAAAATGCAATAATCATCCAAAGCCATAAACCCTAGATCTAGCATACCTTTAATTGTTATGTAGCAATAAAAATCTATTCCTTCTTGTAATTGGCTTCTGAAAGCTTAGTGTCACAAGTGTCACACCTCTAATGGCTCACAAACACCACGAGCAAGAGGATGACTTAGGAGAGGAGAATGAGGCACCAAAAACGTCCAAGAAACTCCAAGGAATGCTTAGCCACGTTTTTGGGTGCCCTAGGGGTCTTTATATAGTGAGGCTATTAGGGTTTTGAACTAGGAAACCCTAATCTGACTGCTTAGGCCCTAAGCATCCCATGGACTCCCTCCTTAGAGGCCTTGGACGAATTCTCATGGGTCTCCCCATAGATTTTGTCCACTCCAACCTCTATGGAGTCTATTAGCCCAATATACAAATATCACACAATTGACAATTCTAGCCCCCTTTATTTAATTAATGTCTTTTAGCCACATAATTAATTCTTATTAATTCTTGACAAATATTAATTAAAAAATATGATTTATCTGATTTCTCTTTTAATATACTATTCATACAATATATTAATAAATCATAATTAATCTCTTTCTCCACAAATCATCCTATCAAGTTGCTTTGGTGAAGGCAACCCAAAAGGACCATGCTAACAATCGGGTCAAGTACATACCAAAATAGTTATGGACTTAGACACTAATCCAACAATCTCCCACTTGGATAAGTCTAACAAGTATTCTGCGTATGACTTCAAACCCGATCAGCAATCATCGCTTTCAAAAGCCGCTATCAACTCTGATCTTATTAGAACCGTGTCCTTTAGATAAGAGATCATATATTCCTCCATTCTATATATCGTATAAACTGATACATGGATTTAAATCATACTCTCTATTCATGTGTTGTTTCCCGATTTCCGATATATGACGACTGACAACACACTACAATTGAACACATCAACTTAGTCCTGGCTTGGCCAAGCACTTAGGTGTCATCACTAAATCATCGAGGGGTCCACATATATCGCTTTTATCCCACTTTGGGTAAAATGAACCGATAAACTTTGACTCAATGCTCGCTTATACTCACTCACTGAATCACACACAACAATACATTTTATAACACCAAGTTACTGGTGCATTTACATATTATCAATGTGTAATCGACTCGCAAGATACAATTCACACATCTTGGTTTCAAGAATATAAGATATTATTGTCTCACTAATCACTCGTGATAAAATCCATGAAGTGATCCAAGGGAGCGTGTGTTTAATACAATGCTCAAATCATATTCATAAGCACTCATGAACGTTGTAGCAAACATTTGATACGTCTAATACACTTTATGCAATCTACAAACCAATTCATGATAATCTTCTTTCATACCTACTCCCAAAGTATGAGCGACTGTGGAACGTTTGAATAATCTTATTATTCAGGAAGTCAAAACATGCAAAGTGAAACACAAGAATAATCGAACCCAATATGGCCCCAACTTTTGAGTATAAATAAAACTCCTTTTATTTAATCACCATATTGATTACACATTATTCATTGTATAATGTTTCGGGTAATCAACTTATTACTTGAATTATAACAACAATTGTCCCATGCTCTTAGCATGCACACTATGTTTACCTATGGTCCTTACTTTGTGAAATAGTATAATTGAGTAACATTTTCAATCACACTCATCTCACAATTCCCAATCCTTACCACAAGTGTGAGAATACCAAATTCTTGCCACTTATAGAATATGTTAGATTTTAACATTTTATGCAACGATTCTTTCGTAATGTCATAGCGCCAAAGTCACAAAGACTTTACCAATAAAATTACAAAGTCATCTATTGGAGATTGTTGCAAGACAATTCCATAGACATGAAGTCTCACATTCAAAGTACATTCCTTTGAACATCCTTCTTGCATAAAAGTTTCTAATCTACATAGAGATTCTTAACGTCCAACTCCCAATATGGAAACAATTCCATATTTACCATATGACAACTCATTATTAATAGAATCATATCTAATAATAATAATAATGTCATTATCGTCCTTCCATTACTATAATTCCAGTTGCTCATAAGTGACAAATCCTTAGCGAACCTTAGATTGTCCTCTTGATAGTTGATTAATCACCTTTAGTCATATCTTGTTCCAATCCTTTTTCTCTCTTAATGCCCTAGGCATTTGGAAAATTTTAGAACATATGAATATTATAGCATATGCAATCGATCCTATGCCCGAAGCATATGGGATACGATTCATAATGTCTTACATAAAGACATGATACTTGACCAGTCTTTTGCTACAATATCTCTATTTACCATGTTTCACAATTCGAACTATGAAGAGGGATGTCGTAATCATAATCGAATTTGAGAACACAATCTTAATTTTATATGACTAAATTAGATAAAAAAATCAATCCAATCTTTTAGAATTGAAATGAAGTATAAAATTCTCTCCCTTAATTATAGCAAAACAACTTTTCAACCCTTGCAACTTTGCGAATTGAACCTTTTGTTTTCTATAATTAATATTGCTATCTTGCAATACTTACCATAATTATCATGCTCCAACTCACATGATGATTATATCTTTTCCAAGCATAACACTTATGCTCCCACTAGCTTTGACACGTATTCAGAAATTAGTTGGACTTCTAGAAACCAATACTTATTGACTTTATTTACAAAAGTTCATATTTCTGAAACCAAGATGCTTCGATAAGCCTTTATCTATGCTTCTCGAACTCATACACCTTTCCTTAGATAACCTATATATGTGTTTAAACAATTTTAGAACTTATAACAATAAGTCTAAAATGTTCAGACCCATTTGCCATTTCCCACAATTCGAACTATGAAGAGGGATGTCGTAATCATAATCGAATTTGAGAAATGCAAATTACATAATGTTATCTTCAAAATCTCTCTTAGTGAAAGCGTTTCCTCACAATCATTTTCATGAAGGAGAGAAACCTTATGACACACAGGTTTTGTGGTGTATGTGTTCATATCCATGTGAATTTGTCATAACCATAATCATAAGACAATAATTGTGACAAATACAAACTCTTATGGATTGAACTTATCCATTCTTAATTTCTTTCCATCAAGGGTCCTACCATTGCTTCCAAGTTATTGAGCAGCTCACCTTACCTTTCAATGTACTTTCCATTGATTAAGGTGCCTTGCCCCTATGCAACCTATTGAAAACCCATAGAACTCACATACATAGTTGACCAAACTGGAATGGCACAAAACAAGAATATGTCAACATGATAGGTTAGAAACCTCAATTCGTGTGCTGGTAATTGACTGCAGGCTTACTCTCGATCAGTTCTTGAAACTTTTCAAGATCTTTAGCGTCCCACTGACCTCTTGACATATTAGATTTCTTATCAAGAAAAATTTCTTGACAAAACAAATATTCAAGAGTTAGTGTGTGTCTATATCAAGACAAAACCTACATGCAATTTGGTACTAGTCGGTCTTTGTCTTATTCAAGACATCACAACTTACCAAAATGTGCAAGTGTAAGAACATTCCTACTTAAGATTATGTCACTCAAGTTACAATCTTGGAGTATGACTCTAAGACTTGATTTTGGAACGAAGTACAATACATCTTATTGACTTAACCACTATAACAATTCTTGATTCCTCTTCTTAGCCAAACTAGTGCACTAAGGTGTCCTTAGAGGATGAATTGTAATAAGGTTCCTACGATTACCAAGATGATCATAAAACACGATACAAAAGTACTCTCCCTTCTTCTTAGATTGGAGAGACCTTTTATCTTTCTGAATTCATTGATTTTACTTATTCGTTCTGCCATTCATTGAAACTTTTCAATGATTCAGAATTACCTTAATCTTGTAAGTATAATCGCATTTACTAGACTTTTAGTAAATCATGATGAATAATGTTATTGTTATTTATAGTGGACTTGACCAGTGTACAAAATTATGAACTCGATCTCCTAGTCCTTCACTTGACTCTTTGTCAAGGAATTAGCCTTAAAATTTCTAAGTACCAAGATTTCCATACATCACATGATTCAAATCATATGATTCCAAGTTTCTGTCTAATTGAAATTTGGGCGATGGGAATCTTTCCTTACTTAGAAATTACGACATTACCATAAATAACATAACTAAGAATCACATCCATTTAATATTGCTTATAATAGAAACACACAGACATCAATTTTCACAATTGCCATTGCAAGGAAATATAAATAAGACAAAATCAAAATTTATTGTATTGCGGAAAAATATATCCTTACAATGCAAATGAAAACTATGCTATTACATATTGCAAAGCAATTTATCATAACTCTAAGCAGTAGCTCAAAAATTTGATCATCGAATCCATGCGATCGTAATCTATTTCTTCGCGATCAGACTCAGCTCACTCCTTCCTTTAAGCTTCATTTCTTTTCTTCGATCCTTCAAAACACCAAAATGTAATCTTATAACATCATGTATTAAGAATCTCCAAATAGGAACTTAATGGAGTTAGATAGTGGATTTTACATGAAGCAGAGTCATACATCTTGACTCACCCATCTCTTAGATTTCTCAGGTAGACAGGGCAGCTTCGTAACCAATTCCCCTTCTTTTAGCAGTAGAAACATATGGACTCTTCTGGAATGGTACACGGGACTATCTCAGACTCAGCCTTTCTCTTACGTAGAGAGAACTTTTCCAATGTTGTCATTGCCCGTAGAAGGTTGGGATATTGATTTATCAGACCAATTTGTTCGATCAGTGCGCCATATCATTTCTGATTCAGCAGCAATAAGCAAATAAGTCAAATCATTAAGGGTCATGTCGTGGTCCATCATATAGTACTCTCTAACAAACTTACCATATGATTCGGGAAGTGATTGAAGAATCAAGTCAAAAACCAACTTCCTTGAGACATCAACACCAAACATCCTTAACATGTCAATGTATGACTTCATCTTTAAGACGTGTGCACACACAGACTTTCCATCTTTGTGTCTTATTGCCAATAGGGCTTGAGTGACCTTAAACTTTTCAAGTCTTCGAACACGTGGAGCAGGGAGAATTATTGGAGGAGGTGGAGGAAGTGAAGCATGATTTCCATTTCCACAATTCAATCGTGGAACATCATCTTCATGTGGAAAACTTTTTCCAACGGATTTAGGAAGACCATAGTTGTCAGACTTTGACATCTATAAAACGGGAGAAAATTCAAGTTAGTTGATTGAGTCCTTAATAAAACACCCAAATGAGATATTAAGGCTGGGACCCAACACAACATTCTACACACAGGAAGAGGGATGCCGTAATCTAATTTGGAAAATATTTGAAGGTAGGTAAATAACGATTTACCAATTTCCACCATGAAAAACAAAAATTGAAAATTAAGTTTTTAATGAATTGAAACTCCTAGATCTTTTGAGATTCATTGAACTTTTCAAATGCATTGTTAAATCTCGAGTGTGCCCTTCGTTTGTGACTGGGATGTCGAGGATCACAAACAAGTTGTGGATAACCATGCAAATATACATGGTGCCCCCAATGTTACAGTCACCTAATTGACGTGCCGGTTAACCACACACACACTCCATCGATCTATGACAAACATCGAGTCACCTTTTTCCACCTTTGCTTAGAGCCCAGTTAGTGTTCCAGTTAACCACACACGCTCCACTAACGTCTAAGCATGGGTACAAAGTGTAATTTCATGGAATAGCACCAACTCCACATTTTTCCTAAAGTAACTAAGATTTGGGAATTTATAAAGTGTTTAGTTACTTCGTATTAATTATACTTATAATGGAAGCTTGTGTCCTATCCTACCCGTTCGACTAATGACCCTCCACTACTCAAGAGTGCGGTGGGTAAGAGTGGATACCCAATGACGGTCATTTTACAGGCTGCTTCCTTAAACACCCCTTATAGATCAGCTTTGTGAATGCGGCCTACTAACGGTAAGACTGACACTTTACTTATACATATATATAATATTAGACCTTTAATTTTATATAGTATAAGGGTGTATTTTATACTTTTAAAATACTATGTGGGTTAATTTAATAAATTATACCTTTTAATTTAATTAAATATAAACCATGTCATTATGGATTTATTAACTATCTTTTAATTATACATTTAATTAAATTAATAAAACCATAAGGGTGTAATTTGAACTTTAAAAAAACTAGGGTTTTAGAATTTAACATTTTAAAATTAAACTTTTAATCAAAATATAAATTCCAAAACTTGAGCGCAAGTTTTGAAACTTTTCAAAACATTAGGGTTTAGAATTTAAACTTTTTTCAAAATTAAACTTTTTAATCAAAAAATTTAAATTCCAAAACTTGAGGGCAAGTTTTGAAACTTTTCAAAACAATTAGGTTTAACTATTCAAATTTAAATCTCTTTCAAAAAAAGTTTAAATTTAAACTATAAAACATAAGGGTGTAATTTAAAGACTTTTCTAAATTACTAGGTTAAATATTTGAATCAAAATAATCATATATTATCCAAATCTAACCAAATCTAACCAAATCCATCAATTTTGATAAGGATAATCATACCAAACTTAAAATCGATTTTAGGCAATAAAAATGAGTTTTTGTAATTATCCTCATAAAAAACAAGCCAGAAAAATCGAAAATCCCGACAACAGAACATGCAACTCGTCGAGTTGGGCACTGAACTCGTCGGGTTCACCCAACTCGTCGAGTTCATGCTTCAGACAGCAAATTTTTTTGATTTCCTGATCTTTAACAGTTCACTATTGCATTAATTCACTAGAAAATGACATAGGCTCTGATACCACTAATGGGTTATGAGCACTACAACATTCCTATGATGTACATGCAAACCCTAAAGCTTTGGATCTAGTTTGTCTAATGAACATGCAATAATCATCCAAAGCCACGAATGCTAGATCTAGCATATAATAATCAATATTATCACAATATATGGTTTAGATCTTACCTTTGATTGTTATGTAGCAATAACAATCTATTCCTTCTAGTAATTGGCTTCTGAAAGCTTAGTGTCATAAGTGTCGCACCTCTAATGGCTCACAAACACCAAGAGTAAGAGGATGACTTAGGAGAGGAGAAGGAGGCACCAAAAACGTCCAACGAACCTCCAAGGAATGCTTAACCACATTTTTGGGTGCCCTGAGGGTCTTTATATAGTGAGGTTATTAGGGTTTTGAACTAGGAAACTCTAATCTGACTGCTTAGGCCCTAAGCAGCCCATGGACTCCCTCCTTAGAGCCCTTGGATGAATTGTCATGGGTTTCCCCATAGATTTCGTCCACTCCAACCTCTATGAAGTCCATTAGCCCAATATCCAACTATCACACAATTGACAATTCTAGCCCCCTTTATTTTAGTTAATTTCTTTTAGCCACAAAATTAATTTTTATTAATTCTTGAAAAATATTAATTAAACAATATGATTTCTCTTTTAATATATTATTCATATAATATATTAATAAATCATGATTAATCTCTTTCTCCACAAATCATCCTATCAAGTTGCTTTTGTGAAGGCAACCCAAAAGGACCATGCTCACAATCGGGTCAAGTACATACCAAAATAGTTATGGACTTAGACACTAATCCAACATGTATATGTCTGATGGTGCAAAGCGGAGTCTCAGAGCAGAAGGAGTTCGCAAACGATGCAGGCCGTCCTACTGAAAGTTGTTTCGCAGCGAGGCCTGTTTCAGAACAGGTGAAGGAGTGCAAAAATTTCATCAACAAGGTACACTCCATACTTCAATCACTTAATATTCCTACTACTCGCTATGAATTTGAATTTGATGATGTGAATTATACTTCCTCTAGTTTTAGTGATAGTTTAAAGAGAACTCGTCTAAACAATTCCTAACTGATCAATTCTGTAGGATAACAAGTAAAAGTGAAGAGAGACGAATGTGGATAGAGAAGCTGGATTTAGATTTAAATAGGTCTAGGGATGACGTTATATATTTGAAACGAGAAAATTTAACTTTGCTAAAACAACGAAACATCTTTTGTTTAATTGTGAAGCATCTTTATTTTAACATTACCTAACTGCATCTTGACTGTGGAATAGGTCAAAAGATACACAAATGATTTTACACTTTCTAGAATTGAAAGAGGAATTAGTTAGATGCAGAGTGCTACAAGTGCGAATCCATAGTCTCTTCCGAAGTGGTCTTAGATGCATACCATGTTGGACTTGACAAAATAGAAGCCTGCATACAATCCAAGGACCATAAGAACATGTTAAAACAAGTGTTGGATGAAAAAGACAAAGAGCAAATTAAATATGATACTATGCAAAAATTTGACTCTTTATGCACATAATTGAGTTCGGAAAACACTTTTGATGCCAAAAATGTTTCCGAATTTGACGAAGGTGACATGAGTGAAATTTTTGTGGATGATGAGGTTGATTGCTCAACATTTGTTCAAAATAATTCTGAATCAAAGAAAAATCTTATGTCAGAAAACTCTATTGAATATGTTCGTATTCATGAGAGTAAAGAACCAACTATTTTAGTAGAAAAGCTGCTATATTTCCAAAAGTCAAAACTACTATGAACCAAGTGTTCGTAACAACCAGAATTGACACTAAAGATACACTAGAACTCACAACCATTGTAAATAATGATAATGATTACGGTTGTCCAGAATTTTTCTGGGACGGTCTAATAGATAATGCAGGTGAGACAAGAGGTTTGTCCAAACTAACCTCATGGAAAACCAAAGTAAGATCCGAAAGGAAAGTCCTAGATCTAAGGTTCATTTGTCTACATAAGAAATGATAGATAAGAGAAGTCATATGAGCAATAGATATAAGAAAAATCAACAAGCTAGAAAACAATTCTGGAAAGGTCATTATTCTTATAACTATACCACTAACTCAGTAAGATCTCTGGTTCGAAATGTGAAATCATCTTTTGTTCAAAGTTTGAAACCAAAGTCTGTTCCGAAACATGTTACAAAACCTATTACGAAACCAGAACATTTTACAAAATCTCAAGTTTCGAAAGCTTTTGAAAAAGCTATACCAAAATTTTCTCCTAAATCTAATGTTTCAAAAACTGCCAATACATCTAAAGATGTTAAGGGCAAAAGCAAACTAGTTTCGAAACCTGAAATCTATTCCAAGGATATCGAAGCTCAGTTGAAAAAGGAGGAAAATAAAATTGCGAAAAATGGAATCAAGCAACAAATTGCTTCAAAACA
Source organism: Lactuca sativa (assembly GCF_002870075.4). Classification (NCBI taxonomy): domain Eukaryota; kingdom Viridiplantae; phylum Streptophyta; class Magnoliopsida; order Asterales; family Asteraceae; genus Lactuca; species Lactuca sativa. The sequence goes on along the minus strand of NC_056630.2, from coordinate 301,091,018 downwards.
AACAAAAATTCCTTTTAAAAGACATCCAAGTGATGAAAGGATTATTGTTTTCAAAATAACGAAAGGAGAAGATTCAAGTTTTATAAAGAGATCCTATTTAGTTATGAATCAATAACATTTCTTGTTCTTAAGAGAACCTCATGAGGACCCAAGCAACTTTGGGTTCCTAAATCTCTCCGAATTTTGTGGGTGATTCATGACGAACAGTACGAATCAGAATGGTACATCGAGAGTGGCTGTTCATGTCACATGACAGAGAGAAAGGAAGAGCTCAAGGAATCCTGAACATTAAAGGATGATGGCAAAGTGAATTACGAAAATAATGCCACAGAGAGATCAAAGGATATGACATGATCACGAATGGCGAATTCTCCATTCGGAAGGTAGCCTATGTAGAAGGTATTGGATTAGATGTCTAAGCCCATAACTATTATTGGTATGTGCTCGACTCGAGAGTAGCATGGTGCATTTGGGTTACATAACACCAGGACAATTTGTTAGGATGGACTCTTGAGAGAAGGTTATATATGATTTATTAATATATTATAAGTTCTAATATATTAATATGAAATCATATGTTTTAATTAGTATTGATCAAGAATTAATTTGGAATTAATTTAGTGATCAAAAGAGACTAATTAAATCTATGGGGACTAATTATGGTAATTAGTTATATTTATATGTGTTGGGCTTATGATCCATGTTGGACCAAGTTTATGTATGGACACATAAAGAGTTGGGCCACATAAACCATGGATCATAATACCCATGGGTATGGATTTGGGTTATACCCATAACCCTTGGAATCCAAAATATAAATATGTACTCCTTAGCCAAAAAAAAAACGCTGACACACATATTCTTGGAGTTCATTAGGTGTTTTGGTGCATGGAGATTCTCTCTCAAGAGCCACCTTTGTCCTAGGTGAGTTTTGAGCCATTTGAGGCATTCATACTTTTGGTGCTAAGCTCTTAAGGCCAAATACAACAAGGTTTCAAGCTACATAAAAGGTATGTCATCCTAACTAGTATTTCATATTGTTTATGTCAATTTCATGCTAGTTATAGGCTTAATGCTTTGGAGATACCATTACATGTATAATTAGAGAAAACATATATCCAAGGCATTTAGGGTTGTATGTGCACCATAGGATGTTGTAGTATACTAAAACCCAACATAAGGCCTGCAACATAACTTAATAAGCATTTCTCAATTAGTTGTAGGTACAGGGTTGAAAGTTTCTTTTGATGATGAAGGATATGAAATAATTGAGAAGAAAACAAAGGCAGTGCTATGAAAATCCAAAAGAAAAGGAGAGATGTTTCCTTTGAACATTAAACATATATTCGGAAAGCCAACAATTTGCCTTCTTATGAAAGCATCTTCGGATGATAGTTGGCTTTGGCACTGAAAGCTCTCACACTTAAATTTCAAGGACATCAACAAACTCGTACTTGGCGATCTTTTGCAAGGACTTCCTCTTCTGAAGTATGAAAAGGAGCATCTGTGTGGAGCTTTTGAACTAGGAAAGAAAAGTTGGAAGAGTCACTCAACAATTATCAAAACTAAAATTATTGAACCACTTGAACTCTTACACATTGATCTTAGTGTCCCTTCTGCCATTGTGAGTGTTGGTGGTAACAAGTATATTTTGGTTACTGTAGATGATTTTTTTCGATTTACCTGCGTTTATTTTCTTAAACAGAAATCAGATGCTACCTCGAGGCTAAAGGATTTTATCAAGCTAATTGAACTTTAATTGTGAATTCCAGTTCAGAACGTTCGCAGTGATAATGGTTTTGAATTCAAAAACCAAGCGTTTGAAGAATTCTTGACTGAAAAGGGAGTTGCTCACAACTTCTTAGCTCTTTACACTCCTCAGCAGAACGGAGTCGTTGAAAGAAGAAACCGATCTCTTTGCGAAGCTGCGAGGACCGTACTTTACTCAGAATCCCTCCTTGATTAATAAAAGATTATTAATCACTCCTAATGAGATTCTTAATAAACGAAAACCTAACGTTAATTTCATTCATGTTTTTGGTTCCACGGGTTTCATTTTTAAATTCCAAAGAGCAAAGGAACAAATTTGATGTGAAAGTAGACGACGGAATATTCGTAGGGTATTCTCTCACTTCAAAGGCATATAGGGTTCTAAACAAGAAGTCTAAAAAGATAAAAGAAACCTACTATGCCACATTTGACGAAAACTATCTCAAGAAGTGTCAGAAGTCTACCAGTCCATCCGAAGAGATTTTTCCATCAACACCCTCACAAACCATTCCTCTGATGAATTTGTATGAGGAATTCATCAATTGGTTTGATGAGCCTGAGAAAGCCATCACTTCCGAATCAAAGGCTAAGGATAACCAAGAGGATGAGTTAAAGAAGATAACAAATGTCGCCGCAAAAGATCTCAAATCCGAACAACAAATTCCGAACGATCCAGATGTCAACAATGATATTCCGAAGACTTCTAAAGTTCCACACCAGACACAACCTTCTACTACTACATTTCAGGGGGGGGGGGATTCCACTTCAACCTCCATATTCGAAACAGTCGTTGAAGGGGAGAATTCAAACCCTGAATTCAGTATTGATATACCTATCCAGGTGCAGAATCCTATTCTGAACATTGAGTTACATGCAAACTCCCAGGGGGAGAATGAGAATGAAAATAATGACTCTGACGATCAATCGGAATTTGAAGATGTGAATGCCGAATTGGACCCAACTTATGATCCAAACTACCCAACATTAACCAAATGGACCAGAGATCATCCCAAGACTCAAGTCATCAGAGTACCAACTTCAGGAGTTCTCACGAGAGCCTAACAAAGAGTGAATCAGACTACATTGTTTTCAAAAATGGAAATCTAAATGTTCAATTTGTTCATCTCCAAAATTAAGCCCAAGAATGTAAAGATTTCTCTTGATCACTCTGATTGGGTGCAAGCTATACAGGAAGAGCTTAATGAGTTCAAACACAACAAAGTATGGAGACTGATTCCAACTCCGAAGGATGCTTCTGTGGTCAGTATGAAATGGGTGTTATGGAACAAGCTTGACAAGGAATGAAATGTCATCTGGAACAAAGCTCGGTTGGTTAAAAGGATACTACCAAGAAGAAGGCATAGACTATGAAGAAACATTCGCTCCGTTTGCGAGGCTATAATCTGTTTGCATTTTTCTCACCTACACAGCTCATAAGAACTTTTAAGTCTATCAGATGGATGTAAAATGTGCCTTTCTAAATGGTGAGTTAAGAAATGGTCTATGTTGATCAGCCACCGGGTTTCGTAAATGAGAAGTATCCAAATCACTGCTATATTTTGGATAAGGTTGTATACGGTTAGAAGCAAGAACCACGAGCATGGTATGAAACTCTTACTCGTTTCTTAATACAATCTAAGTTTAAACAAGGGTCGGTCGAACCAGCCTTCTTTCGCAAGAAATATGGTGACCATCTGATGACTGTCCAAATTTATGCTGATGACATCATTTTCGGATATGCTAATCCTATATAAACTTTTGAATTCTGAAAATTCATGGACACTAAGTTTGAGATGAGATCAATGGGTCTAATTAACTTTTCCTTGGATTAAATATTAGACAGAGTTAAGACGGAATATTCATCAACCAGGAGGCCTACACAAAGTATTTGCTTACGAAATTCAGAATGGTAGGGGATTCTAAAGTCAAGGTTCCAATGGCATTTAGAACGAAGCTTACATCTTCTTCGGACAAACTAGCAGCTGACATGACTCTCTATTGACAAATGATAGGTTCATTAATGTATCTAACTGCTAGTCATCCGGGCATTATGTTTTCTATTTCCTATTGTGTCAGGTTTCAGGAAAATCCTCGCGAACCCTATATGACTGTAGTAAAGAATATATTCTGATACTTAAAAAGAACATCTACTCTCGGAATTTGGTAACCTACAAACTCGAGATTCTTTGTGCAAGCATTTTCAGATGCTGATCTCGGTGGATGCGGTCTCGATCGGAAAAGCACAACCGGAGGATCTCAATTCTAGACGGCAAACTTGTAAGTTGGCAGTCAAAGAAGCAAACATCTGTCTCCTTGTCTACCGTTGAAGCTGAGTACATCACAGCTGCCTCTTGTACGTCTCAAGTGATATGGATTCAAAGTCAGCTAAAAGATTACGAGATTAATATGAAGAAAATTCCCTTATACTGCAACTCCGAACTTGCAATTCGCATTTTCCATAACCCAGTTCAACATTCCAATACTAAGCACATAGTACTAAAGTATCACTTCATAAAAGATCACGTGGAGGATGGCAATGTTGAAATTCACTTTGTAAGATCTCCTGATCAACTGGCCGATATCTTCCTAAAAGCCTTACGTGAAACAACCTTTAATAGAATTCTAGAAGGCTTAGGAATGATACAAGCATAATTTGTCCCGAAACTAGGCTTGTAATCGGAAAGCATCACTTAAGTTCTAAACGGTTCAGAACCCTCGGAGGTGCTCGTAAGTCACTGTTCACACTCTGAGCGGGTCCGAATGCTCGCAACGCCTCGGACTCAACTGTTCATCTCGGACTCATAACTTCATGTATCCTTTGGATATTAAGTATTTTCTATATTTTTATGTTCTGTTTTTATTCTTTTTTAGAATATCTCAAAATACAAAAACATTTTCTTTATTATTTTTGTTTTTATTTCTTTTTAGAAAAAATTCAAAAACTTTAGAATATTTTTTTGTTTTAGTTTTTACTTATTTTTTTCAAGAAAATCCAAAAAAAAAAAAATATTTTCTTTCTTATTTATATTTTATCTTGTCAAGAAAATATAAAACTGCAAAAAATAATTTTTTATTTGTGTTTTGTTTGTGTTATGGTCGAATTCGTTTTATCCTAGGTTCTATTTGGTCACTGCAATTCATAATGATGGGGCAGGTATATAACTCTGATTCTATGTACTAGCTAAGTGTCCCTAGAAGCATGATGTTGCATGTTGACTAAAGCCTCTAAGACTCTATGTTGAAGCCTTAATGAAACTTTCACTCTGAAAGTTTCTTCCCAATCAGGCTAATATTCACATAAGTCATTAAGCTACCTTACTCTTCTCACATTGAGTTAAGATTTGACTGCTTAGTCATTCATAATTTAGTAGAGGTACATTTTTTCTTCAAAACCACCTTTAACAGTTCTCCATATCACATTCGCTTTCACACTCGTAACCTTTGAGACTCTCAGAGTTTACCACTGAGGTTTATGGTTACACAACTTCTATGTTAATGATCTTCGAATTGTTATTACCACAATTTGAGTGAAACCCAAAATCCGAATCCTATCTATGAATTGACAGGGAACCTTTAACAAGCTCAAGATTATTCGCCATGGAATTAACGAATATCAACCCTCATGGTTTTGTACCTTGGAATCTCATTATTTTTATTTTTGCAAGATCTTAGTGAAATGTTCTCGTCCTAAGACATTTTTCCCAATAGATCCACTTTTTATTTTTCCTTGTGATTTCCATATTATCTAGCCACTCAAATGAATCCAAAGCATACTTGTTAGGATGGCTACACTGGTCAGACAAGTAGTTCTTCCATACTTTCGGACTTATATTGAGTTTCGGACTTTGGTTGAAGCTAAGCCACCCTTTAAAGCCTAATGAAAAGAAGTGTTTCACTATTCTCAAGAAATAGTTGATCGTACATCAATGGGAATCCATGCAAGCACTTTCGAGTCTCTCTTGACTCCGAAGTAAGAGATCGTTGCCTGAGATCCATCTGCTTCTGTGTTAATTTTTAATTGACATCACTGAATCCCAAATATATTTGTTTTATTTCTTTATCTTTGGCACACTCTTGCACGAAAATCCTCGTGATTTTCCAACTGTCCAGTTGTAACTTCTAAATGATTACTTTCAAATCCAAGAACGGGTTCTGGTGAATGATATTGAATTACAAACGTCCAAAACTGAAATGGCGATTTACAAGTGATATGCTTTCAAATCAGGCACGTGAATTTTTGAAAACCCTGACATCATGGGTGTCACTTACGCCACCTGACGCATGCATAGCTGTCACGTATTTTTAGGTGCTTTTTTACGGAAAAGGAAATGTCTCTAATTGTGTTTCTCTCTTCAATGCTGACATATAAAAGTAAAATTGACAATTGATTTCTTTTACCACTTCTAAAGATTTCAGAAACTCTCTGATGCAAAAACCCTCTTTCTTTTGACACTGTTCATCATCTTCTCCATGGATTTCCATGGCCACCTCATCAGAAACTCCATCTGCTGCTGAATAGACTGCCTCATCGGCGCTTCTGAGCATCAAACCCGAGCAAAATCTTAGTCTTGATCTCGATTCATCTAAGTATGTTGATTCCCTCAAACCTATGATAGAGTGTCTTTGTCACTCTCCGTTGTCTCAAGCCCTCACAATGACAGAGGGTGTTATGTTGGTTCTTCTATCTGAGGCATACTCTACTACACACCACCAACAAAGTGAAGGAAAAATTAATTTTGAGGTTGGTTCCCAGAAAACCTCCATCACCAATGCTCAATTCAGTCGATTACTAGGTTTTTTTGCATCCCAGGGTATGATTGATCCCGAAATAGTCTCTTCATCTGCCATTCTAGAGATGTTTTATCAAATGGGGTATCTGGATAACCTCACCCTCCTATCAAAGTTCAAGAAACCTAACCATCTACTGTAACATCCGTAAATTTTACACCAAATTTAAACTTTTTCAATCATAAATAAAAACTGTAAGCATTGTTTACAAAATGTTTTCAAATCATTTTCCATCAGAGTGTCCCAAAAATCATGACATAAGGATGAGGAGCGGTATGGTCATGCCTTCGCCTTTCCATGGTTTCCTGAAGTACCTAAAACAATAAAATGAAAACCGTAAGCCCGAGGGCTTAGTGAGCTACCCCCAAAATACCAATACCATACTGACAATACCATATCGGTAATAATCAAGCAATCATCATATAAACTGGGCCATCGGCCTGATTGGAATGCCCTACCGGGCCTACAGTCTGTATGAATCTATCCCGAGCCTTCGGCATGACTGGTCCGCCACGTGGGCCTACAGTCTCCCCGGACCGCTCATAGGGTATGTTGGCCTTCAGCACAAAGCAGGACCGCCTCAACCCAAACCAACAAGCAAATAACCATGTACACATAATTATCATATACTAGCATATGCAAACATCAAGCATATCTATCTCACCGATCATAATCATAGAATTCTCCAATAACTAGAGTACCGACCCATCAGGTCACTAACACACCAATCCCTACAGATCATAAAAGCATAACATACTATGTACCTCGATTCCGAGCTAACAAATCATAACCACATGCAACATACCATAACAATAACAACTAAAGGGCCGGCCTTGGTGCCGTAGACCCTATCGATATAGTGAGGATAACTCACCTCACAGATGTCGACACGAAAGGTAAACTCCAACTCTCGGATCACTTGACACAGGTTCCACCACCTATCATCATAGTACATCATACTCATAAGTCCTTAACCTTACAAGGTACTCCATAAACCACTAGTCAACCCCTGGTCAAAGTCAAAGTCCTCAATCAAGGTTAACAGTCCATGTTGACCTTAACTCGCTGAGTACCCTTGGCTACTCGCTGAGTTCCCTGAGGTACATTCCAACTCGCCGAGTCATCGGAGTGATTCGTTGAGTTCCTTTGATCCTCGATCAAACTTAAGGTCACACGTCGAGTTCCCTCCTTACAACTCGACATATACACACGCATACATATTCTAGGGAAAACTCATCCGACTCGCCGAGTTGTTCTTCAACTCGTCAAGTCTTATGGTGATCTTCATCGGGCTCGCTGAGTTGTTCATCCAACTCTTCAAGTTCAAGGTCATCTTCATGTGACTCGCCGAGTCAACCTTGCGACTCGCCGAGTCCATTCAGTTCCTTTTCCATACAGACTTGATTTGAGCCATGCAGCGGCCCAAAATCACAGATCCAAGCTTCTAAGGCATACTTATCATGTAAATATGCAAACTTTACGTGCATGCATGGCTATAAAGGCTCTAAATGTCTATTTTAAGTTCTTAATGAAGCTTCAAATCTTAGAGGGACCTCAATCACAACCAATACAACAACATTATGATTTTAGCATCCAAGGAGGGTCCAGATCTAAAGTTACAACCTCAGATCTAGCCCCTATCTCATCCTTTCAACTTAATACTTCACCAAAAACCCTAAAACTCAACAATGGAAGAGATTCACAAGAAGGAGGGGGATTTGGTTACCTCCAGAAGATGATGACTGAGATAAGAGCTGATTTCCACACTCTACTTGCTCTAATACCCTTCTCCTCAAAGCCTTTTCTCTCCAAAATCCTCTTTTCAAGCTTAAAACACACAATGGCACACACACACACACACGTATTAGGGTTTTAAGGGCTCTCAAAGACTGCAAGGAGGCCAAAGGAGGCTGAGGCTCCTTTAAATAGGAGTGTAAACCCCAGGATTTAGCATTCCATCTGCCAGCTCCTATTCGCCGAGTCCCAAAGTGGACTCGTCGAGTAGGTCACTTAACACGTGGTCCTACCCCGCTGCTACTCAACGAGTAGGTCGACCGACTCGTCGAGTAGGGCCTCATCCAATAATTCTTATGAAATTAATACTTGAGAATCGGGGCATTACAACTCTCCCCCACTTGAACTAGACTTCGCCCTTGAAGTCCACTAGAATAAACAATGTCGGGTAATGCTCACGCATCTCCGCCTCCAACTCCCATGTCCACTCGGATCCCTTCTGATGTTCCCATTGTACCTTTACCAAAGGTATTTCCTTGTTCCGCATATTCTTCTTCTTCCTTTCCAAAATCGCCACAGTCCTTTCCACATAGTTCAGGCGTTCATTGACCTGAAAGTCATCCAACGATATCACTGCCTCCTAGTCCATAATGCATTTTCACAATTGCGAAACATGAAATGTGTTGTGGATCCGGCTAAGCTCCTCCAGAAGCTCTAGCCTATAAGCCACCCTGCCAACCCTGGCGATAATCCTAAACGGCCCAATGTAACGGGGACCCAATTTTCCCCTCTTCCTGAAGCGGATCACAACCTTCCAGGGTGAGACCTTCAGAAGAACCATGTCACCCACTTGAAATTCCAGCTCAGATCGTCGCCGGTCAGCATAGCTTTTATGCCGACTCTAAGCGGTTTGCAATCGCTATCTAATCTGCTGTATCATTTTGGAAGTTTGCAGAACTACCTCTGTACGACCCATCACTCTGTGCCCAACCTCACCCCAACAGACTAGGGTCCTACACTTCCGCCCATACAACAGCTCGAAAGATGGGGCGCCAATATTGGAATGATAATTGTTATTGTAGGCGAACTCTGCAAGCGGTAGGTGGGACTCCCAACTCCCACCGAAATCAATAACGCATGCCCTCAACATATCCTCGAGCGTCTGAATGGTCCGCTCACTCTGCCCATCAGTCTGCGGATGGAGCGCCATACTAAAATGCAGTCGTGTACCCAGTTCCTCATGCAACTTCTGCCAAAAATGGGAAGTAAACCTGACATCTCGATCGGAAACGATAGAAACTGGAACCCCATGGCAAGAGACAATTTTCCTGACATACAGGTCGGCCAAATTTTCTACCGACAAACTCTCCCGTATGGCTAGGAAATGGGCACTCTTGGTCAATCGATCCACGATGACCCATATAGCATCGAACCCCCTTGCCGTCTTCGGCAACTTCGTGATGAAATCCCTCACGATCTGTTCCCATTTCCACATGGGAATCTCTAGAGGCTGCAACTTACCATGCGGCCTCTGATGCTCGGCCTTGACCATCCTACCGGTCAAGCATCTCTCAACGGACCAAGCGATATATCGCTTCATTCCATGCCACCAATAACTCGAAATCAAATCACGGTACATCTTGGTGGCCCCCGGATGAATCGAAAAACGAGACTTATGAGCCTCCTCCATCACTGTCTGTTGGACCCCTCCGGACATCGGAACCCAGACCTGACCGTAACGGGTCAACTATCCACGGCTATCCTGAACAAATCGGGCGCTTTCACCCTTAATCCTCTCCAACTTCCAATTCTCTGGTCTCTTGCCCTCAATCTGAGCATTCCTGATCAAACCCACCAGTGGGGAATCCACCGCTATCCTCATACACCTGGCTGGGGTCGAGGACCCAGCTGACTTGCGGCTCAAAGCATTCACAACCAAATTTGCTTTACCATGATGGTAAAGGATCTCGCAATCATAGTCCTTGACCACATCCAGCCACCTGCGCTGCTTCATGTTCAGGTTCGGCTGATCCATGATGTGTCTCAAACTCTTGTGATCCGTGTATATAGTGCAACGGACCCTGTACAGATAGTACCTCCAAATCTTGAGAGCGAAGACCACTGCTCCCAACTCAAGATCGTGCGTGGGGTACCTTATCTCATGCGGCTTCAGCTGTCGCGATGCGTAGGCCCCCACCTGTCTTCTCTGCATGAGGACTGCCCCCAAGCCAGTGATGATTGCATCACAAAATACCACAAAATCCTCCACTCCCTCAGGGAGTGTCAACACTGGCGCCTCGCATAAACACTGCCGGAGGGTCTTAAACGCTCTCTGCTGCTCAGGGCCCCACCGTAAATCCACTCCCTTCCTCGCCAGACGAGTGAGGGGTACGACAATCTTGGAGAAATCACGAATGAATCTCCGATAGTACCCTGCTAAACCCAAGAAACTCCTGATATCAGAGGGAGATTTCGGGGTCTCCCACTACATAACCGCCTCCACCTTGGCCGGATCGACTAGAATCCCCTCCTAGTTAACGAGGTGTCCGAGGAACTGGACCTCCCATAACCAAAACTCGCATTTCGAGAACTTGGCATACAACCGTTCTCGCCTCAAAACTTCCAGCAGCTCCCTGAGATGCTCCTCATGCTGCTCTCGAGTCTTGGAGTACACCAAGATATCATCTATAAACACAATGACCGAGCGATCACGCATCGGTCTGTATACTCGGTTCATCAGATCCATGAACACTGTTGGCACTTTGGTGAGTCCAAACGACATCACCACGAACTCATAATCACCATAACGAGTCCGAAACACAGTCTTCTCCACGTCTTCCTTCCTCACCCTGACCTGGTGATATCCTGATCTCAAATCAATCTTGGAAAACCAAGATGCACCCTGCAGCTGATCGAAAATATTGTCTATCCTCGAAAGCGGATAACAGTTCTTCACCGTTAACTTGTTCAGCTCCCTATAGTCAATGCACATTCTGTGCGAGCCGTCCTTCTTCCTGACGAAAAGGATCGGTGCTCCCCAGGGTGAACTACTCAAGAGAATAAACTGCTAGCCCAGCAGTTCCTGCAACTGAGATGACGACTCCTGCATCTCTAGCGGTGCCAGTCGGTACGACACCTTAGCGATAGGGGCTGCACCTGGCACTAGGTCAATCCTGAACTCAACCTGCCTCTCCGGAGGCACTCCGGGTAACTCTTCTGGAAACACATTAGCAAACTCCCTCACCAGTGGAACCTCAGAAACAGAGAGCTGCTCTCTAACCCGTGTATCTATGACATACGGAAAATAACTGGCACACCAGTGCTGAATATACTACCGAGCCTTGGCTGCCGAACAAAAACCTGATCCTAACCTGGTGCCCTCACCATATACTACAAGTTCTCCCCCACTTGGGGTTCGAACCACCACCCGCTGCCCCTCACAGTCGATCATGGCGCCAAAACGGCTAAACCCATCCATCCCTATAATCATGCCTACATCCCTCATGGGAATAGGAATCAAATCTATCGGGAAGGGCACCCCAAAAATCTCCAACTCGCATCCCCGGAAGACCGAAGAAGCAGAGACCCCGTGATCGTTGGCGATCGAAACTCGCAACGGACACTCAAGATCATCTATCAACACACTAAACGCTCTAGAGAAGGTCTGAGATACAAACGATCGACTCACCCCTGAGTCAAATAATACCAAAGCGGGCAAAGAATTCACTAAAAACGTACCTAATCACAGGTACAATCAATAAGCGTAACATGAATACAAAGACTGAGACAAGAATAGGAAATGTACCAGCAACCACATCAGGTGCTGACTTGGCCTCCTCGGCCGTGAGTTGGAAGGCACGACCCTGAGCCTTCGGAGGCTCCACCTTGACTGGGCTCCCATCTCCAATCCTCCCAGCAGCTGGCGCGGAACCCTGCGCTAGCTTGCCGGCGAGCTGCGGACAGTTGGTTTTCACATGACCAACCTGATGACAATGGTAACAAATCCTCATATCCGCTGGAGGGGCGGACTGAAGGCAGTCCCTGGCATAGTGCCCCTCCTTGTCACATTTGTGGCACCCACCTTCTACTCGACAAACCCCCGAATGAGCCTTGCCACACTTACCACAAGTGCGGTTCTGATGACCCCCGGACCGTGTATCAGCGGTTTTAGACCCCTTAGGCGCCAACTGAGACTGTGCCGGTGCCTGACGCTGCTCCTTCAGCTGCAGCTCTATCTCCATCTCGTGCCGCCGCGCAACGTCCTGAAGGTCTAGGAGGGTATCACATCGCTGAGTAGACACAAACTGTCGAATATCAGTCTTGAGCATACTCAGCTAACGAGTCATCTGAGACTGCTCTGAAGCAAACTCCAGGCAAAACATAGCCCTCTCCGTGAACATACAGGTAATCTCCATCACAGACTCCCCATCCTATCTCAATGTCAAAAACTCCTGCGCAAGCCACTCCCGCTCAATGCGTGGAACGTAGCGAGTGCGGAACATATCTCTGAACTGCTCCCAAGTAACAGCAGCCTGCTGATCATTAGTATACGACCCAGTCGTCAGCCTTCACCAGTCCTTTGCCCCAAGCCTCAGTAGGTTCAGGGCACACCCAACCTTTTGGTCAGCAGGACATGGGCACATGAAGAAACAACCCTCCACGTCAGATAACCATCTCATAGCCCTAGTCGCATCCTGTGTACCATCAAACGTCGGGCGCTTCGTATTATCAAAGTCCCGGTACTGGAAAGCCCTGCCGGCTCCTCCTCCAACCCCTTTCGCGGTTACAGCCGAAGTGGTTGCAGCGGCAGGTGTCTCTGCTAGAGCTGCATATCGCTCATCAAAATACTCAACCATCGCGGTCTTAATCGATCCAAACATCTCTGGCAGTTGCGCTCGGAACTCGGCAGCAATCTCGTCGTGCATGATCTCCTGATCCTGCCATCCAACTCCTCAGTCCCTATCTGAACCACGGGCTCAGGTGCTACCGGCACCTCCAACCCTCCGTCTCCCGACCCCGATCCTGATCCCGATCCTGATCCGGATCCCGAAGCAACACGTCTCGTCACCACCATACTGGAATATATACATACAAGTCATCAGATAAATAACATAATGTCGGGAGACCAAAACCCCAGAGGTTGTGACTTCCTTGCTACGCGTATGGGTCCTGTGCTTTCAGTAGTACGGGCCCATACTACCTTCCACACCTACCCATATTTGTCTCGAGTATCATCACAATGCCCTAACAATATCATCAATATAGGAATGCGCCCAACACTCATTTCTAGGGGAATACCAAATATCTCGCATCTAGCCTCACCACTTATCACAACTCTCACATCCATGAAACTTCCATCATCCCCTGCAGCGACGATGTATGCTAGTTGCATGTAACGCTTGACCCCATAGACTTTCGAATATCTAATCCTAAACTAAGGTCGAATTAGACATTCTCAGGCTATAAGATCTTGATTATAAACAGTCGTGATGCATACACCAAACATCTACAGTTATGATGTCAATTACATATACAAGAAACCCTAGGCTAATAGGCATCATATAATCAGGCAAGGTTGTGACAACCCGAAATTCTATTATGTACAAACAATATCACTTCAATAGAAGTTATAACAGTCACAGTAAATTTTCAGACTTTTCCGTAAAAGTTTGAGTAATTCAGGGTTTACACTTCAGGAGATATCAGGAGAGTGGATGCACTAGGGTTTTGTGCAACACTGTTATTCCAACACTCTATTATATTAGAGATCATTTCGGGAACAAAATATTTTCTGCCAGAAATCTCAGGACTATAAATAGAATTCTGAACCAATTTCATTCATTATTTACATTTACAACTAGAGAAAAGCCATTTTCTCTCTCACGGATCTTCGGGTTTTCATCCCAAATCGTGAATATCTCTCTCTAGTTGTGTTATATAGCTTATAATGTGTTTATAACATAGATTACATAGCAAAACAACTAGATTTAGGAGTTTACTCCCCAAGGTGTTCTTGGGCGGCAAACTCCTGAATTGGTGCCTAGTCCCTTCCACTTGTTAAATAACGAACTTAGGCTTGTATATAGGTGTATTTAAGACAAGAAAACATCAAAGAAACACCAAAGTTTAGGTGTTTACGGCCCAAGAAGATCTTGGACCGTGAACTCCAAAAACTAGGACCAAAGAGTGCTTTTAACACTCCTAAAGCCTTGGACAATTATCTAGACTTACTCCTAGTTAGTTTAAGCACTTTAAAACATCAAAAACCCTTCCCAAAGTGAGATTACGGCCCTAATAAGGTTCTTGGGACGTGAACATCAATCAAGGGCACCAAAGTGTGCCTAAGGCCTTCATTAGCCTTAGATAAATGTCTAGAACCTATCCTACATGTGCATGAGACTTGAAAGCATAAAAACACCCCTTCCATGTGAGTTTACGGCAGTAAACTCCAAAGGAGTTGGCCTTGGGGCCGTAAACTCCTCAAAGGAGGTTTTTAGTGCCCTAAACCCTTCCAAGAATTAAACCACCAAGTTGGAATACTTCTAGGGATCATTTAGAACTTCAAAACACAAAATGGCACCAAGATTAGGAGTTCACTGCCGTAAACACAAGGGTTTACGAACGTAAACTCCTTGTGTGGGGTTATATGGAGAGAAAAATAAAGTATGAGATCCTTTGGAACCCTAAACCCAAGTGCCTTGTCCCACAATAACTTAAATGCAATCCTTAGGGCTTATAACACTTATATAAAGTGTTTTTTTATGTTCTAGGATGTCTTAACATTATCAATTAGTAATTTAAGACTAATTGAGTGCATATATGTGTGATTATATGTTCATTAGGATCGTAGTGTGTGTACAAGTCCTCACTTGACACCTAACAATCCTACTCCGTTCAGTTCATCCAAACCACCATCTACAGGTGAGTTCATACCCCTAAATCAATGTTTTAAATGATTTTAAATGCTTTAATGGGGGGGGGGAATAGAAGTAGAAAACAACATGTTATTAAATCATTCATATGTATTTTATAACTATGTTTTCATTCAACAAATTTCACATACTACAAAATGTGATGCATGAAATGGTTTTCTATCTTAAAAATACTTGTTATCAAATGTATTGCTTTTGAAATGTTTATTAAAATGACATCAAGTCATTGTTAATTATTGTTCAAAACTCTTAGATGTCTTACAAAACCATTTTTACCTTCTTGAACAAAACTATACTTATACACTTATGTTCTTATATATGTATTGATGTTATAGTTTTCATCCTTCATTCAGTATCCCACACTCTTGTGTCTTAAGGGTGTATAAACCTACTTGAACAACCAATTACCTTTCAGTTAATTATCATAGGGATAGTTAGAAGATACAAAACATTATTCCTATTACAAGGAATCACACAAGAGTCAGTTCATTCATGAGTCTATACCAGTACATTACCTGATACATGAGTACATTTACATATTCTTACATGATACATGAGTACGTTTACATATGCTTACATGATACATGAATACGCTTACATGAATACATTACATGAGTACCTTTATGTAGATACATTTACCTATGTATACTTACATGAATACTTGTATCTCGATTCGCGAGGATGATTTATTAGTACCTTTTGTGTAAATTGTCCTACCTATCCCAGTTCAACGGGATATCTAGACGGGACTAACCATTCCGAATCCCAGCTGATTAGCACCAGTGGTTGATGAACATCTACGGATGCCTACAGTCAATACTTATACTAGGAGTACCTCTACGGGACTAACCATTCCTCGAGCCTACTGTTCGCTACAGAGGTTGATGAACATCTACGGATGCCTACGGTTATTACTTATACTAGGAGTACCTTTACGGGACAAACCCTTCCTCCGCCCTGCTGCTGCTACAGAGGACAATTGGACAATCTTCGGATGTTCATTAGGTTATACATTTCGCTTACCGCGATGTCGTGTTAGCCCTAGTACCTCGGGATAACACTTACATTAGTACATTTTCCTATTTACTTTATTTTGTGATAGGTTATACATTTTGCTTACCGCGATGTCGTGTTAGCCCTAGTACCTCGGGATAACACTTACCTTAGTACATTTTCCTATTTACTTTATTTTTTGATATATTCACATAAACGATGAGTTAGACAAATTACTGTTTGTAATAGTCAGAAAGAAGGAAAAACTATCATTTTACTTACAAAACACTCGGGTCTTGGTAGAAGACTACATCTCATACTAATAGGAAATAAGGAATTTTCTAGGGTTTTTTTATACTTATATCAACTTCTTCGTTTAAAGATTTACATGGCATTCATAACAGCTTTTTCAAAACAAGGCAACAACACTTAAATACTTATGAATTCACCAGCTTTAAGCCGATACTCTCTTTTAAAATAACTTGTATTCTCAGGTCACCAGTAGACAGGTACGATGGCCAGGTTTTGAGAAGATGGAGCACAGACAAGTCTCGTCTTTTATTTTGATTATACATTTTTGGTGTCTTATTACAATGAAAGAACACACATGTATTAAAACTTTACTTATAATGAAATGGATTATGTTGTTGCTTGTTTACTATTTTACACTGTTATGATACTGTACATGACGTCCTCCACCCCGAAACATTTCCTCCGTTCTTGGTTTTAGGGTGTGACAAAGGCTATCATGCGATTCCTGAAGATCCCTAGCCTAGCACTAGCATGCTGTTCTAACATATCATAATATCAAGTAACCATATGGTATTTTGTGGTTCACTTACAAGCTCTGGCTGATCGTACCCTCTGCATCCTCCATCCTTATTTTGAAAACTATTTTAAAACTTATGTTCCGAAAATCTCCTTGATTTGAGACTGGATTCACACGCGTGTTCCTCCAATTCACTCAAACCAAGGCTCTGATACCAACTTGTAACATCCATAAATTTTACACCAAATTTAAACTTTTTCAATCATAAATAAAAACTGTAAGCATTGTTTACAAAATGTTTTCAAATCATTTTCCATCAGAGTGTCCCAAAAATCATGACATAAGGACGAGGAGCGGTACGGTCACGCCTTCTCCTTTCCATGGTTTCCTGAAGTACCTGAAACAATAAAATGAAAACCATAAGACCGAGGGCTTAGTGAGCTACCCCCAAAATACCAATACCATACTGACAATACCATATCGGTAATAATCAAGCAATCATCATATAAACTGGGCCATCGGCCTGACTGGAATGCCCTACCGGGCCTATAGTCTGTATGAATCTATCTCGAGCCTTCGGCATGACGGGTCCGCCACGTGGGCCTACAGTCTCCTCGGACCGCTCATAGGGTATGTTGGCCTTCAGCACAAAGCAGGACCACCTCAACCCAAACCAACAAGCAAATAACCATGTGCGCATAATTATCATATACTGGCATATGCAAACATCAAGCATATCTATCTCACCGATCATAATCATAGAATTCTCCAGTAACTAGAGTACCGACCCATCAGGTCACTAACACACCAATCCCTACAGATCATAAAAGCATAACATACTATGTACCTCGATTCCGAGCTAACAAATCATAACCACATGCAACATACCATAACAATAACAACTAAAGGGCCGGCCTTGGTGCCGTAGACCCTATCGATATAGTGAGGATAACTCACCTCGCAGATGTCGACACGAAAGGTAAACTCCAACTCTCGGATCACTTGACAAAGGTTCCACCACCTATCATCATAGTACATCATACTCATAAGTCCTTAACCTTACAAGGTACTCCATAAACCACTAGTCAACCCCTGGTCAAAGTCAAAGTCCTCAATTAAGGTCAACAATCCATGTTAACCTTAACTCGCCGAGTACCCTTGCTACTCGCTGAGTTCCCTAAAGTACATTCCAACTCGCTGAGTCATCGGAGTGACTCATCGAGTTCCTTTGATCCTCGATCAAACTTAAGGTCACACGTCGAGTTCCCTCCTTGCAACTCGACAGATACACACGCATACATATTCTAGGGAAAACTCATATGACTCGCCGAGTTGTTCTTCAACTCGTCGAGTCTTATGGTGATCTTCATCGGGCTCGCCGAGTTGTTCATCCAAATCGTCGAGTTCAAGGTCATCTTCATGTGACTCACCGAGTCAACCTTGCGACTCGCCGAGTCCATTAAGTTCCTTTTCCATAAAGACTTGATTTGAGCCATGCAGCGGCCCGAAATCACAGATCCAAGCTTCTAGGGCATGCTTATCACGTAAAGTTGCAAACTTTACGTGCATGCATGGCTATAAAGGCTCTAAATGTCTATTTTAAGTTCTTAATGAAGCTTCAAATCTAAGAGGGACCTCAATCACAACCAATACAACAACGTTATGATTCTAGCATCCAAGGAGGGTCCAGATCTGAAGTTACAACCTCAGATCTAGCCCCTAACTCATCCTTTCAACTTAATACTTCACCAAAAACCCTAAAACTCAACAATGGAAGAGATTCACAAGAAGAAGGGCGATTTGGTTACCTCCAGAAGATGATGACTGAGATAAGGGCTGATTTCCACACTCCACTTGCTCCAATACCCTTCTCCTTAAAGCCTTCTCTCTTCAAAATCCTCTTTTCAAGCTTCAAACACACAATGGCACACACACACGTATTAGGGCTTTAAGGGCTCTCAAAGACTGCAAGGAGGCCAAAGGAGGCTGAGGCTCCTTTAAATAGGGTTGCAAACCCCGGGATTTAGGGTTCCATCTGCCAGCTCCTACTCGTCGAGTCCTAAAGTGGACTCGTCGAGTAGGTCACTTAACACACAGTCCCACCCCGCTGCTACTCGACGAGGGGTCGACCGACTCGTCGAGTAAAGCCTCATGCAATAATTCTTATGAAATTAATACCTGAGAATCGGGGCGTTACATCTACCCATGTGGAGTGGTCTTTTTACCCTTTTGTTCAAAAGCTTCTCAAAGTGAGTTATAGGCTCAGATAGTGTAAGTAAGCTTTTCTGCACTATCCTCTATGGATTATACTTTGGAATTAAAATCGATTATGGGTCTATCCTCTGGGCTCAAGTGGTTCAAAGTACCTTATCTACCACCAGGTACTCGGAGATTTCTAGTGTCAGATTTTGTTCGGTTGTTGTCAAGAGGGCTATGACACGCCATAATGTTCTGGAGAAAGTTGGTTTTGTGCTTGCTGTTATTCCTATTTTCCACACTTCAAATTTTATTTTATCAGATGCATCACAGTTCAACTTTATCGGCTTTATTCCGGAGTTAATGCTTGCTTATGTTCCAGCAGAAAATGAAATCATCAACGAATACCGAAAGCAGCCTGCTTCAGGAATTCGTCCTATACCTGATGATTTACGAGAGGCAATTGAAAACTTTGGGAAACCAAAGAAAGGTGTTAAATAAAAAGGGAAAGATGGACATTCTGAACCAGCTCAAGTTCCGAAGAAGAAAGTAAAGAAACCGTCTTGCAACCCAAGGTCTCCTAATCCTGTTGTTGAGGAGGATTTGGAGTCTCATACAATTTCATAAATTCAGCGAACGGAGTAAGTCTAGCAAGAAACTGAAGATACATGTACCCAATCCAATCCAAAGGTAAATTTTTCGATGCCCACCTCTATTCCATTAACATAAGATCTTTTTCTGGGCTTTACTCCTCCATCTTCTCCTACTACCACTTCTACACCCATAACTATCGCTCCTTGTCCAAATGTTTCATTCGGAGTCTCGAAACCTTAGGTTTCAGTTGCTCCAACCAACCCTCTATTCACCGATTCAACTGCAACTACATCAACCACAACTAGTACACCGCCAGTAACTCTCAACGTATCTAATACGGGGGTAAGTGCTTTTGTTTTCACTTTTGGTATTGATTTCTCTCCTATCTCACCTCTAAGGACTGATGATCTTGATACAGTGTTTGTTGATGCTCGAGATAACTTCAACGACATTCACTACAGCCCATTCAACGTTCAGCAATCAAGTGATGACGAAGATGCACCAATAACGAAGAGGCAATTTAAAGCCCTCAATGAGAAGTTGGATACTCTAATTGAGTCCTCTAAATCTTTGTTGAGTAATGGATATTCCCATGAGTCTTACAAAGCCTTATTTGAAACTCCACCAAGGAGCATGCTGCGAATCTTGCTACATCCACAAAGGCTATTGAGAACTCAGAAAAGACAGTTCGTGAGATGAACGACAAAGTCAATAAACTACTTTTTGATGTGAAGCAATTTATGGAATAATTTTGAACCTCTTCGGAAGAAAACACAGTTAATGCAAACAAGGTAATTACGAGCCTTGGCACAACACTACACACTGTGAAGGAAGCTCTTTCCAAGGCTCGCACTGACATCCATAATGATAATACGAAACTGCAAACATCTATAACCTCTAAGATTGAAAAGCTTCAAGCAGCTCTTGTCACTGAGAATGATATCATGGATCAGCTTTCCATCAAACCTAAAATAGTGAAAGTTGTTCCAGCCCACCTTTCTGATGGCAGCAAGGAGATTGATGAGCTCAAGTTCAAAAAAATTGTGATAAAAAATTTGTGTTGCCGATCTGAAACAATTTTTTTAAACTCTTCTCGAGACTCGTGATTTTTTTTATTATAGTCTCTGTTCGACAATATATGGCCGACAATCTCATACCTACATTCTCTATGCTTAATCAAATAGGAGGTGTTTCGGCATCAGGTTTTCTTCTGAAACAAGGGGGAAAAGAAGAAGGCATCTGGTGAAGAACTCAAGAAACTAGTTGGTGGCTCTGTTGAGCATGAACAAAAACTAAATCTAAATGATCTGAATGGTAATGAAGCTTCTGGATCAAAAGGAAAAGGAAAGTTGATTGATGACAATGAAGAAGAAGAAGATTTATCAGAAGAGGCTCAACTTAAAAGAAAGTAACGTGACCAAGAGCTTGATGAAGCTCAACGTGGTTCAAAGGAAGCTGAAGCTTGTGAAAGAGAGGCTCGTGATGCGTAGGTCACTCTTAAAACTTAGAAGTCTTTATTCCCTTCTTGGTCTATGGATAGGATTCTAAATGAGCCGATAGACAATCAGAATATACATTGGTTGGAGCTAACTACTTCGTTTGAATTGGAAAATACTTCGGAGTCTCAGCTTGACTTTCCAATAACTCTGAAAGCTTTCCTGTTTAGAAGCTTTGAGAGGATTGTGATTGCACCTAATTCAGACAACGATGTTCATCACATATGGGTCGAAGTATAAAACTTGTCACGATCACATTTGGTAGCTTTTGGATTAACGTGTCTAAGGTCTTAACTGAATTGGTATAGTTATTATGAATAAAAGTAAATTCCTTTTAGGTTTCCAGCAAAAGCTAGAAATAGCTAAAAATGACTTTAAAAGAGAGATAAAATGATTTATTAATTTATTATACGATTAAAAAATAAATTAGAAATAGTTGAAGTTAATTAATTTTTATTAGATATAATCTGGATTTAATTTCA
Organism: Lactuca sativa; assembly: GCF_002870075.4. Lineage (NCBI taxonomy): Eukaryota > Viridiplantae > Streptophyta > Magnoliopsida > Asterales > Asteraceae > Lactuca > Lactuca sativa. The sequence continues at coordinate 301,069,264 of NC_056630.2, read as the reverse complement.
GATTAATTGGAACGAGTTAAAGGTGCATGTAAGTCCCAAAAATTAGCTTGATGTATCAATCAGATCCACTTGATGGTATGGAATCCCAATCAAGTGGATGATGCAAGATAGAATGGAGAAGAAAAAGAAGAAGAAGAAGAACTTGATGAATCTATGGTGTATTCAATAATATGAATGATGCTCCATACACATGAGATTCGCACACAAACATACAATTCTTCTCTCTATTTTATCTCTCTACAACACCTTAATTTTTCACACACTTAGCACCTTACCCTTGTGTTCTCCCCTCAAGGGCTCCCCCTACTTCTATATATATATATGGACCGCAAACCCAATGCCCAAACCAAATGCCAAACCTAAAACTATTTTCTCGCAAGACTAAAAACAGTAAATGCTTAGAAAAGCAAAGTATAAACCCATTTTTAGACCCAACAATCTCTCCCTTGGTTTATATCTTTCTTTTCTTTGACCCAACAAACTCCCCTTAAAAATGTAGCTGACCTTTCTTGTCAGTCTTCATTTGCAACTTGGCTTCAGCTATTTGTCTTCTATTTCTTCACAACTTCAAGATAAACAACTGAATCTTCTATGTTAGTGACTTCATCTAGAATAGTTTGATATTTCTTCAAAATTTGACTTTGAACACACGTTGGGTGTGGAGGCTTCTTGAAAATCAACACTTTCAGCTTGAAAATCTTCAGAGAGAACGAATCTTCTGGATCACTTCATCATGTACATAGATAGCAGCAAATTAATTGAGGAGACTTCAATGCAATCTGTCACATAATCTACAAGTACAACTTCTTCTTGCTTCTGGGGTTGAAAGATTGAATGTTGAAAGAATAATCTTCATTTCTTGTTCCTTCAAATGAGAATTATTCGACAATCACGGATGAAGCTTTGGCTCAAAAATTTTCGATACAGTCTCCATGAGTCTCATCTACATCTAAATGCACTTTTCAAAACAAAGAAAATTTGAGATAAAGAAACAAAACTAAAAGAAAACTTAGCACACAATATTTTTGGATTTTTCATATTTTCTGAAAAAAAAATAAAACAGAAATAACAATATTTTTGGATTTTTTTGTTTTCTGATTTTTGTTTATTTTTTTAATTTTTAATTCTCCCCCTAAATTTGTGCATAGAGGAAAACGATGAACAAATTTAAGAAAAAAAAAACAAATATATTTGGGATCTTTGATTTTTCTGAAAAAAGAAATAAAACAAAAACAACAATATTTTTGGATTTTTGGTTTTCTGATTTTTGTTTGAGAAACTGGGTTGACCTTTGTCATCTAAAACCAAATTTTATTTTCGGCCCAAGACTAAAAACAATAAATGCTTAAAAAAGAAAAGTATAAATTAATTTTTAGACTCAACTAGCCGATATGCAACCCTGCCCACATGGGCAGTAATCCTGAAGGGGTTAACAAACCGGGGACCCATCTTGCCCTGCTTTCGCAATTAGATGACACATTTCCAAGGTGACACCTTCAGCAAAACAAAGTCTCCCACCTGAAACTCAAGGTCCGAATGGCGTCGGTCAGCATAACTCTTCTGAAAATTCTGTGCAACTCGTAACCTATCATGCACCTGCTGAATCAACTCTATGGTCTTAAGCACCACCTTGGTGCTTCCCATGACCCGATGACCAACCTCACCCAAACAAATTGGGGTTCAAGTTTAGCTTGATATTTTAATAATGATTATGGGCATCATCCCATATTTCCATTTATATTTTTATGATATTTTATTATTTAAGTAATTTATATTTTATACAATATTATATTCAGTTGATCCTACCTACCCATCCACTTTTTACTCATTTTTTAAATAATGGACCTTACCTCCCCATCCACTTTTTACTCATCTTTTAAACACTGAGTAAAAAAATGACCCCACATCGGTTGTGAAGGAGAACTAAGCATTCCTTAAAAAGGTTGTGGATATGTTCTCTTTCACAACGCGTTTTAAAGTCGCAAGGGCAGCAGATCTCATAACTCTACAGTTAAGCATGCCCGGGCGAGGGAAATCCAGGGATGGGTGACCCCCTGGGAAGTTTTCATGTCGGGAGCCAAAAACGGACAATATTGTGATACGTGTCAGAGGGGAACATTACAAATGGTATCAGAGGCATGGAACGAGTCGAAGTGTTCGACAGGGACGTCGAAACCTATAGTGGGGGTGAAGGTGGGCAGGTTGGCTGCACCTGAACCTACATCGGCTGGGAAAGATAACTAAGCATTCGTTAAAAGGGATTTCGATACCTTTTCTTTCACAACATGATGAGATTAAAACAACTTTAATCTATGAAGATCGATTAGATCTTGAACAAGTATATGAATATGAAACAGCAAGAACACAATATTAATAACAAGGCAGAATGCAACAATAAGAACTAACAGCTTGAATCAAACGAGTCGAATGATTAAATAAAATCCTTAGAAGAGCTCGATTAAGAACATCAACTGTAAAGGATTGGAAGATTACAAGAGAGCAATATCGTAAAACTCTGGAATGCTAAAACTGAAATCTTGAATCTTAACCTAATATGCATGCAAGCGATAACTTATATACTATACATAAAAGGCTCTCGGTTGGACAGGCCCAAACCGGAGAATACAAGGCTAATCTACGAGCCCAAAAGACGCAATACAAAACAGAACTACAGCCCAACAATCTCCCCCTTTGCGTCAATTTGGAGCGAGACCTTCACTTCTTACTTGGGCCGGCGGCTGAAGCTGGTACCTTCTTCTTCACGGTACTAAACAGACACTTGGTTATGGAAAGGATGGTCTGTCTAAACCGGATGTACCAATTGATCATATCTTCAAAGTACTTGATGTCATCAGCCGAATTGTCCTTACACCGCTTGACGATTGATAGGACGTGTTCCAAGCAGGTAGTGGTGTAGAGGTGCTTGTCAGCTAACGCGAACAGACATTTCTGTCCTTCGGCTCTGGTGAACATCACAGAGTTTCGCCTCGAATCTATCTTGCCCATTTTCATCGTGTTTAGATCACTGGCCGAACCCACAGGCTTAACTTTCGGTTTCTTCTTAAACACTGTGGCAACCTCCTGATCCATTAGGGCCACCTCCATGATATAGCATGCCAACATCCTTTTGACATGGTCTAAGATGGGACCATATTCGGCTTCGTTTGTCAGCAAGATGTTGTACAAGACTATCCAATCATGAGGGTTCAGATTGGGCAGATCCGCCAGAGAGATCATGTGAGCAGTTCTTGCAGATCCTCGGATAAGCTTGAACTTGACGTTTGTGAATCTCCCCACGGCAAACGGCTTCATCACCCGAACACTGACAATCTTCTGGGCGCTCCATGTAAGGTATTGAGGACGAGCGGCCTCCAGGTAGAAGTCAATGAGCTCCCTGTCAAGCTCATCGTTCGGATGCGGGACTTCGAAAATGTTGGAGAAGGCGTGGAAGATGAACGCCTTTCGAGTCAGCGGCATATCAAATTGCGAATCGACCGAGTTGATGCAGTCGAACGATATCACCGGCTCGATCCATAGTATGCTTGGAGTCTCTATGGCCTCTTTTATCAGACGATCCCTGGTCCAGGCAGGGAAGAGCAGCTTTCGGCTCTCAAGGAGATCGTTGGCTTCTTTTTGTTTACGTTCAGCTTCTTTTTGTTTACGTTCGGCTTCTTCAGCCTCACGTGCCACACGACTGACATCGTCATCAGTATTGCGACTGTTCTTTCTCTTTAACATGTCCGCAATAGTCTCCTTGTCTTCATCTTCATCTTCATCTCCTCCCTCTGCAATGTTTTTGCCCTTGTCCTTCACACCCGAACCCGAGGCATGACCAGTAGGGGGTGGTTCGGTTGTGTGAGTTGCTTTTGAGGAAGGAGGTGGTTTCGATCCTTTCTTCTCATCTCCCCCTTGTTTCGGAATGGACACGAAACTGGGTAGGCCTTCAATTTTACTCAAGAGGTCCATGGCCGGAGAGAGTTTCTCAGCGAGGGTACGCCTCACTGAGTGATTGAGGATGGGATCATGTGCTTCCAGGATGTTGGATAGAGCGGCGTGGACATCCGAAACACACGTCTTGATGATTTCCCTCTCGGATCGAAGAGCCTCCAATTGTTGTTCGGAGTTGGAAAGTTGGGTGCTCTTGACCTTGAGGGCAGTAGTCTTACTCGCCAGGACGTCCATCAGGGAATTTTCAGCCGCAAGATCCTCTTGTAGCTTTGCCAAGCAGGCATCGATGGAGGCACGGAGTGCCGAGTTGTCGTCGCTAAGGTTTTGTCTGAGAGTAGCGAACGAGGATAACTCCGTCTTTACAAACTGGGCCAATTGATTAACAAGTGGTTCCAGAGTTGTTTTGGTGGCTTTGGCGTTTTCCTGCATAGACTGCAGCAGGATTGTAGCGTCATGGAATAGTTTATCGACTTTTTCGGTCGCCGCCTCACAAGCTCGGGTGGAGGCGTCTATCGCAGCAGTTGCTAAGGCCACTGAGTCATGTTGAGCCCTAGAGAAGGCATCAACTATCCTCTGAAGGGCAGCTTCAGATAAGGATGACTGCTGGTTGGAAGAGGAGGCGAGAAGTTGATCAACCTTCTCATTCAGCTCGCGGAGATGCTTCTTTGTCACAGGAGCATCATCCTCCTCATCACTCTGAACTTGAAACGGACTATAGTAGACCGAATCAAAGTTCAGGTGATCACCACCAAGGTATTGATCATCGCCATCGGAGGCGTCTTCTGGAGATTGAGGTGGTGGTGAAGCTGGGGGTGTTATGGGTTTAGTGGGTTCAGGTTGAGTGGGTGGGGGGTTAGATTCGGGTGGTGGTGGTGTATGGGTTTCGGTTTGTGGAGGTTCGGTTACAGGTGGGGTTTCGGTAATAGGTGGTGTTTCAGTTGAGGTGGTGAATATGGGTGGTGGTATAGGGAATGAGGTTGGTGGTATAGTAGGGTTTATGGTGGGAATGGAAATAGGAATTGTGGGTGGAGGGGAAGGAACTGGGGATTGGTGAAGTTCCATCTCCGGGGTTGGGGACCGAGGGGGTGTGTCGCCTCTTTGTGGAGATTCGTCTCCTTGTGATCCCTCAGAGTCCGAACTCCCACCTTCGGATTCACTGGAGGTTGAGGGAAGGACGAGCTTTCGCTTCGGTTGGGTTTTCCTCCTTTTCGGTTGTGGGGAGGAAGCAGCCTTCTGTTGTTTGCGTTTCTTGGGAGTAGGTTTTGGGGCTTTGGATGGTTTCTTCCCCTTGTCTGCCTTCTTACCCCTGGCCACCGGTTTGTCGGCATCATGAATTGATCGCAGCATGTCCGGTGTCAGTTCCCTCGGACCAGATGGACCTAACTCCTTGATCGCCTTGATCATACTGCTGTCTGATGGCACACTTCCATACATCGACTCCGGGATAGAGCCAATGAAGGAGAACTTCGAAGCATCGGATACGATGATCTTCTTGGTATGGAACGTACCAACAGAAGACATCGGTGCACCGTCAGCAGTTGGGACCTCAAACCTGTCCATGGCCCATCTTGTGATCAAGATCCAGAACCGGGCCAGCGACACTTCAGAGTGTCGAGAAGTGGAAGAAAGGCTCTGAATCAGTTGTTGCCAAAGGACAAACCCATAATCGAGATTGATCCCGTTGTACACCCCATACATGATTGACAGGAAAAGACGACTGGCCCCGTCCGATCCTGAGCTCCTCTCAGACAGTCCCTTGAAGAGAACTGTAAATAACCCATTCCACAGGGGCGGTAGGCATGACTTCTTGAACCTGGCGACGGAGGTAAGAACTTCCGTGTAGCCCATGTTGTAGAACATGCTGTATAACATTCCAACCGGAATCGTCTCTGGGTTAAGACGCGATGGGTCTGTAGCAAACCCAAGCATGTTGCAGAAGCGGGGACGAGAAATCGACGTTTTGTGTTCCGCCACTTTGAAAAATATCCTGTCGACGCCCTTGTCGTAGTAGGCCGTCGCATAGACCTGAGATAGAGCCACCATTGGCACCGTTTCAATTCTGGACAATGCCGGAGCAATTTGGGAGTACTTGAGGCATTCAATAACCGGCGACATGTAGGGATCATAGGCTAGTGGGTTCAGATCAATGACAAGGCATTGTTGAGGTCTGATGGGAAGAATTTGAGAAGTGGCATGAACGGATGAAGATTCAGCCATTTTTGCAGGTGTGGAGAAGAAGATGACCGTGAGAGAGTTGTGGGAGTAATTTTGCTTTGGAATTATGGGGGCAGTAAAGAGGTAAAAGGTGGTGTTGATGGCTTTTTATAGTAGGTGATAGGAGAGAGAAAGATCGTTTCAAATCTCTTATTGAAATACGGAAGGGTTTTTGAGTGACTGATTGGTGACAGTTGGGACGTGCGATGATCACGTAGGAGAGAGAGTGTCAGATTCCTAGGATCACGCCGCCCAATAAGCGCCGGTTCAGAGAGAGGAACCGTTTCCATTTCCACACGCGCCATTAATGCCAGATGGATGACGCTTCAATACTGCATACGCGTCCAATAGTGTCAGAAAAAGCGCGGCCGCTTCAAATTCACGCGCCCTCCTTTTGTACCGTCGTTTGAATTTCTATCCTTTGAACTTCCGCCGCGTCAGCAACCTTTTGGACTTATCCCATTTTTAAACGCCATCTTTTGAATAAAACGCCCACGTGGATTAGTGGTAACCACAACTTCATTATGAACCATCCATTAATTATCCAGCCTGTAAAATAATTAGTAACGGAATTTTTGAAAATCTAGGATTTTCGTGCAAAGAGTGTAAAAAAAATAAAGAAATAAAGCAACTCTTTTTAGGATAATCTGTGATGTCAAGAATGACACGAAACTGATGATCCCGGGCACGAATCTCTTCCTTCAAGGTCAAGAGAGACCTCAGAGTGTTAGTGTGGAATCCCGTTGAATTACGATCAATCATTCATTAATAAATGTTGAAAGGCTTCTTTTAATAAGGCTTATTAAGGGTGGTTTTGCTTTGATTCAACAACTCAATTCTTGATATAAGAATGAATGTGAACAAAGTACTTGTGAGACCGGTGTAGTCTGTTGAACAAGTAGGTTAGAATGAATTTTGTAGTGGCTTGGATTAATATGAAATCTCAGATAAAAATTTAAAACTGGATCCCTTGGGAAGAAATGTTATGGTGTGTAACAATTTCATTGGAATCACTCAAAAAAATTTAGATTTCATGAAGGTACATTCGTTAATTCATTGGTGAAAACTTGATCAAGTTAATTGGTCACCTTCAATTCGTTGGTGTTGAATTTTGGGTTTCACTCAGCGCGTAGTGGCACGAAGCTAAGATCATAAACACAGATGTTGTGTAACCATAAACCTCAGTGGTAGTTGCTGAGAGTCTCAAGGGTTACAGTAATGATACGAATGTTATGGAGAAGTATAATGGGGATGGTGGAAGAAGGCATAGTACCTCTGCTGCGAACATAAGGACCAAGCAGGAGACTCTAAACTCATGTGAGAAAAGAGTGAGGTAGCTCATGATTAGAATAAATAAGTTAGCCTTATTGGGAAGACAAGGTTTGTGTATACCAGGTCATGAAGGCTATTATTCAAAATCTTATGAGGCTTGGGACACATACAGCAGCATGCTTCTAGGGACACTTAAGTAAGTTATCAAATATATCCCCATAAACGAATGAGCACATAAAACAAAAAATTAAAATATTTTAGGAGTTTTTGAAATTGAGAGAAAAAAATAAGACGTGAAAAAGAAAAAAAATATAAAAGAGTTAAAAGAAAGAAAATACGATTGAAAAAAAACTTTGGAAAAAAAATTTGAAAAACCGAACCCGAACGTTCGGTTGGTTTCGGTTGGAAAAAGTTGAAAAACCGAACCCGAGCGTTCGGTTGGTTTCGGTTCAGGAAAATTTTGAGAAACCGAACCCGAACCTTCGGTTGGTTTCGGTTCAGGAAAATTTTGAAAAATCGAACCCGAACCTTCTGGAGGTTTCGGTTTTGGAAAATTTTTTTAAGAAACCAAGGAGTTTAGATATGCAATAAAAAAAAACTTTTCACATAAAACAAACTAATTTTGCACAAGAAATATACAACTCAGAAAAACTACCTTTGAAGAAATGAGCGAGTGAAATGGTGGAACCGAACCCGAACGTTCGGTTGGATTCGCTTCTTACGTTTGAGATCGAGAAGTAGTGTGAGGAACTGACTCTGATTCCATCATACCTAGCCCTTGCAAAATTTTATTGAATGATGCTTCTGGAAGAGCTTTGGTGAAGACGTCAGCCAGTTGATCAGTGGTTCTTACGAAGTGAACTTCGACATTTCCATCTTCCACATGATCTTTGATGAAGTGATACCTCAGTGCTATGTGTTTGGTTTTAGAGTGTTGCACCGGGTTATGACAGATCCTAATTGCACTTTCAGAGTCACAATATAGAGGGATCTTCTTCATATTGAGTCCATAGTCTCGAAGTTGACTCTGGATCCAAATCACTTGTGATGTGCAGGATGCAGCGGCAATGTATTCCGCTTCAGCAGTAGACAGTGACACACATGTTTGTTTCTTGGATTGCCAGCTGACCAACTTCCCATCAAGAAATTGACAGCCACCAGTTGTGCTTTTGCGGTCGAGTCCACATCCTCCAAGGTCAGCATCAGAATAGGCTTGAACAAAGAAGCCAGAGTTGGATGGATACCATAGACCTAAGGAGGCGGTCCGCTTGAGATAGCGTAGGATGTTCTTCACTGCCAGCATGTGAGGTTCGCGTGGATTAGCCTGAAATCGAGCACAATAACATACAGAAAACATGATATCAGGCCTGCTAGCAGTTAGATACATCAGTGAGCCTATCATTTGACGATAGAGCGTGATGTCGACAGCCGGTTTATCCAGTGAAGGGGTAAGTTTGGTGCCGAATGCCATTGGGACTTTGACTTTTGAGTCTCCCATCATGCCAAACTTTGCTAGGAGAGTCTTTGTGTAAGCTTCCTGATTGATAAAGATGCCTTCGGGTCCCTGTCTTATATTTAAACCAAGGAAAAAATTAATAGGACCCATTGAGCTCATTTCAAACTTAGTCTCCATCAACTTTCTGAATTCAGCTGTTAAGTTGGGATTCGTAGAGCCAAATATGATGTCATCGACATAAATTTGAACTATCATAAGGTGGTTACCTTCCTTTTTGCGAAAGAAGGTTGGGTCAACCGAACCTTGTTTAAATTTAGACATCTTTAAAAATTTTGTAAGCGTTTCATACCAGGCTCTCGGAGCTTGTTTGAGGCCATACACAGCTTTATCCATAATGTAGCAATGATTTGGATACTTTTCGTTCACGAACCCAGGAGGTTGCTCCACATACACAGTTTCTTCAAGTTCTCCATTGAGAAATGCGCACTTGACATCCATTTGGAAGACCTCAAACTTTTTGTGAGCAGCATAGGCCAGAAATATTCTTACCGATTCTAGCCTAGCTACTGGAGCGAATGTCTCTTCGTAATCTATCCCTTCCTCCTGACAGTATCCTTTGACAACCAGACGAGCCTTGTTCCTTATGACATTACCTTCCTTGTCCATTTTGTTTCTAAAAACCCATTTGAGACCAACAACTGAAGCATCCGGAGGAGTTGGAATGAGGCGCCAGACTTTGTTCCTTTCAAACTCGTTTAGTTCGTCTTGCATTGCTTGAACCCAATCAGAGTGATCGAGGGCAGTGTTCACTGTCTTCGGTTCAACTTTTGATACAAATGAGTGAAACATACAAAACTCAACCTTTGAGAATAAGGATGTCTGTTTTGCCTTCAGTTGAGATCGGGTCAGAACCTTCTCAGATACATCACCAACTACTTGAGAGATAGGATGATCTCTGGTCCATTTTGTAAGAGGAGGGTAATTCGGATCGAAGGTTGGATCTAGTTCAGCGTTGATCATCTCTTCAGGCTCAGATTGACTATCAAAATCAAGCGTCATATCATCATGCTCCCCCTCAATTGATGAGTCTTGACAAACATGAGGTTCAGGGGTTTCTTGTGGTGCTGGATTTTCATGCATTGAAGCACCTTCGTTTGGAGGGACATCTTCGGTTGGAGAGTTACCTTCGGTTGATGAAGGATCTTCGGTTGAATTAGTAGAGCTTGGCTCCCCCTGGACTTGTGAGCTAGGCTCCCCCTCGACTGAAGCATTGTTGGTTGGAGATTCATCAGTAGGCGATTCTCCTTCATGCATTCTTCTTGCAGCATCTTCGACAATCTGCTTCATATGATCTATTTTGTTGTCGGCTGCATCTGCTTCTGAGAGAGAAGCTTTTTCCGGTTCGTCAAAGAGATCCAGAAAATTCTCGTACATATTGGCGATTGAGACTGTGACTTGACCAGTTTGAGGAAAGATTTCCTTGGCAGTGTCATCTATGGCCTGTAGCTTCTTGACATAGATATCGTCGAAGGTCACATAGTATGTCTCTTCAATCCTTCTTGATCGTTTGTTTAGGACCCTGTACGCCTTGGAAGTGAGTGAGTAACCCAGAAAGATTCCCTCGTCGGCTTTGACATCAAACTTGTTGCGGTATTCTTTAGAGTTAAAGATGAAACACCTTGAGCCAAAAACATGGAAAAATTTCACATTGGGCTTCCTGTTGTTTAATATCTCATATGGTGTGAGCGTGAATCGCTTGTTGAGATAGGACCTGTTTTGTGTATAACAAGCAGCAGAAATAGCGTCAGCCCAAAAATAAAGAGGTAAGGAAGCGAAACTTAACATAGTTCGGGCAGCTTCACACAGAGATCGGTTTCGTCTTTCGACTATTCCGTTCTGCTGTGGTGTGTAGGGAGCTGAGAAATTATGGCTAATTCCCTTTTCTACAAGAAACTCTTCAAACTCCTTGTTCTTGAATTCGAGACCATTGTCGCTCCTGATGTTGCGAACGACCTTCTTGAGCTTAACTTCAATTTGCTTGATAAACACTTTCAGCTTTTGAGTCGCTTCAGATTTGAGCTTTAGAAAGAACACCCATGTAAATCGAGAGAAGTCATCAACGATAACAAGAATGTACTTGCTACCACCGATGCTTTCAATAGATGAAGGACCACACAAATCAATATGAAGCAATTCGAGTGGTTCAACAACTTTTGTGTTAATTATGGATGGGTGACTTTGACGACTCTGCTTTCCCATTTCACATGCAGCACATCTTCCTCATCATTTCCATTGTCCTTTTCAGCCATCTTCTTAAGAACACAGTCCTTAGCGTAGTGGTTCTTGCCACCACAATAGAAACAGCTTACTCCGGAATCGCCTTCTGCTTTCGGTTCCTTTTTGGGCTCCTCAGCCTTCGGTTCATTGTTCGCTTTTTCAGAGCTGTAACTCCCCTGCCAGTTTCGGTTTTTGTTGCTAGGGAATCTCTTCTTTATGAACCTCTTAGGATTGGATACCATCATGGCATAATCCTCAGTTGTGAGGTCATATTCTTCCAAGTTAAGCTCTTCGTCCTCCACCACAGCTTTACTTTTAGATAGGAGGGCCAACGAACCAAGACTGGAGACAACATTCTTCTCTTGAACCACAATCTTCTCTTGGGACTTTAGAATACCCACCAGTTTCGCCAAAGAATATGATTTAAACTGTTCATGGGCTTTGACTGTGGAAACAACTGCTCTCCATTCAGATCGCAGTCCGTTCAAGAAAGTAACCTTTTGTTTGATGAGCTTCCTTTCAATGTCGTGTTTGATCATCTTGCTGAGAAGATGATTGAAGCGATCAAACGTCTGGGTCACAGTTTCTTCGGCCCCTTGCCTGAATTCCCCAAATTCAGATAGAAGCAAGGTTTGGATGGAATGTTCAAGATCTTCGTCTGTTGAATACAGTTCGCGAAGTCTATCCCACACTTCCTTCGCCGTAGTGCATGAGCTGACCAGTTTGAATGTGTCGGACTGAAGGGCGAATCTGATCAACCTTAGTGCCTTAATATTGCACTGGAATTTATCTTTCTCATCCTGCGCAATATTCGTCACGTCCTTGAGTAAATCGTTGTATTCTTTTTGTGTCTTAATAACTCTGGATGTCGCGGAATGAGAAAACGGTCCATTAATAATGGCTTCCCATATGAGAAAACCATTTTCCTCCGATCCAATCACGTAATCTTCAAAATGATGTGCCCATACTTCATAGTCATGGGTGTATAAGATTGGAATCTTTGTCGTTGAACCAATGCTGTTGGAAATATTAATAGGGTTTGATTGCGTCGCGTCCATAATGATCGTAATAACCTGTTCAAAGATCAGACTTGTAATAAAGCAGATTAGGGCAAAACAATAAATACTAAGATACGTCAATTAAGATGACGGCTCAATAAATATCGATGATTGCGGAAAACCCTAATGGAAATCCTTTTCACAGAAAAGATGTGTATCGATTACACAGCCTCCCTCTCTGATACCAATTGATGAGATTAAAACAACTTTAATCTATGAAGATCGATTAGATCTTGAACAAGTATATGAATATGAAACAGCAAGAACACAATATTAATAACAAGGCAGAATGCAACAATAAGAACTAACAGCTTGAATCAAACGAGTCGAATGATTAAATAAAATCCTTAGAAGAGCTCGATTAAGAACATCAACTGTAAAGGATTGGAAGATTACAAGAGAGCAATATCGTAAAACTCTGGAATGCTAAAACTGAAATCTTGAATCTTAACCTAATATGCATGCAAGCGATAACTTATATACTATACATAAAAGGCTCTCGGTTGGACAGGCCCAAACCGGAGAATACAAGGCTAATCTACGAGCCCAAAAGACGCAATACAAAACAGAACTACAGCCCAACACAACACATTTTAAATTCATGAGGGCAGAAGATCACATAAGAACTTTACAGTCAACCCCCTGGGAAGTTTTCATGCTGGGAGACCAAAGAGGACAATATTGTGAAACGTGCCAAAGGGGGATGTTACACTAGTTTTTAGATAAGCTCTCGGATCCGAGTCGATGTCATGTTGTCTAACGATTTGCCACTTGAAGCATGCCCGATCTTCATATCATGGGTGTCAGGCAATCAGATAAGCATATTTTTGAAGCGCTCCCACTATGTGTGTAAAACCTCTTGTTTTCCTTTTTTAATCCCAAGGATCTCTCTGCAAAGGTTTGAAACTCGTGCTTCTAGGAAAGTATTTATCTAGAAATAGCTTTGCATGCTCATTCTAGGTGGTTATGGAGTCGGATGGAAGATCATATAACTATTCTTTCGTTGCGTCTTGAATTGAAAATGGTAATGCCCTTAACTTTATCTGGTCTTCCGTGATAGCGTGTGGCCTCATTCGTGATGTAGGTAGAAGATGTATCATCCTGAATTAAAGCTCGAATGTAGGTAGAAGATGTAAGGGATTGTGGTTTCGGATTTTATGGATGGCGGCTTGTATTTTGCTTGTTTACTGTGAGTAAGTGATGATGGTGATGCGTTTGGGAAGGATGAAAAAATGTGTTTTGGTTCATTCCACAAGGGGCTACCTTGTGGGTCATTTCTCTCTGAGGTGAGAGAAGATGACAAAGCTGGAAAACTTGTTGAATATTTTGGATGTGTCACTTTTTTCATTAGTTTTCTTGTAGTCTTTTCTATCAATTGATCAAACTCTAGTGGTGTACCTATACGTGAAGATCTTGATATAAAATAGTTAGCAGTATCATGTCCCCGATAACGATGACAATTTGTTAAACGGGTCGTTAATGTCTAAACAAATAAAGTGATTGTTCGGTTGCACTAATGGGTAGCATAGGGAAGCATGGTCGAATCCACATGGTCATAAACTAAAATTCAATGCCTCTTTGCACACAGCACATATAAGTCATATAACAAAAAAATATATAAAATAAGGGGATTTTGTTTAGAATATTAATAACTAAAAATTGTACTGAAAAAAAATCCGTAATAAAAAGCGTTTCAGTTCTGCTACAACTTTCATAATTATGCAATAACTCTAGATCATGTTATTTAAGATGCATTCTATCTAAGTTAGTACTGAAAACTACTAACAAACTCTAGAAAATTCTATTTTACCAAATTAATTAACTAAAACAAGCTCTTTAGTTTATCATAACTTTTTACTAACCTAATTAAACAAGCTTTTAATCAAGTCAGAAAAGAAACATTATGATATGTCTAAATTCCTTGGAATATTCAGTACTTCTCACAACCTTGGAAGTGTAAAAATATGTGATTTTCAGTTTATAAAAGAGTCAAATCCCAACACGGAACCGATCTGTTACTTGTTACTTATTAGCAGCTTATTAAAACAATTATGGATTTTAACACTTGATTAACTAGATTATTTAATCCTAATTCGGTGATCAGTCTAGAAAGAACTAAAAATAAAACATTCATTAAGCATAAAACCGAAAGCACTAGATATAATCACAAAGTAAAAAATCAATTCTAATGATTAAGCACATAAAAAGTATTGATCTTTTACATAAGTAAACACTAGGGTTTTAGCCAAACATGGCTAAAAACAGTCTAAAGCTAATGAAAAGTAAACTAAATGATAAAACTAATCTAATTGAACTAGCTGGTCGGATTGCAATCTTTAGATCTTCGTATCTTGCTGGAAAACATCACAAACGCAAGAGAATCGTCAAAAGCTGTAACATCCGGATTCCCAGGTATTATATTTTATTCTCTTATTTTTGAAAGTTGTGAGGAGACTCGTCTAGTTGGTATCTAAACTCGCCGAGTATGGTCGCGGATTGGTATGCGAGTTCACAGTTGGGCTCGGCGAGTTCATGAGTGGACTCGGCGAGTCCATGCTGTTTAATGAAACCCTAATTTCAAGGGTTTGAGACCTATTTAAAGGCCCTTAGGGCCGTCATTTGCGGCCACCAACCCCCAGAGAGAAACCCTAAGAGATCTAGAGCGTTTGTGAGGAAGGAGAGGCCATTCTTGATCCTTTTGTGGGTGTTTTTGCAAGAAGGAAGTGACCAAGACAAGAGGAGGCTGAAGGAGGTGTGATTTTGGTGATTTTTGAGTTCATAGAGATTGTGTTGAGGTATTTTTCTCGGACCTTCTTCAGTTTTGGTGTTGATTCTTAGTGTTAGGGTTTTCTAACCCTTTTAGAGGTTGATTAAGTGGAGCATTTGGTCCCTTCTCGAGTTTATGTCTTGGATCTGGACCCAAAGAGGTCCAGAGACCTTAATCCTTGGAGCTTTATGAGTCATTTTGGGAGCCATGAGCTTGGGATGTCATTTTTGGGGCTAAATCACCAAGTTAGACCATGTTGATGTTGTATGAGTGTCAAGGTCTGAACTTTACGTGATTATCATGCTTAGGAAGGCCAGATCTATGAATGTATGGAACAGATGTGCATGGCATGAACACGCCGAGTCCGAAGAACAGACTCGACGAGTAGGATGAGGGTTTTCCGTAAATCACTCAGTGAGTGGACTTGCCGAGTTGAGGAATAACTCGGTGAGTCAGGGGGACTAGAGTTCAAGGCGGAACTCGTTGATTTGAGTCAAGGTGGCCCCATGATTCATGCCAGGTGGAACTCGTCGAGTCAGGGGAAGTACTCGACGTGCCAAGAGAGGGACTAAAAGAGTCAGTGGACACGTGTAGACTCGCCGAGTCGCCCTAGTGCACTCGACGAGTCGGGTCAAAGTTTGACCGTTGACCTTGTTGACTTTTAGGGTTGAGTACAATTGTATTTATGAGAGTATTTACTTTATGTGATTAGGCGGAGGCTAGATCACATTTCTACCGAGTCAGATATTTACCGAGACACCGAGGTGAGTCTTCTCACTATATGTTACCTAGAGTGGTATATTATGGACCAGAGGGTCTTATGTGTTATGTATGAGATTATGTGCTATGTGTTATATGTATGTTTTATGATGTTATAGACTGGACCGAAGGGTCCAACGATACAGACCGGGCCGAAGGGCCCAACGAGCTATGACCGGACCAGAGGGTCCAACGAGCTACAGGACTGGTGGGTCCCGCTGAGACACATCGACCGAAAGGTCGTATTATAGCCTCAAGTGGCGTATGTGTTGTATGCGGTATTTTGGGGAACTCACTAAGCATTTATGCTTACAGTTGTTGTGTTATGTGTTTCAGGTACTAGTGATGAGCGCGGGAAGGCGCCGACATGATTCGTACACACACACTTGTGGAGTTTATGTTTGAGATTCTGGGGAGATGTTTTGTGATGATAACATTTGATACAATATGTTTTGACATTATTTTATGAGTAAATGTATGTTTTAAAAATGACAAATTGTTTTGAAAATTTATGTATTTACAAAAACAGATCTGGAATTTATCTGTAGTAGTCTAGGGTTTGATTTAGAAGATAAGGGAGTATTTATAGGGTAGAAACAACTACAAATAAGGATGAAATATTTACATGATCGTGTTTTCGGAAAGACGATCATGTTTTTCGGTAAACATGCGTCCAAATCCAGTTAAATGAAGTTTGATGCTTTTTTGGGCTCTGAAACAAATACACAATCATGTTTTTGAAAAACATGACTGTCTTTTCTGGTCCACGGTCATGTTTCTGGTCTTGTAGTGAGTTCGAGGATTTTCAAGGTGAAAAATTTTACAGGACGAAAAATATGATTGTGTTTTTTTCGTGATCATTTTTTGCCCAAAGCTCCAAAATGCATAAATTTATCCATAAAAATTGCTCTAAGCTTTTACACGATCGTGTTTATCATAATTCATAGTGTATGGACTTATTTCTTTGATTAAGTCAACTTCTGATCATTTCTTAACGTCAATCGTTCATTTCTAACTCCATGAAGCTCCTATAATTAATCCAAATTTCTTCCAAAAGCTTCCAAAATATTGATGTCTTCGAAATACCTGAAAACAACATAAAAATATGAGCAGTATGAGAATTTTGGTGAAAAACATGAGTTGGCCATTATTGATACTAATATAAACATAAAAGCATAAAATATGGCACAAAACACTAATAAAACTAATAGAAATGATGCATAAAATGCCATATAAAAATAACCATTGAAAGGTTTATTAAACAACATATAAAATGTACCTTAAGTGGATATTACAAATATCTTGTACCTTCTCATATTCTCCATCCCTCACACGTCATGCATGAAAGCACCATCATACTAACCATATGATTATTATATTGTGTACACCATAATTAGTGACTAGGTCCAGATCAGTTATCCACTTTTTTTCCTCTATACACAATCCACTTATAGAAGTACACCCATAAGCAACATGATCCTCTCTCCCTTCTAACTCTCTCACTCATGGAAGCTCACTTGACTTGGCCTTCACAACTAATCCATCTTTTAGAAAGGACGTCCTCTACCAGAAAAATACCATTAGCCACAAAGCTAACTTCAACCACCACTAAATAAGCTTGCCAAAGAATCGATCAGCATGCGATAGGCTAAGACCCAACTCTACCATCATTTTAGTTGCAGGCCAGCAAAAAAAGTTGATTCATATTGTTTATTAACCTATGTAGAAAAAAATTAAATGGAAGACGAGTTGTTTCAACAGTGCTTTACCTAAACCCGATCATAAAATCCATTCATAGGGTATAGTAAATTGATTGGTAACTAATTTCAAAATTAAGAAATCTACCAAAAAGATCTATCAGACACCGCCATCATTAACTGAAAACCGATGTCCATAAAACAACCCAAAATTTTTTGTTTTAATCGGTACTAAAAGCCACAACATCAAATGTTATATAACAAAACCATGCATCGCATGTCTCAAAATGCCATAATAAATGTATCAAATCAAAATGAAATCAATATCGTATCAAAATGTCTGAATACAACCCCCAAGATAAAACTGTAACTGTGGTGTGTGCCATGCCATCATCACGAGCTCTTCCCCTTGCTAGCGGAAGTACCTGAAACCAAACTGAAAACTGTAAGCACAAAGCTTAGTGAGCTCCCTTGAACTACCACATACAATACAATAACATATAAACACATACTGGGCCTTGCCCACTGCATCGGACCGAAATCCGGAAACTGCATCGGACCGAAGTCCGGAAACTAATCAGGGCCTTGCCCTCTGCATCGAACCGAAGTCCGAAAACTAACCAGGTCCTTGCCCTCTACATCGGACCGAAGTCCGGAAACTGCATCGGACCGATGTCCGGAAACTAACCAGGGCTTTGCCATCAGCATCGGACCGAAGTCTGGAAACTGACTGAACATAGCATATCATAATTATAACTACTAGCATAAACACATATACTGCATACTGCATCGAACCAAAGCCCGGAACACATAACACAAAGACATGCTTGAATCACAAAGACATCAAGCACACTAAACTACTACATCGGACCGAAGTCCGGAACTGCTGCTGACTAAACGGATCGGCATTGTGGCTGTAGACCCGTTCCTACTAGAAGGAAACTCACCTCGCAATGCTGGTTGCTGAGATGCTAGATCTGAAATTGTCTGACTGCTGCTTCAGAGTTCCCTGGCTAAAAATACCATAAACACTAAATCAAATACTGATAACTAATCTCAGGGTAAAATGACTATTTAGCCCTGGTCAAGTCAACTTCCAGGTCACAGTCAACTTTCAGGTCAAAGTCAACTTTCAGTTGACCAGACTCATCGAGTTGGGCCGCCATCTCGCCGAGTCCCTATCATCCATTCTAATTCTATACTCGTCGAGTTTGGCAAAGACTCGACGAGTTATTCTTTGATACTAACATCGAGTCTAATCTTCATCCGACTCGCCAAGTTGTATGAACAACTCGTTGAGTTCCCCTTCAACAGAAGAACACGCCCAGTCTATGACTCGCCGAGTCGTATGAAGAACTCGTCGAGTCCGTCTGCTTCCAGATCCAAGTCTTAACTCACTGAGTCCTTACATTACTCACTACATGGGCTCGCTACTATTGAACCGGGAATCTAAGACTCACGACCCAACTCGTCGAGTCAGAAGAACGACTCGCCGAGTCCTTAGCATGCAGATTCCATATAGTCGATTCCAATCAACTCTAGTGCATCCAATTCATATATCTAAGCTTCTGGGACTATCTGAACACGTAAAGTTGCTAACTTTACGTGTATCTAAGATGCAATTAAGCAATAACACTCATACTTTACTATTATGGAAGGTTTCTTGACTAACACAAAGCCATGGCTGCCAAAAGGTGGTCTCCTTGAGCTTCTGGGGCTCAAGAGAGGCTAGATCTGAGATATAACTCGACCACAAGCCTTTATCACAAAGGATTTGGGGTTTTTGAGCTTAAAACCAACAATTTGGGGACAAACTAGATCTATTAGCACAATAATCAAGACGGAAACTTCATTACCAGAGGGGAGGGCCAAAGAGGAGTGTATACTGGATCTACTTCTTCTTCCTTGACTTCTTCTACCTTCTCCTTCTTCTCCTTGCTCCAAAATGCACCAAAAGTTCCTTCACAAGGCAAAGATCACTCAGACACACTTCAAGGAGGCTAGGGTTTCGGGAAAAGTCTCTGGTAAGTGAAGGAGGCTGGTTTGGGGCTATAATGACGTTTAAATAGGGTGTCAACCCTTGTAATTAGGGTTTCATGTAGACTGGCAGACTCACCGAGTCCGAGAATATGGACTCGTCGAGTCGTCAACTTAAACCGCGTGCAAATCCCGTCTCTACTCGACGAGTACCCCTTAAGAAATGAAAATTACTTTATTTAAATCACATACCAAAAATTGGGCATTACAGTCCACCATAAGGGTGGAGGGTGCGTTGCCAGCTTATCACACTTTTCTCTCTGCCACATAGGCGTCATCTCACTATAACCTTTTTTTTACCACCAAATCAAGGTTCCTTGGCACAAACTAGGGGTGAGAACCATGACTTGCCATACTATTTTTTTAATAAATTAATTTTAATAAAAATTTTAATTAAATTAATTGCAATAAAAAATACATAAAAGAATTATAAAAAATACATAAAAGAATTATAAAAAATAAAAAAACTTAAAAAACAAAAAACTTTTAAAAGGTACACAAATAAAATAATTAAAAATACTAAATGAATTCTTCATCCGAGAACTGTGTTCCAAATAATTTGGGAGATCCATATTGAGATCAATGTTTTGAACACCGTAAATGTGTTCCACCAATTCCATACGAAGATTATGATGTGTTTTAGTGCTACATATCTACACGCTCCTACAATGTACTCATCAACACTAGTCTTTATTGTTTGTGTCTCGGTGATGGTTTCATACTCGTCATACACATATATATCACTCTTCCTTCGTCATCAATAATCATATTATGCAATATGACACATGCATACATGACCTCTTCAAGTTTTCCCTCATCTAAAAAAAGTGTTGGTTTTTTCAATATGAACCAACGCTTCTTTAGAGCTCCAAAGGATCACTCGACATCTTTCCTAGCTCTCTCTTGAGCCATCTTGAAATTTTTCCGTCTAGAAACATGTAAACATGAAAATGATTTAACAAACACAACATACTCATGACAGATCCCATCAATAAGATAATAATCGTACTTATATGACATTCCATGCACTTGAAAAGAAGAATCGTGTGCATATCCTCTAAGACAAATATGGGTAGGTATGGAAGGTAGTATGGGCCCATATTACTGAAAGCACAGGACTCCTACGTGTAACAGGGAAGTCACAACCATTAGGGCTTGATTGGAAGTTGGTTCCCTGTTTTGATATGTGTGTTATTTAATATTCCATGGTTTACTTTCAGTATGGTGACGAAGAGGCGAGTTGAGACTGGGTTCGGATCAGGATCAGGAGTTGGTAGTCGGGGTGGGTCAGCTGCGTTAGATGACAGGACTAGGAAGATTGTCCATGAGGAGGTTGTGGCTATTTTCAATGGTCAGATACCAGAGTTTTTTGGGTCTATTAAAACCGCAATGATGGAGTTCTTTGATGACATATATATATATATATATATATATATATATATATATATATATATATATATATATATATATAGCTATTGTTGAGACTGTCGTTGCTGCTGCCTCCACAACTGTTGCAGTTGTAGGTGTTGGACCGAGTTGAGTTTTTCAGTATCAGGACCGAGTCAGGTAGTCATGAGCTGGCTATCTAATGTTGAGGGATGCTTTTTCACCTACTCTTGCCCATCCGACCAAAAGGTCAGGTGCGCTCTAAACCTCCTGAGGTCCGGAGCGAAGGATTGGTGGAGACTTGTTACGGGATCATATTTTGCTGAGCAGAGGGCTGCACTATCTTGGGATCAGTTCATGGAGATGTTTCGTACCCATTATGTGCCACGGGTAGAGAGAGAGAGAGGTTGGCCCAAGAGTTTTTGGATCTGAGGAAGGGATTAGAGTCGGTGAAGGAGATCACTAGGATGTTTACTGAGAGAGCCATGTTTTTCCCTGAGTTTGCTTTGGAACAGGCTCAGATAGCTCGTTACTTGAGCATGCTCAAGACGGATATCACACAGTTTTTTTCCACCCAAGAATATGACTCTTTGTTGGAGATGCAGGAGGCCGCTAGGCAACGTGAGATTGAGATAGAGTTGCAAACGAGAGAGCAGAGACCAGCCCCAGCACAGTCGTAGCCAGCGCCAAAGCAGTTCAAATCCCATGATTCAAGGTGTGGGGGTCAACGAGGTCGTACTTGTGGGAGGTGTGGAAAGGTTCATGATAGGGCTTGTCGATCAGGAGGTGTATGCCACAAATGTGGCAGGGAGGGACACTATGCGAGGGATTACCGCCAGTTGGCTCCTGTCTAGAGTACTAGGATGTGCTATCGTTGTGATCAGGTTGGCCATGTGAATGTCAACTATTCATTTCTCGCCGTCAAGCCAACGCAGGCCCCCGCACCAACTACTTTAAGAATCATATAGGGGCGCCAGGGGAAAGCAGAGCCCTTGAGGGCTCAAGGTCACGCTTTTCAGATCACTACTGAGGAGGCTAGAGTAGATCCAAATGTTTTGACTGGTATGTTTCTATCCGTTATCTTGTTGATTATGTTTTGTGTTATGCTTATATATTTGTACCTCTTTTAGGTATGTTCCTAGTGAACTCCTTGCCTGTTTTAGTGTTGTTTGACTCGGGTGCAAGTCGGTCCTTTGTTTCTCGGTCTTTTAGTAGAGGGTTTGATATGCGCATTGGGGAGTTGGAGTGTCCGTTGTGAGTTTCTATCGCCACCGAACAAGGGGTTTCCGCTTCTTTAATGTATTAGGGTTGTGTCCTGGAGATCTTCGGGGTATCATTTTTGATCAATTTATCCTTATCCCCATGGGGGATGTCTACGTAATTGTGGGTATGGACTGGTTGAGTTATTTTGGTGCTCTGATTGATTGTGAGATCCAGTGCTTGGAAGTTCGAACTCCAAGTGGGGGAGATATGGTTATCTATGGAGAGGGCACCAGGATGGGGTCAAGATTTTGTTTTACAACCAGAGTTCGACAGTATATTTAGCACAGTTGTGCGGGTTATTTGGCTTATATGGTGGATACGCATGTTGGGGATCAGGTTTCATTTTTAGAGGTGTCGGTTTTCATTGAGTTTGCCTATGTGTTTCCAGAGGAGTTACCCGGTGTGCCTCTTGAGAGGTAGGCTTAGTTCAGGACTGATCTCATGCCTGGTGTGGCCCCGATTGCCAAGGAGTCGTACCGCTTGACACCGCCTGAGATGCAGGAGTTGTCATCTCAGTTGCAGGAGAAGCTAGGCAAGAAGTTCACCAGGTCGAGTAGTTCTCCGTGGGGAGCGCCGACTTTTTTCGTCAAGAAGAATGATGGTTCACACCGGATATGTCTTGATTACCGGGAGTTGAACAAGCTAACAGTGAAGAACCATTATCCCCTTCCGTGGATTGATGATCTCCTTGATTAGTTGTAGGGCGCATCTTGGTTCTCTAAGATAGATCTGAGGTCCGGGTACCATCAGGTCAGGGTGAGAGAGGAGGACGTGGAGAAGACTATGTTCCAGACTCGTTATGGGCATTACGAGTTCATAGTGATGTCATTCGGGCTCACCAATGTTCCTGTGGTATTTATGGATTTGATGAATCGGGTGTTGGATTAGGTGTCTAAGCCCATAACTATAATTGGTATGTACTTGATTTGATAGTAGCATGGTCCTTTTGGGTTGCCTTCACACTGGCAAGTAGACATGATGACTATTGGAGAGAGGTTGAATTTATTATTTGGAATACGAAATTGGTATATAAAATGATTTATTAATATGTTATGAGAATAATATATTAATCAAAAATCATAATACTAATTAGTATTTAATCATAAATTCATTTGGAATTAATTTTGGGATTAAAGGAACTGATTAAAAGTATAGGGGTTGTTTTGCAATTATTTGATAGTTGTGGTTTTGGGCTCTTGGATCACCTTTATTGGGGAGGGCCGAAAATCCTTACAATATTCTAGAGGATTTCGTCCAAGCCTTAAGGAAGGGTGTCCACGGGATGCTCAGGCCCTAAGCTAAGGGATTAGGGTTTTCCACCTCAAAACCCTAGCTGCCTCAACTATAAATAAACCTCCCAACCCTCATGATATCATGCACCTCCAAGAAACCCTAGAAGAGCCGAAATTATGAGCAAGTATCTCCTTTTTCCTCTCTCCTCTCTCTCATAATCATTCTCTTGCCCTAGTGTGTTTATGAGCCATTAGAGGTACTACACTTGTGGTACTTGTTCTCAAAGCTCAAGATCTTCAAGATTTGATTGTTATTACTATATAGAAATAAAGGTATGTGATCTAATCTTTCTTATATTGATTTCAAAATTATTAGATGCATGCTAGGGTTTCTAGTTTTGTGTTCAATGCTTGTATGTCTAATAGTGAAAACATAGATCCTGAAATTAGGGTTTCATGCACACATAGGATTATTTGCTATGTGTATCCATCATCGGGTATGCAGGCTGATGCTTGATCGTTCAATAATTGTGTTTATTGATGATATCTTGTTGTATTACAAGACTAGAGAGCAACATGAGGATCATCTTCTCAAGCTTCTGGGGGTTTTGAGGCGAAAACGACTTTATGCTAAGTTCTTGAAGTGCGCGTTTTGGTTACAAGAGTTTCAATTCCTCGGATACCTCATTAACTAGGACGGGATATTGGTCGATCCGGCCAACATCAAGGCAGTGATAAGTGGGAGGTTCCGAAATCTCCCTCATATATCAGGAGTTTCTTGAGATTGGCAGGTACTACCAGAGATTCATTTAGGATTTCTCCAAGATTGTAGTACCCTTACTCTTTTGAAAAGGAAGGGGGTGGATTTCTGGTGGGGCCCTGAGCAACAGTCAGCATTTGAGACCTTCCGATAGAGGCTATGTGAGGCCCCGATTTTGACCCTCCATGAGGGAAATGAGGATGTGGATTTTTGTGATGCATCCATCACTAGTTTGAGGGTGGTCCTCATGCAGAGAGGACAGGTGATAGCTTATGCTTCATGGCAGCTGAAGCCGCATGAGACGAGATATCCCACGCATGATCTGGAGTTGGGGGTTGTGGTTTTTGTCCCCAAGATTGGAGGCGTTATCTTTATGGGGTCCGATGTACTATCTACACGGATCACAAGAGTTTGAGACATATTAAGGATCAACCGAACCTGAACATGAGGCGGCGTAGGTGGCTGGACGTAGTCAAGGATTATGACTGCGAGATCCTTTACCATCCAGGTAAAGTAAGTGTGGTGGCAGATGCTTTAAGCCGCAATTCGGTTGGGTCTTTAGGTGGGGAGTCGTGTATGAGGATATCAGTGGATTCTCCGCTTGTATGATTGATTAGGGAGGCTCAGGCCGAGGTTGTTCGGGAAGAGAACTAGAAGATAAAGATGATTAGGGGTGAGATCGCCTTATTTTTTCCAGATAGTCGTGAGCTGTTGACCCGTTATGGTTGGATATGGGCTCCTATGTTTGGTGGGGTCAGAAATATCGTGTTGGAGGAGGCTCATAAGTCTCGTTTTCTATCCATCCGGGGGCCACCAAGATGTATCGGGATCTAAGATTGAGCTATTGGTGGCCATGTATGAAGAGGGAGATAGACTTGTATGTGGAGAGGTGCATGACCTGTAGGATGGTCAAGGTTGAGCATCAGAGGCCACATGGAAAGCTGCAACCTATGGAGGTTCCCATGTGGAAATGGTAATAGATTTCGATGGATTTCATCACCAAGTTTCCGAAGACAGCAAAGGGATTCGACGCTATTTGGGTCATCATGGATTGATTGACCAAGAGTGCTCACTTCCTAGCAATTCGGGAGAGTTCTTCGGCCGAGAAGTTGGTCGATATATATATTCGCGAGATCATTGTTCGCCATGGGGTTCTGGAGTCCACTGTTTCAGACCGTGATGTTGGATTCACCTCCCGTTTTGGCTGAAGTTCCATGAGGAACTGGACATGAGGTTACACTTCAGCACAATCTATCATCCACAGACCGACGACCAGAGTGACCGAACGATACATACCCTTGAGGATATGTTGCGGGCTTGTGCCATGGATTTTGATGGGAGTTGGGACTCCTACCTACCTCTCGCAAAGTTCTCCTAGAACAACAATTATCACTCCAGCATCGATGATCTGCCTTTTGAGCTCTTGTATGGGCGGAGATGTCGTACCCCGGTTTGTTGGGGCGAGGTTGGTTACCGAGTTATGGGGCTGACCGAAGTGGTCCTTCAAACCACAGAGATAATTCAGCAGGTCATGCAGAGATTGTAGACTCCTCAGAGTCGGTAGAAGAGCTATGCTGACCGGCGCCGATCCGAGTTGGTGTTTCAGGTTGGCGATATGGTGTTGTTGTATGTCTCACCTTGGAAAGGTGTGTTCCGCTTCAAAAAGAGGGGAAAATTGTGTTCCCGGTATTTCTGTCCGTTCCGAGTGATTGCTAGGGTTGGCAAGGTTGCTTATAGATTGGATCTTCATGAGGAGCTCAAACATATTCACAACACTTTCCATGTTTCGCAGCTACGGAAGTGCGTATTGGATGAGGGCACAGTGATATCCTTGGATGATATTCAGGTCGATGAGCGCCAGAACTATGTTGAGAGACCGGTGGCTATTCTGGAAAGGAAGGTAAAGGTTTTACGTAACAAGGAATTACCTTTGGTGAAGGTACATTAGCAGCACCGGAGGCTGAGATGCGGGAGCATTATCCAGATTTCTTTTCTGCATTAGACTTCGAGGACAAAATGTAGTTCAAGTGGGGGAGAGTTGTAACACCCCGATTTTGGTGTGTATGCTTTTGCCCCTTCATTTATCAAGTTTTTCATTTTTGGTCCTTTAAGCTGGTACGCGGAGCATACCACTTGGTACCACTTGATACGCTCATCGTATTGGCTAGAGTTGGATCGAGACAAGCAGATGCGTACATTGGGTGTATGCTAAGGTACGCTAGGCGTACGTGTGTCTTTCGGAAATCCTAATGTAGGGTGTTGCACCCTATATATTCATCCTTAACCTTTAGGGTTGGTCTCATCTTTTGTCCCTCAACCTCTAGAAAACCCTAATCGTCCTCATAGCCTCCATTTTGCATCTTTGAGCTTTTGAAGAGAAATTTTTGTTGTTTTGGGTCCTTCTTTGAAGAACCAAGAAGAGACTGAAGTTCATAGCTTGGTGGGAGATTTGAGATCCAAAACTCACCATCACATTGCAAGCTTCTCAAGGTATAAAGTTCAAACCTTGACTTGTTAGTTTGGTCGACTTGATGGGATTTATGGTTTGGTCGACTTGATGGGATCATTTCTCTAGATATGACCTTGTTAGAGGTTTCCTTGGCATAAAGGTGCCAACTTTATGGGGTTTTAGTCATCTTTCATGCATTAAGCCATTCATTAAGTCATTTCTAAGCTAAGTAACTTCATGTAGCCATGCATGAACGCAAAATTAGCAACTTTACGTGTTATTTCAGCTCATGGAAGTCAGATCTATGTTTTGGGACCTTATCTTAAGTTATTAAGTGCTTAATGGGATTTTTTGGCTTAAAAGAGGAGTACGTTGGGCGTACAAGCCAGTATGCGCAACGTACAAGCCCCAACGTGTGTACACTTAGCGTGCAGCTGCGTACGCCCCGCGTACTCAGTCTTTGGGCTTTACAGTTTTGGGCTTCGAGTTTGGGCCACCTTTTTGGGCTTAGATGCTTGGGTCCTCTTTGGGCGATCTGAGTGTTGATGTTTTGGGCCAAGTGAAGCAATCCAATCTAAACTTGAGTACATGTAGTGATTCGTTTCCAGTCAATTTATCTAGGTAGTTTAGTTATTGGTTTAGTTCAGTTTTATAATCAAAACTCTGTTTTATTGATTTCGTTTATTTATTATAACCTATAATCAAAAATTCTAATATCAATTCAGGTTCACTGTATTCGATCAGGTTCGCTGTCTGTAAGGTGTGATTTAAATGCAATAGACTAAAATTATAAATAACAAACCAGTGCAATAAATATACACATCAGTAGTCTTGCATCAAGCCCGACTCGTGAGGGTGGGCAACCCGGATGACGGCCCAAGGCCCAAATATAGTTTGGGGCCCCAATTTCGTTTTATATTATATAGATATATATGAAATATTTCTTTTAAAAGGAATCGGTAGTGCAGCGAGTTGGTAAAGGTTTGTCTGCGTAAAGGATTTCAATCAAAATTATCCGTGTTCGATTCTTCCTATGTTCTACTTTTTAACTTACATTGAAATACTCTTTATATTTAATATTATCTCTTTTCAATCTAAAATGGGTGATAGCACAGTTGATTTACATGCATTTTTTAGTTTTTGATGGATCTGTGTGACTGTGTTCGATCCCTATAGCTTGTGAAGTACATCATCTAATTCATGAAGTCTCAATAAATCACATTTAAAACAAATCTAGTAATAAATTAACAATGATATTATTTATTAAAACTTTTTGCAATATTTTATTTAAGTTTAATTCATATATTTTTAAGGGCTCATTTTCTATTTTAGCCCCGGGCCCAAAATATGTTTAAAACAACCCTGATAAAACCAACAACTGATGTAACCTCTTCCACAACAAATATAAAGCACTAACCACATTTGCGAAACTTCGTTTTCAACTACAAATTATATGTCGTTTTAGCACAACTACAAAATAACACAACATTTTGCCACTTTTGCATTGTTAGTTCTTTAATTTGTTTAAAACCGTGATCACTTATAATAAAAAAAAACTGGTTTGAAAAAAATATATATATTTGATTTATTTGACACAATCAAATAACACAACATTTTGCCACTTTTGCATTGTTTACTCCTTTAATTTGTTTAAAACGATGATCACTATAATAATAATAAAAAAAACAGTTTGAAAAAAAAATTTTGATTTATTTGACACAATCAAATCCTCTCACAATCACAGACACACATACATACACGTTCAAGGATTCTTCATTTTAATCCTCAATTTCCTAGCAATTTGTGTAGCTTTTGGATGCACAGGTCTCTTACTACTATCACACTGGTCAACTTCAACCCAATTTATCACCTTCAAAATAAGCGATTGCGAAACTTTCTTAGCATCCGATTTCTTCATTCCTTTTTCCAATGCTTTCTCCAAAAACTCCATAAACCAATTCCCAGCCTCCGTTTCAATCTGCATCCCCAATTTAATCGTATTACTCAAGCTACAACACAAAGACGAAGATCCAGGGTTCTTGTTTTCATCATTCTCCAACACTTTTGTTTTCTGATTTGGTGTTTTCAATTGCTTCGGCTTTTGATCGGATCTTTCGGAAAATGCTGCGATTGATTTGTGTAAGGCAGCTCGTCGTTTTGAAGCGTTGTTTGTATCCGAATTGTTGTTGTTCATGATATCGTGTAAAACAGGTGTGTCTTCCGATGTGATTTGTGTTGTTGCTGCTTTGATTGATGTCATTTCAGCGATGGCTTGAACGATTTGGTTGTGG
Source organism: Lactuca sativa (assembly GCF_002870075.4). Lineage (NCBI taxonomy): Eukaryota > Viridiplantae > Streptophyta > Magnoliopsida > Asterales > Asteraceae > Lactuca > Lactuca sativa. The sequence continues at coordinate 301,040,398 of NC_056630.2, read as the reverse complement.
AAATCGAGAAATCGATCAAAACATTCGGATGGGTTTTCGGGTTTTGATGATTTAGTTAAACTCGATAGATTCCTACAAGTTGTGTACATGATGTTAGTATAAAATGAGAGGAATGTTAAAAAGATATAAAATAAAAAGAAGTTTTTATTTTATACTTGAGAGATCGAACTAGGGTTTCAGTTGCGGATGCTTCTCTTAGTGCTTGAAGGGCAATCTTTTGAGCTGTTTCTCGTTGCTGAATGGCTTCCTGGAGTGATAATTGTTTATAAATATCAGAAAAGTTAAGATGAAAATTTAATCGTGAAGATGATATTGTTTAATAAAGTAAGGAGATTCAAGAAACTTGATACTGTTTTTACAAACTAAACAAAAAATACAACAAATTTCATATGAGGTTTACAGAAAATACAATAAATATCATATGGGATTTATAAAGTCAAAATTGAAGATGACTTTGTTTATATAGTCGGAAAATTCATGAAATTTCACATGCAGTTACAAAAAAAAAATTGAAAATTTGGTAGTATTTTACACTGTTTAGAAAAAAAGTACTCTGTCTTTGAAATCTCATATGGGATTTATAAAGTCAAATTGAAGCTGACATTGTTTATATAGTAGGAAAATTCATAAAATTCCATATGCAGTTACAAAAAAAATAAACCTTGGAAGTATCATATAGTGTTTATAAAGTGAATTTGAAAGTGACATTGTTTATATAGTAGGAAAATTGATGAAATTCCACATGCAGTTGCAAAAAATTGAAATTTTGGAAGTATTTACACTGTTTACCAAAAAAGTTGAATGTCCTGTTTCTAAAGGCAGAAAATTCAATGAATTGCACGTTGAGTTTAAATATAAATTGAAAATTACGTAATATTTATACGATTTTACAGGGTACACAACTTCAAAAAAATTGAATCATCAAGGTGACGTTGTTTATAAAGAAGGAAAATTCAAGAAATCCCACAAGGGGTCACATAAAATAGAATGTAACTCAAGAAATAATTTTTTTTATTTTGAAGTGATGATTCTACTTCACAACTTAAGAAAATGTTTAATCTTGAAGTTGACATTAGAAATCCACTTTAGGTTACAGAAAAATTAAAACTTTTAAAGTATTGTTATTATTTCACAACTTAAAAAAATGTTTAATCTTGAAATTAAAAAATAAAAAATTTTATACCTTTCCCAGAAGTCCAAGCTTTCCTGGTATATTAAACGATAAACTAGAGTCTGAATCACCATATGGAGAGTCTTGTTGTTGTGAAGCCATTTTTGAATTGGAATAGTTTTTTGTCTCTGAATCAACATTCGAGCTAGAAAATTTTCTTGTGTTCTTTAAACTCGGAGGTGGAGTTGTACTTTTCTTTTCCTGTATTAATAAAATAATAAAAATGCAATAAGAAACTCAATTTTAATTGTTTTTAGTTCCCATTTTATATTCGAACTTCATATAAAATGAAGTGATTAACATGTCTGTTTTTATAAAATGTCTTGATAAAGGCATATAAAATGACCATTTTGCCCTTCATTTTAAATAAATTGAATATAAAAAATAAATTGTATAAAGGCATGCTCATTCAGAACAGAATATTTGTGCAAAGTGCAAATTTGGTCTCTTTGGTTATATTCTATCATCATCGGATTCATAAAAGAGTTTTTGAAGTGATTTAAATGAGTTCCTAAAAGAATCTTTTCCTAGAAATTGTCTTTCTTCCTAGTTAAATATATGCAAAATGATCATTTTGCCTTCATTTCGAATATGTAAAATACTAAAGATAAACTACATATAGACAAAAAAAAATATATCCATAAATTTCAAATTTGGTCTCTATGATATTACAAGGGTAAAAACATTTTTTTAGAAAAAAGATTTTGTCTATGAACTGAAACCTTGATAAATTTTTTTTTTTGTCTATTAAATTAAATTAATATATCAAAGAGAGAGATGTACCTACAGCTGTATTATTAAAAGGACTTCTTATAATTTTTGCATCTCTATCACAAACTGTACTTTTGCTTCTCGTATACTTCATCATAGAAGCATTAACCACACAGCTTTTTCTCATTGCAGGACTTTCCATCATCTTCGACAACAATGGCCCACCTACAGAAGCTCTAACATTTCCATTAAAGCTCCCATCTTTCTCACCTCCTTTCCCTCTAATCGATGGCGACATAGGAAAATTAACCCTAATTGCAGACCTCGGTTTTACAGGTGTACATTGATCAAAATCAAGAGGACATGGTTTCAAAACCATCGGTGATGCACAAACCCCATCTTCACCTTTTTGTCCTGTTCCCCAAGAACCTCTTCTTGGAACACAAGATTTAGTATTCGAATTGAAATTAACCCCCTTTTGCTCACTCTTTTCCCCTTTTTCTCTTAAACCCATAAGTGGTTCAGGCGTTCCAATAAAAGGGTGGCGTCCTGGAAGCGGTTTAGCACCTTTGGCTATGGGGACAGGTGAACCGGGTTCTAAACTTTCGACATAGATGAACTGGCCAAGCTGCATTTTGTTGCTGAGAACAAGATCGTCTTGATCGAAAGGTAAACTTACATAAATCGAGTGGGAAGAATCTGATACTTTAATGTAGAAACCATGTTTTGGCCATAGGTCTTTCTCATCAAGATCGGCTGGAACGATATCGGTTACCTGTAGAAGTGAACTGCGATATTCACTTGTGGGTTTTACCCCGGAATTCATCCCGTTCAGAAGCTTCAACAAGATCCCTGGTGCTAATGCTGCCATAATCAACAAAATTGATCGCAAGAATTTGGGAATTCGGGAAAAACGAAAACAAAATCACAGATTTTGTACTGGTGATCATACACGCTTGAAATTGGATTCGTCTTCCGTTTTCAATTTTGGGAAAATGGAAACTGAAAACAAAATCGAGAATGAATGAATCGATTAGGGTTTTGAGTGAGAAGAATCTGGTGGGAAGGATGATTTAGGGGTGTTTTGGGGTTTAAGAGCGAAGATGAAACGAACGTCGTGTGGGGTTACGATGATAACGGTAACTAAGAGGTGAGAAAGGGGCTGAATTTTTAAAAGATAGCGTTTTCGTTTTGGAACGTTGGAGATAGGATGCTAACGGTCATATTTTTGGCTTGCGGCAGCAGTCAATTGATCACGTATTATTTAATGACTTATGGGAAATTTATTATGAAAAATGTTATTTAAAGCCCTTAACTTTAGAAATATTTAGATTTTTTAATTTTTATGTTTTATTTTGTAGATTTTTTCTCAAACAAAATTATTTTGTAGATTTTTAGGTTCTTTAAATTGAATGTCAGCAAATTTTTTTTTTTTTTAATTTTATTGATTTTACAGATTTAACCGGTAAAACCAAAAATTTATGTTAAATTTAAGGGTTTTAATAAACAAAAAATATCAAACTTAAAGCGTTAATGAAGCAGAAAAAAATGATAAAAGCATTTTTTCCAAAGAAGCTGTAGGGAATTAGAAATACATAAAAATGTAAAATAAAAAAAAAAACAAAAGCAAAAATTGCAATGTCTTCTCTGTGACATTTTAGATTTCTCAACAAAAAAATATTAGTATATATATTAAAAGAAATTTGCGTAACAACAATAGTAATGTTAAAAGAATATTATTATATATATTAAAACAAATTTGCTCAACAATAGTAATGTTATGAACTTCAAACTTTTGCCACCATATTTTTATCATTTTCGTTTGCAGCCCCTTAAATGTTTTTAGTTTAAAAGTTTTGACACATAGGTTTTGAATTTTAGCAAATTTAGTCCATTTAATATAGTAATGTACAGAAAACATCTTTGTAAAGCATTTTATTTATTTATTTTTTTTGTACAAAAGTGAACGTCACGCAACTTATTTTTAATTTTACTGTTTTTATAGATTTAATGGGTAAGATCAAACATTTCTCTTAAATTTAGGTTTTTAATAAAACAAAAAATTAAATTTAAAACGTTTATGAACCAGAAAAAATGTTTATGAACCAGAAAAAATGATAAAACGGAACATTTTTTTCCAAATGAGCTTTTGGGAATTAGAAATACATAAACAAAAGTTGCAAAGATAATATTTAAGTAATCTGAAATCCACAAAAAGGTAAATCACTAATTTATGTCAAACTTAAGGGTTTTTGTGTCGTCTTTGTATCAATATCTCATTTATTATATATTTCTTATGTCGCTATTTCTCGCTTTTTCTTTTCAACTCATGGACACGTCATTTCCCTCACCTCTCACTCATAGGAAATGGTCACCTTACAATCCCTCAAAATATAAAGCAGCTTAATCGGTTTTTTAGTTTTTCAGTTAAGTCGGATTGGTTTTATCATGTTTATATATCTTAAATCCAACCATACTCGAACCAAATAAGGTTCGGTTTAATCGGTTACAATGTATTTGGTTCGGTTTATCGGTTAAACCGAATAAAATTTTGCATGTAAAAATAAATATTAAACTAAAATAAAAAAACATACTAAACTTTTACAATAAATGTGTTTTCTTGAAGAGTAATGCTCACCATAAAAGTTGTAGATATAGGTTAATATAATTTTAGTCGTATATAAAGATGAATAATTAATCGAATATTAATTAGTATTTAGCTAATTATTCCATCCGTCCCAAATTGATAGTACACTTTTGACTTTTGAAGTTTTTTTTCTTCAATTTTGACCTTAAATATTTTTATTTGTATTATATATTACTTGATAAAACTTATAACAATGAAAAAACATTTAAAATACAATTCATTCATATATTTTGCATCAAGTATTATCTATAAAACATAAAAATATTTAAGATCAAAGTTTAAGAAAAAAGACTTCAAAAGTCAAAAATGGACTATCAATTTGAGACGGAGGTAGTATTTGTTACTTTTTTACGTAACCAAAACCAAATTGGATAAGTTATCTTTATTCGGTTAACCAAATTAAATTATCCGAAAACAAAATACATCAAACAACATTTTGTTCGGTTTGGATATTCGGTTTCAGTTTTTTATCACACCACTAGCAATGGGATGTTGTATTGTATAATAAGAAGAAGAATGAAATATCACCTCACCGCTATATTTGGGGACTGTACTCCGTTAGGCCTTAAAAAAATAAAAATAAAAACCTACATCACTTTAGAAAATCATGAGTTTTGAAGTATCCTTAAATAAAAACGTTTTATTCTGTTTATATTTTTATATCAATATCTTTTGTGTGACATTTTAGATCTCTCAACAATATATATATATATATATATATATATATATATATATATATATATATATATATATATATATATATATATATATATATATATATATATGGGAAAAGTAAATCTACCCTTAAGGGTATATAAGCTTAGGTACCCAAACACACTATAATACGTCGTTTTGTTTAATATATTTATTATAATGTGTGTAAACTTCAACTCTTAACTTGATTAACTTTCAAGATTTTCGAAATTTCACTAATATCTTTCTTTTATATCATATCTTTTTGCCGAACACTTATTAGGCTATATATATTGTAGTTGAAAATGAAAATTACGTAAGAGGAAGATTTATTTGTAATTTATAATAATCTTAGGAGTAAATCAAGTTTGAAGTTAAATTATAAGAACATTGAACAATTAGAATGTATTATATGATACAAAACGATGTAGTATGGTGAGTTTGGGTACCTAAGCTTATATACCCTTAAGGGCATATTCACTTTTCCCTATATATATATATATATATATATATATATATATATATATATATATATATATATATATATATAACCCTTTTAAGCTTAATGTCGATTGCAATTTGTGTAACTTCTCCGATATAGAAAAAAAACTCAAACACGCTCCTCAAGTTGAAGCCCCTCTTTCTCTCTAAACCCTAGATCTCCTTCGCCCACTTCTCCAACAACGAACTACCACCATAAGCCGGTGTTCCCTGTTTCTTTCTACACCAACACCACTTACTCCCCGCCTTCGCACCACTGACTGCCAACTGCACTTATATCTCCTCTATCTGCTACCATCTTCAATCGCCTCTACATGCTAGAAGAGAGTCATTATCCATCCCTTACCCCATTAATTCTAACTTTTCATGTTAATTCTTATTGATTTCGTTTATACTAAAATGACTCTTATTGATAGTTGCTAAAATGTAGTAAACTTATTTGCGCAAAAGAACTAATCGTCTCTAGAGATTAATTTCTGGAAAAAAGATCGCACCCGGTGCTTGGCGTGCGTAAACAACTAGTATTTTAAAAGTGTAAAATACACCCTTATACTATATAAAATTAAAACTTTAATATATTATATATTTATAAGTATAAAAAGTTAGTCTTACCGTTAGTAGACCTCATTCACGAAGCTGGTCTATATGGGGTGTTTAAGGAAGTGACCTGTAAAATGACCGCCATTGGGAATACACTCTTAACCACCACAACTTTGACCAGTGGAGGTTCGTTCGCCTAACGGGTTTTATAGGACATTTAAATCCTCATTAAAAGTATAATGAAATACCAAGTAACTAAATACTTTTATAAATTCTCAATCTTAGTTACTTAGGAAAAATGTGAATTTAATGCTAACCCATGAAATTGCACATTACACATTATTAGTCATTGGTGGAGCGTGTGTGGTTAACCGACACACTAATATGGGACTAATGAAGGATGGAAATGTGTAGCTCGTAGTTTGTCATAGATCAATAGAGTGTGTTTGGTTAACCGACATATTTATTAGGTGATAAATGACTTCGAGAATACTAAGCTAATTTGCATGGTTATTCACACCTTGTTTGTGATCTTCGGCTTCCCAGTCACAAACATAATGGGCATAATCGAGATTAAACATGCCATTGAAAAAGTTCAATGAATCTCAAACAATCTAGGAATTTCAAATCATCTAAAACTAAATGCTCTTTTCGTTTTTCATTGTGGAAATTGGTAAATCGTCATTTACCTACCTTCAAATATTTTATAATTGGATTACGGCATCTCTCTTCCGAATTATAGAATATTGTGTTGGGTCCTAGCCTTAATATTTCTTTTTGGGTGTTATATTAAGGATTTAAATCAACTAACTTGAATTACTCCCCTTATAGATGTCTGGGTCAGACAACTATGGTCTGCCTTATCTATTGGAGAAGTCTTTCCACATGAAGATGATATTCCACAATATCATACTTCACTTCCTCCACCTCCTCCAATAATTCTCCCTGACCCACATGTTCGTCGACTTGAAAAGTTCAAGGTCACTCAAGCCCTATTGGCAAGCAAACATGAAGATGGAAGGTCTGTGTGTGCATATGTCTTGGAGATGAAGTCACACATTGACATGCTGGGAATGTTAGGAGTCGTAGTGTCAAGGAAGTTGGCTGTTGACTTGGTTCTTCAATCACTTCCTAAGTCATATAGTGAGTTCATTAAAGATTACTATATAGCAGACCGCGACGTGATCCTTATCGATCTTACATATTTGCTAATTCTTGCTGAATCTGAAATGATTTAGTGCACTGGTAAAGCAAATTTGATTGGAAGATCTACTTCCCAAACATCCATGGACATTGACAATGGAAACACTAGAAGTCCAGAAAATTCTTCCCAATGGAAAGGGAAAGATTAAGTCTGAGATTGTTCCATGTGCCATTCCAAAAGAATCTATTTGCTTCTATTGTCAAAATAAGGGGCTTTGGATGTGAAGCTGTCGTATTTACCTGAAAGACCACAAGGATGGTAAAGTCAAAGTGTTTGACTCTGCTTCAGGTAAGTGCACTATCTAACTCTATTAAGTTCCTATTTCTAGATTCTTAATACATGATGTGATAATATTACATTATGATATTTTGAAGGATCGAATAATAGAAAGGAAGCTTAAAGAAAAAGCAGGATGAGTCTGATCGCGAGGAGAAGGATTTCGATCGCATGATTTGTTAGATAAGGTGTCTAAGTCCATAACTATATTTGATATGTAGTTGACCTGACCCAACATGGTCCATTTGGGTTGCATGGCATCATGCATTTGGATAGACTAAATGATAGAAACAACACTTGTGGTTTATTAATATATTATAAGTTCTAATATATTAATAGTATTATTTAATTAGTATTGATCAAGAATTAATTTGGAATTAATTAAGTGATTAAAAGATGACTAATTAAATATATGGGTTGATTATGTAAATCATCCATAACTTGTACAGTGGGCTAAAGGATCCATGGATTATCAAGTTGGGTTAAACCCATAAGATGCTCCATGGGAGTTACAAACCCATGGGTCATGGGAATGAAGAGTCATGTCACATTAGGGTTTACATGGTGTAACCCTAGATGTGACACACTATATAAAGAACATGATACTAACCAAAATCGGCTACATTAAGAATAAGAGAGGGCAAGCCAATTTTTACAAGTGTTATACATTCTCTCAAAGTTATTCCAAAGCATTTGGTGTTGTGTGAAACATTTGAGGCATCACACTTGGGGTGCTAGGCTCACAAGGTTTTCAAGGAATCAAATCAACTACAAGGTATGTAATTCTAGCCATCTTTTTATATTAAAAGTTCCCCATGTATGCTAGATAGGATTATGAACCTTGGAAATCAAATTTTGCATGTATTTTAGACAGACATAGATCCAAGGTTTTCTAGGGTTGCATGTACACTTAGGGGTGTTAGAATGCTCATAGCCCATCAGTGGTATTAGAGCCTAGGCTTGTTTGTTAATACTTGATGCAAAATTGTGTAAAAAATCGAATTTTTGAGCTGTCTGCACAGGTGTGACAACCCTAAAAATTTGAAATTTTTTTTTTTGCCTTGTAAAGCTCAGCCAGTCAACTCAACTGAGTGTCATACTCATTTCTGCTATCGTTTAGCCTTGTTTAGAGTCCGTTTGAAGGTTCAAAGCTCAGTACATTCAAGCATCGAGTATAGGATTGGGTCGCATACACTTCTAGCACCAAAATCAAGCCCTACACTCCATTTGAGGGAGTGTACGGCCGGACACCCATGTTGGGCTGTACACACCCTCCATAAGTATGTTAATCCTTCATTTCCAAGCCATTCTTTAGGTTTTAAGTCAGGAACATCGAATTTTTCTCTCAACTATCATCCCGTCTTTCATATTGATCTTCAAAAGTGGTAAGTGTTCTTCCCTTGATTTGTTGTTACACTTCATCTCCTAGTTACACTCTTAGATTTCATCCATTGAAATCATCTTTTGGCTAGATATTCAAATCTTCATCCATTTCACCAAGAACACTGAGAACACACACTTGTTCTTGGTGATTTTGAGCCTTCTTGAGCCTCCAGATCGTAAGTACTCTTTCCTTTTGCTTGAAACTTGCTTAGAACACTTGATTTAGTCTTGGAAAATGCCTAGAACTCATAAACATATGGTGTGTGCGGCCGCACAAACATGTGTGGTCGTACACCCCTCAAGACACCATCAAAACACCCCTAAAGGCTTCTATCTTATAAGTACCATTCCCTAAGCTTGTTGCATACTAGATATGAGCCATAGAAAACGTCCAAACCATGTTCATCAAGGAGTGTACGGATGCACACACTCCATGTGTCCGTACACCCTTTTTTAGTGCTTAAGGGCCTCCAAAGTGCCTTTCTAGCTTCACCACTTGTTGAACAATCATCCGACAAGCCTCCCTACCTTCGGAATAGACTTTTGTGCACCCATTACCATAAGTGTGCAGCCAAACACTCCCTGGCCGCACACCCATTGTAACGCTGTAAATTTCAAAACAATTTTTCGCATTTTATAAAAACATAATTCATTTAATATTCATAAAAAACATCAATGTTTGAAACTCAATCCATGCCATATAAAAATCCCAAGATCTCATAACATAAAAATCCTGTGTGTGTGTACTGATCAAGCCGGCGCCTTCCCACGGTCATCACTAGTAACTGAAACAAATAACACCAAACACTATAAGCACAAAGCTTAGTGAGTTCCCCAAAATACCACACATAACACATATTAGCCACTCGAGGCTATAACTCTGTGGGTCCGTGGACCCTACTTTGTGAACCCTCTGGTTCTATCTCTGTGAACCTTCCAGTTCCAGATCTATAAACATGCACAACATAAATCACATAGAAATAATGCAGTACAACACACAACATACATATAGCATACAAATACTTTGTCACGTAACTCTGATTACCTACTCAAGGTAAAGTATAGTGAGAAGACTCACCTCGCGTATATCGATAACTCGCAAATCCCGGAAATCACTCGCGCTCGATCCCCCGAGCTATAATCCTCCTATAACACAATATATCTCTAATTAAAACGTTCACAACTAAGGTTGACTAACCCTATCAAGTCAACACTGGTCAACTCTGGTCAATGGTCAACGGTCAACTTTGACCGGACTCGGCAAGTGTACTAGAGCGACTCGGCAAGTCTATATGTGTTCACTGACTCCCTCGGATCCTCTCTTGACACGTCGAGTACTTACCTAACTCGACGAGTTCCACCTGGCATGAATCGTGGGGCCACCATGACTCAACTCGCCGAGTCTCAAGAACAACTCGATGAGTTCCGGCTTGACTCAACCCCCTATTGACTCTCCCTGACTCACTAGGTCATCCCCCAACCCGGCGAGTCTACTCGCTGAACAATTTACGTGAAACCCCAACCCTACTCGCCGAGTCTCAAGAACAACTCGGCGAGTTCATGCCTTGCACAAACTCTATTGACCTTCTGAGGTCAGATCTGCTTCCCCAAACCATAGATCTGGCCTTCCCAAGCATGAATGTCACGTAAAGTTCGAAACTTGATGCTTGTATAACCCCCACAAGGCATCAAAAGGAGATTTGGTCCCAAAAATGACAACCTAGGTCCAATAACTCCATAATAACCCAAAAAGCTCCAAGGGTTAGGGTCTCTGGACCTCTTTGAGTCCAGATCCAAGGCACAAACTCGAAGAGGGACCATTTTCTTCACATAATCACTCTCCAAAGGGGGTTAGAAAACCCTAACTCTAAAGGTCAACCCTAAAACTGAAGGAGGTTCGAACTATTACCTCAAAATGAAGCCTCTGGACTCTGGATCTACTAGAATCTCACCTCCTCCTTGCTCTTGCCACCTTCTTCTTGCTAAACAAGGAATACAAAGGCCCGAAATTGACTTCCTCTCTCCCAAAACGATTTAGCTCTCTTAGGGTTCTCTCAAGGGACTGGTAGCCGCAATGGGAGGCTATAAGTGCCCTTAAATAGGCTCCAAACCTGGGGAATTAGGGTTTCATTAAACAGCGTGGACTCGCCGAGTCCAGACGCGAACCCGTGCCCATAGCCGCGATCATACTCGGCAAGTTTGAGCTCCAACTCGCCGAGTCTCCTCACAATCACCACAATTATAAGAATGAATAATACCTGGGAATCCGGACTGTTACAATTCTCCCCCACTAGAACTAGACTTCGCCCTCGAAGTCTCGCTCTGCAAATAACTCCGGATGCTGCTCGCGCATCTCACGCTCCGACTCCCAAGTCATCTCGGACCCCTTCCGATGCTGCCATTGAACCAAAACCAAGGGTACCTCCTTGTTCCTCAGAACCTTGATTTTCCGATCTCTGATTGCCACTGGTCTCTCAGCATAATTTAGGCTCGCATCCACCTGAATATCCTCTAATGGAACCACTGCCGACTCATCGGCTGTACACTTCCGCAATTGCGACACGTGGAAAGTGTCGTGAATCTGCCCCAACTCTGCTGGCAATTCCAAACGATAGGCTACCCTGCCTACCCTTGCGACCACTCGGAATGGGCCAATATATCGGGGCCCCAACTTGCCCCTCTTCCTGAATCGAATCACTCCTTTCCAAGGAGAGACCTTCAGGAGCACAAAGTCGCCGGCCTGAAACTCAAGGTCGGACCGGCGTCTGTCCGCATAACTCTTCTGACGACTTTGAGCGGTCAACAACCTCTGCCTGACCTGCTGGATCTGCTCTGTCGTCTGAAGCACGATCTCTGTACTGCCCATCACACGTTGTCCAACCTCTCCCCAGCAAATGGGGGTCCTACACCTCCTCCCATACAACAGCTCAAAGGGCGGCATACCAATGCTCGAATGATGGCTGTTGTTGTAGGAAAACTCTGCCAAGGGCAAGTACGTATCCCAACTCCCCCCGAAATCCAACAAACATGCCCGGAGCATGTCCTCGAGCGTCTGAATTGTCCGATCACTCTGTCTGTCTGTCTGGAGGTGATATGTGGTACTAAAATGCAGTCTAGTACCCAACTCCTCATGAAACTTCTTCCAGAATCTGGAAGTGAAACATACATCTATGCTAACTTCTTTACGGAGGAGCTCTCACTAATGGCAAGGAAGTGGGCACTCTTCGTCAACCTGTCCACAATCACCCAAATTGCATCGACTCCCCTAGCAGTGCTTGGCAATTTGGTGATAAAATCCATGGTGATCTGTTCCCACTTCCATTCGAGAACCTCCAACGGCTGCAACTTACCATGCGGTCTCTAGTGCTCGGCCTTAACCCTACGGCAGGTTAAGCACCTCTTAACAAACCACGCCACATCCCTCTTCATACAGGGCCACCAATACTCCCTCCTCAGGTCCAAATACATCTTAGTGGCCCCATGATGGATCGAGAATTTCGACCGATGAGCCTCTTCCATCAAAATGGTACGCGCCCCTCCCACAAACGGTACCTATATACGCCCCTGAAAAGTCATAATCCCCTGACCATCGGTAACGAACTCCGATACCAACCCAACAACTCGCTCTCTCTTCTGGTTCTCCGATCTCACGGCCTCAGCCTGTGCTCCACGAATGGTGTCCAACACCGGAGCCATCACGGTCAATCGCAAACATACACCTCGCAATGGGGCTCTCTCCGCCCTGCAACTCAGGGCGTCGGCTACCACATTAGCCTTGCCCGGATGGTACAGAATCTCACAATCATAATCCTTGACCACATCCAACCACCTCCTCTGCCGCATATTTAGGTTGGGTTGATCCATCAAATACTTTAGGCTCTTATGGTCCGTGTATATTGTACACTGAACCCCATACAGATAGTGACACCAAATCTTGAGGGCGAACACCACTGCCCCCAACTCTAGATCATGGGTGGGATACCTCGTCTCATGAGGTTTTAGCTGTCTCGATGCGTATGCTATCACATGCCCTCTCTGCATCAGCACCGCTCCCAACCCCAAGATCGATGCATCACATTATACCACAAAGTCCTCCATCCCCTCCGGGAGGGCTAACACCGGGGCTTCACATAACCTTTGGCGAAGCGTCTCAAAGGAGGCCTGCTGCTCGGGGCCCCATGAAAAAGTGACACCCTTCCGGGTCAACCTGGTGAGTGGCACTGCGATTTTAGAGAAATCCTTGATAAATCTCCGATAATAACCTGCCAACCCTAGGAAACTCCTGATCTCGGAGGGTGACTGCGACACCTCCCAACTCATCACCGCCTCAACTTTGGCCGGGTCGACCAATATCCCTTCCTGGTTAACGAGATGTCCCAGGAACTAGACCTCTCGCAACCAGAAATCACACTTGGAGAATTTGGCATAAAGCCTCTCCAATCTCAGAACTTTGAGGATCTCCCTCAAATGCTCCTCATGCTGCTCTCTAGATCTCGAATATACCAAAATGTCGTCGATGAATACAATCACCGACCGATCCAGCATCGGCCTGCACACTCGGTTCATGAGATCCATGAACACTACCGGGGCATTGGTGAGCCCGAAAGGCATCACCACAAACTCGTAATGCCCATAACGCGTCCTAAACGCTGTCTTCTGGATGTCCTCATCTCGCAACCTCACCTGATGATATCCGGACCTCAAATCGATCTTGGAGAACCAAGATGCTCCCTGTAACTGATCGAACAAATCGTCGATCCTCGGCAACAGGTAACGGTTCTTGACCGTCAGCTTGTTCAACTCCCGGTAATCAATGCACATCCGGTGCTCCCTGAGCTGATCCCCGCAACTACGGACACTCCGCCTTCCGGTGTCCAGTCTGGTTGTAGTGAAAACACACTACAAACCCCTTGGGGCAGTCCTTGGCCATATGCCTCTCCTTGCTACACTTGTAGCAAGATCCAGCTCTACATACTCCGTCATGACCCTTGCCGCACTTTCCACAAGTACGACCCTTCTGGCTCCCCGCTTTGGGATCAGTGGGCTTGGCCCGCTTGGCTGCCAGCTGGGACTGTGCCGGTCGCTGATTCCTCCCCTGAGACTCTGCCTCCTCCCTGGCCTGAGTCTCTAGCTCGATCTCCCTCTTCCGGGCATTTGCCTGAAGCTCGGCAAATGTCTGGTATGAGGAGTTCGCCACGAACTCCCGAATGTCTCGCCTCAAAATACTCAAATATCGGCTCATATGTGCCTGCTCAGTGGACACGTGCTCAGGGCAGAACATCGCCCTCTCGTGGAACATCCTGGTAATCACCGTAACAGACTCAGTACCCTGCTTGAGGGTGAGAAACTCCTGGGCCAAACGCTCCCTCTCTACCTGGGGAACGTACTCATCTCGGAACATGGCAGTGAACCTCTCCTAGGTTACTGCCGCAAGCTCAGCAGGCGTAAAGTGCGCCGTCACAAACTTCCACCAGTCCTTCGCTCCCAAGCGAAGCTGGTTCAGCGCGAACCGAATTCTCAAATGCTCAGGAGATGAGAAAGTGAAGAAACACCCCTCTATGTCAGAAATCCATCTCATAGCCGCCACCGGGTCCTGGGTCCCATCAAACTCCGGCGGTTTTCTGTTGCTGAACTCTCGGAACAACAACGCATCACCACCCTGCGGCCTCATGGCAGCAATAGCTGCGGTGGCCGCTGCAACAGCAGCCTCAGAAAGAGCACCATAACGCTCGTCGAAAGTCTCAATCAATGTGGTCTTAATAGACCCGAATATCTCTGGTATCTCTGCCCTGATGGCCGCAACCACCTCCTCATGGATGATCTGGCGGATCTCCTCATCACTGGCCCCACTGCTCTCAGGCATAAGACGTGTCCTCACCTTGATCTACCTCTGAAATACAACATACGATAAATTAGAATCCATTCGAGCATACTCACACTCGGCAACTCATTCCTCCTTGATCATTGGCATTCCAAAGATTCTTACTTGGGCTGTACACCGCCCCGGTGCTTTCAGTAGTACGGGCCCAGTACTACTGTCCGCACCGTATTAGAATACACCCCAAGTCCTCCTCTTCGGATCCCAAATTCCAAGTACTCTATTATGCATAATCCACTCTCTAGTAGATCTCTCATAAGTCCCTTGCTGCTACCTACTCACTCTCAAGCATCTCATAGCAGCTCACCTCGCCTTAGGCTAAGGCATCACAAATCAGGCCACTCTAGTCCTAATAGGAGTACCTAGCCTACTCTAGCATGAGAATACATCATATCCATATCAATATCACATAACACGAGGGTATTTTGGGAAATCACCGTTCGGGCGCGGATTGATCGTACACACAACTCTGCTCTACATTTTTCCAAAAATCTTTTACTCTTTTTGAAAATACTTCTCAAATCCTCAGTTTGAGTTCAAATACGCCCGAAGGTGTACCCGAATCCCTCAAACCAAGGCTCTGATACCAACTTGTAACGCCGTAAATTTCAAAACAATTTTTCGCATTTTATAAAAACATAATTCATTTAATATTCATAAAAAAAACATCAATGTTTGCAACTCAATCCATGCCATATAAAAATCCCAAGATCTCATAACATAAAAATCCCGTGTGTGTGTACTGATCAAGCCGGCGCCTTCCCACGGTCATCACTAGTACCTGAAACAAATAACACCAAACACTGTAAGCACAAAGCTTAGTGAGTTCCCCAAAATACCACACATAACACATATTAGCCACTCGAGGCTATAACTCTGTGGGTCCGTGGACCCTACTCTGTGAACCCTCTGGTTCTATCTTTGTGAACCTTCCGGTTCTAGCTCTATAAACATGCACAACATAAATCACATAGAAATAATGCAGTACAACACATAACATACATATAGAATACAAATACTCTGTCACGTAACTCTGATTACCTACTCAAGGTAAAGTATAGTGAGAAGACTCACCTCGCGTATCTCGACAACTCGCAAATCCCGGAAATCACTCGCGCTCGATCCCCCGAGCTATAATCCTCTTATAACACAATATATCTCTAATTAACACTTTCACAACTAAGGTTGACTAACCCTATCAAGTCAACACTGGTCAACTCTGGTCAATGGTCAACGGTCAACTTTGACCGGACTCAACGAGTGTACTAGAGCGACTCGGCGAGTCTTTACGTGTTCACTGATGTGACAACCCGAAAATTTCTAACTTGCATTCTTCATTTCTTATCAATAATAGACTCGTTTTGCTATCTTGTAGTACCGTTTAGGGTCTATTGGAGCGTTCTAAACGTGTTATAATCAAGGTTGGAGTGTGGAAATGGGTTAACTCAAAGTGTAGGAATCAAAAAGAGGCCAAACACTCCAACACATGGAGTGTGCGGCCACACACTTGAGTGTGCGGCCATACACATGTGTTTGCGGCCTCACACCCTTCCCAACTGTACACTCCACCTATATATACCACACTTAGTCATTTTTGAACATTTCTTTCACTTCTTCAAGCATAGAACTCGAAATCCTCTCAAGTATCATCCTAATCTCCTTTAGGATCTTCATAAAAGGTAACATCTTTCACCAAGAACACCATGTTTTCTGGCAGCACATGCTTCTGGCAGCACACGCTTCTGGCAGCACACCTGGCCGCACACATGGCCGTACACACGTGCTAGCAGCACACCTGGCCGCACACACACATAAAGTGTGTATTTTGGCCATACACTCCCTTGTATAGCCTTATAACCCTTCGTACAATCGTATATGGTTTTAACACTTCAATATAAGTGTTTACTAGTCCCTAAGGTGGTCCCAATTTCAACAATTAGTTGTACATAACGCTAATTATATTCATATATGTATCAATATATACTAAATAGGATTCGCGTGTGTACTCAAGTCACCACTTGGCACTTAGCAACTGATCCAACATCGTCATCAGAACCATTCACTACAAGTGAGTTCATACCCCTAATCAATGTTTTAAATGATTTTAAATGCTTTAAAAAGGGGGGGGGGATACAAGTAGAAACAAACTTGTTATTAAATCATTGATATGTATTTTATAATTGTGTTTGTCATTTAACAGATTTCACATACTACAAAATGTGATGCATGAAATGGTTTTAAATCTTAAAATACTTTGTTATCAAATGTTTTACTTTTGAAATGTTTATTAAAATGACATCAAGTCATTGTTAATTATTGTTCAAAACCCATAAGATGTCTTACAAAACCATTTTACATTCATGAACTAAACTATGCATATACACTTATATTCTTATATATGTATTGATGTTACAGTTTACATCTTTCATTTAGTTTCCCATACCTTTGAGTAGTAAGAGTGTATAAACCTACTTGATCAATCAATTACATTTCAGTACATTATTATAGGGATAATTTGAAGATATCAAACATTATTCCTATTACAAGAAATCACACAAGAGTCAGTTCATTCATGAGTCTATACTAGTACATTACCTGATATATGAGTACATATACCTATGCTTACCTGATACATGAATATGTTTACATATACTTACCTGATACATGAACACACTTACATGAATACCATACATGAACACTTTTACATAGGTGCATTATCCTGTATTCACTTACCTGGATACTTGTACTTAGAACTACGAGGATGATTTATTAGTACTTTCTGTGTAAATTGTCTTTCCTATCCCGGTTCAATGGGATATCTCGGCGGGACTTACCATTCCGAACCCCACTGATTAGCACCAGTGGTCGATGAACATCTACGGATGTCTAAGGTTACTACTTATACTAGGTAGATCGATAACCGGTGCTAACCCCTCCACCCACCTGCTGCTGCTACAGAGGACAAGTGGACAATCTTCGATTGTTCATAAGGTTATAATTTTCGCTTATTGCGATGTTGTGTTACTCCTAGTACCCAGCGATGACACTTACATTATTACTTTTTCTGGACAATCTTCGGATGTTCATTAGGTTACATATTTTGCTTAATGCAATGTTGTGTTAGTCCTAGTACCCAGTGACAACACTTAAAGTAGTACATTTTCCTGTTTACTTTATTTTGTGATACTTTCACATAAACGATGAGTTAGACTAAGTACTTTAGTACTAATCAATTGAAGGAAAAACTATCATTTTACTTACAAAACATTCGGGTCTTGGTAGAAGACTACATCTCAAACTGATAGAAAATAAGGGATTTTCTAGGGCTTTTCATACTTATATCAACATTTTCATTTAAAGGTTTGCATGACTTTTAAAACAACTTTTCAAAGCAAGACAACGACACTTAAATACTTATGAATTCACCAGCTTTAAAGCTGATACTCTCTTTCAAAATAACTTGTATTCTCAGGTCAACAGTAGACAGGTACGATGGCCAGGTTTTGAGAAGACGGAGCAGAAAAGTCTCGTCTTTTATTTTGATTGTATATTTTTGGTGTCTTACTACAATAAAAGAACACACATGTATTAAAACTCTATTTATAATGCAATGGATGATGTTGTTGCTTGTTTATAATATGCATTGTTGTGATACTATACATGACGTCCTCCACCCCTGAACGTTTCCGCCGTTCGTGGTTTTGGGGTGTGACAACTGACTCCCTCGAATCCTCTCTTGACACGTCGAATACTTCCCTAACTCGACGAGTTCCACCTGGTATGAATCGCGGGGCCACCACAACTCAACTCGCCGAGTCTCAAGAACAACTCGGCGAGTTCCGGCTTGACTTAGCCCCCTATTGACTCTCCCTGACTCACTGGGTCATCCCCCAACCCGGCGAGTCTACTCGCGGGACAATTTACGTGAAACCCCAACCCTACTCGCCGAGTCTCAAGAACAACTCGGCGAGTTCATTCCATGCACAAACTCTATTGACCTTCTGAGGTCAGATCTACTTCCCCAAACCATAGATCTGGCCTTCCCAAGCATGAATGTCACGTAAAGTTCGAAACTTGATGCTTGTATAACCCCCACAAGGCATCAAAAGGAGATTTGGTCCCAAAAATGACAACCTAGGTCCAATAACTCCATAATAACCCAAAAAGCTCCAAGGGTTAGGGTGTCTGGACCTCTTTGAGTCCAGATCCAAGGCACAAACTCGAAGAGGGACCATTTGCTTCACATAATCACTCTCCAAAGGGGGTTAGAAAACCCTAACTCTAAAGATCAACCCTAAAACTGAAGGAGGTTCGAACTATTACCTCAAAATGAAGCCTCTGGACTTTGGATCTGCTGGAATCTCACCTCCTCCTTGCTCTTTCCACCTTCTTCTTGCTAAACAAGGAATACAAAGGCCCAAAATTGACTTCGTCTCACCCAAAACGATTTAGCTCTCTTAGGGTTCTCTCAAGGGACTGGTAGTCACAATGGGAGGCTATAAGTGCCCTTAAATAGGCTCCAAAACCGGGGAATTAGGGTTTCATTAAACAGCGTGGACTCGCCGAGTCCACTTTTGGACTCGCTGAGTCCAGACGCGAACACGTGCCCATAGCCGCGATCATACTCGGGAAGTTTGAGCTCCAACTCGCCGAGTCTCCTCACAATCACCATAATTATAAGAATGAATAATACCTGGGAATCCGGGCTGTTACACCCATGGCCGCACACTCCTCAAAGTGGCCTTACACTTCCTTTTATTAAATCACATGTGATTCCAACACTTGCTCGAAGTGTTTCCTAGTCTCGTAAGGTGTTTCCTTGCATTTGGTTGCTTCCGAAGACTATATTTATGTTAGTATATGCCATTATATGTCATTTAGGACTCATTAAGTCTAGGGACTTCATTCGTGGAGCTTCTCATCCTTACACACATATTCGTTTGAATCACCCACATCAGGTGAGTTCATACCCTGTAATGAATCTTTTAACTATTTTAAATGCTTTAAAGGGGGGGGGGGGGGGGGGGGGAATACAAGTAGAACACAATGATAATTGTGTAAATTTTTGTTATATATACATTTTTCAAAAGATTGCTTATGTCTTTTTTTTAAGTAATCAAAACATTTCAAAAACTCTTTTAAAGTTATGTTACTTTATAGTTCTACAAAACTCCGTTTTCAAAGTACAAGCATAACTTAGTAGATAAATGAGTCTTTTCAATAACTATTTAGGTAAAACATTAGTAAACTATAATAGGTATAGTTTAGGAAGATACTACTCATTATTTATAGTACAATGAAGCATACAAAGAGTCAGTTCATACATAAGTTAGAACATAGTATATGAGAAACAAAACGAACATACTATAAGAGAAACAGAACGAACATAATACATACTAGACAGAGATAACATATAATACATCTAGTACATATGTTAGTCCCAAAACTGAGGATCCAATTTAGTAATCAATGAAGTTAATTTCAATTAAATTGAGATTGAGATGAAGAAGAAGTAGAATCAAGCATGCACACATCTATTGCCGTTAAATGTCAAGTACATCTTGATAAAGTACAACTACTGCAGAGTTCTGACACCAAGCCAAAAAAGTACAAACTGACACAACACAGTTGCTATAAATAGTACTCCTTCTACCAGCACAAGAGTCTGCAGCCGAACACATGAGTGCAGCCGCACACACTGTGTGCGGCCGCACACACATGTGTGCCAACACATATTGCAAGACAACACACAATCACTGCAAAAAATGACACTATCACCTATTCAAAATGATGCCTAGCTCAAACCACAAAATTATGTTCTTTCAGTCTCCCCCTTGGTTTGAGACTAGCATAGTCTTGTCTTCACTCCTTTGGCTCCTCGGCAGACTTCTCAAACAACCTCAGATCTGATTTCCCCATCGATCCCATCCACAATCTTCCATTTATGATCGTAGCCACCATTGCAGTGTATTCTTTAGCAGCAGCTTCCATTACGTCTTTTCTACAGATTATCTGGTGACGAGCCAGAGTCGGGATATCCCTTTCTCGAAAATGAAGAAGATCTTTTGCATTAATTAGCCTCAAAACATGTTCTTGATCCTTGAATTTGATAGCAGCAGTTGCAGTTTCGTCATCGTATGACCAAAATTCCATATTGTCAAGATATCCCTCCTGGAAGTGCTTAGGGATTGGAATTTCTTTTTGCTTTTTTTTTTTTGTAGCAAGCCATAAAATAATCTTCATAGGTCTGCCTGTTTCTGGGTCGAGAACATCCTTATCCTTTCGATAAAGGGCTTTGGCAGTCTTCATACTGGGAAAATTTTCTTTGACCTGCCTATCAAGGAACCTCTTAAAGTTAGATGCACTTGGATCTTGCGAGGGATTGTGAAAAGGGACCCTAGATAATTCTGCTAGATCAGTCTTAGTCCAAGAATTGAAATCATGGGTGCTTTTGTAACACTCAGATATTCCTGAGTTTCCCTTTACCACCCACAAATTCGTTTCTGGATCGAAAGCCCACATACGGATACCAGATCTGTCACCATACTCGTCGCCAAACTTTCTCTTTTTCAAATCTGTTACAGTCAGAACATGGTCTTTTGCTTTGCAATTTTCATTGGTATTTTTCATGAATAAAAGTCCTTCGCGTTGATTTGCAGTCACAATTCTTTTGCCCTGTTTGATTATGATTCTGGTTCTGCTTCCTTCTGGTTCATTTTCAGATCTGTTGACAATTGTAGTTGTTCTTGGAGCAGGTGGGTCAACAGGTAGATCATCAGTTGTAGGAGGTGATTGAGCAGAAGGAGGATCAACTACTCCATGAGGCTGTTGGAAGAGAGCTTTGACTTTTTCACCAAAAGCATCATACAATACGTTCTTGAGATTGAAATAATTAGCTAGAACGGATCCAAGACTCGTTTGTAGATCTTTGATTTGTTTGGTCTTTTCTTCATCCTTTGCCCTGAGCTCAAAGATATATGCAGAAAGCTGATCCATTTGAATTGACTTTTCAATGAGCTGTTGGCGGAGAACTCCAATTTCCTCTCGGAGATCAGACGAAGAGAATTTGTCATCATCTGTACGACCCTCGTTAAATGATATTCCTTTCCCGCGTGAATAGGTTGGACTAGATTGAGCCAGATGTCTTACTAATCTGATAGAAGCTTCATCTAGAGAAAGTCGAGTTGGAGAATGTTCTGGAATAGAAGAGGATCCACCAGTCTCGAACATGGTACTTGGACCTTCATCAGTCGGCTTTGAAGGAGAGTGAGCAGAGGTTGCAGTGATTGTTGAAATAACTTGAGGAGCACATTTTACAGAGGGTATCTCCATACTTTCAAGAGATTGGCTTGTTCTTATGGAAGTATGAGAAGTCTGAGGTTCAGATAAGTCAGAAATGATTGGAGCTGATGTTGAGACAAGTGACACAGAGGGAGGAATCTCTGATGTCACATCTCGTTGGCTTGTTGTGACCTCCAAGGGCTTTGAGGTAGAGAGTAGAATTTTGAGAAAATTTCCTTCATCTCTAGTCTTGGTTGCTAGAGAAGCAATTCATTGACTTTATTTACACGGCTGCTGGGAATATCAAGAAAATGATCAAAATCCTCATCACCAAAATCAAACTCTATGTTTGTTGGAATGTCGTCATTGATTCCTGTAAAGTCGATTTCTTTCAAAAACTCCACATCTTCATAAAGATCATCGTCATCATCCCCTCAAGAAGATTTTGAATCATTTGCTTTCTGATAATTATACTCATCAGCTACATAAGCTGTGGGAGAGTGATGAATCTCCTCCACTTCAGGCTCGGAGGGAGAGTGATGAATATCTTCATTTTCCATTTGCGTAGATTGTTCTTCTGATTCTTCTCTATCATCCTCTTTGAAAATTCCAAATTTTATCAACGGGAATTTTCCTTCAAATACAAATTTCCCGCGTCTCTTTCGTTTCATTAGCCCAAAAGCACTTGGACCAATGGATTTGAAATCCAAGATATCATTTCCTCTCTGCAGCTTGGGGTGATTCACATTAAGGATGATTTGCAAAAATCTTGGATACATCCAGAATTTGCCCCTTTTGCTCCCTTCAAGATTTAAAATCATTTCATTCATTATGAATTTGGAGAAATTAAACTCAAAACCTGCCGCCAATGCTGCAATGGCACCAGTCTTGGCCAGAGACATCTCGTTTGCTCCTGATCTTCGGTCGGAAATGCAGCTCACGAACACATGCGCCAAGTACTTCCAGCACGGAGGAAGCAACTTCTTAATTGTAGGAGGAAAAGTTCCCTCGTATACCATATGCTCTAATACTTCCTGAGTTTGCTGAACATCAATCTCCATGGGGTACTCAGGTCTGTCCTCAATTTGGAGAGATTCTCTAATAATGCTTTCTGTTACTTGAATTTTCTTGTCTTCGATTGTTGCTTCAACGAATTTTTCTCCCTGACCATTCTTCTTTACAAAAGCATTCATCCAGAATTCCTTAATCAAACTTTCGTAGATAGCAGGACTTGTAGTTAGAGCATGAAACAAACATGATTTCTTCAAGCCATCCACAATGAATTTCAAGTCATTGTGGACTGCGGGAGGGTCTTCGAGAAAAATTGCAGAATTATGAGCTTTAGCAAATTCCATGTCTCCCATGTTAATCTGAAAGTTAACACACAAAGTTATTAGGTCAAAACAAAAAATGAAGCCGCACATGTGATTTCACACAACCGCACACGTGAATACACACAACCGCACACACAGCCTCACACGTGCAAGTGTGCGGCCGCAACCGCACATCCACAAAATCATGCATCCGCACTCGGTCAGCCGCACACGCCTGTGTGCGGCCGCACTCACCGTGTGCGGTTATTTTCGAAGACAAACAATTTTTTTATGAAGATCCAACAGCAAACAATCAAGATTCAACAACAAACAATGAAAATTTTCACTGAGTTCATAAGAATTTACCGAGTCAAAGCTTTGAATTTAGAATGAGATTAAGAGAGAAACAGCGTGCGTGTGTGGTTGAGGCAAAAGTAAATGATGGTGAAAAAGGCTCACCGCACACACACTATATATATGCACAAAAATTACACTTCCTCCCCCTAGTCCTTTAATTATTTATCCCGAAACCCCTTTCACTCATAATTTTCTCAAAATTGAATTATTTTGAGGATTAATAAAATATTAATTTCAAAGTTCCAAAATTTTTTTTAAAATAAAATAAAAATAAAAAATAAAAAATAAAAAATAAAAATAAAAATAAAAATAAAAAATAAAATGAGATTGAAAATACTATTAACGACAAGAATCAATTTGAACCTATATAAATTGTTTTAACCTGTTGAGGTTTAGGGATCAAAGTTTTTAGACAACCATTATCCGCTTGTCGGTACCTTTCATATTCACATCTTTGTCTGGTCGATTGTCGGTATTGTTGTCCACTTAAACATGAAAAATTGTGACAAAATTAGGACATACTATAAGTTACAAGACAGGTGAACTTAAGTTCCTAGATATTATATTTGATCCTAAGTTACTAGATACTATATCTTAGGGACCATTCAGCTGAGGACTACCAGGGATATTGTTGTCCACCTAAATTGAGCAGCGAGATCTATAGACAATCTGTATGTGTTCAATTTTAAGTGTACTAGGACGTGTTTCCCGCTTCCTGATATGCCCCAGCCATCAAGAACTTCCAGAGTACTCCTTACATCGGGTGAGCAGACAACCATTCAGAGAGAGGATAGATTCAGGATTCTATTACTTATTATTTATTTCTTCAGAGGGGTTGAGAAGTAGAAGGTTGCATATGTTGTGTACCAGGTCCCGCAGAGGAGACAACATATGGCTAACAGATAAGAAGTCTTTCACATATATATCCTGCAGAGAAATAGAGTTGCATATGTTGTGTACCAGGTTAGATTGGAAGTCACGCAAAGGAGACAGCATATGACTAATAGACAGAAAGAAAGAAAATGATATTCTACAGACCTAATTTATCGGAATTTATCAGTCGCCCCATCCAACCGGAATTAAGGACATAATCCGCACATCGAGGAAAAGCTAAACCACGGTTCCAAGTACGGGTTCATTTAATGTGACGAGTAGATTCCCATATATATCTCCCTGCTCAACCTATCCAAGCGTCGTCTTGTCAGGCTAAACGGAACTAACTAGGTCAAGATTTGTCAAGTCTATAGATTCCTAAGTTCAATTCTGCCTAGTCATGTCCATTTAGAATCTTTCGTGCCTACCGACACATCAAACCAGAGCATAGACCCTTCAACTTTGGGTACGTTACGCAGACTCAGGTTGCCTGTTATCACATTATCATATCACTTCCCAAAACATCTCCCTCAAACATAATTTCTAATTTTTAATGTTTTTGGATTTTCTATTTTTAATGTTTTTAGATTTTCTATTTTTTAATGTTTTTGGATTTTCTATTTTTAATGTTTTTGGATTTTCTATTTTCCCCCCCCCCCCTAAATTTGTGCATAAAAATGAAATAAAATAAAATGTGCAAATTTATACTAAAAATTAATCCACAAAACGAATCATTTTTAGAAAATTAACCAGCACATCGAATCGAGCTTTGTTAAAAGGCTTGGTGAACAGATATGCTACATTATTATCAGAGCGGACCTGTTCTAGCCGAATGAGCAAACGCTCATAACATTCTCGAATAAAATGAATCTTGATGTCGATGTGCTTGGTTTTTGAGTGCTGGACCGGGTTTTTGGCAATTTGGATCGCAGCCTCATTATCAAAAAAAATAGGGGTTTCTTGAAAATTCAAACCGTAGTCCAACAACTGATGTTGGATCCAAATGACTTGAGAACAACAAGCAGATGCAGCAACATATACCGCTTCTGCTATTGAGGTTGAGACTGTGTGCTGCTTCTTGCACTGCCATGACACCAATATATCTCCCAGAAATTGGCATCCTCCTGAAGTCGATTTTCTATCAAGCTCACACCCGCCATAATTGCTGTCTGCAAAAGCATAAAGATCAAATTCGGGATTTTTCGGATACCAAAGACCCAGTTTTGGGCACCCTTTGAGATACCGAAAAATCCTTTTAACAACAATTAAATGAGAGAGTTTAGGATTAGCCTGGTAGCGAGCACATTGACAGACCACAAACATGACGTCTGGGCGACTAGCAGTAAGATACATGAGTGATCCGATCATTGATCGATAATGAGTTTGATCTACGGATTCACCCTCAAGATCAGGAGTCAGAAGAGGTCGTTCCACCATGGGCGTAAGAGGAGGTTTTGCGTCTCCAAACCCGAACTTCTCCAGTACATCTTCCAC
Organism: Lactuca sativa; assembly: GCF_002870075.4. Taxonomy (NCBI): domain Eukaryota; kingdom Viridiplantae; phylum Streptophyta; class Magnoliopsida; order Asterales; family Asteraceae; genus Lactuca; species Lactuca sativa. The sequence continues at coordinate 301,014,076 of NC_056630.2, read as the reverse complement.
ATATTTTGCTTGATGAATAAGGATTCTGGTTGAAGATTGTTTAACCTGAAGCCCCAAAAACGTGGTCATTTCCCTAAGTGAACTCATCTCAAAGCGCTTCTTCATCACCGCTTCAAACTCCTTGCAAAGTTGTTGGCTTGTCGACACGAAAATGATGTCGTCCACATAAATTTGAACGAGAATTTGATCTGGACCGAGATGCTTGAGAAATAAGGTTTGATCAATGGTGCCTCGGGAATAGCCGTGATTGAGCAAATGCTGAGTAAGAGTAGCATACCAAGCTCGAGGAGCTTGATGCAATCCATACAAAGCTTTGTCTAACTTGTAAACATGGTTTGGAAGAGATGAGTTAACAAAACCAGGTGGTTGGTCAATGTAAATCTCCTCCTTGACCTTGCCGTACAAGAAAGCCGTCTTGACGTCCATTTGGTATACAGTAAAGTTCATGTAGGAAGCATAAGCAAGGAAGATGCGAATGGCTTCCAAACGAGCAACTGGAGCATAAACTTCTGTATAATCAAGACCCTCAATTTGCCGAAACCCTCGAACCACCAATCTTGCCTTGTTGCGCACAATGACACCTGAATCGTCTTGTTTATTTCGAAATAACCAACAAGTATCAAGAGATTTCTTTCCTTTTGGTAGCTCCACCAATTTCCAGACTCTGAGTTTCTCAAATTGATTTAATTCATCATGCATGGCTTCAACCCAGCTGGGCTCATTCAGAGCCATTTCGACAGATTTGGGTTCTATTTTAGAGATGAAGCAAGAGTAGAGACATGTATTAACATCCCCACTTTTACTTCTCGTTTGAACACCGTCGCCCAACTGGCCAATGATGTTCTCTATCGGATGATCTCGCTGAATACGTGTAGGGATCTGATAGCTAATATCATTGACAGAAACAAGAAGATTATGAATATTAACCGCTCCATCATTTGCTATATGATATGTAGAGGATGAACAAGGTTCGTTTGAAGAATCTGCTACAAACTCTTCTGCAATATTTTCTGGAAAGAGAAGTTCCATCAGATTTGAAGTTACAGCGGAATTCTCGTGGTTCATGAACTCTCTTTCCATCGGAGTTAAAGGAGTAAAAATAGCATCAGGAGAAGGTTGTTGAGGAGACTTAGAAGATTCAAAATGAACAGAGGGTACCAATGGAGGATCAGAGGAAATCAGTGGTGGTCGATAGGCAACTTCATCTTCTTCGTCTTCACTAGGAATCTTCGAATTGGAAGTAGATCCTTCTTGATTATCTGAAGACACATTGAATGATTTGAAAAGAGATGTGTAGTCAAATAACCAATCAGGACCCACTCTTGCATCTGTCTCATTTTCTTCAAGCCAACGAACATCAAAGGATTCTACAATCTGTTTAGTCTTCTTATTGTAAACCCTGTACGCAGTTCGAGCAGCATATCCAACAAAGTAACAGTCATCGACTTTGGCATTGAATTTGGGATTGGATTCCAAGTGGAGAAGGGTGCAAGGGCAGCCAAATACTCGGAAATGACTGACAAATGGCTTGTGTCCAAATAAAATCTCATACAGTGTCTTCATTCTGGCTTTGTTGATCAGCACATGATTTTCAGCATAACACGCGGTGTTAATCGCCTCTGCCCAGAAGAATACAGGAAGCTTGGAATCACAGAGCATCGTCCTTGCGACATCTTTTAGAGTTCGATTCCGATGTTCGGCAACCCCGTTTTGTTGAGGTGTTCGAACATAACTGAATTGACGCACAATCCCTTTCTCAGTGCAAAAATGATCAAGAACAGCATTCTTGAACTCTGTTCCATTATCGGTACGCAGCGCTTTCACTCGATTTTTAGTCTGATTTTTGATCATCACAATGAATCTTTTGATAAGGTCAGCAATTTCAGCTTTGTTAGACAGAAAGAAAACCCAAGTGAAACAAGAGTAATCATCTATCACAATAAGGCATAAAGAGTTGCGATTGATGCTTAGAACATTAACCGGACCAAATAAATCCATATGCAATAACTCGAGCACTTGACTTATGGAGTTCATCTGCTTTGGAAAGTGTAGTTTCCGATGATGTTTTCCCTGAGCGCATGAAACACATTTTTCAAAAGTAATGAAATCTTTGATGGGTAGCCCGCGGACCAATTTGTTCTTTGCAAGCCGATTCAAGTTCTTTGCATTCGTATGACCGAGACGACGATGCCGCAACATCGCATTTTGTTCAGAAGATTTGGAGAAGAGACAAGCGACATCGTCAGGGAAATTGCTATTCATGTCTATAATGTATGCATTTCCATCCCGCTTATATCTTACAAGAATCTAATCTTCAGGGATAACAATGCCAGGCTTTAAGATCAGACATTCCTTATCAGTGAAATGAGTAGAGTAGCCCTTGTCGCATATCTGGGATACACTCAGCAAGCTGTGCTTCAGTTCCGGAGCAAAGTTAACATTCTCAAAATTCAACACTCCATTAGAAACAGTTCCTCTTTGAGTAATTTTTCCGCCCTCTCCGCCCGCAAAAGAAACATATCCTCCATTAAAAGTTTGAATGTCGTGCAATTGGGATATGTCTCCAGTCATGTACCGGGAGCAGCCACTGTCGACATACCAAGGTCTGGCGACATTCCTCCGCAACTGTCCCTGCACGATGAACGGAATTAGTTAGTTTTGGGGACCCAGGTCATCACAATCCTAGGTTGACCCTTTCCTTTTACAAGTTTTTCATTTGATTCTTTCTTTGCTTTTGAATTAGAGAGTAATGGAGATTGATCTGAAAAAGATTTTGGAATCCACTGAAGGTTAGGTTTTAAAAATTTGTTAGTTTGCTTCGAACCGGTGGATTTTCTACTTGAAGAGTTAGAAGATACTATCCTGCTCTTTGACAAATTCAACTTAGGCTTAGCCTGAGTTGATTTTGGAAAACTTCTGTTGTTTTTACGAAAAACCTGTTTATTCTTTTGAAATCTTTCGAATTTTTTGTTTAATGTTGTATTCAAATCTCCATTTCTAGAACGAGTTTTGGGAATTTTTCTAGTTAAAGATCGTCCCCAAAATTCATTCTCCCCTCTTTTTGTTGTATGAGATACAAACATCCGGTTCATGCAATTTCTTGCAATGTGTCCAGCAGTGCCACAGTTAAAACAAATTTGTTTGTTATCAGTAGCTTTGGCACTGCTGTTGACAATGTTATTCTTTGCTTTTCCATTTCTAACACTTTTACACTTGCAAGATCCATCATAGAATTTAGTAACAGATGTGTTAGATGCAGAGACATGTAAATCAGGTTTAGCAGTTTGATCAGAAACAACACTAATAGAAACACCATTGTCAGACTGAAATAAAATACCACCCGACACAAAAACATTTGTGTTTGATTTTGACACAGACTCATTACTGTAATTAACACCAGACTCAATCACAACATTATTTGACTCAAAAGTTTCAGCTGCATGCTCCCCCTGAACTATTGATATATCTGCACTTGAAGTAAAAACGTTAGTATGCAAAGTCTCATAACTAGACTGTATTTCCTGCTCAGAAGCTGACTGTCCATACACCATGCAAGGTTCTCTGTCAATTTCTTATTGAGACATGGGAATAGCAGTATAATTGTGATTGAAAGGAGGAGGGACACTCTCAAAACCTAATCTGACTTTTATTTGATTACCATGAGTGATATCTCTCCAGTGCGATTGACCTTCGATTAATTTTGCAATTTTTTCACTTGACCCATCGTATTTTTTGAAATTAAATTCAGCTTTTTCAAAACAATTTTTCAATGTGTTAAGTTCCATGGTTACAACAGCATGTTTTCTTTTGAGATGATTATAGTTCTCGCATTTGTTGCTATAATCCTCTTGCAATTTTTTAAAGTCTTTTGTTTTATTTTCTAATTGAGTTTTTAAGGGCTTTTGATTTTTTTCTAAGAGTATATCCCTCATATTTCAAGTCCTCGTTCTCTCTTTTGATTTACTCAATTTGATCTCTCAAAAACTTAACAGTTTTAATACAAGATTGAGAACAGCCGAATTCACTAACCTCATATTTAACTGGTTCAGGAGTGGTCTGTACCATGAATGCAAACTGCAAATTCATCATCTCCTCCTCTGGATCTGCTTCTAGTTCTTCCCTTGCATCCTTGACTTGAGCAAGATTTGCCTTTTTAGGTCCCGAAATGTTTAGGGCCTGAACTTGATCTTCCCAGTTGAACGATTGAGCTACCATTGCCATGTTTGCAGATTGATTGTTTGAAGATGATCCTCTGTTGTTGTTGTGAACATAAGTTACTGGCACCATGGTTCTTTCAGAGTTTGCTCGCTGATCAGGTTTTGGACATTCCCTTGCAAAGTGTCCTGGTTCGTGACAATTATAACAACGTAACTTTCCTTTGCTAAAACCCATCTTTTTATCTGAATTTACACCCCAGTTGTTCTTTCCAGTCTTTTTTGAGAATTGTTTAGCCCTGAATACTGCCATTTCCATTTGCCAAGTAATATCCATCTCTTCCACATCTTCATGATGGATTTGATCAAGATTAGTGAATGACAGCAACAAAAGCATTATAGCAGTTCACCAACCCAGTAGCTAGAGCCATATTTTCCTCCTTTTCCTTTGTAAACGAACTTTGAGAACCAATTTCATGAGATTGAACTGAAACACTTGTGGAAGAACTAACACAAGAACCAACTTGAGATATGTTTTGAGGGATTTGAGTTTGTTGCATTTTAGGTATGTTGTATGGTATGTTTTAATGGGCTGCATAAGATTGAACTTGTGGAACCTGGATTTGAGTATTTTGATGGGTGGTGAAACTTGAGAAAGCAGTGTTGTTGTTTTGAATTCCAAGATTGGCTGAAGAGTACCAATTTACATGGTTGATTTCTCTTTGTTTATCATCAAGATCGCAAGCTTTGATGATTGCCATTGTTTCAGACAAGCTTAAACGGTTCAGGTCTTTTGTCTATTTAATCACCGAGACATTCATGTCCCATGATTTTGGAAGAGAATTTAGTAATTTCTTGTTGATTTCAGACCTAGTAACCATCACACCTGCGGAGCTCATTTCAGTGGTTAGTGTGATAAATCTTTGCAATTGATTTTCCAATGTTTCTCCCAATACATAATTGAACATGTTGAATTTCTTTCAGAGCATGTCTTGTCGACTTTGCTTCATGTCTTCATTTCCTTCATAGACTTCTATGAGCGCTTCCTACAATGCTTTTGCTGATGTATATTCACGAAAACCTTGTGCAATCTCAGGAGATAACGCCATAGTGAGTGTGGTAAGTGCCTTTTCTTGTTCTTCAACTCTTTCAAAGTCATCATCAGTGTAATTTTCAATCTCTTTGTCAATTACCGTGCCATCTTCTAGAGTAGAAGTAATCCTAATTGGTCCTCTTAAAATGCTTCTCCAAATTTTGAAATCCTTCATTTTGATGTATTTTTCAATTTTGTATTTCCATTCAGGAAATCCTTCAGCTGATAGCAATCTAGAAATACGAGTAGTGGTTCCCATAATTGCATCCAAATCTTGATGAGCAATCATGCTTTGAGATTCCATTTGAGAAATCTTCAACCGCACACTAACACTCAACCGCACACGAACACTCAACCGCAAACGAATCTTAACCGCACACACTTTCCAACCGTACACGTGTAACCACACACAGTTTAACAGCAAACACTACACTTGTAACCGTACACACTTCAGCAGCAAACACCAACCGCACAAGTTTTAACAGCAAACACCAACCGCACACAGCAAATATCAACAACACAAACTTCAACAGCAAACACCAACCGCACACAACAAATATCAACCGCACACAGTTTCAAAGGATACGCTCCACCGCACACACTATTGGCAGCAAACCTTCAACAATTGGCAGCAAACCTTCAACAGTTCTTCGATCAAAATTCTTAAAAACAGTGAAATGTTTGCACTCTCACACTCAAAAATAACTTCAACTGATACCAAATTGGCTCTGATACCAATTGTTAGTCCCAAAACTGAGGATCCAATTTAGTAATCAATGAAGTTAATTGCAATTAAATTGAGATTGAGATGAAGAAGAAGTAGAATCAAGCATGCACACATCTATTTCCATTAAATGTCAAGTACATCTTGATAAAGTACAACTACTGCAGAGTTCTGACACCAAGCCAAAAAAGTACAAACTGACACAACACAGTTGCTATAAATAGTACTCCTTCTACCAGCACAAGAGTGTGCAGCCGAACACATGAGTGCGGCCGCACACACTGTGTGCGGCCACACACACTGTGTGCGGCCGCACACACATGTGTGGCAGCACACATTGCAAGACAACACACAATCACTGCAAAAAATGACACTATCACCTATTCAAAATGATGCCTAGCTCAAACCCAAAAATTATGTTCTTTCAACATACAATACATATACAAGTATACAATAACATAAATGTGAACCACTGTTTCGAGGCATGGCATCACCTATCATTGCTCAATTTGTATCCAGAGTCTCTTATAGGGAGAGCATGAATTCGTGTATAGATCTATACTGGATTGACTATCCTACACCTTGCTGTTCGCTATAGTGGGACTTGCAAGTCTACGGGTGTCAAATGTCATTTCTTCCGACGTTTTTCAAACGCCGTGTTATTAGTCGATAGTATAGTGCAATCATTTCACATTATACCTTAAATAAAAATTGGTTTAAGGTAGTAAGTACAACAGTAGTTACTATAATACAACACTAAAGTACTTTATTATTTCCCCATTGCATTCACATTGTGATCTTCTCACATGAAGGGTAATGCAAAAACTATATTTTTGGTTAATTATAGTCACATTTGGGAAAATAGACAACTTGTAAGTCAATTGCAAACTATTTTCGAGTTAAGATAGTTATAAACTAGGGAAAACTTACATTATTACAAACATACATAACATTTGATGCGTTGGTAGAAGGATACGTTTAGTGGAAAGGGACCATAATGCTAACTTTATGATTCCTTAATGTATACATCAAAGGATATATATATATATATATATATATATATATATATATATATATATATATCAATAGGATCCAACAGATAATAGGATGTGTGCTCTCCGCTTCACTTCTTGTTGGTTGTTTTGTTGTGGGCTTGGAACGGATTCACCCAGTCTGTTATCTATTCGATTATATATATATATATATATATATATATATATATATATATATATATGTTTCCTACACATTAAGTCATCATAAGGGTACCAGGTATGGGTCAAGTCATAGGACACAAAGTCAATGCACCGTTTTCTAGTACAAAACATGCTTTTCAAATCAAAACTTTTGGTATGCAACACTAGAAACGTACCAATAAAGGGTTTAATCCATTTTATTAAACCAGTATAAACTTAAAGGACCTTAGGTGATTAACTCTATAATACCTTAGTTTATACATCATGGTTATATATCATTAATACCTAATAGGTAGTTGGATGTGTTCTTTCCGCCTTACTTCTTGTTCCTTGTTTGGTTGTGGGCTTAGGGTAGATTCATACAAGTAACTATCTATTCAAGATTAGATTGTATATAGCCAGTATAAACTAAGTGATTATAGAAGTAATCACTGTGGTAACCATTTTATTGTAAGAAATAAGGGTTTTCTCAAAGAATCTTTTCATTAAATATAAAGGGACTATTACAATTAACTCCATGAGTAACAACTGAATACACCAGGGTTATATACCACAATGATCAAACAAACAATGGGATGTGTGTTTTCCTGCTTAGAGCAGATGCGCACAATCGATTGTTTGTTTACTCTGAGTCTTATATAACTTGTATCCATTTAGTACTCATATAAAGGATTGTAGAGTCATTTTTACTTATCTTTCATTAAAGTAGGAAATATAGGATTTTCTAGAGGAACATGCAAACTATTTTAACTAGAACTTACAACTTACTACATTTTACAACAACTTTCTACAACTTACTTACGTCACTAAAATCTTATGAACTCACCAGCTTAATTGCTAATCAACTCTTTCAAATAACTTGTATTCTCAGGAGACTAGTAGACAGGTACTCGTGTTGGGAATTTAGAAGAGGGAGCATAATAGCTTCAAGTCTTGTTTTGTTATTTGATTATGTATTCTATGTTTTGTGAACACACACATTGTAAACACTTTCTTTCTAATGAAATGGTTGTTCATTACTTTGCTTACTATGATGCATGTCTTGTGATACTAAACATGACGTCCTCCACCCCGAACGTTTCCGCCGTTCCGGTTTTGGGGTGTGACAGATTGGTGTCAGAGCATTGTTTATAGTGAACTAAGTATATCAACCGATAAAAGATATACAACTATAAATACAATGCGGCTTAAGTGCTCTGGATAATGATATAATTTTAGGAATATAACGATAAGTTATAAAATATACCTAGTTGCTTATACATGTAGACCAAGTATTACAAGAAGGACAGAACTAAAGTTTTTAAAGGTTGAACACTGTCGTCAAACCTGAACTGTTATCTAATCATAGCTAGGATCAATATAGCCTGATCAACTATATTCATTTGAGATGTGACCGACATGTGTTTGGGAGCGATGTGGTGTTGCAACAGTCTTAAAACTTACCTAAACACCAGTCAAGGGAATTCTAGACCAAGTACAATAGATTAAACTACTATAGGAGTATTTTAGGCCATATAAACAACTTATGTGATAACTTAAAAAGACCCTTACAGATAAGTCTATTATCTTACAACGTATACTCCCAAGGTTTTATATAATTGAGATCTTATAGACTTAGAATTTGTGATCTACGCTTCAATACCAGCTCCTTATTTGGTTTTGGTTTTGGAGTAGGATCACTTATTCGAAGGTCTATTTAATCTTGAATTATATACAACTTGTATACATTGTACAATTATAGAAGGACTCTGTAAGGATCACCCCAAAAAAGTTACCTTAAATCTCATAGATTCGTTAGTCACATCCATTATCGCACGACAAACACAGATATATGTAACCACTTCCTCACAACGGTCAACGGATGAGTCAAGGAGGAACAAGAACAAGTTCAAGAGAAGTTTTCAAGGAGGGATCAGCCGAAGTAACCACAACGACATATGCATCACACTAATAAATAATAATCTTGGTTAACTTAATGAGTTAGTGGAAACACTACTCACCCTATGTGTTAGGATTATTTTCTTTACATACAACCGGTAATAGTTATTCAGGTCACAAATATTCATTTGAGGACATACATTTCAAATTCATAAAGTTTATTCAGTATAGACTATATTATGAATTGTTTCCAGAAACCTATGGAAGTCAGGACCAGATTCACTCAGAACTAGGATAACCTTGTTTTTCAGCTTTCAGCTTTTATCCTTTGCTATCGACTTATCCCATCTCATCTTTGTATTCTTTTAGCAAAGATGCCTCCTCGCAGATCTAACAGACACAATACTCCGATAACTCCAACTCCACCGCCGCTACCTCCGCCACAATTCGATACTGCTGCCCTCCAAGCAACGATATCCTCCGTAGTGGCATCTTCCCTAGCTCATTTAGGTGAAAGTGGTACCTTCACATCTGGTAGCGGTACCCACATAGCCAACCTCGGAGATTCTTATGGACACCCAAGGGAGTGTTCATACAAAGACTTCATGAACTGCAAACCACTTTCCTTTAATGGAAATGGTGGGGACATCTCTCTAATGCGATGGTTCGAGAAAACAGATTCGGTCTTCGCAATCTGTTCGTACCCAGAAGGGAGTAAAGTGAAGTTTGCTGCCTGCAACTTCACCAACAGATCCCTGACATGGTGGAACAACCATGTTAAGTCACTGACCCTAACAGTGGCTAACTCAATAGGTTGGAAAAACCTAAAAGACTGAATGCTGGAAGAATATCGCCCGAGGGGCGAAGTTCAGAAGCTGGAACAAGAACTATGGGAGCTCACAATGGTCGGCTCAGACATAGTGACCTACACTGACAGGTTTAGCGACCTAGTAACACTATGCCCCGGGATGGTTACTGTAACGCCCGCGTTTACAGGCTAGGCAATTTCGTTGATGTAATAGTCTAGGTTAACCCTTGTAACTCTTTTGAAGTATTAATGATGAAATATTTGAGTATTATGTGAATGATGTGAATTATGTGTTTATTTACTTAATTATTATAATTTAATGAATTAAGAATAAATTAAGCGTCAAAATTAAAGTATGAGATAAGCCCAATATATTTGCATAAAGTTATAGTGGCCGAAACGAGGTTTCCGAATATATATAGAACGCCCAAATCTGACTTCGTATGAGAAAGTTATGAATTTCTGAAGTTTCGACTTAGCGGTATGCAGCCCGAAATACTCGATTTGAGATCGAGCGGTTTTTAGCCAAAAGAATCTAAACGAGAATCGAAGATCTCGTTGTTAGTAGCGAAACGATGAAAAGTTAGGCGAGAACGGACGTTGGACGAAGAAGTTATGAATTTATAACGAAGTTTTCCTGTCCGGGCCTACTAAAAATAAATAATAAAAATAAAGTCAAAATTAGCCGACGGAGTCTAAACGAAAGTTGTAGAGCGTAGTCTCACCTACGCGTGGATATAAATAACGTCGAAAATGGAGTTCATATGACGAAGATATGAATTTTCAAAGTTTATTAAATAATTAATATTTAAATTTATTTATTATATCCGATATTATCCGAAGAGGAGTCACCAGACTCATCCGAAGTACGCCTAGCGTATAGCGAAGCATGACACGCCTCGCACTCGAGTTCTTCGGATGACGCATGCAGTGAAGATTTCGGAGGCGTACGCCCCGCGTAAGGCTGTACGCCCAGCGTACTGCGAGGCCTCAGCCTCCTATAAATAGGATGCGAGGGTTCCAGGCATATTTGCCCAATTCTTCTCTTTTTCATGCCGAAGCTCTGCATGTAAACCCCCGAAGCTATCCCGACACCCCAAATCTCATATCCAAGTTAAGAAGGAAGTTTTACGCTCCCGAGATCCCGAGAAGTGCGATTGCCGAGCCGAAGCTCTGCCCCCGAGGAGTTCGATTTTTGTGAAGATCTTCCAGATCTGCCGAAGAATACTACTTCTACAAGCCGTAGTGCTGTCTGATCATCTCCTGATCAAGTGAGTGTAGTTACTTTCTTCTAACACATAATTATGAAGTATTGTATATAAAATACGTGTTATGTGTATACTTTGTTGTTATATGTGTGAATGTATATTCACTTTCTTCTATCTCATAGATCTGATTTATTCTCTATGAAATACGTGTTATGTGGGTGTTCCTCATCTGTTATGTGGAATACATATTGAATGAGAATGCTATACAGGTTTTAAACTATGTATAAAAATATATATTTTTATCTACTAATATGTTGGGTAGAACATGGGTAGATAGTTGACGTGTGATAAACAGATGAGAGGCCTCGACGTTGTTTTTGATTCAGTCATCTAGCGGAGTTTAGATGATGACCACAGACTTTTCTAGATAGTCCTGTGGAACACTAGCAGGCTCGCCACTTGTAGGTGTTAATGAACTTGGATGTTCATTCGCTGTACTCCATCCCCCTCATGGTTGCCTTATTTGACTTATATTGCTGAGGAACCCCCGAAGCATGTGTTGTCCCCCGATGAAATATTCTTAGACTAGGCCCCTTATGTTAGTTGTCTTAGGGACGTAAAGTGAGAATAACGGGAATGGGTAATTGGGTTATTGTTGGTTGGTGGAAATTAAATATAATTATTTATTGTGGGTTGAAAACCCTATATGTTCACCAGACTCCCAAGCCTGACCCACTCAGTTTATTTGTATTACAGGTAGTGGCACAAGGGCATAGGATGGATGAACCATCAAGTTATTTTTTTACAAGTATGTATATGTATATATTTGTTGAATGACTTGTAATGTTATCGTTTACGCTTTGTGGTCTGTATCGGAACATGACATCCCGAGTTTTGATTATATAATGAAAATACATTTCTTTTTGAAATGCTTTGGTGAATATTATTTTATCACGTTTTGTTTTTGGGAACAAATTCTGCAACTCGTTCAAATCAAAAGGATTTACTCTGAAAATGTTTAAAAAGCATAAATGAAACCGGTCTTTTCTGGCCGAGATTTTAGGGATGTTACAGTTACCCTGGAGAGCAAGAAGATAGAAAGATACATCTGGGGTCTAACTGCCCTGACCCAAGGAGATGTACTGTCTTCTAACCCAACCACAAATGATAACACCAAATGCCTGGCCCAGCGACTCATTTCCATGGAGTCCGCCATGGTTTAGGAGTCCTCGTTCCCGAGCCATCAAAGGGAAAGGACGATAATTAGAAGTCGGGGAACAAGAGGAAGAAGAAGTGAACAACGCAGGAACCCCCGCAAGTGCAACAAGCGAGTACTATGTACATCGCTACAACGCCTGCTGCTCCAGCACCTGCCAGTCGATATGCTAGAACTCTCCTGAAGTGTGGAAAATGCGACTATCACGACATCGGAGTATGCCGGGTAATGCAGTGTCTGAACCGCTACAGAAAGGGACACACAATCCGTTTCTGCAGGGCACCGACTCAATCGATCTCCCAAGTCCCCGGAGCTGAAGAAAACCAGCCTGTTATGGATGTGGTGAGACTGGACACTATCAGAGGGATTGCCTGATAACAAAGAACTCAGGCACGGATGCACGCAATCTGATGATCACTGCCGGAGAGTCAACCCCAGAGTCGTCAACGAGCAGCGGTACGTTTTCGAAATAGTAATTACTTTAAAAATGAATTTATATTTATATAAGATTAAAACTTGCGGAAAACACTTAAAAAGTAATTATAAGAACTCTCATATTGAAATAGATCACAATATTCAAGAGAACGAAAAGATCCGTTTAGAGAAGCTATGATGGCTTAGCATATACATCATAGTTGTGCATGACTAAGATGTTGCGGACTTAGAGTGAGTGATTCCGCCTTAATTCCTGTTCCTTATTTGGTCGTGGATTTGAGGCAGAGTTACTCAGTCGATTGCCTTATTCATCTTAAATATTCATAACTTGTATATGACGGGCGATCGTAGTGGTATCGAGGAGGATCATGATATAAAGTATCATCACCAGTTATCGAAGCACTTTCATTGTATATACTCGCACATAGAGGTACGATACATAGGAATGTTAACATCAAAGGGAAAACAAAAAGTACTGGAACATTCACAGAGTGTACATTGTCGAACACACAAAGAGTACATTTTCGGACACACTAGGAGTACATTGTCGAACAGACTAGGGGTACATCATCATATAATAGTCGTTTCTTTCAAATCGGCCAAAACTTTATTCAGTAAAGAGTGCATTACTACCATTCCTCATGAATTGGAATGGTCCTCACCATTCTAAGTTCATATGTTTCAATAGCCTCGATCGTCAAGTTCTCGAAACCTTCGTCATTCGTATCGACAGTCCGACCTAAACCTCAGTTTTATCTTTCATATTCTAAACCCTAAAGTACTCGTGTGAAGGGTACTTTGTCCTCCGAAGCCTTACCGTCAGATGTCCGCAGACCGTCACGAAATACCACTCGTCCAGTAGACCAAGTTCGAGCATAGAGGCTAAGGACGAATACAACCCACCTATCACTATTCAGTGTATACGCGAGAGTGGTATATGATTATGATTACGCAGATCGAGTATGTGTGTTTCCGCCCAATCTCCTGTCCTTGTTTGGTTGTGGACCTGGGGCATAGTCACAAACCTGACCGTCTAACTAATCCTAATTATATATGACTTGTATACATGAGGTAATGATACATGGACCGAGTATGAATCCTATCATGAACAGTAGGGCAGAGTTGCCAAGTCTACGAGTGGGGTATTCTGCCAATCAGAAGAGCGCAACCCCAGTAGTACGGCTAAGAAAGCTAATTTCTGGATGAAATTCCATCTAACGGGGGGATTATGTGACAACCCTAATTTTTTTTAAATATTTTTGCCTTGTAAATCTCAGCCAGTCAACTCAACTGAGTGTCAGACTCATTTCTGCTATCGTTTAGCCTTGTTTAGAGTCCGTTTGAAGGTTCAAAGCTCAGTACATTCAAGCATCGAGTATAGGATTGGGTCGCATACACTTCTAGCACCAAAATCAAGCCCTACACTCCATTTGAGGGAGTGTACGTCCGCACACATGAGTGTGTGGCCGTACACATGAGTGTACGGCTGTACACCCATGTTGGGCCGTACACACCCTCCATAAGTATGTTAATCCTTCATTTCCAAGCCATTCTATAGTTTTCAAGTCAGGAACATCGAGTTTTTCTCTCAACTATCATCTCGTCTTTCATATTGAGCTTCAAAAGTGGCAAGTGTTCTTCCCTTGATTTGTTGTTACACTTCATCTCCTAGTTACACTCTTTGATTTCATCCATTGAAATCATCTTTTGGTTAGATATTCAAATCTTCATCCATTTCACCAAGAACACCAAGAACACACACTTGTTCTTGGTGATTTTGAGCCTTCTTGAGCCTCCAGATCGTAAGTACTCTTTCCCTTTGCTTGAAACATGCTTAGAACACTTGATTTTTTCTTGCAAAATTCCTAGAACTCATAAACATATGGTGTGTGCGGCCGCACACACATGTGTGGTCGTACACCCCTCAAAACACCATCAAAACACCCCTAAAGGCTTCTATCTTATAAGTACCATTCCCTAAGCTTGTTACATACTAGATATGAGCCTTAGAAAACGTCCAAACCATGTTCATCAAGGAGTGTGCGGATGCACACACCCCATGTGTCCGTACACCCCTTTTTTTAGTGCTTAAGGGACTCCAAAGTGCCTTTCTAGCTTCACCATTTGTTGAACAATCGTCCCTACCTTTGGAGTAGACGTTTGTGCACTCATTACCATGATTGTGCGGGCTCACACTCCCTGGCCGCACACCCATGGTCGCACACTCCTCAAAGTGGACATACACTCCCTTTTATTAAATCACATGTGATTCCAACACTTGGTCGAAGTGCTTCCTATCCCCGTAAGGTGTTTCCTTGCATTTGGTTGCATCCAAACACTATATTTATGTTAGTATATGCCATTATATGTCATTTAGGACTCGTTAAGTCTCAAGACTTCATTCGCAGAGCTTCTCATCCTTACACACATATTCGTTTGAATCGCCCATATCAGATGAGTTCATACCCCATAATGAATCTTTTAACTGTTTTAAATGCTTTTAAGGGGGGAATACAAGTTGAACACAATGATAATTGTGTAAATTTTTGTTATATATACTTCTTTCAAAAGATTTCTTATGTCTTTTTTTAAGTAATCAAAACATTTCAAAAACTCTTTTAAAGTTATGTTACTTTATAGTTTTACAAAACTCCGTTTTTAAAGTACAAGCATAACTTAGTAGATAAATGAGTCTTTTCAATAACTGTTCAGGTAAAACATTAGTAAACTATAATAGGTATAGTTTAGGAAGATACTACTCATTACTTCTAGTACAATGAAGCATACAAAGAGTCAGTTCATACATGAGTCAGAACATACTATATGAGAAACAGAACGAACATACTACATACTAGACAAAGAGAACATACAATACATCTAGTACATACAATACATATACAAGTATACAATAACATAAATGTGAACCACTTTTCTGAGGCATGGCATCACTTGTCATGGCTCGATTTGTAGCCGGAGCCTCCTGGAGGGAGAGTGTGAGTTTATGTATAGATCTATACTGGATTGACAATCCTACACCTTGCTATTTGCTACAGTGGAACTTGCAAGTCTACGAGTGCCAAATGTCATTTCTTCTGACATCTTTCAAACGTCGTGTTACTAGTCGATAGTATGGTGCAATCATTTCACATTATACCTTAAATAACAATTGGTTTAAGGTAGTAAGTACAACAGTGGTTACTATAATACAACACTACAATACTTTACTATTTCCCCATTGCATTCACATTGTGATCTTCTCACATAAAGGGTAATGCAAAACTATATTTTTGGTTAATGATAGTCACATTTGGAAAAATACACAACTTGTAAGTCAATTGCAAACTATTTTCGAGTTAAGATAGTTATAAACTAGGGAAAACTTACATTTTTACAAACATACATAACATTTGATGCCTTGGTATAAGGCTACGTTTAGTGGAAAGGGAAAATAATGCTAACCTTATGATTCCTTAATTTATACATCAAAGGATATATATATATATATATATATATATATATATATATATATATATATATATATATATATATATATATATATATATATATATATATATATATATATATATCAATAGGATCCGACAGATAATAGGATGTGTGCTCTCGGCTTCACTTCCAGCTCCTTGTTTGGTTGTGGGCTTGGAACGGATTCACCCAGTCTATTATCTATTCGATTTTAGATATATATATATATATATATATATATATATATATATATATATATATATATATATATATATATATATGTTTCGTATACATTAAGTCATCATAAGGGTACCAGGTATGGGTCAAGTCATAGGACACAAATTCAATGCATAGTTTTCTAGTACAAAACATACTTTTCAAATCAGAACGTTTGGTATACAAAACTAGAAACGTACCAGTAATGGGTTTAATCAATTTTATTAAACCAGTATAAACTTAAAGGACCTTAGGTGATTAACTCTTTAATACCTTAGTTTATACATTATGGTTATATATCATTAATACCTAATAGGTAGTTGGATGTGTGCTTTCCGCCTTACTTCCTGTTCCTGTTTTGGTTGTGGGCTTAAGGTAGATTCATACAAGTAACTATCTATTCAAGATTAGATTATATATAGCTAGTATAAACTAAGTGATTATAGAAGTAATCACTGTGGTCACCATTTTATTATAAGAAATAAGGGTTTTCTTAAAGAATCTTTTCATTAAATATAAAGGAACTATTACAATTAACTCCATGAGTAACAAGTGAATACACCAGGGTTATATACCACAATGATCAAACAAACAATGGGATGTGTGTTTCCTGCCTTAGGGCATATGCGCACAATCGATTGTTTGTTTACTCCGAGTCTTATATAACTTGTATCCATTTAGTACTCATAGAAAGGATTGTAGAGTCATTTTTACTTATCTTTCATTAAAGTAGGAAATATAGGATTTTCTAGAGGAACATGCGAACTTTTCTAACTAGAACTTACAACTTACTACATTTTACAACTACATTTTTCAACTACTTCCTACAACATACTTCGTCACTAAAATCTTATGAACTCATGAACTTAATTTCTTGTCAACTCTTTCAAATAACTTGTATTCTCAGGAGACTTGTAGATAGGTACTCGTGCTGGGAATTTAGAAGACGGAGCATAATAGCTTCAAGTCTTGTTTGGTAATTTGATTATGTATTCTGTATTTTGTGAACACACGCATTGTAAACACTTTCTTTCTAATGAAATGGTTTTTCATTACATTGCTTACTATGATGCCTGTCTTGTGATACTAAACATAACGTCCTCCACCCCGAAACGTTTCCGCCGTTCCGGTTTTGGGGTGTGACAACAGGGGACTCGACGAGTCCATGGAAGGACTCGACGAGTCCTAGTGAAAATGCAACCAACTAGGCGAGTTAGTTCATGCACTCGACGAGTTGGCCAGATAGAGTGCAGAATTTCGATTTTTGCTGCTGGAAAGGGACTAGAAACATTACCCTAAACTGTTTTGATGTTGTAAAACTTGTTTTAGACGGCGTAATGGTTTTTCTAATCCATTTACAACTGCTAATATCAAAATTACATGATTTTATATGTTTATATGTTCTTGAAATTTTGATATGAATATTCATGTTCTTATGAGTTCTTGATAGTCATAGGAATTACTTGTTTAATGTTTAATTCATGATCTTTATGTGTTTTAATGGAGTCCATAACTTATCCTCAAGTTATGGATAACCAAAAGTCTCTTTGTGTTAAACCCATTAAAAGAACACATAAGTTACAAAAAATGAAGTGTCTTCATTTTAATAACTCATAAGTTATGAATTGAAGAGTTTTATTAAGTTACAAAACTTACCCGCAAGTTTTGGAACATGTAAAGTCATCTAATAAACTTTAGTTCCAACCCCTAGATTTTTAAAAGTTACAAATCAACCCTTATACTTTATAATATTATAAGTTAATAATATATATATATATATATATATATATATATATATATATATATATATATATATATATATATATATATAAGAGCAAGTCGTCTTACCATTAGTAGGCATCATTCACGAAGTCAGTCTATAAGCGGGTATAAGGTTGCTGCCTATAAAATGGCAGTTTAATGGGTGTCCACTCTCACCCACTGTTTCCTTGATCGGTGAAGGGTCGTTAGCCGAACGGGTAGGACAAAGACTTATAAATTCTCATTAAAAGTATGATGAATATAATAAAGTAACTAAATGTTTTATTAAATTCCCAATCTTAGTTACTTTAGGAAAATGTGAATAAGGTGCTAATCCATGAAATTACACTTTACACTTTGATTAAGTCGTTAGTGGAGCGTGTGTGGTTAACCGACACACTAACCTGGACTTAACAAGGTAGGTAAAGGGTGACTTAAATTTTATTATAGGTCGGTTGAGCGCGTGTGGTTAACCGGCACACCGATTGAGTGATAAACTTTAAGAGTACAAAGTGATTTGCATGGTTACTTCACACCTTGTTCTGTGATCCTCGGTATCCCAATCACAAAACTTGGAGGGCATACTCGAGATTGAAACATGCCTTTGAAAAGTTGGTTTCTAGTTCATATGAAGTCGGATTTGAATGCTCCTTATATCTCCAAAATCCTTATCACGTATACTACAACTAGGTTAATATTATTATTCTAAAGTAATATTTTATCTTCACCACGTATTTTAAATTTTATTTAATTTAAATAGTCATATAATCTACACATAATATCCTATACAACACATAAGTATACAAATATATGAATAATTGTAGGGTTTCAAAGTACTCCGTGGATTATGGCAATGGCCCCCCTTGATGAAGTGTAGGTTAAAAGCCTAAGACTTGTCTTTTCCCTATAAATAGTCACGTATTATTCATAATTAGGGTTAAGAGTGAGGCAAAATGTGGCCGTCACGTTGTGAGGTTTCTTGTAGAGTTAGATTCTTATTCCTTAAAGTGTAATATGTTCCTCATAATTAAATAAATCGAGTGATCATTCGACATATCTTCATATTTGTGTTTGTTCTTATTTTTCCCATCTTGTTCATCAAATCACAAATAGGGTTTTAATCCCAAAAAGTGGTATCAGAACGAGTCTTTGAAGATCTATTGATTTTTGAAGTATCATTTCTTGGTTTGATGATTTTCTACACAAGTTATTGAAGATTGTTGGTGTTTTGGCGTTTTGAAATCAAAATTTTGTTCAAGCTACTGTTCATGATAAATTATGATGTTCATCCACTGTTCATCTGGTATTTTTTTAATCTCATTCATTTTTCTGTTCATATTGGATCAGATCATTTGCTTAATCCCAAATAAGTTGATTTTATCTCTTTGTTTTAATCCAATTGGATCTGTTCGAACTTTTTTTTTTATCTGGCCCAATAATCTGGTCCGTGACTGTTCATGGTCCGCATGTTATTATCAATTCAATTTTCTTTTCATTAGCCCTAATTTAATTGTGAATCTCCGATTGTGTCTTGTTCTATGCTATGCATCTTTTGACGATTTGTATGAGATGATGGATTGTACACTCTTGTAAATCATCAATTCCTGCTTCCTGGTTCCATTCATTAGTGATTGTTTGGCTTCATTATCTTGTTCTTAGTAATCGTGAATTGCAATCAACAATTCTTATCTGTTATGGAGTCGATCTTTGTGAATTATGGCGTTATCCAGATCAATTTTGATTTTATCAATTGATTCTTTGTTTAAATAAAGTCAATATGTTCATCTTCGTTTCAACATCAATTTCGTTTCTTATTATATCATTCGTTGAAATTAATGGTGATATGAAGATTCAATGTTTTAAGGTTTTGCAAATACAGATAATTGTGGTAACGAACATGATTGATGAGCTGTTTGATCTTGAAATCGATCTGAGAGAATTGTTTGTTGTTTGTCGATGGTCAACATGGAAAGTCAAAATTGGAATTTAGGGTGATGCTCTCATCTATGAATGTGATCGAAAAGCTATCAGATTTGTTCAGTTGAACAATGATCAACGTTGAGGCTTAAATTGGCCTCTTGGCGTTTCAATTGAATAAGTCTCATTATTTGGTGCTTTGCATACTCTTGGTTTACTGTATATTGGGACTTTCAATCGGTGCTTAGAACAATCAGAATAATTTGGATTCGCAATCATATGTGTGATGTTCGAAATGAATAGACTTGGTTTGCAGCGAACATTTAAGCATTTAGCTTCGATTCGCAACTCACAGTTGTGCCTTGTGTTCGGAACGAACCTGGATTCATGTTTGTATCTGTGTGCTTGGAACGAACATGGATTCGCTTTGGTATTGGTGTGCTCGGAACAAAAGTCTAAACGGAGTTGATTGGAATCGGTTTTTGGCTTTCGTTTGCGAACATTCGTTTGAGTCGCTTTATTCACCTGTCAAAGCTTAAATGGGGAAGATAACTCAAAGTTTCAATTATGGTCCCTGCAACATCAGTAAATTGACACTTTTGGTCGTTGTTGTTTTCATAGCTTGGCTTTTTGGATCATTTTTAGAATTTGTTACAAATGAAGGGGAATATGGTGTAGGATTATAAATTTTGTCCCCAAAATTTCTGAAAAGTGGCAATTTCAGCCCATTTTTTGAAAAGTTTACAAATTTGAGGGCCGGTGAACAGTTTTGAATTCTTTAATGCACATATTTTTTCGTGAACAAAAAATTAAAGATTCCATCATGTCTTTGTGGTTCGGAAAGTCATTTTTCATGATCACGTCAAATTCTCACAATTTTTTTGGATTTTATACTTCATCGTTTATATCATTTTGTCACGAGGGAGCATAGTAATTTTTTATCCATTCAAGATCATTCTCATGACCATTTGAAGGCTTTATAATCACATTTTTTTATTATAAATCGGGGGAAATTTGGTATGGCCATTCAAAATTGGATTTATAACTTTTCAAATTTGAAAGTTTTTGATAAAGCTTCTGGTAGAATTATGAAGGTATCTTTGACAGTACCAGTTCTTCATCGAGCTCTTCTAAAGCTTTTATAGAGAAGTATCCTTTACAGTAGCAGTTCTTTATCGATCTCTTTTAAGGACTTGTTATATCTCCGACTTCTAGTATTTTCTCGATCAAGTGGTATTACAAATCTTAAAATTTGGGTTGTTAGATGATAATTTTTGGTGGCTTATATCATTAGCTTATTTTAAGATCATTGACTTGGAGGGGGAGCTCTTCAAAGACAAGAAGTGATTTAGTTTCTTTGTTCTGAAATGGGTTTTTATGGCGGGTTTGCTTTATTGAAGATCTTTGGGATTACATCAGAAAATGAAGTTTAAAAACCTTACTTCAATGCTTGGTTTATATATATATATATATATATATATATATATATATATATATATATATATATATATATATATATATATATATATATATATATATCCTAGAACCCGTTATTGAAGACTATTGAAGAATCAAGATTCGTGGATTCCTTTAGAAATTCCTCGTTGCAAGATCTTTTCTTATTTGCTAGATGCTTGTTTTAGAAGTTATAGCATTGTCATCCATTCCATACTATGAGGGGGAGATTGTAGGGTTTCAAAGTACTCCATGGATGATGGAAATGGGCCCCCTTGATGAAGTGTAGGTTAAACGACCAAGACTTGTCTTTTCCTTATAAATACTAATGTATTATTCATAATTAGGGTTAAGAGTGAGGAAAAATGTAGCTGCCAGGTTGTGAGGTTTCTTGTAGAGTTAGATTCTTATTCCTTAAAGTGTAATCTAGGGGTGTTGAATGGGTAAAATTTTCGGGTTTCGGGTAGAACAGGTCGGGTAGAACGGGTATTTCCTTAAGAAAATAATACCCGATACCCAACCTATATTGTAATTCTGGTTTTTGGGATTCGGGTATTCGGGTTTGAGTTCGGGTCGAGTAATTATCGGGTATACCCGAAAATTTCTTAAATGACACTTATTGATATTTTTTTTACATGTTGGTTGGTTTAATAAAGAATTGGATAGGAAAAATACTCCATACAATTAACAAGTACATCTATAATAACAATACAAATCATTATAATATGTTATCTACTTTTTTAATTCCATTACGTGCGATAGAGAGAAACTGAGAATTATGATGACGGTTCAGGACTTCAGCTTCAGCGTCGTATTCCCTTTGCAAGTTTGCGTCGACTGTCGAGCCGTCGTTCATAAGAAGGAAACAAAGAGTCTTGTTTCATTTGAAGTGTGCGTACGTGACTGCATTGTATATTTGGTATTATTTAAAAAACGAATTCGGGTATTCGGGTATACCCGAAAATAAATATTCATACCTAAAACCCGACCTATATTATTATCGGGTTAACCTATTACCCGAATGTTCATACCCATTACCCGTTCTACCCGACCCATTCTACCCGAATTCGGAATGGGTCAGGTGGGTACAAGGGGTTTCGGGTTTTTTCGACAAGCCTAGTGTAATCTGTTCCTCATAATTGAATAAATCGATTGATCATTCGACATATCTTCATATTTGTGTTTGTTCTTATTGTCCGTATCTTGTTCTTCAAATCACAATTAGGGTTTTAATCCAAACACTAATAATTTCTTCTTCATACGTATAACGGTTACAATAGTTGACCAAAGCGATTATTGTGTTGAACTTTAACCTTTGGAAAGTTGTAGTTGGTTGACGGAGCTACAAAGTTTATACAAAATAAAGATATTCTTGGGTTAAGCAGGTACCTGAGGTTGGAGTGTTAAACTTTGACCTTTAGAAAGTTGTAGTCTGCTGACCGATTTACAAAGTTTATAAAGAATAAAGATATTCTTGGGCTAAGAACGTAACCTAGGTCGGTGTGTTGAACTTCGACTTTCAGAAAGTTGTAGTCAACTGACCGAGCTACAAAGTTTATAAACAATAAATATATTATTGGGCTAAGAAGGTAGCCAAGGTCGGTGAGTTGAAATTTGACTTTTAAAAGTTGTAGTCGGCTGAACAAGTGACAATGTTTATCTAAAATAAAGATATTATTGGGCTAAGTAGGTAGCCTAGGTTAGAGTATTGAACTTCGACCCATGAAAAGTTGTATTCGGCTGACTGAGCT
This sequence comes from Lactuca sativa, assembly GCF_002870075.4. Taxonomy (NCBI): domain Eukaryota; kingdom Viridiplantae; phylum Streptophyta; class Magnoliopsida; order Asterales; family Asteraceae; genus Lactuca; species Lactuca sativa. Next base: position 300,990,784 of record NC_056630.2, on the reverse strand, counting down.
ATGAAGTTTATAATGATATTCTTGGGCTAAGTAGGTACCCTAGGTCGGAGCGTTGAACTTCAACCTTTAAAAAGTTGTAGTCAGTTGTCCGAGCTAAAAAAAGTTTATAAAGAATATAGATATTCTAGGGCTAAGCAGCAAGCCAATGTCAGATTATTGAATTTTGACCTTTATAAAGTTGTAGTCGGCTGACCAAGCTACAAAGTTTATAAAGAATTAAGATATTCTTGGGCCAAGCAGGTAGCCTAGGTCCGAGTGTTGAACTTCAACCTTTCCTTTTTATTTTTTATGAAACAACTACGACACTTTGGTTGTTTTTCCTACAACATTCTTTTAGTAGTTTGTTCCATTTAACTGCAGACGGGCACGTCTGCTACATGCCTTCCAATTTTCTTTCGTGTCCTATTATGGGTGTTGCTACATCCTTTCATATTGTTCTAGCTTTCACGATTCCCCATGTTAGTATCTCTATTAGTGATTTCTTTCTTCCTTTGGATCCTATCAGGGATCATACTTCTGTTTTTTGGCTTAAATTATATAAGTCGGTTAACTATTTTGTCGCTTTGCATTTTTGATGGCTCCCTTTCTTTCTAGCGATCTTAGCTTTCCGAGGTTGTTCTTTCCCTCCTTCTGCCCCAAGAGTCCCCTCCTATACTTTTTCATCCATGGTTCTTGTGCATCTCCTTGTTTTGTCTTGAATTTCCATTACTTCTTCTTGTTGCCTTGTTGATCCCTTCTTAGTTTCCAGTGTTATGGCCGACACGATGTTTATTTTCCATGTCCCATTTATGCTATTAACAGTTACTGATGTGATACCTTTGGCGATCCCCACGATGACCAGGTCGCTAATAATTACAATCCTCATTTAAGGCATTCATTGTCTTCAACTTGTTCATCTGATGGCCTTTAGTTGTTGTATGATATTTTTAGAGTGGTACACTTTACGCCTCTTTCTTCCATTGTTTGGTTATCCATTTTGATTTCAAATCGACTCGGGTTGTTGTCCATATTATGTCATCGCCAGGTTTTTTTCCTAGTCACGACCTTCTTTTACTGTATACTATCCCGACACCCAATTTTGTATAGAACTTGATAGCTCCATGAATTGTTGACGCAATGGTCTTGAACTTATGCATCGCCGTTCATCCAAAGATGAAGCCGTATGGTGAAAGTGATTTGATGATAACGAAATGTATTAATTTAGCGCTATTCCTCCCATTATGATTTTCAATAAGGCTTAGTGGTAAGGTGATTATCCTCTCTGGACATATGTTATGGCCGATAAAGCTTACTAGGAGATTCTCTAGTGGACTAGCTTTTTCTAGCACATACCTAGGAAGTTGCTTGAAGAAGTTTTAGTACATGATATCTGTAGAGCTTCCACTGTCTATGTAGATATCACTTGTGTTTTTTCCCAATGAGGCCACTGATTACGACTAGTTCGTCCCCTCTGGTGTTAGTCGTGACCATAATTCCACTCGTCGAACGTGAAGGAGCAATTTTCCCACTCTGCATTTTAACTCTTGCTGGTTAATATGTTGTAGCATGAATATTTCACTTTTTCTTGTGTTTTGTATATTTGGTTCTACTGGTGCAATGATTTCTAGGTGTTTAGACCGGAGCCCTTTGATTAGGTCGGTAAGTTGTCCTTCTTGTATTTTGTTTTCCAGCTCCCGTCGTAACATAGTACATTCGATGGTGTCGTGCCCTGTAGATTTGTGGAATTCACAATATTGCCCATGATATTTAAGTTTCTTTTTCTCCCCACTTTTGCCTATTGTATTCTTTTTGCCTTCACTTACTACGATAACTTCATTCCGAGGACCCTCTCAGTTTGGTGATATGTTACGATTGGACTATAGGAAACGATGGAAACGTGTTTGTCTTGCGGATCGGTTTTTCACAAACTCAAATGTATTTCCTCTAGCATAAGCTACTCGGTGTTTGCTTTCTCCACAATCAGTTTGTATCTTCTTAGATGTTGTGTCCTCTTGCCTCATGTACCAGTGAACCCTTTCCATCATTTCCTTCCCCGAAGATGGTTGTTTCCCTACTAATTTTTTAAACAAATCTCATGTTCGTATACCGTATGTGAAAGCGGCGATTACCAAGTTATCTGATTTCTTTGGGGTATTGATTGTAGCTTTATTAAACCGTTAGACGAAAGCACTCATAGATTCATCCTCCCGATATCTGTATCCCAGTATAGCTTGTGCATATGTTGTGTACATCCTTTGTTGCACGAAGTAACCAACGAATTCTTCTCATAACTGATTGAAATTGTATATGCTCTCTGCCAACAAGCTTTTACACCATAACCGTGTTGCTCCCGACATGGCATTTGGGAAGAAAATACACTCATATTTTTCATCGAGGTAATAAGCATCCATCGTCTACTTGTAGTTTTCTATGTGATCGTCGGGGTCCCCCGTACCATCGTATTTTGTGATTTAAATTATGTTTGCTCCGAATGGTAGTTTATACTCCCTTATGCTTCTCACTAATGCTTGATTATCTAATTGTAAGAATAGTTTGTCAATGGAACTGTTGCTTTTGTGATGCTCAGGATGTGTGGTTGGTGGTTGTTAACACGTGGGTTGTCCCCCTGAGGCAAGTTTCAGGGTAAACACTTGTTGGTATTGAGGCATCCAATATGCTTGATAGTGTATGAATGGGAAAGTTGGTGGTAATGGTGTGTATTGTTGCACATTTTGGTTAGCCATTAGGCTGCCTGCTAGGTGTTACTGCAGTAAAGGTGGAAACGTTTGAACGATGGCTTCTTCGTTTTTCTTCATAAGTTTGGTAGGTACTCTGAGCATGCTTTCTCTAGTTTTCCTCCGCCTCATGAGGTTTGTTTGGCTGAGTCCAAGGTGTGTTGCGAATTTGCGGTTTGGCAGCTTGTATTGTCGGTGTGCTTGGCGTGAAAGCAGGGATTAAGTTGATTGGGTTGTTAAATGGTGTTTTGTTATTTAGCCGAGATGATTGTGATTTTTCTTGCATGGTTGTATACAGATGGAACCAATGTTCCTACGTGGCGACCTAGATGCATGTGGTCATGTCTTTCAGAGCGACTTCCAATGAGTAGTCTTGGTAACATGTTGCATGTTATGTGACAAAGATAGGTTAGAAAGTCGTACTGAGGGTGGACCCCCCTGTATTGCACTCTGATGCCTAAGTTAGGAGTCATATTCGAAGCATTGAATGTGTGAGAACTGCTAATTGTTGTGTAGGTCTTACTGCTCGATTTAGGCGAAGGCCTATTTTTTTAGCTAGGGCTCAAACCAGATCTTAGTTTTTCCTTTTCGGTTTTGCATTAACCTTTAGTTTATGAGGGTAAACCTTCTTTTTATTAAAATAGTCTTTCTTTTTCCATGTTTTACGGAGATGCTTCATAGGATGTCTACTTTGGCAGACTAGGTTTATTGGCTACCCTGGTGTTTTGTGGGCCGACATCCATACCCCATTATTGCCTATAGCCTTTAGCAACTAATCTTGCTTTATAGGAGGTTATGGATCCATCTGGATGATATTTTCTCTTGAATATCCAGTTGGATTGTGTGGGTGTCTTTAGCTAACTCCCATCTTTGGTTACCCATAATCAATTATTTTTTGTCACTTATGGCTTCCTTCCACATAGTAGAATCTATAGATGGTGAAAAATTAGTAAAGGTCTTAGGATGATCATCTAAGTTGATTTTTTGAGAACCTTCAAGTAAGTAAGAGTAAAAATAATCTCCTCAATTTTTTTCTTTTCTAGCCTTCGTAATTCTCTTCGGATTTGATCTACTTATGGTAGTGATGTCTATGCTAGATGTAGTGTGGTGCTTAAAGTATTTAATATAAACTTATACGAACGAATACTTAGACATAGTAATACTTGTATTTAGGTTGTTTAAAATAGGTAAGGTGAAGTATTAGCCAATGATACAGCTTTCCCCTAGATCTTCCATCTCAATCAAGTGAGTGCATAGTTACTTTCATGAACATGATTTTAAAACAATAATTTTTTAAAAGTATTATATATATTTGTGGAAAGTTTTTGTCACACCCCAAAACCAGACTGAAACGGTGGAAACGTTCTGGGGCGGAGGACGTCATGCACAGTATCACAACAAAGAATAATAGTAAACAAGCAAACAACATCATCCATTGCATTAATAATGTATTTTAATACAAGTGTGTTCTGTAAGTTTATAAGACACCAAAAATATGAATCAAAATAAAAGATGAGTCTTGAATGTGCTCCATCTTCTCAAAAGATGGCCTCGGTACCTGTCTATTGATGACCTGAGAATACAAGTTATTTTGAAAGAGTTTATCAGCTTTAAAGTTGGTGAGTTCATAAGCATTTTAGTGTCATTGTTTGTATGAAAATGTTTGTAAGTGTTTGAATGTATAAGTTTGTAAATGTTTGTAGTAAATGTTTGTATCTCCTAGAAAATCCTATATTTTCTACTAAAAGTAGCCTTCTACCAAGGCATCAAATGTACTGTATGTTTGTTACTGTATAAGTGAGTATTCCTCCCAAATGTGACTATCATTAATAAAATATAGTTTATACGTTACCGTAAAATGACCATAAAGTAGATGTAATGGGGAAACTAATGAAGTACTGTAGTATTATGTTATACTAACTACTATTTGTCACACCCCAAAACCAAGAACGGCAGAAACGTTCCGGGGTGGAGGACGTCATGTACAGTATCACAACAGTGTAAAGTAGTAAATAAGCAACAACATCATCCATTGCATTATAAGTAAAGTTTTAATACTTGCGTGTTCTTTCATTGTAATAAGACACCAAAAATATACAATCAAAATAAAAGACGAGACTTGTCTGTGCTCCTTCTTCTCAAAATCTGGCCATCGTACCTGTCTACTGGTGACCTGAGAATACAAGTTATTTTGAAAGAGAGTATCAGCTTAAGGCTGGTGAATTCATAAGTATTTAAGTGTCCTTGTCTTGTTTTTGAAAAGCTGTTATGAATGCCATGTAAATCTTCTAAATGAAAAGTTGATATAAGTATGAAAAACCTAGGAAATCCCTTATTTCCTATTAATGTGAGATGTAGTCTTCTACCAAGACCCGAATGTTTTATAAGTAAAATGATAGTTTTTCCCTTCTATTGACTAGTACTAAAGTACTTAGTCTAACTCCTCGTTTATGTGAATATATCACAAAATAAAGTAAATAGGAAAACATACTAATGTAAGTGTTATCCCGAGGTACTAGGGCTAACACACCATCGCGTAAAGCGAAACGTATAACCTAATAATGTAAGTGTTATCCCGAGGTACTAGGGCTAACACACCATCGCGGTAAGCGAAATGTATAACCTATCACAAAATAAAGTAAATAGGAAAAGGTACTAATGTAAGTGTTATCCCGAGGTACTGGGGCTAACACGACATATGTAAGGGTTATCCCGAGGTACTAGGGCTAACATGACATATATATATATATATATATATATATATATATATATATATATATATAACCTAAGGAACATCTGAAGATTGTCCAATTTTCCTCTGTAGCAGCAGCAGGGCGGAGGAAGGGTTAGTCCTGTGAAGGTACTCCTAGTATAAGTAATAACCGTAGGCATCCGTAGATGTTCATCACCCACTGGTGCTAACAGCGAGGTTCCGGAATGGTTAGTCCCGTCCAGATATCCCGAGGTACTAGGGATAGGGTCCCGTCTAGATATCTCGAGGTACTAGGGATAGGAAAAAAAATTTACACAGAAGGTACTAATAAATCATCCTCGCAAATCGAGATACAAGTATTCATGTAAATATAAACAGGTAAATGTATCTACGTAAAGGTACTCATGTAATGTATTCATGTAAGCTTATTCATGTATCATATAAGCATATGTAAACGTACTCATGTATCATGTAATCATATGTAAATGTACTCATGTATCAGGTAATGTACTGGTATAGACTCATGAATGAACTGACTCTTGTGTGATTCCTTGTAATAGGAATAATGTTTTGTATCTTCTAACTATCCCTATGATAATTAACTGAAAGATAACTGGTTGTTCAAGTAGGTTTATACACCCTCACTACACAATAGTGTAGGAAAACTGAATGAAGGATGAAAGTTATAAGCTCAAAACATTTATATGAACATAAGTGTATAAGTATAGTTTTGTTCAAGAAGGTAAAAGTAATGGTTTTGTTTGATATCTAAGAGTTTTGAAACAATAATAAAGAGTGACTTGATGTCATTTTAAATAAACATTTCAAAAGTAATACATTTGATAACAAAGTATTTTTATCATAGAAAACCCTTTCATTAAAAGCACACTTTGGTCCAAGTTTTTGGAGTTCACGGTCCAAGATCTTCTTGGGCCGTGAACACCCAAACTTTGGTGTTTCTTTGTTGTTTTCTTGTCCCAATTACACCGATATACAAGCCTAAGGTAGTAACATATGACGGGGGAAAGGCTAGGCATCATTCCGGGAGTTTACCGCCCAAGAGCACCTTGGGGAGTAAACTCCTAAATCTAGTTGTTTAACTATCTAATCTATGTTATAAACACATTAAGAGCTATATAACACTACTAGAGAGAGGTACTCACGATTTGGTATGAAAACCCGAAGATCCGTGAGAGAGAAAATGGCTTTTCTCTAGTTGAAAATGTGAATAATGAATGAAATTGGGTCAGAATTCTATTTATAGTCCTGAGATTTTTGGCAGAAAATATTTTATTCCAGAAATGATCTCTAATATAATAGAGTGTTGGAATAACAGTGTTGCACAAAACCCTAGTGCATCCACTCTCTTGATATTTCCTGAAGTGTAAACCCTGAATTACTCAAACTTATACGAAAAAGTCTGAAAATTTTCTGTGACTGTTATAACTTCTATTGAAGTGATATTGTTTGTACAGAATGGAAATTTCGGGTTGTCACATCATCCCCCCGTTAGAAGGAATTTCGTCCCGAAATTAGAATTTAAGCAATTAAGAAGTTACAAATAACTAAGCGAAAAGATGAAGGTATTTCAGTTTCATCTGATCCTCTCGTTCCCAAGTGAATTCAGGTCCACGCTTTGTGTTCCAGCGAACCTTCACTATCGGGATGCGGCTCTGCTTTGTTTGCTTGACCTCTCGGTCCATGATCTCTATTGGTTCCTCCACGAAGTTGAGGCTCTCGTTGATCTCGATCTCGTCGAGTGGAATAACAAGAGTCTCGTCGGACAGACACTTTTTCAAGTTCGAGACGTGGAAGGTAGGATGCACGTTACTGAGTTCGTGCGGTAGATTGAGTTTGTAAGCTACAGGGCCGATTCTTGCGAGAATCTCGAAAGGCCCTATTTATCTTGGATTGAGCTTCCCACGCTTTCCGAAGTGTATCAAGCCCTTCCAGGGTGAGACCTTCAGTAGGACTCGGTCACCCACCTGGAATTCCAATGGTTTCCTTTGCTTGTCAGCGTAGCTTTTCTGTCGGTATTTAGAGGCTTTCAATCGTTCATGAATTTGAACGATCTTCTCTGTCATTTCCCGAATGATCTCCGGACCCGTGAGAGCGCTTTTGGGAACTCATCCCTTAGCTAACTGGGTATCACCCACCTCAGCCCAGCACAGAGGGGATCTGCACTTTCGGCCGTAGAGGGCCTCGAATGGAGCTGCCTTTATGCTTGTGTGATAACTGTTGTTGTAGGAAAATTCGACGAGGGGTAAATAGGTATCCCAAGCTTTCCCAAAGTCAATCACACAGGCGTGCAACATATCGTCTAAGGTCTGAATAGTTCTCTCACTTTGCCCGTCGGTCTGTGGATGATAGGCAGTACTCATGTCCAACCTAGTTCCTAGGGAACTTTGTAATGACTGCCAGAACCTCGAAGTGAATCTACTATCTCTGTCCGAGATAATAGATAATGGAACACCGTGCAGTCTTACAATCTCCCTAATGTAAGTTCTTGTAAGTTTCTCCATCTTGTGTGTTTCTTTGATTGGCAAGAAGTGTGCAGACTTGGTCAGTCTATCGACGATGACCCATATGGTGTCAAGTCCACCCGTCGTCTTGGGCAACTTGGTTATGAAGTCCATAGTGATCCGCTCCCACTTTCAAAGCGTCGAGCTGAGCCTCCTTAATTTGCGTGGACAAGTGTGAATGGATAGTTTGAGTCAGAGATTTGACTCTACGACCAGCATATTCCTTCCGACTTAGGGCGTTGGCTACTACATTGGCTTTACCCGGATGATAACGAATATCGCACTCGCAATCACTGAGTAGCTCGACCCACCGTCGTTGTCTCATGTTGAGCTCCTTCTGGTAAAAAATGTGTTGTAGACTCTTGTGGTCTGTAAAGATCGTGCTTTTTGTACCATACAGGTAGTGTCTCCAGATCTTCAGAGCAAACACAACTGCTCCTAGTTCAAGATCATGGGTGGTGTAGTTAACCTCATGTGTCTTCACCTGTCTCGAGGCATAGGCTATGACCTTACCTCGCTGCATCAGAACACATCCGAGTCCTTGATTTGATGCATCGCAATAGACAATGAAGTCTTTTATCCCTTCGGGGAGGGATAGTATTGGTGCGGTGCACAAGGCTCGCTTGAGCGTTTGGAACACTCTTTCTTGTTTCTCTTCCCAGTCAAAGGATACGCCCTTCTGGGTCAGTGTTGTAAGAGGTTTCGCTATGCGGGAGAAGTTCTGAATAAACCTGCGGTAGTAGCCAGCCATGCCTAGAAATTGACCAATTTCTGTAGGTGTCTTCGGTGCTGACCAGTTCTCAATGGCCTTGATTTTGGAAGGGTCCACCTGTATTCCCTCTTCGCTAACAATATGGCCCAAAAATTTGACTCGTCGAATCCAAAATTCGCACTTGGAGAACTTCGCATAGAGCTTCTCCGCTCGCAATGTTTCTAAGACTCTACGGAGATGTTGACTATGTTCCTCCTTACTTCGAGAGTAGATAAGTATGTCATCTATGAAGACAATGACAAACTGATCCATGTAAGGACGTCACACCCTATTCATCAGATCCATGAATACTGTGGGCGCATAGGTTAATCTGAACGACATCACTACAAACTCATAGTGCCCATAACGAGTTCGGAAGGCTGTCTTGGGAACATCCTTCTCTAACACTCGTAGTTGGTGATATCCGGATCGTAGATCTATCTTCGAGAAGTAGTTGGCTCCTTGAAGTTGATCAAATAAATCGTCAAGGCGGGGCAACGGATAACGATTTTTAATGGTAAGCTTGTTGAGTTCTCTATAGTCGATGCACATGCGAAACAATCCATCTTTCTTCTTGACGAACAAGACCGGTGCTCCCCAAGGTGAGAAGCTTGGTCTAATGAATCCCTTCTTGAGAAGTTCATTAAGTTGACTGGAAAGTTCCTGCATCTCGGCTGGTGCCAGATGATAAGGAGATTTGGCTACGGGGGTAGCTCCTGGCACTAAGTCGATTCTGAACTCGACTTGGCGTTGTGGTGGTAAACCGGGAAGTTCTTTTGGGAATATGTCGGGAAAGTTACGTACTTCTGGGATGTTCTGAATGTCTTTCGTTTCTTGACTTGTATCAACGACGTGTGCGAGAAATGCATGGTATTCCTTCCGCAAGCACTTCTGGGCTTGAACGCACGAAATGATGCGAAGGCTCGTACTAGGTTTGTCGCCACATATAACTAAGGTTTCGTTGTTAGGAAGGTTAAGACGAACTGCTTTTTCAAAGCACATGATGTCGGCGCGAAGAAGACTCAACCAATCCATGCCGATGATAACGTCGAAACATTTAATTGGGACTGGCATGAGGTCTATCTTGAAAGTATGGCCATCTAAAGTTAAAGTACAACCTACGTATATGCAGTTAGTACTCTCCGTTTCCCGTTAGCCATTTCTACCGTGAATGAATTATCTAATGCACATGGTTTTTGTTTAAGCAGGTGTGCAAATTTGTGACTTACGAAACTTTTCTCTGCTCCACTGTCAAAAAGTATGCAAGCATATGAGTTATCAAGGAGGAACGTACCAGTAACTATCATAGGATCAACTACTGCTTCCTCGTGGCCTAGGGCCATAACTCTTCCTACTTCTGCAGCCATCCTCGCTTTAAGGCAGTTCCTCTTGTAGTGGCCCACCTTGCCACAACCATAGCAAGCTTGGCCCATATCGACGTTAGGAACCTGGGAGGCCTGAGCTGTTGGAGTTTTGCAGTAACGAGCTGTATGCCCCTTCCTGTTGCAGTTAGAGCATAGCATCTCCTTGCAAGGTCCGTGGTGGTGGAAGCTGCATTTGTTGCACTTTCGGAGAGTTCCAACATAAGTTCTTGCTGGTAAGGGGTTCGCAGGGACAACATGAGTAACTGTGGCAGCATTGATTGCCACAAGTTGTTGTTTATTGGAGGATTCTTGCGAAGCCCCTCTTTTCCTCTTAGCCCACCCCTTCTTGTTGTTGTTGACTTTTTGTGGTACATGTGCAGGGATTGTTGGGTTCTGGGGTTTCCTGTGATCTATGAGAGATTGTGCCAGTTCCTTGGCACAATCGAATGTGATAGGCCTAGAAGCTAACACACTTGACTGGATCTGGGGCGACAGTCCCCAAACATATCTCTCTATCTTCTTGCTCTCGAGAGCAACCATATCCGGGCATAGGTTTGCCAGATCACAGAACCTATTTGTGTATGTTTTGATGTCGGATCCAACCATTTGTAGACCCCAAAATTCCTACTCGAGTTTTTGTACTTCACCTCGAGGACAGTACTCTTTCATCAGCATGTCCTTCAATTTTTCCCAGCTTATGGAATACGCCACCACCAAAGTCAGATACTTAACATGGCCGTTCCACCATGTTAGTGCTCTGTTAGAGAAGGTACAAGCTGCGAACTTGACCTTGTTGCCTTATTGGCAAGCGCAGATTTTGAAGACAGATTCCATCTTTTCAATCCATTGCCTTAACACCATAATCCCACCAGTACCATTGAAGCTGTGGGGCTTGGCGTTCGTGAAGTCCTTATAGGTGCATTCCCGAGAGTGTCCATGGATTTCGCCGTGGTTCGAGGGAAGTGCACCTGATCCCGATCCACTAGGAACAGGAGCGTTGATTGTTGACACAGCAGCTGCAACTGTCGCTGTGAAAGCTGCCTGGAACATATTGGCATCGAAAGGACTAGGTGGTTGAAGAGGTTCAAGTGGTGGTGGAGGTGGTGGTATCGGTGCTTCGTTGTTTGGGTTTCGCCTGGGATTTCTGCGTGGCTGCATCTTTAACTATACGTTTAAAAGATAGCGACATGGATAAGAATAAATGAATAATGAATGTGTCTCATGGACTAACTCCCCATAGCCCAACAACAAAATGAATAGAATGACTACATGAAGATGACAACATTTGGATAATAATATCCAAATGATTAGATATCTGTCAATAATACTGGACTTACAGATGTAATAAGTTCGGGAAAAATAGCCTAGAAGTAGGCCTTACATCAACCAACATAGGAAATTTTTTGACAGAACTAAGACTAGATCAAGACCTAACAGGTCTAAGATTTATAAAGATAGGAAATTAGACCAAAGTTTTTATATAAACTAGGTTATATCCAAAAGATAAGTCGTCGAGATTCTATCGGCGACGAGAACTGCTAGCATGAGTTCTTGACCCTGACTTTAGGTGTTCTATGTCCCTTATACGCCTGTCAGCTCTCACTTGCTGAGCTCGAAGTTCTCTAACTTCAGCTTGAGTTTCAGCAAGTTCCCTCTGCAGATTTGCATTGCGGACCAGAGTCCTTTCATGAGCAGACTCCAGTTGGCGAATGTGGATAGTCTTAAAGCCAGAGTTGGCTTCAATCTCCACGACTCGGTCAATAGTTGCTTGACCCAGTATCGTGTTCCTGGAAATTCTACGAACCATGATGGGTAGGACTCTGTCAGCAGAACCTCCTTCAGTGAGGTTGTAGAAACTTCGGTCTCCATTGTAGGGAATGGGCTAACCTTGTTCCTGGCTCCACGTATTCATGTTCGTGGCCCACAGAGATGTGGGTTCTTGAAATGCGGGACAGGGGTTCAGGTTTGGGTCTTGAGCAGCTGGGGGTAGCTTGTTGACTTCAGGCTCCGATTAAGAACTATCGGAAAAACCCTCAGCATGTTGATCATCCAAAGGGAATGGGTGATCATCTTCTGGTTCTGCCTCTAGCCAACCAACATTGCCTTGGTTCGGGAAGTACGGATCGCCATGGTGAAATCTAGCAATTAAAATCTACGTGAGAAAAGGGGTATAAGATATAGCTAAATAGACAAGCTGACTAAAATAATTACAGTAGGACCAAATACCCCTATGGTATTTCTTTATGGTTGTGTTGGTAACTTTTTAGACTTGTTGCCACATCACAACCATTCTTGGGCATATGCTAATCACTCCTTGGACCAGCATAGTTGATCAGGCTATGCCATTCCCAAGACCGACCATATATCCCCATGCTTAATTGTGATCTTCAACAATCGTAATACTTTTGTTCTTGTCATTGTGACACTGGTTTTAGTATGAATGCAGGCACGTATACTTACTTAAATATTTTATTATTTAAAAGTATAACTCTTAGACAGAGTGTTTTAATCCCTATTTATTTATAGTTAGTATATATTTTATGGGTTGATATACTATATTCACTATAAACAATGCTCTGATACCAATCTGTCACACCCCAAAACCAAGAACAGCGGAAATGTTCCGGGATGGAGGACGTCATGTAGAGTATCACAACAGTTTAAAGTAGTAAATAAGCAACAACATCATCCATTGCATTATAAGTAAAGTTTTAATACATGCGTCTTCTTTCATTGTAATAAGACACCAAAGATATACAATCAAAATAAAAGACGAGACTTGTCTGTGCTCCGTCTTCTCAAAATCTGGCCATCGTACCTGTCTACTGGTGACCTGAGAATACAAGTTATTTTGAAAGAGAGTATCAGCTTAAGGCTGGTGAATTAATAAGTATTTAAGTGTCCTTGTCTTGTTTTTGAAAAGCTGTTATGAATGCCATGTAAATCTTCTAAAGGAAAAGTTGATATAAGTACGAAAAACCTAGGAAATCCCTTATTTCCTATTAATGTGAGATGTAGTCTTCTACCAAGACCCGAATGTTTTATAAGTAAAATGATAGTTTTTCCCTTCTATTGACTAGTACTAAAGTACTTAGTCTAACTCCTCGTTTATGTGAATGTATCACAAAATAAAGTAAATAGGAAAACGTACTAATGTAAGTGTTATCCTGAGGTACTAGGGCTAACACGCCATCACGTAAAGCGAAATGTATAACCTAATAATGTAAGTGTTATCCCGAGGTACTAGGGCTAACACGACATCGCGGTAAGCGAAATGTATAACCTATCACAAAATAAAGTAAATAGGAAAAGGTACTAATGTAAGTGTTATCCCGAGGTACTGGGGCTAACACGACATATGTAAGGGTTATCCCAAGGTACTAGGGCTAACACGACATATATATATATATATATATATATATATATATATATATATATATATATATATATATATATATATATATATATATATATATATATATATATATATAACCTAATGAACATCCGAAGATTGTCCAATTGTCCTCTGTAGCAGCAGCAGGGCAGAGGAAGGGTTAGTCCCGTGAAGGTACTCCTAGTATAAGTAATAACCGTAGGCATCCGTAGATGTTCATCACCCACTGGTGCTAACTGCTGGGTTCCGGAATGGTTAGTCCCATCTAGATATCCCGAGGTACTAGGGATAGGGTCCTGTCTAGATATCCCGAGGTACTAGGGATAGGGTCCCGTCTAGTTATCCTGAGGTACTAGGGATAGGCAGGAAAATTTACACAGAAGGTACTAATAAATCATCCTCGCAAATCGAGATACAAGTATTCATGTAAATATAAACAGGTAAATGTATCTACGTAAAGGTACTCATGTAATGTATTCATGTAAGCGTATTCATGTATCATGTAAGAATATGTAAACGTACTCATGTATCATGTAATCATATGTAAATGTACTCATGTATCAGGTAATGTACTGGTATAGACTCATGAATGAACTGACTCTTGTGTGATTCCTTGTAATAGGAATAATGTTTTGTATGTTCTAACTATCCCTATGATAATTAACTGAAAGATAATTGGTTGTTCAAGTAGGTTTATACACCCTCACTACACAATAGCATAGGAAAACTGAATGAAGGATTAAAGCTATAAGCTCAAAACATTTATATGAACATAAGTGTATAAGTATAGTTTTGTTCAAGAAGGTAAAAGTAATGGTTTTGTAAGATATCTAAGAGTTTTGAAACAATAATAAAGAGTGACTTGATGTCATTTTAAATAAACATTTCAAATGTAATACATTTGATAACAAAGTATTTTTATCATAGAAAACCCTTTCATGCATCACATTTTGTAGTATGTGAAATCTGTTGAATGAAAACACAGTTATAAAATACATATGGATGATTTAATAACATGCAGTTTTCTACTTGTATTCCCCTCCCCCATTAAAGCATTTAAAATCATTTAAAACATTGATTTAGCGGTATGAACTCACCTGTAGATGGTGGTTTGGATGAACTGGACGGTGTAGGATTGTTAGGTGTCAAGTGAGGACTTGTACACACACTACGATCCTAATGAACATATAATCACACATATATGCACTCAATTAGTCTTAAATTACTAATTGATAATGTTAAGACATCCTAGAACACAATAAACACTTTATATAAGTGTTATAAGCCCTAAGGATTGCATCTAAGTTGTTGTGGGACAAGGCTAGTGAGTTTAGGGTTCCAAGGGACCTCTTACTTGAGTTTACTCTCCATATAACCCCACACAAGGAGTTTACGGTTGTAAACTCTTGAGTTTATGGCTGTGAACTCCTAGGCCTAATGTCCTTTGTTGTTTTGAGGTTCTAAATGATTCCTAGAAGAATTCCAACTTGGTGGATTAATTCATGGAAGGGTTTAGGGCACTAATACACTCCTTTGAGGAGTTTACGGCCCAAAGGCCAATTCCATTTGAGTTTACTGCCATAAACTCCTATGGAAGGGTGTTTTTGATGCTTTCAAGTCTCATGCACATGTAGGACAGGTTCTAGACTTTTACTTAAAGCAAATGAAGGCGTTAGGCACAATTTGGTGCCTTTGTTCGATGTTCACGGCCCAAGCACCATCTTAGGGCCGTAATCTCTCTTTGAGATGGGTTTTTGAAGTGTTAAAGTCATTGATTTAAGTGGAAGTAATTCTATTTAAATGTCCAAGGCTTTAGGTGCATTAAAAGCACACTTTGGTCCAATTTTTTGGAGTTCACGGTCCAAGATCTTCTTGGGCCGTGAACACCCAAACTTCGGTGTTTCTTTGTTGTTTTCTTGTCCCAATTACACCTATATACAAGCCTAAGGTAGTAACATATCACGGGGGAAAGGCTAGGCATCATTCCGGGAGTTTACCGCCCAAGATCACCTTGGGGAGTAAACTCCTAAATCTAGTTGTTTAACTATCTAATCTATGTTATAAACACATTAAGAGCTATATAACACTACTAGAGAGAGGTACTCACGATTTGGTATGAAAACCCGAAGATCCGTGAGAGAGAAAATGGTTTTTCTCTAGTTGAAAATGTGAATAATGAATGAAATTGGTTCAAAATTCTATTTATAGTCCTGAGATTTTTGGCAGAAAATATTTTATTCCCAAAATGATCTCTAATATAATAGAGTGTTGGAATAATAGTGTTGCAAAAAACCCTAGTGCATCCACTCTCTTGATATTTCCTGAAGTGTAAACCCTGAATTACTCAAACTTATACGAAAAAGTCTGAAAATTTTCTGTGACTGTTATAACTTCTATTGAAGTGATATTGTTTGTACAGAATGGAAATTTCGGGTTGTCACACTGTTGCACTAACTACCTTAAACCAATTGTTAATTAAGGTATAATGTGATATAATAGTAACCATACTTGATCGACCTACTAAAACACGATGCTCGAAGACGTCGAGATGGTATGACATTCATCACCTGAAGACCTGCAGGTCCCACTGTAGCTAGTAGCAAGGTGTAGGACGGTCAGTCCAGTATAGATCTATACATGAATTCACGCTCTCCCTTCAGAAGACTCTGATTACAAGTTGAGTCATGACAGAGATGCCATGCCCCGAAGTAGTGCCTCACATTTATGTTATAGTATGTATGTATTGTATGTACTAGTTTAGTGTATTATCTCTCTGATTCTCATCATAGTATGTTCTTTTGTATAGTATATAGTGTGTATTTATTGTATGTACTAGTGTAGTGTATGTTCTCTCTGATTCTCATGATAGTACGTTCTTTTGTATAGTATATAGTGTGTATGTATTGACTCATGTATGAACTGACTCTTTGCATGTTTCATTGTACTAGAAAATAGTAAGTAGTATACCTTTAAACTATACCTATTATAGTTTAGTAGAAATGTTGTTTGAATGACTTAGTAAGTTTATACACCTTTGCTATCCAAAGGTAATGGAACTGAGGTAAAATCTTTATATTTATACATATATACATAATATATAACTAAGGATCAAACGACCCTCGGACAAACAACAGGGTACTCTAAGTGCACAACCAAACAAGGAACAGGAATTAAAGTGAGTTATCAGTCCTAAGTCCTTCAAACCTTACTTATATAACTTTATATGTAGTAGACGTGATTTTGACAATGTATTAGGTTTAAGAATTAAAAGTAAATATTTGGTAACTAAGATCAAGTTTTATAAACAGTTTAACACGTAAAAGAGTTTGATAATCATTTTAAAGTAGTTTTGTTGACAAGAACAGTAAAAGTATAGTAAATCCAATAGTTTGATACTTATAAATCACATGTGATTGATATTATAACTATAATGATTCAACTTGTATTCCTACCCATAAAAGCATTTAAAAACATTTAAAAGGTTAATTAAGGGGTATGAAGTCACCTGTAGTGAGTGGTTTTGATGAAGTTGTTGTATAGGATGCTAAGTGCCAAGTAAAGACTCGAGCACACACACGGATTCCAGTTAGCACATAATGACACATATATACATCTAATTAATGATTAAACAACTAATTTAGCAATTATAGACACCCTAGAACATGGAAAATACTTTGATTCAAGTGTTATAAGGACAAAAGGGTTGCATCTAAGGGTTGTAGCGCTTCACCTTGGAGTTTACGGCCCAAGAGTAAACTCCCCATGAGTTCACGGCCAAGGGTTTGCGGCCGTAATGAGTTTACGGTCGTAAAATCATGGTAACTTGTACCATTTTGATGTTTAAGGTCCTTTACTCATTTTGGAAGTGTTCTAGACCTAGTTCTAAGGCTAAGGAAGGAGTCAGGGAAACTTTGCACCAATCATTAGGGTTTACGGCCAAGGGAGATTACCTTGGCCATAAACACCCTTTGTTCTTGAGTTCTTAGTGATTTCATGGTGTAATCTATGTGATTCAGTCATATAACATGTTAAGGCAAGAGTACTTACAATATAGAAGTTTGTAAGGGTGTTTAAAGTCCAAGAACACTCGTGTGTGCTCTTGGTGTTCTTGGTGAAATGAAGAACACTTGAAGATCTATAAAAATTAAAGGATTTCATGGATGAAATCATGTATAACCACTAGATATGGAGATGTAACAACAAATCAAGAGAAGAAATGCTTACATTTTTGGAAGATTGGGATGAAGATCTTATGATACTTGAGAGAGAAATGGAGGTTCTTGAACTTGAAAGGAAGGAAATGATGAAGAAACGGTGTATACTCATGCTTATAACATGACTTCACGGCCAGAGATGTGTTTATAGCCCAAACTCATGAATTTTGGTCGTAAACACCTCATAATGGGGTTTAATGATTGATTGATGCACGATAACCTTAGAAGATACTTCCTTTCATTTGTTCTGTTGATGCATTAAGATTAAAAACACCCAAACGGACTCTAAACAGAGCTAAAAGTTAGCAGAAATAATTCTAACTTTGATTGAATGTAGCGTTTATACAAGATAGAAATTTCAAGTTGTCACATCATCCCCCCGTTAGAGAGAATTTCGTCCCGAAATTATAGTTTAAGCAATAAATAGTTACAAACAACTAACCGAAAAAACGAGGATATTTCAGTTTCATTTGATCCTCGCGCTCCCAAGTGAATTCTGTTTCTCGCTTGGCGTTCCAGCGAACCTTCACTATTGGGATACAACTTTGTTTCGTTTGCTTGACCTCTCAGTCCATGACCTCTCAATTTTACTCGTTATAAAACCAGATTTATGAATAAAAACCCAACAATTGGCATCAGATCCAGATTTGCAAGATTAGTTAGATTATTTGTTTAGTTGATGAAATCTTTGTTTTTGGAAAACATGGATGGTTTTCTCTTTGCAAGAAAAATCCATACATATTTTCTTTGACAGCTTTAAAATGCTTATAATTGTTATTTTTTGACCAAAAATTTACATGCATCTTTTTGGTCATAAAAGTTGTCTTAGAAAAACAAAGATTTGTTTTATATATTGTTGAGTATATAAATATGTATGATGTGCATAAACTTGTAGGATTAGTATCTAAGTCCGTAACTATATTTGGTATGTACTTGACCCGGTTATGCATGGTCCTTTTGGGTTGCCTTCACCAAAGCAACTTGACAAGGTTATTTAAGAAAGTGAAAGGATATTATGGTTTATTAATATATTATAAGAATAATATATTAAAGGAGAAATCATATTTATTTAATTAGCATTAGTCATAAATTAATTAGAAATTAATTTGGTGACTAAAAGAGATTAATTAAATAAAGGGCCATAAACTGTCAAATGTGTGATAGTTGATTTTTGGACTAGGAAACCTAATGGAGTAAGGGGGAATGAAATTACGATAAAGGATCATCATATTTTCATCCAATGGCCTTATTCCAGAAGCTTCGTTGGGCTGCTTGGTGACTAAGTTGTCCATTAGGGTTTAGACTGAAACCCTAACTGCCTACACTATAAATAGATACCCTTGGATACAATTTTCGGATGCTTGACTCCAAGAGAAACCCTAGGGCTGATTTTTAGTGTTCTTCCTCCTCTCTCTTAATGGCCTTCTTGCTTGTGGGGTTTGTGAACCATTAGAGGAGTTACAACTGTGACTCTAAGCTGAAGATCAAGAAGATTCAAAGGATTCCAAGCAATTTGAAAGAGGTAAACACTTAGATATGTTCTTATAATGTTAATTTCGAAATTATACATGTTAGATCTAGGGTTGCAAGTCTTGGATCCATTGCATGTACAATAGAGAAACCTAGATCCAAGCATTAGGGTTTGTATGAGCACATAGGATTGTTCTTATGCATAAAAACCCATCAGTGGTATCAGAGCCTTGATTGGTTTGTATTGTATGTGATGTAATTGTCGTTTTTATGCTGAAAATCATTTTTCTTGCCTTTGCCCGACTCAACTCGGCAAGTCAGTATCTGGACTCGGCGAGTTGGCCCTACTCGGCGAGTCCAGGACTGACTCGGCGAGTTCGGGTCAGAGAGAGTATGTTTCGGGATTTACTTGCTGTTTTGTTGTAGGATTGATGCCTAAATTGTTTTTTGATAATAAAATCCGAATTTTATTGTATGCAAATGATTATCCTTACGAAAACAAAAGATAATTTCAAATCTTTTGAATAATAGTTTCTTTATAGGATAAATATGGATTATTTAAATTATTTGGTAATTATCTTGTGACTAAAATGGATTAGGTCAAATATAGATAATCATAAAATTAATTGTTTAATTTTTCTTATGTGTTATTTTGATCCCTTGTGTTTTGAAAAGTTCAAAACTTGTCCTCAAGTTTTGAAATTTAAATTCTATGATTAAAAGTTTAATTATTGAAAGTTTTAAATTTCAACCCTTAGATTTTTTCAAGTTTAAAAATCTACCTTACACTTTATCTATTATAAGATTAATATATATATATATATATATATATATATATATATATATATATATATATATATATATATATATATATATATATATATATATATATATATATGTATGTACGTATAAGAATAAAGCTAGTCTTATCGCTAGTAGGCCTCATTTACCAAGCCGATCTATAAGGTGGGTATAAGGTTGCTGCCTACAAAATGGCGCTTAATGGGTGTACACTCACACCCACCGCTTGCTTGACTGGTGGAGGGTCGTTTGCCGAACGGATAGGATAGGGCACTTAATACCTCATTATAAGTATAATGAATATTAACAAAGAAACTAACATGTTTTTTACAATTTCCCAACCTTAGTTACTTTAGGGTAAAATGTGAAAAGATGCTATTCCATGGAATTACAGTTTGTACCCTTGTCAAACATTAGTGGAGCGTGTGTGGTTAACCGACACACTAATTTGGGATTGACATTGGTAGAAAAGGGTGGCTCGATGTTTGTCATAGATCAATGGAGCGTGCATGGCTAACTGGCACATTGATTAGGTGATAGAGACATTGAGTGCACCATGTTGATTCGCATGGTTATTCACAACTTTTTTGCAATCCTCGGCATCCCAGTCGCAAATTTGAAGTGCATATCGAGATTAAAACATGCCATTAACAAGTTCAATGAATCTCAAAGATCTAGGAGTTTTCAAATACATTTAAAACTTAATCTCTTTTTCGTTTTTCATGGTGAGAATTGGTGAATCGTCATTCACTTACCTTCAAATTATTTACTTTTAGAGTACGACATCCCTTTCTAAGTTGTAAATAATGTCGTTGGGTCCTAGCCCTAATTTCTCATTTGGGTTTTTAATTAGGGAATCTTCTAATCAAACTTTGTTCCTTTCTTTTTCAGATGTATGCTAACAACAACAACAACGTTTCTGGGTCATTCTCGCTGATGAAGCTATGTCAAAAGGTGACATTTGATGGGTCAAATTTCAACGAGTAGATGAGGTACATTCGCATGATCACTCGCTACAAGGACAAAGAATATGCCCTCGATGAGAAGCTTGAGAAGATCATCCCAGAAGTTGCTACTCCTGAAGAGTTGGCCGCCTTTGAGGCCCACGAGCGTGATGCTACGAAAGTTCATTGCATCATGCTAGCCACCATGAACCTCGAACTCCAAAAGTACTATGAGGACATGTATGCGTATGAAATGCATCAGGATTTGCTGGATAGGTACCACCAAAGCACGAGGCAAGAGCGCTATGAGATCATTACTAACATTATTACCGCTAAGATGGGGAGTGGAGAATCCCTAACCTCTCATTTACAGAAAATGTAGAGGTGTGTTGATCGTCTTCTCAAAATTAATGTTAAGTTTGATGAGGATTTAGCTATCGAATTAATCCTCCACTCCTTTCCTTCATGCTACAACCAGTTTAGAATGACCTACCACATGAATAAGGATGAGGTCTCCTTGAGTAAGCTCCAAGGACTGCCGAGGACTGCTGAGAGCAACCTCAAAGACAAATCTGTTGCACCATCCCCTGTTGTGGCTGCTTTGTGATGGCAATTGACCAAGGGAAGGGAAAGAAGAGGAAGGATCCCTCAAAGAGCCACCAAGGGCAGGTCCTGCTAAACCCTCCTATGACCCCAAGGAAGCAGAGTGCTTCTATTGCTACGAGAAGGGCCACTGGAAACGAAGTTGTGCCAAGTATCTACAAGACATAAAGGATGGGAAGATAAAGCCCACCTTTGCTGGTATGTATTCTATTAAATCTAACAACTCATAATTTGCTACTTCATGGGTTCTTGATACAGTGTGTGGTTTCCACATTTGTTCTGATTTGTAGGGCCTAAAAAGAAGTAGGGAAGTGGAACATGGAAAGATGAACTTGATTATGGGAAACATAAGATCGTCGCCTGTGACCAGAGTCAGAGTTTATTCTTTAGTGTTGAGTAATGGGCTAGGATTAGATTTAAATAATTGTTTCTATTCTCCAGATATGGCAAGAAACATCATTTCATTTCATGGATTGTTTAGACAAGGTTTCAGATACTCATTTGATAATAGTAATGGTTCTATTAATGTTTATTTGAATGGTGTTTTTTTATTTCAATGCATTACCTTGTAATGGGATTTATGAATCTGTGATGGTTGTTGATAATTTAGGAAATGATGTGTTGAATATTGATTCGTCTACTAGTCTAGATAAAGCATGCTTGTGGCATTGCCGCCTTGGCCATGTCAAAAAGAAACACATAGCCCAACTCCAAAAGGATGGAGTGTTGGAGTCATTCGACCTTATGGACGATGACATGTGTGAATCTTGTTTACTTGGGAAGATGACCAAGTCACCCTTTATTGGCACTTGTGAAAGGGGTGAGGGTTTATTGGATCTCATGCACACCGAAATGTGTGGGCCCTTTATATCCACTACAAGGGATGCTTGCCGCTTCTACGTGACTTTTGTGGATGATTATAGCAGATATGGATATCTCTACTTAATCAAGCAAAAGTCAGAAACCTTTGAAAAGCTCAAAGAGTTTAAGAATGAAGTGGAGAATCAGCTGGGCAGGAAAATCAAGATGCTTCGGTCAGAACGAGGAGGAGAATACCTAAGACTTGAGTTTCACGACTATCTAAAAGAATGCGGAATTGTTTTGCAATTGACGCCTCCCAGAACGCCACAATTGAATGGTGTGACTGAGAGATGTAATAGGACCTTGTTGGACATGGTTCGTTCTATGATGAGTTGGGCTTCGTTACTAATAACTTTCTAGGGGTATGCCGTAGAGACTGCCGCCCGTATCCTTAACTTAGTTCCCACCAAGAAGGTTGTTAGAACACCTCACGAGATGTGGACAGGGAAAGCTCCCTCGTTGGCACATGTCAAGGTTTGGGGTTGCGAGGCTTTTGTAAGAAGAGAGACTCATGACAAGCTTGAACCTCGTAGTGAGAAGTGTTATTTCATCGGCTATCCACAGAAGTCTTTTGGCTATCTTTTCTATAGACCGAGTGACAATGTTGTCTTCGTTGCTAGAAGAGGAGTTTTCCGAGAAAGGAAATTGATAGGCCTAGAGGAAAGTGGGAGGCAAATTGATCTTGAAGAGATTCAAGAGCAAAGCGATGAAGGAACCTCTAACACTGGCACTCAACCCAAGGAGGAAACTCATGTTGAGCCTGTTGACGAGTCCTTACCTCTTAGACGCTCTAGTATGGTTAGTGTTCAACCCTAGTTTTATGGTTTTCATATTACTAATGAAGGGGATACGTTTATTAGTGATGAAACACTGATAAATTTGGACGAACCTAGCAGCTACAAGGAAGCCATGGCAGACCCGAAGTCTGCTAAATGGAAAGAGGTGATGGACAACGAGATTCAGTCCATGTACGACAACCAAGTTTGGAATTTGGTTGATAATGTATCGGGTCGTAAGACAGTCGGATGCAAGTGGATCTTCAAGAAGAAGACGGACATGGATGGGAAAGTGTACACTTATAAAGCAAGATTGGTTGCGAAGGGTTTACTCAAACTCTTGGAGTTGACTATGATGAGACCTTCTCACCAGTTGCTAAAATAAAGTCTATTAGGGTAATGCTTGCAATAGCTGCATTTCATGATTATGAAATCTGGAAGATGGACATGAAAACCACTTTCCTTAATGGGAAGTTGGCTGAGGATGTGTACATCAATCAGCCAGAGGGTTTTGTCGATGAGAAGCATCCAAATAGGGTGTGCAATCTTGACAAATCCATTTATGGATTAAAACAAGCATTTGGCAGGTGGAATCTTTGTTTTGATGAGAAGGTCAAAGAGTTTGGTTTTCTACAAAGAGAAGATGAGTCATGTGTATATGTCAAAGCCAGTGGGAGTATAGTAAGCTTCCTCGTATTGTATGTCGATGACATACTGCTCATCGGAAACGACGTCCCGACCTCGTAGGAGGTCAAGTCCTGGCTTGGGAAGTGTTTTGCTATGAAGGACTGCAGAGAGGCTGCTTATATTCTGGGGATAAGGATAGTAAGAAACAGGGAAAAGAGATTGATAGGACTCAGTCAGGATACATACTTGGATAACGTACTAAAGTGTTTTAGTATGGAAAATTCCAAGAAAGGGGAGTTGCCAATCCAAAGCAATACCAAGTTGAGTAAGACTCAGAGCCCGAGTACAGAGGAAGAGATAGCTGATATGAGTCGAGTACCTTACGTTTCCGCAGTAGGCTCTATCATGTACGCTATGACTTGTGCTCACCCTGATGTGGCCTTCGCTTTGAGCATGGTTAGCAGATATCAAGGGAATCCTGGTAGAGCTCATTGGATTGCAGTTAAGAATATTCTTAAATACCTACGAAGGACCAAGGAATGGTTTGTAGTCCTCGGTGGGAGTGATGACTTAAGGGTACGAGGGTATAGTGACACTAGTTTTCAGACGGATCGGGATAATTACCGATCGCAGTCGGGCTGGGTCTTTACCCTAAATAGAGGAGTAGTGACTTGGAAAAGTACCAAGCAGGAGACCGTAGCTGATTCAACGTGTGAATCAGAGTACATTGCGGCGAGTGAAGCATCAAAGGAGGCTATATGGTTGAAGAACTTCGTTGGAGACCTTGGAGTTATGCCATCCATAAAGGAGCCAATGAAAATTTTATGTGATAATGAAGGAGCGGTTGCCTTAACCAAGGAACCAAGAGATCATGGTAGATCTCGACATATCGATAGAAAATACCACTTTATTAGACATCGGGTAGAAGAGGGACTCCTCGTTGAGAAGAGGGTATCGTCAGAAGAAAACCCAGCAAATCCCCTTATGAAGGGATTGAGTATGGTTAAACACTTGTAGCACGCTAGGAGCATTGGGCTGAAGGACAATATAAGTTTAGATTAGATAGATAAGAAACGTGTAATAGATAATTTGTACTTGACATTTGATGAATAAATAAAGTTGTGTTATTTATGAGTTAAGCTACTATCTTGTGTTGGTTATTTATCTATTGTTTCAGTTTTGCATGTTTTGACTTCCTGAATAATAAGATTATTCAAACAGTCCACAGTCATTCATATTTTGGAAGTAGGTATGAATGAAGACTGTCATGAATTTGTTTGTGGATTGTATAAAAGGTTTTGGACATAGAAAAGGTTTGCTGCAAAGTTCATGAGTGCTTATGAATATGATTTGAGCATTGGAATAAACCCGCGCTTGCTGGTATCACTGCTTACAAGTGATCGCAAGATGATAATATTATATAATCTTTAAACCTAGAGATAAGGTTATTATTTGCTGGTTGATTATACATTGATAATGCGAAAACGCATCAGTAACTTGATGTTATAAAATGCATTATTGTGTGTGACTTAGCCAGTGAATGATAAAAGCATATAAGTCGAGTTTTTTCTGTTCCTTTTATCCTAAGAGGGTAAAAGCGATATCTGGCCACTCGATGATTTGGTTTGACTTATGTGTCGGGCCCAGTCAGAATGAAGTTGATGTGTTCAACTAAATTCTATGTCGAACAAATCAGAGATCGAGAAACAAATGATGAACAATAAGTATTGTCAACATGATGTCTAGAACAGAGGATTATGCGATCCCTTATCTGAAGGACGAGTTATAGATTAGAGTTGACAACGACGTGTAAGAGCTACGATTGAGAATCGGGTTCTGAAGGCATATGTGAGATATAGTTAATAGACTTATCCAAGTGGGAGACTTCACCAAAGCAACTTGACAAGGTTATTTAAGAAAGTAAGAGGATATTATGGTTTATTAATATATTATAAGAATAATATATTAAAGGAGAAATCATATTTATTTAGTTAGTATTATCCATAAATTAATTAGGAATTAATTTGGTGACTAAAAGAGATTAATTAAATAAAGGGGCATAAACTCTCAAATGTGTGATAGTTGATTTTTGGACTAGGAAACCTAATGGACTAAGGGGGAACGAAATTATGATGAAGGATCATCATATTTTCGTCCAAGGGCCTTATTCCAGAAGCTTCCTTGGCTGCTTGGTGACTAAGTTGTCCATTAGGGTTTAGACTGAAACCCTAGCTGCCTATACTATAAATAGATACCCTTGGATGCAATTTTCGGATGCTTGACTCCAAGAGAAACCATAGGGCTGATTTTTAGTGTTCTTCCTCCTCTCTCTTAATGGCCTTCTTGCTTGTGGGGTTTGTGAACCATTAGAGGAGTTACAATTGTGACTCTAAGCTGAAGATCAAGAAGATTCAAAGGATTCCAAGAAATTTGAAAGAGGTAAACACTTAGATATGTTCTTATAATGTTAATTTCGAAATTATACATGTTAGATCTAGGGTTGCAAGTCTTGGATCCATTGCATGTACAATAGAGAACCCTAGATCCAAGCATTAGGGTTTGTATGAGCACATAGGATTGTTCTTATGCATAAAACCCATCAGTGGTATCAGAGCCTTGATTGGTTTGTATTGTATGTGATGTAATTGTCGTTTTTATGCTGAACATCATTTTTCTTGCCTCTGCCCGACTCAACTCGGCGAGTTAGTATCTGGACTCGGCGAGTTGGACCTACTCGGCGAGTCCAGGACTGACTCGGCGAGTTCGGGAGTCAGACAGAGTATGTTTCGGGATTTACTTGTTGTTTCGTTGTAGGATTGATGCCAAAATCGTTTTTTGATAATAAAATCCGAATTTTATTGTATGCAAATGATTATCCTTACGAAAACAAAAGATAATTTCAAATCTTTTGAATAATAGTTTCTTTATATGATAAATATGGATTATTTACATTATTTGGTAATTATCTTGTGACTAAAATGGATTAGGTCAAATATAGATAATCATAAAATTAATTGTTTAATTTATCTTATTTGTTATTTGATCCCTTGTGTTTTGAAAAATTCAAAACTTGCCCTCAAGTTTTGAAATTTAAATTCTTTGATTAAAAGTTTTATTATTGAAAGTTTTAAATTTCAACCCTTAGATTTTTCAAGTTTAAAAATCAACCTTATACTTTATCTATTATAAGATTAATATATATATATATATATATATATATATATATATATATATGTATAAGAATAAATCTAGTCTTATCGCTAGTAGGCCTCATTCACGAAGCCGGTCTATAAGGTGGGTATAAGGTTGCTGCCTATAAAATGGCGCTTAATGGGTGTACACTCACACCAACCGCTTGCTTGACTGGTGGAGGGTCGTTAGCCGAACGGATAGGATAGGGAACTTAATACCTCATTATAAGTATAATGAACATTAAAAAAGTAACTAACAAGTTTTCTACAAATTCCTAATCCTAGTTACTTTAGGGTAAAATGTGAAAATGATGCTATTCCATGGAATTACAGTTTGTACCCTTGTCAAACGTTAATGGAGCGTGTGTGGTTAACCGGCACACTAATTTGGGATTGACATTGGTAGCAAAGGGTGGCTCGATGTTTATCATAAATCAATGGAGCGTACGTGGCTAACCGGCACATTGATTAGGTGATAGAGACATTGAGTGCACCATGTTGATTCACATGGTTATTCACAACTTTTTTGCGATCCTCAGCATCCCAGTCGCAATTTGAAGTTCATATCGAGATTTAAACATGTTATTCACAAGTTCAATGAATCTCAAAGATCTAGGAGTTTTCAAATACATTTAAAACTTAATCTCTTTTTCGTTTTTCATGGTGAAAATTAGTGAATCGTCATTCACTTACCTTCAAATTATTTATTTTTAGAGTACGGCATCCCTTTCTAAGTTGTAAATAATGTTGTTGGGTCCTAGCCCGAATTTCTCATTTGGGTTTTTAATTAGGGACTCATTTCTAATTAAACTTTGTTCCTTTCTTTGTCAGATGTATGCTAACAACAACAACAATGCTTATGGGTCATTCTCACTGATGAACCTATGTCAAAAGGTGACATTTGATGGGTCAAATTTCAATGAGTGAATGAGGTACATTCGCATGATCACTCTCTACAAGGACAAAGAATATGTCCTTGATGAGAAGCTTGAGAAGATCATCCCAGATGTTGCTACTCCTGAAGAGTTGGCCGTCTTTGAGGCCCACGAGCGTGATGCTACGAAAGTTCATTACATTATGCTGGCCACCATGAACCTCAAACTTTATAAAATTATTTTAATTAACTTGCTACAAGGTGCTGAAGCAAGTGGGAGAACTATAAGACTTTGAGAAATTAAATATCCTCCTACCTTTTCTTCCTACATAACATCCTACCCAATTAAATGGTGACATGTGTAAGATTTAATGTTCATTTAATTAAATTTAAAGACATTTTAGGATAGTAATATAACGCATGTCATTATTTAAATGGGTAGGAGGATTTCTAGGAAGAGAAATTAAATATCCTCCAACCTTTTATTCCTACAAATCCTCCTACCCATTTAAATAATGACATGTGTCATATTACTATCCTAAAATATCTTTAAATTTCATTAAAGGAACATTAAATGTTACACAAGTCACCATTTAGTTAGGTTGGATGATATGTAGGAAGAAAATGTAGGAGGATATTTAATTTTCAATTGTTATATTACTATCCTAAAATATCTTTAAATTTCATTAAATGCACATTAAATGTTACACATGTCACCATTTAATTGAGTAGGATGATATATAGGAAGAAAAGGTAAGAGAATATTTAATTTCTCTATATAAAATTTTACCACAACATTTGTAAACATGGTATATTTGTGAGATATTTTGATAAAATGGGTCATTTATGACAATTTTGGTAAAAATGGGTCATTTATCACAGTTTTGGTCAAAATGGGTCATGTATGAGAAATATGATAAAAATGGGTCATTCATACAATTTTGGTAAAAATGGGTCATTTATGATAATTTTGGTAAAAATGGGTCATTTATGAAAATTATGGCAAAAATGGGTCATTTATGATAATTGTTGTCAAAATGTTATCAATACATATTTGTTCCAAATTTGAATATTTATAAAAAGATTTTACAAATAAACCTACCAAAATGGTGAACTAAACCTACTTTCATGACACAAAAGTTGCATGTCATGAACTGTCTATCGTGATGGCTTTTGAACACTCCTAGTAAATTGTGTAAATTTACGACAGGAATGATTGCGTGTCATAAACTGTAGTCGTAAATATTCACTACTAACGTTATTTATAATATTAAATAATGGGATTCAATGTTTGCGTAAATTGGTTTAAGGCTCTTGTGAGACACTCATTCACTGTACCTATTTAGTGTACACCGTAAGTCCTATAGTTATAACCATAGTCTCCTGGAGGAAAAGCGGGATATTGTGTATATAGATCTATACGGGGATGACACCCCCACACCTAAGCTGCTCGCTACAGCTAGACAGGCCAGTCTTGGGTGACAAATATCTCATTCAAAACCGACGCCTGAAGAACGTCAAGACAGGTGCTCTAGTCACATTAGTATGGTTGTAACGACTCACATAGAGAATAACAATATTATTTTAAAATTTAAGCAAAACATACACTCTGCCATTTTATAAAGTACAAAACTATGTGTTTTCTAATTTGCAACTAATTTGACCACTCTTGTTTTAGGGTTTTAAGACCACAACTTTTCGTATAACAAGAAAATATAGTATTTTTATGGGAACACTCTCTATAAAATTTCAAACAAGGTAAACAAAGAATACACATGCAATTATACATGATTTGAAACGAGTCCCAAAAACTATTTTCAAAGAAAATATTGGATTTTATGGAGTTTACAAACTATTACAAGTTTTATCTTACAAATATTCTTATGAACTCACCAACATTCTATGTTAACGCTTTTTAAAACGACTTGTATTCTCAGAGACTCAGTAAGCAGGTTTGGCAGCTAAGGATTTTGGAATATTTGTTGTATTTTTTTAATATCATACAATGTGTTATTTTTGGATGTAATTTCATGAACAAATACAAAGTTGTAAACAATTCATGTTGGTATCTTCTGTGTATGATGATGGTTGCTATGTTTTATTCATTATCAATTGTTTTGATATTACAAGATGAAGTCACTCGCCCCCGAACGTTTCCTGTCGTCCTGGTTCGAGGGTGTGACAGATTGGTATCAGAGCATTGTTTATAGTGAACTAGCATATCTAACCATACAAGATATGCCACTATAAATACAATGGAACTAAAATACTCTGAACAAAAATAAAATATATGCATGTGTGCGCATATTAGGAATGGTGTCATAATAAGAAACAATTAAAAGTCTTTAGAGTTGGACATGGCGGTTAAACCCTGGAAGTTATGTAATCATATTGGGGATAAATATAGCCTGATCAACTATATTTATTCAAAATACGACGAACATGTGTTTGGGATTGATTGGGGTGGACAACGAATCTAAAACTTTCCAACCTAATACCCAAAGTTTTAGAGAACCAAACATAAATAATTAAAATACTATAGGAGTATTTTGGCATTGTGTAGAATCCTCATGTATCTCTTATATCTTCTTTTGTACTTATATTCTCGTACAGACGACATGGCAGGATTTCACTTGCCAAGAAATCCCTATTTTATCAATCAGGGAAATGGCGGATGGATAGAGGAGGACCCGGAAGAAGAGCCTATGGAAGACCCAAAAGAGGAAGAAGTTGATGCGGAAGTCAATGAGGAGGAAGAAGATGACTTGGACACTGAGTCTAAAGTCATCGACCCACCCTACATGGCTAGGGTACTCGCACATTGGATGGGCCCCAATTTCCCTATGCCCCCGTGGGCCCACGATATATGGAGGTCGAGCAGGCACCAGAGAATGCTTCCACCGTTTGGCATGGAGCAGAGATTTTACGACCTCAGCCATGGAGGGCCAGCGGACCGAGCTCTTCCAGTTATGTTCAGAAGGACTAGGGATATTGGCAATCAGTCTAAAGTGACCGCTAATCATATGAACGAGATGAGGGTCACGATGGAGCGCATGGAAAGGCATACCCAAGACATAGTGAGGGATTATCAGGAGTGACAGACCGTACTAGAGGTGAGGATGTGAGTCACTGAGCGCCAGCTAGCCAGACTCCAGGGCGCTTCTACTTCATCGTCGGCACCTCCAGATACCTCCCGACAAGAGTAGGACCCATCCTACTCACCAATACTATTGATGGGAGTCACGTTTATTTACTTTATTTATATAGGACATACCCTACGATTAAGTGATTACACTTCTCGCAGGGTCGTTATGTTGGCAGATTTTATTATCTATGTACTGTAGACCTTTCAAAGGTCAATTTTCATGCATTTGTACTAAAACGTTATCATTAATGAAACGGTGATGTGTTTTATTTGTGACGTTGTAATCTGCAATGTTCACTCTTTTCATTTGTATTTGTTATAATACAGTTCAATTATAAGTACACTCGAACCACCTTAACCATTAGAAACAAAGGGATTCATAAACTCATTGCCATTCCAATCTCATAGCAGGAAATGCCAGGAAGATATATTCATAAAAACACTACAGCAGCATCACCACCATCGCCGCCTCCAGCGGAGATGAACTCTGCTGCTTTCCAGGCGGCAGTCTCGGCTACGGTTACGGTAGATTTAGCACACATCATCCAGGACACTAACGGAGGTGGTAACGGAAATGGGATGGGAAGTTCCAACAATGGGGGTAACCAAGGGCCCCAAAGAACATGCACCTACAAAAACTTCACCAATGCAAAACTGAAGTCACTCAACGGAAGTGCAAGTATAATAGCCCTCACCCGGTGGATCGAAAAGAACGAGTCTGTTTTCGAGATTTATGGGTGTCCAGATGAGAGCAAAGTCAGATTTGTAGCTTTTACGTTTGCTGACAGGGCCCTTTCATGGTGGAACGGCCATGTCAAAGCCCTAACTCTCCCAGTCTCAAATGCCATGTCATGGGAAGACCTTAAAACTATGATGTTGGATGAGTAATGTCCCCGAGGCGAAGTACAAAAGCTTGAGCAGGAACTGTGGAATCTTACCATGCAGAACTCCGACAATGAAGCATACAGTGCTAGGTTCATTTAGCTTGTACTCTTGTGCCCAGGAATGATAACTTTTGAGGGAAAGAAGGTTGAGCATTTTACTTGGGGGTTAACTCCACCAATCTAGGGGAATGTGATTGTTGCGAACCCCTCAACGTTCGATAATGCTAAGTGGTTAGCGAAGAAGTTGTATGGCTATGGGGATAACAAGCGCACAAAGACTTTTGGAGCTGAAACCAAGAAGGAGGATAACAACAAGAAAAATCGAAACAAAAGAAAAGGGTGACAGACTCTAGAATCATCCAAGAAACAACAAACCGTAGCAGTCCACGCTGCTACCACTTAGATCACACCAACTCTAGCTGCACCAGCATCAACCACACCGACACCTGCAAGGCCTTACGTAGGCACTCTACCAAAGTGTGATAAATTCAATTTCTGCCACAGCAGCATATGCCTAGACTTACAGTGCACCAACTGCAATCATAAAGGGCACACCGCCCAGTATTGCAGATCTCAACCAAAACAAAACAACCAACCCAACAATGTCGAGGCAAGTCAGGCATGCTACGGGTATGGAGAGACTCGTCATTATAAAAAGGAATTTTCCTAAGGAAAACAACCGAAATGCAGGAGGGTCAAATAGAGTCCTAGTTATGGGACAAGGTGAGGTGGTGCAAGATCCAGCCGTAGTCACTGGTACGTTTCCCCTCAACAATATATATGCATGCATTTTATTTGATAGTGGGGAAGAACGGATTTTCGTGAGTCATAAATTTAAACACTTACTAAATCAAAATCCCCAAAAGTTAAGCGAAATCTTCACGGTGGAAATAGCTAATGGGAAAAATGAAACAACAAACAGCATTTTCATAGGGTGCACGTTAAGATTAAATAATCACTCGTTTCAAATCAACTTGATGTCGGTTAATATTAGAAGCTTTGATGTGATTATCATTATGGATTGGTTAAGCCCCCACAATGCCAATATTATGTGCCATGACAAGGCCGTTCGCCTTCACCTACCCACCAACGAAACACTAATTATCAATGGCGATAAACCCGGTGCAAACCTCCATCCTATCTCATGCATTAAGGCGCAAAAGTGATTGCATAAAAAGAATCACACCTTTCTAGCCCACGTAGTGGACAAATAAAAAGAAGAGAAGAACATCAAGGACATCCCAGAGGTATGCGATTTCCCAGACATATTTCCCGAAGACCTCCTAGGCATACCCCCCGAACGACATGTCGAATTTCGGATTGACCTAATACCCGGAGCCATGCCATTTACCAAATCACCGTATAGACTAGCCCCTGCAGAAATGCAAGAGCTCTCCAGCGAATTGAGCGAAGTATTAGAGAAAGGGTTTATAAGATCGAGCTTCTCTCCTTGGGGAGCTTCGGTTTTGTTTATCAATACGAAAGATGGTTCCTTTCGCATGTGTATTGATTACTGTGAACTCAACAAGATTACCGTCAAAAATCGATACCCTCTCCCTAGGATCGATGATCTATGTGACCAGCTACAAGGAGCCAGTTACTTCTCGAAAATAGATCCAAGTTATTGATACCGTCAACTACGAGTCCGAGAAGAAGATGTCTCCAAAACTGCCTTCCAAACTCGTTACGGGCACTATGAATTTGTGGTAATGCCCTTTGGTCTGACAAATGCACCGACGACATTTATGGACCTGATATATCGAGTTTATCGACCATTCCTTGACAACTTCATGATAGTATTTATCGACAGCATACTGGTTTATTCTTGGATCAAGGAGGAACACAGCTAGCATCTACGTCAGGTTTTGGAGACTCTAAGGGCGGAAAAGTTATACGCGAAATTCTCCAAGTGTGAATTCTAGATCTGCAAAGTGCCTTTTCTGGGACACATAGTCAGTGAAGAAGGGACACATGTAGACCCTTCCAAGATCAAAGCTATTTAGGGCTGGGAAACCCCAAGAAAACCAACGCAGATCAGGAAATTCTTGGGCCTTGCCGGTTATTATAGGAGGTTCATTCAGAATTTCTCCAAGATCGTGAAGCCCCTTATCTTTCTAACTCAGAAAGGCACACCCTTCAACTGGGGTGCAAAACAAGAAGCTGCTTTTCAAACCCTGAAACAAGCCCTCTGTAGTGCCCCGGTGTTGTCTCTGCCACAGGGACCGGAAGATTTCGTGGTGTATTGTAACACTTCGAATGAAGGGTTAGGCTGCGTGCTTATGCAGCGCGGGACAGTGATAGCTTACGCATCCGGACAAATGAAGAGCCATGAAGTAAACTATACAAATCATGATCTCGAACTGGGAGTTGTGGTCTTCGCTCTAAAAATTTAAACGCACTACCTCTACGAAACGAAGTGCACCATTTTCACAGACCACAAAAGCCACTAGCATATCCTGAACTAGAAAGAAATAAACATGAGGCAGCAATGATGGGTCGAGTTGCTGAACAAATATGAATGCGAGATTCGGTACCATCCGGGCAAGGCTAACATGGTGGCCGATGCCCTAAGCCGAAAAGATTAACCGGGCCACCAAGTAAGAACACTAACGATGACCATTCATTCCCACTTGCCTTCGCAAATCAGGGAGGCTCAGGTAGAAGCCCTAAAACCAGGAAAATTCACAAATGAAGGTTTGCGTGGAATGGATAAGAACCTAACAATCAGAGAGGACGGGGCGTACTACTTTATGGAACGAATTTGGACACCGAGGTTTGACGGGCTCAGAGACGTGGTTATGAAGGAAGCACATGAAACGAAGTATTTCGTCCACCCCGACTCTGATAAAAGGTACCTAGATAATAAACAAAATTATTGGTGGTCAAATATGAAAGCAGAGATCGCTACCTTCGTGATCAAGTGCCTGAATTGTGCTAAGGTTAAGGTAGAATATCAGAAGCCCTCGTGATTATTACAACAGCCAGTGATACTCGAGTGGAAATGGGAGCAAATAACAATGGATTTTATAATCAAATAGCCTAAGTCGGCAGACAGACTAGATGCCATTTCAGTGATTGTCGATCGGTTGACTAAATCCACCCATTTCCTACCAATAAAGGAAACGTATAAAATGGAGAGACTAACACGGATCTAAATAAAGGAGGTGGTGAGACTACATGGAGTATCGATATCTATTATCTCTGACCGAGATAGTAGTTTAACCTCTCGGTTTTGTTAGTCGCTCCAGAAAGCATTGGGACCTTAGCTAGATATGAGAGCACTACCTCCACCCCCAGACTGGTGGCCATAGTGAGCGAACCATTCAAACACTAGAAGATATGCTCTGAGCTTGTGTTATATATTTCAGAAAGTCATGGGATACCTATTTGCTACTAACCGAATTATCTTACAACAACAACTACCACACAAGCATTAAAGTCGCTCCCTTCGAGGCCTTATACGGTTGGAAATGCAGATCACCTCTCTGTTGGGCTGAGGTAGGAGACACCCAACTGGCAAAGGGACACGTACTAAACAGAACTCTCACAGGACCCGAGATCATATGGGAAACAACTGAGTAAATTGTCCAAATCAGGGCACGACTCCAAGCATCTCGAGACCGACAAAAGAGTTACGCTAACAAAAGGCAAAAGCTTCTAGAGATTCAAGTAGGAGATCGCGTGCTGCTAAAAGTCTTTCCCAGGAAAGGGATGATATGGTTCGAAAAGTGGGGAAAGTTAAATCCACGATACATCAGACCATTCGAGATCCTTGCCAGGATCGGTCCGGTGACCTACAAGATGTAGCTACCATCGGAGCATTGAAACGTACACCTTGTCTTTCACGTGTCAAAGCTGAAGAAATCACTATCGAATGAAACCGTCATTGTTCCAGTTGACGAGATTGAGGTGAATGAAAATCTCTTATTAGTTGAGGAACCGGTTGAAATCATAGATAGAGAAGTGAAATCTACGAAACAAAATCACATTCCAATTTTGAACGTTTGATGTAGTGCCAAATGTAGACCTGAATTCACATGGAAACGCAAAAACCAAATGATCCAAAAATACCCCCATCTCTTCTCTAGATCTTAAGGATAACTTTTGAAAGAATTTCAGGACGAAATTCCCTCTAATGGGGGATGATGTCACAACCAGCAAGTTAGGGCCAAGATTTCTATCTTGTACAATATAATTTCTTTGTGCAACCTTGTAACATTATGTATAGTATAGATAAAACTTCAATACTACTTAAGTTTATACATCCAACAATTGTGATTCAAGTCAAAACCATCTTGTATAGCCCAAAATCTAATCTAATAAGCTAAGACGACTCAACTTTTAATAGCTTAAGTTTTCTCGGCCCAAAACCCCTATTTGGGACAAGACTCTCTTATTGGTCCCTAATGGGCCGATAGCCTTTCCAATTGGTCTTTTCCACCGAAAACTCTCTTTTGGGCTCTAATGGGTCGAAAACCTCAATTAGATTCTATTTTGGGCCGAAAAGTCATCCTTTGGGCCCTATTGGCCCAAAAACCTCGTTTTTAGCATCAATGGGCTGCAATTCGCTATTTAACTTTCTATTGGACCGAAAACCCACTAATAGGCCTTGTAAGGCCAAAAACCACTATTGGGTCCCCTATTGGACCAGAAGTTCTCATTTAAATTCCATAAACTCATACTTGGGCCGAAAACCCCCTAATTGGGCCAATACCCTTCCTAAAATATTATGGGGCATAAAACTCCTTGGACCAAGTCAAGTTCGAAGCCCACAAATGTTTTTTTTGGGCCAACCTTTGGCCGGTTAAGGTTTGGCAAATAAGAAAAAAGGGTATAAGGATAATACAAGTGACACCTCAATATTCCACCACATATAACAATGTCAATTGACTAACATGCATCTAGGAGGATAGTTTTTGTCCAACATGTTCCCATGCATCCCTCTTCTCTCCTCTCTCCTCATAGTTCGGCCAAGTGCACTTCCCTTCCCTAAAATTCATTTCAAATTTCACTTTCACTTCTCATTTCCTCTCAAACCCTAAACTTTTCTCTCATTTCCCTCTCTAAAACCCGTGTGTGTAGGTGTTTTTCAAGAAAATTTTCTTCAAAAATCACAACCTTGGTAAGTTCATGTCTAATTAAAGAGTTTTTACTTCATCTTTATGCTTAGAACACTCAACTTATACACTTAGTTATGTCTTAAACTTCTTAGATCAACCACAACTTCAAAGATCTCTTCAAGACACATGCTAGGACTTGAAAATCCCTCATCTTTTTCATTCTACAACCCAAAAAATCCCCAAGGTGAGCTTCATAACCTATGTTTTCGAGTTTACATTCTTTTTGTTTTTTTTTTGGGGGGGGGGGGGGGGGAATTCAAGTCAAAATCTTGTTTAAATCCTTGAATATTTGCTTGCATGTGTATGTTTTATATGTTTATATGTGTTGAAATGTTGTGATCCCATGCTAAAAATCCATGAACTCGAATTTGTACAAGTCTCAAGTTATTGGAAACAAAGTTATCTTGTGTAGCACATGTTTGTTGTTATGTTAAAAATCTTTTCTTTAATGTGATAAAAATCACCATATTATCAAGGAAAATGTTAAAACAAATTTTTGGTCATGAAAGCTTGAAACATGGAAAAATATGGAAGTTTACACTTATAATGGCAAATTTGTGAATATATAAAATTTTACCACATCATTTGTAAACATGGGTTATTTATAAGATATTTTGATAAAATGGGTCATTTATGACAATTTTAGTAAAAATGGGTCATTTATGACAAATATGATAAAAATGGGTCATTTATGACAATTTTGATAGAAATGGGTCATTTATGACAATTTTGGTAAAAATGGGTCATTTATGACAATTTTGGTAAAAATGGGTCATTTATGACAATTTTGGTAAAAATGGGTCATTTATGACAATTATGGTAAAAATGGGTCATTTATGATAATTGTGGTGAAAATGTTATAAATATATATATTTGTTCCAAATTTGAATATTTATAAAAAGAGTTTATAAATAAAACTATCAAAATAGTGAACTAAACCTACTTTCATGAATCAAAGGTTGCATGTCATAAACTATCTATCGTTATGGCTTTTAAACACTCCTAGTAAACTGTGTAAATTTACGACAGGAATGATTGTGTGTCATAAACTGCAGTCGTAAATATTCAATACTAACATTATTTATAATATTAAATAATAGGATTCAACGTTTGCGTAAATTCGGTTAAGGCTCTTGTGAGACACTCCTCCACCACCAATTTAGTGTACACCGTAAGTCATGTAGTTATAACCAAAGTCTCCTGGCGGGAGAGCGATATATTGTGTATAGATCTATACAGGGTTGACACCCCCACACCTGAGCAGTTCGCTACAGCTAGACATGACAGTGTAGGGTGACAAATATCTTATTCGAAACTGACGCCTGAAGAACGTCAAGACAGGCGCTCTAGTCACATTAGTATGGTTGTAGCGACTCACATAGAGAATAACAATATTATTTTTAAATTTGCGAAGAACATACACTCTACTCATTTTATAAAGTACAAAACTATGTATTGTCTACTTTGCAACTAATTTCACCACTCTAGTCTTAGGGTTTTGAGACCACAACTTTTCGTATAACAAGAAAATACAGGTTTTTTCTGGGAACACTCTCTATAAAACTTCAAACAAGGTAAACAAATAATACATATGCAATTCTACATGATTTGAAACGAGACTCACAAACTATTTTGACAGAAAATATTGGATTTTCTGGAGTTTACTAACTATTACAAGTTTTTTCTTACAAATATGCTTATGAACTCACCAACATTCTTTGTTGACGCTTTTTAAAAATGACTTGTATTCTCAGAGACTTAGTAATCACGTTTGGCAGCTAAGGATTTTGGAATATTTATTGTATTTTTGAAATATCATACATTGTGTTTTTTTTGGATGTAATTTCATGAACAAATACAAAGTTGTAAACAATGCATGTTGGTATCTTCTATGTATGATGATGGTTGCTATGTTTCATTCATAATCATTTGTTATGATATTACAAGATGAAGTCACCCGCCCCCGAACGTTTCTGTCGTCCTGGTTTGGGGGTGTGACATATCCGTACTTTTGTCAAGAAATGTTATGGATCCACTAAGTAACTAATCATTCTGGTACTCTCAAAACCCGCTAAGCAATGCACCATTCGTACTAAACCACTTCCAAGGTTACGCATACATCCTACACTCACTCACTCGAGAGATGTTAATCATTCCTCATGCTGGAAAACTTAAAACCATACTCGCTCATGAAACTTCCACTAAAGGAGCTTGTGTATGCTAGTCATACATAACATTAGACTCGATAAATGATCAAATACTTTATTCTACCTTAACCCCACACAAACAAAGAACAGGAAATAAGGCTGAATGAAACATCCTCAGACTATAAAATCTTAGTTATGTAAAACCATGACACATACACCAAGCAACACAATAATAATGTTAGTTCCAAATAGCATTACAAAAAATTATCCTAGGCTATCAGGCCTCATACATTAGGCATTTCTATCATGAAATTCCTAAAGATCTTTAGCCTACATACTAGCATGCATTGCTATCATATCAACAATGTAGAAACAAATGTGGGTATCTTGGAGAATCACTTTCCTTGACTCTGGCTGAACGTACACAACTCATCCCTTCTTCCGGTCCTTTTGAGTTAAAATTTTCAACAAATTCTAATTTTTTTTGCCCCTTAGTTATGAATCTAGAATCATAAAAGTGTTCATCCAATTCTCCTAAACCAAGGCGAACGCCAACCTATAGCATCCAAAGATTCAGGATAAAAATTTCCGTTTTTCATTTAGATAAAACCAATGTTTTCATAAAACCTTAGTCAGAAAACATAAGTTTTACATACAAACATCCCAAAATCATAGTATTCAAAATAGGTGGAAATCAAAATTGTAGAGGATATGTATGATAAAGCCTCTGCCTTTCCACGATCATCTAAGTAGATGAAACAAGAAATCCAAAACTATAAGCCCAAGCTTAGTTAGTTTCCCCTAAAGTACCAACACATAATCATATAACAACATGCACACTTTGTCCACAACCATCATACCAGATTACCCCTGAGCACACAACATAAGTCTGGATTGCCCTTTCGCCCCACAACTTATTTTTGGATTGCTCCCGAGCCCACATCATAAGTCTGGATTGCCCTCCTAGCCCATAACTTATGTCTGGATTACTCCCCGGTTTCTTGGCTTTCGTACAAAGCAGTATTGCCTAAGCCTAACTTCCTTATGTCGATATATGCAATAGATAAACGTATAGCTAGCAAGTACAGGTAATCATATAGATCTACCAATCTAACCGGTCACTACAACATAACAACATTCTATATACCAGGATACATAACACTGATGGGTTTTGAGCATTCTAACACTTCCTAAGTGTACATCCAACCCTAATAACCTTTGGATCTATGTTTGTCTAAATACATACAAAAATTGGTTTCCAAGGTTCATAATCCTATCTAGCATGCATGGGGAACTTTAATCCTAAAAGGATGGCTAGAATTACATACCTTGTACTTGATTTTGATTCCTTGAAACCATGAGAGCCTAGCACCCCAAGTGTGATGCCTCAAATGCTTCACACAACACCAAATGCTTTTGGAATGACTTTTGAGAGAATACAAGCACTTTAAAATAGGCCTAGCCCTCACTTCTCTATGTGTGTAGACGATTTTGGTGGAGGAGATGATCCTTATATAGTATGACACATCTAGGGTTACACCATGTAAACCCTAGTGTGTCATGGCTCTTCATTTCCATGGCCCATGGGTTTGTAACTCACATGGAGCATCCTATGGGTTTAAACCACCTTGATAATCCGTGGAGCCTCTTAGCCCACTATACAAGTTATGGATGATTTACATAATCAACCCATATATTTAATTAGTTATCTTTTGATCACTTAATTAATTCCAAATTAATTGTTGATCAATACTAATTAAATAATACTATTAATATATTAGAACTTATAATATATTAATAAACCACAAGTGTTATTTCTCTCATTTAGTCTATCCAAATGCATGGTGCCATGCAACCCAAATGGACCATGCCGGGTTGGGTCAAGTACATACCAGAAATAGTTATGGACTTAGACAACTTATCCAACAGTCTCCCACTTGGATTAGTCTAATAACTATAACTGCAAGTATGACTTCAGGAACCGATCAGCAATCATAGCTCTTTCAAGGTCTCTCGGAATTGAGAAGATGATGATACGCCATTTAAGATAAGTGATCATATAATCCTCTTTTCTAGATATCAGCCGGACAAATACATGGAACAATGTCTTACTTATTGTCCAGCAGTTTGTTTCCCGATTTCCGATTTGTTTGACAAAGAACTTAATTGAACACATCAACTTAGTTCTGACCGGGCCCGGTACATTGGTTAAAACAAAATCATCGAAGGGCCCCAGATATCAGCTTCTAATCCAAGGAGGAACAGATAAACTTTGACTCATATGTTTGTTCTACTACTCATTGAATTATACACAAGAGCACGTTTTATAACATCGAGTTACCAATGCGTTTTTGTACAATCAATGCATAACCAACTCATAAGTAACAAATCATATCTCTAGGTTTGAAGACTTATATGATATTACTGTCTCACGATCACTCGAGATAAATTCCATGAAGTGATTCCAATAAGCGTGGGTTGGGTTCAATGCTCATAACTTATGAGCACTCATGAGTGTTGTAGCCATGTCCAACAACTTAGACCTCTACAACCAATCATGACAGTCATGATTCATACCTACTTCCGACATATGACCGACTGTGGAGGTTCGAATAATATGATATACCAAACATAATTATTCTGGAAGTTGAAACATGCAAAAGAAATATAGTAAACGATCGACAAGAGATAGCAAC
Source organism: Lactuca sativa (assembly GCF_002870075.4). Taxonomy (NCBI): domain Eukaryota; kingdom Viridiplantae; phylum Streptophyta; class Magnoliopsida; order Asterales; family Asteraceae; genus Lactuca; species Lactuca sativa. Next base: position 300,948,973 of record NC_056630.2, on the reverse strand, counting down.
ACTTTACTCATAATTAAAACACCTTTTATTCATCATCTAATGTCAATTACACTTTACACATTTCAAGGTTATCTAACTACTAAATCTAATATCATCCTTCAGCCCTATGCTCCGAGCATGCTGGAGATGCTTAACCCGAGCCAGTCCCTTTGTGAGGGGATCTGATGGATTCTCATCCGATGATACCCTCATTGCCACGAGGAGTCCTTCTTCTATTCGATGTTTGATGAAATGGTATTTTCTGTCAATGTGTCTAGATCTCCCGTGATCCCTTGGTTCCTTGGCTAAGGCAACTGCACTTTCACTATCATAGAAAATTTCCATTGGCTCCTTAATAGCTGGTGCAACTCCAAGGTCTCCAATCAAGTTCTTCAACCATATCGCCTCCTTTGCTGCCTCGCTAGCTGCTATATACTCTGATTCGCAAGTTGAATCAGCCACTGTTTCTTGCTTGGAACTATTCCAAGAAATTGCTCCCCCATTTAAGGTGAAGACCCAGCTAGACTGAGAGCGGAAATTATCCCTATCATTCTGAAAGCTATCATCACTATACCCTACAACTCTCAAGTCATCACTCCCACCGAGGGTAAGGACCCAGTCCTTAGTCCTTCGTAGGTACTTGAGGATATTCTTTACCGCAGTCCAGTGTGCCTTGCCAGGGTTCCCCTGATACCTGCTGACCATGCTCAAGGCAAAGGCTACATCAGGTCGAGTACATGTCATAGCATACATGATCAATCCTACAGCCGAAGCATAAGGTATTCGACTCATTTCTGCTATCTCAGCCTTAGTACTAAGGGTTTGTGTCTTACTCAATCTGGCGTTACTCTAGATTGGTAACTCTCTCCTTTCTTGGAGTCCTGCATGCCGAATCTCTTCAGCACCTTATCCAAGTAGGTACTCTGAATAAGTCCAATTAGTCTTTTACTCTGGTCTCTCAAGATCCTTATCCCTAGAATATAGGCAGCTTCTCCTAGGTCCTTAATAGAGAAACACTTCCCAAGCCAAGACTTAACTTCCTGCAGAGTTGGGATGTCATTTCCTATGAGTAGTATGTCATCCACATACAATACCAAAAAGCTAACTATACTGCCACTAGCCTTGACATAAACACAAGATTCATCTTCACTCCTAGAAAAGCCAAATTCTTTGACCTTCTCATCAAAGCAAAGATTCCATCTGCAAGGTGCTTGCTTTAATCTATAAATGGATTTCTCAAGCTTCCACACTCTATTAGGGTACTCTGTATTGACAAAACCCTCTAGCTGACTCATGTAAACGTCCTCAGCCAACTTTCCATTAAGGAAAGCAGTTTTGACATCCATTTTCCATATTTCATAGTCATGAAATGCTACTATGGCTAACAAAACCCTAATAGACTTAATATTTGCCACTGGAGAAAAGGTCTCATCATAATCAACCCCCTGAGTTTGTGAGAAACCCTTTGCAACCAATCGTGCTTTATAAGTGTGTACATTACCATCCATGTCGGTCTTCTTCTTGAAGATCCATTTGCACCTTACAGTCTTACGACCTAGTACATTCTCAACCAAGTTCCAAACTTGATTGTCATACATGGACTATATCTCGCTGTCCATTGCCTCTTTCCACTTGGCTGACTCAGGGCCTGCCATGGCATCCGCATAACTGTTAGGTTCATCCAGACATATCAGTGTCTCATCACTGATAAGTGTATCACCATCTGCAGTAATATGAATACCATAATAATGCTCAGGTGTATTCCTAACTCTTGTGGAAGGCCTCAGAGGTACAGATTTGTCAATTAGCTCAACCGGAGTTTCCTCCTCAAGTTGAGTGCTAGGGTTTGAAGTTCCTTCATCACTTGACTCTTGAATTTCTTCAAGGTCAACTTGCATCCTACTGTCTCCTTGGCTTATGAACTCTCTCTCTCTCTCTCTCTCTCTCTCTCTCTCTTTTTCTCTCTCTCTCTCGAAAGACAGCCCTCCTAGCTACAAAGACCACATTTTCACTAGGTCTGTAGAAGAGGTAACCAAAGGATTGTTGTGGGTAGCCGATGAAAATACCCCTCTCACTTCGAGCTTCGAGCTTATCATGAGTCTCGCGTCTCACGAAAGCCTCGCAACCCCAAATCTTGATGTAGTCTAGTTTGGGTACTTTACCAGTCCACATCTCATGAGTAGGTTTGGCAACTTTCTTTGTAGGGACCAGATTAAGGATATTTGCGGTAGTCTCTAAGGCATACCTCCAAAATGAGATTGGTAGCGAAGCTCGACTCATCATGGAACGAACCATATCCAACAAGGTTCGATTACGCCTCTCAGCCACACCATTCAGCTGCGGTGTCTTGGGAGGTGTCAATTGTAAAACAATCCCACATTCCCTAAGATAGTCGAGGAACTCTGAACTAAGATACTCACCACCTCGATCGGATAGAAGCATCTTAATGTTCCTTCCCAATTGATTCAAGACTTCTTTTTTAAATTCTTTAAACCTTTCAAAAGTCTATGACCTATACTTGATTAAGTAGACATATCCATATCTATTGTAATCATCAGTAAAAGTCAAATAATAACGATTAGCATCCCTTGTGGCATGTTTGAAGGGTCCACACACATCCGTGTGTATAAGATCCAACAAACCTTCACCCCTCTCACAAGAACCTATGAAGGGTGACTTTGTCATTTTTCAAAGTAAGCATAATTCGCAACTATCATATGACATTAGGTCAAATGACTCCAAGATTCCATCCTTTTGGAGTTGGCATATGCGTTTCTTGCTTATATGTCCAAGACGACAATGCCATAATGATGCTTTATCCAAGTTATTATCATTAACAGAACAATACACAATACATTATTTCCTAAGTTATCAACCACAGATACAGTTTCATACACACCATCACAAGGTAATGCTTTAAAATAAATTAATCGAACCAACTTCATTATTAATTGAAAAGGTGAAACCTTGTTTATACAATGCATGAAAGGAAATAATATGTCTTGCCATTTATGGCGAATAACAACATTTATTCAAATCTAAACTAAACCCACTACTTAGCAATAAAGTATAAACTCCAATCTTGGTGACAGGTAAAGCTTTCCTATTCCCCATGATTAAGTTTATTCTTCCATGCTCCACATTCTCACTTCTTCTTAGTCCATGCAAATCATAGAATATATGAATACCACAACCGGTATCAAGGACCCAAGAGTTAGAATGGGGTGAGTTATTAGATAAGATAGTGTAAATACCTGCATGGTTGGGTTTAACTTTCCCATCCTTCACATCTTGCTGGTACTTTGGGCAGTTCCGCTTCAAATATGACTTTTCATGGCAATAGAAGCATTCAGCCTCTTTTGGGTTAGAAGAAGGAGCGACGAAACCTTTCTTGGTTCCACTTGAAGAAGATCCATCAAGGGTCCTAGCCTTGGTACCCTTCGAAGAGGTCTTCCTCTTCTTCCCTCGACCTTTCCTGATTGCCAAAACCAGGGCGGAGTTTGGAGTAGGAGTGTTAACAACCGACTTACTCTTAAGACTTGTTTCTGCGGTCTTGAGGAGTCCCTGGAGTTTGATGAGTGTGACCTCTTCCTTATTCATGTGATATGTCATGTGGAATTGATCATAGCACAATGGTAAGGAGTGCAAAATGATATCTATTGCAAGCTCCTTAGGGAAGTTCACATTAAGCTTCATCAACCGATCCAAATACCTTTGCATTTCCTGCATGTGGCTCGTGATGGATTCCGCATCCTTCATCATGGTTGTTATGATGGAGCAGATGATTTCATACCTCTCTTGTCGTGCGCTTTGATGGTATCCTTCCATCAGATCTTGGTGCATTTCAAAAGGGTAGAATTCCTCATAGGATTATTGGAGTTCTGCTGTCATAGTGGCCAACATGATGCATGCCACTTTGGTAGCATCCCTTTCATGTGCCCGGAAGTCAGCGATCTCCTGGGGAGTGGCAGTGGTCTCATCAATCTCCTTAAGCTCTTTGTCGAGGACATATTCTTTGTCCTCGTAGCGGGTAATCATCCTGATGTTTCTGATCCATTCATTGAAGTTGGATCCATCAAAAAAGACTTTCCCACACAAGTTCATAAGGGTAAAGGAGCCATTAGGATTAGAGCCAGAAGCAGCATTGTTTGAAGACATCTGAAAGAAGAGAACAAGATTAGTTTAGATATTAAGAGAGTCCTTAATAAAACACCCAAATGTAATATTAAGGCTAGGATCCAATCACAATATATTATAACTTAGAAGAGGTATGTCGTAATCCAAGCTATAACATATTTAAAAGGTAGGTGAATGACGATTCACCAATTTCCACCATGAAAAACGAAATATAGATATTAGGTTTTTAATTGGTTCTTAGAAATTACTAGATTTTTTGAGATTCAATGAACTTTTCAAAGGCATGTTTCAATCTCGAGTGTGCCCTCCATGTTTTGTGATTGGGATACCGAGGATCACAAAACGAGGTGTGAAGTAACCATGCAAATCACTTGGTACCCTTAAAGTTTATCACTTAATCAATGTGACGGTAAACCACACATGCTCCACCGATACTATGATAAACCTTAAGTCACCCTTTACCTACCTTGTTAAGTCCAAGTTAGTGTGCCGGTTAACCACACATGCTCCACCAACGACTTAAACAAAGTGTAATGTGTAATTTCATGGATTAGCACCTTATTCACATTTTTACTAAAGTAACTAAGATTGGGAATTTAATAAAAACATTTAGTTACTTTATATTATTCATCATACTTTTAATGAGAGTTTATAAGTCCTTGTCCTACCCGTTCGGCTAACGACCCTCCACCGATCAAGGAAGCGGTGCGTGAGAGTGGACACCCATTAAATTGCCATTTTATAGGCAACAACCTTATACCCCCCTTATAGACCGGCTTCGTGAAAGAGGCGTACTAGCGGTAAGACGACTTGATCTTATACATATATATATATATATATATATATATATATATATATATATATATATATATATATATATATATATTATTAACTTATAATATTATAAAGTATAAGGGTTGAATTTTAATTTTTAAAATTCTAAGGGTTGGAGCTAAAGTTTATTAAGTGACTATACTTGTTCCAAAATTTGTAACTTTACAAAACCTTTCACATTCATAACTTATGAGTAATTAAAATGAATACTCTTCATTTTATAACTTATGTGTTCTTTTAATGCCCATTTACACAAAGAGACTTTTGGTTATCCATAACTTGAGGACAAGTTATGGACTCCATTAAAACACATAAATATTCATATCAACATTTCAAGAACATATGAACACATATAATCATGAAAAATTGATCTTAGCCATTGTAAATGGATTAGAACAACCATTACACCATCTAAAACAAGTTTTATAATACCAAAACAGTTTAGGGTAATGTTTCTAGTCCATTTTCAGCAGCACAAATAGAATTTCTACATTCTGCATGACTAACTCGTCGAGTACACAAACAGACTCATCGAGTTGGTTGCATTTACACTTGGGCTCGTCGAGTCCTCCCCATGGACGCGTCGAGTCCCATGAGCACACAACAAAAAAATCGATTTTTAACACTATTTTGCATCAAGTATTCACAAACAAGCCTAGTCTCTGATACCACTGATGAGTTTTGAGCATTCTAACACTTCCTAAGTGTACATGCAACCCTAATAACCTTGGATCTATGTTTGTCTAAATACATGCAAAATTTGGTTTCCAAGGTTCATAATCCTATCTAGCATACATGGGGAACTTTAATCCTAAAAGGATGGCTAGAATTACATACCTTGTAGTTGATTTTGATTCCTTGAAACCTTGAGAGCCTAGCACCCCAAGTATGATGCCTCAAATGCTTCACACGATACCAAATTCTTTTGGAATGACTTTTGAGAGAATATAAGCACTATAAAATCGACCTAGCCCTCACTTCTCTATGTGTGTAGCCGATTTTGGTGGAGGAGATGATCCTTATATAGTGTGACACATCTAGGGTTACACCATGTAAACCCTAATGTGTCATGGCTCTTCATTTCCATGACCAATGGGTTTGTAACTCCCATGGAGCATCCTATGGGTTTAACCCACCTTGATAATCCATGGAGCCTCTTAGCCCACTATACAAGTTATGGATGATTTACATAATCAACCCATATATTTAATTAGTTATCTGTTGATCACTTAATGAATTCTAAATTAATTCTTGATCAATACTAATTAAATAATACTATTAATATATTAGAACTTATAGTATATTAATAAACCACAAGTGTTATTTCTCTCATTTATTCTATCCGAATGCATGGTGCCATGCAACTCAAATGGACCATGCCGGGTCGGGTCAAGTACATACCAGAAATAATTATGGACTTAGACACCTTATCCAACAAACACAACCTACTGGGGTGGCATTAGGGACTTCGACCTATGAGTATAGTAAGGAAAAATCACCTGAACAACTCAACAGAAGCTTAACAGCTACCTCATCAACAACACAACTAGTCCAAGCTTCCTTAAACCAAGCAAAGACCAGTCCTTAGCTCAGATCTAATTCTTTCCAAGTTCTTAATGGATAAGGTTTCTAACTTTATCCATTAGGAATGTCCAAACCACCAAGATCTAGACTTTAAGTCTCAAAGAGACCCAAAAATGCATCTTTCTCACCTTAGGCCATTAAGTCCAAATCTCCTACTTGCAGATCTAAATCAATAAAATGACTACAAGGACAAAGTTTCCAACTTTATCTATAATAATGCCCCATTCATTCAAGATCTAAACTTTAATGCACCAAAATGGCCTAAAGGACCAACACAACTTTCATGGGTAAAAGGGAACACAAAAGATCATAATTTTCCTAGTCTATGAGGTGCAAGAAACATTCCAAACTGATGAAAAGATTTTGGAGTCCACTCAACTCCAAGATCATCCATAAAATTGACCAAAAGTGCCAAAACCCCAAATGACAATATCTAAAGCACAAGATAGCAAGATTTGAACTTATACTTACAATAGTCTATAAATGAAGTGTTTGATGGATCTAAACTTGAAGCATCATTACTTGAAACTAAAATAACCTTCTTGATATTCGAACTTCATCAAGCAGCCAAAAAAGCAAGTAGGAGAGATGAGAAGCTCAAATCTTGAAGATGGAGGCTAGGGTTTCTCCGAAGGAATTCTGGAGGCGATGGAGGCTAATAAAATGCCTAAATGTGGAACATTAAGCTTAAATACATTGAAAACCATAAAAATCATGGGCTTGGGCCTCACTAATTTCCATGTCATAGGATCTAATCCGCACTTCGTGGCCATGACTTTTCACCCAAATTCATTCAAACTTCAAACAACCATAATTTCTTCATTTCAACTCCATTTTTGGCGATCTTTATATCCACAAAAGGTATTGACACGCCCTACACTTCTATATAGTTAATTTTGGCTTAACATATGTCGAACTAAAAAACATAATTCATGGAAGAAGCCTAACATCTAACTTTTCCCATTTTACCCTTTGGCTCCAAAACACAAACCAAGGGCTTAGATCATATAACCAATATAATCAACATAAAATAAGGTCTAAATCCTATTCCCTTGAAGTCGAAGGTGTTTACTTGATCCATTTGTTGCTCATAATTTGAAAATAAGAAACTTCTCGAAATATGATGTTATAGGGAGAAAGATGGGCATTCACACAGCGTTGAAGAGCATGTAGAAATGAATGTTGTGATGTAACAGTACCCCAAAACCTTCCATTCTTGGGTCGGTACAAAAAAACTTTTAAACGCGTCAAAAAACCAATCTTCCATTTCTTATGTATGTACAAAGATCTTGGTAGCACATAAATAAAAATACAAAAATACAAATATAACTTTATATCATCTAAAAAGTTATTTTAAAATGTGGTGACTTTTTTTTAACCTTTAAAAAATATAAGTATTTCGATATTCATATATATAAAATTAATTTTTTATAACTTATAAAAATAATTAAATAAGGCTTATGAAACATTTTTATTTTATTACTACTAGGTGCAAGACGTATGTATTACAAGTGTTAATTTAAAAAATAAATAAATAAATATGAAATTTTAAACATTTGTGAAGCTTGAATTTATAAGAAAAACTAGTTTATAACCTATGGACCTATAGTAACAAAATTAAGTAAATTTAAAACTAACAATTCTTAATCAATAATTTTAAATAAATTATTTTAAAATAAATTAATAATTAAGAGATATTTTTTAGTTACATATAAATGTAATGATTGATTTAAATAAATATGTGACCTTATAATTTGTATTAAGTTTATTTTAATTTTTATTCTAATGTTATTAATTCAATTTAATTAAAGTGCGAAATTTAAATTTAAAATTTTAAATAGATAATTAATATGTTGACATGTCGCATGACATTAATTAGAAAATCTAATACGGTGACACATGACAAAAGGAGAATAAACATATTATTTACTAGTTTATAGGCGTAGGAATCAAAATTACAAAATTAATTAAACTTTCATAGTAAAAACTCAAAATTATAAATCAATTATTTTAAATAAATTATTAATTAAGAGATACTTTTTAGTTATATACAATTATAATCGTTGATTTAAATAAATAAGTAAAATTATATCAACATATAATTTGTATTATATTTATTTTAATTTTTATTTTGATGTTATTAATTTTTTTTAATTAGATTGGGAAATTTAAAATTTGAAATTTGAAATTAACAATTAATATGTTGACAAGTGAAATGACATTAATTAGACGACCTAATAGAATAACATATAACATATGATAAAAGAAGAATAAACATACTTTTATATTAGAGTAAGAAGATTAGATTAGGGATAAAAGAAATTATTGAATTATTTTTTTTTTCTATTTTAAATTTAAACAAACAATTTAAATAAATAAACAAAGAAAAATAATGAAACTTTAATTTTGAAAATTTGAAATTAAAAAATAAATTGATTAATGACATTATTTGATATGCATGATTATATTTAAATATTATATATAATTTAATAAAATAGAAAAAATCAAAAAATCTTATATAAAAAAACTAATCTAAAATAATTATCAAAAGACATGTCATAAAATATAAAATAAATATGAATGAGACACACATGACAAACAAGATTTTTATTTATTAGAACACAAATTAAATAAAAATCATCTACTCATTAATTATATCGTAGTCGAGGAAATACTAAACTAGTAAAACATTAGTATTTCGAACAAGAAACGGGTTCTTTGAATTGTTGCAAAATACGGTGGAATGTGACAATGATGTTGGTCCTATTTTTGCTTCACATAGATAACGACTTCTTTAAGTCGTCTAATTTTGTGGCTATTACTGTACATGAGTAGACCTGGTCTGATCGACCCAACAGTACCTATCTATAAAGCCCAACCCTAAACTCCACTACTGATGCACAACCGCACTTAACACAAATCCAGATGACCGGCAGCAGTTCATCTGTTCCCCGGAAACCGGCCGCTTCTGAAAGACAACGCCGTGATCGGATGAAACACCTCTACTCTACTCTTGCCTCTTTCCTTCATCTTCAACCTTACGTACACCCCCCTCTCTCTCTCTCTCTCTCTCTCTCTCTCTCTCTCTATCTCTCTCTCTCTCTCTCTCTCTCTCTCTCTCTCTCTCTCTCTCTCATTTAATCTGATTATCTAACATCATACCTGATACAGGAGAGGATGCCATTGCCAGAGTTCTTGGATCGTGCAGCGAATGCACTGATACAGCGGAAAGAAAAAGTGGAACGATTGAAGGCAAGGAAAGAAGAGCTTGAAAACGAGCTTAGATGTGCTTCAAATAACGGACAGAGTTTGCAGCTTGTTCGAGTGACTGAAATTGATTCGAAACTTGAGGTGAACTTGATCATCTCGGCGAATAACAAGAAAGCCGAGGCTTTTCGCGTATTGAGTGTTATAGAGCAAGGTGGTGCTGAAATTACGAACTCTAGTTTCTGCACTGTTGGTCAACTCATCTATTGCACCATCCATGCTCAGGTAATTAACAGTGGTTCTATGAATTTCGAAAAACAATATTTTGAAAACCGGACCGGACATCGAACCAGCCGTGTTACAGGTTCGATGGTTCAAGTGATTCCTGACCGGTTCCCGGTTGAATCGGTTCTACCGGTTGGTCCGGTCCGGTTTTCAAAAGTGTCGAAAAGTCTTTATGTTCATTGTATTACAAAAAAAGCTTTCAGGTCAATCATTCCTTACGTGCAGCTGTTTAGAATGATTGTTTACACATAAAAGTAAATATTTATAGTTGTTTTTAAAAAAAACAAAAAAACAAAACGGCAGAACTTTTGTTAAAATAACAACTGTTATTGTACTCTGTTACATAAAGCTGGAATACGTCATAAACAAAATCTATTGGAATTGGAACATGCATTTCATGGTTAAAAAATAAAAATCTTCCATCCACCACTTCATGTGTTCCTTTTAGCAAAGGTATTCGAAGGGATGGAAAGGCGCATCTCAACAATTTCATGGTTGTGTTAAAAAAAAAAAAAAAAAAAAAAAAAAAAAAAAAACTTCATGCTTTCCTTTTAATCAATGCCATGTTACTGATTAGGCTACTCCAAACTGCATGCATATATATGTGAATTTATCACCACTTTAACACTAAAACTAAGCCCATGTATACAAATGCGTACATAATTAGCATAAGCAATAATTTGTATATATCCAGCTTCATAGCTAATGACTGCATTTTGTATAATGTATGTATGCAGGCTTTTCAAGCTCGGGTAGGGTTCGATGTCGCATTGATAGAGTCCAGGTTGTTGGAACTGGTTTACTTATCGTAAGGAATTGGGATACGATTGTCTGCTGAATTATTGGATGTCACACAGTTATAGTAAGTTTGCAGGATGATTACAATATACGCATCAAAGCGGAAAAGATACAAGGTTGTAAATTAAAAGATTTTGTACGTAAGATATGTATCTTAGATTGTATTTTCACAAATATCGTGCATTGGCTAATGAATAAAAGTTGTGAATAACTTCACAAGAGATTAATTTCAAGCATGCAGAAAACAATAATACAATAATATACACAACACATCAAGAAAAAACAAAGAATATTATATTTTAATAACAAGAATGTAATAGAAATTTTATTAAGCGCCAATCTTCAAATTTATTCCGTAGGAGAGAAAATCAGAAATTGAGAATAGCTTTTACAATATTTGGGTATGCAAGTTTCTTCAAAAGAATCAAAACTATTTTCAGGATACTTAATTTAGTAGAAAATGATGAATAACTTTGAGAGAAAATAGTAATTCTTGTCTTCGAATATTAAAAACTATGATTTTTGAACATTAGAATAGTAATTCTTCTGAACCAAGAATCACTATTCGTAACTCCAAAATAAATATTTAAAGATACTTAACACTTAGAAATATGCATCTAAAATGGAAGACTTGCTCCTGCTAACCAATTCAGGGCGGCTCAACCAGTTTAGGAGATCTAAACGAACCAAAATTTTGAGGTCCTTTGGCCTTTAATATAATCCTTAATTGTATTCACATAAAAGGTCTTCATGGATAATTTTAATATGGTATAAAGGAATTTTCATGTTGTAATAAGCTAAATCAACAAGAATTTGATAGAAATTTCTACATGATTCTTATAACACCTAATATACCAAAAGTACATAGCAAACTTGTTACTAAAACCTATCATTCACTGTTAAGAATTCATAGTATCAAGGACTAGATAGCTCAATCACATAGCTATATTCTAATCGAAAAAGTAATTGAGAGTGATCAGACTAACGAATCAAATCATCCCAACATTGTGCTTTCTATAACATTGATCAGTATGCTCAAGGATTTCTGGTTATTCTAGGTGAACAGTTTGAAATCCTTAATTGATTCTTAAACTATTTCCTAAACCGTACCTTCTAAAGTTGTTACGCATCAGATTCTCATATAGTTTCAGCATACCATCACTACGGACGCCATAAAATAACAGAACAAGCAATGCAAAGACTCGTATTGAGTCATAAGATCCATAAATAAATTGTTATAAGATGTGATTTTAGTCATATCCATTTCAATACATGATAATACATGTAAAAGACTTCTAATTGAGAATCAAGAATCAAGATAGAAGAATACTAGAATAGATTAAGGAAATGAAAATTGTCTAACAGTAACGGAATACTGCGAAAGTGAAACGCATATCGATAAGGATTTGAATCGGAAATCAAGTTAGAAGTCAAAAGAATAGAAGATGAATGTGTATTTCTTCGGACTCTTTCACTCGGAAATCGGAAATGGATGAGATAAATGTGCCGTAGAAATCAAAACTGGTAGAAGAATACAGTGTCATTTCAGTTTCATGAGTGCAACAATCATTGATTTATTCTTCCGCTTGATTTATTTTGTGATTACCGGATTAGATGTTTTAATGAACAAAACTTTTGGACTTTGCAGAATATGATGCTCCTTAGAATTAGGGGCCCTAAGCCCTAGCTAAAAAAACTTATACATAGAGTCGGCCTTGGGTCAATTGCAAGTGTCCATGATCCATCTGATGTATCGATTCATTTTGAACATATCAACATGTAAGTATTGGATGTTTGTACCACCTTTACCTAGCTCTTATAGCACAATTGTTGGTAAAAAACATTGTAACTTATAATCATAAATGACAGTCGGGGTTAATCTTTTAATGAGGGGTCTAACTTCTTCTTCAACATTCCAGATGAGTCGACAAGAAAGAAGCGTCCTTACTATATAATTAGAAATGACTATCTAAGCTTATATTTTGAAAAGTGAGTCCAACTTCTCGAGGAAGGGATATACATAAAATCTTCTATATAAATACAAATAGACAATCATAAATATCTGCTAATAAGCCCCCAACATTTAAGCGGGAGGTCATCGGACGCTCAAGCTAGATCAGAGTTCAAGAAATAGTTGACGAGGTAAGTACCTTTGTGAAGATATCGACATATTGGTAATCAAACGAGACATGAATTGGACACAAATTTGATGTAGAGCAAACATTTTCTAAATGAAATATGTATGCATTTCAATATGTTTGGAAATTGATGTTGTACCAAGGCTTCTAGATAGGTAGACATCATAGATGTTATAGCAGTAGATTAATATGGCATGACGCAGGGGGCATATAGCTCAAGAGGTCAATCTGAACTAGCCAGCCTCGGCAACATCATTTTCCACCCCTAATACTCAGTCTCAGCACTATAACTTGAAATTGTAGTTTGTCTTTTGGCTAACAATGAAATTAAGATTTCTCCCAAAAAGACGCAATACCAAAGGTGGACAGACGTGTGTCTGATAGACACCATAATCAACATCTATATAAATGATGAATTGTGTGGGGGCTAAAGGTGTTGGAGACCAAGGTCCATAGTACCTAGAAGGTATCTAATAATTCTCTTAAATGCTTTAAATTGTGGTACTCGTGGGACATGTATAAATAAGCAAATTTATTGCACAATGTATATGGCATGGCGGGATGTATGAGGGTAAGGTGCTATAATGCACCCACTAAGTTGTGAAAAATATATGGGTTGGTCATGTGGTTACCATCAAGAGTTAGTTTGGATCTTGTGTCAGTCATTGTAGTTGTGTTTTTCCATATTAGCTCGTTTAATGATGGCTTTTGCGTACTTGGTTTGATTAAGAAACATTGAATTATGTGTCTAAGTGGCAGAAATACCAAGAAATTAAATAAGATGCCTTAGGTGGTGATCAAGTTGTAAAATAATAGATACCTTAGGTGGTGATCAAGTTGTAAAATAAACATAAACATGTCACTTTTCACTATAGATAAAGTGGAGGAATAGAAGATATTTGTAAACTACTCGTATCAAGCACATGGTGCTTGCTTGAGCCCATAAAGAGATTTATGAAGTTTACACACATGACCTAGGTAGTATGGGTGCTGATATCTGAGCGATTATATATATATATATATATATATATATATATATATATATATATATATATATACACACACACACTCATATATATATATATATATATATATATATATATATATGAGGATAGGGAATATACATTACAGCCCCACCTAAGCTTAGGTACTAAACTTATTAAATATGTCGTTTTAACATGCTAGATATACCCGGTTTGGTTTCAGATGGTAAATATATCATCCTCCACAACATTTCTTTCTTTCATTATCGTTTTACAATCCATGTTTTCTTTCCTCAATTATCGTTTATTACTTCACCTAAGTGAACATTACTAAACCCTAAACCTAAAACCTAAACCCTAAGCCCTAAACCCTAAACCTAAACCCTAAATTGAAACCCTAAACCCTAAACCCTAAACCTAAATACTTAACCCTAAATCTAAACCAGAAACCCTAAACCCTAAACCTAAACCCAAACCCTAAACCCTAAACCCTAAATCTAAACCCTAAACCCTATTGTGTCGATCTTGAATTTACATCTTGAATTATTAATCGTGAATCCATTAACCGCAATCTTTATATAGTAAAACAATGTATTTTCAAGAGGTTTAGTACCTAAGCTTAGGTGGGACTGTAATGTATATTCCCTTTTCCCTATATATATATATATATATATATATATATATATATATATATATATATATATATATATATATATATATATATATATATATATATATATATATGTATGAAAAAGGGAATATACCCTTCCATGTATACAAGCTTAGGTACCGAAATCCACCATACTATGTCCAAGATTTCCAAAATTTTACTATTATCTTCCTCTGACATTATATCTTTCTGTCGGACACCTATCACAGTATATATTGTTGGATTTTATTTTAAAATTAGTTTCATAAACTAGTAATATGGCAAATAGAAGGATTGTGTTTTTCGAAAATAACATAACAAATTATATTCAACAAAAGTCATCTTGCAAGTTGTAGAAAGATTAAACAACAACCAAATAAGAAGAAGTGCATAACAACTTTTGTAGTCTTGCAAAATGATCTTTTCGTGGGAATAAAACTAATTTTATTTTGTCAAAATCAACGTCTTACATTGCTATGTTTGTGTTTATGAAACAACTTTTCAATAAAAATCCAAGAATTGGTATCAGAGACATTTTTGTAAGATTAGGTAGATTATTTGTTAAGTTGATGAAATATTTGTTTTTGGAAAACATAGATGGTTTTTTCATTGCAAGAAAAATTCATACATATTTTCTATGACAACTTTAAAATATTTATAATTGTTATTTTATGATTACAATTTTACATGCATCTTTTAGTCACAAAAGTTGTCTTAAAATAACAAAAAGTTGTTTTATATAATTTTGAGTATATAAATGTGTATAATATGCATAAACTAGCCATTGACCTTTGTGTTGTTCCATGTATTGATTTATTTAAAATTGTTGCAATTATTTATTTATTTATGTTGTATATAATAATTAGATAGATAGTTATATTTGTTAATTTTTTGATGTAATAGATTAGTTTTAGAAATAGTCTATTTTTATAAAAATGTAACAAGAATGAAGATGGTGACAATTTTAAAGATCAAAAATTTATAAACTTATGTTTTTTAAAGTTTCTCAAACTTTATAAAATTATTTTTATAAATTTACTACAAAGTGTTAAAGCAAGTGGGAGCACATAAAGACATAGAAGATAAATGTCCCTTATGTCCTTTTAGAAATAGACTCGATATTTTTGTGGTGGCTTACAAAAATATCACTAGTTTATGGCTTGGATTATGCACATGTGTTTTTAATATGTTTGTGTTGTTTTATATTTATGTTATTATGTTATAGTTGATAAATTAGTTTTCCAAAGGAAAATATTTGAACGTAAAAATATATCACAAATGAGTTTGATTTTAACGAACTTTACCTTTAAAATAAGATGGTAAAAATAGTTTTAAAATAAAACAAGCTTAATTTATTAAAACTTAAAACATGTAAAATTTTAGGATGAAAATTATACAAGTTTAAAATAGAGATTTATAAACTAATCAAAATACAAACCTTATTTTACTAAAGGAACTGTATTAAAAAGTTTACAAATGTTCTAAAGCGCTCAAATGTCGAATTTAATATTCGCTATCAAAATTCGATCACATAAATTTTATTAAACTGGATTTTATAAAAGAACATTGTTATAATGTGGTTTTACAAAAATAAGGTTTTTAAAGTATATCATTGTATATTGGATGTATACAATAATCCTGATATAATATGTTTTTTCAAGCCAGAATTATAAAAATAAGAAAGACCCTTTACAAAACTTAAATCTATGCAATCCATTTAAGGAACACTCACATATCTCTTGTATGCAGTAGTTAGATAAAGGTCGTCTAACTGCTTAGTGTTATCTTTTGATGACCATGGTGTATTTGTGATTTCTATAACCAAGTTGTAGGTACATAACACATGTTTTTTAAATTGGATGATTAGATTGGAAATCTTTTGTGATAAGGTCACATAAGCAAGAGAGTTCCGAGACATACATGCTATCAAACACAACTAATTAAGTTTGTTATTAGCGATCCTAGAAATCTAGGAATTATATAGCAGAATATAATTGATAATCGATATCTACCGGGTTGGATTCAAATTAATCGGATAAACACCTAACCATTTATTTGTTTTGCAACTTAGATCCTAGACTTTTATAATTAATGTGTTTTTTTTGGAAATGTATTAATTATTAAAATTAAATATTGGAAATACTAAATGGATTTTGTTAAAATTTTGTATATATACAGAATCCGTTTTCATAACCATGAGTTGTCGTGTTCTGCAGAGGAAAAAGTTATTTAGGAACTATAAAGTTTGATGTATCACTTCCTTTCTAATGAATTCCTATGTTTTAATGCAAGATACCAAATCAATATTATTGTCAACTATGGTAGGTATAATTATGTCACACCCCAAAACCATGAATGGCGGAAACATTTTGGGGCGGAGGACATCATGTATAGTATCACGAACAATGAATAATAGTAAACAAGCAACAACATCATCCATTGCATTAAATAGTATAATTTCATACATGTGTGTTCTGTCAAAGTTATAGACACCAAAAATATACATATCAAAATAAAAGATGAGTCTTGAACCAACTCCATCTTCTTAAAAGCCTGGCACCTGCACCTGTCTAGTGGTGACCTGAGAATACAAGTTATTTTGAAAGCGAGTATTAGCTTAAAGCTGCTGAGATCATAAGTATATTAATGTATGTCTTTGTATGAAAGCATTTGTAAAATGTTTTGTACAATGTTTTGTAAAATGTTTGAACTCTCCTAGAAAACCCTATGTTTCCTACTAACTGTAGCCTTCTACCAAGGCATCTAGTGTCTGTGTGTATGTCTCTTGTTAGAGTGTGTGTTTTCCCAATCCTGACTATCATTAACCAAAAATATAGTTTTTGCATTACCGTGCATCATGTGAATATTCATGAAGTGAATGTAATGGGAAAATATTATTGTACCGTAGTATTTGTAATAAGTGACTACCGGGGTACTAACTACCTTAAAACAAAAGGTGATCCAAGTAACATGTGATCGACCTGTATCATGCTACCGACTCTAGTAAAACGATGATGTAAGACGCCGTAAGAAATGACATTTGGCACCCGTAGACTTCAAGTCCCACTGTAGCGAGCAACAATGTATAGGATAGTCAATCCAGTATAGATCTATACGCAAACTCATACGCTCCCCAATTAAGGAGATTCGGGATACAAGAGCGGTCATGGAAGGAAGTGCCATGACCCGCTCAACGGTTCACATAACTGCATGAATGTATATGTAATGAATGTGCTAACTGAAAGTGTAATCTTTCTCTGTCTAGCCTGTATGTACTGAAATGTTCTGTGTGTGCTAGCTGTAATGTATGTTCTCTCTATCTAGCATGTATAGTAATGTACTGTGCGTACTAGCTGTAATGTACTGTATGTATTACTCGTACTGACTCATGAATGAACTGACTCATTGTATGTTTCATTGTTCTAGTAATAGTAATAGTATCCTCCTGTGCTACCCCTATGGTAACTTACTAGTGATGTAACTGGTACGTATGAACATGGAAGTATATCCTTGCTATCCAAGGGTACCGAATGAACTGGAAGGACCTTCATGACTATATATGTACACATGATATATAACTAATATTTAAACGGCCTTCGGACGGGTACCCGATATCCCACTAGACCACATCTCAAGCGCGAAAAGGAAATAGGGTGGGCAGGCCTTCCTAAGCTTTTTAAACATTTCTTATATAACTATACATACCTAGACATGCAATTGATAATAAGTAAAACAGAGTGTAAGTAAATGTATTTGATATGTATAAGAACTTGTAAAACAGTTTGAAGCAAAACAGTTTGATAAACAATTTGAACAATAAGGAAATCACTAGTTTTGTAGTTATTAATCACATGTGATTGATGTAATAACTATAAGTATTTGACTTGTATTCCACCCCCCCCCCCCCTCCCCATCAAAGCATTGAAAAACATTTAAACCATTGATTAAGGGGTATGAACTCACCTGTAGTGAGTGGTACGGATGTACTGAAGATGTAGGATTGCTAGGTGTCAAGTGAAGTCTTGAACACACACTATGATCCTAGTTAACATATAATCACACATATGTGTACCCAATTAACTTTAAACTACTAATTGAAATTGTTTAGACCTCCTAGAACATGTTAAACACTTATAATAAGTGTTATTAGCCCTAAGGATTTCATCAAAGTTGTTGTAGGATCCGGCTAGTGAGTTTAGGGTTCCAAAGGACCTCATACATGAGTTTACTCTCCAAGAATCCTCACACAAGGAGTTTACAGTCGTAAACCCTTGAGTTTACGGCCGTAAGCTCCTAAGCTTTATGTCATTTGGTGTCTTGAAGTTCTAAATGATCCCTAGAAGCATTCCTACTTGGTGTTTTAATCCTTGGAAGGGTTTAGGGCTTAAGTACACTCCTTTGAGGAGTTCACGGCCCCAATGACCAAAACCATAAGAGATTACGGCCGTAATCTCTCTTTGGGATGGGTTTTCTTTGGGATGGGTTTTTGATGATTTAAAGTCCCTATATAACTAGGAGTAAATCAAGGCTATTGTTCCAAGGCTATTGTTCCAAGGCTTTTGGAGGGTTTAATGCCTCTTTTGACCCATGAGTTTGGAGTTCACGGTCCAAGAACTTCTTGGGCCATGAACACCTTACTCAGGGTGTTTTCTAGTCCTATATACAATAAGACATGAGTCTAAGCTAGTTACATATCTAGTGGAAAGGGCTAGGCACACATTTGACCCTTATAAAAGAGTTTACTCCCCAAGGTGTTCGTGGGCGGTAAACTCTCAAATCTTGCTGTTTTGATATGATTTCTATGTTATTAAGCACTTAACAAGCTATATAATACAAATAGAGAGAGGTACTCATGATTTGGGATGAAAACCCGAAGATCCGTGAGAGAGAAATTGGCTTTTCTCTAGTTGGAATTGGAAATAATGAAATAATGTTTCTAAGATTCATATATATAGTCCTGGGATTTTTGGCAGAAAATATTTTTAGTCAAGAAATGAACTCTAATATCATAGAGTTTTGAAATAACAGAGTTGCTCAAAACCCTTGTGCATCCTCTCTCCTGATATCTCTTTAAGTGTAAATTCTGAAATACTCAAACTTATACTAAAAAGTCTGAAAATTTACTGCAACTGTTCTGACTTCTATGGAAGTGATATTGTTTGTACAGAATAGAATTTCGGGTTGTCACATCATCCCCTCCGTAGAAGGAATTTCGACCCGAAATTAGAATTTAAGCAAATAAGTAGTTACAAATAACTAAGTAAAAAGACGAGGATATTTCAGTTTCATCCGATCCTCACGCTCCCAAGTGAATTCCGGTCCTCGCTTGGCGTTCCAGTGAACCTTCACTATCGGGATACGAATTTGTTTCGTTTGCTTGACCTCTCGGTCCATGATCTCTACTGGTTCCTCCACGAAGTTGAGGCTCTCGTTGATCTCGATCTCGTCGAGTGGAATAACAAGAGTCTCGTCGGACATACACTTTTTCAAGTTCGATATGTGGAAGGTAGAATGTATGTTACTGAGTTCGCGTGGTAATTTAAGTTTGTAAGCTACTGGGCCGATTCTTGCGAGAATCTCGAAAGGCCCAATGTACCTTGGATTTAGCTTTCCACGCTTTCCGAAGAGTATCAAGCCCTTCCAGGGTGAGACCTTGCATAGAACGCAGTCGCCCACATGGAATTCCAACGGTTTCCTACGTTTATCAGCGTAGCTTTTCTATCGGTCTTTGGAGGCTTTCAATCATTCACGGATCTGAACGATCTTCTCTGTCGTTTCCCGTATGATTTCTGGACCGGTGAGAGTGCTTTCGGGAATTCGTCCCTTAGCTAACTGGGTATCACCCACCTCAGGCCAGCATAGAGGGGATCTGCACTTTCGGCCATAGAGGGCCTCGAATGGAGCTGCCTTTATGCTCCTGTGATAACTGTTGTTGTAGGAAAATTCGACAAGGGGTAAATGAGTATCCCATGCTTTCCCAAAGTCTATCACACAGCCTCGCAACATATCTTCCAAGGTTTGGATAGTTCTCTCACTTTGCCCGTCGGTCTGTGGATGGTAGGCTGTACTCATATCCAGCCTAGTTCCTAAGGAACTTTGTAACGACTGCCAGAACCTCGAAGTGAATCTACTATCTCTGTCCGAGATAATGGATAAGGGAACACCGTGCAGTCTTACAATCTCCCTAATGTAAATTCTTGTAAGTTTCTCCATCTTGTCTGTTTCTTTGATCGGCAGGAAATGTGCAGACTTGGTCAGTCTATCGACGATGACCCATATGGAATCAAGTCCACCCGTTGTCTTGGGCAACTTGGTTATGAAATCCATAGTTATCCGCTCCCACTTCCATTCCGGTATCTCAGGCTGTTGTAGAAGACCGGAGGGTTTCTGGTATTCGACCTTGACCTTTGTGCAAGTAAGGCATTTACCCACGAAGGTAGCAATTTCTACTTTCATGTTAGGCCACCAGTATAACTTTTTGAGGTCCAGATACATCTTATCTGATCCCGGTTGCACGAAATAATGAGTGTTGTGCGCCTCGTTCATGACCAAGTCTCTGAAACCACCTAGTTTCGGGGTCCAGATCCGGGCCATGAAATAATAAGCTCTGCCACCCTTAACCTCCAAGTTCTTATCTATCCTTCTTAGGGATTCACCCGCCACATTTTCAGGCTTCAAAGCATTGAGCTGAGCTGCCTTTATTTACGTGGACAAGTGTGAATGGATAGACATAGTTAATGATTTGACTTTACGACCAGAATATTCTTTCCGACTCAGGGCGTCAGCTACTACGTTGGCTTTACCCGGATGAAAACGAATTTCGCATTCGTAATCACTGAGTAGCTCGCCCCACCGTCGTTGTCTCATGTTGAGCTCCTTCTGGTCGAAGATGTGTTGTAAGCTCTTGTGGTCTGTAAAGATAGTGCTCTTCGTCCCGTACAAGTAATGTCTCCAGATCTTCAGAGCAAACACAACTGCTCCTAGTTCAAGATCGTGGGTTGTGTAGTTGACCTCATGTGTCTTCAGCTGTCTCAAGGCATAGGCGATGACCTTACCTCGCTGCATCAGAACACATCCGAGTCCTTAATTTGATGCATCGCAATAGACAATGAAGTCTTCTATTCCTTCAGGAAGGGATAGTATTGGCGCGGTGCATAAGGCTCGTTTGAGCGTTTGGCACGCTCTCTCATGCTTCTCTTCCCAGTCAAAGGCCACGCCCTTCTGGGTCAGTGTTGTAAGAGGTTTCGCTATGCGGTAGAAGTTTTGAATGAACCTGTGGTAGTAGCCAGCGAGGCCTAGAAATTGACGAATTTCCGTAGGCGTCTTCGGTGCTAACCAGTTCTCAATGGCCTTGATTTTGGAAGGGTCCACGTGTATGCCCTCTTTGCTAACCACGTGCCCTAAGAATTCGACTCGCCGAATCCAAAATTCACATTTCGAGAACTTCACGTAGAGCTTCTCTGAACGTAATGTTTTGAGGACTTGTCGCAAGTGTTGACTATGCTCTTCCTTACTACGGGAGTAGATAAGTATGTCATCGATGAAGACGATGACGAACTGATCTAAGTAAGGACGACACACCCTATTCATTAAGTCCATGAATACAGCGGGTGCGTTTGTCAATCCGAACGGCATCACTACGAATTCGTAGTGCCCATAACTAGTTCGGAAGGTTGTCTTTGGAACATCCTCCCCTAGCACTCGTAGTTGGTGATATCCGGATCTCAAGTCGATTTTTGAAAAGAAGCTCGCCCTTGAAGTTGGTCAAACAAATTGTCAATCTGAGGCAAAGGATAACGATTTTTGACAGTCGGTTTGTTGAGCTCCCTGTAGTCGATGCAAATACGAAATGATCCGTCTTTCTTCTTGACGAACAAGACTGGAGCTCTCCAGGGTGAGAAGCTTGGTCTTATAAAGCCCTTGCTGAGTAGTTCGTTAAGTTGACCGGACAGTTCTTGCATCTTTGCAGGTGCTAGACGATAGGGAGATTTGGCTACTGGGGTAGCCCCTGGAACTAAGTCGATTCAGAACTCAACTTGACGTTGCGGAGGTAATCCCAGGAGTTCTTCTAGAAATATGTCGGGAAATTCGCGTACTATTGGAATGTTCTGAATGTCCTTCGTTTCTTGGCTCACATCGACCACATGAGCAAGGAATGCATGACATTCCTTTCGCAAGAATTTCTGAGCCTGGATGCTCGAGACGATACGAAGGTTCGTGTCGGGTTTGTCACCATAGACTACTAAGGTTTCTCCAGACAGCAGATTAAGGTGAACAGCCTTTTCGTAACACATGATATCGGCACGATGGAGACTCAACCAATCCATTCCGATAATGACGTCGAAACTTTTTATTGAGACCAGCATAAGATCGATAGAAAATGAATGGTTATCTAAAGTTAGGTTACACCCTACGAATATACTGCTAGTGCTCTTTGTCTTCCCATTAGCCATTTCTACAGTGAACGGTTCATTAAGTGCTCGTGATTTTTGCCTAAGTAAATGAGCAAATTTTTGGTTCACGAAACTCCTCTCTGCTCCACTATCAAATAGAATGCAAGCATAAGAGTTATCGAGGAGGAACGTAGCAGTGACCACTATAGGGTCAACAACCGCTTCCTCATGGCCTATGGCCAAAACTCTTGTTGCTCCACCGACAAACCTTGCCTTCGGGCAGTTTCTTTTGAAGTGGCCTACTTCGCCACATCCGTAGCAAGTTTAGCCTACTCCAGCGCCGGGGACCTGGGTGATTGGCCTTGCCGGAGATTTGCAGAAACAAACTGTGTGCCCCTTCCCTTTGCAGTTCAGACACTGCATCTCTCGGCAGGCGCCGACGTGATGGAAGTTGCACTTGTTGCACTTAGGCAAACTTCCAGCATACTGCTTCACCGGAGCAGCAGCGGCAGGTGTTACCGCAGCATGTACCGCCACGACCTGCTGCTTTTTGGCAGCCTTTGCCTTCTTCTTGTCATCCCAGAACTTCCGCTTGGGGTCAGCGGTCCTTGCAGGTTCTGAGATGGCTAGGGTAGTTGTTGTGGCCGGGGTATGAACCCCATGGTCTATGAGCCACGGTGCCAATCGCTTGGCACTATCAAATGTAGTGGTATGTGATGCCAAAACATTTCCCTGGTATGGGGGCACCAGTCCCCATATGTATCTTTCGATCTTCTTTTCCTCTAAAGGAATCATGTTGGGACAAAGGGCCACCAGTTCACAGAACCTGGCGGTGTAGGCGACTACATTGGAGCCCTTCATGGTTAGGCCCCACAGTTCTTCCTCCAACTTTTGGATCTCGCCCCTCGGGTAGTATTCCTCAATCATGAGGTCTCTAAAAGCTTCCCAGCCCATAGCATTAGCCACTACTAGAGATAGTGACTTAACATGGCCATTCCACCATGTTAGGGCTTTGGTTTCAAAGGTGCAAGCAACATACTTCACCTTGCTCTCCTCGGGACAAGAGCAGATTTCGAAAACCGATTCGGTTTTCTCGAACCATTGCGAGAGGGCAATGACTCCACCAGTCCCCTTGAAGGACAATGGCTTGCAGTTCGTGAAGTCCTTATAGGAGCACTCTCTCGAGCGCACAGGAGCTTCCATCTGAACAGACTGAACGGGGGTTCCTCCTCCAATGGAACCCGATGAATGATATTGAGCCATGGCTGTAGCCACAGCCGCAGCTACGGCAGCATTTAGAGCTGTCGTATCGAACTGAGGAGTAGGTGGTGTTTCGTTATTGAGATTTCTCCTTGGATTTCTGTGAGGCGGCATCTTTGATCTATAGTTTATGAAGACGAAACGTTGATAAGATTTCAATGGAAGGAGTGATGAGAATGACTCAAGGACTAACTCCCCATAGCCCAAAGGATAAGATTGAATGGAAATCTAGAACAAATAAATGATCACATTTGGATAATAATTCTCATAAGATTAGGTACCTGTCAATATTACTGGAATTATAGATGTAATAAGTTCGGGAAAAACGGCCAACAGAAATAGGCCTTACATCAACCAAAATGGGAAAATTCTGATAGAATTACAACCTAACCATGGCCTACTAGGCCTACGATTTACAAGATAGAGAATTAGACCAGAGTTTTTACATAACTAGGTTATATCCAAAAGAGAGAAGTTGATGAGAATCTATCGGCGATGAGAACTACCAGAGTGAGTCCTTGCTCTCGACAGAAGGTGTTCTATGTCCCTCATACGCCTGTCAGCCCTTGCTTGCTGAGCTCGAAGTTCTCTGACTTCAGCTCGCGTTTCAGTGAGTTCCCTCTGAAGAGCTGCATTGTGGACAAGAGTCCTTTCATGAGCAGACTCTAGCTGGCGAATGCGGACAGTGTTAACACCAGTGTTGGCATCAATCTCCAAGACTCGGTTGATCGATGATTGACCTAGTATCGTGTTCCGAGAAATCCTACGAACCATGATATGTAGGACTTTGTCAGCAGAACCTCCATTTGTGAGGTTGTAGAAACTTCTGTCTCCATTGTAGGGAATGGGTTGACCCTATTCGTGGCTCCATGTATTCAAGTTTGTTGCCCACAAGGGTGTGGGTTCTTGAAATGCTAGACAAGGGTCAGGATTTTGATCAGCTGGGGGTAGGTTGTCGACCTCTGGCTCTAAGTCAGAACCATCGGAAAAGCCTTTAGCCTCATGATCATCCAAAGGGATTGGGTGATCATCCTTAGGTTCATCCTCTAGCCATCCTACATTGTCATGGTTGGGATAGTACGGGTCTCCGGGAATGTGGAATCCAGCCATTTAATCTACGCGAGAAGGGAGGTATAAGAATCTAGCACATAAGTAACTTATAGTAATGCAAAATACTCCTATAGCATTTTAAGTTTATGTTCTGTTGTTCTCATTGTGGTATTGTAGGTAAGTTTTTAGACTTGTTGCAACCTCACAACCACACTTAGGCACATGCTAGTCAACCAGCGGATAATATAGTTGATCAGGCTATATCTTCGCAGTTTTGACCATATGTCTCTAAGTCTAATTGTGTTGCCCAACAATCGTAATACTTTTGTATAGTCTTAGTAACATTGATTTTAGTATGAATGCAGGCACGTATACTTAATTAAACATTTGGAATATTTAGTATAAACTCTTGGTCAGAGTATTTTAATTCCAATGTATTTATAGTTAGTATATCTTTTATGGGTTGACATACTCAATTCACTATAAACAATGCTCTGATACCAATCTGTCACACCTTAAAACCATGAATGGCGGAAACATTCTGGGGCGGAGGACGTCATGTATAGTATCACAAACAATGAATAATAGTAAACAAGCAACAACATCATCCATTGCATTAAATAGTATAATTTCATACATGTGTGTTCTGTCAAAGTTATAGACACCAAAAATATACATATCAAAATAAAAGATGAGTCTTGAACGAACTCCATCTTCTCAAAAGCTTGGCACTTGTACATGTCTAGTGGTGACCTGAGAATACAAGTTATTTTGAAAGCGAGTATCAGCTTAAAGCTGGTGAGATCATAAGTATATTAATGTCTGTCTTTGTATGAAAGCATTTGTAAAATGTTTTGTACAACGTTTTGTAAAATGTTTGAACTCTCCTAGAAAACCTTATGTTTCCTACTAACTTTAGCCTTCTACCAAGGCATCTAGCGTCTGTGTGTATGTCTCTTGTTAGAGTGTGTTTTCCGAATTCTGACTATCATTAACCAAAAATATAGTTTATATATTACCGTGCATCATGTGAATTGTAACAACCCGAAATTTCCATTCGGTCAAACCCTAAAAGTCAACCACTTCGTATCATAAGTTAATTTCATTATTTCTTATTTTTAAGAAATATAAAGTTCTTTTAATTATTTTAATATTATTTTTAAACGAACGGGTGAAAGAAAATGTCGTCTCGGGTTTTGAATTTCAAAAACCGCAAACACATCGCGTCTTAGAAGTTCTCGGCAAAACTATTTCATTTGGGTCGAGAAATCATCCCAAAAATCCATAAACTCATGCTTATCCATGAGTTTACTCCCTAAGTCTAGCCATTTGTGTTTACTCCCCAAATACCCAAAAGAGTAAACTCCAAAAAAAGGCTTTCAAGTATCATCCTAGATTTTGTTCTAGATCTTCAAACTTGTAAGTTTTCTAACCATTTCAAGTTAGTAAAACACTTAATCTAGTGTTTGTGCATCTATTCATCCATTCACTTATGTATTTTGTCTAGATTTCCAAAACACCAAGAACACCAAGAACACACACTAAGTGTTCTTGGACTTTTAGCTCAAATCAAGCCTCCTAATAGTAAGTACTTCCATCCTTGAGTGTTATTAAGCTAGTATTACATTTAAACATCAAGAAAATATGCCAAGAACACAAGGTTTGAGGTGTTCACGGTCCAAGAATGTTCTTGGGCCGTAAACACCAAAAATGGCACCAAAGTGTGCCTAAGTCCCTTGTTTAGCCCTAGTTTGATGTTTAAGACTTACCTTGACATGTTTAAACCTTCCATTGATGTGTTTAAGCCTTGAAAAACACCAAAGACCAACATTTATAGGTGTTTACGGTTTGGGGATCTCCCAAAACCGTAAACACCCTAAAGTGTGTTTAAATGGGTCATTTTCCTTTCTTAGGCCTAAAAACTAACTTAGACAATTACCTAGTTGTGTTGAGGACTTGAAAACATGGCAATACCCTTTTCCATAAGGGTTTAGGGTAGTAAACCCAAAGGGAAATGACCATGAGGCCGTAAACTCCTCTAAGGAGTGTTTTTGTTGCCCAAGTCCCTTCCAAAGGCCAAACCACCTAGTAGAAATGCTTCAAAAGGCTTGTTAAACCACAAAACATCACATGGTCAATAAGAGTAGAGTTTACGACCGTAAACCCTAGAGTTTACTGCCGTAAACTCCTTGGGTTATGACCATCAAAACCGTAAACTCCAAGGGAGTTTACCCTTGAACTCCAAACACCCTAGCTTTGCCCTACCAACACGTGGATGCAATCCTTGTGATCTTTAACACTTGAAACAAAGTATTTTCATGTTCTAGAGTGTCCCAAACTAATTGATTAGTTATAAATTGGCTAATTAGTTATATATATATATATATATATATATATATATATATATATATATATATATATATATATATATATATATATATATATGTATATATGTTCATTATATGATAACTAGGCTCGTGCGTGTGTACAAGTCTTCATTTGTCACCTAGCACGGTACCCGACATACCAATCCAATCCACTCACCACAAGTGATTTCATACCCCTTAATCAATGGTTCATATGTTTTTAAATGCTTATATGGTGGGGATACAATTCAAATACTTATAGTTATTACATCAATCACATGTGATTAATAACTACAAAACCAGTGATTTCCTTATTGTTCAAATTGTTTATCCAACTGTTTTGCTTCAAACTGTTTTACAAGTTCTTATACTTATAAAATACATTTGCTTAAACTCTGTTTTACTTATTATTAATTGCATGTCTAGGTATGTATAGTTATATAAGAAATGTTTAAAGGACTTACGAAGGCTATCCACCTTATTTCCTTTTCGTGCTTGAGATGTGGTCTGGTGGGATATCGGGTACCCGTCCGAAGGTCGTTTAAATATTAGTTATATATCATGTGTACATATATAGTCATAAAAGGTCCTTCCAGTTGATTCGGTACCCTTGGGTAGCAAGGGTATACTTCCATGTTCATACGTACCAGTACATCACTAGTAAGTTACCATAGGGGTAGCACAGGAGGATACTATTATTATTGCTAGAACAATGAAACATATAATGAGTCAGTTCATTCATGAGTCAATACTTGCTAGATAGAGAGAGAACATTCGTTACAGCTAGCACACACAGAACATTACAATACATTACTATACTATTACATATATATGTTTACATGATTACGCTTACATGAGTACGTTTACATACATACGTTTACCTGAGTGCGTTTACATATACGATAATAGGACAGACATCACTAGGTGCTATAGCATAGAACAAGTTCAGGATCTAACTATACCGATGAATCACAACGCATTGTGATAGTTATATCGGGTATACATGATCATAGTAATGTGGATGTTCACGGCGTGCAAATATGCAGGGGTCGTGTAAAGGTCCCAAATACTACAGAGGGGCGTCTAGCCTGGGATCTAGCCATCACATTAGGCCTTATCCCTCAAATAAGGCAATAGGAGTACAGAGGAAGTCACTTATTACAAATACTACAGTACTTATAAGAATTACCCTAGATTCAAGGTAATTAGTACGGTTGTAGTACGAAACTACACCATAGTACTATCTCATTTTCCCATTTACATTCACTTCGTGAATATTCACACGATGCACGGTATATGATCGATATAGCTTTCTGCAATCTGTGAGATGTTATTAGCACAAGATTCCTCTCATTTGATTATATGATGAAAACTTCATGAAATATGCAAGTATTTTGTACCATTGTATATTTTTTTGCCTTAGAAACTGTAACAAATCTTTTATGACTAGTTAAATTATGTATGAAATTATTTTGTTGTTTACTTATTCGAATAGTCATTTTGAACAACATCACAGTTATGACAATCAAAAGACTGGCTAGTTAGATCATCTTTACCTTCAACTTTGTTGTACAAAATGAGCTTACACAAAACAATGGCAGGTAGCATATCATCTATCCACGAATTTGTTAATGTTGCCTTAATATATATGATTTGCTAATTATGCCCTTTGTTTCCCAAATCTTTTGGGAGTCAACAAACTTTGATGAACATACTAAGCTGACATAGACATGCTATGGAACTATTGAAAAATCATTGGTTTCACCATTCAATTTTGACTTTTCTTTACAAGTGTTTTGACTTTGTAATAAGAATTATTTAAAGTCCAATATCACATGTGTAAACAAATTACATGAATGGATGAGAAGCATTTGTTAAGTTGGATTTTATACTCCATAAGCAAATGTTCTTATTTCTATTTCTACATGGTTATTCATGGATTGCTTGAATGAACACGGTCACTTTTCGGTTGATTTTACTTGATAAATATTTTTTATTTGTACATTTCAGCTTAGAATGCTAACATCTTATAAGAAACAACAAATCCATGTGTGTGGAAATGGCTGCTAAAGTTGTAGAAATAGAGGTCAAACAACAACAAATCGATGCAAGATATGAAGCAATAGAGATGATGAATGTGACAATCCAAAATACGATAGAAAATTGAGAATTATGGTGAATTATACTTTGATATTTGATGTTTTTAGAAGTTTTGGTAAACTAGATAGTTGATGCTTTTGGTGTTTTAATGTTAAACGTTGGTTTTGGATTGTGTAATAATAAATGATTTTGGATTGTATAATAATATATGATTTTGGTATATAAATGTAAATGTTTGTTTTGGGATTGTATAACTATTTGATTTTTTTGGTATTTTTTTTAGATTTGTAATTAAGAAAAAAAATAATGATATTATATATTTGCAAGGGATCAACGATGAAATGAAAAAAAATATGGTATCTTAAATTTGCGATGGACTCTAAAAAGCAGATATGGAGATTTGCGACAGATATACGATGGAATAATTTTATTAGTTTATGTTGTAAACAACTATAATAAGTGACGAATTTGCGATGTATTATCCGTCGCTAAGTACGTCGCAAGGAAAAACTAGGTTGTCGCTAAATCCCTAGCTAAGTCATTAGCCACACTTTAATTGGCTATGGAGGACTTCTGTTGCTGGTCTGTCGCAACTTCCATTAGCGACAGAATTGCGATGGATTTTTCCGTCGCTGTAGGATAGGTTTCTAGTAGTGGACGGTTACTCTTTTGTACAACTCATGCAACTCTCATTCTTTTAGAGGATTTGAGATCAACTATTTGTATCATGTTTAAGTCATCCCTGCCCCATGCTTATAGGGTGACGATTAAATCGTCCATAATGGAACATGTGAATTTATTGCTTAGCAATATGCAAGAAGAATAAATTCATAGTAGGGTGGCGTATGACAGATCTGACCAGGACACAAAATATATTTACAAATGATCACATCGTGTGGAGGACAATAATAAACTTATGATGTTGTGGAAAAATGTGGTATTGTTGTTTATTAATAAAAAAATAGGGTCTCAAATACACTCTCATGCATATAGTGTATTTGCATACAGTTCAATTTATTTCAAAACAGTTTTAAAATTTTGGATGTTTCAAATAAAATAGTTTGTTTCAACCAAACAGGAAAAAAAAAAAACCTACACTCTAGAAATAACAATTAAATAAAATATATATTACCTAGGTTTGGTGGTCCCGAATTGATTATTTGGTACTTGAGTAATAAGAAATAATCACAAAAATAGAAGCAAATAATTTCATAAAGTTTAAAAGGGCATAAAAGTTTGGAAATTTCCGTCGAAGCTGTCGCTATTGTCGTTTAGACAATAGCTTAGATTTTAGACATATGTTCATTTAGGTTTTCAATAGCCTAATTGGTAGAGGTATAGTCTATTAGTCTAGGAGAATGGGGATGTAAAGTTCACTAACATCTAACTAATCTAAGTTGTCATTCAAAAAAATATATTTTTCCAAATAAAATGTTATTTGTGATTGATTTAAATACACGTAACAAAATAACATATACAAATATAATTTTAATATACAAATTTATATAAAAAATATATAAAAAGAATAAAAATTAAAATAACAGACGTTGTGGTCGTTGATTGAGTGTGTATAAACAAACGGTTTGCTCTTCAAAGTTAGAAATAAAAACATTCCTCATGTCTTTTTCATTACAGTTCGTTGTTTATTCTTTTTTCCTACGGTTGAATTTACTTAAATTCGAAGTCTATTATTATATCATTATTTGTTTTTCCTTTTATATATATAATTAAGGTATTCAAATTCTTCTAAATAGAGACATGTCTCATGTCTCTTTCTTTTAGGTATTTCTTTATTAAACATATATATAAATAATACAAATTCTGCTATTATAATTATAATATCTAATAAAATCAAATATAATACAATAAAGACTATAAATAATGAAATAAATAGAAATAAAAGGAATGTTGTAGTACGACGTGAGTGTGATATGGAAAGACTTCACGTAGAAAATTTGACGAAATAACGGTGGGAACCAGGCATGGATTCGTTCGATTAATTCCGGCAGATAATGAGCCGGCTGCTTGATCAATTACGGCTGTCAGTCTTGAAATACACGGTTTCATATTAAATCACGCGTGACTATATACAAAACGTGGGTTATGACGTGTGGGTATTGAACAACGTAATAGTGAGTATACGTCAATGAAAATCCATAAAGAAAAAACACAATTTAATAGGATTATTGGTCTTATTATTAAAGTATTTAATGGTTAAAACATAATCAAAATATTTTTTTATTTCTTAAAATTTAGGGAATACATCTCAAACTTACTATTCGGAGGAGGTAGCCACATCAACCAAATATCTTTTCACATGATACTCACTAGGGTTGTAAATGACGTTCACTACACACTCACCGATAGTATGAGAGACAGAGAGGAAGGAATAACAGAGAGATTGTGAAGGTGCATAGTTTAATAAATAGAATTGAATAATCCGGAAAGAAAAGTATTTTCAATTATTAAAAACATACAAGTGTTTTAAAAACTACATAAGTTAGTTTAATGACTAAAAGCCTACCTGAAAGTTGTATATGGAATTTTGCTTGGAATGACAAATACTTTAATAATTAGTACAAGCTAATGGAAGATTGTTGATATGTATTTATTTGTAAATAAAATTATGTTTTTGGAAGCTGCAGATATTATTAAAACAACAACCTAAAAAAAACGGGTAAAGAAACAACAAAACAACGTAAACAAAATTATGTCAGTTAGAACTTAGAAGATCATAGATATTTTTGGTAGTCAATTTTCACGGCTTCTTCTCATTTGGTGTTCTTGACTTAATAGATAGATATATAAAGATCATTTTTGATTTAATATTTAAAATTAAACGTACTCCTAGTGGTTACATAATACTCTTATTGGTTACATAATATTGCGACAAATCTGTTAAAAGCTCATTTTGCACATGTTATTATTTCCCTCATTATTTTTATTTTATGTTGATATTTATAATTTTATTAGCAGATCTTTTAAAATTAAATAATTACATTTTAATCTTTTATCTAAGATATTTATACCTACATAAATATTTATAGAATCAAGTAACATCACTTTTCATAAATTCTATAAATTTCTTCACATTAATCTAAAATATCGCAACTTTTATGCATAACTTTACATAAAAGATATTTACATAGACGTTGCGGGTAAACGAGCAACAAACTGTGCCACAACCCCTTTTTACAGGACCGGTCCATAGGATTTTCATGCCCCGGGCGAGAAGTCTTAATCATGCCCATATAATTAAATCAAACCCATATAAAACATCATAAATAAAGAAAAGATTAGAGGAGTTTTTATTTCACACAAAATTTATAAGAATTAGATGGAAATGGAATTCAATTCATGTTAGTTCATTGTTTCAACATAAAATTCCTATGAAAATTTAGAAAACACTTGAAAAAAAAATACTAAAATACATTTCTAATCTTGTACTTAAAACTTCACAAAAAAAAATCTTTAATACTTGAAATACTTTTGTTCAAAACTTATTGTTTTCTTTCTCCCTCTTTTGGTTGCTACTCGTCTGGCACTGGAAAAAAATATTGTTCAAATCTGAAATTTTTGGCTCGAATCCAAAAATAAGAAGTTTTGGTCTTTGGTTTGTTGAAGAAATGCAAAATGCTCCATGTCCTAAACAGAAAATAAAATAATTAAAGTAAAGATCTTTGAAGTATTTACTCATCTAAAAGCCTTAAAACATTATAATGTGTGAACCATGTTTAATTCTATTTGTTGACTGCATCCGTTAGTTTTATCTTGTCTTGATACAAAATTGAAGAGGATGTATAAAAAAACACGGGAGCCATCATTATAACAGTAAAATAAAAAGGTGTATATAAAGAAATTAAAGGTTATTTCATAGGTAATACAACCATTAGTTTTCCTGTTGATGGCACATACTTGAATGTGCACCAATGCTTTAGAGGCTTATTTTGCATCATATAGAAAGTGTATAAGGATATTGGCCCAACCATCAAATGTAAGCCTTGGCTGGACAATTACACTAACAGTTAAACTTATATAAGACATAAAGTTTTAGAAACTTTAATTACTATTAGATTCTGGAATCTTCAGCAGTTTACGTTGGTTGCGTGAGAAATACTTACCAGGGACTTTAGGAGAAAAATTCAACAGTTCAACCCTTTGAAATTTTACCAATTCACTTTATGTGAGAATGCCACCGACTATAGGAGAAAACTATCAGATTTTCAAGGAGAAGAATGACTAATTCAATTCAAATTCGCAATGAGATTTTTGAAATGGAAGGAAAGAACTTCCTAATTAACAATAAATCTCGTTAGTATAAAAGTAGATATTAAAGAGAACTTATTTGATTCGTCTTCCCTGATTCAATGATCAGACACTTCGTCTTCTTCAACCTTTTAGGCGTGATGTTTTTGGAGACCAAGAAGTCAGAAGCATAAATTAATTTGCAATTGCCGCTAAATTAGGTCTCAGATCATTTAGGTGCACTTTCCCCTTTTTATGTTCCAGACCATTAATTTTTATGGTGGTTGATAAGAGTTTTGGCCCAAATAGCATACTACCCACAGGCCATGCCTTTTTGGATGGCAAAACTAATTCTTTTAAAAACAACATCTATAGATCTTGGATTCATAACATTACTATGCATGACCCCGTTGGACTCTATTGAGTAGCTCCACAGCTTCTGGCAAAAGGAAACAAAAAGTGTCAAATGCAAAGGGTATAAACGTGTGTTTTCCATTCACGCTTTCTCATGTTTTGCCACTTTGCTTGATGTAACTTCCCCCACAGTGAAAACTTCACTCCCCAAGCCCACAAGTGTGAGAACCCGATATTTCAACTCTTTGTAACGACCAAAATGGGTCAAGTATTGTAACCACTTCTGAATAATAAAAAGTTACTTTCATAATAAAATGTATAAATAAGTTCTACTTAAATTCCTTCTATGATTAAATTTCTTTGAACCATGATCGTACGTGAAAAGAACGCCCAAATCCGACTTCATATAGCGAAGTTATGATTTTTCCAAGTTCGGCTTAGCAACAGACAGCTAAAAACTCGAATCGGTAATCGAGCGACTTTTGGCCGGAATGACCTAAACGAGAATCGAAGGTCTCGACAATGGTATTCCAGCGGTAAAAAGTTTGGCAAAAACCGACATCAGATAAAGAAGTTATGAATTTTCTAAGAAATTCCTTAAACACGATGGATTTTTAATAAATAATAAAAATATAATTTTGGAATTTGCCGACGGAGTCTAAACGAAAGTTGTAGAGCGTAGTCTCACCTACGCGAGGATATAAAGACCATCGAAAACGGAGTTCGTATGAAGAAGATATGAATTTTTGAAGTTTATTAAATAAATTAATTATTTATTTAATTCAAAATTCGGATATTATCCGAAGGGGAGTCAGCATCCTCCTCCGAAGTACGCGCTGCGTACTCCTGTACGCCCCGCGTAACCGAGGGGATTGGCCTCTGATCGTCCACGTTGCGCTATCCGAAGAAACCGACCCATCCGACCCGTCCGAAGCCCCGACCCGTCCGACCCGACGTCCCATCCGACCCGGCGTCCCATCCGACCCGCGTACCCAGCAACCCGTCCCATCCGAACCGAGGCAGTCGAGGCTTCGGTCATGCATGACGTACGCGTACACGCTGCGTACGAGCGTACGCCCCGCGTACCGAGGCAGTCCAGCCTTACTATAAATAGGATGCGAGGGTTTCCAAAGAAAGGGTTCATTTCTCTTCTCTCTCTCTCAACTTTGCCTCGTTTTCCGTGTCCGTTCAAACCCGAAGCTCTGGTCTTTTTGGCTCAAGTCCTGAAGGTCGATTTTACTCCCGAGATTCCCGAGAATCCCGAGGAAAATCCGTTTCCCGAGACGAAACTCTGCCCGGTTTTCCATCTTGCTATCTCCAAAACTTTCAAGTGAGTTTCATACCCCTTAATCAACCTTTTTAATTATTCTAAATACTTTTATATGCTTTCAAGGGGGGGGGGGGGATTACAAGTAAAACACACGAGTATTATCGTGTGTTACATAAAGAAACTCTTTTATATACTGTTATATATTCAAATCACATGCGATTTATAAACATTTAAAGGAACTTTTATATATATATAACATATGTCACAATAGCATTTTACCTTTTAATATAAAATGTTGTTGTAATGCATGTATAAACTAAACTGTTCTTAGATTTTTCTTGTCTATCCTAGACTCTACACCAAAAATCTATACTTTCATAAACAAGTGATTCCTTTTCTCAATATTTCTAAACAAACAAGACACGCTTTTTGGAAACTATAATAGGTATAGTTTTACGAACAGATTTCTAACTCTTATGTACTAGAATCACATATTTCAAGAAGCTCACTTTCGTATACAAGAACAAACGTAACATTTTAACAAGTAGATCTGTTTTTATACCACGGATTTGTGAGACACTAACTTCATGTACGTTCGAGTACACATTTCAAGTCCTGTATTATATACCAGAATCCCTTGGAGGAGGAGCATGGTGTTTGTGTATAGATCTATACGGGCTTGACAACCCGCACCCTGACTGTTAGCTGCAGTCCACCGTTTGGGGTGACAAACGTCATAACATTTCAACGCCTGAAGAACGTTGTGTATAGGCATTCAGAGTCAATAGTATGGTTATAAAACTCACAAGGGGTATTAAAAATGCATTGATTTACAAGGTTTTCAAACTCATTGGTTATTTTACATTTACATACATCTTTGGAAACAAACATTGGTCTTGAGTGAAGGCTACTTTTATACTAGTAGAAAATATAGGATTTTCTAAACACAAACAAACAAAGATAAAACATTTCATTTCATTCAAACATTGTCACTTAAATACTTATGAAATTCACCAGCTTAAATGCTGATCTACTCTTTCAAAATTTCTTGTATGTCCCAGGAAATCAGTAATTTCAGGTATTCATTTCGCTTTTGTTGAAGGGATGCTGCGGCGCCAGTTTAATCTCGTATTTTTGACATCATATTGTAATTGAGTTTTGAACATGTAACTTTTGACAAATGTAAACTTTCAATTATATATATGATGGTTGTATTGCTTTCTTTACTATGTATTCATTTGTTACGTTACCACATGAAGTCATCCGCCCCCGAACGTTTCCGCCGTTCAGGTTTGGGGGTGTGACAGATTGGTATCAGAGCAATGTTTATAGTGAACTAAGTATATCGAACCACATAAGATATACAAACTATAAATGCTTAAGGGACTAATACTCTCTGACAAAACAAATTTTCTTTTTACACTTAAACAACATTTCGTTCAACTTAAATTGATAGTTCATTTAAGTACAATTACATGCATACCACAAACTATTTTCATGATTATACAACTATACAAGTATTTAGACAAGTTGACACTACGATTGAGACTCGATATATGTAATCAGATTTTGGACAAATATAGCATGATCAACTATATTTGCCCAAGATTGGACCAACGTATATCGAGGAATGATCGTAGTAAGCAACAAGTCAAAACTTACCAAACCATTACAAGAATCAATCACAAGAATTTAAATACTATAGGAGTATTTGCTACCTAAACTAGTTTAACTTACATGTTTTACATGTTCCGACTTTATTCAATTCTTATAACCCTATTTCTCGTACAGTCAAATGGCTGGATTTCACCACCCTGGCGACCCTTACTTTCCCAACCAAGGCAACGGAGGATGGATCGAAGATGATCCCGAAGAGGACGAGGAACCCATAGAAGTGGGTGATGACTCCGGTACCGACTCAGAGCCGGAAGTTATCGATCCACCACCCATTCAACCTCCCGTCTTCGTAAGGAACTTTCAAGGACCGACTCCCGTCTGGGGAAGTCACCTCCACCATTGGAGCCAACAGCAAAACCTACGCCCTCCCTACGGCATGTGTCGGGACTTCTATGATGTCCGCGGCGGAGGTTCGGCTGATCGAGCACTCCCGGTAATGGTGGGTAAGTTAGCCAATCAGTCCTATCAGTCTGGAGTACAAGCTAGTCGACTCCGGGATATCAACGTGGAAGTGCAGGTTCACACTTCTGACATCCGTAGGCTGGACAAGATGCAAGACAACGCCCAATTCCAAGCTGAATCGTTTCAAGCGCAAATGATTGCAGCCCTCGCCGAACTAAGGGAACAACAAGCCGCTTTCGATAGGCGTCTAATGGAGTCAAAGCAATCAGATACGGAGTCAAGCTCCAAGCGCAACCTTCGACGCAAGTAGTGCTTGTCAAGGACTCAAATTTTTTTTATAGCTTAGGACCTCGGCTAAAAGTCTTTAAATTTCTCGAACTTTGTAATCGGAGACCCTTATAGGGGTCAAATTTTCATGATCGTTGTAACAACTTTTATATTAATATAAGTGGCACTATTACTACTATGTTGAGTATTTTGTTCGAACCTTGAATGGTCTTTGTGAACCCAAATACTTGTTTCATACCTTCAGTCTTACAAATAACTTTCATTCTTCTATTTTAAGATTCATACTATCATCTGTTGTTGAACTATAGCGATTTAGTTCATGAGACACATACATTTTCCATTCTATGAAATTCTTATCCTTGTCTTTGCAATCTATAGTTGAAGGATGCCTCCGCGTAGGAATCCAAGGCGAAACAACGGTGAGGAAGCACCTATACCACCACCACCTCCACCACCCCAATTTGATGCTGTAATGTTTCAAGCAGCAGTCACCGCAGCGGTGGCAGCTGCCATGTCACAGATCAATAACTCAAGTGCTAATGGCTCGGGATCTGGCACACACCCATCCAACCATGGCGAGAGTCATGGACCACCTCGAGAATGCACCTATAAGGACTTCACTAATGCCAAGCCCCAGATGTTTTATGGTACTGGTGGTGTGATGGCCCTGAGGCAGTGGATTGAAAGGACGGAGGCAGTCTTTGAAATCTGCTCCTGCCCCGAGCACAGCAAGGTCAAATTTGCAACTTTCACCCTTCTCGATAAAGCTTTAACTTGGTGGAATGGCCACGTTAAAGTACTTACCCTAATCGTGGCAAACTCCATAAGCTGGGAGAGCTTGAAGGCCATGATGATGAGAGAATACTGCCCACGGGGAGAAATTCAAAAGCTTGAACACGAGCTATGGACTCTCGGAATGGTGGGTACCGACATCGCTACTTATACCAACAGATTCTGCGAACTGGCAATCCTTTGTCCAGATATGATTGCTCCCGAGAGCAAGAAGATAGAAAGGTACATCTGGGGACTGACGCCCCAAATGCGGTCAAGCGTGTTAGCTTCTAAACCTAACACCTTTGAAAGTGCTAAGGAACTGGCACAATCTCTGATCGACTACGGAGGTCATCAGAACTCAACCACTTCTGCACCAGCGCCACAGAAAGGAAACAACGACAACAACAACAACAACAACAACAACAACAACCATGGCAGGAAGAGAGCGTGGATTAAAGGGAAGGGTGGGTCTTCCCATGAATCCGCAAAGAAACAACTGGTTTCAGTAAATGCTGCCATTGTACCTGTTACAGCCCCTACAAATACCTACCCAACAAAGCCTTATATAGGCAACCTCCCAAAATGCACCAAATGCAATTACCACCACCATGGACCTTGTCGAGATATGCAGTGCGCCAACTGCAGCAGGAAAGGGCATACAGCCCGTTTCTGCAAGGAACCCGCAAAGCCGATCACTCAAGTTCCTGGTGCGGGTGTAGGGCAGGCTTGCTACGGTTGTGGCGAGGTGGGCCACTACAAGAGAAACTGTCCTAAGGCAGCAGGCACCGGAGGTGTGGGACGAGTTTTGGCAATAGGCCACGACGAAGCTGTAGCTGACCCAACTATAGTTGCTGGTACGTTCCTTCTCGATAATTCATACGCATGCATATTATTCGATAGTGGAGCGGAGAGAAGCTTCGTGAGTCAAAACTTTATTCATTTACTTAAACCTAAACCTAGCAAGTTAGAAAATTCATTCACTGTAGAGATGGCCAATGGAAAAACCGAAAACACAAATTGCATATACATGGGCTGTACGTTAACATTAGACGACCATTCTTTCCCAATCAATCTCATGCCGGTTCAAATTAAAAGTTTCGACGTCATAGTCGGCATGGATTGGTTGAGTCTTCTTCGCGCCGACATCATGTGCTTTGAGAAAGCAGTCCGTCTTAACCTCCCAAACAATGAAACATTAGTTATCTACGGCGACAAATCTAGTGCAAATCTTCGCATCATTTCGTGCATCGAAGCTCGAAAGTGCTTGCGGAAGGATTGTCGAGCATTCCTAGCGCACATCGTTGATACAAGTCAAGAACTGAAGGACATCAATAGCATCTCGGTAGTACGCGACTTTCCCGATATCTTTCCAGAAGAACTACCAGGATTACCACCGCAACGCCAAGTCGAGTT
Organism: Lactuca sativa; assembly: GCF_002870075.4. Lineage (NCBI taxonomy): Eukaryota > Viridiplantae > Streptophyta > Magnoliopsida > Asterales > Asteraceae > Lactuca > Lactuca sativa. Next base: position 300,908,787 of record NC_056630.2, on the reverse strand, counting down.
CAGAATCGACTTAATTCCAGGAGCTACCCCAATAGCGAAGTCGCCTTATCGTCTTGCACCAGCAGAGATGCAGGAACTTTCCAGTCAACTTAATGAACTCCTTCACAAAGGATTCATAAGACCAAGTTTCTCACCTTGGGGAGCACCGGTCTTGTTTGTAAAGAAGAAAGACGGATCGTTCCGTATGTGCATCGAATACAGAGAGCTGAACAAACTTACTGTCAAGAACCGTTATCCTCTACCCCGTATTGACGACCTATTCGATCAACTTCAAGGGGCGAACTACTTCTCCAAAATAGATCTAAGATCCGGATATCACCAATTACGAGTTCTAGAGGGGGACATTCCAAAGATAGCTTTCCGAACTCGTTATGGACACTATGAATTCGTGGTGATGCCGTTCGGATTAACCAATGCACCAGCAGTATTTATGGACCTAATGAATAGGGTATGCCGCCCTTACTTGGATCAGTTCGTCATCGTCTTTATCGATGATATACTTATCTACTCTCGAAGTGAGGAAGAGCATAGTCAACACCTACGAAAGGTCCTAGAAACACTGCGAACGGAGAAACTCTATGCGAAGTTCTCTAAATGCGAATTTTGGATTCGAAGAGTCGAATTTTTAGGTCACGTTGTTAGCGAAAAAGGTATACACGTGGACCCCTCCAAAATTAAGGCTATTGAGAACTGGTCGGCACCAAAGACACCTACAGAAATTCGTCAATTTCTAGGTCTAGCTGGCTACTATCGCAGATTCATAAAGAACTTTTTGAGCATTGCGAAACCTCTTACTTCATTAACCCAGAAAGGTGTGGCCTTTGACTGGGAAGCGAAACAAGAGAAGGCATTCCAGACACTAAAGCAGGCCTTGTGCACCGCACCGATACTATCCCTCCCATAAGGGATAGAAGACTTAGTAGTGTATTGCGACGCTTCAAATCAAGGACTTGGTTGTGTTCTGATGCAGAGAGGGAAGGTTATCGCTTATGCCTCCCGACAGCTTAAGACACACGAAGTGAACTATACGACACACGACCTCGAGTTAGGAGCAGTGGTATTGGCTCTGAAGATCTGGAGGCACTACTTATACGGAACAAAGAGTACTATATTCACCGATCACAAGAGCCTTCAACACATTTTCGATCAGAAGGAACTCAACATGCGACAACGACGATGGGTCGAGTTACTGAATGACTACGAATGCGAAATTCGTTATCATCCTGGCAAGGCCAACGTAGTAGCCGACGCCCTCAGTCGAAAGGAATACACTGGTCGGAGGGTCAAATCTCTGACCATGACTATCCATTCCCACCTATCCACACAAATTAAGGAAGCACAAATGGAAGCTTTGCAACCTGAAAATGTGGCGGGTGAATCCCTGCGAGGAATGGAGAAGAATTTAAAAGTCAAGGGTGGCGGAGCCTACTATCTCATGGACCGAATCTGGACCCCAAAACATGGTGGTTTCAGAAACGTAGTCATGACTGAGGCTCACAACTCAAGATATTCCGTTCACCCGGGTTCAGATAAAATGTATCTGGATCTTAAGAAACTGTACTGGTGGCCTAACATGAAAGCAGAAATTGCTACCTTCGTGAGTAAATGTCTTACTTGCGCTAAGGTTAAGGTCGAGTATCAGAAACCGTCAGGACTACTACAACAACCAGAGATACCAGAATGGAAATGGGAGCGGATTACGATGGACTTCATAACCAAATTACCCAAGACGACAAGTGGACTCGATACCATATGGGTCATTGTCGACAGATTGACCAAATCCGCACATTTCCTACCCATCAAGGAGACTGACAAAAATGGAGAAGCTTACAAGAACTTACTTAAGGGAAGTAGTGCGACTGCATGGTGTTCCGATATCTATTATCTCCGATCGAGATAGTAGATTCACTTCAAGATTCTGGCAGTCACTACAAAGTTCCCTGGGAACTAGGCTAGACATGAGTACAGCCTACCACCCACAGACAGACGGACAAAGTGAGAGGACAATACAAACTTTAGAAGACATGCTGAGAGCCTGCGTGATTGACTTTGGAAAGGCATGGGATATTCATTTACCCCTTGTCGAATTTTCATACAACAATAGTTATCATACAAGCATAAAGGCTGCTCCGTTTGAAGCCCTCTATGGTCGAAAGTGCAGATCCCCTCTGTGCTGGACTGAAGTTGGCGATACCCAGTTAGCTAGAGGAAGAGTTCCTGAAAGCACTCTCACCGGTCCAGAGATCATACGTGAAACAACAGAGAAGATCGTTCAGATTCGTGAACGATTGAAAGCCTCAAGAGACCGACAGAAACGCTACGCAGACCAAAGGAGGAAACCTTTGGAATTCCAGGTAGGAGACCACGTCTTATTAAAGGTCTCACCGTGGAAGGGTTTAATACGATTTGGAAAGCGTGGGAAACTAAATCCAAGATACATAGGGCCTTTCGAGATTCTTGCCAGAATCGGCCCTGTGGCTTACAAGCTTAACCTACCGCGCGAACTTAGTAACATCCATCCAACGTTCCACGTCTCAAACTTGAAAAAGTGTCTGTCCGACGAGACTCTTGTTATTCCACTCGACGAGATCGAGATCAACGAGAGCCTCAACTTTGTGGAAGAACCAGTAGAAATCATGGACCGAGAGGTCAAACAAACAAAACAAAGTCGCATACCCATCGTGAAGGTTCGCTGGAACGCCAAACGGGGACCCGAATTCACATGGGAACGCGAAGATCAGATGAAACAAAAGTACCCTCATCTCTTTCATGTTCACTAGTATCTTTACTACTTTAAATTTCGGGACGAAATTGTCTCTAACGGGGGGATGATGTGAGAACCCGATATTTCAACTCTTTGTAACGACCAAAATGGGTCAACTATTGTAACCACTTCTGAATAATAAAAAGTTACTTTCATAATAAAATGTATAAATAAGTTCTACTTAAATTCCTTCTATGATTAAATTTCTTTGAACCATGATCGTACGTGAAAAGAACGCCCAAATCCGACTTCATATAGCGAAGTTATGATTTTTCCAAGTCCGGCTTAGCAACAGACAGCTAAAAACTCGAATCGGTAATCGAGCGACTTTTAGCCGGAATGACCTAAACGAGAATCGAAGGTCTCGACAATGGTATTCCAGCGGTAAAAAGTCTGGCAAAAACCGACATCAGATAAAGAAGTTATGAATTTTCTAAGAAATTCCTTAAACACGATGGATTTTTAATAAATAATAAAAATATAATTTTGGAATTTGCCGACGGAGTCTAAACGAAAGTTGTAGAGCATAGTCTCACCTACGCGAGGATATAAAGACCATCGAAAACGGAGTTCGTATGAAGAAGATATGAATTTTTGAAGTTTATTAAATAAATTAATTATTTATTTAATTCAAAATTCGGATATTATCCGAAGGGGAGTCAGCATCCTCCTCCGAAGTACGCGCTGCGTACTCCTGTACGCCCCGCGTAACCGAGGGGATTGGCCTCTGATCGTCAACGTCGCGCTATCCGAAGAAACCGACCCATCCGACCCGTCCGAAGCCCCGACCTGTCCGACCCGACGTCCCATCCGACCCGGCGTCCCATCCGACCCGCATACCCAGCAACCCGTCCCATCCGAACCGAGGCAGTCGAGGCTTCGGTCATGCATGACGTACGCGTACGCGCTGCGTACGAGCGTACGCCCCGCGTACCGAGGCAGTCCAGCCTTACTATAAATAGGATGCGAGGGTTTCCAAAGAAAGGGTTCATTTCTCTTCTCTCTCTCTCTCAACTTTGCCTCGTTTTCCGTGTCCGTTCAAACCCGAAGCTCTGGTCTTTTTGGCTCAAGTCCTGAAGGTCGATTTTACTCCCGAGATTCCCGAGAATCCCGAGGAAAATTCGTTTCCCGAGACGAAACTCTGCCCGATTTTCCATCTCGCTATCTCCAAAACTTTCAAGTGAGTTTCATACCCCTTAATCAACCTTTTTAATTATTCTAAATACTTTTATATGCTTTCAAGGGGGGGGGGGATTACAAGTAAAACACACGAGTATTATCGTGTGTTACATAAAGAAACTCTTTTATATACTGTTATATATTCAAATCACATGCGATTTATAAACATTTAAAGGAACTTTTATATATATATATATATATATATATATATATATATATATATATATATATATATATATATATATAACATATGTCACAATAGCATTTTACCTTTTAAAATAAAATGTTGTTGTAATGCATGTATAAACTAAACTGTTCTTAGATTTTTCTTGTGTATCCTAGACTCTACACCAAAAATCTATACTTTCATAAACAAGTGATTCCTTTTCTCAATATTTCTAAACAAACAAGACACGCTTTTTGGAAACTATAATAGGTATAGTTTTACGAACAGATTTCTAACTCTTATGTACTAGAATCACATATTTCAAGAAGCTCACTTTCGTATACAAGAACAAACGTAACATTTTAACAAGTAGATCTGTTTTTATACCATGGATTTGTGAGACACTAACTTCATGTACGTTCGAGTACACATTTCAAGTCCTGTATTATATACCAGAATCCCTTGGAGGGGGAGCATGGTGTTTGTGTATAGATCTATACGGGCTTGACAACCCGCGCCCTGACTGTTAGCTGCAGTCCACCGTTTGGGGTGACAAACGTCATAACATTTCAACGCCTGAAGAACATTGTGTATAGGCATTCAGAGTCAATAGTATGGTTATAAAACTCACAAGGGGTATTAAAAATGCATTGATTTACAAGGTTTTCAAACTCATTGGTTATTTTACATTTACATACATCTTTGGAAACAAACATTGGTCTTGAGTGAAGGCTACTTTTATACTAGTAGAAAATATAGGATTTTCTAAACACAAACAAACAAAGATAAAACATTTCATTTCATTCAAACATTGTCACTTAAATACTTATGAAATTCACCAGCTTAAATGCTGATCTACTCTTTCAAAATTTCTTGTATGTCCCAGGAAATCAGTAATTTCAGGTATTCATTTCGCTTTTGTTGAAGGGATGCTGCGGCGCCAGTTTAATCTCGTATTTTGACATCATATTGTAATTGAGTTTTGAACATGTAACTTTTGACAAATGTAAACTTTCAATTATATATATGATGGTTGTATTGCTTTCTTTACTATGTATTCATTTGTTACGTTACCACATGAAGTCATCCGCCCAAGAACGTTTCCGCCGTTCAGGTTTGGGGGTGTGACAACAAGAGAGGAAACCCCTTTTAGATCCACGCATGCATGTTTTCCTCCAGCCCATCCAAATACTAAAACATCAGCTGGTCTAAGTGTTGATCTTCCTTCTAATGGGTCAGTCAGAAAGTTCACAGGGGCCTCTTTCTTAGAAGAAATCCCAGCATGCCTAAATATGTCAAAAGAACATCCCTAACCAGATCGTGTCGGTACTTGAAACCCGGGAGCAAGTCTCATCAGCTAGAAATAAATGGATCATAAAGTGATACTTGAGGATGACACAATACTCCACTAATGACATATGCTAGCTATGACCGTTAATAGGAATAGTCATAAGAAAATCCTGAGCATGTGGCGCCCTTAGACACTCAAAAATTGCTTTCTGCCTAATCGTCATGTCGAAGTGAACTTCCATTCTTGGACAATTTTACTAAAATGGGCACTCGTTAATGAATGTCGGGCTTTTGGAGGGGCAGTGTACTTATTAGTGAAACCTCTAAAGTCAAACCCCATAATCATATCACGAAGATAGGCCAAAGCACAAACATAATTTGAATCCTTACCACATATGCTGCTATTTCGTAAGATGTGGACTTGTAACACCCACGATTAAGCTCGTGATGCCACAAAAGCATAGGAGGAAGTCTCTACTGCTGAGTACAACCCCAAACGACCAAACCTAATTGGTAAAGAAGCCAGTTGCCATTGAAGGTCCCTAAAGAATGGACTCCCACAAACCGCAATGTATTCAATCGACCCATGTAACCCATTATAAAAACAAAAAGCAGCCTCTTCCATGTGAACGGGTTGGCAAATTCTCAGGCTAAACAAAAGTTTGGCAATGCCCATGAAAGATCGAAGCAAAAGGAGCTCACTCTGGGGATCATGTAACTGTAGTAGAAGGTGCATCAAGTCAACAGCCTTGGCGGTCTTTTCATTGTTAACCCACTAATAAAACTCGCATCTCTACTAGCAGATCCGCCAAGAAGCTTCACCCCAACTGACGGTCACCCAATGACAGCAGAGAATAAACCTGAATGAAGCTTCCAACTGTAACATCCCGAGATTTTGCAGGTATTTCTGAATCCTCTCTTCTATTATTATTTTTTCATAAGTAGTCCCTGGGGTTAGAAGAGTCGACCCATGAGAAGCCTAAGGGCTAAAGTTGCAAATCTGAGAACAAGGCTAGTACGTTAAGTGTACATAAGGTACGTTAAGTGTACTAAGTGCGCCTTAGTATGCTGGGCGTACACTTGTGGATGCTAAGCGTACTCACGTCAGGAGGAAACCCTAATATTTAGGGTTTGAGTGTTATATAAACATCCTTATGAGCTCACAACCCTCCCTTACCTCAGCCTCCATAGTTTAGAGCCGTTTTCCCTAAACCCTAATCCTTTCCTTGAGTGTGTGAGCTTATAGAGTGTGTTTTGAGTAGTTGGAAAACAAGGTGTTGCATCAAGAAGTTGGAGAAGGAGAACAAACTTGTAGATGTAAAGTTGTTTGGTGCCCTAGAAGCTCCAGAAGGTAAAAAGCTTCTAACCTTATGCTTGTATGATATATATCTTGTCATTCTAGCTTTATGGAACCATTCTTGTCCTAAAAGTCCCAAGTTGGTGCATGATATGATTTAGACGAGATGAGCTGTCCTTTCAGACCCTTAAAGAGGTCTTAAGTGATAAAAATGATCTCCTAATAGCTAAATGTGTCTCATGCATGGAGTAGGAAGGTCTTAATGGATTAAGACGATGTGTCAAGAACTTTTTGGACGTCCAAAGTGTTAAAGTTCAACAATTTATGATTCTTAGGCCTATTTGGTCAATGGATCTGAAGTTTGGGCCTAAGTGCCTAATCCATTAAGCACTTATCATGGTTTTGGAAAAACCCCGCATACGTCCCGCGTAATTTCTATACGCCCAGCGTACTGGGTCAACCACCCCAATGGTGGTCAACGTCAGGCAAGAGTACGCCTAGCGTACCGGAGGAGTATGCCCCGCGTACGTCCTCTGTTGGGCTTTTGACAAATTGGGCTTTGAGATTGGGCCGCTTTTGGACTAATTGGACATGGGCCTTGTTGGGCCCTCTGAATAATTAAGATTGTGCCAGTTTTGATAAGGGATCCTATAATAAGGCCCAATTAGGAAGTTAGGCCCAAATTGGGAAATTTGGGCCATTAATGGGCTTTGGATATATGGCCTTTTAAGATCATGGAGTTGGCAAGTGGGCCTTGGCCTAATAAAGAAAAAGGACAAAATGGATAAAGTGGACCCTAACTCAAGATTGATATTCCATGTATTGACATAGTGTTTGTTATTTGGATAGTTTGGGATTTTCGGTGAGACAGCGATCAGAGACATTCAGTTCCTTTCAGCACTACTTGTGAGGTGAGTTTTCCTCACTATACTCAAGTGTCTAAGGCACCTGGGCCGACCCTTTCGAATTGTGAACTTGATATGTTTTATGCTAGAGTATTGTATGATCTGTTAGATAAGTATCCTGGTAGATAGGATGTTATATGCTGTTATGATCTGTTAGATCAATATCCTAGTAGATAGGATGTTATATGCTGTTATTATATTTTAAATCGGTTTGTCTCTCTATAGACTGGTATGTGATTATCTTGTATATGTGCACATGTTTTATTGGTGGTTAAGGCTTATATACTTGGTGCGAGAGCCAACAGACCTGGGCATTCTAACCCAATGGTTGTGGGCCATGAGTATTCCATCCCGAGGATGACTGGACTCATAGTATGTGGGCATTCCAACCTGATGGTTGTGGGCCTGTGGTATTACATCTCGAGGATGATTGGACCCATAGTATATTGGCATTCCAACCCGATGGTTGACGGCCTGGGGTATTCCAACCCGATGGTTGATCGGACCTATAGTATGCTGTTCGTGTTTGTATGCATGTTGTTGTGTGCATTGATAGTTTGGGGGGAACTCACTAAGCTTTGGGCTTACAGTTTCAGTTTTGGTTTCCAGGTACCTCATATGATCGCGCGAAGGCGAAGGCGTGATCGTACGGCTCCTCACATTTTATGACTATGTTTTTGGGAGACTATGATATGGAACTATTTTGAAAACAAATTTGTAACGACTATTGGTTTCTAAATGTTTTAAAAAGTTTTAAATTTGGTATGATTTTATGGATGTTACAAGTTGGTATAACAGCCTTGGTTTGAGTGAATTGGAGGAATATTCGTGTGAATCCAGTCTCAAACTAAGGAAAATATTTTCAAAATGATTTTTTTAAATGGTTTTCAAAATGAGAAAAAGAGGATGTAGAGAGTACGATCAGCCGGAGCCAGAAAGTAGACTCCAAAATACTATACAGTTATTTGATTATGTGATATATTAGAACAATATGCTAGTACTAGGATAGGGATCTTCAGGAATTGCATGATGGAATTGCCAGATTGTATGATGCCTGATAGCCTAGGGTTTTCATTATATGAAATTGACATCATTACTGTAGTTGCTTAGTGTATGCATCACGACCGTACATAATTAAGATCTTATAGTCTAAGAATGTTTGATTTGGCCTTGTTTCCTGTTCTTGTTTGATGAAGGGCTTAGGGTAGGATCAGGTATTCGAAAGTCTATAGGGTCCAGCGTTATGTATGACTAGTGTACACTAGTGCTATAGGGTTGGTGGAAGTTTCATGGATGGGTGGATTGTGTGAGGCTTGTAGGTTAGTTATGAGATAGTTAGCCTTCCTTTAGGAGAGAGGATTGAGCGGCCACCACGTATATGTATATTGTTAACGTGTTGTGGTGATACTTGAGATAAATATTGGTAGGTGTGGAAGGTAGTATGGGCCCGTACTAATGAAAGCAGGACCCATACGCGTAGTAAGGAAGTCACAACCCCTAGGGTTTAGTTGGGAGTTGGTTCTCTGTTATTTGTGCGGATTATCTGATATCTTCCTGGTATATATTCAGTATGGTGGCTACGAGGCGTTTTGTGACTGGATCCAGATTGGGATCAGGGCAGGGCGATCAGGGTGCCCCGATAGCATTTGAGATTATCGGCCATGATGGGCCAACGTTGACAGAGGATCGCGTCAGGGAGATCATCTGTGAGGAGGTGGTCGAGATTGTTTGGGGTCAGATTCCGTAGATGTTTGGGTCTATTAAGACTAACATGATTGAGTATTTTGATGACAGATATGCAACCCTAGCTAAGATGGCTGACGCAACAGCTACAACTCCTGTAACAGCGACAGGGGGAGGAGCCAGTTGGGGCTTCTAGTACCCGGACTTCGATAACACGAAGCCCCTATCTTCAATGGGACTTAGGATCCGATGATATCTACAAGGTGGATGTCTGATGTGGAGGGATGTTTCTTCACGTTCTTATGTCCTACTAACCAGAAGGTCAGATGTGCCTCGAACTTGCTGAGGTCTGGGGAAAAGGACTGGTGGAGATTGATGATTGGTTCATATACGGGTAACCAAATAGCTGCTGTTACTTGGGAGCAGTTCAGAGATATGTTCCGTGCTTGCTATATCCCACGGGTCGAGCGCGAGCGGTTTTCATAGGAGTTCTTGGATCAGAAATAGCTTACGGAATCGGTGATGGAAATCACCCACATGTTTACCGAGAGAGTGATGTTTCGCCTGGCGTTTGCTTCTGAGTAGGCTCAGATGACACGTTACCTGAGCATGCTCAAGACCGACATCCGTAAGTTTGATGCCACCCAAAGATGTGATACGCTGCTGGAGTTACAGGAGGTCGCTAGGCGGTGTGAGTTAGAGATTGAGCTGCATTTGTGGGAGCAGTGGTAGGCCCCGAAACAGTCACAGCTGGCGCCGAAGTGGTCTAAGACCGTTGATACCAGATCTGGGGGACAGTCGCACTTGTGGGAAGTGCGGAAAGGCTCATTCGGGGATTTGCCGATCAGGGAGTGGGTGCCACAAATGTGGAAAGCAGGGTCATCTAGCCAGGGATTGCAGGCAACATACTCTAGCTCCCAGAGTCAGACTTCATTACATTGTGAGCAGGTGGGCCATATGAAGACCTAGTGTCACATACTAGCTGCCAAGTTGGTGCAGGCTCCCGCGCCGGCTACATTGAGGATTACTGGTGGGAGGTAGGGTAGAGTGGAGCCCCTGAGGGATCAGGGACGCGCCTTCCAACTTATAATAGAGGAGGCTAGGGAAGCACCAGATGTGGTTATTGGTATGTTTCTATCCCTTATCTTACTTATTATATATGTTTTATGCTTATCTGTTTACAACTATGATTAGGTACGTTTTTAGTGAACTGCTTGCCTGAATTGGTTTTATTTGAATCGGGGGCGAGTCATTTGTTTGTATCTCAGACGTTTAGTAGGGAGTTCAATGTGCCAGTAGGAGAGCTAGAGTGTCCTTTGCGAGTCTCTATCGCCAACGAACACGAAGTTTCCGCCTCTTCAGTTTATCGAGGATGTGTGTTGGAAATCTTTAGCGTGTTTTTTTCGATAGACTTGATTCTAATTCCAATGGGGGGGGGGGGGGGTGTTTGGTCATGGGTATGGATTAGCTTAGGGGCTTCGTTGCTATGATCGATTGCGAGGGTCGGCAAGTGGTGATTTGAACCCCAGGTGGGGGAGAACTGAATTTCTATGGCGAGGGCACTAGATTGCAATCAGGGTTTTGTTCAGCTGTCAGGGCTTGGCAGTACATTCAGCACGGGTGTACGGGTTATCTATCGTATGTGGTGGATACGCGGGTTAGAGATCAGATTTTAGTATCAAAGGTTCCAATGGTCAGTGAATTTACTGACGTGTTCCCATAGGAGTTACCCGGAGTGCCTCCGGAGAGGCAGGTCGAGTTTAGGATTGAGCTAGGGCCAGGTACGACCCCTATCGCCAAGGCGTCGTACTGGTTGGCACCACTAGAGATGTAGGAGTTGTCATCACAGCTGCAGGAACTGCTGGGAAAGTAGTTCATTCGTCTGAGCAGTTCCCCCTGGGGAGCGCAAATACTCTTCGTCAGGAACAAGGATGGTTCACACCGGATGTGCATCGACTATTGGGAGATGAACTGGTTGAGGGTGAAGAACCTTTATCTACTCCCGTGGATAGATGATTTATTTGATCAGTTGTAGGGCACATCTTGGTTTTCCAAGATAGACTTGAGATTTGGGTATCATCAGGTTACGGTCAGAGAGGAGGACGTGAGGAAGACAACGTTCTGGACACGTTATGGACATTACGAGTTTGTGGTGATTCCATTTGGGCCCACCAACGCACCAGCAATATTTATGGACTTGATGAATCGGGTCTGTAGACTGATGTTTGATTGCTCGGTCATCGTGTTTATAGATGATATCTTGGTATACTCCAAGACCCGAGAGCAGCACAAGAATCATGTTCAGGAATTATTGGGAGTTCTGAGATGAGAATGGTTGTATGCCAAGTCCTCGAAATGTGAGTTTTGGTTACGAAAGGTCCAGTTCCTAGGACATCTCATTAACCAGGAGGGGATTTTGTTCGATCAGGTTAAAATCGAGGTGATTATACAGTGGGAGGTTCCGAAATCTCCCTTAGACATCAGGAGCTTTTTGGGATTGGCTGGGTACTACCGGAGATTCATACACGATTTCTCCAAGATTGCAGTACCCCTCACTTGTTTGACGAGGAAGGGGTGGATTTTCAGTGTGGTCCTGAGGAGCAGAGGGTGTTTGAGACTCTAAGACAGCGGTTTTGCGAGGCTCCACTGTTGACCCTCCCAGAGGGAGTGGAGGATTTTGTGGTTTACTGTGATGCATCCATCATAGATCTGGGAGTGGTCCTCGTGCAGAGAGGACGAGTGATAGCATATGCATCTCGGTAGCTGAATCCGCACGTGGTGAGATGCCCTACTCATGATCCTCCCTAGGGTGGAGCAGTGGTATTCACTCTCAAGATTTGGAGACATTATCTCTATGGGTTCCGTTGTACCATCTACACGGACCACAAGAGCTTGAGACGCATCATGGATCAGCCGATCCTGAACATGAGACAACATATGTAGCTGGATGTATTTAAGGACTACGACTGTGAGATCCTTTACCACCCAGGTAAAGCGAACGTGGTTGCCGACGCTCTAAGCTGCAAGTCAGCTAGGTCTTCCACTCAATATGTATGAGGATATAAGTGGATTCTCCACTTGTGGGCTTGATCAGGGAAGCCCAAGCAGAGTGTATGCGTCAGGAGAATTGGAAGCTGGAGAGGATTAGGGGTGAGAACACCCAGTTTGTTCAGGATAGCCGGGGATTATTGACCCAATGTGGTCGGGTGTGGGTTCCTATGTGTGGTGGGGTCAGGCAGATGGTTATGGAGGAGGCTCATAAGTATCATTTCTCTATTCACCCAGGGGCCACCAAGATGTACTGGGATTTGAGTTTGAGCTACTGGTGGTCGTGCATGAAACGAGAAATCGGTTGGTACGTCGAGAGGTGGTTGACCTGCAGGATGGTCAAGGCTGAGCATCAGAGGCCGCATGGAAAGCTATAGCCTCTAGAGATTCCCATGTGTAAATGGGAACAGATTACGATGGACTTCATTACCAAGTTCCTGGGGACGGCGAAGGGACTTAATGCTACATGGGTCATCATGGATCGATTGACCAAGAGTGCCCATTTCCTGGCCATACGGGAGAGATCATCGGACGAGAAGCTGGTCGACGTGTGTGTCCGCGAGATCGTTGCTCGCCAAGGAGTTCTAGTCTCTATTGTTTCCGACCGTGATGTTAGGTTTACCTCCCGCTTCCGGAAAAAGTTCCATGAGGAACTAGGCACGCGGTTGCACTTTAGCACAACTTATCATCTGCAGAACAAAGACCAGAGTGAGCGGAGCATACAAACCCTCGAGGACATGTTGAGGGCTTGTGTCATCGATTTCGGTGGGAGCTAGGATTCCCACCTACCCCTTGCATATTTTCCCTACAACAACTACTATCATTCCAGCATTCGCGCCCCGCCTTTTGAGGCTGGTCATAGAGTGATGGGATGGACAGAGGTAGTCTCACCCCAGTTTGTTGGGGTAAGTTTGGTCATAGAGTGATGGGACGGATAGAGGTAGTCTTGCAAAATACTGAGAAGATTCAGTAGATTAGACAACGACTGTAGACCGCTCAGAGTCGGCAGAAGAGTTACGCCGACAAACGCCAATCTGAATTGGAGTTCCAGGTAGGTGACATGGTATTAATGAAGGTTTCACCCTAGAAGGGTGTGATTAGCTTCAGAAAGAGGGGAAACTTGGGTCCCCGATACATTGGACCATTTTGGGTTATTGCTAGGGTTGGCAAGGTTGCATACAGAATAGATCTTCTGGAGGAGCTCTATCAGATACACAACACTTTCGACGTTTCCAAGTTACGAAAGTGCATATTGGACGAGGATGCGGTAGTGTCGTTGGATGACATTCAGGTTGACGAGCGCCTGAACTATGTAGAACAATCGGTGGCTATTTGGGAAAGGAAGGTAAAGGTTCTTCGCAAAAAGGAGATACCACTGGTAAAGGTGCAGTGGCGACATCGGAGGGGATCTGAGTGGACATGGGAGCCAGAGTCTAAAATGTGGGAGCATTATCTGGATCTTCTATTATTATTTTGTCATTTGTAGTCCCTAGGGTTAAATGAGTCGACCCATGAGAAGCCTAAGGGGTAAAGTTGCAACTTTGAGAACAAGTCTAGTACGCTAAGCATACATAAGGTACGTAAGCATACTAGGTGCGCCTTAGTACGTTGGGCGTACACTTGCGTATGCTAAGCATACTCATGTCAGGAGGAGACCCTAATATTTAGGGTTTGAGTGCGATATAAATATCCTTATAAGTTTATAACCCTCCCTTACCTCATCCTCTCCAGTTTAGAGCCGTTTTCCTTAAACCATAATGCTTTCCTTGAGTGTGTGAGCCTATAGAGTGTGTTTTGAGTAGTTGGAGAAGAAGGTGTTGCATCAAGAAGTTGGAGAAGGAGAATAAGCTTTTAGATCTAAAGTTGTTTGGTACCCTAGAAGCTCTAGAAAGTAAAAAGCTTCAAAATTTATGCTTGTATGATATTGATCTTGTTATTCTAGCTTTATGGACTCATTATTGTCCCAAAAGTCCCAAGTTGGTGCATGATATGATTTGGACGAGATGAGCTGTCCTTTCAGACTCTTGAGGAGGTCCTAAGTGATAAAAATGATGTCCCAATAGCTAAATGTGTCTCATGCATGGAGTAGGAAGGTGTTAATGGATTAAGACCATGTGTTAAGAACTTTCTGGACGTCCAAAGTGTTAAAGTTCGAGACTTTATGATTCTTAGGTATATTTGGTTAATGGATCTGAAATTTGGGCTAAAGTGCCTAAGCCATTAAAACTTATCATGGTTTTGGCAAAACCCCGCATACGCCCCACATAATTTTTGTATGCCCAACATATTGGGTCAACCACCCCAATGGTGGTCAACGTTAGGCAAGAATACGCCCAACATACAAGAGGAGTACGCCCCGCGTACGTCCTTTGTTGGGCTTTTGACAAACTGGGCTTCGGGATTGGGCCGCTTTTGGACTCATTGGACTTAGTCCTAGTTGGGCCCTCTGAATAATTGAGATTGGGCCTGTTTTGATAAGGGATACTATAAGAAGGCCTAATTAGGAAGTTAGGCCCAAATTGGGAAATTTTGGCCATTAATGGGCTTTGGATATATGGACTTTTAAGATTATGGATTTGGAAATTGGGCCTTCGCCCAACAAAGAAAAAGGACAAAATGAATTATGTGGACCCTGAGTCAAAATTGATATTCCATGTATTAAAATAGTGTTTGTTATTTGGATAGTTCGTGATTTTCGGTAAGACAGCGATCAGAGACTATCAATTCCTTTCAATACTACTTGCGAGGTGAGTTTTCCTCACTATATGTAACATCCCGTTATTTCTTGTTTATAAAGTCAAGTCTAGTCAACCAAAGTCAAACTTGGGTCAACTAAAGTCTTCCTTATTGTTTTGAGGTTTTATTAAGGTTAAAATAATAACCTTTATTTCTTAAAAATCCTTAAAATAATTGTAGTCGAAATAGGAAATGAAATGCTTAAAAATCAAGAAAACTCCGTATCTTATTCCTTTGCTACGGACCGCAAACACTTCGGGACGCAAGGGGTTTACGGTCGTACACTCCTCGGACCGTGAACCCTCGCAGCCGCACACACCTCGAATCTTATCGCCTCAAAAACCAAACCTTATCGCATTGGGGCACGTTCACGGTCGTAAACCCTCGGACCGTGAACCCTCACACACACATACATACATATATACATATATATATATATATACATATATATATATATATATATATATATATATATATATATATATATATATATATATATATATCTGTTCCAACTAGTTTTCACTTCATTTCTTCACTTCCACTTAAGATTTCAAGCCTTGTCTCTCAAGTATCATCAAGAACACTCTCCATTCTCTTCAAAATCGTAAGCGATTCTTCCATATTCACTTGATATCCTTCTTAATTCACAAGAAACTCTTTAATTTCAACCATGAATTCAATACTTTTGGTATAGAACTTCTAATCATCATCCTTTACACCAAGAGCACCAAGAACACACACTTGTTCTTAGGCCATCAACTCCCTAAAAGTCTTCGAAAACGTTAGTAACTCTTCTAACATCTTGTTATACAATAGAAACACTTAATTCCGACCAAGAAACAAACACTCAAATGCATGATCTTCAAGAGTTCAGAGCCGTGAATCCTTCATCCATGGCCATGAACCCTTCATATGATCTTGACGTGGCCGTAAACCCTTCTTAAGATCATCATGTGGCCGTAAACCCTTCATAAGAACAAGTCTTGTCTTGTGTGTGGCCGTAAACACCTTTATGGCCGTAAACACTTAGAGTGTCGCTGCAAACTCCTTTCTTTCAATCACATGTGATTGTAACACTTCACTTCAAGTGTTTCCTAACGCCTAAGGTTATTTGCCTTACATGATTTGTTGTTATTGTTGGATTAGTGTCTAAGCATGTAACTATATTTGGTACGTACTTGACCCGGTTGTGCATGGTCCTTTTGGGTTGCCTTCTCCAAAGAAACTTGACAAGGTAATTTAAGGAGAGAGAGAGAGAGAGAATATTATGGTTTATTCATATATATTATAAGAATAATATATTAAATGATAAATCATATTTATTTAATTAGTATTGGTCATAAATTAATTAGGAATTAATTTGTGACTAAAAGAGATTAACTGGATAAAGGGGTATAAACTGTCAAATGTATGATAGTTGTGTTTTGGGCTAGGAAACCTAATGGACTAAGGGGGGAACGAAACTATGATGGGGATCCATCATATTTTCGTTCAAGGCCAAGGTTCCTTGGGCTGCTTGGTGATTAAGCTGTCCATTAGGGTTTAGACTGAAACCCTAGCAGCTTGCAGTATAAATAAGTCCCCTAGGCTATGGAAATCGACTACACTTGATTCAAAGAGAACCCTAGGGCCGATTTTAGCATCTCTCACCCTCCCTCATATTGCCTTCTTGCTTGTGGGGTTTGTGAACCATTAGAGGAGTTATAATTGTGACTCTAAGCTCAAGATAGATCTAGGATTGCAAGTCTTGGATTGAAAGCATGTACAATAGAGAAACCTAGATCCAAGCATTAGGGTTTGTATGAGCACATAGGATTGTTCTTATGCATAAAACCCATCAGTGGTGTCAGAGACATGATTGGTTTCAATTGTATGTGATGCTTTAACTGTTTGCTTGCTAAAAATCAAGATTTTGTGCGAACTGTTTGATGAACTCGACGAGTTCCATGAGGAACTCGACGAGTTGGATGAACTCGACAAGTTCCAAAGTGGACTAGACGAGTTTTAATGTCTGACAGAAAGATTTTTGGGGTTTTGTTGCTGTTTTTTCATGGGATTAATGCCTAAATGGTTTTTGAAAGATGAAATCCAAATTTTATATTATTTTCATGTTTATCCCTGCCAAAACAATAGTTAATTTCAAATCTTTTAAATATTAGTTGTTTATATGATAAATATTGATTATTTAAATTATTTGTTAATTATCTTATGTCTAAAATTGGATTAGATCAAATATAGATAATTATGAAATTAATTGTTTAATTTAAATTATTTGTTATTTGATCCCTTTTGTTTTGAAAAGTTCAAAACTTGCCCTCAAGTTTTGAAATTTGAATTTTGTGATTAAAAGTTTAATTTTGAATAATTTAAATTTCAAACCCTTAGAATTTTACAAGTTTAAAATTCAACCCTATACTATTATATTATTACAAGCTTAATATATATATATATATATATATATATATATATATATATATATATATATATATATATATATATATATATATATATATATATATATATATATATATATATATATATATATGCTAGTCTTACCGTTAGTATGCCTCATTCATGAAGCCGGTCTATAAGGTGGGTATCAGGTTGCTGCCTATAAAATGACGCTTAATGGGTGTACACTCACACCCACCGCTTGCTTGACTGGTGGAGGGTCATTAGCTGAACGGGTAGGATAGGGCAATCCTCTCCTCATTAAAAGTATAATGTAATATACAGAGCAACTACATGTTTTTACAAAATCCCAATCTTAGTTACTTTAGGGTAAAATGTGAAAATGATGCTAATCCATGGAATTACACTTTGTACCCTTGTCAAACGTTGGTGGAGCGCGTGTGGTTAACCGACACATCAATTTGGGGATGACATTGGTAGCGAAGGGTGACTCGATGTTTGTCATAGATCAATGGAGCGTGTGTGGTTTATAGGCACATTGATTAGGTGATAGACACATTGAGTGCACCATGTTGATTTGCATGGTTATTCACAACTTGTTTGCGATCCTCAGTATCCTAGTCGCAAATTTGAAGTGCATATTGAGATTTAAACATGCCATTGAAAAGTTCAATGAATCTCAAAGATCTAGGAGTTTTCAATACATTTAAAACTGAATTTTTTTTTTCTTCTTTCATGGTCAGAATTAGTGAATCGTCATTCACTTACCTTCAAATTATTTACTTTTAGAGTACGATATCCCTTTCTAAGTTGTAAATAATGTTGTTGGGTCGTATCCCGAATTTCTTATTTGGGTGTTTAATTAGGGACTCATTTCTAATCAAACTTTGTTCCTTTCTTTTTCAGATGTCTGCAAACAACAACAACAACGCTTCTGGGTCATTCTCGTTGATGAACCTATGTCAAAAGGTGACATTTGATGGGTCAAACTTCAACGAGTGGATGAGGTATGTTCGCATGATCACACGCTACGAGGATAAAGAATATGTCCTTGATGAAAAGCTTGAAGAGATCATCCCAGATGTTGCTACTCCTGAAGAGTTGGCCGCCTTTGAGGCCCACGAGCGCGATGCCATGAAAGTTCATTGCATCATGCTAGCCACCATGAACCTCGAACTCCAAATGTATCCGTATGAAATGCATCAGGATTTGCTGGACAGGTATCACCAAAGTGCAAGGCAAGAGCACTATGAGATCATTACTAACATGATCACCGCTAAGATGGGGAGTGGAGAATCCCTAACCTCTCATTTGCGGAAAATGCAGAGGTATGTTGATCGTCTTCACAAACTTAATGTTAAGTTTGATAAGGATTTGGCTATCGACATAATCCTCGACTCCTTGCCCTCCTGTTACAAGCAGTTCAGAATGACCTACCACATGCCAAGGACTGTTGAGGACTGCTGAGAGCAACCTCAAAGACAAATCTGTTGCGTCTTCCCCTGCTGTGGTTGCTCCCGTGTTGGCAATTGGCCAAGGATAGGGTAAGAAGAAAAAGGCTCCATGTAAGAGCCACCATAAGGGTAAGACCCAAAAAGGTTCCTATTCTAGTGGAACCATAGATGGTTCGGTCAAACCCTCTTCCGACCCCAAAGAAGCAGAGTTATGTTACTGCTACCAGAAGGGCCACTAGAAACGAAGCTGCCCTCAGTATCTGCAAGACATAAAGGATGGGAAGATTAAGCCCATCTTCGCAGGTATGTATTCTATTAAATCTAATAACTCATCATTTTCTACTTCATGGGTTCTTGATACAGGGTGTGGTTACCATATTTGTTCTGATATACAGGGCCTAAAAAGAAGTAGGGAAGTGGAACATGGAAAGATAAACCTGATTATGGGAAACAGAAGATCGTTGCCTGTGACCAAAGTCGGAGTTTATTATTTAGTGTTGAGTAATGGGTTAGGGCGAGATTTAAATAATTGTTGTTATTCGCCAAATATGGCAAGAAACATTATTTCAATTCATGGGTTGTGTAAACAAGGTTTCAGATATTCTTTTGATAATAGCAATGGTTCTATTAATGTTTATTTGAATGGTGTCTTTTACTTCAATGCATTACCTTATAATGGGATTTATGAATCTGTGATGGTTGTTGATAATTTAGGAAATGATGTTTTAAATATTGATTCATCTACTACTCTAGACAAAGGATGCTTGTGGCATTGTCGCCTTGGCCATGTCAACAAGATGCTTCAGTCAGACCGAGGAGGAGAGTACCTAAGTCTTGAGTTTCACGACTATCTAAAAGAATGCGAAATTGTTTCGCAATTGACGCCTCCGAGAATGCCACAATTGAACGGTGTTGCTGAGAGACGTAATCAGACCTTGTTGGACATGGTTCGTTCTATGATGAGTCGGACTTTGTTACCAATAGCTTTTTGGGGGTACGCCTTAGAGACTGCCACCCATATCCTTAACTTAGCTCCCACCAAGAAGGTTACCAAGACTCCTCACGAGATGCGGACAGGGAAAGCTCCCTCGTTGGCACGTATTAAGGTTTGGGGTTGCGAGGCTTTTGTAAGACGAGAAACTCACGACAAGCTCGAACCTCGTAGTGAGAAGTATTATTTCATTGGCTATCCACAGAAGCCTTTTGGCTATCTTTTCTATAGACCGAGTGACAATGTTGTCTTCGTTGCTAGAAGATGAGTTTTCTAAGAAAAGGAATTGATAAGCCAAGAGGACAGCAGGAGGAAAATTGATCTTGAAGAGATTCAAGAGCAAAGCGATGAAGGAACCTCTAACACTGGCGCTCAATGTGAGGAGGAAACTCCTGTTGAGCCAGTTGACGAGTCCTTACCTCTTAGACGTTCTAGTAGGGTTAGTGTTCAACCCCAGTTTTATGGTTTTCATATTACTAGTGAAGGGGATACGTTTATTAGTGATGAAACACTAATGAATTTGGACAAACCTAGAAGGAAGCCATGGCAGGCCCTGAGTCTGCTTAATGGAAAGAGGCGATGGATAGCGAGATTCAGTCCATGTACAACAACCAAGTTTGGAATTTGGTTGATAATGTACCGGGTCGTAAGACAGTTGGATGCAAGTGGATCTTCAAGAAGAAGACGGACATGGATGGGAAAGTGCATACTTATAAAGCGCGATTGGTTACGAAGTGCTTTACTCAAACTCCCAGAGTTGACTATGATGAGACCTTCTCACCAATTGCGAAGATAAATTCTATTAGGGTAATGGTCGCTATAGTTGCGTTTCATGATTATGAAATATGGAAAATGGACGTGAAAACCGCTTTCCTTAATGGAAAGTTGGCTGAGGATGTTTATATGAATCAGCCAGAGGGTTTTGTTGACGTGAAGCATCCGAATAGAGTGTGCAAGCTTGAGAAATCCATTTATGGATTGAAACAAGAGTCTCGCAGATGAAATCATTGTTTTGATGAGAAAGTTAAAGAGTTTGGCTTTCTACGAAGAGAAGATGAATCTTGTGTATATGTCAAAGACAGTGGGAGTATAGTGAGCTTCCTCGTATTGTATGTCGACGACATATTGCTCATAGGAAACGACATCCCAATCTTGCAGGAGGTCAAGTCCTGGCTTGGGAAGTGTCTTGCTATGAAGGACCTTGGAGAGGCTACATATATTCTGGGAATAAGGATAGTAAGAAACAGGGAAAGGAGACTGATAGGACTCAGTCAGGATACATACTTGGATAAGCTACTGAAGCGTTTTAGTATGGAAAATTCCAAGAAAGGGGAGTTGCCAATCCAAAGCAATACCAAGCTGAGTAAGACTTAGAGCCCGAGTATAGAGGCAGAGATAGCTGATATGAGCTAAGTACCTTACGCTTCTGCATTAGGCTCTATCATGTACGCTATGACTTGTACTCGCCCTGATGTGGCCGTCGCTTTGAGCATGGTCAACAGATATCAGGGGAACCCTGGTAGAGCTCACTGGATTGCGGTAAAGAATATTCTTAAGTACCTACGAAGGACCAAGGAATGGTTTCTAGTCCTCGGTAGGAGAGATGACTTAAGGATACGAGGGTACAGTGACACTAGTTTTCAGATGGATCGGGATAATTACCGATTGTAGTCGGGCTGGGTCTTTACCCAAAATAGAGGAGCAGTGACTTGGAAAAGTTCCAAGCAGGAGACCATAGCTGATTCAACTTGCGAATCAGAGTACATTGCGGCGAGCGAAGCGTCAAAGGAGGCTATATGGTTGAAGAACTTCATTGGAGACCTTGGAGTTATGCCATCCATAAAGGAGCCAATGGAAATTTTCTGTGATAATGAAGGAGCGGTTGCCTTAACCAAGGAACCAAGAGATCATGGTAGATCTCGACATATCGACAGAAAATACCATTTTATCATACATCGGGTAGAAGAGGGACTCCTCGTTGTGAAGAGGGTATCATCAGAAGAAAACCCAACAAATCCCCTTACGAAGGGACTGAGTAGGGTCAAACACTTGCAACACGCTAGAAGTATTAGGCTGAAGGATGATATAAGTTTGGATTAGATAGGAAACATGTAATAGATAGTTTGTACTTGACATTTGATGATTTGGTTTGACTTATGTGCTGGGACCGGTTAGAAGGAAGTTGATGTGTTCAACTAAATTCTATGTCGAACAAATCAGAAATCGAGGAACAACTACTGGACAATAAGCATTGTCAGCATGATATCTAGATCAGAGGATTATACGATCCCGTATCTGAAGGAAAAGTTGCTGATCAGAGTTGACAGCGAAGTATAAGAGCTACGATTGCTAATCGGATTCTGAATTCATATGTGAGATATAGTTACTACACTTATCCAAGTAGGAGACTGTTGGATTAATGTCTAAGTCCATAACTATATTTGGTATGTACTTGACCTGGTTGTGCATGGTCCTTTTGGGTTGTCTTCTCTAAAGCAACTTGACAAGGTAATTTAAGGAGAGAGAGAGAATATTATCGTTTATTAATATATTATAAGAATAATATATTAAAGGAGCAATCATATTTATTTAATTAGTATTGGTCATAAATTAATTAGGAATTAATTTGTGACTAAAAGGGATTAATTGGATAAAGGGGTATAAACTATCAAATGTATGATAGTTGAGTTTTGGGCTGGGAAACCTAATGGACTAAGGGGGGAACGAAATTATGATGGGGATCCATCGTATTTTCATCCAAGGCCCTAATCTAGAAGGTTCCTTGGGCTGCTTGGTGATTAAGCTGTCAATTAATTTGTGACTAAAAGGGATTAATTGGATAAAGGGGTGTAAACTGTGAAATGTATGATAGTTGAGTTTTGGGATGGGAAACCTAATGGACTAAGGGGGGAACGAAATTATGATGGGGATCCATCATATTTACGTCCAAGACCCTAATCTAGAAGGTTCCTTGGGCTGCTTGGTGATTAAGCTGTCCATTAGGGTTTAGACTGAAACCCTAGCAGCCTACAGTGTAAATAAGACCCCTAAGCTATGGAAATCGGCTACACTTGATTCCAAGAGAACCCTAGGGACAATTTTAGCATCTCTCACCCTCTCTCATATTTCCTTCTTGCTTGTGGGGTTTGTGAACCATTAGAGGAGTTACAATTGTGACTCTAAGCTCAAGATCAAGAAGATTACAAGGATTTCAAGCTACTTGAAAGAGGTAAAACCCTTAGATCTGTTTTCATAATGTTAATTTCGAATTATATATGATAGATCTGGGATTGCAAGTCTCGGATTCGAAGCATGTACAATAGAGAAACCTAGATCCAAGCATTAGGGTTTGTATGAGCACATAGGATTGTTCTTATGCATAAAACCCATCAATTATATACACTAATTATACACATATATGTGTTATTATATTATTAACAGGATTCAATTGTGTTCAAGACGTCACTTGGCAATCTTAACATCCTATATCGATCTTACATTTGAATCACCCTCTAATAGGTGAGTTCATACCCCCGTATTTTCATAGTTTTTATCGTTTTAAGGGGGGGGGGGGGGGGGAATACAAGTCTAACACAAAGATTTTGTGTTATAACTAAATGGTTTCAAAATATCTTCTCAAAATGGATTTCAGTTATCATCAAATCAATTGGTTTCAATGATTGTGTTAAAATGACATCAAGTCATCAAATGTATTTCGAAATATTAAACTTCTTTTAAAAGATTTTGTAAACTTATATTTTTCCCCAGAAATCATAATTATATATATATATATATATATATATATATATATATATATATATATATATATATATATATATATATATATATATGTAAAGTTTAAAAGGATTAGGAGTGATAACCCACTTTGGTTCCTTTTCCTTGTTTGGATGTGGGCCTATAGTATCGGTTATTTGTCCGAATGTCGTTTAAATTTTACTTATATATATATATATATATATATATATATATATATATATATATATATATATATATATAATCTATTACATTCAATTTAGATACCCTTTGTAACATGTTGAGCAAGGGTTTGCATTCATGAACACTCAGTATCAATTCAGAAATCACATATAACTTATAATATGTATAATTTATGATTCACTGAACATTAATTCACGATTCAAGTATACTAAAGTACACCGTTTTACAAGAACAAGGGTTTGATTCAATACTAAAAAAAGAGGATACATCCTTCATATACTAATTCAGGGGCATACTACCAATCATTCAATTCAGAATGATTGGGTTTTCATAACTATTATACATGTAACATCTATATGCTTTTTATGAGTCATTTGGTTCAAGTTGTTTAATTCATTTAAACAACATAGTTAAAGTCCTAACATTATAACTAGAATCTCCAGCCAGGGATCAAAACAATGTGTGTATAAATTTATATTGGGATTGACAACCCCGCACTCAGACTGCTAGCTACAGTCAGGTATACACACATACGAGTGACAGTTATTACCAAAATTTTTAATGCACTCATAGCGTTGGGTTAGGCCATCTAGTCAGTATGGTTATGATAACTCATTAAAAAGGTATTAACAATATGTTAGCGTATAATTAACTAAACATAAATGCATTTTTAAAGTACTAGTTTACAAGATACAATTTACAGTATTACATTACGATTTACAATAACAGTTGGTAGAACCAGGCACAGTCACAGTTACAAGTCTTATATAAAGGTATACAAATAAAAAACATTAGTTTACAAACAGAACTGTTTTATGAGATTAAAACTACTTCTCATATACAACAGAAAATATAGGATTTTCTAGAATAGTTTACATATTCAAGAAACAAAAAACATAATTTGAAACATAAATACTTATGCACTCACTCAACTTTAAGTTGATATTCTCTTTCCAAATTACTTGCATTCTAAGAGAATCAGTAGATAGGTACCCCCCGAGCTTTTGAGTAGATGGAGTTATTTTCAGTTATGTCTTCTTCTTTTGTATAACTATTTTGGTTTCAATATACAGTGATTGAACTCATGTAAATATTTATACTTTTTAAATACAATGTTTTTTTGTACTTTGATTACTATGATGCATGTGTTGTGATACTACAAACGAAGTCATCCATCCCCGGACGTTTCCGCTGTCTAGTTTGGGTGTGTGACACTATACTCACGGGTCTAAGGCACCAAGGCCGGCCCTTTCGGATTGTGATCCTGATATGTTATGTGCTCGAGTATTGTATGATCTGTTAGATCAGTATCCTGTTAGATAGGATGTTATATGTTGTGATGATCCGGTAGATCAATATCCTAGTAGATAAGATGTTATATGATGTTACGATCTGTTAAATCGATTTGTCTCTCTATAGACTGTTATGTGATTATATGGTATATATGCACATGTTTGATTGGTGGTTGAGGCTAATCTGCTTTGTGCGAGAGAAAACAAACCTGGGCATTGCAACTTGATGGTTGTGGGCCGTGAGTATTCCATCCTGATGATGAGTGGACTCGTAGTATGTGGGCATTCCAACCTGATGGTTGTGGGCCTGGGGTATTCCATCCCGAAGATGATTGGACCCATAGTATATTGACATTCCAACTCGATGGTTGAGGGCATAGGGTATTCCAACCCGATGGTTGATCGGACCCATAGTATGATGTTCGTCTTTAAACGTATATTGTTGTTTGTATAGGTATTTTGTGGGAACTCACTAAGCTTCTGGCTTACAGTTTCAGTTTTGGTTTCATGTACCTCAGATGATCGTGGGAAGGCAAATGCATGATTATACAGCTTCTCACATTTTATGATTATGTTTCTGGGAGACTCTAATATACAACTAGTTTGAATACAAATTTGTAAAAGATATTGGTTTCTAAATGTTTTAAAAAGTTTTAAATTTGTTATGATTTTATGGATGTTACACCTACCATCGCATGAAGGCCAAACTAGTTCAGTTTTCTTGATATTCAACTCAAGCCCCAATCCTGGGCCTGCCACGCTAATGATGTCCAATACTCTGGCCACCTCCTCTGAATCTCCAATTACTGTGCCATCATCAAGGTACCAAGCATGAAGAAGAAGCTTACAGTTGTCTCTAATTTGATGTATAAGTGGGTGCAGTACAAGAGCAAAAAAAAAGTGGTCCCAAATATACTTATCTCCCAAATTCACATATTGTCATTGCGAATGTAAATAATACTTTATTATTATTATTATTATTATTATTATTATTATTATTATTATTATTATTATTATTATTATTATTATTGTTGTTGTTGTTGTTGTTGTTTGTGACAACCTGAAATTTCCATTCTGTACAAACAATATCACTTCAATAGAAGTTATAACAGTCATAGTCAATTTTCAGACTTTCCGTATAAGTTAGAGTAATCCAGGGTTTACACTTTAGTAAATATCAAGAGAGTTGATGCACTATGGTTTTGTGCAAAAATGTATTTCCAACACTCTGTTATATTAGAAATCATTTCAGGAATAAAAATATTTTCAGTCAAAAATATCCCAGGACTATAAACAGATTTCTGAACCAAATTCATTCATTATTCACATTTCCAACAAGAGAAAAGCCATTTTCTCTCTCACGGATCTTCCGGTTTTCATCCCAAATCGTGAGTACACTTCTCTACTTGTTTTATAATGCTTAGTATATGCTTAATAACATAGATTACATGTCGAATACGTGAGATTTGGGAGTTTACCGCCCAAGAACGTTCTTGGGGAGTAAACTCCAAAAAGAAGCTTAAAGGCTATCTACTCCTATTTCCTTGTTAAGTAACTAGCTAAGGATTATATGTACGTACATTTGAGACTAGAAAACAATCAAAAACACCTAGCTTAGGGTGTTCACGGCCCAAGAACTTCTTGGACCGTGAACTCCAAATTCAAGGGCCAAAATGTGCCCTAATCACTCCTAAGGCTTTAGACATTAACCCTCATTTATTTCTAGCTAATTTGTGGACTTTAAAACATCAATAACACCCCTCAAAGTGATTTTATGGCCAAGGAATACTCATAGGCCGTAAACTCCAAAGAAGGGCACCAAAGTGTGCCTAGGGTCCTTATTAGCCTTAAACAAATGCCTAGAAATTTTCCAACTTGTGCTTGGGACTTGAAAGAATAAAAACACCCATCCCATGAGAGTTTACGGCCATAAACTCTAAGGGATTTGGCCTTGGGGCCGTAAACTCCTCAAAGGAGTATTTCTATGCCCTAAACTACCCAAAGGATTAAACAACCAAGCAAGGCTTATTCTAGAAATCAAATAGCACTTCAAAACATCAGTTACCACCAAGATTAGAGTTCACGGCCGTAAACTCAAGGGTTTACGACCGTAAACTCCTTGTGTGGGGTTTATTGAGGAGTAAACACTTATACAAGGCCCTTTGGTACATTAAATCCCTTTAGCCTTGTCCCATAACAACTTAGATGCAACCATTAGGACCTATAACACTTATACAAAGTGTTTACATGTTCCTGAGTGTCCCAACTAAATTTCATTAGTTATTATTTGGCTAATTAGTTATATATATGCTCATTATATGATAACTAGGCTCGTGCGTGTGAACAAGTCTCCGTTTGCCACCTAGCACGGTATCCGACACTTCATTCCAATCCACTCACCACAAGTGAGTTCATACCCCTTTAATTAACCTTTGAAATACTTTTAAATGTTTTAAATACTTTATGGGGGGGGGGGGATACAAGTTAAATACTTATAGTTATTACATCAATCACATGTGATTAAAAACTAGAAAACCAATGATTTTATTACTGTTCAAACTGTTTTACTTCAAACTGTTTTACAAACTCTTTTACTTACCAAATACTTTTATTTAAACTTTGTTATACTTCTTATAAATTGCATGCCCATATATGTATAGATACATAAGCCATGTTTAAAGGGGTTAGGAAGGCCATGCGCCCTATTTCCTTTTCGCGCTTGAGATGTGGTCTGGTGGGATTTCGGGTAGCCCTCCGAAGGTCGTTTCACTATTAATTATATATCAAATGTACATATATAGACATAAAAGTACTCCTTTATTCATGTGTATCAGTACATCATTAGTAAGTTACCATCGGGGTAACACAGGATCATACTACTGCAATTTCTAGATCAATGAGTCAGTTCATTCATGAGTCAATACTTATTACTACAAGTACATATACAACTATACTAGAAAGAGAACATATACAACTATACTAGAAAGAGAACATATACAACTATACTAGAGAGAGAACATATACAACTATACTAGAGGAAGAACATATACAACTATACTAGAACAGTTCATTACATTACATATACAAGAATACGTTCATTATTGTGATATGAATCGGAGCATGACTTAAATGCCATGGCCCGAGTTGTAGCCAGAATCTCTTGAAGGGAGAGCGTGAGTTTGCGTATGGATCTATATTGGATTGACTATCCTACACCTCGCTGCTAGCTACAGTCAGACCTGCAGGTCTGTGGGTGCCAAACGTCATTCCGTTATTACGACCATTCGTATGTCGTTGTTACCAGTCGATAGTATGGTGTAATTAGTCACATGATACCTTAATATAAATCCGGTTTAAGGTAGTTAGTACATCAGTAGTTCCTATAATACAACACTACAGTACTACAATAATTTACCCATTACATATATTTAGTGATTATTTCACTTAAACATTAATGAACAAACTATATTTTGTTAAATGATAGTTACACTTGGGAAATTACACACTTTTACAACAAACGAGCATACAAAATAGTTAAGCCTTGGTAGAAGGCTACTTTAATAGAAAATATAGGTTTTTCTGAGAGATTCAAACTTTTACAAACACTTACAAACATTTACATACATTTTTACAAACTTACACTTGAGACATGTTCAAACGTTTTGATAACAAACACCGACGCTAAAATACTTATGAACTCACCAGCTTAATGCTGATAAACTCTTTCAAAATAACTTCTATTCTCAGGTCATTAGTAGACAGGTACCGAGGCCAGCTTTTGGGAAGATGGAGCGCATCCAAGACTTATCTTATTATTTTGATTAACATTATATTTTTGGTGTCTATAACTGTTCAGAACATGCTTGTATTAAAATTATATATTTAATGCAATGGATGATGTTGTCTGCTTGTTTACTTTTACTGTGTTGTGATACTCTACATGACGTCCTCCGCCCCAGAACGTTTCCGCCGTTCTTGGTTTTGGGGTGTGACATTGTTGTTGTTGTTGTTGTTTTTGTTGTTGTTGTTGTTGTTGTTGTTGTTGTTGTTGTTGTTGTTGTTGTTGTTGTTATTGTTATTGTTGCTGTTGTGGATCTTATAGAGGTCTCTCCTCTTTTCGGTTTTAGGAGTGTGGGTTTCACAGCAGGGCACGCCGCGTTGAAAGCCGTTGCGTGCAAAGTGGCAAAGCACGAGAATGCATGTATAGAAAATCAACATGTCTTTGTGTACCTTTTGTATTTGATACATTCGGTTTTCTCGCACCAGAAGCCGTGAATCTACTCAACAGAGTCCAATGGGTCATGCATTCTAATGTCATGTCTCCTAGATCCAGATATGTTATTTTCAAAAGAATTAGTTTTGCCATCCAGAAAGGCTAGCGGCGCAACTTGTTGCCCGTTTTCCTTCCATCGATATGTATTGAACTTTATTTAGTCAAAGTAAAAAAGGAAAGTATTATTATTATTATTATTATTATTATTATTATTATTATCTATGAGACCATTGAAATTTTAAGAGACAAAATTAATTTGTTTATGGCCACACATTTTGGATATAAAAGAAAAAAGTAAATAAAAATGAAAAAATAAAATAAAAATACATATGTAATTATACTTTTTGAAACTTTTAAATTTTCAAAAGAATCACCATCCATATGTAATATTCTATATATTCTAATTTCAGGTGTGTAAACTATATATTATACTACTTATGATATAACATATATTTAGTATTAGACATACTATGTTTATAGGAATAATATTTTACATATTCATCATTATAAAATATATAAAATATTACATAATGAAAGGTGACGTTTTTTGTTTGATTTTTTCTTTATGTTTTTTAAATAAAAACTTTCAAAATATATAAATATTTTTTTCGTTTTTTTCATTTCTTTTCATATTTTGCTTTACTTTTTCTTTAACAAGTTGTTTTTATGTTGAAAAATTTAGTATAAATATTTGTATTTTGCTAACTTTGGACATATATAAATATATACATATATTGTATATATAATTAACTCTAAGTTGGTTTGCGTTCTACTCCGTAAAAGCTTTGAAATGATGTATTATATGTCCAAAATAGAGTATATGTGAATGAGATATCGATACTCAAAGTTGGATATTCAAGAATAGAAGTCGGAAAAATAGGTGAGTGTGGGAATGAACTCCACATTAGTAGGAAGACCATACTCAAGTGAATATATAAGCTTGAATGTAGGATATGATTACAAGCTTGTGTCTATGGTTTTACTCCAACTCCTACCCGCGCAGGGGGTGTAAATGTTGGATTTCGTAGGCGAAATTCACAGAACTTGTGCATGGGTGCAACCAGCCTACATGAAGGCAGCTAAGAAAATCGGGCTCACGCATCATTTATTGTGCATTCATTGTGAAATTAATGATATTTATTGGCACAATCAATTTCTTATTAAAAAATAGCTTTCTTGGTGTATAAATACGAATACCTATTGCCTCATGCGACACACAGATGCAAATACACATTTTTTTCCTCATTTTCGCTACAACTATTTCTGATGACTTTTTGACGCATGTAGCGATATCCGACAGTACACACTGTTACGGTTGATGTACCCTGGGAACAGACACCGAATCTATTTAAGGGAATTGAGTCCAACTCAAGCCTCAACCACTACGTTTGTTTCTACCATTTTTGTCTTGCAGATTATTCGATTTAGACATTGTTTTTTGGATTCAATAAACGGAGCCCATCAACTTACAATCTTAAATACAATTTCTTTTTATGTTTATTTTCATTTCGTTCTGTTCTTCTTTATTTTCTGAATTGAGTGTGTGTAGATTTCGTCTATTTTGTAAAGCCAAAATCTCATTTTCTGTAAATAATTTAACTCTGATTTCAACTTTTTCTGAATGCATGGAACCCCTACTGCTACTAGAACCCCTATTGTGAACTTGACTGCTAACACACTCGTGCCTAACATCATGGCCAATCATGCTGAACCATATAATTTTTTTTTTCTGGTTTGAACTTCAAGAGGTGGCAGAAGAAGTTGTTATTTTGCATGACCACTTTGAGCTTGGCTCGGTTCCTAACGATAATTGCTCTTGTTATTGTTGAGGGACAGGCTGATACTCAATATGTGAATGAAGTGGATGCCTAGAAGCATTTAAAATTTATGTTTCGTAACTATGTGTTGAATTGGCTAACTGATTCACTTTATAAAGTTTATTATAAATTTGAAGCTGATAAGGAACTACAAGAGTCTTTAGAAAGGAAGTATATGGTAAACGATGCTCCTACCAAGAAGCATAATGTTGCAAAGTTCTTGGAACACGAAATTGTTGACTCAAAATCCTTTATGATTCAAGTCTAAGATCATCACTTCATTACACATGATAACAATGTAGATGGATTGGACCTTAATGATTCTTTCCGAGTTGCATTAATGGTTGCAAAGTGTCACACTCCCAAACCAAGGATGGCGGAAACGTCTGGGGGTGGAGGACTTCATGTACATTATCACAACAACGTGTATAATAGTGCTCAAAGTAAATACAACTATCATAAATATAATTGAAAAAGTTACACCAAAGTATATGTTTACATGTTTCAAAATCAATTACATTATGATGACAAAAATAAATTGTTGATGGTTTAACGTCCCATCCTCAAAGCGCTGAAGTTTTCCTTTTTCACTGATTTCCTGAGAATACAAGTAGTTTTGAAAAAGTGTCAACAATTAAGTTGGTGAGTTCATAAAAGTTTTGTTTGAAGTAGAAACCATTTTCCTTATAACATCGATAAAGTTTGATTTCCAGAAAATCCAATATTTTCTTAGTTAAGTATGAACAAAATATTTCGATATGATGCGTTAATGAACCCTAGAATGACCCGTAGATTTCCCTTATAATCGTCCAGCGTATATAAGTTATATAAAATTTAAGTTAGATAAAACGTTGAATATAGTGGGTCTGCCCTAGGTCCACAACCCAATGAGAAACAGGAGATGAGGCGGGCCCTACCAATTCTAAGCCAATCAAGACTAAATTCTTATATGACTCAAGCATATACGCTCAGCGATTATGGTTGAAGTCTAACAATTCTAGATGAAATATAGTTTTAATACCAAAATAACTATTCCATGTGAACCCGGTACTTTGGATGTACGCCATTCATATGAAAACCCGGTACATTTCCTCAAAATGTGAAATGTAAGTTTTTATGTTATGAAATAGTACACCCTAGAATTCCCTATAGATTCCTTCTATAATTTCCTTGTGTATATAAATTATATAAAATTAAAGTTAGATAAAACGTCGAATGTAATGGGTCTGCTCTAGGCCCACAACCAAACGAGGAACAGGAAATAAGGCGGAACCACCAATTCTAAGCCAATCACGACTAGGTTCTATATAACTCTAGCATATACACTTAGAAATTATAGCTGAAAACTAACAATGCGAAATTGAATGTGGACTTAAATCCAAAAAATCGGAACCAAACCATAGTGTAGTGTACGAAATAGTAATAGTGACTGTGAACATATACAATACATATCATAGTTCATTGGATAGTGATAGTAACTAGTGAACATGTACTATGCATATTATAGTTTATCAAAAGTGGTGGTGATGGTGAATATAACCTATACATATCATAGTTCATCAAATAGTGATAGTGGTAGTGAACATGAACTATGCATATTATAGCTTATCAAAAGTGGTGGTGATGGTGAATTCCTTTCTTGTAATTAAGTTCGTACTGTAGATGAAACATAAAATATACCTATTATAGTTTATCATTTTGTTTGTAATATATATATATATATATATATATATATATATATATATATATATATATATATATATATATATTCCATAACTATACCGATTATAACTAGCGTGTTCGTTTGTGGGGGTATAATGGCTTAACTATACTTATTATAGTTTATCATAATTATTCATAGTGGTAATAACTCTTTTGTATGTGTAACACCTTTAATAATGTGTTTGTTATGTAAAAGAACCCTAAACTATACCTATTATAGTTTATTAAATATTTGTTTGGGTAGTGAGCATAAGCCTTACTTGTCACAGTTTACCAATGTTTGTATTTTAATGGATATATCCTTGTAATATCATTTATATATTTACCAGACTTATGGAGGTAAGAATCCATTTGTTAACTGATGTATATCTAGATACAAATACAAAAATGTCATATATTGCAACCACACGTAATCACATAATGATGTATACCTTCCTCAACATGTTACAAGGTGAAATGAAATTTATAGTGTTTTTCTGTTAATAACATTTTCTTTAACTGTTATTGGAAAATTCGTAGAAAAATCATAAAATGTCCAAATCAAGTTCTGTAACTTCTGAGAGTTTGGAAAATGAGTCTAGTTTGTTCATAATTTTTATTATAAATTTTAATGACCTCTTACTTGTGTGAAAAAATCCATAATCACAGACTGGTCCGGATTGATGTTTGAAATGATAGGCAGTTTTGTAAAAATCACCATAAATTGTAGAAAAATCGTATGGAGATGTGGAAGTAGTCATTTTAAAGCTAAGAAGTGGAACTACTAGTAACTAAAACGGTTTTGAAAACTAAAATGTTTAAGTTGTCCAACACAGTCCGTGAATGGAGTTGACCTTTTCTGATGAAGGCTGTAAGAAAATTTTAGTTATGTTCTTGGTGTTTTAACTTGTATTCCCCCCCCAAAAAAACTTGAGAAAAGATGAAAATGTAGGGGTATAAACTCAACTTGAGTGATTTCAGAAGATGGATGATGGAGAAAAGAAGTGTTCAACTCAAGAACACTTGGGAGATGCTTGAAGATTTGAGGAGCTAACAACAAATATGACGATATTTGTGTAAGCAATCAATGATTAGAGTAGAATCAAGTGGAATAATTACAAGGAGGATGAATTATACTTACCAAGAGAATAATAAAGCTTGAAAATCAACCTTGGAGTCTTGAAATAGAGTGAAAAAGTTTGAGAGAAAAGTTGTGTTGTATTTTTGTGTGAAATGAAAGCAAGTGAAAGAAATGAGGAGAGAGGTTGAGTGTTCAGCTCTCAAAAACGTGAGGATGGCTTGTGAGTGAGGTAAAAAGGACAAAGAAGTGACAAGGTATGGTGGGGAGGAGTGTGGGTTAGTCATGGAGTAGGTATGGTGGTTACTTGTGTCATAAAATAAAGGAATTTCAACACTCCACCTCTTGTACTTCACCCACTCTTTTGGATAAGGTTTTATCCTTAAAAACGTGATAATTTAATAATTATAGATCCTTATATGTTAAAATAAAGTTTTGGGTGAAAATCCCGCATTAAAACAATTAAAAACGAAGCTAAAATGAAGTCGTAGTCGAAAACCGGGAAGAAAAGAACTTCCAGCGACGCTTCTCGGAAAGGGGTCGGAGGTTCGGTCCTGCTGAGGCTGGGTCCGAAGCGAGGCGAGGCAACAAGGAAGCGAAGGGCTCGGTCCGAAGTCATCAGAAGCGAACTGGACCGAAGTGAACAGTACCTTCGGGTTTGGTTCCAGGATCCTTCGGGTTCAAGTGTGCAAGCGAGGTTCAGGCCCGAGAGGACCCTTCGGGTTCGGGTCAGCAGCCTTCGGCTCAGAAGGGTTCGGTCCCTAAGAGGACTTTCGGCCCTAAGAGGGGTTTCGGGTCCTTAAGCCTATTTTGTCCGTTTTTGCCCCGTTTTAAGCCGTTTTTGACCCGGTTAAGGGTCGGAATGACCCGAATGACTTCAAAAAGTTACGGAAACTTTTGAGAGAGATTTGGGAGAGATTTGACATTCTTGGAGAGATTTCACATACAAAGAGATATCTGGGAGAGATTTCACATACTTAGAGAGATTTGGGAGAGATTTGACATTCTTGGAGAGATTTCACATACAAAGAGATATTTGGGAGAGATTTCACATACTTAGAGAGATTTGGGAGAGATTTGACATTCTTGGAGAGATTTCACATACAAAGAGATATTTGGGAGAGATCTCACCTACTTAGAGAGATTTGGGAGAGATTTGACATTCTTGGAGAGATTTCACATACAAAGAGATATTTGGGAGAGATTTCACATACTTAGAGAGATTTGGGAGAGATTCTCGATAAAAAGAGACAGAGTGAAAACGATTGAGAGAGGTTTCATTTGTGACCTTTTTGAGTGTCCGGCTTTGCAACGCAAGGTCCGTAAACCCCGTTAAGCCTTGTTTAAGGATCTTACACACTCCCGATGAGTATGCAACATTGTTTTATTGGTTTGGCTCGACACTTACCACAGTTTTAGGTTAAGGATATCTAGATGTACGTAGTTTTCGATTTATGATCTCTCACTAGAATAGCGATTTGTTTAGTAAATACATAACGTGAGCCCTAGTACACAAGGGTTAGTTGGGTTGACCGGTTTGACTTATTGACTTTATTTGACTTTGAATTGACCAGAATTTTACGGTTGTCACATCATCCCCCCGTTAGAGGGAATTTCGTCCCGAAATTTGCACTTTGAATGGGTATCCAAGAATTCAGAGGAAAGATAGGGGAAACTTTTCGCAGTACAAGAGATTGATTATGGTGAGCAATAACCCGCCTGATGTCACATGTCGGCCTTGGAATTTCTTATTGTTTATGCTCTCAATTTAATCCTTGGCATTACTACTATGCATGCTTTAATCGATGCTAGATTTAACATATAAGGAAGTTTAGAATTTAAACGTCGATGTTAGAAACACGTACTGATATTTGCGGGTTCTGGGGTGGTCTCTCCTTCGGTGATCGCAAGCACCCTTCCACCACCACTGGCATCTCTTGCACTTGGGAAGTTCCTTTTAAAGTGTCCCGTTTCTCCACACTTGTAACAGGCTGGGCTTACTCCAAAGCCGGGGAACTGGTTGATGGGTCGTACCGGTGCTCTACAGAAATGGGTAGTGTGCCCCTTCCTATTGCAGTTCATGCAATGCAATTCTCTACAAGCCCCAGTGTGATGGAAGCTACACTTGTTACATTTCGGAAGGGTTCCAGCGTATTGTTTCATGGGAGTTGGTGTGGTGAGGGTTGTGGCAGCATGAACATCAAAAATTGGCGTGGTTGTCGTAGTGTCATGGCTGGCACGATGGTCGATGAGTTGTTGTGCCAACTCCTTGGCGCTGTCGAAGGTAGTTGGTCTTGAGGCCAATACACTATCATGAATCTGGGATGATAGCCCCCAAAGGTATCGTTCTACCTTTTTCTCCTCTGGGGTGACCATTGCGGGACAGAGGAGTGCTAGGTCATTGAATCGGGCGGTATAAGCTTCGAGATCTGTCCCCGACATTTTGAGGTTCTAGAGTTCCTCTTCCAGTTTTTTGCACTTCGCCTCTTGGGCAATATTCTTTTAGCATCAAAGCTTTTAAATCCTCCCAACTTATAGAGTTAGCCACTGCAGGAGTAAGCGACTTAACTCTGCCGTTCCACCAAGTAAGAGCTTTTCTTGTGAAGGTGAATGTCGCATACTTGACCATGCTCGCTTCGGGACAAGCACAGATTTCGAAGACTGCTTCGGTCCTTTCGAACCATTGCATCAGCGCGGTGACGTTCCCGCTTCCGTCGAAAGGATCGTGTTTGCCATTTGTGAAGTCTTTGTAAGAACACTCCTTAGTACGCCCCGTGCTGTCCCCCTGATTCGAGTTAGTATTCCCGGATCCGGAACCACCGGAACCATTTGTACCCATTTGCGACATTGCTGCCGCCACGGCTGCTGTTACTGCAGCCTGAAACATCACAGGATCAAACTACGGAGGTGGTGGCGGAGGGAGCGGTGCTGTGCTGCCGGAGGGTCTGGACTTTTTCTTTGGTGGCATAGTCCTGTCATAAGTTGGTTGAGACGAACAGACGATAAGTTTCTAATAGTAATGACAAGTCAGATGTTATGAAGCCAGACTTGTCTGTATTATGTTCTGACTTAAAAGTATTTTGTATGTAATTCATAACAAAGCCCCTATGAATGAATTTAGTGGTAGTGACTCAAATGCAACTTGTGATTTGTTTCGTGCCTGATCCCCTCCTAAAATCACTTGGTATATATACCAGTCATGTATAATTAAGGCCCAATAGGCCTTCGAACTTAATGAGTCTGCCCTAGCCCACAACCAAACGAGGAACAGGACCTAAGGCGGACTCATCATTTCTAAGTCAATTATCCCTTAATTACACCCGACCTAGAGGTATACATTAAGAATTTCTTGGAGTTACCATATGTAATTTTTTTTTGTAATAAAGGGTTATAAAATACGTGGAAAGTTCCCAATGAATTTTAATGCGAGCCAATTTATTTAATATAATTTAGTGTATAGGGTTCGAGGAAAATAGGTCTACATCTCATTAACGTAAGGAAATTTTTTGGATAATGCTACAGTTCCCTTGAATAGTGCAGTCTCTGGATTCTGAAGGATTCGAATGTCTCCATTAAACAACCTAGGTTGGTCTTGTTCTTCGCTCTAGGTTTCCAAGCACTCTACCCAAGGAGGCGTCGGGCCTTGAAAAACCGGACGAGGGTTAAGATTCGGAACAAGGGTCATCGGGGGTAGGTTCTCCACTTCAGGTTCGGAGTCGGAACCGTCAGCAAGGCCTTCAGCTTGGTGACCATCCACAAGGATTGGGTAATCATTCTCTGGCTCCTCTCCGGACCATCCATCTTTGTCGTGGTTGGGGTAGTACGGGTCGTCGTGGGGATGGAATCAAGCCATGATATCTTTGCGAGAAATGGAAATATAAGGAATAACTAAGTAGATGTACTAATTAGATAATTTTAAGATGATCTTTATCAGGTACTTCAATACCTTGTTTAGTGCATACTAGTCATATGTATTTGGGACAGGATAGACCTTCGAATAAGCGATCCTAACTCTAAATCCCTAATCCAACGAGAACATGATGTAAAGCAAAGATCCACAAATTCTAAGTCTATGACGTCCTGGATACATATAATTTTAATGTATCCACTACGCAATTATTGACCTATTGACAAAAATCTATTTAGTTCTCAGATAAGTAATTATAATAACACCAAATACCCCTATGGTATTTCGTTGTTGTAGTGTTGGTAAGTTTTTAGACTTGTTGCAACACCTACGACCATTCCTGGGCATATGCTAATCACTTCTGGGTGAGACATAGTTGATCAGGCTATGTCATTCCCAGACCTGACTATACATCCCGAAGCCTACTCGTATGCCTAGAAGCATTTAAAATTTATGTTTCGTAACTATGTGTTGAATTGGCTAA
Organism: Lactuca sativa; assembly: GCF_002870075.4. Classification (NCBI taxonomy): domain Eukaryota; kingdom Viridiplantae; phylum Streptophyta; class Magnoliopsida; order Asterales; family Asteraceae; genus Lactuca; species Lactuca sativa. The sequence goes on along the minus strand of NC_056630.2, from coordinate 300,870,353 downwards.
CTGATTCACTTTATAAAGTTTATTATAAATTTGAAGCTGATAAGGAACTACAAGAGTCTTTAGAAAGGAAGTATATGGTAAAAGATGCTCCTACCAAGAAGCATAATGTTGCAAAGTTCTTGGAACACGAAATTGTTGACTCAAAATCCTTTATGATTCGAGTCTAAGATCATCACTTCATTACACATGATAACAATGCAGATGGATTGGACCTTAATGATTCTTTCCGAGTTGCATTAATGGTTGCAAAGTGTCACACTCCCAAACCAAGGATGGCGGAAACGTCTGGGGGTGGAGGACTTCATGTACATTATCACAACAACGTGTATAATAGTGCTCAAAGTAAATACAACTATCATAAATATAATTGAAAAAGTTACACCAAAGTATATGTTTACATGTTTCAAAATCAATTACATTATGATGACAAAAATAAATTGTTGATGGTTTAACGTCCCATCCTCAAAGCGCTGAAGTTTTCCTTTTTCACTGATTTCCTGAGAATACAAGTAGTTTTGAAAAAGTGTCAACAATTAAGTTGGTGAGTTCATAAAAGTTTTGTTTGAAGTAGAAACCATTTTCCTTATAACATCGATAAAGTTTGATTTCCAGAAAATCCAATATTTTCTTAGTTAAGTATGAACAAAATATTTCGATATGATGCGTTAATGAACCCTAGAATGACCCGTAGATTTCCCTTATAATCGTCCAGCGTATATAAGTTATATAAAATTTAAGTTAGATAAAACGTTGAATATAGTGGGTCTGCCCTAGGTCCACAACCCAATGAGAAACAGGAGATGAGGCGGGCCCTACCAATTCTAAGCCAATCAAGACTAAATTCTTATATGACTCAAGCATATACGCTCAGCGATTATGGTTGAAGTCTAACAATTCTAGATGAAATATAGTTTTAATACCAAAATAACTATTCCATGTGAACCCGGTACTTTGGATGTACGCCATTCATATGAAAACCCGGTACATTTCCTCAAAATGTGAAATGTAAGTTTTTATGTTATGAAATACTACACCCTAGAATTCCCTATAGATTCCTTCTATAATTTCCTTGTGTATATAAATTATATAAAATTAAAGTTAGATAAAACGTCGAATGTAATGGGTCTGCTCTAGGCCCATAACCAAACGAGGAACAGGAAATAAGGCGGAACCACCAATTCTAAGCCAATCACGACTAGGTTCTATATAACTCTAGCATATACACTTAGAAATTATAGCTGAAAACTAACAATGCGAAATTGAATGTGGACTTAAATCCAAAAAATCGGAACCAAACCATAGTGTAGTGTACGAAATAGTAATAGTGACTGTGAACATATACAATACATATCATAGTTCATTGGATAGTGATAGTAACTAGTGAACATGTACTATGCATATTATAGTTTATCAAAAGTGGTGGTGATGGTGAATATAACCTATACATATCATAGTTCATCAAATAGTGATAGTGGTAGTGAACATGAACTATGCATATTATAGCTTATCAAAAGTGGTGGTGATGGTGAATTCCTTTCTTGTAATTAAGTTCGTACTGTAGATGAAACATAAAATATACCTATTATAGTTTATCATTTTGTTTGTAATATATATATATATATATATATATATATATATATATATATATATATATATATATATATATATATATATATATATATTCCATAACTATACCGATTATAACTAGCGTGTTCGTTTGTGGGGGTATAATGGCTTAACTATACTTATTATAGTTTATCATAATTATTCATAGTGGTAATAACTCTTTTGTATGTGTAACACCTTTAATAATGTGTTTGTTATGTAAAAGAACCCTAAACTATACCTATTATAGTTTATTAAATATTTGTTTGGGTAGTGAGCATAAGCCTTACTTGTCACAGTTTACCAATGTTTGTATTTTAATGGATATATCCTTGTAATATCATTTATATATTTACCAGACTTATGGAGGTAAGAATCCATTTGTTAACTGATGTATATCTAGATACAAATACAAAAATGTCATATATTGCAACCACACGTAATCACATAATGATGTATACCTTCCTCAACATGTTACAAGGTGAAATGAAATTTATAGTGTTTTTCTGTTAATAACATTTTCTTTAACTGTTATTGGAAAATTCGTAGAAAAATCATAGAATGTCCAAATCAAGTTCTGTAACTTCTGAGAGTTTGGAAAATGAGTCTAGTTTGTTCATAATTTTTATTATAAATTTTAATGACCTCTTACTTGTGTGAAAAAGTCCATAATCACAGACTGGTCCGGATTGATGTTTGAAATGATAGGCAGTTTTGTAAAAATCACCATAAATTGTAGAAAAATCGTATGGAGATGTGGAAGTAGTCATTTTAAAGCTAAGAAGTGGAACTACTAGTAACTAAAACGGTTTTGAAAACTAAAATGTTTAAGTTGTCCAAAACAGTCCGTGAATGGAGTTGACCTTTTCTGTAAGAAAATTTTAGTTATGTTCTTGGTATTTTAACTTGTATTCCCCCCTAAAAACTTGAGAAAACATGAAAATGTAGGGGTATGAACTTAGCTTTAGTGATTTCAGAAGATGGATGATGGAGAAAAGAAGTGTTCAACTCAAGACACTTGGGAGATGCTTGAAGATTTGAGGAGCTAACAACAAATATGACGATATTTGTGTAAGCAATCAATGATTTGAGTAGAATCAAGTGTAATAATTACAAGGAAGATGAATTATACTTACCAAGAGAATAATAAAGCTTGAAAACCAGCCTTGGAGTCTTGAAATAGAGAGAAAAAGTTTGAGAGAAAAGTTGTGTTGTATTTTTTTTGTGAAATGAAAGCAAGTGAAAGAAATGAGGAGAGAGGTTGAGTGTCCAGCTCTCAAAAACGTGGGGATGGCTTGTGAGTGTGGTAAAAAGGACAAGGAAGTGACAAGGTATGGTAGGGAGGAGTGTGGGTTAGTCATGGAGTAGGTATGGTGGTTGCTTGTGTCATAAAATAAAGGAAAGTCAACACTCCACCTCTTGTACTTCACCCACTCTTTTGGATAAGGTTTTATCCTTAAAAACGTGATAATTTAATAATTATGGGTCCTTATATGTTAAAATAAAGTTTTGGGTGAAAATCCCACATTAAAACAATTAAAAACGAAGCTAAAATGAAGTCGTAGTCGAAAACCGGGAAGAAAAGAACTTCCAGCGAGGCTTCTCGGAAAGGGGTCGGTGGTTCGGTCCTCTTGAGGCTGGGTCCGAAGCGAGGCGAGGCAACAAGGAAGCGAAGGGCTCAGTCCGAAGTGATCAGAAGCGAACTGGACCGAAGTGAACAGTACCTTCGGGTTCGGTTTCAGGAGCCTTCGGGTTCGGGTGTGCAAGCGAGGTTCGGGCCCAAGAGGACCCTTCGGGTTCGGGTCAGCAGCCTTCGGCTCAGAAGGGTTCGGTCCCTAAGAGGACTTTCGGCCCTAAGAGGGGTTTCGGGTCCTTAAGCCTATTTTGTCCGTTTTTGCCCCGTTTTAAGCCGTTTTTGACCCGGTTAAGGGTCGGAATGACCCGAATGACTTCAAAAAGTTACGGAAACTTTTGAGATAGATTTGAGAGAGATTTGACATTCTTGGAGAGATTTCACACACAAAGAGATATTTGGGAGATATTTCACATACTTAGAGAGATTTGGGAGAGATTTGACATTCTTGGAGAGATTTCACATACAAAGAGATATCTGGGAGAGATTTCACATACTTAGAGAGATTTGGGAGAGATTTGACATTCTTGGAGAGATTTCACATATAAAGAGATATTTGGGAGAGATTTCACATATTAGAGAGATTTGGGAGAGATTTGACATTCTTGGAGGGATTTAACATACAAAGAGATATTTGGGAGAGATTTCACATACTTAGAGATATTTGGGAGAGATTCTTGATAAAAAGAGATAGAGTGAAAACGATTGAGAGAGGTTTCATTTGTGACCTTTTTTAGTGTCCGGCTTCGCAACGCAAGGTCCGTAAACCCCGTTAAGCCTTGTTTAAGGATCTCACACACTCCCGATGAGTATGCAACATTGTTTTATTGGTTTGGGTCGACACTTACCACAGTTTTAGGTTAAGGAGATCTAGATGTACGTAGTTTTTGATTTATGATCTCTCATTAGAATAGCGAGTTGTTTAGTAAATACATAACGTTAGCCCTAGTACACAAGAGTTAGTTGGGTTGACCGGTTTGACTTGTTGACTTTATTTGACTTTGAATTGACCATAATTTAATGGTTGTCACAAAGATCTTCCTCCTGGTTGGATAGACTTCACAAACTACCTTAAGTATAAGCAAAATGAGATGTCTATTGAGGAACTGGTGGTGCGTCTTCGTATTGAAGAAGACAATCGAATGGATTTGAAGAAAGGTGGTGATGCTGAACCTTCTAAGGTTCATGTGATGGAAGCTTGTCAAACTTCTAAGAGCAAAGGTAAGGGAGCTCACAAATGGAAAGGAAAGGGCAAGAACCTAGGCCCAAGGTAGGAACTTTCAAATGAAGTTCAAGTGCTACAATTATGGTCAAATAGGTCATAAGGCCTTTGATTTCCCACAAACCAAATAAGAGAATTGTCAAGCAACCTTGGTGAATGATGACATGCAGTTGGTGGCCATGGTAACTAATCTCATGAGGACGATCTTAGAGGTGAATCTCATGAATACTAATGCAAATGAGTGGTGGATTGACACGGGGGTTACTCATCATGTGTGTCATGACAAGATTATCTTTCCAAACACCCCACATGTTTTGAAGCGAAAAAAAATAGTTTACTTTTCCAAATAATCAAAAGAAACGTTGAATGTGTTGATTTAATTCACAGTACTGATGTGTTTGTTTTGAAATCAATTCTTACTCTAGGCGGGAACAAATACTTCATTACATTCATCGATGATAGCATGAAATATTGCTACATATATTTACTTATGAGTAAAGATGAAGCAATAAACAAGTTTGTCTTGTATAAAAAGGAAGTTGAGAATCAACTCAACAAGAAAATCAAAGTAGTGAGAAGTGATAGGGGTGGAAATATGTTTCTCTATATGTTGAATTTTGTGCTCAAAATGGAAATCATCATGAATTTACATCACCCTATTCACCTCAATATAATGGCATTGCTAAAAGAAAGAATTGTATATTCAAAGATATGGTTAATTCCATGTCAATTAGTTCTAGTGTAAAACCAGTCAATATATGGGGGGAAGCTATTTTGTCGGCTAACTATCATTTAAATATGATACCTCGGAAAGAAAAGGATAAAACACTATATGAACTTTGGATAGGAAGAAATCCATCATAAAAGTACTTACGAGTGTGGGGGTGCCTATCCAAAGTTGTTCTACTACCACCTAAGATATAAAAGTTAGGTCCCAAAACAGTGAATTGTTTATTTGTTGGATATGCTCAATATAGTAGTGCCTATCGGTTTCTTATGATTGATTATAAGAATCATGAGATATACAAGCATGTAATTCTGGAATCAAGGAATGCTTCATTCTTTGAAGATGTATTTCTTTGTTTGAACAAGGAGGCTGAAAGCCCATTTTTGCCAAACATTAAAGCTGTTTGAGAGGACAAACAAAATTAATCCGAGGAAGAAGAGACAGAAACTTAGAAGAAGTAAGTGGGCTACGGTTGAAAAATCATTTGGTGATAATTTTTACACCGATATGGTGGAAAGTGAACCTAAATCCTACCAAGAGGCGGTTACTTTTGGGTTTTATGTACTATAACACTCCTATGATGCACATATAATCCTAATGCTTTGGATCTAAGTTTTCTCTAGTTATACATGCGATAAAATTATCCAAAGCATGAAACCTACAACTAGCATACAATTTGATAGTTTCAACATAAAATCAAGTTAGATGAATACCTTTATATTGTAGCTTGTAGAATTTGGCCTTTCAAGAGCTTAGCACCTGAAGTGTGATACCTCTAATGGAATCACAAGACACCATGAATGAATGGATGATAATGAGATAGAGGTAATGAAGCAGTAAAATCGGCTAGGGTTCAACTAGGAATCATTAGGCGATTTTAGGTGCATTAGGGGTTACATTTATAGTGTGGAATTCGTATGGTTTCAACTTATAAACCCTAATTCACTTCCTCAGTCCTAGAATCCAATAATCCATATGATAAGCCCTTTGGATTAACTCTTAGTCCATTCTAATCAACATGGAGGATTAGCCCAAACTATATGTATTATTGATTTACCTAATCAGTCCCTGTTAATTTAATTAGTCTCTTTTGATCAATAAATTAATTCAAAATTAATTATTTATCAATACTAATTAAATAATTTGATTTCTCTGTTAATATATTATACTTATAATAAATTAATAAAGTATAAATAATATTTTTCTCAAATATCCATCCTATCAAATTGCCTTGGTGAATGCAACCCAAAAGGACCATGCTACTATCGGGTCATGTACATACCAATTATAGTTATGGGCTTAGACACCTAATCCAACAGTCTCCCACTTGGATAAGTCTAATAACTATTATTGCAAGTACAACTCCAAAATCCAATTAGCAATCATAGCTGACAAAAGTCGTTCTTGAACTCTGATCGTATCAGTAATGCGTCCTTTAGATAAGGGATTATATATTCCTAAATTGTAGATATCGTATGAACTGAGACATTGATTATAATCATTCTCAATGTTCACATGTTGTTTCCCGATTTCTGATTTATGACGACTGACTAATTGAACAAATCAACTCAATCCAGTATTGGCCAAGCGCTTAGGGTGTCATCATTAAATCATCGAGGGGCCCACAAATATCGCTTTTATCCCCCTTAGGGTAAAAGGAATGGACAATCTTCGACTCATATGCTTGCTTTATCTACTCATCAAATTACACACGACAATATTGTTTATAACGCCAAGTTACTGGTGCGTTTACATATTATCAATGTGCAACCGACTTGTAAACTGCAACTATATGTATACGTTTCAAGAATATAAGATATTATCGTCTCACTAATCACTCGTGATAAAATCCATGAAGTGGTTCAGATGAGCGTGGGTTTAATCCAATGCTCAAATCTTATTACAAGACTACTCATGAATAATGTCGCAAACTTGTGCTATGTCTAACACTTCGACAATCTACAGACAGAGTCATGACAGTCTTGCCTCAATACCTATTTCCAAATCATGATCGACTGTGGATGCTTTGAATAATCTTGTTATTCGGGAAGTGAAAACATGCGAAGTGATACACAAGAATAATCATATCCAATATGATCTCAAGGCTTTTGAATATAAATAAAACACCTTTTATTTAATCACCATATTGATTACACATTATTCTTTGTATAATGTTTCGCTTAATAAACTTAATACTAGAATTAAAATAATAGTTATCCCATGCTCCAAGCGTGCACACTATGTTTACCTATGGTCCTTACTTTGTGAAATAGATTAGTTGAAAACATTCCAATGATGCTCATTTCATAATTCCAAATCCATAGTGTAAGAACACCTAATTCTTGCCAGTATCATGCAATGATCCTTTTGTAATGTCGAGGTACAAAAGTCATAGAGACTTTGCCAACGATACTATAAAGTATTCCTTTCGAGATTGATAACAAAACAATTCTAAGGAAGCGAAGTCTCAAATTCAAAGTACATTCCTTTGAACATCCTTTATTGCATAAATAGATTGTTAACATCCATCTTCCATTATGGAAACAATTCTATATATGCCATTTGACGACTCATTATAAGTTGAATCCTGTCTGTTAATATTAATGTCAATATGGTCCATCCATTACAATATATCCAACTGTCCTTAAGCAATCAATCCTTAGCGAACCTTAGATTGTCCTTGACAGTTGTTTAACCACTTTAGTCATATCTAGTTCTAGTCCTTTTTCTCTCTTAATGCCCTAAGCATTTGGAAAATTAGAACACATGAATATTATAGCATATGCAATCGATCCTATACTCGAAGCATATGAGCTATGATTCATAATGTCTTACATAAAGACATGATACTTGACCAGTCTTTTGCTATAATATTTCAATATATAGACTTTTCAATGTTGAAACATTATGATATTCATATATGCTCATGACTAAGTTTGATTAAAACTTCAAACTAAACTTTTAGATTGAAATAAAGTGTAAGTACCCTCTCCCTTAGTATAGCAATAAAACTTTTCAACCTTTGCAACATTGCACATTAGAACTTGATTTCCTATAAATAGCATTGCTAACTTGCAACACTTATCATAATAATTATGCTCCCACTAGCATAACAATTATTTGGTTACTAGCATAAAGTTTATGCTCCCACGAGCTTTGACATGTATCCAAAATCAGTTGGACTTCTAGAAATCAATACTTTATTGAATTTCTTACAAAATTCAGATTTCTGATACGAGATGCTTCGACAAGCCTTTATCTGAGCTCATACACCTTTTATTAGAAAGCCCATATGTATGTCTAAACTATTTCAGAAGTTACTGTAATAAGTTCCGAATGTTCAAACTATTTTCTATTTATCACAATTCGTACTATGAAGAAGGATGCCGTAATCATAATCGAATTTGAGAACGCAATTAACTCAACTTCTATCTCCTTAAAATCTACTTAATGAAATCATTTCCTCACAATCATTTTCATGAATTGGAGAGAAACCTTATGTCACTTAGATTTTATGGTGTATGTGTTCCTATCCATGTGAAACTGTCGTTTCCAACCATTATCATTAGATATGGTCTATGGAAGATTCAAACTCATATGGACTGAACTTGTTCAATCTTAATTTCTTGCCACATGGCAGCATAAGGGCCTACCATGTCTTCCAAGTTTTTGAGCAGATCATCCTTACTGATCAATGAACTTTAACTGATCAAGTTGCTTTCCCTTATGCAAGCAATTGAGAACTCATAAAACTCACATGCATAGTCAACTTCAACTAGAATGGGCACACAAACAAGAATATGTCAAAACGATAGGTTATGAACCTCAAGTCATGTGCTAGTGATAAACGATAGGTTTATTCTTGATTAGTTCTTAAACATATCAAGATCTTTTTAAGACTCCCACTGACTTCTTGACATATAAGTTTCTCTTGTCATGAAACATTCCTTGACAACTAAATATTCAAGAGCTAGTGCGGATTCTTATCAAGAATGACACTTCATATAATTGTTTTTAGTTGGTATTTGTCTTGTCTAAAACATCACAACTACCAATTTGTAATATGCAAGAATTAAAAAACATTTCTATCCCATATTTCATGATGTGTTATAAACCTTCCTAAGATATGTCACCCAGGTTGCAATCTTGGAGTATGACTTTAAGACTTGATTTTGGAATGAAGTATGACTCACCTTAATTGATTTAACCTTTTCAACAAATCCTAATTTCTCTTCTTATCCATACAAGTGCACTAAGGTGTCCTTAGAGGATCAATTGTGATATGGTTTTCATTTCATTAAGATGATCATAGAACACGATCCTAAATTACTCTCCTTTTCTTTCAGATTGAGGAAACTTTTATCTTTCTACCTAATTGAATCCTCTTATTTGTTCTGCTATACATTGAAACTTTTTCAATGATTCATAATTACACTTAATCCTGTAAGCATAATCATTTTCACTATAATCTTAGTAGATCATGACGAATAGTCTTTTTATTCTTTGTGGTGGACCTGATCAGTGCACAACATTTTGTACTATATCCCCTAGTCCTTCACTTGACTCACATATATATGTTGCTACATATTTCTAATCAATCTATTATAACTTTAAGTGGTAGCTCACAATTCTGATCATCGAATTATGCGATTGAAATCCATCTATTCATGATCAGACTCAACCTGCTCTTTCTTTAAGCTTCCTTTCTGTTCTTTGATCCTTCAAAACATCAAAATGTAATCTTATCACATCATGTATTATAAATCTAGAAACAAGAACTTAATAGAGTTAGATAGTGGACTTACCTGAAGCAGAGTCAAACACTTTGACTATACCATCCTTGTGGTCTTTTAGGTAAATACGAAAACTTCGTATCCAATGCCCATTCTCTTGGGAATAGAAGCAAACCGATTCTTTTGGAATGGCACACGGGACAATCTCAGACTTAGTCTTTCCCTTTCCATTTGGAATAATTTTCTAGACTTCCAGTGTTTCCATTGTCAATGTCCATGGAAGTTTGGGAAATAGATCTTCCAATCAAATGTTCTTTACCAGTGCGCCAAATTAATGTTGATTCAACAACAATAATAAAATAAGTAAGATCGATAAGGGTCACGTTGTGTTCTGTCACATAATAGTCTTTAACAACCTCACTATATGATTTAGGAAGTGAATGAAGAACCAATCAATAGCCAACTTCCTCAACACAACGACATCCAACTTTCCAGCCTGTCATATGCAACTTCATCTCCAAGACGTGAGCGCATACAAACTTTCCATTTTTATGTTTGTTGCCAATAGGGCTTGAGTCACCTTGAACTTTTCAAGCTCACAAACATGTGGGTCAAGGAGAATTTTTGGAGGAGGTGGAGGAAGTGAAGTATGATTTCTGGGAACATCATCTTCATGAGGAAAGCTTTCTCCAAAAAGATTTGGGAAGACCATAGTTGTTAGAACTAGACATCTACAAGGGAGAAATTTAAGTTTAGTTGATTTAAGTTCTTAATATAACACCCAACTGAAATATTAAGGCTAGGACCCAACACAATAATTCACAATTCGGAAGAGGGATGCCATAATCCAATTGTAAACAATTTGTCGGTAGGTAAATGACGATTTACAAATTCCACTACGAATTTTTTTTAAACGAATTAAGTTTAAATGAAACTCCTAGATCTTTTGAGATTTAGTGAACTTTTCAATGGCATGTTTAATCTCTATTATGCCAATCAAGTTTGTGACTGAGAAACCGAGGATCATAAACAAGGTGTGAATAACCATTCAAATTAGCTTGTTACTCTCGAAGTCATTTATCACCTAATCAATGTTCCGGTTAACCACACACGCTCCATTTATCTATGAAAACTTGTTAATTAATTTTTAAGTTATGAACCCAAGAGTTGCACCTTTTGAAACATTTCAATTACTAGAGTTAATGTTTCATAAACGAGACTTTTTAAGTTCCAAAACTTGAGGGCAAGTTTTGTAACTCTTGAAACACTTTTGGATTCCAAACTTGATGACAAGTTTTGTAACTCCTTAAAAAAACTTTTGAGTTCCAAAACTTGATGACAAGTTTTGTAACTCTTCAAGACATTTAGATCAAATTTCTCAAACTAATAACATAATCATATTATTTATCTTTTACAAATTTGACCTAATGCAACTCTTGTAGCAAGATAATTTCAAATCAAATAGTACAAATAATTAGCTTAGCAATTATCTTAAAATTTTGACAATTATCTTTTAACTTGGATGAAGATAATCATTACCTTATCATAAAAAAACGATGTTTTTAGTAGTCAAAACAGTCTATTGTAATGATTCTAATCCAAAATATGGCGAAAAAAACTGAAAATATGCCCACTGATCAGGCACCACGTCGTGGTCGTCATGTAGATTCCAAAAAACGATTTCTTTTTTGCTTTGAACAATGAAGGAATGCATCAATGTTATGTTCAGTCAGTTCCGGACTTCGGTCCGATGCAGGGGACAAGGTCCCATTCAGTTCCGGACTTCAATCCAATCCAGTCAGTTCCGAACTTCGGTCCGATGCAGTTAGTTCCGGACTTCCGTCCGATGTAGAGGGCAAGGCCCTAGTTAGTTTCCGGACTTCGAACCGATGTAGTTTCCGGAATTCGGTCCGATGCAGTGGGCAAGGCCCAGTAGATGCTTTATATGTTATTATATGGTATGTGGTAGTTTGGGGGAGCTCACTAAGCTTCGTGCTTACGGTTTTCAGTTTTGGTTTCAGGTACTCAGGTTTTAAAAGAGGAGCTCGGGAAGATTGCAGTGCACACACCATTTGTTCAGCCTGGGACGTTTATACTCTGATATATTTGATAGTTGTTAAGATATTTTGAGAGACGTTCTTTATGATTCTTATATGACGTTTGATGAATATGGTTTTATTACTAATTTAAAACGAAAATTTCAGACTGTATTTTTGGGATGTTTCAAGTTGGTATCAGAGCCTTGGTTTGAGGGATTTGGGCGCACTCCCGAGTGTGTCTGAACTCAAACTAAGGAAGTGGTATAAAGTTTTCAAGAGAAAAACCATGGTTACAAAAGAATTTTGAGAAAAGAAAACATTTTTAGAAAAAGTATAAAGAAAAGAGTTTTAGAAAAAGGGAAAAGGGTTTTGAAAATAGAAACGGGTGTGGTGCATGCAATCAGCCGAGCTCAAGTAAGTACTCCCAAATTACCCATACAAGTTTATGATCATTAGTTTCAGTTTCAGTTTTAGTTCCAGTTTTAGTTTCAGTAGAACAACATGCTAGTATAGGACTAAGGATCTAGGAGGATGCCTTATGTGCCTGCTTTATGTGTTTCAGCTTGATAAGAACTTCATGCTAGTACTGAGTAGACAGTAGTAGGATAGCCTGTGTAGGTTATGCCTGAGAGTATGAGCTTAACATTGTATGCTAGTACAGTTTCTTGTTATGAGAATAGTTTTGCCTGAGCATGTTTCCTTTATCAGAATGCTGCTTGCTTTGTGCTTTGTGAGACTCTGAGTGATGGGAGTTAGCCATTAGGTGAATTCGTCACATCACATGTGATCAGCTTTGAATAATCTCAGGGTGCTGGATTTGGCCCTACTGCGCTGCTTTCGTTTGAGTCTAACCGTTGTAGGGACGTGACTTTTACTCGAAGGATTATCTGAGCCTCATTACATGTGATGGTATTCAGGTGGTGGCTAATTGGCATTAAAAGGAGGCCTTCAGCAATTGAGGACTGGTTTGGGTAGAGTCTGAAGTTCCCTAGGGCAAGCCTAGGAAGGTAGTAGAAGAGATCGGTAACAGTAGAGTGACTTGGTGGAGTCGAGGCAGTTCTTGAGGAAAGTACGGATAAATGTGGAAGGTAGTATGGGCCCGTACTACTAAAAGCAGAGGATCCGTACTCGAATCAAGGAAGGCTGAGATGAATCCGGGAACTTGTAGTGTGTGAGATACCTCGAGTTTGGATGAGTATTGTGATGTTAGTGATGACATGTTGCCGAGTATACTGACGCTACATGGTAGACCAGATGGTAGTTCTTGTGTCGAGAGGGGATCAGGCTCGGACTCTGGAGCCGGGCAGATTGATGATCAGATGAGAGAGTTCATTTCATCTAAGAATTTTGTGCACTATCATTGACCAGAATCCTGTGATCCTTAGTGTAATCAAGGAGGGCATTATAGAGATTTGTGATGAGAGGCCGAGTGCATTCTGCACTGAGATAGCAGTCATGATAGAGACCCGTACGTTGATGTTTCAGGATTTTAGAGTTTGTGAGGCTTCAGATTTTCATGGGGGTTAGGGACCCCATTGTTAGCAGTAGATGGTTGGCGGATGTCACCAACGCTTTGTGTACCAGAAATTGTCTCGAAAGGAGACAAGATCTGACTTACTTCCTGTCTCCTGAGGGATAGAGCACGAGATTGATAGGAAGAGGTTGGTAGTGAGTTGAGGGATGATGTGGTTGATGCTATGTCATGGCATGAATTCCAGACCAGATTCTGGGCAGAGTATGCCCAGGCGATTGGGGCGCAGTAGTTGGCGCAAGAGTTGTTAGATCTCCACCAAAAGACTGAGACTGTGGCAGGGATCACTGCCAAGCCTCGGGAAAGAGCTTATATGGTCCAACAGTACGCAGCAGATGAGGAAATGAAGAAGGTAAGTTATCAGAACATACTGTAGAATGATAGCAGGGAGATTGTGAGTATCTCGGGATGCAAGACCTTGAATGGTATGACTTCTAGAGCTCGAGAGCGGGATATGGACTTGGAGCACATTGGTAATAGGGAACCAAATCAGTTGCTTATAGTGAGGGGTCTCGGGAGGAGACCGTAGATTTCAGATTAGATTTCGAGAGATCAGCAGGACCAAATTCGGTGCAACACTTGCGGGATTGGGAAGTACAACGTCATCTTGGTTTATTCCAAGACTGAGGAGCAGCACGAGAAGCACCTGAGGGAGGTGCTAGAGATTTTGAGGAGGGAGAGAATTTTCGCAAGGTTCTCTAATTGTGAGTTCTGGTTGTGCGGGGTGCAATTTCTTGGGCACCTTGTCAATCAGAAGAATATTCTAGTCGATCCGGCCAAGTTAGGGGCCGTGATGCAGTGGGAGATTCCGAGGTCTCCAATTGAGATTCGGAGCTTCCTAGGTCTAGCGGGTTATTACCAGAGATTTATTCGGAATTTTTTTTTGAAGTTGGGTGATCTTTTGGATTAGCTGGTGTTGAAAGCACTAGAAAGGGTAAGCGTGGTTCTAGCAGGAGCAGTGAACTGTAAGAAGGATCAGGAATCCTTTCCAGACAGTGAACTATAAGGAGCTAGCTGAATCAAAGTGGGGGAGAATCACCCAAGGATTCAGAAGCAAGAGCAGTTTTGAGACTAGAATAAGTTTCACATCCTTATTGGGAAGGAAGATAGCCCAAGAGGTTGTATGGTTTGAGGATTGTGTGAGATGGACGTTCGGAAAAGCTTGCCAATTAGGAGATCGCGTTCCCGTGATGTTACTAGCAAGTCTTAGGGAATCAGGTTTGGGATTCCAGTTAGGACACGAGTTCAGTTGAGTGCGGGGCAAGCGCGTGTTCGATCCGATATTAAAGTATTGTAAGCCTGCGGGTGTAGCCGTAGCATTTACTAGTAGTCAGATAGCATCAGAGTGTTGTAAGTCTGCGGGTGTCACCGTAGCATTCACTAGCAGTCAGACAGCTTCAGAGTGTTGTAAGTCTGTGGGTGTAGCCGTAGCATTCACTAGCAGTCAGATAGTATTAGAGTGTTATAAGACTGCGGGTGTAGCCGTAGCATTCACAAGATTAGCAGATAGTACTAGAGAGATGTGGGTCTGTGGGTGTAGCCGCAACCATCACTAGGTTGGTAGATAGCACGAGTGCGTTGTTAGGAGGCAGAAAGATCAGTAGTACCCACAAGTTCGGGTATAGCAGTGAGGAAATGGAAATCCACGAATTGGATTTCAGAATTTCCCTGACGGAAGAGACCTGGTAAAGCCAGTGATAAGATTGTAGAAGCACCGCTATAGAGATGAGAGCAAGGAAGCAGTAGACTGCTTAAGGTCGTTTATGACATGAGGCTACCAATGGTCATGTAGCAATCACTTTTAGCCTAGGGTTTGGTGACGTCAGGATTTGACGTATGGACTCGATCAGTTAGATCAAAAAGTTATTAGAGCCTCAGTGGCATGGTAACTAGTGGCAGCTAGTTCTAGAGAAGGAACTTGTTCAGAAGTCGTGTGAGGCGACTAAATGGGAGTCCTTTGGTTCCGCAGCCGAGCCGGAACCTGGTATTTCAGATGATTGGCGGAAAACTAAGACTAGGTAGGTCTTGGTAGATGTTGGGAAGCAGCCATGTGGCATCATATAGTTTCAGGCAGTTCAATGTTCAAACAGTTCAATGTTTCGGGTAGTTCAGTGTTCATGTAGTTCAGTGTTTCAGACAGCTAGAGTTTCAGGCATTTTAGTGTTTTCAAGCAGATCAGGGATTCAGGCAGTTTTGGGTCTCCATCAGTGATGGTATTTGAGGATCTCCTGTATGATAAGTGTAAGAGATTGCTGAGTAATTCTTAGTCACCCACCGCGGGGTTTAGCTATAATGATTCAGTATGAGTGGTCTGTTGGGGATTTAGATCATCTAGAGATAGCAAATGTTAGACAGAGGACATGAGAGCTTGTTGCGAGGGATTAGTTCGCCTGCAAATGTTAGGGCTTTGTGATGATTGGTCACAGCTACCCTGAGAAGGTTAGGGTGCGCCTAGGATGGTGACCATGTTACTTGAGTGGTTAGCGTGTAAGGTATGATAAGGATTGATTTCGAGGACGAAATCTCATTTAAGTGGGGAAGATTTGTAACACCCTGTTTATTAAATAAATATATAGATAAAGTTGATGAATGGATATTAGCCCTAAAATCAATAATTATATAATAAGAGTTGGTCTCGAGGAGTTACTTGGCATAGTTTAGAAGTTGAGGGTTAAAAGTGTAAGTTTCAGACTCGGTTTATAATTAATTATGAAGTCAGGGGCTCTGTGATAATTATTTGGATTTAATTTAAAAAGACTTTGGAAAAACAAGGTGCAAATGGTAAATTTTGGACTTAAGTTGAAAGGAATTTGGAGGGCAGGGGTTAAAAAGGTAAATCTGGATCTATTTTGAAATAAATGGTAGCTGGAGGGACCATTTGTGGCATTATGGAATAAGTTTGATAAGGGTGGTCGGGTATATAAGCTACCGGTAACCCTAAACCCTAGCTAAGGATGCAGCCGCCATCTTTCCTCTTCTTCTTCTACCGGTGGCCGCCAAGACTGTTGGAGTTGGAGTAACCGCCACCACTCGTTATGCTAGTCTTCCGACCCGTTGAGCCGCCAAGTGAGTGAAGCACTACACTGTTGTTTTGCTGCCGACGAATGCGTGAGTCAAGGTCGACGTTGGGGCCACTGTGCCTCCATCTCCTCCGGTAACGACGCAAGCCTGCTATTCTTCTTCCTTCTCTGTTTCAGCCGACGATACCTTTTCACTGGCCGATATCGTTGCTCTGGGCGGCTACCTCATCGTCATTACCTTCGTCAGTCGCTTGTCTCCGTGATTTGGTAGTTGCGTTGTGTTGTATGCGTTCGTATCTAATCCCATGTCGGGGTGTGAATGGGTTCTGTCGAATGGAGGTCAGGAAGAACCACCATGGCAGCCGACCATGGTGGTTGCCACCGATAACAGAGCTGATGCCGCCTCTCCGGGGGTTCTGCCTTCGCCATGTGCCACTAGGTGGCTGGCTGGAGTTGTTTTGTAATCAGTTAGGGCGTGTGTGAGTTATTTTTGTGATGTATGATTTAGGTTGTTGGCCAGATATATCAAGAAAGCCACCACCACCACCGTGAGGTGGTGGCTGCCGCCAAGCGCCACCGCCGGCCACCATGGTGTGGTTGGGTGTGTGTGTATTAGTTAGTGTGTGTGTGTTAGTGAGTATGTGTATTTGGATTAAAGCCCTGTAATTGTAATTAGCAAATTGAATAATAAAAAGAAATGAAAAACCAGCACCTTAGGGTGGTGGCCGTCGCCGTGAGCCGCCATGGACCACCACTACCCGAGGTGGTAGTGGGTGGTGCCCCGCTAGCTAACCCTAATGGGCTTAGAGATTGGTTTTGGGCCTATTGGGCCATGTTTGGGTGGAAAACCCTAATTATGAGTATTGGGCCTTAGACTTATTGAGCCCACTTGTGGGCCATTGCGATTGGATTGTGAATTAAGCCCAAATTATTCCATGCCATTTATCTAGTAGAATAAAGGACTTAATGGACTAAGTCCTTAATGGGCTAATTGAGAAAATGCTAATATTTGAGAAATTATCAGGACACACACGAGAATTATTTAATAAGTGAAATATTAAATAATAATCATTGGAAGAAATTAATCTAAGCAATAATGGAATTAATGAATTAAGTCCTTAGTGGGTTAAGCCCTTAATGGGTTAAGTGAGAAACACTTAACCCCAATTGTCATTTCTTGTGAAACCCTAATTTCACTTGGGCTTTGTGTTGGGCCATCCAAGAAAAATCAAATGGACTAGAGTAATTAGTTGGGATTTAGGGTAAGGCCCATATGAAGGATTGGGCCTAATTTGGAAAATTGGGCCATAGATGGGCCATAGTTGGGGCCTAGATGGTTGTATGATATTGGGCCCCTAGAATGATACATGTTGGACTGGACTGATCAATTGGGCCTTTAGGGAAGTCGATGTAGAGGCTTGGGCCCAATTTGGAAAATTGGGCCATATGTTGGGCTTTGATCCCTAGTTGACTTTGGGCCTATGGATTGGGCTTTGCGCTTGGGTAAGCCAAGCTAGGGATAATGTAGTAATTACCCAAAGTATGTATTTATAGTTATGTGTTAGAACCCAATTATTAATTGGGTGTTATTTTGGTGTTGACACTTCGGGAATCTGTCATCCAGCAGCTAAGGTTGAGTCTGCGGGACTTCAGCAGTATGAGATTGTGTCTACGGTACGTCAGCAGTGTGATGTGAGTTTCCTTCCAGTAGGAATGGGTCTTCCACCACAATGCTGGCCCGTTTAGTTAGCAGTAGTTCCGGACTACAGTCTGATGCAGTAGTTCATTACGCTTGGTGTCTATGTGATACATATGAGTTATATGTTCTGGACTATGGTCCGATGAAGTATGCAGTATATGTTTTTATATTATATGCTATGATTATGTTATGCTATGTTCAGTTAGTTCCGGACCTCGGTCCGATGCAGTAGTTAAAGTGCTTGATGTCTTTGTGATTCCAACATGTTTTGCGTTATGTGTTCCGGACTCTGTTCCGATGTAGTATGCAGTATATGTATTCAGGCTAGTTGATATGTCTATGCTATGTTATGTTCAGTCAGTTCCGAACTTCGGTCCGATGCAGGGGACAAGGTCCCATTCAGTTCCGGAATTCGGTCTGATGCAGTCAGTTCCGGACTTCGGTCCGATGCAATTAGTTCCGGACTTCGGTCCGATGCAGTTAGTTCCGGACTTTGGTCCGATGTAGAGTGCAAGGCCCTGGTTAGGTTCCGAACTTCGGACCGATGCAGTTTCCGGACTTCGGTCCGATGCAGTGGGCAAGGCCTAGTAAATGCTTTATATGTTATTGTATGGTATGTGGTAGTTTGGGGGAGCTCACTAAGCTTCATGCTTACGGTTTTTAGTTTTGGTTTCAGGTACTCAGTTTTTAAAAGAGGAGCTCGGGAAGATTGCAGTGCACACACCATTTGTTCAGCCTGGGATGTTTATACTCTGATATATTTGACAGTTGTTAAGATATTTTGAGATAGATTCTTTATGATTCTTATATGACGTTTGATGAATATGGTTTTATTACTAATTTGATGAATATGGTTTTATGATTTATATCCAAGTTGGAGACTGTTAGATAAGGTGTCTAAGTCCATAACTATTTATGGTATGTACATGACCCGACCCGGCATGGTCCATTTGGGTTGGATGGCACCATGCACTTGGATAAACTAAATGAGAGAAATAACACTTGTGGTTTATAAATATTATAATTTCTAATATATTAATAGTATTATTTAATTAGTATTGATCAAGAATTAATTTGGAATTAATTAGGTGATCAAAAGATAACTAATTAAATATATGGGTTGATTATGTAAATCATCCATAACTTGTATAGTGGGCTAAAAGGCTCCATGGATTATGAAGTTGGGTTAAACCCATTAGATGCTCCATGGGAGTTACAAACCCATGGGTCATGGAAATGAAGAGCCATTACACATTAGGGTTTACATGGTGTAACTCTAGATGTGTCAACACTACATCAAGAACATACTATCCACCAAAATCTGCTACACACATAGAGAAGTGAGGGCTTGGCCGATTTTATAGTGCTTGTATTCTCTCAAAAGTCATTCCAAAAGAATTTGGTGTTGTGTGAAGCATTTGAGGCATCACACTTGGGGTGCTAGGCTCTCAAGGTTTCAAGGAATCAAAATCAACTACAGGGTATGTATTTCTAGCTATCCTTTTAGGATGAAAGTTCCCATGTATGCTAGATAGGATTATGAACCTTGGAAACCAAATTTTGCATGTATTTAGACAAACATAAATCCAAGGTTTATTAGGATTGCATGTACACTTAGGAACTTTTAGAATGCTCAAATCCCATCCGATCCCCCTATCATGACCCTAAGGTCCCCACGAGGTCCCACTTGTGCTGCTATAATATCACGGGCCTCGGCCATGGGTCTCACCCGACTATATCCTAGAGCGGTCCTCCCCTCTAGTCTCACCTGGCTAACTACTGTTGCATGGGCCTTATTCATGGGTTTCACCAAAACCATACTACTGAGCAATCCTGCTCCCAAGTCTCACCTATATTGTTGCTAACATACGGGCCTCGCCCAACTGCATACTGGAGTGGCCCCACCTAACATGGATTATGCAGGCCAACTCCATACTAAACCTCAACGACTTAGCCTTTCCTGATCCCTATCGTGCTAACTAGGAGATACGGGCCTCCGCCCACACTCCACGAACTAGGAGATAGGAGCCTCCGCCCACACTCCGCGAACTAAACTGCTAATGAATGCTATGGCCTACCCGCAGTCTTACATCACTTTCCTCACAACTTGCTGCTGGGGAATGCTGTGGCTACCCCACGGTCTTATATCCTGCCTAAACTCGCTCCTAGCGAAGGCTTTGCGACCTGGGTTTCCCGAACCAGTCACCCGCTAGACATGAATACACAAACTCAAGGTTGGAAAGTTTCTCCAACTCCCAACTAACCTGATCCTCCATCCAAACAGCCACTTGAGCAGCTTCCTTCCTTACCAAGACTGCGAAACCACTCCATTCTTGTACATACTTCTATCCTTGGCCACACGAATAACTCTCCCCCACTTCGACTTGACTAGCTCCTCATAACTCACAGCTCAAAAGAATTTCCAATTCTTCCTACCATCCCCTGATCACTTCGCTGAAAACCCAACTTACCACAACTAGGGATCTAACCAATCAATTTCAAATCGACACCATCCAAAACTAGCGAGGCACTACCAAGCCCCTCACAGGCATATTATAGGTAATGCACCCTAAGTAAACCACTCTAAAGGAGATGACCTCCAACTATCATTCTAACATCCAAGGTACGCAGATGGCATATAAATCAATCACCAGCTAGCAACAAAATTCCGAAGTATCATTATCAATACCGATGCAGAACCATAACAATAAGCCCATATCATAAGCTGATAGAGAAATGAAAGAATATATATGTACCTAACACATCGGGCTGCTCACACCTCATCTGAA
Source organism: Lactuca sativa (assembly GCF_002870075.4). Taxonomy (NCBI): domain Eukaryota; kingdom Viridiplantae; phylum Streptophyta; class Magnoliopsida; order Asterales; family Asteraceae; genus Lactuca; species Lactuca sativa. The sequence continues at coordinate 300,849,355 of NC_056630.2, read as the reverse complement.
ACCAACTGATACGCCCTGTTCCTCGCTGTAGGCATCTCTGCCTGTCCCTGATGGCCTTCGGTGATCCTCATGGTTGCAGGGCCAAGTGCTATCGCCTGTCCTGCTGAATGCAAAATCAAACATCGGGCCTTCTTGTGGCCCCACTGGCTGCAATGGAAACATAACAGGTCTGATCCCTGGGTGGTGATGGCAGTACAATCTCTGCTGAAATGACCAATCCGACGACACTTGAAGCAACCAGAATCACCACCGCTGCCACTCCTACACGCACCCTCGTGTGTCCTGCCGCACTTGCCAAAGCGGCCCCGGTCCTGAGGACCTCTCGAGGTAGAGTCTGATGTCTTGGGCCTCTTGCCCGATCCCATAGATACCTGAACCTCCTCCAGCTTCCTCTTCCCGAGGTTTTCCAGATCGATCTCCCTTTCCCTGGCCCGAGCAATCATATCCTCTGGCGTCCTGCAGCTGGACCGCCTCACAAACTCTCTGATGTCGTCTCTCAGCATATCGTGATATCGAGCCTTCTTCATCTCCTCATCTAGGTCATACTGCGGAACAAGAGGAGCCCTCTCCCTGAACTTAGTAGTGATCTCCGCCACCATCTCGGTTGTCTGCTGTAGATCCTGGAACTCCCGGGCTAACTGTTGCACCTCAATAATTGGTGCAAACTCAGCCTTGAACCTGGCCGGGAAATCACTCCATATCATCGCATCAAACGTGGCATCATCCCTAATAGCATGGAAAACCTCCTCCCACCAATCCCGTGCTCTGTCCTTCAAAAGACAGGAGGCGAGTCGAACCTTGTCCCCCTTGGGACACCGGCTAGAACGAAAAGGGTTGGCGACATCGGCTAACCATCTGCCACTAGCAATGGGGTCCCTAGCCCCATGATAATCTGGAGCTCCACAAGCCCTGAACTCCCAGGAAGTCAAAGTATGCACTCCCAACATATCCATCAGCTCTATACGAAAGGCTCCAAGCCTCTCTTCCAAAATCTCCAAGATGCACTCCTTGACCGTGCCAGAGATCACAGGAGTCTGGTCAAGAATACCGCGCGTAATCACAGCTGATACAAACTCTATCATGTGCTCCTCGAGTTGCTCGATCCCTGAACCCGAGCCTGACCCCTCTCGGACACCTGATACGTCAACTGGTCCATCTTGCGATGTCGTCATACTGAAATCATGCCATAACAATCATGAAAATACACATCACTACTTAGGGACCTCACACGCACTGCAAGTTCCCTGGTTTTGTCTCGGCCCCTCTTGAATCGAGTACGAATCCTCTGCTTTTAGTAGTACATGCCCATACTACCTTCCACATCTATCCGTACTTTCCTCAAGAATTACCTCAACTCCACCAAGTCCCTTGTACTACTACCATCACTGCTCCCAGCACTAACCTCATCCTAGGCTTACCCTAGGGAACCTATGACCCAACCGGTCCTCAACTGCTGAAGGTTTCCTGACAATGCCAATCAGCCATTACCTGAATACCATCAAATGTGAAGAGGCTCAGATAATCCTTCAAGTAAAGGACTTGTCCCTACAACGGTTAGACTCAAACGAGAGTTGCTCAGTAGGGTCAAATCCAGAACTCTGAGATTATTCAACCCTAATCACATGTGACTTAACGTATTCATCTAATGAATAATTCCCATCATTCAATATCCCACAAGACACAGAGCAAGCAGCATTCAGACAAAGGAAAAATCTAACCATAACATAATCCAATCAAACTGTTCTATCCTCTACACAGGAATCTGTACTAGCATGCAGTATAAGCTCACAAAATCAGGCATAACCTAAACAGGCTATCCTACCACTGTCTAACTAATGCTAGCATATAGCTCAATAAGCGCATATAACAGGCACATAGGCATCCTTCTAGATCCTTAGCCCTAAGTCTAGCATGCTGATCACATAATCATATCATAACATAAACTTGCATGGGTAATTTGGGAGAACTTACTTGAGCTCAGCTGATTGCATACACCACACCCTTTTCTCTTTTCAATGTTCCTTTTGCTTTTTCTAAAACCCTTTTCATTCCTCAAAATCTTTTTATAAATATGGTTTTTCTTTTGAAAATTTTATACCACTTCCTGAGTTTGAGTTCAGACGCACCCGAGAGTGTGCCCGAATCCCTCAAACCAAGGCTCTGATACCAACTTGTAACATCCCAAATTTCGAGACAAAAATTCTTTTAAAAACATTACTAATTCATAGCGTGAAGTCATTCAAACATACAAAAAGGGTTTATATGAAAATTCATAGTTTCATTTCCAAAACACTTGTTTAATTATCAGAGTAAACATCCCAGACTAACTTGCCATGGTGTGTGCACTGCAACCCTCCCGGGCTCCACTTCTGAAAACTGAACACCTAAAACCAAATCTGAAAACCGTAAGCACGAAGCTTAGTGAGTTCCCCAACCTACCACATACCATACATATCTACTGATCCATACATGCCATACATAATACTGAGCACATAACCAAATACTGGGCTCCCGCCCGCTGCATTGGGCCTCGCCCGCTATCGGACCCCGTCCGTCACTAGGCCCCGCCTAGCTTCGAGCCTCGCTCTACATACAAATATGTTTTCCTTAGGCCCCGCCTGTCTCCGGGCCACGCCCACTAACATATACTAGCATATAATCATATCACAACACATAACTACTGATGAATCATGGAACCCCGTCCACGCTCCTACTAACTGTAAGATACGGGCCCAACCCACACTCACTCATTTCCTAAATTGGGCCTCGCCCCTGCTCTACTTCTAATGAAGGATGGAACACCGTCCACACTCTGCTATTGGTGAGATACGGTACCTCGCCCGCACTCACCTTCCTACCAGGCACATACATGTATCACATAGACAAAAAATATAACTATCATACAAACCATTCCATGGGAACCCGCCCGCTAACATTGGACCTTAGTCCCAAATGTCATATTTGCATATTGTGCCTAGTGCTAACCCCCGGGTATTCCTAATCATAACTACATGGGCCGGCATTGTGGCCGTAGACCCATTCACAAAAAGGGAAACACGCCTGCACTGCTGAACTTTGTTGATAACCCTCTGGCTACTGTCTGACAACTCTCTGAACTGCTACTTCACTAGCTCCCTGAGCTACTATTATCAATATAACACTTAGTTCCAAACTAAACTCTAGAATTCAAACTAAGACAACTCTGGTCAAAGTCAAAGTCCTGGTCAATGTTTAACCTTCTAGTTGACTCGACTCACCGAGTCAACTCATAGACTCGCCGAGTTCTTAAACTCAGAAACTCTCAAAATATGACTTAACTCACCGAGTCGCCCCAAGACTGTTTGAGTTTAACGATCTTTGAGTCCCTTCCTGTCCAACTCACTGAGTCACCACTCAACTCACTAATCTGCGTCTTAACCAGAAAAGGTTGAGGTTCTGCGACCAGACTCGCCGATTCCAAGAATAGACTTGCCGAGTCCAAGGAAATCTTCAACAAACTCGCCGAGTTGTTCTTCCAACTCGCCGACTCAATGCTCATGTTCATAAAAATCGCCGAGTACACTAATGTGACTTGCCGAGTCTCTTCAGCTCTCAATCCATACAGTGGCTTCTCAAGCCATGCAGGGGCTCGAATCCATATATCCACTCTTCTACAGTCTATCCCCCACGTAATGTTCCAAACTTTACGTGAAACCAAGGAGCTAGAGGCCCAAAACACTCTAGGGCTAGGGTTTAAGACAAAGGGGCTTCACCAATAACTCATTGACTGCCGCTTTAAGACATTCTGGACCATCACAACTCTAGATCTGAAGTAACAACCTCAGATCTAAGCCCTAAACCCGAAATATATCTCAATCTTACCAAAATAGCCCCAAAATCTCATTCAAGAATAGACCTAATTGCAATAAACCCAAAGCGATAACTTATTACCTCAAGGATGACCTCCCACTGAAGAATAATCCAACTCATTGCAAAGCCCCTTGCTCCAAGCTTCTTGATCATCAATATCTCTTCACAAAACCCCCCCTTATCTAAGCTCCAAATTGCTTCCAAGGACTCTCACTCACGATTTAGGGTTTCTGGATCTGAAAAGGGGAGTAAAGAGGCTGGGGAAGGGATGTATTGTTCTTTAAATAGGCAACACCCCCGGGATTAGGGTTTTTCTCGTCCAGACTAGACTCGCCGAGTCCACTAGCCGACTCGTCGAGTTGGTCACTTACTCTATACCCCGGATCTAGCTCCAAATCGTTGAGTTCCTCCCTGGACTCGACGAGTTGACTCATGACTTAGAGCTTTTCCTTTCTTTTCTTGGTCTTTTTGATTCTGGGTGTTACAAGTTTTATGCTCATATTCATACAAATTATTTGATGTAATTCAAACAAGTTTCAGACAAATTCCAAATAGATGTAAACAGTTTTACTTTAGTATTCCCTGTAATGGTTGTGATGCTATGATTGCTATTATACATTGGTTGTGATGCTATACATGATGTCCTCCACTCCATAATGTTTCCGACATTCTGGTTTTGGGGTGTGATAGATTGGTATCAGAGCCTGTTTTATAGCAAACTAGTATACCAAACCTTACGTGGTATACAACTATAAACACTAACGGATCTAAGTTCTCTACGTTAAAAGTATACTTTCCAAAATATAAGTATTTTATAAAAAGTATACGAGCATGCATACATAACAGGATTCGTGTCACTAGTAGAACAGGAAAAACGTATTTGGACGTTGGAATGTTGCGGTTAATCCTAGTCAGTTATGTGATCATACGTAGGGTGAATATAGCCTAATCAACTATATTCAATCGGGACATGGCCAACATGTTCTTGGGAGTGAGTGTGGTGTTGCAGTAGGCCTAAAACTTACGAAAATCATCCAACATAAAATATTATAGGAGTATTTTAGCTAAAGTGAAACTCAGTATACAGATTCACTCCAAGTGTTACCATCTCTTCTTTCTTAAGTGATAACTTACTTGTATTAGTAATCTTCTGTGCTTATCGTTTGGTAGAACACTTTTGTTATCAGGATGAGATATATCTTGTTTCATATATCTTGAGGACTTACCATGCTCTTCTTCCTAATTGTTTCTAGAAAAATATGCCTCCCCGACCAAGACCCACCAGAATAAACGACAATACTCTGCCACCACCACCACCTCCTTAGCTCGACCCTGTCATGTTTTAGGCAGCAGTCACAGCCGTCGTGACAGCAGCAATGGCACAAGTGAATGCTGGTGGAGTTGGGGGTGGAACCGACCCTCAAAGACAAGTCGGAAGTCAGGGACACCAAAAGGAGTTTTCTACAAGGACTTCATGACTGAAAAACCCAAGTCCTTCGAAGGAAATGGAAGTGTTATCGCACTGGCTTGATGGTTCGATAAAATCGAATCCATCTTTGAAATTTGCGCCTGTTTTGAAGCCAACAAGGTGATGTTTGCCGCCTGCACTTTCATCGACAGAGCTTTGACCTGGTGGAATGGTCGAGTCAAAACCCTAACCCTGGAGGTGGCTAATGCCATGGGTTGGGAAAGACTGAAGGAAGTCATGCTTGTGGAATACTGCCCGAGGGGCGAAGTGCAAAAATTGGAGCACGAACTCTAGAATTTAAAGATGAAGGGTTCCGAAATCGCTGCCTACACCGCGATATTTTGTGATCTAGCTCTCCAATGTCCGGGAATGGTCACCCCGGAAAGCAAGAAAATTGAGAGGTACATTTGGGGATTGACGCAACCAACCAAGGGGAATTCCTTAACTGCTAGACCGATTACATTCGAAAGCCCCAAGGATCTGGCAGAGACTTTGATCGATCGTGGAATCGATCTAGATGAGGTGACAACTGTCTCCGAACCACAAAGGGAAAGTGGTGGGAAGAAGAAGAAGTTTGATAACAAACAGAAGGGCCAGTCTTCCCAGGATCCCTCCAAGAAACAACAAATAGTGGCAGTTCATGCTGTTACTGCTCCTGCGGCTGCTCCAGCTACTGTCCCAGCCACCCAATCTCCTACCGGTGTTTATGCTAGAAAATACCTCTATGCAACAAGTGTAACTTCCATCATCACGGACCCTGCCGTGAGTTGAGTTGCAACAGCTGTGGAAAGAAAGGAGACACAACTCGATCTTGCAAGACACCGACTGAACCAACCAACTAGGTTGCGGGATCGGGTGCTGGTCAAGCTTGTTATGGATGTGGAGAGGTTGGGCACTTTATGAGAAACTGCCCCAAGGCAACATCTGGTGGCGATATAGGAAGAGTCCTGGCGATGGACCAGGAGGAAGTGGTCGTTGATCCTACGATTGTTATGGGTACGTTCCTCTTTGACAACTCTCATGCATGCATTCATTTTGATTCTGGTGGAGGAGAGGAGTTTTGTTAGTCATGCATTCAAACACCTAATCAAATGTAAATCCCAACCATTAACTAAAACGTTCACCGTCGAGATGGCTAATGGAAAGAAAGAAAGCGCTAATGGCATATTCTTAGGTTGTACTCTTACCTTAGACAATTATTCTTTTCCCATCGATCTTATGCCAGTATCCATCAAGAGTTTCGATGTCATTATTGACATGGACTGGTTAAGCTCCAATCGTTCTAGTATTCTTTGTTTCGAGAAGGCTAACCATCTCAATCTTCCCTCTGGTGAAACCCTCATGATTTACGGTGATAAACTCAGTTCGGACCTCCGTATCATCTAATGCGTCAAAGCTCAGAAGTACTTGTGGAAGGAATGCCATACATTTATAGCTCATGTTGTTGATGAAACACAAAAGGGTAAAGACCTCGATAGCTACCCCGAAGTCTGCAACTTTCCTAATGTCTTCCCTGAAGATCCCCTAGGAATCCCTCCCGAGCGTCAAGTCGAGTTTCGTATTAACTTGATCCTCGGAGCTACTCCGGTAGCTAAGTCTCCTTACCATTTAGCGTAAGCGGAGATGCAAGAGTTATACAGCCAGGTCAATGAGCTGATCAGCAAAGCGTTCATAAGGCCGAGATCCTCACCCTGGGGAGCTCCGATCTTATTCGTGAAAAGGAAAGATGGATCCTTTTGGATGTGCATTGACTACTAAGAACTGAACAAGTTGACCATCAAGAACCGATATCCCTTACACAGAATCGACGATCTCTTCGACCAACTTCAAGGATCCAATTATTTCTCAAAGATTGATCTGATATTATGGTACTATCAGTTGCGAGTTCACTAGAATGATGTGCCCAAGACAACATTCCGAACTCGATATGGACACTACGAATTTGTAGTAATGCCCTTTGGTCTGACCAACGCACCGGCACTAATCATGGACTTGATTAATCGAGTGTTCCACCCTTTCATGGACAAGTTCGTGATTATGTTCATCGATGATATACTTGTATATTCGCGGAGTGAGGATGATCATAAACAGCACCTAAGGCAGGTGTTAGAAACATTAAGGGCGGAGAAGCTATATGCAGAATTTTGAAAGTGTGAGTTCTGGATCAGGAAGGTGAATTTCCTCGGTCACGTGGTTAGGAAGCAAGACATACACGTGGACCCCTCAAAGATCAAGGCGATAGAGAATTGGCTTGCACCAAAGACTCCCACAGAAGTCCGTCAATTCGTGGGTCTCGCGAGCTAGTATCGCTGGTTTATCCATAATTTCTCCAAAATCGTGAAGCCTTTAACTACCCTGACACAAAAAGCTGTAACCGTCAGTTGGGGAGTCAAGCAAGACACTATGTTTCAAACATTGAAGCATGCTCTGTGTAGCGCACCTGTCTTGTCCCTGTCCAAAGGGATATAAGATTTCGTTGTCTACTGTGATGCATCCATTTAGGGCATAGGATGTGTGCTCATGCAACGAGAAAAGGTTATCGCCTATGCGTTGAGACAGTTGAAAACACACAAAGTCAATTACACAACTTACGATTTAGAGTTGGGAGCAGTGGTCTTTGCGTTCAAGATATGGAGACATTATCTCTATGGAACTAAGTGCACTATCTTCACCGAACATAAAAGCTTGCAGCATATCTTTGACCAGAAGGAGTTAAACATGAGACAACGGCAATGGGTAGAGCTACTCAGTGACTACGAGTGCGAAATTCCTTACCATCCCGGCAAGGCCAATGTGGTAGCTAATTCCCTCAGCCGAAAGGTGTATTCAGGGCATAGGGTGAAAGTACTAACAACGACCATCCATTCCCACTTGTCCGCGCAGATCAAAGAGGATCAACTGGAAGCGTTAAAACCTGAGATCATGGCAGATGAAGCCATGCGGGAAATGAAAAAGAACTTAGAGGTCAAAGGAGACGGGGTGTACTATTTTATGAATCGGATCTGTACCCCGAAGTATGGCAGGTACAGAGAGGTTGTCATGAATGAGGCTCATAAGACTAAATACTCCGTTCACCCAGGTTCAGATAAGATGTATCTGGATCTCAAAGAACTCTATTGGTGGCCAAACATGAAAGTGGAAATTGCTAATTTCATGGGAAAGTGCCTAACTTGTACCAAGGTAAAAGTAGAATATCAAATACCTGAGTGGAAGTGGGAAAGGATAACCATGGATTTTATCACTAAGTTACCCAGATCTCCGAGTGGGCACGACGCCATCTAGGTAATTGTCGATCGGCTGACAAATTTCACCCACTTCCTGCCAATCAAGGAAAAATTCAAGATGGAGAGACTCATGTAGATCTACGTCCGAGAGATAGTTCACCTTCATGGGGTACCTGTATCCATTATATGTGATCGAGATAGCAGGTTTAGCTCGAGATTTTGGCAATCGCTACAGAAAGCTCTCAGAACTAAGTTGGATATAAGAACAACTTATCATCCCCAAACTGATGGACAGAGTGAGAGAACAATTCAGACGTTGGAAGACATGTTGAGAGCCTGCGTGATCGACTTCAGCGTGTCATGGGACACTTATCTTCCTTTGGGTGAATTTTCTTACAACAATAGCTACCATACCAGCATTAAGGTTGCGCCGTTTGAAGCCCTCTACGGCCATAAGTGCATAGCCCCTCTGTGCTGGGATGAGGTGGGTGACACGCAGCTAACCAGGGTTCAAGTCCCCGACAGTACTCTCGTTGGTCTTGAGATCATCCGAGAAACAATTGAGAAGATTGTACAAATCCGGGAACGACTTAAGGCCTCACGAGATAGAAAAAAGAGCTACGCCGATAAACGACGAAAACCCTTGGAGTTCAGGTTGGAGATCGTGTCCTGCTAAAAGTCTCACCTTGGAAAGGCATGATACGCTTTGGAAAGTGTGGAAAGCTAAGCCCAAGATACATAGGACCCTTTGAGATCCTCTCTAGGATCGGTCCCGTAGCCTACAAACTTCGTTTACCGCAAGAACTTAGCAACATTCATCCTGTCTTCCACGTATCGAACCTAAAGAAGTGTCTGTCTGATGAGACACCTATGATTCCTCTCAGCGAGATTGAAATCAACGAGAACCTCAACTTCATGGAAGAACCGGTTGAAATCGTGGACAGAGAAATCAAACGAACGAAGCAAAGTCGCATGCCGATAGTGAAGGTTCGCTGGAGTGCCAAGCAGGGACCTGAACTCACTTGGGAGCACGAGGATCAGATGAAGCAGAAATATCCGCACCTCTTTCTAAATCCATGATTTTTTTCTATGTTCGAATTTCAGGACGAAATTGCCTCTAACGGGGGGATGATGTGACAACCCGGAACTTCTATCTTGTACATTTAGTCAACTTTATCAATGCTAAGCTTGTTTTATTCACATCTTGCACTGTTCAGAGTCGGTTTGAGCATTCTAAGCTTAGCACATCAGGGGACCAAGTGATAGAATGGGTCAACTAAAGTTCCAAACCATCAATCCAGCCATAAACCCTCAAGTGAGGAGTTTACGGCCAGGATCCATGAGTTTACGGCCATAAACTCATGGTGGCCGTAAAACCATGCTTGTCGTAAACTCTGATGACCGATGAAGATAGCAGGTTTCCCTATAATGGTTGTGTTGATATTATTGCTATTCTACATTGGTTGTGATGTTATACATGACGTCCTCCACCCTAGAACGTTTCTGCCATTCTGGTTTTGGGGTGTGACAGCTACTCATGAGTTGAACAATGCACTATCTAACATGTATGAATAACCTTTTGCAATGAACATGGTTCACTTGATTCAACAATTGGTAAATTTGAAAACGAAGGAGGGTGGCTGAGTAAATGATCATGTTGATGAATTTAATTCAATCCTATCAGGGTTGATGTCGGTTGATATTAAATTTGAAGATGAATTCATGGAATAGATACTATTATCATATTTACCTGGTAGTTGGTCCGGTACAGTGACAACAATTAGCAACTCAATTCGAGTTGTTAAGTTGACATTCAAAGGCATTTGTGATTTAATCCATGATGAGGATGTACATAGACGAAGTGTTGGAGAAGCTTCCAATAGTCTTCTGAATACTAAAGATAGAGGAAGGGTGTCCAACAAAGGATTTGGGCTAGTGGAAGATCAAATTCGAGAAGCAGAGTTGGACAGAACAGCAGGAGGGACGTAAACTGTTGGAACTAAAAAGAGAGTGGTCATGTCAAAAGTCATTGGCCAATGCTCATGGCAGATAAAGGCCAAAGGAGATGAATATAGCTAAAGATTTTGAAGGTGATGCACTCATTTTTCAAGTTGAAAACTAAGAGTATCCTAGGTCTTGAATTCTGGTGCATCATTTCATGCTAGTTCTTCGAAAGATGTGATGTAATACTCTAGCCATTACAAAGGGAAGGTTAGGCTGGCAAATAACAAGTGTCTGTATATCATGGGTGTCGGAGATATGGTTCTCAAGACGAATTTGGTTACGGATTGGACTTTGAAGAATGTCAAGTTCATTCCATATGTAAAGCGGATGTTGATATTAGTTGGACAACGAAGGTCATCATGTTACATTTGGTGATCACAAGTGGAAAGTGAAGAGAGGAAAATTGAGCATTTATATGAGTCAGAAACATGGTACACTATATATGGTAGAGGTTTCTAAAAAGGAAGCAAGAATTGTTCAAGGTGTTGGAACATCCACTTTATGCCACAAAATATTTTCACATATGAGTGAGGAGGAACTGAAGAAGCCTGTATCTAGTGGGAGGATGCAAGATTCGAGGAATGTGACAGATGCTTCAAAGCAATGTTCTATTGGTACACAGAAGAAAGTCGGTGTTGCGACGATAGGAAATCCACCTAAGTTTGGGAAGTCAGGTTCAGTTCAATCAGGTGTTTACAATCCAACTTCAGCTTGTTCAGTGGAAGGATCCTAGAATAATGCAAAACCTATTTCTGGTCAAAGGATTGGCAGATGTTCAAGATGCAGTGGGAGCTCTAATAAACCTATAAACAATGGAAGCTATAGTGATAATGGTTATAAAGGTGGAGCTGTAGATGTTTCAAAGATCAAACCACATATTATCTAGAGGACCATGAAGAAAAGTACCCCGGTGAGGTATTCTCTGTCAACTAATGACATGTTGATGTGTGAGAATAGGTCAAAACTAAAGGCCTTGAGGATGAACTCCATACATTGGGAAAAGGCTATGGATGACAAGTTGAGCGGCCTGGAGAACAATAAGATGTTTCAAGGTATGGACATGATAGATGGTGATAAAACTTGAAATGGAGGATTGGCAGTCAAGAAAATACAACAGAAGGGAGAGGGCGATTCTCCAGTTGCAAAGATGACTACAATTACTTCTATGATGATTGAAGTGGCCTTTAAAAATCTCCATCTATATTACTTAGATGTGAATAGAACCGATCTCCTTTATGATAACTTGGAAGGATACATATTAAAGGCACAACCAGAAACTTCTCTTACTGCTGGTAAGAAAAATTTGGTGTTCAAGAAGAAAGAAAACTTGTATGGCACAAAAAAAAATTCTAAATACTAGTACTTAAAGTTTGATAACTTCATGAAGAGGAGTGGGTTTAGAACACGGGAGGTTAATCATGGTTGTTACTTTAAGAAGTTAAGCTCCTCATACATCATCTTCGTATTAAATGTTGATGACATGGTTATTGTTAGTTCCAACACGTAGAAGATCAATGAGCTTAATATGTGGCTGACTAGAGAGTTCAAGACAATGAACCAACGTGCTACTAAGAAAAAGAAAGTACTTAGTATAGAGAAGTTAGCAGATGAATATACTAAGGTGTTTACCATTGAAAAGTTGAAGCTAGGTATGGCTTCAGCTGCCCTTCCGAGATGTTGAGGACGGGGATTGGCGTAAAAAGGGAGAGAGGTTGAGAGGACTATGAAGACTTTGAATGGTAGATAAAGTTGTTCACTCCATCAAGTGGGATATTGTTCGGCTATAAAGTCTTTTCCAACATGGATCACTTAGAATCAGGTTGAGCACTTGGATGGAGCACTTGGAGTTTATTTGGAACACTTAGAATTCAATGGGGCCACTTGAGGTTCTTGGAGCATGTGACAAAGGAACAAATCATATGATAAAGGAATGGAACATTTGACAAAGGAACGAATCAAGTTCCAAAGGAATGGATCATAAGGAAGGGGGTTTGGAGAACCTGGAAGAGGTTTGGAGCACTTGGGAGTAATATGGAGAAACAAGGGGACCTTGTTGTGCCATCTGATAAAGGGATGGGCCAAAAAGGATGTTGTTGCGCCATGACATTCCTTCATGTACAATAATGATCCATCTTGCATCATGTGGGGTTCCTCTTATGCCATGGGGATCCTTTATGACAACCCGAAATTTCCATTCTGAACAAACCATTTGAAGCCAATAGAAGTAGAACAGTTACAGTGGCAACTCAGATTTCGAGTATAAGTTTGGCAGTTTTTAGGATTTTACACTTAAGGAGATATTAGGAGAGTGGATGCACTAGGGTTTTGTGAAACACTGTTATTCCGATACTCTAGGACATTAGAATTCGTTTCAGGAATAAAAATATTTTCTGCCAAAAATATCTCAGGACTATAAATAGAATTCAGAACCAAATTGGTTCATTAGTTCAATTTCATTTACGGAAAAGTCAATATTCTCTCTCACGGATCTTCGCGTTTTTATCCCAACTTGTGAGTAACTCTTTCTAGTAGTGTTAGAAAGCTTTAAATGTGTTCATAACATAGATTACATAGCTATATCATTCGATTCAGGAGTTTACTCTCCAAGGTGTTCTTGGGCGGTAAACTCCCGAAACCAAGCCTAGATTGTCCCCCGTGATATACTACTGCCTTCGACTTGTATAGGAGTGTATTAGGGACATGAAATCAACCAAGAATCACCCAAGATTGGGAGTTCACGTCCCAAGAGTATCTTAGGTCGTAAACTCCAAAAAGCATACACAAAATGGTGCTTTCAAGGCACCTAAGGCTTAGATTTGATTTTAGACATGTACCCTAAAGTGTTTCAAACCTAGAAAACATAAGGAATCACAAGTATTAAGGAGTTTACGGCCAAGACAAGATCTTGCGCCGTAAACCCCTATAAAGGGGTCAAATGACACCCTAACTCCTTCCTTATGCCTAGAACCCAACATAGATCATAACCTTGAAATGTTAGAGACTTGAAAACACCATAAACACCCTCCCAAGGAAGTTTACGGCCGTAAACTCCAAGGGAATATGGTACCAGGGCCGTAAACTCCTTAAAGGAGTTAATAGGAAGCCCAAACACTTGATTTAGCCTTGAAACAATTCACCACTAGAGTTGTAGTAATTCTAAGCTTCATTTAGTGACCCTAAGGAGAGTTTACGGCCAGGAGTTTACTCCCCTGGGCCGTAAACTCCAAAACATATGGTCATTAGACCTTAAACTCCCATTAGAGGCCTTGCACTCCTTTGTTGCAACCCATTAGCCTCATAGCACTTGACCAAAATTGTTTTCCTCGTGTTAAAATGTTTATACTTGTATAATTACTGTTTAAATCACTAATTATTTATATACATATGTCTTCATATGTAATTAGGATCATTGTGTGTCTAAAGTCTTCACTTGACACCAAGCACTTGCCCGATCCTTCCTTACGATAACAGTCCGTTCAATTCCAGTCACTTACTGCAGGTGAGTTCATACCCCTTAATAAATGTTTTAAACTGTTTTAAATGTTTTATGGGGGGGGGGGGTACAAGTAGAATTATGCTAGTTATTATATCAATCACATGTGATTAATAAGTAGAATTACGCTAGTTATTATATCAATCACATGTGATTAATATGCAACATTCAAATGATTTACTACACATTAGCTGTTTTGCCAAACAGTTTCCTTCAAATGATTTTTATAAACATTTCATACATTTTAAACTCTTTATTACACTGTACATTTTACTCTGTATATCACATTTCATACTTATTTACAATTGTGTTTCAAACCTATGCCTTCAAACTGTTTTATAGGTTGACATCAAGTCGATCTTTTCTGAAGATAATAATTATGTTCAAATGTTTTACAAAACTTATTTATGCTTTTATATTATAAATTTCATGCCTCTATATGTATAGTTATATAAGAAATGTTTAAAAGACTTAGGAAGGCTATCCACCCTATTTCCTTTTCGCGCTTCAGATGTGGTCTGGTGGGATATCGGGTACTCGTCCGAAGGTCGTTTAAATATTAGTTATATATCATGTGTACATATATAGTCATAAAAGGTCCTTCCAGTTCATCCCATGCCCTTGGGTAGCAAGGGTATACATCCATGTCCATATGTACCAGTTAGATTACTAGTAAACTACCATATGGGTAGTTTAGGAAGATACTAGAACTATTACTAGAACGCGATATTATACTATGAGTCAATTCATTCATGAGTCAGTACTTACTACTAGATGAACATATACAACTATACTAGAAAGAGAACATATAAAACGATACTAGAATGATTACATTACTATACTTGCTAGATAGAGAAAGAACACACATTACAGCTAGCACACGTAGATCATTTCCGTACATTGCACTTACATTAATACGTCAATAAAATTGTGATCCACTGTATCGGAGCATGCCTTAAATGTCATGGCCCGAGTTGTAGCCAGAGTCTCTTGAAGGGAGAGCGTGAGTTTGCGTATAAATCTATACTGGATTGACTATCCTACACCTTGCTGCTAGCTACAGCGGGACCTGCAGGTCTGCGGGTGCCAAACGTCATTCCGTTATTACGACCATTTTATGTCATTGTTACCTGTCAATAGTATGGTACAATTAATCACACGATGCCTTAAGATAAATCCGGTTTAGGGTAACTAGTACAGCAGTAGTTCTTATAGCGCTACGTTTTAGTACTACATTAATTTTCCATGTACACATATTTAGTAATCTTTTCACTTAAACTATAAATGTAAAAACTATATTTTGTTAATAATAGTTACACTTGGGAATATTACACACTTTTACATGGCACGAACATTTAGAACAGTTAAGTCTTGGTAAAAGACTACATTGAGAATAGTTAGGTCTTGGTAGAAGACACCCTTATATAATAGTAGGAATCATAGGGATTTCTAGAGTTTTTTTCAAACGTTTATAGTTGTTTCACAAACATTTCCATACTTACAGTTTACAAACTTACAAATTCTTACATGTATAGTTCATACACATTTTGCAAACTTACAAATTCTTACATTTACAGTTCATATACATTTTCCAAACTTACAAATTCTTACATACAATTTGAGACACTAAAAATACTTATGATCTCACCAGCTTCAAAGCTGATACTCGCTTTCAAAATTACTTGTATCCTCAGGTCATCATAGACAGGTAGCGATGCAAGGAGAAGGGAAGATGGAGCTTGTTCAAGACTCATCTTTTATTTTGATTTATGCTTTAGTGTTTATCAAAATTTGATAGAACACTTGTATAATAATTATGTTATTGATGCAATGGATGATGTTGTTGCTTGTTTACTACTTTTCATTGTTGTGATACTGT
Source organism: Lactuca sativa (assembly GCF_002870075.4). NCBI lineage: Eukaryota > Viridiplantae > Streptophyta > Magnoliopsida > Asterales > Asteraceae > Lactuca > Lactuca sativa. The sequence goes on along the minus strand of NC_056630.2, from coordinate 300,833,438 downwards.
ACATGACGTCCTCCGCCCCAAAACATTTCCGCCGTTCTTGGTTTTGGGGTGTGACAGATTGGTATCAGAGCATTGTTTATAGTGAATTAAGTATATCAACCCATAAAAGATATACTAACTATAAATACATAAGGGATTAAAAATACTCTGACCAAGAGTTTATACTTTAAATAATAAAATATTTAATAAAGTATACGTGGTTGCATTCATACTAAAAGCAGTGTCACTAGGACAGTAAAAAATAATTACGATTGATGGGCAACACAAGTGGGCTTTGAGACATATGGTGAAAACTGGGAAGATATAGCCTGATCACCTATATTATCTAAGGGTTGACTAGCATGTGCCTAAGTTTAGTTGTGTGGTTGCAACAATGGTAAAATCTTACCAACCCTACCACAATGAGAACAATAGAACATAACATTAAACTTAAAATACTATAGGAGTATTTGGTGTTACTATTAGTACTTTATACTTGAGAACTAAAACGGGATCTTCATTACTAAGCTGATAGTTGCTAAGTGGATACACTAAGGCTATATGTAATTAGGATTTTATAGACTTAGAATCTGTGGAAATTTTACTTCACCCCAATTCTGTGTGAATACGGAGTTAAGGTCACTTATTCGAAGGTCTATCCTGTTTGGATTACATATAACTGGTATGCACTTCACAAATAGCGATGTAACTGATGAAGATTTTCTAAATAATTATCTAGATAGTTCATCTAATAATTATTTTCTTACCCCCAAATTCTCGCATAGATAACATGGCTGGACTCCATCCCCACGGCAACCAGTATCTTCCGAACGAAGTCATAGCTAGTTGGTTTGGAGAAGAACCAGAGAATGATCATCCTATCCCCTTGAATTATCACCATGAAGAAGACCTTTCGTATGATGCTAACTCTGAACCAGAGGTTGAGAACCTACCCCGAGCAGCTCCCATTCCAATTCCTAACACTCGTCCGACTTTTCATGGCCCGACCCTGAGTGGATGGAATGCTTGGAAACAAGGAGCCAAGGACAAGATCAGCCCATGCCATTTAATGGCGACCGAAGCTTTGACAACCTGAACAATGGGGGCTCAGCATGCAGAATCTTGCCAATCTTGGTCCGCAGACTAACCCGAAATGAGATTCAAGGCAGGACAACCTTACATCAGATTACCGAAGTTGTCGCCGATGCGAGAATGCATACCCTCCGCACCATTCGTCTAAAAGAAGCTCATGAGAGATCAGAGAAAAACCATGAAACCTTGCTGCAAACACTAGCTGAAACTCGAGCCGAAGTCATAGAGCTCTGAGTACGCCAGAGTGTGCTCGAAAGACACCTACATGACATGTAACGTCAACTGGCTGAACTGAGAGTTCACCAGAGGGGTGACCGTCGTCAGTAGTAGACTCTTTACATTGCTTTCCTTTTTAGAAAGTAATCGTTTTCTGTCTTTGCCCGATGTGGCATTTTATATGAAATTACCTTGTACTGTAAGTACTTTAGGTTAGGTCCTTATGCTGTCAAGAACTATCTTCTCGGGATATGATGTAAGACCTTTCCAAGGTCATTTTCCCGAATCCTTACATCGTGAATATCAAAGATATTGACAGCCGGCTAACTTCTGTGTCATTCTTCATTCAAGTACTCTTATCATACTTTCATTAGAGTCTATCTGAAACCTGCCTTAGTCAAGTCGTTGGATTATAGCAAGCTAGATCCGGAGACATTCCCAAGTCTTTTTCAGTGGTTGGATCTTGGTATTCACCAACCCACGATAACTCGGCTTGAACAACAAACGTCTTGAGACCATTCTACAAACTCACTTTTCATTCCATACTAGGACTGCATCATAGGGATGTAGGTCAAACCTTCGCGATCGTACTTCCATTCTGTACTAGGACAGTATCATAGGGATGTAGGTTAAATTTTCGAAAACATACTTCTATTCTTTACATAACAGTCAAACTACACCTACGGTCAACCAGAACCGCTCACAAAATCCTTATCTTTCGTGTTACAGAATCATGCCATCATCCGGAAACAATCAGTCGAGCAACGAAACCCCTATCCTCCATATCGATGATGGGTTTTGAGCATTCTAACACTTCCTAAGTGTACATGCAACCCTAATAACCTTGGATCTATGTTTGTCTAGTTATCATGCAAAGTTGAATTCCAAGGTTATATTCCTATCTAGCATACATGGGGAACAATTTTTAACTTGAATCATAGATAGAATAACTTACCTTGTTGTTGCTTGTGTTCCTTGAAACCTTGTGAGCCTAGCACCCCAAGTGTGATGCCTCAAATGCTTCACACAACACCAAATGCTCTTGGAAAGACTCTTGAGATAACACACACTTCTCAAAATCGGCCAAGCCCTCTAGTTTCCTTGTCTAACTTGTGTGTAGCGGATTTTTTGGAGAATATGATCCTTATATAGTGTTGACACATCTAGGGTTACACCATGTAAACCCTAATGTGTCATGACTCTTCATTTCCATGACCCATGGGTTTGTAACTCCCATGGAGCATCCATGGAGCATCCTATGGGTAGAACCCAACTTGATAATCCATGGAGCCTCTTAGCCCACTATACAAGATATGGATGATTTACATAATCAACCCATATATTTAATTAGTTATCCTTTGATCACTTAATTAATTCCAAATTAATTCTTTGATCAACTAATCAAATAATATTATTAATATATTAGAACTTATAATATATTAATAATCTCCAAGTGTTATTTCTCTCATTTAGTCTATCCAATTGCATGGTGCCATGCAACCCAAATGGACCATGCCGGGTCGGGTCAAGTACAAGCCCGAAATAGTTATGGACTTAGACACCTTATCCAACAGTCTCCCACTTGGATAAGTCTAATAACTATATCTCTAGTACTTCAGGAACCGACCGGCAATCGTAGCTCTTTCAAGGTCTCTTGGAACTGAGAAGATGATAGTACGCCATTTAAGATAAGTGATCATATAATCCTCCGTTCTAGATATCAGCCGGACAAATACATGGAACATTGTCTTACTTCTTGTCCAGCATTTGTTTCTCGATTTCCGATTTGTTTGACATAGAACTTAATTGAACACATCAACTTAGTTCTGACCGGGCCCGGTACATGGGTCAAAACAAAATCATCGAGGGGCCCAGATATCAGCTTCTAATCCAAGAAGGAACAGATAAACTTCGACTCATATGTTTGTTCTACCACTCATTGAATTACACACAAAAGTACGTTTTATAACATCGAGTTACCAATGCGGTTTCGTACAGTCAATGCATAACCAACTTGTAAGTAACAAATCATATCTCTAGGTTTGAAGACTTATATGATATTACCGTCTCACGATCACTCGAGATAGAATTCCATGAAGTGATTCCAGTGAGCGTGGGTTGAGTCCAATGCTCAGAACTTATGAGCACTCCTGATTGTTGTAGCCTTGTCCAACACCTTAGACCTCTACAACCCATCATGACAGTCTTGATTCATACCTACTTCCGACATATGACCGACTGTGGAAGTTTGAATAATATGTTACACCAAACAAAATTATTCTGGAAGTCAAAACATGCAAAAGAAATATAGTAAACGATTGACAAGAGATAGCAACACTTTACTCATAAATAAAACACCTTTTATTCATCATCAAATGTCAATTACACTTTACAAATTTCTGGGTTATCTAACTACTAAAACTTATATCATCCTTCAGCCCTATGCTCCGAGCATGCTGGAGATGCTTAACCCTACTCAGTCCCTTCGTGAGGGGATCTGCTGGGTTCTCATCCGATGATACCCTCTTTGCCACGAGGAGTCCTTCTTCGATCCGATGTCTGATGAAATGGTATTTTCTGTCGATGTGTCTGGATCTCCCATGATCCCTTGGTTCCTTGGCTAAGGCAACAGCACTTTCACTATCACAGAAAATTTCCATTGGCTCTTTAATAGCTAGTACAACTCCAAGGTCTCCAATGAAGTTCTTCAGCCATATCGCTTCCTTTGCTGCTTCACTAGCTGCAATATACTCTGATTCACAAGTAGAATCTGCCACTGTCTCTTGCTTGGAACTCTTCCAAGAAATTGCTCCTCCGTTTAGGGTAAAGACCCAGCCCGACTGAGAGCGGAAATTATCCCTATCAGTCTGGAAGCTAGCATCACTATACCCTACAACTCTCAAGTCATCACTCCCACCGAGGGTAAGAACCCAGTCCTTAGTCCTCCGTAGGTACTTGAGGATATTCTTTACCGCAGTCCAGTGTGCCTTGCCAGGGTTCGCCTGATACCTGCTAACCATGCTCAAGGCAAAAGCTACATCGGGTCGAGTACACGTCATAGCATACATGATCGATCCTACAGCCGAAGCGTAAGGTGTTCGACTCATTTCTGCTATCTCAGCCTCAGTGCTAGGGCTTTGTGTCTTACTCAATCTGGTGTTACTCTGGATGGGTAACTCTCCTTTCTTGGAATCCTGCATGCTGAATCTCTTCAGCACCTTATCCAAGTAGGTACTCTGACTAAGTCCAATTAGTCTTTTACTCCGATCTCTCAAGATTCTTATCCCTAGAATATAGGCAGCTTCACCAAGGTCCTTCATAGCGAAACACTTCCCAAGCCAGGATTTCACTTCCTGCAGGGTTGGAATGTCGTTTCCTATGAGTAGTATGTCATCCACATACAAAACCAAGAAGCTAACTATACTCCCACTAGCCTTGACATACACACAAGATTCATCTTCACTCCTAGAAAAGCCAAATTCCTTGACCTTTTCATCAAAGCAAAGATTCCATCTGCGAGGTGCTTGCTTCAATCCATAAATGGATTTCTCAAGCTTACACACTCTATTAGGGTACTCGTTGCTGACAAAACCCTCTGGCTGACTCATGTAAACATCTTCAGCCAACTTCCCATTAAGGAAAGCGGTTTTGACATCCATCTGCCATATTTCATAATCATGAAATGCAGCTATGGCTAACAGAACCCGAATAGACTTAATCTTGGCTACCGGAGAAAAGGTCTCATCATAGTCCACTCCAGGAATTTGAGAGAAGCCCTTTGCAACCAGTCTAGCCTTATAAGTGTGTACTTTACCATCCATGTCGGTCTTCTTCTTGAAGACCCATTTGCACCCTACTGTCTTACGACCTGGTACATTTTCAACCAAGTTCCAAACTTGATTGTCATACATGGATTGTATCTCGCTATCCATAGCCTCTTTCCATTTAGCAGACTCGGGGCCTGCCATGGCTTCCTCGTAGCTGTTAGGGTCATCTTGACTTACTAGTGTCTCATCACTAATAAGTGTCTCACCTTCTGCAGTAATATGGAATCCATAGTAATGCTCAGGTGCACTCCTAACTCTCGTGGAACGTCTCAGAGGTACAGATTTGTCAATTGTCTCAACAGGAGTTTCCTCCTCAAGTTGAGGGCTAGAGTTTGAAGTTCCTTCACCGCTTGATTCTTGAATTTCTTCAAGATCAATTTGCCTCCCACTGTCTCCTTGGCTTATAAACTCTCTTTCTCGAAAGACTCCTCTTCTTGCTACAAAGACCACATTGTCACTAGGTCTGTAGAAGAGGTAACCAAAGGATCGCTGTGGGTAACCGATGAAAATACACCTCTCGCTTCGAGGTTCGAGCTTATCATGAGTCTTGCGTCTCACGAAAGCCTCGCAACCCCAAATCTTGATGTGGTCTAGTTTAGGTACTTTACCAGTCCACATCTCGTGAGGAGTTTTGGCAACTTTCTTTGTAGGGACTAGATTAAGAATATGGGCGGCAGTCTCTAAGGCATACCCCCAGAATGAGATTGGTAGCGAAGCTCGACTCATCATGGAACGAACCATATCTAACAAGGTTCGATTACGCCTCTCAGCCACACCATTCAACTGTGGTGTCCTGGGAGGTGTCAATTGTGAGACTATCCCACATTCCCTTAGATAGTCGAGGAACTCTGAACTAAGATACTCACCACCGCGATCGGATCGAAGCATCTTAATGTTCCTGCCCAATTGATTCTCGACTTCCTGTTTAAATTCCTTAAACCTCTCGAAAGTCTCTGACTTATGCTTGATCAAGTAGACATATCCATATCTACTATAATCATCAGTAAAAGTCAAATAATAACGATTAGCATCCCTTGTGGCATGTTTGAATGGTCCACACACATCCGTGTGTATAAGGTCCAACAAACCTTCACCCCTCTCACACGAACCTGTGAAGGGTGACTTTGTCATTTTTCCAAGTAAGCATGATTCGCAACTATCATCTGACTTTAGGTCAAACGACTCCAAGACTCCATCTTTTTGGAGTTGGCCTATGCGTTTCTTGCTTATATGTCCAAGACGACAATGCCATAAAGATGCTTTATCCAAGTTATTATTAGTAGAATCAATACACAAAACATTATTTCCCAAGTTATCTACAACAGATACAGCTTCATACACACCATCACAAGGTAATGCTTTAAAATAAAAGACATTATTATAGAAAACATCTATAGAACCAACTTCATTATTAAATGAAAAGGTAAACCCTTGTTTGTACAAAGCATGAAAGGAAATAATATTTCTTGCCATTCCTGGCGAATAACAACACTTATTCAAATCTAAACTAAACCCACTACTTAGCGATAAAGTATAAACTCCAATCTTGGTAACAGGTATAGCTTTCCTATTCCCCATGATCAAGTTTATCCTTCCTTGCTCCACATCCTCACTTCTTCTTAGTCCCTGCAAGTCACAACAAATGTGAATACCACACCCGGTATCAAGGACCCAAGAATTAGAATGGGGTGAGTTATTAGAAATGATAGTGTATATACCTGCATGGTTGGGTTTAACTTTCCCATCCTTCACATCTTGCTGGTATTTTGGGCAGTTCCGCTTCCAATGAGCTTTTTCATGGCAATAGAAGCATTCAGCCTCTTTTGGGTCAGAAGAAGGAGTAATGAAACCTTTCTTGGTTCCACTTGAAGAAGAGCCATCAAGGGTCCGAGCCTTGGTACCCTTAGAAGAGCTCTTTCTCTTCCTCCCTCGACTTTTCCCGATTGCCAAAACCGGAGTAGAGTTTTGATTAGGAGTGATAGCAACCGACTTCCCCTTAAGACCTGTTTCTGCGGTCTTGAGAAGTCCCTGAAGTTTGCTGAGGGTGACTTCTTCCTTGTTCATGTGATATGTCATGCGGAATTGATCATAGCACGATGGTAAGGAATGCAAAATAATATCTATTGCAAGATCCTCCGGGAAGTTCACATTAAGCTTCAGCAAACGATCCACATACCTTTGCATTTTCTGCATGTGGCTCGTGACGGATTCCCCGTCCTTCATCATGGTTGTTATCATGGAGCAGATGATTTCATACCTCTCTTGTCTTGCACTTTGATGGTATCTTTCCATCAAATCTTGGTGCATTTCATAAGGGTAGAAATCCTCATAAGACTTTTGGAGTTCCGCTGTCATCGTGGCCATCATGATGCAAGCCACTTTCGTAGCATCCCTTTCATGTGCCCGAAATTCAGCGATCTCCTGAGGAGTTGCATTGGACTCATCAATCTCCTTAAGCTCCTTGTCAAGGACATATTCTTTGTCCTCGTAGCGGGTAATCATCCTGATGTTTCTGATCCACTCATTGAAGTTGGATCCATCAAAGGTGACTTTCCCACACAAGTTCATAAGGGAAAAGGAGCCATTAGGATTAGAGCCAGAAGCATTGTTGAAAGACATCTGAAGGAAGGAGGACAAGATTAGTTTAGATATAAGAGAGTCCTTAATAAAACACCCAAATGTAATATTAAGGCTAGGATCCAATCACAATATAATATAACTTAGAAGAGGTATGCCGTAATCTAAGCTATATCATATTTGAAAGGTAGGTGAATGACGATTCACCAATTTCCACCACGAAAACCGCAATATTTTACTATTAGGTTTTTTTTGAATGGTTCTTAGAAATTCCTAGATTCTTTGAGATTCAATGAACTTTTCAAAGGCATGTTTCAATCTCGAGTGTGCCCTCCAAGTTTTGTGACTGGGATACCGAGGATCACAAAACGAGGTGTGAAGTAACCATGCAAATCACTTGGTACCCTTAAAGTTTATTACTCAATCGATGTGCCGGTTAACCACACACGCTCCACCGATACTATAATAAACCCTAAGTCACCCTTTACCTACCTTGTTAAGTCCAAGTTAGTGTGCCGGTTAACCACACACGCTCCACCAACGACTTAATCAAAGTGTAAAGTGTAATTTCATGGAATAGCACCTTATTCACATTTTTCCTAAAGTAACTAAGATTGGGAATTTTATAAAACATTTAGTTACTTTATAATATTCATCATACTTTGAATGAGAATTAATAAGTCCTTGTCTTACCCGTTCGGCTAACGACCCTCCACCGATCAAGCAAGCGGTGGGTGAGAGTGGACACCCATTAAGTCACCATTTTATAGGCAACAACCTTATACCCACCTTATAGACCGGCTTCGTGAATGAGGCGTACTAGCGGTAAGACGACTTTGTTCTTATACATATATATAATTATTAAATCATAATAATATAAGTATAAGGGTTGAATTTTAACTTTTAAAATTCTAGGGGTTGGAACTAAAGTTTTAACTTAACTTTACTTGTTCCAAAACTTGAGGGCAAGTTTTGTAATCTTTCAAAACTTTTCATTTCTTGTAACTTATGAGTTTAATAGAGTAATAAAATGAGGACTTTTCATTTTTCTAACTCTTGTGTTCTTTTAATGGTTTTTTTTTAATCCAAGAGACTTTTGGTTTTCCATAACTTGAGGACAAGTTATGGACTCCATTAAAACACATTATGATCATGAATTAATTCACCACATAGGTTACAAATAATTCCTATGATCATCTAAACATCATAAGAACAAGAATATGAATATGAACACTTTCAAGAATCAAAATCACATTTAATCTTTGTAATTTTGATAATTTGTTGTTGTAAATGAGTTAGAAAAGACATTACACCTTCTAAAATAAGTTTTCAAGTACCAAAACATTTTAGGGTAATGATTCTAATCCATTTCCAGCAACACAAGTCGAAATTCTGCACTCTGTCGACCCTACTCGCCGAGTGCATAAACCTACTCGCCGAGTAGGTTGAAGATACACATGAACTCGTCGAGTCCTCCCCATGGACTCGCCGAGTCCATCAGTCAGACAGCAAGATTTTCGACTTTCTTCAACTTTTAAGCACAAATAACAAACAAACAAGCCTAGGCTCTGATACCACTGATGGGTTTTGAGCATTCTAACACTTCCTAAGTGTACATGCAACCCTAATAACCTTGGATCTATGTTTGTCTAGTTATCATGCAAAGTTGAATTCCAAGGTTATATTCCTATCTAGCATACATGGGGAACAATTTTTAACTTGAATCATAGATAGAATAACTTACCTTGTTGTTGCTTGTGTTCCTTGAAACCTTGTGAGCCTAGCACCCCAAGTGTGATGCCTCAAATGCTTCACACAACACCAAATGCTCTTGGAAAGACTCTTGAGATAACACACACTTCTCAAAATCGGCCAAGCCCTCTAGTTTCCTTGTCTAACTTGTGTGTAGCCGATTTTGTGGAGAATATGATCCTTATATAGTGTTGACACATCTAGGGTTACACCATGTAAACCCTAATGTGTCATGACTCTTCATTTCCATGACCCATGGGTTTGTAACTCCCATGGAGCATCCATGGAGCATCCTATGGGTAGAACCCAACTTGATAATCCATGGAGCCTCTTAGCCCACTATACAAGATATGGATGATTTACATAATCAACCCATATATTTAATTAGTTATCCTTTGATCACTTAATTAATTCCAAATTAATTCTTTGATCAACTAATCAAATAATATTATTAATATATTAGAACTTATAATATATTAATAATCTCCAAGTGTTATTTCTCTCATTTAGTCTATCCAATTGCATGGTGCCATGCAACCCAAATGGACCATGCCGGGTCGGGTCAAGTACAAGCCCGAAATAGTTATGGACTTAGACACCTTATCCAACAATCGACACCGCTACTTTACAAGCTACAGTAGCAGCTGCTGTGACAACTTTCCTTACACACATCAACTCAGGCAACACAAGCAAGACCGACAAAGGGGTGAGAGTTTAGATGGTAGTACCAAACCGGGAAACCAACAAACAGTAACAGTCACTGGCTCGCAAAGCCGAAAGATAGAGAACAAGAAACAAAAGCGTCAGGCCCATAAAGAACGCAATAAATCCCAAAGGCTGGCTATGCAACAACAGCAAGTGGAAACCCCTACCATCCCAGTACCGAGCAGGCCATACGAGGGAAAACTCCCAAAGTGTGATAAGTGTAGTTTCCATCATCATGGGGCTTGCCATGAGATGTAGTGTTACAATTGCCTAAAAATAGGGCACCATGCTCGTGGCTGTGGAGCACAGACACGACCCATCACTCAAGTCCCTTTCATCGGGACTAACCCTACACACGAGAGTAGTTATAACGCCGACCGCTTTAGGAAGCAATTTTCAAAGTGCAGTAACGAGGAAGGCACTCGTGTCCACATAACATTGGGTAAACACCGCAATCCCGTCACCAAAGCTAGTACTAGCCAGTCACGCCACAAATGCGGGGAGATAGGGCACTTCAAGAAGGATTGCCCTATAGCAAAGAACTCTGGCGTAGACGGGAAGATTCTCAGGATCACAGCTGCAGGAGAGCCTACGCCGGAACCCTCGTTAATGTAACTTAGGCGTGTTGTTGTAACAGATTTATAAACTATCCAGAACTACAGCAACTAGAGTCTTACCTCTTGCGAGATCCTGCCTGTATAGGGATTCTCGTGCTGCGTATACTTGTCTTTTGTAGTATATCTTATTCGCAGCAATAGTCTTGTGGTAAATCTAAAGTACTATAACTCTGTTCATGGTTGCACGATTGTGTTTTGTCTGTAAATGTCTTATGTTCAAATCTAATGTCTTTAAGTTTCAATATGATTCCGACATTATCATACGACTCGATTCAATTTGATCCTCACAAAAACAGCTTCATACGTACATCTCTTTCTTCTAGATCACTTTTCCAGCGAAGCCGTCATATCAGAACACCGAAGTACTCATGCCAGGAGTACCTCTTAGTTATTTTCTGTCCGAAGAAATCCCCGAAGTACCACTCGTGCAGTACGTCAAGTTCAATCCAAGGATTTATACGATTGATCTATCACTGAGGAATGTATGCATAAGAGTGATATATAATCAAGGTTCTACAGGTTTAGAATTGATGATTCCACTTTAACTTCTTTTTCCCCCAGGGGATGTCAGCTTAATGAAGAATCAGTTATTTGACTACCTTTTCAATCTTAATTATATACGACTCGTATACACGAAAAAGTGATTGTGAAACCAGGTACGAATTCTAATATGAACTTCAGGACGGAGAACTTTCTAAGCTTACGAGAAATCGCATCATCATGTGAACAAACTTAGAACCCAGTATGAGTCTTGTAAACAGATCGCCCTATAGTCTAAACACCTACGGAGATACCAGAACAGTACAAACAACTTAACGAACTGCACAACGATAGAATAAGAAGACTAGGCTTTTCACCCTGGAGAACCTCCAGTCTTCTTCTCCCAGAGATCGACGGATTGCATCGTATGTGCCTCGGATATCGAGGACTCCGTCAAGATTTTTCATTAGAAATTGTTATCTCTGCCTCACATAGATGAAATGGTTGAGCAAACACAAGGGAATAATTACTTTTAGAAATGGATCTGAGATCCGAATATCACCAGTTCGAGTGTTAGCGAAGGATGTCCAGAAGACTATCTTCCGAACTCGATACGGACACTTCGAGTCCGTAGTGATACCCTTCGAATAGGACCAATACGCTCATAGTTTTCATGAACTAAATGAGTAGGTTACGTCTTTCTTACTTGGATCAGTTCATCATTTCTCCATGTAATGACTTACTTATCTACCCTAGAAGTAAGACGAATCCCATGGAAACATTTCCTTCAGAGGAACTTCTCGCGAATTTCTCTAGGCACGAGTTTTGAAATTTAAGAGTTAAATTCCTATGACACACTGTTAGTGATGTGGGAAACTTTGAGTACTTTTACAATTTGTCAAAAACGTTGAGAATTTGTCGGCACCAGAGACGCCGACACTCATTCGCCAAATTCTAGGTCTTACAGACCTACTGTCATAGTTCATTCAAAACTCCTCGCAAGTTACAGAAACCCGTACGACTTTGACCCAGCAAGGGGTGGCCTTTGACTGGGAAGTTAAGCAAGAGAAAGAACCTTTGGAATTCCAAGTGAGTGACCAAGTTCTTTAGGAGAACTCACTCTGGGAATGGCTTAGTACGCTTCATATCGCGTGGAAAGCTAAATCCAATATAGTTAGGACCTCTGAGATTCTTATCAGAATCGGTCCTGTGCCTCGCACAAACTAGACCTACTCCGCGAACTCAGTAACGTACGTTATACACTTAGCGTCTCGATCGTGAAACCATACCTTTCCATTAGGACTCTTGTAAGTCCACTCGTCGAGATCCTCGCCTTCGTATTAGAACCATAGTGACCCTCGACCGAGAGGTCAAGCGGACGAAGCAGCGCCATCGCCCGATAGTGAAGGTTCGTTGGGATTCGAACCGAGAATCCGATTTCACTTAAGTGCACTAGAACAAATCGATTAGGAAGTTTCCTAAATTCTAATTTCGGGACGAAATTCCCTTTAACAGGGGGATGATGTGACAACCCGAAATTTCCATTCTGAACAAACCATTTGAAGCCAATAGAAGTAGAACAGTTACAGTGGAAACTCAGATTTCGAGTATAAGTTTGGCAGTTTTTAGGATTTTACACTTAAGGAGATATTAGGAGAGTGGATGCACTAGGGTTTTGTGCAACACTGTTATTCCGATACTCTAGGACATTAGAATTCATTTCAGGAATAAAAATATTTTCTGCCAAAAATATCTCAGGACTATAAATAGAATTCAGAATCAAATTGGTTCATTAGTTGAATTTCATTTAGGGAAAAGTCAATATTCTCACTCACGGATCTTCGCGTTTTTATCCCAAATTGTGAGTAACTCTTTCTAGTAGTGTTAGAAAGCTTTAAATGTGTTCATAACATAGATTACATAGCTAAATCATTCGATTTAGGAGTTTACTCCCCAAGGTGTTCTTGGGCGGTAAACTCCCGAAACCAAGCCTAGATTGTCCCCCGTGATATACTACTACCTTGGACTTGTATAGGAGTGTATTAGGGACATGAAATCAACCAAGAATCACCCAAGTTTGGGAGTTCACGGCCCAAGAGTATCTTAGGCCGTAAACTCCAAAAAGCATACTCAAAATGGTGCTTTCAAGGCACCTAAGGCTTAGACTTGATTTTAGACATGTACCCTAAAGTGTTTAATGCCTAGAAAACATAAGGAATCACAAGTATTAAGGAGTTTACGGCCAAGACAAGTTATTGGTCCGTAAACCCCTATAAAGGGGTCAAATGACACCCTAACTCCTTCCTTATGCCTAGAACCCAACATAGATCATAACCTTGAAATGTTAGAGACTTGAAAACACCATAAACACCCTCCTAAAGGAGTTTACGGCCGTAAACTCCAAGGGAATATGGTCCCAGGGCCGTAAACTCCTTAAAGGAGTTTATAGGAAGCCCAAACACTTGATTTAGCCTTGAAACAATTCACCACTAGAGTTGTAGTAATTCTAAGCTTCATTTAGTGACCCTAAGGAGAGTTTACGGCCAGGAGTTTACTCCCCTGGGTCGTAAACTCCAAAACATATGGTCATTAGACCTTGAACTCCCATTAGAGGCCTTGCACTCCTTTGTTGCAACCCATTAGCCTCCTACCACTTGACCAAAAGTGTTTTCATCGCGTTAAAATGTTTATACTTGTATAATTAGTGTTTAAATCACTAATTATTTATATACATATGTCTTCATATGTAATTAGGATCATTGTGTGTGTCTAAAGTCTTCACTTGACACCAAGCACTTGCCCGATCCTTCCTTACGATAACAGTCCGTTCAATTCCAGTCACTTACTGCAGGTGAGTTCATACCCCTTAATAAATGTTTTAAACTGTTTTAAATGTTTTATGGGGGGGGGATACAGGTAGAATTATGCTAGTTATTATATCAATCACATGTGATTAATAAGTAGAATTACGCTAGTTATTATATCAATCACATGTGATTAATATGCAACATTCAAATGATTTACTACACATTAGCTGTTTTGCCAAACAGTTTCCTTCAAATGATTTTTATAAACATTTCATATGTTTTAAACTCTTTATTACACTGTACATTTTACTCTGTATATCACATTTCAAACTTATTTACAATTGTGTTTCAAACAAATGTTTCCTTATACTTAAACTGTTTTATCAAACCTATGCCTTCAAACTGTTTTATAGGTTGACATCAAATCGATCTTTTCTGAAGATAATAATTATGTTCAAATGTTTTACAAAACTTATTTATGCTTTTATATTATAAATTGAATGCCTCTATTTGTGTAGTTATATAAGAAATGTTTAAAAGACTTAGGAAGGCTATCCACCCTATTTCCTTTTCGTGCTTGAGATGTGGTCTGGTGGGATATCGGGTACTCGTCCGAAGGTCGTTTAAATATTAGTTATATATCATATGTACATATATAGTCATAAAAGGTCCTTCCAGTTCATCCCATGCCCTTGGGTAGCAAGGGTATACATCCATGTCCATACGTACCAGTTAGATTACTAGTAAACTACCATATGGGTAGTTTAGGAAGATACTAGAACTATTACTAGAACGCGATATCATACTATGAGTCAATTCATTCATGAGTCAATACTTACTACTAGATGAACATTTACAACTATACTAGAAAGAGAACATATACAACGATACTAGAACGATTACATTACTATACTTGCTAGATAGAGAAAGAACACACATTACAGCTAGCACACGTAGAACATTTCCGTACATTACACTTACATTAATACGTCAATAAAATTGTGATCCACTGTATCGGAGCATGCCTTAAATGTCATGGCCCGAGTTGTAGCCAGAGTCTCTTGAAGGGAGAGCATGAGTTTGCGTATAGATCTATACTGGATTGACTATCCTACACCTTGCTGCTAGCTACAGCGGCACCTGCAGGTCTGCGGGTGCCAAACGTCATTCCGTTATTACGACCATTCTTATGTCGTTGTTACCAGTCAATATTATGGTACAATTAATCACACGATGCCTTAACATAAATCCGGTTTAAGGTAAATAGTACAACAGTAGTTCTTATAGCGCTACGTTTTAGGACTACATTAATTTTCCCTGTACACATATTTAGTGATCTTTTCACTTAAACTATAAATGTAAAAACTATATTTTGTTAATAATAGTTACACTTGGGAAAATTACACACTCTTACATGACACGAACATTTAGAACAGTTAAGTCTTGGTAGAAGACTACATTGAGAACAGTTAGGTCTTGGTAGAAGACACCCTTATATAATAGTAGGAATCATAGGGATTTCTAGAGTTTTTTTCAAACGTTTACAGTTGTTTCACAAACATTTCCATACTTACGGTTTAAAAACTTACAAATTCTTACATTTGCAGTTCATATACATTTTGCAGACTTACAAATTCTTACATTTACAGTTCATATACATTTTCCAAACTTACAAATTCTTACATACAATTTGAGACACTAAAATACTTATGATCTCACTAGCTACAAAGCTAATACTCACTTTCAAAATTTATTGTATCCTCAGGTCATCATAGACAGGTACCGAAGCAAGGAGAAGGGAAGATGGAGCTTGTTCCAGACTCATCTTTCATTTTGATTTATGCTTTAGTGTTTATCAAAACTTGACAGAAGACTTGTATAATAATTATATTATTAATGCAATGGATGATGTTGTTGCTTGTTTACTACTTTTGATTGTTGTGATACTGTACATGACGTCCTCCGCCCCAGAACGTTTCTGTCGTTCTTGGTTTTGGGGTGTGACATCGTTCTTGCTCCATGAGGTATGCTCTTGTGCCATGCATGGCCTTGTTGCGCCATGCACGTTCTTGTTGCACCATGCTGGTAATGTTGCTCCAACCTAGACGATCATGGCCTACACTTGAGGCTTGTTGCACCATCCTTGCACATGTTGCGCCATCATGTTGCAAGATGGATCATAGTGGTTCCTTGATGAGCCATTGTATCCCTGATGAGCCATGTATGCTATGAAGTCCTCTATGATGCTCAAGATCATTCAAGGATGCTTTGAAGTTGGTATTACTCAAGGAGTATAGCATACTGTGCCACCATAATCGATGTTGGTCCAGTAGTTTTCGTCATAAGCCACTTGTACGTCATGATGCTCCAATATGGCACAAGGTGTTGCATCATGTGTGTTGCTAAATCTCATAAGGTGTACGAAATGGATGAAATGGATGAATGTTCCAAAAGATGTTGCATGGTGGAATATGATTGGCAGTCATCATTCATGGGCCTATGGGACAATGGGCTTGGCTCATTAGGGATTTAGGTCTGATCCTTCAAGTATAAATAGACTCGTACCATTGGGAGTAATCATTGTATGTGCATACAAATTTGAAGAGAGTAATCATTGGGAGGTGGAGAGCACTACTTCGGAGCAGTTAGTAAGCAAGAGAGATTCTTTTATTTTTAGAGCTCAAATAAGGTGTAACCTTTGTGTGTGATTGTATATGTCCTTAGAAGTTAATAACATCCTCTCTCACTCTCATTTTCATATGGATGTAGGTTACCTTCACCAAAGCACGTTAAATATTATCTTTACTTGATTTAAATTTTTAGAAGTTTTATTTCCACAAGTTCACCGAAGTTTATTTTGATATTAATTTGTCTAAAATTCTTAACTTGTTTTGTTTTCACCCAACATATTTTACTCGTGATTCCAGTGAACTGAGTTATTTGAAGGAAAATATGATTATGTGGGGAGAGGATGCTCAAAATTCATGTGAAACCATTAAATAATGTTTGCATGATGTTCATGTTTTCACGTTGTCTGAGAAAGTATTTTGTATCTCTCATGTGGATAATGAAGAGAAGGCTAATTATGCTTCTGCTATGCTCGTCGAAGAAGCCTTGGTCTGGTGGGAAGCAACATTTGAAGCTCTCAATGGGTTTGACCAGGAGAATTTATCCTGGGAAATGTTCAAGACTCATTTGCTAGGGAAATATTATCCTCTAGGCATGAGGAGAAGATTGGAGAAAGAATTCCTCGAGCGTAAACAAGGAGGAATGAATGTGATTGATTATGAAACTAAATTCAATCAAAAAGTACGGTTTTCTACAAAGTATATTCCAACTAAAGACGATAAAATTCAGTTATTTATGGACGGACTACGACATGAAATCTGCAATTTTGTGGCTAATCGGGATGTTCTTCCATTTGAAAAAGTTGTTGAGTATGCTCGAAAGGGAGAGCATGACTTAGAAATACATGGTGCCACTCTTTCTGTTCCGAAGCATCCACGTATTGATCGAACTACTCATGTTTCCTCTATTCCACCAGCACAACCTATTCGAACTGAACCTGGTAAACAAGTGAAAACTCAAAATGCCCCTCGTGACCTTAGTAGGCCGGAATCTTTTTCTCTTCAATCGCCATCATGTCGAAATTGGGGAAAGAATCATTTGGGTGAATGTAGATTAGAAAAAGGATCAATGGTCTGTTATGGCTGTGGAAAAGTAGGCCACATGAAGTCTGTTTGTCTGATGAAGAATGTTACATGCTTTGCTTGTGGTGTTGCTGGCCATAGAAATCGTTTTCACCTTACTCTTACTAGTCAAATGACAGGAAGTCAAGCTTCTGTACAACAACTGGCGAGAATTCAAGCTCCTGTTCAACAATCAAAGGGTACTCTAACTAAAAAGGAGGAGGTGCCAAAAGCTAAGGGTCGTGAACTCCAGATTACCACAGAGGAGGTACACGAGGAACCAAATGTTCTGACGGGTACATTTCTTGTCAACTCTAGACCTGCTCACATTTTATATGATTCCAATGCCTCTGATTCTTTTGTGTCTCATGAATTTGTGCATTCCTTTCAAATTTCTTGTTATGCACTCATGAAACCACTTCATGTAGATACTGCGGGAAGTATATCAATACTTGCTGATAAAATCTATAGGGATTGTGTGATACAAATTGAAGGCTATATTTTTCTTGTTAACCTGATTCCTATCTCCTTACCCAACTTTGATATTATTCTCGGTATAGATTGGTTGTCAAAGAACTGTGCAGAACTCTTGTGCTATGATAACATAGTACATATTCCCATTGAAGGGGAGAATCATGTTTATATCTATGGTGAACAAAGAGTCAAAATTTTAAAAATAATATCTTTTTAAAAGCTCGTAAATTTATATCGAATGGGTGTTCTACCTATATGGCCTATACAGTTGATATCTCAAAAGAGGAGAAAAAAACGGTAACTCATGTTCCCGTTGTTAATGAATATCCAGATGTTTTTCCCGAAGACTTGCGTGGACTTCCTACAAATAGGCAAGTAGAATTCCGAATTGACCTTGTGCCTGTTGCTGCTCCGATTGCAAAGACTCCTTTGTTGGATAAGGTGTCTAAGTCCATAACTATTTTGGGTCAGTACTTGACCCGACCCAGCATGGTCCATTTGGGTTGCATGGCACCATCCAGTTAGATAGACTAAATGAGAGGAATAACACTTGGAGATTATTAATATATTATAAGTTCTAATATATTAATAATATTATTTGATTAGTTTGATCAAAGAATTAATTTGGAATTAATTAAGTGATCAAAAGATAACTAATTAAATATATGGGTTGATTATGTAAATCATTCATATCTTGTATAGTGGGCTAAGAGGCTCCATGGATTATCAAGTTGGGTTCTACCCATAGGATGCTCCATGGATGCTCCATGGGAGTTACAAACCCATGGGTCATGGTAATGAAGAGTCATGACACATTAGGGTTTACATGGTGTAACCCTAGATGTGTCAACACTATATAAGAATCCCATTCTCCACAAAATCGGCTACACATAAGAAACTAGAGGGCTAGGCCGATTTCAAGTAGTGTGTATTCTCTCAAAAGTCTTTCAAGAGCATTTGGTGTTGTGTGAAGCATTTGAGGCATCACACTTGGGGTGCTAGGCTCACAAGGTTTCAAGGAGCATAAGCAACAACAAGGTAAGTTATTCTATCTTTCATTCAAGTTAGAAATTGTTCCCCATGTATGCTAGATAGGAATATAACCTTGGAATTCAACTTTGGATGATAATTAGACAAACATAGATCCAAGGTTATTAGGGTTGCATGTACACTTAGGAAGTGTTAGAATGCTCGAAACCCATCAGTGGTATCAGAGCCTAGGCTTGTTTGCTTGTTATTTGTGCTTAAATGTTGAAAAAAGTAGAAAAACTTGTTGTCTGCCTGATGAAATCGCTGAGTCCATGGGGAGACTCGCCGAGTTCACTTGTATCTTCAACCAACTCGCTGAGTAGGTTCATGCACTCGGCGAGTAGGAGCCACAGAGTGCAGATTTTCGACTTTGGTTGCTGGAAATGGACTAGAAACATTACCCTAAACTGTTTTGGTACTTGAAAACTTGTTTTAGATGGTGTAATGTCTTTGCTAATCCATTTACAACAACTAGTTATCAAAATTACAAAGTTTTAAGTGTAATTTTGATTCATGAAAGTGTTCATATTCATGTTCTTGATCTTATGATGTTTAGATGATCATAGGAATTATTTGTAACCTATGTGGTAGTTTAATTCTTGATCATAATGTGTTTTAATGGAGTCCATAACTTTTCCTCAAGTTACGGAAAACCAAAAGTCACTTGAGTTAAAACCATTAAAAGTACACAAGAGTTAGAAAAATGAAGAGTCTTCATTTTTATTACTCTAATAAACTCATAAGTTACAAGAAATGAAAAGTTTTGAAAGTTTAGAAAACTTGCCCTCAAGTTTTGGAAGAAGTAAAGTCATGTTAAAAACTTTAGTTCCAACCCTTAGAATTTTAAAAGTTAAAATTCAACCCTTATACTTCTATTATTATGATTTAATAATTATATATATATGTATAAGAACAAAGTCGTCTTACCGCTAGTACGCCTCATTCACGAAGTCGGTCTATAAGGTGGGTATATTGTTGTTGCCTATAAAATGGCAACTTAATGGGTGTCCACTCTCACCGACTGCTTGCTTGACCGGTGGAGGGTCGTTAGCCGAACGAGTAAGACAGGGACTTATAAATTCTCATTAAAACTTTGATGTATATTATAAAGTAACTAAATGTTTTATTAAATTCCCAATCTTAGTTACTTTAGGAAAAACGTGAATAAGGTGCTAATCCATGAAACTACACTTTACACTTTGTTTAAGTCGTTGGTGGAGCGTGTGTAGTTAACCAACACAATAACTTGGACTTAACAAGGTAGGTGAAGGGTGACTTAAAGTTTATTATAGTATCGGTGGAGCGTGTGTGGTTTACCGGCACATCGATTGAGTGATAAACTTTAAGGGTACCAAGTGATTTGCATGATTACTTCACACCTCGTTTTGTGATCCCCGGTATCCCAGTCACAAAACTTGGAGGGCACACTCGAGATTGAAACATGCCTTTGAAAAGTTCATTGAATATGAAAGAATCTAGGAATTTCTAAGAACCAATCAAAAACCTAATATTTAATATTTCGTTTTTCGTGGTGGAAATTGGTGAATCGTCATTCACCTACCTTTCAAATATCTTATAGCTTGGATTACGGCATACCTCTTCTAAGTTATAATATATTGTGATTGGGTCCTAGCCTTAATATTACATTTGGGTGTTTTATTAAGGACACTCTTCATATCTAAACTAATCTTGTCCATTTCTTTCAGATGTCTTCAAACAATGCTGCTTCTGGCTCTAACCCTAATGGCTCCTTTACCCTTATGAACTTGTGTGGGAAAGTCACCTTTGATGGATCCAACTTCAATGAGTGGATCAGAAGCATCAGGATGATTACCCGCTACGAGGACAAAGAATATGTCCTTGACAAGGTGCTTAAGGAGATTGATGAGACCACTGCAACTCCCCAGGAGATCGTTGACTTTCAGGCACATGAAAGGGATGCTACGAAAGTGGCATGCATCATGATGACTACGATGACAGCGGAACTCCAAAAGTCTTATGAGGATTTCTACCCTTATGAGTTGCACCAAGATCTGATGGAAAGATACCATCAAAGTGCATGACAAGAGAGGCATGAAATCATCTGCTCCATGATAACAACCATGATGAAGGACGGGGAATCCGTTACGAGCCACATGCAGAAAATGCAAAGGTATGTGGATCGATTGTTGAAGCTTAATGTGAACTTCCCTGAGGAGCTTGCAATAGATATCATTTTGCACTCCTTACCATCGTGCTATGATCAATTCCGCATGACATATCACATGAATAAGGAAGATGTCACACTCAACAAACTTTAGGGACTTCTCAAGACCGCAGAAACAGGTCTTAAGGGGAAGTCGGTTGTTAACACTCCTACTCCAAACTCTACTCCAGTTTTGGCAATCGGGAAAAGTAGAGGGAAGAAGATAAAGAGCTCTTCTAAGGGTACCAAGGCTCGGACCCTTGATGGATCTTCTTCAAGTGGAACCAAGAAAGGTTTCGTCACTCCTTCTTCTGACCCAAAAGAGGCTGAATGCTTCTATTGCCATGAAAAATCACATTGGAAGCGAAACTGCCCAAAATACCAGCAAGATGTGAAGGATGGGAAAGTTAAACCCAACCAGGCAGGTATTTACACTATCATTTCTAATAACTCACCCCATTCTAAATCTTGGGTCTACCGGTTGTGGTATTCATATTTGTTGTGACTTGCAGGGACTAAGAAGAAGTGAGAATGTGGAGCATGGAAGAATAAACTTGATCATGGGGAATAGGAAAGCTTTACCTGTCACCAAGATTGGAGTTTATACTTTATTGCTAAGTAGTGGGTTTAGTTTAGATTTGAATAAGTTTTGTTATTCTCCAGAAATGGCAAGAAATATTATTTCCTTTCATGCATTGTATAATCAAGGTTTCACCTTTTCATTTGATAATGAAGTTGGTTCGATTAATGCCTTCTTTAATAATGTTCTTTATTTTGAAGCATTACCTTGTGATGGCGTGTATGAAACAGTATCTGTGGTTGATAACTTAGGAAACAATGTATTGTGTATTGATTTTGTTAATAATAACTTGGATAAAGCATCATTATGGCATTGTCGTCTTCGACATATAAGCAAGAAACGCATAGGCCAACTCCAAAAGGATGGAGTCTTGGAGTCATTTGACCTAAAGTCAGATGATAGTTGCGAATCATGCTTACATGGAAAAATGACAAAGTCACCCTTCATAGGCTCGTGTGAGAGGGGTGAAGGTTTGTTGGACCTTGTACACACGGATGTGTGTGGACCATTCAAACATGCCACAAGGGATGCTAATCGTTATTATTTGACTTTTACTGATGATTACAGTAGATATGGATATGTCTACTTGATCAAGCATAAGTCAGAGACTTTTGAAAGGTTTAAGGAATTTAAAAAGGAAGTCGAGAATCAATTGGGCAGGAACATTAAGATGCTTCGATCCGATCGTGGTGGTGAGTATCTTAGTTCAGAGTTCCTTGACTATCTAAGGGAATGTGGGATAATTTCACATTTGACACCTCGCAGGACACCACAATTGAATGGTGTGGCTGAGAGGCGTAATCGAACCTTTTTGGATATGGTTTGTTCCATAATGAGTCGAGCTTCGCTACCAATCTCATTTTGGGGGTATGCCTTAGAGACTGCCGCCCATTTCCTTAATCCAGTCCCTACAAAGAAAGTTGGCAAAACTCCTCACGAGATGTGGACTGGTAAAGTACCCAAACTAGACCACATCAAGATTTGGGGTTGCGAGGCTTTCGTGAGACGCGAGACTCATGAAAAGCTCGAACCCCGAAGCGAGAGGTGTATTTTCATCGGCTACCCACAGCAATCCTTTGGTTACCTCTTCTACAGACCTAGTGTAAATGTGGTCTTTGTAAGTAGGAGGGCTTTCTTTAAAGAGAGAGAGTTCATAAGCCAAGGAAATAGTGGGAGGCAAGTTGACCTTGAAATCCTGTTGAGCCAATTGACTGGTCTATACCTCTGAGGCGGTCCACAAGGGTTAGGAATGCTACTGAGCATTACTATGGATTCCACATTACTGCAGAAGGTGATACACTTATCAGTGATGAGACACTGATAGGTCTGGATGAACCTAGAAGTTACGTGGAAGCCATGGCAGGACCTGAGTCAGCCAAGTGGAAAGAGGCAATGGACAGCGAAATACAGTCCATGTATGACAATCAAGTTTGGAACTTGGTTGAGAATGTACCAGGTCGTAAGACAGTTGGGTGCAAATGGGTCTTCAAGAAGAAGTCCGACATGGATGGTAAAGTACACACTTACAAGCCTAGATTGGTTGCAAAGGGCTTCTCTCAAATTCCTGGAGTGGACAATGATGAGACCATTTCTCCAGTAGCCAAGATTAAGTCTATTCGGGTTCTGTTGGCCATACTTGCATTTCATGACTATGAAATATGAAAAATGGATGTCAGAACCACTTTCCTTAATGGAAAGTTGGCTGAAGATGTTTACATGAGTCAGCCAGAGGGTTTTGTCAGCAACGAGTACCCTAATAGAGTGTGTAAGCTTGATAAATCCATTTATGGATTGAAGCAAGCACCTCGCAGATGGGATCTTTGCTTTGATGAAAAGGTCAAGGAATTTGGCTTTTCTAGGAGTTAAGATGATTCTTGCGTGTATGTCAAGGCTAGTGGGAGTACAGTTAGCTTTTTGGTGTTGTATGTGGACAACATACTACTCATAGGAAATGACATCCCAACCCTGCAGGAAGTTAAGTCCGGGCTTGGGAAGTGTTTCTCTATGAAGGACCTAGGAGAAGCTACCTATATTCTAGGGATAAGGATCTTGAGAGATCGGAGTAAAACACTAATTGGACTTAGTCAGAGTACCTACTTGGATAAGGTGCTGAAGAGATTCAGCATGCAGGACGCCAAGAAAAGAGAGTTACCCATCCCGAGTAACACCAGATTTAGTAAGACACAAAGCCCTAGCACTGAGGCTGAGATAGCAGAAATGAGTCGAATACCTTATGTTTCGGCAGTAGGATCGATCATGTATGCTATGAAGTGTACTCGACCTGATGTAGCCTTTGCCCTGAACATGGTTAGCAGGTATCAGGCGAACCCTGGCAACGCACACTGGACAACGATAAAGAATATCCTCAAGTACCTACGGAGGACTAAGGACTGGGTCCTTACCATCGGTGGGAGTGATGACTTGAGAGTTGTAGGGTATAGTGGTGCTAGCTTCCAGACTGATTGGGATAGTTTCCGCTCTCAGTCGGGCTGGGTCTTTACCCTAAATGGAGGAGCAATTTCTTGGAAGAGTTCCAAGCAAGAGACAGTGGCTGATTCAACTTGTGAAACAGAGTATATTGTAGCTTGCGAGGCGGCAAAGGAGGCGATATGGCTGAAGAACTTCATTGGAGACCTTGGAGTTGTACCAGCTATAAAAGAGCCAATGGAAATTTTCTGTGATAGTGAAAGTGCTGTTGCCTTAGCCAAGGAACCAAGGGATCACGGGAGATCCAGACACATCGACAAAAAATACCATTTTATCAGACATCGGATAGAAGAAGGATTCCTCGTGGCAAAGAGGGTATCATCGGATGAGAACCCAGCAGGTCCCCTCACGAAGGGACTTACTCAGGTTAAGCATCTCCAGCATGCTCGGAGCATAGGGCTGAAGGATGATATTAGATTTAGTAGTTAGATAACCTAGAAATTTGTAAAGTGTAATTGACATTAGATGATGAATAAAAGGTGTTCTATTTATGAGTAAAGTGTTGCTATCTCTTGTCGATCGTTTACTATATTTCTTTTGCATGTTTTGACTTCCAGAATAATTTTGTTGGTATAACATATTATCCAAACCTCCACAGTCGGTCATATGTCGGAAGTAGGTATGAATCAAGACTGTCATGATTGGTTGTAGAGGTCTAAGGTGTTGGACAAGGCTACAACAATCATGAGTGCTCATAAGTTCTGAGCATTGGACTCAACCCACGCTCACTGGAATCGCTTCATGGAATTTATCTCGAGTGATCGTGAGACGGTAATATCATATAAGTCTTCAAACCTAGAAATATGATTTGTTACTTACAAGTTGGTTATGCATTGATTGTACGAAAACGCGTTGGTAACTCGATGTTATAAAACGTGCTTTTGTGCATAATTCAATGAGTTGTAGAACAAATATATGAGTCGAACTTTATCTGTTCCTTCTTGGATTAGAAGCTGATATCTGGGCCCCTCGATGATTTTGTTTTGACCTATGTACCGGGCCCGGTCAGAACTAAGTTGATGTGTTCAATTAAGTTCTTTGTCAAACAAATCGGAAATCTAGAAACAAACTGCTGGACAATAAGTAAGACATTGTTCCATGTATTTGTCCGGCTAATATCTAGAACAGAGGATTATATGATCACTTATCTTAAATGGCGTATCAACATCTTCTCAGTTCCGAGAGACCTTGAAAGAGCTACGATTGCCGGTCGGTTCCTGAAGTACTGGAGTTATAGTTATTAGACTTATCCAAGTGGGAGACTGTTGGATAAGATGTCTAAGTCCATAACTATTTCGGGTCAATACTTGACCCGACCCGGCATGGTCCATTTGGGTTGCATGGCACCATGCAATTAGATAGACTCAATGAGAGGAATCACACTTGGAGATTATTAATATATTATAAGTTCTAATATATTAATAATATTATTTGATTAGTTTGATCAAAGAATTAATTTGGAATTAATTAAGTGATCAAAAGATAACTAATTAAATATATGGTTTGATTATGTAAATCATTCATATCTTGTATAGTGGGCTAAGAGGCTCCATGGATTATCAAGTTGGGTTCTACCCATAGGATGCTCCATGGGAGTTACAAACCCATGGGTCATGGAAATGAAGAGTCATGACACATTAGGGTTTACATGGTGTAACCCTAGATGTGTCAACACTATATAAGAATCCCATTCTCCACAAAATCGGCTACACATAAGAAACTAGAGGGCTAGGCCGATTTCCAGTAGTGTGTATTCTCTCAAAAGTCTTTCATGAGCATTTGGTGTTGTGTGAAGCATTTGAGGCAACACACTTGGGGTGCTAGGCTCACAAGATTTCAAGGAACATAAGCAATAACAAGGTAAGTTATTCTATCTTTCATTAGAGTTAGAAATTGTTCCCCATGTATGCTAGATAGGAATATAACCTTGGAATTCAACTTTGCATGATAATTAGAGAAACATAGATCCAAGGTTATTAGGGTTGCATGTACACTTAGGAAGTGTTAGAATGCTCAAAACCCATCATCCTTATCGTCTTGCGTCAGCCGAAATGAAAGAAATGATGATCCAACTGCAGAAATTACTTGACAAAGACTTTATTCGACCGAGTACCTATCCTTGGGGTGCTCCAGTGTTATTTGTCAAGAAGAAAGACGGTTCGATGTGATTGTGTATTGATTACCGTGACCTAAATAAGGTGACTATCAAGAACAAGTGTCCACTACATTGCATTAACGATTTATTTGATTAACCTCAGGGTGTTAGGTATTTCTAAAAGATTGATTTGAGATATGGCTATCGTCAGTTGAAAGTAAACAAGCACGATGTACCGAAGACTGTTTTTCGTACTTGATATGGGCATTACGAATTCCTTGTCATGCCGTTCGGTTTGACAAATGCTCCTGTTGTATTCATGGATATGATGAACCTTGTGTGTCGTCCAATGCTAGATAAATCTGTCAACGTATTCATTGAAGATATTCTAATTTATTCCAAGTCTGAATCCGATCATGCCATTCATATTCGTAAGATATTAGAACTTTTTTGAAAGGAGAAACTGTTGGATAAGGTGTCTATGTCCATAACTATTTCTGGTTAGTACTTGACCCGACCCGGCATGGTCCATTTGGGTTGCATGGCACCATGCAATTGGATAGACTAAATGAGAGGAATAACACTTGGAGATTATTAATATATTATAAGTTCTAATATATTAATAATATTATTTGATTAGTTTGATCAAAGAATTAATTTGGAATTTATTAAGTGATCAAAAGATAACTAATTAAATATATGGGTTGATTACGTAAATCATTCATATCTTGTATAGTGGGCTAAGAGGCTCCATGGATTATCAAGTTGGGTTCTACCCGTACGATGCTCCATTGGAGTTACAAACCCATCGGTCATGGAAATGAAGAGTCATGACACATTAGGGTTTACATGGTGTAACCCTAGATGTGTCAACACTATATAAGAGTCCCATTCTCCACCAAAATCGGCTACACATAAGAAACAAGAGGGCTAGGCCGATTTCAAGAAGTGTGTATTCTCTCAAAAGTCTTTCATGAGCATTTGGTGTTGTGTGAAGCATTTGAGGCATCACACTTGGGGTGCTAGGCTCACAAGATTTCAAGGAACATAAGCAACAACAAGGTAAGTTATTCTATCTTTCATTCAAGTTAGAAATTGTTCCCCAAGTATGCTAGATAGGAATATAACCTTGGAATTCAACTTTGCATGATAATTAGAGAAACATAAATCCAAGGTTATTAGGGTTGCATGTACACTTAGGAAGTGTTAGAATGCTCAAAACCCATCATCCTTATCGTCTTGCGTCAGCCGAAATGAGAGAAATGATGATCCAACTGCAGGAATTACTTGACAAAGACTTTATTCGACTGAGTACCTATCCTTGGGGTGCTCCAGTGTTATTTGTCAAGAAGCAAGACGGTTCGATGTGATTATGTATTGATTACTGTGACCTAAATAAGGTGACTATCAAGAACAAGTGTCCACTGCATTGCATTAACGATTTATTTGATTAACCTCAGGGTGTTAGGTATTTCTAAAAGATTGATTTGAGATATGGCTATCGTCAATTGAAAGTAAACAAGCAGGATGTACCGAATACTGTTTTTCGTACTTGATATGGGCATTACGAATTCCTTGTCATGCCGTTCGGTTTGACAAATGCTCCTGTTGTATTCATGGATATGATGAACCTTGTGTGTCGTCCAATGCTAGATAAATCTGTCAACATATTCATTGACGATATTCTAATTTATTCCAAGTCTGAATCCGATCATGCCATTCATATTCGTAAGATATTAGAACTTTTTTGAAAGGAGAAACTGTTGGATAAGGTGTCTATGTCCATAACTATTTCTGGTTAGTACTTGACCCGGCCCGGCATGGTCCATTTGGGTTGCATGGCACCATGCAATTGGATAGACTAAATGAGAGGAATAACACTTGGAGATTATAAATATATTATAAGTTCTAATATATTAATAATATTATTTGCTTAGTTTGATCAAACAATTAATTTAGAATTTATTAAGTGATCAAAAGATAACTAATTAAATATATGGGTTGATTATGTAAATCATTCATATCTTGTATAGTGGGCTAAGAGGCTCCATGGATTATCAAGTTGGGTTCTACCCATAGGATGCTCCATTGGAGTTACAAACCCATCGGTCATGGAAATGAAGAGTCATGACACATTAGGGTTTAAATGGTGTAACCCTAGATGTGTCAACACTATATAAGAGTCCCATTCTCCACCAAAATCGACTACACATAAGAAACAAGAGGGCTAGGCCGATTTCAAGAAGTGTGTATTCTCTCAAAAGTCTTTCATGAGCATTTGGTGTTGTGTGAAGCATTTGAGGCATCACACTTGGGGTGCTAGGCTCACAAGATTTCAAGGAACATAAGCAACAACAAGGTAAGTTATTCTATCTTTCATTCAAGTTAGAAATTGTTCCCCATGTATGCTAGATAGGAATATAACCTTGGAATTCAACTTTGCATGATAATTAGAGAAACATAGATCCAAGGTTATTAGGGTTGCATGTACACTTAGGAAGTGTTAGAATGCTCAAAACCCATCATCCTTATCGTCTTGCGTCAGCCAAAATGAAAGAAATGATGATCCAACTGCAGGAATTACTTGACAAAGACTTTATTCGACCGAGTACCTATCCTTGGGGTGCTCCAGTGTTATTTGTCAAGAAGAAAGACGGTTCGATGTGATTGTGTATTGATTACCGTGACCTAAATAAGGTGACTATCAAGAACAAGTGTCCACTACATTGCATTAACGATTTATTTGATTAACCACAGGGTGTTACCTATTTCTAAAAGATTGATTTGAGATATGGCTATCGTCAGTTGAAAGTAAACAAGCAGGATGTACCGAAGACTGTTTTTCGTACTTGATATGGGCATTACGAATTCCTTGTCATGCCGTTCGGTTTGACAAATGCTCCTGTTGTATTCATGGATATGATGAATCGCGTGTGTCGTCCAATGCTAGATAAATCTGGCAACGTATTCATTGAAGATATTCTAATTTATTCCAAGTCTGAATCCGATCATGCCATTCATATTCGTAAGGTATTAGAACTTTTTTGAAAGGAGAAACCGTTGGATAAGGTGTCTAAGTCCATAACTATTTCTGGTTAGTACTTAACCCAACCCGGCATGGTCTGTAACAACCCGAAGTTGTTCATCGCCGAAAACCCGTTCTACCCGAATAACTCGTCAAAAATCGAAATGTCCTGTTATCGTTTTTGGGATTAGTTAGCTAAAATTATATATTTATTTTCATTCAATGAGGGTCCAAATCATTTAGGACCTCATGAATTTAGCCCAAAAACATTTATTTCATAAGTTTTAGAAATATCCTCGTCGGATGACGGAAACTCAATCGGGTGCGATCCAAAGCATCGTTTAAGGCCGGTATCGGGTAGAATTCCACCGTGTCCAAGTTTTAGGAACTATATAAACATGTTTAAGCACTCATTTGAAGCTTTTTCCTTCTCTCTCTACTCTCTCTCTAACCTCTCTCCTAAATCCAAGGATTAAGTGTCCAAAACTCAAATTTAAGGCTTCAAATCCTTAAGGTACCTTCCTAGCCTTAATCTATAGCATGTTTGTAGCACCTGGTTTCCGGTATGTGAATTTTATTTGAGCATTGCCCTAATTTAGCCTTAGACTCGGCGAGTCATAGGGTCCGACTCGCCGAGTAGGGACGGGACTCAGGACGCGTTTTAAGTAGGCGACTCGACGAGTCCATATCCTGGACTCGGCGAGTCACCGCTGCGGGATGAAACCCTAAGTTTCAAGGGTTTGCACCCTATTTAAACCCTCATTCCGCCCCAACTCGTCCCTATTCACCCCAGAACTCCCCCTACATCGTTTTCCCCTTGTTTTCTTGAGAGTTTGAAGTGTTCTTGGTGTATTCTTGAAGGTTTTGAAGTGTAAGAGAAGTAGATCAAGAAGAGGAGAAGGAGATCAGCCACCCTTGTGTCATTTCAACATTTCCTTTGAAGTATAACCCGTTTTCCCCTTGATTCTATGCTTAAAACTTCATTTGGGTCCTTCTTAGTCAATTTCCCAAGTTGCATGTTCATTATATGTTGTAATAAGGCGTTTGGCCTTTGGATCTATGTAAGATTGAGCTCCAGGAGCTCAGATCTGTTAGCTTTTTGGTCCCATAAGGCTTGTTAGCCCTAGATCTACCATTTTGGGACATTTTGAGCCTTATAATCCTTATTGGTGGATATCCACACGTAAAGTTGGAAACTTTACGTGTGATTCGTGTCCTAGAAGCCCAGATCTATGAATGGCATGGTCTGGAATCGAGCAAATCGGTATATTTAAGGAGTGCATGGCAACGACTCGGCGAGTCGCATAGGTGACTCGGCGAGTCTGGTCGCGAGTCACAGAATTGGTCCCTTCTTCGTGTGTCGAGTTGAGCCTTGAGTCACAGGGGGTGACTCGGTGAGTTGGGAGCTGAACTCACCCATGTTAGGACTCGGCGAGTCAATGCCCTGACTCGGCGAGTCCAAGGCAATCTTCATAGCTCAAGAACAGACTCGGCGAGTTGTTCATAAAACTCGGCGAGTCGTAGCATAAAGTGTTCTTCGGATGAAGATGAACTCGACGAGTTGTTCATACAACTCGGCGAGTAGGATGAAGGTGTTGAATGACAGTTAGAAGGAGAACTCGTCGAGTCATAGCCCGACTCGACGAGTAGAACCAGGGTCCCAGGTCATTGGTTGGCTAGGGACTCGGCGAGTGGTGATCCACTCGGCGAGTCGGGTCAACTGAAAGTTGACCCTAGCATTGGCTTAGAGCTAAACCAGGGGTAAAATGGTCATTTTACCTAAAGGACAGTTAGCAGCGTTTGATTGAGTATGTTGTGGGAATTGTAGCCGGAGGACTCCCGGAGCAGCAGCAGTCAGTTAGTACCCGATCAGTTCAGCAGCTACTTTGAGGTGAGTTACCTTCCAGTAGCGGTGGGTCTAAGGCCACAATGCCGGCCCACCAGTAGGAGATGTATGGTAGATGATTGTCTTTGTGATATCATCTAAGTTTGCTATTACCTGATACGTTATATGCTAGCATGATATGTGTATGTGATAGTAATAGAGTTCGGTTGTTAGGACCGAAGGGTAGTCGGACACCCCAGATACGTCCGACAGTATGTGATGATATGTTTGCATGCTGGCTTGTTATGTTATATGTGATCGTAGTAGTAGGGGGTGAAATAGTCCCCGAGGATCAGTTGTTAGGACCGATGGGTAGTCAGCACCCCAGAATGGCTTGACATGGGTAGTCAGCACCCCAGAATGGCTTGACACGGGTCAGACGGCACCCCAGAATGGCCGTACGGGTAGGTCGGCACCCCAGAATGGCCGTACCGGGTAGTCAGGCACCCCAGAATAGCCTGGCAGTACGTATGTTATGTGTTTGTATGGTATGTGGTACGTTGGGGGAACTCACTAAGCTTTGTGCTTACGTTTACAGTTTTGTTTTCAGGTACCTCTGCATCGAAGGGGAAGGAGCCGGCGCGGTAGTGGCACGTCATACACACACTTTTCGGTTTCCGCATTTATGAGATTTACTGGGACTGTACTCTGATATTTTGATGGGATGTATGGTGTGGCTCTTTAGAACATGGTTGCAATGTGTTATGGTGTGAACAAACAATGTTTTATGTATTAAGGTTTTCTAAAGTAATATTTTAAAAATGAAATTTTTCGGACGTAAAAATTGGGTCGTTACAAGTTGGTATCAGAGCCCTGGTTTGAGGGATTCGGACACACCTTCGGGAGTGTCTGAACTCAAATCGAGGGATTAAAAGATTTTCTAAAAGAAAATGTTTTCTAAAATTGAGAAAAGAGTTTTGAGAAAGAACGAAGTGTGTGATGTGCGCGACCGGCCGAGCTCAAGTAAGTATTCCCCATAGTACCCATACAAGTTTATGTTATGTTTATCAGCTTTATGAATATTGCATGCTAGAATAGGCTAAGGATCTAGGAGTGATGCCTTATGTGCCTGTTTATTTGTTCCAGCTTATTGAATATTGCATGTTAGAGTTGAGTAGACAGCAGTAGGGTAGCCTGTTTAGGTTATGCCTGGTAGTATGAGCTTAGCACCTTATGCTAGCTCAGTTCCTGAAAGTGGATAGAGTTAGTTGAGATTGTTACCCTTATCTGAATGCTGCTTACTTCGTGCTTGGTGGGATTCTGAGTAATGGGAGTGAGCCACTAGGTAAACACGTCACACCACATGTAATCAGGGTTGAATAATCCCAAAGTGTTGGAACTGGCCCTATTGCGCAGCTCTTGTTTGAGTCCAACCATTGTAGGGACGGATCTTTGACTTGAAGGATTATCTAATCCTCATTACATGTGATGGTGCTTAGGTGGTGGCTAACTGGCATTATGAGGAGACCTACAGCAGCTGAGGACCAGTTGTGTTGAACTTGAGTTCTCCCTAGGGCAAGCCTAGGGTGAGAATATCGGAGAGTAGCAGTAGTAGAGGGGAGTTGGTGGAGTCGAGGAATTCCTCGGAGAAGGTACGGATAGATGTGGAAGGTAGTATGGGCCCGTACTACTGAAAGCAGAGGATCCGTACCCGAGCCGAGGAAGGCCAAGACGAAACCAAGGAACCTGTAAGTAGTTGAGATCCCTCAGGAAGTAGCAGTACCACTAATGATTATTATTGATGTTTTGCAGAATGGTGGTACTTCGATCGAGACCGACAGATGGCGGGTCAGGAGAGGGGTCAGGTTCGGGATCTGGCACCGAGCCGATTGAGGAGAGGCTACGTGAGTTCATCACGTCGGAGATCACTAGGGGCATCCTTGAGTCGACCCCCATCATCTTTGGGTCGATCAAGGAAGGGATCGTGGAGATGATGGAGGATCGCCTACGGGCATTCAGGAGCGAGTTGACCTCTAGCCAGTCAGGATCTCGCACACTGTCCTTCAAGGACTTCAGGAGCAGTGGTGCGCCGGATTTCCATGGGGTGAAGGACCCCATTGTCGCCAGGCGGTGGATTGCGGATATCGAGTCCGCCCAGTTGATCAGCTTCTGCCCTGAGGGGTCGAAGGTGAGGTACGCAGCAGGGTGTTTACGGGACCGGGCCCGAGATTGGTGGGAGTCAGTGGGTGACTCGATGGGAGCCTCGGCTGTCGAGGCAATGACCTGGTCGGACTTTGTGACTAGGTTCAGGGCAGAGTTTGCGCCAGCGGTCGAGCTTCAGCAGCTGGCCAGGGAGTTCTTAGACATGAGGCAGACGACAGAGACCGTGGCGGAGATCACCGCCAAGTTTCGGGAGAGGGCTTTATTGGTGCCCCAGTATGCAGGTGACGAGGATATGAGGAGGACTCGTTACCACGACATGCTACGAGCTGACATTCGGGAGCATGTTAGCTTTTCGGCTTGCCCTACCCTGGACTCCATGATTGCCAGGGCTAGGGAGAGAGAGATAGATTTGGAGCACATCCGGAAACGGAAACTTGAGGATGGTCAGGCATCAGGGGCTTCGGGGAAGAAGCCCAAGGGATCAGATGGGAGGCCGAAAGGCCAGTCGGGACCGAGCCGCTGTAGGAGGTGCGGCAGGCCGCACGAGGGGGCGTGCAGGATGGGATCGTCAGGCTGCTACAAGTGCGGCAAGTTTGGGCATATCAGCAGGGATTGCACTGCTCCTGCGACCGTTATTCAGACATCGGAGTTGCTGTGTTTCCACTGCAACCAGAGGGGCCACAAGAAGGCCAATTGCCCCATGTTGACAGCTTCAGCGCCAGTGAAGGCGCCAGCTCCAGCGACCCTGCGGATCACGGATGGCCGTCAGGGCAAGGCAGAGGCTCCAGTGGTGAGGAGTCGGGCATTTCAGTTGACTGCCGAGGAGGCACGCGCCGCGCCCGATGTGGTGACGGGTATGATTCCTTCCTTCTATCTTTAATTTTCGTTGTTATGATATTGATATGTGCTCTGTGTGTTTGCGTGTGTATTAGGATCGTTCCATGTGAACGGCATCCCGGTTCAGGTATTGTTCGACTCGGGTGCATCCCGATCGTTCGTTTCTCTTGCTCTTAGCAAGAGATTTCATGAGACTTCAGGCGAGTTAGTTTGCCCATTAGAGGTAGAGATTGCCGATGATCGATCGGTGCGAGCATCGAGGGTGTTTCGAGATTGTGTCCTGCGACTGTTTGAGGAGTGTTACCTGGTAGACTTGGTTCCCATTCCATTGCGTGGGAACAAGGTGATTATTGGTATGGATTGGTTGAGCCCTAATGGGGCAGTGATAGATTGCGCGCAGCAGCTAGTGCGAGTCAAGACCCCAAGTGGGGGAGAGTTGGTGATTCATGGAGAGCGGCCGCAGTGTGGACCCACTGTATGTTCAGCAGCGAGGGCTAGGCGCTACCTTCAGCAGGGATGCGCGGGTTATGTCGCGTACGTGGTGGACACCCGGGAGGCGGGTAAGGCGACCGTGAGCGAGGTCCCGGTGGTTCGAGATTTTGCTGATGTTTTTCCGGAGGAACTACCTGGGGTACCTCTGGAGCGACAGGTGGAGTTCAGGATTGACCTCGTTCCCGGTGCGGCTCCGATAGCCAAAGCACCGTATCGGTTGGCTCCTCCTGAGATGCAGGAGTTGTCTACGCAGCTACAGGAGCTGCTGGACAAGGGATTTATTCGGCCGAGCAGTTCGCCCTGGGGAGCCCCGATTCTGTTTGTGAAGAAGAAGGATGGGTCGCATCGGATGTGCATAGATTATCGGGAGCTGAACAAGGTAACGGTGAAGAACCGTTACCCGCTTCCGAGGATTGATGACCTCTTTGACCAGCTTCAGGGCGCATCTTGGTTTTCCAAGATTGATTTGCGTTCGGGTTATCATCAGATGAGGGTCAGGGAGGAGGATATGCAGAAGACCGCGTTTCGGACGCGCTATGGCCATTACGAGTTTGTGGTGATGCCGTTTGGGCTCACCAATGCTCCTGCCGCGTTCATGGACCTCATGAACCGTGTATGCAGACCGATGCTGGACCGGTCTGTGATAGTCTTTATCGATGATATCTTGGTTTATTCCAAGACCCGGGAGGATCATGAGGAGCATTTGAGAGAGGTGTTAGAGACCCTGAGGAGGGAGAGCTTGTATGCCAAGTTCTCCAAGTGTGAGTTTTGGTTGCGCGAGGTGCAATTTCTGGGGCACCTCGTCAACCAGAACGGGATTCTGGTCGATCCGGCCAAGGTCGAGGCCGTGATGAGATGGGAGGTTCCGAAGTCCCCATCTGAGATTCGGAGCTTCCTAGGATTGGCAGGCTACTATCGGAGATTTATCCAGGATTTCTCCAAGATAGCCGTGCCCCTGACGCGGCTGACGAGGAAAGTCGTGGTCTTTCGGTGGGGACCCGAGCAGCAGGCTGCATTTGAGACGCTGAGACAGAGATTGTGTGAGGCGCCGATCTTAGCCCTGCCAGAGGGCGTAGAGGATTTCGTGGTTTATTGCGATGCGTCCATTTCTGGGTTGGGCGCGGTGTTGATGCAAAGGGGGCATGTCATTGCTTACGCTTCGAGGCAGCTCAAGCCTCACGAGGCGAAATACCCGACGCACGATTTGGAGTTGGGGGCGGTGGTATTTGCCCTCAAGATTTGGCGACATTACCTCTATGGGGTTCGGTGTACCATCTACACGGACCACAAGAGCTTGAGGTACCTCATGGACCAGCCGAATCTGAACATGAGGCAGCGTCGGTGGTTGGATGTGGTGAAGGATTATGATTGCGAGATCCTTTACCACCCGGGAAAGGCCAATGTGGTGGCCGATGCGCTTAGCCGCAAGACGGCACCGATCAGGGACGCCTGTTTGAGGATGACTGTGGTGACTCCCCTGTTGGAGCAGATTCGGGAAGCTCAACAGGAGGCTATCAAGGAGGAGCATCGGAAGAGCGAGCGCGTAGTAGGTCAGGTTTCCTCCTTCGATTATGATAGCCGAGGGTTATTGACACTACACCGTAGGGTGTGGGTGCCGTATCACGGGGGCGTGCGCCAGATTTTGATGGAGGAGGCGCACAAGTCCCGATTCTCCATTCATCCCGGGGCGACGAAGATGTATAGGGATCTTCGTCTAGACTATTGGTGGCCCTGCATGAAGCGGGATGTGGCATGGTACGTCGAGCGGTGCTTGACCTGCAGGAAGGTCAAGGCCAAACATCAGAGGCCGCATGGCAAGATGCAGCCGTTGGACATTCCACTGTGGAAGTGGGAAGATATCACGATGGATTTTATCACAAAGCTTCCCAGGACCGCACGTGGAGTGGATTCGATTTGGTTCATCGTGGATAGATTGACCAAGAGTGCTCACTTCATTCCGATTCCGGAGAGCATATCGGCCGAGAGATTGGCCGACATCTATATCAGGGAGATTGTGGCACGGCATGGGGTGCCGGTATCGGTGATCTCGGACAGGGATGTGCGTTTTACTTCCAGGTTTTGGAAGAGATTCCATGACGAGTTGGGCACTCGTCTGCATTTCAGCACCGCCTTTCACCCGCAGACAGATGGACAGAGTGAGCGGACTATCCAGACTTTGGAGGACATGTTGCGGGCGTGTGTTCTGGATTTCGGTGGTAGCTGGGATACCTATCTTCCTTTGGCTGAGTTCTCCTACAACAACAGCTATCACGCGAGTATCGACCGCCCTCCCTTCGAGATGTTGTACGGACGGAGGTGTAGGACCCCGATATGCTGGGGTGAGGTTGGCCAGAGAGTTATGGGAAGCACCGAAGTGGTGCTCAAGACGACTGAGAGGATACAGCAGGTCCGGAGCAGGCTCCAGACTGCTCAGAGTCGACAGAAAAGTTATGCCGACAAGCGTCGATCCGATTTAGAGTTCCAGGTCGGGGATATGGTCCTCCTGAAGGTGTCGCCGTGGAAAGGCGTCATCCGATTCAGGAAGCGGGGCAAGTTGGGCCCGCGATTCATCGGACCGTTCAGGGTCTTAGCCCGGGTGGGCAAGGTAGCATATAGACTGGATCTGCCAGCCGAGCTTAGCCAGATCCACAGCACTTTCCATGTTTCGCAGTTGCGGAAGTGCCTAGTGGACGATTCTGCAGTAGTACCTTTGGAGGACATCCAGGTTGATGACAGCCTGAACTACATCGAGCGCCCAGTCGCCATCCTCGACAGGAAGTCGAAGGATTTAAGGAACAAGAGGGTGGAGCTAGTGAAGGTGCAATGGCAGCACCGCAAGGGTTCAGAGTGGACTTGGGAGCCGGTAGACGAGATGATGGGGCACTACCCCGAACTGTTTCAAGATCAGGCAGCAGACTTCGAGGACGAAGTCTAAAATAAGTGGGGGAGATTTGTAGCACCTGGTTTCCGGTATGTGAATTTTATTTGAGCATTGCCCTAATTTAGCCTTAGACTCGGCGAGTCATAGGGTCCGACTCGCCGAGTAGGGACGGGACTCAGGACGCGTTTTAAGTAGGCGACTCGACGAGTCCATATCCTGGACTCGGCGAGTCACCGCTGCGGGATGAAACCCTAAGTTTCAAGGGTTTGCACCCTATTTAAACCCTCATTCCGCCCCAACTCGTCCCTATTCACCCCAGAACTCCCCCTACATCGTTTTCCCCTTGTTTTCTTGAGAGTTTGAAGTGTTCTTGGTGTATTCTTGAAGGTTTTGAAGTGTAAGAGAAGTAGATCAAGAAGAGGAGAAGGAGATCAGCCACCCTTGTGTCATTTCAACATTTCCTTTGAGGTATAACCCGTTTTCCCCTTGATTCTATGCTTAAAACTTCATTTGGGTCCTTCTTAGTCAATTTCCCAAGTTGCATGTTCATTATATGTTGTAATAAGGCGTTTGGCCTTTGGATCTATGTAAGATTGAGCTCCAGGAGCTCAGATCTGTTAGCTTTTTGGTCCCATAAGGCTTGTTAGCCCTAGATCTACCATTTTGGGACATTTTGAGCCTTATAATCCTTATTGGTGGATATCCACACGTAAAGTTGGAAACTTTACGTGTGATTCGTGTCCTAGAAGCCCAGATCTATGAATGGCATGGTCTGGAATCGAGCAAATCGGTATATTTAAGGAGTGCATGGCGACGACTCGGCGAGTCGCATAGGTGACTCGGCGAGTCTGGTCGCGAGTCACAGAATTGGTCCCTTCTTCGTGTGTCGAGTTGAGCCTTGAGTCACAGGGGGTGACTCGGTGAGTTGGGAGCTGAACTCACCCATGTTAGGACTCGGCGAGTCAATGCCCTGACTCGGCGAGTCCAAGGCAATCTTCATAGCTCAAGAACAGACTCGGCGAGTTGTTCATACAACTCGGCGAGTCGTAGCATAAAGTGTTCTTCGGATGAAGATGAACTCGACGAGTTGTTCATACAACTCGGCGAGTAGGATGAAGGTGTTGAATGACAGTTAGAAGGAGAACTCGTCGAGTCATAGCCCGACTCGACGAGTAGAACCAGGGTCCCAGGTCATTGGTTGGCTAGGGACTCGGCGAGTGGTGATCCACTCGGCGAGTCGGGTCAACTGAAAGTTGACCCTAGCATTGGCTTAGAGCTAAACCAGGGGTAAAATGGTCATTTTACCTAAAGGACAGTTAGCAGCGTTTGATTGAGTATGTTGTGGGAATTGTAGCCGGAGGACTCCCGGAGCAGCAGCAGTCAGTTAGTACCCGATCAGTTCAGCAGCTACTTTGAGGTGAGTTACCTTCCAGTAGCGGTAGGTCTAAGGCCACAATGCCGGCCCACCAGTAGGAGATGTATGGTAGATGATTGTCTTTGTGATATCATCTAAGTTTGCTATTACCTGATACGTTATATGCTAGCATGATATGTGTATGTGATAGTAGTAGAGTTCGGTTGTTAGGACCGAAGGGTAGTCGGACACCCCAGATACGTCCGACAGTATGTGATGATATGTTTGCATGCTGGCTTGTTATGTTATATGTGATCGTAGTAGTAGGGGGTGAAATAGTCCCTGAGGATCGGTTGTTAGGACCGATGGGTAGTCAGCACCCCAGAATGGCTTGACATGGGTAGTCAGCACCCCAGAATGGCTTGACACGGGTCAGACGGCACCCCAGAATGGCCGTACGGGTAGGTCGGCACCCCAGAATGGCCGTACCGGGTAGTCAGGCACCCCAGAATAGCCTGGCAGTACGTATGTTATGTGTTTGTATGGTATGTGGTACGTTGGGGGAACTCACTAAGCTTTGTGCTTACGTTTACAGTTTTGTTTTCAGGTACCTCTGCATCGAAGGGGAAGGAGCCGGCGCGGTAGCGGCACGTCATACACACACTTTTCGGTTTCCGCATTTATGAGATTTACTGGGACTGTACTCTGATATTTTGATGGGATGTATGGTGTGGCTCTTTAGAACATGGTTGCAATGTGTTATGGTGTGAACAAACAATGTTTTATGTATTAAGGTTTTCTAAAGTAATATTTTAAAAATGAAATTTTTCGGACGTAAAAATTGGGTCGTTACAATGTTTAGCTTCCAAATTAGACACTTAATCATGAAATTGGACAATATATGTGAGTTTACGGCCCAGGAGGCTGCCTAGGCCGTAAACACCATTTTGAAGGGTTTTTAGCCCTTAAACTCCTTCCTAGACTCAATTGGACTTTAGATATGGCTAAGGGACTTCAAGATATGGACTTAGAACATTTAAAACTTTGATTTTGAGGACTTTGAAGGAGCTTACGGCCAAGGCATAAGCTTGGGCCGTAAACCCATGTTAATGGTGTTTTTAATGCCTTTAAACCCTTCCAAATCACCTCTAGGGCTTAGATATGAATTATAGGACCTTGGTATTAGCATTTGGACACTTGAAACATGATTTTTGGGGGACTTAGATGAGTTTATGGCCAAGGATAGTGCTTGGGCCGTAAACTCCCCAAAACTTGGCATAAATCCAATTCTAAGGTGATAGAAAGCCATCCAACACCACCAAAAGCCTTGGAATAAATCAAGGGACCAACCAAAAATACTTTAAAGGCCTTAAACACATCTTTTGTGGGATTTCTAAGAGTTTACGGCCAAGAACTGTTCTTGGGCCGTAAACTCCAAAATTTTTGGTGTTAGAATGCAAACTAAACACCCCTAAGGCCCTTAGATGAATTTTAGAAGTCCTTTCATGCAAGTTTTAGACCTTGAAACACCTTGTAGCACCATATATTAGAGTTTACGGCCATGAAGGGGGTTTCATGGGCCGTAAACTCCATAAATCCCTCATATGTCACTTGCAAACTCATTTCTAGGCTTGTGGGAATTTTTAGAATTACATGTGATTGATTTTAACAACTTAAAAACACTAAATCTTGAAGAAATGAGAGTTTACGGCCAAAGAACCCATGCCTAGGCCGTAAACTCCCTTATGTAGTGTAAATGATGTTTTTAATTCAATCCAAGCCTGAAGAAAAATTAATCCAAGCATTTCCAAGTGTCTACCAAAAACTCTTATATTAGTTTACTCATGGGGAGTAAACTCAAGTCCCAAGTCCCT
Organism: Lactuca sativa; assembly: GCF_002870075.4. Taxonomy (NCBI): domain Eukaryota; kingdom Viridiplantae; phylum Streptophyta; class Magnoliopsida; order Asterales; family Asteraceae; genus Lactuca; species Lactuca sativa. The sequence continues at coordinate 300,792,396 of NC_056630.2, read as the reverse complement.
AGTGTCATTTCCCGTCCTTAAACGCCACCCGGGTCCCTCTAAACACTTGTATCGGAGTGTTTTCGCGTCTAAAAACAATTGTCCCTATCCAACAAATAAAATAAGTCCTAATTAGATACAAATGTGTATATTTACATTATAATTAGGAACCTCGTGTATTTACAAGCCCCGGATCAACTCTTAGCATCCAAATCGTCATACTTCTCGTCCGGTGAGTTCATACCCCTACGCCTTTTTCACTGTTTTTAACTGTTTTCAAGGGGGGAATACAGGCAAACCAAAACTATTTTCAAATCATAACATTTATGTGTTTCAAATAATATCTGGCAAACTTATAAACTCTTTTACTCCTTATGTATTATGTTGAGCATAAGGAATGATTTATCGATTTCAACTAAATGGATTTTAGTTAAGAAAATAACCAAACTAATCAAATTATTATGGGAATAATTTGGGGTTCTATGCTTCTCTTTATATCATGTACTGATATATGTATTAAGTTATTAGATAAAGTATGTCTGATTCAGTTTATCTCTATATCATTCGAATGTTTTGCCAGATAGTCTCATTGTATGTATCTATTTTTCAGTGTATCATGTCTTGAAATCTTTGTATGTTTGGTATCGTATGAGAATCCTGTGAATAGTTTATTACTAGCTTGTGAGATAGTCACTACCCTTTATGGATGATCAAGTAAATCCTCTCTGGAAGTGTAACCAGAGTCTCCTGGAGGGAGAGCGAGGAATTTCTGAATAGATCTATTCGGGACTGACAATCCCACACCTTAACTGCTAGCTACAGTTAGGTGGGCATGCCTGGGGTGACAAATTCTGTATATCATTCGACGTCTGACTAACGTTAAGGAGGTCTCGTTGTCGTATCAGTATGGTTACCCGACTCACAATATGTATTAATATAAACTTATTCACAGCTAGGATTTTGTTTAGAATCTATATCTTGTTCGGGATGATAATCCCATGGTTTTGTATCTATATCTCGTTCGGGATGGTAATCCCATGGTTTTATGTCTATATCTCATTCGGGATGATAATCCCATGATCTTGTGTCTATATCTCGTTCGGGATGGTAATCCCATGGTTTTGAAGCTAAATCTTATACGGGATGATAATCCCATGATTTTATGAATCTACCATATATCTAGTTTCGGGATAGTGATCCCATGGTTTATCAAATTATCTTATATCTATTTTCGGGATAGTGATCCCATGGTCTGTATCGAATTATCTATAAACTGGTTCGGGATGTTAGTCCCAAGGTTTTCAAAATACTTTCTATTTATAGTTCGTCTAAATTATAGTTTTGCATATTAAACTATACTATGTGTTATTCAATCAATCTTGCAATTAGGAAAATATGGGATTTTCCTGGGGTTAACTTATATCTTGCAACAGAACTGTAACGAAGATAACTTAACCATTTAACATAAGAAAATATGGGATTTTCTTGGATATCAAATCTTTTCAGAAAACTAAACGAAACCGATACATTTTTCACAAAACAAAACCGCTTATGAACTCACCAGCTTTATGCTGATTTTCAAACCGCTCGTATTCTCAGGTCCAAGTTACACAGGTACCCGGCGATATCTTTTGTTGAAGACGGAGTGCTCCGAAGACTCGTCTCTTATGTTCATATGATATATGTATAACTTTTGTACAATTTACTTTTGAACCAAATGTAAACTTTCATATATATGTAATGTAATGGTTGTTTACTGTGATTACTATGTACATTGGATTTGATACACAACATGGAGTCAACCCCGGGAACGTTTCCGCCTTTGGTTTTCGGGGTGTGACATGGTCCATTTGGGTTGCATGGAACCATGCAATTGGATAGACTAAATGAGAGGAATAACACTTGGAGATTATTAATATATTATAAGTTCTAATATATTAATAATATTATTTGATTAGTTTCATCAAAGAATTAATTTGGAATTAATTAAGTGATCAAAAGATAACTAATTAAATATATGGGTTGATTATGTAAATCATTCATATCTTGTATAGTGGGCTAAGAGGCTCCATGGATTATCAAGTTGGGTTCTACCCATACGATGCTCCATGGGAGTTACAAACCCATCGGTCATGGAAATGAAGATTCATGACACATTAGGGTTTACATGGTGTAACCCTAGATGTGTCAACAATATATAAGAGTCCCATTCTCCACCAAAATCGGCTACACATAAGAAACAAGAGGGCTAGGCCGATTTCAAGAAGTGTGTATTCTCTCAAAAGTCTTTCATGAGCATTTGGTGTTGTGTGAAGCATTTGAGGCATCACACTTGGGGTGCTAGGCTCACAAGATTTCAAGGAACATAAGCAACAACAAGGTAAGTTATTCTATCTTTCATTCAAGTTAGAAATTGTTCTCCATGTATGCTAGATAGGAATATAACCTTGGAATTCAACTTTGCATGATAATTAGAGAAACATAGATCCAGGGTTATTAGGGTTGCATGTACACTTAGGAAGTGTTAGAATGCTCAAAACCCATCATCCTTATCGTCTTGCGTCAGCCGAAATGAAAGAAATGATGATCCAACTGCAGGAATTACTTGACAAAGACTTTATTCGACCGAGTACCTATCCTTGGGGTGCTCCAGTGTTATTTGTCAAGAAGAAAGACGGTTCGATGTGATTGTGTATTGATTACCGTGACCTAAATAAGGTGACTATCAAGAACAAGTGTCCACTACATTGCATTAACGATTTATTTGATTAACCTCAGGGTGTTAGCTATTTCTAAAAGATTGATTTGAGATATGGCTATCGTCAGTTGAAAGTAAACAAGCAGGATATACTGAAGACTATTTTTCGTACTTGATATAGGCATTACGAATTCCTTGTCATGTCGTTCGGTTTGAAAAATGCTCCTGTTGTAGTCATGGATATGATGAATCGCGTGTGTCGTCCAATGCTAGATAAATCTGTCAACGTATTCATTGAAGATATTCTAATTTATTCCAAGTCTGAATCCGATCATGCCATTCATATTCGTAAGGTATTAGAACTTTTTTGAAAGGAGAAACCGTTGGATAAGGTGTCTAAGTACATAACTATTTCTGGTTAGTACTTGACCCGACCCGGCATGGTCCATTTGGGTTGCATGGCACCATGCAATTGGATAGACTAAATGAGAGGAATAACACTTGGAGATTATTAATATATTATAAGTTCTAATATACTAATAATATTATTTGATTAGTTTGATCAAAGAATTAATTTGGAATTAATTAAGTGATCAAAAGATAACTAATTAAATATATGGGTCGATTATGTAAATCATTCATATCTTGTATAGTGGGCTAAGAGGCTCCATGGATTATCAAGTTGGGTTCTACCCATAGGATGCTCCATGGGAGTTACAAACCCATCTGTCATGGAAATGAAGAGTCATGACACATTAGGGTTTACATGGTGTAACCCTAGATGTGTCAACACTATATAAGAGTCCCATTCTCCACCAAAATCGGCTACACATAAGAAACAAGAGGGCTAGGCCGATTTCAAGAAGTGTGTATTCTCTCAAAAGTCTTTCATGAGCATTTGGTGTTGTGTGAAGCATTTGAGGCATCACACTCTGAGTGCTAGGCTCACAAGATTTCAAGGAACATAAGCAACAACAAGGTAAGTTATTCTATCTTTCATTCAAGTTAGAAATTGTTCTCCATGTATGCTAGATAGGAATATAACCTTGGAATTCAACTTTGCATGATAATTAGAGAAACATAGATCCAAGGTTATTAGGGTTGCATGTACACTTAGGTAGTGTTAGAATGCTCAAAACCCATCATCCTTATCGTCTTGCGTCAGCCGAAATGAAAGAAATGATGATCCAACTGCAGGAATTACTTGTCAAAGACTTTATTCGACCGAGTACCTATCCTTGGGGTGCTCCAGTGTTATTTGTCAAGAAGAAAGACGGTTCGATGTGATTGTGTATTGATTACCGTGACCTAAATAAGGTGACTATCAAGAACAAGTGTCCACTACATTGCATTAACGATTTATTTGATTAACCTCAGGGTGTTAGCTATTTCTAAAAGATTGATTTGAGATATGGCTATCGTCAGTTGAAAGTAAACAAGCAGGATATACTGAAGACTATTTTTCGTACTTGATATAGGCATTACGAATTCCTTGTCATGTCGTTCGGTTTGAAAAATGCTCCTGTTGTAGTCATGGATATGATGAATCGCGTGTGTCGTCCAATGCTAGATAAATCTGTCAACGTATTCATTGAAGATATTCTAATTTATTCCAAGTCTGAATCCGATCATGCCATTCATATTCGTAAGGTATTAGAACTTTTTTGAAAGGAGAAACCGTTGGATAAGGTGTCTAAGTACATAACTATTTCTGGTTAGTACTTGACCCGACCCGGCATGGTCCATTTGGGTTGCATGGCACCATGCAATTGGATAGACTAAATGAGAGGAATAACACTTGGAGATTATTAATATATTATAAGTTCTAATATACTAATAATATTATTTGATTAGTTTGATCAAAGAATTAATTTGGAATTAATTAAGTGATCAAAAGATAACTAATTAAATATATGGGTTGATTATGTAAATCATTCATATCTTGTATAGTGGGCTAAGAGGCTCCATGGATTATCAAGTTGGGTTCTACCCATAGGATGCTCCATGGGAGTTACAAACCCATCTATCATGGAAATGAAGAGTCATGACACATTAGGGTTTACATGGTGTAACCCTAGATGTGTCAACACTATATAAGAGTCCCATTCTCCACCAAAATCGGCTACACATAAGAAACAAGAGGGATAGGCCGATTTCAAGAAGTGTGTATTCTCTCAAAAGTCTTTCATGAGCATTTGGTGTTGTGTGAAGCATTTGAGGCATCACACTCTGAGTGCTAGGCTCACAAGATTTCAAGGAACATAAGCAACAACAAGGTAAGTTATTCTATCTTTCATTCAAGTTAGAAATTGTTCTCCATGTATGCTAGATAGGAATATAACCTTGGAATTCAACTTTGCATGATAATTAGAGAAACATAGATCCAAGGTTATTAGGGTTGCATGTACACTTAGGAAGTGTTAGAATGCTCAAAACCCATCATCCTTATCGTCTTGCGTCAGCCGAAATGAAAGAAATGATGATCCAACTGCAGGAATTACTTGACAAAGACTTTATTCGACCGAGTACCTATCCTTGGGGTGCTCCAGTGTTATTTGTCAAGAAGAAAGACGGTTCGATGTGATTGTGTATTGATTACCGTGACCTAAATAAGGTGACTATCAAGAACAAGTGTCCACTACATTGCATTAACGATTTATTTGATTAACCTCAGGGTGTTAGCTATTTCTAAAAGATTGATTTGAGATATGGCTATCGTCAGTTGAAAGTAAACAAGCAGGATGTACCGAAGACTGTTTTTCGTACTTGATATGGGCATTACGAATTCCTTGTCATGCCGTTCGGTTTGACAAATGCACCTGTTGTATTCAAGGATATGATGAATCGCGTGTGTCGTCCAATGCTAGATAAATCTGTCAACGTATTCATTGAAGATATTCTAATTTATTCCAAGTCTGAATCCGATCATGCCATTCATATTCGTAAGGTATTAGAACATTTTTGAAAGGAGAAACTGTTGGATAAGGTGTCTATGTCCATAACTATTTCTGGTTAGTACTTGACCCGACCCGGCATGGTCCATTTGGGTTGCATGGCACCATGCAATTGGATAGACTAAATGAGAGGAATAACACTTGGAGATTATTAATATATTATAAGTTCTAATATACTAATAATATTATTTGATTAGTTTGATCAAAGAATTAATTTGGAATTAATTAAGTGATCAAAAGATAACTAATTAAATATATGGGTCGATTATGTAAATCATTCATATCTTGTATAGTGGGCTAAGAGGCTCCATGGATTATCAAGTTGGGTTCTACCCATAGGATGCTCCATGGGAGTTACAAACCCATCGGTCATGGAAATGAAGAGTCATGACACATTAGGGTTTACATGGTGTAACCCTAGATGTGTCAACACTATATAAGAGTCCCATTCTCCACCAAAATCGGCTACACATAAGAAACAAGAGGGCTAGGCCGATTTCAAGAAGTGTGTATTCTCTCAAAAGTCTTTCATGAGCATTTGGTGTTGTGTGAAGCATTTGAGGCATCACACTTGGAGTGCTAGGCTCACAAGATTTCAAGGAACATAAGCAACAACAAGGTAAGTTATTCTATCTTTCATTCAAGTTAGAAATTGTTCTCCATGTATGCTAGATAGGAATATAACCTTGGAATTCAACTTTGCATGATAATTAGAGAAACATAGATCCAAGGTTATTAGGGTTGCATGTACACTTAGGAAGTGTTAGAATGCTCAAAACCCATCATCCTTATCGTCTTGTGTCAGCCGAAATGAAAGAAATGATGATCCAACTGCAGGAATTACTTGACAAAGACTTTATTTGACCGAGTACCTATCCTTGGGGTGCTCCAGTGTTATTTGTCAAGAAGAAAGACGGTTCGATGTGATTGTGTATTGATTACCATGACCTAAATAAGGTGACTATCAAGAACTAGTGTCCACTACATTGCATTAACGATTTATTTGATTAACCTCAGGGTGTTAGCTATTTCTAAAAGATTGAATTGAGATATGTCTATCGTCAGTTGAAAGTAAACAAGCAGGATGTACCACAGACTGTTTTTCGTACTTGATATGGGCATTACGAATTCCTTGTCATGCCGTTCGGTTTGACAAATGCTCCTGTTGTGTTCATGGATATGATGAATCGCGTGTGTCGTCCAATGCTAGATAAATCTGTCAACGTATTCATTGAAGAAAATCTAATTTATTCCAAGTCTGAATCCGATCATGCCATTCATATTCGTAAGGTATTAGAACTTTTTTGAAAGGAGAAACCGTTGGATAAGGTGTCTAAGTCCATAACTATTTCTGGTTAGTACTTGACCCGACCCGGCATGGTCCATTTGGGTTGCATGGCACCATGCAATTGGATAGACTAAATGAGAGGAATAACGCTTGGAGATTATTAATATATTATAAGTTCTAATATACTAATAATATTCTTTGATTAGTTTGATCAAAGAATTAATTTGGAATTAATTAAGTGATCAAAAGATAACTAATTAAATATATGGGTTGATTATGTAAATCATTCATATCTTGTATAGTGGGCTAAGAGGCTCCATGGATTACCAAGTTGGGTTCTACCCATAGGATGCTCCATGGGAGTTACAAACCCATCGGTCATGGAAATGAAGATTGAGGACACATTAGGGTTTACATGGTGTAACCCTAGTTGTGTCAACACTATATAAGAGTCCCATTCTCCACCAAAATCGGCTACACATAAGAAACAAGAGGGCTACGCCGATTTCAAGAAGTGTGTATTCTCTCAAAAGTCTTTCATGAGCATTTGGTGTTGTGTGAAGCATTTGAGGCATCACACTTGGGGTGCTAGGCTCACAAGATTTCAAGGAACATAAGCAACAACAAGGTAAGTTATTCTATCTTTCATTCAAGTTAGAAATTGTTCTCCATGTATGCTAGATAGGAATATAACCTTGGAATTCAACTTTGCATGATAATTAGAGAAACATAGATCCAAGGTTATTAGGGTTGCATGTACACTTAGGAAGTGTTAGAATGCTCAAAACCCACCATCCTTATCGTCTTGCGTCAACCGAAATGAAAGAAATGATGATAAAACTGCAGGAATTACTTGACAAAGACTTTATTCGACCGAGTACCTATCCTTGGGGTGCTCCAGTGTTATTTGTCAAGAAGAAAGATGGTTTGATGTGATTGTGTATTGATTACCGTGACCTAAATAAGGTGACTATCAAGAACAAGTGTCCACTACATTGCATTAACGATTTATTTGATTAACCTCAGGGTGTTAGCTATTTCTAAAAGATTGATTTGAGATATGGCTATCGTCAGTTGAAAGTAAACAAGCAGGATATACCGAAGACTATTTTTCGTACTTGATATGGGCATTACGAATTCCTTGTCATGCCGTTCGGTTTGAAAAATGCTCCTGTTGTAGTCATGGATATGATGAATCGCGTGTGTCGTCCAATGCTAGATAAATCTGTCAACGTATTCATTGAAGATATTCTAATTTATTCCAAGTCTGAATCCGATCATGCCATTCATATTCGTAAGGTATTAGAACATTTTTGAAAGGAGAAACTGTTGGATTAGGTGTCTATGTCCATAACTATTTCTGGTTAGTACTTGACCCAACCCGGCATGGTCTATTTGGGTTGCATGGCACCATGCAATTGGATAGACTAAATGAGAGGAATAACACTTGGAGATTATTAATATATTATAAGTTCTAATATATTAATAATATTATTTGATTAGTTTGATCAAAGAATTAATTTGGAATTAATTAAGTGATCAAAAGATAACTAATTAAATATATGGGTTGCTTATGTAAATCATTCATATCTTGTATAGTGGGCTAAGAGGCTCCATGGATTATCAAGTTGGGTTCTACCCATAGGATGCTCCATGGGAGTTACAAACCCATCGGTCATGGAAATGAAGAGTCATGACACATTAGGGTTTACATGGTGTAACCCTAGATGTGTCAACACTATATAAGAGTCCCATTCTCCGCCAAAATCGGCTACACATAAGAAACAAGAGGGCTAGGCCGATTTCAAGAAGTATGTATTCTCTCAAAAGTCTTTCATGAGCATTTGGTGTTGTGTGAAGCATTTGAGGCATCACACTTGGCGTGCTAGGCTCACAAGATTTCAAGGAACATAAGCAACTTCAAGGTAAGTTATTCTATCTTTCATTCAAGTTAGAAATTGTTCTCCATGTATGCTAGATAGGAATATAACCTTGGAATTCAACTTCGCGTGATAATTAGAGAAACATAGATCCAAGGTTATTAGGGTTGAATGTACACTTAGGAAGTGTTAAAATGCTCAAAACCCATCATCCTTATCGTCTTGTGTCAGCCGAAATGAAAGAAATGATGATCCAACTGCAGGAATTACTTGACAAAGACTTTATTCGACCGAGTACCTATCCTTGGGGTGCTCCAGTGTTATTTGTCAAGAAGAAAGACGGTTCGATGTGATTGTGTATTGATTACCGTGACCTAAATAAGGTGACTATCAAGAACAAGTGTCCACTACATTGCATTAACGATTTATTTGATTAACCTCAGGGTGTTAGCTATTTCTGAAAGATTGATTTGAGATATGGCTATCGTCAGTTGAAAGTACACAAGCAGGATGTACCGAAGACTGTTTTTCGTACTTGATATGGGCATTACGAATTCCTTGTCATGCCGTTAGGTTTGACAAATGCCCCTGTTGTAGTCATGGATATGATGAATCGCGTGTGTCGTCCAATGCTAGATAAATCTGTCAACGTATTCATTGAAGATATTCTAATTTATTCCAAGTCTGAATCCGATCATGCCATTCATATTCGTAAGGTATTAGAACTTTTTTGAAAGGAGAAACTGTTGGATAAGGTGTCTAAGTCCATAACTATTTCTGGTTAGTACTTGACCCGACCCGGCATGGTCCATTTGGGTTGCATGGCACCATGCAATTGGATAGACTAAATGAGAGGAATAACGCTTGGAGATTATTAATATATTATAAGTTCTAATATACTAATAATATTCTTTGATTAGTTTGATCAAAGAATTAATTTGGAATTAATTAAGTGATCAAAAGATAACTAATTAAATATATGGGTTGATTATGTAAATCATTCATATCTTGTATAGTGGGCTAAGAGGCTCCATGGATTACCAAGTTGGGTTCTACCCATAGGATGCTCCATGGGAGTTACAAACCCATCGGTCATGGAAATGAAGATTCAGGACACATTAGGGTTTACATGGTGTAACCCTAGTTGTGTCAACACTATATAAGAGTCCCATTCTCCACCAAAATCGGCTACACATAAGAAACAAGAGGGCTACGCCGATTTCAAGAAGTGTGTATTCTCTCAAAAGTCTTTCATGAGCATTTGGTGTTGTGTGAAGCATTTGAGGCATCACACTTGGGGTGCTAGGCTCACAAGATTTCAAGGAACATAAGCAACAACAAGGTAAGTTATTCTATCTTTCATTCAAGTTAGAAATTGTTCTCCATGTATGCTAGATAGGAATATAACCTTGGAATTCAACTTTGCATGATAATTAGAGAAACATAGATCCAAGGTTATTAGGGTTGCATGTACACTTAGGAAGTGTTAGAATGCTCAAAACCCACCATCCTTATCGTCTTGCGTCAACCGAAATGAAAGAAATGATGATAAAACTGCAGGAATTACTTGACAAAGACTTTATTCGACCGAGTACCTATCCTTGGGGTGCTCCAGTGTTATTTGTCAAGAAGAAAGATGGTTTGATGTGATTGTGTATTGATTACCGTGACCTAAATAAGGTGACTATCAAGAACAAGTGTCCACTACATTGCATTAACGATTTATTTGATTAACCTCAGGGTGTTAGCTATTTCTAAAAGATTGATTTGAGATATGGCTATCGTCAGTTGAAAGTAAACAAGCAGGATATACCGAAGACTATTTTTCGTACTTGATATGGGCATTACGAATTCCTTGTCATGCCGTTCGGTTTGAAAAATGCTCCTGTTGTAGTCATGGATATGATGAATCGCGTGTGTCGTCCAATGCTAGATAAATCTGTCAACGTATTCATTGAAGATATTCTAATTTATTCCAAGTCTGAATCCGATCATGCCATTCATATTCGTAAGGTATTAGAACATTTTTGAAAGGAGAAACTGTTGGATTAGGTGTCTATGTCCATAACTATTTCTGGTTAGTACTTGACCCAACCCGGCATGGTCTATTTGGGTTGCATGGCACCATGCAATTGGATAGACTAAATGAGAGGAATAACACTTGGAGATTATTAATATATTATAAGTTCTAATATATTAATAATATTATTTGATTAGTTTGATCAAAGAATTAATTTGGAATTAATTAAGTGATCAAAAGATAACTAATTAAATATATGGGTTGCTTATGTAAATCATTCATATCTTGTATAGTGGGCTAAGAGGCTCCATGGATTATCAAGTTGGGTTCTACCCATAGGATGCTCCATGGGAGTTACAAACCCATCGGTCATGGAAATGAAGAGTCATGACACATTAGGGTTTACATGGTGTAACCCTAGATGTGTCAACACTATATAAGAGTCCCATTCTCCGCCAAAATCGGCTACACATAAGAAACAAGAGGGCTAGGCCGATTTCAAGAAGTATGTATTCTCTCAAAAGTCTTTCATGAGCATTTGGTGTTGTGTGAAGCATTTGAGGCATCACACTTGGCGTGCTAGGCTCACAAGATTTCAAGGAACATAAGCAACTTCAAGGTAAGTTATTCTATCTTTCATTCAAGTTAGAAATTGTTCTCCATGTATGCTAGATAGGAATATAACCTTGGAATTCAACTTCGCGTGATAATTAGAGAAACATAGATCCAAGGTTATTAGGGTTGAATGTACACTTAGGAAGTGTTAAAATGCTCAAAACCCATCATCCTTATCGTCTTGTGTCAGCCGAAATGAAAGAAATGATGATCCAACTGCAGGAATTACTTGACAAAGACTTTATTCGACCGAGTACCTATCCTTGGGGTGCTCCAGTGTTATTTGTCAAGAAGAAAGACGGTTCGATGTGATTGTGTATTGATTACCGTGACCTAAATAAGGTGACTATCAAGAACAAGTGTCCACTACATTGCATTAACGATTTATTTGATTAACCTCAGGGTGTTAGCTATTTCTGAAAGATTGATTTGAGATATGGCTATCGTCAGTTGAAAGTACACAAGCAGGATGTACCGAAGACTGTTTTTCGTACTTGATATGGGCATTACGAATTCCTTGTCATGCCGTTAGGTTTGACAAATGCCCCTGTTGTAGTCATGGATATGATGAATCGCGTGTGTCGTCCAATGCTAGATAAATCTGTCAACGTATTCATTGAAGATATTCTAATTTATTCCAAGTCTGAATCCGATCATGCCATTCATATTCGTAAGGTATTAGAACTTTTTTGAAAGGAGAAACTGTTGGATAAGGTGTCTAAGTTCATAACTATTTCTGGTTAGTACTTGACCCGACCCGGCATGGTCCATTTGGGTTGCATGGCACCATGCAATTGGATAGACTAAATGAGAGGAATAACACTTGGAGATTATTAATATATTATAAGTTCTAATATATTAATAATATTATTTGATTAGTTTGATCAAAGAATTAATTTGGAATTAATTAAGTGATCAAAAGATAACTAATTAAATATATGGGTTGATTATGTAAATCATTCATATCTTGTATAGTGGGCTAAGAGGCTCCATGGATTACCAAGTTGGGTTCTACCCATAGGATGCTCCATGGGAGTTACAAACCCATCGGTCATGGAAATGAGGAGTCATGACACATTAGGGTTTACATGGTGTAACCCTAGATGTGTCAACACTATATAAGAGTCCCATTCTCCACCAAAATCGGCTACACATAAGAAACAAGAGGGCTAGGCCGATTTCAAGAAGTGTGTATTCTCTTAAAAGTCTTTCATGAGCATTTGGTGTTGTGTGAAGCATTTGAGGCATCACACTTGGAGTGCTAGGCTCACAAGATTTCAAGGAACATAAGCAACAACAAGGTAAGTTATTCTATCTTTCATTCAAGTTAGAAATTGTTCTCCATGTATGCTAGATAGGAATATAACCTTGGAATTCAACTTTGCATGATAATTAGAGAAACATAGATCCAAGGTTATTAGGGTTGCATGTACACTTAGGAAGTGTTAGAATGCTCAAAACCCATCATCCTTATCGTCTTGCGTCAACCGAAATGAAAGAAATGATGATACAACTGCAGGAATTACTTGACAAAGACTTTATTCGACCGAGTACCTATCCTTGGGGTGCTCCAGTGTTATTTGTCAAGAAGAAAGACGGATTGATGTGATTGTGTATTGATTACCGTGACCTAAATAAGGTGACTATCAAGAACAAGTGTCCACTACATTGCATTAATGATTTATTTGATTAACCTCAGGGTGTTAGCTATTTCTAAAAGATTGATTTGAGATATGGCTATCGTCAGTTGAAAGTAAACAAGCAGGATATACCGAAGACTATTTTTCGTACTTGATATAGGCATTACGAATTCCTTGTCATGCCGTTCGGTTTGAAAAATGCTCCTGTTGTAGTCATGGATATGATGAATCGCGTGTGTCGTCCAATGCTAGATAAATCTGTCAACGTATTCATTGAAGATATTCTAATTTATTCCAAGTCTGAATCCGATCATGCCATTCATATTCGTAAGGTATTAGAACATTTTTGAAAGGAGAAACTGTTGGATAAGGTGTCTATGTGCATAACTATTTCTGGTTAGTACTTGACCTGACCCGGCATGGTCCATTTGGGTTGCATGGCACCATGCAATTGGATAGACTAAATGAGAGGAATAACACTTGGAGATTATTAATATATTATAAGTTCTAATATATTAATAATATTATTTGATTAGTTTGATCAAAGAATTAATTTGGAATTAATTAAGTGATCAAAAGATAACTAATTAAATATATGGGTTGATTATGTAAATCATTCATATCTTGTATAGTGGGCTAAGAGGCTCCATGGATTATCAAGTTGGGTTCTACCCATAGGATGCTCCATGGGAGTTACAAACCCATCGGTCATGGAAATGAAGAGTCATGACACATTAGGGTTTACATGGTGTAACCCTAGATGTGTCAACACTATATAAGAGTCCCATTCTCCGCCAAAATCGGCTACACATAAGAAACAAGAGGGCTAGGCCGATTTCAAGAAGTGTGTATTCTCTCAAAAGTCTTTCATGAGCATTTGGTGTTGTGTGAAGCATTTGAGGCATCACACTTGGCGTGCTAGGCTCACAAGATTTCAAGGAACATAAGCGACAACAAGGTAAGTTATTCTATCTTTCATTCAAGTTAGAAATTGTTCTCCATGTATGCTAGATAGGAATATAACCTTGGAATTCAACTTTGCGTGATAATTAGAGAAACATAGATCCAAGGTTATTAGGGTTGAATGTACACTTAGGAAGTGTTAAAATGCTCAAAACCCATCATCCTTATCGTATTGTGTCAGCCGAAATGAAAGAAATGATGATCCAACTGCAGGAATTACTTGACAAAGACTTTATTCGACCGAGTACCTATCCTTGGGGTGCTCCAGTGTTATTTGTCAAGAAGAAAGACGGTTCGATGTGATTGTGTATTGATTACCGTGACCTAAATAAGGTGACTATCAAGAACAAGTGTCCACTACATTGCATTAACGATTTATTTGATTAACCTCAGGGTGTTAGCTATTTCTAAAAGATTGATTTGAGATATGGCTATCGTCAGTTGAAAGTAAACAAGCAGGATATACCGAAGACTATTTTTCGTACTTGATATAGGCAATACGAATTCCTTGTCATGCCGTTCGGTTTGAAAAATGCTCCTGTTGTAGTCATGGATATGATGAATCGCGTGTGTCGTCCAATGCTAGATAAATCTGTCAACGTATTCATTGAAGATATTCTAATTTATTCCAAGTCTGAATCCGATCATGCCATTCATATTCGTAAGGTATTAGAACATTTTTGAAAGGAGAAACTGTTGGATAAGGTGTCTATGTCCATAACTATTTCTGGTTAGTACTTGACCCAACCCGGCATGGTCCATTTGGGTTGCATGGCACCATGCAATTGGATAGACTAAATGAGAGGAATAACACTTGGAGATTATTAATATATTATAAGTTCTAATATATTAATAATATTATTTGATTAGTTTGATCAAAGAATTAATTTGGAATTAATTAAGTGATCAAAAGATAACTAATTAAATATATGGGTTGATTATGTAAATCATTCATATCTTGTATAGTGGGCTAAGAGGCTCCACGGATTATCAAGTTGGGTTCTACCCATAGGATGCTCCATGGGAGTTACAAACCCATCGGTCATGGAAATGAAGAGTCATGACACATTAGGGTTTACATGGTGTAACCCTAGATGTGTCAACACTATATAAGAGTCCCATTCTCCACCAAAATCGGCTACACATAAGAAACAAGAGGGCTAGGCCGATTTCAAGAAGTGTGTATTCTCTCAAAAGTCTTTCATGAGCATTTGGTGTTGTGTGAAGCATTTGAGGCATCACACTTGGCGTGCTAGGCTCACAAGATTTCAAGGAACATAAGCAACAACAAGGTAAGTTATTCTATCTTTCATTCAAGTTAGAAATTGTTCTCCATGTATGCAAGATAGGAATATAACCTTGGAATTCAACTTTGCATGATAATTAGAGAAACATAGATCCAAGGTTATTAGGGTTGAATGTACACTTAGGAAGTGTTAGAATGCTCAAAACCCATCATCCTTATCGTCTTGTGTCAGCCGAAATGAAGGAAATGATGATCCAACTGCAGGAATTACTTGACAAAGACTTTATTCGACCGAGTACCTATCCTTGGGGTGCTCCTGTGTTATTTGTCAAGAAGAAAGACGGTTCGATGTGATTGTGTATTGATTACCGTGACCTAAATAAGGTGACTATCAAGAACAAGTGTCCACTACATTGCATTAACGATTTATTTGATTAACCTCAGGGTGTTAGCTATTTCTGAAAGATTGATTTGAGATATGGCTATCGTCAGTTGAAAGTACACAAGCAGGATGTACCGAAGACTGTTTTTCGTACTTGATATGGGCATTACGAATTCCTTGTCATGCCGTTCGGTTTGACAAATGCCCCTGTTGTAGCCATGGATATGATGAATCGCGTGTGTCGTCCAATGCTAGATAAATCTGTCAACGTATTCATTGAAGATATTCTAATTTATTCCAAGTCTGAATCCGATCATGCCATTCATATTCGTAAGGTATTAGAACTTTTTTGAAAGGAGAAACTGTTGGATAAGGTGTCTAAGTCCATAACTATTTCTGGTTAGTACTTGACCCGACCCGGCATGGTCCATTTGGGTTGCATGGCACCATGCAATTGGATAGACTAAATGAGAGGAATAACACTTGGAGATTATTAATATATTATAAGTTCTAATATATTAATAATATTATTTGATTAGTTTGATCAAAGAATTAATTTGGAATTAATTAAGTGATCAAAAGATAACTAATTAAATATATGGGTTGATTATGTAAATCATTCATATCTTGTATAGTGGGCTAAGAGGCTCCATGGATTACCAAGTTGGGTTCTACCCATAGGATACTCCATGGGAGTTACAAACCCATCGGTCATGGAAATGAGGAGTCATGACACATTAGGGTTTACATGGTGTAACCCTAGATGTGTCAACACTATATAAGAGTCCCATTCTCCACCAAAATCGGCTACACATAAGAAACAAGAGGGCTAGGCCGATTTCAAGAAGTGTGTATTCTCTTAAAAGTCTTTCATGAGCATTTGGTGTTGTGTGAAGCATTTGAGGCATCACACTTGGAGTGCTAGGCTCACAAGATTTCAAGGAACATAAGCAACAACAAGGTAAGTTATTCTATCTTTCATTCAAGTTAGAAATTGTTCTCCATGTATGCTAGATAGGAATATAACCTTGGAATTCAACTTTGCATGATAATTAGAGAAACATAGATCCAAGGTTATTAGGGTTGCATGTACACTTAGGAAGTGTTAGAATGCTCAAAACCCATCATCCTTATCGTCTTGCGTCAACCGAAATGAAAGAAATGATGATACAACTGCAGGAATTACTTGACAAAGACTTTATTCGACCGAGTACCTATCCTTGGGGTGCTCCAGTGTTATTTGTCAAGAAGAAAGACGGATTGATGTGATTGTGTATTGATTACCGTGACCTAAATAAGGTGACTATCAAGAACAACTGTCCACTACATTGCATTAACGATTTATTTGATTAACCTCAGGGTGTTAGCTATTTCTAAAAGATTGATTTGAGATATGGCTATCGTCAGTTGAAAGTAAACAAGCAGGATATACCGAAGACTATTTTTCGTACTTGATATAGGCATTACGAATTCCTTGTCATGCCGTTCGGTTTGAAAAATGCTCCTGTTGTAGTCATGGATATGATGAATCGCGTGCGTCGTCCAATGCAAGATAAATCTGTCAACGTATTCATTGAAGATATTCTAATTTATTCCAAGTCTGAATCCGATCATGCCATTCATATTCGTAAGGTATTAGAACATTTTTGAAAGGAGAAACTGTTGGATAAGGTGTCTATGTCCATAACTATTTCTGGTTAGTACTTGACCCGACCCGGCATGGTCCATTTGGGTTGCATGGCACCATGCAATTGGATAGACTAAATGAGAGGAATAACACTTGGAGATTATTAATATATTATAAGTTCTAATATATTAATAATATTATTTGATTAGTTTGATCAAAGAATTAATTTGGAATTAATTAAGTGATCAAAAGATAACTAATTAAATATATGGGTTGATTATGTAAATCATTCATATCTTGTATAGTGGGCTAAGAGGCTCCATGGATTATCAAGTTGGGTTCTACCCATAGGATGCTCCATGGGAGTTACAAACCCATCGGTCATGGAAATGAAGAGTCATGACACATTAGGGTTTACATGGTGTAACCCTAGAT
The DNA here is from genome assembly GCF_002870075.4 of Lactuca sativa. Taxonomy (NCBI): domain Eukaryota; kingdom Viridiplantae; phylum Streptophyta; class Magnoliopsida; order Asterales; family Asteraceae; genus Lactuca; species Lactuca sativa. The sequence continues at coordinate 300,774,669 of NC_056630.2, read as the reverse complement.
GTGTCAACACTATATAAGAGTCCCATTCTCCACCAAAATCGGCTACACATAAGAAACAAGAGTGCTAGGCCGATTTCAAGAAGTGTGTATTCTCTCAAAAGTCTTTCATGAGCATTTGGTGTTGTGTGAAGCATTTGAGGCATCACACTTGGAGTGCTAGGCTCACAAGATTTCAAGGAACATAAGCAACAACAAGGTAAGTTATTCTATCTTTCATTCAAGTTAGAAATTGTTCTCCATGTATGCTAGATAGGAATATAACCTTGGAATTCAACTTTGCATGATAATTAGAGAAACATAGATCCAAGGTTATTAGGGTTGCATGTACACTTAGGAAGTGTTAGAATGCTCAAAACCCATCATCCTTATCGTCTTGTGTCAGCCGAAATGAAGGAAATGATGATCCAACTGCAGGAATTACTTGACAAAGACTTTATTCGACCGAGTACCTATCCTTGGGGTGCTCCTGTGTTATTTGTCAAGAAGAAAGAAGGTTCGATGTGATTGTGTATTGATTACCGTGACCTAAATAAGGTGACTATCAAGAACAAGTGTCCACTACATTGCATTAACGATTTATTTGATTAACCTCAGGGTGTTAGCTATTTCTGAAAGATTGATTTGAGATATGGCTATCGTCAGTTGAAAGTACACAAGCAGGATGTACCGAAGACTGTTTTTCGTACTTGATATGGGCATTACGAATTCCTTGTCATGCCGTTCGGTTTGACAAATGCCCCTGTTGTAGCCATGGATATGATGAATCGCGTGTGTCGTCCAATGCTAGATAAATCTGTCAACGTATTCATTGAAGATATTCTAATTTATTCCAAGTCTGAATCCGATCATGCCATTCATATTCGTAAGGTATTAGAACTTTTTTGAAAGGAGAAACTGTTGGATAAGGTGTCTAAGTCCATAACTATTTCTGGTTAGTACTTGACCCGACCCGGCATGGTCCATTTGGGTTGCATGGCACCATGCAATTGGATAGACTAAATGAGAGGAATAACACTTGGAGATTATTAATATATTATAAGTTCTAATATATTAATAATATTATTTGATTAGTTTGATCAAAGAATTAATTTGGAATTAATTAAGTGATCAAAAGATAACTAATTAAATATATGGGTTGATTATGTAAATCATTCATATCTTGTATAGTGGGCTAAGAGGCTCCATGGATTACCAAGTTGGGTTCTACCCATAGGATGCTCCATGGGAGTTACAAACCCATCGGTCATGGAAATGAGGAGTCATGACACATTAGGGTTTACATGGTGTAACCCTAGATGTGTCAACACTATATAAGAGTCCCATTCTCCACCAAAATCGGCTACACATAAGAAACAAGAGGGCTAGGCCGATTTCAAGAAGTGTGTATTCTCTTAAAAGTCTTTCATGAGCATTTGGTGTTGTGTGAAGCAATTGAGGCATCACACTTGGAGTGCTAGGCTCACAAGATTTCAAGGAACATAAGCAACAACAAGGTAAGTTATTCTATCTTTCATTCAAGTTAGAAATTGTTCTCCATGTATGCTAGATAGGAATATAACCTTGGAATTCAACTTTGCATGATAATTAGAGAAACATAGATCCAAGGTTATTAGGGTTGCATGTACACTTAGGAAGTGTTAGAATGCTCAAAACCCATCATCCTTATCGTCTTGCGTCAACCGAAATGAAAGAAATGATGATACAACTGCAGGAATTACTTGACAAAGACTTTATTCGACCGAGTACCTATCCTTGGGGTGCTCCAGTGTTATTTGTCAAGAAGAAAGACGGATTGATGTGATTGTGTATTGATTACCGTGACCTAAATAAGGTGACTATCAAGAACAAGTGTCCACTACATTGCATTAACGATTTATTTGATTAACCTCAGGGTGTTAGCTATTTCTAAAAGATTGATTTGAGATATGGCTATCGTCAGTTGAAAGTAAACAAGCAGGATATACCGAAGACTATTTTTCGTACTTGATATAGGCATTACGAATTCCTTGTCATGGCGTTCGGTTTGGAAAATGCTCCTGTTGTAGTCATGGATATGATGAATCGCGTGTGTCGTCCAATGCTAGATAAATCTGTCAACGTATTCATTGAAGATATTCTAATTTATTCCAAGTCTGAATCCGATCATGCCATTCATATTCGTAAGGTATTAGAACATTTTTGAAAGGAGAAACTATTGGATAAGGTGTCTATGTCCATAACTATTTCTGGTTAGTACTTGACCCGACCCGGCATGGTCCATTTGGGTTGCATGGCACCATGCAATTGGATAGACTAAATGAGAGGAATAACACTTGGAGATTATTAATATATTATAAGTTCTAATATATTAATAATATTATTTGATTAGTTTGATCAAAGAATTAATTTGGAATTAATTAAGTGATCAAAAGATAACTAATTAAAGATATGGGTTGATTATGTAAATCATTCATATCTTGTATAGTGGGCTAAGAGGCTCCATGGATTATCAAGTTGGGTTCTACCCATAGGATGCTCCATGGGAGTTACAAACCCATCGGTCATGGAAATGAAGAGTCATGACACATTAGGGTTTACATGGTGTAACCCTAGATGTGTCAACACTATATAAGAGTCCCATTCTCCACCAAAATCGGCTACACATAAGAAACAAGAGGGCTAGGCCGATTTCAAGAAGTGTGTATTCTCTCAAAAGTCTTTCATGAGCATTTGGTGTTGTGTGAAGCATTTGAGGCATCACACTTGGCGTGCTAGGCTCACAAGATTTCAAGGAACATAAGCAACAACAAGGTAAGTTATTCTATCTTTCATTCAAGTTAGAAATTGTTCTCCATGTATGCAAGATAGGAATATAACCTTGGAATTCAACTTTGCATGATAATTAGAGAAACATAGATCCAAGGTTATTAGGGTTGAATGTACACTTAGGAAGTGTTAGAATGCTCAAAACCCATCATCCTTATCGTCTTGTGTCAGCCGAAATGAAGGAAATGATGATCCAACTGCAGGAATTACTTGACAAAGACTTTATTCGACCGAGTACCTATCCTTGGGGTGCTCCTGTGTTATTTGTCAAGAAGAAAGAAGGTTCGATGTGATTGTGTATTGATTACCGTGACCTAAATAAGGTGACTATCAAGAACAAGTGTCCACTACATTGCATTAACGATTTATTTGATTAACCTCAGGGTGTTAGCTATTTCTGAAAGATTGATTTGAGATATGGCTATCGTCAGTTGAAAGTACACAAGCAGGATGTACCGAAGACTGTTTTTCGTACTTGATATGGGCATTACGAATTCCTTGTCATGCCGTTCGGTTTGACAAATGCCCCTGTTGTAGCCATGGATATGATGAATCGCGTGTGTCGTCCAATGCTAGATAAATCTGTCAACGTATTCATTGAAGATATTCTAATTTATTCCAAGTCTGAATCCGATCATGCCATTCATATTCGTAAGGTATTAGAACTTTTTTGAAAGGAGAAACTGTTGGATAAGGTGTCTAAGTCCATAACTATTTCTGGTTAGTACTTGACCCGACCCGGCATGGTCCATTTGGGTTGCATGGCACCATGCAATTGGATAGACTAAATGAGAGGAATAACACTTGGAGATTATTAATATATTATAAGTTCTAATATATTAATAATATTATTTGATTAGTTTGATCAAAGAATTAATTTGGAATTAATTAAGTGATCAAAAGATAACTAATTAAATATATGGGTTGATTATGTAAATCATTCATATCTTGTATAGTGGGCTAAGAGGCTCCATGGATTACCAAGTTGGGTTCTACCCATAGGATGCTCCATGGGAGTTACAAACCCATCGGTCATGGAAATGAGGAGTCATGACACATTAGGGTTTACATGGTGTAACCCTAGATGTGTCAACACTATATAAGAGTCCCATTCTCCACCAAAATCGGCTACACATAAGAAACAAGAGGGCTAGGCCGATTTCAAGAAGTGTGTATTCTCTCAAAAGTCTTTCATGAGCATTTGGTGTTGTGTGAAGCATTTGAGGCATCACACTTGGCGTGCTAGGCTCACAAGATTTCAAGGAACATAAGCAACAACAAGGTAAGTTATTCTATCTTTCATTCAAGTTAGAAATTGTTCTCCATGTATGCAAGATAGGAATATAACCTTGGAATTCAACTTTGCATGATAATTAGAGAAACATAGATCCAAGGTTATTAGGGTTGAATGTACACTTAGGAAGTGTTAGAATGCTCAAAACCCATCATCCTTATCGTCTTTTGTCAGCCGAAATGAAGGAAATGATGATCCAACTGCAGGAATTACTTGACAAAGACTTTATTCGACCGAGTACCTATCCTTGGGGTGCTCCTGTGTTATTTGTCAAGAAGAAAGAAGGTTCGATGTGATTGTGTATTGATTACCGTGACCTAAATAAGGTGACTATCAAGAACAAGTGTCCACTACATTGCATTAACGATTTATTTGATTAACCTCAGGGTGTTAGCTATTTCTGAAAGATTGATTAGAGATATGGCTATCGTCAGTTGAAAGTACACAAGCAGGATGTACCGAAGACTGTTTTTTGTACTTGATATGGGCATTACGAATTCCTTGTCATGCCATTCGGTTTGACAAATGCCCCTGTTGTAGCCATGGATATGATGAATCGCGTGTGTCGTCCAATGCTAGATAAATCTGTCAACGTATTCATTGAAGATATTCTAATTTATTCCAAGTCTGAATCCGATCATGCCATTCATATTCGTAAGGTATTAGAACTTTTTTGAAAGGAGAAACTGTTGGATAAGGTGTCTAAGTCCATAACTATTTCTGGTTAGTACTTGACCCGACCCGGCATGGTCCATTCGGGTTGCATGGCACCATGCAGTTGGATAGACTAAATGAGAGGAATAACACTTGGAGATTATTAATATATTATAAGTTCTAATATATTAATAATATTATTTGATTAGTTTGATCAAAGAATTAATTTGGAATTAATTAAGTGATCAAAAGATAACTAATTAAATATATGGGTTGATTATGTAAATCATTCATATCTTGTATAGTGGGCTAAGAGGCTCCATGGATTACCAAGTTGGGTTCTACCCATAGGATGCTCCATGGGAGTTACAAACCCATCGGTCATGGAAATGAGGAGTCATGACACATTAGGGTTTACATGGTGTAACCCTAGATGTGTCAACACTATATAAGAGTCCCATTCTCCACCAAAATCGGCTACAGATAAGAAACAAGAGGGCTAGGCCGATTTCAAGAAGTGTGTATTCTCTTAAAAGTCTTTCATGAGCATTTGGTGTTGTGTGAAGCATTTGAGGCATCACACTTGGAGTGCTAGGCTCACAAGATTTCAAGGAACATAAGCAACAACAAGGTAAGTTATTCTATCTTTCATTCAAGTTAGAAATTGTTCTCCATGTATGCTAGATAGGAATATAACCTTGGAATTCAACTTTGCATGATAATTAGAGAAACATAGATCCAAGGTTATTAGGGTTGCATGTACACTTAGGAAGTGTTAGAATTCTCAAAACCCATCATCCTTATCGTCTTGCGTCAACCGAAATGAAAGAAATGATGATACAACTGCAGGAATTACTTGACAAAGACTTTATTCGACCGAGTACCTATCTTTGGGGTGCTCCAGTGTTATTTGTCAAGAAGAAAGACGGATTGATGTGATTGTGTATTGATTACCGTGACCTAAATAAGGTGACTATCAAGAACAAGTGTCCACTACATTGCATTAACGATTTATTTGATTAACCTCAGGGTGTTAGCTATTTCTAAAAGATTGATTTGAGATATGGCTATCGTCAGTTGAAAGTAAAGAAGCAGGATATACCGAAGACTATTTTTCGTACTTGATATAGGCATTACGAATTCCTTGTCATGCCGTTCGGTTTGAAAAATGCTCCTGTTGTAGTCATGGATATGATGAATCGCGTGTGTCGTCCAATGCTAGATAAATCTGTCAACGTATTCATTGAAGATATTCTAATTTATTCCAAGTCTGAATCCGATCATGCCATTCATATTCGTAAGGTATTAGAACATTTTTGAAAGGAGAAACTGTTGGATAAGGTGTCTAAGTCCATAACTATTTCTGGTTAGTACTTGACCCGACCCGGCATGGTCCATTCGGGTTGCATGGCACCATGCAGTTGGATAGACTAAATGAGAGGAATAACACTTGGAGATTATTAATATATTATAAGTTCTAATATATTAATAATATTATTTGATTAGTTTGATCAAAGAATTAATTTGGAATTAATTAAGTGATCAAAAGATAACTAATTAAATATATGGGTTGATTATGTAAATCATTCATATCTTGTATAGTGGGCTAAGAGGCTCCATGGATTACCAAGTTGGGTTCTACCCATAGGATGCTCCATGGGAGTTACAAACCCATCGGTCATGGAAATGAGGAGTCATGACACATTAGGGTTTACATGGTGTAACCCTAGATGTGTCAACACTATATAAGAGTCCCATTCTCCACCAAAATCGGCTACAGATAAGAAACAAGAGGGCTAGGCCGATTTCAAGAAGTGTGTATTCTCTTAAAAGTCTTTCATGAGCATTTGGTGTTGTGTGAAGCATTTGAGGCATCACACTTGGAGTGCTAGGCTCACAAGATTTCAAGGAACATAAGCAACAACAAGGTAAGTTATTCTATCTTTCATTCAAGTTAGAAATTGTTCTCCATGTATGCTAGATAGGAATATAACCTTGGAATTCAACTTTGCATGATAATTAGAGAAACATAGATCCAAGGTTATTAGGGTTGCATGTACACTTAGGAAGTGTTAGAATTCTCAAAACCCATCATCCTTATCGTCTTGCGTCAACCGAAATGAAAGAAATGATGATACAACTGCAGGAATTACTTGACAAAGACTTTATTCGACCGAGTACCTATCTTTGGGGTGCTCCAGTGTTATTTGTCAAGAAGAAAGACGGATTGATGTGATTGTGTATTGATTACCGTGACCTAAATAAGGTGACTATCAAGAACAAGTGTCCACTACATTGCATTAACGATTTATTTGATTAACCTCAGGGTGTTAGCTATTTCTAAAAGATTGATTTGAGATATGGCTATCGTCAGTTGAAAGTAAAGAAGCAGGATATGCCGAAGACTGTTTTTCGTACTTGATATAGGCATTACGAATTCCTTGTCATGCCGTTCGGTTTGAAAAATGCTCCTGTTGTAGTCATGGATATGATGAATCGCGTGTGTCGTCCAATGCTAGATAAATCTGTCAACGTATTCATTGAAGATATTCTAATTTATTCCAAGTCTGAATCCGATCATGCCATTCATATTCGTAAGGTATTAGAACATTTTTGAAAGGAGAAACTGTTGGATAAGGTGTCTATGTCCATAACTATTTCTGGTTAGTACTTGTCCCGACCCGGCATGGTCCATTTGGGTTGCATGGCACCATGCAATTGGATAGACTAAATGAGAGGAATAACACTTGGAGATTATTAATATATTATAAGTTCTAATATATTAATAATATTATTTGATTAGTTTGATCAAAGAATTAATTTGGAATTAATTAAGTGATCAAAAGATAACTAATTAAATATATGGGTTGATTATGTAAATCATTCATATCTTGTATAGTGGGCTAAGAGGCTCCATGGATTACCAAGTTGGGTTCTACCCATAGGATGCTCCATGGGAGTTACAAACCCATCGGTCATGGAAATGAGGAGTCATGACACATTAGGGTTTACATGGTGTAACCCTAGATGTGTCAACACTATATAAGAGTCCCATTCTCCACCAAAATCGGCTACAGATAAGAAACAAGAGGGCTAGGCCGATTTCAAGAAGTGTGTATTCTCTTAAAAGTCTTTCATGAGCATTTGGTGTTGTGTGAAGCATTTGAGGCATCACACTTGGAGTGCTAGGCTCACAAGATTTCAAGGAACATAAGCAACAACAAGGTAAGTTATTCTATCTTTCATTCAAGTTAGAAATTGTTCTCCATGTATGCTAGATAGGAATATAACCTTGGAATTCAACTTTGCATGATAATTAGAGAAACATAGATCCAAGGTTATTAGGGTTGCATGTACACTTAGGAAGTGTTAGAATTCTCAAAACCCATCATCCTTATCGTCTTGCGTCAACCGAAATGAAAGAAATGATGATACAACTGCAGGAATTACTTGACAAAGAGTTTATTCGACCGAGTACCTATCTTTGGGGTGCTCCAGTGTTATTTGTCAAGAAGAAAGACGGATTGATGTGATTGTGTATTGATTACCGTGACGTAAATAAGGTGACTATCAAGAACAAGTGTCCACTACATTGCATTAACGATTTATTTGATTAACCTCAGGGTGTTAGCTATTTCTAAAAGATTGATTTGAGATATGGCTATCGTCAGTTGAAAGTAAAGAAGCAGGATATACCGAAGACTATTTTTCGTACTTGATATAGGCATTACGAATTCCTTGTCATGCCGTTCGGTTTGAAAAATGCTCCTGTTGTAGTCATGGATATGATGAATCGCGTGTGTCGTCCAATGCTAGATAAATCTGTCAACGTATTCATTGAAGATATTCTAATTTATTCCAAGTCTGAATCCGATCATGCCATTCATATTCGTAAGGTATTAGAACATTTTTGAAAGGAGAAACTGTTGGATAAGGTGTCTATGTCCATAACTATTTCTGGTTAGTACTTGACCCGACCCGGCATGGTCCATTTGGGTTGCACGGCACCATGCAATTGGATAGACTAAATGAGAGGAATAACACTTGGAGATTATTAATATATTATAAGTTCTAATATATTAATAATATTATTTGATTAGTTTGATCAAAGAATTAATTTGGAATTAATTAAGTGATCAAAAGATAACTAATTAAATATATGGGTTGATTATGTAAATCATTCATATCTTGTATAGTGGGCTAAGCGGCTCCATGGATTATCAAGTTGGGTTCTACCCATAGGATGCTCCATGGGAGTTACAAACCCATCGGTCATGGAAATGAAGAGTCATGACACATTAGGGTTTACATGGTGTAACCCTTGATGTGTCAACACTATATAAGAGTCCCATTCTCCACCAAAATCGGCTACACATAAGAAACAAGAGGGCTAGGCCGATTTCAAGAAGTGTGAATTCTCTCAAAAGTCTTTCATGAGCATTTGGTGTTGTGTGAAGCATTTGAGGCATCACACTTGGCGTGCTAGGCTCACAAGATTTCAAGGAACATAAGCAACAACAAGGTAAGTTATTCTATCTTTCATTCAAGTTAGAAATTGTTCTCCATGTATGCAAGATAGGAATATAACCTTGGAATTCAACTTTGCATGATAATTAGAGAAACATAGATCCAAGGTTATTAGGGTTGAATGTACACTTAGGAAGTGTTAGAATGCTCAAAACCCATCATCCTTATCGTCTTGTGTCAGCCGAAATGAAGGAAATGATGATCCAACTGCAGGAATTACTTGACAAAGACTTTATTCGACCGAGTACCTATCCTTGGGGTGCTCCTGTGTTATTTGTCAAGAAGAAAGACGGTTCGATGTGATTGTGTATTGATTACCGTGACCTAAATAAGGTGACTATCAAGAACAAGTGTCCACTACATTGCATTAATGATTTATTTGATTAACCTCAGGGTGTTAGCTATTTCTGAAAGATTGATTTGAGATATGGCTATCGTCAGTTGAAAGTACACAAGCAGGATGTACCGAAGACTGTTTTTCGTACTTGATATGGGCATTACGAATTCCTTGTCATGCCGTTCGGTTTGACAAATGCTCCAGTTGTAGTCATGGATATGATGAATCGCGTGTGTCGTCCAATGCTAGATAAATCTGTCAACGTATTCATTGAAGATATTCTAATTTATTCCAAGTCTGAATCCGATCATGCCATTCATATTCGTAAGGTATTAGAACTTTTTTGAAAGGAGAAACTGTTGGATAAGGTGTCTAAGTCCATAACTATTTCTGGTTAGTACTTGACCCGACCCGGCATGGTCCATTTGGGTTGCATGGCACCATGCAATTGGATAGACTAAATGAGAGGAATAACACTTGGAGATTATTAATATATTATAAGTTCTAATATATTAATAATATTATTTGATTAGTTTGATCAAAGAATTAATTTGGAATTAATTAAGTGATCAAAAGATAACTAATTAAATATATGGGTTGATTATGTAAATCATTCATATCTTGTATAGTGGGCTAAGAGGCTCCATGGATTACCAAGTTGGGTTCTACCCATAGGATGCTCCATGGGAGTTACAAACCCATCGGTCATGGAAATGAGGAGTCATGACACATTAGGGTTTACATGGTGTAACCCTAGATGTGTCAACACTATATAAGAGTCCCATTCTCCACCAAAATCGGCTACACATAAGAAACAAGAGGGCTAGGCCGATTTCAAGAAGTGTGTATTCTCTTAAAAGTCTTTCATGAGCATTTGGTGTTGTGTGAAGCGTTTGAGGCATCACACTTGGAGTGCTAGGCTCACAGGATTTCAAGGAACATAAGCAACAACAAGGTAAGTTATTCTATCTTTCATTCAAGTTAGAAATTGTTCTCCATGTATGCTAGATAGGAATATAACCTTGGAATTCAACTTTGCATGATAATTAGAGAAACATAGATCCAAGGTTATTAGGGTTGCATGTACACTTAGGAAGTGTTAGAATGCTCAAAACCCATCATCCTTATCGTCTTGCATCAACCGAAATGAAAGAAATGATGATACAACTGCAGGAATTACTTGACAAAGACTTTATTCGACCGAGTACCTATCCTTGGGGTGCTCCAGTGTTATTTGTCAAGAAGAAAGACGGATTGATGTGATTGTGTATTGATTACCGTGACCTAAATAAGGTGACTATCAAGAACAAGTGTCCACTACATTGCATTAACGATTTATTTGATTAACCTCAGGGTGTTAGCTATTTCTAAAAGATTGATTTGAGATATGGCTATCGTCAGTTGAAAGTAAACAAGCAGGATATACCGAAGACTATTTTTCGTACTTGATATAGGCATTACGAATTCCTTGTCATGTCGTTCGGTTTGAAAAATGCTCCTGTTGTAGTCATGGATATGATGAATCGCGTGTGTCGTCCAATGCTAGATAAATCTGTCAACGTATTCATTGAAGATATTCTAATTTATTCCAAGTCTGAATCCGATCATGCCATTCATATTCGTAAGGTATTAGAACTTTTTTGAAAGGAGAAACTGTTGGATAAGGTGTCTAAGTCCATAACTATTTCTGGTTAGTACTTGACCCGACCCGGCATGGTCCATTTGGGTTGCATGGCACCATGCAATTGGATAGACTAACTGAGAGGAATAACACTTGGAGATTATTAATATATTATAAGTTCTAATATATTAATAATATTATTTGATTAGTTTGATCAAAGAATTAATTTGGAATTAATTAAGTGATCAAAAGATAACTAATTAAATATATGGGTTGATTATGTAAATCATTCATATCTTGTATAGTGGGCTAAGAGGCTCCATGGATTATCAAGTTGGGTTCTACCCATAGGATGCTCCATGGGAGTTACAAACCCATCGGTCATGGAAATGAAGAGTCATGACACATTAGGGTTTACATGGTGTAACCCTAGATGTGTCAACACTATATAAGAGTCCCATTCTCCACCAAAATCGGCTACATATAAGAAACAAGAGGGCTAGGCCGATTTCAAGAAGTGTGAATTCTCTCAAAACTCTTTCATGAGCATTTGGTGTTGTGTGAAGCATTTGAGGCATCACACTTGGCGTGCTAGGCTCACAAGATTTCAAGGAACATAAGCAACAACAAGGTAAGTTATTCTATCTTTCATTCAAGTTAGAAATTGTTCTCCATGTATGCAAGATAGGAATATAACCTTGGAATTCAACTTTGCATGATAATTAGAGAAACATAGATACAAGGTTATTAGGGTTGAATGTACACTTAGGAAGTGTTAGAATGCTCAAAACCCATCATCCTTATCGTCTTGTGTCAGCCGAAATGAAGGAAATGATGATCCAACTGCAGGAATTACTTGACAAAGACTTTATTCGACCGAGTACCTATCCTTGGGGTGCTCCTGTGTTATTTGTCAAGAAGAAAGACGGTTCGATGTGATCGTGTATTGATTACCGTGACCTAAATAAGGTGACTATCAAGAACAAGTGTCCACTACATTGCATTAACGATTTATTTGATTAACCTCAGGGTGTTAGCTATTTCTGAAAGATTGATTTGAGATATGGCTATCGTCAGTTGAAAGTACACAAGCAGGATGTACCGAAGACTGTTTTTCGTACTTGATATGGGCATTACGAATTCCTTGTCATGCCGTTCGGTTTGACAAATGCTCCAGTTGTAGTCATGGATATGATGAATCGCGTGTGTCGTCCAATGCTAGATAAATCTGTCAACGTATTCATTGAAGATATTCTAATTTATTCCAAGTCTGAATCCGATCATGCCATTCATATTCGTAAGGTATTAGAACTTTTTTGAAAGGAGAAACTGTTGGATAAGGTGTCTAAGTCCATAACTATTTCTGGTTAGTACTTGACCCGACCCGGCATGGTCCATTTGGGTTGCATGGCACCATGCAATTGGATAGACTAAATGAGAGGAATAACACTTGGAGATTATTAATATATTATAAGTTCTAATATATTAATAATATTATTTGATTAGTTTGATCAAAGAATTAATTTGGAATTAATTAAGTGATCAAAAGATAACTAATTAAATATATGGGTTGATTATGTAAATCATTCATATCTTGTATAGTGGGCTAAGAGGCTCCATGGATTACCAAGTTGGGTTCTACCCATAGGATGCTCCATGGGAGTTACAAACCCATCGGTCATGGAAATGAGGAGTCATGACACATTAGGGTTTACATGGTGTAACCCTAGATGTGTCAACACTATATAAGAGTCCCATTCTCCACCAAAATCGGCTACACATAAGAAACAAGAGGGCTAGGCCGATTTCAAGAAGTGTGTATTCTCTTAAAAGTCTTTCATGAGCATTTGGTGTTGTGTGAAGCATTTGAGGCATCACACTTGGAGTGCTAGGCTCACAGGATTTCAAGGAACATAAGCAACAACAAGGTAAGTTATTCTATCTTTCATTCAAGTTAGAAATTGTTCTCCATGTATGCTAGATAGGAATATAACCTTGGAATTCAACTTTGCATGATAATTAGAGAAACATAGATCCAAGGTTATTAGGGTTGCATGTACACTTAGGAAGTGTTAGAATGCTCAAAACCCATCATCCTTATCGTCTTGCATCAACCGAAATGAAAGAAATGATGATACCACTGCAGGAATTACTTGACAAAGACTTTATTCGACCGAGTACCTATCCTTGGGGTGCTCCTGTGTTATTTGTCAAGAAGAAAGACGGTTCGATGTGATTGTGTATTGATTACCGTGACCTAAATAAGGTGACTATCAAGAACAAGTGTCCACTACATTGCATTAACGATTTATTTGATTAACCTCAGGGTGTTAGCTATTTCTGAAAGATTGATTTGAGATATGGCTATCGTCAGTTGAAAGTACACAAGCAGGATGTACCGAAGACTGTTTTTCGTACTTGATATGGGCATTACGAATTCCTTGTCATGCCGTTCGGTTTGACAAATGCTCCAGTTGTAGTCATGGATATGATGAATCTCGTGTGTCGTCCAATGCTAGATAAATCTGTCAACGTATTCATTGAAGATATTCTAATTTATTCCAAGTCTGAATCCGATCATGCCATTCATATTCGTAAGGTATTAGAACTTTTTTGAAAGGAGAAACTGTTGGATAAGGTGTCTAAGTCCATAACTATTTCTGGTTAGTACTTGACCCGACCCGGCATGGTCCATTTGGGTTGCATGGCACCATGCAATTGGATAGACTAAATGAGAGGAATAACACTTGGAGATTATTAATATATTATAAGTTCTAATATATTAATAATATTATTTGATTAGTTTGATCAAAGAATTAATTTGGAATTAATTAAGTGATCAAAAGATAACTAATTAAATATATGGGTTGATTATGTAAATCATTCATATCTTGTATAGTGGGCTAAGAGGCTCCATGGATTACCAAGTTGGGTTCTACCCATAGGATGCTCCATGGGAGTTACAAACCCATCGGTCATGGAAATGAGGAGTCATGACACATTAGGGTTTACATGGTGTAACCCTAGATGTGTCAACACTATATAAGAGTCCCATTCTCCACCAAAATCGGCTACAGATAAGAAACAAGAGGGCTAGGCCGATTTCAAGAAGTGTGTATTCTCTTAAAAGTCTTTCATGAGCATTTGGTGTTGTGTGAAGCATTTGAGGCATCACACTTGGAGTGCTAGGCTCACAAGATTTCAAGGAACATAAGCAACAACAAGGTAAGTTATTCTATCTTTCATTCAAGTTAGAAATTGTTCTCCATGTATGCTAGATAGGAATATAACCTTGGAATTCAACTTTGCATGATAATTAGAGAAACATAGATCCAAGGTTATTAGGGTTGCATGTACACTTAGGAAGTGTTAGAATGCTCAAAACCCATCATCCTTATCGTCTTGCGTCAACCGAAATGAAAGAAATGATGATACAACTGCAGGAATTACTTGACAAAGACTTTATTCGACCGAGTACCTATCCTTGGGGTGCTCCAGTGTTATTTGTCAAGAAGAAAGACGGATTGATGTGATTGTGTATTGATTACCGTGACCTAAATAAGGTGACTATCAAGAACAAGTGTCCACTACATTGCATTAACGATTTATTTGATTAACCTCAGGGTGTTAGCTATTTCTAAAAGATTGATTTGAGATATGGCTATCGTCAGTTGAAAGTAAAGAAGCAGGATATACCGAAGACTATTTTTCGTACTTGATATAGGCATTACGAATTCCTTGTCATGCCGTTCGGTTTGAAAAATGCTCCTGTTGTAGTCATGGATATGATGAATCGCGTGTGTCGTCCAATGCTAGATAAATCTGTCAACGTATTCATTGAAGATATTCTAATTTATTCCAAGTCTGAATCCGATCATGCCATTCATATTCGTAAGGTATTAGAACATTTTTGAAAGGAGAAACTGTTGGATAAGGTGTCTATGTCCATAACTATTTCTGGTTAGTACTTGACCCGACCCGGCATGGTCCATTTGGGTTGCATGGCACCATGCAATTGGATAGACTAAATGAGAGGAATAACACTTGGAGATTATTAATATATTATAAGTTCTAATATATTAATAATATTATTTGATTAGTTTGATCAAAGAATTAATTTGGAATTAATTAAGTGATCAGAAGATAACTAATTAAATATATGGGTTGATTATGTAAATCATTCATATCTTGTATAGTGGGCTAAGAGGCTCCATGGATTATCAAGTTGGGTTCTACCCATAGGATGCTCCATGGGAGTTACAAACCCATCGGTCATGGAAATGAAGAGTCATGACACATTAGGGTTTACATGGTGTAACCCTAGATGTGTCAACACTATATAAGAGTCCCATTCTCCACCAAAATCGGCTACACATAAGAAACAAGAGGGCTAGGCCGATTTCAAGAAGTGTGAATTCTCTCAAAAGTCTTTCATGAGCATTTGGTGTTGTGTGAAGCATTTGAGGCATCACACTTGGCGTGCTAGGCTCACAAGATTTCAAGGAACATAAGCAACAACAAGGTAAGTTATTCTATCTTTCATTCAAGTTAGAAATTGTTCTCCATGTATGCAAGATAGGAATATAACCTTGGAATTCAACTTTGCATGATAATTAGAGAAACATAGATCCAAGGTTATTAGGGTTGAATGTACACTTAGGAAGTGTTAGAATGCTCAAAACCCATCATCCTTATCGTGTTGTGTCAGCCGAAATGAAGGAAATGATGATCCAACTGCAGGAATTACTTGACAAAGACTTTATTCGACCGAGTACCTATCCTTGGGGTGCTCCTGTGTTATTTGTCAAGAAGAAAGACGGTTCGATGTGATTGTGTATTGATTACCGTGACCTAAATAAGGTGACTATCAAGAACAAGTGTCCACTACATTGCATTAACGATTTATTTGATTAACCTCAGGGTGTTAGCTATTTCTGAAAGATTGATTTGAGATATGGCTATCGTCAGTTGAAAGTACACAAGCAGAATGTACCGAAGACTGTTTTTCGTACTTGATATGGGCATTACGAATTCCTTGTCATGCCGTTCGGTTTGACAAATGCTCCAGTTGTAGTCATGGATATGATGAATCGCGTGTGTCGTCCAATGCTAGATAAATCTGTCAACGTATTCATTGAAGATATTCTAATTTATTCCAAGTCTGAATCCGATCATGCCATTCATATTCGTAAGGTATTAGAACTTTTTTGAAAGGAGAAACTGTTGGATAAGGTGTCTAAGTCCATAACTATTTCTGGTTAGTACTTGACCCGACCCGGCATGGTCCATTTGGGTTGCATGGCACCATGCAATTGGATAGACTAAATGAGAGGAATAACACTTGGAGATTATTAATATATTATAAGTTCTAATATATTAATAATATTATTTGATTAGTTTGATCAAAGAATTAATTTGGAATTAATTAAGTGATCAAAAGATAACTAATTAAATATATGGGTTGATTATGTAAATCATTCATATCTTGTATAGTGGGCTAAGAGGCTCCATGGATTACCAAGTTGGGTTCTACCCATAGGATGCTCCATGGGAGTTACAAACCCATCGGTCATGGAAATGAGGAGTCATGACACATTAGCGTTTACATGGTGTAACCCTAGATGTGTCAACACTATATAAGAGTCCCATTCTCCACCAAAATCGGCTACAGATAAGAAACAAGAGGGCTAGGCCGATTTCAAGAAGTGTGTATTCTCTTAAAAGTCTTTCATGAGCATTTGGTGTTGTGTGAAGCATTTGAGGCATCACACTTGGAGTGCTAGGCTCACAGGATTTCAAGGAACATAAGCAACAACAAGGTAAGTTATTCTATCTTTCATTCAAGTTAGAAATTGTTCTCCATGTATGCTAGATAGGAATATAACCTTGGAATTCAACTTTGCATGATAATTAGAGAAACATAGATCCAAGGTTATTAGGGTTGCATGTACACTTAGGAAGTGTTAGAATGCTCAAAACCCATCATCCTTATCGTCTTGCGTCAACCGAAATGAAAGAAATGATGATACAACTGCAGGAATTACTTGACAAAGACTTTATTCGACCGAGTACCTATCCTTGGGGTGCTCCAGTGTTATTTGTCAAGAAGAAAGACGGATTGATGTGATTGTGTATTGATTACCGTGACCTAAATAAGGTGACTATCAAGAACAAGTGTCCACTACATTGCATTAACGATTTATTTGATTAACATCAGGGTGTTAGCTATTTCTAAAAGATTGATTTGAGATATGGCTATCGTCAGTTGAAAGTAAAGAAGCAGGATATACCGAAGACTATTTTTCGTACTTGATATAGGCATTACGAATTCCTTGTCATGCCGTTCGGTTTGAAAAATGCTCCTGTTGTTGTCATGGATATGATGAATCGCGTGTGTCGTCCAATGCTAGATAAATCTGTCAACGTATTCATTGAAGATATTCTAATTTATTCCAAGTCTGAATCCGATCATGCCATTCATATTCGTAAGGTATTAGAACATTTTTGAAAGGAAAAACTGTTGGATAAGGTGTCTATGTCCATAACTATTTCTGGTTAGTACTTGACCCGACCCGGCATGGTCCATTTGGGTTGCATGGCACCATGCAATTGGATAGACTAAATGAGAGGAATAACACTTGGAGATTATTAATATATTATAAGTTCTAATATATTAATAATATTATTTGATTAATTTGATCAAAGAATTAATTTGGAATTAATTAAGTGATCAAAATATAACTAATTAAATATATGGGTTGATTATGTAAATCATTCATATCTTGTATAGTGGGCTAAGAGGCTCCATGGATTATCAAGTTGGGTTCTACCCATAGGATGCTCCATGGGAGTTACAAACCCATCGGTCATGGAAATGAAGAGTCATGACACATTAGGGTTTACATGGTGTAACCCTAGATGTGTCAACACTATATAAGAGTCCCATTCTCCACCAAAAT
This sequence comes from Lactuca sativa, assembly GCF_002870075.4. Classification (NCBI taxonomy): domain Eukaryota; kingdom Viridiplantae; phylum Streptophyta; class Magnoliopsida; order Asterales; family Asteraceae; genus Lactuca; species Lactuca sativa. The sequence goes on along the minus strand of NC_056630.2, from coordinate 300,756,472 downwards.
CGGCTACACATAAGAAACAAGAGGGCTAGGCCGATTTCAAGAAGTGTGAATTCTCTCAAAAGTCTTTCATGAGCATTTGAGGCATCACACTTGGCGTGCTAGGCTCACAAGATTTCAAGGAACATAAGCAACAACAAGGTAAGTTATTCTATCTTTCATTCAAGTTAGAAATTGTTCTCCATGTATGCAAGATAGGAATATAACCTTGGAATTCAACTTTGCATGATAATTAGAGAAACATAGATCCAAGGTTATTAGGGTTGAATGTACACTTAGGAAGTGTTAGAATGCTCAAAACCCATCATCCTTATCGTCTTGTGTCAGCCGAAATGAAGGAAATGATGATCCGACTGCAGGAATTACTTGACAAAGACTTTATTCGACCGAGTACCTATCCTTGGGGTGCTCCTGTGTTATTTGTCAAGAAGAAAGACGGTTCGATGTGATTGTGTATTGATTACCGTGACCTAAATAAGGTGACTATCAAGAACAAGTGTCCACTACATTGCATTAACGATTTATTTGATTAACCTCAGGGTGTTAGCTATTTCTGAAAGATTGATTTGAGATATGGCTATCGTCAGTTGAAAGTACACAAGCAGGATGTACCGAAGACTGTTTTTCGTACTTGATATGGGCATTACGAATTCCTTGTCATGCCGTTCAGTTTGACAAATGCTCCAGTTGTAGTCATGGATATGATGAATCGCGTGTGTCGTCCAATGCTAGATAAATCTGTCAACGTATTCATTGAAGATATTCTAATTTATTCCAAGTCTGAATCCGATCATGCCATTCATATTCGTAAGGTATTAGAACTTTTTTGAAAGGAGAAACTGTTGGATAAGGTGTCTAAGTCCATAACTATTTCTGGTTAGTACTTGACCCGACCCGGCATGGTCCATTTGGGTTGCATGGCACCATGCAATTGGATAGACTAAATGAGAGGAATAACACTTGGAGATTATTAATATATTATAAGTTCTAATATATTAATAATATTATTTGATTAGTTTGATCAAAGAATTAATTTGGAATTAATTAAGTGATCAAAAGATAACTAATTAAATATATGGGTTGATTATGTAAATCATTCATATCTTGTATAGTGGGCTAAGAGGCTCCATGGATTACCAAGTTGGGTTCTACCCATAGGATGCTCCATGGGAGTTACAAACCCATCGGTCATGGAAATGAGGAGTCATGACACATTAGCGTTTACATGGTGTAACCCTAGATGTGTCAACACTATATAAGAGTCCCATTCTCCACCAAAATCGGCTACAGATAAGAAACAAGAGGGCTAGGCCGATTTCAAGAAGTGTGTATTCTCTTAAAAGTCTTTCATGAGCATTTGGTGTTGTGTGAAGCATTTGAGGCATCACACTTGGAGTGCTAGGCTCACAGGATTTCAAGGAACATAAGCAACAACAAGGTAAGTTATTCTATCTTTCATTCAAGTTAGAAATTGTTCTCCATGTATGCTAGATAGGAATATAACCTTGGAATTCAACTTTGCATGATAATTAGAGAAACATAGATCCAAGGTTATTAGGGTTGCATGTACACTTAGGAAGTGTTAGAATGCTCAAAACCCATCATCCTTATCGTCTTGCATCAACCGAAATGAAAGAAATGATGATACAACTGCAGGAATTACTTGACAAAGACTTTATTCGACCGAGTACCTATCCTTGGGGTGCTCCTGTGTTATTTGTCAAGAAGAAAGACGGTTCGATGTGATTGTGTATTGATTACCGTGACCTAAATAAGGTGACTATCAAGAACAAGTGTCCACTACATTGCATTAACGATTTATTTGATTAACCTCAGGGTGTTAGCTATTTCTGAAAGATTGATTTGAGATATGGCTATCATCAGTTGAAAGTACACAAGCAGGATGTACCGAAGACTGTTTTTCGTACTTGATATGGGCATTACGAATTCCTTGTCATGCCGTTCGGTTTGACAAATGCTCCAGTTGTAGTCATGGATATGATGAATCGCGTGTGTCGTCCAATGCTAGATAAATCTGTCAACGTATTCATTGAAGATATTCTAATTTATTCCAAGTCTGAATCCGATCATGCCATTCATATTCGTAAGGTATTAGAACTTTTTTGAAAGGAGAAACTGTTGGATAAGGTGTCTAAGTCCATAACTATTTCTGGTTAGTACTTGACCCGACCCGGCATGGTCCATTTGGGTTGCATGGCACCATGCAATTGGATAGACTAAATGAGAGGAATAACACTTGGAGATTATTAATATATTATAAGTTCTAATATATTAATAATATTATTTGATTAGTTTGATCAAAGAATTAATTTGGAATTAATTAAGTGATCAAAAGATAACTAATTAAATATATGGGTTGATTATGTAAATCATTCATATCTTGTATAGTGGGCTAAGAGGCTCCATGGATTACCAAGTTGGGTTCTACCCATAGGATGCTCCATGGGAGTTACAAACCCATCGGTCATGGAAATGAGGAGTCATGACACATTAGGGTTTACATGGTGTAACCCTAGATGTGTCAACACTATATAAGAGTCCCATTCTCCACCAAAATCGGCTACACATAAGAAACAAGAGGGCTAGGCCGATTTCAAGAAGTGTGTATTCTCTTAAAAGTCTTTCATGAGCATTTGGTGTTGTGTGAAGCATTTGAGGCATCACACTTGGAGTGCTAGGCTCACAGGATTTCAAGGAACATAAGCAACAACAAGGTAAGTTATTCTATCTTTCATTCAAGTTAGAAATTGTTCTCCATGTATGCTAGATAGGAATATAACCTTGGAATTCAACTTTGCATGATAATTAGAGAAACATAGATCCAAGGTTATTAGGGTTGCATGTACACTTAGGAAGTGTTAGAATGCTCAAAACCCATCATCCTTATCGTCTTGCATCAACCGAAATGAAAGAAATGATGATACAACTGCAGGAATTACTTGACAAAGACTTTATTCGACCGAGTACCTATCCTTGGGGTGCTCCTGTGTTATTTGTCAAGAAGAAAGACGGTTCGATGTGATTGTGTATTGATTACCGTGACCTAAATAAGGTGACTATCAAGAACAAGTGTCCACTACATTGCATTAACGATTTATTTGATTAACCTCAGGGTGTTAGCTATTTCTGAAAGATTGATTTGAGATATGGCTATCGTCAGTTGAAAGTACACAAGCAGGATGTACCGAAGACTGTTTTTCGTACTTGATATGGGCATTACGAATTCCTTGTCATGCCGTTCGGTTTGACAAATGCTCCAGTTGTAGTCATGGATATGATGAATCGCGTGTGTCGTCCAATGCTAGATAAATCTGTCAACGTATTCATTGAAGATATTCTAATTTATTCCAAGTCTGAATCCGATCATGCCATTCATATTCGTAAGGTATTAGAACTTTTTTGAAAGGAGAAACTATTGGATAAGGTGTCTAAGTCCATAACTATTTCTGGTTAGTACTTGACCCGACCCGGCATGGTCCATTTGGGTTGCATGGCACCATGCAATTGGATAGACTAAATGAGAGGAATAACACTTGGAGATTATTAATATATTATAAGTTCTAATATATTAATAATATTATTTGATTAGTTTGATCAAAGAATTAATTTGGAATTAATTAAGTGATCAAAAGATAACTAATTAAATATATGGGTTGATTATGTAAATCATTCATATCTTGTATAGTGGGCTAAGAGGCTCCATGGATTACCAAGTTGGGTTCTACCCATAGGATGCTCCATGGGAGTTACAAACCCATCGGTCATGGAAATGAGGAGTCATGACACATTAGGGTTTACATGGTGTAACCCTAGATGTGTCAACACTATATAAGAGTCCCATTCTCCACCAAAATCGGCTACACATAAGAAACAAGAGGGCTAGGCCGATTTCAAGAAGTGTGTATTCTCTTAAAAGTCTTTCATGAGCATTTGGTGTTGTGTGAAGCATTTGAGGCATCACACTTGGAGTGCTAGGCTCACAGGATTTCAAGGAACATAAGCAACAACAAGGTAAGTTATTCTATCTTTCATTCAAGTTAGAAATTGTTCTCCATGTATGCTAGATAGGAATATAACCTTGGAATTCAACTTTGCATGATAATTAGAGAAACATAGATCCAAGGTTATTAGGGTTGCATGTACACTTAGGAAGTGTTAGAATGCTCAAAACCCATCATCCTTATCGTCTTGCATCAACCGAAATGAAAGAAATGATGATACAACTGCAGGAATTACTTGACAAAGACTTTATTCGACCGAGTACCTATCCTTGGGATGCTCCAGTGTTATTTGTCAAGAAGAAAGACGGATTGATGTGATTGTGTATTGATTACCGTGACCTAAATAAGGTGACTATCAAGAACAAGTGTCCACTACATTGCATTAACGATTTATTTGATTAACCTCAGGGTGTTAGCTATTTCTAAAAGATTGATTTGAGATATGGCTATCGTCAGTTGAAAGTAAACAAGCAGGATATACCGAAGACTATTTTTCGTACTTGATATAGGCATTACGAATTCCTTGTCATGCCGTTCGGTTTGAAAAATGCTCCTGTTGTAGTCATGGATATGATGAATCGCGTGTGTCGTCCAATGCTAGATAAATCTGTCAACGTATTCATTGAAGATATTCTAATTTATTCCAAGTCTGAATCCGATCATGCCATTCATATTCGTAAGGTATTAGAACATTTTTGAAAGGAGAAACTGTTGGATAAGGTGTCTAAGTCCATAACTATTTCTGGTTAGTACTTGACCCGACCCGGCATGGTCCATTTGGGTTGCATGGCACCATGCAATTGGATAGACTAAATGAGAGGAATAACACTTGGAGATTATTAATATATTATAAGTTCTAATATATTAATAATATTATTTGATTAGTTTGATCAAAGAATTAATTTGGAATTAATTAAGTGATCAAAAGATAACTAATTAAATATATGGGTTGATTATGTAAATCATTCATATCTTGTATAGTGGGCTAAGAGGCTCCATGGATTATCAAGTTGGGTTCTACCCATAGGATGCTCCATGGGAGTTACAAACCCATCGGTCATGGAAATGAAGAGTCATGACACATTAGGGTTTACATGGTGTAACCCTAGATGTGTCAACACTATATAAGAGTCCCATTCTCCACCAAAATCGGCTACACATAAGAAACAAGAGGGCTAGGCCGATTTCAAGAAGTGTGTATTCTCTTAAAAGTCTTTCATGAGCATTTGGTGTTGTGTGAAGCATTTGAGGCATCACACTTGGAGTGCTAGGCTCACAGGATTTCAAGGAACATAAGCAACAACAAGGTAAGTTATTCTATCTTTCATTCAAGTTAGAAATTGTTCTCCATGTATGCTAGATAGGAATATAACCTTGGAATTCAACTTTGCATGATAATTAGAGAAACATAGATCCAAGGTTATTAGGGTTGCATGTACACTTAGGAAGTGTTAGAATGCTCAAAACCCATCATCCTTATCGTCTTGCATCAACCGAAATGAAAGAAATGATGATACAACTGCAGGAATTACTTGACAAAGACTTTATTCGACCGAGTACCTATCCTTGGGGTGCTCCTGTGTTATTTGTCAAGAAGAAAGACGGTTCGATGTAATTGTGTATTGATTACCGTGACCTAAATAAGGTGACTATCAAGAACAAGTGTCCACTACATTGCATTAACGATTTATTTGATTAACCTCAGGGTGTTAGCTATTTCTGAAAGATTGATTTGAGATATGGCTATCGTCAGTTGAAAGTACACAAGCAGGATGTACCGAAGACTGTTTTTCGTACTTGATATGGGCATTACGAATTCCTTGTCATGCCGTTCGGTTTGACAAATGCTCCAGTTGTAGTCATGGATATGATGAATCGCGTGTGTCGTCCAATGCTAGATAAATCTGTCAACGTATTCATTGAAGATATTCTAATTTATTCCAAGTCTGAATCCGATCATGCCATTCATATTCGTAAGGTATTAGAACTTTTTTGAAAGGAGAAACTATTGGATAAGGTGTCTAAGTCCATAACTATTTCTGGTTAGTACTTGACCCGACCCGGCATGGTCCATTTGGGTTGCATGGCACCATGCAATTGGATAGACTAAATGAGAGGAATAACACTTGGAGATTATTAATATATTATAAGTTCTAATATATTAATAATATTATTTGATTAGTTTGATCAAAGAATTAATTTGGAATTAATTAAGTGATCAAAAGATAACTAATTAAATATATGGGTTGATTATGTAAATCATTCATATCTTGTATAGTGGGCTAAGAGGCTCCATGGATTACCAAGTTGGGTTCTACCCATAGGATGCTCCATGGGAGTTACAAACCCATCGGTCATGGAAATGAGGAGTCATGACACATTAGGGTTTACATGGTGTAACCCTAGATGTGTCAACACTATATAAGAGTCCCATTCTCCACCAAAATCGGCTACACATAAGAAACAAGAGGGCTAGGCCGATTTCAAGAAGTGTGTATTCTCTTAAAAGTCTTTCATGAGCATTTGGTGTTGTGTGAAGCATTTGAGGCATCACACTTGGAGTGCTAGGCTCACAGGATTTCAAGGAACATAAGCAACAACAAGGTAAGTTATTCTATCTTTCATTCAAGTTAGAAATTGTTCTCCATGTATGCTAGATAGGAATATAACCTTGGAATTCAACTTTGCATGATAATTAGAGAAACATAGATCCAAGGTTATTAGGGTTGCATGTACACTTAGGAAGTGTTAGAATGCTCAAAACCCATCATCCTTATCGTCTTGCATCAACCGAAATGAAAGAAATGATGATACAACTGCAGGAATTACTTGACAAAGACTTTATTCGACCGAGTACCTATCCTTGGGATGCTCCAGTGTTATTTGTCAAGAAGAAAGACGGATTGATGTGATTGTGTATTGATTACCGTGACCTAAATAAGGTGACTATCAAGAACAAGTGTCCACTACATTGCATTAACGATTTATTTGATTAACCTCAGGGTGTTAGCTATTTCTAAAAGATTGATTTGAGATATGGCTATCGTCAGTTGAAAGTAAACAAGCAGGATATACCGAAGACTATTTTTCGTACTTGATATAGGCATTACGAATTCCTTGTCATGCCGTTCGGTTTGAAAAATGCTCCTGTTGTAGTCATGGATATGATGAATCGCGTGTGTCGTCCAATGCTAGATAAATCTGTCAACGTATTCATTGAAGATATTCTAATTTATTCCAAGTCTGAATCCGATCATGCCATTCATATTCGTAAGGTATTAGAACATTTTTGAAAGGAGAAACTGTTGGATAAGGTGTCTAAGTCCATAACTATTTCTGGTTAGTACTTGACCCGACCCGGCATGGTCCATTTGGGTTGCATGGCACCATGCAATTGGATAGACTAAATGAGAGGAATAACACTTGGAGATTATTAATATATTATAAGTTCTAATATATTAATAATATTATTTGATTAGTTTGATCAAAGAATTAATTTGGAATTAATTAAGTGATCAAAAGATAACTAATTAAATATATGGGTTGATTATGTAAATCATTCATATCTTGTATAGTGGGCTAAGAGGCTCCATGGATTATCAAGTTGGGTTCTACCCATAGGATGCTCCATGGGAGTTACAAACCCATCGGTCATGGAAATGAAGAGTCATGACACATTAGGGTTTACATGGTGTAACCCTAGATGTGTCAACACTATATAAGAGTCCCATTCTCCACCAAAATCGGCTACACATAAGAAACAAGAGGGCTAGGCCGATTTCAAGAAGTGTGTATTCTCTCAAAAGTCTTTCATGAGCATTTGGTGTTGTGTGAAGCATTTGAGGCATCACACTTGGCGTGCTAGGCTCACAAGATTTCAAGGAACATAAGCAACAACAAGGTAAGTTATTCTATCTTTCATTCAAGTTAGAAATTGTTCTCCATGTATGCAAGATAGGAATATAACCTTGGAATTCAACTTTGCATGATAATTAGAGAAACATAGATCCAAGGTTATTAGGGTTGAATGTACACTTAGGAAGTGTTAGAATGCTCAAAACCCATCATCCTTATCGTCTTGTGTCAGCCGAAATGAAAGAAATGATGATCCAACTGCAGGAATTACTTGACAAAGACTTTATTCGACCGAGTACCTATCCTTGGGGTGCTCCTGTGTTATTTGTCAAGAAGAAAGACAGTTCGATGTGATTGTGTATTGATTACCGTGACCTAAATAAGGTGACTATCAAGAACAAGTGTCCACTACATTGCATTAACGATTTATTTGATTAACCTCAGGGTGTTAGCTATTTCTGAAAGATTGATTTGAGATATGGCTATCGTCAGTTGAAAGTAAACAAGCAGGATATACCGAAGACTATTTTTCGTACTTGATATGGGCATTACGAATTCCTTGTCATGCCGTTCGGTTTGAAAAATGCTCTTGTTGTAGTCATGGATATGATGAATCGCGTGTGTCGTCCAATGCTAGATAAATCTATCAACGTATTCATTGAAGATATTCTAATTTATTCCAATTCTGAATCCGATCATGCCATTCATATTCGTAAGGTATTAGAACATTTTTGAAAGGAGAACCTGTTGGATAAGGTGTCTATGTCCATAACTATTTCTGGTTAGTACTTGACCCGACCCGGCATGGTCCATTTGGGTTGCATGGCACCATGCAATTGGATAGACTAAATGAGAGGAATAACACTTGGAGATTATTAATATATTATAAGTTCTAATATATTAATAATATTATTTGATTAGTTTGATCAAAGAATTAATTTGGAATTAATTAAGTGATCAAAAGATAAGTAATTAAATATATGGGTTGATTATGTAAATCATTCATATCTTGTATAGTGGGCTAAGAGGCTCTATGGATTATCAAGTTGGGTTCTACCCATAGGATGCTCCATGGGAGTTACAAACCCATCGGTCATGGAAATGAAGAGTCATGACACATTAGGGTTTACATGGTGTAACCCTAGATGTGTCAACACTATATAAGAGTCCCATTCTCCACCAAAATCGGCTACACATAAGAAACAAGAGGGCTAGGCCGATTTCAAGAAGTGTGTATTCTCTCAAAAGTCTTTCATGAGCATTTGGTGTTATGTGAAGCATTTGAGGCATCACACTTGGCGTGCTAGGCTCACAAGATTTCAAGGAACATAAGCAACAACAAGGTAAGTTATTCTATCTTTCATTCAAGTTGGAAATTGTTCTCCATGTATGCTAGATAGGAATATAACCTTGGAATTCAACTTTGCATGATAATTAGAGAAACATAGATCCAAGGTTATTAGGGTTGAATGTACACTTAGGAAGTGTTAGAATGCTCAAAACCCATCATCCTTATCGTCTTGTGTCAGCCGAAATGAAAGAAATGATGATCCAACTGTAGGAATTACTTGACAAAGACTTTATTCGACCGAGTACCTATCTTTGGGGTGCTCCAGTGTTATTTGTCAAGAAGAAAGACGGTTCGATGTGATTGTGTATTGATTACCGTGACCTATATAAGGTGACTATCAAGAACAAGTGTCCACTACATTGCATTAACGATTTATTTGATTAACCTCAGGGTGTTAGCTATTTCTGAAAGATTGATTTGAGATATGGCTATCGTCAGTTGAAAGTACACAAGCAGGATGTACCGAAGACTGTTTTTCGTACTTGATATGGGCATTACGAATTCCTTGTCATGTCGTTCGGTTTGACAAATGCTCCTGTTGTAGTCATGGATATGATGAATCGCGTGTGTCGTCCAATGCTAGATAAATCTATCAACGTATTCATTGAATATATTCTAATTTATTCCAAGTCTGAATCCGATCATGCCATTCATATTCGTAAGGTGTTAGAACATTTTTCAAAGGAGAAACTGTTGGATAAGGTGTCTATGTCCATAACTATTTCTGGTTAGTACTTGACCCAACCCGGCATGGTCCATTTGGGTTGCATGGCACCATGCAATTGGATAGACTAAATGAGAGGAATAACACTTGGAGATTATTAATATATTATAAGTTCTAATATATTAATAATATTATTTGATTAGTTTGATCAAAGAATTAATTTGGAATTAATTAAGTGATCAAAAGATAACTAATTAAATATATGGGTTGATTATGTAAATCATTCATATCTTATATAGTGGGCTAAGAGGCTCCATGGATTATCAAGTTGGGTTCTACCCATAGGATGCTCCATGGGAGTTACAAACCCATCGGTCATGGAAATGAAGAGTCATGACACATTAGGGTTTACATGGTGTAACCCTAGATGTGTCAACACTATATAAGAGTCCCATTCTCCACCAAAATCGGCTACACATAAGAAACAAGAGGGCTAGGCCGATTTCAAGAAGTGTGTATTCTCTCAAAAGTCTTTCATGAGCATTTGGTGTTGTGTGAAGCATTTGAGGCATCACACTTGGAGTGCTAGGCTCACAAGATTTCAAGGAACATAAGCAACAACAAGGTAAGTTATTCTATCTTTCATTCAAGTTAGAAATTGTTCTCCATGTATGCTAGATAGGAATATAACCTTGGAATTCAACTTTGCATGATAATTAGAGAAACATAGATCCAAGGTTATTAGGGTTGCATGTACACTTAGGAAGTGTTAGAATGCTCAAAACCCATCATCCTTATCGTCTTGTGTCAGCCGAAATGAAAGAAATGATGATCCAACTGCAGGAATTACTTGACAAAGACTTTATTCGACCGAGTACCTATCCTTGGGGTGCTCCAGTGTTATTTGTCAAGAAGAAAGACGGTTCGATGTGATTATGTATTGATTACCGTGACCTAAATAAGGTGACTATCAAGAACAAGTGTCCACTACATTGCATTAACGATTTATTTGATTAACCTCAGGGTGTTAGCCGTTTCTGAAAGATTGATTTGAGATATGGCTATCGTCAGTTGAAAGTACACAAGCAGGATGTACCGAAGACTGTTTTTCGTACTTGATATGGGCATTACGAATTCCTTGTCATGCCGTTCAGTTTGACAAATGCTCCTGTTGTAGTCATGGATATGATGAATCGCGTGTGTCGTCCAATGCTAGATAAATCTGTCAACGTATTCATTGAAGATATTCTAATTTATTCCAAGTCTGAATCCGATCATGCCATTCATATTCGTAAGGTATTAGAACTTTTTTGAAAGGAGAAACTGTTGGATAAGGTGTCTAAGTCCATAACTATTTCTGGTTAGTACTTGACCCGACCCGGCATGGTCCATTTGGGTTGCATGGCACCATGCAATTGGATAGAATAAATGAGAGGACTAACACTTGGAGATTATTAATATATTATAAGTTCTAATATATTAATAATATTATTTGATTAGTTTGAACAAAGAATTAATTTGGAATTAATTAAGTGATCAAAAGATAACTAATTAAATATATGGGTTGATTATGTAAATCATTCATATCTTGTATAGTGGGCTAAGAGGCTCCATGGATTATCAAGTTGGGTTCTACCCATAGGATGCTCCATGGGAGTTACAAACCCATCGGTCATGGAAATGAAGAGTCATGACACATTAGGGTTTACATGGTGTAACCCTAGATGTGTCAACACTATATAAGAGTCCCATTCTCCACCAAAATCGGCTACACATAAGAAACAAGAGGGCTTGGCCGATTTCAAGAAGTGTGTATTCTCTCAAAAGTCTTTCATGAGCATTTGGTGTTGTGTGAAGCATTTGAGGCATCACACTTGGAGTGCTAGGCTCACAAGATTTCAAGGAACATAAGCAACAACAAGGTAAGTTATTCTATCTTTCATTCAAGTTAGAAATTGTTCTCCATGTATGCTAGATAGGAATATAACCTTGGAATTCAACTTTGCATGATAATTAGAGAAACATAGATCCAAGGTTATTAGGGTTGCATGTACACTTAGGAAGTGTTAGAATGCTCAAAACCCATCATCCTTATCGTCTTGCGTCAACCGAAATGAAAGAAATGATGATACAACTGCAGGAATTACTTGACAAAGACTTTATTCGACCGAGTACCTATCCTTGGGGTGCTCCAATGTTATTTGTCAAGAAGAAAGACAGTTTGATGTGATTGTGTATTGATTACCGTGACCTAAATAAGGTGACTATCAAGAACAAGTGTCCACTACATTGCATTAACGATTTATTTGATTAACCTCAGGGTGTTAGCTATTTCTAAAAGATTGATTTGAGATATGGCTATCGTCAGTTGAAAGTAAACAAGCACGATGTACCGAAGACTGTTTTTCGTACTTGATATGGGCATTACGAATTCCTTGTCATGCTGTTCGGTTTGAAAAATGCTCCTGTTGTATTCATTGATATGATGAATCGCGTGTGTGGTCCAATGCTAGATAAATCTGTCAACGTATTCATTGAAGATATTCTAATTTATTCCAAGTCTGAATCCGATCATGCCATTCATATTCGTAAGGTATTAGAACTTTTTTGAAAGGAGAAACCGTTGGATAAGGTGTCTAAGTCCATAACTATTTCTGGTTAGTACTTGACCCGACCCGGCATGGTCCATTTGGGTTGCATGGCACCATGCAATTGGATAGACTAAATGAGAGGAATAACACTTGGAGATTATTAATATATTATAAGTTCTAATATACTAATAATATTATTTGATTAGTTTGATCAAAGAATTAATTATGAATTAATTAAGTGATCAAAAGATAACTAATTAAATATATGGGTTGATTATGTAAATCATTCATATCTTGTATAGTGGGCTAAGAGGCTCCATGGATTATCAAGTTGGGTTCTACCCATAGGATGCTCCATGGGAGTTACAAACCCATCGGTCATGGAAATGAAGATTCATGACACATTAGGGTTTACATGGTGTAACCCTAGTTGTGTCAACACTATATAAGAGTCCCATTCTCCACCAAAATCGGCTACACATAAGAAACAAGAGGGCTAGGCCGATTTCAAGAAGTGTGTATTCTCTCAAAAGTCTTTCATGAGCATTTGGTGTTGTGTGAAGCATTTGAGGCATCACACTTGGGGTGCTAGGCTCACAAGATTTCAAGGAACATAAGCAACAACAAGGTAAGTTATTCTATGTTTCATTCAAGTTAGAAATTGTTCCCCATGTATGCTAGATAGGAATATAACCTTGGAATTCAACTTTACATGATAATTAGAGAAACATAGATCCAAGGTTATTAGGGTTGCATGTACACTTAGGAAGTGTTAGAATGCTCAAAAACCATCATGCTTATCGTCTTGCGTCAGCCGAAATGAGAGAAATGATGATCCAACTGCAGGAATTACTTGACAAAGACTTTATTCGACCGAGTACCTATCCTTGGGGTGCTCCAGTGTTATTTGTCAAGAAGAAAGACGGTTCGATGTGATTGTGTATTGATTACCGTGACCTAAATAAGGTGACTATCAAGAACAAGTGTCCACTACATTGCATTAACGATTTATTTGATTAACCTCAGGGTGTTAGCTATTTCTAAAAGATTGATTTGAGATATGGCTATCGTCAGTTGAAAGTAAACAAGCAGGATGTACCGAAGACTGTTTTTCGTACTTGATATGGGCATTACGAATTCCTTGTCATGCCGTTCGGTTTGACAAATGCTCCTGTTGTAGTCATGGATATGATGAATCGAGTTTGTCGTCCAATGCTAGATAAATCTGTCAACGTATTCAATGAAGATATTCTAATTTATTCCAAGTCTGAATCCGATCATGCCATTCATATTCGTAAGGTATTAGAACTTTTTTGAAAGGAGAAACTGTTGGATAAGGTGTCTAAGTCCATAACTATTTCTGGTTAGTACTTGACCCGACCCGGCATGGTCCATTTGGGTTGCATGGCACCATGCAATTGGATAGACTAAATGAGAGGAATAACACTTGGAGATTATTAATATATTATAAGTTCTAATATATTAATAATATTATTTGATTAATTTGATCAAAGAATTAATTTGGAATTAATTAAGTGATCAAAAGATAACTAATTAAATATATGGATTAATTATGTAAATCATTCATATTTTGTATAGTGGGCTAAGAGGCTCCATGGATTATCAAGTTGGGTTCTACCCATAGGATGCTCCATGGGAGTTACAAACCCATCGGTCATGGAAATGAAGATTCATGACACATTAGGGTTTACATGGTGTAACCCTAGTTGTGTCAACACTATATAAGAGTCCCATTCTCCACCAAAATCGGCTACACATAAGAAACAAGAGGGCTAGGCCGATTTCAAGAAGTGTGTATTCTCTCAAAAGTCTTTCATGAGCATTTGGTGTTGTGTGAAGCATTTGAGGCATCACACTTGGAGTGCTAGGCTCACAAGATTTCAAGGAACATAAGCAACAACAAGGTAAGTTATTCTATCTTTCATTCAAGTTAGAAATTGTTCTCCATGTATGCTAGATAGGAATATAACCTTGGAATTCAACTTTGCATGATAATTAGAGAAACATAGATCCAAGGTTATTAGGGTTGCATGTACACTTAGGAAGTGTTAGAATGCTCAAAACCCATCATCCTTATCGTCTTGCGTCAGCCGAAATGAGAGAAATGATGATCCAACTGCAGGAATTACTTGACAAAGACTTTATTCGACCGAGTACCTATCCCTGGGGTGCTCCAGTGTTATTTGTCAAGATGAAAGACGGTTCGATGTGATTGTGTATTGATTACCGTGACCTAAATAAGGTGACTATCAAGAACAAGTGTCCACTACATTGCATTAACGATTTATTTGATTAACCTTAGGGTGTTACCTATTTCTAAAAGATTGATTTGAGATATGGCTATCGTCAGTTGAAAGTAAACAAGCAGGATGTACCGAAGACTGTTTTTCGTACTTGATATGGGCATTACGAATTCCTTGTCATGCCATTCGGTTTGACAAATGCTCCTGTTGTAGTCATGGATATGATGAATCGCGTGTGTCGTCCAATGCTAGATAAATCTGTCAACGTATTCATTGAAGATATTCTAATTTATTCCAAGTCTGAATCCGATCATGCCATTCATATTCGTAAGGTATTAGAACTTTTTTGAAAGGAGAAACTGTTGGATAAGGTGTCTAAGTCCATAACTATTTCTGGTTAGTACTTGACCCGACCCGGCATGGTCCATTTGGGTTGCATGGCACCATGCAATTGGATAGACTAAATGAGAGGAATAACACTTGGAGATTATTAATATATTATAAGTTCTAATATATTAATAATATTATTTGATTAGTTTGATCAAAGAATTAATTTGGAATTAATTAAGTGATCAAAGGATAACTAATTAAATATATGGGTTGATTATGTAAATCATTCATATCTTGTATAGTGGGCTAAGAAGCTCCACGGATTATCAAGTTGGGTTCTACCCATAGGATGCTCCATGGGAGTTACAAACCCATCGGTCATGGAAATGAAGATTCATGACACATTAGGGTTTACATGGTGTAACCCTAGTTATGTCAACACTATATAAGAGTCCCATTCTCCACCAAAATCGGCTACACATAAGAAACAAGAGGGCTACGCCGATTTCAAGAAGTGTGTATTCTCTCAAAAGTCTTTCATGAGCATTTGGTGTTGTGTGAAGCATTTGAGGCATCACACTTGGGGTGCTAGGCTCACAAGATTTCAAGGAACATAAGCAACAACAAGGTATGTTATTCTATCTTTCATTCAAGTTAGAAATTGTTCCCCATGTATGCTAGATAGGAATATAACCTTGGAATTCAACTTTGCATGATAATTAGAGAAACATAGATCCAAGGTTATTAGGGTTGCATGTACACTTAGCAAGTGTTAGAATGCTCAAAACCCATCATCCTTATCGTCTTGCGTCAGCCGAAATGAGAGAAATGATGATCCAACTGCAGGAATTACTTGACAAAGACTTTATTCGACCGAGTACCTATCCTTGGGGTGCTCCAGTGTTATTTGTCAAGAAGAAAGACGGTTCGATGTGATTGTGTATTGATTACCGTGACCTAAATAAGGTGACTATCAAGAACAAGTGTCCACTACATTGCATTAACGATTTATTTGATTAACCTCAGGGTGTTACCTATTTCTAAAAGATTGACTTGAGATATGGCTATCGTCAGTTGAAAGTAAACAAGCAGGATGTACCGAAGACTGTTTTTCGTACTTGATATGGGCATTACGAATTCCTTATCATGCCGTTCGGTTTGACAAATGCTCCTGTTGTAGTCATGGATATGATGAATCGCATGTGTCGTCCAATGCTAGATAAATCTGTCAACGTATTCATTGAAGATATTCTAATTTATTCCAAGTCTGAATCCGATCATGCCATTCATATTCGTAAGGTATTAGAACTTTTTTGAAAGGAGAAATTGTTGGATAAGGTGTCTAAGTCCATAACTATTTCTGGTTAGTACTTGACCCGACCCGGCATGGTCCATTTGGGTTGCATGGCACCATGCAATTGGATAGACTAAATGAGAAGAATAACACTTGGAGATTATTAATATATTATAAGTTCTAATATATTAATAATATTATTTGATTAGTTTGATCAAAGAATTAATTTGGAATTAATTAAGTGATCAAAGGATAACTAATTAAATATATGGGTTGATTATGTAAATCATTCATATCTTGTATAGTGGGCTAAGAAGCTCCACGGATTATCAAGTTGGGTTCTACCCATAGGATGCTCCATGGGAGTTACAAACCCATCGGTCATGGAAATGAAGATTCATGACACATTAGGGTTTACATGGTGTAACCCTAGTTATGTAAACACTATATAAGAGTCCCATTCTCCACCAAAATCGGCTACACATAAGAAACAAGAGGGCTACGCCGATTTCAAGAAGTGTGTATTCTCTCAAAAGTCTTTCATGAGCATTTGGTGTTGTGTGAAGCATTTGAGGCATCACACTTGGGGTGCTAGGCTCACAAGATTTCAAGGAACATAAGCAACAACAAGGTATGTTATTCTATCTTTCATTCAAGTTAGAAATTGTTCCCCATGTATGCTAGATAGGAATATAACCTTGGAATTCAACTTTGCATGATAATTAGAGAAACATAGATCCAAGGTTATTAGGGTTGCATGTACACTTAGCAAGTGTTAGAATGCTCAAAACCCATCATCCTTATCGTCTTGCGTCAGCCGAAATGAGAGAAATGATGATCCAACTGCAGGAATTACTTGACAAAGACTTTATTCGACCGAGTACCTATCCTTGGGGTGCTCCAGTGTTATTTGTCAAGAAGAAAGACGGTTCGATGTGATTGTGTATTGATTACCGTGACCTAAATAAGGTGACTATCAAGAACAAGTGTCCACTACATTGCATTAACGATTTATTTGATTAACCTCAGGGTGTTACCTATTTCTAAAAGATTGACTTGAGATATGGCTATCGTCAGTTGAAAGTAAACAAGCAGGATGTACCGAAGACTGTTTTTCGTACTTGATATGGGCATTACGAATTCCTTATCATGCCGTTCGGTTTGACAAATGCTCCTGTTGTAGTCATGGATATGATGAATCGCATGTGTCGTCCAATGCTAGATAAATCTGTCAACGTATTCATTGAAGATATTCTAATTTATTCCAAGTCTGAATCCGATCATGCCATTCATATTCGTAAGGTATTAGAACTTTTTTGAAAGGAGAAATTGTTGGATAAGGTGTCTAAGTCCATAACTATTTCTGGTTAGTACTTGACCCGACCCGGCATGGTCCATTTGGGTTGCATGGCACCATGCAATTGGATAGACTAAATGAGAGGAATAACACTTGGAGATTATTAATATATTATAAGTTCTAATATATTAATAATATTATTTGATTAGTTTGATCAAAGAATTAATTTGGAATTAATTAAGTGATCAAAGGATAACTAATTAAATATATGGGTTGATTATGTAAATCATTCATATCTTGTATAGTGGGCTAAGAAGCTCCACGGATTATCAAGTTGGGTTCTACCCATAGGATGCTCCATGGGAGTTACAAACCCATCGGTCATGGAAATGAAGATTCATGACACATTAGGGTTTACATGGTGTAACCCTAGTTATGTCAACACTATATAAGAGTCCCATTCTCCACCAAAATCGGCTACACATAAGAAACAAGAGGGCTACGCCGATTTCAAGAAGTGTGTATTCTCTCAAAAGTCTTTCATGAGCATTTGGTGTTGTGTGAAGCATTTGAGGCATCACACTTGGGGTGCTAGGCTCACAAGATTTCAAGGAACATAAGCAACAACAAGGTATGTTATTCTATCTTTCATTCAAGTTAGAAATTGTTCCCCATGTATGCTAGATAGGAATATAACCTTGGAATTCAACTTTGCATGATAATTAGAGAAACATAGATCCAAGGTTATTAGGGTTGCATGTACACTTAGCAAGTGTTAGAATGCTCAAAACCCATCATCCTTATCGTCTTGCGTTAGCCGAAATGAGAGAAATGATGATCCAACTGCAGGAATTACTTGACAAAGACTTTATTCGACCGAGTACCTATCCTTGGGGTGCTCCAGTGTTATTTGTCAAGAAGAAAGACGGTTCGATGTGATTGTGTATTGATTACCGTGACCTAAATAAGGTGACTATCAAGAACAAGTGTCCACTACATTGCATTAACGATTTATTTGATTAACCTCAGGGTGTTACCTATTTCTAAAAGATTGACTTGAGATATGGCTATCGTCAGTTGAAAGTAAACAAGCAGGATGTACCGAAGACTGTTTTTCGTACTTGATATGGGCATTACGAATTCCTTATCATGCCGTTCGGTTTGACAAATGCTCCTGTTGTAGTCATGGATATGATGAATCGCATGTGTCGTCCAATGCTAGATAAATCTGTCAACGTATTCATTGAAGATATTCTAATTTATTCCAAGTCTGAATCCGATCATGCCATTCATATTCGTAAGGTATTAGAACTTTTTTGAAAGGAGAAATTGTTGGATAAGGTGTCTAAGTCCATAACTATTTCTGGTTAGTACTTGACCCGACCCGGCATGGTCCATTTGGGTTGCATGGCACCATGCAATTGGATAGACTAAATGAGAGGAATAACACTTGGAGATTATTAATATATTATAAGTTCTAATATATTAATAATATTATTTGATTAGTTTGATCAAAGAATTAATTTGGAATTAATTAAGTGATCAAAAGATAACTAATTAAATATATGGGTTGATTATGTAAATCATTCATATCTTGTATAGTGGGCTAAGAGGCTCCATGGATTATCAAGTTGGGTTCTACCCATAGGATGCTCCATGGGAGTTACAAACCCATCGGTCATGGAAATGAAGAGTCATGATACATTAGGGTTTACATGGTGTAACCCTAGATGTGTCAACACTATATAAGAGTCCCATTCTCCACCAAAATCGGCTACACATAAGAAACAAGAGGGCTAGGCCGATTTCAAGAAGTGTGTATTCTCTCAAAAGTCTTTCATGAGCATTTGGTGTTGTGTGAAGCATTTGAGGCATCACACTTGGCGTGCTAGGCTCACAAGATTTCAAGGAACATAAGCAACAACAAGGTAAGTTATTCTATCTTTCATTCAAGTTAGAAATTGTTCTCCATGTATGCTAGATAGGAATATAACCTTGGAATTCAACTTTGCATGATAATTAGAGAAACATAGATCCAAGGTTATTAGGGTTGAATGTACACTTAGGAAGTGTTAGAATGCTCAAAACCCATCATCCTTATCGTCTTGTGTCAGCCGAAATGAAAGAAATGATGATCCAACTGCAGGAATTACTTGACAAAGTCTTTATTCGACCGAGTACCTATCCTTAGGGTGCTCCAGTGTTATTTGTCAAGAAGAAAGACGGTTCGATGTGATTGTGTATTGATTACCGTGACCTAAATACGGTGACTATCAAGAAAAAGTGTCCGCTACATTTCATTAACGATTTATTTGATTAACCTCAGGGTGTTAGCTATTTCTAAAAGATTGATTTGAGATATGGCTATCGTCAGTTGAAAGTACACAAGCAGGATGTACCGAAGACTGTTTTTCGTACTTGATATGGGCATTACGAATTCCTTGTCATGCCGTTCGGTTTGACAAATGCTCCAGTTGTAGTCATGGATATGATCAATCGCGTGTGTCGTCCAATGCTAGATAAATCTGTCAACGTATTCATTGATGATATTCTAATTTATTCCAAGTCTGAATCCGATCATGCCATTCATATTCGTAAGGTATTAGAACTTTTTTGAAAGGAGAAACTGTTGGATAAGGTGTCTAAGTCCATAACTATTTCTGGTTAGTACTTGACCCGACCCGGCATGGTCCATTTGGGTTGCATGGCACCATGCAATTGGATAGACTAAATGAGAGGAATAACACTTGGAGATTATTAATATATTATAAGTTCTAATATATTAATAATATTATTTGATTAGTTTGATCAAAGAATTAATTTGGAATTAATTAAGTGATCAAAAGATAACTAATTAAATATATGGGTTGATTATGTAAATCATTCATATCTTGTATAGTGGGCTAAGAGGCTCCATGGATTATCAAGTTGGGTTCTACCCATAGGATGCTCCATGGGAGTTACAAACCCATCGGTCATGGAAATGAAGAGTCATGACACATTAGGGTTTATATGGTGTAAGCCTAGATGTGTCAACACTATATAAGAGTCCCATTCTCCACCAAAATCGGCTACACATAAGAAACAAGAGGGCTAGGCCGATTTCAAGAAGTGTGTATTCTCTTAAAAGTCTTTCATGAGCATTTGGTGTTGTGTGAAGCATTTGAGGCATCACACTTGGAGTGCTAGGCTCACAGGATTTCAAGGAACATAAGCAACAACAAGGTAAGTTATTCTATCTTTCATTCAAGTTAGAAATTGTTCTCCATGTATGCTAGATAGGAATATAACCTTGGAATTCAACTTTGCATGATAATTAGAGAAACATAGATCCAAGGTTATTAGGGTTGCATGTACACTTAGGAAGTGTTAGAATGCTCAAAACCCATCATCCTTATCGTCTTGCGTCAACCGAAATGAAAGAAATGATGATACAACTGCAGGAATTACTTGACAAAGACTTTATTCGACCGAGTACCTATCCTTGGGGTGCTCCAGTGTTATTTGTCAAGAAGAAAGACGGATTGATGTGATTGTGTATTGATTACCGTGACCTAAATAAGGTGACTATCAAGAACAAGTGTCCACTACATTGCATTAACGATTTATTTGATTAACCTCAGGGTGTTAGCTATTTCTAAAAGATTGATTTGAGATATGGCTATCGTCAGTTGAAAGTAAACAAGCAGGATGTACCGAAGACTGTTTTTCGTTCTTGATATGGGCATTACGAATTCCTTGTCATGCCGTTCGGTTTGAAAAATGCTCCTGTTGTATTCATGGATATGATGAATGGCGTGTGTCGTCCAATGCTAGATAAATCTGTCAATGTATTCATTGATGATATTCTAATTTATTCCAAGTCTGAATCCGATCATGCCATTCATATTCGTAAGGTATTAGAACTTTTTTGAAAGGAGAAACCGTTGGATAAGGTGTCTAAGTCCATAACTATTTTTGGTTAGTACTTGACCCGACCTAGCATGGTCCATTTGGGTTGCATGGCACCATGCAATTGGATAGACTAAATGAGAGGAATAACACTTGGAGATTATTAATATATTATAAGTTCTAATATACTAATAATATTATTTGATTAGTTTGATCAAAGAATTAATTTGGAATTAATTAAGTGATCAAAAGATAACTAATTAAATATATGGGTTGATTATGTAAATCATTCATATCTTGTATAGTGGGCTAAGAGGCTCCATGGATTATCAAGTTGGGTTCTACCCATAGGATGCTCCATGGGAGTTACAAACCCATCGGCCATGGAAATGAAGATTCATGACACATTAGGGTTTACATGGTGTAACCCTAGTTGTGTCAACACTATATAAGAGTCCCATTCTCCACCAAAATCGGCTACACATAAGAAACAAGAGGGCTACGCCGATTTCAAGAAGTGTGTATTCTCTCAAAAGTCTTTCATGAGCATTTGGTGTTGTGTGAAGCATTTGAGGCATCACACTTGGGTGCTAGGCTCACAAGATTTCAAGGAACATAAGCAACAACAAGGTAAGTTATTCTATCTTTCATCCAAGTTAGAAATTGTTCCCCATGTATGCTAGTTAGGAATATAACCTTGGAATTCAACTTTGCATGATAGTTAGAAAAACATAGATGCAAGGTTATTAGGGTTGCATGTACACTTAGGAAGTGTTAGAATGCTCAAAACCCATCATCCTTATCGTCTTGCGTCAGCCGAAATGAGAGAAATGATGATCCAACTGCAGGAATTACTTGACAAAGACTCTATTCGACCGAGTACCTATCCTTGGGGTGCTCCAGTGTTATTTGTCAAGAAGAAAGACGGTTCGATGTGATTGTGTATTGATTACCGTGACCTAAATAAGGTGACTATCAAGAACAAGTGTCCATACATTGCATTAACGATTTATTTGATTAACCTCAGGGTGTTACCTATTTCTAAAAGATTGATTTGAGATATGGCTATCGTCAGTTGAAAGTAAACAAGCAGGATGTACCGAAGACTCTTTTTCGTACTTGATATGGGCATTACGAATTCCTTGTCATGCCGTTCGGTTTGACAAATGCTCCTGTTGTAGTCATGGATATGATGAATCGCGTGTGTCGTCCAATGCTAGATAAATCTGTCAACGTATTCATTGAAGATATTCTAATTTATTCCAAGTCTGATTCCGATCATGCCATTCATATTCGTAAGGTATTAAAACTTTTTTGAAAGGAGAAACTGTTGGATAAGGTGTCTAAGTCCATAACTATTTCTGGTTAGTACTTGACCCGACCCGGCAAGGTCCATTTGGGTTGCATGGCACCACGCAATTGGATACACTAAATGAGAGGAATAACACTTGGAGATTATTAATATATTATAAGTTCTAATATATTAATAATTTTATTTGATTAGTTTGATCAAAGAATTAATTTGGAATTAATTAAGTGATCAAAAGATAACTAATTAAATATATGGGTTGATTATGTAAATCATTCATATCTTGTATAGTGGGCTATGAGGCTCCATGGATTATCAAGTTGGGTTCTACCCATAGGATGCTCCATGGGAGTTACAAACCCATCGGTCATGGAAATGAAGAGTCATGACACATTAGGGTTTACATGGTGTAACCCTAGATGTGTCAACACTATATAAGAGTCCCATTCTCCACCAAAATCGGCTACACAAAAGAAACAAGAGGGCTAGGCCGATTTCAAGAAGTGTGTATTCTCTCAAAAGTCTTTCATGAGCATTTGGTGTTGTGTGAAGCATTTGAGGCATCACACTTGGCGTGCTAGGCTCACAAGATTTGAAGGAACATAAGCAACAACAACGTAAGTTATTCTATCTTTCATTCAAGTTAGAAATTGTTCTCCATGTAGGCTAGATAGGAATATAACCTTGGAATTCTACTTTGCATGATAATTAGAGAAACATAGATCCAAGGTTATTAGGGTTGAATGTACACTTAGGAAGTGTTAGAATGCTCAAAACCCATCATCCTTATCGTCTTGTGTCAACCGAAATGAAAGAAATGATGATCCAACTGCAAGAATTACTTGACAAAGACTTTATTCGACCGAGTACCTATCCTTGGGGTGCTCCAGTGTTATTTGTCAAGAAGAAAGACGGTTCGATGTGATTGTGTATTGATTACCGTGACCTAAATAAGGTGACTATCAAGAAAAAGTGTCTACCACATTGCGTTAACGATTTATTTGATTAACCTCAGGGTGTTAGCTATTTCTAAAAGATTGATTTGAGATATGGCTATCGTCAGTTGAAAGTAAACAAGCAGCATGTACCGAAGACTGTTTTTCGTACTTGATATGGGCATTACGAATTCCTTGTCATGCCATTCGGTTTGACAAATGCTCCTGTTGTATTCATGGATATGATGAATCGCGTGTGTCGTCCAATGCTAGATAAATCTGTCAACGTATTCATTGATGATATTCTAATTTATTCCAAGTCTGAATCCGATCATGCCATTCATATTCGTAAGGTATTAGAACTTTTTTGAAAGGAGAAACTATGGATAAGGTGTCTAAGTCCATAAGTATTTATGCTTAGTACTTGACCCGACCCGGCATGGTCCATTTGGGTTGCATGGCACCATGCAATTGGATAGACTAAATGAGAGGAATAACACTTGGAGATTATTAATATATTATAAGTTCTAATATAGTAATAATATTATTTGATTAGTTTGATCAAAGAATTAATTTGGAATTAATTAAGTGATCAAAAGATAACTAATTAAATATATGGGTTGATTATGTAAATCATTCATATCTTGTATAGTGGGCTAAGAGGCTCCATGGATTATCAAGTTGGGTTCTACCCACAGGATGCTCCATGGGAGTTACAAACCCATCGGTCGTTGAAATGAAGAGTCATGACACATTAGGGTTTACATGGTGTAACCCTAGATGTGTCAACACTATATAAGAGTCCCATTCTCCACCAAAATCCGCTACACATATGAAACATGAGGGCTAGGCCGATTTCAAGAAGTGTGTATTCTCTCAAAAGTCTTTCATGAGCATTTGGTGTTGTGTGAAGCATTTGAGGCATCACACTTGGGGTGCTAGGCTCACAAGATTTCAAGGAACATAAGCAACAACAAGGTAAGTTATTCTATCTTTCATTCAAGTTAGAAATTTTTCCCCATGTATGCTAGATAGGAATATAACCTTGGAATTCAACTTTGCATGATAATTAGAGAAACATAGATCCAAGGTTATTAGGGTTGCATGTACACTTAGGAAGTGTTAGAATGCTCAAAACCCATCATCCTTATCGTCTTGCGTCAGCCGAAATGAAAGAAATGATGATCCAACTGAAGGAATTACTTGACAAAAACTTTATTCGACCGAGTACCTATCCTTGTGGTGCTCAAGTGTTATTTGTCAAGAAGAAAGACGGTTAGATGTGATTGTGTATTGATTACCGTGACCTAAATAAGGTGACTATCAAGAAAAAGTGTCCACTACATTGCATTAACGATTTATTTGATTAACCTCAGGGTGTTAGCTATTTCTAAAAGATTGATTTGAGATATGGCTATCGTCAGTTGAAAGTACACAAGCAGGATGTACCGAAGACTGTTTTTCGTACTTGATATGGGCATTACGAATTCCTTGTCATGCCGTTCGGTTTGACAAATGCTCCTGTTGTATTCATGGATATGATGAATCGCGTGTGTCGTCCAATGCTAGATAAATCTATCAACGTATTCATTGATGATATTCTAATTTATTCCAAGTCTGAATCCGATCATGCCATTCATATTCGTAAGGTATTAGAACTTTTTTGAAAGGAGAAACTGTTGGATAAGGTGTCTAAGTCCATAACTATTTCTGGTTAGTACTTGACCCGACCCGGCATGGTCCATTTGGGTTGCATGGCACCACGCAATTGGATAGACTAAATGAGAGGAATAACACTTGGAGATTATTAATATATTATAAGTTCTAATATATTAATAATATTATTTGATTAGTTTGATCAAAGAATTAATTTGGAATTAATTAAGTGATCAAAAGATAACTAATTAAATATATGGGTTGATTATGTAAATCATTCATATCTTGTATAGTGGGCTATGAGGCTCCATGGATTATCAAGTTGGGTTCTACCCATAGGATGCTCCATGGGAGTTACAAACCCATCGGTCATGGAAATGAAGAGTCATGACACATTAGGGTTTACATGGTGTAACCCTAGATGTGTCAACACTATATAAGAGTCCCATTCTCCACCAAAATCGGCTACACATAACAAACAAGAGGGCTAGGCCGATTTCAAGAAGTGTGTATTCTCTCAAAAGTCTTTCATGAGCATTTGGTGTTGTGTGAAGCATTTGAGGCATCACACTTGGCGTGCTAGGCTCACAAGATTTCAAGGAACATAAGCAACAACAAGGTAAGTTATTCTATCTTTCATTCAAGTTAGAAATTGTTCTCCATGTATGCTAGATAGGAATATAACCTTGGAATTCAACTTTGCATGATAATTAGAGAAACATAGATGCAAGGTTATTAGGGTTGAATGTACACTTAGGAAGTGTTAGAATGCTCAAAACCCATCATCCTTATCGTCTTGTGTCAGCCGAAATGAAAGAAATGATGATCCAACTGCAGGAATTACTTGACAAAGACTTTATTCGACCGAGTACCTATCCTTGGGGTGCTCCAGTGTTATTTGTCAAGAAGAAAGACGGTTCGATGTGATTGTGTATTGATTACCGTGACCTAAATAAGGTGACTATCAAGAAAAAGTGCCTACTACATTGCGTTAACGATTTATTTGATTAACCTCAGGGTGTTAGCTATTTCTAAAAGATTGATTTGAGATATGGTTATCGTCAGTTGAAAGTACACAAGCAGGATGTACCGAAGACTGTTTTTCGTACTTGATATGGGCATTACGAATTCCTTGTCATGCCGTTCGGTTTGACAAATGCTCCTGTTGTATTCATGGATATGATGAATCGCGTGTGTCGTCCAATGCTAGATAAATCTGTCAACGTATTCATTGATGATATTCTAATTTATTCCAAGTCTGAATCCGATCATGCCATTCATATTCATAAGGTATTAGAACTTTTTTGAAAGGAGAAACTGTTGGATAAGGTGTCTAAGTCCATAACTATTTCTGGTTAGTACTTGACCCGACCCGGCATGGTCCATTTGGGTTGCATGGCACCACGCAATTGGATAGACTAAATGAGAGGAATAACACTTGGAGATTATTAATATATTATAAGTTCTAATATATTAATAATATTATTTGATTAGTTTGATCAAAGAATTAATTTGGAATTAATTAAGTGATCAAAAGATAACTAATTAAATATATGGGTTGATTATGTAAATCATTCATATCTTGTATAGTGGGCTATGAGGCTCCATGGATTATCAAGTTGGGTTCTACCCATAGGATGCTCCATGGGAGTTACAAACCCATCGGTCATGGAAATGAAGAGTCATGACACATTAGGGTTTACATGGTGTAACCCTAGATGTGTCAACACTATATAAGAGTCCCATTCTCCACCAAAATCGGCTACACATAACAAACAAGAGGGCTAGGCCGATTTCAAGAAGTGTGTATTCTCTCAAAAGTCTTTCATGAGCATTTGGTGTTGTGTGAAGCATTTGAGGCATCACACTTGGCGTGCTAGGCTCACAAGATTTCAAGGAACATAAGCAACAACAAGGTAAGTTATTCTATCTTTCATTCAAGTTAGAAATTGTTCTCCATGTATGCTAGATAGGAATATAACCTTGGAATTCAACTTTGCATGATAATTAGAGAAACATAGATGCAAGGTTATTAGGGTTGAATGTACACTTAGGAAGTGTTAGAATGCTCAAAACCCATCATCCTTATCGTCTTGCGTCAGCCGAAATGAGACAAATGATGATCCAACTGCAGGAATTACTTGACAAAGACTCTATTCGACCGAGTACCTATCCTTGGGGTGCTCCAGTGTTATTTGTCAAGAAGAAAGACGGTTCGATGTGATTGTGTATTGATTACCGTGACCTAAATAAGGTGACTATCAAGAAAAAGTGCCTACTACATTGCGTTAACGATTTATTTGATTAACCTCAGGGTGTTAGCTATTTCTAAAAGATTGATTTGAGATACGGCTATCGTCAGTTGAAAGTAAACAAGCAGCATGTACCGAAGACTGTTTTTCGTACTTGATATGGGCATTACGAATTCCTTGTCATGCCGTTCGGTTTGACAAATGCTCCTGTTGTATTCATGGATATGATGAATCGCGTGTGTCGTCCAATGCTAGATAAATCTGTCAACGTATTCATTGATGATATTCTAATTTATTCCAAGTCTGAATCCGATCATGCCGGTCATATTCGTAAGGTATTAGAACTTTTTTGAAAGGAGAAACTATGGATAAGGTGTCTAAGTCCATAACTATTTATGCTTAGTACTTGACCCGACCCGGCATGGTCCATTTGGGTTGCATGGCACCATGCAATTGGATAGACTAAATGAGAGGAATAACACTTGGAGATTATTAATATATTATAAGTTCTAATATATTAATAATATTATTTGATTAGTTTGATCAAAGAATTAATTTGGAATTAATTAAGTGATCAAAAGATAACTAATTAAATATACGGGTTGATTATGTAAACCATTCATATCTTGTATAGTGGGCTAAGAGGCTCCATGGATTACCAAGTTGGGTTCTACCCATAGGATGCTCCATGGGAGTTACAAACCCATCGGTCATGGAAATGAAGAGTCATGACACATTAGGGTTTACATGGTGTAACCCTAGATGTGTCAATACTATATAAGAGTCCCATTCTCCACCAAAATTCGCTACACATATGAAACATGAGGGCTAGGCCGATTTCAAGAAGTGTGTATTCTCTCAAAAGTCTTTCATGAGCATTTGGTGTTGTGTGAAGCATTTGAGGCATCACACTTGGGGTGCTAGGCTCACAAGATTTCAAGGAACATAAGCAACAACAAGGTAAGTTATTCTATCTTTCATTCAAGTTAGAAATTTTTCCCCATGTATGCTAGATAGGAATATAACCTTGGAATTCAACTTTGCATGATAATTAGAGAAACATAGATCCAAGGTTATTAGGGTTGCATGTACACTTAGGAAGTGTTAGAATGCTCAAAACCCATCATCCTTATCGTCTGGCGTCAGCCGAAATGAAAGAAATGATGATCCAACTGCAGGAATTACTTGACAAAAACTTTATTCGACCGAGTACCTATCCTTGGGGTGCTCCAGTGTTATTTGTCAAGAAGAAAGACGGTTCGATGTGATTGTGTATTGATTACCGTGACCTAAATAAGGTGACTATCAAGAAAAAGTGTCCACTACATTGCATTAACGATTTATTTGATTAACCTCAGGGTGTTAGCTATTTCTAAAAGATTGATTTGAGATATGGCTATCGTCAGTTGAATGTACACAAGCAGGATGTACCGAAGACTGTTTTTCGTACTTGATATGGGCATTACGAATTCCTTGTCATGCCGTTCGGTTTGACAAATGCTCCTGTTGTATTCATGGATATGATGAATCGCGTGTGTCGTCCAATGCTAGATAAATCTATCAACGTATTCATTGATGATATTCTAATTTATTCCAAGTCTGAATCCGATCATGCCATTCATATTCGTAAGGTATTAGAACTTTTTTGAAAGGAGAAACTATGGATAAGGTGTCTAAGTCCATAACTATTTATGCTTAGTACTTGACCCGACCCGGCATGGTCCATTTGGGTTGCATGGCACCATGCAATTGGATAGACTAAATGAGAGGAATAACACTTGGAGATTATTAACACCTGGCATGAATCGCGGGGCCACCACAACTCAACTCGTCGAGTCTCAAGAACAACTCGGCGAGTTCCAGGTTGACTCAGTCCACCCGTCAACCCTCTCTAACTCTCCCTAACTCACTGAGTCAACCCCTTAACTCGGCAAGACCACTCGCTAAGTGGTTATGGAAAATCTTCATGCTACTCGTCGAGTCTGTTCTTCAGATTCGGCGAGTCTATGCCATGCATAAACTCAAACTCACTCCTGAGGTCAGATCCGTTCCAATAACTCATAGATCCAGTCCTTCCAAGCACATATATCATGTAAAGTTACTATCTTGGTGCTCATGCAAAGGTTCAAAGGCCTTATTTGATGAGATGGTCTCTAGAATTCTATTCTAAGCTCATGGCCTCCATTAACACTCATAAAGCTTGAGGGAAAAGAGTCTCTGGACCTCTTTGGGTCCAGATCTAAAGCACCAACACGAGAAGAGGCCAATTACTCAATGGATCATTCCACACAGAAACCCTAACTCTAAGATTTACACCAAGGACTGAGAAAGGAACGAATGGTTACCTCAAATGAAGTCTCTGAGCTCAGGAATCACTGGATTAGCACCCTCTTTGGTCTCCTCTTGCCTTGATCCTCTTCTATATGCAAAAACACCCACAAATAGTCAAGGATCTTCCTCTTCTCTCTCACAAAACGCTCAAAGACTCTTTAGGGTTCTCTCTGGGGTTGGTGGCCGCAAATGACGGCCATAAGCCGCTTTAAATAGGTCTCATACCCTGGAAATTATGGTTTTATTAAACAGCGTGGACTCGCCGAGTCCGGACGCGAACTCGTGCCCAAACTGCGATCATACTCGGCGAGTTTGAGCTCCAACTTGCCGAGTCTCCTCACAAATCACCAAATTTATAAGAATAAATAATACCTGGGAATCCGGGCTGTTACAAGAAATTGTTGGATAAGGTGTCTAAGTCCATAACTATTTCTGGTTAGTACTTGACCCGACCCGGCATGGTCCATTTGGGTTGCATGGCACCATGCAATTGGATAGACTAAATGAGAGGAATAACACTTGGAGATTATTAATATATTATAAGTTCTAATATATTAATAATATTATTTGATTAGTTTGATCAAAGAATTAATTTGGAATTAATTAAGTGATCACAAGATAACTAATTAAATATATGGGTTGATTATGTAAATCATTCATATCTTGTATAGTGGGCTAAGAGGCTCCATGGATTACCAAGTTGGGTTCTACCCATAGGATGCTCCATGGGAGTTACAAACCCATCGGTCATGGAAATGAAGAGTCATGACACATTAGGGTTTACATGGTGTAACCCTAGATGTGTCAATACTATATAAGAGTCCCATTCTCCACCAAAATCGGCTACACATAAGAAACAAGAAGGCTAGGCCGATTTCAAGAAGTGTGTATTCTCTCAAAGTCTTTCCAAGAGCATTTGGTGTTGTGTGAAGCATTTGAGGCATCACACTTGGGGTGCTAGGCTCACAAGGTTTCAAGGAACATAAGCAACAACAAGGTAAGTTATTCTATCTTTCATTCAAGTTAGAAATTGTTCCCCATGTACGCTAGATAGGAATATAACCTTGGAATTCAACTTTGCATGATAATTAGACAAACATAGATCCAAGGTTATTAGGGTTGCATGTACACTTAGGAAATGTTAGAATGCTCAAAACCCATCAGTGGTATCAGAGACTAGGCTTGTTTGTTTGTTATTTCTGCTTAAAAGTTGAAAAAGTCGAAAAACTTGTTGTCTGCCTGATGAACTCGCCGAGTCCATGGGGAGACTCATCGAGTTCACTTGTATCTTCAACCTACTCGCCGAGTAGGTTCATGCACTCGGCGAGTAGGAGCCACAGAGTGCAGATTTTCGACTAGAAACATTGCCCAAAACTGTTTTGGTACTTGAAAAAATGTTTTAGATGGTGTAATGTCTTTGCTAATCCATTTACAACAACTAGTTATCAAAATTACAAAGTTTTAAGTGTAATTTAGATTCATGAAAGTGTTCATGTTCATGTTCTTGATCTTATGATGTTTAGATGATCATAGGAATTATTTGTAACCTATGTGGTAGTTTAATTCTTGATTGTAATGTGTTTTAATGGAGTCCATAAGTTGTCCTCAAGTTATGGAAAACCAAAAGTCACTTGAGTTAAAACCATTAAAAGAACACAAGAGTTAGAAAAATGAAGAGTCTTCATTTTATTACTCTAATAAACTCATAAGTTACAAGAAATGAAAAGTTTTGAAAGTTTACAAAACATGCCCTCAAGTTTTGGAACAAGTAAAGTCATGTTAAAAACTTTAGTTCCAACCCTTAGAATTTTAAAAGTTAAAATTCAACCCTTGTACTTATATTATTATGATTTAATAATTATATATATATATATGTATAAGAACAAAGTCATCTTACCGCTAGTACGCCTCATTCACGAAGCCGGTCTATAAGGTGGGTATATTGTTGTTGCCTATAAAATGACAACTTAATGGGTGTCCACTCTCACCCACCGTTTGCTTGACCGGTGGAGGGTCGTTAGCCGAACGGGTAAGACAAGGACTTATAAATTCTCATTAAAAGTATGATGAATATTATAAACTAACTAAATGTGTTATTAAATTCCCAATCTTAGTTACTTTAGGAAAAATGTGAATAAGGTGCTAATCCATGAAATTACACTTTACACTTTGTTTAAGTCGTTGGTGGAGCGTGTGTGGTTAACCGGCACACTAACTTGGACTTAACAAGGTAGGTAAAGGGTGACTTAAAGTTTATTGTAGTATCGGTGGAGCGTGTGTGGTTTACCGGCACATCGATTGAGTGATAAACTTTAAGGGTACCAAGTGATTTGCATGGTTACTTCACACCACGTTTGTGATCCTCGGTATCCCAGTCACAAAACTTGGAGGGCACACTCGAGATTGAAACATGCCTTTGAAAAAGTTCATTGAATCTCAAAGAATCTAGGAATTTCTAAGAACCAATCAAAAACCTAGTATTTAATATTTCAGTTTTCGTGGTGGAAATTGGTGAATCGTCATTCACCTACCTTTCAAATATGTTATAGCTTGGATTACGGCATACCACTTCTAAGTTATAATATATTGTGATTGGATCCTAGCCTTAATATTACATTTGGGTGTTTTATTAAGGACTCTCTTAATATCTCTTGTCCTTTTCCTTCAGATGTCTTCAAACAATGCTGCTTCTGGCTCTAACCCTAATGGCTCCTTTACCCTAATGAACTTGTGTGGGAAAGTCACTTTTGATGGATCCAACTTCAATGAGTGGATCAGAAACATCAGGATGATTACCCGCTACGAGGACAAAGAATATGTCCTTGACAAGGAGCTTAAGGAGATTCATGAGACCACTGCAACTCCTCAGGAGATCGCTGACTTTCAGGCACATGAAAGGGATGCTACGAAAGTGGCATGCATCATGATGGCCACGATGACAGCAGAACTCCAAAAGTCTTATGAGGATTTCTACCCTTATGAAATGCACTAAGATCTTATGGAAAGATACCATCAAAGTGCACGAGAAGATAGGTATGAAATCATATGCTCCATGATAACAACCATGATGAAGGACGGGGAATCCATCACGAGCCACATGTAGAAAATGCAAAGGTATGTGGATCGATTGCTGAAACTTAATGTGAAGTTCCCTGAGGAGCTTGCAATAGATATCATTTTGCACTCCTTACCATCGTGCTATGATCAATTCCGCATGACATATCACATGAATAAGGAAGAGGTCACACTCAGCAAACTTCAGGGACTTCTCAAGACCGCAGAAACAGGTCTTAAGGGGAAGTCGGTTGTTAACACTCCTACTCGAAATTCTACTCCGGTTTTGGCAATCGGGAAAAGTCGAGGGAAGAAGAGAAAGAGCTCTTCTAAGGGTACCAAGGCTCAGCCCCTTGATGGATCTTCTTCAAGTGGAACCAAGAAAGGTTTCATCACTCCTTCTTCTGACCCAAAAGAGGCTAAATGCTTCTATTGCCATGAAAAATCACATTGGAAGCGGAACTGCCCAAAATACCAGCAAGATGTGAAGGATGGGAAAGTTAAACCCAAACGTGCAGGTATTTACACTATCATTTCTAATAACTCACCCCATTCTAAATCTTGGGTCCTTGATACGGTTGTGGTATTCATATTTGTTGTGAC
This sequence comes from Lactuca sativa, assembly GCF_002870075.4. Lineage (NCBI taxonomy): Eukaryota > Viridiplantae > Streptophyta > Magnoliopsida > Asterales > Asteraceae > Lactuca > Lactuca sativa. The sequence goes on along the minus strand of NC_056630.2, from coordinate 300,722,776 downwards.
TTGCAGGGACTAAGAAGAAGTGAGAATGTGGAGCAACGAAGAATAAACTTGATCATGGGGAATAGGAAAGCTTTACCTGTCACCAAGATTGGAGTTTATATTTATCGCTAAGTAGTGGGTTTACTTTAGATTTGAATAAGTGTTGTTATTCGCCAGAAATGGCAAGAAATATTATTTCCTTTCATGCATTGTATAAACAACATTTCACCTTTTCATTTGATAATGAAGTTGGTTCGATTAATGCTTTCTTTAATAATGTTCTTTATTTCAAAGCATTACCTTGTGATGGCGTGTATGAAAAAATATCTGTGGTTGATAACTTAGGAAATAATGTATTGTTTATTGATTCTATTAATAATAATAACTTGGATAAAGCATCATTATGGAATTGTCGTCTTGGACATATAAGCAAGAAACGCATAGGCCAACTCCAAAAGGATGGAGTCTTGGAGTCATTAAACCTAAAGTCAGATGATAGTTGCGAATCATGCTTACTTGGAAAAATGACAAAGTCACCCTTCACAGGCTCGTGTGAGAGGGGTGAAGGTTTGTTGGACCTTGTACACACGGATGTGTGTGGACCATTCAAACATGCCACAAGGGATGCTAATCATTATTATTTGACTTTTATTGATGATTAAAGTAGATATGGATATGTCTACTTGATCAAGCATAAGTCAGAGACTTTCTAAAGGTTTAAGGAATTTAAACAGGAAGTCAAGAATCAATTGGGCACGAACACTAAGATGCTCCGATCCGATCATGGTAGTGAGTATCTTAGTTCAGAGTTCCTTGACTATCTAAGGGAATGTAGGATAGTCTCACAATGGAAACCTCCCAGGACACCACAGTTGAATGGTGTGGCTGAGAGGCGTAATCGAACCTTGTTGGATATGGTTCGTTCCATGATGAGTCGAGCTTCGCTACCAATCTCATTTTGGGGGTATGCCTTAGAGACTGCCGCCCGTATCCTTAATCTAGTCCCTACAAAGAAAGTTGCCAAAACTCCTCACTAGATGTGGACTGGTAAATTACCCAAACTAGACCACATCAAGATTTGGGGTTGCGAGGCTTTCGTGAGACACGAGACTCATGATAAGCTCGAACCCTGAAGCGAGTGGTGTATTTTCATCGGCTACCCACAACAATCCTTTGCTTACTGCTTCTACAGACCTAGTGAAAATGTGGTCTTTGTAGCTAGGAGGGCTTTCTTTAGAGAGAGAGAGAGTTCATAAGCCAAGGAAACAGTGGGAGGCAAGTTGATCTTGAAGAAATTCAAGAGTCAAGAGGTGAAGGAACTTCAAATCCTAGCACTCAACTTGAGGAGGAAACTCCTGTTGAGCCAATTAACAAGTCTGTACCTCTGAGGCGATCCACAAGGGTTACGAATGCTCCTGAGCATTACTATGGATTCCATATTATTGCAGAAGGGGATAAACTTGTCAGTGATGAGACACTGATACGTTTGGATGAACATAGTAGTTACGTGGAAGCCATGGCAGGCCCTGAGTCAGCCAAGTGGAAAGAGGCAATGGACAGCGAAATACAGTCCATCTATGACAATCAAGTTTGGAACTTGGTTGAGAATGTACCAGGTCGTAAGACAGTTGGGTGCAAATGGGTCTTCAAGAAGAAGACCGACATGGATGGTAAAGTACACACTTACAAGGCTAGACTGGTTGCAAAGGGCTTCTCTTAAATTCCTGGAGTGGACTATGATGAGACCTTTTCTCCAGTAGCCAAGATTAAGTCTATTCGGGTTCTGTTGGCCATAGCTACATTTCATGACTATGAAATATGGCAAATGGATGTCAAAACCGCTTTCCTTAATGGAAAGTTGGCTGAAGATGTCCACATGAGTCAGCCAGAGGGTTTTGTCAGCAACGAGTACCCTAATAGAGTGTGTAAGCTTGAGAAATCCATTTATGGATTGAAGCAAGCACCTCGCAGATGGAATCTTTGCTTTGATGAAAAGGTCAAGGAATTTGGCTTTTCTAGGAGTGAAGATGAGTTTTCCGTGTATGTCAAGGCTAGTGGGAGTATAGTTAGCTTTTTGGTGTTGTATGTGGATGACATACTACTCATAGGAAATGACATCCCAAGCCTGCAGGAAGTTAAGTCCTGGCTTGGGAAGTGTTTCTCTATGAAGGACCTAGGAGAAGCTACCTATATTCTAGGGATAAGGATCTTGAGAGATCGGAGTAAAAGACTAAATGGACTAAGTCAGAGTACCTACTTAGATAAGGTGCTGAAGAGATTCAGCATGCAGGACGCCAAGAAAGGAGAGTTACCCATCCCGAGTAACACCGGATTGAGTAAGACACAAAGCCCTAGCACTGAGGCTGAGATAGCAGAAATGAGTCGAATACCTTATGCTTTGGCAGTAGGATCGATCATGTATGCTATGAAGTGTACTCGACCTGATGTAGCCTTTGCCCTGAACATGGTTAGCAGGTATCAGGCGAACCCTGGCAAGGCACACTGGACTGCGATAAAGAATATCCTCAAGTACCTACGGAGGACTAAGGACTGGGTCCTTACCCTCGGTGGGAGTGATGACTTGAGAGTTGTAGGGTATAGTGATGCTAGCCTCTAGACTGATAGGGATAATTTCCACTCTCAGTCGGGTTGGGTCTTTACCCTAAATGGAGGAGCAATTTCTTGGAAGAGTTCCAAGCAAGAGACAGTGGCTGATTCAACTTGTGAATCAGAGTATATTGCAGCTAGCGAGGCGGCAAAGGAGGCGATATGGCTGAAGAACTTCATCGGAGACCTTGGAGTTGTATCAGTTATAAAAGAGCCAATGGAAATTTTCTGTGATAGTGAAAGTGTTGTTGCCTTAGCCAAGGAACCAAGGGATCACGGGAGATCCAGACACATCGACCGAAAATACCATTTTATCTGACATCGGATAGAAGAAGGACTCCTCGTGGCAAAGAGGGTATCATCGGATGAGAACCATTTTATCTGACATCGGATAGAAGAAGGACTCCTCGTGGCAAAGAGGGTATCATCGGATGAGAACCCAGCAGATCCCCTAACGAAGGGACTGACTCGGGTTAAGCATCTCCAGCATGCTCGGAGCATAGGACTGAAGGATGATATTAGATTTAGTAGTTAGATAACCCAGAAATTTGTAAAGTGTAATTGACATTAGATGATGAATAAAAGGTGTTTTATTTATGAGTAAAGTGTTGCTATCTCTTGTCGATCGTTTACTATATTTCTTTTGCATGTTTTGACTTCCATAATAATTTTGTTTGGTATAACATATTATTCAAACCTCCACAGTCGGTCATATGTCGGAAGTAGGTATGAATCAAGATTGTCATGATTGGTTGCAGAGGTCTAAGGTGTTGGACAAGGCTACAACAATCATGAGTGCTCATAAGTTCTGAGCGTTGGACTCAACCCACGCTCACTGGAATCACTTCATGGAATTTATCTCGAGTGATCATGAGACAGTAATATCATATAAGTGTTCAAACCTAGAGATATGATTTGTTACTTACAAGTTGGTTATGCATTGATTGTACGAAAACGCATTGGCAACTCGATGTTATAAAACGTGCTTTTGTGTATAATTCAATGAGTGGTAGAACAAACATATGAGTCGAAGTTTATCTGTTCCTTCTTGGATTCGAAGCTGATATCTGGGCCCCTCAATGATTTTCTTTTGATCTATGTTCCAGGCCCGGTCAGAACTAAGTTGATGTGTTCAATTAAGTTCTATGTCAAACAACTCGGAAATCGGGAAACAAACTGTTGGACAATAAGTAAGACAATGTTCCATGTATTTGTCCGGTTGATATCTAGAACAGAGGATTATATGATCACTTATCATAAATGGTGTATCAACATCTCCTTAGTTCCGAGAGACCTTGAAAGAGCTACGATTGCCGGTCGGTTCCTGAAGTACTGGAGTTATAGTTATTAGACTTATCCAAGTGGGAGACGGTTGGATAAGGTGTCTAAGTCCATAACTATTTTTGGTTAGTACTTGACCCGACCTGGCATGGTCCATTTGGGTTGCATGGCACCATGCAATTGGATAGACTAAATGAGAGGAATAACACTTGGAGATTATTAATATATTATAAGTTCTAATATATTAATAATATTATTTGATTAGTTTGATCAACGAATTAATTTGGAATTAATTAAGTGATCAAAAGATAACTAATTAAATATATGGGTTGATTATGTAAATCATTCATATCTTGTATAGTGGGCTAAGAGGCTCCATGGATTATCAAGTTGGGTTCTACCCATAGGATGCTTCATGGATGCTCCATGGGAGTTACAAACCTATGGGTCATGGAAATGAAGAGTCATGACACATTAGGGTTTACATGGTGTAACCCTAGATGTGTCAACACTATATACGAGTCCCATTCTCCACCAAAATCGGCTACACATAAGAAACAAGAGGGCTAGGGCGATTTCAAGAAGTGTGTATTCTCTCAAAGTCTTTCCAAGATCGTTTGGTGTTGTGTGAAGCATTTGAGGCATTACACTTGGGGTGCTAGGCTCACAAGGTTTCAAGGAACATAAGCAACAAAAAGGTAAGTTATTCTATATTTCATTCAAGTTAGAAATTGTTCCCCACGTATGCTAGATAGGAATATAACCTTGGAATTCAACATTGCATGATAATTAGACAAACATAGATCGAAGGTTATTAGGGTTGCATGTACACTTTGGAAGTGTTAGAATGCACAAAACCCATCAGAAACTATATGCTTATTTCTCGAAATGTGAATTTTGGCTTCGCCAAGTTCAGTTTGTCGGCCATGTGATTTCTAGTGATGGTGTATACGAAAATCCTACCAAAATCGAAGCCATTAAGGATTGGGATGTGCCCCGTAAGGCTACTGAAATTCGCAGTTTCTTGGATCTCGAGGGATATTACCAGAGAATCATTAAAGACTTTTCTCGTATAGTTGTACCTCTCACGAGTCTTACACGGAAGGAAGTGAAGTTCGAATGGAGTGAAGCCCAAGCAAAAGCTTTGTCAACTTTAAAAGATCTTTTGACTCATGCTTCAATATTATCACTCACAGAAGGTGATAATGATTTCTCCGTATATAGCGATGCTTCAAGGTTGGGACTCGGTTGTGTGTTGATGCAACGTGGTAAAGTAATAGCCTATGCCTCAAGGCAACTGAATACTATGAAAAGAATTATCCCACCCATGACCTCGAACTCGTTGCAGTGGTATTTGCCCTACAACTCTGGAGGCATTATATTTTTGGTACAAAATTCCAATTGTTTACCGACCACAAAAGTCTCAAGTACACATTTAGTCAACAAACTTTGAATATAAGACAAGAACAAGCCATGGATCTGATCAAAGATTATCACTGTGAAATCCTGTACCATCCTGGAAAGACCAATATAGTTTCCAATGCACTTAGCAGGAAAGTTTATCGTAATAGTATGTGTTATACTATTACTCACACTATACTAAACTTCACTATTCTTGATGAATTAGAGAAATGGCAAGTGGAGGCCCTAAATCCAAAAAATGTGATGAAAGAAGGGATGGTACATTATGCTGATTTTTACTTGATGATCCATGAGGATTAAAGGTATTTATGAATCGGGTATGGATTCCAAAGATTGGCGGATTAGGATACAAGATTTTAGATGAAACACGTAAGTCTAAGCTGTCTATACATCATGGGATAAGTAAAGTGTACTATGATGTACGAGCTGATTAATGGTGACCTGGATTAAAGAGAGACATTGGAATATATGTGCAATAATGTATAGTATGCTTACAACTCAAAGCAGAGCACCAAAAGCCTTATGGAACTCCATAAAGTCTTAATGTTCCTGTGTGGAAAAGGGAAGAGTTGTCCTTGGATTTTATTACCAAATTGGCAAAGACTGCTAGACAGCATGATAACATTTGGGTAATTGTCGACTGCGTAACTTAGGGTGCACATTTTCTCGCCATGCGTGAAACAGATCCAGTAGAGAAATACGCACAAGTATACTTGGATGAAATTGTTGCGAGACATGTTGTGCCACTAAAGCTCATTTCCGATCATGATACCTGCTTCACTTCTCATTTTTGGGCGATTATGCAACGTGAAATGGGATCTCGAGTTGCTCTCAGCACAACTTATCATCCCTAGACATACGGTCAGACGGAGAGAACAATCCAAACAGTAGAAGATATGCTTTTTGCATGTGTCTTGGCGTTTGGTGGTAACTGGCACAAGTACTTACGTCTTGTCGAATTTTCATATAATCAAGTTACCACGCTTCTATCAAAATGCCACCATATGAAACGCTATATGGTCGTAAATAATGTACGCCATTATGTTGGTGAGATATAGGACATAAAATCCTTGGAGGCCCTGAAATGATTCAAGACACCACTGACAAGATTCAAATCGTACGAGAAAGAATGAAAGCGGCTCAGGATCGACATAAGTCCTATGCAAAAAAGAGAAGATGACCCATAGAATTCCAGGTGGGTGATTTTGTAATGCTAAAGGTATCCCCATGGAAAGGCATTGTGCGATTTGGGAAGAAAGGAAAGTTGAGTCCCAGATTTGTTGGACCTTTCAAAATCATCCAAAGAACTGGTAAGCAAGCATACCTCTTGGCATTGCCGGAATATTTGATAGGTATTCATGATGTGTTTTATGTGAGATATCTGCGTAAATGTTTAAGAATATATGATGAAGAATTTCCTTTATCCCAGGTGAAACTGGATAATAAGTTAACATTCGTAGAAGAGCCTGAAGAGATCATAAACGAAAGAACGACTAACCTACGTAATAAAGAAGTGGAATTGGTGCTCGTCAAGTGGAAACACCATATAGGCCCAAATTATACTTAGGAAAATAAGAATGAGATAAGAGCAAAATATCCCCATTTGTTTAAATAGTTGTAATTTCGGGGACAAAATCCTCAAAAATAGGAGGTATTTGTCACATACAGGTTTAGTTATCGTGTTTTGTAATGAATAATATTATGAAATATTATAAGAAATTTGAACATTGAGTTCTAACAGATAACTTTTAATAGAAATGAAGTTAGACTATGTTTAGAACCACTCAGAAAATATTGGAAGTCTTATGAGATTCTAATCAAATGTCAAGTATTGAAATTTAACGAAAATATATATTTTGAAATAAGTATAATTTTATAATTGAAAATTGTAAAGAATTTCGTTTGAAACATCTAGGTGAAAACCTCATCGAAATCCGAGTTATAATGAAGAAAATATGACAAATCGAAGATCCGCGACAAAACTGGCAAACACTATTTAGCGTAAAAACTGAGTTTTCGATAAACTACTTTTAAGCCTTAGTGATCTAAATGAAAGTCGTTGTACTCGTTAAACCGAGAATTTTCATAAAAAGAACGTCTAAATCTTACTTCATATGAGAAAATTATGATTTTTCTAAGTTTCGGAATAGCAGTAGACAGCTAAAAATTCGAAATAATGATCGTGTGATTTTTAGCCAACACAACCTAAACAAGAATTGATGGTGTCGTCAATAATAGTACAATAGTAAAAAGACAGACGAAAACGGACATCAGATGAAGAAGTTATGAATTTTTAATGGATTTTCCTGTCCCGATCAGTTAAAAATACTAATAGTAAAAATGAGTTCAGAATTAGCCAAAGGAGTCTAAACGAAAGTTATAGAGCATAATTTGACCTATGCGTGCGTATAAAGAACGTCGAAAATGGAGCTCGTATGCGATAGTTGTGGATTTTTGAAGTTTAGGGAACAAAATTCGAGAAAAATCCCATAATCTGAGGAATTTTGCATGGTCAGACTTCGGCCACGTCACCCTCACTCGCAGCATGTCGTGTGTCCGAATTGATGCGTTATCCGAGGCTAGCTGTCGACCTGTGACTCCCGAAGCACCAGTATTATACCCAACACCCAAAATATGTTCTGAAGTGCCTGAAGACCCTGAGAAATTTTATATTTTTGGTTTGAAGCTCAACCCTCGCAAGGCCTAGTTTTTAAGAAAGCTCCTGGTTTTCATCAAAGTAAGTTAATCATAGTAACAAAGTGCTTTCAAAATTACTATTTTAACCTCCAGTTAATTCACGGTGAGTTCAATATATAGAAACAATTGTATGTTATGTCTTATATGTGCTATGTTCTTTTCCGTGTTATTATCTCGTGTTATTATTTCATGCTATTATGGTAGCAAAGTTGTACCTCTGACCATGTGATAAGTGAAAGGACTTAGATTCACGATGGTATTGTTATGTAGCCTCAGGCCGTGTAGAGATTGCCTCGTAAGAGAATGAATTCTATCCCTATGGAATTGGCAGAAGGTTTGATAGGGCTAAAAGCCTGAAATCTACCAAAATGTTTAAATCAGAAAGTATATGTCTTCCGTGCCATTTGGGCTGAAGCTTTATTGATATATAACAAGTATTGAAATTGTTATGTCTCATTGATTGTATATCTTTGAATCAAATCATTGATTGATATGGAAAGCTTGTCACATGATTCACATATGCCTTTGTTGTTCCTTGTTCCTCTTTGCTTCTGCCATATTGAAGTATATATATGGAATAACGTTATATTGTATCTAGTATTGAACTTACTAAGTGTCACCACTTCTCCCTCTCAGTGTTTAACTATTGCAAGTATTAAGGATCCAATACAGTCATATACTGATAGAAGATTTTGAATAATTTAAAACTATTACTTTTGCATTTAGTACTCATGTATGTATAAATTATAGTATCGTAGGAAGTTATGTAATATATAACACTTTGTAATAGTCGGTTTGTATCCGGTCTTATGTAACCAAATAATCAGTGTAAAATATTATTTATGAATATGCAAGTAGCATATTTTGGAGTAATATGATGTAGTTCAATTTGAGAGAGGGATTCTGTCATTTGAAAGTGTGGGTCTCTCACTTTGACACTACTACAAACTCAGACATACTTCGACACCTCACACCAACTTTCTCCCTCAACATTCTACCCCTTTGTGAGAAGTGTAGAATCAAAGTCATCAGCATATGATCCGCTTGATGTATCTCCCTTTGAATTTCAGCATACTAGTTTACCACTTTGTGAATCTCAGCTTTCTCACCTTCATTTTTATTTGCACAACTATTCATTTGAACAATAAGATTTGTATAATGCGATGTGGTATATCTCTCAACATCGCAGGCTTGAAACAAAAACTTCTTAGTCTTCCTCTTCTTGTTCTTTCCAACAAACACAATTCTAAGAGGCTTCAAACAAATCTCCCCATGTTCATAGCTCTTCAAACTAGCTTGACTTTTCAACATAGATTGGGGCACTATGATCTGTTTTTCAATCACGAAGGCTAATTCGACATCAGTTAAAGCAAGATACTCATAGAAATTGTCTACGAACAAGTTGATGTTAGCATATCCGATTATGAAATCTTCTTTTCTTGTTTACTGAAGCTTTGAGTCATCGGTTCCATTTAAATTTCTTGCAACACAAATCAAATCATGAAGATCCATTAAAGGAAAGTCAGCCATAGAAATGTCAAATGCTACACTATTCGCTCTAACAACATGAAAGTGATAATTCTGCAACATACCCTCGAACAAAATGTATTTTGAAATGTTCAGAACTCGAACTATCTTGACCAATGACCAGACCTCCACTTCCCTTTTTCCAAGAAGTTCATGGAATCAAATCTTCATTCTTTTACATTCTTCTTTGTCTCCGAATTTATTAGCAATTTGAAATTGAGTAGCCTTGAACATCATCTTGTTGATTGGAAAATCCAGCTGATTGAAATTAGTACTTTCTATGGCATAACTCTTCTTTGGAATTTTCTCAAAATCATGCATTTCCCCAGTAACAACCAAGGCTTTAACATTTTCATAGCAATAATGTTTCGAAGGATCACCTTTATTTAGACCAGGAGGTGCATTAGCTGTTTGACGAAGAATGCTTTGTATATGTCTTTGCCTTTCAATTTCTTTTTCAATAGCAACCTTTTTCTGTTCTGTAGTTGGTTCTGAAGAGATACCCTTCCCTTTTTTTCATCTCTTCTGTCGATGAAGGTGACTTCCACGAACATGAACCTCCAATACCAGAACCAATTACAACCCTTTTCGTTAAGGGCTTTGTTGCTGTTGTTATTGACAAAAGTGGAATAGTGGTTTTTGGTAACTAAGTAGATATCTGGGTTGACATAACCTTCCTAACTACTTTTGCATCACATTCATCTTTCCGATAACCACTTCCTCCCATGTCAGATTTCGAAGTCATGCCAACACCAACGTTTTCTCCCCCTTGCACCCCTATGTGAACAGGCGGGCATCCGTTCGAATTAAATTAATCAGCTTCACAAGTGGAAATAATTCAGCATGAATTATAGACACCAACAATCTAAACTTTTGTGTTAAAAACTCAGGAGTAAGTAACGGTGATGATGAAGAACCAGACTTCGAAACTAATTCATGGAGATTACCCAGTGGCTCCTTAATTTTATTAAAACTTTCAATATCAAGTTCAAACTTCTTATCAACCTTAGGAAGTAACGAATGATACCATTTAACTATTGGATTAGATTTCTAAGCCCATAACTATTATTGGTATGTGCTCGACCCGAGAGTAGCATGGTCCATTTGGGTTGCATATCATCAAGAAAATTTGTTAGGATAGACTTTTGAGAGGAGATGTTATATATGATTTGTTAATATATTGTAAGTTAAAATATATTAATATGAAATCATTTGAGTTAATTAGTATTGATCAAGAATAAATTGGAGATTAGTTTGGTGATCAGAAGAGACTAATTAAATCTATAGGGACTAATTATGTTAATTAGTTATATTTATATGTGTTGGGATTATGATCCATGTTGGACTAAGTTTATGTATGGATACATAAAGATTTGGGCCACATGAACCATGGAGCTTAAGACCCATGTCTATGGATATGGGTTATATCCATGACCCAAGATATCCCACATATAAATACATCCATTCATAGCCAAAATCGCCACTTGTGATAGACTTGTAAGATATGGGTTGTATTCTTGGAGTATAGTGACTTTAGTAGCATGGAGATTCTCTCTCAAGGTCATCCTTTGTCCATGATGTGTTGTGATTCCGCTTGAGGCTTCCACACCATTAGGGCTAAGCTCTTAAGGCTAGATACATCAAGACTTCAAGCTCCACAATAAGGTATGTTATCATAACTAGATTCTTGTGTTGTATATGACAATTGTATGCTCGTTATAGGTAATACCTTGGAAAGTTCATATTTACATGTATAATAGAGAAAACATAGATCCAAGGTATTTAGGGTTGAATGTACACCTCAGGAGTGTTAGAATGCTCAAAACCCAACATTGGGATCAAAGCCTAGGACTGTTTTCAATTATACTTGATGCAACATATTTTTTGAAGCCAAGAAGATGTTCATACTGAAAACTCAATGAGTTCCTTCAATCAAATCGACAATTTCATTATTTAATGCATGAACTCGACGAGTTCTCTATAGAACTCAACAGATTACTTTCGAGTTTCTTGGCTAGAATTGCAGTAGGAACATTATAAGCTATTTTTGAACCTATAAACCTGTTTTTGATGTGGTAATGATCATTCTAATCCAATTCAAAAGATAATTGTCAAATGTTTTATGTTTTGTATTAGTTTAATGATTAGGCAAATTACATGAAAATTGTTTGATTTGAATTGTCTTGTTCATATGTGTTTAATCAAGATTATGAATATTGCTAGACATGTTTGTGATAGTTGTTACCAATCCAAATTAATCTAAAAGTTATTCCTAATATATGTTTTTGTAACTTGTCCTCAAGTTATATGAATAGTCTCATTAAAAAGTTATTCAAACTGTAGGTTTAGAAACATGAAGAGTCTTTTTGTCATAAATAGTTTTATGAACTCGATAACTTGTCCTCACGTTATGGATGTTCAATAGTCTCTTCATTAAAGATTTTTAAAACCTTAATTAAACTCATATGTTATGAAAATCTTAGAGTTTTGAATGGTTTCAAAACTTGCCCTCAAGTTTTGGAATTTGTAAAGTTACCTCCCCATGTATACTTTAATTCCAAATTAAACCATAGAATTTTAAAAGTTTAAAATTCAACCTTATACTATTATATATATATATATATATATATATATATATATATATATATATATATATATATATATATATATATATATATGAATAAGAGTAAAGTCAATCTTATCATTAGTTGGCCTCATTCACAAAGCCAGTCTATAAGGGGTGTATAAGGTTACTGCCTATAAAATGACAGTTTAATGCTTGTCCACTCTCACCCACCGCTTCCTTGACTGGTGGAGGGTCGTTAGCCGAACAGGTAGGAAAGGGCTTTTCTTCTCCCTTCATTAAAAGTATAATCATAAATACTATGTAACTAAACACTTATAAATTCCCAATCATAGTTACATAGGAAAAGGTGAAATGGTGCTAACCCATGAAAATACACTTTGCACCTTGTTAAGTCGTTAGTGGAATGTGTTTGGTTAACCGACACACTAACATAGGACTGACAATGTGTGGCAAAGGGTGACTTAAGTTTTATCATAGATCGGTGGAGCGTATGTGGTTAACTGGTACATCGATTGGGTGATAAAATTAAGGTTACCAAGTCAATTTACATGGTTATTCACACCTTGTTTGTGATCCTCGGCATCCCAGTCACAAACTTGAGAGGGCACAATCGAGATTTAAACATGCCATTGAAAGTTCAATGAATCTCAAAACATCTAGGAGTTTCAAATCCAACTAAAAGTTAATAATTTATTTTGTTTTTTCTTGGTGTAAATTGGTATATCTTCATTTACCTACCTTCAAATATTTTGTATCTTGGATTATGGCATCCGTCTTCGAAGTTATAAAATAGTTTGTTGGGTTATAGCCTTAATATTTCATATTGGGTGTTATGTTAAGGACTTAAATCAGCTGAAACTTGAATTTATCCCTCATAGATGTGTAAGTTCAGACAACTATGGTCTTCCTCACCCTTTTGGATAGAGCTTTCCTAAAGAAGATGATATCCCAAATGGCAATCAAGGTTAAAGATTAATCCATTGTTGTGCATTAATAGGACTAGACATCATACTTCACTTCCTCCACCTCAAATAATTCTCCCTGACCCACAAGTTCAAGTTCACTCAATCCCTATTTAGCAAGCAAAGTTTATATGTGCTTACATCTTGGTGATTAAGTCACATATTGGCAAGCCGGGAGAGTGGGTGTCAAGGTCTTCAGGAAGTTGACTGTTGACTGGGTTCTTCAATCACTTTCTAAGTCATATAGTGAGTTCTTTAAGGACTACTATGTAACAGACTATGACATAACCCTTAATGATCTTACCTATTTGCTTGATGATGCTGAATCAACAATGATTTGGAGCACTGGTAAAGCAAATTTGATTGGAAGATCTACTTCCCACACTTCCATAGACATTGGTAATGGTAACATTGAAAGTCCAGAAAAGCTTTCTCTTCCCAATGGAAAGGGATCGGCCATGGTCAAGTCATTTGACCTAATGGTAAAGAGAAAGGCTAATTCTGAGATAGTCTCATCCACCATTTTCAAAGAGTCCATATGTTTCTATTGCCAAGAGAAGAGACATTGGTTGCAAAGGTGCCCATTTTACCTTAAAGATAAGACGGATGGTAAAGTAAAAAAGGTTTGACTATACCTCAGGTAAAGTCCACTATCTAACTCTATTAAGTTCTTATTTGGAGATTCTCGATACATGATGTAATGTAATTACATTTTGATGTTTTGTAGAATCAAAGAAAAGTAAGGAAGCTTGAAGAAAGAGTAAGTTGATTTTGATCGCAATAGAAGGATTTCGATTGCATGGTTCCATGATTAGAATTTTGAGTTGCTGCTTAAGAGTTAAGATATATTGCTTGGGAAAAGATAACAACATCTTTTTCATATGTATTTGCATTGTAAGGATAAGTTTTTTCCGCAAGTTTTAAAATAAAATAAAGGTTTTGATTTTATTTATTTTAAGTATCCTTACAATGGCATTTGTGGGAAATTGTTGTTTATATGATTTCATTGATAGCAATATTGGAAAATGGATTTGATTCTTTCGTTTGTGGTAGTGTCATAAATTAGCAAATAAGGAAATATTCTCATCACCCAAGTTTCAGTTAGATAGAAACTTGGAATCATGCAACTTGCATTGTATGATGAATGAGAATTTTCATCTTTAGTAAATCAAGACTAATTACTTGTTCACATGTAAATGTGGGTCAAGTGAAGGACAAGGGGACCAGGTACACTTGGTTGTGCGCTGGTCAAGTCCACCACAAGGAATGATAAGATTATTCGACATGATTTACTAGGGTTTAGTAAATATGTTTATGCTTACAAGTTTAAGTGTAATTTTGAAACATTGAAAAAGTTTCAATGTATGGCAGGAGGTTCCTTCATCTCTCGACTCTTGAATTTCTTCAAGATCGATTTGGCTCCCACTGTCCCCTTGGCTTATGAGTTCTTGCTCTCGGAAAACCCCTCTCCTCACAATGAAGACAACATTGTCACTCGGTCTATAAAAGAGATATCCAAAGGATTTATGCGGGTAGCCGATGAAAATACACCTCTCACTACGAGGTTCGAGCTTGTTGTGATTTTCTCATCTTATAAAAACTTCACAGCCCCAAACCTTGATATGTTCCAATGAGGGAGCTTTCCCTGTCCACATCTCGTGAGGTGTTTTGGCAAACTTCTTTGTAGGTACTCGGTTAAGGATATGGGCAGCAGTATCTAAGGCATATCGCCAGAATGAGATAGGTAGTGAAGCACGACTCATCATAGAACAAACCATGTCTAACAGGGTTCGATTATGCCTTTCTGCCACACCATTCAACTTTGGTGTCCTAGGTGGTGTCAATTGCAAAACTATTTTGAATTTCTTGAGATAGTTGTGGAATTCAAGACTTAGGTACTCTCCTCCTCGATCGGATTGAAGCATCTTGATTTTCCTACCCAATTGATTCTCCACTTCATGTTTGAACTCTTTGAATTTTTCAAACGTTTCTGACTTGTGCTTGATTAACTAAATATACCCATATCTAATATAATCGTCGGTGAAAGTCATGTAGAAGCGGTTCCCATCCTTTGTGGTGGATCTAAAGTGCCCACAGACATCGGTGTGTATGAGATCCAATAAACCCTCACCCCTCTCACAAGTGCCAGTGAAGGGTGACTTGGTCATCTTTCCAAGTAAACAAGATTCGCACGTTTCATCTTCCCTAAGGTCGAATGACTCCAACACTCCATCCTTTTGGAGTTGGACTATGCGCTTCTTGTTGACATGTCCAAGACGATAATGCCACAAGGATGCTTTATCCATACTATTGGAAGAATCCATACACAAAACATCATTTCCTAGGTTATCTACAACCATAACAGTTTCATAAATTCCATTACAAGGCATTTCTTCAAAATATAAAACACCATTTAGATAAGCATAAATTGAACCATTCTCATTATTAAATGAATATCTAAATCCTTGTCTAACCAAACCATGAAAGGAAATGATGTTTCTTGCCATATCTGGCGATTAGCAACAATTATTTAAATCTAAATTCAATCCATCACTAAGCACTAAAGAACACACTCCAATCTTGGTCACAAGCGACGATCTTCTGTTCCCCATGATTAGATTTATTCTTCCATGCTCCACATCCCTATTTCTTCCAAGTCGCTGCAAATCAGAACAAATGTGATAACCACATCCTGTATCAAAAACCTAAGAAATAGCATGAGATGAACCATCAGATATAATTGTGTAACTGCCTGCGAAAGATGGCTTGATCTTCCCATCCTTGATGGCTCGCAGATATTCCGGGAAGCTTCTCTTCCAATGCCCTATTTTGTGGTAATGATGGCACTCTGCCTCCTTTGGGTCTGGGTTGGGCTTAGCAGGATCAACCTTGGTCCCACTAGAAGAGGTACCATCTTGAGACTTTCCCTTGCGGTGGTTCATTGAAGAAGCCTTCCTCTTCTTGCCCCTTCCCATCCCAATAGCCAAAACAGGAGCAATGGGTGGATTGGGAGTTAGTGAAATAGACTTGTCCTTGAGGTTGCTTTCAGCAGTCCTTAGGAGCCCTTGGAGTTTGCTAAGGGTGACCTCTTCCTTGTTTATGTGGTAGGTCATCCTAAATTGGTTGTAGCATGAGGGTAAGGAGTGAAGAACAATGTTGATAGCCAAATCTTCCCCAAAGTTGACATTCAACTTGCGAAGACGATCAACATACCTTTGCATCTTTTGCAAGTGCACAGTTAGAGACTCTCCACTTCCCATTTTAGCAGTGATCATATTCGTTATGATCTCATAGCGCTCTTGCCTCGCGCTTGTGTGGTATCTCTCCATCAAGTCTAGATGCATCTCGTAAGGATACATGTCCTCATAGGACTTTTGGTATTCGGAGTTCATCATGGCTATCATGATGCAATGGGCTTTCGTTGCATCACGCTCATGGGTCTCAAAGACAACCATTTCTTCGGGAGTAGCAATTTTTGGATTGATCTTCTCGAGCTTCTCATCGAGAACATACTCTTTGTCCTCGTAATGCGCGATCGTGTGAATGTATCTTATCCATTCGCTAATGTTCGATCCATCAAAAGTCATTTTTTGACAAAGGCTCATTAGTGTGAACGAGCTAGCAACAGCGTTGTTCACGTTAGACATCTACAAATAGGAAGGAACAAAGTTTGATTAAAGTTAAGTACCTAATTAACACCCAAAATGAAAAATTAGGGCTAGGACCCAACAACATTATTTACACATTAGAAAAAGGATGTTGTGATCCAACATGCAAATAAATTGGAGGTAAGCGAATGACGATTCACTAATTCTTCACCATGAAAAACACAAGCTTAAGTTTTAAATGTATTGAGAATTCCTAGATTTCTTTGAGATTCATTGACATTTCAATGACATGTTTAAATCTTGATATGCCCCTCTAGTTTGTGATGGGATGCCGAGGATCACAAAGCGGGTGTGATTAACCATGCAAATCTACATGGTGCCTTCATTGTTACAGTCAGCTATTCGATGTGCCGGTAAACCACACACGCTTCATCGAACTATGACAAATAATGAATCACCCTTTGCCACCTTTTCTTAGAACCAATTAGTGTGCCGGTTAACCATACACGCTCCACTAATATCTTAACAAGGGTGCAAAGTGTAATTTCATGGGATTGCATCAATTCACTTTTCCTAAAGTAAATAAGATTGTGAATTTTATGAAATACATTTAGTTACTTTATATAGATTCATTATAATTATTAATGAGGAGAGGATTGCCCTATTCTACCCGTTCGGCTAACGACCGTCCACCTGTCAAGCAAGCGGTGGGTGTGAGTGTACACCCATTAAGCGCCATTTTATAGGCAACAACCTTATACCCACCTTATAGACTGGCTTCCTGAATGAGGCCTATTAACGGTAAGACTAGCACTTTTAAATCATACATATATATATATATATATATATATATATATATATATATATATATATATATTAAGCTTGTAATAATATATTAGTATAGTGTTGAATTTTAAACTTGTAAAATTCTAGGGTTTGAAATTTAGATTATTCAAATTAAACTTTTAATCTCAAAACTTAAATTTCAAAACTTGAGGACAAGTTTTATACTTTTCAAAACATACGGATCAAATAGCAAATAATACAAATCAACTATTTAGACAATTTAAATTTGATCTAATCAATATTACTTGCAAGACAATCCACCAATTTAATTCAAATAATCAATTATTATCATATAAGGAAATTATTATTCAAATAAATGATAATTATCTTTTGTTTGGTCAAGAATATACTCCAATATATCATAAAATTCGGATTTTAATGACCCAAAACAGTTAAGGCAAGTATCCTCAAGCAAAACAGCAAGAAATCCCGATATTGACTCTTTCTGGCGCTAGAACTCGCCGAGTTCCTCTGTGAACTCCCCGAGTTGGAGCTACTTGCCGAGTCGACATTGGAACTCGCCGAGTTCACTAGTCAGAAGCATAAAAATCGAATTTTTCAAGCAACAAGCAATTAACCAAAGCATCAACTCAATAGAAATCAATCAAAGCTCTGATAACACTGATGGGTTTGAGCCATAAGAACTTTCCTATGTGCACATGCAAACCCTAATGCTTGGATCTAGATTTCTCTAATTGAACATGCAATGTATCCAAGGCTTATAATTCTAGATCTAGTGTAAACAATTGAATCATATCATATGAAATCGGATCTAAAAGAATACCTTGAGTTGCTTGCTTCAAACTTCTTGTTCTTGGAGCTTAGAATCACAGTTGTCACTCTTCTAATGACTTACAAACACCAACTATCAAGAGGATGATCTTGAGAGAGAGAGATAGGAGGTGAGAAATCAGCTCTAGGGTTCTTCCTTGCAAGAGTATGGCCGATTTCCCTCACCTAAGGGGTCTATTTATACTATTAGATACTAGGGTTACACCCTTAACCCTAATTGAATAAATTAGGCCCTAAGCAATCCAAAGATCCTCCTAGATATGAGGTTTGGAGGATTTTAAGGTATCCTAACCCTAAAATCCGTCCACCCTAATATCAATAAGGATACATAGCCCAAAACACAAATATCACACATTTAACAGTTTATGCCCCTTTATTCAATTAACCTCTTTAAGTCACCAAATTAATTCAAAATTAATATATGAATTATATCAATCAAAAAACATTATTATTCCTTTAATGTATTACTCTCATAATATATTAACAAGTATATATATATATATATTCTCTCTTTACAAATCATCTTGTCAAGTTGCTATGGTGAAGGCAACCTGAAAGGACCATGCATAACTGGGTCAAGTACTTACCAAATATAGTTACGGCCTTAGAGACTAATCCAACAGGCTCCCACTTTGATAAGTCTAGTAACTATCTATGTAAACGTAATCTGATTAGAAATTGTAGCTCTCAAAGACGTTGTCAATCTCTGATCTTATCAGTATCCTGTCCTTTAGATATGGGATCGTACGGTCCTCTATTTAGATATTGTGTGGACAATCTCATGGAACTTATTGCCCAGCAATTGGTTTCTCGATCTCAGATTCATTTGACATAGAACTTAATTGAACACATCAATTCAGTCCTGACCGAGCCCGACACATAAGTCAAATCAAATCATCGAGGGGCCCATATATCGCTTTTACCCTCTTAGGATAAAAGTAACAGATAAACTTCGACTTATATGCATTTACTATTTACTAATCAACTATACACAACAATGTGTTTTATGACATCAATTTACTGATGTGGTTTCGTATTGTCAATGCACAACCAATTAATAAACAATAAACCATATATTTTGGTTTTAAGACCATGTGATATTATCGTGTTGCGATTACTTACGTTACGTTCCATAAAGTGATTCCAGCAAGCGCAGGTTTATTCCAATGCTCAAAACTTGTTCATAAGCACTCATGAACGTTGCAGCAACCTTTGCTATATCTAATACCTTTTAGAAAATCTACACACCAGTTCATGACAATCTTCATTCATACCTACTTCCGACATATGCACGATTGTGGACCAGTCGAATAATTCAGTTATTCTTAATAACTCAATTATTCAGGAAGTCAAAACATGCAAAGTGAAACAATAGTTAAACAATTAACATAAAACAATAGTTTTACTTATAAATAATACTCCTTTATTTAATCATCAAATGTCAATTACATTTATCTATTACATGTTTCCAAACTATCTAATCTAAACTAACATCGTCTTTCAGCCCAATGCTCTTAGCATGCTGTAAATGCTTAACCCTACTCAGTCCCTTCGTAAGCGGATCTACTGGGTTATCCTCTGACAATACCCTCTTTACTATGAGGTGCCCTTCTTCTACTCGATGTCTAATAAAGTGATATTTTTTGTCGATATGCCGAGATCTACCATGATCCCTTGGTTCCTTGGTCAAGGCAACCGCTCCTTCATTATCATAGAAAATTTCCATAGGCTCCTTTATGGCAGGCACAACTCCAAGGTCACCAATGATGTTCTTCAACCACATCGCCTTCTTTGACGCTTCGCTCGCTGCAATGTACTCTGATTCGCACATTGAATCAGCTACGGTCTCTTGCTTCGAACTTTTCCAAGTCACTGCTCCTCCATTAAGGGTAAAGACCCAGCTCGACTGCGAACGGTAGTTGTCCCTGTTGGTCTGGAAGCTTGCATCATAAACCCATGCACCTTTAAGTCATCACTCCCTCCAAGGACTAAAAACCATTCCTTGGTCCTCCGAAGGTACTTAAGTATAGTCTTGACTGCAATCCAATGAGCTCTATCAGGGTTCCCTTGATATCTACTTACCATGCTCAAAGAAAAGGCCACATCAGGGCAAGTAGAACTCATGGCATACATGATTGAGCCAACTGCGGAAGCATAGGGTACTCGGCTCATCTCAGCTATCTCGGCTTCTGTACTCGGACTTTGAGTCTTACTCAATTTGACATTACTCTGTATCGGTAGTTCTCCCTTCTTCGAGTTTTCCAGACTAAAACGTTTTAGTACCTTATCCAAGTAAGCATTCTGACTAAGTCCTATTAGTCTCTTACTTCGTTCTATCACTGTCCTTATTCCCAAAATATAGGAAGCCTCTCCGAGGTCCGTCATAGCGAAGCACTTCCCGAGCCAGGACTTAACCTCCTGCAGAGTCGGGATGTCGTTTCCTATGAGCAGTATGTCATCGACATACAAAATGAGGAAGCTAAATATACTCCCACTGGCCTTGAAATATACACATGATTCATCTTCACTTCGTGTAAATCCAAACTCTTTGACTTT
Source organism: Lactuca sativa (assembly GCF_002870075.4). Lineage (NCBI taxonomy): Eukaryota > Viridiplantae > Streptophyta > Magnoliopsida > Asterales > Asteraceae > Lactuca > Lactuca sativa. The sequence continues at coordinate 300,701,912 of NC_056630.2, read as the reverse complement.
CTCATCGAAGCAAAGATTCCATCTGCGAGATGCTTGCTTAAGTCCATAAATGGACTTTTCAAGCTTGCACACTCTATTGGGATGCTTCGGATCGACAAAATCCTCTAGCTGAGCCATGTAAACATCCTCAGCCAACTTCCCATTAAGGAAAGCGATCTTGACATCCATCTGGCATATCTCATAATCATGAAATGCAGCAATGGCTAGCATCACCCTAATAGACTTTATCTTAGCAACTGGCAAGAAGGTCTTATCATAGTAAGCTCTGGGAGTTTGAGTAAAGCCCTTCGTCACCAATCGTGCCTTATACATGTGCACATTCCCATCCATGTCAGTCTTCTTCTTGAAGATCCATTTGCACCCAACCGTCTTACGTCCGGGCACATTTTCAACCAAATTCCAAACTTGGTTGTCATACATGGTCTGAATCTCGTTGTCCATTGCCTCTTTCCATTTTGCAGACTCTGGGCCTGCCATGCCTTCCTTATAGCTATTAGGTTCATCTAGATTTATTAATGTACCATCACTAATATACGTGTCCCCTTCAGTAGTAATATGAAATACATAAAACTGGGTTGAACTCTAACTCTTTCGGAATGTCTAAGAGGTAAGGACTCGTCAATTGGTTCAACCGGAGTTTCCTCCTCGGGTTGAGTGACAACGTTAGAGGTTCCTTCATAACTAGACTCTTGAATATCTTCAAGATCGATTTGGCTCCCGCTGTCCCCTTGGCTTATGAGTTCTCACTCTCAAAAAACCCCTCTCCTCGCAATGAAAACAACATTGTCACCCAGTCTATAGAAGAGATATCCAAAGGATTTATGCGGGTAGCCAATGAAAATACACCTCTCACTATGAGGTTCGAGCTTTTCCTGATTTTCTTGTCTTACGAAAAATTCATAGCCCCAAACCTTGATATGCGCCAACTAGGGAGCTTTCCCTGTCCACATCTCGTGACATGTTTTGGCAACCTTCTTTGTAGGGACTCAGTTAAGGATATGGGCTTCAGTCTCTAAGGCGTACCCCCAAAATCAGATAGGTAGTGAAGCACGACTCATCATAGAATGAACCATGTCTAACAGGGTTCGATTACGCCTTTCTGCCACACTATTCAACAGCGGTGTCCTAGGTGGCGTCAATTGCAAAACTATTCCACATTCCTTGAGATAGTCGTGGAATTTAAGACTTAGCTACTCTCATCCTCGATCGGATTGAAGCATCTTGATTTTCCTGCCCAATTGATTCTCCACTTCATGTTTGAACTCTTTGAATTTTTCAAACGTTTCTGACTTGTGCTTGATTAACTAAATATACCCATATCTAATATAATCGTCGGTGAAAGTCATGTAGAAGCGGTTCCCATCCTTTGTGGTGGATCTAAAGGGACCACAGACGTCGGTGTGTATGAGATCCAATAAACCCTCACCCCTCTCACAAGTGCCAGTGAAGGGTGACTTGGTCATCTTTCCATGTAATCAAGATCCGCACGTGTCATCTTCCATAAGGTCGAATGACTCCAACACTCCATCCTTTTGGAGTTCGGCTATGCGCTTTTTGTTGACATATCCAAGACGACAATGCCACAAGGATGCTTTATCCATACTATTGGAAGAATCCATATACAACACATCATTTCCTAGGTTATCTACAACCATTACAGTTTCATAAATTCCATTACAAGGCATTGCTTCAAAATATAAAACACCATTTAGATAAGCATAAATTGAACCATTCTCATTATTAAACGAATATCTAAGTCTTTGTCTAAACAAACCATGAAAGGAAATGATCTTTCTTGCTATATCTAGCGAGTACCAACGATTATTTAAATCTAAATTCAATCCATTACTAAGCACTAAAGAATACACTCTTATCTTGGTCACAGGCGACGATCTTCTATTCCCCATGATTAGATTTATTCTTCCACGCTCCACATCCCTATTTCTTCCTACTCCCTCAAATCAGAACAAATGTGATAACCACATCCTGTATAAAAAACCCAAGAAATAGCATCAGATGAATCATTTGATTTAATTGTGTAAATACCTGCGAAAGATTGCTTGATCTTCCCATCCTTGATGGCTTGCAGATATTCCTGGCAGCTTCTCTTCCAATGTCGTATTTTGTGGCAATGGTGGCACTCTGCCTCCTTTGGGTTTGGTTTGGGCTTGGCATGATCAAACTTGGTCCCACTAGAATAGGAACCATCTTGAGACTTTCCCTTGCGGTGGTACATTGAAGAAGCCTTCCTCTTCTTACCCCTTCCCTGCCCAATAGCCAAAACAGGAGGAGCGGGTGGATTGGGAGTTAGTGCAATAGACTTGTCCTTGAGGTTGCTTTCAGCGGTCCTTAGGAGTCGTTGGAGTTTTCTTAGGGGTACTTCTTCCTTGTTTATGTGGTAGGTCATCCTAAATTGGTTGTAGCATGAGGGAAAGGAGTGAAGAACAATGTCGATAGCCAAATCCTCCCCAAAGTTGACATTCAACTTGCAAAGACGATCAACATACCTTTGCATCTTTTGCAAGTGCACGGTTAGAGACTCTCCTCTTCCCATTTTAGCAGTGATCATATTCGTTATGATCTCATAGAGCTCTCGCCTCGCGCTTTGGTGGTATCTCTCCATCAAGTCTAGATGCATCTCATAAGGATACATGTCCTCATAGGACTTTTGGAATTCAGAGTTCATCATGGCTAGCATGATGCAAGGGACATTCGTTGCATCACAATCATGGGTCTCAAAGACAACCATTTCTTTGGGAGTAGCAATTTTTATATTGATCTTCTCGAGCTTCTCATCGAGAACATACTCTAAGTCCCTAATTAACACCCAAAATGAAAAATTAGGGCTAGGACCCAACAACATTATTTATACATTAGAAAAAGGATGTCGTGATCCAAAATGCAAATAATTTGGAGGTAAGTGAATGGTGATTCACTAATTCTTCACCATGAAAAACACAAGCTTAATTTTTAAATGTATTGAGAATTCCTAGGTTTCCTTGAGATTAATTGAAGCTTTCAATGGCATGTTTAAATCTCGATATGCCCCTCTAGTTTGTGACTGGGATGCTGAGGATCACAAAGCGGGTGTGATTAACGATGCAAATCTACAAGGTGCCTGCATTGTTACAGTCATCTATTCGATGTGCCGGTAAACCACACACGCTTCATCGAACTATGACAAACAATGAATCACCCTTTTCCACCTTTACTTAGAACCAATTAGTGTGCCAGTTGACCATACACGCTCCACTAATATCTTAACAAGGGTGGAAAGTGTAATTTCATGGGATTGCATCAATTCACTTTTCCTAAAGTAACTAAGATTGGGAATTTTATGAAATACATTTAGTTACTTTATATAGATTCATTATACTTATTAATGAGGAGAGGATTGCCCTATCCTACCCGTTCGGCTAACGACCGTCCACCAGTCAATGAAGCGGTGGGTGTGAGTGTACACCCATTAAGCGCCATTTTATTGGCAGCAACCATATACCCACCTTATAGACTAGCTTCGTGAATGATGCCTACTAACGGTAAGACTAACACTTTTAAATCATACATACATATATATATATATATATATATATATATATATATATATATATATATATATATATATTAAGCTTGTAATAATATAATAGTATAGTGTTGAATTTTAAACTTGTAAAATTCTAGGGTTTGAAATTTTAATTATTCAAATTAAACTTTTAATCACAAAACTTAAATTTCAAAACTTGAGGACAAGTTTTAAACTTTTCAAAACATACAGATCAAATAGCAAATAATACAAATCAACTAATTAGATTATTTAAATTTGATCTAATCAATATTGCTTGCAGGACAATCCACCAATTTAATTAAAATAATCAATTATTATCATATAAGGAAATTATTATTCAATTAAATGATAATTATCTTTTGTTTGGTCAAGAATATACTCCAATACATCATAAAATTCGGATTTTAATGACCCAAAACAATTAAGGCAAGTATCCTCAAGCAAAACAGCAAGAAATCCCGATATTGACTCTTTCTGGCGCTAGAACTCTCCGAGTTCCTCTGTGAACTCCCCGAGTGGGAGCTAATCGCTGAGTCCACATAGGAACTCGTCGAGTTCACCAGTCAGAAGCATAAAAATCGAATTTTTCAAGCAACAAGCAATTAACGAAAGCATCAATTCAATAGAAATCAATCAAAGCTCTGGTACCACTGATGGGTTTGAGCCATAAGAACATTCGTACGTGCACATGAAAACCCTAATGCTTGGATATAGGTTTCTCTAATTGAACATGCAATGTATACAAGGCTTACAATTCTAGATCTAGTGTAAACAATTGAATCATATGATATGAAATCAGATCTAAAAGAATACCTTGAATTGCTTGCATGAAACTTCTTGTTGTTGGAGCTTAGAGTCACAATTGTCACTCCTCGAATGGCTTACAAACACCAACTAGCAAGAGGATGATCTTGAGAGAGATAGGAGGTGAGAAATCGGCTCTAGGGTTCTTCCTTGCAAGAGTATGGCCGATTTCCCTCACCCAAGGGGTCTATTTATACTATGAGATACTAGGGTTACACCCTTAACCCTAGTTGAATAACATAGGCCCTAAGAAAATCCAATGATCCTCCTAGATATGAGGCAGGGACGATTTTAAGGTATCCTAACCCTAAAATCCATCCACCCTGATATCCATAAGGATACATAGCCCAAAACATAACTAGCACACATTTGACAGTTTATGCGCCTTTATTCAATTAAACTCTTTAAGTCAGCAAATTAATTCTCAATTAATATATGACTTATATCAATCAAATAACATTATTATTCCTTTAATATATCACTCTCATAATATATTAACAATAATATCTATTCTCTCTTTACAAATTATCCTGTTAAGTTGCTATGGTGAAGGCAACCCAAAAGGACCATGCACAACCGAGTCAAGTACTTACCAAATATAGTTACAACCTTAGACACTAATCCAACAGAAACTCCATCACCCACGTTGACATTTGCATCCATATTAGATATGTTCGCAGTGATACCTGAAGTCTGGACCTCCTCAGAAACTAATTCGATATTTGAAACCTCGGGTGGTGTGATAGTAGTCTTCTCAGGAGTGAATGCTTTCGAAGGATCACCTTGATTAGTGGTTGTGTCCACATTAGATGTGTTCACAGAGCCACCACGACCTCTAGACTCCTCGATACTCAAATTTATTGGAGAGCCCCTCGTAGGTGATGGAAAGCCCAAATTATCATCCTATCGTGGAGAATGAGGTTTTTCAAAACCAGTCTTAGGAACCACCCCATCCCCATAATCAATAATTTTCTTCTCCTTCTTCTTCTTCTTCTTCTTCTTCTAAATCTTCATTACTATGTCCTGAGCTCTTTGCTTCCTAGAAACGGGAGAAACAGGAGCTGGAATCTAACGAAAAACGATTATTCCTCCTTTCGACAACACCATTTTGTTGAGGTGTATGTGGAGATGAAAAGTTATACGAAATTCCTTTATCAGTTAAGAACGATTCAAGAGCCTTGTTCTTGAACTCTGAGCCATTGTCACTCTTGATCTTACACACGTTTTTCTTCAGAGTTACTTGTATGTGCTTGATAAAATCTATCATTGCTTGAGTTGTTTCAGACTTTAAACGTAGAAAATACACCCAAGAAAACCTAGAAAAATCATCAACAAAAACCAGGATGTACATCTTCTTGCTGAGAGTTTCAACAGTCTAAGGACCACAAAGGTCAATATGAAGAAGTTCCAAAGGTTCAACATGATGGGTTTTGAGCATTCTAACACTTCCTAAGTGTACATGCAACCCTAATAACCTTGGATCTATGTTTGTCTAGTTATCATGTAAAGTTGAATTCCAAGGTTATATTCCTATCTAGCATACATGGGGAACAATTTTAACTTGAATCATAGATACAATAACTTACCTTGTTGTTGCTTGTGTTCCTTGAAACCTTGTGAGCCTAGCACCCCAAGTGTGATGCCTCAAATGCTTCACACAACACCAAATGCTCTTGGAAAGACTCTTGAGATAACACACACTTCTCAAAATCGGCCAAGCCCTCTAGTTTCCTTGTCTAACTTGTGTGTAACCGATTTTGTGGAGAATATGATCCTTATATAGTGTTGACACATCTAGGGTTACACCATGTAAACCCTAATGTGTCATGACTCTTCATTTCCATGACCCATGGGTTTGTAACTCCCATGGAGCATCCATGGAGCATCCTATGGGTAGAACCCAACTTGATAATCCATGGAGCCTCTTAGCCCACTATACAAGATATGGATGATTTACATAATCAACCCATATATTTAATTAGTTATCCTTTGATCACTTAATTAATTCCAAATTAATTCTTTGATCAACTAATCAAATAATATTATTAATATATTAGAACTTATAATATATTAATAATCTCCAAGTGTTATTTCTCTCATTTAGTCTATCCAATTGCATGGTGCCATGCAACCCAAATGGACCATGCCGGGTCGGGTCAAGTACAAGCCCGAAATAGTTATGGACTTAGACACCTTATCCAACAGTCTCCCACTTGGATAAGTCTAATAACTATATCTCTAGTACTTCAGGAACCGACCAGCAATCGTAGCTCTTTCAAGGTCTCTTGGAACTGAGAAGATGATAGTACGCCATTTAAGATAAGTGATCATATAATCCTCCGTTTTAGATATCAGCCGGACAAATACATGGAACATTGTCTTACTTCGTGTCCAGCATTTGTTTCTCGATTTCCGATTTGTTTGACATAGAACTTAATTGAACACATCAACTTAGTTCTGACCGGGCCCGGTACATGGGTCAAAACAAAATCATCGAGGGGCCCAGATATCAGCTTCTAATCCAAGAAGGAACAGATAAACTTCGACTCATATGTTTGTTCTACCACTCATTGAATTACACACAAAAGTACGTTTTATAACATCGAGTTACCAATGCGGTTTCGTATAGTCAATGCATAACCAACTTGTAAGTAACAAATCATATCTCTAGGTTTGAAGACTTATATGACATTACCGTCTCACGATCACTCGAGATAGAATTCCATGAAGTGATTCCAGTGAGCGTGGGTTGAGTCCAATGCTCAGAACTTATGAGCACTCATGATTGTTGTAGCCTTGTCCAACACCTTAGACCTCTACAACCCATCATGACAGTCTTGATTCATACCTACTTCCGACATATGACCGACTGTGGAAGTTTGAATAATATGTTACACCAAACAAAATTATTCTGGAAGTCAAAACATGCAAAAGAAATATAGTAAACGATTGACAAGAGATAGCAACACTTTACTCATAAATAAAACACCTTTTATTCATCATCAAATGTCAATTACACTTTACAAATTTCTGGGTTATCTAACTACTAAAACTTATATCATCCTTCAGCCCTATGCTCCGAGCATGCTGGAGATGCTTAACCCTACTCAGTCCCTTCGTGAGGGGATCTGCTGGGTTCTCATCCGATGATACCCTCTTTGCCACGAGGAGTCCTTCTTCGATCCGATGTCTGATGAAATGGTATTTTCTGTCGATGTGTCTGGATCTCCCATGATCCCTTGGTTCCTTGGCTAAGGCAACAGCACTTTCACTATCACAGAAAATTTCCATTGGCTCTTTAATAGCTGGTACAACTCCAAGGTCTCCAATGAAGTTCTTCAGCCATATCGCTTCCTTTGCTGCTTCACTAGCTGAAATATACTCTGATTCACAAGTAGAATCTGCCACTGTCTCTTCCTTGGAACTCTTCCAAGATATTGCTCCTCCGTTTAGGGTAAAGACCCAGCCCGACTGAGAGCGGAAATTATCCCTATCAGTCTGGAAGCTAGCATCACTATACCCTACAACTCTCAAGTCATCACTCCCACCGAGGGTAAGAACCCAGTCCTTAGTCCTCCGTAGGTACTTGAGGATATTCTTTACCGCAGTCCAGTGTGCCTTGCCAGGGTTCGCCTGATACCTGCTAACCATGCTCAAGGCAAAAGCTACATCGGGTCGAGTACACGTCATAGCATACATGATCGATCCTACAGCCGAAGCGTAAGGTGTTCAACTCATTTCTGCTATCTCAGCCTCAGTGCTAGGGCTTTGTGTCTTACTCAATCTGGTGTTACTCTGGATGGGTAACTCTCCTTTCTTGGAATCCTGCATGCTGAATCTCTTCAGCACCTTATCCAAGTAGGTACTCTGACTAAGTCCAATTAGTCTTTTACTCCGATCTCTCAAGATTCTTATCCCTAGAATATAGGCAGCTTCACCAAGGTCCTTCATAGCGAAACACTTCCCAAGCCAGGATTTCACTTCCTGCAGGGTTGGAATGTCGTTTCCTATGAGTAGTATGTCATCCACATACAAAACCAAGAAGCTAACTATACTCCCACTAGCCTTGACATACACACAAGATTCATCTTCACTCCTAGAAAAGCCAAATTCCTTGACCTTTTCATCAAAGCAAAGATTCCATCTGCGAGGTGCTTGCTTCAATCCATAAATGGATTTCTCAAGCTTACACACTCTATTAGGGTACTCGTTGCTGACAAAACCCTCTGGCTGACTCATGTAAACATCTTCAGCCAACTTCCCATTAAGGAAAGCGGTTTTGACATCCATCTGCCATATTTCATAATCATGAAATGCAGCTATGGCTAACAGAACCCGAATAGACTTAATCTTGGCTACCGGAGAAAAGGTCTCATCATAGTCCACTCCAGGAATTTGAGAGAAGCCCTTTGCAACCAGTCTAGCCTTATAAGTGTGTACTTTACCATCCATGTCGGTCTTCTTCTTGAAGACCCATTTGCACCCTACTGTCTTATGACCTGGTACATTTTCAACCAAGTTCCAAACTTGATTGTCATACATGGATTGTATCTCGCTATCCATAGCCACTTTCCATTTAGCAGACTCGGGGCCTGCCATGGCTTCCTCGTAGCTGTTAGGGTCATCTTGACTTACTAGTGTCTCATCACTAATAAGTGTCTCACCTTCTGCAGTAATATGGAATCCATAGTAATGCTCAGGTGCACTCCTAACTCTCGTGGAACGTCTCAGAGGTACAGATTTGTCAATTGTCTCAACAGGAGTTTCCTCCTCAAGTTGAGGGCTAGAGTTTGAAGTTCCTTCACCGCTTGATTCTTGAATTTCTTCAAGATCAATTTGCCTCCCACTGTCTCCTTGGCTTATAAACTCTCTTTCTCGAAAGACTCCTCTTCTTGCTACAAAGACCACATTGTCACTAGGTCTGTAGAAGAGGTAACCAAAGGATCGCTGTGGGTAACCGATGAAAATACACCTCTCGCTTCGAGGTTCGAGCTTATCATGAGTCTCGCGTCTCACGAAAGCCTCGCAACCCCAAATCTTGATGTGGTCTAGTTTAGGTACTTTACCAGTCCACATCTCGTGAGGAGTTTTGGCAACTTTCTTTGTAGGGACTAGATTAAGAATATGGGCGGCAGTCTCTAAGGCATAACCCCAGAATGAGATTGGTAGCGAAGCTCGACTCATCATGGAACGAACCATATCTAACAGGGTTCGATTACGCCTCTCAGCCACACCATTCAACTGTGGTGTCCTGGGAGGTGTCAATTGTGAGACTATCCCACATTCCCTTAGATAGTCGAGGAACTCTGAACTAAGATACTCACCACCGCGATCGGATCGAAGCATCTTAATGTTCCTGCCCAATTGATTCTCGACTTCCTGTTTAAATTCCTTAAACCTCTCGAAAGTCTCTGACTTATGCTTGATCAAGTAGACATATCCATATCTACTATAATCATCAGTAAAAGTCAAATAATAATGATTAGCATCCCTTGTGGCATGTTTGAATGGTCCACACACATCCGTGTGTATAAGGTCCAACAAACCTTCACCCCTCTCACACGAACCTGTGAAGGGTGACTTTGTCATTTTTCCAAGTAAGCATGATTCGCAACTATCATCTGACTTTAGGTCAAACGACTCCAAGACTCCATCTTTTTGGAGTTGGCCTATGCGTTTCTTGCTTATATGTCCAAGACGACAATGCCATAAAGATGCTTTATCCAAGTTATTATTAGTAGAATCAATACACAAAACATTATTTCCCAAGTTATCTACAACAGATACAGCTTCATACACACCATCACAAGGTAATGCTTTAAAATAAAAGACATATTATAGAAAACATCTATAGAACCAACTTCATTATTAAATGAAAAGGTAAACCCTTGTTTGTACAAAGCATGAAAGGAAATAATATTTCTTGCCATTCCTGGCGAATAACAACACTTATTCAAATCTAAACTAAACCCACTACTTAGCGATAAAGTATAAACTCCAATCTTGGTAACAGGTATAGCTTTCCTATTCCCCATGATCAAGTTTATCCTTCCTTGCTCCACATCCTCACTTCTTCTTAGTCCCTGCAAGTCACAACAAATGTGAATACCACACCCGGTATCAAGGACCCAAGAATTAGAATGGGGTGAGTTATTAGAAATGATAGTGTAAATACCTGCATGGTTGGGTTTAACTTTCCCATCCTTCACATCTTGCTGGTATTTTGGGCAGTTCCGCTTCCAATGAGCTTTTTCATGGCAATAGAAGCATTCAGCCTCTTTTGGGTCAGAAGAAGGAGTAATGAAACCTTTCTTGGTTCCACTTGAAGAAGAGCCATCAAGGGTCCGAGCCTTGGTACCCTTAGAAGAGCTCTTTCTCTTCCTCCCTCGACTTTTCCCGATTGCCAAAACCGGAGTAGAGTTTTGATTAGGAGTGATAGCAACCGACTTCCCCTTAAGACCTGTTTCTGCGGTCTTGAGAAGTCCCTGAAGTTTGCTGAGGGTGACTTCTTCCTTGTTCATGTGATATGTCATGCGGAATTGATCATAGCACGATGGTAAGGAATGCAAAATAATATCTATTGCAAGATCCTCCGGGAAGTTCACATTAAGCTTCAGCAAACGATCCACATACCTTTGCATTTTCTGCATGTGGCTCGTGACGGATTCCCCGTCCTTCATCATGGTTGTTATCATGGAGCAGATGATTTCATACCTCTCTTGTCTTGCACTTTGATGGTATCTTTCCATCAAATCTTGGTGCATTTCATAAGGGTAGAAATCCTCATAAGACTTTTGGAGTTCCGCTGTCATCGTGGCCATCATGATGCAAGCCACTTTCGTAGCATCCCTTTCATGTGCCCGAAATTCAGCGATCTCCTGAGGAGTTGCAGTGGACTCATCAATCTCCTTAAGCTCCTTGTCAAGGACATATTCTTTGTCCTCGTAGCGGGTAATCATCCTGATGTTTCTGATCCACTCATTGAAGTTGGATCCATCAAAGGTGACTTTCCCACACAAGTTCATAAGGGAAAAGGAGCCATTAGGATTAGAGCCAGAAGCATTGTTGAAAGACATCTGAAGGAAAGAGGACAAGATTAGTTTAGATATAAGAGAGTCCTTAATAAAACACCCAAATGTAATATTAAGGCTAGGATCCAATCACAATATAATATAACTTAGAAGAGGTATGCCGTAATCTAAGCTATATCATATTTGAAAGGTAGGTGAATGACGATTCACCAATTTCCACCACGAAAACCGCAATATTTTACTATTAGGTTTTTTTTTGAATGGTTCTTATAAATTCCTAGATTCTTTGAGATTCAATGAACTTTTCAAAGGCATGTTTCAATCTCGAGTGTGCCCTCCAAGTTTTGCGACTGGGATACCGAGGATCACAAAACGAGGTGTGAAGTAACCATGCAAATCACTTGGTACCCTTAAAGTTTATTACTCAATCGATGTGCCGGTTAACCACACACGCTCCACCGATACTATAATAAACCCTAAGTCACCCTTTACCTACCTTGTTAAGTCCAAGTTAGTGTGCCGGTTAACCACACACGCTCCACCAACGACTTAATCAAAGTGTAAAGTGTAATTTCATGGAATAGCACCTTATTCACATTTTTCCTAAAGTAACTAAGATTGGGAATTTAATAAAACATTTAGTTACTTTATAATATTCATCATACTTTGAATGAGAATTAATAAGTCCTTGTCTTACCCGTTCGGCTAACGACCCTCCACCGATCAAGCAAGCGGTGGGTGAGAGTGGACACCCATTAAGTCACCATTTTATAGGCAACAACCTTATACCCACCTTATAGACCGGCTTCGTGAATGAGGCGTACTAGCGGTAAGACGACTTTGTTCTTATACATATATATACTTATTAAATCATAATAATATAAGTATAAGGGTTGAATTTTAACTTTTAAAATTCTAGGGGTTGGAACTAAAGTTTTAACTTAACTTTACTTGTTCCAAAACTTGAGGGCAAGTTTTGTAATCTTTCAAAACTTTTCATTTCTTGTAACTTATGAGTTTAATAGAGTAATAAAATGAGGACTTTTCATTTTTCTAACTCTTGTGTTCTTTTAATGGTTTTTTTTTTTAATCCAAGAGACTTTTGGTTTTCCATAACTTGAGGACAAGTTATGGACTCCATTAAAACACATTATGATCATGAATTAATTCACCACATAGGTTACAAATAATTCCTATGATCATCTAAACATCATAAGAACAAGAATATGAATATGAACACTTTCAAGAATCAAAATCACATTTAATCTTTGTAATTTTGATAATTTGTTGTTGTAAATGAGTTAGAAAAGACATTACACCTTCTAAAATAAGTTTTCATGTACCAAAACATTTTAGGGTAATGATTCTAATCCATTTCCAGCAACACAAGTCGAAATTCTGCACTCTGTCGACCCTACTCGCCGAGTGCATAAACCTACTCGCCGAGTAGGTTGAAGATACACATGAACTCGTCGAGTCCTCCCCATGGACTCGCCGAGTCCATCAGTCAGACAGCAAGATTTTCGACTTTCTTCAACTTTTAAGCACAAATAACAAACAAACAAGCCTAGGCTTTGATACCACTGATGGGTTTTGAGCATTCTAACACTTCCTAAGTGTACATGCAACCCTAATAACCTTGGATCTATGTTTGTCTAGTTATCATGCAAAGTTGAATTCCAAGGTTATATTCCTATCTAGCATACATGGGGAACAATTTTAACTTGAATCATAGATAGAATAACTTACCTTGTTGTTGCTTGTGTTCCTTGAAACCTTGTGAGCCTAGCACCCCAAGTGTGATGCCTCAAATGCTTCACACAACACCAAATGCTCTTGGAAAGACTCTTGAGATAACACACTCTTCTCAAAATCGGCCAAGCCCTCTAGTTTCCTTGTCTAACTTGTGTGTAACCGATTTTGTGGAGAATATGATCCTTATATAGTGTTGACACATCTAGGGTTACACCATGTAAACCCTAATGTGTCATGACTCTTCATTTCCATGACCCATGGGTTTGTAACTCCCATGGAGCATCCTATGGGTAGAACCCAACTTGATAATCCATGGAGCCTCTTAGCCCACTATACAAGATATGGATGATTTACATAATCAACCCATATATTTAATTAGTTATCCTTTGATCACTTAATTAATTCCAAATTAATTCTTTGATCAACTAATCAAATAATATTATTAATATATTAGAACTTATAATATATTAATAATCTCCAAGTGTTATTTCTCTCATTTAGTCTATCCAATTGCATGGTGCCATGCAACCCAAATGGACCATGCCGGGTCGGGTCAAGTACAAGCCCGAAATAGTTATGGACTTAGACACCTTATCCAACACAACAATCTTTGAATCAATGAAAATATGATGACCTTGTCTATGTTGTTTCTCTTGTTCACAAGCTACACATAAAGTATAATTATCAAATTTTAATACTATCAAACTATGATTAAGATCATTTATGATCAATTTATTCAGATTATTGAAATTCAAGTGAGAGAGCCTTTGATGCCATAGCCAGATTATGTCTGATGATGCTTTTGAGAGTAAGCAACCTGAGGGAACACCTATAGTAGGTTTGATATCAATGGTAAACATATTGCCTTTTCTTTTGGATTTGATCAAGACTTCCTTCGTTTCTATGTTCGAAATAACGCTTATCAAGTTATGATGAACACCTTCGACATATGCAATCCTGTTAACAGTGAAATTGCGATTCGTTACTTTGACATATCCTTTGACTTTGCATTTGTTATTATTTCCAAGCTTCACCACTCCAGCATTTTCCAGATTTCAAAAATCTCTAAGGTTTTCCTTTTTTCCAGTCATGTGACAAGAGCATCTACTAGCAATATACCACTTGTCATCATATTGCTCGTCACAAAAAACCTACAGTCAGTGAAATAATTTAGGTCCCCAAGGCTGTTTGGGTCCTTGGTTATTAGAACAAAATGCATCATGAAACGAAGATCCTAGAACCCATTTACGAACTTTTGCTTTCAGTCTACCAATTAGGTCCACTTCGTTAGATATGGGTGTTAAAATGAAATTTTTTGTTGGTTTAGAATCAACACTGGCTTGCCCTTTAACCTTCTCAGTTCGTTTCACATAAACTTTTGCTTTTGGAACAGCTTTCCACTGTCTAACAGATGGATTTGATTCTTTAGATTAGGAACTTCCATTAGAAAACTCATTTAAGTAACTTTCATACGCAACCTTGACTTCTTCTTGTGAAAACTTTCCAGTTTGATAAACTTTACCTTTCCCTTCCAACCAGTGATTGATGTTTTTTGACATTGGTTGTTCCTTTTGAAAACAAAACATTACTTGGTTTCTTCGAAGATGGATTAGGAAAATACGGTTTTGTGGGTTGGACTTGTGATTGAAAACAATTTTGAAAATGTTTTTGATAACAAACATTTGATTGATGAAAAACTTTTGGACCATTCGAAAATCATCGTTGATTAGAAAATTGAGAAGAATTCCTTTGTTCATTTGGTTTAAAACAATTTCTTTGAAAATTATTTAGTGAAAACCTTTTGTTTTGAGAAGGATGAACAAAATTCTTTGACTGTTGATGTTTTACAAAATTCTCTTTGTTTAAGTTATGAAAATTTGGTTTTGATTTGGACGTCGAAACTTTTGCTTAACTTTTTGATGAATGTATAGATGTGAAAGATCTTGTTAACATTGTAACAGGTCTGTAGCCACCAAAATTCAGTGTCCAGATCCCGTTCATGAGAAAACGAACTCTATCACCATTGACTTCCAAGTTCTCTTCCATTCCTCTTAGGGCTTCACTTCTCATGTTTTCAGGTTTCAAGGATTCTAGGTGAGCCTCCTTGATCTGTGTGGATAGGTGGGAATAGATAGTCAAAGTTAGAGAGATTACTCGACGGCCCGAGTACAATTTTTTACTAAGGGCCTCTTCTACTACGTTGGCTTTTTTCGGGGATGATAACGAATTTTGCATTCGTTATTGTTGAGTAGTTCCACCCATCGTCATTGTCTCATGTTAAGTTTCTTCTGATCGAATATGTGTTGGTGGCTTTTGTGCTCAGTAAAGACTGTGCATTTCATACCATACACGTAATGCGCCTAGATGTTTAGAGCAAAAAGGACTGCTCGCAGTTTGATATCATGTATGGTATAGTTGATTTTGTGGTTCTTAAGTTGTCTCGAGGTGTAGGATATGACCTTTCCTCATTGAATAAGAATGCAGCCTAGCCCTTGCTTGGACGCCTCACAGTAAACTACAAATTCTTTCGTCCCTTCTGGGAGGGACAAGATCGGTGCATTGCAAAGGGCTTGCTTTAGCTTCTGGAAAGCAGTTTCTTATTTCTCCTCCAAGTTGAAGGTTACACCCTTCTAAGTCAGGGTAGTGAGTGGCTTAGCGATCTTTGAGAAGTTTTGGATGAACCTTTTGTAATTGCTAGAAAGACCTAGAAACTAACGAATCTCTGTTGGGGTTCGTGGGGTCGCCTAGTTTTCAGTAGCTTTAATCTTAGATGTATCGACATGTATCCTTTCCTTGCTGACTACATGACCTAGGAATTCCACCTTTTGAATCCAAAATTCACGCTTTGAGAACTTTGCATACAATTTCACATCTCCTCGTCATCGGATCCTGATGACCAAATTTGATACGTCCCTTCTTCCTCATCCATTCCTTTTGCAACCAAATACATTCTGTTAGTCTTCAATCTCACTTCCTCAAGCCTCTCAACATAGTAGGCTTCGTCCTTAACTCTGGTTTTCTTCTCATCTCTTTTCCTCAACATACAATCACTTGGCATGTGATTCGCTCCATCAATAATGGCAATCAAACCCAAAATCTCCCTTGATCTTTTTCTCTTTCTTCATTTGCTTAGAGTTTACTTCCTTTTTCTCCTATTTCTTCTCTGCAGCCATATTCTTCCCTGGAAATCTTCCTTTCATCTCACCTACTCTTCACTTCGAATCGAACGGATTTTTTAAAATTTCTTCACACGATTATTGTAATAGAATGCCACTGCTACGTCATCAGAATTGATGATTAAACCTTGATCTTCCGAACCCTCATTCTCAACAAACTCTTTCTTAGCTTGTTTACCAGAAACCTTCGACATTAGATCCAAAGGACCTCCCAAAATACTTCTTGTTTCCTCAGCTATTGTCACACCCCCAAACCGGAATGGCAAAAACGTTCGGGGGCAGAGGACGTCAGGTACAATATCACAACAATTGCATAATAGTAATCAAAGTACAACAACCATGTACTGATAAAATATAAGTTTTAACATATTTGTTCAAGTCATTGTATATATGACACCAAAATGTATATCAAAAGTTAAAAGATATGAGTCTATGAAGCTGCATCTTCTCGAAAACATGTGGATGTACCTGTCTACTGGTTTCCTGAGAATACAAGTAGTTTTCAAAAGAGTGTCAATAATTAAGTTGTTTAGTTCATAAGCATTTTGTAATTGAAATCTGTTATTTATTTCTTGTGAATATAAGTATGTTTTCACATAAAATCCTTTATTTCCTATTGTAATATGCTGAAATCAAAACGTGGGAATGTTATTGCACTCTGAGATAGATAAAAGTAGTTTTAACTCACATAAAACCATGAAAAATATGTTTTCTTCGTACTGGAATGGAAATTTGTATTTGTACTTGTATCAAACTATGTAATTGTAAGTTCCTAGATTTACCAGCAATATTTGTAATACATTTGTTCCGTGAAGTTTGATATTTATGTCCAGTTGGTACTAAAATAGTTTGGAAAAATTATATTTTTGTTTAACAAGTTTGAAATCATTTTATACTTATAGAAATATAATATTTATATAATTATGATTAAATAGACGGTCGAATAAATAATTTTACCCCTAGCCCACAACCAAACAAGGAACAAGAAATGGAGCCAAATTATCAATTCTAACCCTGTTGAACCGTAATTATATTATTTATACATATATAAATATATATTTTTAACAACGACAACAATTAATAAAATATCGAAAACAGTTAGATATTAACACAATATTTATTGTGTTAAACTTGTATTCCACTCCCCCCTAAAATAATGGAAAATTTTGAAAACGTAGGGGTATGAATTCACCTTTTGTGTGATAACGGTTTTTGCTAACAATTAGAAAATGGTAACCTTCGGTTTAGAAAACATAACGATAGTTGTATCTTAGTGATTTTAAACACATAATAATATGTGATTAACATGATATAAGTAATATAAGTGTTGAATATACTAGTTTTATGAGTAAAACTTACCAACACTTGTAAGGGAATGGAAGTAAATTGCTTCTTGTGTTTGTTTTTGGTTCTTGTAAATGAAAGCAAATCTTGAGAGAAAATCAGAGTGGTTTTCGGTTAAAAGTGTAGAAAATGGTCAATATGTGCTTTAAATATGAAGGAAAGATAGGTGGTTTATGCTAAATATCTAGATATTTGCATGTTCTCATTGGAGAACTCTAACCGAGGAAAAAGATGTTTTCGGCCTAAAAGGGAAACCCACCAAGGAAGGTTTGCGGTCAAGAGAAAGGAGGCTAAGACGTTTGCGGCCCGAAGCAAGTGGGATGATTTCGGTGTTGACATGTTTTGTGTCTGAAAGTGATTGCGGTCAGGAGAGTTCTCGGCCGTGAACGAGTATTCGGTCCGAAGGGATAAGATTATGCGGGATTTTGGTGGGAGAAGGGTGATGATTGCGAGGGTTTTCGATTGATGTGGGAAAAATCCCAATTTTGCAACACTTGAATAATAAAAGTTTTATACATATTAAAATTATTCATTTAACTTTAATAAATTAACAATTCAACAAATTCAACTTTTATTTGACATATTTGACTTTTGTTCGCCTTGGTTGACTTTTGTTGACTTTTACAAATTTGAAAATAACGGTTTGTTACATTATCCCCCATTAGAGGGAATTTCGCTCCGAAATTATTTCTAAGGTGGTACTCATGAATTAGGGTAAAGATGTAGATACTTTTGTTACATTTGATCTTCCCATTCCTTAGTGAATGCAGGTCCCCGGTTGGCATTCCAACGAACCTTCACTACTGGGATACGACTTTGTTTTGTTCTTTTGATTCCCTATCCATGACTTCCATTGGTTCTTGTAAGAGGTGTAGACTCTCGTTTAACTCGATTTCATCAAGTGGGATTACAAGAGTCTCGTCATACAGTCAGTTCTTGAGATTAGAGACATGAAAAGTAGGATGAATGTTATGGAGTTCATGTGATAGTTTGAGTTTGTAAGCAACCGGACCAATTCTAGCAAGAATCTCGAATGGTCCGATGTACCTTGGATATAGTTTCCCATGTTTTCTGAAATGTTTCATTCCTTTCCAAGGTGACACCTTCAACAAGATGCAGTCACCAACCTGGACTTCCAAGGCTTTTCGTCGTTTGTCTGCATAACTCTTTTTGGCTGTCTCTAGAAACCTTAATGTAACGACCGAATAATACAACCAATTTTAAATTTTTCAAAAACAACTCGATCCCATTAAATCTTTGCAAAAAGGTTTTTAATACAAAACATTTAATGTATTCCCAGAATCACATTACTACAAAATCATGAGGAGCGGTACGATCACGCCTTCGCCTTGCCACGGTCTCCTGTAGAACCTGAAAAACATAAAACTAGAACTGTAAGCCCGAAAGCTTAGTGAGATATCCCCAAAATACCAACCACATATGCCATACATGCATAACATGCCACAACATATCTGATCACAGAACAGCCATGCACTTCGGGTCTACTGTGTGACTGGTCCGCCGCACCGGCCTACAGTCCACCTGGTCCACCCTCTAAGTCTAGCCAGAAACCTCGAGTCTACAGTGTGATTGGATCACCCGCACCGGGCCTTCAATCCACCTGGTCCACTCTCCGAATCTAACCACATACATCGAGTCTGCAGTGTGATTGGTCCGCCCGCACCGGGCCTTCAATCCACCTGGTCCACTCTCTGAGTCTACAGTATGACTGGTACGCCCGCACCGGGCCTTCAGTCGGCCTGGTCCACTCTCCGAGCCTGGGCACGTCTGGTCCGCCCTATTGGGGCCTACAGCCTATTCGGACCGCTCGCTGGGCCTTCGGAACAACCGGTCCGCCCTGGGTATCTTGGCCTACAACACAAAGCAGGAGCCGCATCAACCCAACTCCAGTCCAAACAACCATGTGCACATATACATACAATCATATAGCAATTCACAGTTGACAAGCAGATCAAACAGATCACATAACATATCATCATCCTAACCAGGATACCGACCTAACAGGTCACTAGCATAGCATCACCCTATCTCTCAGGATACCGATCTCAATCAGGTCTCTAACATATACCATCCTAGCTCTCAGGATACCCGGATCTCAATCCGATAAGGGTCGGCCTTGGTGCCTTAGACCATGTTGATATAGTGAGGATAACTCACCTCGAAACTGCCGGCTGAAAGGATAAGATCCCGCTACTCCAAACTCCGACACGAACTCCTCCACTGAACAACAATAAAGCACTGAACTCAAATCAATAACCAACAATTACCAAATACCCCTAGAAACCACTGGTCAACCCTTGGTTGACTCTACTCGCCGAGTCAACCCGATGACTCGCCGAGTCCCTAAGCTCACAACTTCTCTCAATCCGCAACCAAACTCGTCGAGTCACCCCGAGACTCGCCGAGTCCAACAACTCTGATTCCACTCGCACACAACTCACCGAGTCATCCCTTGACTCACCGCTTCTCGACTCGACCAGAAAATATTAGGACTCTTCGACAAGACTCGCCGAGTCCAAGAACAGACTCGCCGAGTCTAAGGCTATCTTCAACCTACTCGTCGAGTTGTTCATACAACTTGCCGAGTTCCAGGCCATCTTCATCCAACTCGTCGAGTCCACCCATGTGACTCGCCGAGTACGACCGTTCTGAATCCATACAGAAGCACTCCAGGCCATGCAATTGATCCAAAACGTAGATTTAGCCTCCTACAACCCATCCATCACGTAAAGTGGCAAACTTTACGTGAATCCAAAGAGATCTAGGCCTTTAACACTTTAGGGCTAGGGTTTGGGACATGATAGCTTCACTACACACTCAAACACAGGGACTTTCAGGCATTCCAACCCTTCTCCATTCCAGATCTGAGGTAGCAACCTCAGATCTAACCTCTAAACTCCAAAACACCAAAAGATTAGCTCCCTACAAACCCCATAATGAAGAATCCATAAGAATAACAGCCCAAGGACGATATATTACCTCAAAAGAACGCCCCAACTGCAATGGAATTCGAATCCAAGCAAAGCCCCTTGCTCCAAGCCTCCTACCCTTCAAGATTTCCTCAACAATTGCTTCTCCAAGGTTCCCAATGCAATGTGATCACTCACACACGAAGGCTAAGGGTTTATGGACTTGAGGATGAGTAAAGAGGCTGGGGGAATGAATGTTATGTTCTTTATATAGGGCCCAACCCCGAGAATTAGGGTTTTCTCCACTCAGCGCCTACTCGCCGAGTCCACCTTACTGACTTGCCAAGTCGGCCACTTAACACGCGACTAAGTCGCAACTCTACTCGCCGAGTCCACCTATGGACTCAACGAGTTCCCCTTCCAAATTTACTCTTTTAGCCCTTCAAGTATACTCTTTTCTATTCCGGGATGTTACATTTAAATCATTCTCTGATTTGTATAATATTTCCTATGGTTTCATAAACGACCTTGGGACCAGTTAGAGTATTGTTGGGTACTTGGTTCTTCGCTAGTTGTGTATCACCCACTTTAGCCCAGCACAGAGGGGATTTACACTTATGGCCATAGATGGCTTCAAAGGGAGCAACATTAATGCTAGTGTGATAGCTATAGTTGTACAAGAATTCAATGAGTGGTAAATGGATGGGTATCCCAAGCTTTACCAAAATCTATCACACAAGCTCTCACCATGTCTTCCAGTGTTTGTATGGTTCTTCCTCTTTTCCATCAGTCTGAGAATGGTACGCTGTACTCATGTCAAGATTGGTTCCCAAGGACTTTTTGCAATGATTGCCAAAACCGCAAGGTAAATATACTATCTTGGTCAGAGATAATGGATATTGGCTCACCATGCAATCGTACCATCTCTTTTATGTATGTCCTTGTTAACTTCTCCATTTTTTCAGTGTCTTTTAATCACAGGAAGTGTGCGGATTTGGTTAATCTGTCAACGATCACCCAAATGGTGTCACGACCACCCGCTGTCCTGGGTAACACGATTATGAAATGCATTGTAATCTGCTCTGACTACCACTAAAGTATTTCTGGTTATTGATGTAAACCCGAAGGATTCTAATATTCTACCTTGACATTGGTGCAAGTCAAACACCTTCCCACATATGTAGCAATCTCAACATTCATGTTTGCCACCAATATAGTTTCTTAAGGTCTAGATGCATCTTGTCTGAAACCAGATGAACAGAGTATCGAGTGTTATGGGCTTCATCCATGACAACAGCTCTATAGCCACCAAACTTCAGTGTCCAGATCCGATTCATGAGATAACGAACTCCATCACCATTAACTTCCAAGTTCTTTTCCATTCCTCTTAGGGCTTCACTTGTCATGTTTTCGAGTTTCAAGGATTCCAGCTGAGCCTCCTTGATCTGTGTGGATAGGTGGGAATAGATAGTCAAAGTTAAAGAGTTTACTCGACGGCCCGAGTACAATTTTTTACTAAGGGCCTCTTCTACTACATTGGCTTTTATCGGGGATGATAATGAATTTCGCATTTGTAATGGTTGAGTAGTTCCACCCATTGTCGTTGTCTCATGTTATGTTCCTGCTGATCAAATATGTGCTGGAGGCTTTTGGGATCAGTAAAGACTGTGCATTTCATACCATACAAGTAATGCGTCTAGATATTTAGAGCAAAAACCACTACTCGCAGTTCGAGATCATGTATGGTATAATTGATTTTGTGGTTCTTAAGTTGTCTCGAGGTGTATGTCACACACCAAAACCAAGAACGACGGAAACGTTCTGGGGCAGAGGACGTCATGTAATGTATCACGACAAATGTAAAGTAGTAAACAAGCAACAACATCATCCATTGCATTAATAGTATAATTTTGATTACAAGTGTGTTCTTTCATAGTACAAGACAACATGATAACTAATCAAAATAAAATACAAGTCTTGACTACTCCGTCTTCTCTAAACATTGCATCGGTACCTGTCTACTTGTAACCAGAGAATACAAGTTATTTTCAAAGCGAGTATCAGCAATAAAGCTGGTGAATTCATAAGTACTAATGTGTTTTTGATTTGTAAAATCTGTGAAGTAATGACTTTTAAACTTTTGGAAAAAGTTGGAAAATGTATGTAAGTAATTGTAAACGTTTCAAAACCCTAGGAAATCCTATATTTCCTACTAGTATAAAAGTATTCTTCTACCAAGACCTGACTGTTTTGTAAGTAAGCATCACTGTAGATGTGAAGGTTTTTCCCATGTTTAACTATTATCATAAAAGTTATAGTATACCTCATCCTTTATGTGTATGAGTCAAAATATAAAGGTAATAAGGAAAATAGTTTATCTATATCGAATATGTTTTTAATACTCCCTGTGAGTCTTTTGTTTAAGGAAAACTGGTTAAAAGGGTATTTATCCCGAATTATAAAACAATTCGAAAACAGTTGACAAGACATTTTAAGTGTAAGGAAACCTTTGTTTGAAGCATAACTATAACAGATTCAAAAAAGGAAACATACATTTTGTAAGACAGTTTCTAAAAGTGTTTTAACATGTAAAAACGTTTGAGAAAGATATTTGAAGTACTCTATTTGGTGAAACAGCTAAAAGTGTAGTAAGTCCAATTGTATGTTAGTTATAAATCACATGTGATTGATTACATAACCAAAAAGTATAAAAAAGATTAATGTCTTTCACACGGGGATATCCGTGTGTTTACTTGTATTCCCCCTCCTTAAAAGTGAATAAAAAGCATTTATAAAGCAATTGAAAGTGTAGATTATAGGGGTATGAACTCATATGATTGAAGGGGTTGATTAGAAGTAGTCGAAAGAAGAATCGAGCAGAGTTTCGGGGGCTTAAACGCAGACTTTCGGCACGAGAAAGAAGGGAACTGAGCAATGAAAATCGGAGCCCTTGAAATCTATTAATAGGGGTATTTCTGGTGTGCCACGTCATTGCAAGGGATGGCCACGTTGTGGGGAGTCAACCATATCCTCTTCCGTTGATTGGACGCCCTCAGTCACTTGCCGGGTCGCGGCAAACTGTGCCACGTGGTGCAAGCCTGACAGCCTCGGATTTCGGGTCTCGAACTTTTAAAATCCATAACTTTCGCATACGAGCTCTGTTTTCGACGTTCTTTATGTGCACGCGTAGGTGAGAATATAATCTACAACTCTCGTTTAGACTTCATCGGCTAATTTTGATTTTATTTTTAATTATTTATTTTTAACTAGCCGGGACACAAAAATTATGTTAGAAATCTATAACTTCTTCATCCGATGTCCATTTTCGTCAGACTTTTCATCGTTGCACTACTATTGTTGAGACCTTAGATTCTCATTTAGGTTGTTTTGGCAAAAAGTCTCTCAATCTCTATTTCGAGTTTTTAGCTGTCTACTATATATCCGGATCTTGGAAAAATCATAACTTCCTCATACGAAGTCAGATTTGGACGTTCATTTTATGTACCGTCGCGGTTTAATGATATCTACAACTTTCAATTAGATACTTAAGGCTAAAAACTATTGTGTTGAAACTTCACGTTTTTCGTTTAATCGGTGTTGCTGGTTTTGTCGGGAATTTTAGAATGGTTATAACTTCTTCGTTATAACTCAGATTTTTGTGTTCTTTATATGTATGAAAACCTTGTTACGATTCCTACCACTTGATTTAACCCAAATAAGATTTTAGGAAAGTTGTAATTTGTCCTAAATTTCACTAGTTTTACATTACATTGTCTTTAAATATCGGGTTGTCACATCATCCCCCCGTTAGAGAGAATTTCGTCCCGAAATTAGAGTTTAAGCAGAATTGATAATCATGCTACAGATAGAAGTTTTATTTGCTTCTTGTGTTCTTACTTGAACTCAGGTCCTTGCTTGGCATTCCAGCGAACCTTTCACTATCGGGATACGACTTTGCTACTTTCATTTGACTTCACTGCTGTGATAACTCATCTTTGTCGAATGTGTGTTGAGTGGTTTTGTGGTCTGTGAGAGTATTACACCTTGTACCCTACAAGTAGTGTCTCCAGATCTTCAGAGCAATTACCATTGCTCCTGAATCAAGATCATGTGTTGTATAGTTAATTTCTTGCATCTTAAGTTGTCTTGAGGTATAGGCAGTGTCCTTTCCTCTTGTATAAGAACGCAACCAAGCCCTTGGTTGGATGCATCGCCTTTCACCATGAAATCTTCTATCCCCTTTGAGAGGGATAATATCGGTGCGGTGCACCAGGCTTACATTAGCGTTTGGAATGCTCTTTCTTTTTTACAGACAAGTCTGGTGCTCCTCCAAGTGAGAAACTTGGCCTAAAGAATCCTCTTCTGAGGAGTTTGTTAAGCTTAGTAGGAAGTTCTTGCATCTCAGTTGGAGCTAGATGATAAGGTGATTTGGCTACTGGGGTAGCCCTTGTAACTAAGTCGATTCTGAACTCGAATTGACGTTGTGGTGGTAATCCCGGTAGTTCTTCAGGAAAGGTGTTGGGAAAGTCGCGTACTTCTTGGAGGTTCAGAATGTCCTTCACTTCTTGGCTCGTATCGACGATGTGTGCAAGGAATCCATGATATTCCTTTCGTAAGCATTTCTAAGCTTGCATACACGAAATGATGAGAGGGTTCGTACTTGGTTCGTCGCTGTAAATAACTAGAGCTTTGTTTTTTAGGGAGGTTAGGACGAACTGCTTTATCAAAGAACCTGATGTCGGCTCGATGTAGACTTAACCAACTCCTACTGATTATGATTTCAAAACCTTGGGGTGGATTAGCTGTTGTGAAGATCTAAAAGAAAGTATGAATACTCATGAATTAGGGAAAAGGATAGGTATTTCTAAGATTATTCTCACAGAAGCACGACCACTCTTAGACTTAGGCAGTCTCCGTCCTAAAGTTCATAGTAGAACCCATACCAGGTTCATCAATCACAGTCTCAGGTATACGAGTCGTATATAATTAAGATTGAAACTGTGGGTCTTTGGATTGAACTTGACGTACTGCACGAGTGGTACTTCGGGGAGGTTTGTTGAGGTTTCTTTGGTTAGGGTAAGAAACATGAGGTACTCTACGCATGAGTAGTTCGGAATTCTGAAGTGATAGTTTCGTTAGAAAGATGATTTCGGAGAAAGAAATTTACCCACGAAACTGGTATTGTGAGGATCAAATAGACTCTGATCGTATGATGAAATCAGAATCATTTGGAAATAAAGGCACTAGATTTGATCATAAATGCATTATAGAAAAAACACAACAGTGCAACTTTTAACAGAGTTACAGTACTTTGGAGTGACTGTAGGAATACTGCTGCGAACAAAGTATACTACAAAAAGACAAGTATACGCACCACGAGGGTCCCTTAGCTGACGAGATCTCGCAAAATATAAGACTCGAGTTGCACTAGTGTTAAACATGATTTAAAAACATACATAATACTGACGATTCTTATACTATAGTAGGGTCCTTCATTGCCTCTTTCCATTATGAGCTCAAACTCCTCTGGATTCACCGTCGTTCTCCTCTTTTGGACAGTCCCTCTTGAAGTGTCCCATTACACCACATAGATGGCATATACGAGAAATTTCGACGTTGGTGGTTGAAGTTATGTGTTGGATCCGAGTCTAGCAGTAACGGACAGTGTGTCCCTTTTTATTGAAGTTTAAGCACTACATTTTCTGACAAGGTCCATGATGGTGATAGTTACATTTGTTGCACTTTGGGAGATTGCCAGCATACTGTCTGGCCGGGTTAGGGATAACTGGGATACCAGAAGGGATGGTAGTAGGAGTTACAGAAGTCGTGGCCGCGAAGGCTGCCACAGTTTGTTGTCTTTTGCTCGCCCCTTGGCGTGATTTGCCTTTAGCTTTAGCCCAGAACTTTCGTTTGTTATTTTTGGGCTTGGGATTCGGGGTGTCGTGGTAGTTTGTTGCTCGTTGAGGTACTTGATTGTTACTTGGATTGGAATTATTTTTAACAATCCTGCTAACATTCGTATTGATAGCGTTAAGGTGGGTCAGAACAGCTGACACGGCAGCCGAGACTGCAGCTTGAAGGGTAGTTGCATCAATCTGAAGAGTTGGTGTTTGGTTGATGGGTTTTTAGTTTTTATTCGGCGACATGATTCTGTTACACGGAAAGAAAAATGAATTTGTGAGCGAGTATGGTTGAACCTAGACGTAGTTCGATCGTTCATGTAAAGAATAGAAGTATGTTCTCGAAGGTTTGACCTACATCCCTATGATACAGTCCCAGTACGAAATAGGAGTATGTTCACGAAGGTGTGACCTACATCCATATTATGCAGTCCTAGTATGGAGTAGAAGTAAATTATTAGAATGGTCTCAAAATGCTTATCGTCCAAACCATGGTATTATTTGTTGGTGGATAACATGATCCAACCTTTGAAAGACACTTGGAAATGATTCCGGAGTTAAATTCCAATAGTCCAATAACTTGACTAGATGGGGTTTCAGATAGACTCCAATGAAAGCATGATGAAAGCATTTGAACAAAGATTGACATGGAAGTTAGCCGATTGTCGATATCATTGATGTTTAAGATTTAATAGGTTTGGGGAAATTGAACTTGTTGTAGGTCTTACATCATATTCGGATTAGAAAAGTCTTCGACAGCATAAAGACTTAAAGAAAAGTACTTATAGTACAAGGTAATTACATAGAAAGTACTGCACAGAACATAGATAGGAACACGGTTCTTTAAAAGAAAGAAGGAAGTAAGGTGTCTCCTACTGGCGACGGTCACCCCTATGGTGAACCCTTAGTTAGGCTAGTTGACGTTCCATATCAAGCAAGTATATTTCGTACACCCTCTGGCGTACTTGGAGCTCTATAACTTCGGCTCGGGTTTCAGCTAGTGCTTGCAGCAGGTTCACATGGTTTCTCTCAGATCTCTCACTTGTGATCAAGGCGATTGGTGCGAATGGTATTCATTCTTGCATTGGCATTAACCTCTTCGATACGTTAGAGAGCCGTCCTGCCCTAAATTTCATTTCGGGCAACTCTACAGATTAGGATTTGTAGAACTCTGTCTTTTGAGCTCCTTTCATTTACGTTGTAGAAGCTTCGGTCTCCATTAAACAGCATAGGTTGATCTTGCTCTTTGCTCCATGTTTCCATGCATTCTACCCAAGGAGGCGTCCGGCCATGAAAAGCGGGACGAGGGTTAGGACTTAGAAATGGAGCTACCGGGGGTAGGTTCTCAACCTCGGGTTCGGAGTTATCAACATCCGAAAGGTTTTCAACATGGTGATCATTCAAAGGGATTGGATGATCATTCTCGGGTTCTTCTTCAAACCATCCAACATTGCCTTCATTTCGAAGGTACGGGTTGCCGCGGGGATGGAGTCCAACCATGTTATCTGCGCGAGAATTGGGGTAAGGAAATAATAAATAGACGAACTATCTAGATAATTATTAGAAAATGTTCATTAGTTACATCGCTATTTGTAAAGTGCATACCAGTCATACGTAATCAACACAGGATAGGCTTTCGAATAACTGACCTTAACTCCAAATTCATAAGGAATAGGGGTAAAGCAAAAATTTCACCGATTCTAAGTGTATAACATCCTAGTTACATATAGTCTTAGTGTATCCACTTAGCAAGTATCAACTTAGTAATGAAGATCCTTTTTAGTTCTCAAGTAAGTAATTATGGTAACCCAAAACACCCCTATGGTATTTTAGACTTAGGTTCTGTTATAATGTTCTCATTGTGGTAATGTTGGTAAGTTTTTAGACTTGTTGCCGTATCACAACCATTCTTGGGCATATACTAATCACTCCTCGGACCAGCATAGTTGATCAGGCCATGCCACTCCCATGACTGACTATGCATCCCCAGGCTTACTTGTGATATTGCAACAATCGTAATACTTTTGTTCTTGTCGTTGTGACACTGATTTTAGTATGAATGCAGACATGTATACTTACTTAAATATTTTATTATTTAGACGTATAAACTCTAAGTCAGAGTATTTTTAATCCCATTCTATTTATAGTTAGTACATCTTTTTTTGGTTGATATACTCAATTCACTATAAACAATGCTCTGACACCAATTTGTCACACCCCAAAACCGAGAACGGTGGAAACGTTCTGGGGTGGAGGACGTCATGTAATGTATCACAACAAATGTAAAGTAGTAAACAAGCAACAACATCATCCATTGCATTAATAGTATAATTTTGATTACAAGTGTGTTCTTTCATAGTACAAGACAACATGATAACTAATCAAAATAAAAGACGACTCTTGACTGCTCTGTCTTCTCTAAACCTTGCATCGGTACCTGTCTATTTGTAACCAGAGAATACAAGTTATTTTGAAAGTGAGTATCAGCAATAAAGCTAGTGAATTCATAAGTATTAATGTGTCTTTGATTTGTAAAAAATGTGAAGTAAAGACTGGTAAACTTTTGGAAAAAGTTGGAAAATGTTTGTAAGTAATTGTAAACGTTTGAAAACCCTAGGAAATCCTATATTTCCTACTAGTATAAAAGTAGTCTTCTACCAAGACCTGACTGTTTTGTAAGTTAGCATCACTGTAGATGTGACGGTTTTTCCCATGTTTAACTATTATTATAAAAGTTATAGTCTACCTCATCGTTTATGTTTATGAGTCACAATATAAAGGCAATAAGGAAAATAGTTTATCTATATCGAATATGTTTTTACTACTCCCTGTGAGTCTTTTGTTTCAGTAAAACTGGTTAAAAGGGTGTTTATCCTGAATTGTGAACATGCTAATAATATCCCATGGTATAGTTATTACCCCCTGAGCATAATTGAGTTAAATGTACATTACTACGTACAAGAGTTGTTGTTTCCGCTGTTTGTAAGTTTCTCATAACCGTACTAGACGTGGTACTAATGTCGACATTTGTCACCCCAGACCTACCGGTCTAACTGGAGCTTACAGTTTAGGTGCGGGTTCGTCAACCCGTATAGATCTATACACAAATTCGCGCTCTCCCTCCAGAAGACTTTGGTTAAAGATGGGGACTTTCTTTTTGGTACTAACAAAGCCGTATGTCTCACATGATTGCTAACAACAAGTTCACGAGTAATATAATGAAATACCTTTTGTATGAAAAGATTATCCTTGTTATGAAAATGCATACTTGTTAATAAAAAGTTGGTATAGACTCATGAATGAACTGACTCTTGCGTGATTCCTTGTAATAGGAATAATGTTTTGTATCCCCAAAACTATTCCTAAAATAGTTTACTGGAATGT
Organism: Lactuca sativa; assembly: GCF_002870075.4. Classification (NCBI taxonomy): domain Eukaryota; kingdom Viridiplantae; phylum Streptophyta; class Magnoliopsida; order Asterales; family Asteraceae; genus Lactuca; species Lactuca sativa. The sequence goes on along the minus strand of NC_056630.2, from coordinate 300,672,023 downwards.
AATTGATGAGTGTCCAAGTTGGTTTATACACCCTTGCTACCCAAGAGTGTCGGAACTGAAGTAACTGATGGAACTTTTATGTCTATATAGGTATACATGATCTATATAAATAATATTTAGACGACATTCGGACGAGTAACTGATACCCTAAGGCCACATCCCCATGAGAACAGAAAAGAAATAAGGCGTGCTAGTCGTTCCAAGTCTTTTAAACCTTTCTTATTTAACTATACATATATAGGAAAGCATTTAACAATATAAAAGTATAAAAGAGGTTTTGTAAAACCTTTGGAAAGTTTAATAAATAAAAATTTATGACTATATGTCAGTTTATAAAACAATTCGAAAACATTTGACAAGACAGTTTAAGTGTAAGGAAACCTTTGTTTGAAGCACAACTATAACAGATTCAAAAAGGAAACATACGTTTTGTATGATAGTTTCTAAAAGTGTTTTAACATGTAAAAACGTTTGAGAAAGCTATTTGAAGTACTCTATTTGGTGAAATAGCTAAAAGTGTAGTAAGTCCAATTGTATGTTAGTTATAAATCACATGTGATTGATTACATAACCAAAAAGTATAACAAAGATTTATGTCTTTCACACGGGGATAACAGTGTGTTTACTTGTATTCCTCCCATTAAAAGTGAATAAAAAGCATTTATAAAGCATTTGAAAGTGTAGATTATAGGGGTATGAGCTCACATGATTGAAGTGGTTGATTTGAAGTAGTCGAAAGAAGAATCGAGTAGAACTTCGATAGGAATAGTTGAAAACGCGGGAAAATCTCAGGATTCTCGGGAATCTCAAGAATCTCGGTAACACAAAACCTTCCTTCTGTACTTGACGGTGAAAATCGGGGCTTTGGGAGGGTCTCGGGGGCTTAAACGCAGAGTTTCAGCGCGAGAAAGAAGGGAACTGAGCAATGAAACTCGGAGCCCTTGAAATCTATTTATAGGGGTATTTCTGGTGTGCCACTTCGTGGCAAAGGGATGGCCATGTCGTGGGGATTCAACCTTATCCTCTTCCATTGATTGGATGCCCCCATTCACTTGTCGGGTCGCGACAAACTGTGCCACGCCGTGGCAAGCCTGACAGCCTCGGATTTCAGGTCTCGAACTTGTAAAATCCGTAACTTTCGCATACAAGCTCCGTTTTCGAAGTTCTTTATATGCACGCGTAGGTGAGAATTTACTCTACAACTCTCGTTTAGACTTCATCGGCTAATTTTGATTTTATTTTTAATTATTTATTTTTAACGGGCCGGGACACGAAAATTCCGTTAAAATCCATAACTTCTTCATCTGATGTCCGTTTTCCTCAGACTTTTCATCGTTGCACTACTATTGTTGAGACCTTTGATTCTCATTTAGGTTGTTTTGGGCAAAAGTCTCTCGATCTATATTTTGAGTTTTTAGTTGTCTACTGTTATATCCGAATCCTAGAAAAATCATAGATTCCTCATACGAAGTCAGATTTGGACGTTCTTTTTATGTATGCTCGTGGTTTAATGATATCTACAACTTTCATTTAGATACTTAAGGCTAAAAACTATTTTGTTGAAACATCGTGTTTTTCGTTTAATCGGTGTTGCCGGTTTTGTCGGGAATTTTAGAATGGTTATAACTCGGAATTTTGTATTCTTTATATGTATGAAAACCTTGTTAAGATTCCTACCACTTTATTTAACCCAAATAAGATTTTAGGAAAGTTATATTTTGACCTAAATTTGACTTGTTTTACATTACATTGTCTCTAAATATCGGGTTGTCACATTGTAGGATATGACCTTTCCTCGTTGCATAAGAATGCAACCTAGCCCTTGCTTGGACGCATCATAGTAAACTACAAAATCTTCCGTCTGTTCTGGGAGGGACAAGATCGGTGCGCTAGTTAGGGCTTGCTTTAGGTTCTGGAAAGTATTTTCTTGTTTCTCCTCCCAGTTGAAGGTTACACCCTTCTGAGTCTGGGTAGTGAGTGGCTTCGCGATCTTTGAGAAGTTTTGGATGAACCTTTTGGAATTGCCAGCAAGACCTAGAAACTAACAAATCTCTATTGGGGTTCGTGGGGTCACCCAATTTTCAATGGCTTTGATCTTGGAGGGATCGATATGTATCCCTTCCTTGCTGACTACATGATCTAGGAATTCCACCTTTCGAATCCAAAATTCGCACTTTGAGAACATTGCATACAATTTCTCAGCCCTTAAGGTTTCCAAGACTTGTCAAAAATGTTGATTGTATTCTTCCTTATTTCGGAAATAGACTAGTATATCGTCGATGAAAACTATAACGAACTTGTTTAAGTAAGGTCGACACACATCGTTCATCAGATCCATGAACACTGCAGGTGCGTTTGTTAAGCCAAAGGGCATCACTATAAATTCATAGTGACCATATCGAGTTCTAAAAGCGGTCTTTGGAATATCAGCCTCTTGGACTCCTAACTGATGGTATCCTGATCTAAGTTCAATCTTGGAGAAGAAACTTACCACTTGAAGTTGATCTAAGAGATCGTCTATTCGTGGTAGAGGGTATCAGTTCATAATGGTAAGCTTGTTTATTTCTTGGTAGTCTATGCACATTCAGAATGATCCATCCTTCTTCTTTACGAACAAGACCGGTGCTCCCCAGGGGTGACAAGCTTGGTCTAATGAAGCCTTTGCTGAGAAGTTCTTTTAACTGACTGGATAGTTCCTACATCTCTGATGGTGCAAGATGATAAAGGGATATAGCTATGGGGGTAGCTCCGGGAATCAAGTCGATTCGAAATTTGACTTGTTGTTCAGGAGGAACTCCTGAGAGATCTTTGGTGAAAACATCAGGGAAATTGCAAACTTCAGGGATATCCTTGATGCTTTTTACTTCTTGTGTCTTATCTACCACGTGGGCTAAGAAGGCACACTAGTCTTTGCGAAGATATTTCTGAGCCTTGACGCAGAAAATGATTTGAAGATTTGCATTGGGTTTGTCGCCAGAGATAATAAGATATTTGTTACTTGGCAGATTAAGATGAATGGCTCTTTCAAAAAATAGGATATCAGAACGATGAAGACTTAACCAATCCATGTTGTGTATACTCTCAAAGCTTTTCATTGAGACTAGTATAAGGTCAATTTGAAATGAATCGTTGTTTAGAGTAAGCGTGCATCCTATGTATTTGTCATTTCTGCTCTTGGTCCTTCCATTTTCCATCTCTACTGTGAATGTATCTTTTAATGATTGAGGATTTTTTTTTAGTAGATGTTTGAATTTATGGATAACGAAGCTTTTCTCCACACCACTATCGAAAAGAATTCATGCGTAAGAATTGTTGAGAAGAAATGTACAGCTAAACACATTTGGATCTTCCATTGCTTGCCCTTGGCCAATTGCCAAAATTCTCCCCACACCTCCAACATTATTATTCTTTGGGTAGTCTCTCTTGAAATGCCATATTTCACTACACTCATAGCAAGCTTGACTTAATCCTGCAACAGAGATTTGAGAGATCGGTTGTGTTGGTGCTTTACAAAGGCGGGCGGTATGCCCCTTCTTTTTTACAGTTTGTGCAATGCATTTCCCTTAAAACTCCGGTATGATGGAAGTTTCACTTATTGCACTTTGGCAAAGTTCCAGCATATCGACTAGGGGGTGTTGGAGTAGTAGAAACAGTGGTACGTGTAGAAGTAGGAACAATAGTAGTGTGTACTGCCACAATTTGTTGTTTCTTATAAGGCTCTTGTGATGATTTCCCCTGTTGTTTATTCCAAAATTTCTTTTTGCTGCCTCCTTATTTGGGCTTTTCAAGAACAGCTGGCATGGTGCCTTGACGAACTCCATGGTCCACAAGTGTGTGAGTTAGATGCTTGGCACTGTCAAATGTAAGTGGATTAGCGGAAATAACATTTCGTTGATTCGGGGGAGTTAACACCCAGATATGCCTCTCCACCTTCTTACTCTCCGGGGTGGCCTTCCCGAGACACAGTAAAGCCATGTCACTGAATCTAGCAGCATATGCAACACTATCGGAGTCCTTCATCGTTAGACTCTAGAGTTCCTACTCTAACTTTTGTATTTCACGTCTAGGAGAATATTCTGCCATTATCAGAACCTTTAAGTCTTCCCAGCCCATGGCATTGGCGACCGTGAGAGATAACGATTTAACATAATCGTTCCACCAAGAGAGGGCTATATCTAAGAAGGTGCATGCTGCAAACTTTACTTTGCTTTGTTCAAGGCAAACACATATTTGAAACACTGATTCGGTTTTCTCGATCTAGCGTGTCAGAGTAATGACACCTCCGGAGCCATCAAAGAATTCGGGTTTTGCATTCATGAAGTATTCATATGAACACTCCCTAGGGTGTCCAAGACTATCCCCGTGATTTGAGTTATGAGCACCACTACTAGCTCAACTAGTACCACTGGCATTTATTTGTGTCATGGCAGCAGCCATGGCGATGGTTACTACTTCTTGGAAAACAACACGCTCATACTGTGGAGGTGACGGCGGTGGTGGAATTGGTGGATTGTTGTTAAAACACCTATTTAATTTACATGGCGCATCTTTTTCTACAAAGTTTAAAGAATAAAAGATGTTAAGTTCTATATAGTAGTTACGAGTTAGGAGATATTGAACAAGATATATCTTAGTTCTAAATGCATTGTATCCTGACTTTCATAGTATTGAACGATTTACACTAGAGGTCTACTAATATGAGTAAACAATCGTTGATGCCATTATAGCAACACTTGGATCAAATTTGTGTTGGATATGGTGACTAAGTCCATAACTATTCCTGCTTTGTACTTGACCCGACCCGACATGGTCCATTTGGGTTGCATGGCATCATGCATTTGGATTGACTAAATGAGAGAAATAACACTTATGGTTTATTAATATATTATAAGTTCTAATATATTAATAGTATTATTTAATTAGTAATCATCAACAATTAATTTGGAATTAATTAAGTGATCAAAAGAAGATTAATTAAATATATGGGTTGATTATGTAAATCATCCATAACTTGAATAGTGGGCTAAAGGCTTCATAGATTATCAAGTTGGAACCCAGAGGATGCTCCATGGGAGTTACAAACCAATGGGTCATGGAAATGAAGAGTGATGTGATATTAGGGTTTACATGGTGTAACCCTAGATGTGACACACTATATAAAGAACATGTTTTCATCCAAAATCAGGTACACTATGAAAAGTAGAGGGCAAGTCAATTTTAGAATTAATATACATTCTCTCAAAGTTATTCCAAAGCACTTGGTGTAATTCTAGCCATCTTTTATGTTTAAAGTTCCCCATGTATGCTAGATCGGATTATGAAGCATGGAAATCATATTTTGCATGTGTTTTAGACAAACATAGATCCAAGGTTTTCTAGGGTTGCATGTACACTTACGGGTGTTAGAATGCTGAAAACCTATCAGTGGTATCAGATCCTAGGCTTGTTTGTTAATACTTGATGTAAAATAGTGTAAAAATTGGATTTTTTGGGTTGTCTGCACAAGGGACTCGACGAGTCCATGGGGGGACTCGGCGAGTGCAAGTGAAACTGCATCCAACTCAGTGAGTCAGTTCATGCACTCGAGGAGTTGGTCAGGCAGAGTGCAGACTTTCGATTTTTGCTACTGGAAATGGACTAGAAACATTACCTTAAACTCTTTTGGTGTTGTAAAACTTGTTTTAGATGGTGTAATGGTTGTTCTAATCCATTTACAATGGCTAATATCAATATTACGTAATTATATGTGTTCATATGTTCTTGAAATTTTGATATGAATATTAATGTTCTTATGAGTTCTTGATAGGTCATAGGAATTACTTGATTAATGCGTAACTCTTGATCTTTATGTGTTTTAATAGAGTCCATAACTTGTCCTCAATTTATGGATAACCAAAAGTCTCTTTGTTTTAAACCCATTAAAAGACCACATAAGCTAGAAAAATGAAGAGTCTTCATTTTAATAACTCATAAGTTATGAATTGAAGAGTTTTGTTAAGTTACAAAACTTTCCCTCAAGTTTTGGAACATGTAAAGTTATCTTAATAAATTTTATTTCCAACCCCTAGATTGTTAATAGTTAAAAATCAACCCTTATACTTTATAATATTATAAGTTAATAATATATATATATATATATATATATATATATATATATATATATATATATATATATATATATATATATATATATATATATTGATGAGTTCAAAAATCTTAGATCGTTTAGATCTTTCACAAGAACGATAAAAGAATTCAAACAGTTTAAGAACAACTTAAGAACGAACACAGAACATAATCAAATAGTAGCTTATGATTCAAAAGTGAGTCACGCCTCAGCAGATCTCGATGAAGAAGTTCCGCTGTAGAGGCGAGCTAGGGTTTACAAGCTATGAAAACGAAAACAATAAAAGTGCTATTTTCTAAGTCTGCATGCATGCAACTTATATACTAAACCCTAATATAAAATAATGCATGGATGGACAAGCCCAATACCGGCGTTTAATCTATGCTATGGACCAAGCACATGACGCAATCCACTAGACTCAACAATCTCCCCCTTTGCGTCAAATGAGGCAAGAGATTATTTCTTCTAAGCAGGTCTCACCGTCTTTATAATTTTAAACAGTTTAGGAATAATGGCGAGAAGAGTCTGTCGGAATAGAATGTACCACCTCAGCATGTCGACGAACAACTTTTTATCAGCAGCATTGTTCTGGTCGCACCTTTGTATGATCTCCATGATATGCTCGAGACAAGACATCGAGAAAAGGTGTTTGTCAACAAGAGCGAACATATACTTTTGACCTTTTCCCCTGAGAAACATTACTGTGTGATACTTGGAATCAATCTTCCCCTTGATTACGGAATTAACATTGCCAGCTCTGCCCATTGGTTTGATAGTTGGTCGCTTGTGTATGGCAGATGCAATTTCCCGGTCCATCTTCGCTACCTCATGTATGTAGCAAACAAGCATACGCTTGACATGATCAATAATTGGCTGATACTCCTGAGGATTTGATAGAAGAATGTTGTTGAGGAGTATCCAATCATGGGGGTTGAGGTTCGGTAGATCAGCAAGGGAAAAATGGTGAACTCAGCCTTCGGTGCCTCTAGTCACCCTAAACTTGACATTGATGAATTTCCCTGCTGAATAGGGCTTCATCACCTTGACAGTTATCTTCTTTGAACTCCATGTCTGGTATTGAGTTTGAGCAAACTCCAAGTAAAACTCTAACAGATCCCTATCTACCTTCGGGTCTGGAGATGGAATGGCAGCAGTTGACTTCAAACAGTGGAAGATGAATGCCTTTCGAGTGATTGGCATCTCGAACTGCGCATCCTTGGAGTTGTCAAGGCTGAATGACATTATCGGCTTGAGCCATAGAACAGCTGGCTCGTCAATCGCACACCTCTAAAGCGAATATTTAGTCCATTTAGGGAACATGGCCTTTTTCTTTTCTAGGAGCACCGCCTCCTTTCGCTTCTATTCTAGCTCAACTCGCTCCTTCATAGATATTTCTTCAGTTTGTTTTTCGGAAGAATCAACCTTTGGGACAGGCTTCCTGGGAATATCAACGTAGACATCATCTTCGTTGTTTGTATCATCTTCACCAATTTTCTTCTTTTTCTTATCCTTGGTACTGACCAAAGCTTCATTATCCTTCGGTTCAGCAGCTGGCTTGGAGCTAGATGGAGGACGTTGATTCATCTCTTTCTTCTCTTGCGTGAAATCTTTCTTTCCCCCTTGTTGCGGTTGGACACCAGTCACCGGAACACCCTCGATACGGCCGAGGACGTCTAGTGTCGGTCTGAGCTTGTCTGCCAAGTGCCTTCGGATGGTGATAGTGATAAGTGGATCATGACCTTCAATAAGATGAAGAAGGATGGAGTGAACGTCTGCAGCAGAACTCCTTATAACTTCCCTCTATGACTTGAGGTCATCAATCTCAACATGAGCAGTTCACAGCTTGTGTGTTTGCAATTTAAGCTGATTTGTGCGTCTGCCAAGCTCATCCATAATCCCATTTTCCATAGCTAAGTCCGCTTGTGGTTGAGATAAGCATTCATTGACATTAGCATGGAACGCGTCATTTGCCTGTTCAATAGCAAGACGTGCTTCTTTAACCTTCGAGCACTCAGACTGAAGAGTCTGTTGAAGAGTTTCTACAGAAGAAGTAACTGTAGTAGTATTCTTGGCAGCAACAGCCTACAAAGAATCTAAAAATATGTGAGCCTGGGAAACTGGTTTATCGACTTTTGCGGTCGCTTCCTTGCACTCCTTTGTAGAGGCATCAACAACATGAGAGGCCTGTTGACATTGAGAAGTGGAGGCTTCAATAGCCTTGGCTACAACAGTTAAGGAGGCTGAATGTTCAGCAACAACTGAAGAGAACAGAGCCATCAATGCAGCATCTAAATAAGCTTCTGAGGAAGAGGAGGAAAGCAGTTGATCCAGCTTGTCGTTTACCGCTTTGAGATGACATTTGGTGATAGGCTCATCGTCATCATCCTCACTCTGTACTCGATAAGGACTGAAGTATATGGAGTCAAAGTCCAAGTCCTCACCGCCCAAAATTGAGGTTGTTTGTGTAGAAGGTGTTGGAGATAAGGGTTTTGAAGAAGTAGGAGGTTCGGTTGTTTAAGCAGCTTCGGTTGTAAAGGTAGGTTCGGTTACAGGTGGTTTGGGAATAGTGATGGTAGGTTTCGTAGTGGTGGTAGAGGTTGTATCTGTGAAAATGGGAGTGGGAATAGGTATTGAAGTGAAGGGTTGAGAGGTGGTTGTTTGAGAGATAGGAGGTATAGAAGCAGGAATTGTAATAAGTGGAAGTGAAGGAGGCAAAGAACGAACTGGAATTTCTGGAGTCGGGGAGCGAGGTGGAGTATCCCCTCGGCCCGAAGCCTCTTCATCAGAACTTTCATTCTCAGAGTCTGAAGATGGAGCGTTCTTCTGCTTAGGAGGAGCGTATTTTGAATATGACTCTCTTGAGGATTGAAGAATAAGTCTCCTAGCAGGCTTCTTCTGCTTTTTGGGTTGTGGTTGAGATGGAGCAGCTTTATTAGTTTTCCTCTTCCTGGGGTCTGCCCCTTGGATGGTTTTGTTACTAGTCCCTCCTTCTGGGATTCAGGTTTCTTGCCCCTTTTGGCTGGTTTGTCAGCTTCTTCAATGGAACGAAGCATTGTAGGAGTAAGCTCACGTGGACCAACGTACTTACGGTTCATGTACTGCTGAAGAAGATTGCTTGATGCTGAGATAGAACCAAGCATGGTTTCAGGAATAGAGCCAATGTATGAAAATTTGGTAGGATCAGTGACGATGATCTTCGTCGTATGAAAGGTGGCGATGGAAGAAAGCACGGAATCCGCCATAATTGGGACACGATTATGATCCATAGCCCACTTGGTGATAATGGTCCAGAAACGCCCACATGAAATTTCCGAGTGCTTTGACGAAGAGAGTAGACTTTGAACCAGTTGCTGCCAAATAATAGACCCATAGTCAAGGTTGAGCCCGCTGTACAACCCATACAGCACCATCATGAAATCCTTGCTTGCACTGTCAGAACCAACACTTCGCTTAGTTAAACCCTTGAATAAGAGTGTGAATAGACCATTCGATTGAGGAGGAAGGCAGGACTTCTTGAACTTGGTGATGGTTGTTAGGGTTTCGGTATACCCCAATTGATAAAACATGGTAAACAGTTGGCCAGTTGTAATGGAGTCAGGGTTTACCAGAGACGGATCTTGTGAGAGACCAATTAGGGCACAAAATCGGCTCTTGGAGATAGAGACCTTCTCATCGTGAAGCTCGAAGTGGATACGTTCATTGGCCTTGTCGTAGAACGTTGTAGAGTACACATGGGACAAGAACGACATAGGCACAATTTCAACCTTTGTCAGTGCATCGACAATTGGTGAGTATTTGAGACACTCAACCACATATAGCATATACGGCTCATAAACGGAGTGAGTAAGATCGATGATTAGGTTTTGTGGGGGTTTTATTGTGAGTAGGGGTTGACGAACTGAGGTATCATGAACATATGAAGATTCTGCCATTGTAGGAGTTTGAGAATGATGATTAACAGTTGCAACAAAATAGGCGGGTTTCTTTGAGAGCTTTTTGGAAGTGATAAAGCTTATGAGGGTACTGTTCCAATTCCTTTTATACGTACAAGGAAGAGAGAGAAGAATCCAACCAAAATCTTGGATTATCTCTAAAATCACGCATGAATTAATGTGGGAATAGTTGGCGTGCCGAAGATGACACATGAGAGAGAAAAATTCTTCCCATTTTTCACTTCCTTCAAAGTCAAGAGAGACATTGAAGTGCTTTCTTGGTTTCCCATGAAATAACGATCAATAACTTGTTCAAAAGTTTTGAAAGGCATCTTTTAAAGCATAAAGTGGGTGGATTACACTTCAATTCATAATTTTGATACTTAACAGAAGATCAAAATAGAATGAAGTACTTGTGAGATCATTATGATATGTTGAACAAGTAGGTGAGAAATAATTTATAGTGACAAGAGGGTTTAAGAAGTCTCAAAAAAAAAGAACTGGATCTTTTAGGGTCAGAGACACCTTGGTGAAAGGCAATCTCATAAAGATTACTCAAAAAGAAAAAGAGATTTCATTGGGTAACAAGTAATATCTTGAATTGTTGAATTCACCATCAATTCATTAGTGGTGTTGAATTTTGGGTTTCACTTAGTACATAGTGGCATGAAACTAAGATCATGAATGCAGATTTTGTATAACCATAAACCTCAGTGGTTAAAACTGAGAGTCTTAGGGGTTATATTGATGAAGCAAAATATGATGGAGAAAGAGGATGGAGATGGTGTAAGAAACGAATGTACCTCTGCTTATTAAAGAAAAGAAGGTCCAAGCAGACAACTCTAAACTCAGTTTGAGTAGAGTAAGGTAGCTCATGATTAGAGTGAACTTGACAGCCTGGATTGGGAAAACATGATTGGTGTTGATCATGTTATTAAGGCTTCACTCAGGTTCAGTTGAGGCTTGAGTCTACATACAACAGCATGCTTCTAGGGACACCTAACTAACAAAAAAAAATTACTTGTCGTAGATGTGTCATCGAGAATCACACTTAGACAAACATAAAAACGTTAGAAATAGGGAAACAAAAAAATAAATAAATAAAACAAAGAAAATATTTATGGGTTTTTGTGAGAATTGAATAATTAAACAAAAAGAAAAAAAATATATTTTTGGGATTTTAGTAGTAGAAAAGAAATATATACAAACGAATACACTTGAAACGCCTTTAAAAAATTTAGCATGTTCAGAAGGACCGAACCCGAAATAGACCGAACGCTCGGTTCATTTCAGTTTATATAGGTTCGCTCTATTTCGCTTGTTACCTTTATGAGAGCGAAGGCGATTTCGGTACAGACTCGGCTTGCATCATTCCTAGGCCTTGTAAGATCTTATTGAAGCTTGCTTCAGGTAATGCCTTTATGAATATGTCTTCCAGTTGATCAGTCGTTCTTACGAAGTTAATTTCGACGTTGCCATCTTCAACGTGATCCTTGATGAAATGGTACCTCAGTGCGATATTCTTAGTCTTCAAGTTTTGCACTGGGTTGTGACAAATTCTGATTGCACTTTCAGAGTCACAGTATAGGGGGATTTTCTTCATGTTTAAGCTATAATCCCTAAGTTGACTTTGTATCCATACGACTTGAGATGTACAAGATGCTGCAGCAATGTACAAGATGCTTCTTGATTAATAAAAATGCCTTTGGGTCCTTGTCTAATGTTCAATCCAAGAAATAAATTAATCGGACCCATTGAGCTCATCTCAAATTTAGTTTCCATCAACTTTTGGAATTCAACTGTTAAGCTAGGATTCTTGGAGCCAAAGATGATATCATCAAAATAAATTTAGACTATCATAAGGTGGTTACCTTCTCACTTACGAAAGAAGGTTGGGTCAACCGAACCTTGTTTAAATTTAGACATTTTTAAGAAACGAGTAAGAGTTTCATACCATGCTCTGGGAGCTTGTTTCAGGCCATAAACAACTTTGTCAAGGATATAGCAATGATCAGGATACTTTTCGTTCACAAAAACCGACGGTTGCTCAACATATACGGTTTCATCAAGTTCACCGTTGAGGAAGGCACATTTGACGTCCATCTGATAGACTTCAAAGTTCTTGTGAGCAGCGTATGCCAGAAAGATACGAACAAATTCCAATCTAGCCACTGGAGCGAAGGTTTCTTTATAATCAATTCCCTTTTCCTGACAATATCCTTTGACCACCAGCTTAGCTTTATTACGAATAACATTTCCTTCTTTGTCCATCTTGTTTCTGAACACCCATTTGTGACCGACAACCGAAGCATCCTTTGTTGTTGGAGTAAGACGCCATACCTTGTGAAACGCCCCGTTCTTAAAGTATTTATGAATGAGTCCCTAAGATTTAAGAGAAAGGGTAATGATGGTCCTTTTATGGGAAAAGTGGAAAGCAAAGACCATGCATGGAAAAGAGGTCATGCTGGGTACGCTCAGCGTAAGCTGGACGTACGCCCAGCGTAGTGGACGAAAGAAACGCGGGTGTTTGGGGTAGTACGCCCAACATTCTAGAGGTACGCCCAACGTACACTCAGAATCCCCAAAACCCTAATTTTAAGTGAACCATTATATAAAGAACATAAAGGCTTCCTCCTTAGCCTCCATAATCACCCTCTTAACCTCAGAAACCCTAAGATAGTCGTCCCACCTCCTTGATTGGGTGTGTTTGTTCTTGAAAAGCTTGGATTAGCAAAGAAGAGCATAAAAGAAGAAAGGAGAAGTTGTCAAAGAAGGACAGGAACGGTTGGAGCTTATAGAACTGGGAAGACATCATCCGTTGGAGTCTATTTGAGGTATAAAGCTTCTTGCTTGACATTCATATTGTGTAGATCTACGTATTGTGAAGCTTTGACACCATTCTTATCCTAAAAGTCCTCATCTTGATGCATGTTTTGAGTTGGTCAAGATTATCTGTCCTTTCAGACCTTTGGAGAGGTCTTGAGTGAGAAAAATGAGGTCCCAAGGGCTGCGGTTGTTCCATGTGTGAGATATGTGGGTCTTAATGGATTAAGACCTTGGATTAAGAGCTTTATGGACGTCCCAAGTGATAAAGATTGAGACTTTATGAATCTTAGGCATATTTGGCCTAAGGATCTAATGTTTGGGCTTAAGAGATTAAACCATTAAGACGTTATGGGATGTTGTTGAGCTGTGACGTTACGCCCCGCGTAACCTATGAGTACGCCCAGCGTAGCGGGCCAGTGTCTCGATCCCATGTTGCGAGCATTGTTGTACGCCCAGCGTACCAAGAAGGGTACGCCCAGCGTACCCCATTTGTGGCATTTTCAATTTGGGCCTTATAGTTTGTGTTGTTATTGGGCTGCTGGATTTTGGGCCGTGACTGGACATTATGGATAGAGTATTGTGGGCCCATTGGTTGTTATGGATCATGAGTTTAGGCCCATTTGGTGGGATGGGCCCAATTTAGTAAATTGGGCCAATAGTGGACTTTGCTTTGGACTTCTCGACTTTGGGCCATTAGTGGGCTTGAGAGTTTATCCAGTGTTGGGCCTGAATGAGTTAAGGGTAAATTGGTCAATTTACCCTTGGAAGGGTATTGTGCTTAGCATAATGATTATCTGTGCTATGTTGGCTACTTCAGGATTTTCGGTGAGGCGGTGATTCGGGAATCTGCTTCTTCAGTTCAGAGTTTCGGCAGTGTAGGGTCAATTATCCTCACTATATCAACAGGGTCTAAGGCACCAAGGTCGGCCCTTTATCGAATTGAGATCCGGGTATTTGTTGTTATGTTATTGCTTTGATATGTTTGCATCCTGGTAGCAAGGATGGTATATGTTAGAGACCTTGTTGAGGTCGGTATCCTGATATGTAGGCTGATGCTATGCTAGTGACCGGTTAGGTCGGTATCCTAGTTAGGATGATGATATGTTATGTGATCTGTTTGATCGGTTTGTTGACTGTGAATTGTTATACGATTGTATGTTTATGTGCACATGGTTGTTTGGACTGGAGTTGGGTTGAGGCGGGTCCTGCTTTGTGCTATAGGCCAAGATACCCAGGGCGGACCGGTTGTCCCGAAGGCCCAGCGAGCGGTCCGGATAGGCTGTTGGTCCCAAGAGGGCGGACCAGACGTTCCGAGGCTCGGAGAGTGGACCAGGCCGACTGAAGGCCCGGTGCGGGCGGACCAATCATACTGTAGACTTATAGAGTGGACCAGGTGGATTGAAGGCCCAGTGCGGGCGGACCAATCACACTGCAGACTCGATGTATATGGCTAGAGTCGGAGGGTGGACCAGGTGGACTGTTGGCCGGTGCGGCGGACCAGTCACACAGTAGACCCGAAGTGCATGGTTGTTCTGTGATCGGATATGATGTGGCATGTTATGTGTGTATGGTATATGTGGTTGTTATTTTGGGGATATCTCACTAAGCTTTCGGGCTTACAGTTGTGATGTTATGTTTTTCAGGTTTTTCAGGAGACCATGGGAAGGCGAAGGCATGATCCTACCGTTCCTCATGTTTATGTTATGATGTGATTCTGGGAATACTCTAAATAAATTGTATTGAAAACCTTTTTGTAATAAGTTAATGAAATCGGGTTGTTTTTGAAAATTTTAAATTGGTTGGAATTTTTCGGTCGTTACAAGTTGGTATCAGAGCCTTGGTTTGAGTGAATTGGAGGAACACTTGTGTGACTCCAGTCTCAAATCGAGGAGGGTTTTCAAAAGAGAATTTAAAATGGCTTTCAAAATGGGTAAAGGAGGACGCGGAGGTACGATCAGCCGGAGCCAGTAAGTAACCCCAAAATACAATACATGATATTTGTTTTTGAGCTTTGATAGAACAGTATGCTAGTGCTAGGCTAGGGATCTTCAGGATTTCATGATAATGTTGTCTGATTTATGATGCCTGTTAGCCTAGGGTTTCCTTGTGGGAGATTTCTAGTGTTCCTCTAGTAGTGAGGGTTGAGCGCTTGTTTTGTATGTTTTCACTAGCGTGTTTTGGTAGTACTTCATACAAATATGGGTAGGTCTGGAAGGTACTATTGGCCCGTACTACTGAAACCACAGGACCCATACGCATATCAGGAAAACCATGACCTCTAGGGTTGGATTTAGAGTTGGTTCCCAGGATAGTGGGAAGAATCTGAGATTTTATGGTGTTTTTCAGTATGGAGATTCCGAGGCATGCAAGGAGTGGATCCGGGTCAGGAGAGGGAGCAGGAGAGGGAGTTCCAGGCGGGTCAGTACCGCCCGAGGTTATTGGTCAGATGAGCACAGGCGAGTTGGACGCTAGGATTCGTGAGATCCTGCATGATGAGGTTGCTGCGTTGTTTCGGGCCGAGTTGCCGTAACTGTTTTGGTCGATTAAGACCGCCATGGTTGAGTATTTTGATGAGCGTTGTCCAGCTCTCACAGAGACGGCTGCCGCCGCGGCTACAGCGGCTGTAGCAGCGGCAGGGGGAGGAGCTGGTCGGGGTTTTCAGTATCGGGACTTTGATAATACGATGCCTCCTACGTTCTTAAAGTATTTATGAATGAGTCCCTGAGATTTAAGAGAAAGGGTAATGATGGTCCTTTTATGGGAAAAGTGGAAAGGAAAGACCATGCATGGAAAAGAGGTCATGCTCGGTACGCTCAGCGTCAGCTAGACGTACGCCCAGCGTAGTGGAGGAAAGAAACACTGGTGTTTGGGGGAGTACGCCCAGCATACTAGAGGTACGCCCCACGTACTCTCAGAATCCCCAAAACCCTAATTTTAAGGCAACCACTATATAAAGAACATAAAGGCTTCCTCCTTAGCCTCCATAATCACCCTCTTAACCTCAAAAACCCTAAGATAGCCATCCCACCTCCTTGATTGGGTGTGTTTGGTCTTGAAAAGCTTGGATTAGCAAAGAAGAGCATAAAGGAAGAAAGGAGAAGTTGTCAAAGAAGGAGAGGAACTGTTGGAGCTTATAGATCTGGGAAGACATCATCCTTTGGAGCCTATTTGAGGTATAAAGCTTCTTGCTTGACATACATATTGTGTAGATCTATGTATTGTAAAGCTTTGACACCATTCTTGTCCCAAAAGTCCTCATCTTGATGCATGTTTTGAGTTGGTCGAGATTATCTGTCCTTTCGGACCTTTGGAGAGGTCTTGAGTGAGAAAAATGAGGTCCCAAGGGCTGTTGTTGTTCCATGTGAGAGATATGTGGGTCTTAATGGATTAAGACCTTGGATTAAGAGCTTTATGGACGTCCCAAGTGATAAAGTTTGAGACTTTATGAATCTTAGGCATATTTGGCCTAAGGATCTGAAGTTTAGGCTTAAGAGCTTAATCCATTAAGACGTTATGGGATGTTGTTGAGCTGTGAGGTTACGCCCCGCGTAACCTATGAGTACGCCCAGCGTAGCGGGCCAGTGTCCCAATCCCATGTCGCGAGCATGGTTGTACGCCCAGCGTACCAAGAAGGGTACGCCCAGCGTACCCCATCTGTGGCATTTTCAATTTAGGCCTTATAGTTTGGGCTGTTATTGGGCTGCTGGATTTTGGGCCGTGACTGGACATTATGGATAGAGTATTGTGGGCCCATTGGTTGTTATGGATCATGAGTTTAGGCCCATTTGGTGGGGTGGGCCCAATTTTGTAAATTGGGCCAACAGTGGGCTTTTCTTTGGACTTCTCGACTTTGGGCCATTAGTGGGCTTGAGAGTTTATCTAGTGTTGGGCCTAAATAAGTTAAGGGTAAATTGGTCAATTTACCCTTGGAAGAGTATTGTGCTTAGCCTAATGATAATCTGTGCTATGTTGGCTAGTTCGGCATTTTCGGTGAGGCGGTGATTCGGGAATCTGCTTCTTCAGTTCAGAGTTTCGGCAGTGCGAGGTGAGTTATCCTCACTATATCAATAGGGTCTAAGGCACCATGGCCATCCCTTTATCGGATTGAGATCCGAGTATTTGTTGTTATGTTATTGCTTTGATATGTTTGCATCCTGGTAGCTAGGATAGTATATGTTAGAGACCTGGTTGAGGTCGATATCCTGATATGTAGGGTGATGCTATGCTAGTGACCGGTTAGCTCGGTATCCTTGTTTGGATGATGATATGTTATGTGATCTGTTTGATCGGCTTGTTGACTGTGAATTGTGATATGATTGTATGTTTATGTGCACATGGTTATTTGGACTTGAGTTAGGTTGAGGCGGGTCCTGCTTTGTACTGTAGGCCAAGATACCCAGGGCGGACCGGTTGTCCCGAAGGCCTAGCGAGCGGTCCAGATAGGCTGTAGGTCCCAAGAGGGCGGACCAGACATTTCAAGGCTCGGAGAGTGGAACAGGCCGACTGAAGGCCGGGTGCGGGCAGACCAGTCATACTGTAGACTCAGAGAGTGGACCAGGTCGATTGAAGGCTCGGTGCGGGCGGACCAATCACACTGCATACTCGATGTATATGGCTAGACTCGGAGGGTGGACCAGGTGGACTGTTGGCCGGTGCGGCGGACCAGTCACACAGTAGACCCGAAGTGCATGGCTGTTCTGTGATCGGATATGATGTGGCATAGTATGCGTGTATGGTATACGTGGTTGGTATTTTGGGGATATCTCACTAAGCTTTCGGGCTTACAGTTGTGGTGTTATGTTTTTCAGGTTCTTCAGGAGACCGTGGCAAGGCGAAGGCGTGATCGTACCGCTCCTCATGTTTATGTTATGATGTGATTCTGGGAATACTCTAAATAAATTGTATTGAAAACCTTTTTGTAATAAGTTAATGAAATCAGGTTGTTTTTGAAAAATTTAAATTGGTTGGAATTTTTCGGTCATTACACCTTGTTTCGTTCAAACTCATTTAGCTCATCCTACATGGCTTCAACCCAGTCTGAATGATCAAGAGCCGAATTAACAGTCTTTGGCTAGATTTTAGACACGAATGAATTGAACATACAATACTCGACTTTTGAAAATAGAGCAGTCTGTTTTGCTTTTATTTGAGAGCGTGTCAACACGTTTTCAGAGGAGTACCCAATAATTTATGTCTGGGGATGATCTTTGGTCCATTTCACAAGTGGAGGAAACTTTGGATCATAGATGGGATCCAATTCAACATTGATTTCTTCTTCGAGTTCAGACAAATTGTCATCTTCACTAACTGTTTTCTCCCCCTCGAAGAATGATTCCTGTTCAGGACCAATATTTGTACCTCCTTCATTGGTTGGAGTTTCAGAGGAGGTGGATGTATTTGTTGATGAGTCCTCCCCCTGGAAAGAAGAACCTTGATCATGATGAGGAGAAGAACCCTCCCCCTCGATAGTACAATGGTCACCAGAAGGTTCGCTTCCGTCTGCACTTTCGATTCCTTTGGATTGATCATCAGCCATTTTTCTAGCAGCATCATCTATAACTTGTTTTATGTTGTCAACTTTGTTGTCTTTCGCAGTTGATTCTGTGTCAATTGCTTTCTGAGGCTCATCAAACAAGAGCATGAATTGGTCGAAAAGATTTGAGATGGAGATAGTAACCTGACCGTTCTTTGGAAATATGTCTTGTGATGCATCTTCGGTTGCTCTTAACTTCTTAACATAACTATCGTCAAAAGTGACATAGTATGTTTCTTCAATTTTCTTCGAGCATTTATTGAGAACCCTATATGCCTTGGAGTTCAAGGAGTAGCCTAAGAAAATTCCTTCGTCCGCCTTAGCATCGAACTTGTTTCGATTCTCCTTGGAGTTGAAAATGAAGCATCTGGAACCGAACACATGAAAGAATTTCATGTTTGGTTTTCGTTTGTTCAGAATCTCGTAAGGAGTAATGGAGAACCATTTATTCAAGTAAGATCGATTCTGAGTATAGCATGTAGCCGCAATTACATTAGCCCAGAAGTATAATGGCAGGGATGCAAAGCATAACATGGTGCGAGCAGCTTCACACAAGGATCGATTTCTCCATTCAACAATGCCGTTTTGTTGTGGAGTATAGGGGGCTAAAAAATTGTGAGTTGTCCCCATTTCAGCAAGAAAACTTTCAAAATCTTTATTTTTGAATTTTAGGCCATTATCGCTCCTTATATTACGAACAATCTTTCTGAGTTGCGTTTCTATCTGTTTAATGAAGAGCTTGAGCTTTGTTACAACTTCAGACTTTTGCTTTAGAAAGAAGGTCCATGTGAACCTTGAGAAATCGTCTACTATAACCAGAATATATTTTTCTCCTCCAATACTTTCAATGGACGATGGACCACATAGATCAATATGCATTAACTCCATTGGTTCTATTACCTTAGTGTTGATTATTGAAGGATGGCTCTGCCGACTCTGCTTTCCCATTTCACATGCTGCACAGAGATGTTCTTTATCGAATTTCAGAACTGGCAGCCCTTGAACATGATCACCTAAAACTAATTTGTTGATGTCCTTGAAGTTCAATTGTGAGAGACTTCTGTGCCATAACCAGCTTTCGTCGGAGTGCGCCTTTGAGAGTAAGAAGATTGTTGGTTTACCTCTTATCAGATTGAGGTTCAGTGGATACATTTCTCCTTTTCGCTTGGATCTTAATAGAATGTTGCTTGACTTCTTCTCGACAATTTCTGAGCCTTCATCGTCGAAAGATACTTTTAACCCGGTACCAACTACCAGCTGTGATACACTGATAAGATTGTGTTGGAGCCCTTCAACATAAGCAACCTTCCTTATGGAGAATTCGCCATTAGTGATCATTTCGTAGCCTTTAATAGTTCCAAACGAGTTGTTGCCATACTTTACAATGCCGCCATCTTTGAGAGAGCGAAACTCCCTTAGTTCCTCCTTCCTTCCTGTCATGTGACGCGACCAGCCACTGTCAGTGTACCATTCTTCGTCAAACTGCTCGTCACGTATAACTTGCAAAAACTTAAGCAGATTTAGGAACCCAAAGTTTCTTGGGTCCTTGTGAGCCTTTTACAGGACATGGTATAGTAAGAGAAATATCAACCATATATGTGCGTTTAATTAAAGTGGTTTCATCTTTTTCTTTTGATGGTGAAAACTTTAATTTTTGTTGACTTAGGAGTACTAGTTCTTTTGACAGAAGGACTGGAATTTAGGGATTTGGAATTAGGAGAGACTTTAGTTTCTTGGGTTTTGTGATTAGTCTTGTAGGCTAGAGGACCAAAACTTTTCTTTCGGTTGGAGTTGGATGAGGGACCGAAACTTCTCTTTCGGTTGGAGTTGGATGAGGGATCGAAACTCTCCTTTTGGTTGTAGTTGGATGAGGGACCGAAACTCTCCTTTCGGTTGTAGTTGGAAGAGGGACCGAGACTCTCCTTTCGGTTGTTCAAGGATGTTGGACAGAAACTCTCCTTTCAGTTGTAGTTGGAAGATGAACCGAAACTACCCTCTCGGTTGTTCAAGGATGTAGGACCGAAACTCTCTTGTCGGTTCCTATCGTAACTGTACTTCTGGTTCCTTGAGTTTTCTTCCAATTTATACTTCCTTTCAATCCTTACAAAATCAGGATTTTGAGAGTTCCAAAATTGCTTTCTTTCAGCGAGATTCTTCTTTTATCTTACGTCTCGTTGATGCTTTCGATCAGCGACCTGTTTTGGATTTCTATGAATGTTGGCCTTTCTTTTAGAAGCATGATCACAGCATTCACTCTTTGTTGAAGAAGTATCACTCGTGGTTTGGATCGGTTCATCTGCAGATGGTTTACTTCCACTTGTGCTCGGAACATCGTACTTTGTAGGCTCATTTAGTGGTTCAGGTATATATCTACCTTTCACTCTCCATGAGGTTTTTTAAGAAAGACCCTTCGTTTCGTCTGCGTTGTCGATTGGGGCTGACCAAAAGAATTCATCACATCCACCAACATAGTTTTCTTCCATCATCGCGGTTAACTCAGCAATTTGTTTTGGAGTGACTCCCGGCACCGTGTAAACTTGATTTGGGGTAGACAGAACCTTTTGGTACACAACAGCTTTAGCTTTGATAACTTTGGACTTGTCGGTAGATGAACGGGCAAACTCAACGGAGTTTTCAGAAATAAGGTTCTTATTGGACTTGGGTTCATTTTTGGCTAATTCAGAACAGTCTACCAAATCTTATACAGAAAATTCACTCATATCATCATCCTCATTAAGTTTAGATGTATTTTCAACATCAATTTTGTTTTCTGAACTTAAGTTGGCATTCAATGAGTCAAATTTTTGTATAGTTTCGGCTCTCAGTTTCAATCTATCATTTTCATCTAGTAGATTTTTGAGCATGTCCTTGTGGTCGTTGGACTTTATGTAAGATTCAATTTTGTCCAGACCTATCTTATATGTTGGAGACACTTCGTCAGAGGACACAACACTTTCACAGTTGTATGCTTCTGCATCGATTTCATCCTCCTTTAATTCAAGGAAAGGTAAAATCATATGATGAATCTTCTTCCCTATTTCACAATCAAGATGCAACTGAGTAATGTTAAAATATAGCCTCTTAGAAATTAAACAAAAAACGTTTCTCTGTTTGAGAAGTTTAAGATTGTCTCTTTGCAAATAAATAGAATCATCTTTAGATCTAATTAATTCCTTTTCCTTTTGCTCGATCCACATTCTTCGTTCCTCACTCTTTGATGAAGTCCTGCTGATTTGATCAGTTAGGTTAGGATTCGTGACACGGGTTTGGGTGAGACTGCTACTTATGCTAGAGAATTTTCACTTCAAATTATTTAATTCCTTTTCATAATTATTAGCAGGTATTTTTAGAGAAGAAAGAATATCTTGTACCTTTTTTATCAACTCATCGCATTTATTGATCTGAGCACTGACAGGCTTGGTAGCGAAACATCTGTCCTCTCGCTCTCTTTCTTCTTCAACTCCCCCATCAGTTGTGTATCCCCTCATTTGGGACACACCCTCGGTCACTGCAAAGCATCTTCCCACTGACTGTTCTTCTTTTGCCATCATTGCTTTTCCGTGAGTCGGGTTCCTAACTTCATCATCCTCCGAATCTATAGACCAGACTTCCACACCTCCAAACTCGTCACTGTTGGTTGAACCCTGCATAATTAAAACATTCATAGTAGAGTTATTAACAGCAGAATTTCTTTTCTTTATCTCCTCCAATCTTCTCAGGAGGTTCATTTCCTCATCATCTTCTCCTGTCTTCTCTTCTTTCTTTCTCAGCATGCAGTCTTTGGCAAAATGATTTTTGCCTCCATAGTAATGACAATCAAATCCTGAGCCGCCTCCAATTTTAGCTTCCTTCTTTGACTCTTCAGATTTTGATCCCGTCTTCGGTTCTTCCTTGATCCGTTTGGCGCTATAACTTCCCTTCCAATTTCGGTTTTTGTTGGCTGGGAATTTCTTCTTGATGAATTTTCTGGGGTTTGAGATCATCATTGCATATTCTTCGTCGGTTAGATCAAAATCAGCAAGATCTAATTCCTCTTCTTCTTCAATCGAACATTTTCCTTTGGAGACAAGAGCTAGAGAACCAAGACCCGAAACTACATTCGTTTCCTTCGATAAGGCATTCTCATGGGATTTTAAAATACCCACAAGTATTGCCAAAGAGTATGACTTGAACTGTTCATGAGCTTTGACAGTTGACACAACGGCCATCCATTCAGGTCTGAGACCATTCATGAAAGTGACCTTTTGTTCAATCACCTTTCTTTCAATACCATGTTTTATCATCTTGTTCAAAAGATGATTGAAACGATCGGAATTTTGGATAAGCTTTTCTTCAGGATTTCGCTTAAAATCACCAAACTCTGATAATAAGAGGGTTTGAATAGAGTGTTCCAGATCTTCATCTGTGGAATACAATTCCTTCAATCTATCCCAGATCTCCTTGGCTGTAGCACAGGAACTTACCAAACGAAATGTATCTGATTGCAACGCAAACCTTATCATCCTTAGATCTTTGATGCTGCACTGAAACTTCTCCTTTTCATCCTGAGGAATGTCTTTGATGTAATTAACAAGCTGATTGTATTCTTTCTGCGTTTTAACAATCTTTGACGTGCTAGAATGAGAGAATGGGCCTGAAGTGATTGATTCCTAGATTAGATATCCATTATCCTCCGATCCAATCATGTAGTCTTCAAAATGATGCGTCTAGATTTCATAGTCTTGCGTATACAAGATCGGTATTCTTGTTGTAGATCCTATGCTGTTTGAGATATTTATCGGATTGGTTTGAGAATAGTCCATTGACATTGTGAATACTTTTGATCGAAAACCTGTAAAAGATCAGACTTGTGATTTGTCGATTAGATTTAGATTAACAATTAATGAGATACGCCAATAAGGAATGACGGCTCAATAAATATCAACCAATGCGGAATAAAAACCATATGAACTTCTTCGACAGAAGAGGTGTGTATAGATTACACAGTCTCCTGCTCTGATACCAATTGATGTGTTCAAAACTCTTAGATCGTTTAGATCTTTCACAAGAACGATAAAAGAATTCAAATAGTTTAACAACAAATTAAGAACGAACACAGAACAGAATCAAATAGTAGCTTATGATTCAAAACTGAGTAACGCCTCAGCAGAGCTTGATGAAGAACTTCCGCTATAGAGGCGAGCTAGGGTTTACAAGCTATGAAAATGAAAACAATAAAAACACTATTTTCTAAGTTTGCATGCATACAGCTTATATACTAAACCCTAATAAAAAGTAATGCACAGCTGGACAGGCCCAATATCGACGTTTAATCTAGGCTATGGACCGAGCCCATGACGCACTCCACTAGACTCAACATATATATATATATATATATATATATATATATATATATATATATATATATATATATATATATATATATATATATATATATATATATATATATATATATATAAGAGCAAGTTATCTTACCATTAGTAGGCCTCATTCATGAAGCTAGTCATAATGTTGCTGCCTATAAAATGGCAGCATAGTGGTGTCCACTCTCACCCACCGCTTCCTTGATCGATGGAGGGTCGTTAGCCGAACGGGTATGACAAGGACTTATAAAATTCTCATTAAAAGTATGATGAATATTATAAAGTAAATAAATGTTGTATTACATTCCCAATCTTAGTTACTTTAGGAAAATGTGAATAAGGTGCTAATCTATTAAATTACATTGTACACTATGTTTAAGTCGTTAGTGGAGAGTGTGTGGTTAACCGGCACACTAACTTGGACTGAACAAGGTAGGTAAAGAGTGACTTAAGGTTTATTATAGGTTGGTGGAGTGCGTGCGGTTAACCGGCACATCGATTGAGTGATAAACTTTAAGGGTACCAAGTAATTTGCATGGTTACTTCACACCTCATTTTGTGATCCCTGGTATCCTAGTCAATAAATTTGGAGGGCACCTGGAGATTGAAACATGCCTTTGAAATGTTCCTTGAATCTCAAAAGAATCTAGGAATTTCTATGAACCAATTAAAACCTAATAATTTATATTTCGGTTTTTGGTGGAAAATACTGAATCGTCATTCACCTACCTTTCAAATATATTCTAGCTTAGATTACGACATCCCTCTTATAAGTTATGATATATTGTGATTGGATCCTAGCCTTAATATTATGTTTGGGTGTTTTATTAAGGACTATCTTGATATCTAAACTGTTAGGAAAAATCCGAGATGACGAATGCGGAATATCAAGAACAATCAAGAATCAATCATCACAATATTCAAGAAATTTGATAAAGGTTTCTCATGTATTGATTATGAGATGAACGTACATAGAAAAACACTAATCTGGTCAAAATCTTCTACCAAAAGCTAACCTAATGATTACTTATAGGGAACAATAAATATATGCCATAAATATAAAATAAATGCCTAATATAAAACCAATGCCTTACCAGAGCTCGATTAAGAACTTCTACTGTAAAGGCATAGTAGGGAATCATAAAATAATTAACCCTAAAAAGGCTTCCATAAATAATCAAATATGTCATATCAGTTTCAATATCTCAAATACTCAACAATCTCCCTAGATGTTGAAACTGATGAAGATCACGATTTCCGATCTTCTTGGCATTTCTCCCCCTAAATTGTGATACTTATCAGCACATGGGGTCTTCAAAGCGAGAGAAATAAAAATAATCTTCCAAATACGAACTCCCCCTTGAATAATCATCACCCCCCCTTGAATGGTCAAAAAATACCATAGAGAGAATCCCGAAAGTTAAGAAGAATCACCAAAAATATTCCAAACCCGTCAGATATGATGAAATAAATCGCTTTAGCAAAAACCGATTCTTCAAAAATTAAAACCGAAAAAATAACAAAAAAAAATTAATTTTGTATTTTTTTGTTTTTTAAATTTAGACAAAAGAATAGAAAGAAGCAATTATTTAGAAGGGTTTAAAAAGAATAAGTCCACAGAGAGGAATAAAAAATGAAAATATTTTGGTAAGAAGGGGGTAAAAATGGTAAAAACCCACAAAATTGAAAGAATTTCGGATTTGGGGTAAAACTTGTGATGTGATGAAAGTCATAGGGGAACAAGAAGAAAATATAACTCATATTCTCCAATTTGACGTTGAAATGAACGACATCTTCCAAGGAGGGGTAGAAACTTTAAAGCTTGATAACTGTTAGGGACTGCATTTGTAAATTGTATCGTCTTCTTCAATTAAACGCCGATGATACCAGTCCATTGACTTTTCGAAGTCAAAATTAAGGAACGATCGTATTCAATCCAAAAAACAACACCAAATAAAGTTCCTATAGACAGTATAACATCGTTCAGATTTCAATTGGGCTACTAATTACTGGTTCCAAAAGATTGATTCCAACAGTTTTGATGCTTCTTTTATAGATGAACTCCCGATTCACGTTTCTGACAGTGATAATTTCTATTTTGTTCAACTACGACAACCATTAACAAATCGTTCATTCCTGAATCGAACAAATAAACTTCCATTTACTAGTCAACAATTCGCTCCGAATTTAGCAATTACAGTGTCGATTCCAATTTCAGTGACGTTTTGGAGTCTTGAAGCAAGAGAGGAAAATCGCCTTAATACTTTCCCTTCCAGACTATTTACTAGACATTCACTCCAAACCAATCGGTCATGAACCGAAAGCTAATCAAGGACCGAAAGCGAATTGCAGGTTCGTTCCCTTGATTACACAACCGAAAGTGAAATCAACCGAACGTTCGGCTGTAAAGAGTAGTTTCGGGTTTGGTTCTTGTAGGTTCGGTTGTTAATCGAGAAAAATGTGAACTGAACTTTCTTTGAACATTCTTGACTTCAGCTTTCTAAACTTTTCCACAAGCATTGGGCACTTGTACTTTGGGCATCCAAACATTCTTCATTTTAGTCTTGTTCTTTCTCTTCTTCCTCCTTTTCTTATTTCTAGGCTACAGAAACAAATTTCAGTTCTGAACACCTTTTTCTTCTTTCTGAATCTAAACATTTGAAGGCTTTGACACACAAACTTTTGGAGTTTGGTAAATCTGAATTTCTTGAAGAATTGGCATTCTGTAAGGAATCATTCCTTCAAAGATATCATCAGAACATAAAGAATCATCTGTTTGAGTTCCAATAGAACATAATGTCTTCACTTTCACGATTTCTGATGAATTTATTTGAGATTCATCTTATCAAGTACCTGATTTGTAATGTAACTCTTCTGAAAAACATGAACCACTTGACTCCCCCTCAACAAGAACATCTGGAGTCACCTTTTCTTTAGAAACTTGAAGAGCAACATGAACTTCTTCTTTTTATTTTTCAGCCCTTTTTATCTTCAACATATGGTTATGTTCCAGATCTAAATGTTCATAGATAACATGAAATTGTTCTACTATTATCTCATTCTTTTGCGATTCACGTTCATCAACCTGTGAGTAATGATTTATTTTCTTATCAACAAAAGAATTATATAACTCAGTAACATTCCTCAACGTAGAATCACCAAGAACATGAAACAAAGTTGATTTGTTTACACCATAGATTGGTTTAGTGACCTTTAATCCAAGTTTTAAAATGGAGTTACAGAATAAAAGATCCATTAGGTCTTCAACAAATGATAGAACTTGAAGAGAGAGAAAGTAGATCTGATAAGAATTCTAGAGAGAGAAAAACGGATCTGAAAGGGTTTTAGTGAGAGAAAAAAGATCTGAGATGGATTTCAAAGAGATAGAGTAGATCTGAACATGAAAATTCAAACAAACACAAAATTTTCTTATAACTCTTCCAAAACTCGATTCAAGAACAAATTAGATGAAATATTGAGTTGAAAAAAATGAGATATAGACTTTATCTTTTCACAAAACTTACAAAACTTGAAGAACAAGGTGAGATTCATGATAAAATATCACCATAAACAATATCGATTCTTGCAAAAATCATAGAGATCTACAAGAACCCACTCTGATACCACTTCTTAGGAAAAACCCGAGATGACGAATGCAAAATATTAAGAACAATCAAGAATCAATCACCAGAATATGCAAGAAATCAGATAAAGGTTTTTCATGTGTTGATTATGAGATGAATGTACAGAGAAAAACCCTAATCTGGTCAAAAGCTTCTACCAAAAGCTAACCTAGTGATTATTTATAGGGAACAATAAATATATGCAATAAATATAAAATAAATGCCTAAAGTAAAACCAATGCCTTAGCAGAGCTCGATTAAGAACTTCTACTATAAAGGCATCGTAGAGAATCATAAAATGATTAAACCTAAAAATGCTTCCCTAAATAACCAAATATGCCATATCAGTTTCAATATCTCAAATACTCAACAATCTCCCCCTAGATGTTGAAACTGATGAAGATCACTATTTCCGATCTTCTTGGGATTTCTCCCACTAAATTGTGATACTCATCAGCACATGGGGTCTTCAAAGCGAGAGAAATAAAAATAATCTTCCAAATACGAACTCCCCCTTAAATAATCATCACTCCCCCTTGAATCTTCAACAAATACCATGGAGAGAATTCGGAAAGTTAAGAAGAATCACCAACAATCTTCACAACCCGTCAGATATGATGAAATAAATCGCTTTAGCAAAAAGCCAATATTCAAAAATTAAAACCGAACAAATAACAAAAAAAATAATTTTGTATTTTTCGTTTTTTAAATTTAGACAAAAGAATAGAAAGAAGCAATTATTAAGAAGGGTTTAAAAAGAATAAAACCAAAGAAAGGAATAAGAAATGAAAATATTTTGGAAAGAACGGGGTAAAAATGGTAAAAACCCACAAAATTGAAAGAATTTCGGATTTGGGGTAAAACTTGTGATGTGATGAAATTCATAGGGGCACAAAATGAAAATATAACTCATATTCTCCAATTTGACGTTGAAATGAACGACATCTTCCAAGGAGGGGTAGAAACTTTAAAGCTTGATAACTGTTAGGGACTGGATTTGTAAATTGTATCGTCTTCTTCAATTAAATGCCGACGATACTAGTTTAGCATTGTTCCGATTTCAATTGGGCTACTAATTACTGGTTCCAAAAGATTGATTCAAACGGTTTCGATGCTTCTTTTATAGATGAACTCCCGATTCTCGTTTCTGACAGTGATAATTTCGATTTTTTTCAACTACGACAACCATTACCAAATCGTTCATTCCTGAATTGAACAAATAAACATCCATTTACTAGTCAACAGTTCGCTCCGAATTTAGCAATTACAGTGCCGATTCCAATTTCAGTGTCGTTTTGGAGTCTTGAGGCGAGCGACGAACATCGCTTCAATACTTCGCTTCCAGACTATTTACTAGACATTCACTCTAGTCCAATAGGTCATGAACCGAAAGCTAATCAAGGACAGAAAGCGAATTCCAGGTTCGTCCCTTCATTACACATCCGAAAGCGAAATCAACCGAACGTTCGGCTGTGAATAGTAGTTTCGGGTTCGGTTCTTCTAGGTTCGGTTGTTAATCGTGAGTTCGGTTCTTTAATTGTGAGGCTCGCTTCAATTTCATAACCGAAGCGAAATAGACCGGACGTTCATCTATGAACAGTAGATTCAGGTTCGGTTCTTATGAGTTCGGTTCTTAATCGGAGTTTCACTTCTTAACTTGAATTTGGTTCTTATTCGTGAGGTTCGCTTCTATGAGTTGTAAGGTTCGCGTCTTTGAGTTTCGCCTTTTACTCCATTGAACGAATTAAGAACTGCTTCACCAATGATTAGGCGACGAACATCAAATTATTATTATTTTTTTTCTCGTTGGTTCGTCGATAACAGTTTGCAAAGAATGTGAATCATATTTCATCATAGTTACAAAATTGACCCTTAAAGAATAAGTGAAGAATTAAATGCAGCCCAAAACTTCGTCTTTTGAATTAAGCTTTTATTTCTGCAAAGTTCCGAAGTAGCCCCTGCTAAAAGTACTTATGACAGCTTGCATCCACCGTTCACTGGAACATGTCAGAATTTGACCCCCTTTCTGAAGAAAATGTCTTTTTAAGCCCATCATTGTCAACCTTTTCAACTTTGGTCAATTCCAACAATTAAAAAATCAATAAAAATTGATTCCTTTAACAAAATTTCATATCTTTGAACCAAATCCACCAGATTTTACCAATTTTTGTCCATGTATTGTTTTTTTTTTTTTTTTTTTGATAAAGGACAGAACTTTTATGGGACTTTTGGTACCTATTTAATGTTCAACTTTAAAGTTGGTTTCTTGCATACCCACTGATTTGAAGAAAATCTTTCATCTTCTGAAAATAATACCCTCTTTTTAGTTGGAAAAAAAAAATTCCAAAAACTTTATTGAACCAACCAAATATTCTTGTCTCTTTTCTCCAACTTTTACTATATTCATCTAAAGAAAAATGTGAATAGAACTTTCTTTGAACATTCTTGACTTCGGCTTTCTGAACTTTTCCACAAGCATTAGGCACTTGTACTTTGGGCATCCAAACTTTCTTCATTTTACTCTTGTTCTTTCTATTCTTGCTCCTTTTCTTATTTCTAGGTTTAAGAAACAAATTTTGGATCTGAACACCTTTTTCTTCTTTCTGAATTTGAACATTTGAAGACTTTGACACACAAACTTTTGGAGTTTGGTAAATCTGAATTCCTTGAAGAATTGGCTTTTTGTAAGGAATCATTCCTTCAAAGATTTCATCACAACATAAAGAATCATTTATTGGAGTTCCAATAGAACAGAATGTCTTCACTTTCACGATTATAGATGAATTTCTTTGAGAATCAACTTCTGAAGTACCTGATTCGGAATGTAACTCTTCTTAAAAACACGAACCACTTGAATCTCCCTCAATAAGAACATCTAGAGTCACTTTTTCTTTAGAAACTTGAAGAGCAACATGAACTTCTTCTTTTTCTTTTTCAGCCCTTTTTATCTTCAACATCTGTTTATGTTCCCGATCTAAATGTTCATAGATAACATGAAATTGTTCTACTATTCTCTCATTCTTTTGCAATTCACGTTCCCAATCTAAATGTTCATAGGACTCGAGAAAGTTGGAAGGAGGATTTTTAAAATGGTTAGCATGGGATGCTTTCATGTTAGTATTCAGTGGTAGAGACAACATGTAGAGCATGGAAGAGCGGCAGGAAAGTCACAGGATTTTTTCGTCAGCAAGCCATAGGTGGAAGTGTTGTAAGACTACGAGTAGGCCGTAGCATTCACTAGCATCTAGTGAGTTTGGAAGGCGTTCCAAGACTACGTGTAAGTCGTAGCATTCCCTAGCAGCTTAGTTAGCAGAGTGTAGGCAGAGGCCCGTATCTCCTAGTTAGCTGATTTTAGGCGAGGCCCTTATCTCCTAAGTGATCAAGGTGGGGATCAGGAATGGGTAGTACATGAGAATAGTATAGTCGGGTGAGGCCCGTGGGTAAGGCCCGTATGAGAGTAGCAGTATAGGTGAGACCTAAGAGCAGGGTTGCTCAGTAATATAGTCGGGTGAGACCTATGGGCGAGGCCCGTGAGTTTTAGTAGCACATGTGGGACCTGGTAAGGACCTTAAGGTTGAGATAGGGGGATCGAGGATCCCAAGACTTATAGCGCCAGAGTGGCATAGTAGAGGGGGCAGTATTAGGTAGCCTAAGTTTCCTCGGATGTCGCTGGGAGCAACTAGAAGTTTGTGTTGGGGCTAGCGACCGATGGGAGCCGGTAATCCAAATATTGATAGATCAGTAGGGACCAGAGTGGTCTCGGTTCATCCGGAAGGAGGACAAGGGACAGCAAAATTTTTCAGTCAGTGGCAGTCATGGTATGTAGTCTATGGTGGAATACTGTTAGTTGATCCAGGGGTGCTATGCACATCACAGTAGGTTGGATAATCTCAGAGGGAAGGGATTGACCCTGTTGCACAGCTCTCGTCTGAGTCTAACTGTAGTGGGGATGCATCTTTTACTCGAAGGATTATCCGAACCATTCGCTGGGACCTTCACAGTGAAAGAGGAAGTAGTTGGTTATGGAACGTTGCCTTGGGGAGGCCAGAAAATGCACAAGGAAAAGGGGGTGAACCCCTAGGGTGTCCAACATAAGTACTCGGGGAGTACCAGAAGGTTTGTCACTTGAGTAAGTTGTGTTCACAAGATGGTCACAGTTAGGGTTGACCCAAGAATATTATCTGCAAGGACTAATGTTAGTCAGAATGACCGGGCGGAAGGTCATCGAAGGTAGTCAGCGGGTGTTAGGTCTAGCAAGCAGAGTGTTGAAAGCAAATTGCGAGGCGATTGGCCGTAGAGAAACTTTGAGGACGAAGTATGGTTTAAGTGGGGGAGAGTTGTAACACCTAGAATCAGAAAGACTAAGAAAGGAAAGGAAAACCCTAAGTCAAGGGGTCAACTCGTCGATTCCATAGGTGAACTCGATGAGTCCGAGCGGGATTCGGGTCAAAGAGTAAGTGACCGACTCGACGAGTCAGAGAAGGGAATCGGCGAGTTCGGTCTGGATTGGGAAAACCCTAAGTTCGGGACTTGGTGCCCTATTTAAACGTCTCATTCTCTTGCCTAGGGTTCCTATACAGTCTCTCTCACCCAGAATACCGAACCCTAGCCACCATATCCATTTTGAGCAAGATCTAGCCTTGGTGAAGTGATTTGAAGCTTGGAAAAGAAAGAGGTTCATAGTGGTGCAAGATGAAGCCTTGGATACAGAGTTGGTGTGACTTTTCAGATCCTTTGAGGTAATAAGTTGACCTTATTTCATTAAGATCTATCTTATGATTGAGATTTGTGCATTTTGAGTATGCAGAAGGTTTATTTCGAGTTTGGAGTAGATCTGAGGTTACTACCTCAAATCTAGGCAATTAAGGATCCAAAACGCCATAAAGTTTATGCCAATAAGTTGTTGGTGAAGCCCCTTTGTCACAAACCCTAGCCCTAGAGTGTTTTAATCCTATAGCTCCTTGGTTTCACGTAAAGTTTGCAACTTTACATGAGGAATAGATTTTGGAAGAGTGGATCTACAAGATGGATCCCCTGCATGGCTCGAAAAGCCATTGTGTGGATTAAGAACTGAAGCTACTCGGCGATTCACATGGGTGGACTCGGCGAGTTGGAATAAGATTTGCAGGAACTCGACGAGTTGGAAGAACAACTTGGCGAGTCTGTTGTATATTGCCATGGACTCGACGACTCTGTTCTTGGACTCGACGAGTTCGATCGTAGTACCTCAACCTTTTCTGGTTAAGAATTAGATCGGTGAGTTGAGTGGTAACTCAGTGAGTTGGGCAGGATGGGACTCAGAGATCGTTGAACTCGACGAGTCTTGGGGTGACTCGGCGAGTTGAGTCGTTTTGTGGGAGTTTCTGAATTCATGGACTCAACGAGTCTTGGGGTGACTCGACGAGTACAGTCAGTCAAGAGGGTTGACTTCGACCAGGAAGTTGACTTTGGCAAGAGTAGACTTAGACGGATTCTAAGAGTTCTGTTTGGATCTAAGTGTTATGTATATTGATAATGGTAACTCGAGGTGCTAGTGGAGCAGCAGTTTAGAGAATTGTCGGTCAGCAGTCAGAGGGTTATCAACAAGAGTTCCTCAGTGCAGGTGAGTTTCCTTTCTGGGTGAAGGGGTCTAAGGCCACAATGTAGGCCTATGTAGCTTTGGGTAGGAAGACCCAGGGGTTAGCCCTAGGCACTGTTTGCTATTATGATATTCAGGACCAAGTTCTGATGTCAGGCGGGTGCCCAAGGAATTGTTTGCATGATAGAGTATACTTGTTGTCTGTGGGATGCATGTATGTGATGGATTTTGAGCATTCTAACACTTCCTAAGTGTACATGCAACCCTAATAACCTTGGATCTATGTTTGTCTAATTATCATGCAAAGTTGAATTCCAAGGTTATATTCCTATCTAGCATACATGGGAAACAATTTCTAACTTGAATGAAAGATACAATAACTTACCTTGTTGTTGCCTATGTTCCTTGAAACCATGTGAGCCTAGCACCCCAAGTGTGATGCCTCAAATGCTTCACACAAAACCAAATGCTCTTGGAAAGACTTTTGAGAGAATACACACTTCTTGAAATCGGCCTAGCCCTCTAGTTTCTTATGTGTAGCCAATTTTGGTGGAGAATGGGATCCTTATATAGTGTTGAGACATCTACGGTTACACCATGTAAACCCTAATGTGTCATGACTCTTCATTTCCATGACCCATGGGTTTGTAACTCCCATGGAGCATCCTATGGGTAGAATCCAACTTGATAATCCATGGAACCTCTTAGCCCCCTATACAAGATATGAATGATTTACATAATCAACCCATATATTTAATTAGTTATCTTTTGATCACTTAATTAATTCCAAATTAATTCTTTGATCAAAGTAATCAAATAATATTATTAATATATTAGAACTTATAATATATTAATAATCTCCAAGTGTTATTCCTCTCATTTAGTCTATCTAACTGCATGGTGCCATGCAACCCAAATGGACCATGCCGGGTCGGGTCAAGTACTGACCCAAAATAGTTATGGACTTAGACACCTTATCCAACAAAGGAGTGTTTGCAATCGGAGCAGCAATAGGCACAAGGTCAATTCGGAATTCTACTTGCCTATTTGTAGGAAGTCAACGCAAGTCTTCGGGAAAAACATCTGGATATTCATTAACAACGGGAACATGAGTTACCGTTTTTTCTCCTCTTTTGAGATATCAACTGTATAGGCCATATAGGTAGAACAACCATTCGATATAAATTTACGAGCTTTTAAAAAGATATTATTTTTACAATTTTGACTCTTTGTTCACCATAGATACAAACATGATGCTCCCCTTCAATGGGAATATGTATTATGTTATCATAGCACAAGAGTTCTGCACAGTTCTTTGACAACCAATCTATACCGAGAATAATATCAAAGTTGGGTAAGGAGATAGGAATCAGTTTAACAAGACATTACACCATCAAAAACAAGTTTTTAAGTACCAAAATAGTTTAGGGTAATGTTTCTAGTCCATTTCCAGCAACTAAAGTCGAAAATCTGCACTCTGTGGCTACTACTCGCTGATTGCATGAACCTACTCGGCGAGTAGGTTGAACATACAAGTGAACTCAGCGAGTCTCCCCATGGACTCGGCGAGTTCATCAGGCAGACAACAAGTTTTTCAACTTTTTCCAACTTTTAAGCACAAATAACAAACAAACAAGCCTAGGCTCTAATACCACTGATGGGTTTTGAGCATTCTAACACTTCCTAAGTGTACATGCAACCCTAATAACCTTGGATCTATGTTTTTCTAATTATCATGCAAAGTTGAATTCCAAGGTTATATTCCTATCTAGCATACATGGGAAACAATTTCTAACTTGAATGAAAGATAGAACAACTTACCTTGTTGTTGCTTATGTTCTTTGAAACCTTGTGAGCCTAGCACCCCAAGTGTGATGCCTCAAATGTTTCACACAACACCAAATGCTCTTGGAAAGACTTTTGAGAGAATACACACTTCTTGAAATCGGCCTAGCCCTCTAGTTTCTTATGTGTAGCCAATTTTGGTGGAGAATGGGATCCTTATATAGTGTTGACACATCTAGGGTTACACCATGTAAACCCTAATGTGTCATGACTCTTCATTTCCATGACCCATGGGTTTGTAACTCCCGTGGAGCATCCATGGAGCATCCTATGGGTAGAACCCAACTTGATAATCCATGGAGCCTCTTAGCCCACTATACAAGATATGAATGATTTACATAATCAACCCATATATTTAATTAGTTATCTTTTGATCACTTAATTAATTCCAAATTAATTCTTTGATCAAAGTAATCAAATAATATTATTAATATATTAGAACTTATAATATATTAATAATCTCCAAGTGTTATTCCTCTCATTTAGTCTACCTAACTGCATGGTGCCATGCAACCCAAATGGACCATGCCGGGTCGGGTCAAGTACTGACCCAAAATAGTTATGGACTGAGACACCTTATCCAACAAAGGAGTCTTTGCAATCGGAGTAGCAACAGGCACAAGGTCAATTCGGAATTCTACTTGCCTATTTGTAGGAAGTCAACGCAAGTCTTCGGGAAAAACATCTGGATATTCATTAACAACAGGAACATGATTTACCGTTTTTTTCTCCTCTTTTGAGATGTCAACTGTATAGGCCATATAGGTAGAACAACCATTCGATATAAATTTACGAGCTTTTAAAAAGATATTATTTTTACAATTTTGACTCTTTGTTCACCATAGATACAAACATGATTCTCCCCTTCAATGGGAATATGTATTATGTTATCATAGCACAAGAGCTCTGCACAGTTCTTTGACAACCAATCTATACCGAGAATAATATCAAAGTTGGGTAAGGAGATAGGAATCAGTTTAACAAGACATTACACCATCAAAAACAAGTTTTTAAGTACCAAAATAGTTTAGGGTAATGTTTCTAGTCCATTTCCAGCAACTAAAGTCGAAAATCTACATTCTGTGGCTACTACTCGCTGAGTGCATGAAACTACTCGGCGAGTAGGTTCAAGATACAAGTGAACTCGGCGAGTCTCCCCATGGACTCGGGGAGTTCATCAGGCAGACAACAAGTTTTTCGACTTTTTTCAACTTTTAAGCACAAATAACAAACAAACAAGCCTAGGCTCTAATACCACTGATGGGTTTTGAGCATTCTAACACTTCCTAAGTGTACATGCAACCCTAATAACCTTGGATCTATGTTTTTCTAATTATCATGCAAAGTTGAATTCCAAGGTTATATTCCTATCTAGCATACATGGGAAACAATTTCTAACTTGAATGAAAGATAGAATAACTTACCTTGTTGTTGCTTATGTTCTTTGAAACCTTGTGAGCCTAGCACCGCAAGTGTGATGCCTCAAATGTTTCTCACAACACCAAATGCTCTTGGAAAGACTTTTAAGAGAATACACACTTCTTGAAATCGGCCTAGCCCTCTAGTTTCTTATGTGTAGCCAATTTTGGTGGAGAATGGGATCCTTATATAGTGTTGACACATCTAGGGTTACACCATGTAAACCCTAATGTGTCATGACTCTTCATTTCCATGACCCATGGGTTTGTAACTCCCGTGGAGCATCCATGGAGCATCCTATGGGTAGAACCCAACTTGATAATCCATGGAGCCTCTTAGCCCCCTATACAAGATATGAATGATTTACATAATCAACCCATATATTTAATTAGTTATCTTTTGATGACTTAATTAATTCCAAATTAATTCTTTGATCAAAGTAATCAAATAATATTATTAATATATTAGAACTTATAATATATTAATAATCTCCAAGTGTTATTCCTCTCATTTAGTCTTTCCAATTACATGGTGCCATGCAACCCAAATGGACCATGCCGGGTCGGGTCAAGTACTGACCATAAATAGTTATGGACTTAGACACCTTATCCAACAGTCTCCCACTTGGATAAGTCTAATAACTATAACTCCAGTACTTTAGGAGCCGACCGGAAATCGTAGCTCTTTCAAGGTCTCTCGGAACTGAGAAGATGTTGATACGCCATTTACGATAAGTGATCATATAATCCTCTATTCTAGATATCAGCCAGACAAATACATGGAACAATGTCTTACTTATTGTCCAGCAGTTTGTTTCCCGATTTCCGATTTGTTTGACAAAGAACTTAATTGAACACATCAACTTAGTTCTGACCGGGCCTGGTACATAGGTCAAAACAAAATTATCAAGGGGCCCAAATATCAGCTTCTAATCCAAGAAGGAACAGATAAACTTCGACTCATATGTTTGTTCTACCACTCATTGAATTATACACAAAAGCACATTTTATAACATCGAGTTACCAATGCATTTTCGTACAATCAATGCATAACCAACTTGTAAGTAACAAATCATATCTCTAGGTTTGAAGACTTATATGATATTACCGTCTCACGATCACTCGAGATAGAATTCCATGAAGTGATTCCAGTGAGCGTGGGTTGTGTCCAATGCTCAGAACTTATGAGCACTCATGATTGTTGTAGCCTTGTCCAACACCTTAGACCTCTGCAACCAATCATGACAGTCTTGATTCATACCTACTTCCGACATATGACCGACTATGGAGGTTTGAATAATATGTTATACCAAACAAAATTATTCTGGAAGTCAAAACATGCAAAAGAAATATAGTAAACGATCGACAAGAGATAGCAACACTTTACTCATAAATAAAACACCTTTTATTCATCATCTAATGTCAATTACACTTTACAAATTTCGAGGTTATCTAACTACTGAATCTAATATCATCCTTCAGCCCTATGTTCCGAGCATGCTGAAGATGCTTAACCCGAGTCAGTCCCTTCGTGAGGGGATCTGCTAGGTTCTCATCCGATGATACCCTCTTTGCTACGAGGAGTCCTTCTTCTATCCGATGTCTGATAAAATGGTATTTTCTGTCGATGTGTCTGGATCTCCCGTGACCCTTGGTTCCTTGGCTAAGGCAACAACACTTTCACTATCACAGAAAATTTCCTTTGGCTCTTTAATAGCTGGTACAACTCCAAGGTCTCCAATGAAGTTCTTTAGCCATATCGCCTCCTTTGCCGCCTCGCTAGCAGCAATATACTATGATTCACAAGTTGAATCAGCCACTTTCTGTGACAACTGTCAATTTTCGGTCAAGTCAAAGTCAACTAAAGTCAACAAGTCAAACCGGTCAACCCAATTTGCCCGTAGGTACTAGAGTTTACGTTATGTAATTTCTAAACAACTCTCTATTCTAATGGGAGATCATAAATCGAAAAATGCGTACATCTAGATCTCCTTAACCTAAAACGGTGGTACGTGGAGAGCCAAACCGATAAAACAATGTTACATACACATCAGGAGTATGCAAGATCCTTAAACAAGGCTTAACGGGGTTTACGGACCTTGCATTGCGAAGCCGGACACTCAAAAAGGTCACCAATGAATCCTTTCTCAATCGTTTTCACTCCATCTCTTCTTATCAGAAATCTCTCCTAAATCTCTCTAAGTATGTGAAATCTCTCCCAAATCTCTCTTTGTATGAGAAACCTCTCCAAGAATGTCAAATCTTTCCCAAATCTCTCTAAGTATGTGAAATCTCTCCCAAATCTCTCTTTGTATGAGAAATCTCTCCAAGAATGTCAAATCTCTCCCAAATCACTCTAAGTATGTGAAATCTCTCCCAAATCTCTCTTTGTATGAGAAATCTCTCCAAGAATGTCAAATCTCTCCCAAATATCTCTAAGTATGTGAAATCTCTCCCAAATCTCTCTTTGTATGAGAAACCTCTCCAAGAATGTCAAATCTCTACCAAATCTCTCTAAGTATGTGAAATCTCTCCCAAATCTCTCTTTGTATGAGAAATCTCTCCAAGAATATCAAATCTCTACCAAATCTCTCTAAGTATGTGAAATCTCTCCCAAATCTCTCTTTGTATGAGAAATCTCTCCAAGAATGTCAAATCTCTCCCAAATCTCTCTACGAATGTGAAATCTCTCCCAAATATCTCTTTGTATGTGAAATCTCTCCAAGTATGTCAAATCTCTCCCAAATCTCTCTAAGTTTGTGGAATCTCTCTCAAATCTCTCTCAAAATCTCTCTCAACTTCCTATAATCACTCGGGGCATCCCGACCCTTGAATTTGGCGAAAACAGCCCAAAAGCGGAAGTCTACGCGAAAAACGGGCTTGAGGAATCGAAACCCCTCTTAGGACCCGAAAGTCCTCTTAGGAACCGAAAGTCCCCTTAGGAACCGAACCCTCCTGATGAAGAAGGCTGTTGAACCGAACCGAACCTCACTCAAAGAACCGAACCGAACCTTCTCTTCTGATGGCCTGTCGAACCCTCGCTTCTGACCTTCGGACCGAGCCCTCGGACTAAGCCTCGCCTTCGCCTTCTTCTTCTGTCTCGCATTCGCTTCCGGCTCGGCACCAGCCTGACCGAACCTCGGCCTAGGGACCGAACCTCGGCCTAGGACCGAGAGGTCTCGCTAGGAAGCCTTTTTCTCCTGGTTTTCGACTAAATTTGCATTTTAGGCCCGTTTTTAATTGTTTTAACATGGGATTTTCACCCAAAATTTTATTTTAACATATAAGGACCCTTAACTATTAATTAATCATGTTTTTAAGGATAAAACCTTATCCAAAAGAGAGTGGGTGAAGTACAAAGGTAGAGTGTTGACTTTACTTATTTCTATGACACAAGCAACCACTCCCATACCCACTCCATGTCAATATTCATCACCAGCCCATCCCTAGTCACTTCATAGGTCCTTTCTCATTATTTTCAATTATTCCCACGTTCTTAGGGCTGGAACATCTATCCTCTCTCCTCACACTTTAATCATTCTCTCATTTTTTTTACCAAGAACCACACTCCAAACTCTCTCATCTTTTTCTCTCTAATTCGATAATTTCAAGGCATACTCCAAGACTTTTCTCCTACAATTAGTAAGTATCATCATCTTTCTTATGATTATTACACATCCTCCTACTCAAAATCATAGATTGCTTACACAAACATCATCACATTCTTGTTAGATCTTCGAATCTTCAAGTGATTCTTCAAGTGTTCTTGGGTTGAACACTTCTCTTCTTCAACACTTACCTACTGAAATCACTCAAGGTGAGTTCATACCCCTACATTTTCATGTTTTCTCAAGTTTTTAGGGGGGGGGGGGGAATACAAGTTAAAACACCAAGAACATAACTAAACTTTTCTAACAGCCTTCATCAGAAACGTTCAACTCCATTCACGGACTGTTTTGGACGACTTAAACATTTTTTTTTTCAAAATTGTTTTAGGTGTAAGTAGTTAAAGTTCTTAGCTTTAAAATGACTACTTGCACATCTCCATACGATTTTTCTACAATTTATGGTGAATTTTACAAAACTGTCTATCATTTCAAACACCAATCCGGACCAGTCTGTGATTATGGACCTTTTCACCCAAGTTAGGGATCATTAAAAATCATGATAAAAATTATGAGAAAACTAGACACATTTTGGGAACTCTCAGAATTTACGGATTTAGTTTTCAACTTCGTATGATTTTTCTATGACTTTTCAAATACAGTGTATAAAGGTTGAAAATTTGTTAACAACTTATAACTTTCATAACACTTTGTATTATGTTGAGCAAAGTGTATAACGATAAGTTCTAAATATTGAATGTGTTTTCGTTGTTAGTTTATCATCATAAACTGAAACATAGTCATTCATGATAATATTATTCATTCATTTAGAACACGTTCTATAATGAGCATAGTTTATGGATTCATAGCATTAAGGCATTTTCATAAAAGAATTCTTATACATTACAAACGTTTTGGATAAACTATAATAGGTATAGTTTATGTATCATTTACTTCTCAAACTTATTTATCAAAGGTTTTTAGTTTAGTTCACGTAAATCTGTTAATGAATAAATTTGTGAGTCATTCCCTTCGGGTTACTTCCAAAGTAACAAAGTCAAAAAGTCCTGTAAATTGTAACCAAAGTCTCTTGTAGGGAGAACGTGATAGTTGTGTATAGATCTATATTGGGTTTGACAAACCCACACCAGAGCTGCTTGCAACAGCTAGACCGGCAGGTCTGTGGTGACAAGTGTCATTTAACGGCGACGCCTGAAGAACGTCGTATTACGAGGCCGTCTATGTCAAGTATGGTTATGATAGCTCACATGTGGTATTAACAAATCATAAGATTTACGGGTTCTAACTTTAGATTAGCGAGTTATGTCTATTTAGCTCACTGAAATTACTTTAAGTATGGAAAAATACTTATATGCCTTCATATCAAAAAGGGTTTTATGTCGATTTAAAATCACTTTTTACATCAACAATTACATACTTTATTGTATACTTTCGGTCTTGGTATTTAAGACTACACATCATTCATTACGGGATTTTTCTCACATCAGAAAGGGTTTTATGCCGATTTAAAACCACTTTTATATTTTTAAGTATGACAAATAGTTGTTCATTTTCGGTCCTGGTATTTAGGACTACATAACTTTTGTAAGGAAAATATTGGATTTTTCTTGGTAACATACATCTCTTTACAAAGATCGATTTTCAAACTCTTACTGTCAAAAGCTTATGAACTCACCAACCTTTGTATTGACACTTTTCAAAACTACTTGTATTCTCAGGAATTCAGTGAAACAGGAAATCAACCATGTTTTGAGGATGGGACGATAAATCGTCGAACAGTTCATTTTGTATCATAATGTAATTGATTTGAATCATGTAAACATATAGTTTGGTGTAATTTTTTTTCAATTATATTTATGATGGTTGTATTTACTTTGAGCACTATTATACTCGTTGTTGTGATACTGTCCATGAAGTCCTCCACCCCCGGACGTTTCCGTCAACCTTGGTTTG
Source organism: Lactuca sativa (assembly GCF_002870075.4). Lineage (NCBI taxonomy): Eukaryota > Viridiplantae > Streptophyta > Magnoliopsida > Asterales > Asteraceae > Lactuca > Lactuca sativa. The sequence continues at coordinate 300,630,199 of NC_056630.2, read as the reverse complement.
GGGGTGTGACACTGTCTCTTGCTTGGAACTCTTCCAAGAAATTGCTCCTCCATTTAGGGTAAAGACCCAGCCCGACTGAGAGCGGTAATTATCCCTATCAGTCTGGAAGCTAGCATCACTATACCCTACAACTCTCAAGTCATCACTCCCACCGAGGGTAAGGACCCATTCATTAGTCCTCCGTAGGTACTTGAGGATATTCTTTACCACAGTTCAGTGTGCCTTTCCAGGGTTCGCCTGATACCTGCTAACCATGCTCAGGGCAAAGGCTACATCAGGTCGAGTACATGTCATAGCATACATGATCGATCCTACTGCCGAAGCATAAGGTATTCGACTCATTTATGCTATCTCAACGTCAGTGCTAGGGCTTTGTGTCTTACTCAATCTGGCGTTACTCTAGATGGGTAATTTTCCTTTCTTGGAGTCCTGCATGCTGAATCTCTTCAGCACCTTATCCAAGTAGGTACTCTGGCTAAGTCCAATTAGTCTTTTACTCCAATCTCTCAAGATCCTTATCCCTAGAATATAGGTAGCTTCTCCTAGGTCCTTCATAGAGAAACACTTCCCAAGCCAAGACTTAACTTCTTGTAGAGTTGGGATGTCATTTCCTATGAGTAGTATGTCATCCACATATAACACCAAAAAGCTAACTATACTCCCACTAGCCTTGACATACACGCAATACTCATCTTCACTCCTAGAAAAGCCAAATTCCTTGACCTTTTCATCAAAGCAAAGATTCCATCTACGAGGTGCTTGCTTCAATCCATCAATGGATTTCTCAAGCTTACACACTCTATTAGGATACTCGTTGCTGACAAAACCCTTTGGATGACTCATGTAAACATTTTCAGCCAACTTTCCATTAAGGAAAGCGGTTTTGACATCCATTTGCCATATTTCATAGTCATGAAATGCAGCTATGGCCAACAGAACCGGAATAGACTTAATCTTGGCTACTGGAGAAAAGGTCTCATCATAGTCCATTCTAGGAATTTGAGAGAAGCCCTTTGCAACGAGTCTAGCCTTATAAGTGTGTACTTTACCATCCATGTCGGTCTTCTTCTTGAAGACCCATTTGCACCCTACTGTCTTACGACCTGGTACCTTCTCAACCAAGTTCCAAACTTGATTGTCATACATGGACTGTGTTTCGCTGTCCATTGCCTCTTTCCACTTGGCTGACTCAGGGCCTGCCATGGCTTCCACGTAACTGCTAGGTTCATCCAGACCTATCAGTGTCTCATCACTAATAAGTGTATCTCCTTCTACAGTAATATGGAATCCATAGTAATGTTCAGGAGCATTCCTAACCCTTGTGGAACGCCTCAGAGGTACAGACTAGTCAATTGGCTCAACACGAGTTTCCTCCTCAAGTTGAGTGCTAGGGTTTGAAGTTCCTTCACCGCTTGACTCTTGAATTTCTTCAAGATCAACTTGCCTCCCACTGTTTCCTTGGCTTATGAACTCTCTCTCTCTAAAGAAAGCCCTCCTAGCTACAAAGATCACATTTTCACTAGGTCTGTAGAAGAGGTAACCAAAGGATTGTTGTGGGTAGCCGATGAAAATACACCTCTCGCTTTGAGGTTTGAGCTTATCATGAGTCTCGTGTCTCACGAAAGCCTCGCAACCCCAAATCTTGATGTGGTCTAGTTTGGGTACTTTACCAGTCCACATCTCGTGAGGAGTTTTGGCAACTTTCTTTGTACGGACTAGATTAAGGATATGGGTGGCAGTCTCTAAGGCATACCCCCAGAATGAGATTGGTAGCGAAGCTCGACTCATCATGAAACGAACCATATCTAACAAGGTTCGATTAAGCCTCTTAGCCACACCTCTCAACTGTGGTGTCCTGGAAGGTGTCAATTGTGAGACTATCCCACATTCCCTTAGATAGTCAAGGAACTCTGAACTAAGATACTCACCACCACGATCGGATCGAAGCATCTTAATGTTCCTGCCCAATTGATTCTCGACGTCCTGTTTAAATTCCTTAAACCTTTCGAAAGTCTCTGACTTATGCTTGATCAAGTAGACATATCCATATCTATTGTAATCATCAGTAAAAGTTAGATAATAATGATTAGCATCCCTTGTGGCATGTTTGAATGGTGCACACACATCTGTGTGTACAAGGTCCAACAAACCTTCACTCCTCTCACACGAGCCTGTGAAGGGTGACTTTGTCATTTTTCCAAGTAAGCATGATTCGCAACTATCATCTGACTTTAGGTCAAATGACTCCAAGACTCCATCCTTTTGGAGTTGGCCTATGCGTTTCTTGCTTATATGTCCAAGACGACAATGCCATAATGAGGCTTTATCCAAGTTATTATTATTAACAGAATCAATACACAATACATTATTTCCTAAGTTATCAACCACAGATACTGTTTCATACACGCCATCACAAGGTAATGCTTTGAAATTAAGAACATTATTAAAGAAAGCATTAATCGATCCAACTTCATTATCAAACGAAAAGGTGAAACCTTGTTTATACAATGCATGAAAGGAAATAATATTTCTTGCCATTTCTGGCGAATAACAACACTTATTCAAATCTAAACTAAACCAACTACTTAGCGATAAAGTATAAACTCCAATCTTGGTGACATGTAAAGCTTTCCTATTCCCCATGATTAAGTTTATTCTTCCTTGCTCCACATTCTCACTTCTTCTTAGTCCCTGCAAGTCACAACAAATATGAATACCACAACCGGTATCAAGGACCCAAGATTTAGAATGGGGTGAGTTACTAGAAATGATAGTGTAAATACCTGCATGGTTGGGTTTAACTTTCCCATCCTTCACATCTTGCTGGTATTTTGGGCAGTTCTGCTTCCAATGTGATTTTTCATGGCAATAGAAGCATTCAGCCTCTTTTGGGTCAGAAGAAGGAGTGACGGAACCTTTCTTGGTTCCACTTGAAGAAGAGCCATCAAGGGTCCGAGCCTTGGTACCCTTAGAAGAGCTCGTTCTCTTCTTCCCTCGACTTTTCCCGATTGCCAAAACCGGAGTAGAATTTGGAGTAGGAGTGTTAACAACCGACTTCCCCTTAAGACCTGTTTCTACGGTCTTGAGAAGTCCCTGAAGTTTGCTGAGTGTGACCTCTTCCTTATTCATGTGATATGTCATGCGGAATTGATCATAGCACGATGGTAAGGAGTGCAAAATGATATCTATTGCAAGCTCCTCAGGGAACTTCACATTAAGTTTCAGCAATCGATCCACATACCTTTGCATTTTCTACATGTGGCTCGTGATGGATTCCCCGTCCTTCATCATGGTTGTTATCATGGAGCATATGATTTCATACCTATCTTGTCGTGCACTTTGATGGTATCTTTCCATAAGATCTTAGTGCATTTCATAAGGGTAGAAATCCTCATAAGACTTTTGGAGTTCCGCTGTCATCGTGGCCATCATGATGCATGCCACTTTCGTAGCATCCCTTTCATGTGCCTGAAAGTCAGCGATCTCCTGAGGAGTTGCAGTGATCTCATCAATCTCCTTAAGCTCCTTGTCAAGGACATATTCTTTGTCCTCGTAGCGGGTAATCATCCTGATGTTTCTGATCCACTCATTGAAGTTGGATCCATCAAAAGTGACTTTCCCACACAAGTTCATAAGGGTAAAGGAGCCATTAGGATTAGAGCCAGAAGCAGCATTGTTTGAAGACATCTGAAGGAAGAGGACAATATTAGTTTAGATACTAAGAGAGTCCTTAATAAAACACCCAAATGTAATATTAAGGCTAGGATCCAATCACAATATATTATAACTTAGAAGAGGTATGCCGTAATCCAAGCTATAACATATTTGAAAGGTAGGTGAATGACGATTCACCAATTTCCACCACGAAAAACGAAATATTAAATATTAGGTTTTTGACTGGTTCTTAGAAATTCCTAGATTCTTTGAGATTCAATGAACTTTTCAAAGGCATGTTTCAATCTCGAGTGTGCCCTCCAAGTTTTGTGACTGGGATACCGAGGATCACAAAACGTGGTGTGAAGTAACCATGCAAATCACTTAGTACCCTTAAAGTTTATCACTCAATCAATGTGCCAGTAAACCACACACCCTCCACCGATACTATAATAAATTTTAAGTCACCCTTTACCTACCTTGTTAAGTCCAAGTTAGTGTGCCGGTTAACCACACACGCTCCACCAACGACTTAAACAAAGTGTAAAGTGTAATTTCATGGATTAGCACCTTATTCACATTTTTCCTAAAGTAACTAAGATTGGGAATTTAATAAAACATTTAGTTACTTTATAATATTCATCATACTTTTAATGAGAATTTATAAGTCCTTGTCCTACCCGTTCGGCTAACGACCCTCCACCAGTCAAGCAAGCGGTGGGTGAGAGTGGATACCCATTATGTTGCCATTTTATAGGCAACAACATTATACCCACCTTATAGACCGGCTTCGTGAATGAGGCGTACTACCGGTAAGACGACTTTGTTCTTATATATATATAATTATTAAATCATAATAATATAAGTATAAGGGTTGAATTTTAACTTTTAAAATTCTAAGGGTTGGAACTAAAATTTTTAAGATGAATTTACTTGTTCCAAAACTTGAGGGCAAGTTTTGTAAACTTTCAAAACTTTTCATTTCTTGTAACTTATGAGTTTATTAGAGTAATAAAAATGAAGACTCTTCATTTTTCTAACTCTTGTGTTCTTTTAATGGTTTTAACTCAAGTGACTTTTGGTTTCCCATAATTTGAGGACAAGTTATGGACTCCATTAAAACACATTATGATCAAGAATTACACTACCACATAGGTTACAAATAATTCCTATGATCATCTAAACATCATAAGATCAAGAACATGAATATGAACACTTTCATGAATCAAAATTACACTTAAAACTTTGTAATTTTGATAACTAGTTGTTGTAAATGGATTAGCAAAGACATTACACCATCTAAAACAAGTTTTTAAGTACCAAAATAGTTTAGGGTAATGTTTCTAGTCCATTTCCAGCAACTAAAGTCGAAAATCTGCACTCTGTGGCTACTACTCGCCGAGTGCATGAACCTACTCGGCGAGTAGGTTGAAGATACAAGTCAACTCGGCGAGTCTCCCCATGGACTCGGCGAGTTCATCAGGCAAACAACAAGTTTTTCGACTTTTTTCAACTTTTAAGCACAAATAACAAACAAACAAGCCTAGGCTTTGATACCACTGATGGGTTTTGAGCATTCTAACACTTCCTAAGTGTACATGCAACCCTAATAACCTTGGATCTATATTTGTCTAATTATCATGCAAAGTTGAATTCCAAGGTTATATTCCTATCTAGCATACATGGGAAACAATTTCTAACTTGAATGAAAGATAGAATAACTTACCTTGTTGTTGCTTATGTTCTTTGAAGCCTTGTGAGCCTAGCACCCCAAGTGTGATGCCTCAAATGTTTCACACAACACCGAATGCTCTTGGAAAGACTTTTGAGAGAATACACACTTCTTGAAATCGGCCTAGCCCTCTAGTTTCTTAGGTGTAGCCAATTTTGGTGGAGAATGGGATCCTTATATAGTGTTGACACATCTAGGGTTACACCATGTAAATCCTAATGTGTCATGACTCTTCATTTCCATGACCTATGGGTTTGTAACTCCCGTGGAGCATCTATGGAGCATCCTATGGGTAGAACCCAACTTGATAATCCATGGAGCCTCTTAGCCCACTATACATGATATGAATGATTTACATAATCAACCCATATATTTAATTAGTTATCTTTTGATCACTTAATTAATTCTAAATTAATTCTTGATCAAACTAATCAAATAATATTATTAATATATTAGAACTTATAATATATTAATAATCTCCAAGTGATATTCCTCTCATTTAGTCTATCAAATTGCATGGTGCCATGCAACCCAAATGGACCATGCCGGGTCGGGTCAAGTACTGACCAGAAGTAGTTATGGACTTAGACACCTTATCCAACAGCATGTGCCTGGTAGGAAGGTGAGTGTGGCCGAGGTCCGGTATCTCACCAATAGCAGAGTAGGGACGGTGTTCCACATCTTATTAGTAGCAAAGCATGGGCGAGGCCCAAGATAGGTATGGAGTGAGTGTGGGCGTGGGCCACTATCTCACTTACATTAGGAGCTTTGACGGGGTTCCATGAATCACTAGTGACAGGATAGGAGCGAGGCCTAAGGACAGTATTACAGTAGGGTATGTTCAGTTATGTGTTATATGCTAATTGTATTATGTGGTTAGCGGGCGGGGCCTAGAGATAGGTATGGCCTAAGAGAAACAAATCTGTATCCGAGCGGGGCTTGAAGCCAGGCGGGGCCTGGAGCGGCGGGGCCTGGAGCGGCGGGGCCGTTGTAGCGGGCGAGGCCCGAAGCAGCGGGCGTGGCCCAGTATGTGCATTATGTGTTTATGCAGGGTATGTGGTAGGTTGGAGGAACTCACTAAGCTTCATGCTTACGGTTTTCGGTTTTGTTTTCAGGTACTTCCTTTAGCAAAGGGAAGAGCTCGGGGTGATCGCATGGCACACACCATGGATTAGTCAGTCCGGGATGTTTTACTCTGATAATGAAATTATGTTTTGGAATTAATACTCTGAATTATGTTATGCTTTATGATATGTTTTTATAAAAATGGTTATAGTAATGATTTAAAGAAAAAAAATTGGCACGGATTTTTAGGATGTTACAAAATTGTTCTACTATTCTCTTATTCTTTTGCAATTCACGTTCATCAACCCGTGAGTAATGATTTATTTTCTTGTCAACAAAATAATTATATAACTCAATAACATTCCTCAACGTAGAATCATCAAGAAAATGAAACAAAGTTGATTTGTTTACACCATAGATTGGTTTAGTGACCTTTAATCAAGTTTTAAAATGGAGTTACAGAATAAAAGATCCAATAGATTTTAAACAAATGATAGAACTTGTAGAGAGAGAGAGAAAGTAGATCTGATAAGAATTCTAGAGAGAGAAAAAGGGATCTGAAAGGGTTTTTAGTGAGAGAAAATAGATATGAGATGGATTTTACAGAGATAAAGTAGATCTAAACACGAAAATTCAAACAAACGCAAAGTTTTCTTCTAACTCACTTCAAAAACTCGATTCAAGAACAAATCAGATGAAATATTAAGTTGAAGAAAACAGATCTTAACAAGATTGTCCACAAAAAAAAGAGATATAGACTTTTTCTTTTCAGAAAACTTACAAAACTTGAAGAACAAGGTGAGATTCATGATAAAATATCGCCATTAACAAGATCGATTCTTGCAAAAATCATTGAGATCTACAAGAACCCGCTCTGATACCCCTTGTTAGGAAAAATCTGAGAGGACGAGTGCGAAATATCAAGAACAATCACGAATTAATCACCACAATATGCCACAAATCTGATAAAGGTTTTTCATGTATTGATTACGAGATGAACGTACAGAGAAAAACCCTAATCTGGTCAGAAGCTTCTACCAAAAGCTAACCTAATGATATAGGGAAGAATAAATATATGCCATAAATATAAAATAAATGCCTAATATAAAACCAATGCCTTAGCAGAGCTCGATTAACAACTTCTACTGTAAAGGCATCGTAGGGAATCATAAAATGATTAACCCTAAAAAGGCTTCCCTAAATAACCAAATATGCCTTATCAGTTTCAGTATCTCAAATACTCAACAATCTCCCCCTAGATGTTGAAACTGATGAAAATCACGATTTCCGATCTTCTTGGCATTTCTCCCCCTAAATTGTGATACTCATCAGCACATGGGGTCTTCAAAGCGAGTGAAATAAAGATAATCTTCCAAATACGAACTCCCCCTTAAATAATCATGACTCCCCCTTGAATCTTCAACAAATACCATGGAGATAATCTGGAAAGTTAAGAAGAATCACCAATAATCTTCAAAACCCGTCAGATATAATGAAATAAATCGCTTTAGCAAAAACCCAATCTGCAAAAATTAAAACCGAAAAAATAACAAAAAAAAAGTAATTTGTACTTTTCGTTTTTTAAATTTAGACAAAAGAATAGAAAGAAACAATTATTTGAAAGGGTTTAAAAAGAATAAGACCAAAGAAATGAATAAGAAATGAAAATATTTTGGTAAGAATGGGTAAAAATGGTAAAAAAAAATTACAAAATCGAAAGAATTTCGGATTTGGGGTAAAACTTGTGATGTGATGAAAGTCATAGGGGCACAAGATGAAAATATAACTCATATTCTCCAATTTGACGCTGAAATGAACGGCATCTTCCAAGGAGGGGTAGAAAATTTAAAGCTTGATAACTGTTAGGGATTGGATTGGTAAATTGTACGTCTTCTTCAATTTAACGCCGAAGATACTAGTGCATTGACTTTTCAAAGTCAAAATTAAGGAGCGATCGTATTCAATCCAAACAACAACACCAAATAAAGTTCCTATCGACAATATAGCATCATTCCGATTTCAATTGGGCTACTAATTACCAGTTCCAAAAGATTTATTCCTACTGTTTTGATGCTTCTTTTATAGATGAACTCCCGATTCTCGTTTCTGACAGTGATAATTTCAATTTTGTTCAACTGCAACAGCCATTACCAAATCGTTCGTCCCTGAATCGAACAAATAAACTTCCATTTACTGGTTAACAGTTCGCTACGAATTTAGCAATTACAGTGTCGGTTCCAATTTCAGTGTCGTTTTGGAGTCTTGATGTGAGAGACGAACATCGCATCAATACTTTCGGTTCCAAACTATTTACTAGAATTTCACTCCAAACCAATTGATCATGAGCCGAAAGCTTATCAAGGACCGAAATTGAATTGCAGGTTCGTTCCCTTGATTACACAACTGAAAGCGAAATCAACCGAACGTTCGGTTGTGAATAGTAGTTTCGGGTTCGGTTCTTGTAGGTTCGGTTGTTAATAGAGAGTTTGGTTCTTTAATTGCGAGGCTCGCTTCAATTTCATACCCAAAGAGAAATAAACCGAACGTTCACCTATGACAAGTAGATTCGGGTTTTGTTCTTATGAGTTCGGTTCCTAATCGGAGTTTCGCTTCTTAACTTGAGTTTGGTTCTTATTCGTGAGGTTCGCTTCTGTGAGTTGTAAGGTTCGCGTCTTTTGGTTTCGCCTTTGTACTCCATTTAACAAATTAAGAACTGCTTCACCACCGATTCGGAGACGAACATCAAATTATTATTTTTTTTTACTCGTTCGTTCGTCGATACAGTTTGTAAAGAATGTGAATCATATTTCATCATAGTTACAAAATTGACCCTTAAAGAACAAGTGAAGAACTAAATGCAACCCAAAACTTCATCTTTTGAATTAAGCTTTTATTTCTTCTATGTTGAGAACCAGCCCCTGCTAAAAGTACATATGACAACGTGCATCCGGTGTTCACTGCAACATGTTAGAATTTGAGCCCCATTCTACAGAAAATGTTTTTCTAAGCCCATCTTTGTCAACGTTTTCAAATTTGGTCAATTCCAACACTTAAAAATCAATAAAAATTGATTCCTTCAACAAAATTTCATATCTTTGAACCTAATCCACCAGATTTTACCAATTTTTGTCCATGTATCGTTTTTTTCTTTTGATAAAGGACATAAATTTTATGGGGATTTTGGTACCCATTTAAGGTTCAACTTTAAAGCTGGTTTCTTGCATACCCACTTATTTGAAGAAAATCTTTCATTTTCTGAAAATAATACCCTATTTTTAGTTGGAAAACAAAAAATTCCAAAAACTTCATTGAACCAACCAAATACTCTTTTCTCTTTTCTCCAACTTTTACTATATTCATCTGAAGAAAAATGTGAATAGAACTTTCTTTGAACTTTCTTTGAACATTCTTGACTTTTCCACAAGCATTGGGTACTTGTACTTTGGGCATCCAAACTTTCTTTTTTTTACTCTTGTTCTTTCTCTTCTTGCTCATTTTCTTATTTCTAGGCTTCAGAAACAAATTTCGGATCTGAACACCTTTTTCTTCTTTCTGAATCTGAACATTTGAAGACTTTGACACACAAACTTTTGGAGTTTGGTAAATCTGAATTTCTTGAAGAATTGGCTTTTTGTAAGGAATCATTCCTTCAAAGATATCATCACAACATAAAGAGTCATTTGTTGGAGTTCCAATAGAACCGAATGTCTTCACTTTCACGATTTCAGATGAATTTCTTTGAGAATCATCTTCTGAAGTACCTGATTCGGAATGTATCTCTTCTGAAAAACACGAACCACTTGAATATCCCTCAACAAGAACATCTAGAGTCACTTTTTCTTTAGAAACTTAAAGAGAAAGATGAACTACTTCTTTTTCTATTTCAACCCTTTTTATCTTCAACATCTGTTTATGTTCCCGATCTAAATATTCATAGATAACATGAAATTGTTCTACTATTCTCTCATTCTTTGGCAATTCATGTTCCCAATCTAAATGTTCATAGGACTCGAGAAAGTTGGAAGGAGGATTTTGAGAATGGTTAGCATGGGTTGCTTTCGTGTTAGTAGTCAGTGGCAGAGACAACTTGCAGAGCATGGTAGAGCGGTGGGAGAGTCGCAACATTTTTTCGTCATCAAGCCAAAGGTGGAAGTGGTGTAAGACTTCGGGTAGGCCGTAGCATTCACTAGAATCCAGTGAGTATGGAAGGTGTTGCAAGACTACGGGTAAGCCGTAGCATTCCCTAACAACTTAGTTACAAGAGTGTGGGCAGAGGCCCGTATCTCCTAGTTAGCAGATTTTGGGCGAGGCCCTTATCTCCTAAGTGATCATGGTGGGGATCAGGAATGCATAGTAGATGAGAATAGTATAGTTGGGTGAGACCCGTGGGCGAGGCCCGTATGAGAGTAGCAGTATAGGTGAGACCTGAGAGCAGGGTTGCTCAGTAGTGTAGTTGGGTGAGACCCGTGGGCGATGCCCATGAGTTTTAGTAGCACAGGTGGGACCTGGTAAGGACCTTAAGGTTGAGATAGGGGAATCGAGGATCCGAAGACTTATAGCGACAGAGTGGCAGAGTAGAGGGGGCAGTATTAGGTAGCCTAAGTTTCCACGGAAGTCGTTGCGAGCGACTAGAAGTTTGTGCTGGGGCTAGCGACCGGTGGGAGCCGGTAATCCAGATATTGATAGATCAGTAGGGACCAGAGTGGTCTCGGTTCATCCGGAAGGCAGATAAGGGACAGCAAAAATTTTCAGTCAGTGGCAGTGATGGTATGCAGTCTATGGTGGAATACAATTATTTGATCGAGGGGTGGTATGCACATCACAACAGGTTGGATAATCTCAGAGGGAAGGGTTTGACCCTATTGCACAACTCTCGTATAAGTCTAACCGTAGCGAGGATGAATCTTTTACTCGAAGGATTATCCGAACCATTCGCTGGGAGGGGTGCTCAGCACTAAGTTATAGTAGTGAGAAGTGTCAAGTGGATACTGGCGGTAATGAACCGTACTGGAAGTAGCGGGAGTAATGGAGTTGGTGAAGGATAGGACCTTCACAGTGATAGAGGAATTAGTTGGTTATCGAAGGTTGCCTTGGGCAGGCCAGAAAACGCACAAGGAAAAGGGGGTGAACCCCTAGGGTGTCCAACATAAGTACTCGGGGAGTACTAAAAGGTTTGTGACTTGAGTAAGTTGTGTTCCCAGCTTGGTCAGGGTTAGGGTTGACCCGATAATATTATTTGCAAGGACTATTGTTAGTCAGAATGACCGGGCAGAAGGCCAGCGAAGGTAGTCAGCGGGTGTTAGGTCTACCAAGTAGAGTGTTGAAAGCAGATTGCAGGGCGATTGGCCGTAGAGAAACTTCGAGGAAGAAGTTTGGTTTAAGTGGGGGAGAGTTGTAACACCCAAAATCAGAAAGACTAAGAAAGTAAAGGAAAACCCTAAGTCAAGGCGTCAACTCGTCGAGTCCATAGGTGAACTCGACGAGTCCGAGCGGGATTCAGGTCGAAGAGTAAGTGACCGACTCGACGAGTCGGAGAAGGGACTCGGCGAGTCTGATCTGGATTGGGAAAACCCTAAGTTCGGGACATGGTGCCCTATTTAAACGTCTCATTCTCTTCCCTAGGGTTCCTATACAGTCTCCCTCACCCAGAATACCGAACCCTAGCCACCATATCCATTTTGAGCAAGATCTAGCCTTGGTGAAGTGATTTGAAGCTTAGAAAAGAAGGAGGTTCATAGTGGTGCAAGAGGAAGCCTTGGATACAGAGTTGGTGTGACTTTTCAGATCCTTTGAGGTAATAAGCTGACCTTATTGCCTTAAGATCTATCTTATGATTGAGATTTGCGCATTTTGAGTATGTAGAAAGGTTTATTTCGAGTTTGGAGTAGATCTGAGGTCACTACCTCATATGTAGGCAATTAAGGATCCAGAAAGCCATTAAGTTTATGTCAATAAGTTGTTGCTGAAGCCCCTTTGTCACAAACCCTAGCCCTAGAGTGTTTTAAGCCTATAGCTCCTTGGTTTCACGTAAAGTTTGCAACTTTAAGTGAGGAATAGTGTAACACCCGGATTCCCAGGTATACTAATTATTCCTATTATTTTTGGAAATTGAGAGGGGACTTGGCGAGTTGGTGTTTAGACTCGGCGAGTATGCTCGCGCATTAGTATTCGGGTTCACAGCCGGACTCGGCGAGTTCATGAGTGGACTCGGCTAGTCCACGCTGTTTAATGAAACCCTAATTTCTTGGGTTTGGGAGCTATTTAAAGGCCCTTAGGGCCGTCATTTGCGGCTACCAAACCCCAGAGAGAAACCCTAAGAGATCTAGAGCGTTTGTGAGGAAGGAGAGGCCATTCTTGATCTTTTTGTTCGTGTATTTGCAAGAAAGAGGTGACCAAGGCAAGAGGAAGCTGAAGGAGGTGCGATTTTGGTGACTTCAGAGTTCATAGAGTTCATATTGTGGTACTTATTCGGTCCTTCTTCAGTTTTGGTGTTGATTCTTAGAGTTAGGGTTTTCTAATCCCTTTAGAGGATGGATAATTTGAGCAATTGGTCCCTTCTCGAGTCTATGCTTTGGATCTGGACCCAAAGAGGTCCAGAGACCTTAACCGTTGGAGCTTTATGAGTTATTTTGGGAGCCATGAGCTTAGGATGTCATTTTTCTGGCTAAATCACCATGTTAGACCATTTAGATGTTATATGAGTGTCAACGTCTAAACTTTACGTGATTATCATGCTTGGGAAGGTCAGATCTATGGATTAAAGGAACATATCTGACCTCAGGAGGTCTATGGAGTTTATGCATGACATCAACTCGCCGAGTCCGAAGATCAGACTCAGCGAGTAGGGTGAGGGTTTCCCGTAAATCACTCAGTGAGTAGACTTGCCAAGTTGGGGAAATAACTCAGTGAGTCAGGGAGAGTTAGGGGACTGAAGTTCAAGGCGGAACTCACCGAGTTGTTCTTAAGACTCGGCGGGTTGAGTCAGGGTGGCCCCGCGATTCATGCCAGGTGTGACTCGTTGAGTAAGGGGAGGGACTCGACGTGCCAAGAGGGACTAAGAGAGTCAGTAGACACGTGTAGACTCGCCGAGTCGCCCAAGTGCACTCGACGAGTCGGGTCAAAGTTTGACTGTTGACTTTTGTTGACTTTTAGGGTTTGGTCAACAATGTGGCCTTTGAGCCGATAGAGGGGTAAAATCGTCTTTCACCTAGAGAGGGTTGAGTGTAGTCTCGAGAGTTATATTTATGAGAATATTTACTTTGTGTGATTAGGCGGAGGCTAAATCCTATTTCTACCGAGTCCGAGATATACCAAGACATCTGAGGTGAGTCTTCTCACTATACTTTACCTAGTATGGTAACAAAGTTATGTGATAGAGTATTCTAGAGTTATATGCCAGTGTATTTGTATGATATTATGCGTTGTGATTTATTGTGATATGTGATATGCATGATTCAGAGTTTACATAGTTAGGACCAGTGGGTCCATAGAGTTATGGGACCAAGAGGGTCCCATAGAGATATTCGACCAGAGGGTCAACAGATTTACAGCCTTGAGTGGCTGATATGTGTTTATGTGGTATTTTGGGGAACTCACTAAGCATTTATGCTTACAGTGTTATGTGTGGTGTTTCAGGTACCAATGATGATCGCTGGACGGCGCTGGCATGACTCGTACACACGCACACTGGAGTTCATCTGTTTTGATCTTGGGGGTTTTGTATTTAGATAGTGATGATACAATATTTTAAAATGTGGATGTAAATGAAAATACATGGTTTTTAGAATGTGAAAAATTGTTTGAATTTTTACGGTGTTACAAATAGACTTTGGAAGAGTGGATCTACAAGATGGAGCCCTTGCATTGCTCGAAAAGCCATTGTATGGATTAAGAACTGAAGCTACTCAGCGAGTCACATGGGTGGACTCGGCGAGTTGGAATAAGATAGGCAGGAACTCGACGCGTTGGAACAACAACTCGGCGAGTCTATTGAATATTGCCATGGACTCGACAACTCTATTCTTTTACCCGACGAGTTGGATCGCAGAACCTCAACCTTTTCTGGTTAACACTTAGATCGGTGAGTTGAGTGTTAACTCAGTGAGTTGGGAAGGATGGGACTCAGAGATCGTTGAACTCGACGAGTTGAGTCGTTTTATGGGAGTTTCTGAATTCATGGACTCGACGAGTCTTGGGGTGACTCAGCGAGTACAGTCCGTCAAGAGGGTTGACTTTGACCAGGAATTTGACTTTGGCAAGAGTGGACTTAGACGACTTCTAAGAGTTCTATTTGGATCTAAGTGTTTTGTATATTGATATTGGTAACTTGGGGAGCTAGTGGAACAGTGGTTTAGAGAATTGTCGATCAGCAGTCAGAGGGTTATCAACAAGAGTTCCTCGGTGCAGGTGAGTTTCCCTTTTGTGTGAATGGGTCTAAGGCCACAATGCAGGCCCATGTAGCTATGAATAGGAAGACTCGGCAGTTAGCCCTAGGCACTGTTTTCTATTATGATACTCAGGACCAAGGTCCGATGTCCATCTAGTGCCCAAGAAATGGTTTGCATGATAGAGTGTACTTGTTGTCTGTGTGATGCATGTATGTGCCTGGTAGGAATGTGAGTGTGGGCGAGGTCTCGTATCTCACCGATATCAGAGTATGGACGGTGTTCCATATCTCATTCGTAGCAGAGCATGGGCGAGGCCCAAGATGAGTGAGTGTGGGCGTGGGCCACTATCTCACTTACAGTAGGAGCTTGGACGTGGTTCCATGAATCACTAGTGACATGATAGGAAATAGGCCCAAGACAGCCGAGGCCTAAGGATAGGATTACATTAGGGTATGTTCACTTATGTGTTATATGCTAATTGTATTATGTGGTTAGCGGGTGGGGCCCAGAGACAGGAAGGGCCTAAGAGAAACAGATATGTATCCGAGCGGGGCTCGAAGCCAGGCGGGGCCTGGAGCGGCGGGGACGTTGTAGCAGGCGAGGCCCGAAGCAACGGGCGAGGCCAGGAATAGCGGGCGTGGCCCAGTATGTGCAGTATGAGTTTATGCAGGGTATGTGGTAGGTTGGGGGAACTCACTAAGCTTCATGTTTACGGTTTTCAGTTTTGTTTTCAGGTACTTCCGGTAGCAGAGGGAAGAGCTCGGGGTGATCGCATGGCACGCACCATGGATTAGTCAGTCTGGGATGTTTTACTTTGATAATGAAATTATGTTTTGGAATTAATATTCTGAATTATGTTATGCTTTATGATATGTTTTTATAAAAAAAATTGGCATGGATTTTTGGGATGTAACAAAATTGTTCTACTATTGTCTCATTCTTTTGCAATTCACGCTCATCAACCCGTGAGTAATGATTTATTTTGTTATCAACAAAAGAATTATATAACTCAGTAACATTCCACAACGTAAAATCACCAAGAACATGAAACAAAGTTGATTTGTTTACACCATAGATTGGTTTAGTGACCTTCAATCCAAGTTATAAAATGGAGTTACAGAATAAAAGATCCATTAGAATCACTGACGTTTGGTACCCATTTAAGGTTCAACTTTGGAGTTGATTTCTTGCATACCCACTTATTTAAAGAAAATCTTTCACCTACTGAAAATAATACTCTTTTCTCTTTTCCCCAACTTTTACTATATTCATCTGAAGAAAAATGTGAATAGAACTTTCTTTTAACATTATTGACGTCATCTTTCTGAACTTTTCCACAAGCATTGGGCACTTGTACTTTGGGCATCCAAACTTTCTTCATTTTAGTCTTGTTCTTTCTATTCTTCATGCTTTTCTTATTTCTAGGCTTCAGAAACAAATTTCGGATCTGAACACCTTTTTCTTATTTCTGAATCTGAACATTTGAAGACTTTAACACACAAACTTTTGGAGTTTGGTAAATCTGAATTTCTTAAAGAATTGGCTTTCTGTAAGGAATCATTCCTTCAAAGATATCATCAGAACATAAAGAATCATCTGTTTGAGTTCCAATAGAACAGAATGTCTTTACTTTCACGATTTCAGATGAACTTCTTTTAGATTCATCTTCTGAAGTACCTGATTCGGAATGTAACTCTTCTGAAAAACATGAATCACTTGACTCCGCCTCACCAAGAACATCTGGAGTCACTTTTTCTTTAGAAACTCGAAGAGAAACATGAACTTCTTCTTTTTCTTTTCATCCCTTTTTGTCTTCACCATCTGTTTATGTTCCCGATCTAAATGTTCATAGGTAACATGAAATTCTTCTACTATTCTCTCATTCTTTTGCAATTCACGTTCATCAACCTGTGAGTAGTGATTTATTTTCTTATCAACAAAAGAATTATATAACTCAGTAACATTCCTCAACCTAAAATCCAAGAACATGAAACAAAGTTGATTTGTTTTACACCATAGATTGGTTTAGTGACCTTTAACCAAGTTTTGAAATGGAGTTACAGAGTAAAAGATCCATTAGATCTTCAACAAACGATAGAACTTGAAGAGAGAGAGAAAGTAGATCTGATAATAATTCTAGAGAGAGAAAAACAGATCTGAAAGGGTTTTAGTGAGAGAAAATAGATATGGGATGGATTTTAGAGAGTTAAAGTAGATCTGAACATGAAAATTCAAACAAACACAATTTTTCTTCTAACTCGATTCAAGAACAAATCAGATGAAATATTGAGTTGAAGAAGACAGATCTGAACAAGATTTTCAACAAAAAAAACGAGATATAGACTTTTTCTTTTCAGAAAACTTACAAACTTAAAGAACAAGGTAATATTCATGATAAAATATCGCCATAAACAAGATCGATTCTTGCAAAAATCATTGAGATCTACAAGAACCCGCTTTGATACCACTTGTTAGGAAAAATCCGAGATGACGAATGCGGAATTTCAAGAACAATCAAGAATCAATCACCACTATATGAAAGAAATCTGATAAAGGTTTTTCATGTATTTATTATGAGATGAACGTATAGAGAAAAATCCTAATATGGTCAAAAGCTTCTACCAAAAGCTAACCTAATGATTATTTATAGGGAACAATAAATATATGCCATAAATATAAAATAAATGCCTAATATAAAACCAATGCCTTAGCAGAGCTTGATTAAGACCTTCTACTGTAAAGGCATCGTAGGGAATCATAAAATGACTAACCCTAAAAAGGCTTCCCTAAATAACGAAATATGCCATATCAGTTTCAATATCTCAAATAGTCAATTACCAGCCCTCCCCATGTCCTTAAGGCTGGAACATCCATCCTCTCTCCTAACTTCTCTCATTTTCTCTCATTCTTCCATCAAGATCAAAGTTCACTTTCTCTCATTTCATCTCTCGAAAATTCGAGATTCAAGGCCATTTTCCAAGCTTTTCTTCTACCTTTGGTAAGTATTAACATCCTCCATGAGATTATTACTCTTCATTCTACTCCAATCATCGATTTCTTACACAAACTCCGTCACATTAATGTTAGATTCTCAAAAATCTTCAAGGCATCTTCAAGTGTTCTTGAGTTGAATACCCCCATTCTTCAACAATCATCTGCTGAAATCACTCAAGGTGAGTTCATACCCCTACATTTTCATGTTTTCTCAAGTTTTTAGGGGGGGGGGGGAATACAAGTTAAAACACCAAGAACATAACTAAACTTTTCTAACAGCCTTCATCAGAAAAGTTGGACTCCATTCACGGACTATCATGGACAACTTAAACATTTTAGTTTTTAAAACTGTATTAGGTGCAAACAGTTCAAGTTCCTACCTTTGAAATGACTACTTGCACATCTCCATATGATTTTTCTACAATTTATGGTGATTTTTACAAAACTGCCTATCATTTCAAACATCAATCCGGACCAGTCTGTGATTATGGACTTGTTCACACAAGTTAGAGGTCGTTAAAAATAATGAGAAAAATTATGGAGAAACTAGACTCAGTTTCCAAACTCTAAGAATTTTTGGATTCTGATTTGGACCTTTGATGATTTTTCTATAAAGTTTCTAAGAACAGCAAATCAAAATGTTAACAACAGAAAAATGCTATTAATTTCATTTCACCTTGTAGCATGTTGAGCAAGGTGTATATCTTTATGTGATTATATGTTATTGCAATATATGGCAATATTGTCTTATTATGTAGACATACATCAGTTAACAAATAGACTTTTCTAGACAAAGCATAGAAATAACAATTTGTTATAGTAAAAGTACATCTATTACATACAAACATTTGAATAAACTATGCTAAGTATAGTTTATCTACATTACCACTTTTACCCTTGTTTTGATAAACTGTAATAGGTATAGTTTATGATACATCACATAACATACTCATACAAAAAGTGTACATTTATACAAATAGGTTCTACACTCACGCACACTACACGTAAACTTGTTAACTCAGGTTGTGAGACATTCTCTCCCCGTACGTCCGAGTACGGGATCCAAATTCCTGTAAATTGTAACCAAAATATCTTGTAGGGAGAGCGTGATAATTGTGTATAGATCTATATTGGGGTTGACATCCTACAACTCGCTGCTAGCTACAGCCGGACCAGCAGGTCTGCGGGTGACAAGAGTCATAGGATCAGGGCGTCTGAAAGACGTTGTGCAGGTTACCTCTAGTCATAGTATGGTTATAGTGACTCACATAGGGAGCTAGCAACACATAAAGTTTACGAGATTTTTATAAAACAAAAGGGGTTTTATGTCGATTTAAAATCACTTTTTATATCAATAAGTACGGATATTACTGTACACTTTCGGTCTTGGTATTTAAGACTACACATCATTTGGTATTTATGACTACACATCATTTAAAACCACTTTTATATCTTTAAGTATGGCAAATACTTGTTATTTCTCAGTCTTGGGATTTAGGACTACATATACATATTAAAGAAAATACTAGATTTTCTGGATACATATTCTATCGCTTTTACAAGGAAAACGGTTTACTTATCTAACGAAATCTCTTATGAACTCATCAAACTTTGTGTTGACACATTTTCAAACAACTTGTATTCTCAGGAAATCACTAAACAGGAAATCAAGTGCATTTTGAGGATGGGACGTTAAGGCGTCAATCATTTGATATTTTGTCAACATATTGTAATTGATTTTGGAACATGTACTTTCTACAATGATCTAACTCTTTCAATTATATATATATATATATATATATATATATATATATATATATATATATATATATGTTGATTTGTGTTTACTTTCATCACTATTTCCATTATTGTTATGATACTATACATGAATTCCTCCACACCCGGACGTTTCTGCCATCCTCGGTTTGGGGGTGTGACAGGCATCGTAGGGAATCATAAAATGATTAACCCTAAAAAGGCTTCCCTAAATAACCAAATATGCCCTATCAGTTTCAATATCTTAAATACTCAACAATTTCCCCCTAGATGTTGAAACTGATGAAGATTACGATCTTCTTGGCATTTCTCGCTCTAAATTGTCATACTCATCAGCACATAGGGTCTTCAAAGCGAGAGAAATAAAAATAATCTTCCAAATACGAACTCCCCCATAAATAATCATCACCTCCCTTGAATCTTCAACAAATACCATGGAGAGAATCCGGAAACATAAGAAGAATCACCAACAATCTTCAAAACCCGTCAGATATGATGAAAGAAATCGCTTTACCAAAAACCCAATCTTCAAAAATTAAAACCGAAAAAATAACAGAAAAAAATAATTTTGTATTTTTTGTTTTTTAAATTTGGATAAAAGAATAGAAAGAAGCAATTATTTAGAAGGTTTTAAAAAGAATAAGACCAAAGAAAGGAATAAGAAATGAAAATATTTTGGTAAGAAAGGGGTAAAAGTGGTAAAAACCCACATAGTTGAAAGAATTTTGGATTTAGGTAAAACCTATGATGTGATGAAATTCATAGGGGCAAAAGATGAAAATATAACTCATATTCTCGATTTTGATGCTGAAATGAATGGCATTTTCCAAGTAGTGGTAGAAACTTTAAAGCTTGATAACTGTTAGGGATTGGATTTGTAAATACTATCGTCTTCTTCAATTAAACGTCGATGATACCAGTCCATTGACTTTTCAAAGTCAAAATTAAGGAACGATCGTATTCAATCCAAACAACAACACCAAATAAAGTTCCTATCGACGGTATAGCATCGTTCCGATTTCAATTGGGCTACTAATTACTGGTTCCAAAAGATTGATTCCAACAGTTTTGATGCTTCTTTTATAGATGAACTCCGATTCTCATTTTTGACAGTGATAATTTCGATTTTGATCAACTGCGACAACCATTACCAAATCGTTCGTTCCTGAATCGAACAAATAAACTTCCAGTTACTAGTCAGCAGTTGGCTCTGAATTTAGCGATTACAGTGCTGATTCCAATTTAAGTGTCGTTTTGGAGTCTTGAGGCGAGAGACGAACATCGCTTCATTACTTTCGCTTCCAGACTATTTACTAGACATTCACTCCAAACCAATCGGTCAGGAACCGAAAGCTAATCAAGGACCAAAAGTGAATTGCAGGTTCGTTCCCTTTATTACACAACCGACAGCGAAATCAACCGAACGTTCGGCTGTAAACTGTAGTTTCGGGTTCAGTTCTTGTTGGTTCGGTTGTTAATCGAGAGTTCGGTTCTTTAATTGTGAGGCTCGCTTCAATTTCATACCTAAAGCGAAATAGAGCGAACGTTCGCCTATGAATAGTAGATTCGGGTTCAGTTCTTGTGAGTTCGGTTCTTAATCGGAGTTTCGCTTCTTAACTTGAGTTTGGATCTTATTCGTGAGGTTCGCATCTGTGAGTTGTAAGGTTCACGTCTTTGCGTTTTGCCTCTGTACTCCATTGAACAAATTATGAACTCGTTCACCACCGATTAGGAGACGAGCATCAAATTCTTATTATTTTTTTTCTCGATCGTTCGTCGATACCAGTTTGCAAAGAATGTGAATCATATTTCATCATAGTTAACGAATTGTCCCCTAAAGAATAAGTGAAGAATTAAATGCAGCCCAAAACTTCGTCTTTCAAATTAAGCTTTTATTTCTTCAAAGCTCCGAACCAGCCCCTACTAAAAGTACATATGATAGCTTGCATCCACTGTTCACTGCAACATGTCAGAATTTGAACCCATTTCTGCAGAAAATGTCCTTTTAAGCCCATCTTTGTCAAAATTTTCAACTTTTGTCAATTCCAACACTTAAAAAATCAATAAAAATTGATACCTTCAACAAAAAGTTCATATCTTTGAACCAAATCCACCAGATTTCACCAATTTTTGTCCATGTATCATTTTTTTTTTTGATAAAGGATAAAACTTTTATCAGACTTTTGGTACCCATTTAAGGTTCAACTTTGAAGTTCGTTTCTTGCATGCCCACTTATTTGAAGAAAATCTTTCATCTTCTGAAAATAATACCCTTATTTTAGTTGGAAAACAAAAATTGCGAAAAACTTCATTGAACCAACCAAATACTCTTTTCTCTTTTCTCCAACTTTTACTATTTTCATCTTAAGAAAAATGTGAATAGAACTTTCTTTGAACATTCTTGACTTTAGCATTCTGGACTTTTCCACAAGCATTGGGCACTTGTACTTTGGGCATCCAAAACTTTCTTCATTTTACTCTTGTTCTTTCGCTTCTTCCTCCTTTTCTTATTTCTTGGCTTCAGAAGCAAATTTCGGATCTGAACACCTTTTTCTTCTTTCTGAATCTGAACATTTGAATACTTTGACACACAAACTTTTGGATTTTTGTAAATCTGAATTTCTTGAAGCATTGGCTTTCTGTAAGGAATCATTCCTTCAAAGATATCATCAGAACATAAAGAATCATCTGTTTGAGTTCCAATAGAGCAAAATGTCTTCACTTTCACGATTTCAGATGAATTTGATTGAGATTCATCTTCTGAAGTACCAGATTCAGAATGTAACTCTTCTGAAAAACTTGAACCGCTTGACTCCCCCTCAACAAGAACATCTTGAGTCACTTTTTATGTAGAAACTTGAAGAGTAACATCAACTTCTTCTTTCACTTTTTCAGCTCTTTTTATCCTCAACATCTGTTTATGTTCCCGATCTAAATGTTCATAGATAACTTGAAATTGTTCTACTATTCTCCCATTCTTGTGCAATTCACGTTTATCAAACCGTGAGTAATGATTTTTTTTTCTTATCAACAAAAGAATTATATAACTCAGAACATTCCTCAACGTAGAATCACCAAGAAAATGAAACAAAGTTGATTTGTTTACACCATAGATTGGTTTAGTGACCTTTAATCCAAGTTTTAAAATGGAGTTACAGAATAAAAGATCCATTAGATCTTCAACAAATGATAGAGCTTGAAGAGAGAGAAAGTATATCTGATTAGAATTCTGGAGAGAAAAAACAGATCTGAAAGGGTTTTTAGTGAGACAAAATAGATCTGAGATGGATTTTAGAAAGATAAAGTAGATCTTAACACAAAAATTCAAACAAACACAAAATTTTCTTCTAACTCTCTTCCAAAATTCGATTCAAGAAAAAATCAGATGAAATATTGAGTTGAAGAAAACATATATGAATAAGATTTTCAACAAAAAAACAAGATATATACTTTTTCTTTTCAGAAAACTTAAAAACTTGAAGAACAAGGTGAGATTCATGACAAAATATCGCCATAAACAAGATCGATTCTTGCAAAAATCATTGAGATCTACAAGAACCCGCTCTAATACCAATTGTTAGGAAAAATCCGAGATGACGAATGCGGAAAATCAAGAACAATCAAAAATCAATCACCACAATATGCAAGAAATCTGACAAAGGTTTTTCATGTATTGATTATGAGATGAGGGTATAGAGAAAAACCCTAATTAGGTCAAAAGCTTCTACCAAAAGCTAACCTAATTGATTATTTATTGGGAACAATAAATATATGCCATAAATATAAAATAAATGCCTAATATTAACCCAATGCCTTAGCAGAGCTCGATTAAGAACTTCCATTGTAAAGGCATCATAGGGAATCATAAAATGATTAACCCTAAAAAGGCTTCCATAAATAACCAAATATACCATATCAGTTTCAATATCTCAAATACTCAACAATCTCCCCGTAGATATTGAAACTGATGAAGATCATGATTTCCGATCTTCTTGGCATTTCTCCCCGTATATTGTGATACTCATCAGCACATGGGGTCTTCAAAGCGAGAAAAATAAAAATAATCTTCCAAATGCGAACTCCCCCTTAAATATTCGTCACTCCCCCTTTAATCCTCAACAAATACCATAGAGAGAATCCAGAAAGTTAAGAAGAATCACCAACAATCTTCAAAACCCATTAGATATGATGAAATAAATCTCTTTAGCAAAACCCCAATCTTCAAAAATTAAAACCGAAAAAATAACAACAAAAATAATAATTATGTATTTTTCGTTTTTTAAATTTAGACAAAAGAATAGAAAGGAGAAATTACTTAGAAGGGTTTAAAAAGAATAAGACCAAAGAAAGGAACAAGAAATGAAAATATTTTGGTAAGAAGGGGTAAAAATGGTAAAAACCCACAAAATTGAAAAAATTTTGGATTTGGGGTAAAACTTGTGATGTGATCAAAGTCATAGGGGCACAAGATGAAAATATAACTCATATTCTCCAATTTGACATTGAAATGAACGACATCTTCCAAGGAGGGGTAGAAATTTTATAGCTTGATAACTGTTAGGGACTGGATGTGTAAATTGTATTGTCTTCTTCAATTAAACGCCGATGATACCAGTCCACTGACTTTTCAAAGTCAAAATTAAGGAACGATCGTATTCAATGCAAACAACAACAGCAAATAAAGTTCCTATTGACAGTATAGCATCGTTCCGATTTTAATTGGGCTACTAACTACTAGTTCCAAAAGATTGATTCCAATGGTTTTGATTCTTCTTTTATAGATGAACTCCAATTCTCATTTCTGACAGTGATAATTTCGATTTTGCTCAACTGCGACAGCCATTACCAAACCGTTCGTTCCTAAATCGAACAAATAAACTTCCATTTACTAGTCAACATTACGCTCCGAATTTAGCAATTACAGTGCCGATTCGAATTTCAGTGTCGTTTTGGAGTCTTGGGGCGAGAGACGAAAATCGCTTCAATACAATCGCTTCCAGACTATTTACCAGACATTCACTCCAAACCAATCGGTCATGAACCGAAAGCTAATAAGGACCGAAAGCAAATTGCAGGTTCGTTCCCTTGATTACACAACCGAAAGCATAATCAACCGAACGTTCGGCTGTGAACAGTACTTTCGGGTTCGGTTCTTGTAGGTTCAGTTGTTAATCTAGAGTTCAGTTCTTTAATTGTGAGGCTCGCTTCAATTTCATACCCAAAGAGAAAGAGACTGAACTTTCGCCTATGAACAGTAGATTCGGGTTCGGTTCTTGTGAGTTCGGTTTTTAATCGGAGTTTCGCTTCTTAACTTGAGTTTGGTTCTTATTCGTGAGGTTCGCTTCTGTGAGTTGTAAGGTTCGCGTCTTTCATTCCTCCTCTGTACTCCATTGAACGAATTAAAAACTGCTTCACCACCGATAAGGAGACGAACATCAAATTTTTATTATTTTTTTTCATGATCGTTCGTCGATACCAGTTTGCAAAGAATGTGAATCATATTCAATCATAGTTACAGAATTGTCCCCTAAAGAATAAGTGAAGAATTAAATGCAGCCCAAAACTTCGTCGTTTAAATAAGCTATTATTTCTTCACAGTTCCGAACCAGCCCCTGCTAAAAGTAAATATGACAGTTTGCATCCATTGTTCACTGCAACATGCAAAATGTGACCCCCTTTCTGTAGAAAATGGCCTTTTAAGCCCATCTTTGTCAACTTTTTCAACTTTTGTCAATTCGAACACTTAAAAAATCAATAAAAATTGATTACTTCAACAAAATTTCATATCTTTCAACCAAATCCACCAGATTTCACCAATTTTTGTAAATGTATCGTCTTTTTTTTTTTTGTGATAACGGACATAACTTTTATGGGACTTTTGATACCCATTTAAGGTTCAACTTTGAAGTTCGTTTCTTGCATACCCACTTATTTGAAGAAAATGTTTCATCTTCTTAAAATAATACCCTATTTTTAGTTGAAAAACAAAAACTTCCAAAAACTTCATTGAACCAACCAAATACTCTTTTCTCTTTTCTCCAACTTTTACTATATTTATCTGAAGAAAAATGTGAATAGAACTTTCTTTGAAGATTCTTAACTTCAGCTTTCTGAACTTTTCCACAAGCATTGGGCACTTGTACTTTGGGCATCCAAACTTTCTTAATTTTACTCTTGTTCTTTCTCTTCTTCTTCCTTTTCTTATTTCTAGGCTTCAGAAACAAATTTCGGATCTGAACACCTTTTTCTTCTTTCTGAATTTGAACATCTGAAGACTTTGACACACAAACTTTTGGAGTTTGGTAAATCAGAATTTCTTGAAGAATTGGCTTTCTGTAAGGAATCATTCTTTCAAAGATATCATGAGAACATAAAGAATCATCTGTTTGAGTTCCAATAGAACAGAATGTCTTCACTTTCACGATTTCAAATGAATTTCTTTGAGATTCGTCTTCTGAAGTACCTGATTCGGAATGTAACTCTTCTGAAAAACATGAACCACTTGACTCCCCTTCAACAGGAACATCTGGAGTCACTTTTTTGTTAGAAACTTGAAGAGTAACATGAATTTCTTCTTTTTCTTTTTCAGCCCTTTTTGTCTTCAACATTTGTTTATCTTCCCGATCTAAATGTTTATAGATAACATGAAATTGTTCTACAATTCTCTCATTCTTTTGCAATTAACGTTCATCAACCCGTGAGTAATGATTTATTTTCTTATCAACAAAAGAATTATATAACTCAGTAACATTCCTCAATGTAGAATCACCAAGAACATGAAACAAAGTTGATTTGTTTACACCATAGATTGGTTTAGTGACCTTTAATCCAAGTTTAAAAATGGAGTTACAGAATAAAAGATCCATTAGATCTTCAACAAGTGATAGAACTTGAAGAGAGAGAAACTAGATCTCATAAGAATTCTAGAGAGAGAAAAACGGATCTGAAAGGGTTTTTAGTGAGAGAAAATAGATCTGAGATGGATTTTAGAGAGATAAAGTAGATCTGAACACGAAAATTCAAACAAACACAAAATTTTCTTCTAACTCTCTTCCAAAACTCGATTCAAGTACAAATAAGATGAATTGTTGAGTTGAACAAAACAGATCTGAACAAGATTTTCACCCAAAAAAACGAGATATAGAATTTTTATTTTCAGAAAACTTACAAAACTTGAAGAACAAGGTGAGATTCATGATAAAATATCGCCATAAACAAGATCGATTTTTGCAAAAATCTTTGAGATCTACAAGAACCCGCTCTGATACCACTGGTTAGGAAAAATCCAAGATGACAAATGCAGAATATCAAGAACAATCAAGAATCAATCACAACAATATGCAAGAAATCTGATAAAGGTTTTTCATGTAATGATTATGAGATAAACGTACAGAGAAAAACCCTAATCTGGTCAAAAGCTTCTACCAAAAGCTAACCTAATGATTATTTATAGGGAACAATAAATATATGCCATAAATATAAAATAAATGTGTAATATAAAACCAATGCCTTAGCAGAGCTCGATTAAGAACTTCTACTGTAAAGGCATCATAGGGAATCATAAAATGATTAACCCTAAAAAGGCTTCCCTAAAAAACCAAAAATGCCATATCAGTCTCAATGTCTCAAATATTCAACAATCTCCCCTCGATGTTGGAACTGATGAAGATCACGATTTCCGATCTTCTTGGCATTTCTCCCCCTAAATTGTGATACTCATCAGCACATGGGGTCTTCTAAGCGAGAGAAATAAAAATAATCTTCCAAATAAGAACTCCCCCTTAAATAATCATCACTCCCCCTTGAATCTTCAACAAATACCGCTGAGAGAATCCGAAACGTTAAGAAGAATCACCAACAATCTTCAAAACCCGTCAGATATGATGAAATACATCGCTTTAGCAAAAACCCAATCTTCAAAAATTAAAACCGAAAAAATAACAACAAAAAAAATAATTTTGTATTTTTCGTTTTTAAATTTAGACAAAAGATTATAAAGAAGCAGTTATTTAGAAGGGTTTAAAAAGAATAAGACCAAAGAAAGGAATATGAAATGAAAATATTTTGGTAAGAAGGGGGTAAAAATTGTAAAAACCCAAAAAATTTAAAGAATTTCGGATTTGGGGTAAAAGTTGTGATGTGATGAAAGTCATAGGAGCACAAGATGAAAATATAACTTATATTCTCCAATTTGACGCTGAAACGAATAGCATCTTCCAAGGAGGGCTAGAAACTTTAAAGCTTGATAACTTTTAGGGACTGGATTTGTAAATTATATTGTCTTCTTCAGTTAAACACCGATGATACCAGTCCATTGACTTTTCAAAGTCAAAATTAAGGAACGATCGTATTCAATCCAAACAACAACACCAAATAAAGTTCCTATCGACAGTATAGCATCGTTCCGATTTCAATTAGGCTACTAATTACTGGTTCCAAAAGATTGATTCCAACGTTTTTGATGCTTCTTTTATAGATGATTTTGGTTCTCGTTTCTGACAGTGATAATTTCGATTTTGTTCATCACCGACAGCCATTACCAAATTGTTCGCTCCTGAATCGAACAAATAAACTTCCCTTTACTAGTCAACAGCATGCTCCGAATTTAGAAATTAAAGTGCCGATTCCAATTTCAGTGTCGTTTTGGAGTCTTGAGGCGAGAGACGAACATCACTTCAATACTTTTGCTTCCAGACTATTTACTAGACATTCACTCCAAACCAATCGGTCATGAACCGAAAACTAATCAAGGACCGAAATCGAATTGTAGGTTCGTTCCCTTGATTACACAACCGAAAGCGTAATCAACCGAACGTTCGGCTGTGAACAGTAGTTTCGGGTTCGGTTCTTGTAGGTTCGGTTGTTAATCGAGAGTTTGGTTCTTTAATTGTGAGGCTTGCTTCAATTTCATACCCAAAGAGAAATAGACTGAACGTTCTCCTATGAACAACAGATTCGGGTTCGGTTCTTGTGAGTTCGGTTCTAAATCGGAGTTTCGCTTCTTAACTTGAGTTTGGTTCTTATTCGTGAGGTTCGCTTCTGTGAGTTGTAAGGTTCGCGTCTTTGAGTTTCGCCTCTGTACTCCATTGAACGTTAAAAACTGCTTCACCACTGATTAGGAGACGAAGATCAGATTTTTATTATTTTTTTTCTCGATCGTTCGTCGATACCAGTTTGCAAAGAATGTGAATCATATTTCATCATAGTTATGGAATTGTCCCCTAAAGAATAAGTGAAGAATTAAATGCAACCCAAAACTT
This sequence comes from Lactuca sativa, assembly GCF_002870075.4. NCBI lineage: Eukaryota > Viridiplantae > Streptophyta > Magnoliopsida > Asterales > Asteraceae > Lactuca > Lactuca sativa. Next base: position 300,601,331 of record NC_056630.2, on the reverse strand, counting down.
CGTCTTTGAATTATGCTTTTATTTCTTCAAAGTTCTGAACCAGCCCATGCGAAAACTACATATGGCAACTTGCATCCACTGTTCACTGCAACATGTCATAATCTAACCCCCTTTCTACAGAAAATGACCTTTTAAGCCTATCTTTGTCAACTTTTACAACTTTTGTCAATTCCAACACTTAAAAAATCAATAAAAATTGATTCCTTCAACAAAATTTCATGTCTTTGAACCAAATCCACCAGATTTCACCAATTTTTGTCAATGTATCGTTTTTTTTTTTTGATAAAGGACATAACTTTTATGGGACTATTGGTATCCATTTAAGGTTCAACTTTGATGTTGGTTTCTTGGATACCCACTTATTTGAAGAAAATCTTTCATCTTCTAAAAATAATACCCTCTTTTTAGTTGGAAAACAAAAATTTTCAAAAACTTCATTGAACCAACCAAATACTGTTTTCTCTTTTCTCCAACTTTTACTATATTCATCTGAAGAAAAATGTGAATGGAACTTTCTTTGAACATTCTTGACTTCAGCTTTCTAGACTTTTCCACAAGCATTGGGCACTTGTACTTTGGGCATCCAAACTTTCTTCATTTTACTCTTGTTTTTTCTCTTCTTCCTCCTTTTCTTATTTCTAGGCTTTAGAAACAAATTTCGGATCTGAACACCTTTTTCTTCTTTCTGAATCTGAACATTTGAAGAGTTTGACATAGAAAATTTTGGAGTTTGGTAAATCTGAATTTCTTGAAGAATTGGTTTTTTGTAAGGAATCATTCCTGCAAAGATATCATCAGAACATAAAGAATCATCTGTTTGAGTTCCAATGGAACAAAATGTCTTCACTTACACGATTTCAGATGAATTTCTTTGAGATTCATCTTCTGAAGTACCTGATTCGGAATGTAAATCTTCTAAAAAACACGAACCACTTGACTCCCCTTCAACAGGAACAGTTGGAGTCACTTTTTCTTTAGAAACTTGAAGAGTAACATGAACTTCTTCTTTTTCTTTTTCAGCCCTTTTCATCTTCAACATCTGTTTATGTTCCCGATCTAAACGTTCATAGATAACATGAAATTGTTCAACGATTCTTTCATTCTTTTGCAATTCACGTTCATCAACCCGTGAGTAATGATTTATTTTCTTATTAGCAAAAGAATTATATAACTCGGTAGCATTCCTCAATATAGAATCACCAAGAACATGAAACAAAGTTGATTTGTTTACACCATAGATTGGTTTAGTGACCTTTAATCCAACTTTTAAAATGGAGTTACAGAATAAAAGATCCATTAGATCTTCAACAAATGATAGAACTTGAAGAGAGAGAAAGTAGATCTGATAAGAATTCTAGAAAGAGAAAAAAGGATCTGAAAGGGTTTTTAGTGAGAGCAAATATATCTGAGATGGATCTTGGAGAGATAAAGTAGATCTAAACACGAAAATTCAAACAAACACAAAATTTTCTTCTAACTCTCTTCCAAAACTCGATTCAAGAACAAATCAGATGAAATATTGAGTTGAAGAAAACAAATCTGAACAAGATTTTCAACAAAAAAATGAGATATAGATTTTTTCTTTTTTCAAAAAACTTACAAAACTTGAAGAACAAGGTGAGATTCATGATAAAATATCGCCATAAACAAGATCAATTCTTGCAAAAATCATTGAGATCTACAAGGTCCCGCTCTAATACCACTTGTTAGGAAAAATCCGAGACGACGAATGCGGAATATCAAGATCAATAAAGAATCAATCACCACAATATGCATGAAATATGATAAAGGTTTTTCATGTATTGATTATGAGATGAACGTACAGAGAAAAACCCTAAGCTGGTCAAAAGCTTCTACCAAAAGCTAACCTAATGATTATTTATAAGGAACAATAAGTATATGCTTCTGGCTCAAACCCTTCTAGCTCCTTTTCCCTCATGAACCTATGTGGGAGGGTCATCTTCGATGGTTCCAACTTCATGGATTGGATCCAGAACATCAGGATGCTGACTCGCTACGATGACAAGGAATATCTCCTTGATAAGGAGCTAAAGGAGATCGATGAGTCCACTGCAACTCCCCAGGAGATCGCTGACTTCAGACTCATGAAAGAGATGCCACCAAATTGCCATGCATCATGATGGCCACCATGACAGTTGAACTCCAGAAGTCCTATGAGGACTACTACCCTTTTGAGATGCACCAAGATATGATGGAAACATACCATCAGAGTACTCTTCAAGAGCGGTATGAAATAATCTCCTCCATGATAACAACTAGGATGAGAGATGGAGATTCCGTCATGAGCCACATACAAAAAATGCAAAGGTATGTGGATCGTTATTGAACCATAATGTGAATGTCCCCGAGAAGCTAGCAATAGTTATTATTTTGCATTCCTTACCCTCGTGTTATGATCAATTCCTCATGACATACCACATGAATAAGGAAGAAGTCACACTCAACAAACTTCAAGGATTCCTAAAGACCATAGAAACAAGCCTTAAAGATAAGTTGGGTGTTACCACTCCTACTCCTACTCCAAACTCCGCCCCTGTCCTGGAAATCGGGAAAGGTAGAGGGAAGAAGAGGAAGAGCCCTTCGAAGGGTACCAAGGGTAAGACCCTTGACGGCTCTTCTTCAATTGGAGCCAAGAAAGGTTTCGTCACTCCTTCTTCTGACCTAAAAGAGGCTGAATGCTTCTATTTCCATGAAAAGTCGCATTGGAAGCGAAGCTGCCCAAGGTACCTGGAAGATGTGAAGGATGGGCAAGTCAAACCCAACCATGCAGGTATTTACACTATTCTATCTAATAACTCACCCTATTCTAAGTCTTGGGTCCTTGATACCGGTTGTGGTATTCATATATGTTTTGATTTGTAGGGACTAAGGAGAAGTGAGAATGTGGAGCATGGAAAGAAAAACTTCATCATGGGTAGTAGGAAAGCTTCACCTGTCACCAAGATTTGAGTTTATTCTTTGTTGCTTAGTAGTGGGTTTACTTTAGATTTGAATAAATGTTGTTATTCGCCATAAATGGCAAGAAATATTATTTCCTTTCATGTTTTGTACAAACAAGGGTTTACCTTTTCTTTTGATAATGAAACTGGTGGAAAATATGCTTTCTTTAATAGTGTTCTTTATTATAAATCATTACCATGTGATTATGTGTATAAAGCTGTATATGTTGTAGATAATCTAGGAAATAATGTGTTGTGTATTGATTCTTCTACTAATAATAACTTGGATAAAGCATCATTATGGCATTGTCGTCTTGGAGGTGTGAGAAAGAAACGCATTGTCGAACTCCAAAAGGATGGAGTCTTGGAGTCATTTGACTGTAAATCAGATGATATTTGTGATTCATGCTTACATGGAAAAATAACAAAGTCACCCTTTACTGGTTCTTGTGCAAGGGGTGAAGGTTTGTTGGATCTGCTACTCACAGATGTGTGTGGTCTCTTCAAATCTGCCATAATGGATGCTAATCATTATTATTTGACTTTTACTAATGACTATAGCAGAAATGGATATGTCTATTTAATCAAGCATAAGTCGGAGACATTTGAAAGGTTTAAATAGTTTAAACAGGAAGTCGAGAATCAATTGGGCAGGAAGATTAAGATGCTTTGATCCGATCGTGGTGGTGAGTATCTTAGTACATAGTTCCGATTTCAGATGTAAATTCGGCGATTTGTCCCCCCTTCCTACGGGTTCCCCCACCCCCCTGAATAAGTAAGGCCCCGCTCTTTCTAATAAAAAAAAGAGGGGTGAAGAGACCGTTAAGGAGACTACCGTCAACTAACCTGAGGAGGGAGACTACCGCCCCTGAGGGGCTTGTTGCTAGAGGCATCCCCTCAAATGAGATTTCTAAACTCTACAACCGCTCTGGTTTGAGCAATAAGAGCCCGCCTTCCGGGTCCTATATTCTAGTTACTAGCTTCAAAGGAACTACTAAAAGAAGTTGACTATCTTAAGGAATGTGGGATTATCTCACAATTGACACCTCCCAGGACACCACAACTTAATGGTGTGGCTGAGAGGCACAATCGAACCTTGTTGGATATGGTTCGTTCCATGATGTGTCAGACTTTGCTACCAATCTCATTTTAGGGGTATGCCTTAGAGACTGTTGCCATATCCTTAATCTGGTCACTACAAAGAAAGTTGCCAAAACTCCTCATGAGATGTGGACTGGTAAAGCTCCCAAACTAGATCACATCAAGATTTGGGGTTGTGAGGCTTTCGTGAGACGCGAGACTCATGATAAGGTTCAACCTCGAAGTGAGAGGTGTATTTTCATCGGCTACCCACATAAATCCTTTGGTTACCTCTTCTACAGACCTAGTGACAATGTTGTCTTTGTAGTAAGGAGGGGTATCTTGAGAGAGAGAGAGAGAGAGAGTTCATAAGCCAAGGAAATAATGGGAGGCCAATTGAACTTGAAGAAATTCAAGAGTCAAGTGGCGAAGTCTGTAACTCTAAGGCATTCCGCAAGGGTTAGGAATGCACCTGAGCACTACTATGGTTTCCATATTACTACGGAAGGTGAGACATATCAGTGATGAGACATTCGATATTCTTGATGAACCTATCAGCTACGCAAAAGCCATGGTAGGCCCTGAGTCTGCTAAATGGAAAGAGGCAATGGACAGCGAGATACAGTCCATGTATGACAATCAATTTTGGAACTTGGTTGAAAATGTACCAGACATTTGGGTGTAAATGGATCTTCAAGAAGAAGACCGACATGGATGGTAATGTACACACAAATTAGGTGCGACTGATTGCAAAGGGATTTTCTCAAACTCCGGGAGTTGATTATGACGAGACCATTTCACCAGTAGCAAAGATTAAGTCCATTAGGGTTCTGTTAGCCATCGTTGTATTTCATTATTATGAAATATGGAAAATGGATGTCAAAACCGCCTTCCTAAATTGAAGTTTGACTGAAGATGTTTTCATGAGTCAGCCAGAGGGTTTTGTTAGTACAAAATACCCTAATAGATTGTGTAAGCTCGAGAAATCCATTTATAGATTGAAACAGGCACCTCATAGATGCAATCTTTGCTTCGATGAGAAGGTCAAAGAGTTTAGCTTTTTGAGGACCGGAGATGAATCTTCTGTCTATGTCAAGGCTAGTTGGAGTATAGTTATCTTTTTTGTACTGTATGTGGATGACATACTACTCATAGGAAATGACATACCAACCTTGCAGGAAGTGAAGTCCTGGCTTGGGAAGTGTTTCTCTATGAAAGACCTAGGAGAAGCTGCTTATATTCTTGGGATAAGGATTCTAAGAGACTGGAGTAAAAGAATAATTGGACTTAGTCAGAGTACCTACTTGGATAAGGTGCTGAAGAGGTTCAGCATGCAGGACTCCAAGAATGGAGAGTTACCCATCCAGAGTAACGCCAGACTGAGTAAAATCAGAGCCCAAGTACTGGGGCTGAGATAGTAGAAATGAGTCGACTACCTTATGCTTCCGCAGTAGGCTCAATCATGTATGCTATGACCTGTACTCATCCTGATGTGGCCTTTTCCTTGAGCATGGTAAGCAGATATCAGGGGAACCCTGGCAAGGCTCACTGGACTGCGGTAAAGATTATCCTCAAGTACCTGCGGAGGACTAAGGACTGGGTCCTTACCCTCGGTGGGGTGTGAGGACTTGAGAGTTTTAGGGTATAGTGATGCTAGCTTTCAGACTAATAGGGATAATTTACGCTCTCAGTCAAGCTGGGTCTTTACCTTAAACGGAGGAGCAATCACTTGGAAGAGTTCCAAGCAGGAGACATTGGCTGATTCAACTTGTGAATCAGAGTATATACTAGCAAGCGAGGCAGCAAAGGAGGCGATATGGTTGAAGAACTTCATTGGAGACCTTAGAGTCATACCAGCTATAAAGGAGCCAATGGAAATTTTCTGTGATAGTGAAAGTGTAGTTGCCTTAGCCAAGGAACCAAGGGATCATGGGAGATCTAACACACATCGACAGAAAATACCATTTCATCAGACATCGAAGAGAAGGACTCCTTGTGGCAAAGAGTGTATCATCGGATGAGAACCCAGCAGATCGCCTCACGAAGGGACTGAGTTCGGTTAAGCATCTCTAGCAAGCTCGAAGCATAGGGTTGAATGTTGATATTAGTTTTAGTAGTTAGATAATTTTGAAATTTGTAAATTGTAGTGACATTTGATGATGAATAAAAGTTGTGTTTATTTATGAGTAAAGTGTTGCTATCTTTTGTCAATTGTTTACTATATTTCTTTTCTATGTTTTGACTTCCAGAATAATTATGTTTGTTATATCATATTATTCGAATTCTCCACAGTCGGTCATATGTTGGAAGTAGGTATCAATAAAGTCTGTCATGAGTTGGTTGTAGAGGTCTAAGATGTTGGACATGGGTACAACACTCATGAGTGCTCATAAGTTCTAAGTGTTGGATTTAGCCCGCGCTCACTAGTTTTGTTTTGACCTATGTATCGGGCCCGGTCAGAACTAAGTTGATGTGTTCAATTAAGTTCTTTGTCAAACAAATCGGAAATCGGGAAACAAACTGTTGGAAAATATGTAGGACATTGTTCTATGTATTTTTCCGGCTAATATCTAGAACAGAGGATTATATGATCACTAATCTTAAATGGCGTAACATCATCATCTCAGTTCTGAGAGACCTTGAACGAGCTACGATTGTTGATCAGTTCCTGAAGTCATACTTGCAGTTATAGTTACTAGACTTATCCAAATGGGAGACTATTGGATAAGGTGTCTAAGTCCATAACTATTCCTGGTATGTACTTGACCTGACCCGACATGGTCCATTTGGGTTACATGGCATCATGCATTTGGATAGACTAAATTAGAGAAATAACACTTATGGTTTATTAATATATTATAAGTTCTAATATATTAATAGTATTATTCAATTAGTATTGATAAAAAATTAATTTGGAATTAATTAATTGGTCAAAAGATGACTAATTAAATATATGGGTTGATTATGTAAATCATCCATAACTTGTATAGTGGGCTAAAGGCTCCATGGATTATCAAGTGGGGTTAAAACCCATAGGATGCTCCATGGGAGTTACACACCCATGGGTCATGGAAATGAAGAGTCATGTCACATTAGGGTTTACATGGTGTAACCCTAGATGTGACACACTATATAAAGAACATGTTGTCATTTAAAATCGGGTACACTAAGAAAAGTAGAGGGCAAGCTGATTTTGGAAGTGATATGCATTCTCTCAAAGTTATTCGAAAGCACTTGGTGTTGTGTGAAACATTTGAGGCATCATACTTGGGGTGCTAGGCTCTCAAGGTTTTCAAGGAATCAAATCAACTATAAGGTATGTAATTCTAGCCATCTTTTATGTTTAAAGTTCCCCATGTATGCTAGATAGGATTATCAACCATGGAAATCATATTTTGCATGTATTTTAGACAAACTTAGATCCATGGTTTTCTAGGGTTGCATGTACACTTAGTGGTGTTAGAATGCTCAAAACACATGAATTAGTATAATGTGTTCCGCACCAGGTCTCTCTAAAATTACAATAAGTAATTGTAGATTACCATAAGTAAGTAAATTGAAATCACGAAGTCATGAAATGAGTGTTAACTAAAATGCTTGTCAATTTCTTTGATATATTTGATACATAGTGTTTTTGGAAAATTTGACCTTGGTACAAGTCTATAATACATCAAAGTTTAAAAGGAAAATCTTGACAGCATTATAATTCCCTAAATAGTATAAACACGTATACAAAGGGTTAATGTCATATGTAGATAATGTAGTACTTAACACATTCCGTAATCCTAGTTTATATAAAAAAGGTGAGTAGTATAAACACTACTCATGACGAGCATTACCCTGAGAACTGGACTCAGCCACATGGCGCTCTACTTCCATCAAATGTCTTTCTAATGTTGCATGATGCTCCCGAAGAGTCCTTATTTCGGTTCGGGCAACAGTCATCTCTTCTTGAAGAGTTTCGGTGTGGTTCTTGGTTTGATTATGGTCTTTGTCTAAGCGACAAAAGTTAACCACAGTAATCTGAGCGGTAGAATTAATTTCCATGATTCGGTTGACCGATGCTCGTGCTTGTTCCTACTTACGAGCGATGCAGTGTATTATAATACGAAGAGGCATGTCTGCTGAACATCCTTCGGAGAGGTTATAGAAGCCTCTTTCCATTCTGTAAGGGGGACGTTGGCCTTGTTCTTGGCTCTAGTTTCATAAGTCTATAGCGTATCTTGTTGTCGGTCCTTGAAAATTTTGTATGGCTGCGGGGTATGGATCCGCCTGTGGTGGATCATAGAGCTCAAGATCCGAGTCGGTACCTTCCAAATCCTCCTCATCTTCGACTCCCATTATTTCTTCAGCATCCTCTTCCGAATCCTCTACAATCCAACCACTGATGCCTTGATTTAGGAAATAGGGATCTTCATGTAGACGAAATTATGCCAGTGCGTCTATGCGAGAATAGGGATACATTAAAACTCAAGAGTATGATATTTGTTAAATCCTAGCTGTTATAGTTATGTTTCTTATGGTATCATGAAATACTCCTAAAGTATTTTAACTTTATCTTTGGTTCTAGAGTTCTTCCGGTATTTAGGTTCGGTAAGTTGTAGACTTGTTGCAATACCACGATTTCTCCCAAACACATGTTAGTCATATCTTAAATGAATATAGTTGATCAGACTATATTTATCCCAGATATGATTACATAACTGTCCAAGTTTAAATGTAGTGTTCAACATGTAAATACTTTTATGTAGTTTTCACTATGATATTGTTCCTTGTATGAATGCATGTTAGTATACTTCTTATAAATACTTAGATTTTAAATGTATACTTTTAGTCAGAGCGCTTTAGCCCCGTTGCATTTATAGTTGTATATCTTTTATGGTTTCATATACTTAGTTCACTATAAACATTGCTCTGATACCAATCTATCACGCCCCCAAACCGCAACAGCGGAAACGTTCGGGGGCGGACGACGTCATGTATAGTATTACAACAATTGCATAATAGTAATCAAAGTACAACAACCATATATTGATAAAATATAAGTTTGTACATATGTGTTCAAGTCATTGTATATATGACACCAAAATGTATAAAGAAAGTTAAAAGACATGAGTCTATGAAGCTCCGTCTTCTCAAAAACTAGTGGATGGATGTGTCTACTGATTACCTGAGAATACAAGTAGTTTTCAAAAGAGTGTCAAAAATTAAGTTGGTGAGTTCATAATCATGTTTATAATTGAACTATGTTATTTATTTCATGAAATGTAAGTATGTTTTCCCAGAAAATCCTATATTTTCAGTTGTAATATGTTGAAATCAAAATGTGTGAATGTTATTGTACTCTGAGGTAGATAAATGTAAATTTAACTCTATTACAACCATGAAAAGTATGTTTTCTCTCTACTGGAATGGAAATTTGTATTTGTACTTTTATGGAACTATGTAATTGTAAGTGCCTGGATTTACAAGCTGTATTTATAAAATACTGTATTATAGTTTTATTATTAAATAAAACTATATGAAGTTGTTTACTTATTCATAACCTAATCGTTTTATTCAATACCAAATTGTGAGTTATCATAACCATTCTTGATGACCTAAGATGGCCTGAACACGTTTTTTAGGGGTCGCAATCGATACAACATTTATCACCCCAGGCATGTCGGCCTAACTATAGCGAAGAATTAAGGTGTGAGATTGTCAGTCCCGTATAGATCTATACACAAGTGTCATGCTCTCCCTCCAGAAGACTCTGGTTACAAGTTCAGGACTTGGTTGATACTTTGGTAAGTATCTGAAGTGTGTCTCACAGATGCTATATTGACGGTTACGTGTAGAGTAATGAAAAGTTACTTTGTAATGGATAAACTGTAAGCATGTCTCATAAACTATAATTAAGATAGTTTATATATTTTTTCTCATAATGTATTATGAATATTAAAGTGGTAGATAGGATCCATAAACTAACTATATTTTATATGTTTGTTCTATGTATTGTAATCTGAACTTTGAAAGCAATATGTTAGTTTCATAAACTATAACTATTATAATTTATACGTTTGTTTTTTACCAAAATGAAAACCTTTGTTTAATTTATAAATTCTGTAATACGTTTGTTCCGTGAAATTTGATATTTATGTCCAATTGGAACTAAAATAGTTAGCAAAAATTATATTTTTTGTTTAACAAGTTTGAAATCATTTTATATTTATATAAATATAATATTTATATAATTATGATTAAATAGACTGTCGAATAAATAATTTTACCCCGAGCCCACAACCAAACAAGGAACAGGAAACGGAGCCAAATTATCAATTCTAAGCCTGTTGAACCATAATTATATAATTTACACATATATAAATATATATTTTTAACAATGGCAACAATTACTAAAATATTGAAAACATTTAGATATTAACACAACTTTTATTGTGCTACACTTGTCCCCCCCCCCCCCCCCCCCGAAAATAGTGAATTTTTTTGAAAACGTAGGGGTATGAACTCACCTTTTGTGTGATAACGGTTTTTGCTAACGATAAGAAAATGGTAACCTTCGGTTTAGAACTCGCAACGATAGTCGTATCCTAATGATGCTAAAAAAATAATAATGTTTGATTAACAAGATATAAGTAATATAAGTGTTGAATATACTAGTTTTAGGAGTAAAACTTACCAACACTTGTAAGAGAATGGAAGTAAATTGCTTCTTGAGTTTGTTTTTGGTTCTTGTAAATGAAAGGAAATCTTTAGAGAAAATGAGACTAGTTTTCGGTTAAAAGTGTAGGAAATGGTCGATATGTGCTTTAAATATGAAGGAAAGATAGTTGGTTTATAGTAACTATCTAGATATTTGCATGTTCTCGGTGGAGAACTCTAACCGAGGAAAAAGAAGTTTTCGGCCTAAAAGGGAAATCCACCGAGGAAGGTTTGTGGTAAAGAGAAAGGCTGCTAAGATGTTGGCGGTCCGAAACAAGTGGGATGGTTTTAGTCTTTAAACGTTTTCGGTCCGAAATTGATTGGAGTCAGGAGAATTCTCGGCCGTGAATGAGTTTTCGGTCTGAAGGGATTAGATTATGCAAGATTTCGGTGGGAGAAGGGTGATGATTGCGAGGGTTTTCAGTTTAAGTGGGAAAATCCCAATTTTGCAACACTTAAATTATAAATGGTTTATACATATTAAGATTATTAATTTAACTTTAATAAATTGACAATTCAAAAAATTTGACATTTATTTGACAGGTTTGACTTTTGTTGACCTTGGTTGACTTTTATTGACCTTGGTTGACTTTTGATGACTTTTATAGATTTGAAAATAATGGGTTGTTACAGCTATCTCATTCACTTCACTTTCATGTGCCTTCAACACATTATAAAGACCATTGAGAGAAAAGTAGTCAAAGCTTTGTTGATTTTTTTGTTGGATTAATGTCTAAGTCCATAACTATAATTGGTAAGACTTGACCCGACCCGGCATGGTCCATTTGGGTTGCATGGCATCATGCATTTTGGATAGACTAAAATGAGAGAAATAACACTTAAGGTTTGTTAATATATTATAAGTTCTAATATATTAATAAGGTTATTTAATTAGTATTGATCAAGAATTAATTTGGAATTAATTAAGTGATCAAAAGGAGACTAATTAAATATATGGGTTGATTGTGTAAATCATTCATTCTTATATATGTGGGCTTGTGATCCAAGATTCCTTATGTTGGACTAAGTCCATGAGGTGACCCATGGATGCTCCATGGAGGTTAACATCCATGGAGCTTAAGGAATGGGTAAAGTCATGAGTGACATGGTGTAACCCTAATAGCCACCATATAAAAGAATCCCATGGCTCAAGAAATTGTGCACTATGTGTGTGTGTGTGAGGGCTAAACGATTTCAAGGAGTGTTCAAGTTTCTCTTAAGTTATTCCAAGTGTATTTGGTGTTGTGTGAACCATTTGAGGTGCCACACTTGAGGCACTAGGCACTCAAGCTTCATGAAGACTTTCTACATGAAAGAGGTATGTATTCTATCTTGTTATATTCATTGTTTTATATGCTAGATTAGGATAATACCTTGGATGTTCATATTTGTATGTATAATAGAGAAAACATAGATCCAATGTATTTAGGGTTGCATGTACACTTAGGAGTGTTAGAATGCTCAAATCCCAATAGTGGTATCAGAGCCACGGGTTGTTTTCTGTTATATTGATGGAAATATTTTATTTTCAAAGTTGAAGAAAAAGGAAAAAAAAACATGAAGTTTGTCAAATTTTAAGATAATTACTTGTTCTTGTGAAAAACTAATTATTTTTAAAATTTGAATAATTTGCTTTATGAGTTGAATTAGGTCAAATTTAATAAAAGATAAAATGATATGATTATTTTATTAGTTTTAAAAGTTTGATCAACGAGTTTTATTTTTTGAAACCTCCATAATTTATGGATATGAAAAGGTTTTAAAAAAAAATTGATTCAAAGTTTTTTTTGAGTTACAAAATTTGGTGTTAATGTTTTAAAGGATTCCATAACTTAAGAATAAGTTATGGATCACCAAAAGTTTTTTGTGTTACCTTGTTTTATGAGTGAAGTTAGATTAATGAATAAAATTATATGATAGTTGGTTTTAATCCAAATTAATCTAAAAGAAGTTCATAAAATGTGTTTATGTAACTTATAAGTCACATTTATGAATCTTAAAACTCATAAAAGTTGTCATAGGTTACAAAATAAATTGTCTTGTTCCTCATTAAATTGTTTTATGACTCCATAACTTGTCCTCAAGTTATGGATGTTCAAGAGTCACTTCATTAAAGTTTTTAAATCTTTAATTAAACTCATATGTTCTGAAAATCCAAGAGCTTTGAATAGTTTCAAAACTTGCCCTCAAGTTTTGGAATATGTAAAGTTTTCCCCATGAATACTTTAATTCCAAGTTAGCCCTTAGAATTTTAAAAGTTAAAATTCAACCCTTATACTTTATAATATTATAAGTTAATAATATTTATATATATGTATAAGAGTAAAGTCAGTCTTACCATTAGTAGGCCTCATTCACGAAGTCGGTCTATAAGGGGGTATAAGGTTACTGCCTATAAAATGGTAGTTTAATGGGTGTCCACTCTCACCCACCGCTTCCTTGACCGGTGGAGGGTCGTTAGCTGAACGGGTAGGAAAACGACTAGAATTCTCCCTTCATTAAAAGTATTAATGATAAATACTAAGTAACTAAACTCTAATAAATACCTAATCTTAGTTACTTAGGAAAATGTGAATAAGGTGCTAATCAATGAAATTACACTTTGCACTTTGTTTAAGTCGGTTAGTGGAGCGTGTGTGGTTAACCGGCACACTAACTCGTATTTAACAAGGTAGGCAAAGGGTAACTTAATGTTTATCATAGTATCAATGGAGCGTATGTGGTTAACCGACACATCGATTATGGGGTAAACACTTAAGGATACCAAGTAATTTGCATGGTTACTTCACACCTTGTTTTATGATCCTCGCCATCCCAGTCACAAAACCTGAAGGGCACACTCGAGATTGAAACATGCCATTGAAAAGTTCAATGAATCTCAAAGATCTAGGAGTTTCAAAAACTAATTAACACCTAATAATACATTTCGTTTATCTTGGTGGAAATTGGTGAATCGTCATTCACCTACCTTCGAATATTTTATAGCTTGGATTACGGCATCCCTCTTCTAAGTTATAAAATAGTTTGTTGGGTCCTGGCCTTAATATTTCATATTGGGTGTCATATTAAGGACTTTAAATCAATTATCTTAAATATCTCCCAAAAAGATGTCTGGTTTAGACATTTATTATCTTCCTAAATCTCTTGAAACAAGCTTTCCGAAATGAAGATGACGTCCCATGGAAATCATACTTCTTTCACCTACTCTAATTATTCTCCCTACCCATAAGTTCTTGAAAAATTTAAGGTCACTCAAGTCCTATTGGCAAGCAAAGGTCTATGTGTGATCACATTTTCGAGATGTAGTCACATATTGACAAGCCGGGATAGTTGGGTGTCAAAGTGTTGAGAAAGTTGGTGCCTCAACTACTTTCTATGTCACATAGTGATTTCCTTTGGGACTCCTATGAAACAGACTATGTCAAGACCGTTAATGATCTTATCTATTTGCTAAGATTAACTTCCTAAAACTTGTGGAAATTGACAATAATGACATTGGATATCCAGTAAAGCTCTCTCTTTCCAATGGAAAAGGATCGGCCATAGTCAACTCGGTTCACCAAATGGTAAAGAGAGAGGTTAAGTCTGAGATAGTCCCATTATCAAGGGTCCATAGGTAACTATTGCCAAAGGAAGGGGCATTGGTTGTGAAGCTGCCAAATTTACCTAAGGATGTTAAAGTCAATAAGTTTGGCTCTACTTCAGGTAAAGTCCATTGTCTAACTCTATTAAGTGCATGCGGATTCTGATCGCGAAGATAAATTTCAATTGCATGGTTTGGTGATCAGAATTTTGGGCTATTACTTAAGAGTTATGATATTTATATTGCTTAGGAATAGATAACAATGATGGGTTTTGGCCATATGAACATTCCTATGAGCACATGAAAACCCTAATGCTTGGATCTAGGTTTCTCTAATTAAACATGCTTTGAATCCAAGACTTCTAATGACTAATTAGGTATAAGAAAAATACAAAAATCAGATCTAGAAGTTTAGCTTTGAATCTCTTGTTTTGATCTTGTTGTCTTGGAGCTCTAGAGTAACAATTGTCACTCCTCTAATGGCTTACAAACACCAACTAGCAAGGAGCATGATTTGAGAGAGAGGAGAGGGAAGAAATTCGGCCAGTGTTTTGTTTCTTTAGAAGAGATTCCGATTTCCCTTGCCCTAGGGGTCTATTTATACTTGTAAGGCTCCTAGGGTTTCACCCTTAAACCCTAGTTGGCTAATCTTTCCTTAAAGCAATCCTAATCCTTACCTAAGATAGCCTTGGACGAATTTTGAGGCTATCCCAAGCCCTAGAATTCGTCCATCCTTTATCCAATGAGGATTTCCAGCCCAAAGTGAAACTATCAAACAATTGACAGTTTATACCCTCTTATTTAATTAATCCCTTTAAGTCACCAAATTAATACTAATTAATTTATGACTTATATTAATCAAATAACAATATTATTATTCCTTATATTACTCTCATAATATATTAATAATATTTATTCTCTCATAATAAATCATCCTATCAAGTTGCTATGGTGAAGGCAACCCAAAAGGACCATGCACAATCGGGTCAAATACTTGCCTAATATAGTTGCAGCCTTAGACACTATTCCAACAGTCTCCCACTTGGATGAGTCTAGTAACTATATGCACAAGTACAATTCGATTTGCAATCGTAGGTCTCAAAGACGCTGTCAAACTCTGATCTAAGCAATCTTGTCCTTTAGATAAGGGATCTTACAGTCCTTTGTTAGATATCATCCTGACAATTCTACGGAATGATTAGTCAAGCATTTAAGTTTCTCGATCTCTGATTTATTCGACATAGAACTTAATCGATCACATCAATTCAGTTCTGACCGGGCTCGGCAGATAAGTCAAATCAAATCATCGAGTAGCTGAGATATCGCTTTTACCTTCTTAGGATAAGAGTTACAAATAAACTTCGACTTATATGCATTTACTTATTCATTAATCAACTATACACAACAATGCGTTTTATAACATCGAGTTACTGATGCGTTTTCGCATTATCAATGCACAACCAATTAACAAATAACAAACCATATATCTAGGTTTTAAGACTATATGATATTATCGTCCTGCGATCACCCTTTTTATATATCATATTCCATAAGGTGATTCAAGCAAGCGCGGGTTTGTTCCAATGCTCAAAACCAGTTCATAAGCACTCATGAATGTCGCAACAATCTTTTGCCATGTCTAATACCATTTAGACAATCTACGCACCAATTCACGACAATCTTCATTCATATCTACTTCCAACATATGAACGATTGTGGACAATTTGAATAATTTGATTATTCTTAATAAATTCAATTATTCTGGAAGTCAAAACATGCAAAATGAAACAATAGTTAAACAATTAACATAAGACAGTAACATTACTCATACATAAAACTACTTTATTTAATCCTCAAATGTTAATTACATTTATATATTACATGTTTCTACTACTATCTAATCTATGCTAATATCATCCTTCAGCCCAATACTCCTAGCATGCTGCAAGTGCTTAACCCTACTCAGTCTCTTCGTAAGCGGATCAGCTGGGTTATCTTCTAATGATATCCTCTTCACTACGAGTTTTCCTTCTTCTACACGATGTCTAATAAAGTGTTATTTTCTGTCGATGTGTTGTGATCTACCATGATCTCTCGGTTCCTTGGTCAACGCAACTGCTCCTTCATTATCACAGAAAATCTCCATGGGCTCCTTTATGGCGGGTACAACTCCAAGATCACCGATGAAGTTCTTCAACCACACTGCCTCCTTCGACGCTTCGCTAGCTGCATTATACTCTGATTCGCACGTTGAATCAGCTATGGTTTCCTGCTTGGAACTTTTCCAAGTCACTGCTCCTCCATTCAGGGTAAAGACCCAGCCCGACTGCGAATGGTAGTTGTCCCTATCAGTCTGAAAGCTGGCGTCACTATACCCTCGCACCTTCAAGTCATCACTCCCTCCAAGGACTAAGAACCATTCCTTCGTCCTCCGAAGGTACATAAGGATATTCTTAACCGCAATCGAATGGGCTCTGCCAGGGTTCCCTTGATATCTACAAACCATGCTCAAAGCAAAGGCTACATCAGGGCGAGTACAAGTCATAGCGTACATGATTGAGCCAACTGCAGAAGCGTATGGTACTCGACTCATTTATGCTATTTCAACTTCGGTACTCGGACTTTGAGTCTTACTCAACTTGGCATTACTTTGTATCGGTAATTCTCCCTTCTTCGAGTTTTCCATACTAAAACGTTTCAGTACCTTCTCTAAGTAAGTGTTCTGACTAAGTCCTATTAGTCTCTTACTTCTCTCTCTTACTATCCTTTTTCCCAAGATATAGGAAGCCTCTCCGAGGTCCTTCATAGCGAAGCACTTCCCGAGCCAGGACTTAACCTCCTGCAGAGTTGGGACGTCGTTTCCTATGAGTAGTATGTCATCGACATACAAAACGAGAAAGCTAACTATGCTCCCACTGGCTTGAACATATACACACGATTCATCTTCGCTTCGTACAAATCCAAACTCTTTGACTTTCTCATTGAAGCAAAGATTCCATCTGCGAGACGCTTGCTTAAGTCCATAAATGGACTTCTCAATTTTACACACTCTATTCGGATGCTTCAGATCCACAAACCCCTCTGGCTGAGCCATGTAAACATCCTCAGCCAACTTTCCGTTAAGGAAAGCGGTCTTGACATCCATTTGCCAAATCTCGTAATCATGAAATGCGACAATCGCTAGCATCACTCTATTAGATTTTGTCTTCGCAACTGGTGAGAAGGTCTCGTCATAGTCAACTCCGGGAGTTTGAGTAAAGCCCTTCGCGACCAATCGCGTTTTATATGAGTGTATGTTTCCATCCACGTCGGTCTTCTTCTTGAAGATCCTTTTGCACCGAACGGTCTTACGTCCGGGCACATTATCAACCAAATTCCAAACTTGGTTATCATACATGAATTGGATCACGCTATCCATTGCCTCTTTCCATGTTGCATACTCCGGGCCTACCATGGCTTCCTTATAGCTATTAGGTTCATCAAGGTTTATTAGTGTAACATCACTAATATACGTGTCCCCTTCGGTAGTAATATGAAAACCATAAAACTGGGGTTGAACTCTTACTCTTTCGGAATGTCTAAGAGGTAAGGACTCGTCAATCGGTTCAACCAAAGTTTCCTCCTCGGGTTGAGTGCCAGCGGTAGAGGTTCCTTAATCTATCGATTCTTGAATCTCTTCAAGCTCAATTTGCCTCCCACTGTCTCGCTGGCCTATGAGTTCTCGCTCTCGGAAAACTCCTCTCCTCGCAACGAAGACAACATTGTCCTTCGGTATATAGAAGAGATATCCAAATGAATTCTGTGGGTAGCCGATGAAAATACATCGCTCACTACGAGGTTCGAGTTTTTCGTGAGTATCTCGTCTTACGAAAGCCTCGCAACCCCAAACTTTGATATGTGCTAACAAGGGAGCTTTCCCTATCTACATCTCGTGAGGTGTTTTGGCAACCTTCTTAGTAGGGACTCGGTTAAGGATATAGGCGGCAGTCTCTAAGGCATACCCGCAAAAAGAGATTGGTAGTGAAGCACGACTCATCATAGAGCGAACCATATCCAATACGGTTCGATTACGCCTTTCTGCCACACCATTCAACTGCGGTGTCCTAGGAGGCGTCAATTTTGAAACTATTCCGCACTCCTTGAGATAATCGTGGAATTCAAGACTTAGGTACTCTCCTCCTCGATCGTATCGAAGCATTTTGATTTTCCTGCCCAATTGATTCTCCACTTCATTCTTGAACTCTTTGAACTTTTCAAAAGTTTCTGACTTTTGCTTGATTAAATAGATATACCCATATCTACTATAGTCATCGGTAAAAGTCACGTAGAAGCGGTTCCCATCCTTCATGGTTGATCTAAATGGTCCACATACATCGGTATGTATTAGGTCCAGTAGACCCTCACCTCTTTCACATGTTCTTGTGAAGGGTGACTTGGTCATCTTTCCAAGTAAACAAGACTCGCATGTGTCATCTTCCCTAAGGTCGAATGACTCCAACACTCCATCCTTTTGGAGTTGGGCTATGCGTTTCTTGTTGACATGTCCTAGACGACAATGCCACAAGGATGCTCTATCCATACTATTGGAAGAATCTATGTTCAAAACATCATTTCCTAAGTTATCAACAATCATAACAGTTTCATAAATTCCATTACATGGTATAACTTCAAAATAAAAGGCACCATTTAGAAAAGCCAAAATAGAAACATTCTCATTATTAAAAGAATATCTAAAACCTTGTCTAAACAAACCATGACATGAAATGATGTTTCTAGCCATTTCTGGCGAATAGCAACAATTGTTCAAATCTAAACTTAAACCATTGCTAAGCACTAAAGAATATACTCCAATCTTGGTCACAGGCGACGATTTTCTGTTCCCCATGATTAGATTAATTCTTCCAGCCTCCACATCCCTATTTCTTCTTAGCCCCTGCACATTAGAACAAATGTGGTAACCACAACCGTATCAAGAACCCAAGAAATTGCATGAGATGAATCGTTAGATTTAATTGTGTATATACTTGCGAAAGACGGCTTGATCTTTCCTTCCTTGATGGCTTGCAGGTACTCTGGGCAACATCTCTTCCAATGTCCTATCTTGTGGTAGTGGTGGCACTCTGCCTCCTTTGGGTTAGGGCAGGGCTTAGCAGGATAAAACTTTGGTCCCACTAGAAGAGGCACCATCTCGGGCTTTAACCTTGCGATAGTTCTTAGATGAAGCCTTCCTCTTCTTTCCCTTTCCTTGTCCAATAGCCAAGACAAGAGCAGCGGTTGGATTGAGAGTTGGTGCAACAAACTTGTCTTTGAAGTTGCTCTCAGCGACCCTCAAGAGACCTTGGAGTTTTCTTCGGGTAACCTCCTCTTTGTTCATGTGGTAGGTCATCCTAAATTGATTGTAGCTTGGAGGTAAAGAGTGAAGCACCATGTCGATCGCCAAGTCTTCCCCAAAGTCAACATTCAACTTGCGAAGACGGTCGACATACCTTTGCATCTTTTGCAGGTGCACGGTAAGAGACTCTCCATGACCCATCTTAGCGGAAATCATGTTAGTGAAAATCTCATAACGCTCTTGTCTTGCGTTTTGGTGATATCTCTCCAATATGTCTTGATGCATCTCGTACGGGTACATGTCCTCATAGGACTTTTGGAATTCGGAGTTCATAGTGGCTATCATGATGCAATGTACCTTCGTTGCATCTCGCTCGTGAGTTTCAAAAGCGGTCATTTCAGCCGGAGTAGCGATTTTAGGGTTGATCTTCTGGAGCTTCTCATCGAGGACATGCTCCTTATCCTCATAGCGAGCAATAGTGCGGATGTATCTTATCTATTCGCTAAAGTTCGTCCCATCGAAAGTGACCTTTTGACAAAGGCTCATCAATGTGAAAGAACTAGCAACATTGTTTGCGTTCAACATCTACAAATAGAAAGGACAAAGATAGATTAGAATATGAATCCCTAATTATCACCCAATAAGAAAAAATAGGGCTAGGATCCAACAACAATATTTACATATTAGAAAAGGGATGCCGTAATCTAACATGCAAACAATTTGAAGGTAAGTGAATGATGATTCACTAATTCTCCACCATAACTTTAGGTTCTAAATGTATTGAGAATTCCTAGGATTGGATGAGATTCATTGAAACTCTTCAATGGCATGTTTAAATCTCGATATGCCCCTCTTGTTTGTGACTGGGATATCGAGGATCACAAAGTGGGCGTGAATTACCATGCAAATTCACATGGTGCCTTCATTGTAACGATCACCTATTCGATGTGCCGGTAAACCACATACGCTCCATCGAACTATGATAAACAATGAATCACCCTTCGCCTCCTTTGCTTAGAACCAATTAGTGTGCCGGTAAACCACACACGCTCCACTAACTTCTTAGCAAGGGTGCAAAGTGTAATTTCATGGGATGGCATCAATTCACTTTTCCTAAAGAAACTAAGATTGGGAAATTTTTATAAAAACATGTAGTTACTTTGTATTTCATATTATACTTTTAATGATAGGATGAGGTTGCCCTATCCTATCCGTTCGGCTAACGACCCTCCGCCGATCAAGCAAGCGGTGTGTGTGAGTGTACACCCATTAAGCACCATTTTATAGGCCGCAACCTTATAGCCACTTTATAGATCGGCTTCGTGAATGAGGCCTACTAACGGTAAGACTAGCATTTTAGTTATACATATATATATATATATATATATATATATATATATATATATATATATATATATATATATATATATATATATATATCAATCTTGTAATACTATATTAGTATAGGGTTGTATTTTAAACTAGTAAAATTTTAGGGTTTGAAATTTAAATTTTCTAAATTAAAACTTTTAATCACAAAACATAAATTTCAAAACTTGAGGACAAGTTTTAAACATTTAAAACATGGAGGATCAAATAACGAATAATCTCAATTAACAATTAATTCCATAATTATTTATATTCGATTTATTTAAGATTTCTTGCATAATAATTTACCAATTTAATCAAAATAATTAACTAATTATCACATAAGAAAATTAAATATTTTATTAATTGATAAATCTCTTTAATAGTTCAAGATTATAGTCATATATATCAAAAAATCGGATTAGGGTTGATCTAATATGATAAAGACAAGTTTCCATAAGATAAATATCAAAAAATCCCGAATCTGGCCCTTCCTGACGCTTGGACTCGCCGAGTGCACCATGGGACTCGCCGAGTCAGGCCAACTTGCCAAGTCTACAATGGGACTCGCCGAGTCCATGACTCAGAAACATAAAAATCAAATTTTTCCAGCAAGATTCAAACAAACAAGCAACAATTTAATAGAAACCAATCTAGGCTCTGATACCACTGATGGGTTTTGGCCATATGAACATTCCTATATGCACATGCAAACCCTAATGCTTGGATCTAGGTTTTTCTAATTAATCATGCTTTGAATTCAATACTTCTAATTACTAATTAGGTATAAGAACAATACAAAATCAGATCTAGAAGTTTACCTTTGAATCTCTTGTTTTGATCTTGTTGTCTTGGAGCTCTAGAGTCACAATTGTAACTCCTCTAATGGCTTACAAACACCAACTAGCAAGGAGGATGATTTGAGAGAGAGGAGAGGGAAGAAATCCGGCCGGGGTTTTGTTTCTTTAGAAGAGATGCTGATTTCCCTTGCCCTGGGGGTCTATTTATACTTGTAAGGCTCCTAGGGTTTCACCCTTAAACCCTAGTTGGATAATCTTTCCTTAAAGCAATCCTAATCCTTACCTAAGATAGCATTGGACGAATTTTGAGGCTATCCCAAGCCCTAGAATTCGTCCATCCTCTATCCAATAAGGATTTACAGCCCAAAGTGAAACTATCAAACAAGTGACAGTTTATAGCCTCTTATTTAATTAATCCCTTTAAGTCACCAAATTAATACTAATTAATTTATGACTTATATTAATCAAATAACAATATTATTATTCTTTATATTATTCTCATAATAAATTAATAATATTTATTCTCTCATAATAAATCATCCTATCAAGTTGCTATGGTGAAGGCAACCCAAAAGGACCATGCACAATCGGGTCAAATACTTGCCTAATATAGTTGTAGCCTTAGACATTATTCCAACAAACAACAAGGTTTTCATATGGATTGTAAGGATAAGTTTTCCACAAAGTTTTCAAATAAAAGAAAATGGTTTTGATTTTATTTATTTTAAGTATCCTTACAATGGCATTTGGGAAAAGTTGTGGCATATAAGATTCCACTGATAGCAATATTGTAAAGTGAATTTGATTCTTTCATTTATGGTAGTGTCCAAATTTACCAAATAAGGAAAGACTCTCATCACCCAAGTTTTAGTTGGATAGAAACTTGGAATCATGCAAGTTCTATAGCATGATGAATGAGAACTTTCAAGCATTGAAAACAAATTAAGACTAACTACTTGTTCACATGGATGTGTGAGTCAAGCGAAGGACTAAGGGATTGAGTACACATTCTTGTGCACTGGTCAAGTCCACCACAAAAGATCGATAAGATTATTCGTCATAATTTACTAAAGCTTAGTAAATATGGTTATACTTACAAGCTTAAGTATAATTCTGAGACATTGGAAAAGGTTCCAATGTAAGGTAGAGCGAATAAGAAAAATCAACCTAGACAGAAGGATAAAAGTTTCTCAAATCTGAAAAGATGGGAGAGTACTTTAGTATCAGTTTTTGTGATCATCTTAATGATTAAGAAACCATATCAAAATTAGTTCGCTAAGGAAATCTTAGTGCATTCTTATGACTAAAAAGAGGAACTTGAATTAAGATTCATACTCCAAGATTGTAATTTGAGTGACATGTCTTAGAGAAGGTTTAAAACACATGGCAAATGTAAGAGTAAAGTTTTCTACTCTTGTACATTTGAAATTGGTAAGTTGTGATGCTTTGGATAAAACAAAGACCAACTAAGGCCAATTTTGTGAAGTGTTTGTCTTGATGAGAATCCACACTATCTCTTGAATATCTGACAAGAAAGTCTTATATGTCAAGAGGACAGTAGGAGTCTTAAAAGTCTTGAAAGTCTCAAGAACTAATCAAGAATAAAACCTAAAGTTCTTCACTAGCACACAACTTGAGGTTTATACCCTATCATGTTGACATATTATGTGCCCATTCCAGTTAAAGTTGGGTTTGCATATGAGTTTTTAGAGTTCTCAATTGGTTGCACAACAACTTCGAAGCAATGGCAGGCCCTTGAGCTGCCAGGTGGCAAGAAATTAAGATTGATTTTAATCCATATGAGTTTGGATTTGTCATTATCCTTGTCTTGTGATTATGGTTTTGACAAATTCATATGGGTAGGAACTCATACACAATAAAATCTAATTGTCATAAGGTTTCTCTCCGATTCATCAAAGTGATGGTGAGGAAACACTTTCACTAAGTAGATTTTAGCTAGATAGCATTTGCAATATTTGCATTCTCAAAGTCATAAGTGGAGCGTGTGTGGTTAACCGGCACACTAACCTGGACTTGTGAGAAGTAGAAAAAAGGTCTAACCATTATGATTACAGCATCCCTCTTCATAATTTTCTAGACACACCTATAAGCTATCTAAGGGAAGGTGTATGATTTTGATATAGTTTTATCAAAACAATCTAGTATCAGAAATCTAAACTTTGGTAAGAAAGTCAGTTGATTTCTGAGTACATGTCAAAGCTAGTGGGAACATAAGTGTCATGCTAATAATCATCATGTTAGTGGGAGCATGATAATTATGATAAGTATTGCAAGTTAGCAATGTTAATTATAGAAAACAAAAGTTTCAATTGGGAAAGAGTTGTTTTGCTATAATTAAGGGAGAGGAAATTATACTTCATCTCAAATCTAAAAGCTTAGATTGAGGTTTTAATTGTATTTAGTCAAGGATATATATATATATATATATATATATATATATATATATATATATATATATATGAATTTCATGTTGGAATAGCTCAACATAAGAAAATTCTGTATATGAGTCCATTATTTGCGTTCTAAAATTCAATTATGGTTACAGCATCCCTTTTCATAATCTGAATTATGAGAACTTGGCAAATAGAAATGGAAATGCTATAGCAAAAGACTGGTTTAGTCTTTATGTGAGATATCATGAATCGTGTCCCATATGCTTCGGATATAGGATCGATTACATGTGCTATATTCATCCTTTCTAAAATTTTCCAAATGCCTGGGGCACTAAGAAGGGAAAAGGTCTAGAATTGGATATGACTAAAATGATTAATCAATTGTCGAGGACAATCTAAGGTTTACCAAAGATTGGGTGCTCAAGGACAGTTGGAAGTATAGTGATAATTCTGGAAGGACCATATTGACATAATCTGTAAGGAGGTAACTCTTGTTCAGAAGTGATAGTCAAAATGAATCTCGAAATGTTTCAAAGTTAGAATTTTCAATCTATGTAAGATTAAGGAAACTTAATGCAAGAAGGATGTTTCCAAGGAGTTGATCTCCTTTGGAATACTTTGTAATGTTTGTTGTCAAGCCCTTGTGACTTTGTGCATAATCATTACAAGATGATCAATGCATATAAGTTTAGAATCTAACAGATTTCAGTAAATCGCATGAATTTGGAATTTTTGCATTTGCAGTAAGGATTTGGGACTGTGAAAAGAGGATCATTGGAGTTATGTTCAATTGATCTATTTCACATAGTAAAGATCATAGACAAACATAGTATGCATACTTGGTGTATAACATGACTAGTGTTTAGAAAACGTAGTGTACATGCTTGGAGCATGGGACAACAATTGTTTTAAATTCAAGAATAAAGTTGATAGCTGAAACAGTATACAATGAATAATGTGTTATCATATGGTGATAAATAAAAGGTGGTTTATTTATGTTCATAGGTTTTGATACCATATTGGATTCAATTATTATTGTGTTTCATTTTGCATGTTTTGACATGCAGAATAAACTAGGTTATTCTTCAGGAATGACTAAGTTATTTAAACCATCCACAGTAGGTCATATGTTGGAAGTATATAGGAGTCAAGACTATCATGGGTTGGCTTGTAGAGGTCTAAGATGTTGGAAAAAAGGCTACAACACTCATGAGTGCTCATAAGTTCTGAGTATTGGATTCAACCCGCACTCATTGGATTCACTTCATGGATTTTATCACGAGTGATCATGGGACAATAATATCTTATATTCTTCTAACCTAGAGATATGAGTTGTTACTATGAGTTGGTTGTACATTGATTGCACGAAAACGCATTTGGTAACTCGGTGTTATAGATGCCTTTGTGTATGATTCAACAAGTAATGGAATAAGCCATATGAGTCGAAGTTTATCCATTCCTTTTACCTTTGGGATAAAAGAAATATTTATGGGTCCCTCGATGATTTGATGATGACAAATGGAAGTGCTCGGTAGGGCCAGGACTGATTTGATTTGTTCAATTAGTTAGTCGTCATAAATTGAAAATCGGGAAACAACAAATGGACAGAGAGAATGATTATTATCCATGTCTTAGTCCATATGATATCTAGAATGGAGGAATACATGATCCCTTATCTAATGGACAAGTCATTGACAAAGGTCAGAGTTCATTACCAAGGTCAGAGTTCGACGGAAGCTTTTGAGAGCTACGATTGCCAGTCAGTTCTTCAAGTCATACACAATAATAGTTTTAGACTTATCCAACTGGGAGACTGTTGGATTAATGTCTAAGTCCATAACTATAATTGGTAAGACTTGACCCGACCCGCCATGGTCCATTTGGGTTGCATGGCATCATGCATTTTGGATAGACTAAAATGAGAGAAATAAAACTTAAGGTTTGTTAATATATTATAAGTTCTAATATATTAATAAGGTTATTTAATTAGTATTGATCAAGAATTAATTTGGAATTAATTAATTGATCAAAAGGCGACTAATTAAATATATGGGTTGATTGTGTAAATCATTCATTCTTATATATGTGGTCTTGTGATCCAAGATTACTTATGTTAGACTAAGTCCATGGGGTGACCCATGGATGCTCCATGAAGGTTAAAATCCATGGAGCATAAGGAATGGGTAAAGTCATGAGTTACATGGTGTAACCCTAATAGCCGCCATATAAAAGAATCCCATGGCTCAAGAAATCGTGCACTATGTGTGTGTGTGAGGGCTAAACGATTTCATGGAGTGTTCAAGTTTATCTCAAGTTATTCCAAGTGTATTTGGTGTTGTGTGAACCATTTGAGGTGTCACACTTGGGGCACTAGGCACTCAAGCTTCATGAAGACTTTCTACATGAAAGAGGTATGTATTCTATCTTGTTATATTCATTGTTTTGTATGCTAGATTAGGATAATACCTTGGATATTCATATTTGTATGGGTAATAGAGAAAACATAGATCCAAGGTATTTAGGGTTTCATGTACACTTAGGAGTGTTAGAATGCTCAAAACCCAACATTTTTATCACTAAGCTGACGTTGCGCCATTCCTTGTGATGTCCCATGTTGAAAATCAAGTTGAACTACATTGTTGACCTTGTAACTCCATATGTGTTGCACCTTTAGATTAATTCATTCAGACAATCATAGTAGAGCTCAATAGATTCTCCTTTCTTCTCCTTAAACTCTCCCAACTCTAACAGACACTACATAGCTGAGCTTATCTTTGTTTTTTTTCTTCCTTGGTACTTCTCTTTCAGTGTGTCGCAAATCTCCTTTGAAGTCTTAGAACTACACATATAGTTGTAAACAACAGGTGGAAGAGCAACATTGAGTTCACGCATACATTTCTTTTCATTTTTCAGTAGTTTCTCAGATTGTTGAGCAACAATTGGATTGCTAGCAACGGTTCCAATATTTTGCATGGCAGTAGGAGAATGAACTTCACCAACAATGTATTTCCATAGATCCTCATCGATTCCATTCAGATAGTCCTGCGTTCGATCATCCCATTGTTCATAGAATTATGGAATCAACATAGGAATATTACTGGATGAACCAAGAAGATGAGAGTATGAATTCATGATGTTCATGTTAAAGTTCACCATTGTTGTACGGATGAAATTTGTGAAAAGCTTCAGAAATTGAGATTTGATTGACAAAACTTCTAGAAAACTAAAACAGAATACTCGATCTTACAAACTACAAGCATCATTGAATCAAAATAGATGGTATGTGATGATTACAGAATCAAAAGAGCAGAATATTTTGAATCTAGAACGAGACTCAAAACCTTTTGAAAACTAAAGAAAATTAGATCAAAACTGAAAGAATCCTACTCTGATACCAAATGTAGTCGTAATTAAACGAGAATATTAAACTAGATCAGAGTATTTGATGAATTATGAACACAAGATGTAAATATGATATGTATGGCTTGATTACCCTTTGATAAGATACAAAGAGAAATAGAGAGTACAAGTTCAACACTCCAAGAACTATTATAACTCTAGTACCCACCCCACATTTATAGGGATAACAAAAGCGTACAAAAAATATAAGGGACTAAACATTACTATTTTGTCACTAACATTACCCTTATAATAAACAAACAAACATGCTTCGACACTAATACAAACTCAGACAGACTTCAACACCTCACAACAACTTTCGAACTCAACAGTTTGATTTTAAAGGTATATAACTGTATTTGTCTAGTAACTTGCTAATACTAATAAAAGTTCTTTATCGGCTAATAATAGAGAAAAATGGAGAGGAATCCTAGAAGGATAGTGTAGGAAGTTTAATATATGCTTGGAATGGCATGTATTCGTATGGTAGGGTGTCGGTAGAGACGAAAGAACCTATCAAAGTATAGGAAAGAGAGTAGCTAGACCTCGGAACATTGTACGTGTGAAACGACATGTCTATAAGAGATCATAGCCTCTTAGAAACATTGGGACAAATTCTTTGAATGTAGTTTAAGGTCCCATATTACCGGAAATACAAGGTTCATACCTGGATCATCAATATCTCCCGAATGGTAATGATCACGAGAGGAAGCTGTTCAGGTTCTGGATCAGGAGGATCAGAACCAAGAGAAACTGACATTCACGACTAGATAGAAGCAACAATATCAACCGACATAAGAGAAATTATTCCAGAGATGTTCCGATCTATTAAGACTGAACGAATATACATATTTGACAAATGGTATCTCATCGTAGCTAGCATAATCGCCGCAATAGCCACTAATGTCGTTGTTGTCACAGCCTCACCTAGGGAGAAGGACATGACCTATAGGGAGTTCAACATTGTCAAATCACCGGAGATTGAAAGTGTCAGGGATTTAGTCATTGCAATGAGATGGATCTTTGACGTAGAAGGATGTTTCTACACTTGTTCTTGCCGAAGCGACCTAAAGTTTAGTTATACGCAAAATCTTCTCTGTCATGGGGTGAAACCCTGGTGTAATTTTGTCATGAAGGACTATTCACCAGTTGAGAAGAATGCAATCACATGGGAACAATTTGTGGAGAATGATTGAAAATCTCAATAATTCTTGTCGCTCAAGCAAACAAAAGAGTCGGACACAGAGATAACTAAGATCTTCACAGAGAGGGCCCTATTCTGCCCATAATATTCATTCTCAAAACAGGTGCAAATGTCTTGGTACCTGAGCATACATAAGACAAATATTAGAGAGTGTGTATCGAGCAATCGATACAAGACAATGGTAGAGATGGAAGACCATGCTAGGAAGAGGGAGATTGGGTCGGAAACGCAAACGAAGGAAAAGAGGCAGATTCTAGCTACATCCCAGCCAGCAACCAGAAGATCCAAACACATTGATTCAAGGTATAGACGACAGAAAGGTCCTTCGTCCAATATGTATGGAAAAACTCAAGAAGGATCCTATCATGTTTTGATATACTACAAATGCAGCAAGGAACGAAATTACAGCCTATATGTTAATCGAACGGCATGGGGACTACGCATTTGTTTCCACTACAATCAGGTAGGCTATATAATGGTTAATTTCCCTCTTCCGAAGCTAACATGCGCAATACAAGTTCCAGCACCTACGAAATTAAAGATAACCAATGAAAGGCAATCTGGACTTGAAGCCCCAAAAGCAAAAGTATGAGCCTTTCAACTCATGGAAGAGGAGGCAAGTGAAGCACTAGAGTTTGTAGTTACATGTTCTTCGAAACGATAGAAAGCTCTAGCATGAGTGTGACCACATCTTACAAGTCAACAATATTCTTAGGCATCAACTAATGTAATAAATGAATGAAAAAAAAATATTATAATAAGTACGGGATGCTTACTTTACGTATAGTTGCTAGTGTCAAAAGTATGTGTATTTCCAAACAACTTATGATTATCCTATTTTATGGAAATTACTTATGAGGAATACAAGTAGTACAATATGAATATCAAAGGTCATTGGATATGACAAACATGAGTTTCTCTAAGGTTAAAATGGAAATACCAATACTATAACCAAATCCAACATAAGCATCTATCAGTGACAAGTAGTAACATAGAATTGGTTGAACCGAAGTGGGGGAGAACCAACCCGTAAGGAAAAAGTATGAGGATCAGCTCGACTTTCGGCCTCGACACCAAGTTATCCGAGTGGCAACCCAATTAGGAGGATATTGTTAGTTTTTTTTGTATGGAATGCGACCTAAGTAGATATAAGTTTTCATTTAGTTTTGGGGTAAAGAAAGAATGAAGTTTCTTGCTGAGATGACCCACGTGTTATGAGCTTCTTGATTCTCAAGTGAAGGTTTGGTCTTTCCTCCCAAGCATCATATATGATTTAGGAAATTACCGAATTCCTAAATTCGGCTCAGATAGTCAAGAGGACCCGATACGCTTGTGTTTAAAAGAATGTAGGATTCGTCCTCATAGCTGAAGTAGAGGACCGGTCCATAAGAATTTTACTAGGTTGCACAGATCGATATAAAAAGCGTCAGTTACTCTAGACGTATACAAGACTTAGAGATTTATATTCAGTAAAAATTTAATAAACCCATTGTAGTAGTTTTGGTTAAATTTGAGGTTGCAAGGATACATGAACTAGCCAAATAAGCTACCTATAATCTAAGATCGTAAATGTTTTAAGGGTACGTCATAGAAAAATATCATATGACACAAAGTCAAAACGGTACACTATAAGCCTTTTCTTGAAAGAGAATTATGTTAGGAAATCGTATATAAATATTTCTATTTACTCGCATCAAAACAAGTCAACGATGCTCCTAGTCAAGAGAACAAATCAACATTTCACACCCAAAGATGACCATTCATCATAAAATAAAATTCAAAAAGTCCCAACCGACTCCCAGTTTTGGAAGACTTCGTGAGGAGCTGAGGAGTAAGTCTAAGGTAGAAAATTAGGTTCTATTAGAGGTGTACATACAAAAATGTCAACCACATTTTGATGACTCCAATTAGATATTGTTCAGGTGCGCTAGGAGTAGGGACAACATTTTGGTAAGTGGGGAAGAGTTGTAACACCCCATTTTTACCATTCCGTAGGATTCAATATATATCATTGTTTATAAAATTCAAAGTAGAAGTACGTTAATCATTATCCCAATTAATCATCATGAGCATGTAGGAAATGTTGATACGATTATCAAAGATATGTATTACGCTTAAATATGTCTTCATATGAAGAAGTTATGCCTCTTCAAAGGTTCGCAATTTAATTGATGTGACTCTGCGAATTTTAAAAAAGTGAATTTTTGATAAATCACTTTTTAACAAATAGATCATAATGAATTTCATCGCAATCGTTAAATCGGGAGGGTGCATATAAAGAACGCTCAAATCCGACTTCGTACGGTAGTGTGGCCACATAATTCAAATCTTTGATCGATAGATTATTAGGAAAAATAATATTAATGAAAATTATAAATCTCGGCAATATTATTCTATCATTAGAAAGACAGTAGGTAACGGAGTTCGTATATAGGACTTATGCTATTTTGCAACAATTTCTAATTGGGTAAGAAACTTAGAAACATTGGGAAAAATTCTTTAGATAGGTATAAACATGTATCGAAGGTAGTATAGGGTCCTATACTATCAGAAATATATGGTTCATACTCGGATCAAGAAGAATTACAAAGTCTCTAAGAAGCTGGAAAGGATCGATCATTATCCCAAAATACTATATAGATTTATATTATTTTAGCCACATCAATATCTAGAGAATGGTAATGATCACAAGAGGAAGTTTTTCGGGTTCTGGATCAGGAGGATCAGGACCAACGGATACTAACATTTGTGGCTACACTGAAGTAGCCGTATCAACCGTCGTAAAAGAAATTATTCCAAAGATGTTCAGATATATTACGACTAAACTAATATGCATGTTTGACAAATGGTATGCCATCTTAGGTAGCACAGTCAACGCAACAACCATTGTTGTTAGGACATAATTAATGGTTTATACTTTACTTTTTTTTCTTTTAGTTTTATCGGTCCAGGACCGGATTCTCCATATTCTCAATGGTGTTTGGACCAAAATCACAAGGTGATTTCGTTGGGTGATTTCATTGGGCTTATAGGATTTCGTTTGGGCTTGCGATTTTTAAGGCTTTGTATTAGGTTTAGTTTATAATATATTATCAGTCGTAAAAGATAGAGTTAGTCAGTTGGTTATCCTAAGGAATTATGATCGAGATTTAGAGAGAAAGAGAGAACCAAGAGAAAATTAAGAATCTTTATGTATTAGACTATTCTTGAATATAGTATGCATTGCAGATTCGTGAACTGTGTTCCTAATTGTTAATGTTTGTTTAGCATTAATCACTTGAGTCGAATTCCACACCAACTCTTGTGATTTCGATTCATATATCAAGAACGGGTTTTATAATTGGTATCAGAGCTTGGATTGTTATCAATTGATTTGGCAAAGCATTAAAAATTTCTTGGAGTTTTTCTTGGAGTTTCTGGTGCTTTTAATTTATTTTGACTAAAAGTATTGTTGTTTGTTCTTTGTGTTCTTCCTTATTTTAGAGTTTTTGATCGAATTTGGTTTGAAAATTTGAAAATTTCTTGTTTTTGGGCAACTTCGATCTTATCTTTGAGAGTTTTCAGCGGAAAACCTCGTCCTCGATTAGGATTTTAGGAGTCTTCGGCTGCTAGCAAAGTGACTTCGGTTAGGGTTTGAGAGTTGTCGGCTAGTTTGGTGGAGGCGCCTCGTTCTTGGTTAGTTCAAATAAGTTATCGGTACTACTTATAGTCTTCGGTCAACATCTTCGTATTTGGTCAACATCTCGATCTATGTATTCAGTGCGAGTCTTTGGCTTCGCCTTCTGAGTTAAGTTTCTCAGATTATTAGGATATCTGCCAAAGTTTTTGGTCAAGAAACCACATTCTCGGTCAAAAGTCTTCGGCCTCCCATTCTTGGTTAGATTCTTGGTTTATCAAGATTTCGGCTAAGGTCTCGGTCTAGAATCCTCGTTCTCGATCCAGATTTTTATTTCAGACAAAAGGTTGACTTTCAAGGTTCTCGGTCAATAGAGAGTTGACCATTGGTATTTTCGATCAGACAAGCATTTATTTTCTTGGTTTTCGGTCAAAATCCATTTACTCAATCAGATTTCTTGTATTGGTAAATAATGAGTTCTTACAAAAATATCAAGAAGGTAAGTGAAACCCATGCTCTCAGTCCTGTGAAGATAAAGTTAATAAATATCATGATCATAATGAGTTATTAGTTAGAGTGGTTCTTAACCATAAAATTGAAATCTATGAAATTCAGAAAGTCATAAAGCCTCTTAAAGAAAAACTAGATGCTTAAAATAAAGATTTAATTAAGATTAGGGAGGAATATAGCACCAAATGTGTTCATCATCACTATGCCAAAGAGGAAATTGCCAGATTAACTACCGAACATGATGCGTTAAAAGCTAAATTTAAGGATGCTGAATTTAACTTTAAGAAATTTGATGTTTCAAGTAGGAAAGTTGAGTCTATGATTGAAAAACAATTAAAGTGGAAAGACAAACAGGGTACGGGTCAAGGGTATCATATTGTTCCACCTCCTTTCAATGATAACTATACTCCGCCACTTGAAACCACAGAGACAAAGAGACCTACACAATATGATCAGCCCCCAATTACTATATCAATCAAGACTGATCAGTCCAGCCCAACTGAGAGTATTAATGTGAACGACACTAATGCTTCTACTTCATGTGCAGATAAAGTAATTGTGCAAGATGGTTTCAAGCAGAACAAAAATTATTCTAGTTTTGCTGAAAAGGCTTCAAAAACTTGCAATGATGATAATCCCACTTTTGAAAAGTTCCAGCCACAAAATTTTGCTAAACTGTCTAATAAATGTACGTGTGCTTATGGAAGGTCTTTGAAACAAACTTCATTTGGACAAGGACCAAGTCAAAATCTTATTTATTTGAAAAGACAAACCTATTTTAACTGTGGGACTCTCAGTCATATTGCTAGAAATTTCCCACATCGTTCATATGTTCACTACTATAAACAAGGTTGGCAAAACGTGCCAAGGGGGAGATCTTCCAAAAGAAATCCTTCGAGGTCATGTTCACGCATTTGTGATGGGAATCCTAAAAGGGCCAAGAATCAAACTTTCAAGGATAAAAGGAGCATGTCTAGACAAGAAGCCTAATTCAAGAGATGGTTCATCCAAAACAAATTTGATGAGGTTCGAATTGATCTCAAGGGTCGTCCTCTAGCTCACACTCATAATACAAGCCTAAATCAAAAGGTTTTTCACGCTCCAATGTTAAGTGAAAAAGGTTCCATTTGGTCCAACAAGAAAATGCCCAAACCAAATTACCACTGGGTACCCAAAGTTCTTTCTTCCAAATCATCAACTGGTCCAAAAGGTCTTCAAATTTTTTGAATTCATTATTTGATAAAAGGGATATGGTATAGGAAAGAGTATCTTGTGTAGATAGTAATGGTAAACCCAATTTCAAAATGGATTGGGTTCTTAAAACAAATTAATCCCGCACTCTGTGCCGGAGCAGCTATAGAGGAATATCATCAGGTTTTGGTATGTTGATAGTCGCTGTTCCAGGCACATGATAGGAGACATCCCTCAATTGCATGACATTCAGAACTTTAATTAAGGGTATGCGTCCTTTGCGGGAAAGGAGAAAGAAAAGATCACACGAATGGGGATCATATTTAATGGCATGTTGAATTTTGAATATGTTAACTTTGTTCCAGAATTGAAACACAGCTAAGGTTGAATACGTTGCTGCATCTGCTTGCTATTCTCACATCATCTGGATGATGCTGCAATTGCTGAATTATGGTTTGAATTTTCTTGATACTCCTGAGTTTTCTTAAAATGATCCGTTTTGAAGACTAAGAGTTTTTTTTGTACTTTTTGTATTTTATTTTTGTTGTTGTTAAATTTGTTCATATTTTCCCACTATGCACAAATTTATGGGGAGAATTAAAACCAAACAAAATTCATAAAAATCATAAAATGATAAAATCCAAAAATCCAAAAATTTGTTCATTGTATTTCTTCTTTTATTTCTTTTTCAGAAAAATCCAAAAATCCAAAATTATTTTTTTCTATTTTTGAGCGTATGTTAATTTTATTTGTATTCTTAATAATTTTTATTATGTTTTAAGTTTATTTTATTTTTATATTTATCTCAAAAAAATTTCATTTGCCTTAAAATTCGAATTCAAAAGAAGAAGGGACTCAAGGAGTCTGTGTCGTAATTTTCTGTGCGAAAAGATCTTGAAAAGAATTGACGGAATTACACTTCACACTACTTCCACAAGGAATTGAAGGCATGAAACTGTACAAATCGTTAGTTAGGCAGTTTCTCTCTAAATAACTGTCAGTTAGGCATTATCTTTTTAAGAACTTTTTTATCTAAGGAATTGAAAGTCTGAAAATGTACAGATTTTCAAATTAGTCTTGATGGTTATCTTTACCTAATAATTATCATGGCACCAGGGCGATTCACCCAACCGGGAAATAGATATCGCTGAACATCCCGCATAGGGTCTTGACATTCTCTTTTTCATGCAAAAATGCGAAGACTCAAATGTATTCTCGGATACAATCTTTGCAGGTAAGGAATTAATGGTTACTGGCACTAGGTCGATGCACCTCTCAAGGCACAATTATCGTTGAATGTCCCGCCAAAGCGCCTTGACCTCGTGTCATGCTAAAGTGTGGAAATATGTCCTCAGATATTTTGTCACAAGATGGTTTTGTGAGTTATTCCTAATTAAGTCTGATTGGAACTAGAATGGTATACTCAACTAAGGATCAAAAACCATCAAACGTCTCACCAAGGGCCAAGTTAACTTGTTAACTTGAAAAACTGTATTGAGATCTTTGATTGAGGATATGCAGGGGTTAACATCAAAAGTAGTCACGATTGAGATCTTTGATTGATTGAGGATATGCAATGCGTTCCTCCGTGTTCACATAGATACTACGACTAGTCTCCACCTGAGCCAAGGTTGGGTCCTTGAACAACTATGGTGAGAAGGGTCTTTATGATTCTGTGATCCACATGGACTTTTTAGTCATGGTTACTTTTCAAAGACGCATCTATGATCAACAAAGAATATTCATTTGAAGGAGCAAGAAGTGAAGATTATATTTTAACACACAAGCTTTCAACCCCAGAAGTAAGGTGAAGCTATATTTGAAGTAATGTGACAAATTGCATTGAATCCTCCTCAATCAATTTGATGCAATTTATGAACTTGCTAAAGTGATCTAAAAGAATCGGTCTCTCTATAATTATATCTGAAGTTTTTTAAAGCTGAAACTGTTGGTTTTCAAGAACCTATACAAGAAGCCTCTTTATCCTATGTGCTTTCAAAGTCAAATTTTAAAGGAAGTCCAACTTTTCAAGATGAAGTCATTCATGCAAAAATTCATATATTCGTCTTGAACTTGATGAGATATTAATCTCTTAGACCGTTTAGATCTTACACAGGTTTGGCAAAACGATTCAAACAAAGTAATAAACAAGAGATGGAATCAACAGTATGCTTAATGATTCTAATGATTCAAGCCTCAGCAGAGCTCGACAAAGAACTTCCGCTGGAGAGGCTTTTAGGGTTACAATCGATAAAAACAATAAACGTTATGAATAATCGACTCAAAAAATCTTACGTACTAAGATGCATGAAACCATCTATAAATACTCATACCCTAACAAATAAATCACAGATGGACAGGCCCAATCCAGATACAAAACAGGGCTAAGAACCGAGCCCAAGACGCAACACCATACACCCAACAATCTCCCCCTTTGCGTCAAATGGGGCGAGACTCTACTTCGGCTTACTAGACCCAGCAGCATCAACCTTCTTTGTAACATTGAATAAGCAAGGAATGATGGCGAGAAGAGTTACCCTGAATCGAATATACCACTAGATCATATCGTTGAAGTATTTCTTGTCACTGTCAGACTTTTTCCTGCATCGATAGATGATCCCCAGAACATGCTCCAGACAAGCTGTAGAGCAAAGATGTTTATCCGCTAAGGCCAACAAACACTTCTGACCTTCTCCTCTTGTGAACATGACCGAGTTTCGCTTCGAGTCAATCCTCCCCATCTGCATTTTGTTCAAATCACTTGCTGAACCGACTGGGGCGATGGTAGGCTTCTTTCTGAGGACAATTGCGATTTCTTGATCCAGCTTCGCAACCTCCATGACATCGCAGCCCAACATCCTTTTTATGTGATCTATGATCGGCTCATATTCCTTTTCATTGGTGAGGAGGATATTGTGCAGAATGATCCAATCATGAGGATTTAAGTTGGGAAGATCAGCAAGAGAAATGGCATGTTCGGATTTCTCTGATCCCCTCAAGATTTTGAATCGAACATTGATGAAGTTTCCATCTTTTGCTGGTTTGAGAACCCGGACGTTCATGATTTTCTGTGCACTCCATGTTTTATACTGAGGCTGTAACTTTTTCCCTGATGCCTTTCCATGAATCCTCGAGAATTCTTTTCCGAATGTCTAGTCAAGTCTCATACTAATCTAGTTCATGGAGCTACCTCGTAGCCGAACCTCTAGAAGATGATGTATCCAATACAACGACCAGGACCTGATGTCATCACCACGAGTTCATAGTGGTACCCTTCAGTCAAACCACTTTCCTTGATCTTGTAGTAAACAAAGCAGCCATACCGTGGGCCCATAACCCACAGGTCCCACAATTCTCTGTCAGGATCATCAAACCCTTAGTTACTCTGCCACATGAAGATGTACCTCCTTGTTGGAATTTGTTTCTGTTGGAAGCTTTATCCTAGGGAAAACATGGAATGCTTTAGAAAAGCGAAATACTTCTCTCGTGATACAGTAGACCCTTTGCGACCCTTGTGAAATCAATTTCGTAACTTTCAAACTTCGATTGCCCTAGGAACTCACTAGCACCCATCTGATACTTCACGTCTCAGTCTTTGAGAAGTATCTACCTAACGAAATCAAGATGCATCCCGATAGTGAGGGTTCGCTGAGACGTCAAGCGGAGACCCGATGTCACTTGGGAGCGCGAAAACCCGAAGCAGCAAATCCACCCGTATCTCATTCAAGTTCATGACTTGTATCATAATCATTGAATTTCGGGACGAAATTCCCTCTAACAGGGGGATAATGTAACAACCCGAAGTTGTTCATCGCCGAAAACCCATTCTACCTGTATAACTTGCCGTAAATCGATTCGTTCCGATGTCGTTTTTAGGTTAAATTAATTAAATTTGTATGTTTAATTGACGCTAATTAGTGTCCAAAACTCTTAGGAACTCACGAAATTAGCCCAAAATACTTATTCCAAAAATTTTAGAAACATTCCCGCCGAGTCACGAAAACTTAATCGGGTGCGACCAAAAGCCCCGTTTAGTGCTGGTATCGGGTAGAATTCCATCGTGTCCAAGTTTGGGACCTATTTAAACGTGTTCAAGCTTTCATTTGAAGCTTTTGCTTCATTTCACAACCATCTCTCTCTAACCTCTCTCCTAAATCCAAGTTTAAGGGTCCAAATCATCAATTTAAGGCTTCAAATCTTTGAGGTAATTTCGCTAACATGCTATACAACCTCTTTAGCTTTCAAATTCGAGTTTAATCTATGGATTAGGACCATTATCATGTGTTTACGACCCTAGAACTATCCTAGGCCGTAAACTCATTTAAAAGCGGTTTTTGAGCAACAAAACCCTTCCAAACCACAACTAGAGTTTAGATATGGCTTAATGACTTCATGGATTGGACTTAGAACATTTTTGACATGGATTTTGAAGGATTATTATGAGTTTACGGCCCAGGAAGGTGTCTAGGCCGTAAACACTAAATTATAAGGGTTTTAAGCCCTTAAATCCTTCGTAGACTCAAACAAGGCTTAGATATGACATCTAGAATATTGGCAATGGCCTTAGAACATTACAAACATAATTTTTGAGGAGTAAATAGGAGTTTACGGCCAAGGTTCATGCTTAGGCCGTAAACCCCTCAAAAATGGAGAGTAAACTCATTTTTACATGTCCAAATGCCTTGAAACTCAACCAATAGCCTTGTGGTAAATTCTAGAGCCATCTAAAAATAGTTTGGGGACCTTAAACACATCAAACATCATCTTAATAAGAGTTTATGACCATAGATCATGCTCTTAGGCCGTAAACTCCTAATTGTGAGTTAAATGGTGCCATAAATTCATAACAAGGCTTGGAAAATTAACTAGAATCACATGTGATTGTCCCTTGTGCCCCAAAATAATTAGTCTTGACCATAGGAAAGTTTACGGCCGTAAACTACAAGTTTACAGCCATGAACTCCCTTAAACATAGTATAAATCCCATAAATTTAATCCATGGCATTTTAGAAGTCCATTCCAACATTTCCCAAGTCCAAACAAGCCATTAAGCACTCAAAATCACACCAACATGAGTTCACGGCCGTGAACTCATGTATGTAGGTGTTTTATGGTTGTAAACTTCCTGAAATGTTTACTCTTGGGGAGTAAACTCAAATCCCAAGTCCCTCGTGCCATTACACGTCCGTAGATGTCGCCCGGGTCACTCCAAACACTCGTTTTGAGGTGATTAATCTCATTGGAGTATAGTGTTCCATATAATTAGTGATTGTAAATCTAATTAGATATATATATATATATATATATATATATATATATATATATATATATATATATATATATATATATATATATATGGACATTATTTCATTTTACATAGGGACATCGCGAGTAATCAGGCCTCGAACCGACGTTTAGTGTCCGAAACCGTCGCATTTCTGAGTCCGGTGAGTTCATACCCCTACCCTTTTTCTGTGTTTTCAATGGTTTTTCAATGTTTTCAGGGGGGAATACAAGCAAAAAGTACAAGTGTATTTTGTACATAAACTGATTTTCAACTCAATGGTTTTACTTACTAGATGTCTTGATCTCCAAAGATTTATGGTAACTGACGTTTCGAATTGCAGGTTAAACGTAGATTTCTTTTAAAAGTGTTATAAATACATTCTCTTTGAATAAGAAATCATACTAATCATATTTAAGATCAATGAATGTAATCTAGTACGAATACCAATACAAATACAAATACGAATACGAATACGAATACGAATACGAATACGAATATGAATACGAATACGAATACGAATACGAATACGAATACGAATACGAATACGAATGCGAAATGACGCCTTTGGTTGACACTAAGATTTCAAATATATAGTTAGTGTACTCCTTGAGTGTCACAAGAGTTTCGAATCTAATACGAAAATATGCCTCTGGACCTTTACTGAGTTTCAAATATATCTGCCTCAGAATGTCGACAAAGCTTCGAATACACAACTAATATATTCTTTTCGAACTCAATAGAACTTCGAAAATACTGTAATGTACGCTTCTGTGTGATTCCAAATATTCTAAAATACAACAAAGTTAGTATATTATAGTCATCCGAATGTAGAATAACTAAGGGTTTAAAACACATAACTAATACTACTCACATGGTAATTACTAGTACTTCGAAATCAGACTTAAGAACCAACCACCACACATAGTAAAATATGGGATTTTCCTAGGATAACATTACAATCAGTAACGAACCTAGATACAAATAGACAACTCAACACATAGGAAAATATGGGATTTTCCTGGGTAGCACAACAGCACATAAACGGATAAAGTAACAAACGAATAACTAAAACTGTAAGGAAAATATGGGATTTTCTTGGGTAGTACAACAACACATAAATGGATAAAGTAACAAACAAATAACTAAAACTACAAGGAAAATATGGGATTTTCCTGGAACGACATAACCAACTGTTTTCAAAATTGTAACAAAAGATAACTAAACTGTTTTCATAAGAAAATATGGGATTTTCTTGATCAACAAATTCTCCAGAAAGTAAAGGAACTCGTTCTTTTCAAAACTAAACCGCTTATGAACTCACCAGCTTTATGCTGATTTTCAAACCGCTTGTATTCTCAGGTCAGCGTTAGACATGTACACCGCAACCATTTGGAGAAGACGGAGCGTCCCGAAGACTCGTGTTTACTTTTGTTTATATTACTTATGTAAAACACTTGTAAAACTTTACTTTCAAACAGATGTAAACAATATTATGTAATGTAATGTTTTTTTATTACTGCTTTACCATGTGCATTGGATTTGATAGTCAACATGGAGTCAACCCTGAAAATATTTCCGCCTTTGGTTTTCGGGGTGTGATAAGAGGGTGCATATAAAGTGCTGGTTTTCGGGGTGTGATAACACTCCTATGGTGTACATGCAACCCTATAAACCTTGGATATATGTTTTCTCTATTATACATGCAAATATTAAATATTCTAAGGTTTCATCCAAACTAGCATATTATGAAGCACCTATACTACGAAGTTCTAGTTAGATGACATACCTTTTGATGTAGCTTTATGTCTTCAAGCTTTAAGAGCTTAGCCCCAATAGCGTAGAAGCCTCAAGTGGAATCACAAATCACCAAAACACCTTGGAAGAACTTGAGAGAATATGTATGCACACTAAAATTGGCCCACTCTTATGTCCTCACACACTAGTGCCATTTATTGTCGCAAAGACCTATTTATATAGTATGGAGGATTAGGTTTACATTCATGTAAACCCTAATACCCATGACCTTTCATTTCAAAGGATCCATGGGTTGAAACTCCATGGACTATCCATGATAGCTTAGCCCAACCTAAATGAACTTGGCCCATTCCATATATATATATATATATATATATATAT
This sequence comes from Lactuca sativa, assembly GCF_002870075.4. Lineage (NCBI taxonomy): Eukaryota > Viridiplantae > Streptophyta > Magnoliopsida > Asterales > Asteraceae > Lactuca > Lactuca sativa. Next base: position 300,559,749 of record NC_056630.2, on the reverse strand, counting down.
ATATATATATATATATATATATATATATATATAAGATTCCTTATTTAATTAGCTCCTTTTGATCACTTAATTAATTCTAAATTAATTCTTTATTAATACTAATTAAATAATATGATTCCATATTAATATATTAGAACTTATAATAAGTTAATATAATGATAAATATACTATTCTCAAAAGACTATCCATATAAATTGTGTCGGTGAAGTGCAACCCAAATGGACCATGCCGAGTCGGGTCAAGTACATACCAAATATAGTTATGGACTTAGACATTAATCCAACAGTCTCCCATTTGGAGAAGTCTAAAACAATTATTGAGTATGACTTCAAAACCTAACTTGCAATCGTAGCTCTTAAAGTCGTTGTCGAACTCTGACCTTGTCAACAAACTCTGACCTTTGTCAATGACTTGTCCATTAGATAAGGGATCATATATTCCTCCATTCCAGATATCATATGGACTAAGACATGAATTATAATCATTCTCTCTATCCGTTTGTTGTTTCCCGATATCGGATTTATGACGACTGACTGATTGAACAAATCAAATCAGTCCTGGCTTGGCCAAGCACACACATGTGTCAGCATTAAATCATCGAGGGGCCCACATATATCACCTTTATCCCGAAGGTAAAAGGAATTCATAAACTTTGAATCATATTGCTTGTTCTACTACTTGTTGAATCATAGACAAAGGCAAGTTTTATAACATCGAGTTTTCGAATGCGTTTTCGTGCAATTAATGTACAACCAACTCATAGGAAGAACTCATATCTCTAGGTTTGAAGAATATAAGATATTTTCGTCTGATGATCACTCGTGATAAATTCCATGAAGTGATTCAAATGAGCGAAGGTTTAATCCAATACTCAAGACTTATGAGCACTCATGAGTGTTGTAGCACAACTTTGTCCACCAACTTGGCCCTCTATAAGCCAACCCATGACAGTCTTGATTCATATCAACTTCCAACATATGATCGACTATGGATGGTTTGAATAACTTAGTCATTCCGAAAGAATAACCTAGTTATTATGGAAGTCAAAACATGCAAAGTGAAACACAAGAATAAATGAATCAAATATGGTATCAAACCCTATGAATATAACTAGACCACTTTTATATATCACCATACTGATTACTCATTATTCATTTTTTCGATTTTATCAACTTTATACCTAAAGTAAGAACACTAGTTGTCCCATGCTACAAGCATGTACACTATGTTTTTCTAAACAATAGCTTTGCCATACACCAAGTATGCACTCTATGTTTATCTAAGATCCATACTTTGTGAACTAGATCGATTGAACATAATTTCAATGATTCTCTTTTCAAACTTGCTAATCCTTGTCGTAAATGTAAGAATTCCTAACATTTATCGAAATCCGTTTAGATTTTAAACATATATGCACTATTTATCTTGTAATGATTATGCACAAAGCCAGAAAGACTTGGCAACAATCATTACAGAGTATTCCAATGGAGAGCAATTCCATGGAAACGATATCTCAAATTCAAAGCGCATTGCTTTGAACATGCTTCTTGCATTAAGTTTCTTTAACCTAACACAGATTGCTTCCACCTATGAAGACAACTCTATATTCCCATTTTGACTACCACTTCTGAACAGGAGTTGCCTCTTTTTAGACTATGTCAATATGGTCCTTCCAATATCAACCGTATACTTCCAACTATCCTTGAGCAACCAATCTTTGGTAAACATTATATTGTCCTCGACAATTGCTTACTCACTTTTGTCATATCCTATTCTAGACATTTTCCTCCTTAATGCCCCAAGGCATTTGGAAAATTTAGAAAGGATAAATATTATAGCACATGTAATCAATCTTGTACCTAAAGTAAATGGGACACGATTCATGATGTTTCACATAAAGACATTTTCTAGAACAGTCTTTTTCCATAATAATTTTTTTGATTTCCATATTCGGAAAACTTAACTATGAAAAGTGACGCCGTAGTCATAATCGAATTTTGAGAACACGATATATAGCATTTTCTTAAGTTGAACCAATCCAACATGAAATTCATATATATATATATATATATATATATATATATATATATATATATATATATATATATATATATATATATATATATATATTCTTCACTAAAGGTGATTAAAATCTAAATATAAGCGCTTTAAAATGATTATAAACTTAGTCTAAGCTTTTTAGAATTGAAATGAAGTATAATTTCCTCTCCCCTAATTATAGCAAAACAACTTTTTCAACCCCTGCAACCTCACGAACTGAAACTTTTGTTTTCAATAATTAACATTGCTAACTTTAAATACTTACCAAATTATCATGCTCCCACTAACATGATAATTATTAGCATAACACTTATGCTCCCACGAGCTTTGACATGTATCCAGAAAACAGTTGGACCTCTAGAAGTCAATACTTTATTGACGTTCTTACCAAAGTTCGGATTTCTGATACTAGATTTCTTTGATAAAACTTTATCAAAATCATACACCTTATCTTAGGTAGCTCATAGGTGTGTCTAAACAATTTCAGAACTATGAAAAGGGATGCCATAATCATAGTCTCAATTGTTTAGACTTTTTGCCATTTCACATAAGTCAATGTTAGTGTGCCGGTTAACTACACACGCTCCGCTAACGACTTTGAGAACTGCAAATATCACAATTGCTATCTACTTAAAATCTTCTTAGTGAACGAATTTCCTCACCGTCATTTTCAGGAATCAGAGAGAAACATTATGAAACTTATATTTTTATGGTGTATGTGTTCTTATCCACGTGAATATGTCAAAACCATAATCACAAGACTAGGTTAGTGACAAATGCTAACTCATATGGATTGAACTTGTGCAATCTTAACCACTTGCCACCTGGCAGCACAAGGGCCTACCATTGCTTTCAAGTAGTTATGCAAACAATTGAGAACATGTAGAACTCAAATATATATAGCCAACTTAACTGGAATGGGAACAAAAATGTCAACACGATAGGTTATAAACCTCTAGCTGTGTGCTAGCGATGAAATACAAGTTTTTATTCTTGATTAGTTCTTGAAACCATTTCAGGATCTTTTAGACTCCCACTGTCTTCTTGACCAATGAGACTTTCTTGTCAAATATTCAAGAGACAGTGTGGATTCTAATCAAGATAAACACTTCACACAATTGGCCTTAGTTTTTGTTTTAACCAAAACATCACAACTTACCAATTTCAAATGTACAAGAGTAGGATACTTTTACTCTTACATTTGACTAGTGCTAAGAAACCTTCCTTTAAGATATGTCACTAAAGTTACAATCTTGAAATATGACTCTAAGAACCGTTTTTGGAATGAGGTATGAATCATCTTCTTGATTTGACACTTCAATAATTAATAGCTCCTCTTCTTAGCTGTCAAAATGCACTTAGAGGATGAATTTTGAGAAGGTCTCTTAATCATTAAGATGATCATATAACATCATAATAAAGTACTCTCGCATCTTTTCAGATTTTAGAAACTTTTATCCTTCTGCCTAATTTGATACTTCTCATTCGTTCTGCCATACACTGAAATTTTTCCAATGCTTCAGAATTATACTTAAGCCTATAAGTATAACCATATTTAATAGACTTTAGTAAATAATGACGAATAGTCTTATAGATCTTTGTGGTAGACTTGACCAATGCACAAGAATGTGTACTCGATCCCTTAGTCCTTCACTTGACTCACATATACATGTGAACAAGAAACTAGTCTTAATTTTCGAAAGCCGAAAGTTCTCATTCATCATACTGTACAACTTGTATGACTCTAAGTTTCTATCCAACTGAAAACTTGGGTGATGAGAAGCCTTCCATATTTGGTAAACTTAGACACTACCACAAATGAAAGAATCAAATTTATATTTTCAATATTGCTAGAAACATACAAACAACAAGTTTTCATAAATGCCATTGAAAGGAGATATAAAACAAAGTATAACAAACTTTTATTTATTTATAAAATATGAAAAAAACTTTTCCTTACAATGCAACTTTAAATGAAAAGTATGCTATTACATGTTTCCTAGCAATCTATCATAACTCCTAAGAAGTAGCTCAAGAATTAAATCTTCAACCAAGCAAAATAAATCCATCTTCGCTATCAAATTCAGCATACTGTTTCTTTAAGTTTCCTTCCCTTTGCTTGATCTTGAAAAATATCAAAATGCAACCGAGTCACATTTTGTATTGAGAATCATCAACTGGGAACTTAACAGAGTTAGATAGTGGACATACCTGAAGCAAAGTCAAACTTTTGATTCTTCTGTCTTTCAGGTAGCTTGGGCAGCTTCGCTTCCAATGCCCCTTTTCTTCACACTGAGAACATATAGACCCTTTGGGAATGGTACACATGCTATTCTAGACTTAGACTTTCTCTTCACCTCCTGGTCCTCTGGGTTGACCAAGGCCAATCCCTTTCCATCAGGAAGAGAAAGTTTTTCTGAACTTCCAGTGTCACCCATTGTCCATGTCCATGGAAGTTTAAGAAATAGACCTTGAATCCATATTTAGTTGACTATTGCACCAAATTCATTTCTATTTCAACAGCAATAAGCAAATAAGATCCATTAGGGTCATCTCGTGATCTGTCACATAGTAGTCTTTCTATATGACTCATGAAGCGACTGAAAGACCCAGTCAATAGTCAACTTCCTTCGAACAACGACACCCAACATTCTCAACATATCACTGTGTGACTTCAGTCCTAAGACATGAGTGCACACAAGACATCCAATTTTATGTTTTATTTTGAGTAGGGATTGAGTGATCTTGAACTTTTCAAGTCCTTAAACTTGTGGGTTAGGGAGAATAATTGGAGGATGAGGAGGAAGAGAAGTATGTTTTCCATGAGCCAAACTCGGGAAGTCACATTCATTAGGAAAGCTTGATTTGGGAAGATCGTTGTTGTCTAAGCCAGACATCAACAATGGGATAAATTCAAAACTACAAGTATAGTTGATTTAAGTCCTTAATATAACACCCAATATGAAATATTAAGGCTAGGACCAAACAAACTATTTTATAACGTGGTAGAGGGATGCCGTAATCCAAGCTGTAAATATTTAAAGGTAGGTGAATGACGATTCACCAATTTCCACCAAACTAAATGAAATGTATTATTAGGTTTTAATTGGTTATGAAACTCCTAGATTCTTTTCAGATTCATTGAAATTTTCAAAGGCATGTTTCAATCTCGAGTGTGCCCTACAAGTTTTGTGACTGGGATGCCGAGGATCACAAAACAAGGTGTAAAGTAACCATACAAATATACTTGGTACCCTTAATATTTACCCCTCAATCGATGTGTCGGTTAACTACACACACTCCACCGATACTATGATAAATATTAAGTTACCCTTTGCCTACCTTGTCCTTGTGCTACCCGTTCGGCTAACGACCCTCCACCGGTCAAGCAAGCGGTGGGTGAGAGTGGACACCCATTAAACTGCCATTTTTTAGGCAGTAACCTTATACCCCCCCCCCCCCCCCCCTTATAGACCAACTTCGTGAATGAGGCCTACTAATGGTAAGATGACTTTTATTCTTATACATATATAAATATTATTAAACATATAATATTATAAAGTATAAGGGTTGAATTTTAACTTTTAAAATTCTAAGGATTGGAACTAAAGTTTTAATTATGACTTTACATGTTCCAAAACTAGAGGCCAAGTTTTGTAAACTTTCAAAACTTTTCATTTCTCATAAATTATGAGTTAATGGCTTATTAAAATGAGTGACTTTTCATCTTATGTAACCATTGTGTTCTTTTAATGGATTTAATGACTTGTGAGTTTTGGTTATCCATAACTTGAGGACAAGTTATGGACTCCATTAAAAACATAATGATCAAGAATTAAACTGCCAAGGAGGTTACAAATAATTCTTATGATCATCTAAGCTCATAAGATTAAGAACATACATGTCAACGATTCCAAGAATCATAAAATTAACCATATAAAACTTGAAATTTTGATAACAACTCTGAAATTGGTTTACCATAATCATTCCCATATCAATAAATAGTTTTTATAAGTCCAAAACAGTTTAAGATAATTATTCTAGACCAATTCCAGCACCAAAACTCGAAGATATATGCTGTTAGGAGGTCCAACTTGTCGAGTGCATGAACCAACTCGGCGAGTTGGATGAGTTTGCACTTGGACTCGTCGAGTCACTTCATGGACTTGGCGAGTCTGCTGAGCAGACAACACAAATCTTCGATTTTTCAACAATTTAAGCAAGTATAACAAGAAAACAAGTCTAGGCTCTGATACCACTGATGGGTTTTGAGCATTCTAACACTCCTATGGTGTACATGCACTCCTATGGTGAAACGCATGCTTTGTACTAGAAAACTGGGCATTGTATTAGTGTACTATGACTTGACCCATACCTGGTACCCCTTATGATGACTTAATGGATACAGAACATATATATAACTAAGATCGAATAGATAATAGGCTGGGTGAATCCGCTATAAGCCCACAACCAAACAAGGAACAGGAAATGAAGCGGAACGCACACATCCAATTACCTGTCGGATCCTATTTATATATATCCCTTGATGTACACATTAAGGAATCATAAAGTTAGGATTATGGTCCCTTTCTAATGAATGTACTAGGCCCGACTGTTCTGATTGTCGTTTGTAAAATGTTATTTTTCTCTAGTTTATAACTATCTTGACTCAAAAATAGTTTGTATTGACTTTCAGGTGGTACTGTAACTTTATGATAGTAATGACAAAATATAAGTACTGTAGTATTGTATATAGTAACTACTATTGTACTAATTGCCTTAAATTGATTATTAAGGTATAATGTGATGACTAGATCCCATACTAAACGTTCTCCCTGTCAAAAGATTGTGGGAACCAAACGCAACCTCTGCAATCAAATGCAAGTCGTGTACATCCACATTAAAGTTATATGATCATGTATACCCAATTTAATTATCAACTTTTGTTTAGAACAATGATTTAGTGTTTTATTGGTATAATTAGATCATGTAGTTGTTTCATGCTATAGCAACTTAGTATGTTTATTTTGTTCCTCATATAGTATTTTATGTTTCTCATATAGTATGTTCTGTCTTATGTATGAACCGACTCTTTGGATGCTTCATTGTACTAGAAGTAATGAATAGTATCTTCCTAAACTATACCTCTTATAATTTAATATTGTTTTACTTGAACTTGTTATTGAAAAGACTCATTTAACTCCTAAGTTATGCTTGTACTTTAAAAACGGAGTTTTGTTAAACTATAAAGGAACATAAGTTAAAAAGAGTTTTTGATATGTTTGGATCACTTATAAAGGACATAAGCAATCTTTTGAAAGATATATATATATATATATATATATATATATATATATATATATATATATATATATATATATAACAAACATTTACACAATTATAATTGTGTTCAAGTTGTATTCCCCCCTTAAAAGCATTTAAAACAGTTAAAAGATTCATTACGGGGTATGAACTCACCTGATGTGGGTGATTCAACGAATACGCGCGTAAGGATGAGAAGTTCTACAAATGATGTCCCGAGACACAATAAGTCCTAAATGACATATATTGGCATGAATATAGTGATTATTAGCAACTAAATGAAAAGAAACACCTTCCGGGACTAGGAAACACTTTGACCAAGTGTTGGAATCATTTGTGATTGGACTAAGGAGTGTGGAATGGAACTAACAAGAGTCTACTACCATGGGTTTACGGCCAAAGAGAGTTTACGGTTGTAAACTCATGGTCAAACATGCATAGGTGTGTGTTTGAAGGCTAGGGAAGCTTGAGGGACTTTTCCTCTACACAAGGATGAGAAAGACCAAACCAATGGAGGCTTTTGATGAGTTTACAGCCCAAATGAGTTTACAGTCGTAAACTCATGGTCATTATGCATTTGAGAGTAGTTTAAGGTCCTACTAACATCCATGAAGGGTTCAAGGTCAAAGGCTTGCTTGTTGGAAGAGTTTAAAGCTCAAACATGCGATAACATGGATTTTACGGCCAAGGAAGATCTTGGGCCGTAAATTCATGATCTTAAAGGGAAAAGGCATGTTTCAATGATGTAATTCAAGGCCTCCAACAAGATATGAAGTGTAGGGAAAAATACTTATGATATAGAGGCTTAAAATGGTTGATTTTGGCCAAAAACACTAGTGTATGTTCTCGGTGTTCTTGGTGAAAGTTGAAGATCTATGAAAACATGATTTCCATGGATGAAATCATGAGGGGATGCTAGATTAAGAGACGTATCAAAATATGAAGGAAGAATACTTACAACTTTTGAAGATCTAGAATGAAGATCGGGATGATACTTGAGAGAGAAATGGAGTGTTCTTGAGGTTGGAATGTGATAATGAATGAAAGTTGAAGAATAAGAGCTTATATAGGGGATTTTACGGCCCTACCTTCAGTTTACGTCCGTAAACTCTTGTGCTTAGTCCGTGAAATCCATTTTGTAGAGGCTAAGCTTGATTTTTTGTTCCGTGGTTTTAGCCGGTATTTCCTAACACACATTCCTTGAGCGCATTGGGATCAGAACGATCAAACAGGCTCCAAATTGTGCTAAATGATAACAGGAGTGAGTCTAAAATTAAGTTGAGTTGTCTGACTGAGCTTTCAAAGTAAAAATTCTCAGGTTGTCACATCATCCCCCCATTAGACGAAATTTCATCTCGAAATTAACTTTCTTATAGTGCCACAGGGTTGCTCTCCTCTAATTGGCAGAATACTCACTCGTAGACCTGGCAACTTTGCCCAAGTTTTCATCATAGGATTTCATACTTGGTCCATCTATCATTACCTTGTGTATACAATGCGTATATGATTAGGATTACTAAGACGGTCAGATGTGCGACTCTGCCCCAGCTCCACAACAAAACAAGGAATAGGAGATAAGGCGGAGACACACATACTAGAGCTGCATAATCATAATCATATACCACTCTCGCGTATACATTGAATAGTGATAGTTGGGTTGTATTCGTCCTTAGCCTCTGTGCTCGAACTTGGTCTGCTGGACGAGTGGTATTTTCTGACGGTCTGCGAACATATGATGACAAGGATTTAGAGGACAACATACTCTTTGCATGAGTACTTCGCGGTTTAGAATACGAAAGATAAAACTAAGATTTTGGTCAGACTGTCGATACAAATGACAAGGTTCCGAGAATTTCATGATCGAGGTGATAGAAACATATGAACTTAGTATGGTGAGGACCACGCCAATTCATGACAAATGATAGTAACAGACTCTTTACTGAACAAAGTTTCGGCCAATTTGAAAGATATGTCTAATATACGATGATGTATCCCTAGTGTGTTCGACAATGTACTCTTAGTGTGTTCGATAATGTACTCTTTGTAAATGTTCTAGTGTTTTCTGTCCTCCTTTTGATGTTATCACTCATATGTATCGTACCGCTATGTGAGCATACATACAAATAAAAGTGCTTTTATAACTGGTGATGATACTTTATCATGATCTTCCTCGGTACCGCTACGATCGCTGGTCATATACAAGTTATGAATATTTAAGATAAATAAGATGGTCGACAGAGTAACTCTGCCTCAAATTCACAACCAAACAAGGAATAGTAATTAAGGCAGAATCACTCACTCTAAATCTGCATCATCTTATTTTTGCACAACCCTGATGTATATGCCGAGCCATCATAGCTTCGCTTGAACGGACCTTTTAGTTCTCTTGAATACTGTGATCCTTTCCAATATGTGTGTTATTATAATTACTTAACTGTTTTCCCTAAGTTTTAATCTTATATAAATATAAATTATGTTTTTTAAAGTAATTACTAGAATGAAGACGTACCGCTGCTCATTGATGACTCTGGGGTTGATTCACCTGTGGTGATCATCAGGATTCGTCCGTCCGCGCTTGAGTTCTTTGTTATCGGGCAGTCCCTCTGATAGTGACCAGTCTCACCACAGCCATAGCAGGCTTGGTTTTCTTCAACTCCGGTGAGTTGGGAGATCGGTTTACCCGGTGCCCTGCATAAATGGATTGTGTGTCCCTTTCTGTGGCAGTTCAGACACTGCATTTCCCATCCTACTTCGGTGTGGTTGTAGTTGCACTTTCAACACTTCGGGAGGTTTCCAGCATATCGACTGGAGGTGCTGGAGCAGCAGGCGTTGTAGTAGCATACATAGTACTCGCTTGTTGCTCTTGCGGTGGTTCCTGTGTTGTTCGCTTGTTCTTCCTCTTGCTCCCCGACTTCTGATTATATTCCTTTCCCTTCGATGACTCTGGATCGAGGACTTCTACACCATAGTGAACTCTATGGTTAACGAGTCGCTGGGCCAGGCATTTGGCACTATCGAATGTAGCTGGGTTAGAAGACAATACATCTCCTTGGATTGGGGCAGCTAGACCACATATGTATCTTTCTATCTTCTTGCTCTCCGGGGCAACCATCCAAGGGAATAGTGTTGCCAGGTCACTAAACATGTCGGTGAAGGTTGTTGTGTCTGAGCTGACCATTCTGAGCTCCCATAGTCCTTGTTCCAACTTTTCTATTTCGCCCCTTAGGCAGTACTCTTCTAGCATTAACTCTTTTAGGTTTTCCCAACCTATTGAGTTAGCTACTGATAGGGTTAGTGACTTAACATGGATGTTCCACCATGACAGGGCTCTGTTGGAGAGGGTGTAGGCAGCAAACTACACTTTGCTCCCTTCTAGGCACGAACAAATCTCGAAGACCAAATCTGATTTTGTCGAACCATCGCATTAGATAAATGACTTCACCATTTCCAATAAAGGAAAGGGGTTTGCAGTTGGTCAAGTCCTTGAAGGAGCACTCTTTTGAGGGCACAAAGACCTCACCTTGAGTAGAATGAATAGGTGTTACACCTCCGCTGGAACTGGTTGGATGATATTGAGCCATGGCTATTGCTACAGCCGCAGCTACTGCAGCATTTAGAGTTGCCGCATCGATTTATAGAGAAGGTGATGGAGTTATCGGAGTAGTGCATCTGGTTATTCTAGTTCTGAGTGTATCAGATCCTGACTTCCACAGGGTTCTAGAAACAATTCATAAAAAGTCTATACCAAGTAAACTTTATGAATTAGAAATGGCTATCCTCGAATGAATATATGTTACCTAAATAACTGTTACCAACTACATGTAAAGAAAATAATCCTAACATTTAGGTTGAGCAGTGTTTCCACTAACTCATTAAGTTAACCAAGATTATTATTTATTAGTGTGAAGCATATGATGTTTTGGTTGCTTTGGCTGATCCCTCCTTGAAAACTTTCTATTGAACTTGTTCTTATTCCGCCTTGACTCTTCTGTTGGCCCCTATGAGGAAGTGGTTACATCTATCTGGGTTTGTCGTGCAAGAATGGATGTGACTAGAGAATTTATGACATTTAAGGTAGCTTTATGGGGTGATCCTTACAGAGTCCTTCTATAATTGTACAATGTGTACAAGTTGTATATAATTCAAGATTAAATAGACCTTCGAATAAGTGATCCTACTCTAAAACCACAATTAAACAAGGAACACGTAGAGCAGCGTAGATCACAAATTATAAGTCTATAAAACCTCAATTATATATAACCTTGGGAGTATACATTGCAAGATTATAGACCTATCCGTAAGGGTCTTTTAAGTTATCACATAAGTTATTTATATAGAGCCTAAAATACTCCTATAGTACTTTAATGTAATGTACTTGATCTAGTATTCTCTTGACCGGTGTTAGGTAAGTTTTAAGATTGTTGCAACACCACATCACTCCCAAACACATGTCGGTCACATCTCGAATGAATATAGTTGATCAGGCTATATTGTTTCTAGCTATGATTACAGAACTGTTCAGGTTTGACCGCAGTGTTCAACCTTTAAATACTTTTGTTCTATTCTTCTTATGATATTTGTTCTAGTGTATACATGTATAAGCAAGTAGGAATATTTTTTTTAACTTATCGTTATAGTCTTAAAATATATAATTATCCAGAGCACTTAAGCCCCGTTGTATTTATAGTTGTATATCTTTTATCAGTTGATATACTGATTTCACTATAAGCAATACCAATCTGTCAGACCCAAAACCGGAATGGCGGAAATGTTCGGGGGCGGAGGACGTCATGTTTAGTATCACAAGGAATGTACCATAGTAATCAAAGTAATGAACAACCATTTCATTAGAAAGAAAGGGTTTACAATGTGTGTGTTCACAAAACATAGAATACATAAGAAAATAACAAAACAAGACTTGAAGCTATTACGCCCCATCTTCTGAATTCCCAGCGCGAGTACCTGTCTACTAGTTTCCAGAGAATACAAGTTATTTGAAAGAGTTTATCAGCAATTAAGCTGGTGATTTCATAAGATTTTAGTGATGTAAGTAAGTTTTAGAAAGTTGTTGAAAAATGTAGTTGAAATGTAGTAAGTTATAAGTTCTGTTTTAGAAAAGTTCGCATGTTCCTCTAGAAAATCCTATATTTCCTACTTTGATGAAAGTTACATAAAAATGATTCTACAATCCTTTCTATGAGTACTAAATGGATACAAGTTATATAAAACTTAGAGTAAACAAACAATTGACTGTGCGCATGTGCCCTAAGCCCACAACCAAACAAGGAACAGGAAGTAAGGCAGATAGCACACATCCCATTGTTTGTTAGATCATTGTTGTATACAACCTTGGCGTACTCACTTGTTACTCATGGAGTTAATTGTAATACTTCCGTTATATTTAATGAAAATATTCTTTAAGAAAACCCTTATTTCTTATAATAAAATGGTGACCGCTGTGATTACTTCTATAATCACTTAGTTTATACTGACTATATATCATCTAATATCAAATAGATAGTTAATTGGGTGAATCTGCCCTAAGCCCACAAACAAACGGATGATGAATTGGACATTTCCATCAAAACCTCCATAGAAAGTCTTTAACTGATGTCCATTAACCTTGAAAACTTGCCCCGTGTCAACATTTTTTAGTTTCCACACCTCCATTGGGACTCTTTTCTTGTATTTGGCTTTCTTTTTACAGGAGAACCATAATAGACTTAGACCTTTGATAATAGCAATCATACAACTATATTCTTTCCTGTTCTTATTTAGTAAGGTGACCAATTCTTCCTTTTTGGACATGGTGGTTGAGTAAGTGACCGGTTTGGCATCCTCTTTATCGTGATACATATCATTCGAAGGGTCCAACAAATTTATCATTTCCGGATCTTGTGGCTATTCTACCACTGGAGTTAGTTTCTTAATGGTAGTAGGTGGCTCAACCTCTCCTTCGTTAATACCCAACACCTACTCTATAGTTTCATTGACATCATTCTCAATTTCTTCTTCCTCCTTGATAACCTCTTCCACTTTTACTCCGTTTGCCTCTTGTCCATATTGTTGGATTAATGTCTAAGTCCATAACTATAATTGGTAAGACTTGACCCGACCCGGCATGGCCCATTTGGATTGCATGGCATCATGCATTTCGATAGACTATAATGAGAGAAATAAGACACTTATGGTTATTAATATATTATAAGTTCTAGTATATCAATAATAAGAATAATAAGATTATTTAATTAGTATTGATCAAGAATTAATCTAGAATTAATTAAGTGACAAAAGAAGACTAATTAAATATATGGGTTGATTGTGTAAATCATCCATACTTGTATAGTGGGCTAATGCTCCATGGATAATCAAGTTGGGCTAAAACCCATAGGATGGTCCATGGATGCTCCATGGTGTATGTGAACCCATGGATCCAAGGAAATGGAAAGTCATGACAATTAGGGTTTACCCTAATTGTAACACTATATAAAGATCTTATTCTTGACAAAATCGGCCACTAGTGAGAGTAAGAAGGGCTAGCCGATTTTCATGAAGTGTAGAATTCTCTCAAGTTATTCCAAGTGTATTTGGTGTTGTGTGAACCATTTGAGGTGTCACACTTGGGGCACTAGGCACTCAAGCTTCATGAAGACTTTCTACATCAAAGAGGTATGTATTCTATCTTGTGACTCTCATTGTTTTTGTATGCTAGATTAGGATAATACCTTGGAAAGTTCTTATTTGCATGTTTAATAGAGAAAACATAGATCCAAGGTATTTGGGGTTGCTTTTACACATAGGAGTGTTAGAATGCTCATAACCCAACAGTGGTATCAGAGTTAGGTCTTGTTTTCTCTTATACTTGATGCATATTGCTGAAAAATGATGAAAAACTCGATTTTATGGCTTTCTGGGCACTGGACTCGCCGAGTCCACTGATGAGCTCGCCGAGTCCATGAGTAAAATCATCCTACTCGTCGAGTTGGTTCATGCACTCGACGAGTAGGAGCCCCAGACAACATATTTTCGAGGTTTTTGGCTAGAAATGGACTAGGAACATTACCCTAAGTTGTTTTTGAACTTATAAACTTGTTTTTGATGTGGTAATGTTCATGCTAATCCAATTTCAAATATAACAGGTCAATAGATTCATGTTTTGTATTAGATTAAGGTTTAGACTAATTACATGAAAAAGTTTGATTAGAATTATCTTGTTCTTATGAGTTGCTTAGATTAATAATAAAGTTGAGTGAAATAGTTGTTTTCAATCCAAATTAATCTAAGAGTTGATTCTAAAATGTGTTTTTGTAACTTGTCCTCAAGTTATATGAAAAGTCACACTTAAGTTTCATAAAACTCATAAAAGTTGGCACAAGTTACAAAATGAAGAGTATAGTTCTAATTAAATGGTTTTATGACTCCATAACTTGTCCTCAAGTTATGGAGGACCAAGAGTCTCTTCATTAAATAATAAATAAATAAAAAAGTGTAACCTTATTTAACTCCATAAGTTATAAAATAAAGAAAAGTTAATTATTTTATTAGTTTAAAGTCTTCCATAACTTGTCCTGAAGTTATGGAACTTGAAGAGTTTTTGGATTAAAACTACTTTAAACACATAAGTTATGGAATTAATTAGTTTTGAATAGTTTCAAAACTTGCCCTCAAGTTTTGGAATTTGTAAAGTTTTCTCTTATGAATACTTTAATTCCAAGTTAGCCCTTAGAATTTTAAAAGTTAAAATTCAACCCTTATACTTTATAATATTATAAGTTAATAATAATAATAATATATATATATATATATATATATATATATATATATATATATATATATAAGAGTAAAGTCAGTCTTACCGCTAGTACGCCTCATTCACGAAGTCGGTCTATAAGGTGGGTATAAGGTTGTTGCCTATAAAATGGCAACTTAATGGGTGTCCACTCCCACCCACCGCTTGCTTGACTGGTGTAGGGTCGTTAGCCGAACGGGTTTGACAGGAACATAATTCTCCCTTCATTAAAAGTATTAATGATAAATACTAAGTAACTAAACTCTTAATAATACCCAATCTTAGTTACTTAGTAAAATGTGAATAAGGTGCTAATCCATGAAAGTACACTTTTCACTTTGTTTAAGTCGGTTAGTGGAGCGTGTGTGGTTAACCAGCACACAAACTCGTATTTAACAAGGTACGCAAAGGATAACTTAATGTTTATCTTAGTATCGATGGAGTGTGTGTGGTTAACCGGCACATCGATTGAAGGATAAACACTTAAGGGTACCAAGTAATTTGCATGGTTACTTCACACCTTGTTTTGTGATCCTCGGCATCCCAGTCACAAAACCTAAAGGGCACACTCAAGATTGAAACATGCCATTGAACAGTTCAATGAATCTCAAAAGATATAGGAGTTTCAAAACCAATTAAAACCTAATAATACATCTCATTTATCTTGGTGGAAATTGGTGAATCGTCATTCACCTACCTTCAAATGTTTTATAGCTTGGATTACGACATACCTATTCTAAGTTATAAAATAGTTTGTTGGGTCCTAAACTTAATATTTCATATTGGGTGTCATATTAAGGACTTAAGATCAACTATCTTGAATATCTCCCACAACATGTCTGGTTTAGACATTTATGATCTTCCCAAATCTCTTGAAACAAGCTTTCCTAAACGAAGATGATGACCCTTGGAAATCATACTTCATTCACCTCCTCCGATTATTCTCCCCAACCCACAGGTTCATGAAAATTTTAAGGTCACTCAAGCCCAATTAGCATGTCAAGGTCTAGGTGTGGTCACGTCTTGGAGATGTAGTCACATATTGACAAGCCGGGAGAGTTGGGTGTCAAAGTCTTGAGAAAGTTGGTGGCTCAATCACTTTCTAAGTCACATAGTGAGTTCCTTTGGGACACCGATGAAATAGACTATGACAAAATCCTTAATGATCTTATCTATTTGTTAAGATCAACTTCCTTAAAACTTGATGGAAATTGACAATAGTGACATAGGAAATCTAGGAAAGCATTCTCTTCCCAATGGAAAGGGATCGGCCATAGTCAACTCGGTTAACCAAATGGTAAAGAGAAAAGCTATGTCTGTGATAGTCCTGTGTACCATTATCAAAGGGTCCATATGTTTATATTGCCAAAGAAAATGGCATTGGTTGCAAAGCTGCCAAATTTACCTAAGGATGTTAGAGTCAATAAGTTTGACTCTACTTCAGGTAAAGTCCACTATCTGCTAAGTTTCTAATCTGAGATTCTTGATGCATGATGTGACTGGGTCACATGTTGATGTTTTAAGAATCAAAGAAAAGTAAAGAAATTTAAAGAAAGAATATGCTGTATCTGATCGCGTAGATGGATTTCTATCGCGTAGCTTGAAGATCGGATTCTTAAGCTAGTTCTTAGGAGTTATGAGATATTGCTTAGGAATAGATAACAACAAGTTTTCATATGGATTCTAAGGATAAGTTTTTCCGCAAAGTTTTAAATAAAAGAAAATTTTAGATTTTATTTATTTTAAAATATCCTTACAATGGCATTTGAGGAAAAATGGTTGCTTATATGATTCCATTAATAGCAAGAGTGGAAATATGAAATTGATTCTTTCATTTGTGGTAATGTCTAAATTTACCAAATAAGGAAAGATTCTCATCACCCAAGTTTCATTTGGACCGGGACTTGGAATCATGTAAGGGGTATAACATGACGAATGAGAAATTTCAAGTATTGGAAAATTAAGACTAATTATTTGTTCACATGGATGTGTGAGTCAAGTGAAGGGGTAAGGGATCGAGTACACATTCTTGTGCACTGGTCAAGTCCACCACAAAAGATTGATAAAAATATTCGTCATAGTTTACAAAAGCTCAGTAAATATGATTATACTTACAAGCTTAAGTGTAACTCTGAGACATTGGAAAAAGGTTCCAATGTATGATAGAGCGAATAAGAAGAATCAATAGGCAGAAAGATAAAAGTTTTTCAAATCTGAAAAGATGGGAGAGTACTTTAGTATCAGTTTTGTGATCATCTTAATGATTAAGAAACCATAGCACAATTATTTCTCTAAGGGGATCTTAGTGCATTCTTATGACTAAGAAGAGGAGTCTTGACTTGTTGAAATGGTTAAATCAAGAAGATGAGTCATACTTCGTTCCAATATAAGTCTTAGAGTCATACTCCAAGATTGTAACTTGAGTGACATGTCTTAAAGAAGGTTTAAAACACTTGTCAAATGTAAGAGTAAAAGTTTCCTACTCTTGTACATTTGAAATTGGTAAGTTGTGATGTTTTGGATAAAACAAAGACCAACTAAGGCCAATTGTGTGAAGTGTTTGTCTTGATTAGAATCTGCACTATCTCTTGGATGTTTGACAAGGGAGTCTTATAGGTCAAGAGGACAGTGGGAGTCTTAAAGGTATTGAAAGTCTCAAGAACTAATCAAGAATAAAACATAAAGTTCTTCACTAGCACACGACTTGAGGTTTATAACCTATCGTGTTGACATAGTCTGTGCCCATTCCAGTTAAATTTGGCTTTGCATATGAGTTATTAGAGTTCTCAATGTGTTGCACAACAACTTGGAAGCAATGGCAGGCCCTTGAGCTGCCAGGTGGCAAGAAGTTAAGATTGAGTTCAATCCATATGAGTTTGGATTTGTCATTATCCTTGTCTTGTGACTATGGTTTTGACAATTCACATGGATAAGAACACATAAACCATTAAATCTAAGTGTCATAAGGTTTCTCTCTGATTCATGAAAATAATGGTGAGGAAACACTTTCACTAAGTAGATTTTAGCTAGATAGCAATTGTGATATTTGCATTCTCAAAGTCGTTAGTGGAGCGTGTGTGGTTTACCGACACACTAACCTGGACTTGTGAGAAGTGGCAAAAAGGTCTAACCATTATGATTACGGCATCCCTCTTCGTAATTGTTTAGACACACAAGTGTGCTATCTAAGGGAAGGTGTATGATTTTGATGAAGTTTTATCAAAACAATCTAGTATCAGAAATCTGAACTTTGGTAAGAAAGTCAGCTGATTTCTGAGTACATGTCAAAGCTAGTGAGAGCATAAGTGTTATGCTAATAATCATCATGTTAGTGGGAGCATGATAATTATGATAAGTACTGCAAGTTAGCAATGTTAATTATAGAAAACAAAAGGTTTCAATTGGGAAAAGGTTGTTTTGCTATAATTAAGGTAGAGGAAATTATACTTCATCTCAAATCTATAAGCTTAGATTGTGAGGTTTTAATCATTTAGTGAAGGATATATATATGAATTTCATGTTGGAATGGCTCAACATAAGGAAATTCTGTATATGGGTCCATTATTTGTGTTCTTAAATTCGATTATGATTACGGCATCCCTTTTCATAATCTGAATTATGAGAACTTGACAAATAGAAATGGAAATGTTATAGCAAAAGACTGGTTTAGTCTTTATGTGAGACATCATGAATCATGTCCCATATGCTTCAGATATAGGATCGATTACACGTGCTATATTCATCCTTTCTAAAATTTTCCAAATGCCTGGGGCATTAAGTAGGGAAAAGGTTTAGAACTGGATACGACTAAAAGGATTAAACAATTGTCGAGGACAATCTAAAGTTTACCAAAGATTGGTTGCTCAAGGACAGTTGGAAGTATAGTGATAATTCTGGAAGGACCATATTGACATAATCTGGAAGGAGGCAACTCTTGTTCAGAAGCGATAGTCAAAATGGAATTTGGAAATGTTTCAAAGTTAGATTTTTCAATCTGTTTAAGATTAGGAAACTTAATGCAAGAAGGATGTTTCCAAGGAGTTGATCTCCTTTGGAATGCTCTGTAATGATTGTTGTCAAGTCTTTCTGAATTTGTGCATAATCATTACAAGAAGAATAATGCATATAAGTTTATAATCTAACAGATTTCAGTAAATGGCATGAATTTGGAATTCTTGCATTTGCAGTAAGGATTTGGGACTGTGAAAAGATTATCATTGGAGTGATGTTCAATTGATCTAGTTCACAAAGTGAAGATCATAGACAAACATAGTATGCATACTTGGTGTATGGCATGACTAGTGTTTAGAAAACATAGTGTACATGCTTGGAGCATGGGACAACTATTGTTTTAAATTCAAGAATAAAGTTTATAGCTGAAACAGTATACAATGAATAATGTGTAATCATATGGTGATAAATAAAAGGTGTTTTATTTATGTTCATAGGTTTTGATACCATATTGGATTCAATTATTATTGTGTTTCACTTCGCATATTTTGATTTCCCGAATAAACTAGGTTATTCTTCCGGAATGACTAAGTTATTCAAACCATCCACAGTCGGTCATATGTTGGAAGTAGATATGAATCAAGATTGTCATGGGTTGGCTTGTAGAGGTCTAAGGTGTTAGACAAAGGGCTACAACACTAATGAGTACTCATAAGTTCTAGGTATTGGATTCAACCCATGCTCATTGGAATCACTTCATGGATTTTATCACGAGTGATCATGAGACGATAATATCTTATATTCTTCAAACCTAGAGATATGAGTTGTTACTATGAGTTGATAGTACATTGATTGCACGAAAACGCATTTGGTACCTCGGTGCTATAAAACGTGTCTTTGTGTATGATTCAACAAGTAGTAGAACAAGCCATATGAGTAGAAGTTTATCCATTCCTTTTAACTTCGGGATAAAAGCGACATCTGTGGGCCCCTCGATGATTTGATGATGAAAAATGGAAGTGCTCGGCCGGGCCAGGACTGATTTGATTTGTTCAATTAGTCAGTCATCATAAATTGGAAATCGGGAAACAGCAAATAGACAGAGAGAATGATTATAATCCATGTCTCAGTCCATATGATATCTAGAATGGAGGGATATATGATCCCTTATCTAATGGACAAGTCAATGACAAAGGTCAGAGTTCATCTACAAGGTCAGAGTTCGACAAAAGCTTTTGAGAGCTACGATTGCCAGTCGGTTCATGAAGTCATACGCACTAATAGTTTTAGACTTATTCAAGTGGGATACTGTTGGATTAATGTCTAAGTCCATAACTATAATTGGTAAGACTTGACCTGACGCGGCATGGTCCATTTGGGTTGCATGGCATCATGCATTTGGATAGACTATAATGAGAGAAATAACACACTTATGGTTATTAATATATTATAAGTTATAGTATATTAATAATAAGATTATTTAATTAGTATTGATCAAGAATTAATCTAGAATTAATTAAGTGATCAAAAGAAGACTAATTAAATATATGGGTTGATTGTGTAAATCATCCATACTTGTATAGTGGGCTAATGCTCCATGGATAATCAAGTTGGGCTAAAACCCATAGGATGGTCCATGGATGCTCCATGGTGTATGTGAACCCATGGATCCAAGGAAATGGAAAGTCATGACAATTAGGGTTTACCCTAATTGTAACACTATATAAAGATCTTATTCTTGACAAAATCGGCCACTAGTGAGAGTAAGAAGGGCTAGCCGATTTTTATGAAGTGTAGAATTCTCTCAAGTTATACCAAGTGTATTTGGTGTTGTGTGAACCATTTGAGGTGTCACACTTGGGGCACTAGGCACTCAAGCTTCATGAAGACTTTCTACATCAAAGAGGTATGTATTCTATCTTGTTAATCTCATTGTTTTTGTATGCTAGATTAGGATAATACCTTGGAAAGTTCTTATTTGCATGTATAATAGGGAAAACATAGATCCAAGGTATTTAGGGTTGCATGTACACTTAGGAGTGTTAGAATGCTCATAACCCAACACATATAACACTCTTGGGCCATCAAAACTTTTCTCATCTTTTAAAGTAATGACACATGTGCTATGCCATGGGCTCTCTTTAGATGGTAGGTTTTCTTTAGCTTCCATTTTACTTATTCTTTGAGCATGTTGTGTTAGTTGTTGCTCTAAAGCTTTTGAGGCTAGCTTGTGTTGTCTCCTGGAAATGTTGGGTAGAAGTGGCAATGCTCTTCACAATTGTAACACCCCAAAACCGAGAACGAAGGAATACGTTCTGGGGTGGAGGACGTCATGTACAATATCATAACAATGCATAATAGTAAAGACAAGCAACAACATCCATTGAATTAATATAATAATTGTAATACAAGCATGTTCTATACAGTTTGTTAGACACCAAAAGTATAATCAAAATAAAAGATGAGTCTTGTATGTGCTCCATCTTCTCAAAAGCTGCATCTGTACCTTTCTGCTGATGACCTGAGAATACAAGTTATTTTGTAAAAGAGTATCAACGTAAAGCTGGTGTGTTCATAAGTATTTAGTGTCATTACTTGTATAAAAGTGTTTACAATCATGTAATATAATAGTTGTTATCAAGGTTTGAAAATAGTATGCTCCTTAGAGAATCCCATGTTTTCCAGCAAAAGTAATCTTCTATCAAGACTCGGTTATTTGTATGTTTAATTCTTTGAAAGTGTAAAAGTTTTCCCAGCGAGACTATCAGTGTGAAAATATAGTTTTAAATTCCGTTCATATAAAGTAATTGGGAAAATAATGTTTTACCCTGGCAGTGTAACTGCCGACTTAATGTAATAAAGATGCAAACTCCAGGTAGTATTAAATGTAAAATACACCTCGGGGAGCTTATTTTACCTTTAATTCTTATTGTGTTAATTAAAAGTCTGAATGTGAACTCGTATGTAACCATGCTGATCGACGATCGAATAACAGATGACCCTCCAGGTCACACGTAGTTTGGTGACATTTTGTCACCCCTGGGCCTAATCGGATCGGACTTTAGCAAGCAGTTGGGATGTGGGAGTGTCTGTCCCGTATTGATCTATACACATAATGCCTGCTATCCCTCCAGGAGACTCTGGTTATACGGTGATTGCACAGAGAAGTGTCGTATGGAGAAGAAGTATGTCACATTCCAT
This sequence comes from Lactuca sativa, assembly GCF_002870075.4. Lineage (NCBI taxonomy): Eukaryota > Viridiplantae > Streptophyta > Magnoliopsida > Asterales > Asteraceae > Lactuca > Lactuca sativa. Next base: position 300,537,425 of record NC_056630.2, on the reverse strand, counting down.
TTTAGTATATTCTCTTGTATTAGAGTATAACGTACTTCTTAGTATAATGTATTGAGTGTTCTGTTGTATAGTTTATATTATTCTCTTCGTATAGTATTTAGCAAGTATAAACTCATAACTGTACTAACTATAGTAAATGTCATGGTAATAATAGTAATGAACGGTAATCCTTAACTATACCCATTATAGTTAAATAGAGATGTTAGCTGCATGCCTTTGATACACAAAAGTATTGAACTGAAGTGGAGAATTTTATAAGTCACACGAATATATATAATATATAACTAAGAATTCAACGACAGTCGGACAGATAGCAAAATACCCTAAGTCCACAATCAAACAAGAACAGGAAGTAGGGTGAGCTATCAGTTCTAAGTCCTTCGAGTCTTACTTATATAAACATATTAGTGTAGATATGATTTGGAAACCAAATAAGTTTAAAAGCTTTGGAAATAGTTTTATAACAAATTAAAATGAAAACGAGTTTGATAATCATTTAAAACAGTTTTGTTGGTAAAGCAGTAAAAGTATAGAAAATCCTTTTAGTTGCAAGTTATAAATCACATGTGATTGATACTATAACTTGTTTGATTCATCTTTTATTCCCCCCCCCCCCCCCCGCCCATAAAAGCTTTTAAAAACATTTAAAAGGTTGATTAAGGGGAATGAACTTACCTGCAGTGAGTGGAGTGGATGGAAGTGTCGGGTAGGATGCTAGGTGTCAAGTGAGGACTTGGACACACACACAGAACCTATGTAACATGTAGTTATACATAATTGTATCCAATTAGTTATTTAATCATTAATTTAGTAATTAAAGACACTCTAATGCATGAAAACACTTTGCTTCATGTGCTAGGAGTGCTACTGGTTGCATCTAAGGAGTGTATGGCCTCACTATGCAGTCTACACTTCAAATGGTCGCCCTTAGGGGTTTTTACAATTTTTGAACCATTTCCCCCATGAGTTTACGGTCCTAAAATCATGGTAATGGTGTGTTTTGGTGCTTCAAGGTCATATGCTTCACAAAGAAGGGTCCTATGGTTGAATAAAAGGCTAAGGAAGTGGTTAGGGCTCGAAGTGGCACACTTTTTGGAGTTTACGGTCCTTGGACCATGTTTGGGAGTTTAATACCGTAAACCCATGAGTTTATAGTCGTAGACTCGTGGCTACCCCATCCATTTCGTGTTTTGTGGTTCTTAGATCATTCATGCAAGTTCCTAGTTCATTAGCCAAGCATTGAGAGGATTTTGGGGAATGAAAACCCCTTTTTGGGTTGTTTACGGTTTTGGGGATGCCCAAACCATAAACCCATATTCTTGGTGGGTTTTGGTGCTCATTCCAAGGATTTTGAAGCAAAAAGATGAGGATATTTATGTTTCATTTGATCCTCGTGCTCCCAAGTGAACTCCGGTCCTCGCTTGGCATTCCAGTGAACCTTCACAATTGGGATGCGGCTTTGTTTCGTTCATTTGACTTCTCGATCCGTAATCTCCACAGGTTCTTCCACGAAGTTGAGGCTCTCATTGATCTCGATCTCGTCGAATAGGATTACAAGGGTCTCGTCGGATAGGCACTTTTTCAGGTTCGAGACATGGAAGGTAGGATGTGTGTTACTGAGACTCGCATGGTAGATTGAGTTTGTAAGCTACAGGGACGATTCTAGCGAGAATCTCGAAAGGCCCTATGTATCTTGGATTCTGCTTTCCACGCTTCCCAAAGCGTATGAAGCCTTTCCAGGGTGAGACTTTGTAAAGGACTCGGTCTCCCACGTGGAACTCCAAGGGTTTTCTTCGTTTGTCTATGTATCTTTTCTATCGTTCTCTAGCGGCTTTCAATCGTTCACTAATCTGAACGATTTTCTCGGTCGTTTCTCGAATGATCTCCGGACCTGTGAGAACGCTGTTAGTAACTCGTCCTTTAGCTAACTGTGTGTCACCCACCTCAGCCCAACCCAAAGGGGATCTGCACTTCCGACTGTAGAGGGCTTCAAATGGAGTAGCCTTGATGCTCGTGTGATAACTGTTGTTGTAAGAGAATTCGATGAGGGGTAAGTGGGTATCCCATGTCGTACCAAAGTCGATCACACAGGCTTGCAACATATCTTCCTTGGATAGTTCTCTCACTTTGTCCATCGGTCTGTGGATGGTAGGCTATACTCATGTCCATCCTTGTTCCTAAGGAGCTTTGTAGTGACTGCCAGAATCTCGAAGTGAATCTGCTATCCCTATCGGAGATAATAGATATGGGAACACCATGCAGTCGTACAATCTCCCTAATGTATGTTCTTGTGAGTTTCTCTATTTTGTTTGTTTCCTTGATGGGTAGGAAGTGCGTGGACTTGGTCAAGATGTCGACGATGACCCATATGGTATCAAGCCCACCGGTTGTCTTGGGTAGCTTGGTTATGAAGTCCATAGTGATCTGCTCCCACTTCCATTCAAGTATCTTCGGTTGGTGTAGTAGACCTGATGGTTTCTGGTATTCGACCTTGACCTTGGCACAAGTAAGGCATTTACTCACGAAGGTAGCAATCTCTGGTTTCATGTTAGGCCACCAGTATGACTTTTTAAGATCCAGATACATCTTTTCTGAACCTGGGTGAACGGAGTATCGAGTGTTGTGGGCTTCCTTCATGAGCAAGTCTCTGAAGCCACCGTGTCGCGGTGTCCAGATTCGGTCCATGAAATATAAGGCTCCGTCACCCTTGACTTCCAAGTTCTTATCCATTCCTCGCAGGGATTCTCCCGCCACATTTTCAGGTTTCAAGGCTTCGAGTTGAGCCTCCTTAATCTGTGCAGTTAGATGCGAATGGATAGTCATTGTTAATGACTTGACCCTTCGACCATAATATTCCTTCCGAATTAGGGCGTCTGCTACTACATTGGCCTTACCCAGGTGATAACGAATTTCGCATTCGTAGTCATTGAGTAGCTTGACCCACCGTCATTGTCTCATATTGAGCTCCTTATGGTTAAATATGTGTTGGAGGCTTTTATGGTCGGTGTATATTGTAACGCTCGTGTTTCTAGGCTAGGCATTAATATTGACATAATGGTATAGGTTAACCTTTGTAACTCATTTAGAAGAAATGAAAAGGAATTATGTGAATTTTATGTGAATTATGTGTTTTATGCTTAATTATTAGGGTTTAATTAATTAAAATTAAAAATAAGCGTCAAAATTAAAGTGTGATTTAAGCCCGATATCTTTACATAAAGTTTTAGTGGTCGAAACAAGGATTTCGGGGATATAAAGAATGCCGAAATCTGAGTTATAACGAAGAAGTTATGACCTGTCGAAGTTTCGCGACAAAACCGACACGGTGCCGAGTGTCGTAAAAAGTGAGTTTTTGATAAACTACTTTTTAGACTTAGTAATCTAAACGAAAGTCATAATATTCGTTAAACCGAGAACTTCGATAAAAAGAACGCCCAAATATGACTTCGTATGAGGAAGTTATGATTTTTCGAAGTTTCAGCTTAGCAGTAGACAGCTAAAAACTCGAATTTTAGATCGAGCGATTTTTAGCCGACACAACCTAAACGAGAATTGAAGGTCTCGTCATTAGGAGCACAACGGTAAAAAGTCTGACGAAAACGGACGTCGGATGAAGAAGTTATGAATTTTTAACGGATTTCCGGTCCCAGTCTGTTAAAAATAATAATATAAAACTTAAATTCAAAATTAGCCGACGAAATCTAAACGGAAGTTGTAGAGCGTAATTTTAGCTACGCGTGCATATAAAGAATGTCAAAAACGGAGCTCGTATGCGAAAGTTATGGATTTTAGAAGTTTTGGCACGAAAATCGAGAAAATTCGCATATTGACGAGTTGCCACGTCATCCTCGCTGAAAAAGTGCCACGTGTCCTGCTGAGTCACCAGGCTGCTGAGTCACCAACCTGCTGAGACACCGAGCTGCTAAGTCATCCGAAGCTGTGTCACATCCGAGGAGCGAAGTGTGTGCAGCCTAGTCCGAGCCTCGCAATGCCTGCCGCATGCTCCGAGCCTCGCACCTAGCTCCGAGCCTCGCACGTGTAAGACGACTCCGCGGTCCAATCAGCGAGTGCCACCGAGACCCTCGCACATGTTGACCACCTGCGCATCGGACACACGCCTCGGACCAATCACAAGAAGCCAGTAGCCCTTCGCACGCGCAACCCTCGTGCGAGCCTTCCCTGCGAACCCTCGGATCTGCGAGGCGTGGCTCCTTCTCAGCCCTCCGATCAGAAGCTCCACCCTATAAATAGAAGGCTGCGAGCCTTCCCGGGTAACTATGGAAATTTGCCATTTTTCACCCCTTTCTTCATCTTAACATCCCACAAAGCCCCGGTATCGATTGTAAAGCCCAGAATACTCCACAAAGTGCCCGAGAAGCCCGAAAAATTTATCTTTTCTGTTTCGAAGCCCAACTTTTGCGAAGCCCGGTTTCTCAATAAAACTCCTGGTTTTATTAGAAACGATCGTTTTAGGAAAAGAATTGCTGCCCGGTTTTCATTAAATCAAGTGAGTGTGTAGTTACTTTCACCTTACACATAGATATGAAGTATTTTACATAAAATACGTGTTGTGTGAATATATATTGTTTGTTTATTTGAGATGGGTGCTGAAGGAATGATTTATACGTGTTTTTAAATAATTTAAACTATATATGTATTTCTATCTACGAAAAATGTTGGGTAAAACATGGGTAGATGAAATAGTGGGTATGATGAAAGGTGAGTTGGAAAAAGGAGATGATCAATAATATTGATCATGAGTAGAGGGTGAGTGGTGAAATTTGATAGAATCACTTACCCAAAATGTTGGCCCCCGTCATTCAGCAGAGTATGGATGACAACCATGGACTATTCTAGACAGTGTATGGAACACTAGCAGGCCCGCAACCTATAGGTGTAATGAACTATATGTTCATTTGTTGTACTCTAAAACCCATTGACATGTATTGCAGGAGAGAACACCTGTAAATAATACTGTCGATAAACGAGAGCTATGGACTTAGCATATGTTGAGTAAACTTTGGCAGTTATGGAATTAGTGCCCGTTGTATAAACCCCGGTCACGAGGTGACTTTGTGTCTATTCCTTAGAATGAATCCTTAGGAAGGAGTGATAGTTGATTCTTAGGGTAAACCCTTAAGATATAAATAAAATAATGGGGTTTGGGGTAATTCGGTTGATTGATTGATGTTTAAACATAATAAATTTATGTATTGTGGGTTGAAAACCCTATATGCTCACCAGGCTTCCATGCCTGACCCACTCAGCTGTTTATATTACAGGTAGAGGACCCCCGAGCATAGTCGGATGATGATGATGAGTGAATTTTGGATTATAGGCCAGTAGTTACAAATAACTGTCGTAAGGCTTATAATGTCTTGTTTATGCTTTTGATCTGTATTGGAACATGAAATCCCGAGGTTTTTGATATAAAAAGGAAATGATATATTTCTTAAATACAGGTCTTGACAAAATTTTATCATATTTTGTTTTGGGGACCAATTCCACAACATCTTTTATACAGATTTCTCTGATTTGATTTTAAAAATCATAAATTAAATCGGTGTTTTCTAGCTGAGAAATTAGGGGATGTCACATATATCATACTCTTCGTACCGTACATGTAGTGTCTCCAGATTTTTAGGGCGAACACAACCGTTCCTTCTTCGAGGTCGTGTGTGGTGTAGTTAACCTCGTGTGCTTTCGGCTGCCTTGAGGCGTAGGCGATGACCTTACCTCGTTGCATCTGAACACAACCGAGCACTTGATTTGATGCATCGCAGTATACCACGAAATCTTCTATCCCTTCGGGGAGGGATACTATCGATGCGGTACATAAGGCTCGTTTTAGGGTTCGCAATACCTTCTCTTGTTTCTGTCCCCAGTCAAAGGCCACACCTTTTTGGGTCAATGTTGTAAGAGGCTTTGCGATTCGAGAGAAGTTCTGTATGAATCTGCGGTACTGGCCAGCGAAGCATAGAAATTGGCGAATTTCTGTAGGCATCTTCGGTGCTGACCAGTTCTCAATATCTTTAATCTTGGATGGGTCCACGTGGATTCCTTCTTCGCTACCCACGTGTCCTAAGAATTCGACATTTTGGATCCAAAATTCGCACTTAGAGAACTTCGTATATAGCTTCTCTGATCGTAGGGTTTACAAGACTTGTCGTAGATGATCGCTATGCTCCTCCTTACTTCGAGAGTAGATAAGTATGTCATCAATGAAGACGATGACAAACTGATCCAAGTAAGGACGGAACACCCTATTCATTAAGTCCATGAATACTGCGGGTGCGTTGGTTAATCCGAACAGCATTACTACGAACTCGTAGTGCCTGTAACGAGTTCGGAAGGCTATTTTCGGGACATCCTCCTCAAGAAATCGTAACTGGTGATACCCGGACCTCAGATCAATCTTGGAAAACTAACTCGCCCCTTGTAGTTGGTTGAATAAATCATCAATACGAGGAAGAGGGTAATGATTTTTGACCGTCAGCTTGTTGACTTCTCTGTAATCGATGCGCATACAGAACAATCCGTCCTTTTTCTTTACGAACAAGACCAGTACTCCCCAAGGCGAGAAGCTTCGTCTTATAAATCCCTTGCTGAGCAGCTCGTTAAGTTGACCGGATAGTTCTTGCATCTCAACGAGCGTTAAACAATAGGGCGATTTGGCTACGGGGGTGGCTCCTGGTATTAAGTCGATCCTGAGCTCGACATGACGTTGGGGAGGTAAACCTGGCAGCTCTTCCGGAAAGACGTCGGGGAAATCACGTACTACTAGGAAGTCTTTTAGGTCTTTTGTTTTCCAGCTCGTATCGATGACGTGTGCGAGGAATGCACGATATTCCTTACACAAGTATTTTTGGGATTGGATACTTGAGATGATACGAAGGCTCGTACTGGGTTTGTCTCCGTAGATCAGCCAGGTTTCGTTATTCGGTAGGTTTAGGCGGATGGCTTTGTTGAAACACAGGATATCGGTACGATGGAGACTCAACCAGTCCATGCCCACAATGACATCAAAACTCTTGATCGATACTGGTATGAGGTCGATTGGGAAGGACTGATTATCTAGTGTGAGGGTACAACCCATGTAGATCTCGTTAGAACTCTCTGTCTTTCTGTTAGCCATTTCAACGACGAAGGTATCTTTTAATGGTTGCAGGGATTGTTTAAGTAAGTGTTTAAAGTTTTTGTTTACGAAGCTTCTTTATGCCCACTATCGAATAGGATACAAGCATAAGAGTGGTAAAGAAGGAACGTAACCGGGACTACTGTAGGGTTGGCTACCGCTTCATTGTGGCCACTAGCAAGTAGTCTTCCTGGTCCTCCTGTATTTCCAGCTTTCGGACAGTTTCTTTTGAAGTGCCCTGTCTCGTCACAACCATAGCAGGCTTGGCTCACTCCAGTGTTAGGAACTTGATTGATGGGTTTGGGCTGAGATCTGCAAAACCGGGTGGTATGTCCCTTCTGGTCACAGTTAGTGCAGTGCATTTCATGGCAGGGGCCGTGATGATGGAGTGAGCACTTGGTGCACTTGGGTAGGTATCCAGCGTATTTTTTGGCTGGCACAGGGGTAGCAGGAGTAGTGGCAGCATGAACAGCCATAGTTTGTTGGTTCTTGGAAGAGGATTGAGTTGACTTGCCCTTCTTTCGGTCCCACCGCTTCCTCTTGCTTTCGGATGTTTTGGTCAGTGCAGTGGCAACCGTTGTGGTTGTTGATGGAGTGGAAGGAACTTCATGATCAATCAACCTCTGGGTAAATTCCTTAGCACTGTCAAAGGTCGTAGGGTGTGATGCTAAAACGTTCCCTCGATACGGAGGCACTAGACCCTAGATGTATCGTCCGATTTTCTTGCTCTCAGTAGGGACCATATTAGGACATAGCGTTACCAGGTCACAGAACCTAGCTGTACAAGCCATTATGTCGGTCCCCTTCATTTTGAGGTTCTAGAGTTCCTCCTAAAGTTTCTAGATTTCGAATCTGGGACAGTACTCCCTTGTCAGAAGGTCTTTCAGCATGTCCCAACCAATGGTGTTGGCTGTTACCAAGCAGAGAGATTTGACATGGCCATTCCACCATGTTAGGGACCTTTCAGTGAAGGTGCAAGCAGCGAACTTAATGTTGCTTTTCCTCAGGGCACGAGAACATCTCGAAGATAGCTTCAGTTCTTTCGATCCATTAGGACAGTGCAATGATCCCTCCGGTTCCATTGAATAATGTGGGTTTGCAGCTCATGAAATCCTTATAGGTACACCCTTGTGTACGTTAGTGGATTTCACCATGTCTGGAGTTGGTGCCCATTCCAGCTCCACTTGCATCACCGAAATTTATTTGGGCCATAGTTGTGGTTATAGCTGTCTGAAACATCACCGCGTCGAACTGCGGACGAGGAGGAGGAGGAGGTGGTGGTGGAGCTTGAGTTGTGGGTATTTTTCTAATTGGACGCTAGCGAGGCGGCATCTTTTACTGAAAGTTTATAAAAATGTTGATAATAGTAAGAATTGATTGTATGTATGATAAGAGTGCTTCATGGAATAAATCGCCATAGTCCAACTATCAGATATAGTTATAGCAACAGAGTAGGGAAACATAAAAGTATAGACTTTCCAACATATTAGATAACTGCCAATATTACTACTATTACTGATGTAAATAAGTTCGGGAAAACCGACCTAACGATCTGTCTTACATCAAACCATAAGGAAAATGTTGACAACATAGAAGTCTAGTTAAAGTACTTTCAAATTTAGGAATGTTTACAGACAAGTGCTCTACCGAACACAGAAAAGAAAAGGCTATTCCTTAAACAAAAGAGGAAGATGAGTTGACATCTTCTGCTGGCGACGGGTTTCTCTGGGGCGAACCCTAAGATCAGCCAGTTGGCGTACAACTTCTTGAAGATTTCATTCTTGAGCCATCTGACACACTCGGAGTTCCCTAACTTTGGCTCGGGATGCAGCTAGCTGTTGCTGCAAAGCCTCATTGGTCCTCTTAGTCCTATCATTGGCTTCTTCCAGTTGGTGGATACGGGCAGTGTTAAGGTTAGTGTTGGCATGAAATTCCACAACTCTGCCGATGGTTGCATGACTTTGTTCCATGTTCCTTGCAATCATACGGACCATGACGGGTAGGGATTGATCAGCCGAACCACCCTCGCTTATGTTGTAGAAGCTTCGGTCTCTGTTGAAAGGTAAAGGCTGACCCTATTCATCGCTCCATCGATTCAAGTTTGTTGCCCATATGGGAGTGGGACCTTGAAATGTTGGACGGGGGTTGGGGTTTGGAGCCACTGGGGGTAGGTTGTTGACTTCTGGCTCGGAGTCGGAGCTCTCCGAAAAGCCTTCTGTACGGTGATCATCCAAAGAATCGGGTGATCGTCTTCTTGTTGGGTTTTGGACATAAGAACTTTACCTATGTGCACATACAACCCTATAGCTTGGATCTAGGTTTCACTAATTGAACATGTTACATATCCAAGATTTTCTTGGCTAGATCTTATGTAGAGAAACACTTAAAACATATGAAAACAGATCTAGAATGTTACCTTGAGTTACTTGCTTGAAAAACTTCTTCTTCTTGGAGCTTAGAGTTACCAATGTCACTCCTCTAATGGCTTACAAACACCAACTAGCAAGAAGATTATTTGAGAGAGATGAGGAAGAGGGAAATCGACTCTAGGGTTTCTCCAATCACAATGGTTTCCGATTTCTTCAACCCTATGGGTCTATTTATACTATGAGCTCCTAGGGTTTCACTCTTAAACCCTAATTGGATAACTTAGTCTCAAAGAAATCCAAAACCCTTCCTAGATAACCCCTTGGACGATTTCTAGGTGATCCATATCCCTAAAATCGTCCAACCCTATATCCATAAGGATTATCAGCTCAAAATACAACATTCACACATTTGACAGTTTATACCCCTTTATTCAATTAATCTCTTTAAGTCACCAAATTAATTGGTAATTAATTTATCACTTATATTAATCAAATAATATCATTATTCCTTTAACATATTATTCTTATAATATATTAATAATAATATCTCTTCTCTCTAAATCACCCTATCAAGTTGCTATGGTGAAGGAACCCAAAAGGACCATGCACAACCGGGTCAAGTACTTACCACATATAGTTACAGCCTTAGACACTAATCCAATAGTCTCCCACTTGGATAAGTCTAGTAACTATAAAAGCAAACACAATCCGATTAGCAATCGTAGCTCTTAAAGACGCTTTCAACTCTGATCTTATCAGTAACCTGTCCTTCAGATAAGGGATCGTATAGTCCTCTGTTTTAATATCATCCAGACGATTTCATAAGACATTGTCATACTCATTGTCAATAAAATATTTTCTCGATCTCAGATTTGGATGCTTCGGATCGATAAAACCCTCTGGCTGAGCCATGTAAACATCCTCAGCCAACTTTGCATTAAGAAAAGCGGTCTTGACATCCATTTGCCATATCTCATAATCATGAAATACGACAATAGCTAGCATCACTCTAATAGATTTTATCTTCGCAACTGGTGAGAAGGTCTCATCATAGTCAACTCTAGGAGTTTGAGTAAAGCCCTTCGCAACCAATCGCACCTTGTACGTGTGCACGTTTCCATCCATGTTGGTTTTCTTCTTGAAGATCCATTTGCACCCAACCGTCTTACGTCCGGGCACATTATCAACCAAATTCCGAACTTGGTTGTCATACATGGACTGAATGTCGCTGTCCATTGCCTCTTTCCATTTTACAGACTCCGAGTCTGCCATGGCTTCCTTATAGCAATTAGGTTAATCTAGATTTATTAGTGTACTATCACTAATATACGTGTCCCCTTCGGTAGTAATATGAAAACCATACAACTGGGGTTGAACTCTAACTCTTTCGGAACATCTAAGAGGTGATGAATCGTCAATTGGTTCAACTGGAGTCTCCTCCTCGGGTTGAACGCCATCGGTAGAGGTTGCTTCATTGCTCGACTCTTGAAACTCTTCAAGATCGATTTGCCTCCCACTATCTCCTTGTCTTATGAGTTCTCTCTCTCGGAAAACCCCTCTCCTCGCAACGAAGACTACGTTGTCACTCGGTCTATAGAAGAGATATCCAAAGGATTTATGCGGGTAGCCGATGAAAATACATCGCTCACTACGAGGTTCGAGCTTGTCATGAGTTTCTCATCTTACAAAAACTTCACAACCACAAACCTTGATATGTGCCAACGAGGGAGCTTTCCCAGTCCACATCTCGTGAGGTGTTTTGGCTACCTTCTTTGTAGGGACTCGGTTACGGATATGGGCGACAGTCTCTAAGGCATACCCCCAAAATGAGATAGGTAGCGAAGCATGACTCATCATAGAACGAACCATGTCTAACAGGGTTCGATTTCTCCTTTCTGCCACACCATTCAACTTCGGTGTCCTAGGTGGCGTCAATTGTGAAACTATTCCACATTCTTTGAGATAGTCGTGGAATTCAAGACTTAGGTACTCTCCTCCTCGATCGGATCGAAGCATCTTGATTTTCCTACCCAATTGATTCTCAACTTCATTCTTGAACTCTTTGAACTTTTCAAATGTTTCAGACTTGCGCTTGATTAAGTAAATATACCCATATCTACTATAATCATCGGCGAAAGTCACGTAGAAGCGGTTTCCATCCTTTGTGGTAGATCTAAAGGGTCCACATACATCGGTATGTATAAGATCCAATAAACCCTCACCCCTCTCACAAGTGCCAGTGAAGGGTGACTTGGTCATCTTTCCAAGTAAACAAGATCCGCACGTGTCATCTTCCCTAAGGTCGAATGAATCCAACACTCCATCCTTTTGGAGTTGGGCTATGCACTTCTTGTTGACATGTCCAAGACGACAATGCCACAAAGACACTTTATCCATACTATTTGAAGAATCTATACACAACACATCATTTCCTAGGTTATCTACAACAATAACAGTTTCATAAATTCCATTACAAGGCATAGCTTCAAAGTATAAAACACCATTTAGATAAGCATAAATAGAACCATTCTTATTATTAAACGAATATCTAAATCCTTGTCTAAATAAACCATGAAATGAAATGATGTTTTCTTGCCATATCTGGTGATTAGCAACAATTATTTAAATCTAGACCTAATCCATTACTAAGCACTAAAGAATACACTCCAATCTTGGTTACAGGCGACGATCTTCTGTTTCCCATGATTAGATTTATTATTCCTTGCTCCACATCTCTATCTCTTCTTAGTCCCTGCAAGTCAGAAAAAATGTGGTAACCACATCCTGTGTCAAGAACCCAAGAAATAGTGTGAGATGAATTACTAGATTTAATTGTGTATATACCTGCAAAAGATTGCTTGATATTTCCATCCTTGATGGTTGCAGATATTCCGGGCAGCTTCTCTTCCAATGCCCTATCTTGTGGCAATGATGGCACTCTGCCTCCTTCGGGTTAGGGTTGGGCTTAGCGGGATCAAATTTAGTTCCACTAGAAGAGGAACCATCTTCAGACTTTCCTTTGCGGTGGCTCTTTGAAGGAGCCTTCCTCTTCTTGCCCTTTCCTTGCCCTATAGCCAAAACAAGAGCAGTGGTTGGTGCGGGAGTTGGTGCAACAGACTTGTCCTTTAGGTTGCTCTCAGCAGTCCTTCAGAGTCCTTGGAGTTTGCTTAGGGTGACCTCTTCCTTGTTCATGTGGTAGGTAATCCTAAGTTAGTTGTAGCATGAAGGCAAGGAATAAAGATCAATGTCGATGGCCAAGTCCTCCCCAAAGTTAACATTTAACTTGCGAAGATGATCAACCTATCGTTGCATCTTTTGCAAGTGCACAATCAACGATTCTCCATTTCCTATCTTAGCGGTGATCATATTAGTGATGATCTCGTAGCGCTCTTGCCTCGCGCTTTGGTGGTACCTCTCCATCAAGTCTTGATGCATTTCATACGGATACATGTCCTTATAGGACTTTTGGAATTCTTGGTTCATAGTGGCTATCATGATGCAATGAACTTTCGTTGCATCACGTTCTTGTGTCTCAAAGACAACCATCTCTTCGGGAGTAGCGATTTCCGGGTTTACCTTCTCGAGCTTTTCATCGACGACATACTCTTTGTCCTCGTAGCGTGCAATGGTGCGAATGTATCTCATCCATTCGCTAAAGTTGGCACCATCGAAGTTCACCTTTTGGCAAAGACTCATTAAGGTGAATGAGTTGGTAGCAACGTTGTTTGCGTTCGACATCTACAAATAGAAAGGACCAAGTTTGATTAGGATTTTGATCCCTAATTAAACACCCAAAATGAAAAATTAGGGCTAGGACCCAACAACATTATTTACATATTAGAAAAGGGATGCCGTAATCAAATCATGTAAATAATTTGGAGGTAAGTGAATGACGATTCACTAATTCTTCACCACGAAAACAAAACCTTAAGTTTTTATTGAGAATTCCTAGATTTTAGAGATTCATTGAAATTTTCAATGGCATGTTTAAATCTCGATATGCCCCTCTAGTTTGTGACTGGGATACCGAGGATCACAAAGTGGGTGTGAATTATCATGCAAATCTACATGGTGCCTTCATTGTTACAATCATCTATTCGATGTGCTGGTAAACTACACACGCTCCATCAAACTATGATAAACAATGAATCACCCTTTGCCACCTTTTCTTAGAACCAATTAGTGTGCCAGTAAACCACACACGCTCTACTAACTTCTTAGCAAGGGTGCAAAGTGCAATTTCATGGGATTGCATCAATTCACTTTTCCTAAAGTAACCAAGATTGGGAATTTTATAAAATTATTTAGTTACTTTTATAGGTTCATTATACTTATTAATGAGGAGAGAGAGTTGCCCTATCCTACCCGTTCGGCTAACGACCCTCCAACGATCAAGTAAGCGGTGGGTGTGAGTGTACACCCATTAAGTGCCATTTTATAGGCAGCAAACTTATACCCACCTTATAGTCCGGCTTCGTGAATGAGGCCTACTAACGATAAGACTAGCATTTTAATTTTACTTATATATTCATTAAGCTTTTAATAATATAATAGTATAGGGTTGAATTTTAAACTTGTAAACTCTAGGGGTTGAAATTTAAATTCTTCTAAATTAAACTATTAATCACAAAATTCAAATTTCAAAACTTCGGGATAGAAATTGAACTTTTCAAACAATAGGGATCAAATAACAAATAATTCAAATTAAAAAATTAATTTCATAATTATCTATATTTGACCTAATTAAATTTTAGTCATTAGATAATTACCAAATAATCTTAAATAGTCCAATATTTATCATATAAATAATCAATATTTAAAAGATTTGAAATTATCTATATTTATGTCAAGGATAATCATTAAATTAGGTTAAAATTCAGATTTTTACATAATAAAACGATTTAGGTATCAATCCAAGACAAAACAGCAACAAAATCCCGAATTATCCTCTGTCTGGCGCTGGGACTCGTCGAGTCAGGGTATGGGAATCTCCGAGTAGGGCCAACTCGCCGAGTCCAAATAATGACTCGCCGAGTTGGGTCGACAGAGGGTAAGAAAAATGATTTTCAGCAAGCAAAACAGTTAAGCATCACATTCAATTGAAACCAATCATGGTTCTGATACCACTGATGGGTTTTGGACATAGGAACTTTACCTATGTGCACATACAACCCTATAGCTTGGATCTAGGTTTCACTAATTGAACATGCAACATATCCAAGACTTTCATGGCTAGATCTAATGTAGACAAACACTTAAAACATATGAAAACAGATCTAGAATGTTACCTTGAGTTACTTGTTTGAAAACCTTCTTCTTCTTGGAGCATAGACTCACAAATGTCACTCCTCTAATGGCTTACAAACACCAACTAGCAAGAAGATGATTTGAGAGGGATAAGGAAGAGGGAAATCGGCTCTAGGGTTTCTCCACTCACAATGGTTTTTGATTTCCTCAACCCTATAGGTCTATTTATATTGTGAGCTCCTAGGGTTTCACCCTTAAACCCTAATTGAATAAATTAGCCTCAAAGCAATCCAAAACCCTTCCTAGATAAGCCCTTGGACGATTTGTAGGTGATCCATATCCCTAAAATCGCCCAACCCTATATCCATAAGGATTATCAGCTCAAAATACAACTTTCAGACATTTGACAGTTTATACCCCTTTATCCAATTAATCTCTTTAATTCACCAAATTAATTCCTAATTAATTTATGACTTATATTAATCAAATAATATTATTATTCCTTTAACATATTATTCTTATAATATATTAATAATAATATCTCTTCTCTCTAAATCACCCTATCAAGTTGCTACGGTGAAGGCAATCCAAAAGGACCATGCACAACCGGGTCAAGTACTTACCAAATAAAGTTACAGCCTTAGACACTAATCCAACACTTCTAAATCCTTATCGATCCATCCTCCATTGCCTTGGTTTGGATAGTATGGATCACCGGGAAGGTGGAAACCAGACATGCTATCTACGCGAGAATGGGGAAAGAATAGTTAATAGACGTTCCAATCTAAAATACTTATAAGATGATCGTTATTAGTCGATCCAATACTTTCATTATGCACACTAATTACATGTAATCGAGACAGGATAGATGTAACAACGTAAATTTTCAACATAATTTTTCAATTTCAAAACATTCATTTACTCACAAAATAACATCAAACATATTGTATCAAGTGTACTTATCACAAAAACATCTCCCCAGAATCCACAACATAAACTCCCCAAGTGTGTACGAATCATGTCGGCGCCTTCCCGCGCTCATCGCTAGTACCTGAAACACATAACACAACAACGGTAAGCATAAATGCTTAGTGAGTTCCCCAAAATACCACATACAGCACATACGCCACTCGAGGCTAATATACGACCTTCCGGTCGTTGTGTCTCTGCGGGACCCTCCAGTCCCGTAGCTCGTTGGACCCCTTGGTCCGGTCATAGCTCGTTTGGCCCTCCGGCCCGGTCTGTATCGTTGGACCCTTCGGTACGGTCTATAACATCATGCAACATACAAATATCACATAGCAAATCATCTCATACATAACACATAAGACCCACTGGTCAACGCATAGTACCACTCCAGGTAACGTATAGTGAGAAGACTCACCTTGATGTGTCGGTAACTGACAAATCTCAGAAATCTCGGATTCAGTGGGATAAGACCTAGCCCCGCCTAATCATATGAAATAAGTACCCGATATCAACACATTACCCAAGGCTAGACCAACCCTTCTCTTAATACGCTTATGAGGGTAAAAGACCATTTTACCCTTCACATGGCTCAAATACCCTAAAGTTGACCAAACCCTAAAAGTCAACAATAGTCAACCTTTCGGGTTACACTGCGCGTACCAAACATGTACGTTGGGCATAACCGATAACATCAGAGGATCGGGGTGCACCACCCCTATGCTGCGCATACTGGAATTACGTCCAGTGTAATACCCAGTTTCAGTCCTTCAGCTCTTGGGGTCTTAAACAGTTAAGACCCACGTCCAACTTTTAGATTTGACCATTTCTAACCCTCCAAAACCATAAAGTCGATGACTTTAAGCCCTTGCATGGCTGAATAAGTCACTAGCACCCAAAACAACTCATTCTCTAACCCTAGAAGGCATAGGACTCAAACATGACCCCATATCAACGACCAAAATGGGGACTTTATGGATCTAGACCACAAATACTATTGAAAAGGGACAGATCTTGGACAATGGAGCACCTTATACTCATAAAGTCTCCACCTTTGGGGTTTTTAACCCTAGAAATGGCACATGTAACCACAACCAAATAGAAAAGGAAAGTGTTGAAACATAAAAGTGACCCTCTTGAACTTAACTACCGCAGCGGTTCAGTACTTGCAGCCAATACAGCACCAGGAGTCAATCTCTACAACTGTAACCGCAACCATTCTCCATCAGCAACCATATCAGCATCCGAAGTATTCAAGTCTTTCCTATCCGCAGTCTTAGTTATTTCTTTTACCATGTAATTTACTCTATTGTCCAGCATGCTTTGCACGGCTACTCATAGAGTAGTTCTTTTCTTAACTCTATAAATAGATACTCTTTCTTATGTATTAAGTACTGGTGATATATGTGAGTGTGAAAACTCTTAACTTCTCAATACACAAGATTTCTCATTCAATCATCTTACTTATCTTCATCAGTTATCTATCTCATTACTCTTCACACTCAAACTGCTAGTGGAATATAACTCTCTTCAGAGCAAGTGTTCTAGACTTAATCACTAAAATTGATCTCGCTTACTAACTTGGAGTGACTGCATTCCTTGTTATGAATCAGTTTAAGTGTATTCTTGATATAACTTTTGTCATTTATCTTTCTTTACTTTCTGCAATTAACTATCTAAGTATCTAACTATCTAACTTTATTATTGTTGAGCTTTTATATCCTTAGAGATTAACTATTCTGCAACTTACTTGTTCTAACGTTTGTTCAAGTGTGTCTACAAGTTTTTCTCTCAACAATTGGTATCAGAGCCAAAGTGGTTGCTTTTTGGATATTGGAACTCTGATTTTCTCATTAAGCCTTCTATACCACTAAAGCTCATTTCTCAAAAAAAATGGCACAATCGTTATCTCTGAATGTCTCCAATAGTTTTGGTGGTTCAAACCGAGGCCCAATACTAGTAGCAAATGAATATCATCACTGGTCACAAAGAATGGAGAGGTACTTAAGATGATTGGCTAGAGATGTATGGAGATCCGTGGAAGAAGGACCACGTGTTGCAGTCCTCACACTAATCCAAACTGACGGCGCTGCAACCAGACTAGGAGGAGGTCGACCAACTATGATCCGTCCTACCAAAGATGATCTCGATAAAATGGAAAATGATGATGTTGCTTTTTATGAAATTTCGTGTGGTGTTGCTCCTGACAACTTTGATATTATCATAAACTGCAAGTTAGCAAAAGAGATATGGGATGTACTCAAAAACCTGTACGAAGGCTCAGAACAAGCACAAGATAAGAAACTCACAACCGCACTCAACGACTTCAACAACTTCAAAGGTCATGATGGTGAAAGTTTGGAAGACTCCTTCAAAAGATTCAACCTGATAGTCACAAAGTTATCAAATGCTGGTACCATCCACAGGAACCATGAAACCAATCTCTAGTTTCTTAATGGTCTAGGAAGACATTAGACTACGGCCAAAATGATAGTCAAAGGTGACAAAAAGATTCACTCTTTATCACTCTACAAACTCTATGGAGAACTTCAAGCACAAGAATCCACTGTACTCAAAGACTGTGCTAATTTTGGAGGACCGCTTGCTCTCATAGCACAAGCTCCACCACACTCATCCTACTCTTCCTAGTATGACACCCCACCATAGTCATACGAAGCATATTCTGAGTATGATGATGAAGAAGATTTTCAGAAGGCTATTGCTCTAGTTAGCCAACAGTTCAACCGCATACCACCTTCCTCTTTCCGCAAGAATCAACAATTCAACAAACCACCATTCAACCATAACTTCGGCCCTCAGAAGAACAAATCTCGGTATCCTAAAGTCTCTCAGAATAATCAACCCAAGGAGGTACCGCAGTCTCCTCAGAACAATGACTCTGGTACTTAATCAGAAGACAAGAATGATGTTGTGATTTGTCACAAATGCAATAAAGAAAATCACTTCACAAAAGATTGTAAGGAAAATGTAGTCAAGGACAGATCATTCTATCTTCGAATGGCTCAAGAATTGGAAGAAAAGGAAAAGGCAAGGGCATATGTGGCTCAAGTTAAAAGAGACCATCAAGTTTGGTCATTAGGAGATGAAGAAGAGACCATCAGCAGTGTTAAAGGAAAAGGGAAAATCTGCATGCTGGCCACTGCGGATGATGATGGGTCAGCAATGTTGAACAAAAACTATTGCTACATGGCGAAAGATGGGACTCTAAGCATCGTTGAACAGGTAAAACTCATGATCCAAACTTTAAATTATAGCATGCATGATTGTCAACCCTACATAGATGATCTTAATGAAACTTGTGTTGCCGTCCTTTCAGACTATAACAAAGCCTTAGATGAGAAGAACATTGCATCCTAAGAGATGTTCCACGTCAGAGGAAGACTGGATAACAAGAGACTTAAGATGGCAATGTTAGAAAGAGATATAGAGTTAGAGAAAGATGCTAGAATGTTAAGTGAAACTCAATTAGAAATAGCCTTGAATCAAAAGATTTAGCTCAGAGAGAAATTGTACGCTTGAATCTTTTAATTGAAAAACTGTTTAATGAAAGTGAGGCTATTGAAAATTTGGTAAACAATGGAACCGTAGACAATACATATAATTGGGGTTGGTCAAATGGATATCCTACCGCAATGGATTCCTCACCCCGGTTCAACAAAGACAGAGTGCATGTCCCTCCTGATAGAGAATTTCATTTCCCTGTCAATGACAAGACTTTTCCCAAAGATATCAAAACTCACTTCGGTAGCTTACACAATTTGAGCAATAATTGTGTCATTGAGGAAATTGTGCCTGAGGATTCTAGTCACATATGTGATCAAACTCCCATCAGTGGCACAACTCACTCCAATTCCCAAGCTTCATCCGAAGTTGATGAAGAAATTGTTGTTGAAGGCCCCAAAGTCTCAGAGGACTTTCCATCTTTGTCCTCAGACTATAGTTAACTATCCCATAAATGTCCCACCGTAGTCTCATCTAAAACCTACTCTGCGATAGTCAAATCATCTACACCGCAGTTAAAAAAAAATGACTGCAACTCTTCAGTTCAAGGAACTACAACTCTTCAAGCGATTTTTCACGAATTGCCTATAGAAAATTTTGAGGTAGGAAAATGCTCTCAAATTCCATAATCTTCAAGCTCTGATGATTCTAGCCCACGTTTTCAAAATAATTCAAAAGGTTCAAGGAAACCACAGTTAAATAACAATGACTGCGGTTCACCAAAATTTTTGGCAAAAAGAGGTTTCAAAGAAGAAATTAGATCTCGAAACAAAAGTAGGCCAAAGTGGAAAGGAGTTTTACCCACTCCAACACTTTTAAAATCAAATCAAAACAAATGGAAAGGAATTTTATCAAATCCACCTAGAGCAACTCAAAGATTTACACGTGCGAAATCTCATTCAAAACAATCTTTTCAGAACTTAAACGTCAAATCTTTCAAAAGTTACCCACCTCGGACTAATTTCAATCCAACATACCCCATAAACCGCTGATCAAGCACAATGTCAGATTCAATGAGAAACCTTCTTTTTGCAAATGTTAATGCAGCTGTCAAAGGTTTTCATCTCATGTCAAGTCAAATCAAAGTCAGAAATCTTGTACTTTTCAGAAAACTCGTAACAATCCAAATCTGAACAAACACCCAGGACTCGGTCTGAAAGACGACAAAAGACCTGTCCATGCAACCTCGAACCATGCATCATTTAAGAATACATCAATCGTCCTTGGCTCTAAACTTGTTTGGATGCCTAAACTAATCATTTAATTCTCAGGCTTTTTGCAAGGAGGAACAAGAAGAAGAATGGTTAATTGAAAGTGCCTGCTCCTTGCACATGATCGGAAGGTTAAAGTACCTTCGGGATTTCAGGCCTATATGCAATGGTGGAAATGTCACGTTTGGCAACAATGCAAACAGTGTCATCTGAGGTTACGGTGTTCTCACTACGGGGAACTTTTCCATTCAGAAGGTTGCCTATGTAAAAGGACTTAAACACAATCTTATCAGTGTTGGCCAACTATGTAAAGCAGGACATCGAGTTGAGTTTGACAATCAATTCTGTTACATAATGACGAGTGATCGCAGCACCTGCTTAATCAAGTCTCGCTCCGAAGGCACGATGTATCCTCTAGATGTTTCTCTCATCATTGGTAAACCGCAGTTGTGCTTTCTGTCTAAAGTCGGATCTAAAGTCTGCTGGCTATGGCACCGCAAGCTAGCTCATCTCAATTTTCGCTACATCAACAACCTCGTCACAGGAAAACTGGTCCGTGGTCTCCCCATTCTCAAATTCAGCAACGATACTCTTTGTTCAACGTGCGAATGCGGTAAGCAATCCAAAGCAAGTCATCCTCTGATAATGGAATCTTCTATCTCTGAACCACTAGAGCTATTACACATCGATCTTTGCGGTCCCTCAACCATAGCCAGTCTTCACCACAAAAAGTATATACTGGTTATTGTTGATGACTATACACACTTCACATGGGTCTTCTTTCTCATACTCAAATCAGAGACATCGCAAATCTTCATTAACTTCATCAAAGAAATCGAACTTCAAATCAAGCTTCTAGTTAGACACATCCGCAGTGACAATGGAACTGAGTTCACTAATCATCTTCTGACCAGTTTCCTAGTTTCCAAAGGTATCTCTCACAATTTTTCAGCACCCTATACACCGCAACAAAATGGTGTAGTAGAGAGAAGAAATCGTACACTCGTTGAAGCAGCCAGATCCATGCTTAACTTCGCTCAACATCCTCTATATTTATGGGTCGAAGCAGTAGCAACCACATGCTTCGTTCAAAACCGAAGTATTGTGTGCAAGTGTCGCAATAAAACGCCATATGAAGAGCTCAACAATCGCATGCTTTGTTCAAAACCGAAGTATTGTGTGCACCGAAGTCTGACGAAGGTATCTTCCTTGGTTATTCCACTAACAAGGTTGCATATCGAGTGCTCATCAGAAGAACAAGGTTGATCAATGAAAGCTTTGATGTGAAATTTGATGACTCTCACATCCACAGTGCACCTCTGTCTACCGAAACAACTGCAATCATGGAAAGTGACATTCCAGCCACTTCTAGACCTCTAAATCTAGTTGAAATCAACTATGATGATCTGTTTGATCCCATTGAAACGGCAAAACTATCCGAAGTCCTAGTGTCATCCGTAGCTCAACAACAACGTGCCAACGTATCTGGACCGTCTCTATCTGAAGTAGTATCGCTCAATACTTCAACATATCCGGTTGAGGGGGAAAGCTCTACTCCGAATATTGTTGCAACCATTGAGATTCCAGTACCCGATGCTGCTTACATTCCTACCTGAAGTGAAGCCTGACCATCAAACAAACCTTCGGACGACTCAGATGACGAACTATTAGAGAATATTGACACTAGATCTGATCCTAGAATTGTTACTCTTTCATCTGCATTCCAGGGGGAACCTTCTTAGGTTCCAGAGGAACTACCATCCGCAATCCAATGGGAACCTCGACCTCTTGCAATTCCTCAAGAAAATTCTGCCTCAATAGATCAAGATGTTTCAGCAGGATGCTCTCAAATCCAGGGGGAACTACCATCTCCAACCACAGATTCCTCTGACATCCAAGACATTCCTTCTAAAGTAGCTACTGATCATCTAATGCCACGTCTTCATGTATGGACAAGAGACCATCCACGAGGTCAAATTATTGGCAATCAATCCGTAGGTATGCAGACTCGATCTTCCAAGGACTTATCTGATCACTGCCATTATGCAGCATTTATGTCTTTGGTTGAACCAAAAACGATCAAAGAAGCTTTGCTTGAACCAGACTGGATAGCTGCAATGCAAGAAGAATTAGAAGAATTTGAAAGAAACAAAGTATCGCAAGTTGTTCCTCTTCCACAAGGTCATACTATTGCTGGTACAAGATGGGTTTTCAAGAACAAGCTAGACGAATCTGGCTCAGTCATCCGAAACAAGGCAAGACTTGTTGCCAAGGGCTATAGTCAACTAGAAGGCATTGACTATAATGAAATGTATGCTCCGGTAGCACGAATGGAAGCCATTTGGATCTTTCTAGCATATGCAACCCACAAAAATGTCAAGGTACACCAAATAGACGTTAAGAGTGCTTTCCTCAATGGTGAACTAAAAGAAGAAGTTTATCTTCAGCAACCTCCAGGATTTCAAAATGATGAATTTGCAGACCACTTCTATAAGCTCGAAAAAGCAGTCTATGGCCTGCAACAAGCTCCAAGGGCTTGGTATGAGACACTCTCTGATTTTCTTGTCTCATCCAGGTACAAAAGAGGAGTGATTGATCCCACATTATTCAGAAAAGAAAATGGTGACCACCTTATGATGGTACAAATATATGTGGATGATATCATTTTTGGGTCTACTGATCAAGATATGGTAGATGAATTTGCAAAGCGCATGACCAACAAATTCAAAATGAGCATGAATAGAGAGATCAACTTCTTTCTAGGTCTTCAAGTCAAACAAATTCAGCAAGGAATTTTCATTTATCAAGAAAAATACACCACAGAACTTCTAAAGAAATACTCAATGGATAACTCCTCTTCTGCTAAAGTCCCTATGGCCTTCAGATATATGATCTCTGCTGATCCCTCTGGTGAATCTGTGGATCACAAGACTTATAGAGGCATCATTGGTTCGCTAATGTACCTCACCGCAAGCAGACCTGACATTGTCTTTGCAACTGGTGTATGTGCAAGATACCAGGCTGATCCAAAAGTGTCTCACATGACCGCAACTAAACAAATTCTTCGGTATCTTAAAGGAAGCAAATCTATGGGTTTATGGTATCCTGCAGGCAACGACTTCAGTCTTCAAGCCTTCACCGATGCCGATCATGCAGGTTGTAAGCTCGATAGATAAAGTACTTCAGGTGGATGTCAATTTCTAGGAGGAAGACTTGTAAGCTGGTCATCAAGAAAACAAACGTGTGTATCTCCATCTACCGCAGAAGCAGAATATGTGGCCGCAACCAGCTGCTGTTCCCAAGTTCTTTGGATGAAGACACAATTACTAGACTACGGTTATAGAATGCTGCAGATACCAATTTAATGTGACTCTGAAAGTGCAATAGCTATCTCTCATAATCCTATTTAGCACTCCAAGACGAAACACATTGAGTTACGGTACCATATCATCAAAGTTCATATTCTGAAAGGTAATATTGAACTCATCTTTGTTCCTACTCATGAAGAGATTGCTGATGTTTTTACAAAAGCTCTTGACTCTACAAAACTCAATGTATTCTTACAAATGTTGGGAATGATGAATCCGGACCCGCAGTTCTTTTTGAAGTGTTAGCTACCGCAAACCGTCCTTGGTCTCCATTGCTGTTCTAACTGAGAATTACATATGATAGATGGTTTTGATACCGCAATCTAGGTACCGCAACCATATGTCATACGTACCTCTCATGGGTCTTAATGTTCCTTTATTTCTAATTTTCGTACAAGTGTTTATCTCACAGATTCTCTGAAATTTTTTCTTTCTCATCCGCGATGGAGTTTCTCAACCGCATTGATGAATTCATCCGTAACCACCTCAAATAAATTCCAACATATTCATTAACTCTTGAATCTTTGTGTGCTATTTAATGATACTTCATTAAATAAAATACAAACATACCCTTTAGAAACTGTCACTTTACCTTTAATAATAAACCCTGTATCAGACCTATTTTAGGGATGATGACAAAAAGAATGATTCCCAAATCAATCCTTTCTCAACTTGTCCTTTCCTCTCCCAAACACGTCCAATCAGTTACAACATTCTCTCTCATCAATCCACGATTACCTGACGTATTACCATGCGTCCACTCCACCATTAAATGCAAAACCCCTTTTTAGGATTTCTCGAATCTCTTTAAAACCCGTTTCATATTCGTGTAGTTGATATTCAATCCCAGAATCATTGATCCCCCCCAGAAACACCCTAAACAGACCTATGACTCCTCCTCACCTAAAGAATCTTGAGGAACATATGTCTTCAGAAAGCTCTACAGACTCTCCTACTACTCCCAAAGGAAACATGACTGGAAAGCAGCCAAGTTAGCCGAAATTATATGGAGAGAATACGGTTTTGACACTATGATTGATGAATCGCTGATCAAATCATGGGTCAATCCTCTCCGAAGGCTACTTGATGAAGAGTACACTCCACACCTCACATATGCTGAACCACCATCCGATGGTTATTGGGATATTCCAATTTCTCCCAATGCCAAGTATTTTGTTGTTTTTGACTCCTTCGACTGCGGTCTTCCTGATCACAAGCGTCTTCCAATGGAATTCGAAAGACTGACTCGCTTCTATGAGAAGCATGGATCTTCAGTTGAAAACATTTGGTCTAAAGATAGACCATCCGCAGTGAAGAACTACAAGATGCGGAAGTTTATAAAAGCAAACTTTACTCAATTCACTCTGACCATAAGAGAGCATGATTACATCCGCACCCAAGCAGACTTCCCCTGCATGAACCCTGAAGAAATATTTCTCATTGCCAGAGTTTTTCAGAACGAGGCAGAGAAGCATCCTAAGATGCAGATAGCTCTCGACAAAGCCAAATCCTTCCTTAACGACACTGTCTGTGACTTTGCGAGGATTGATGCAGACATCCACCCCACCATCCTCAAGAAATTTGACCTTCCACCACTTGAACCAGTGTCAATGCTTACAGAAGGTTATGAAGAAGGATCTCTAGGCGCAACCAACTTCCCAGAACTTGGCATCATATTCAAACGGAAGACAGACAATGTCAAATATTTTATTCCGATGAATGCCATGCATCACCTGCCCAAGAAGCAACTTGACATCTGCAAGACCGCAGTAGAAAAATCAAAGCACACTACTGCTGAAGTCAAGTTTGAGATCTCCAGAAGAATCATGTGGCTGGAAAATGTTAGAAAATTTTGGTGGATTTTGATCAAGTTTCTCAAACATGATAACTGAACCAAAGTTAAAGAGGTCACTTAAGGGGAAATTGTTGAAACATAAAAGTGACCCTCTTGAACTTAACTACCGCAACGGTTCAGTACTTGCAACCAATACAACACCCGAAGACAATCTCTACAACTGTAACCGCAACCATTCTCCATCAGCAACCATATCAGCATCCGAAGTATTCAAGTCTTTCATATCCGTAGTCTTAGTTATTTCTTTTACCATGTAATTCACAATATTGTCCAGCATGCCTTGCAAGACTGCTCATAGAGTAGTTCTTTTCTAAACTCATTAAATAGAGACTCTTTCTTATGTATTAAGTACTGGTGATATATGTGAGTGTGACAACTCTTAACTTCTCAATACACAAGATTTCTCATTCAATCATCTTTCTTATCTTCATCAGTTTTCTATCTTATTACTCTTCACACTCAAACTGCTACTGGAACATAACCTCTCATCGGAGCAAGTCTTCTAGACTTAATCATTAAACTTGATCTCACTTACTAACTTGGAGTGACTGCATTCCTTGTTATGAATCAGTTAAAGTGTATTCTTGATATAACTTTTGTCATTTATCTCTCTTTACTTTCCGCAACTAACTATCTAACTATCTAACTATCTAACTTTATTATTGTTGAGCTTTTAGATCCATAGAGATTAACTATTCCGCAACTTACTTGTTCTAACGTTTGTTCAAGTGTGGCATACAAACCCCCAAAACCCCATTCAGCTTCTTACCCCCTTTTATCTTTTACCTAGGGTAAAAATCCTTTTACCCCCTTTATAAACCCACCTTCTTCTCTATAATCGTTTACGCTCTCTTTTAATCGATTATTCTCTCAACTCTCCAAGAACTCACAAAAGCTCTCAAGAACTTCAATCTCACAACTCTCAATGGTGAAATCTGGTGCTTCCAAGAAGCAATCCAAGGCTTCAAGCTCGATGAATCAAACCGGTTCCACATCACCAACAATCGCTTCAAGCAACTTCAGAGCTGTGTTTGACTATCATCCATCTTACAATGCTCCACCAACACTGATGATCAAGCATCTCAAAAACCACATCTTATTTGGCCCATTCGACGCATTCACTGATGTTGTTCCCGTTTCTACACTCTTTAAGTGTGCTCTGTCTGCATATAGACCACTAGAAAACCCCCAAAAAGTGCATCTGAACCTCATCAACGATTCCCTGGTCATCTTGACCAAAGAAAAATTATTAACCTCCATTAACCTGTTAATCCATCCCTCCATCAAAATCTTTACTTCATCCTTATCCGATATCACTACCGCACTCTACCAAATGGGTTACTGGAAACCAATCCGAGGGATTGGTGAGTTTAAGAAGAATCAGCTTCCTGCGGTTTGGCAGTTTGTATGCCACTTTGTCATCCACTGTCTGTATGGCAGAACCGGAGGCATTGACAACATGGGACTCAAGCTCCTTGAACTTGTATGGAGCATCTTCACAGGCCATGATGTCAACTACGGTCAAATTCTTTGGGATGATTTCCTCCAGTACATTCCCAAAGAGCAACCAATGGAAAACCCAACCGAGCTCACTTTTGCTCGCTTTTGGTCTCTGTGTATTTCTGATCTGCATGCGGATGCTGGTCTCGACATGGGAAGTGACATCAATTTCTTTGTCACTAAGGATCTCAAAAGTTATACTCCTTCCTCTGATAAAACTATTTTTGGACCTATCCGCAAGCTCCCCACACACATTCTTTCACTGCTTGGTCTTGAGACTGTTGATGTCTCAGATCATATTGAGGCCACGGAGGGTATTATCCCATACCCTTCTACCCCACCTCTTCTTTCTTTAACTATTCTTCCTGAGGGTACCGCAGCCCCCTCTGCCACTACAATTTCTAATATTTCTCAACGGAGAAAATCTGTAGCTTCTAAAAAGAAATTTACAACACCCAAAAAGAAAGCCCCAAAACAAACCGCACCCTCCAAGAAATGCAAAACCAAAGCCACCACTGTATCGAGCAGTGACTATGAGGAAGATAGACAACCCATATCTACCCTCAAGAAAAGAAAAACAACCGAAACCACTAGCCATATGTGTGACCGGACTGATACTGAAGCCTCTCAACAGGCTCCGGTAGTCCTTGGGATGGCCGCACATCCATTCAATGCCACTATCGAATACCACTCAACCTCATCTCGTGAGATTGTTTCATCATCATCTTCTTCTGAACGTGGAGACAGCCCCCCAGTTGTATCTCAAGAAGATAGAATTGGTAATCACCCTAAAGTCTCCAGGGCTTCCCGACTGCACATCTTTTCTTCTGAGGAGTTAGACTCCATCCTCTTGCAAGCATCTCAAACACTAGAAACACCACTCCATCCGCAGGGCATCTCTTTCGCCCATGCCAGAACTGGGTTGAGGTCAAAATTGACCACAGGTCAAGGAGACAAGGAAGCCCAGGAAATCCTACTCTGCTTACATCTGTATCAGGTGGTTTAGGCACGGTGAGCACTAATGTGCAAGGATCCATGAACCCAAGAGACACCTTGGTGCGAACACAAGGAATTGACAATGAAGACTCAAATGACTCTTGGAGTCGGTATCAACCAACCACTGATGCTGACATCAAGAAGTATGCTTCCTTCAAAAGGGAATTCCAAGCCCGCAAAGAGTAGCACGTCAAACAAAAACAACAGAAGGAACAAGAAATTCTATTAGTGGCCAGGTACTGGGAAAATGCCATCAACAATGCCCACACTGCTGCCATAATCCTAAAGGCTCAGACCTGGATGGACCAAATGGCTAAAACAATGCTGAAAGCTCAAGCCTCAACCGCATCTGCAGGCACATCTAATGTTCCTCCTACTTCAACTCCTGTTCCACCTACTGCAGTCAACCCATCTCAAGACGAAGAGCCAGCTATTGAACTCAGCTCATCCCCAACCTTCGGTTTTGACGATGTAGACATCCAAGAGGTCAACAAACCGAATCCCTTAGATGACGACCTTATGATGTTAGAGGAAGAAGAAGAATCCAACGGTTCTCAGCACTCCACTTCAAAGCCCAAAGAAAAGAAGAAGAAAAAGAAGAAAGATGTTGTCACTCGCAAAGAATTCCTCAACCTTTAAGCCAAAGTTGATCAGATTTTGGCTGCGGTTAAGCCTACCCAACCTCCACTAGAAGATATCCCATGTCCACAATCACTAATTGAGGGCATCGAACGACTTGAAACGAGAGAGTGTATGGCCGCTGAGCACATCTCTCTCAAAGTCGAGATAGGGATTCGATCTCTCGACAACAACCGCAGGACCGACCATCATGATTTTATGGCCGCAGCGGAACGCCTCATCACTGAGGTAACCATAATCAAACAAGGCTTACAAACAATCGTTGCGGATCAAGCTGCCCAATCCCAAAGGGTAATAGAGGAAACTCATACTTCCTATGAGTCCACGATTTTTGTCCTACATGCCACAATCGGCCCAATGCAAAAATCCCTCACATCAAACTTTCATGGCCCAGAGATACTTCAGCTCCCAAAGGATATTCACAAGCTTCTCTTCGACTCTGCCATTCTAAACAACTCCTAACTGGCCGAATCGATGAAAGCACACTTTGTTGAGGTTTGTGCCAAAGTTGATAGACTCAAACAATAGATTGAGGAAGCACTAGGGTTGCATTCCTCAAGAGGGGGAAGTGATAAAGAAGGAGATCGCTCAAATACATCCATCCGTCCGAGCCCTCTAATCACCACAAACAAAATTCCCACTCCGCAGCCCTCTCCTCCACGATCTCAAAATATTCCATCTCCCCACTGATCACCCAACCCACCCTAAACAGACCTGTGACTCCTCCTCACCTAAAGAATCTTGAGGAACATATGTCTTCATAAAGCTCTACAGACTCTCCTCCTACTGCCCAAAGGAAACATGACTGGAAAGCAGCCAAGTTAGCCGAAATTATATGGAGAGAATGCGGTTTTGACACTATAATTGATGAATCGCTAATCAACTCATGGGTCAATCCTCTCCGAAGGCTACTTGATGAAGACTACACTCCCCACCTCACATATGCTGAACCACCATCCGATGATTATTGGGATATTCCAATTTCTCCCAATGCCAAGTATTTTGTTGTTTTTGACTCCTTCGAGCGCAGTCTTCCTGATCACAAGCGTCTTCCACTGGAACTCGAAAGACTGAATCGCTTCTATGCGAAGCATGACTCTTCAGTTGAAAACATTTGGTCTAACAATAGACCATCCGCAGTGAAGAACTACAAGATGCGGAAGTTCATAAAAGCAGACTTTGCTCAATTCACTCTGGCCAGAAGAGAGCATGATTACATCCACACCCAGGCAAACTTCCCCTGCATGAACCCCGAACAAATATTTCTCATTGCCAGAGTTTTTCAGAACAAGGTAGAGAAACATCCTAAGACGTAGCTAGCTCTCGACAAAGCCAAATCCATCCTTAAGGACACTGTCTGTGACTTTACGAAGATTGATGCGGACATCCACCCCACCATCCTCAAGAAATTTGACCTTCCACCACTTGAACTAGTGTCAATGCTTACAGAAGCGTATGAAGAAAGATCTCTAGGCACAACCAACTTCCCAGAGCTTGGCATCATATTCAAACGGAAGACAGACAACGTCAAATATTTCATTTCGAAGAATGCCAATGCATCGCCTGCCCTAGAAGCAACTTGAGATCTGCAAGACCGTAGTAGAAAAATCAAAGCACACTACTGTTGAAGTCAAGTTTGAGATCTCCAGAAGAATCATGTGGCTGGAGTATGTTAGAAAATTTTGGTGGATTTTGATCAAGTTTCTCAAACTTGATAACTAAACCAAAGTTAATGAGGTCACTTAGGGGAAATTGTTGAAACATAAAAGTGACCCTCTTGAACTTAACTACCGCAACGGTTCAGTACTTGCAGCCAATACAACACCCGGAGTCAATCTCTACAACTGTAACCACAACCATTCTCCGTCAGCAACCATATCAGCATCGGGAGTATTCAAGTCTTTCCTATCCGTAGTCTTAGTTATTTCTTTTACCATGTAATTCATTTT
Source organism: Lactuca sativa (assembly GCF_002870075.4). NCBI lineage: Eukaryota > Viridiplantae > Streptophyta > Magnoliopsida > Asterales > Asteraceae > Lactuca > Lactuca sativa. Next base: position 300,506,668 of record NC_056630.2, on the reverse strand, counting down.
ATTGTCCAGCATGCACTGCATGGCTGCTGATAGAGTAGTTCTTTTTCTAAACTCTATAAATAGAGACTCTTTCTTATGTATTAAGTACTGGTGATATATGTGAGTGTGAAAACTCTTAAATTCTCAATACACAAGATTTCTCATTCAATCATCTTTCTTATCTTCATCAGTTATCTATCTCATTACTCTTCACACTCAAACTGCTATTGGAACATAACCTCTCTTCGGAGCAAGTCTTCTAGACTTAATCACTATAGTTGATCTCACTTACTAACTTGGAGTGACTGCATTCCTTTTTATGAATCAGTTTAAGTTTATTCTTGATATAACTTTTGTCATTTATCTTTCTTTACTTTCTGCAACTAACTATCTAACTTTCTTATTGTTGAGCTTTTAGATCCTTAGAGATTAACTATTCCGCAACTTACCTGTTCTAACGTTTGTTCAAGTGTGTCTCTAAGTTTTTCTCTTAACAGAAAGTTTTGAACTTTATACCTCTAAATCTAACTTCTTTCTCTGTAGATCTCAGATCCAAGCTTACACTTCAAGCTTTTAGTCTCCACAAGCTCCTTTCTTCCTTCTTCAATAATACACGAAGACGCTATTAGCTCCATGAACACACACACTCACTAAGGATGTTGGAAGGCTCTCTCTTAGGGTTTACTCACTGATATGGAGGCTGAGATATGAGCCTTAGCATCCTTTAAATAGTGCACAAGTCTTATTAGGGTTTTGCATCTGGGCGAGGTACGCCCGACGTAACTATGGGTACGCCCAGCGTACCTAGCGACTCTGCATTCAAAATAAGCGCATGAGTACGCGCAACGTACCCCTATGGTACGCCCAGCGCACTCACTTGCAAGGTTTCCTCCACTCAAGGACCAATCATGCCCAATTGACAAAGAATAAGGGTGAAATAAATGTACCTGGATCTCGGGGTGTTACAATTCTCCCCCACTAGAACCAGAATTCGCCCCCGAAGTCTCATTCCTCGAACAACTCTGGATGCTGCCCTCGCATCTCCGACTCTGACTCCCAAGTCATCTCGGAGCCCTTCCAATGTTGCCACTGAACCAGAATCAGAGGCACTTCCTTGTTTCTCAAAACCTTGATTTTCCGATCCCCGATCGTCACTGGTCTCTCAGCATAATTTAGGCTCGCATCCACCTGGATATCTTCTAATCGCACCACTATCGACTCATCGGCTATACACTTTCCCAACTGCGACACGTGGAAAGTGTCATGAATCTACCCCAACTCTGCTGGCAACTCCAAACGATAGGCTACCCTGCCTACCCTAGCGATCACCCTGAAAGGACCAATATATCGGGGCCCCAACTTGCCCCTCTTCCTGAATCGGATCACTCCTTTCTAAGGAGAGACCTTCCGGAGCACAAAGTCGCCAGCCTGAAACTCGAGCTCGGACCGACGTTTGTCCACGTAACTCTTCTGACGAATCTGAGCGGTCAACAACCTTTGTTTGACCTGTTGGATCGGTTTTGGCGTCTGAAGCACAATCTCGGTGCTGCCCATCACGCACTGCCCTACTTCTCCCCAGCAAATAGGGGTTCGACACCTCCTCCCATAAAACAGCTCAAAGGGCAGCATACCAATGCTCGAATGATGGCTGTTGTTATAAGAAAACTCTGCCAAGGGCAAATACGTATCCCAACTCCCGCCGAAATCCAACACACATGCCCGGAGCATGTCTTCGAGCGTCTGAATCGTCCGCTCACTCTGCCCATCAATCTGTGGGTGGTATGCAGTACTGAAATGCAACCTCGTACCCAAATCCTCGTGAAACTTCTTCTAGAATCTGGAAGTGAAACGTACATATTGATCTGATAAAATCGAGATCGGCACTCCATGCCGAGATACCACCTCTCTCACGTACATCTCTGCCAACTTCTCCGCGGAAGAGCTCTCACTGATAGCCAGGAAGTGAGCACTCTTCGTCAACCTGTCCACAATCACCCAAATTGCATCGACGCCCCAAGCAGTCCTAGGCAATTTGGTTATGAAGTCCATGGTAATCTGTTCCTATTTCCACTCGGGAATCTCTAATGGCTGCAGCTTACCATGTGGATGTCGATGCTCGGCCTTAACCCTACGACAGGTCAAGCATCTCTCAACAAACCATGTGACATCCCTCTTCATACAGGGCCACCAATAATCCTTTTTCAGGTCCAAATACATCTTAGTGGCCCCGGGATGGATTGAGAATCTCGATCAATGGGCCTCCTCCATCAAAATGGTACCCGTGCCGCCCACAGACGGTACCTAAATCTGACCCTGAAATGACATAAGCCCCCGACTATCGGTAACGAACTCCGATACCAGCTCGACCACTCGTTCTCTCTTCTGGCTCTCGGGTTGCACAGCCTCAACCTGGGCCCCACGAATAGCATCCAATACCGGGGTCATCACCGTCAATCTCAAACAAACATCTCGCATTGGGGCGCTCTCCGCCGTACGGCTGAGTGCATCGGCTACAACATTAGCCTTGCCCGGGTGGTACAGGATCTCACAATCATAATCCTTGACCACGTCCAACCACCTCCTCTGGCGCATATTCAGGTTGGGCTGATCCATCAGATACTTCAAGCTCTTGTGGTCCGTGTATATCGTACACCGAACCCCGTAAAGATAAGGTCGCCAGATCTTGAGATCGAACACTACCGCTCCCAACTCCAAATCATGAGTGGGATATCTCGACTCATGAGGCTTAAGCTGCCTCGATGCATATGCTATCACATGCCATCTCTGCATAAACACCGCTCCCAATCCGAATATAGATGCATCACAATATACCACAAAATCCTCCATCCCTTCCGGAAGGGCTAACACTGGGGCTTCGCATGACTTCCGGCGAAGTGTCTCGAACGAGGTCTGCTGCTCCGGACCCCAAGAAAACACAACACCCTTCCAGGTCAACTTGGTGAGGGGAATGACAATCTTGGAGAAATCGTTAATAGTCGGCCAAACCTAGAAAACTCCTGATCTCGGTGGGAGACCTCAGCACCTCCCACCTCATAACCGCCTCAATCTTGGCCGGGTCGACCAATATCCCCTTCTGGTTAAGGAGATGCCCCAAAAACTGAACCTCTCGCAGCCATAACTCACATTTGGAGAACTTCGCATAAAGCCTCTACGATCTCAGAATTCCAAGGATCTCCCACAAATGCTCCTCATGCTGCTCTCTGGATTTTGAATACACCAAAATGTCGTGGAAGAACACGATCACCGAGCGATCCAACATCGACCTGCACACCCTGTTCATGAGATCCATGAACACTGCCGGTGCGTTGGTGAGTCCGAAAGGCATGACCACGAACTCGTAATGCCCATAACGAGTCCGGAATGCTATCTTCCGGACGTCCTCCTCCCGCAGCCTCACCTGATGATATCTAGAGCTCAAATCGATCTTGGAGAACCAAGATGCTCCCTGCAACCGATCAAATAGATCATCGATCCTCGGTAATGGGTAACGATTGTTGATCGTTAGCTTATTCAACTCACGATAATCAATGCATATCCGGTGCGAACCGTCCTTCTTTTTGACAAAAAGAATGGGCGCCCCCCATGGCGAACTGCTCAACCTGATAAACCCCTTCCCCAGCAGCTCCTGAAGCTGTGAGGATAACTCCTGCATCTCCGAAGGTGCATGATGATAAGGTGCCTTGGCGATAGGCGAAGCTCCCGAAACCAAATCAATACCGAACTCTACCTGCCTCTCTGGAGGCACACCCGGGAACTCCTCTGGAAACATATCCGGAAACTCATGCACTATCGGGACCTCATTCACTGACTCCGGTTCCTCTGAACCAACCCTCGCATCTGACACGTATGCCACAAATCCTCTACAGCCCTGCTGTAGACTCTGTCTCGCTCTGGCGGCCGAACAAAATGTTGACCCCGTACTTGTACCCTCACCATACACCATAAGAACTCCCCCACTAGGGTCTCAAATCGTCACCAGTTGATGCTCGCAATCTATCACCGGTCCATATTGGCTCAGCCAATCCATACCCACTATAACACACACACCCACCCATCGCGATCGGAACTAGATCTATCAGAAACTCCACACCGAAGATCTCAAGGACACATCCCCGAATCACATCTGAAGCATACACTGCTCACTCATCAGCTATGGAAACTCGCAGAGGCCGATCCAACGCCTCTTTACGGATACTAATATCCTGACTAAATTCTATGGAAACAAATGACCGACTCGCACCCGAGTCAAATAATACCAACACAGGCATAGAACTCACAAGAAAAGTACCTACGCATACTGTCATATAAGCATAAAAACTCAACTCAAATAAAAGATGGAAAGAGAATACATACCAGCCACGAAATCGGGCGACGCGCGGACCTCCTCCGCGGTTAACTAAAATGCTCTCCCATGAGCCTTCGGGGTCTCGGTCTTCACCGGCCGAACCTCGGTAGTCCTAGAAGCAGGCGCAGATCCCTGCGCTGATCCCTGAAGTGTAACAGCCAGGATTCCCAGGTATTATTAACTTATTTATTTTTGGTAAATTGTGAGGAGACTCGACGAGTTGGAGCCTAGAATCGCCGAGTAGGATCGCAGATTTGGACGCGGGTTCGCGTCCGGACTCGGTGAGTCCACGCTGTTTAATGAAACCCTAATTTCCCGGCCCTGAGCCCTATTTAAAGAGCCTTATAACCCTTCATTGCGGCTACCTTCGACCTTGAGAGCACCAGAGCACCTGTGAGTCCTTGTGAGTGAGAAAAGAGGCCATTATTTATCATCTTTGTGTGTATTAGCAAGAAGGGAAGAGGAAGGCCAAACTAGGAGGGTTGGGGAGCTTGGATCTACTTCCATTTTGGCAGAGGAAGCTATTTGAGGTATTATTCAGAGTTTATTCTCGTGTTTTTATGTATATGGTCAAATCTAGGGTTTCTTCATGCCTTGTATGCCTTGTAATTTGAGTGTGAGAGGTCCCTTTGGGAATTGGTACCTAGATCTGGATCTTAGTAGGTCCATAGAGTCCCAAATGCCCTGCTTTATGCCTATCCTTTTTAGTTGGGGACATAGGTTACCATTTTAGATGTCATTTCACCAAAAGAAGCCTTGTAAGCGTTGCATGGTAGCCAAGATTTTAAGTTTACGTGATAAGTGTGCTTGGAAGGACTGGATCTATGAGTTACTGGAACGGATCTGACCTGAGGGGTGAGTTTGAGTTCATGGATGACTTAGACTCGCCGAGTCCAAAGAAAGACTCGGCGAGTAGCTTGAAGATTGCCTTTAACCACTCAGCGAGTGGTCTTACCGAGTTATGGGTTGACTCAGTCAGTCAGGGAGAGTCAGAGAGGTTTGACAGGTGGACTGAGTCAAGCTGGAACTCGCCGTGTTGTTCTTGAGACTCAGCGAGTTGAGTCGTGGTGGCCCAGCGATTCATCCCAGGTGAAACTCGTCGAGTCAGGGAAGTATTCGACGTGTCAAGAGAGGATCCTAGGGAGTCAGTGAACACGTATAGACTCGCCAAGTCGCTCTAGTGCACTCGCCGAGTCCGGTCAAAGTTGACCGTTGACCGTTGACCAGAGTTGACCAGTGTTGACCTTATAGGGTAGTCAACTTTAGTTCTGAAAGTGTTAATTAGAGGTATATGATGTTATAGGAGGATTATAGCTCGAAGGATCGAGCGCGAGTGATTTCCGGGATTCACGAGTTATCGAGATATACGAGGTGAGTCTTCTCACTATACTTTATCTTGAGTAGGTAACCAGAGTTATGTGACAGAGTATTTGTATGCTATATGTATGTTATATGTTGTACTGCATTATTGCTATGTGATTTATGCTGTGCATGCTTATAGAGTTGGAACCGGAAGGTTCCCAAAGTTAGAACCAGAGAGTTCATAGAGTAGGGTCTACGGACCTACAGAGTTATAGCCTTGAGTGGCTAATATGTGTTATGTGTGGTATTTTGGGGAACTCACTAAGCTTTGTGCTTACAATGTTGGTGTTTATTGTTTCAGGTACTAGTGATGACCGTGGGAAGGCGCCAGCTTGATCAGTACACACACATGGGATTTTTATGATATGTGATCTTGGGATTCATTGTATGACATTGATTGGAGTTTCAAACACTGATGTTTATGAAAATTAAATAAATATGTTTCTAAATTATGCGAAAAATTGTTTTGAAATTCACGGTGTTACAAGTTGGTATCAGAGCCTTGGTTTGAGGGATTCGAGTACACCTTCGGGTGTATTTGAACTCAAACTGAGGATTTGAGAAGTATTTTCAAAAAGAATAAAAGATTTTGGAAGAACGCAGAGCAGAGTTGTGTGTACGATCAGTCCGCGCCAGAACAGTGGTTTCCCAAAATACCCTCATGTTATGTGATATTGATATTGATATGATGTATTCTCATGCTAGAGTAGGCTAGGTACTCCTATTAGGACTAGAGTGGCCTGATTTGTGATGCCTTAGCCTAAGGAGAGGTGAGCTGCTATGAGATGCTTGAGAGTGAGTAGGTAGCAGCGAGGAGCTTATGAGAGATCTGTTAGATAATCGATTATGTATGTTAGAGTACTTGGAATTTGGGATCCGAAGAGGACGACTTGGGGTGTATTCTGATACGATGCGGACAGTAGTATTGGGCCCGTACTACTGAAAGCACCGGAGCGGTGTACAGCCCAAGTAGGAATCTTTGGAATACCAAGGATCAAGGAGGGAAGAGTTGTCGAGTGTGAGTATGCTCGAATGGATTCTAATTTATCGTATGTTGTATTTCAGAGGTAGATCATGGTGAGGACACGTATGATGCCTGAGAGCTTTGAGACCAGTGATAAGGAGATCCGTCGGATCATCCATGAGGAGGTGGCTGTGGCCATCAGGGCAGAGATACCAGAGATGTTCGGGTCTATTAAGACCACGTTGATTGAGACCTTCGAGGAGTGTTGTGCCGCTCTTTCCGAGGTTGCTGTTGCAGCGGCTACTGCAGCTATTGCTGCCATGAGGTCGCAGGGTGGTGATGCGTTGCTGTTCTGAGAGTTCAGCAACACAAAACCACCAGAGTTTGATGGGACCCATGACCCGGTGGCGGCTATGAGATGGATTTCTGATGTAGAGGGCTGTTTCTTCACTTTCTCAACTCCTGAGCATTTGAAGGTTCGGTTCGCGCTAAACAAGCTTCGCTTGGGAGCGAAGGACTGGTGGAAGTTTGTGACAGCGCACTTTTCGCCTACTGAGCTTACGGCAGTGACCTGGGAGAGGTTCACTACCATGTTCCGAGATGAGTATGTTCCCTAGGTGGAGAGGGAGCGTTTGGCCCAGGAGTTTCTGACCCTCAAGCAGGGTACCGAGTCTGTTACGGTGATTACCAGGATGTTCCATGAGAGGGCGATGTGCTGCCCTGAGCACGTGTCCACGGAGCAGGCATGTATGAGCCGATATTTGAGTATCTTGAGGCGAGACATTTGGGAGTTCGCGGCGAAGTCCTCGTACCGGACATTTTTCGAGCTTCAGGAAAATGCCCGGAAGAGGGAGATTGAGCTAGAGACTCAGGCCAGGGAGGAGGCGGAGTCTCAGTGGAGGGATCGGCGACCGGCACAGTCTCAGTCGGCAGCCAAGCGGGCCAAGCCCGCTGACCCCAAACCAGGGAGCCAGAAGGGCCACACTTGTGGGAAGTGTGGCAAGGGTCATGATGGAGTCTGTAGAGCGGGATGTTGCTACAAGTGTGGCAAGGAGGGGCACATGGCCAAGGACTGCCCCAAGGGGTTTGCGGTGTGCTTTCACTGCAACCAGACCGGCCACCGGAAGGTAGAGTGTCCGCAATTGTGAGGGTCATCTCAGGGAGCACCTCAGGGATCTACCCCTGCCGCCATCAGAGCTACCGAGAGTCGGCCAGTGAAGGCCGAGGCGCCGAGAGCACGAGGGATAGCTTTTCAACTGACCGCGGAGGAGGTCCGTGCAGCACCCGTTGTCGTGGCTGGTATGTATTCTTTCGTGTCTTTATTTTGATGTTGTGATATTATGCTTATATTATGTGATGCGTAGGTACTTTTCTTGTGAATTCTGTACCTGCCTTGGTGTTATTTGACTCGTGTGCGACTCGGTCTTTTGTATCTTTGGCTTTTAGTCAACATATCAGTGTTAGTCGTGAGGCGTTGAGTCGGCCTCTGAGAGTTTCCATAGCTGACGAGAGGGTGATATATGCCATGGAGGTTCTCCGAGGGTGCGTAGTCGAGATTTTCGGTGTTGAGTTCCCGATTGATCTGGTTCCTAATGCGATGGGTTGAGCAGATTCGGTGTGGTTATCGAATGCGAGCGACAGCTGGTGACCATACGAGACCCTAGTGGGGGAGTTCTTACAGTGTACGATGAGGGTACACGTTTGGGATCAGCATTTTGTTCGGCCGCTAGGGCAAGCCAGTGTCTACAACAGGGATGTAAGGGTTTTGTGGTGTATGTGATGGACACGCGGGTGGATTCCGAGAGACCAAGGTCTGTTGAGGGGTTTCGGTAGTGCGTGAGTTCCCTGATGTATTTCCTGAGGAGTTGTCGGGTGTGCCTCCTGTGAGGCAAGTGGAGTTCAGTATCGATTTGGTTCCGAGGCTGCGCCTATCGCTAAGGTGCTTTATTGTCTTGCACCTCCAGAGATGCAAGAGTTATCCTCGCAGCTTCAGGAGCTGCTGGGGAAGGGGTTTATTCGACCGAGCAGCTCGCCATGGGGAGCGCCTATCCTGTTCGTCAAGAAGAAGGATGGTTCACACCGGATGCGCATTGATTACCGAGAGTTGAACAAGATGACGGTCAAGAACTGTTACCCGTTGCCGTCGATCGACGATTTGTTCGATCAGCTGCAGGGAGCGTCTTGGTTCTAGAAGATCAATTTGAGGTCTGGATATCATCAGGTGAGGGTGCGAGATGTGGACGTCTAGAAGACAACGTTCAGGACGCGTTATGGGCATTACGAGTTTGTGGTGATGCCTTTTGGGCTCACCAATGCCCCAGCAGTGTTCATGGATCTCATGAACCGAGTGTGCAGGCCGATGTTGGATCGGTCGGTGATTGTATTTATCGACGACATTCTGGTATATTCGAGATCTAGGGAGCAGCATGAGGAGCATTTGAGAGAGGTTCTCGTAGTTCTGAGATCGGAGAGGCTTTATGCCAAATTCTCCAAGTGTGATTTCTCGTTGCGGGAGGTCCCGTTCTAAAGACATCTCTTTAGCCAGAAAGGGATATTAGTCGACCCGGCCAAAGTTGAGGCGGTGATGAGTTAGGAGGTGCCGAGGTCACCCTCCAAGATCAGGAGTTTCCTAGGGTTGGCGGGGTATTATCGGAGATTTATCAAGGATTTCTCCAAAATCGCAGTGCCACTCACCAGGTTGACCCAGAAGGGTGTTGCTTTTTCATGGGGCCCCGAGCAGCAGGCCTCCTTTGAGACACTTCGGCAAAGGTTATGCGAAGCCCCGGTGTTTTCCCTCCCGGAAGGGATGGAGGATGTGACAACCCGAAATTTCCATTTTGTATGAACATTATCTATTCCATAGAAGCTAGTCCAGTTTCAATGAATTTCAGACTTTTCCGAATAAGTTTGTGTACATTAGGGTTTACGTTTATGGAGATATCAGGAGAGTGGATGCACATGGGTTTGTGAAACTTGACCATTTCAAAACTTCATAATATTAGAGTCCAATTCCAGAATAAAAATATTTTCTGCCAAAATATTTCTGCCAAAATATTTCACATTTCCAACTAGAGAAAAGCCATATTCTCTCTCACGGATCATCGGGTTTTCATCCCAAATCGTGAGTACACTTCTCTAGTTGTGTTAAAATGTTTGTTTTATGCTTATTAATATAGATTGTATGTCATATATATGTGATCCGGGAGTTTACCGCCCAAGAACATTCTTGGGGAGTAAACTCCAAAATGAAGCTTTAAGGCTATCTAGTCCCAATTCCTTGTTAGGCAACTAGTTTAGGATAATATGTAGGATCATTTGAGACTAGAAATCAATCAAGAACACATAGTTTTAGGAGTGTAGGATAATATGTAGGATCATTTGAGACTAGAAAACCAATGATTTTATCATTGTTCAAACTGTTTATCAAACTGTTTTACTTCAAAATGTTTTACAAACTCTTTTACTTATCAAATACCTTTATTTAAACTTTGTTATACTTCTTATAAATTGCATGCCCATATATGTATAGATATATAAGGAATGTTTAAAGGGCTTAGGAAGGCCATCCGCCCTATTTCCTTTTCGCGCTTGAGATGTGGTCTGGTGGGATTTCGGGTAGCCCTCCGAAGGTCGTTTCAATATTAATTATATATCAAATGTACATATATAGACATAAAAGTACTCCTTTATTCATACTTATCAATACATCATCAATAAGTTACCATCGGGGTAACACAGGATCATACTACTACAATTTTAGATCAATGAGTCAGTTCATTCATGATTCAATATATTACATTACTATGAGAACAGATACATTACATTACTATGAGAACATATACAACTATACTAGAAAGAGAACATATACAACTATACTAGGAGGAGAACATATACAACTATACTAGACGAGAAACAGTACACTACATATACAAGAATACGTTAACAATTGTGATCCACTGTATCAGAGCATGCCTTAAATGTCATGGACCGAGTTGTAGCCAGAATTCTCTTGGAGGGAGAGCATGAGTTTGCGTATAGATCTATACTGGATTGACTATTCTACACCTTGCTGCTAGCCACAGCCGCACCTGCAGGTCTGCGGGTGCCAAACGTCATTCCGTTATTACGACCATTCGTATGTCGTTGTTACCAGTCGATAGTATGGTGCAATTTATCACATTATACCTTAATATAAATCCGGTTTAAGGTAGTTATTACAGCAGTAGTTCCTATAATACAACACTACAGTACTACAAAGATTTACCCATTACATATTTTTAGTGATTATTTCACTCAAACTTTAATGTACAAACTATATTTTGTTAAATGATAGTTACACTTGGAAAATTACACACTTTTACAACAAACGAGCATACAAAACAGTTAAGCCTTGGTAGAAGGCTACTTTAATAGAAAATATAGGTTTTTCTGAGAGATTCAAACTTGTACAAACATTTACTTACATTTTCAAACTTACACTTGAGACATGTTCAAACGTTTTTGGATGACAAACACCGACACTAAAATACTTATGAACTCACTACCTTAATGCTGATAAACTCTTTCAAAATAACTTGTATTCTCAGGTCATCAGTAGACAGGTACCGATGCCAGCTTTTGAGAAGATGGAGCGCATTCAAAGCTCATCTTATTATTTTGATTTACATTATATTTTTGGTGTCTAAAACTGTACAGAACACGCTTGTATTAAAATTATATATTTAATGCAATGGATGATGTTGTATGCTTATTTACATTTACTGTGTTGTGATACTATACATGACGTCCTCCGCCCCAGATCGTTTCCGCCGTTCTTCGTTTTGGGGTGTGACAGATTGGTATCAGAGCATTGTTTATAGTGATTTAAGTATATCAACCCATAAAAGATATACTAAACTATAAACCCATTAGGGATTAAAGCACTCTGACCCAGAGTCTATACTTGATATATTAAAATATTTAATTAAGTATACTAGTCTGCATTCATACTAAAATCAGTGTCACAATGACAAGAACAAAGGTATCACGATTGTTAAATATCACAAGTGAGCTCGGGGATGTATGGTCAGTCCTGGGATGGCATAGCCTGATCAACTAAGCTGGTCCGAGGAGTGATTAGCATATGCCCTAGAATGGTTGTTATGTGTTAACAAGTCTAAAAACTTACCAACAATACCACAAGAAGATCAGTAGAACTTAAACTTAAAATACTATAGGTGTATTTTGTACTACTAGTTACATGTATACTATATTCTTATACCTCTCTTCTCGCGTAGATTTAAATAGTTGGATTCCATCACAGTGACCCGTACTTTCAAAATGAAGGTAATGCTGGGTGGATCGAAGAAGAGCCCGAAGATGAGCATCCAATCCCTTTAGATGATAACCTCGCAGAAGGCTTTTCTGATGGATCTGACTCAGAGCCTGAAGTCAACAACCTACCGCTAGTAGGTCAAGCCCCGAATAACAACCCCCGGCCAGCTTTTCCAGGTCCTACACCCTTGTGGGCAACCAACTTGAATCGTTGGAGTGACGAACAGGGTCAACCCTTACCATACTTTGGGGACCGAAGCTTTTACAACGTCAGTGAAGGTGGTTCTGCTGACCGAGCTCTGCCCGTCATTATCCGCAGAATAGCTCGTAATGTTGATCAAGGTCGAGCAGCAATCGACCGGGTCATGGAGATTGATGCCAACTCTGGTGTCAACACAGTCCGCATTCGCCGTCTTGAAGAATACATAGAACGGACCCGGAGAACCAATGAAACCCTGCAACAACAGCTGGCTGCCTCCCGAGCTGAAGTCTTGGAACTTCAAGCCCGTCAGAGGGCTCAGGAACGACACCTTCAAGAGGTGTTTCGTCAAGTGTCAGACCTCAGGGCTCGCCCGAGGAATTCCCATCGCCGTTAGATGATGTCTAGTACATCTCTGTCTTTTGGTTAAGGAATAGCCTTTAACATCTGTGCTCTAAGTAGCACTTGTCTGTAAAATATTCCAAACTTTCAGTACTCTAATTAGGAATCTAAGAACTGTCAAACTTTTTCTGTATGGTATGATGTAAGACCTACTGATAGGTCGATTTTCCCTGAACTTATTACATCAGTAATACAAGTATTATTGACATCTATCTAATCTATGGGAAAAATCTGTACATTTGTGTTTCCTACTAATATTCTTTGTTGTGATCTCAAACACTCATACAACTGTTGGGCTATGGTTAGTGAGTCCATGTGTCACTCTCACGTTGCTTACAAATTGATTCTTACCATTTTTCTTATCTTTATAAACTTATAGCTGAAAGATGCCTCCTCGCAAATCTCCCATGAATAACCTTGCACCTCTACTGCCTCCTCCGCCTCCAGTCATCGATACTGCAGCCCTGAATGCTGCCGTAGCTGCAGCAGTGGCAACTGTCATGGCTCAGTATCACTCATCTGATGCCAGCAGAGGTGGAACCCCTGTTGAATCAATTCCGGTTGAAACCCCTGTGCGCTCGAGAGAGTGCTCCTACAAGGATTTCACCAATTGCATGCTGAAGTCCTTCTATGGCACCTGCGGAGTCATTGCCCTCTCGCAATGGTTTGAGAAGACTGAATCAGTCTTCGAAATCTGTTCATGCCCTGCTGCGAGCAAAGTCAAGTATGCCGCATGCACCTTTGAAGGAAAGGCCCTGACATGGTGGAACGGCCATGTTAAGGCAATAACCCTCGTCGTAGCCAATGACATGGGCTGGGAAACGATGAAAGACCTCATGATTGAGGAATACTGCCCGAGGGGCGAAGTCTTGAAATTGGAGCAGGAACTTTAGAACCTGACTATGAAGGGCACCAACGTGGTCGCTTATACTGCCCGATTCAACGAACTGGTGGCCGTCTGCCCCAATATGGTTCCCACTAAGGGGAAAAAGATCGAAAGGTACATATGGGGGCTAGTGCCTCCATATCAGGGGAATGTCCTAGCATCAAACCCCGCTACCTTCGACAGTGCCAAGCGACTGGCACAGCGACTCATTGACCATGGAGTCAAAACCCCTGCAACAACAACCACCCTAACCATCCCGGAACCCTCCAAACCCGCTGACACTAAGCGAAAATTATGGGATGAAAAGAAGAAGCAGCAAGCTGCCAAAAAGCAGCAAATTGTGACAGTGCATGCCGCGGTAACCCCTACTGCTGCTACTGCTCCGGGGAAGCAGTATGCTGGAATTTTGCCTAAGTGCAACAAATGCAACTTCCACCACAACGGCTCCTTCCGTGAAATGCAGTGCTCTAACTGCAACAGGAAAGGACACACAGTCCGTTTCTGTAAGTTCCCGGTACAAGCGATCACCCAAGTCCCTGGCTCTGGCGCGAGCCCGACCTGCTATGGATGTGGCGAAACGGGCCACTTTAGGAGGGACTTCCCCAAAGCGAAGAATGCTGGAGGAGCAGGGAGGGTACTAGCTATAGGCCACGGGGAAGCAGTTGCTGACACGACAGTGGTGACTGGTACGTTCCTCCTCGATAACTCCTATGCATGCATTCTGTTCGATAGTGGAGCGGAGCGAAGCTTCGTAAACCATAAATTTGCTCGCATGCTTAAGCAACAACTACACGCACTCAAAGAACAATTCACAGTAGAAATGGCTAATGGAAAAACTGAAAGTACGAATACTATATACTTAGGTTGTACCCTAACTCTAGATAACCATTCATTCCTAATCGACCTCATGCCGGTCTCAATAAAAAGCTTCTACGTTATCATTGGCATGTATTGCTTAAGTCTTCATCGCGCTGGCATCATGTGCTACGAGAAAGCAGTCCGTCTAAACCTTCCGTCTAACGAAACTCTTATAGTCTACGGCGACAAACCCGGTGCAAGTATAAGTATTATATCAAGTATTCAAGCTCAGAAGTATCTGCGTAAAGAATACCATGCATTCCTTGCTCACGTCGTCGACACGATCCTCGAAACGAAAGACCTAAAGAACATCCCAGTAGTGAGCGACTTCCCCGACATTTTCCCAGAAGAGCTACCTGGATTACCTCCGCAACGACAGGTCGAGTTCAGAATCGACTTAGTCCCAGGAGCTACCCCAGTAGCCATGTCACCCTGCCGCTTAGAACCAGCTGAGATGCAGGAACTCTCTGGTCAACTTAACGAACTGCTCAGCAAGGGCATTATAAGGCCGAGTTTCTCACCTTGGGGAGCACCGGTTTTGTTCGTTAAGAAGAAAGACGGATCATTCCGTATGTCTATCGAATACAGAGAACTCAACAAGCTGACGGTCAAAAATCGTTACCCTATGCCTTGCATAGACGATCTATTTGACCTACTGCAAGGGGCGAACTACTTTTCCAAAATTGATCTGAGATCCGGATATCACCAGCTACGAGTACTAGAGGAGGATGTGCCGAAAACAGCCATCCGAACTCGTTACGGACACTACGAGTTCGTGGTGATGCTATTCGGATTGACCAATGCGCCCGCAGTCTTCATGGATCTGATGAATAGAGTATGCCGACCTTACTTGGATCAGTTCGTCATCGTTTTCATTGACGACATCCTGATCTACTCCCGAAGTAAGGAAGAACATGGCGATCACCTGCGACAAATTCTAGGGACATTACGAAAGGAGAAACTTTATGTGAAGTTCTAGAAATGTGAATTTTGGATCCGAAGAGTCGAATTCTTAGGACACGTGGTAAGCGAAGAGGGAACCCACGTGGACCCATCCAAAATTAAAGCCATTGAGAACTGGTCAGCACCGAAGACGCCTACGAAAATTCGTCAATTTCTAGGCCTTGCTGGCTACTACCGCAGATTCATACAGAACTTCTCCCGAATAGCGAAACCTCTTACAACCCTGACCCAGAAAGGCGTGGCCTT
Organism: Lactuca sativa; assembly: GCF_002870075.4. Classification (NCBI taxonomy): domain Eukaryota; kingdom Viridiplantae; phylum Streptophyta; class Magnoliopsida; order Asterales; family Asteraceae; genus Lactuca; species Lactuca sativa. The sequence continues at coordinate 300,491,130 of NC_056630.2, read as the reverse complement.
TGACTGGGAAGAGAAACAAGAGAGAGCATTCCAAACGCTCAAACGAGCCTTATGCACCGCGCCAATACTATCCCTCCCCGAAGGGATAGAAGACTTCGTAGTCTATTGCGATGCATCAAATCAAGGGCTCGGGTGTGTTCTAATGCAACGAGGTAAGGTCATCGCCTACGCCTCCAGACAGTTGAAGACACACGAAGTTAACTACACGACCCACGATCTCGAACTAGGAGCAGTGGTGTTTTCTCTGAAGATCTGGAGACATTACTTGTACGGAACGAAAAGCACTATTTTTACCGACCATAAGAGTTTACAACACATTTTCGATCAGAAGGAGCTCAACATGAGACAACGACGGTGGGTCGAGCTACTCAGTGACTACGAATATGATATTCGTTATCATTCGGGTAAAGCCAACGTAGTAGCAGACGCCCTAATTCGGAAGGAATATTCTGGTCGCAAAGTCAAGTCATTGTCAATAACCATCCATTCGCACTTGTCTAGGAAAATTTAGGCGGCCCAACTTGAAGCCATGAAACCTGAAAATGTTATGAGTGAATCCCTTAAAGGAATGGACAAAAATTTAGAAGCCAAGGGTGATGGAGCTTTATATTTCATGAACCGGATCTGGACACCGAAACACGGTGGTTTCCGAGACTTGGTCATGACCGAGGCGCACAACACTCGGTATTCCGTCCACCCAGGTTCAGATAAGATGTATCTGGATCTTAAAAAGCTATACTGGTGGCCTAATATCAAAGCAGAGATTGCTACCTTCGTAAGTAAATGCCTTACTTGCGCAAAGGTTAAGGTCGAGTACCGGAAGCCCTCTGGTTTACTGCAACAACCAGAGATTCCAGAATGGAAGTGGGAGCGGATCACTATGGATTTCATAACCAAGTTGCCCAAGACAACGGGTGGACTTGATACCATATGGGTCATCGTCGATAGATTGACCAAGTCTGCACACTTCCTGCCTATCAAAGAAACTGACAAGATGGAGAAACTTACGAGAACATACATTAGGGAAATCATACGGCTACATGGTGTACCTATGTCCATTATCTCCGATAGAGATAGTAGGTTCACCTCAAGATTCTGGCAATCACTACAACATTCCTTAGGAACAAGGCTGGACATGAGCACAACCTACCATCCACAGACCGACGGACAGAGTGAGAGGACCATCCAAACACTGGAAGATATGTTGCGAGCCTGTGTGATTAACTTTGGAAAGGCATGGGATACTCATTTACCCCTTGTCGAGTTTTCCTATAATAACAGTTATCACACGAGCATCAAGGCTGCTCCATTTGAAGCTCTCTACGGCCGAAAGTGAAGATCTCTTCTATGCTGGGCTGAGGTGGGTAATACCCAATTAGCCAGGACGCAAGCTTCCGACAGTACTCTCACCGGTCCGGAGATCATTCGGGAAACGAAAGAGAAAATAGTTCAGATCCATGAACGATTAAAAGCCTCTAGAGACCGACAGAAGAGCTACACTGATAAACGAAGAAAACCTTTGGAATTTCAGGTGGGAGACCGAGTCCTTCTCAAAGTCTAACCCTGGAAGGGCTTGATACGCTTCGGAAAGCGTGGGAAGCTTAATCCGAGGTACATAGGGCCTTTCGAGATTCTCACAAGAGTCGGCCCCGTAGCTTACAAACTCGACCTACCCGACGCACTTTGTAACGTACATTCTACATTCCACGTATCTAATTTGAAAAACTATATGTCCGACGAGACTCTTGTTATCCCACTCGATGAGATCGAGATCAACGAGAGTCTCAAATTCGTGGAAGAACCAGTAGAGATCATGGACCGTGAGGTTAAGCAGACGAAGCAAAGCCGTATCCATATCGTGAAGGTTCGCTGGAATGCCAAGCGAGGACCGGAATTCACTTGGGAATGCGAGGATCATATGAAACTGAAATACCCTCATCTTTTCGCTTAATTGTTTGTAACTTCTTATTTGCTTAAATTCTAATTTCGGGATGAAATTCCTTCTAACGGGGGGATGATGTGACAACCCGAAATTTCCATTTTGTACGAACATTATCTATTCAATAGAAGCTAGTCCAGTTTCAATGAATTTCAGACTTTTCCGAATAAGTTTGTGTACATTAGGGTTTACGTTTAAGGAGATATCAGGGGAGTGGATGCTCATGGGTTTGTGAAACTTGAGCATTTGAAAACTTCATAATATTAGAGTCCAATTCTAGAATAAAAATATTTTCTGCCAAAATATTTCAGAACTATAAATAGATTTCTAAACTAAATTCATTCATTATTCACATTTCCAACTAGAGAAAAGCCATATTCTCTCTCACGGATCTTCGGGCTTTCATCCCAAATCGTGTGTACACTTCTCTAGTTGTGTTATAATGTTTGTTTTATGCTTATTAACATAGATTGTATGTCATATATATGTGATCCGGGAGTTTACCGCCCAAGAACGTTCTTGGGGACTAAACTCCAAAATGAAGCTTTAAGGCTATCTAGTCCCAATTCCTTGTTAGGCAACTAGCTTAGGATAATATGTAGGATCATTTGAGACTAGAAATAAATCAAGAACACATAGTTTTAGGAGTTTATAGCCCAAGAGTTTCTTGGACCGTAAACACCATTTTCAAGGGCTTAATGTGCCCTAATCACCCCCAAAGGCTTTAGACTTTAACCCTTAATTACTTGTAGCTAAAATGGGGACATTAACACATCAAAAACACCCCTAAAAGGGAGTTTACGGCCAAGAAATGCTCTTGGGCCGTAAACACCAAGTAAGGGCACCAAAGTGTGCCTAGGGTCCCCGTTAGCCTAAATCAAAAGCCTAGAAATTATCCTACTTGTGCAACAGACTTGAAAGAATTAAAACATCCATCCCATGAGAGTTTACGGCCGTAAACTCTAAGGGATATGGTCTTTTGGCCGTAAACTCCTCAAAGGAGTATAATCTATGCCCTAAACTACCCAAAGGATTAAACCACCAAGCTAGGCTTATTCTAGAAATCATTTAGCACCTTAATACACCAAAAACCACCAACATTGGAGTTCACGACCGTAAACTCAAGGGTTTACGACCGTAAACTCCTTGGGTGGGGTTTATTGGGTAGTAAACTCTTATAAAAGGTCCTTGGAAGCTTTAAACCCTTTTAGCAAGTTATTATTTGGCTAATTAGTTATATATATGCTCATTATATGATAACTAGGCGCGTGCGTGTGAACAAGTCTCCGTTTGCCACCTAGCACGGTATCCGACACTACAATCCAAACCATTCACCACAAATGAGTTCATACCCCTTTAATTAACCTTTGAAGTACTTTTCACTGTTTTAAATACTTTTCTGAAGGGGAATACAAGTTAAATGCTTATAATTATTGCATCAATCACATGTGATTAATAACTAGAAAACCAATGATTTTATTAGTGTTCAAACTGTTTATCAAACTGTTTTACTTCAAAATGTTTTACAAACTCTTTTACTTATCAAATACATTTATTTAAACTTGGTTATACTTCTTATAAATTGCATGCCCATATATGTATAGATATATAAGCAATGTTTAAAGGGCTTAGGAAGGCCATCTACCCTATTTCCTTTTCGCGCTTGAGATGTGGTCTGGTGGGATTTCGGGTAGCCCTCCGAAGGTTGTTTCAATATTAATTATATATCAAATGTACATATATAGACATAAAAGTACTCCTTTATTCATACTTATCAGTACATCATCAGTAAGTTACCATCGGGGTAACATAGGATCATACTACTACAATTTCTAGATCAATGAGTCAGTTCATTCATGAGTCAATACATTACATTACTTTGAGAACATATACATTACATTACTACGAGAACATATACAACTATAATAGACAGAGAACATATACAACTATACTAGGAGGAGAACATATACAACTATACTAGACGAGAAACATTACACTACATATACAAGAATACGTTAACAATTGTGATCAACTGTATCAGAGCATGCCTTAAATGTCATGGCCTGAGTTGTAGCCAGAATTCTCTTGGAGGGAGAGCGTGAGTTTGCGTATAGATCTATACTGCATTGACTATCCTACACCTTACTGCTAGCTACAGCCGGACCTGCAGGTCTGCGGGTGCCAAACGTCATTCCGTTATTACGACCATTCGTATGTCGTTGTTACCAGTCGATAGTATGGTGCAATTTATCACATTATACCTTAATATAAATCCGGTTTAAGGTAGTTATTACAGCAGTAGTTCCTATAATACAACACTACAGTACTACAAAGATTTACCCATTACATATTTTTAGTGATTATTTCACTCAAACTTTAATGTACAAACTATATTTTGTTAAATGATAGTTACACTTGGGAAATTACACACTTTTACAACAAACGAGCATACAAAACAGTTAAGCCTTGGTGGAAGGCTACTTTAATAGAAAATACAGGTTTTTCTGAGAGATTCAAACTTGTACAAACACTTACAAACATTTACTTACATTTTCAAACTTACACTTGAGACATGTTCAAACGTTTTTGGATGACAAACACCGACACTAAAATACTTATGAACTCACCAGCTTAATGCTGATAAACTCTTTCAAAATAACTTGTATTCTCAGGTCATCAGTAGACAGGTACCGATGCCAGCTTTTGAGAAGATGGAGCGCATTCAAAGCTCATCTTATTATTTTGATTTACATTATATTTTTGGTGTCTAAAATTGCACAGAACACGCTTGTATTAAAATTATATATTTAATGCAATGGATGATGTTGTTTGCTTATTTACATTTACTGTGTTGTGAGACTATACATGACGTCCTCCGCCCCAGAACGTTTCCGCCGTTCTTGGTTTTGGGGTGTGACAGAGGACTTTGTGGTATACTGTGACGCATCGATTTTGGGGTTGGGGGAGGTGCTGATGCAGAGAGGGCATGCGATAGCATATGCATCGAGGCAGCTGAAGCCTCATGAGATGAGATATCCCACCCCTGATCTAGAGTTGGGGGCAGTGGTGTTCGCCCTCAAGATTTGGCGTCACTACCTGTATGGGGTTCGGTGTATGATATAGACGGACCATAAGAGTTTGAAATATTTGATGGATTAGCCCAACCTAAATATGCGACAGAGAAGGTGGTTGGATGTCGTCAGGGATTATGATTGTGAGATCCTGTACCACCCAGGCAAGGCTAATGTTGTAGCCGATGCACTGAGCCGCAGGGCGGAAAGCACCCTGCTGCGGGATGTATGTTTGAGATTGACCGTGGTAGCTCCAGTGTTGGACGCCCTTCGTGGGGCACAGGCCGAGGCTGTGCAACCTGAGATGCAGAAGAAAGAGCGGGTTGTTGGTTTGGTTTCAGAGTTCGTTACTGATGGTCGGGAGCTTATGACATTTCAAGGGCGTATCTGGGTGCCGTTTGTGGGAGGCACGCGTACAATTTTGATTGAAGAGGCTCATCGGTCAAAATTTTTGATCCATCCTGGGGCCACTAAGATGTATTTGGACCTGACAAAGGAATATTGGTGGCCCTGTATGAAGATGGATGTTGCGTGGTTTGTTGAGAGGTGTTTGACCTGCCGTAGGATTAAGGCCGAGCACTAAAGGCCGCATGGTAAGTTGCAGCCGTTGGAGCTTCCTGAATGGAAGTGGGAACAGATCACCATGGATTTTATCACCAAATTGCCAAGGACTGCTAGGGGAGTTGATGCAATTTGGGTGATTGTGGATAGGTTGACGAAGAGCGCTCACTTTCTTGCTATCAGCGAGAGTTCTTCGGCAGAGAAATTGGCAGAGGTGTACGTGAGGGAAGTGGTATCTCGGCATGGGGTGCCGATCTCGATTGTTTCAGACCGCGATGTATATTTCACTTCCAGGTTCTGGAAGAAGTTTCATGAGGAGTTGAGTACTAGGCTGCATTTTCGTATCGCATATCATCCCCAGACAGACGGTCAGAGTGAGCGGACGATTTAGACACTCGAGGACATGCTCCGGGCATGTGTATTGGATTTCAGGGGTAGTTGGGATGCGTACTTGCCCTTGGCAGAGTTTTCCTACAACAACAGCCATCATTCGAGCATTGGTATGCCGCCCTTTGAGTTGTTGTATGGGAGGAGGTGTCGGACCCCCATTTGTTGGGGAGAGGTTGGTCAGCGTGTGATGGGCAGTACAGGGATCGTGCTTCAGACGACAGAGCAGATCCAGCAGGTCAGACGGAAGTTGTTGACCGCTCAGAGTCGTCAGAAGAGCTATGCAGACAGACGCCGGTCCGAGCTTGAGTTTCAGGTCGGCGACCTTGTGCTCCTGAAGGTCTCTCCTTGGAAAGGAGTGATTCGATTGAGAAAGAGGGGCAAGTTGGGGCCCCGATATATTGGTCCTTTCAGAGTGATCGCGAGGGTAGGCCGGGTAGTGGATCGTGAGGAGACTCGGCGAGTTGGAGCCTAGACTCGCCGAGTAGGATCGCGGATTTGGATGCGGGTTCGCGTCCGGACTCGGCGAATCCAAGAGTGGACTACCTTCGACCTTGAGAGCATCAGAGCACCTGTGAGTCCTATTTAAAGGGCACTGAGCACTATTTAAAGGGCCTTATAACCCTTCATTGCGGCTACCTTCGACCTTGAGAGCACCAGAGCACCTGTGAGTCCTTGTGAGTGAGAAAAGAGGCCATTATTCATCATCTTTGTGTGTGTTAGCAATAAGGGAAGAGGAAGGCCAAACTAGGAGGGTTGGGGAGCTTGGATCTACTTCCATTTTGGCAGAGGAAGCTATTTGAGGTATTATTCAGAGCTTATTCTCGTGTTTTTATGTATATGGTCAAATCTAGGGTTTCTTCATGCCTTGTATGCCTTGTAATTTGAGTGTGAGAGGTCCCTTTGGGAATTGGTACCTAGATCTGGATCTTACTAGGTCCAGAGAGTCCCAAATGCCCTGCTTTATGCCTATCCTTTTGAGTTGGGGACTTAGGTTACCATTTTAGATGTCATTTCACCAAAAGAAGCCTTGTAAGTGTTGCATGGTAGCCAAGATTGTAACTTTACGTGATAAATGTGCTTGGAAGGACTAGATCTATGAGTTACTGGAACAGATTTGACCTCAGGAGTGAGTTTGAGTTCATGCATGGCTTAGACTCGCCAAGTCCGAAGAACAGACTTGACGAGTAGCTTGAAGATTGCCTTTAACCACTCAGCGAGTGGTCTTAACGAGTTATGGGTTGACTCAGTGAGTCAGGGAGAGTCAGAGAGGGTTGACAGGCGGACTGAGTCAAGCTGGAACTCGCTGAGTTGTTCTTGAGACTCGGCGAGTTGAGTCGTTGTGGCCCCGCGATTCATGCCAGGTGGAGCTCGTCGAGTCAGGGAAGTACTCGACGTGTCAAGAGAGGATCCTAGGGAGTCAGTGAACACGTATAGACTCGTCGAGTCGCTCTGGTGCACTCGCTGAGTCCGGTCAAAGTTGACCGTTGACCATTCACCAGAGTTGACCAGTGTTGACTTGATAGGGGTAGTCAACTTTAGGTGTGAAAGTATTAATTAGAGGTATATGATGTTATAGGAGTATTATAGCTCGGAGGATCGAGCGCGAGTGATTTCCTGGATTCGCGAGTTATCGAGATACACGAGGTGAGTCTTCTCACTATACTTTACCTTGAGTAGGTAACCAGACTTATGTAACAGAGTATTTGTATGCTACATGTATGTTATGTGTTGTACTGCATTATTGCTATGTGATTTATGTTGTGCATGCTTATAGAGTTGGAACCGAAAGGTTCCCAGAGTTAGAACCAGAGGGTTCACAGAGTAGTGTCTACGGACCCACAGAGTTATAGCCTTGAGTGGCTAATATGTGTTATGTGTGGTATTTTGGGGAACTCACTCAGATTTGTGCTTACAGTGTTGGTGTTTATTGTTTCAGGTACTAGTGATGACCGTGGGAAGGCGCCGGCTTAATCAGTACACACACATGGGATTTTTATGATATGTGATCTTGGGATTCGTTGTATGACATTGATTGGAGTTTCAAACACTGATGTTTATGAAAATTAAATAAATATGTTTCTAAATTATGCGAAAAATTGTTTTGAAATTCACGGTGTTACATGAAGAAGTTGCGGGCACTCAGCCTTCCGATGGCCGGTCTGGTTGCAATGAAAGCAAACTGAAAATCCCTTGGGGCAATCCCTCGCGATATGCCCATCCTTCCCACACTTGTAGCATACCCCTGCCCTGCACAACCCCTCGTGGCTCTTACAGCACTTCCCACAAGTGCGGCCCTTCGCGCCTCCAGATCTCGAATCAGCGGGTCTAGCCCGCTTAGCTGCCGGTTGAGGCTAAGCCGGTCGCCGATCCACCCTTTGTGACTCGGCCTCCTCCCTGGCCTGAGTCTCCAAGTCGATCTCCCTCCTCCGGGCATTTTCCTGAAGCTCAACAAATGTCCGATATGTTGACTTCGCCACGAACTCCCGAATATCTCTCCTTACAACACCCAGATAATGGCTCATGCGAGCCTGCTCAGAAGACATCTGCTCAGGGAAAAATTGTTGGATAAGGTGTCTAAGTCCATAACTATTTCTGGTATGTACTTGACCCGACCCGGCATGATCCATTTGGGTTGCATGGCACCATGCAATTGGATAGACTAAATGAGAGAAATAACATTTGGAGATTATTAATATATTATAAGTTCTAATATATTAATAATATTATTTGATTAGGTTGATCAATAATTAATTTAGAATTAATTAAGTGGTCAAAAGAGAACTAATTAAATATATGGGTTGATTATGTAAATCATCCATATCTTGTATAGTGGGCTAAGAGGCTCCATGGATTATCAAGTTGGGTTCTACCCATAGGATGCTCCATGGATGCTCCATGGGAGTTACAAACCCATGGGTCATGGAAATGAAGAGTCATCACACATTAGGGTTTACATGGTGTAACCCTAGATGTGTCAACACTATATAAGAATCATATTCTCCACCAAAATTGGCTACACTAAGAAAACAAGAGGGCTTGGCCGATTTCAAGAAGTGTGTGTTCTCTCATAAGTATTTCCAAGAGCATTTGGTGTTATGTGAAGCATTTGAGGCATCACATTTGGGGTGCTAGGCTCACAAGGTTTCAAGGAACACAAGCAACAACAAGGTAAGTTATTCTATCTATTATTCAAGTTAAAATTGTTCCCCATGTATGCTAGATAGGAATATAGCCTTGGAATTCAACTTAGCATGATAATTAGACAAACATAGATCCAAGGTTATTAGGGTTGCATGTACACTTAGGAAGTGTTAGAATGCTCAAAACCCATCAGTGGTGTCAGAGCCTAGGCTTGTTTGTTTGTTATTTGTGCTTAAAAGTTGAAAAAAAAGTCGAAATCTTGTTGTCTGACTGATGGACTCGCCGAGTCCATGGGGAGGACTCGTCGAGTTCACTTGTATCTTCAACCTACTCGGCGAGTAGATTTATGCACTCGGCGAGTAGGGTCGACCGAGTGCAGAATTTCGACTTCAGTTGCTGGAAATGGATTAGAAACATTACCCTAAATTGTTTTGGTACTAGTTATCAAAATTACAAAGATTAAATGTGATTTTGATTCTTGAAGGTGTTCATGTTCATGTTCATATTCTTGTTCTTATGATGTTTAGATGATCATAGGGATTATTTGTAACCTATGTGGTAGTTTAATTCTTGATCATAATGTGTAATAATGGAGTCCATAACTTGTCCTCAAGTTATGGAAAACCAAAAGTCTCTTGGATTAAAAACCATTAAAAGAACACAAGAGTTAGGAAAAATGAAAAGTCCTCATTTTATTACTCTATTAAACTCATAAGTTACAAGAAATGAAAAGTTTTGAAAGTTTACAAAACTTGCCCTCAAGTTTTGGAACAAGTAAAGTGAAGTTAAAACTTTAGTTCCAACCCTTAGAATTTTAAAAGTTAAAATTCAACCCTTATACTTATATTATTATGATTTAATAATTATATATATATGTATAAGAACAAATTCGTCTTACCGCTAGTACGCCTCATTCACGAAGCCGGTCTATAAGGTGGGTATAAGGTTGTTGCCTATAAAATGGTGACTTAATGGGTGTCCACTCTCACCCACCGCTTGCTTGACCGGTGGAGGGTCGTTAGCCGAACGGGTAAGACAAGGACTTACAAATTCTCATTCAAAGTATGATGAATATTATAAAGTAACTAAATGTTTTATTAAATTCCCAATCTTAGTTACTTTAGGAAAAAATGTGAATAAGGTGCTAATCCATGAAATTACACTTTACACTTTGATTAAGTCGTTGGTGGAGCGTGTGTGGTTAACCGGCACACTAACTTGGACTTAACAAGGTAGGTAAAGGGTGACTTAGGGTTTATTATAGTATCGATGGAGCGTGTGTGGTTTACCGGCACATCGATTGAGTGATAAACTTTAAGGGTACCAAGTGATTTGCATGGTTACTTCACACCTCGTTTTGTGATCCTCGGTATCCCAGTCACAAAACTTGGAGGGCACACTCGAGATTGAAACATGCCTTTGAAAAGTTCATTGAATCTCAAAGTATCTAGGAATTTCTAAGAACCAATCAAAAACCTAATACTTAAATATTTCGGTTTTCGTAGTGGAAATTGGTGAATCGTCATTCACCTACCTTTCAAATATGGTATAGCTTAGATTACGGCATACCTCTTCTAAGTTATATTATATTGTGATTGGATCCTAACCTTAATATTACATTTGGGTGTTTTATTAAGGACTCTCTTATATATCTAAACTAACCTTGTTCTCTTCTCTTCAGATGTCTTTCAACAATGCTTCTGGCTCTAATCCTAATGGCTCCTTTACCCTTATGAACTTGTGTGGGAAAGTCACCTTTGATGGATCCAACATCAATGAGTGGATCAGAAACATCAGAATGATTACCCGCTACGAGGACAAAGAATATGTCCTTGACAAGGAGCTTAAGGAGATTGATGAGACCACTGCAACTCATCAGGAGATCGCTGACTTCCGGGCACATGAAAGGGATGCTACGAAAGTGGCTTGCATCATGATGGCCACGATGATAGCGGAACTCCAAAAGTCTTATGAGGATTTCTACCCTTATGAAATGCACCAAGATTTGATGGAAAGATACCATCAAAGTGCAAGACAAGAGAGGTATGAAATCATCTGCTCCATGATAACAACCATGATGAAGGACGGGGAATCTGTCACGAGCCACATGTAGAAAATGCAAAGGTATGTGGATCGTTTGCTGAAGCTTAATGTGAACTTCCCGGAGGATCTTGCAATAGATATCATTTTGCACTCCTTACCATCGTGCTATGATCAATTCCGCATCACATATCACATGAACAAGGAAGAAGTCACCCTCAGCAAAGTTCAGGGACTTCTCAAGACCGCAGAAACAGGTCTTAAGGGGAAGTCGGTTGCTATCACTCCTACTCCAAACTCAACTCCGGTTTTGGCAATCGGGAAAAGTCAAGGGAGGAAGAGAAAGATCTCTTCGAAGGGTACCAAGGCTCGGACCCTTGATGGCTCTTCTTCAAGTGGAACCAAGAAAGGTTTCATTACTCCTTCTTCTGACCCAAAAGAGGCTGAATGCTTCTATTGCCATGAAAAGGCTCATTGGAAGCGGAACTGCCCAAAGTACCAGCAGGATGTGAAGGATGGGAAAGTCAAACCCAACCATGCAGGTATTTACACTATCATTTCTAATAACTCACCCCATTCTAATTCTTGGGTCCTTGATACTGGTTGTGGTATTCATATTTGTTGTGACTTGCAGGGACTAAGAAGAAGTGAGGATGTGGAGCAAGGAAGAATAAACTTGATCATGGGGAATAGGAAAGCTTCACCTGTCACCAAGATTGGAGTTTATACTTTATCGCTAAGTAGTGGGTTTAGTTTAGATTTGAATAAATGTTGTTACTCACCAGGAATGGCAAGAAATATTATTTCCTTTCATGCTTTGTACAAACAAGGGTTTACCTTTTCGTTTAATAATGAAGTTGGTTCTATTGATGCTTTCTTTAATAATGTTCTTTATTTTAAAGCATTACCTTGTGATGGTGTGTATAAAGTTGTGTCTGTTGTAGATAACTTAGGAAATAATGTTTTGTGTATTGATTCTACTACTAATAATAACTAGGATAAAGCATCATTATGGCATTGTCGTCTTGGACATATAAGCAAGAAACGCATAGGCCAACTCCAAAAGGATGGAGTCTTGGAGTCGTTTGACCTAAAGTCAGATGATAGTTGCGAATCATGCTTACTTGGAAAAATGACAAAGTCACCCTTCACAGGCTCGTGTGAAAGGGGTGAAGGTTTGTTGGACCTTATACACACGGATGTGTGTGGACCATTCAAACATGCCACAAGGGATGCTAATCGTTATTATTTGACTTTTACTGATGATTACAGTAGATATGGATATGTCTACTTAATCAAGCAGAATTCAGAGACTTTCGAGAGGTTTAAGGAATTTAAACAGGAAGTCGAGAATCAATTGGGCAGGAACATTAAGATGCTTCGATCCGATCGAGGAGGTGAGTATCTTAGTTCAGAGTTCCTCGACTATCTTAGGGAATGTGGGATTGTCTCACAATTGACACCTCCCAGGACACCACAGTTGAATGGTGTGGCTGAGAGGCGTAATCGAACCTTGTAAGATATGGTTCGTTCCATGATGAGTCGAGCTTCGTTACCAATCTCATTCTGGGGGTATGCCTTAGAGACTGCCGCCCATATTCTTAATCTAGTCCCTACAAAGAAAGTTGCCAAAACTCCTCACGAGATGTGGACTGGTAAAGTACCTAAACTAGACCACATCAAGATTTGGGGTTGCGAGGCTTTCGTGAGACGCGAGACTCATGATAAGCTCGAACCACGAAGCGAGAGGTGTATTTTCATCGGTTACCCACAACAATCCTTTGGTTACCTCTTCTACAGACCTAGTGACAATGTGGTCTTTGTAGCAAGAAGAGGAGTCTTTCGAGAAAGAGAGTTTATAAGCCAAGGAGACAGTGGGAGGCAAATTGATCTTGAAGAAATTCAAGAATCAAGTGGTGAAGGAACTTCAAACTCTAGCCCTCAACTTGAGGAGGAAACTCCTGTTGAGCCAATTGACAAACCTGTACCTCTGAGGCGTTCCACGAGAGTTAGGAGTGCTCCTGAGCATTACTATGGATTCCATATTACTGCAGAAGGTGAGACACTTATTAGTGATGGGACACTAGTAAGTCAAGATGACCCTAACAGCTACGAGGAAGCCATGGCAGGCCCCGAGTCTGCTAAATGGAAAGAGGCTATGGATAGCGAGATACAATCCATGTATGACTATCAAGTTTGGAACTTGGTTGAAAATGTACCAGGTCGTAAGACAGTAGGGTGCAAATGGGTCTTCAAGAAAAAGACCGACATGGATGGTAAAGTACATACTTATAAGGCTAGACTGGTTGCAAAGGGCTTCTCTCAAATTCCTGGAGTGGACTATGATGAGACCTTTTCTCCGGTAGCCAAGATTAAGTCTATTCGGGTTCTGTTAGCCATAGTTGCATTTCATGACTATGAAATATGGTAGATGGATGACAAAACCGCTTTCCTTAATGGAAAGTTGGCTGAAGATGTTTACATGAGTCAGCCATAAGGTTTTGTCAGCAGCAAGTACCCTAATAGAGTGTGTAAGCTTGAGAAATCCATCTATGGATTAAAGCAAGCACCTCGCAGATGGAATCTTTGCTTTGATGAGAAGGTCAAGGAATTTGGCTTTACTAGGAGTGAAGATGAATCTTGTGTGTATGTCAAGGCTAGTGGGAGTATAGTTAGCTTTTTGGTATTGTATGTGGATGACATACTACTCATAGGGAACGACTTATGCTTCGGCTGTAGGATCGATCATGTATGCTATGATGTGTACTCGACCTGATGTAGCCTTTGCCCTGAGTATGGTTAGCAGGTATCAGGCGAACCCTGGCAAGGCACACTGGACTGCGGTAAAGAATATCCTCAAGTACCTACGGAGGACTAAGGACTGGGTCCTTACCCTCGGTGGGAGTGATGACTTGAGAGTAGTAGGGTATAATGATGCTAGCTTCCAGACTAATAGGGATAATTTCCGCTCTCAGTCAGGCTGGGTCTTTACCCTAAACGGAGGAGCAATTTCTTGGAAGAGTTCCAAGCAAGAGACAGTGGCTGATTCAACTTGTGAATCAGAGTATATTGCAGCTAGCGAGGCGGCAAAGGAGGCGATATGGCTGAAGAACTTCATTGGAGACCTTGGAGTTGTACCAGCTATTAAAGAGCCAATGGAAATTTTCTGTGATAGTGAAAGTGCTGTTGCCTTAGCCAAGGAACCAAGGGATCACGGGAGATCCAGACACATCGACAGAAAATACCATTTCATCAGACATCGGATCGAAGAAGGACTCCTCATGGCAAAGAGGATATCATCAGTTGAGAATCCGGCAGATCCCCTCACAAAGGGACTAACTCGGGTTAAGCATCTTCAGCATGCTCGAAGCATAGGGCTGAAGGATGATATTAGTTTTAGTAGTTAGATAACCTCGAAATTTGTAAAGTGTAATTGACATTTGATGATGAATAAAAGGTGTTTTATTTATGAGTAAAGTGTTGCTATCTCTTGTCGATCATTTACTATATTTCTTTTGCATGTTTTGACTTCCAGAATAATTTTGTTTGGTATAACATATTATTCAAACCTCCACAGTCGGTCATATGTCGGAAGTAGGTATGAATCAAGACTGTCATGATGGGTTGTAGAGGTCTAAGGTGTTGGACAAGGCTACAACAATCATGAGTGCTCATAAGTTCTGAGTATTGGACTCAACCCACGCTCACTGGAATCACTTCATGGAATTCTATCTCGAGTGATCGTGAGACGGTAATATCATATAAGTCTTCAAACCTAGAGATATGATTTGTTACTTACAAGTTGGTTATGCATTGACTGTACGAAAACGCATTGGTAACTCGATGTTATAAAACGTGCTTTTGTGTGTAATTCAATGAGTGTAGAACAAACATATGAGTCGAAGTTTATCTGTTCCTTCTTGGATTAGAAGCAGATATCTAGGCCCCTCGATGATTTTGTTTTGACCTATGTACCGGGCCCGGTCGGAACTAAGTTGATGTGTTCAATTAAGTTCTTTGTCAAACAAATCGGAAATCGAGAAACAAACTGCTGGACAATAAGAAAGACATTGTTCCATGTATTTGTCCGGCTGATATCTAGAACGGAGGATTATATGATCACTTATCTTAAATGGCGTACCATCATCTTCTCAGTTCCGAGAAACCTTGAAAAGAGCTACGATTGCCGATCGGTTCCTGAAGTCATACTTGCAGTAATAGTTATTAGACTTATCCAAGTGGGAGACTGTTGGATAAGGTGTCTAAGTCCATAACTATTTCTGGTATGTACTTGACCCGACCCGGCATGGTCCATTTGGGTTGCATGGCACCATGCAATTGGATAGACTAAATGAGAGAAATAACATTTGGAGATTATTAATATATTATAAGTTCTAATATATTAATAATATTATTTGATTAGTTTGATCAATAATTAATTTAAAATTAATTAAGTGGTCAAAAGAGAACTAATTAAATATATGGGTTGATTATGTAAATCATCCATATCTTGTATAGTGGGCTAAGAGGCTCCATGGATTATCAAGTTGGGTTCTACCCATAGGATGCTCCATGGATGCTCCATGGGAGTTACAAACCCATGGGTCATGGAAATGAAGAGTCATGACACATTAGGGTTTACATGGTGTAACCCTAGATGTGTCAACACTATATAAGAATAATATTCTCCACCAAAATTGGCTACACTAAGAAAACAAGAGGGATTGGCCGATTTCAAGAAGTGTGTGGTCTCTCATAAGTATTTCCAAGAGCATTTGGTGTTGTGTGAAGCATTTGAGGCATCACATTTGGGGTGCTAGGCTCACAAGGTTTCAAGGAACACAAGCAACAACAAGGTAAGTTATTCTATCTATTATTCAAGTTAAAATTGTTCCCCATGTATGCTAGATAGGAATATAGCCTTGGAATTCAACTTAGCATGATAATTAGACAAACATAGATCCAAGGTTATTAGGGTTGCATGTACACTTAGGAAGTGTTAGAATGCTCAAAACCCATCAAAAACATCTCCCTCTCATGAAACTTCCTGGTGATCACCGTCACAGAATTAGTACCCTGCTGGAGGGTCAAGAACTCCTGGATCAACCGTTACCTCTCCACCGGGGGAACATCCTCATCTCTGAACATAGTGGTGAAACTCTCCCTGGTCACCTCGGAAATCTCAGCCAAAGTGAAGTTCGCAGTCACGAACTTCCACCAATCCTTCGCTCCCAGGCGGAGCTGGTTCAAGGCGAACCGAACCCTCACGTGCTCTGAACAAGAACACGTATAGAAACATCCTTCGATATTAGAGATCCACCTCATAGCGGCAATCGGGTCCTGCGTCCCGTCGAAATCTGGTGGCTTCGTGTTGCTGAACTCCCGGAACAACAACGAGTCACCCCCCTGAGGTCTGGCAGCAGCAACAACAGCAATAGCTGCAGCTGCAGCAGCCTCAGTCAGCGCCACATACCGCTCATCAAAAGTCTCAATCAACATGGTCTTGATGTCCCCAAACATCTCAGGAATCTCAGCCCGGATGGCAGCATCCACCTCCTCATGAATCATCCGACGGATCTCCTCGTCACTAACACCACTGCTCTTAGGTGTGTGTTGAGTCCTAACCATGATGCCTCTGAAATACAACAAAATCCATCTGAGACTCAATCGAACATACACATCCACATTGATGCAACCCTACTTGTCCACCATTGTCGAAAAGATTCTTACTTGGAATGCTTGCTAATCCGGTGTCTTCAGTAGTACGTGCTCAATACTACTGACCACACCATATTAGCATTCACTCCAAGTCCTCCTCCTTGGATCTTGGATTACAAGCACTCTATTCTCTTGAGCTCCTAACTGCTATCTACTCGCTCTTAAGCATCTCAGCAGCAAAAATCTCCTAGGCTAAGGCATCACAAATCAGGTCACTCTAGTCCTAATATGTATACCTAGCCTACTCTAGCATGCATAATGTAACATAACATATTTCGTAACACATAATGTAAGGGTACTTTTGGGGATTCACCATTCGGGCGCTGGCTGATCGTACACACGGATCTGCTCTGTTTGTCATAAAATTCTTTTGACTCTTTTCAAAAATTTCAATTCATTATAAAAATTTCCTCAAATCCTAAGTTTGAGTTCAGATACAACCGAAGATGCATCCGAATCCCTCAAACCAAGGCTCTGATACCAACGTGTAACAACGTAAATTTTCAAAATAATTTTTCATTTTCAAAACATTCATTTACTCACAAAATAACATCAAACGTATTGTATCAAGTGTATTTATCACAAAAACATCTCCCCAGAATCCACAACATAAACTCCCCAAGTGTGTACGAATCATGACGGCGCCTTCCCGCGCTCATCGCTAGTACCTGAAACACATAACACAACAACGGTAAGGATAAATGCTTAGTGAGTTCCCCAAAATACCACATACAACACATACGCCACTCGAGGCTAATATACGACCTTCCGGCCGTTGTGTCTCAGCGGGACCCTCCAGTCCCGTAGCTCGTTGGACCCTCTGGTCCGGTCATAGCTCGTTCGGCCCTCCGGCCCGATCTGTATAGTTGGACCCTTCGGTCCGGTCTATAACATCATGCAAAATACAAATATCACATAGTACATAATCTTATACATAACACATAAGACCCTCTGGTCAACGAATAGTACCACTCCAGGTAACGTATAGTGAGAAGACTCACCTCGATGTCTCGGTAACTCGCAAATCTCAAAAATCTCGGATTCCGTGGGATAAGACCTAGCCCCGCCTAATCAGATGAAATAAGTACTCGATATCAAAACATTACCCAAGGCTAGACCAACCCTTATCTTAATACTCTTATGAGCATAAAAGACCATTTTACCCTTCACATGGCTCAAATACCCTAAAGTTGACCAAACCCTAAAAGTCAACAATAGTCAACCTTTCGGGTTACGCTACGCGTACCAAACATGTATGTTGGGCGTAACGGATAACATCAGAGGATCGGGGTGTGCCACCCCCTAAGCTGCACGTACCGGAATTACGCCCAGCGTAATACCCAATTTTAGTCCTTCAGCTCTTGGGGTCTTAAACAGTTAAGACCCACGTCCAACTATTAGATCTGACCATTTCTAACCGTCCAAAACCATAAAGTCAATGACTTTAAGCCCTTGCATGGCTGAATAAGTCACTAGCACCCAAAACAACTCATTCTCTAACCCTAGATGGCATAGGACTCAAACATGACCCCATATCAACGACCAAAATGGGGACTTTATGGATCTAGACCACAAATACTACTGAAAAGGGACAAATCTTGGACAATGGCACATGCAACCACAACCAAAGAGAAAAGGCACATGCAACCACAACCAAAGAGAAAAGGAAAGTTTTGAACTTTATACCTCTAAATGCATCTTCTTTCTCTGTAGATCTCAGATCCAAGGTTACACTTGAAGCTTTTAGTCTCCACAAGCTCCTTTCTTCCTTCTTCAATAATATACCAAGGTACTATTAGCTCCAAGAACACACACACTCACTAAGGATAATGGAAGGCTCTCTCTTACGGTTTACTCACTGATATGGAGGCTGAGAAATGAGCCTTAGCATCCTTTAAATAGTGCACAAGTCTTATTAGGGTTTTGCATCTAGGCCGGGTACGCCCGGCGTAACTATGGGTACGCCCAGCGTACCTAGCGACTCCGCGTCCAAAATAGGCATATGAGTACGCACAGCGTACCCCTATGGTACGCGCAGCGTACTCACTTGCATGGTTTCCTCCACTCAAGGACCAATCATGCCCAATTGACAAAGAATAAGGGTGAAATAAATGTTCCTGGATCTCGGGGTGTTACAATAGACCTTCGAATAAGTGACCCTAACTCTAAATCCACAACCAAACAAAGAACAGGAAGTAGAGCAAAGATCACAGATTCTAAGTCTATAGCGTCTTAATCATATGTAACCGTAGAGTGTCCACTTAGAAACTATCGCCCCACTAGTAACGACCCTTTTAGTTCTCACATATGTAATTTACATAAATGCAGAATACTCCTATAGTATTCTTGTTCTAATGTTCTTGTGGTAGTGTTGGCAAGTTTTTAGACTTGTTGCTACAACACAACCATTCTTAGGCACATGCTAGTCATTCCTAGGAGAATGTAGATGATCAGGCTACATCCACCCAGATTTGACTATATGTCTCTAAGTCTAATCGTGCTGTTCAACGATCTTAATACTTTTTGTTCTGTGCTAATATGATACTGACCCTTTGTATGAATGGATGTATATATACTTATAAATATTTTATTATTTAAAAGTATATATTCTTGGTTAGAGTGTTTTAATACCGATGTGTTTATAGCTTGTATATATTTTATGGGTTGATATACTTGATTCAGTATAAACGATGCTCTGATACCAATCTGTCACACCCCAAAACTGAGAACGGCGGAATACGTTCTGGGGTGGAGGACGTCATGCACAGTATCATAACAATGCATAATAGTAAAGACAAGCAACAACATCCATTACATTAATATAATAATTGTAATACAAGCGTGTTCTGTACAGTTTGTTACACACCAAAAGTATAGTCAAAATAAAAGATGAGTCTTGTATGTGCTCCATCTTCTCAAAAGCTGCATCTGTACCTATCTACTGATGACCTGAGAATACAAGTTATTTTGTAAACGAGTATCAGCATAAAGCTGGTGAGTTCATAAGTATTTAGTGTCATTGCTTGTATAAAAGTGTTTACAATCATGTAATATAATAGCTGTTATTAAGGTTTGAAAATAGTATGCTCCATAGACAATCCCATGTTTTCCAGTAAAAGTAGTCTTCTATCAAGACTCGATTATTTGTATGTTTAATTCTTTGAAAGTGTAAAAGTTTTCCTACTGAGACTATCAGTGTGAAAATATAGTTTTAAATTTCGATCATATAAAGTAATTAGGAAAATAATGTTTTACCCTGGTAGTGTAACTGCCGACTTAATGAAATAAAGATGCAAACTCTAGGTAGTATTAAATGTAAAATACACCTCAGGGAGCCTGTTTTACCTTTAATTCTTAATGTGTTAATTAAAAGACCGAATGTGAACTCGTATGTAACCATGCTGATCGACAATCGAATAACAGATGACCCTCCAGGTCACATATAGTACGGTGACATTTTGTCAGCCCTGGGCCAAATCGGTTCGGACTGTAGCTACCAGTCGGGATGTGGGAGTGTCTGCCCTATATAGATATATATACATAATGCCCGCTCTCCCTCCAGGAGACTCTGGTTACACGGTGATCGCATAGTGAAGTGTCGTATCGAGAAGAAGTATGTCACATTCCATTTTAGTATATTCTCTTGTATTAGAGTATAATTATTTCTTAGTATAATGTATTGAGTGTTCTCTTGTATAGTTTATAGTATTCTCTTCGTATAGTATTTAGCATGTATAGACTCATAACTATACTAACTATAGTAAGTGTCATGGTAATAATAGTAATGCGCAGTAATCCTTAACTAGTTAAATAGAGATGTTAGCTGCATGCCTTTGATACACAAAGGTATTGAACTGAAGTAAAGTCTTTTATATCTAACATGAATATATATAATATATAACTAAGAATTCAACGACAGTCAGATAGATAACAAGATACCCTAAGTCCATAATCAAACAAGAACATGAAGTAGGGTGAGCTATCAGTTCTAAGTCCTTCAAGTCTTACTTATATAAACATATTAGTGTTGATATTATTTGGAAACAAAAGAAGTTTAAAAGCTTTGGAAATAGTTTTATAACAAATTAACATGAAAATGAGTTTGATAAACATTTAAAACAGTTTTGTTGGTAAAGCAGCAAAAGTATAGAAAATCCTTTTAGTTGCAAGTTATAAATCACATGCAATTGATACTATAACTTTTTTGATTAAACTTGTATTCCCCCTCCCCCCATAAAAGCATTTAAAAACATTTAAGAGGTTGATTAAGGGGTATGAACTCACCTACAGTGAGTGGAGTGGATGGAAGTGCCGGGTAGGATGCTAGGTGTCAAGTGAGGACTTGGACACACACACGGATTCTATGTAACATGTAGTGATACATAATTGTATCCAATTAGTTATTTAATCATTAATTTAGTAAATAAAGACACTCTAATGCATGAAAACACTTTGCTTCAAGTGCTAGGAGTGCTATGGGTTGCATCTAAGGAGTGTATGGCCTCACTATAGAGTTTACAATTCAAATAGTAGCCCTTAGCGGTGTTTACGGTTTTTGAACCATTTCCCCCATGAGTTTATGGCCGTAAACTCGTGGGAATGGTGTGTTTGAGTGTTTCAATGTCATATGCCTCATAAAGAAGGGTCCTAGGGTTGAATCAAAGGCTTAGGAAGTGGTTACGGCTCGAAATGGCACACTTTTTGGAGTTTACGGTCCTTAGACCTTGTTTGGGAGTTTACTACCTTAAAACCATGAGTTTACTGCCGTAAAATCACGGTTACCCCATCCATTTCGTGTTTTGTGGTTCTTAGATCATTCATGCAAGTTCCTAGTTCATTAGCTAAGCATTGAGAGGAGTTTGGGGCATCAAAACCCCTTTTAGGGGTGTTTACGGTTTTAGGAGATTCCCAAACCGTAAACCCATGTTCTTGGGTGGTTTTTGGTGTTTATTCCAAGCATTTGCAAGCACACTAAGTAGATAACTAGCTAGGAAGAGTATACTTACTTATAGGAAGCTTGCAAGAGTGTTTTAGGACCCAAAAACACTAGTGTGTTCTTGGTGTTTTGCAGATGCTTGAAGATCTAAGTAAAAATAAAAAATCCATGGATGAAATGATGTATAAACACTAGATTTAGTGTTGTATGAACGAATTTAGGGAAGAAAACTTACATTTTTGGTGGATTTTGAAGGATGAACTTATGATAGTTGAGAGAAAAGTTTGGTGTTCTTGAGTGGGAAGTGTAAAAATGAGGCAAGAGTGTAAACTCATGCTATATGCATGAGCCTTGGGAGGAATGTTGTTTACAGCCCAAACACCCCTTTTTTGGCCGTAAACACCTAGCTAAGGTGTTGGAATGTTTTGCTCGATACACTTCACTAGCAACAACACTTCTTTTTATTTAATCGCTCGACAAAAAATAAAATAAAGCACCAAATGGACTTAAACCTGGCCAAAAATGATATTTGGAGTGTTTGAATGTGGAAATTATACAAATGAAAATTTCGGGTTATCACAACAATCTCCTCTAAGGGCATGCTTGGTGTTTCGGGTTGTTGAGGAGGTGGAGGATATGAATGTTGGAATTGTGGATTTGGTTGGTATTGGTCACTTCTACAAGCTTTGTATGGGCTTTGGGAATGGTTGTATCCCCAATCTTGGTTGTTGTCCCACCATTGATCATGTTGAGGTTGATCATAATTCCATTGGGTTGACCAGTTGTGGCTTTCCTTCTCTTGTACTTCTTCCCATATTCCTTGTAAATACAGACACATGTCAAAATGATGTCCATTTTGGGCGCAAATATCACAAATAAGAGGCATGGTTTGCATACTTTGGTCACTATCAATCATCATAACTAACTGAGCTAGCTTAGAAAGTTTATCTTCAATGCAAGGAGTATTCATTCCCGAACCATACTTTTTTCTTCAATTTTTGATTTTTAAACTAGAGTAGCTGAATAATGAGATCCAGGCATAGAGAAACAAACTGATTAAATATAAACCAATCCCCGACAACAGCGCCAAAATTTGATGGTTGTCGAGGCCAACAAAATTAATAACCCTAAATCTTGCACACTAAAATAGTGTATAGTGGTAAAGGGATCGTATCCACGGAGATTGGTTCAATTTTATAACTCTGTGAGAATTTCTTTCTAGAAATACTTATAAAAATAACAATAAAAGTAAAATTGGGGGGTTCGGTGTTTCGAAAGACTTGAAAAAAACTAGAATTAAACTAATATTTAAATATACAATTTCAACAAAAACTAGAGTTTTATGTAATAAGATGGTTGACTTGAGGTTTCCTCAATTTGAATTTTTGATGAACATATCAGTAGAATCTAATGGTGCAATACTTGTTGTAAATCCTTAATTTGGCTATAGTAATCCAAGGAGCTTGAGATTACCTAGACTTTTCATAGTTGTTGAAATGGTTAGTGAAAGTCAACTAGCATTAAGAATTTAAAAGTCACCAAATCCAAGAGGATTCAAAAGCTTCGACTACCATGTTGGAGAAAATGTTTTTATTATTGTGTGAAGTAAAACTAACGCAAAAATCACTTGCTTCTTGCTAATTTGATGATCCTTTACTTAATCATGAAATTAGCCAACTAATCACCAAAAACACATTTAAACTCGAGAATAAAAACATATAAGTAATGATCAGATGCTAAAACACAAAACATTTTGATAAAGATTCAAACACAAGTTCATGTATTCTTCAACATTCAATAATTAGTAAAAGGATTCCACCAAAGTCAACCACAAATTGTTTAGCCAAGCATGGCTAAACTTAAGAAAACAAAATTAGTGAAGATTGTTCAAAACATTTAACAAGAATCAAGAGATGAAATGATGATGTTTTAGAGGTGTTCTTGACCTTAAAAAATCTTCTAAACTCCAGAGAGAATGCTCCAAAATCAGATTTCAAATATAGGGCTAAAGAGGCACACCAACCTTCCCAATATAGAGCTCTTAACAAAATCCCGAAATTGCCCCTTCATGAATCCACGTAGGCCGTGTGGAAACCTGACACGGGTTGCGTGAGTGTGATGGTTTTTGGGCTTCTTCAAGCCTTGGGTGCCCATAGCTATTCCATTAGTCCAGTTCAAATCTAATCAGATTCTAGCCCAATTTTCTTCAAGATTTCCTCAATTTGAGCCCAAGTTAGCTTCTCCAAATCCTCTATAGCTCGTAAACTCACCCGATTAATAATATACACACGCTTGAATATTCTCCAACATCTTGCAAATTTAATGTTTATTTCTCTCCAAGCCTTCAAATAATCATTAGGCTCGCTCCATGCATTATCTCCATAGCCATCAAGATCGAAATCCCTAGTTCCCTTCAAGTCCAATCGCCTCCCAAAAATCCCGCTTTGATAGTCTCCAAAAAATCTGCAATAATGCTCAAGAAACTAGAAAGTACCCGAAATGGTCATAAAATAACAAAAAGGAAAATATGCATGGAAATTAACTAAAATACGAATGAAATGTGCTAAAATAAACTATAAAAGAAGTAAATAAAATGAAGCTAACATAACCCTAGTTGTTAGTTCCTTTAAATAGGGCAGATACCCGAAGATCAAAGGTTTGCACCAAAATAACCACCACAACTTAGTGCTTTATGTATACACATTCCACAATCTGACGAAGCAATGTTGTGGACCCTCAATCACCACGTCTTGGCCAATATAAAATTACAAAAGAATAAGATTCAAATAGATTAAACCTGGAAGAGGCATACTTGGATATTGGATGTAATGATTCTCCCACACTTGAATCAGATTCCGTCCCTGTATTCCATAGCAACAAAAATTTGGGTAGTAGGTGCACATCTCCTCCTTGGGTTCCAAAATCCATTCAAAACACTTACGGTGCTTCCATTGCAGCTGAACTAGGCCCACCACCTTGTTATGCAAGGCCTTCATCATCCTAATAAGAATCACCACTTGTCGCTCAACATAATTTAAGCATTTAACAAACTCAATACCATGCAAAGGAACTTAATTTTTTCGGCAGTTACACACTTCCAGAATTCAGAATCATGAAAGGTTGTATGGATCTGTCTGACCATCTGTCCTACCTCTCCCTCATCAAATAGGGGTCCAACATTTCCTCCAATACAAAAGCTCGAGTTGAGGCAAAACAATGTTGGCATGATGGTTTTTGTTGTAAGAAATCTCAACCAAAGGAAGGTAGGAATCTTAGCTCCCACTAAAATCGATACTAAAAGATCACAACATATCCTCAAGCGTCTGGATGGGCCGCTTACTCTTCCTTACAATCTGCAGATGTAGTAGTACTGAAGTGGAACCGTGTGCCCAAATCCTCATGAAATCTCTTCCAAAACCTACAAGTTAGAGGAACATTCTGATCTGAAACCTGTTGGATAAGGTGTCTAAGTCCATAACTATATTTGTTACGTACTTGACCCGAGAGTAGCATGGCCCATTTGGGTTGCACTTCACTGGAACAATCTGTAAGGATGAACTTTTGAGAAGAAGCTATTTATGACTTATTAATATATTATAAGTTCTAATATATTTATATTAAATCATATTATTTAATTAGTATTGATCAAGAATTAATTTGGAATTAATTTTGTGATCAAAAGAGACTAATTAAATATATAGGGATTGATTGTGTAAATCATTCATTCTTATATAGTGGGCTTGTGATCTGTCGTTCTCTATGTTGGGCTAAACCCATGTGGTGAGCCATGGATACTCCATGGAGGTTAAAACCCATGGAGCCTAAGGAATGTGGAAAGTCATGCACATTAGGGTTTTGATGGTGCAACCCTAATCATGACACACTATATAATAGATCCTCTAACACATGAAATTCACACTAATGAGTCATTAGAAGAGCATATCCGATTTTTTGAGGAAGAAATATTCTCTCAAGTCCTCAAAATTGTTGGTGGTGATTTGTGGTTCAATTTGAGGCATTCACATTATTAGTGCTAGGCTCTTAAAGCTTCAAGGTTTTCAACTACACTAAAAGGTATATCATCTAACTAGAATTTTGTAGTATAGATACTCCATTGTATGCTAGTTAGGATGATGCTTTGGAAAATTGAAAGTTTGCATGTATATTAGAGAAAACATAGATCCAAAGAATCTAGGGTTGCTTGTACACCATAGAAGTGTTAGAATGCACAAAACCCTTCAGTGGGATCAGAGCCTAGGATTATTTTCCAATATACTTGATGCTACATGTTTCCAAATGCTAAAAAAATTTGATTTTCTGCTTTCTGGACAGTGGACTCGTCAAGTCCACTGGGGAAATCACCGAGTCCCCTCATAAATCTGACCAACTCGTCGAGTTAGTTCATGCACTTGACGAGTTGGTGCTCCTGAGTGTAGATTTTCAGGTTTTAAGGCTGGAAATGGACTACGATCATTACCCTAAACAATTTTTGAACTTATAAACCTGTTTTCGATGTGGTAATAATCAAGCTAATCCAATTTAAAAGATAATTGTAAAAGTATCATGTTTCGTATTAGTTTCTATGGTTTGGCTAATTACATGAAATTTTTTTGATTTGAATTGTCTTGGTGATATGAGTTTAATCCAAATCATGGACATTACTTGACATGCTGGTTAGTTTAATTGATGAACTTAATGGCCTCTGATGTGCTCCGTAACTTGTCCTCAAGTTATGGAAAATGAAAAATCATTTCTTTAAGAGACACCAAAACTTATATGCTATGACTTGAAATTTTTTGACAAGTTTCAAAACATGCCCTCAAGTTTTGGAATTTGTAAAGGCACTTTAGAATACTTTAATTTCAAACCTTATAATTTTTATGTATAAAATTCAACCCTTATAATTTATAGTATTATAAGTTATATATATATATATATATATATATATATATATATATATATATATATATATATATATATATATATATATATCTATAAGATCAAGTCAGTCTTACTGTTAGTAGGCCTCATTCACAAAGTCTGTAACACCCCAATTCTGGTATGATAATTATATTTTGTTTATCGTTATTTTCTCCAAGTTTTAAGGGGAACTCGACGAGTCGGTAGCTGGACTCGTCGAGTAGAGTCGGGAATTCGAGCACATTTAAGTTGGCGACTAGGCGAGTCTATATTCCGGACTTGGCGAGTCTGCAAGTCTGGATGAAACCCTAATTTCAAGGGTCTGCACCCTATTTAAACAACTTTTGAGGCCACAAGTCAGCCCCTATCACCCCTCAGAGCATCATTCTCGAAACCCTAGAGCACTCTTTGCATTTTGTGTGATTTGGTGCGTTCTTTGAAGATCTTGAGAGAAAAAGGAAGGTAGATCAAGAGGAGAAGAAGGAGATCCTAGATCCTTGAGGAATTTCAGAAGATAGTAAGGTATATCTTTGCCCTTTTCTGCTTCTATGCTTAAATCCCATTTTTGAAGCCATTAAAGCTATTCTTGAACCATTTCTTCGCTTATTAGTAGCATAGAGGACTCATGGAGTTGATTAGCCTTCGGATCTAGCTAGGTTTGTATTCCAGAAGCTTAGATCTAGCACCTCTATGGATCCATTTCGCATGGAAGCACTAGATCTACTATTATAGTGTGCTTTTAACCTTAAAACCTTCATTTGATGTTATTTACAAGTAAAGTTGGAAACTTTACGTGTTAATCAAGTCCCAGGAACCCAGATCTATTAATGGTACGGAATGGATTTAAGCAGAATTGAGTATATAGTGTTTGCATGCATACGACTCGGCGAGTCGTTCTTCAGACTCGGCGAGTCGGGTCGCGAGTCTCCTGTTTTTCCTTTTTCGAGTTATGTCGAGTGGAACCAGTGATTGAGAGTTGGACTCGGTGAGATAGAGGGTTAGACTCATTCGTGGAAGAACTCGGCGAGTCAGTGCCCTGACTTGGCGAGTTCAAGGCAATCTTCATGCTTCAAGAACAGACTCGACGAGTTGTTCATCACTACTAGAAAACAGACCTTTAATGACACGCAATTTATGACATACAATGATTTATGATACGCAAAAGCGTGTGACCAAAAAATAATGTCAGATCTCTAGAAGTTTTAAGAATTTAGGGCGCGCATTTTTGCGTGCCGTGGAATAAGTGTTAGAAAAAAACACGGAGGGCACTTATTATAAAATGTGCGTCATCTAAACATGTCGCTTTATAATTTTTAATGAAACAACTCTTTAGTAACAAGCGGGAGAAAAAAAACCCAAAAATTAGAAAATCCTGCTTTTACTTCCTTCTTTACCCTAATCGACGATACTTCTTTCCCCTTCCCACATCGACCGCTAACTACTCCCCTCACACTCCGACCACCACTTTGTGCTTTTTCCTGGTCGTCGACCCTCTACCATCGTTGACCCTCCGCCAATGTCACATCTTTTTCACACCTTCCTCTGCCATCGACCTTCTTCAGCGCCTTCATATGCAGATTCTACGCACCACCCCTTCCACACGAGCACTTAGTAATCGAAGAATTGATTAGCCTCTCTTTACTTTGCTCTGTCTCACCTCAACTCATTGGCAACCATAGGCTCACCTCTAATCGTCGACCATTGAGACTCATCAGCACTGATGACTGTGTCCCGAATCCGTTTCCCCTCTAGATTACTCCACCTACTACAACTACTCATGAGCTTCCCTTCTACCCTTTTTCCATCAGTTCTCTCACATATCCCCTCGTTCCTCTCCGCCCCTCACCGTCACCACCGTCTCCAACCCTCACCGCCTCTCCTGCCTCATGGCCCTCATGTAACAAGTTTGATTTGAAGAAATTTAAGGAAGTAGAAGTTGTTCAAGAATAAATTTAAGATGAAACCCTAATAACATTATGCGACAACGGAAGAAGAAGAAGATGGCGTTGGAGACAAAGCGTTCTTGATTGTATTCCTTCTCATGCTCTGTACTTTTTTCTAGGTATTTTAATCCATTCTGTAAACCCGGTCTGTAATTAGTTGCTGATGCGAGTTTCTAAAAATTACAGGAAAGAGGAATCAAAAGTTCAAAAACACGTTTGTAGTTGCAGAACCCACATCCTTCTGTAAAACATAGAATTCTATCAGAAAATGAAATATATTCAACATAGACAAAATAAATTTCTTGGAATATCTCAATCCCATACCTACATGTTCTTACAATGTTTTCTTCTTCTTCTTCGTCTACATTGCAATGATTGCAAAGGTAGCAATTGATGATGTGGGTGGTTTTCTAGGATGGATTTATATACGAATCAAACCACCACCTCCTAGGGTTTGTGGATCACCTGGTGGACCTCCTATTACTTCACCTCGAATCCAACTTAATGATGGAAGACATCTATCTTACAGATAGTGGGGTGTATCCAAAGATAAAGCCAATTACAAGATCATTGTCATTCATGGCTTTGATAACTCCAAAGACATGAAACTCCCAGTTTCTCAGGTAGCATGAACACTGTTTTCATTATCTTTAACATATTGGTCTTTTTTTTCTGATATATCTTGTCATACTGACAGGAACTTATTGAAGAGCTGCAAATTTACTTTCTGATAACCTTTAATCTTCTCATATGCTAGAAATAATAAATAACCTTTTGTGATATTTTTTATTTCACACCACTTCTAGCAAGATAACCTTTAATCTTCTCATATGCTGGAAACTGGATGGCAACATGACTGATACCAGCCATTGCAGGTACAAGACCACTGTGGTCCACCAACGATGCAAAAATAAAATTCAGTATCAACATATACATATACATATATATATATATATATATATATATATATATATATATATATATATATATATATATATAATGTGGTCCATGACTTGTAATTTACTACATCATATCATTCAAAATCGAAGTCAACATTGTATTGAAACATGTCCCTTAGTGTAACTAATCATTCTCCTCTGTTGTGTTTCCACCCTTATAAGTCATTTTCCCGTAAAGAACTATAAATTGTATCATCCAATGTGGTCCTGGTAATAACAAATTCATCAGATTTGATCTCTAACTGGTTTCTGGCCATGGTGATTGGTCAAATTGCACAGGTAGGGTTGACTTTAGCTGGGAAGAAAGCTATAGAAACCGGGATGCATAACTTTTCTTATGTTTTCTAATCCAACTTTTTAGCATCACTTATTCTTCTTCTTACTTCTTTTCTCGTTCATAGGTACCTACTTTCTTCTTCTTCTTCTTCTTCTTTTTATTTTTTGTTCTCTTTTACTTTTTATTTAAATCTTGAAAGAAATTTTGATTATAAATAAATTTTGATTATAAATTGTGACAAGTTATTCTTTTTTACTTTTTTTGTCTTCTGCTCATGTAGGTTGTTCGTTATGCAATTGGAGAAACTAAGTTGTCATCAAGAATCCAATATCTCCAGGTGGATCGGGAATGGGGCAACAGTTATCCAAGAGTTTGGTAAGCAATAGTAAATTTAAGAGATTAAAGGAAACCATGTGTTCACTTCGTCATTTTTAATGACAAATAAGATATATTTCTCTTACCATGTACCCTCGTTAACCACCTGATAATGATTTTTAGTGAACTTATGTTTGGAACAATCCATATCAAACCATATGATTGGATGGATGAGGTGCTTCAGTCTCTACTCCAAAATATGATTCATCAGAAGGTGAGTCCTTAATCAAAAAAGGCAACATCCTTTCATTTATTAGTTCGTTATAGCATCCAACTTTTGTTTCTTTCTTTTATAGCATTGCAATTTTAATCTGTTATTTGTTATAGCTTTTTACATATTTTTTTTTATTATAACATTGTATCTCCAATATTTTTCTTACCATATGATAGTATACGGCTTTGAAGGTGCCAAGCTTGTGAAGGCTTTTAGGAACATTCCTAGAGTGGAAATCGCGAATGTTGAGAGGTTGAATTTGTTGAAGCTGGCTCCTGGTGGACATTTTGGAAGTTTCATCATCTGGACCAAATCTGCTTGCTGAGGAACAGAGGAAGAAGGCTATGAAGGAAAAGCTTGATGCCAAGAGGCAACCCATTTCCAAGGTATATATTTTTCATTCCCAATTTGGTTTAATTGAATGTTTATGCTTCTACAAATATGTGCTTAACCTTGTTTGTTTTAGCTGTTCTATTGTCTACTAACCAATTTACTTGATCAATTTATCTCATAGTAGTTTAAATACCTTCTTAGTGCAATTGGCATTTCACCCATTAAAGAGCAAATGTTTTTATTGAATGATTCAATCATCCGTTTTTCTTCATTAGGTAGTCCTGCTACACAATGGATATCAGTTACAATGCACGTCGCCCCATGAAACAAAGGTAGTTTTTTTTGGAAATTTAAAATATCATATTTGCCCAAAATATATTTAAAACATTTTATAATCATTTTAAATCATTATTTCTTATCAAGTGACTATTATACCCCTATCATAAAGCTATGTTTAAAATATGATCTATGTCCTTTATAAATATTCAAAATTTCATTTTTACCAGAATTATTTTTTAATTAACATTATACCCAATTTATTTTTTAATCAACTTTTTATCCACCAAATTTAAGAAATAACATTGTTTCTCCATTGTCGGTTGCGATCAGTTGCAAACTTGCAATTAAGAAGCAGTAGACATGCAAAATGAAAAAAGAAAAGGAGAAAAAGAAAGTGATGCACTCATGCAATCAAAATAGTGTTTCAGATTCCATCAAAGGTGACATTGTTTCCATAGGTTTTTGGCTTTCAACTAAATGGGCAAGTTACTATCGAAGAATATATGGAATTGGACACATTAACAATTGTGGTTGGATTATGCACATCGACCATAAATAACACAAACTAACAAAAGGTAAGTAGGTGATTTTAGTTTCTATTTATCCAAGAATGCAAGAAATTCTATTGTAATATATGATTTCTGATTATCATGGACTAATAAAGGCAACTCGGTAGTTTTGCTTGATTTCAAGCAGTACAATTGGTACATATTGTTTTTAATATCATTTGCTGCTGTTGTTCAAAAAAATGCAAAAATCATGCAAACCAGTTACCTGAAATCTACAGACCTAGAAAGAAGGTAAGTAAATATGCGTAGGATTCCATTCAAAATAGTAGAAACGTAAATGAAGAACGAAGAAGTACCCAGGGAGGATTAATCATAAAACAACTTCTTAATTCAATAACACCCGTGAAATACAACCATTCGTGTTATCTTACACCTTTCACTGTCCCTTTTTGCTTTTATTTTATTCAAAAAGTAGGCCCCCTCCACGTACTAGTGGAAACTGAAAATAATATTTTACCTGATCTATAGCATTAAAAGTTCTAATGAAATTCAATCAAAGAAAACCTAGATAACATCAAATTGTTGATAATCTAACACTAATCACATGGAGTTCAGTCTGATTGCATGCTTAATAAGATTAGTCGATGCTCTAGAAGTGATCGGAACTATCGTCTGTGATGGAAACATGAAGAAATGGAGTATTTGTTCACATGACATGCTTCGTTGGAAAAGAGAGTCAGTATGTTCATCTTGTTCATCTATACCCCCCCCCCCCCCCCCGGGTGGGGTTTGCACAGGTTGTGTGTTACTAGTTGTTAGTTCAAAATGAGCTACAACTTCCTTAAGAGGAGGATACACAAATAGCTACAAATCATGCAGTGAAACCATCATCCAAAGATCCGATGACAGAGCTAGGACACCAAATTCTTTTCTTTACAAGTAATTATCTCTATCTTCTGGGATATGCATCTCACAACCATTTGTTTCTATTACAAGATTACTACATCTCACAAACATATGTATTACCTGTTGAACAACCGGATGACATGAAAAACTACATATATGATGTTATTGTAAAGGTATGGAATTCTATAGGTCTATTTTAGATTCTCCTTATGTTATATTCTCAAATTTTAAACTAGATCAACTTTTTTTTTTCTAACCTTCGAGTAGTGAGCGATCTTTTCGCCAAGAAAGATTGTATGTTAACAGGTAGGGAAAGCTTAGGTGGGCTCACTCTATTATAATATTGAATTCCTTTCTATTTCATTTAAAGTAAAGTGTGATATGTTTAGAAAACTCTTGGCCGGTTCACCCTGTTTTTAAATGGATCCAAATGGTATGTAAGTTTTTTTTATTGGTATTAAAAAAATTGCTTATTTGTGTTTTTTTTCTAATAATGTTTCCGGTTTTCTCCCTTTTCAAGTGGGAGGGATTGAAGATGGTGAAATGAAGAGGACTTTTAATATGGGAATTGGAATATTTTGCCCCTTATGTGTGTAAAAGACATAATTACCATCCAAAACACTTGTTTTCATTGTTTGATTTATTTGATGTCTCGTGTCTTGTAGGTTCAAGGTGGGAAAGGGGAAAACAAACATAGACAAATTCACTTGGGTGGTAGTGATCAGCAGGTTGGTTATTCTTTTAAAAAATTGCAACTTTTAGTTTTCAAAATAAGATTAATATTTTTATAATACAAATTTGATTAAAATCAGTTTCTATTTGATGTGAAATAGATTGCTTTGGCAAAGCAGAGAGTTGATGAGTACATATATACTCAGATGATGCAGGAAACTTGTGTAAGTTTCTTGATTTGTAACATCTTGTATTCAAAGTAGAATGTCCTAATAAGAATTAATTTTAAAAGTAGAATGAAAATGATAAGTGATTTTGCGTTGTGTTTACACGGTTGATGATGAAAGCGAATAGCTCTGGAGTTAAAAGAGGAAAAGAAAGCTCAAGATGAAAGAGATAAGATGTTGCAAATGCAAGTGTTGCATTCTTCATTTCAACTGTTAGTATGAAACACAGAGTAGATCAGATGAATGCAAATTTATATATTGTAAGAAATAAAATTATATGACATTAAATTTTATGTAATGGATTGTATTTTTTGTATATGGTATTTTATTTCTATTACGAGACATTAAATACAAATTTAATTTGAAAATTAGTAAATCTATAAATAATGTTTTTTTTAACATTTAAAATTATGATACGCAAAAATGTGTGTCATCTTCATGTATGACATGGCCTTTCTTGCAGGGGCTTTTTTGATACACATTGCGTGTCATTAACACGCGTGTCGTAAGGTTATGACACGCGAATGCGTGTCATCTTCCTTTATGACAGGGCCTTCCTTGATACGCATTGCGTGTCGTAAACACGCGTCGTAATTGCGTGTCGTAAACGAGCGTCGTAAATGCGCGTCGTCTATAGATGACGCATAAAAGCGCGCCGTCTCTCTTTATGATAGGGCCTTCCTTGACGCGCATTTGCGCGTCGTCTGAGCCTTTTACGATGCACAATGAGCGTCATGAAAGGCTGTTTTTCTAGTAGTGCATTCAACTCGGCGAGCACAGTTAGAATGTTCATCTGATGAAGGAGAACTCGACGAGTTGTTCATACAACTCGGCGAGTCGGGTGCAGATTGTCGGAGTGTTAGTAGCAAAGAGGAACTTGCCAGGTTTGCGCCAGAACTCGACGAGTAGTAGCGAGTAGAATCAACAAAGTAAGAGTGAGGACTCGACGAGTTGGCGACCTAACTCGACGAGTCAGGTCAACTGAATGTTGACTTTGACAGTAAGGTTGACTTGGACCAGGGGTAAGAGAGTCATTTTACCCCCAGTATTATTATCAGTATTTGATTGATGGTGCTCATGGATATTGTAGTCGGGGTGAAACCGGAGCCGCAGCAGACAGATTCCGGAGCAGTCCTTTCAGTAGCTAGGCTACGAGGTGAGTTTCCTTCTAGTAGGAACGTTTAGTTAGTAGTAGCCTCCGGACTTTGGTCCGATGCAATAGTTAGTATGTTTGATGCCTTCGTGACTCAGACAGGATTATATGTTATGTTTCTCGGGCTACGGTCCGATGCAGTATGCAGTACAAGTGTTTATGATGATGTGTGTATGCTAGTTAATATGTGTTTGTGCTACGCTATGATTAGTAGTTCCAGAATTCGGTCTGATGCAGTCAGTTCCGGACTTCGGTCCGATGCCGCTAGTCCTGGACACCGGTCCGATGCAGGTGACAAGGTCCCAGTCAGTTCCGGACTACGGTCCGACGCAGTTCCTGGGCTTCGGTCCGATGCAGTGGGCAAGGCCCAGTACGTGCTTATATGTTATTGTATGGTATCTGGTAGTTTAGTGGAGCTCACTAACCTTCGTGCTTACAGTTTCAGTTTTGGTTTCAGGTAGTTCCGCAAGTAAGGGGAAGAGCTCGGGATGATGGCATCGCACACACCACAGCTTCAGTCTTTATCCTGGGAGTTTTTTTTGATTCATAGTTTGATTTGATACAGTTGTTTCACGAAATTTTATTATGATTTGAGATATTTGACGTATGGTTTTTATGATATGACGATCAGTATATGATTTTTGTTACTATTAAAACAAAAAAAAAATTGGGTCGTATTTTAGGATGTTACAAAGTCGGTATATAAGTGGGTATAATCTTACTACCTACAAAATGGCAGTTTAGTGGGTGTCCACTGTCACCCACCATTTCCTGGACTGATGGAGGGTCATTGTCCGAACAGGTATGATAGTACTATAATTCTCATTAAGTATAGTGATAATAAAGTAGCTAAATCTTTTATTAAATTTACGATCTTAGTTACTTTAGGAAAAAAGTGAAATTGATGCTAATCCATGAAAACTGCACTTTGCACCTTACTAAGTCATTGATGGAGCGTGTGTGGTTAACCGACACATTAACATGGACTAGTAAGGGTGGCAAAGGGTGGCTTGATGTTTATCATAAGATCAATGGAGCGTGTGTGGATAACCGACACATTGATTGGGTGATAAAGTTGAGAGTACCAAGCACATTTTGCATGGTTATTCACACCTTGTTTATGATCCTCGATATCGCAGTCACAAACCTGAAGGGCATAATCGAGATTTAAGCATGCCATTGAATTGTTCAATGAATCTCAAAAGGTCTAGGAGTTTCAATCCAATTAAAACTTAATAAATATTTCATTTTCATGGTGGAAATTAGTAAATCGTCATTTACCTACCTTCAAATATTTTGCAAGTTAGATTATGACATCCCACTTCCAATTTGTAAAATATTGTGTTGGGTCCTAGCCTTAATATTTCATTGGGTGTTTTATTAAGGACTCTTTATCTAATCTAAACTTCTCCTTCTTTCTTTTCAGATGTCTTCCAACACCGCTTCTGGCTCAAACCCTACTTGCTCCTTCTCTCTCATGAACCTTTGTGGGAGAGTCATCTTTGATGGTTCCAACATCAATGATTGGATTAGGAACATCGGGATGGTCACTCGCTATGTGGACAAGGAATATTTCATAGATAAGGAGCTAAAGGAAATTGATGAGTCTTCTTCTACTCCTGAGGAGATTGCTTAGTGTCGGGCACAAGAGAAGGATGCCACCAAGGTAGCTTGTTTCATGCCTGCCACTGTTTCAGATGAACTCCAAAAGTCCTATAAGGACTTCTACCCTTTTGAGACGCACCAGGACATGATGGAAAGATACCATCAGAGTGCTCGTCAAGAGAGGTATGAAATCATCTCTTCGATGATAACAACTAGGATGAAGGATGGTGAGCCCATCACAGGCCAATTGCAGAAAAGGAAAAGGTTTGTGGACCAATTGCTAAAGTTAAATGTGAACTTGCCTGAGGAGCTAGCTATAGATATCATTCTACACTCCTTACCTCCATGTTATGATCAGTTCCAAATGACCTATCATATGAACAAGGAGGAGGTCACACTTAGCAAACTTCAAGGGATTTTGAGGACTGTCGAAAGTAGTCTTAAAGGTAAATCGGTTGTTACTACTCCTACCATCGCCCCTGTTCTGGCAATTAGACAAGGGAAAGGGAAGAAGAGGAAGGCTCCCTCAAAGAGCCACAAGGGAAAGTCTCATGATGGATCCTCTTCAAGTGGGACCAAGGTTGGTTCTGCTGCTCCCATTTCCATTCCTTAAGAAGCAGAGTCTTTCTACTATCACGAAAAAGGGCACTAAAAGCGAAGCTGCCCCAAATACTTGTAGTATGTTAAGGATGGGAAGTTTAAACCCACCCATGCATGTACTTATACTATTCTATCTAAAAACTCATCACATACTAACTCTTGGGTGCTTGACACATGTTGTGGATTTCATGTTGGTTTTGGTGTGCAGGGTCTAAAAAGACGTAAAGATGTGGAGCACGGGAAGATAAACTTGCTCATGGGGAATATGAAGGTTTCACCTGTCGCCAATATTGGATGTTACTCTTTATTGCTTAGTAGTGAGTTAGAAATAGATTTGAATAATTTTTTCTACTCATCTGATGTGGAGAGAAATATTATTTCCATTCATGGTTTGTACAAAAAAGGTTTCATATTTTCGTTTGATAATGAAATTAGTGCAGTAAATTCTTATTATAATGGTGTCTTTTATTTTAATGAATTACCTTGTAATGGTGTATATGAAACTATGAATGTTGTAGACGACTTAGGAAATGATGTGATGCATATCAATTCTTCTAATGAATTGGATAAAGCATGCTTGTGGCATTGTCGTCTTGGACATGTCAGCTAGAAGGGCATAGGCCACCTCCAAAAGGCTGTAGTTTTGGAGTCATTCGACTTAAGGTCAGATGACACTTGTGAATCTTGCATACTTGGAAGATGACTAAATCACCCTTCACTGGTACTTGTAAAAAGGGTGAAGGTTTGTTGGATCTCATACACACCGATGTGTATGGGCCCTTCAGAACCACCAGAAGGGATGCTAAATGCTTCTATGTGACTTTTACGATAATTATAGTAGATATGGCTATGTCTACTTAATAAAGCATAAGTCATAAACTTTTGAAAGATTCAAAGAGTTTAAGAAACAAGTGGAGAATCAGCTGGGCAGGAAAATAAAGATGCTCTGATTTGATTGAGGTGGTGAGTATCTTAGGATCGAGTTCCTAGAAAATCTTAAGGAGTGTGGAATTGTTTCAAAGTTGACGCCACCTAGGACACCACAACTTAATGGTGTGGCTGAGAGGCACAACCGAACCTTGTTGGACATGGTTCGTTCCATGATGAGTCAAGCTTCGTTACCTTTCTTATTCTCGGGGTATGCCTTAAAGACTGCCACCCATATCCTTAATCTAGTCCCAACTAAGAAGGTTGTCAAAACACCTCACGAGATGTGGACTAGGAAGGCTCCCACATTAGACCACATCAAGGTTTGGGTTTGCGAGGCCTTCGTGAGGCGCGAGACTCATGACAAGCTCGAACCTCGGAGTGAGCGGTGTATTTTCATCGGCTACCCACAAAAATCCTTTGGTTATCTCTTCTACAGATAGAGTGACAAAGTTGTCTTCATTGCGAGGAGAGGAGTCTTTCGCGAGAGAGAGCTCATAGGCCAAGGAGATAGTGGGAGGCAAATTGACCTTGAGGACATTCAAGAGTCAAGCGGTGAAGGAACCTCAAACACTAGCAATCAACCTGAGGAGGAAAATCTTGTTGAGTCTATCAACAAGACTGTACCTCTGAGGCGTTCCGGTAGAGTTAGTATTCCACCTGAGTTCTATGGTTTCCATATTACTAAAGAGGTGGTACATTTTTTAGTGATAGCACACTGGTAAATTTGGATGAACCTAACAACTACAAGGAAGCCATGGCGGGCCCCGAATCTTCTAAATGGAAAGAGGAGATGGACAACGAGATTCAGTCCATGTATGACAATCAAGTTTGGAACTTGGTTGACAATGTACCGGGTCGTAAGACAGTCGGGTGCAAATGTATCTTCAAGAAGAAGATTAACATAGATGGAAAGGTACACACTTATATAGCACGACTGGTTGTGAAGGGCTTTAATCGAACTCTGGGATTTGACTATGATGAGACCTTTTCACCAATAGCGAAAATTAAGTCTATTAGGGTTACGCTAGCCATAGTTTCATTTCATGATTATGAATATGGAAAATAGATGTCAAAACCGCTTTCCTTAATGGAAATTTGGCAAAGAATGTTTACATGAGTCAGCCAGAGTCTTTAGTCGATGAAAAGTACCCGAATAGAGTGTGTAAGCTTGAGAAATAAATTTATGGGTTCAAACAAGCATCTCGCAGATGGCATCTTTGTTTCGATGAGAAGGTCAAAGAGTTTGGGATGTGTTTCGCTATGAAAGACCCTGGGGAAGATCCATATATTCTTGGGATAAGGATATTCAGAGACAGGAGTAAGAAACTAATTGGACTTAGTCAAAGTACCTACTTGGATAAAGTGTTGAAGAGGTTCAACATGCATAATTCCAAGAAAGGTGACTTATAGATCCAGAGGAATGCCAAACTAAGTAAACCTCAGAGTCCGAGTACAGAGGATGAGATAGCTGAGATGAGTCGAATACCACATGTTTCTGCTGTTGGCTCGATCATGTATGCTATGACTTGTACTCGCCCTGATGTGGCTTTTTCTTTGAACATGGTCAGTAGATATCAAGGGAATCCTGGCAAGGCTCACTGGACTGTGGTAAAGAAGATTTTTAAGTACATGCGGAGGACTAAGGATTGGGTCCTTACCCATGGTGGGAGTGATGACTGGAGAGTGACAGGGCATAGTGACGCCAATTTTCAAACAAACAGAGATAATTTCCTCTCTCATTCGGGATGGGTGTTGACCCTGAATGAAGGAGCAATTTTGTGGAAAAGTTCCAAGAAAGAGACTGTAGTTGATTCAACGTGTGAATAAGAGTAAATAGCAACAAGTGAAGCGACAAAGTAGGCGATATGGATGAAGAACTTCATCGGAGACCTTGGATTTGTACTAGATATAAAAGAGCATGTGGAGATTTTCTATGACAGAGATAGTGTGGTTGCCTTAGCCAAGGAACCAAGGGATCATGGCAGATCCATACACTTCGACATGAAATATCACTTCACAAGACATAATATAGAAGCAGGATTCCTCATGGCAAAGAGGATATCATCACATTAGAACCTGGCAGATCCCCTCACAATGGGACTGAGTAAGGTTAAACATTTACAGCATGCAAGGCGTATTGGGCTGAAGGATGATATTAGTTTTAATGATTAGATAACTCTTGAAACTTGTAATAGTTGAAATGCAATTGACATTTGATGCTTAAATAAAAAGTATTTTTTATTTACTAGTAGGGTACTGTATCGTGTCAATCATTTAGTATTGTTTCACTTTGCATATTTTGACTTCCATAATAATTATATTATTCAAACTATCCACAGTTGATCATATGTTGGAAGTAGGTGTTGAATTAAGACTGTCGTGATTTTGGTTTGTGCATTTGTCTGAATGGTATTAGACATAGCAAAGTTTGTTTCAACATTCATGAGTGCTCATGGCAAAGAGGGTCTGAGTATTGGATTAAACCCACGCTCACTATTATGACTTCATGGAATTCATCTTGAATGATCATGAGACGATAATAACATATAAGTGTTCAAACCTGGATATATGAGTTGTTGACTATGAGTTGGTTGTACATTGATAGTATGAAAACGCAATGGTAACTCGATGTTATAAAGTGTGATGTTGTGTATGATTTAATAAATACTTAGTACAAGCATATACTATCGAAGTTTATCTATTTATTTTAGTCATGGAGGATTAAAAGTGATATCTTGGGCCCGTCGATAATTTTGTTTTGACTTATGTGTCGAGCCCGGTCAGAACTAAATTGATGTGTTCAATTAAGTTCAGTGTCAAATAAATCAGAAATTGGGAAACGCACTGTTGAAAAATAAGATTGACTTTGTTCCATGTGTTTGTCTGGCTGATATCTTGAGAAGAGTGGATTATATGATCACATATCTAAAATCTTACATCTAAGTTCGACAAAGGCATTTAAGTGCCACGATTGCTAGTTGGATCATGAAGTCGTACTTAACACTATAGTTATTACACTTATCCAAGAGGGAGACTGTTGCATAAGGTGTCTAAGTCCATAACTATATTTGGTATGTACTTAACCCGAGAGTAGCATGGTCCATTTGGGTTGCACTTCACCGGAACAATCCGTAAGGATGAACTTTTGTGAATAAGTTATTTATGATTTATTAATATATTATAAGCTCTAACATATTAATATGAAATCATATTATTTAGTTAGTAATGATCAAGAATTAATTTTGAATTCATTTTGTGATCAAAAGAGACTAAATAAATTTATGGGGATGGATTATGTAAATCATTCATGCTTATATAGTGGGCTTGTGATCCATAGTTCTCTATGTTGGGCTAAACGCATGTGGTGACCCATGGATACTCCATGGAGGTTAAAACCCATGGAGCCTAAGGAATATGGAAAGTCATGCACATTAGGGTTCTCTTGGTGTAAGCCTAATCATGACACACCATATAAGATATCCTCTAGCACATGGAATCGACACTAGTGAGTCTTTAGAAGAGCATATCCAATTTTGTGTGCAAGAAATATTCTCTCATGTCCTCCAAATTGTTGTTGGTGATTTGTGGTTCCATTTGAGACATTGACATTATTGGTGTTAGGCTCTTAAAGCATCAAGGTTTTCAACTACACTAAAAGGTATGTCATCTAACTAGAATTTTGTAGTATAGATACTCCATTGTATGCTAGTTAGGATGATTCTTTGGAAAATTGAAAGTTTACATGTATATTAGAGAAAGCATAGATCTAAAGCATCTAAGGTTGCATGTACACCATAGGAGTGTTAGAAAGGTCAAAACCCTTCAAAACCATATAAGTAGACATATCATGGCGAGCAACCCCCTCTTGAACGTATATATCAGCCATTAAAGAACCAATCACATGTAAATGCTCAAATGTAATAACAAACCAACTCCATCCACATACTTTGGCAGACCAGAAAACCGATTATACTAAACTACAAAACCACACCTAAAGACTAATGATCATCCAGTTAACGTACTTATCACTGTTGGATAAGGTGTCTAAGTATATAACTATTTATGGTATGTACTTGACCCGACCCGGCATGGTCCCTTTGGGTTGCATGGCACCATGCAATTGGATAGACTAAATGAGAGAAATAACACTTGTGGTTTATTAATATATTATAAGTTCTAATATATTAATAATATTATTTAATTAGTTTGATCAAGAATTAATTTTAGAATTAATTAAGTGATCAAAAGATAACTAATTAAATATATGGGTTATTTATGTAAATCATCCATAACTTATATAGTGGGATAAGAGGCTCCATGGATAATCAAGTTGGGTTGAACCCATTGGATGCTCCAAGGAGGCTCCATGGGAGTTACAAACCCACGGGTCATGGAAATGAAGAGTCATGACACATTAGGGTTTACATGGTGTAACCCTAAATGTGTCAACACTATATAAAGCTCCTGTTTCTCCCAAAATCGGTTACACATGCATGCTTGAGGGCTAGAGCCGATTTTTAGAGTATTATACTTTCTCTCCAAGTTTACTCCATAGCATTTGGTGTTGTGTGAAGCATTTGAGGCATCACACTTAGGGTGCTAGGCTCACAAGGTTTCATGGATCAAAATCAACAAGGTATGTAGTTCTATCTTTTATTCAAGTTAAAATTGTTCCCCATGTATGCTAGATTGGATCATAGCCTTGGAAATCAACTTTGCATGATAATTAGACAAACATAGATCCAAGGTTATTAGCGTAGCATGTACACTTAGGAAATGTTAGAATGCTCAAAACCCATCAGTGGTATCAGAGCCTAGGCTTGTTTGTTTGTTATTTGTGCTAAATAGTTGAAAAAAGTCAATTTTGTGCAATCTGTCTGATGCATTCAGTTCCGGACTTCGGTCCGATGCAGCTAGTCCCGGACACCGGTCCGATGCAGGGGACAAGGTCCCATTCAGTTTCGGACTACGGTCCGATGCAGTCCCCGGGCTTCGGTCCGATGCAGTGGGCAAGGCCCAGTACGTGCTTATATGTTATTGTATGGTATGTGGTAGTTTGGGGGAGCTCACCAAGCTTCGTGCTTACAGTTTCAGTTTTGGTTTCAGGTACTTCCGCAAGTAAGGGGAAGAGCTCGGGATGATGGCATCGCACACACCACAGCTTCAGTCCTTATCCTAGGAGTTTGTTTTGATTCATAGTTTGATTTGATACAGTTGTTTCACGACATTTTATTATGAGTTGAGATATTTGACATATGGTTTTTATGATATGACTATCAGTATATGATTTTTATTACTATCAAGACAAAAAAAATTGGGTCGTATTTTAGGATGTAACAAGTTGGTATCAGAGCCTTGATTTGAGGATTCGGGCATGCTCTCGGGTGTGTCTGAAGTCAAACTAAGGTAGTGGTAAAACGTTTTCAAAAGAAAAGACTTTTAGAAAAATGTAGAGAATTTTTTGAAACAAAAGAACTTTGAAAAGAGAAAAGGGGTGAAGTGCATGCGATCAACCGAGCTCAAGTAAGTACTCCCAAATTACCCATACAAGTTTATGTTATTAGTTATCAGTTTTAGTATTCAGTAGAACCACATGCTAGAATAGGACTAAGGTCTTAGAAGATGCCATATGTGCCAGCTATACGTGTTTCATCTTTATGAGAATTTCATACTAGTTGAGTGGGCAGCAGTAGGATAGCCTGTTTAGGTTATGCCTGATATCATGAGCTTAGCATTGTATGCTAGTATAGACTCTTATTATGAGGATAGAGTTGCTTGAGTAGTTTCTTGTGTCTGAATGCTACGTGCTTTGTGCTTTGTGGGGCTCTGAGTGATGGGAGTTAGTCATTACGTGAATACGTCACGTCATATGTCAACAAGGTTGAATAATCTCAGAGTGCTAGACATGGCCCTATTGCGTAGCTCCGATATGAGTATGACCGTGGTAGGGACGGGTCTTTACTCAAAGGATTATCCGAGCCTCGCCACATATGATGGTATTCAGGTAATGGCTAATTGGCATTACAAGGAGGCTTTCAGCTGCTGAGGACTGGTTTGGGTGGCATCAGAAGTTCCCTAGGGCAAGCCTACGAAGGTAGTATTAGAAATCAGTAGTAGTAAAGTGACTTGGTGGAGTCAAAGCAGTTTTTGAGGAAAGTATGGATAGATGTGGAAGGTAGTATGGGCCCGTACTACTAAAAGCAGAGGATCCATACTCAATTCAAGAAAGTTGAGATGGGACCAGGAAACTTGTGATGGTAGTGATCCCCCGAGATAAATTTATGATTCTGAAATTTATTTTGGTGTGTTTTCAGAATGGTGTTATTGTGCCCTCGACCAGCAGTCGGCAGTTCAGGTGCCGAACGGGGATCAGGATCAAACTCGGAGGCCGGGCAGATGCATGAGCATACCAGGGAGTTTCTCTCTTCAGAGATTACTCGCACCATACTTGAGCAGACTCCTGTGATCTTTGGTTCGATCAAAGAGGGTATCTTGGAGTTGATGGATGAGAGATTGAGTACTTTCCGTGCTGAGGTAACGAACATGATGGGGTAGCGCACGCTTACCTTCAGGGAGTTTCGTGCATGTGGAGATCCAGATTACCATGGGGCGCGGGACCCCATTGCGAGTACCAGATGGTTGGCAGATGTGGCCAACGCATTCCGCACGAGCAGATGTCCTGAGGGGGACAACGTCAGATTGGCGTCCTGTCTTCTGAAGGATAGGGCACGAAATTGGTGGGAGGAGGTTGGTCATGCCATTGGGGATGACACGGCTTTGGATGCCATGACCTGGACAGACTTTTCTACCAGGTTCAGAGCTGAGTTCGCACCGATTATTGAGGTGTAGTAGTTAGCAAGTGAGTTCCAGGAGTTGACTCAGACTACAGAGACGGTGGCGGAAATTACCCCGAAGTTCAGGGAG
Organism: Lactuca sativa; assembly: GCF_002870075.4. Lineage (NCBI taxonomy): Eukaryota > Viridiplantae > Streptophyta > Magnoliopsida > Asterales > Asteraceae > Lactuca > Lactuca sativa. The sequence continues at coordinate 300,446,508 of NC_056630.2, read as the reverse complement.
AGGGCACTTCTCGTTCCTCAGTACGCAGCTGATGAGGAAATGAAGAAAGCCCGTTATCATGAGATGCTGCAGAGTGATATCCGCCATTTCATGAGACGGTCCAGCTGTAAGACGTTGGATGACATGATTTCTAGGGCGAGAGAGAGAGAGAGAGAGATTGACCTTGAGATGGAGAGAAAGAGGAAGCCGGTGGTGGCTCCAGGTTCAGGGAATTTGGGCAAAAAGCCCAAGGGTTTGGATCATAGAGCTGGGAGTCAGTAGAGCCACGCTCGGTGTTAAGTGTGGGAGATTGCACGACGGGTCGTGCAAGGCAGGGAGTGCCGGCTGCTACAAGTGCGGCCGGACTGGGCATATGAGCAGAGATTGTACAGCCACTACTACCACTGTTCCGACATCAGATCTGATTTGCTTCTGGTGTAGTCAGAGGGAACATAAAAAGTCCAAGTGTCCGAGTTTAGCGGCAGCGGGGAAGGTGTCAGCACCTGCTCCTACTACGTTGAGGATTTCAGATGGCCGTCAGGGCCGAGTCGAGACGTCGGTGGCGAAGAGTAGGGCTTTTCAGTTGACAGCAGAGGAGGCGCGAGCGACTCTTGATGTGGTGGCGGGTATTTATTTTTCCTTATCTCAGTATTTATTTCCTTATTGTTTCTTATGGTTACATGTTTTGTATAGGGTCGTTCTTGGTGAACGGCATCTCAGCTACAATATTGTTTGATTCGGGAGCTACCCAATCATTCGTCTCTCTTGCACTTAGCAAGAGGTTTAGCAGAGCTACAGGGGAGCTAGATTGTCCACTTGAGGTTGAGATAGCAGCTGATAGGACCGTTAGGGTTGCAAGGGTGCACAGAGGGTGTTCTCTGCAGTTATTCGATGAGCAGTTTCCGGTGGACTTGGTCCCTATTCCCTTGCGAGTGAATAAGGTCATAGTAGGCATGGATTGGCTGAGCCCCAATGGGGCGGTGATGGATTGTGAGCTACAGTTGGTGACGGTTCGCACTCCCAGTGGGGGAGAGTTAGTGATTCAGGGAGAGAAGCCACAGCGCTGGCCAGTTTTGTGTTCAGCAGCGAGGGCCAGACGCTATTTTCAGTAGGGTTGCGTCAGCTATATTACCTATGTTTCAGATGCCTGGGAGAAGGGCAAGATGACAGTTGATGATGTTCCGGTGGTACGAGACTACTCGGATTTATTTCTGGAGGAATTGTCGGGGGTACCTCCTAAGAGACAGGTTGAGTTCGGGATTGATCTAATCCTTGGTGCGGCACCGATAGCCAAGGCACCGTATCGGTTGGCTCCCCCAGAGATGCATGAGTTGTCCACGCAGCTGCAAGAGCTGCTGGAGAAGAGATTTATTAGGCCGAGCAGTTTGCCCTGGGGTGCACCGATTTTATTTGTGAAGAAAAAGGACGGGTCGCACTATATGTGTATAGATTACCGGGAGCTGAATAAGGTAACGGTGAAGAACCGTTGCCCACTTCCGAGGATAGATGATTTTTTTGATCAGCTTCAGGGAGCTTCTTGGTCCTCCTAGATTGATTTACGCTCTGGATATCACCAGATGCAGGTCAGAGGCGAGGATGTGTAGAAGACTGCGTTCAGGACCAGGTATGGTCATTATGAGTTTGTGGTGATGCCGTTTGGGCTCACCAATGCTCCGGCCGCGTTCATGGACCTCATGAACTGCGTGTGCAGGGCGATGTTGGATCGGTTTGTGATAGTATTCATAGACGATATCTTGGTGTATTCCAAGACTCAGGAGCAACATGAGGAGCACCTGAGAGTGGTGCTAGAGGTTTTGAGGAGGGAGAGACTTTTCGCGAAGTTCTCCAAATGTGAGTTTTGGTTGCGCGAGGTGTAGTTCCTTGGTCACCTCGTCAACCAGAAGGGTATTTTAGTAGATCCGGCCAAGATTGAGGTCGTGATGCAGTGGGAGGTTCCGAAGTCTCCATATCGGAGTTTCTTAGGATTGGCAGGGTATTATAGGAGATTCATCCAGGATTTCTCCAAGATAGCAGTACCGCTCACCCGACTGACCAAGAAGTCGGTAGCGTTTCGTTGGGGGCCTGAGCAGCAGGTAGCGTTTGAGACCCTCAGGCAGAGATTGTGCGAGGCACCGATTCTTACCCTGCCAGAGGGAGTAGAGGATTTCATAGTCTACTGTGATGCCTCGATCACGGGTATAGGAGCAGTGTTGATGCAGCGAGGCCGGGTGATAGCCTATGCCTCGAGACAGTTGAAGCCTCACGAGGCTAATTATCCAACGCATGATTTAGAGTTGGGGGCAGTGGTGTTTGCCCTCAAGATTTGGAGGCATTACCTTTATGGGGTATGTTGTACCATTTACACGGATCACAAGAGCTTGAGGTACCTCATGGATCAGCCGAGTCTGAACATGAGGCAGAGGTGATGGTTAGATGTGTTGAAGGATTACGACTGTGAGATCCTTTATCACCCAGGGAAGGCCAACGTAGTGGCCGACGCCTTGAGCCGCAAGGCAGTAGCGGCCCCGATCAGATACATTTGTTTGAGGATGACGGTGATTACTCCATTATTGGAGCAAATTAAGGAGGCATAGGTAGAGGGTCTCAAGGAGGAGAGACAGAAGTGTGAGGGGATCGTGGGCCGAGTAGCTTCTTTTGACTATGATAGTAGAGGATTGTTGACCCTTCATGGGAGAGTTTGGGTGTCGTAGTGGGGCAGAGTACGACAAGTGTTGATGGATGAGGCCCATAAGTCTCGATTTTCCATCCATCTAGGGGCGACGAAGATGTATAGAGATCTTCGACCCTATTATTGGTGGCCCTGCATGAAGCGGGATGTCGCCTGGTATGTGGAGAGGTGCCTTACCTGCAGGAAGGTTAAGGCAGAGCACCAGAGACCTCACAGCAAGATGTAGCCATTAGACATTCCGGTGTGGAAATGGGAAGACATTACCATGGATTTCATCACGAAGCTTCCCAGGACTACGCGTGGAGTGGATTCTATATGGGTTATTGTGGATCAGTTGACGAAGAGTGCTCATTTTATACCGATCCAGGAGAGCATATCAGCAGAAAAGTTAGCTGATATTTATGTGAGGGAGGTAGTGGCACGTCATGGAGTGCCTGTTTCAGTGGTGTCAGACCGAGATGTCCGTTTTACTTCCAGATTCTGGAAGCGGTTTCACGACGAGATGGGTACTCGTCTCCATTTTAGCACCGCTTTCCATCCTCAGACGGACGGACATAATGAGAGAACAATTCAGACTCTCTAGGACATGCTGCGGGCATGTGTTCTAGACTTCGGTGGCAGTTGGGATACGTATCTTCCGTTAGCGGAATTTTCGTATAACAACAGTTACCACGCGAGTATCGATCGACCTCCTTTCAAAATGCTCTATGGGAGGAAGTGCAGGACCTCGATTTGTTGGGGCGAGGTCGGTCAGCGAGTCATTGGAAGCACTGAGCTGGTGCTTAAGACGACAAAATTGATCCAACAGGTTCGTGGCAGACTGCAGATTGCGTAGAGTCGGCAGAAGAGTTACGCCGATAGGAGGCGTTCAGATTTGGAGTTCCAGGTGGGCGATATGGTCCTCCTGAATGTATCGCCCTGGAAGGGTGTTATCAGGTTTCGGAAGAGGGGCAAGTTGGGCCCCAGGTTCATTGGCCCTTTTAGGGTTTTGGCCCGGTTGGGTCGGGTTGCTTATCGGTTGGATCTTCCGTCAGAGCTTAGCCAGATCCATAATACTTTCGATGTTGCTCAGTTGAGGAAGTGTTTAGTGGACGCTTCGGCAGTAGTGCCCATTGAGGATATTCAGGTTGATAGCAGCCTAAATTATGTCGAGAAGCCAGTTGCGATCTTGGATCGGAAGGTGGAGACCTTGAGGAACAAGGTGATTCAGTTGGTAAAGGTACAGTGGCAGCATCGGAAGGGTTCTTAGTGGACGTGGGAGTCCGAGGAGGAGATGCGGGGGCATTACCCCGAGTTGTTCCTAGATTCAGCGGCAGCAGACTTCGAGGACATAGTCTGAGACAAGTGGGGGAGGGTTGTAACACCCTAATTCTGGTATGATAATTATATTTTGTTTATTGTTATTTTCTCCAAGTTTTAAGGGGAACTCGACGAGTCGGTAGCTGGACTCGTCGAGTAGAGTCGGGAATTCGAGCACATTTAAGTTGGTGACTCTGCGAGTCTGTATTCCGGACTCGGCGAGTCCGCCAGTCTGGATGAAACCCTAATTTCAAGGGTTTCCACCCTATTTAAACAACTTTTAAGGCCACAAGTCAGCCCCCATCACCCCTCAGAGCATCATTCTCGAAACCCTAGAGCCATCTTTGCATTTTGTGTGATTTTGGTGTTTTCTTTGAAGATCTTGAGAGAAAAAGGAAGGTAGATCAAGAGGAGAAGGAGATCCTAGATCCTTGAGGAATTTCAGAAGATAGTAAGGTATATCTTGGCCCTTTTCTACTTCTATGCTCAAATCCCCTTTTTGAAGCCATTAAAGCTATTATTGAACCATTTCTTGGCTTAGTAGTAGCATAGAGGAGTCATGGAGTAGACTAGCCTTCGGATCTAGCTAGGTTTGTATTCCAGAAGCTTAGAACTAGCACCTTTATGGATCCATTTTGCATGGAAGCTCTAGATCTACTATTATAGTCTGCTTTGAACCTTCAAACCTTCATTTGATGTTATTTACACGTAAAGTTGGAAACTTTACGTGTTAATCAAGTCCCAGGAACCCAGATCTATTAATGGCATGGACTGGTTTCAGGCAGAATCGAGTATATAGTGTTTGCATGGATATGACTCGGCGAGTCGTTCTTCAAACTCGGGGAGTCGAGTCGTAAGTCCCCTGTTTTTCCTTTTTCGAGTTATGCCGAGTGGAACCAGTGAGTGAGAGTTGGACTCGGTGAGCTAGAGGGTTAGACTCATTCGTGGAAGAACTCGGCGAGTCAGTGCCCTGACTCGGCGAGTTCAACGCAATCTTCATGCTTCAAGAACAGACTCGACGAATTGTTCATACAACTCGGCAAGCGCAGTTAGAATGTTCATCTAACGATGGAGAACTCGACGAGTTGTTCATACAACTCGGCGAGTCGGATGCAGATTGTCGGAGTGTTAGTATCAAACAGGAACTCGCCGAGTTTGTGCCAGAACTTGACGAGTAGTAGCGAGTAGAATCAAGAAAGTAAGAGTGAGGACTCGACGAGTTGGTGACCGAACTCGACGAGTCAGGTCAACTGAATGTTGACTTTGATAGTTAGGTTGACTTGGACCAGGGGTAAGAGAGTCATTTTACCCTCAGTATTATTATCAGTATTTGATTGATGGTGCTCATGGATATTGTAGTCGGGGTGAAACCGGAGCTGTAGCAGATAGATTCTGGAGCAGTCCTTTTAGCAGCTAGGCTACGAGGTGAGTTTCCTTCCAATAGGAACGGGTCTAAGGCCACAATGTCGACCATTTTAGTTAGCAGTAGTCTCCGGAATTTAGTCCGATGCAGTAGTTAGTATGTTTGATGCCTTTGTGACTCAGACAGGATTATGTGTTATGTGCTCCATGATGAGTCAAGCTTCGTTACCGTTCTTATTCTTGGGGTATGCCTTATAGACTGCCACCCATATCCTCAATCTAGTCCCAACTAAGAAGGTTGTCAAAACACCTCACGAGATGTGGACTAGGAAGGCTCCCACATTAGACCACATCAAGGTTTGGGTTTGCAAGGGCTTCATGAGGCGCGAGACTCATGATAAGCTCGAACCTCAGAGTGAGCAGTGTATTTTCATCGGCTACCCACAAAAATCCTTTAGTTATCTCTTCTACAGACTGAGTGAGAAAGTTGTTTTCATTGCGAGGAGAGGAGTCTTTCGCGAGAGAGAGCTCAAAGGCCAAGGAGATAGTGGGAGGCAAATTGACCTTGAATACATTCAAGAGACAAGCGGTGAAGGAATCTCAAACACTAGCGATCAACCTGAGGAGGAAAATCTTGTTATGTCTATCGACAAGTCTGTATCTCTGAGGCATTCCGGTAGATTTAGTATTCCACCTGAGTTCTATGGTTTCCATATTACTACATAGGTGGTACATTTATCAGTGATAACACACTGGTAAATTTGGATAAACCTAACATCTACAAGGAAGCCATGGTGGGCCCCGAGTCTTCTAAATGGAAAGAGGAGATGGACAGCGAGATTCAGTCCATGTATGACAATCAAGTTTGGAACTTGGTTGACAATGTACCGGGTCGTAAGACAATCGGGTGCAAATGTATCTTCATGAAGAAGACTAACATGGATGGAAAGGTACACACTTATATAGCACGAATGGTTGCGAAGGGCTTTACTCGAACTCTGGGATTTGACTATGATGAGACCTTTTCACCAATAGCGAAAATTAAGTCTATTAGGGTTATGCTAGCCATAGTTTCATTTCATGATTATGAAATATGGCAAATGGATGTCAAAACTGCTTTCCTTAATGGAAATTTGGCAGAGAATGTTTACATGAGTCAGCCATAGGCTTTTGTCGATGAAAAGTACCCGAATAGAGTGTGTAAGCTTGAGAAATCAATTTATGGGTTGAAACAAGCATCTCGCAGATGGAATCTTTGTTTCGATGAGAAGGTCAAAGAGTTTGGGATGTGTTTCACTATGAAAGACCCTAGGGAAGATGCCTATATTCTTGGGATAAGGATATTCAGAGGCAGGAGTAAGAAACTAATTGGACTTAGTTAAAGTACCTACTTGGATAAAGTGTTGAAGAGGTTCAATATGCATAATTCCAAGAAAGGTGACTTACAGATCCAAAGGAATGCCAAACTAAGTAAAGCTCAGAGTCCGAGTACAAAGGCTAAGATAGCTGAGATGAGTCGAATACCACATGCTTCTGTTGTTGGCTCGATCATGTATGCTATGACTTGTACCCGACCTGATGTGGCTTTTTCTTTGAACATGGTCCGCAGATATCAAGGGAATCCTGGCAAGGCTCACTGGACTGTGGTAAAGAAGATTCTTAAGAACATGCGGAGGACTAAGGATTGGGTCCTTAACCTCGGTGGGAGTGATGACTTGAGAGTGATAGGGTATAGTGACACCTTTCAAACAAACACAGATAATTTCCTCTCTCATTCGGGATGGGTGTTTAACCTGAATGAAGGAGCAATTTTGTGGAAAAGTTAAAAGCAAGAGATTGTAGTTGATTCAACATGCGAATCAGAGTAAATAGCAACAAGCGAAGCGACAAAGTAGGTGATATGGATGAAGAACTTCATCGGAGACCTTGGATTTGTACCAGCTATAAAAGAGCATGTGGAGATCTTCTATGACAGCGATAGTGTGGTTGCCTTAGCCAAGGAACCGAGGGATCATGGCAGGTCCATACACATCGACATGAAATCTCACTTCACAAGACACAAGATAGAAGAAGTATTCCTCATGGCAAAGAGGGTATCATCATATGAGAACTTGGCAGATCCCCTTACAAAGGGGGGAGGGTTGTAACACCCTAATTCTTGTATGATAATTATATTTTGTTTATTGTTATTTTCTCCAAGTTTTAAGGGGAACTTGACAAGTCGGTAGTTGGACTCGTCGAGTAGAGTCGGGAATTCGAGCATGATTAAGTTGGCAACTCTATGAGTCTGTATTCCGGACTCGGCGAGTCCGCCAGTCTGGATGAAACCCTAATTTCAAGGGTTTGCACCCAATTTAAACAACTTTTGAGGCCACAAGTCAGCACCCATCAACCCTCAGAGCATCATTCTCGAAACCCTAGATCCCTCTTTGCATTTTGTGTGATTTTGGTGTATTCTTTGAAGATCTTGAGAGAAAAAGGAAGGCAGATTAAAAGGAGAAGAAGGAGATCCTAGATCCTTGAGGAATTTTAGAAGATAGTAAGGTATATCTTGGCCCTTTTCTACTTCTATGCTTAAATCCCCTTTTTGAAGCCATTAAAGCTATTCTTGAACCATTTCTTGGATTAGTTGTAGCATAGAGGAGTCATGGAGTAGACTAGCCTTCGGATCTAGCTAGGTTTATATTCCAGAAGCTTAGAACTAGCACCTTTATGGATCCATTTTGCATGGAAGCTCTAGATTTACTATTATAGTGTGCTTTGAACCTTAAAACCTTCATTTGATGTTATTTACACGTAAGGTTGGAAACTTTACATGTTAATCAAGTCCCAGGAACAGGCATAATCGAGTATATAGTGTTTGCATGCATACGACTCGGTGAGTCGAGTCGTGAGTCCCATGTTTTTCCTTTTTCGAGTTATGCCGAGTGGAACCAGTGAGTGAGAGTTGGACTCGGTGAGCTATAGGGTTAGACTCATTCGTGGAAGAACTCGGCGAGTCGGTGCCCTAACTCGACGAGTTCAACGCAATCTTCATGCTTGAAGAACATACTCGACGAATTTTTCATACAACTCGGCGAGCATGGTTAGAATGTTCATCTGATGAAGGAGAACTCGACGAGTTGTTCATACAACTCGGCGAGTCGGATGCAGATTGTCGGAGTGTTAGTATCAAAGAGGAACTCGCCGAGTTTGTGCCTGAACTCGATGAGTAGTAGCAAGTAGAATCAAGAAAGTAAGAGTGAGGACTCGACGAGTTGGCGACCCAACTCGACGAGTCAGGTCAACTGAATGCTGACTTTGACAGTTAGGTTGACTTTGACCAGGGGTAAGAGAGCGATTTTACCCTCAGTATTATTATCAGTATTTGATTGATGGTGCTCATGGATATTGTAGTCGGGGTGAAACCGGAGCTGTAGCAGATAGATTCCGGAGCAGTCCTTTCAGCAGCTAGGCTACGAGGTGAGTTTCCTTCTAGTAGGAACGGGTCTAAGGCCACAATGTCGGCCATTTTAGTTAGCAGTAGTCTCCGGACATTGGTCCGATGCAGTAGTTAGTATGTTTCATGCCTTCGTGACTCAGACAGGATTATTTGTTATGTGATCCATGATGAGTCAAGCTTCGTTACCTTTCTTATTCTTGGGGTATGCCTTATAGACTGCCACCCATATCCTCAATCTAGTCCCAACTAAGAAGGTTGTCAAAACACCTCACGAGATGTGGACTAGGAAGGCTCCCACATTAGACCACATCAAGGTTTGGGTTTGCGAGGGCTTCACGAGACGCGAGACTCATGGCAAGCTCGAACCTCGGAGTGAGCGGTGTATTTTCATCGGCTACCCACAAAAATCTTTTGGTTATCTCTTCTACAGACTGAGTGAGAAAGTTGTCTTCGTTGCGAGGAGAGGAGTCTTTCGTGAGAGAGAGCTCATAGGCCAAGGAGATAGTGGGAGGCAAATTGACCTTGAATATATTCAAGAGTCAAGCGGTGAAGGAACCTCAAACACTAGCGATCAACCTTAGGAGGAAAATATTGTTGAGTCTATCGACAAGTCTGTACCTCTGAGGTGTTCCGGTAGAGTTAGTATTCCACCAGAGTTCTATGGTTTCCATATTACTACAGAGGTGGTACATTTATCAGTGATAGCACACTGGTAAATTTGGATGAACCTAACATCTACAAGGAAGCCATGGCGGGCCCCGACTCTTCTAAATGGGAAGAGGAGATGGACAGCGAGATTCAGTCCATGTATGACAATCAAGTTTGGAACTTGGTTGACAATGTACCGGGTCGTAAGACAGTCGGGTGCAAATGTATCTTCAAGAAGAAGACTAACATGGATGGAAAGGTACACACTTATATAGCACAACTGGTTGCAAAGGGCTTCACTTGAACTATGGGATTTGACTATGATGAGACCTTTTCACCAATAGCGAAAATTAAGTCTATTAGGGTTATGCTATCCATAGTTTCATTTCATGATTATGAAATATGGCAAATGGATGTCAAAACCGCTTTCCTTAATGGAAATTTAGCAGAAAATGTTTACATGAGTCACCCATAGGCTTTTGTCGATGAAAAGTACCCGAATAGAGTGTGTAAGCTTGAGAAATCAATTTATGGGTGGAAACAAGCATCTCGCAGATGGCATCTTTGTTTCGATGAGCAGGTCAAAGAGTTTGGGATGTGTTTCACTATAAAAGACCCTGGGAAGATGCCTGTATTCTTGGGATATGGATATTCAGAGACAGGTGACTTACAGATCCAGAGGAATGCCAAACTAAGTAAAGCTCAGAGCCCGAGTACAAAGGCTGAGATAGCTGAGATGAGTCGAATACCACATGCTTCTGTTGTTGGCTCGATCATGTATGCTATGACTTGTACTCGCCTTGATGTGGCTTTTTCTTTGAACATGGTCAGCAGATATCAAGGGAATCCTGGCAAGGCTCACTGGACTGTGGTAAAGAAGATTCTTAAGAACATGCGGAGGACTAAGGATTGGGTCCTTAACCTCGGTGGGAGTGATGACTTGAGAGTGACAGGGTATAGTGACGCCAATTTTCAAACAAACAGAGATAATTTCCTCCCTAATTCAGGATGGGTGTTTAACCTGAATGAAGGAGCAATTTTGTGGAAATGTTCCAAGCAAGAGACTGTAGTTGATTCAACGTGCGAATCAAAGTAAATAGCAACAAGCGAAGCGACAAAGTAGGTGATATGGATGAAGAACTTCATGGGAGACCTTGGATTTGTGCCAACTATAAAAGAGCCTATGGAGATTTTCTATGACAGCGATAGTGTGGTTGCTTTAGCCAAGGAACCGAGGGATCATGGCAGGTCCATACACATCGACATGAAATCTCACTTCACAAGACACAAGATAGAAGAAGGATTCCTCATGGCAAATAGGGTATCATCACATGAGAACCTGGCAGATCCCCTTACAAAGGGACTGAGTAGGGTCAAACATTTACAGCATGCAAGGCACATTGGGCTGAAGGATGATATTAGTTTTAATGATTAGATAGTTCTTGAAACTTGTAATAGTTGAAATGCAATTGACATTTGATGCTTAAATAAAAAGTATTTTTTATTTACTAGTAGGGTACTGTATCGTGTCAATCATTTAGTATTGTTTCACTTTGCATGTTTTGACTTCCATAAAAATTATATTATTCAAACTACCCACAGTTGATCATATGTTTAATTAAGACTGTTGTGATTATGGTTTGTGGATTTGTCTGAATGGTATTATACATAGAAAAGTATGTTTCAACATTCATGAGTGCTCATAAGGTCTGAGTATTGGATTAAACCCATGCTCACTTGTATGACTTCATGGAATTCATCTCGAGTGATCGTGAGACAATAATATCATATAATTCTTCAAACCTGGATATATGAGTTGTTGACTATGAGTTGGTTGTACATTGATAGTATGAAAACGCATCGGTAACTCGATGTTATAAAATGTGATGTTGTGTATGATTTAATAAATACTTAGTACAAGCATATACTGTCAAAGTTTATCTATTGCTTTTAGTCCTTGGAGGATTAAAAGCGATATCTTGGGCCCCTCGATAATTTTGGTTTGACTTATGTGTCGAGCCCGGTCAGAACTAAATTGATGTGTTCAATTAAGTTCTATGTCAAATAAATCAAAAATTGGGAAACGCACTGTTGGAAAATAAGATTGACATTGTTCCATGTGTTTGTCTGACTGATATCTTGAGAATAGAGGATTATATGATCACATATCTAAAATGGTACATTTAAGTTCGACAAAGGCATTTAAGTGCCACGATTGCTAGTCGGATCCTGAAGTCGTACTTAACACTATAGTTATTGGACTTATCCGAGAGGGAGACTGTTGCATAAGGTGTCTAACTCCATAACTATATTTGGTATGTACTTGACCCGAGAGTAGCATGGTCCATTTGGGTTGCACTTCACCGGAACAATCTGTAAGGATGAACTTTTGTGAAGAAGTTATTTATGATTTATTAATATATTATAAGCTCTGATATATTAATATGAAATCATAATATTTATTTAGTAATGATCAAGAATTAATTTGGTGATCAAAAAATACTAATTAAATTTATGGGGATTGATTATGTAAATCATTCATGCTTATATAGCGGGCTTGTGATCCATAGTTCTCTATGTTGGGCTAAACGCATGTGGTGACCCATGGATACTCCATGGAGGTTAAAACCCATGGAGCCTAAGGAATGTGGAAAGTCATGCACATTAGGGTTTTCATGGTGAAAGCCTAATCATGACACACTATATAAGAGATCCTCTAGCACATGAAATCGGCACTAGTGAGTCTTTAGAAGAGCATATCCAATTTTTTGTGCAAAAAATATTCTCTCATGCCCTCCAAATTGTTGTTGGTGATTTGTGGTTCCATTTGATACATTGACATTATTGGTGTTAGGCTCTTAAAGCATCAAGGTTTTCAACTACACTAAAAGGTATGTCATCTAACTTGAATTTTGTAGTATAGATACTCCATTGTATGCTAGTTAGGATGATGCTTTGGAAAATTCAAAGTTTACATGTATATTAGAGAAAGCATAGATCTAAAGCATCTAAGGTTGCATGTACTCCATAGGAGTGTTAGAAAGCTCAAAACCCTACAAAACCATATAAGTAGACATATCATGGAGAGCAACCCCCTCTTGAACGTATATATCAGCTAATAAAGAACCCAATCACTTGTAAATGCTCAAATGTAATAACAAACCAACTCCATCCACATACTTTGCCAGACCAGAAAACCGATCAGACTAAACTACAAAACCACACCTAAAGACTAATGATCATCCAGTTAACGTACTTGTCACTGTTGGATAAGTTGTCTAAGTCCATAACTATTTCTGGTATGTACTTGACCCGACCCGGCATGGTCCATTTGGGTTGCATGGCACCATTCAATTGGATAGACTAAATGAGAGAAATAACACTTGTGGTTTATTAATATACTATAAGTTCTAATATGTTAGTAGTATTATTTAATTAGTTTGATCAAGTTAAACCTGTTCCCCATGTATGCTAGATAGGATCATAGCCTTGGAAATCAACTTTTCATGATAATTAGAGAAAAATAAATACAAGGTTATTATGGTAGCATGTACACTTAGGAAATGTTAGAATGCTCAAAACCCATCAGTGGTATCAGTGCCTAGGCTTGTTTGGTTGTTATTTGTGCTAAATAGTTGAAAAAAGTCGATTTTGTGCAATCTGCCTAATGAACTCGACGAGTCCATGTGGGGACTCGTCGAGTTCATGTGTATCTTCAACCTACTCGCCGAGTAGGTTTGTGCACTCGGTGAGTAGGAGCCACGGATTGCAGATTTTCAACTTTTGCTGCTGGAAATGGACTAGAAATATTACCCTAAACTGTTTTGGTGTTATAAAACTTGTTTTAGATGGTGTAATGTTTGTTCTAATCCATTTACAATGACAAATATCAATTTTTCATGATTATATGTGTTAATATGAAACTTTGATATGGATATGCATGTTCTTGATCTTATAAATTTTGATGATCATAGGAATTACTTGTAACCTACTTGGTAGTTTAATTCTTGATCATAATGTGTTTTAATGGAGTCCATAACTTGTCTTCAAGTTATGAAAACCAAGAGTCACACTTGAATTAAAACCATTAAATGAACACAAGAGTTAGAAAAATGAAGAGTCTTCATTTTTAATACTCTAATTAACTCATAAGTTACAAGAAATGAAAAGTCTTAAAAGTTTACAAAACTTGCCCTCAAGTTTTGGAACAAGTAAAGTCTTGATTAAAACTTTATTTCCAACCCTTAGATTTTTAAAAGTTAAAATTCTACCCTTATACTTATAATATTATAAGTTAATAATATACATATATGTATAAGATCAAAGTCGTATTACCGCTAGTATGCCTCATTCACGAAGCTAGTCTATAAGGTGGGTATAAGGTTGTTGCCTATAAAATGACAACTTAATGGGTGTCCACACTCACCCACTGCTTGCTTGACTGGTGGAGGGTCGTCAGCCAAACAGGTAGGACAATGACTTAAAAATTCACATTAAAAGTATAATGATTATTATAAAGTAACTAAATGTTTTATAAATTCCCAATCTTATTTACTTTAGGAAAAATGTGAATAAGGTGCTAATCCATGAAATAACACTTTGCACCTTGTTTAAGTCGTTGGTGGAGCGTGTGTGGTTTACCGGCACACTAACTTGGACTTAAGAAGGAAGGCAAAGGGTGACTTAAGGTTTTTCATGAGGTCAAAAGGAGCGCGTGTGGTTTACCGGCACAACGATTAAGTGAAAAACATTAAGGGTACCAAGTAATTTGCATGGTTACTTCACACCTTGTTTTGTGATCCTCGGTATCCCGGTCACAAAACATGAAGGGCACACTCGAGACTGAAACATGCCATTGAAAAGTTCAATGAATTTCAATGAATCTAGGAATTTCTAAAAAACAAATAAAACCTAATAATTTATATTTCGTTTTCATGGTGGGAATTGGTGAATCGTCATTCACCTTCCTTTCAAATATGTTATAACTTGGATTACGACATCCCTCTTCTAGGTTATAATATATTGTGATTGGATCCTGACCTTAATATTACATTTGGGTGTTTTATTAAGAACTATCCCTATATCAAAACTAAACTTATTTTCTTCTTTTTAGATGTTTTCCAACAATGCTACTCCTGGCTCAAACCCTACTGGCTCCTTCTCTCTCATGAACCTTTGTGGGAGAGTCATCTTTGATGGATCCAACTTTACTGATTGGATCAGAAACATCAGGATGGTCACTCTTTACGAGAACAAGCAATATGTTCTTGACAAGGAGCTCAAGGTGCCTGAGCCAACTGCTACTCCTAAGGAGTTTGCTGAATATGAGGCACATGAAAGAGATGCTACCAAAGTGGCATGCATCATGATGGCCACCACGACAACCGAGCTCCAAAAGTCCTATGAGGACTACTATCCTTTTGAGATGCACCAGGATTTGATGGACCATTACCATCAGAGTGCTCGTCAAGAGCGATATGAAATCATCTCCTCTATGATCACAACCCGAATGTGTGACAACCCGAAATTTCCATTTTGTACGAACATTAACTATTCAATAGAAGCTAGTCCAGTTTCAATGAACATCAGACTTTTCCGAATAAGTTTGTGTACGTTAGGGGTTACAATTAAGGAGATATTAGGAGAGTGGATGCTCATGGGTTTGCGAAACTTGAGCATTTCAACACTTCATCATGTTAGAGTCCAATTACAGAATAAAATATTTTCTGCCAAAATATTTCAGGACTATAAATAGAATTCTGAACTAAATTATTCATTATTCACATTTCCAACTAGAGAAAAGCCATATTGTCTCTCACGGATCTTCGAGTTTTCATCCCAAATTGTGAGTCTACTTTCCTACTTGTGTTTTAATGCTTGTTATATGCTTAATAACATTGTTTGCATGTCAAATATGTAAGATCCGGGAGTTTACCGCCCAAGAACGTTCTTGGGGAGTAAACTCCAAAATGAAGCCTAAGAGCTATCTAGTCCCATTTCCTTGTTAGGTAGCTAGTTAAGGACATTATGTATGATCTTTTAAGGCTAGAACACAATCAAGAACACCTAGCTTTTGGAGTTTACGGCCCAAGAGTTTCTTGGACCGTAAACACCAAATTTCAAGGGCTTAAAGTGCCCTAAACACTCCTAAGACTTTAAGACAATAACCCTCTATTACTTGTAGCTTGAATGGGGAGTAAATCATATCAAAATCATCCCTAAAGGGGAGTTTACGGCCAAGAAATACTCTTGGGCCGTAAACTCCAAGTAAAGGAACCAAAGTGTGCCTAAAGTCCCCTTTAGCCTTAAACAAAACTCTAGAATTTATCCTTTGTGAGCAAGAGGCTTAAATGAATTAAAACACCCACCCCATAGGAGTTTACGGCCGTAAACTCTAGGGGATATGGTCTTTAGGCCGTAAACTCCTCAAAGGAGCATTCTAAGGCTCTAAACTACCTAAAGGATTAAACCACCAATGCTAGGCTTATTCTAGAAAGCATTTAACACTTTAAAACACCCAAAACCACCAAGTCAAGAGTTAACGGCTGTAAACTCAAGGGTTTACGACCATAAACTCCAAGGGTGGGGTATGTTGGGTGGTAAACGCATATACAAGGTCATTTGGTACATTAAACCCCTTTAGCCTTGTCCCGTAGCAACTTAGATGCAACCATTAGGACCTATAACACTTATACAAAGTGTTTACATGTTCCTAAGTGTCTCAACTTATTTCATTAAGTTATTATTTGGGTAATTAGTTATATATATATGCTTATTATATGATAACTAGGCTCGTGCGTGTGAACAAGTCTCCGTTTGCCACCTAGCAGGGTATCCGACACTACAATCCAAACCACTCACCACAAGTGAGTTCATACCCCTTCAATTAACCTTTGAAATGTTTTTAAATGTTCTAAATACTTTATGGCGGGGGATACAAGTTCAATGCTTATAGTTATTGAAATCAATCACATGTGATTGCATTAATCACATGTGATTAATAACTACAAATCCAATGATTTTATCACTGTTCAAACTGTTTATCAAACTGCTTTACTTCAAAATGTTTTACAAAATCTTTTACTTATCAAATACTTTTATTTAAACTTTGTTATACTTCTTATAAATTGCATGCCCATATATGTATAGATATATAAGCAATGTTTAAAGGGCCTAGGAAGGCCATTCACCCTATTTCCTTTTTCTCGATTTGGATGTGGTCTGGTGGGATTTCGGGTGACCATCCGAAGGTCGTTTCAATATTAGTTATATATCAAAAATACATATATATACATAAAAGTACTTCCATATTCATGCGTACTATACACATCACTAGTAAGTTACCATCGGGGTAACACAGGATCATACTACTACAACTTCTAGATCAATGAGTCAGTTCATTCATGAGTCTATACATTACATTAATATGAGAACATATACAACTATACTAGGAGGAGAAAATATACAACTATACTAGAACGAGAAACATTACATATACAAGAACACGTTAACAATTGTGATCCACTGGATCGGAGCATGCCTTAAATGTCATGGCCCGAGTTGTAGCCAGAATTCTCTTGGAGGGAGAGCGTGAGTTTGCGTATAGATCTATACTGGATTGACTATCGTACACCTTGCTGCTAGCTACAGCTGGACCTGCAGGTCTGCGGGTGCCAAACGTCATTCCGTTATTACGACCATTCGTATGTCATTGTTACCAGTCGATAGTATGGTGCAATTATCACATTATACCTTAATATAAATCCGGTTTAAGGTGGTTAGTACAACAGTAGTTCCTATAATACAAAACTACAGTACTACAATGATTTACCCATTACATATTTTTAATGATAACCTCACTTAAACATTAATGTACAAACTATATTTGTTAAATGATAGTTACACTTGGGAAATTACACACTTTTACAACAAACGAGCATACAAAACAGTTAACCTTGGTAGAAGGCTACTTTAATAGAAAATATAGGTTTTTCTGAGAGATTCAAACTTTTACAAACACTTACATACATTTTACAAACTTATGCTTGAGACAAGTTCAAACGTTTTGATAACAAACATCAACACTAAAATACTTATGAACTCACCAGCTTAATGCTGATAAACTCTTCCAAAATAATTTGTATTCTCAGGTCATCAGTAGACAGGTACCGATGCCAGCTTTTGAGAAGATGGAGCGCATTCAAGACTCATCATATTATTTTGATTTACATTATATTTTTGGATGTCTAAAACTGTACAGAACACGCTTGTAGTAAAATTATATATTTAATGCAATGGATGATGTTATTTGCTTATTTACATTTACTGTGTTGTGATATTGTACATGACGTCCTCCGCCCCAGAACGTTTCCGCCGTTCATGGTTTTAGGGTGTGACAGGTTGGTATCAGAGCATTAATTATAGTGAATCAAGTATATCAACCCATAAAAGATATACTAAACTATAAACCCATTTGGGATTAAAGCACTCTGACCCAGAGTCTATACTTTAAATATTAAAGTATTTAATTAAGTATACTAGTCTGCATTCATACTAAAATCAGTGTCACAATGACAAGAACAAAAGTATTATGATTGTTAAATATCACAAGTGAGCTCGGGGATGTATGGTCAGTCCTGGGAATGGCATAGCCTGATCAACTATGCTGGTCCGAGGAGTGATTAGCATACGCCCTAGAATAGTTGTGATATGTTAACAAGTCTAAAAACTTACCAACAATACCACAAGAAGATCAGTAGAACTTAAACTTAAAATACCATAGGTGTATTTTGTACTACTAGTTACATGTATACTATATTCTTATACCTCTCTTCTCTCGTAGATTTAAACGGCTGGATTCCATCACGGTGACCCGTACTTTCCAAATGAAGGCAATGCTGGGTGGATCGAAGAAGAGCCCGAAGATGAGCATCCAATCCCTTTGGATGATCACCTCGCAGAAGGCTTTTCTGATGGATCCGACTCCGAGCCTGAAGTCAACAACCTACCGCTAGTAGGTAAAGCCTCGAACAACAACCCCCGACCAGCTTTTCCAGGTCCTACTCCTATGTGGGCAACCAACTTGAATCGTTGGAGTGATGAACAGGGTCAACCCTTACCATACTTTGGGGACCGAAGCTTTTACAACGTCAGTGATGGTGGTTCTGCTGACCGAGCTTTGCCCGTCATTATCCGCAGAATAGCTCGTAATGTTGAGCAAGGTCGAGCAGCCATCGACCCGGTCATGGAGATTGATGCCAACTCAGGTGTCAACACAGTCCGCATCTGCCGTCTTGAAGAAGACATGGAACGGACCCGGAGAACCAATGAAACCCTACAGCAACAGTTGGCTGCCTCCCGAGCTGAAGTCTTGGAACTTCGAGCCCGTCAGAGGGCTTAGGAGCGACACCTTCAAGAGGTGTTTCGTCAAGTGTCCGACCTCAGGGCTCGCCCGAGGAATTCCCATCGCCGTTATATGATGTCTAGTACATCTCTATCTTTTGGTTAAGGAATAGCCTTTAACATTTGTGCTCTAAGTAGCACTTGTCTGTAAAATATTCCTAACTTTCAGTACTCTAATTAGGAATCTAAGAATTGTCAAACTTTTGTGTATAGTATGATGTAAGACCTACTGTTAGGTCAATTTTCCGTGAACTTATTACATCAGCAATACCAGCATTATTGACATCTATCGAATCTATGGGAAAAATCGGTACATTTGTGTTTCCTACTAAATATTCTTTGTTGTGATCTCAAACACTCATTCAACTGTTGGGCTATGGTTAGTTAGTCCATGTGTCACTCTCACGTTGCTTACGAATTGATTCTTACCATTTTTCTTATCTTTATAAACTTATAGCTGAAAGATGCCTCCTCGTAAATCTCCCAGGAATAACCCTGCACCTCTACCGCCTCCGGTCATTGATACTGCAGCTCTGAATGTTGCCGTAGCTGCAGCAGTGGTAACTGCCACGGCTCCGTATCACTCATCTGATGCCAGCTGAGGTGGAACCCCTACGGAATCAATTCCGGTTGAAACCCCTGTGCGCTCGAGAGAGTGCTCCTACAAGGATTTCACCAATTCCAAGCCGAAGCCTTTCTATGGCACTGGCGGAGTCATTGCCCTCTTGCAATAGTTCGAGAAGACTGAATCAGTCTTCGAAATCTGTTCATGCCCTGCTGCGAGCAAAGTCAAATATGCCGCATGCACCTTTGAGGGAAAAGCCCTGACGTGGTGGAACGGCCACGTTAAAGCACTAACCCTCGTCGTAGCCAACGACATGGGCTGGGAAACGATAAAAGACCTCATGATTGAGGAATACTGCCCGAGGGGCGAAGTCCAGAAATTGGAGCAGGAACTTTGGAACCTGACCATGAAGGGCACCAACGTGGTCGCTTATACTGCCCGATTCAGCGAGCTGGTGGCCCTCTGCCCCAATATGGTTCCCACTAAAGGGAAAAAGATCGAAAGGTACATATGGGGGCTAGTGCCTCCGTATCAAGGGAATGTCCTAGCATCAAACCCCGCTACCTTCGACAGTGCCAAACGACTGGCACAATGAGTCATTGACCATGGAGTCAAAACCCCTGCAACAACAACCACCCTAACCATCCCGGAACCCTCTAAACCCGCTGACACTAAGCGGAAATTCTGGGATGAAAAGAAGAAGCAACAAGCTGCCAAAAAGCAGCAAATTGTGGCAGTGCATGCCGCAGTAACTGCTACTGCTCAGGGGAAATAGTATGTTAGAAGTTTGCCTAAGTGCAACAAATGCAACTTCCACCACAAGGGCCCCTGCCGTGAAATGCAGTGCTCTAACTGCAACAGGAAAGGACACACCGTCCGTTACTGTAAGTTCCCGGCATAACCGATCACCCAGGTCCCTAGCTCTGGCGCGAGCCCAACCTGCTATGGATGTGGCGAAGTAGGCAACTTTAAGAGGGACTGCCCCAAAGCAACGAATGCTGGTGGAGCAGGGAGGGTACTAGCTATAGGCCACGGGGAAGCAGTTACTGACCCGACAGTGGTGACTGGTACTTTCCTCCTCGATAACTCCTATGCATGCATTCTGTTCGATAGTGGTGTCGCACCCCAAAACCACGAACGGCGGAAACGTTCAGGGGTGTAGGACATCATGTACAGTATCACAACAGTGTAATATAATAAACAAGCAACAACATCATCCATTGCATTATAAGTAAAGTTTTATACATGTGTGTTCTTTCGTTGTGGTAAGACACCAAAAATATAAAATCAAAATAAAAGACGAGGCTTGTCTGCAGCGTCTTCTCAAAACCTGTCCTCCGTACCTGTCTACTGGCGACTTGAGAATACAAGTTGTTTTGAAAGAGAGTATCAGATTTATAGCTGGTGAGTTCATAAGTATATAAGTGTCATTGCTTTGTTTGTGAAAACCTGCTATGAATGCAATGAAAACCTTTAAGTGAAAATGTTGAGGTAAGTATGAACTCCCTAGAAAAACCCTTATTTTCTATAAGTATGAAGTGTAGTCTTCTACCAAGACCCAATGTTTTGTATGTATGAAATGTAGTCTTCTACCAAGACCCAAATGTTTTGTATAAATGAAGTGTAGTCTTCTACCAAGACTCGAATGTTTTGTATGTATGAAGTGCAGTCTTCTACCAAGACCCGAATCTTTTGTATGTATGAAGTATTTTTCCTTTGCGTAGACTAATACTAAAAGTGCTTAGTCTAACTCATCGTTTATGTGAAAGATATCACAAAATAAAGTAAACAGGAAAAATATAATCAGATAAGTGTTAGCCTGAGGTACTGGTGCTAACAAAACGAATGTAAATGTTGACCGGAGGTACTGGGGCTAACATATTACATATAACCTAATGGACATCCGAAGATAGTCCAATTCTTCCCCTGTAGCAGCAGCAGGTGGAAGGAATGGCTAGTCCCTGTAAAGGTATTCCTAGTATAAGTATTAACCGTAGGCATCCGTAGATGTTCATTACCCACTGTTGCTAACAGATGGATTCCGGAATGGTTAGTCCCGTACGTATATCCCGAGGTACTGTGGGATATAGGCCCATCTAGGTATCCCGAGGTACGGTGGGATAGGGTCCTTTCTTAAATATTCCGAGGTACTGTGGAATATGTAGGAAGATTTACTCAGAAGGTGCTGATAAATCTGATGGGTTTTGGTCATAAGACATCCCATGTGCTCATACAAACCCTAAAGCTTGGATCTAGGTTTCTCTATTGTACATACTTTGAATCCAAGACTTTGAACCCTAATTCTAGCATATGGAAATCAAAATTCACATGTAAATAGGTTTAAGAACATACCTTGATTGTTATATAGCAATAACAATCTAATTCCTCCTTGAATTGACCTTGGAAAGCAGAGAGTCACAAGTGTCACTCCTCTAATGGCTTACAAACACCATAAGCAAGTGGAAAAGGTATAAAGAGAGAGGAGGAAGGTTAGAATTCGTCCTTAGGACTTCTTGGGAAGGGTTACACGAATTCATGACCTTGGGGTTGTTTATATAGGTGTAGAGATAGGGTTTCAGTCATTATCCTTATCTAGTTGATTATCCATTAAGCAACCAATAAGATAATCCTTCAATCCTTATCATACTCGAATTCTAAGAGATTTACACCTCAAATTCGTTCACCATATATATAAGATAATCCTTACCTTATTTTGTAACTATCACATAATTACAAATCAGCCACTCTAGTTTAATTAATTACATTTGATCACAAAACTAATTCTTAATTAATTATCGACCAATATTAATTAAACAAATATGATTTCTCCTTTAATATATTATTCTTATAACATATTAATAAATCATATTAACCTCTCTCTCTATTTATTTCTCCAATCAAGTTGCTTTGGTGAAGGCAACCCAAAAGGACCATGCACCATCGGGTCAAGTACATACCAAAATAGTTATGGACTTAGACACTAATCCAACAGTCTCTCACTTGGATAAGTCTAACAACTATTTTGCGTATGACTTCAGATCCTGATCTGCAATCGTAGCTTTCCAAAGCCGCTGTCAACTCTGATCCTATCAGATACGCATGTCCTTAGATAAGGGATCATATATTTCTCCATTCTAGATATCATATGAGACATGATTTCAAATCATTCTCTTTGTACTACTTCTCGATTTCTGATTTATGACGACTGACTAATTGAACAAATCAAATTAGCCCTAGCCCGGCCGAGCATTTACGTTTGTCATCACTAAACCATCGAGGGGCCCAAAGATATCGCTTTTATCCTACTTTGGATAAAAGGAACGGATAAACTTTGATACAATGCTTGCTTGTACTCACGCACCAAATCACACACAACAATATGTTTTATAACACCAAGTTACTGGTGCGTTTACATATTATCAATGTGCAACCGATTTGCAAGATACAACTCACACATCTCGGTCTCAAGAATATAAGATGTTATCGTCTCACCAATCACTCGAGATACAATCCATGGAGTGATCCAAGTGAGCGTGGGTTTAATCCAATGCTTAAATCACATTCATAAGCACTCATGAACGTTGCATCAAACATTTGCTTATGTCTAATACTCTTTTAGACAATCCACACACCAATTCACGACAGTCTTCATTCATACCTACTTCCAACATATGAACGACTGTGGCCCGTTTGAATAATTCGATTATTCTTAATAAACTCAATTATTCTGGAAGTCAAAACATGCAAATGTGAAACACAAGAATACTACTAAACCCATATGGCCTCAAACCTTTGAGTATAAATAAAACTCCTTTTATTTATCACCATATCGATTACTCATTATTTGTCGTTTCGGGTAATCAACTTCTTACTTGAATTCCAACACTTGTCCCATGCTCCTAGCATGCACACAATGTTTACCTATGGTTCTTACTTTGTGAAATAGATCACATTGAACACATTTCCAATCCTTCTCATTTCACAACTCCAAATCCGTTTTTCATAAGTTAAAGAATATCAAATTCTTGTTACTTATAGAATATGCTAGATTCTAACATTCTATGCAACTTATCCTTTCGTAATGTCATTGCACCAAAGTCATAAAGACTATTGCCAATGATATTACAAAGTCCTCTATCGGAGATTGTTACAAAACAATTCCATAGACGTGATGTCTCTCACTCAAAGTACATTATTTGAACATCCTTTTGCATAGAAGTTTCTAATCTAATCATAGATTTGTCAATATTCAATTCCCAATATGGACACACTTCCATATGTTCCATATGACAACTCATTCTTAATAGAATCTTATCTATTCGTAACGATGTCAATATAGTCCATCCAATATGGAAACATTTCCATATTTTCCAATACTATACTTCCAACTATTTACAAGCGACCAATCCTCGTCGAACTTTGGATTGTCCTTTGATAGTTGTTTAATTGTTTTTAGTCAAAACCACTTCTAGTCCTTTTTCCCTCTAAATGTGCTCGACATTTGGAAAAATTTTAGAATGGTCAAACATTAAAGCATTTGCAATCGATCCTATACCCGAAGCGTATGGGACACGACGCATAATGTTTTATTTGCTATGTTCTCAAAATTCGAATAGTGAAGAGGGATGCCGTAATCATAATCGAAATTTTAAGAACACACTATGTACCTTTGACTAAATTTATTAACATTTCTCAACCTAATCCTTTAGATTTGAAATGAAGCATAATATTCTCTCCCTTAATTATAGCAAAACAACCTTTCAACTCTTACAACTTTGCAAAGTATGACTCTTGTTTTCTATAATTAATATTGCTAACCTTGCAATACTTTCCTTAATAATCATACAATCATAACATTTATGCTCCCACTATTATGATGATTACTATAGAACATAACACATATGCTCCCACTAGCTTCGACATGTATTCATAAACATCTTAACTTTCAGAAAACAATACTTATTGAATTTCTTAAGTTCATGTTTCTAATACTTAGTGCTTTGATAATCCTTTATCAATGCTTCTTGAACTTATACACATTTGCCTTCGATAGTTCATATGTGTGTCTAAACAATTAAGACTAATTGCCAAACCTCACAATTCAAATTATCGAAAGGGATGCCGTAACCATGATTGAATTTGAGAATGCAATTTTACAATCACTATCTTCTTAAAATCTCTCTTAGTGAAAGCATTTCCTCACAATCATTTTCATGAAGGAGGAAATCTTATGACACTTAGATTTGAGCGGTGTATGTGTTCCTATCCATGTGAATTTGTCAAAACCAAAGTTTACGACAAATTCAAACTCTTATGGATCGAACTTTCTTGATCTCGATTTCTTGCCTTTATGGTAGCACAGCTGCCCACCATGTCTTCCAAGTAGTTAGGCAGCTCACCCTTTCCTATCAATGTAACTTTCATTGATTAAGGTGCTTTGCCTTTTGTGCATTCAAAATGAGAACTCATAGAACTCACATGCATAATTAACTCGACTGGATTGGCACAGAATCAAAATAATGTCAACACGATAGGTTGTAAACCTCAACTCGTGTGCTAGTGATGATCGATAAGGTTTATTTGATTTGTTCTTGAAACTTTTCAAGACCATTAAGACTCCCACTGACTCCTTGACATATAAGATTCTCTTGTCAAAACATTTCTTGACAAACAAATATTCAAGAGTTAGTGTAGCTTTTATCAAAACTCTTCATAAATTGGTCCTAGTTGGTCTTTGTCTTATCCAAGACATCACAACTTTTCACATTTGATGAACGTTATAAACCTTTTAATACTTATCACTCAATGTCACAATCTTAACTTTAAGACTTGTTATTGGAACGAAGTATACAATTCTTGATTCCTCTTCCTAGACATTCAATTGTACTAAGACTCACTTAGAGGATCAATTGAGATATGGTTCTTAATCATTAAGACCTATCATAAAGCATAAAAGCTACTCTCCCATCTTCTTAGAATGGAGAAACTTTTATCTTTCTGCCTATATGATTCTTCTTATTCGTTCTACTATTGATCTAAACCCTTTAATCAATTTAGAATTACACTTAATCTTGTAAGTATAATCATATTTACTAAGCCTTTTTAGTAAATAATGACGAATATCTTTGTTATTCTTATGGTGAACTTGATCAACACACAACTTTGTGTACTCGATCTCCTAGTCCTTCACTTGACACTTTGTCAACGAATTGGTCTAATTTCCAAATATGAATTTCTCATTCATCATGCAACCAAGTTGTCTGATTCCAAATTTCTATCCAATTGAAACTTTGGGCGATGAGAAACTCTCCCTATTTGGTAAATTCTTGACTTTCCATAAATAACAATATAAGAACCAAATCCATTATTGCTAATAATAGAAACATTTTAACATCAATTTTTCATACACGCCATTGCAAGGATAAATAAATAAAATTTAAAATCAAAATTTATTTTATTGCGGAAAAATTTGTCCTTACAATGCAATTGATTGAAAAACTTATGCTAATACATCTTTCTTAGCAATCTAATTCTAACTCTAAGTAGTAGCTCAAAAATCTAATCTTCGAGAAATGCGATCGAAATCCATTCCTTCATGGTTAGATTCTGCTCACTTCTTCCCTTAAGCTCCCTTTCTTTTCTTCGATCCTACAAAACATCAACTATAATCTTATTACATTATGTATTAAGAATCTAGAATATAAGCTTAAAAGAGTTAGTAAATGGATTTAACCTATATTAGAGCCATACGTTTCGACTCTCCCATCTCTTAGATCTCTTAGGTAAATGGGGCAGCTTCGTCTCCAATGCCCTTTCTCATGGCAATAAAAGCAAATTGATTCTTTTGGAACAGGACATGGAACTACTTCAAACATCGCCTTTCTCTTATGATCAAACTTTTTGATCATGGCATGTCTTTCGTTGCCATTGTCTATATCCATAGAGGTCTTGAAGGCAGATTCACCAATCAACTTCGCTTTTCTATTGCGCCAAACCATTGCTGATTCGGCAACAATAAGCATATATGTGAGATCTATAAGGGTCACGTTGTGGTTCGTCATATAGTACTCTCTTACGAACTCACTATATGAGTTGGGAAGTGACTGAAGAACCCAATCAACAGCCATTTCCTCACAGACAACGGATCCCAACATTCTTAACTTATCAATGTGTGACTTCATCCCTAGGACGTGTGCACACACCGACTTTCCTTCTTTATGTTTACTTGCCAAAAGGGCTTGAGTGATCTTGAACTTTTCAAGCCTTTGAACTTGTGGGTTAGGGAGAATAATTGGAGGAGGAGGCGGAAGTGAGGCATGATCTCTCGTTCCTCGATCGAATCGTGGAATATCATCTTCATGTGGAATGCTTGTTCCACGGGATTTAAGAAGACCATAGTTGTCGAACTTTGACATTTACAAAATGGGAGAAAACAAATTCAAGTTAGTTGATAGATTGAGTCCTTAGTAAATCACCCAAATGAGATACTAAGGCTAGGACCCAACACAATATCCTACAACTCGGGAGAGGGATGCCGTAACCCAAATTGCAGAACATTTGAAGGTAAGTGAATGACGATTCACTAATTTCCACCACGAAAAACGAAAAGACATTGAAGTTTTAAATCTATGAAAACTCCTAGATCCTTTGAGATACATTGAACTTTCAATGACATGTTTAAATCTCGATATGCCCCTCTTGTTTGTGACTGGGATGCCGAGGATCACAAAGCGGGTGTGAATAACCATGCAAACTACATGGTGCCCTCACAAGTTACAGTCACCTATTCGATGTGCCGATAAACCACACACGCTCCACCGAACTATGACAAACATTGAGTCACCCTTTGCTACCTTTGCTTAGACCCATTTAGTGTGCCGGTAAACCACACACGCTCCACTAACGTCTTCGCAAGGGCACAAAGTGTAATTTCATGGAATTGCATCAATTCACTTTTGCCTAAGTAACTAAGATTGGGAATTTTTATGAAAATATTTAGTTACTTTGATAATTCATTATACTTATAATGGAAGGCGTCGTCCTATCCTACCCGTTCGGCTAACGACCCTCCACTAGTTAAGAGTGCGGTGGGTAAGAGTGGATACCCATTCAATCGCCATTTTGTAGGAAATTTCCTTAAACACCCCTTATAGACTAGCTTCGTGAATGAGGCCTACTAACGGTAAGACTGACTTTTACTCATACATATATATAATGTTAGACTTTTAATGTTATATATAGCAAGGGGCGAATTATTTTTCCAAAATTGATTTGAGATCCGGATATCACCAGTTACGAGTGCTAGAGGAGGATGTGCCGAAGACAACCTTCTGAACTCGTTACGGACATTACGAGTTCGTGGTGATGCCATTCGGATTGACCAATGCGCCTGCAGTCTTCATGGATCTGATGAATAGAGTATGCCGACCTTACTTGGATCAGTTTTTCATCGTTCTCATTGACGACATCCTGATCTACTCCCGAAGTAAGGAAGAACATGGCGACCACCTACGACAAGTTCTAGGGACATTACGAAAGGAGAAACTTTATGCGAAGTTCTCGAAATGTGAATTTTGAATCCAAAGAGTCGAATTCTTAGAACACGTGGTAAGCGAAGTGGGAATCCACGAGGACCCATCCAAAATTAAAGCCATTGAGAACTGGTCAGCACCGAAGACGCCTACAAAAATTCGTCAATTTCTAGGCCTCGCTGGCTACTACCGCAGATTCATTCAGAACTTCCCCCAAATAGCAAAACCCCCTACAACCTTGACCCAGACAGGCGTGGCCTTTGACTGGGAAGAGAAACAAGAGAGAGCATTTCAAACGCTCAAACGAGCCTTGTGCACCAGGCCAATACTATCCCTCCCCGAAGGGATAGAAGACTTCGTAGTCTATTGCGATGCATCGAATGAAGGGCTCGGGTGTGTTTTGATGCAGCGAGGTAAGGTCATCGCCTACGCCTCGAGACAGTTGAAGACGCACGAGGTTAACTACATGACACACGATCTTGAACTGGGAGCAGTGGTGTTTGCTCTGAAGATCTGGAGACATTACTTGTACGGAACGAAAAGCACTATCTTTACCGACCAAAAGAGTTTACAACACATTTTCAATCAGAAGGAGCTCAACATGAGACAACGACGGTGGGTCGAGCTACTCAGTGACTACGAATGCGATATTCGTTATCATCCGGGTAAAGCCAACGTAGTAGCAGACGCCCTAAGTCGGAAGGAATATTCTGGTCGCAAAGTCAAGTCATTGTCAATAACCATCCATTCACACTTGTCTAAGCAAATTCAGGCGGCCCAACTTGAAGCCATGAAACCTAAAAATGTGACGGGTGAATCCCTTAGAGGAATGGACAAAAATTTAGAAGCCAAGGGTGACGGAGCCTTATATTTCATGAACCGGATTTGGACACCGAAACACGGTGGTTTCCGAGACTTGGTCATGACCGAGGCGCACAACACTCGGTATTTCGTCCACCCCGGTTCAGATAAGATGTATTTGGATCTTAAAAAGCTATACTGGTGGCCTAATATGAAAGTAGAGATTGCTACCTTCATAAGTAAATGCCTTACTTGCGCAAAGGTTAAAGTCGAGTACCAGAAGCCCTTTGGTTTATTGCAACAACCAGAGATTCCAGAATGGAAGTGGAAGCGGATCACTATGGATTTCATAACCAAGTTGCCCAAGACAACGGGTGGACTTGATACCATATGGGTCATAATCGATAGACTGACCAAGTCTGCACACTTCCTGCCTATCAAAGAAACTGACAAGATGGAGAAACTTACGAGAACATGCATTAGGGAAATCGTACGGCTACATGGTGTACCTATGTCCATTATCTCCGATAGAGATAGTAGGTTCACCTCAATATTCTGGCAATCACTATAACATTCCTTAGGAACAAGGCTGGACATGACCACAGCCTACCATCCACAGACCGACGGACAGAGTGAGAGGACCATCCAAACACTGGAAGATATGTTGCGAGCCTGTGTGATTGACGTTGGGAAGGCATGGGATACTCATTTACCCCTTGTCGAGTTTTCCTATAATAACAGCTATCACACGAGCATCAAGGCTGCTCCATCTGAAGGTCTCTACGGCCGAAAGTGCAGATCTCCTCTATGCTGGGCTGAGGTGGGTGATACCCAATTAGCCAAGGGGCAAGCTTCCGACAGTACTCTCACCGGTCCGGAGATCATTCAGGAAACGACAGAGAAAATCGTTCAGATCCGTGAATGATTAAAAGCCTCTAGAGACCGACAGAAGAGCTACGTTGCTAAACGAAGAAAACCTTTGGAATTTCAGGTGGGAGACCGAGTCCTTCTCAAAGTCTCACCCTGGAAGGGCTTGATACGCTTCGGAAAGCGTGGGAAGCTTAATCCGAGCTACATAGGGCCTTTCGAGATTCTTGCAAGAGTCGGCCCCGTAGGTTACAAACTCAACCTACCCGACACGCTTCGTAACATACATTCTACATTCCATGTATCTAACTTGAAAAAGTGTCTATCCGATGAGACTCTTGTAATCCCACTCGACGAGATCAAGATCAAAGAGAGCCTCAACTTCGTGGAAGAACCTGTAGAGATCATGGACTGTGAGGTCAAGCAGACAAAGCAAAGTCGTATCCCTATCGTGAAGGTTCGCTGGAACGCCAAGCAAAGACCAGAATTCACTTGGGAACGTGAGGATCAGATGAAACTGAAATACCCTCATCTTTTCGCTTAATTATTGTAACTTCTTGTTTGCTTAAATTCTAATTTCGGGACAAAATTCCTTTTAACGGGGGGATGATGTGACAAACCGAAATTTCCATTTTGTACGAACATTAACTATTCAATTGAAGCTAGTCCAGTTTCAATGAACTTCAGACTTTTCCGAATAAGTTTGTGTACATTAGGGTTTACAATTAAGAAGATATCAGGAGAGTGGATGCTCATGGGTTTGTGAAACTTGAGCATTTCAACACTTCATCATGTTAGACTCAAATTCCAGAATAAAATATTTTCTGCCAAAATATTTCAGGACTATAAATAGAATTCTAAACTAAATTATTCATTATTCACATTTCCAACTAGAGAAAAGCCATATTCTCTCTCACGGATCTTCGGGTTTTCATCCCAAATCGTGAGTCTAGTTTCCAAGTTGTGTTTTAATGCTTTTTATGTGCTTAATAACATTGTTTGCATGTCAAATATGTAAGATCCGGGAGTTTACCGCCCACGAACGTTCTTGGGGAGTAAACCCCAAAACGAAGCCTAAGAACTATCTAGTCCCATTTCCTTGTTAGGTAGCTAGTTAAGGACATTATGTATGATCTTTTAAGGCTAGAACACAATGAAGAACACCTAGCTTTTGGAGTTTACGACCCAAGATTTTCTTGGACCGTAAACACCAAATTTCAAGGGCTTAAAGTGCCCTAAACACTCCTAAGACTTTAAGACAATAACCCTCTATTACTTGTAGCTTGAATGGGGAGTAAATCACATCAAAATCATCCCTAAAGGGGAGTTTACGGCCAAGAAATACTCTTGGGCCGTAAACTCCAAGTAAAGGCACCAAAGTGTGCCTAAAGTCCCATTTAGCCTTAAACAAAAGTCTAGAATTTATCCTTTGTGTGCAAGAGGCTTAAATGAATTAAAACACCCACCCTATAGGAGTTTATGGCCGTAAACTCTAGGGGATATGGTCTTTAGGCGGTAAACTCTTCAAAGGAGCATTCTAAGGCCCTAAACTACCTAAAGGATTAAACCACCAATGCTAGGCTTATTCTAGAAAGCATTTAACACTTTAAAACACCCAAAACCACCAAGTCAAGAGTTCACATCCGTAAACTCAAGGGTTTACGATCGTAAACTCCAAGCGTGGGGTTTGTTGGGTGGTAAACTCATATACAAGGTCATTTGGTACATTAAACCCCTTTAGCCTTGTCCCGTAGCAACTTAGATGCAACCATTAGGACCTATAACACTTATACAAAGTGTTCACATGTTCCTAAGTGTCTCAACTTATTTCATTAAGTTATTATTTCGCTAAGTGGTTATATATATATATGCTTATTATATGATAACTAGGCTCGTGCGTGTGAACATGTCTCCGTTTGCCACCTAGCACGGTATCCGACAGTACAATCCAAACCACTCACCACAAGTGAGTTCATACCCCTTCAATTAACCTTTGAAATGATTTTAAATGTTCTAAATACTTTATGGGGGGTTACAAGTTCAATGCTTATAGTTATTGAAATCAATCACATGTGATTGCATTAATCACATGTGATTAATAACTAGAAATCCAATGATTTTATCACTGTTCAAACTGTTTATCAAACTACTTTACTTCAAAATGTTTTACAAACTCTTTTGCTTATCAAATACTTTTATTTAAACTTTGTTATACTTCTTATAAATTGCATGCCCATATATGTATAGATATATAAGCAATGTTTAAAGGGCTTAGGAAGGCCATCCGCCTTATTTCCTTTTTCTCGATTTGGATGTGGTCTGGTGGGATTTTTGGTGACCATCCGAAGGTCGTTTCAATATTAGTTATATATCAATTATACATATATAGACATAAAAGTACTTCCATATTCATGCGTACTATACACATCACTAGTAAGTTACCATCGGGGTAACATAGGATCATACTACTACAACTTCTAGATCAATGAGTCAGTTCATTCATGAGTCTATACATTACATTACTATGAGAACATATACAACTATACTAGGAGGAGAACATATACAACTATACTAGAATGAGAAACATTACATACACAAGAACACGTTAACAATTGTGATCTACTGGATCGGAGCATGCCTTAAATGTCATGGCCCGAGTTTTAGCCAGAATTCTCTTGGAGGGAGAGCGTGAGTTTGCGTATAGATCTATACTGGATTGACTATCCTACACCTTGTTGCTAGCTACAGCCGGACCTGCAGGTCTGCGGGTGCGAAACGTCATTCCGTTATTACGACCATCCGTATGTCGTTGTTACCAGTCGATAGTATGGTGCAATTATCACATTATACCTTAATATAAATCCGATTTAAGGTATTTAGTACAGCAGTAGTTCCTATAATACAAAACTATAGTACTACAATGATTTACCCATTACATATTTTTAGTGATAACCTCACTTAAACATTAATGTACAAACTATATTTGTTAAATGATAGTTACACTTGGGAAATTACACACTTTTACAACAAACGAGCATACAAAACAGTTAAGCCTTGGCAGAAGGCTACTTTAATAGAAAATATAGGTTTTTCTGAGAGATTCAAACTTTTACAAACACTTACATACGTTTTACAAACTTATACTTGAGACACGTTCAAACGTTTTGATAACCAACATCGACACTAAAATACTTATGAACTCACTAGCTTAATGCTGATAAAATCTTTCAAAATAACTTGTATTCTCAGGTCATCAGTAGACAGGTACCGATGCCAGCTTTTGAGAAGATGGAGCGCATTCAAGACTCATCATATTATTTTGATTTACATTATATTTTTGGATGTCTAAAACCGTACAGAACACGCTTGTATTAAAATTATATATTTAATGCAATGGATGATGTTGTTTGCTTATTTACATTTACTGTGTTGTGATACTGTACATGACGTCCTCCACCCCAGAACGTTTCCACCGTTCTTGGTTTTGGGGTGTGACAGAATGAAAGATGGCGGACCCATCACAAGCCACATGCAGAAAATGCAAAGGTATGTGGCTCGATTGATGAAGTTGAATGTGAACTTCCCTGAGGAGTTAGCAATAGATATTATTTTGCACTCCTTACCTTCGTGTTATGATCAATTCCGCATGACATATCACATGAATAAGGAGGAAGTTACACTTAGCAAACTTCAGGGACTCCTAAAGACTGTAGAATTAGGTCTTAAAGGTAAATCAGTTGTGACCACTCCTGCTACGCTCCAAACTCAGCACCTGTCCTGGCAATCGGGAAAGGTATAGGGAAGAAGAGAAAGAACCCTTCGAAGGGTACCAAGGGTAAGACTCTTGATGGCTCCTCTTCTAGCGGAACCAAGAAAGGTTTCGTTATACCTTCTTCTGATCCCAAAGAGGCTAAATGCTTCTACTGCCACGAAAAAGGCGCATTGGAAGCGTAACTGTCCAAAGTACCAGCAAGATTTGAAGGATGGGAAAGTTAAACCCAACCATGCAGGTATTTACACTATCTAATCTAATAATTCACTCTATTCTAACTCTTGGGTCCTTGATACCGGTTGTGGTATTCATATTTGTTCTGAATTGCAGGGACTAAGAAGAAGTGAGAATGTGGAGCATGGAAAGATAAACTTGATCATGGGGAATAGGAAAGTTTCACTTGTCACCAAGATTGGAGTTTATACTTTGTTGCTTAGTAGTGGATTTACTTTAGATTTGAATAAATGTTGTTATTCACCAGAAATGGAAAAAAATATTATTTCCTTTCATGCTTTGTATAAACAAGGTTTTACCTTTTCTTTTGATAATGAAATTGGTGGAATAAATGCTTTCTTTAATAATGTGTTTTATTTTAAAGCATTACCTTGTGATGGTGTGTATGAAGTTGTGTTTGTTGTAGATAACTTAGGAAATAATGTAATGTGTATTGATTCTACTAATGGTGATAACTTGGATAAAGCCTCATTATGGCATTGTTGTCTTGGACATATAAGCAAGAAACACATAGGCCAACTCCAAAAGGATGGAGTCTTGGAGTCATTTGACCTAAGGTCAGATGATAAATGCGAATCATGCTTACTTGGAAAAATGACAAAGTCACCCTTCATAGGTTCGTGTGAGAGGGGTGAAGGTTTGTTGGATCTTGTACACATAGATGTGTATGGGCCCTTCAAGCATGCCACAACGGATGCCAATCGTTATTATTTGACTTTTGCTGATGACTACAGTAGATATGGATATGTCTAATTTATCAAGCATAAGTCAAAGTCTTTTGAAAAGTTTAAGGAATTTAGACAGGAAGTCGAGAATCAATTGGGCAGGAACATTAAGATGCTTCGATCTGATCATGGTGGAGAGTATCTTAGTAATGAGTTCCTCGGCTATCTAAGGGAATGTAGGATTGTCTCATAATTGACACCTCATAGGACACCACATTTAAATGGTGTAGCTGAGAGGCGTAATCGAACCTTGTTGGACATGGTTCGTTCCATGATGAGTCGAGCTACGCTACCAATCTCATTTTAGGGGTATGACTTAGAGACTGCCACCCATACCCTTAATCTGGTCCCTACAAAGAAGGTTGGCAAAACACCTCACGAGATGTGCACTGGAAAAGTTCCTAGTCTAGCCCACATCAAGGTTTGAGGTTGTGAGGCTTTTGTGAGATGCAAGACTCATGACAAGCTCGAACCTCGAAGCGAGAGGTGTATTTTCATCGGCTACCCACAAAAATCCTTTGGTTACCTCTTCTACAAACCTAGTGAGAATGTGGTCTTTGTAGCAAGGAGGGCTGTCTTGAGAGAGAGAGAGAGAGAGAGAGTTTATAAGCCAAGGAGACAGTGGGAGGCTATTTGACCTTGAAGAACTTCAAGAGTCAAGAGGTGAAGGAACCTCAAACCCTAGCAATCAACTTGTGGAGGAACCTCTTGTTGATCCAATTATACCTCCAGTTGTACCTCTGAGGCGTTCCACAAGGGTTAGGAATGTACATGAGCATTACTATGGTTTCCATATTACTGCGGAAGGTGAGACACTTATTAGTGATGAGACACTAGTAGGCCTGGATGAACCTAACAGCTATGCGGAATCCATGGCAGGCCCTGAGTCTGCTAAATGGAAAGAGGCAATGCATAGCGAGATACAATCCATGTATGACAATCAGGTCTGGGACTTGGTTGACAATGTGCCAGGTCGTAAGACAGTTGGGTGCAAATGGATGTTCAAGAAGAAGACCAACATGGATGGTAATGTACACACTTATAAGGCACGACTGGTTGCAAAGGGCTTTTCTCCAACTCCAGGCGTTGATTGATGAGACCTTTTCACCAGTAGCCAAGATTAAGTCTATTAGGGTATTGTTAGCCATAGTTGCATTTCATGACTATGAAATATGGCAAATGGATGTTGAAACCGCTTTCCTTAATGGAAAGTTGGCTGAGGATGTTTACATGAATCAGCCAGAGGGTTTTGTCAGCACAGAGTACCCTAATAGAGTGTGTAAGCTTTAGAAATCCATCTATAGATTAAAGCAAGCACCTCGCAGATGGAATCTTTGCTTTGACGAGAAAGTCAAAGAGTTTGGCTTTTCAAGGAGTGAAGATGAATCTTGTGTATATGTCAAGGCTAGTGGGAGTATAGTTAGCTTTTTGGTTTTGTATGTCGATGACATACTACTCATAGGAAATGACATCCCAAGTCTACAGGAAGTTAAGTCCTGGTTTAAAAAGTGTTTTGCTATGAAGGACCTAGGAGAAGCTGCCTATATTCTAGGAATAAGGATTTTGAGAAACCAAAGTAAAAGACTAATTGGACATAGTTAGAGTACATACTTGGATAAGGTGCAGAAGAGATTCAGCATGCAAGATTCCAAGAAAGCAGAGTTACCCATCTAGAGTAACACTAGACTGAGTAAGACTCAGAGCTCGAGTACTGAAGATGAGATAGCAGAAATGAGTCAGGTACCTTATGATTCAGCAGTAGGCTCGATCATGTATGCTATGACTTGTACTCGTCGTGATGTAGCCTTTGCTTTAACCATGGTTAGCAGGTATCAGGGGAATCCTGGTAAGGCTCACTGGACAGCGGTAAAGAACATTCTCAAGTACCTGCGGAGGACTAAGGACTGGGTCCTTACCCTCGGTGGGAGTGATGACTTGAGAGTCGTAGGGTATAGTGATGCTAGCTTCCAGACTGATAGTGATAATTTCCGCTCTCAGTCGGGCTGGGTCTTTACCTTAAACGGAGGAGAAATCTCTTGGAAAAGTTCCAAACATGAGACAGTGGTTGATTCAACTTGCGAATCCGAGTATATAGCGGCAAGCGAGGCGATAAAAGAGGCTATGTGCCTAAAGAACTTCATCGGAGACCTTGGAGTTGTACTAGCTATATCAAAGCCTATAGAGATTTTTTGTGATAGTGAAAGTGTTGTTGCGTTAGCCAAGGAACCAAGGGATCACGGGAGATCCAGACACATTGATTGAAAATATCATTTCATCAGACATCGTATAGAAGAAGGACTTCTCATGACAAAGAGGGTATCATCGGATGAAAACCCGGCAGATCCCCTCACGAAGGGACTGGGTAGGGTTAAGTATCTCCAGCATGCTAGGAGCATAGGGCTGAAGGATGATATTAGTGTTAGTAGTTAGATAATTTTGAAATTTGTAAAATGTAATTGACATTTGATGATGAATAAAGTGTTGCTATCTCTTGTCAGTCGTTTACTATTATTTCTTTTTCATGTTTTGACTTCCAGGATACTTGTGTTGTTTTACATATTATTCAAATTATCCAC
This sequence comes from Lactuca sativa, assembly GCF_002870075.4. Taxonomy (NCBI): domain Eukaryota; kingdom Viridiplantae; phylum Streptophyta; class Magnoliopsida; order Asterales; family Asteraceae; genus Lactuca; species Lactuca sativa. Next base: position 300,409,616 of record NC_056630.2, on the reverse strand, counting down.
AGTCAGTCATATGTTGGAAGTAGATATGAAGTAAGACTGTCATGAGTTGGTTGTAGAGGTCTAAGATGTTGGACATCGCCTCAACACTCATGAGTGCTCATCAGTTCTGAGTATTGGATTCAACCCACGCTCGCTGGTATCACTTCATTGGATTTTATCTCGAGTGATCGCGAGATGGTAATATCATATAAGTCTTCAAACCTAGAGATATTACATGATAACTATGGGTTAGTTATGCGTTAAACATGCGAAACCGCATTAGTAACTCGATGTTATAAAACATGCGTTTGTGTGTAATTTAACAAATAGTAGAACAAGCATATGAGTCGAAGTTTATTTATTCCTTCTTGGATTAGAAGCTGATATATGGGCCTCTCGATGATTTTGTTTTGACCTATGTACCAGGCCCGGTCAGAACTAAGTTGATGTGTTCAGTTAAGTTCTATGTCAAACAAATCGGAAATCGGGAAACAAACTGTTGGACAATAAGCAAGACCATGTTCCATGTGTTTGTCCGGCTGATATCTAAGAATAGAGGATTATAAGATCCCTTATCTGAAATGGCGTACCATCATCTTCTCAATTTCGAGAAACCTTGAAAAAAGCTACAATTGCCGATCAGTTCCTGAAGTCATACTTGCAGTTATAGTTATTAGACTTATCCAAGTGGGAGACTGTTGGATAAGGTGTCTAAGTCCATAACTATTTCTGCTATCTACTTGACCCGACCCAGCATGGTCCATTTGGGTTGCATGGCACCATGCAATTGGATAGACTAAATGAGAGAAAAAACACTTTTGGTTTATTAATATATTATAAGTTCTAATATATTAATAATATTATTTAATTAGTTTGATCAAGAATTAATTTTAGAATTAATTAAGTGATCAAAAGATAACTAATTAAATATATGGGTTGATTATGTAAATCATCCATAACTTCTATAGAGGGATAAGAGGCTCCATGGATAATCAAGTTGGGTTGAACCCATTGGATGCTCCATGGAGGCTCCATGGGAGTTACAAATCCATGGGTCATGGAAATGAAGAGTCATGACACATTAGGGTTTACATGGTGTAACCCTAAATGTGTCAACACTATATAAAGCTCATGTTTCTCCCAAAATCGGTTACACATGCATCCTTGAGGGATAGAGCCGATTGTTAGAGTGTTATACTTTCTCTCTAAGTTTACTCCATAGCATTTGGTGTTGTGTGAAGCATTTGAGGCATCACACTTGGGGTGCTAGGTTCACAAGGTTTCAAGGATCAAAATCAACAACAAGGTATGTAGTTCTATCTTTTATTCAAGTTAAAATTTTTCCCCATGTATGCTAGATAGGATCATAGCCTTGGAAATCAACTTTGCATGATAATTAGACAAACATAGATCGAAGGTCATTAGGGTTACATGTACACTTAGGAAGTGTTAGAATGCTCAAAACCCATCAGTCACTAGTCGCTGACTAGGAACAACACCAATCAAATATGTCGAACACTCAAAATATCCTGACTATGAATTTCATCAAATCCTAAAGTTGAAAATCATGACCAAAAGATCTTAATTACACACCTGAATTCCTAACAAGTCATAACTTACCAACTATTCCCACAGGTGTAACCCTGGTCAATACAAAAACTTGTATGGCATCTAAATTCCCAAAACAGCTCATGTGCACAAACATACGTCACACAACCAAGAGTCACACATAGAACTGCGTTAAGGGTACTTAAATCACATGAAACCTTTCTCATAAAACAAACACGGATCTACTAAAAAGAAACCCATTAACGAACTAGTAATACACAACAATGATTTTTCCAACAAGTCACATTCTACAAAATCTGAACCAAAACATGTATGCCACTGAGCCATATATAGTATCTGAATAATGCTCTAATAAACAATTATGCCAAAGACAAACAAAACCATAACACAAGTCTGCACTACACTACTGTCGGGTTCCATCGACATAAGTTATATGCATGATGGTTCATGATATGTGATGATAACATCCAACTAGTTGAATGAGAAGCTCACAGTTCCATACCATTCTTGTTGTGATTCTACCACGGGCATGAAGACACAAAACCAGTACCTTAGTAGGCCTAAAAGCGCACAACCATTATCATATTGGCCTAAAATAACCTAATCAACGTCCCCTCAAGACTGGCAAAACACCACATGATCCATACAGTTTTGTAGGGCATAGCCCTTCCATAGTCCTAGCTTCCATCGCTGTAATATCATTTGAAACATGATTAGATGTAACTAGAAATAAGATAGACAGTTGGATGCTTATATCAACATCAAAGCAATAAATCAATAAGAACCATAAGATAAATTCAGACCAAGTGTTCTCATCCTATCTTGCTCGGTCCACACACATACCCCTCAAGAAAAAATTTGTTCAACTACCAACATTTAACACTCCCCAAAAGGAAAAAAAATGCTACCACAGGCTGACTATGTTCTTTCTTCATCCTATCCTTACCCAAAGGGTAAAGTACCAGTAGATCAACGAAACGACGCACCCTAACCGAAATAGAAATGTAAACCTTAAATTAAGCTGAAAAGATCTCAAAATAGGCAAAGAGACCAATAAAACTTCTAAATTCAGAGATCATCCCAAATTTATGAAGAAATGCTGCCAACACCCAGGTCGAATCAATCTAAATACCAACCCAGCTGACACGACATGTCAAAACTGGACTATGTGTAGACCCTAGGTCACACATAAAAAACCAACCACTACACTGCAACATTCAATCCTTCACTATCCAAAGACAACCGTCAAACTCGAGTCTGCTATAACAACAATTTCACTACTGAACAATCAAGAGAATACATGCCCACAAACCAATATATACACCTGAAAGAAATCAAAGGAAGGTCGATGCATCAAATGCACCTTCGACTGATATAGCTTGAAACCTTTGAACAAATTTAGTGGTTGACAATGAATGAAAAGACCAATGATGCCGATCGACATATCAACGAATACCCATTCTTGACTATAAATAACCAAACCCTACCACGAGCTAAAAATGTTCTCTATATTTGATACACAACTTGGGCATCTAAAACACTACCCTAACAAGATTCTTGGTGCTTCTAAAAGGAACTACTAACCATCTAACCGGCTCAAACAGATACATACAAACTTAAGATGATACTTCAGATAATAACCAACTAGTCATAAGGAAACTCTGAATCTCAGATGGAGACCTTGAATGCTTTCCTAAGAATTAAAACTTTAAGCTCAATAAGGACGATCAGTACACTAGTTAATTGAAAAGGCATCCCAAGAACTAAACCCCGCACCATCAAAACTTATAGATGCTCTGAGAAAAAGTTCTGATAAACCCCTCATACCAACATGACTATCTATATGTCGGCAGCGCCTAACGTTGCAGTGACTCACCAGTCCCGCATTGGATCTATCCCTCAAATCTGAAATCATAGGCCCACTCTATCTTCCCTTCAAACATGGAATGCTGGAAAAACATAACCCTAGCATGGACGACGACATCCAAATCCACCAGCCGACCACCCAACCTCAGCCTACAATCTTCAAGTTGATGATCACAATCGCTTCCTACTTGAGTATCACAACTAAAATTGCCTCTAATTTGAATCAAGTCCCTCGAGACTATAGAATCACCAAACTCACACAGGTCTGCACTAACCATACCCAATGTGACATGGCCACTGATGTGTGAATAATTACCAAACTCTTCATCCTCCTAAACAACCAACACCGAAGGACTGTCAGTGACAGAGACGACTACAGTTAACCTAATGCTATACCACACTATCTACCTCCACTAGTTCCTCATAAACCCTTTTGGACTACTATTGATTCCCATACGTATCCTATGGTTCCATTAGTATAGCCCATAACAGCTTCCACACCAATCCATTTGTGCCCCAATAATTGTCTCAAAGCTCCTAAGTCACTACACACGACTACTACCAACCATTCTAATCACATATACTTGCACCCGAACGAGTACATCACTACTCTTCCTCGATTCTCCTTTTAGGATATCTCTTACATAGATACCGACACTACCACATTCTAACATTCTTCCAACGTTAGTAGGAATTCCATTCCCACACTGCTATCAGCGGCAGAAAACGTTCTACCAATGTTAACTAACTATCTTACGAATAAAATCACATACACAAAATATTAAATAATCTTTCAAACGAAGATTCCTGCGCCAAAACTACTAGACTCAAACAAGAGCTACTTCATAGAGGCTAATCCATCATTATAAAACTATTTAATATTTGTGGCGTGCAAGTTAATGTGTTCTTGACGCATGTCGTGGGGCTGGGTGTTCATAATTCTAGAAACTCATGCTTACACAACCAACTGTATCTTCTTGCTTTTTTCCTCCTATTTCTTCAAAAAATTCTTTCAACGCCTCTGAGAAGAACCCCTAGTCAAAGGGAAAAATTTCGATGCATCAAAGAAGAGCAGTTTCCAATTATTATCCATGTGAATCTAGGGTCCCCAACATCCCAGGATCCTCTTGATTTGATATCTAGCAATGAACTCTTCTCCATGATGAAGATGTTGATGCAACAGGTGTGTCAGCAACATGAAGACAATAGAACACTACTTAAGGAGGTGGAAAGTAAAAGGAAAGATATCCGTAAACCCTAGGAGGAAACACCCTCAATCTTACAGACCAAGATCCTGAATTTTGGTAACATAGGATACTTAGGGAAATATCTAGAAATTATAGCTCCAACTTCTATTGTTACACCAAGTGGGTACATAATCCCAAAAAAGTAAACTCATGTAACCCAGGATCTTGACAAAACTTTCAATACCCCTAATAACAGAAATACCAGTAACTTCTACTAAAGTAACACTTTTAACACTAACTTTGTTAATATTGATGCATGAATAGGTCCTGTCATGGCCAAAGAACCTCAGCAACTCATGCTGATGTAAGAAAGTGACCCTCGGCAGCTAAAAAGTGACCCAGAGACCAAAAGCTTTTGTGAGCTAGATAGGAGAATACCAAAAACAGTTAACCGTTAGTGGAACCCAGAGACGAGTAGAAAAGACCCGAAGATATTTTTTGAACATGAATACTAAAGAGAAACAAGTTACTTTAACTGACTATGCGTGTAAACCTTGTATTTTCTGGTGTACCTTTTAGAGTCACTGAAGTCAGCAGCTTTGTAATAGATTATTTTTTCTTTGTGACTTTTGTACCTCTATAAATAAAGTCTCCCTCTTCATGTATATGTACCAGTTCCAGATTTGTCAATACAATATACCTTTATATCAATACATCTATTTTCGGGGGTATATGATGATTCTTTCACCATTTAGGGTGTAACAACCCGATATTTCAAGTCAATGTAATGACATAAGTCAAGTATTATAATCTACTTTTTATATAATAAAAATAGCGTCAAAAATGAAATGCTCAAAATTCCCAATTGGAATACAAAAAATAATATATATCGCAATAAGATTTTCAAAAATGTAAAGAACACAAAAATCCAAGTTTTAACGAAGAAGTTATGACCAATCGAAAATCCGCAGCAAAACCAGTAAAACACTATTAAGCATAGAACGCGAAATTTCAACAAAATACTTTTTAGCCTTACGTATCTAAATGAAAGTTGTAGATATCATTAAACCGTGAACGTACATAAAAAGAAAATCCAAATCTGACTTCGTAAGAGGAGGTTATGATTTTTCTATGTTTTGGAGTAGCAGTAGACAACTAAAAACTCGAAATAGAGATCAAGCGATATGTAGCCAACACAACCTAAACGAGAGTTGAGGATCTCGATAATAGAAGTACAACAGTAAAAAGACAGACGAAAACGGACATCGGATGAAGAAGTTATGTATTTTTAACGGTCTTTTTCTATCCCGGCCTATTAAAAAAATATAATAAAAAATAAATCAAAATTTGCCAACGAAGTCTAAATGAAAGTTGTAGTTTATATTCTCACCTATGTGTGGATACAAAGCACGTCAAAAACGGAGCTCGTATGCGAAAGTTACACATTTTAGAAGATAGGGGCACAGAAACTGATGGGGTACGCTATAGCATACGAAGGTACGCCCATCGTACCCGATGCAAGGCCTCAGATCGACCACGTCTACCCTATGCACTCTAGCCCATCCCATCCGAAGTCCAGCGTCCGAGGGTGGCGTCATCGCTGACATACTCCCAGCATACGCGCATACGCCCATCGTACGAGGGCCAGGTTCCCCTCCTATAACTAGCATGCGAGGGTTCCTGCTATTCTTGCCAATTTACAACCTTTCTCCCATATGTTCTCACTCTCAAGCCTCCCGAAACTATCCCAATGCCCAGAGATCCCGAGAAATTTCCCACTTCCCGATCGAAGTACTGCCCAAGAAAAGTCTCGTTTTCTTCAAATCATCACACTTACCAAGTGAGTTCATACCCCTATATTTTCATATTTTTACTATATTTTAGGGGGATAAATACTAGTGAAACACAAGAAAAACTTATGTTAAAATACAAATCGTTACTTACAGTTTCAAATACTATTTTACATTTTGTGTATAAATGTTAAATACGTAAAGTAACATTATTACAAATGTTATACTTTACATGCAAGGTTAGTAACGTACTAAGGTTTATCATTCAAATGAAGCACACTTTTGAAAAGAAATAATAGGTATAGTTTATGAGATATTCTAGGTATTTTACACTCCATAAACACTGTAGGAAGGAAATACTTATACTTACAAGAACAATGGACTTTTCATATGTAAATCTATTTAATACAAACTTTGTGAGACATTTGACTTCACATACAGTTACGTACGCATTTTAAGTCCTATATTATATACCATAATCTCTTGTAGGGAGTGCGCGATACTTGTGTATAGATATATACGGGATTGACAATCCCACACCTAAACTATTAGCTACAATTGGACCGGCAGGTCTGGGGTAACAAACGTCATATCATTCCAACGCCTGAAGAACGTTGTGACAGGCGGTCTGGGTCAATTATACGGTTATCAAACTCACATGAAGTATTAAAACATTTGGTTTACGAGGCTATCAAATGCCTTAGTGATTATATATACATATATAAATCTACTAACACTATTTTAGGTATGGAAAACACTTATGCATTCCAGTTTTTGGGACTTTTAAAAACTACTATTCATTTATGGAAAATATTGGATTTCGTAGAAACAAGCTCAGTTACTTTATACAAAAAGGCATACAATTTTTATACGAAAACGTGTATGAACTCACCAACTTAATTGTTGACACTTTTTCAAAACTACTTGTATGTCACACCCCCAAACCAGAACGGTGGAAACATTTGGGGGTAGAGGACGTCATGTACAGTATCAACACAAATGAATAGTAAAGAAAGTACACACGACCATCGTATACATAATTGAAAAGTTTACATGATTGTAGTATTACATGTTTGCAAAGGTCAATTACAATAAGATATCCAAAAGATTAAACTAACGCAAGAGCATAAGTCTTCAAAAGCAGTTGCTAACCTGGTTTAGCTATTTCCTGAGAATACAAGTTATTTCGAAGAAAAAGTGTAAATATTTAAGTTGGTGAGTTCATAAGCTGTTATTTGTGTAGATGAATGTCATTTGAAAAGTCCGTGTTTGTTTCCAGAAAGTTTGATATTTTCTTAAGAATGATGTTGTAAATCGTTATGGTACAAAATAAATGTATTTGAACCAGGAAAATCCTATATTTTCCTAAAACTGAGGTGTAGTCTTATATGAAGCAAGACCATGAATGTAAGTGAATATGTCATACATAAACTAGGAATGTATAGTTTTAATATTAAAATAAAACTAGTTCTGGAATTGTTTATCTTGAATTCTGAACATGCTAATAATACCCTATAATATAGTATTACCCCCCGAGCATGATTGAGTTATGTAATACTACATGCATGAGTCATTGTTTCCGCATGTTCTGAGTTCCTCTTAACCATACTAGACGTAGTACCTAAAGTTGACATTTGACACCCCGGGGACTGTAGCTAACAGTCAGGGTGCGGAGTCGTCAACCCCGTATAGATCTATACCCACTTGTCACGCTCTCCCTCCAAAAGACTTTGGTTATAGGTGGGGACTTTTGTTTGGTACAAACAAAACCATATGGCATCACATGATTGCTAACAACGATGTTCACGAGTAATATGATGAAAAATATTTTGACAATTCGAGATAACAATTAATTCACATTTGCAAAAGTGTGTATGTTTATGTCCAAATTGATTACCCTTTCTACAGTGTAAACAAGGGCATAATAACAAATTTTGATTTGTCGAATACACGAATGTTATAGTTGAAAAATGGTTACGTTGATATGATGTAGTATGAAAATGTATAAATAGAACAAATTCCATTTATAAATCATATTGTATCCCTGGAGGGTAAGTTGTGTTGTGAGGTGTTTTGCATGATAATAACTTCATAAGTTAGTTAAAACAAAGTATGAAAAGTATAGCAAAAGATCGATGTTGCACACGATGTCAGCTGTGTGTTTACTTGTATTCCCCCTCCCCCCCAACTTAAAAGTGTTTAAAAACAGTTAAAAACGTATTTAAAGTGTGTTTGTAGGGGTATGAAATCACTTGGTAGTTTGAAGAAGGTAAGACAAAAACCGAGCAGAACTTCGACTGGAGAAAGCCGATTTTCTCGGGATTCTTAGCAATCTCGGGAGCATAAAACTTCCTTCCGAACTTAGATATGAAAATTGTGACTTCAGGATGACTCCGAGGATTTAAACGCACAGCTTCAGCCCGAGAAAGGGAAGAAATGAGAAAATACGCTCGGAACCCTCGCACCTTTTAAATAGAGGCTGAACCGCCTCGGTAGGCTGGGCGTATGAGGTTATGCGGGGCGTACCGGACGTCACTGCTTACGTACTTCAGATGGGAGACTTGCTGGCCGATGGGACGAGGCTCCTATCCTCTGGTACACGGGGCGTAACACATTACGCAGGGGGTAATCTGATTTTTCAAACATCTAAATTACATAACTTTTGCGCACGAGCTCCATTTTTCACATTCTTTATATCCACGTGTAGGTGAGAATGTACTCTACAACTCTCTTTTAGACTTCGTCGGCTAATTTTTGAATTTAAATTTTATTATACTTATTTTAAGTAGGTCGGGACAAGAAAACTCCGTAAAAAATCCATAACTTCTTCATCTGATGTCCATTTCCGTCTGTCTTTTTACCGTTGTACTACTATTGTTGAGATCTTCGATTCTCGTTTAGATTATGTTGGCTAAAAGTCGCTCCATCTCTATTTCGAGTTGTTAGTTGTCTACTACTATGTCTGAAACTTCGAAAAATCATAACTTCCTCATACGAAGTCAGATTTGGGCATTCCTTTTGTGTATGTTTATGGTTTAATGATATCTACAACTTTCATTTAAGTACCTGAGGTTGAAAAGTATTTTATTGGAATTTTGTATTTTACCCTAACAGTATTTTACCGGTTTGGTTTCGGATCTTTGATTGGTCATAACTTCTTCGTTATAACTCGGATTTTAGTCTTCCTTATATTTTTGGTAACCTTGTTACGATATCTAACACTTAATACATACAAATTATGGTTACTGAACAGTTTATTTTTGACCCAAATTTGACTGGTGTTACATTACCCCCCCCCCCCCCCCCCCCGTTAGAGAGAAATTCGTCCTGAAATTTGCATTTTGACTGGGATTTCAATTGTTGAGGAAAGATGTGTGCACTTCTGTTCCATTTGAATTTTCTTGTTCTCTAGTGAGCGCAGATCCTAGCGTGGGTGTTCCTGTAGACATTTATTACTTCGTCTATTGCTTCGACCGATAGAGGTCGTGTGGATGTGGGTTAGTTTGACTATGTTCATCTAAATGTTAGCATTGATCGCTCGTAATACAGGTCATTTCATTTTGAAGTTCATGGTTGAATTCTTACCTGGTCCGCTTATCACCGCCTTGTGTATACAAGCTGCATACACATTTGCAGTAATAGGTCAATCGTAATCATTCCTAGCCTTTGTGTTTGAACTTGACTCGTCGAATGTGTGCTATTCCTAAATAGTCTGTCGGTAATACTTCGGGAAGGTTGCAAAGGATATAGTACTCCTCACATGAGTGCTACAGGATTTTGAAACTAGAAACGATTTGGGAGTTGTGTCGGGTTTGTCGTTATAAATCGATAGAGTTTCGTTAGCCAACAATGATAGTGAAGGGTCTTTTCATAGCACATGCAATTGGCATGGTGAAGACCAAGCCAATCCATTTCTAGTATCTATTTTGAAACTTCTTATCGTAACTGGTGTGAATTCGATGGGAAGAGTGTTCATTAGTTGTGATAGTGCGTTCTATGTGTATGTTTCCAATGCTTTTAGTTTATCCTTGCTATTACTACTGCGAACCTTGTACTTTGTTTAGAGATTACTAGCTGACGGGTGGTTCAATAATTGAAAATGATGAAAATATATAATCCCTACAGTAAAAAGTTATGCTTCGTATAACCTACCGTTATTCGGTTTCTAATGTTTCGACTTACATCCTTCTGATGTATTAATGAATGAGGGTTGAAATAGGTATCGCATTTAAGTTAAGTTTTAGCAAATTAGGGTTTAGATGTTGAAATCTTAGGTCGATCTAGTTTCATGGGTTTTGGAAGAGGGTATCTCTCTTACTATTTATAGTTATGAAGAAGGATGTGATATACCTATCTCAAAGCATGAGTAATATAATTACCAATTTGCCAGGTAATATTAATTATCAATTAGTCAATTAACGCATTAGGTTCTCTACCACTTCGCATGCTTCGCATGTGGTTTCCTCTGTTCACAGTCCTATTTTTGGTGGTAATGATTTGTTATCTCCTGGTATCTGTATAGGGTGTCCTTGATTTTTCTCAGGCATGTTGAATCTCTATCATTGTTTTGATTCCCCTAGTTCAAGTTGTAGAGATTTGTTATCCTATTGTAGCTGTCTTTTTCTTTAAAGGGTGTAGATGATAGAAAAGTTGGATTTATCGAAGGATTGGGTTTGTTTGATTAGTGAGACGGCATCTTCAAGCTATAGTGTTAAAGATGAAAAGGTGGCAAGACTTCGCCAGTGTTATTGAGTTCAATAACATTGAACGACAATGCATTAGATTGACAGGCATCCAACACTACCTGTAAGGTGTCAGTACGAGACCTTTTAATGTCATGGTCCTCGGTTTGATGACGAAGACGAACTGTGTTGACTCTACAGTTAGCACGGATCTCTCTGACTTCATTTTGAGTTGCAGTTAGGTCTCCCTGCCAAGCTTCATTTTGATTTTCAGCTCTACCATGAGCTAATCCTAACTGTCGGATGTGAACTGTATTGACTCCGGTGTGCGCATCATTCTCCTCGATTCGTTGGATAGTTGACCTTCATTGCTCATCATTGCGGGCAATTCGGCGAACCAATATAGGAAGGACTTTGTCTGCTGAGCCTCCCTCGCTCAGATTGTAGAAGCTCTGGTCTCCATGGTACGGAGGGGATTGATCTTGTTCATTGCTCCACTTATTCAGGTTCACTACCCACAGAGGTGTTGGGCCCTGAAATCTTGATCGAGGAGTAGGATTTTCTATTAGAGTCATTCAGGGTAACTTATTGGTTTCGGGTCGTGTAACACCGAAAATTTCAAAACAATTTTTTATTTAAATATAATCGTTTAATTCTTAAAACACTTTGCTTAAAATCTCATTCATAATCGAATTACAAAACATAACTCCATTTTCACTTGCATAATAAACCAGGATCCTCAAAACATGACTCTTTCTCTGGTATGTACAATCGAGTCGGTGCCGTCCCGTGATCCTGAGAGAAACCTGAAACACATAACACAAAACACTGTAAACACGAAGCTTAGTGAGTTCCCCAAAATACCACTCTAACACATATTAGCCACTCGAGGCTATAATCTCTGCTGACCCTCCGGTCAGTGTGTCTCAGTGGGACCCTGCAGTCCCAGCTCTCTGTGGGCCCTCTGACCCTAACTCTATGGACCCAAAGGTCCTAACTCTTATAACTCTGAATCATGCATATCCCATATCACAATAAATCTCAACACGTAAATAGCATACAAGTACACTGGAATATAATACTAAATATACCATATATAGCACCTATTAGCCACTCGAGGCTATAACTCTGTGGGCCCTTGGGCCCTAACTCTGCGGACCCTCTGGTCCTAGCTTTGTGCACCCTCTGGTCCTATCTATGATATACACACATCATAAATCACGTAGAAATAATGCAGTGCCACACATCACATAGATAGCATACAATAACTCTGTCACATAACTCTGTTATCACTCTAGGTAAAGTATAGTGAGAAGACTCACTTGGAAATCAGAAAGCAATTATCTGCACATGCGAACCTCAGACTTGCCACCGCCTAACACATAAGGAAAATATCTCTAATTAGTACTCGAAGTCCTAACTTTAACTAACCGACGATTACTCTTTCCCTCTCTAGTCAGGTAATGGGTAAAAGACCATTTTACCCCTCGCTGACCTCTATTACCTCTGTTGACCAAAACTCCCAAAGTCAACATAAGACAACTCAAGTAAACGGTCAACATTGACCAGACTCGGCGAGTACACAAGAGTGACTTGACGAGTCCATGCGGGTTCTCTAAATCCTTTTTAAACCTCGTAGACACGACGAGTTCCCTCTCCACTCGTCGAGTTACTCGGCAACGAAACGTAGAGCAACCCCGACTCGACTCGTCGAGTTTGCCTATGGACTCGGCGAGTTGCTCCCATTACAACCCTCATCTGACCTTCTGAGGTCAGATCTGCTTCACCAAACCATAGATCTAACTCCCTCAAAGCCAATAACCACGAAAAGGTCGAACCTTGGGCACTCATGGAAGGTTGTACAAGCTCATTTGGGTGAAACCCTCCATTACATAACAACCCTAGCTCAAAACTCCAAATAGAATGCATAAAGCAGGATGGAAGGGACTCTCTGGACCTCTTTGGGTCCAGATCTATGGCTTCACACTCAATGGGACACTATACTCCACAAATCATGCCATAAATGAAGCTAGAAAACCCTAAAATCTCCAATCTTACCCAAAACAGAAAAGGGAGAACGATTTGATACCTCCATGGTGAAGATGCAAGCTCAAAAGCTTTGAATCGACACCCCCCTTGACCTCCCTTTGCTGGAAATGACTACTCCATTGCACAACCACCTCAAGAATGCTCCAAAATGGCTATTCTTCACTCTCTTAGCTCTCTTGTTCGATAGATGTCTCTAAAAGGTGTAGGTGGCCGCCACTGGAGGCCATAAGGGCCTTTAAATAGGTCCCAAACCCGGACAATTAGGGTTTTCCATGACAGCGACGACTCGGCGAGTCCAAATACCCGATTCGTCGAGTCCCTTCATTAAACTGGTCCCCAAAACGCGATCTTACTCGACGAGTTGAGGCGTCAACTCGCCGAGTCTCCTCATTCCCCAATATAAAATACTCAAATTCCCATACTTGGATATTTGGATGTTACAATTCTCCCCGACTAGAATCAGACTTTTCCCTCGAAGTCTTACTCTGGAAACAACTCCGGATGCTACTCACGCATCTCGTGCTCCGGTTCCCAAGTATGCTCTAGCCCCTTCCGGTGTTGCCACCGGACCTGCACCAGAGGCACCTCTTTGTTCCTCAGAACCTTGATCTTTCGATCCCGAATAGCCACTGGTCTGTCAACGTAGTCCAGCCCAACATCCACCTGAATATCCTTTAATGGCACTACTGCCGACTCCTCGGCTACACACTTTGGTAGCTGCGACACATGGAAAGTGTCATGGATCTGACCTAGCTCTGCAGGTAGCTCCAACCGGTAGGCTACCATGCCTACCCTCACGATCACCCGAAAAGGACCGATATATCGGGGCCCCAACTTGCCCCTCTTCCTGAATCGGATCACTCCTTTCCAAGGAGAGACCTTCAGGAGTATAAAGTCACCGACCAAAAATTCGAGCTCGGACCGGCGCCTGTCCGCATAACTCTTCTGGCGACTCTGAGCGGTCAACAATCTCTGCCTGACCTGCTGTATCTGCTCTGACGTCTGAAGCACGATCTCTGTACTTCCCATCACACGTTGCTCTTCCTCTCCCCCGCAAATGGGGTCCGATACCCCCTTCCCTAAAACAACTCAAAGGGTGGCATACTGATGCACTAATGATGGCTGTTGTTGTAGGAAAACTCTGCTAAGTGCAAATACGAGCCACAATTTCCCCCCGAAATCTAATACACATGCCCGAAACATATCCTCGAGCATCTGAATCGTTGGCTCACTCTGAAGTGTCCGCAGACATCACCATGGTAAACTCTAGCTCATTTCTCATGTTCATCTTCGATACCGAGCACCAGGTCAGCTTTTGGGCCCACAGCTGAACCCCCAAAGGTCACACATAACATGATCCAATACATCTCACTATCTTCCTCCCGTGACCACTATCACGGCCCAGTGACACGCAAGTCACGAAATTCCCTTTTACTCATAAAAAAATACAATCCAATCGAAGATCGACTCAGCTCTAACCTCTGGCATCTGCTGTGCATAATTTCGCGCGCGCCTCGCTGACCCTCCCAATAGAGACGGAGACCCCAGTCTCACCCCGGTTTAACCACTAGGCTCCAAAAACTCAACACTAGGGCTACTCAAGCCTAAAACTCTTCTGCATCATGCACTTGTAGGAAAACACTCCATCATCACACTGTCTTCCCGTCTAGTGGGTACTATGGCTTCCCGCAACATTACGACAGCCTCTGACTAGTGAGTACTACGGCTCCCCGTAGTATGACAATGTCAACTAACTAGTGAGTACTACGGCTCCCCGTAGTACCACGACTCCCTCCCTCTGACTTGTGAGTACTACGGCTCCCCGTAGCATCACAACAGCCTCTGACTGGTGAATACTACGGCTCCCCGTAGCATCATGACTCTTTCTCTCTCTCTCTGACTTGTGAGTACTACGACTCCCCGTACCATCACAACACCCTCTGACTGGTGAATACTACAGCTCCCCGTAGCTTCACCCTATACTCTCATTCTCATTACAACGCCACACTATGTTCACTAACTCATGCACCGAAGACTATCATAGATAGTTACACGAACACTTGCCCCGATATGCATTACAGACTCTGGAGGCAACCGCCATAACACAGAACCTACCTCTGCAGAGATCCACTTCCTTAAATAATCCCTCTTGATGACAATACACCAAGGGCTCCCACTGGAACCGTGGATACATGATACATCACTAGTCATCTTACACCCAAGACTCTAAATAACTCTGAAATCGGGATGTTATACGCGGAAACCACGGAACACCCTAACAGAGCATCATAATTTCCTGCCTCTACCATTGATTCCCTTACTCCTAGCACTATACGCATACAACAATACATTTCCTCTGAATCCCATAATAATTTCCTATTGCACTCAATGCGCAACTTCAGTGCATCCAAACACTCAATTGGAATACAAGGAAGGTGCTAACCCTTCAGAACACACTGATGATCCTCCGAAACCCTTTCCACTACTGCTCAAAATCCAAGCAAGAATACACATCCGATCCCGAGAGTTGGCTACTCGACAATCTTCTACCCATATTTCAACCCAGAAGTTCTTAACTACCCATACCATCATTACGAGTCTTCCACTTGAAATGACTCAGACCACCACCAGATTCCTGACCATTGACCACCCGCCTTGGAGACACCCATCCTTCTCTCAGACATATACCACATGCATTATCTTGCTCTGCACCTTTCCTTTATCACCAATGACCTTGATCTCATGAATTCTAGCCGCAGGTTTCTGTATCCAACCCCTAACCGCTCTTGCACAAATCTCTGGTTCTCTCAATAAACCACCCGGTTCTCCCCCACTTAGGGTTCAAACCATCACTATCTGACACATCAACAACCTCACAAACTATTTTCACCAGCAGTAACGCACCTACCCCTGGAAGGTGCTACGCAACGCCCGATAATCCCCTTTAAGCAAACCAATCGATCTCATAACTCTGAACCTCAGATGAAATCCTCATGAACTTCTCGTCACGACTGCCTCTAGTCGTTCCAAGTCTCGTACCAATCCAATACCAAACAACTCAACTGTCCAATAACATCAATGACTCATAGACTGGACCACGAAATCATCATACTCCCCCACCTCGAATCATCAACCGACGTTCCAACACATGGATCATCCCAAGAATAGGGACCCACTCCCATATTCAATACCCAACATAGATAGAAAAACAACTGCACTTATTAACTCGACTGGACTCCCCACTGATACCTTTACAATTCGCCCTACTATACTCAAATAGGTGTAACGTGGTCCTCGACTATCTCAGTCCCAACTAACTATCTGCTCATGGTAAATCACTGCTTACCGGCACACATGCTACCTGATACTCTGATGGAAAATCATCATCAATGACAACCTGCAGGGTTTACCCCCAAACCCAAAACATAAACATCATGCCTCTCATGTTCCGCACATGAACATAAATAGCACCACCCAGGTCATAGAAGGTGACATCTCCTCTATCGACTGATTGCTCAACTCAGACCGAGATTCTCCCCTCCCTCTGACTCCTTACCAAAATACTCTGAAAGTCTCTCGACCTCCCTCTCAAGGGACGCCTCTTCGAACTCAATCATGGCCCACAGGCCTAAAACCCATAGCGTCCAATCTCTACCTCATCAATCGTGACCGAATAACCGGAGAACCACAAGCATCATTCACTACGAACCATGGTACTCATCCCATGACATCTCTTCTCAATATGCTCCGGTGTATGGTACCCGAACCATAGCATCACTCCTCCATCTGCTCTAATGTATGGTCCTCGAACCATAACATCACTTCTCAATCCGCTCCGATGTATGGTACTCGAACCATAACATCACTCCTCAATCCGCTCCGATGTGTGGTAACCCATAACATGACTCCTTAATCTACTCCGATGTATGGTACTCGAACCATAACATCACTCCTCAATCTGCTCCGATGTATGGTACTCGAACCATAACATCACTCCTCAATACGCTTCGATGTATGGTACTCGAACCATAACATCACTCCTCAATCTGCTCCGATGTATGGTACTCGAACCATTACATCACTCCTCAATACGCTCATTAGAACCTTCAGAATACTCCCTGCATCAAGTATGGGTCCTCTGCTTTCAGTAGTACGGGCCAATACTACCTGCCACATCTACCCATACTTTCCACACGGACTATCCCGGAGCTCCTAAGTAGCTGCTCGACCTTCTCGTTCACCAATTCCGTCGCGTGCTCGCTCCCCAGCGAAATTCTCTACTCTGCCAGCGCACTCATCTGACTAAAGTTACTCCATAGGCTCTTCCTAGATTCCCACACTTCTCTGCCATCAGCTGCTGAAGAGCTCCTAATGATGCCAACCATCTACCTCTTGAATATCGTCATATTCGCTTGGTAGCTGAATCCCATCATCGAGAGTTCCACAAAGCACGAAGCAAGCAACATTCGAGCATCAAAGAATATATATGACTCACTCTGGGTGATAACTCCGCTTGCTCTACTCATCCTCGAAAGTACCACCGAACTCTGCAACTCTTCCCCTCGCGGGTTCTAACTATTCTTTCTCTAAGTACCACGGTACTTATCTAGGTATCTCCCCTAGATTACTCCTCTACACAAATCCCCTAAAGGATTCCAACTAAATATTCTCACTCGTCACATACTCAAAAGCACATCGCATATAGCAGCAATTCCTAGGCTAAGGCATCACAAATCAGGCCACTCTAGTCCTAAGATATGGAATACCTAGCATGTCTCTAGCATGCAATAATATCTCAATTGTACACACTGCTCTTTCTCGCTTTCTCTTTGAACTATTATTCGCTTTAGAAAATTATTTCTTTGAAAACCTTTCTTACTTCCTCAGTTTGAGTCCAGATTTACCCGAAGGCGCATCCGAATCCCTCAAACCAAGGCTCTGATACCAACTTGTAACACCAAAAATTTCAAAACAACATTTCATTTAAAAATAACCATTTAATTCTTAAAACACTTTGCTTAAAATCTCATTCATAATCGAATTACAAAACATAACTCCATTTTCACTTTCATAATAAACATGGATCCTCAAAACATGACTCTTTCTCTGGTGTGTACAATCGAGCCGGTGCCGTCCCGTGATCCTGAGAGAAACCTGAAACACATAACAAAAAACATTGTAAGCACGAAGCTTAGTGAGTTCCCCAAAAGACCACTCTAACACATATTAGCCACTCGAGGCTATAATCTCTGCTGACCCTCCGGTCAGTGTGTCTCAGTGGGACCCTCCAGTTTCAGCTCTCTGTGGGCCCTCTGACCCTAACTCTGTGGACCCAAAGGTCCTAACTCTTATAACTCTGAATCATGCATATCACATATCACAATAAATCTCAACACGTAAATAGCATACAAGTACACTGGAATATAATACTAAAAATACCATATATAGCACCTATTAGCCACTCGAGGCTATAACTCTGTGGGCCCTTGGGCCCTAACTCTACGGACCCTCTGGTCCTAGCTCTGTGGACCTTCTGGTCCTATCTCTGACATACACACAACATAAATCACGTAGAAATAATGCAGTGCCACACATCACATAGATAGCATACAATAACTCTGTCACATAACTTTGTTACCACTCTAGGTAAAGTATAGTGAGAAGACTCACTTGAAATCAGAAAGCAATTATCTGCGCATGCGAACCTCGGACTTGCCACCGCCTAACACATATGGCAAATATCTTTAATTAGTACTCGAAGTCCCAACTTTAATTAACCGGAGATTACTCTTTCCCTCTCTAGTCAGGTAATGGGTAAAAGACCATTTTACCCCTCCCTGGCCTCTATTACCTCTGTTGACCAAAACTACCAAAGTCAACATAAGACAACTCAAGTCGACGGTCAACATTGACCAGACTCGGTGAGTACACAAGAGTGACTCTGCGAGTCCATGCGGGTTCTCTAAATCCTTTTTAAACCTCTTTGACACGACGACTTCCCTCTCCACTCGTCGAGTTACTCGGCAACGAAACGCGGGGCAACCCCAACTCGACTTGTCGAGTTTGCCTATGGACTCGGCGAGTTGCTCCCATGATAACCCTCATCTGACCTTCTGAGGTCAGATCTACTTCACCAAACCATAGATCTAACTCCCTCAAAGCCAATAACCACGAAAAGGTCGAACCTTGGGCACTCATGGAAGGTTGTACAAGCTCATTTGGGTGAAACCCTCCATTACATAACAACCCTAGCTCAAAACTCCAAATAGAATGCATAAAGCAGGATGTAAGGGACTCTTTGGACCTCTTTGGGTCCAGATCTATGGCTTCACACTCAATAGGACACTATACTCCACAAATCATGCCATAAAAGAAGCTAGAAAACCCTAAAATCACCAATCTTACCCAAAAAAAAAAGGGAGAACGATTTGATACCTCCATGGTGAAGATGCAAGCTCAAAAGCTCTGAATCGACACCCCCCTTGACCTCCCTTTGCTGGAAATGACTACTCCATTGCACAACCACCTAAAGAATGCTCCAAAATGGCTCTTCTTCACTCTGTCAGCTCTCTGGTTCGATAGGATTCTCTCAAAGGTGTAGGTGGCCACCACTAAAGGCCATAAGGGCCTTTAAATAGGTCCCACACCCAGACAATTAGGGTTTTCCTTGACAGTGATGACTCGACGAGTCCAAATACCCAACTCGTCATGTCCCTTCATTAAACAGGTCCCCAAAATTCGATCCTACTCGACGAGTTGAGGCGTCAACTCGCCGAGTCTCCTTATTCCCCAATATAAAATACTCAAATTCCCATACCTGGATATCCGGATGTTACAGGTCGGTGTCGGAGTCTTCTTGTACTTCTTCCTCGAATCCTTCCATAATTTCTTCAAGATCCTCCTCGGGATCATCTTCTACCCATCCTCCATTGCCTTGGTTCGGGTAGTAGGGATCCCCTGGTAGATGGAATCCGGCCATAGTGTATGTGCGAGAATAGGGATATTAGAATTGTCTAGAACAAAAGCACATAAGGTTGAACATCAAAGTTAAACTGTTGTATGCGTAAAATACTCCTATAGTATTCTAGACGTTATGTTTGATTCTAAAGTTTATAAGTTTGGTAAGTTTTAGACTTCTTGTCCATTGAAGCTATTCACCGGCATACGTTAGTCGGCTCTCGGATATATATACTTGATCAAGCTATATTCATCCTAGTTCTGATTACATACCCCAAGGCATACCTGTAGTGCACAACTCATTTATAATACTTCTATATTGTTTTCCCTTATGATACTGTTACTGTTATGTAATGCATGCATGTGTACTTTTAATAAAACTAAATTTTTAAAAGTATATCTCTTAATCAGAGTATTTTTGCCCAGTTGTGTTTATAGTTGTATATCAAAATATGGTTTTGATATACTTAGTTCACTATAAACACTACTCTGATACCAATCTGTCACACCCCCAAACCAGAACGGCGAAAACATTCGGGGGCAGGGAACGTCATGTCTAGTATCATCAAAAATAATAGTAAAGAAAGTACACAAGACCATCATATACATAATTGAAAAGTTTACATGATTGTAGTATTACATACTTGCAAAGGTAAATTAAAATATGATGTCCAAAAGATTAAACTAACGCCTGAGTGCAAGTCTTCAAAAGCAGTTGGTAACCTGGTTAAGCGATTTCTTGATAATACAAGTTATTTCAAAGAAAAAGTGTCAACATTTAAGTTGGTGAGTTCATAAACTGTTATTTGTGTAGATGAATGTCATTTGAAAAGTCCATGTTTGTTTCCAGAAAATCCGATATTTTCTTAATAATGATGTTGTAAATCGTTATTGTACAAAATGAATGTATTTGAACCTATCAAATTCCTATATTTTCCTAAAAGTGAGGTGTAGTCTTATATAAACCAAGACCATGAATGTAAGTAAATATGCCATACTTAAACTAGGAATGTATAGTTTTAATATTAAAATAAAACTAGTTGTGGAAGTGTTTATCCTAAATTCTGAACATGCTGATAATACCCTATAATATAGTTATTACCCTCGAGCATGATTGAGTTATGTATTACTACATGCATGAGTCATTGTGTCCGCATGTTGTCAGTTCCTCATAACCATACTAGACACAGTACCAAAAGTTGACATTTCTCACCTCAGGGACTGTAGCTAACAGTGAGGGTGCGGAGTCGTCAGCCCCGTATAGATCTATACACACTTGTCACGCTCTCCCTCCAAGAAACTCTGGTTATAGGTGGGGACTTTTGTTTGGTACAAACAAATCCATACGACATCACATAATTTCTAACAACGATGTTCACGAGTAATATGATGAAAAACCTTTTGACAATACGAGATAACAATTAAGTCACATATGCAAAAGTGTGTATGTTTATGTCCAAATTGATTACCCTTTCTACAGTGTTAATAAAGGCATAATAACAAATTTTGATTTGTCGAATACACGAATATTATAGTTCAAAAATGGTTACCCTAGATATGATTTAGTATGAAAACGTATAAATAAAATGTATTCCATTTATAAAACATATTGTATCCCTGTAGGGTAAGTTGTGTTGTGAGGTGTTTTGCATGATAATAACTTCATTAGATAGTTAAAACAACAATATGAAAAGTATAGCAAAAGATCGATGTTTCACTCGATTTTAGTCGTGTGTTTAGTTGTATTCCCCTCCTTAAAAGTGTTTTAAATTTGTTAAAATGTATTTAAAGTGTGTTTGTATGGGTATGAACTCACATGGTTGTTTGAAGAAGGTGAGACGAAAACCGAACATAACTTCGACTGGAGAAAGCCGATTTTCTTGGGATTCTCGAGAATCTTGGGAGCGTAAAACTTCCTTCCAAACTTGGATATGAATCAGGACTTCGGGATGGCTCCGAGGATTTAAACGCAATGCTTCAACATGAGAAAGAGAAGAAATAAGCGAATATGCCCGGAACCCTCGCACCCTTTAAATAAGGGCTGAACCGCCTCGGTACGCTAGGCGTACGAGGTTACGCGGGGCGTACCGGACGTCACTGATTATGTACTTCGGATGGGAGAGCTGTTGGCCGATGGGACGAGGCTCCTATCCTCTGGTACATGGGGTGTAACACATTACGCGGGGGTAATCTGATTTTTCAAACATCTAAATTACGTAACTTTTGCGCATGAGCTCCGTTTTTCACGTTCTTTATATCCACGCATAGGTGAGAATGTACTCTACAACTCTCGTTTAGACTTTGTCGGCTAATTTTGATTTAAATTTTATTATATTGATTTTAAGTAAGTCGGGACAAGAAAACTCCGTCAAAAATCCATAACTTCTTCATCCGATGTCCGTTTTCGTCTGTATTTTTACCGTTGTACTAATATTGTCGAGATCTTTGATTCTCGTATAGATTTTGTTGGCTAAAAGTTGCTCGATGTCTATTTCGAGTTTTTAGTTGTCTACTGCTATGTCTTGAACTTTGAAAAATCATAACTTCCTCATACGAAGTCAGATTTGGGCATTCCTTTTGTGTACATTTATGGTTTAATGATATCGACAACTTTTATTTAGATACCTAAGGTTGAAAAGTATTTTATTGGAATTTCGTATTTTACCCTTAACAGGATTTTACAAGTTTTGTTGTGGATCTTCGATTGGTCATAACTTCTTCGTTATAACTTGGATTTTAGTGTTCCTTATATTTTTGGAAACTTGGTTATGATATCTACCACTTAGTAAATCCCAATTATGGTTACTGAACAATTTATTTTTGACCCAACTTTGACTGGTGTTACATTGTATTTCTCAAGGATTCAGTAATATAGGTAACAACAGCTTTTGTGGAAGGGACACTAAGGCGTCATTTTCAAACTTATTTTATCATCATAATGTAATTTCTTTTGAAACATTTAAGACAATCAACAATGTAACTTTTCAAATTATATTTATGATGGTTGTGTTTGCTTTCTTTACTAATTATTCAACTGTTATGAAACCACATGATGTCATCCGCCCTCGAACGATTCCATCGTTCTTCTTTGGGGGTGTGACAGATTGGTATCAGAGAATTGTTTATAGTGAACTAAGTATATCGAACCACATAAGATATACAAACTATAAATGCACAGGGACTAAGACTCTTTAACAAAACACTTTCACGCCTACCATACTTCATTAAATTAAAATGTTACTTTTCATAAATGTACAAATTCATGCATGCAACAGTTTAATGTCATAGTTAGAACCATACAAAAGTATTAAGACAAGTTGGACACTATGACTAAGCCTCGGAATATGTAATCAGACCTAGGATGAATATATCCTAATCAACTATATATATCCGAGATGTGACCAACATATGTCGGGAAATAATCCTAGTGAGCAACAAGTCAAAAACATACCAAAGTAACACTATAATAAAAATTTCAAATTTAAATGCTATAGGAGTAGTTATGACACAATAAAAACTATAACAAGCGAGTAAACCCCGACATTTAGTTAGGACTAGGATCGTCAAATAAAATAAAAATTAAACTTATAAAAATTAAAAGCCTTCATTGACTGGGCTATAATTTCTAAGTGCATAATTTAAGGTTGCACATGGGTGAGGTTGCATGGGCTTAGGATTTATGTTTTCTCTTTATACTCTTTTCCTTGTTTGGATGTGGGCTTGGAGTGAAATTACTTATCCAACGGTCCATTCAATCTCAATTGTATGTAATTCATATACACTAGGGAATTATAGGAGGACTCAGTGTAGGCCTTATCATAAAATTTTCTCCTTACACTCAAATTCTATATATAACTTTCTTATCTCTATTATCGATCAGATGAAATGGCAGGATTTCATATCCTCGGGGATCCCTACTACCCAAACCAAGGCAATGGAGGTTGGATTGAGGAAGATCCAGAAGAGGATCCCGAAGAGGTTTCCTAGGAAGATTCAGAAGAGGATCCCGAAGAAGAGGAAGAGGATGCTGATGATGGGGGCATTGACTCAAAAACCGAGCTTTACAATCCTCCCCAGGTAGTACCAAATATCCAACGAGACTTTCATAGCTCGGCGCCCCTCTGGGCTGTAGACCTGAAACGATGGAGAAGGCAACAAGGACAATGTCCACCTTACGACATGGAACAAGGCTTTTATGACCTCCGTAACGGGAGTTCAGCAGACAGAGCACTCCCTATCATGGTTCTTCACATCGCAAATCAAGGCGAGTAAACAAGGATAAATGCCAACCAAATCCTGGACATCGGTGCCACTGCCCAAATCACGGCGGTACGTCTTCGTCGCCTGGATGAAGAACATGATCGAACAATAGAGATCACCTTTTCCCTTCAGAAATACATTACCTCTGCTAGAGCCGAGGTAAGGGAGTTCTAGAAAAACCAAGCAGCAATGGAGAGGCGCGTCATCGAGGCTGAACGTCAAGTAGCTCGAGCTCGGACTTCCACGACAACATACCGTGGTCCGCAGCATACCACCCGCTCGGAGTAGAGCATCTACTTCTGGCGCTATGTATATACTTATCGAGCGAGCGTTGGTGCCACTCTTCCCTTTATGTATGCAAACCCAACGGATTGTGAGTACACAATTCGGGGGTCTAAATGGGGTCAAATTTTTCCATTTTCGTTGGTGTACTCTAGACCTGTGCCAAGGTCAAATTTTCCTGATCGATGTATCGAATATTAATATCAATAAGATTGAAACGCATTTATTATTTCAACAGGTATTTCATTAAATTCTTAAAATAATAAGGAAAATCATACACTTATTATTATAAGTTTCAATTTCGCAATTACCTTACAAATTTGGTAGTGTCCGGAACGTAAAACATATAATACTAAGACTTTCCATAATCATTTCGGAAGACTTATCAAGAATTTGTCTTTTAACTTATGGAAGAATCATGCCACCAAGAAGGAATCCCCGACGCTTTAATACCATAGGAACACCAACACCACCTTCACCACACCCCCCATCAATGGACAATGCAGTTTTCTAGGCAGCCGTCACAACTATTGTCACGACAGCAATGGCACAAATGAGTAACAGTGGGTCAGGAGGAGAAATAAATAGCTCCACAAATGGCCAACACCAAGGTCGTTCTGGAAAATGCACTTCAAAGGACTTCACCAACAGCAAACCCATATCCTTTAATGGGACTAGAGGAGTTTTGGCTCTATCCCAATGGATAGAGAAAACGGAAGCAGTATTTGAAATCTGCTCATGCCAAGAAGGAAGCAAAGTAAAATATGTTGCATGTACCTTCTCCGAACGAGCCCTAACGTGGTGGAATGACCACGTCAAGTCACTAACTCTAGTAGTGGCTAACTCCATGGGATAGGATAACCTAAAGTAAATGCTCATGCAAGAGTACTACCCGAGAGGCGAAGTGCAGAAGCTCGAATAAGAGATTTAGGGCTTTACAATGGTAGGTTCGAACATCACAACCTATACCAATAGGTTCAGTGACTTGGCAATACTTTGCCCAGGAATGGTTCCTCTAGAGAGCAAGAAGATCAAGAGATATATCTGGGGACTGTCACCCCAGATTCAAGGAAGTGTACTAGCTTCCAATCCAGTTAGTTTTGATAGTGGCAAATAGCTGGCACAATCCGTCGTTAACCGTGGTGTCTACCAAGGATTCGTGACTGCAATTCCGAAGCAAACCATAGAGAGCAACAACAAAAACAACAATACCAACAACAACAAGAAGAAGAAGTTTTGGAACAAAAGGAAGGGTCAACCTTCGCAAGAACCTTCCAATAAACAACAACTAGTGACAGTTGATGCCGCTACTGCTCCTACCGTTGTTCCTGTTGTCCCTACACCAGCAAAGCAATATGCTGGAAACCTACCAAAGTGCGGCAAATGGAATTTCCTTCACAACAGAAAATGTAGGGCAATGCACTGTAATAACTGCAATAGGAAAGGTCACACTGCGCATTTCTGTAACGCACCAGCACAACCAATCACCCAAGTTCCTGGAGTCGGTGTGGGCTAGGCGTGTTATGGGTGTGCCGAAGCGGGGCACTAAAGGAGAGATTGCCATAAGTCAAGGAATGTTGGCGGTGTAGGGAGAGTGCTGGCAATAGGGAAGAACGAAGCAATAGTTGATCCGACGGTGGTTACGGATACGTTTCTTCTCAATAGCGCTTATGGATGCATTCTTTTTTATTGTGGTGCGGAGAGGAGTTTCGTGAGCCATAAATTCAAACACTTACTTAAGAAAAACCCCCAATCACTTAATAAGATATTACATTAGAAATGGAAAACGGTAAAACAGAAAGCACAAACGATATGTACATTGGCTGGACGCTAGATTTAAATGAACGCTCGTTCCAAATCGATCTAATGTCGATCACTATAAGAAGCTTTGATGTCATCATCGGTATGGATTTGTTAAGCCTTCACCATGCCGATATACTTTGTCACGAAAGGGCCATTCGCCTTAATCTGCCAAATGGCGAAACTCTTATCATTTATGGTGATAAACCCGATACAAA
This sequence comes from Lactuca sativa, assembly GCF_002870075.4. NCBI lineage: Eukaryota > Viridiplantae > Streptophyta > Magnoliopsida > Asterales > Asteraceae > Lactuca > Lactuca sativa. Next base: position 300,382,977 of record NC_056630.2, on the reverse strand, counting down.
TTTACAAATCATCTCTTATGTCAAAGCCCAAAAATACTTGTGCAAAGAATACCATGCTTTCCTAGCGTATGTGGTAGATAAGGAAAAAGAAACGAAGGATATCAAAGACATTCCAGAAGTCAGCGATTTCTCCGACGTCTTTCATGAGGATCTTCCAGGAGTTCCACCAGAACGTCAAGTCGAGTTGAAAATCGTCTTGATTCCTGGAGCTACCCAAGTAGCAAAATTGTCATACCTTCTAGCCCCGACAGAGATGTAGGAATTATGCTGCCAACTAAACGAGCTACTCAATAAAGGATTCATCAGGCCGAGCTTCTCACCTTCGGGAGCACCAATCCTATTCATAAAGAAGAAGGATGGATCCTTTCGCATGTGTATCAACTACTGAGAACTAAACAAGCTCATAATCAAGAACCGATATCCTCTAACATGCATAGACGATCTGTTCGATCAACTCTAAGGAGCAAGCTATTTCTCAAAGATCGATTTGAGATCCAGGTATCATCAGTTGTGAGTCCTGGAAGGAGATGTCCCCAAGACAGCCTTCTGAACTCCTTATGGTCACTACGAGTATGTATTAATGCCCTTTGGATTGAAAAAGGCACTAGCGATGTTAATGGACTTAATGAACAGAGTATGTCGTTATTTCCTAGACAAATATTTGATTGTGTTCATAGATGATATACTCATCTATTCGAAGAGCAAAGAAGAACATAGTCAACACCTCCGGCAGATCTTGGAAACACTAAGGAAAGAGAAACTATACGAAAAATTCTCAAAGTGTGAATTTTCGATTCGGAAAGTAGATTTACTGGGTCACGTGGTCAGCAAAGAAGGAATACATGTGGACCCTTCCAAAATCAAGGCAATCGATAACTGTTCAACTCCAAGAACTCCAACCGAAATCCGACAATTCTTGGGCCTTGCTGGCTATTACTGAAGATTCATACAAAACTTCTCAAAGATTGCCACACCACTTACCACCCTGACTCAGAAGGGTGTAACCTACAATTGGGGAGAAAAGCAAAACGCTTCATTCCAAACACTGAAACAAGCCCTATGCAGCACTCCTATACTATCCCTGCTAGAAGGAACAGAAGAATTTGTGGTCTACTGTGACGTATCGAACCAAGGTTTGGGATGTGTTCTAATGCAACGAGGAAAGGTCATCGTATAAGCCTTGAGACAACTCAGGACGCACGAAGTCAACTAAACTACCCACGACCTAGAACTAGGAGCAGTCTTTTTCGCCCTAAGTGTATGGAGGCACTATCTCTACGACATGAAATGCACAATCTTCACCGATCACAAGAGCCTTCAGCACATTCTTAAGCAAAAACAATTCAACATGAGATAGAGATGATGGAGTTGAACTAATGACTGATTACGAATGCGAAATTCTTTATCATCCGGGAAAAGCTAATTTAGTAGCTGTTGATCTTAGTCGAACGGAATACTCGGGCCACTAAGTGAAGTCCTTAACCATGACGATCCATTCACACCTGTCCACGCAAATCAAGGAAGATCAAAAGGAAGCCTTGAAAATAGAAAACGTGGATGGCGAAGCCTTAACAGGAATGGATAAGACTCTTGAATTCAAGGGAGACGGAGTTCGTTAGTTCATGAATCGAATCTGGACACCGAAGATTGGTGGATTCAGATACGTTGTCAAGAATGAGGCTCAAAAGACTCGATACTCCATGCAACCCGGTTCAAACAAGATGTATCTGGACCTCAAGAAATTGTATTGGTAGCCAAACATGAAAGCCAAAATTGTTGCCTATGTAGGCAAGTGTCTTACTTGCTCTAAAGTCAAACTAGAGTACCAGAAGCCCTCGGGATTGATACAACAACCTGAAATACCCGAGTGGAAGTGTTAGTGGATAACCATGGACTTGATAACCAAGTTACCCAAACAGCGGGCGGACTTGACACCATTTGGGTGATCGTCGACAGATTAACCAAATCTGCATACTTCTTAACAATAAAGGGAACTAACAAGATGGAGAAACTAGCTCGAACATACATCAGAGAGATTGTACGACTGCATGGTGTACCAATATCCATTATCTCCGACAGAGATAGTAGATTCACCTCACGGTTCTGGTAGTCACTACAAAAATCTCTAGGAACGAGACTAGACATGAGTACCGCTTACCATCCACAAATTGAAGGTTAGGGTGAGAGGACCATTCAAACCATGGAAGATATGCTAAGAGCTTGTGTGATCGATTTTGGTAAGGCATGGGATACCCATTTACCACTATTCGATTTCTGATACAACAATAGCTATCACACTAGCATTAAGGTTGCTCCATTCGAATCCCTATACGGTTGCAAGTGCAGATCACCTCTATGCTAGGCTTAATGGGCGACACGCAACTAGCCAAAGGACAAGTACCTGACAGCACTCTCACCAGCCCAAAAATCATAAGAGAAACGACCAAGAGGATTGTCTAAATCCGAAAACGACTAAAAGCTTCAAGAGACAAACACAAGAGTTATGCGGGGAAAAGACGGAAGCCCTTGGAATTTTAGGTTAGGGACCGAGTGCTATTGAAGTTCTCATCCTGGAAGGGATTAATACATTTCGGTAAACATGGTAAACTAAATCTAGGGTATATCAGACCATTCGAGATCCTTGCCAGGATCGGCGTGGTAGCATGCAAGCTTTGATTACCGTAGGAACTCAATAACATATAGTATACCTTTCATGTGTCAAACCTAAAGAAGTGCTTGTCTGATGAGACCCTCGTCATCCCTCTAGATGAAATTGAAATCACTGAGAGTCTTCGATTTGTAGAGGAACGAATAGAAATCATGGATACGTAAATTAAAAGGACAAAACAAAGTCATATACCCATTGTGAAGGTTCGTTGGAATGCAAAGCGAGACCGAGTGCTATTGAAGTTCTCATCCTGGAAGGGATTAATACATTTCGGTAAACATGGTAAACTAAATCCAGGGTATATCAGACCATTCGAGATCCTTGCCAGGATCGGCGTGGTAGCATGCAAGATTTGATTACCGTAGGAACTCAATAACATATAGTATACCTTTCATGTGTCAAACCTAAAGAAGTGCTTGTCTGATGAGACCCTCGTCATCCCTCTAGATGAAATTGAAATCAATGAGAGTCTTCGATTTGTAGAGGAACGAATAGAAATCATGGATACGTAAATTAAAAGGACAAAACAAAGTCATATACCCATTGTGAAGGTTCGTTGGAATGCAAAGCAAGGACCTGAGTATGCATGGGAGCACGAAGATCAGATGAAATTAAAATCCCCGCATCTTTTCCCAAGTCCATAAATACTTATCTTAGAATAAATTTTGGGACGAAATGCTCTCTAACGGGGGGATGATATGACAACCCGATATTTCAAGTCAATGTAATGACCTAGCTCAACTATTCTAATCTACTTTTGATATAATAAAAATGGCATCATAAATGAAATGCTCAAAAGTCTCACTTATGGTACATAAAGTAATGGATATCGTAACAAGATTTTCAAAAATGTAAAGAACACAAAAATCCGAGTTTTAACGAAGAAGTTATGAGCAATAAAAAATCCGCAACAAAACCGGTAAAACACTATTAAGCGTAAAACGCAAAATTTCAGTAGAATACTTTTTAGCCATAGGTATCTAAACGAAAGTTGTAGATATCATTAAACTGTGCGCGTATTTAAAAAGAACGTCCAAATATGACTTCGTATGAGGAAGTTGCCATTTTTCTATGTTTCGGAGTAGTAGTAGACAACTAAAAACTCAAAATAGAGATCGAGCGATATTTAGCCGACACAACCTAAACGATAGTTGATGATCTCGACAATAGTAGTACAACGGTAAAAAGACAGACAAAAACGGACATTGAATGCAGAAGTTATGTACTTTTAAAGGTCTTTTTCTGTCCCGTCCTATTAAAAATATATAATTAAAAATAAATTCTAAATTTGCTAACAAAGTCTAAATGAAAGTAGTAGATTATATTCTCACCTACGCGTGGATATAAAGAACATCAAAAACGGGGCTCATATGCGAAAGTTACGCATTTTAGAAGATTTGGGCACACAAACCGAGGGGGTACACTATAGCGTACGAAAGTACGGCCAGCGTACCCGATGAAAGGCGTCGGATCGACCACGTCTCCCCTATGCACTCTAGACCGTCCCATCCGAAGTCCGGCGTCTGAGGGTGGCTTCATCACTGACGTACGCCCACCGTACGAGGGCAAGGTTCCCCTCCTATAAATAGGATGCGAGGGTTCCGGCTATACATGCCAATTTACAACCTTTCTCCCATATTTGCTCACTATCGAGCCTCCCGAAACTATCCCGATGCCCCGGTTATGTATCCAAGCTACGAAGAATGTCAAAAGGTCCATAAATCCCAAGAAATTTCCCACTTCTCGATCGAAGTGATGCCCGAGAAAAGTCTTGTTTTCTTCAAATCATCACACTTACCAGGTGTAAGATCCCACAAATCAGGTATACCTTATGAACCTTCATCTTCGAGCAAAGGGCACATTTGGCACTTGTTAAGGAAATGCATGTTTGGCAAGTACGCGGGGCATATTGAGGTGTACGCTCAACGTACCCGTCCGCGCCTTGATCGGGAAGGGTTGCCAGGTATGTGGGGCGTACCTATGTGTACGCAGGGTGTACCCGGCCCAGAAGAGAAACCCTAATATGTTGAGCCTCCCTATTTAAGCAACCTTAAGGCCCTTTTGTTGGCCACCTTTTCCAGAGCTTTACCATTTCAAAACCATAAATCTCGTTCATATAGCAAGGGAGTGACTAGGAGGGCTTAGTATTGTGTTCTTGGCCATTTGGAGCAAAGTGATTGCCTTGGAGGAGGAAGAGTTGGAGCTCAAGCTTTTGGATCTGAGTTTAGCAGTGAAAGAAGCTTCATTTTGAGGTAAAAAGCTTCAAGCTTTGCATCTTTTCTGTTCATACATGTAGAGAGAAGTTTTAGGGTTTTTGGTCCCCAAGTTCATGACTTTTTGAGTAGTTGAGCTCTTAGAAGCCGAGATCTGTCCCAAACTAGCTCATTTAGTGTTGTTATGTGATAAAAATCTAGTCTTGGTTGTTAAAGGTTTTTTCATGCATGAGATATGGACCTTTTAAGGTTGGAAATGGAGTGTTTTGGGTGTTTGTGACTTCCACAGCGATGCAAAGGCTTAAAGTCACCAACTTTACTGATTAATTCGTATTAGAGAAGTCAGATCTGGATTTTGGACGCAAGTCTTAACCGATTAAGACCTGAATGAAAAGGAGGAGAAAGCTGGGGGTTACGCTGGGCCACATACCCTGATTCTGTGAAGCCACCGGGTACGCTCAACGTACAGATCTGGTACGCGCCGCGTACCCCAGAAGGTTGAGTTTTGTTGACTTTTAGGGTTTGGTCAACTTTAGGGTATTTGAGCCTTGAGAAGGGTAAAATGGTCTTTTGCCCTCCTGAGAATGATAGGAAAGGAAAGAGTCTTGCCTTGGGGAAATGTATTAATGAGAAGTGTTTGTTATGATTAGGCGGAGGCTAGATCCTATCTCACAGTGTCTGAGATTTCCGAGTTACCAAGTTATCCGACGTGAGTCTTCTCACTATATTGTGCCTGGAAGGGTACCTATGTGTGACCGGAAGGTCTTTTATGGTATGAGATGCATGTTTTGTATGCTATGCATTGCATGATCAGTATGCGTTATGTATGTGATATGTATGCTATGTATGATATGGGCCGAAAGGCATTATGACGTGGACCGGAAGGTCAGGGAGTCATGGACCGAAAGGTAGATACGAGTAGGACCGGAAGGTCTACTGGGACTGGGACGGAAGTCCTCTGAGACACATGGACTGGAAGGTCGTCTAGAGTATGGCCTTGAAAGGCATATGTGTGTAAAGCGTATTTTGGGGAACTCACTAAGCATTTATGCTTACAATTGTTGTGTTATGTGTTTCTGGTTCTAGCGAGGACCGTGGAAAGGAGCTGGCGTGATCCGTACACACAGTCAGGAGATTTTATTAGTGATCTTGGGATATGTATTACTTTGAAAACTATTGTGGAACATATGTGTTAAGAATGTTTAAATATAAATTTTATGGTTGAAAAATGAAAATTTGTTTTGAAAATTTACGTCATTACAAGTTGGTATCAGAGCATTGGTTTGAGGGATTCGGATGCATCTTCGGGCGTATCTGAACTCAAACTGAGGATTTGAGGATAATATTTTTAATAATAACACAATTTTCAAAGAGTAACAGAGTTTTTTGACAAGCAGAGGAGAGCAGTGTGTACGGTCAGCCAGCGCCTGAATGGTGAATACCCAAAATACCCTTATGTTATGTGTTATGAGATATGATATGTTATGTTATGCATGCTAGAGTTGGCTAGGTATTAATTTTAGGACTAGAGTGGCCTGATTTTGTGATGCCTTAGCCTAGGAAGGATTTTGCTGCTATGTGATGCTTGAGAGCGAGTAGGTAGCAGGGAGGGGCTGCTAAGAGGTCTACCGAAGGGTAGCCTATGCCAGTGAGATATAGAGTACTTGTGATCTAGGATCCAAGGAGGAGAACTAAGGGTGAATACTGATGCGGTGTAGATGGTAGTATAAAGGCCCATATTACCGAAGACACCAGAGCAGTGTGCACTCTAAGTAAGAATCCTTTGGTACTAGGGAACAAGTAGGGTCGAGTTATCGAGTGTAAGTATACTCGAGCGAGTCCCTGATGATTTTATGTTGTATTTAAGAGACACCATGGTTAGGACACGACACATACCTGAGAGTAGCGGTGTCAGCGACGAGGAGATCCGTCGGTTGATTCTTGAGAAGGTGGCTGCTACCATTCGAGCCGAGATTCCGAAGATGTTTGGGTCTATCAAGACCACACTAATTGAGAATTTCGATGAGCGGTACACTGCGGTGACTGAGGCTACTACTGCTGCAGCCACCGCAGCTGTGGCTGCTGCCAGGCCTCAGGGAGGTGACTCGCTGTTGTTTCGGAAGTTCAGCAACACGAAGCCACCTAAGTTTGACGCGACGTAGGATCCGATCGTTGCGATGAGATGGATTTCTGATATTGAGGGACGTTTCTATACGTGTTCATGTCCGGAACATCTGAGGGTTCGGTTCACGTTGAACCAGCTCCGCTTCGAAGCGAAGGATTGGTGGAAGTTCGTGACGGCGAGCTTCACTCTAGCAGAGATTTCTGAGCTGACCTGGGAGAGGTTCACCACCATGTTTAGAGACAAGTATGTTCCCCTGGTGGAGAGGGAACGATTGGTTTAGGAGTTCTTCACCCTCAATAAGGGTACTGATTCGGTCACTGTGATTACGAGGAAGTTTCATGAGAGGGCGATATTCTGCCCTGAGTAGGTGTCTTCTAAGTAGGCATGTATGAGCCAGTATTTGGGCGTTTTGAAGAGAGACATTCGGGAGTTCGTGTTGAACTCAACGTACTGGACATTTGCTGAGCTCCATGAAAATGCCCGGAAGAGGGAGATTGAGTTGGAGACTCAGGCCAGGGAGGAGGTCGAGTCATAGAGGATGGATCGGCGGCCGGCTCAGTCTCAGCCGGCAGCCAAGCAGACTAAGTCCGCTGATTCGAGGACTGTAGGCTAGAAGGGCTGCACTTGTGGGAAGTGCGGTAAGGGTCAAGAGGGGGTCTATCGATCAGGTGCTTGATGTTGCAAGCAGAGGCATATCGCGAAGGATTGCCCCAAGGGATTTATGGTTTGCTTTCATTGCAACCAGACTGGCCATCGGAAGGCCGAGTGCCCTCATCTACATCAGGGATCAGCATAGGGATCTGCACCTACTGCTAGGGCTACCAAGGTTCGGCCAAAAAGGGTTGTGGCGCCGAAGGTTCGCGGGAGAGCCTTCCAGTTGACAGCGGAGGAGGTCCGCGCAGCACCCGACGTTGTGGCCGGTATGTATTCTTCTCTCTAATTGTCTGAGTCTGAGATATCATGCTTATATTATGTGTTGCGTAGGTACCTTTCTTGGGAATTTCATACCTGCCTTAGTGCTATTTGACTCGGGAGCGAGTCGATCTTTTGGGTCGTTAGCTTTTAGTCATCATATCAATATTTGTCGAGAGGCTTTGAGTCGACCTCTGCGAGTTTCTATAGCTAACGAGTGAGCAGTGTATCCCACGGAAGTGATTGGAGGATGTACACTTGAGATCTTTGGTGTGGGGTTCCCGATCGATCTAGACCCGATTCCGATGGGGGACATATGTGTCATAGTAGGCACGGATTGGTTGAGCCAATTTGGTGCTATTATAGTCTGCGAGCATCAATTGGTGACAATTCGTGACCCTATTGGGGGAGTACTTACGGTGTACGGTGAGGGTACCCGTCCTGAGTCGGAATTTTGTTCGGCTGCTAGGGCGAGGCAGAGTTTATAGCAGGGTTGTAGGGGATTTGTGGCCTATGTGATGGATACACGAGGGGCCGCTGGGAGGCCATGTTCAATTGATGAGGTCCCGATTGTGCGGGAGTTCCCTGATGTTTTCCCCGAGGAGTTGTCGGGTGTGCCTCCCGAGAGGCAGGTGGAGTTTCGTATCGACTTGGTACCGAGGGCGGCACCTATTGCCAAGGCACCCTATCGCCTTACGCCGCTGGAGATGCAGGATTTATCCTCGCAGCTAAAGGAGCTGCTGGGAAAGGGGTTTATCAGACCGAGTAGCTCACCTTGGGGAGCGTCGATCCTTTTTGTCAAGAAGAAGGATGGTTCACACCGAAAATGCATTGATTACCAGGAGTTGAACAAGTTGACGGTGAAGAACCGTTATCCATTACCGAGGATCGACGATCTTTTCGATTAGTTGCAGGGAGCATCTTGGTTCTCCAAGATAGACTTGAGATCAGGATATCACCAGAGGAGGGTTCGGGATGTAGATATCCAAAAGATCGCGTTTAGGAGTCGCTACGGGCATTACGAGTTCGTGGTGATGCCTTTCAGGCTCACCAATGCCCCAGCAGCATTCATGGATCTCATGAATAGGGTGTGCAGGACGATGTTGGATCGTTCGATGATCGTATTCATTGATGATATCTTGGTGTATTCAACATCTAGAGAGCAGCATGAGGAGTATTTGAGGGAGACCCTCGGAGTTCTGAGATCGGAGAGGCTTTATGCCAAATTCTCCAAGTGTGATTTTTGGTTACGGGAGGTCCAGTTCCTAGGGCACCTCGTTAACCAGAAGGGGATATTGGTCGATCCGGCCAAGATAGAGGCGGTGATGAGTTGAGAGGTGTCGAGGTCACCTACCGAGATAAGGAGTTTCCTAGGGTTGGCTGGATATTATCGGAGATTTATCAAGGATTTCTCTAAGATCGCCGTGCCACTCACTAAATTGACCCGGAAGGGTGTTGCTTTCTCATGGGGTCCAGAGCAGCAGACCTCATTTGAGACACTTCACCAGAAATTGTGCGAGGCTCCGGTAATCGCACTCCCGGAAGGGATGGAGGATTTTGTGTCACTATCTGTATGGGGTTGGGTGTACCATATACACGGACCACAAGAGTTTGAAGTACTTGATGGATCAGCCTAATCTGAATATGCGCTAGAGGAGATGGTTGGATGTGGTAAAGGGTTATGATTGTGAGATCCTGTACCACCCGCGCAAGGCTAATGTGGTAGCCGATGCCTTGAGCCGTAGGGCGGAGAGCGCCCCGATACGACTCCGGTGCTGGACACCATTCGAGGGGCCCAGGCAGAGGCCGTGACACCTAACAACCGCAAAAGGGAGTGGGTGATCCGGCAGGTATCGGCGTTTGTTACCGATAGTCGAGGACTTATGACCTTTCAGGGTCGGGTGTGGGTACCATTTGTGGGTGGGACGCATACCATCTTGATGGAGGAGGCGCATAGATCGAAGTTTTCGATCCACCCCGGGGCCACGAAGATGTATTTGGAACTGAAGAGGGAGTATTGGTGGCCGTGTATGAAGTGGGATGTCACATGGTTCGTAGAGAGGTGCTTGACCTGTCACAAGGTTAAGGCCGAGCACCAGCGTCCGTATGGTAAGTTACAGTCGTTAGAGATTCCCGAGTGGAAGTGGGAACAGATTCCCATGGATTTTATCACAAATTTCCGAGGACTGCTAGGGGTATCAATGCAATTTGGGTGATTGTGGACAGGTTAACAAAGAGCGCTCACTTCTTGCCATTAGTGAGGGCTCTTCTACGGAGATGCAGGCCGAGTTGTACGTGAGGGAGGTGGTATCGCGGCATGGAGTACCGATCTCGATTGTCTCAGATCGAGATGTGCTTTTCACTTCCAGATTTTGGAAGAAATTTCATGAGGAACTGGGTACAAGGCTGCATTTTAGTACCGCATACCACCCACAGACTGACGGACAGAGCGAGCGGACGATTCAGACGCTCGAGGACATGCTTCGGGCATGTGTACTAGATTTCGGTGGGAGTTGGTACACGTACTTGCCCTTGGATGAGTTTTCCTATAAGAACAACCATCATTCGAGCATTGGTATGCCACCGTTTGACCTGTTGTATGGGAGGAGGTGTCGGAACTTCATTTGCTGGGGTGAGGTAGGGCAACGTGTGATAGGTAGTAAAGAGATAGTGCTTCAGACGACAGAGCAGATACAACAGGTCAGACAGAGGTTGTTGACCGCTTAGAGTCGCCAGAAGAGTGATGCGGATAGGCGACGATCTGAGCTGGAGTTCCAAATCGGAGATTTTGTGCTCCTGAAGGTATATCCTTCAAAATTAGTGATCCGATTCAGGAAGAGGGGCAAGTTGGGTCCCCAGTATATTGGTTTGTTCAGGGTAGTCGCTGATGGGTTTTGAGCATTCTAACACTTCCTAAGTGTACATGCAACCCTAATAAACCTTGGATCTATGTTTGTCTAAGATAAATGCAAATAATTAATTTTCCAAGGTTCATATCCTAACTAGCATGGCATGGTGAACATGAATCAAATAAAGCTAGTAGAAATACTTGTTGGGTTTTGAGCATTCTAATAGTCCTAAGTGTACATGCAATCCTAAATACCTTGGATCTATGTTTTCTCTATTATACATTCAAATATGAACATCCAAGGTATTATCCTAATCTAACATACAAAACAATGAGAGTAACAAGATAGAATACATACCTCTTTGATGTAGAAAGTCCTCATGAAGCTTGAGTGCCTAGTGCCCCAAGTGTGACACCTCAAATGGTTCACACAACACCAAATACACTTGGAATAACTTGAGAGAAATCTACACTTCATGAAATCGGCTAGCCCTTATTTTTACGCACACTAGTGGCCGATTTTGGTCAAGAATAGGATGCATATATAGTTAGGGTTACACCATGTAAACCCTAATTGACATGGCCTTTCATTTCCATGATCCATGGGTACAAAAACACCATGGAGCATCCATGGAGCATCATATGGGTTGTAGCCCAACTAGATAATCCATGGAGCATTAGCCCACTATATAAGTATGGATGATTTGCACAATCAACCCATATATTTAATTAGTCTTCTTTTGATCACTTAATTAATCCTAGATTAATTCTTGATCAATACTAATTAAATAATCTTATTATTCTTATTATTAATATACTAGAACTTATAATATATTAATAACCATAAGTGTCTTATTTCTCTCATTATAGTCTATCCAAATGTATGATGCCATGCAACCCAAATGGACCATGCCGGGTCGGGTCAAGTCTTACCAATTATAGTTATGGACTTAGACATTAATCCAACAGTATCCCACTTGGATAAGTCTAAAAAAATTATTGCGTATGACGTCAAGAACCGACCGACAATCCTAGCTCTCAAAAGCTTCTGTCGAACTCTGACCTTGTAGATAAACTCTGACATTTGTCAATGACTTGTCCATTAGATAAGGGATCATATATTCCTCCATTCTAGATATCATATGGACTGAGACATGGATTATAATCATTCTCTCTGTCCATTTGTTGTTTCCCAATTTCCGATTTATGACGAATGACTAATTGAACAAATCAAATCAGTCCTGGCCCGACCGAGCACTTCCATTTGTCATCATCAAATCATCGAGGGGCCCACGGATATCGCTTTTATCCTGAAGGTAAAAGGAATGGATAAACTTCGACTCATATAGCTTGTTCTACTACTTGTTGAATCATACATAAAGACATGTTTTATAGCACCGAGTTACCAAATGCGTTTTCGTGCAATCAATGTACAACTAACTCATAGTAACAACTCATATCTCTAGGCTTGAAGAATATAAGATATTATTGTCTCTTGATCACTCGTGATAAAATCCATGAAGTGATTCCAATGAGCGCGGGTTGAATCCAATACTCAGAACTTATGAGCACTCATGAGTGTTGTAGCCCTTTGTCCAACACCTTAGACCTCTACAAGCCAACCCATGACAGTCTTAATTCATATCTACTTCCAACATATGACCGACTGTGGATGGTTTGAATAACTTAGTCATTCCGGAAGAATAACCCAGTTTATTCGGGAAGTCAAAACATGCAAAGTAAAACACAATAATAATTGAATCCAATATGGTATCAAAACCTATGAACATAAATAAAACACCTTTTATTTATCACCATATGATTACACATTATTCATTGTATACTGTTTCAACAATTAAATTTATTCTTGAATTTAAAACAATAGTTGTCCCATGCTCCAAGCATGTACACTATGTTTTCTAAACACTAGTCATGCCATACACCAAGTATGCATACTATGTTTGTCTATGATCTTCACTTTGTGAACTAGATCAATTGAACATCACACCAATGATAATCTTTTCATAGTCCCAAATCCTTACTGCAAATGCAAGAATTCCAAATTCATGTCATTTACTGAAATCTGTTAGATTATAAACTTATATGCATTAATCCTCTTGTAATGATTATGCACAAATTCAGAAAGACTTGACAACAATCATTACAGAGTATTCCAAAGGAGATCAGCTCCTTGGAAAAATCCTTCTTGCACTAAGTTTCCTAATCTTAAACAGATTGAAAATTCTAACTATGAAACATTTCTAGATTCCATTTTGACTATTACTTCTGAACAAGAGTTGCCTCCTTATAGATTTTGTCGATATGGTCCTCCCAGAATTGTCACTATACTTCCAACTGTCCTTGAGCAACCAATCTTTGGTAAACCTTATATTGTCCTCAACAATTGTTTAATCCTTTTAGTCATATCCAGTTCTAAACCTTTTCCCTTCTTAATGCCCCAGGCATTTGGAAAATTTTAGAACGGATGAATCGATACTATATCCGAAGCATATGCGACACGATTCATGATGTCTCACATAAAGACTAAACCAGTCTTTTGCTATAATATTTCCATTTCAATTTGCCAAGTTCTCATAATTCAGATTATGAAAAGGGATACCGTAATCATAATCGAATTTTAGAACGCAAATAATGGACTCATATACAAAATTTCCTTATGTTGAGCCATTCCTGATGGGATTAATGCATAAGAAACAGTCCTATGTGCTCATACAAACCCTAATGCTTGGATCTAGGTTTCTCTATTGTACATGCTTTGAATCCAAGACTAATAAACTTAGATCTAACATATTATAAAGTGAATTAGGGTTTATAGAATTACCTTTGATTGTTATATAGCAATAACAATCAATTCCTTGCTTGGATTGGCCTTAGAAAGCTTAGTGCTTCAAGTGCTGCACCTCTAATGGAGTCACAAACACCATATACAACTTGGATGAAGAGGAGAAGAAGAGAGGCTGTCCAAAAACGGTTGGAAACCCTAATGGAAGACTTGTCCACGTTTTTGGGGCATAGGGGCCCTTTATATACCTGTAGGCTATTAGGGTTTACAACTAGGAAACCCTAATTTGACTGCTTAGGCCCTAAGCAGCCCATGGACTCCTTAAACATATCCCTTGGACGATTTCTAATGGGCTTCCCATAGAATTCGTCCAACCTATATATTATTAGGTGATCCATAGCCCAATTATAATTATCTTATAATTACAACTTCAGTCCCCTAAGTTTAATTAATCTCTTTTAGCCACAAAATTAATTAACAATTAATTCTTGACTAATATTAATTAAACAATATGATTTCTCCTTTAATATATTATTCTCATAATATATTAATAAATCATATTTAAACCTTTCTCTCCTTAAATCATCCTACATATTGCTATGGTGAAGGCAACCCAAAAGGACCATGCTCAGAATCGGGTCAAGTACATACCAAAATAGTTATGGACATAGACACTAATCCAACAATTCCAACATGAAATTCATATATATCCTTAACTAAATAATTAAAACCTCACGATCTAAGCTTATAGATTTGAGATGAAGTATAATTTCCTCTCCCTTAATTATAGCAAAACAACTCTTTCCCAATTGAAACTTTTGTTTTCTATAATTAACATTGCTAGCTTGCAATACTTATCATAATTATCATGCTCCCACTAACATGATGATTATTAGCATAACACTTATGCTCCCACTAGCTTTGACATGTACTCAGAAAATAGCTAACTTTCTTACCAAAGTTCAGATTTCTGATACTAGATTGTTTTGATAAGACTTTATCAAAATGATACACCTTCCTTTAGATAGCACACTTGTGTGTCTAAACAATTATGAAGAGGGATGTCGTAATCATAATGGCTAGACCTTTTTGCCACTTCTCACAAGTCCATGTTAGTGTGTCGGTAAACCACACACGCTCCACTAACGACTTTGAGAATGCAAATATCACAATTGCTATCTAGCTAAAATCTACTTAGTGAAAGTGTTTCCTCAACATCATTTTCATGAATCGGAGAGAAACCTTATGACACTTAGACTTTTATGGTGTATGTGTTCTTTCCATGTGAATTGTCAAAACCATAGTCACAAGACAAGGATAATGACAAATCCAAACTCATATGGATTGAACTCAATCTTAATTTCTTGCCACCTGGCAGCTCAAGGGCCTGTCATTGCTTCCAAGTTGTTGTGCAAATAATTGAGAACTCTAAGAACTCATATGCAAAGCCAACTTTAACTGGAATGGGCACAGAATATGTCAACACGATAGGTTATAAACCTCAAGTCGTGTGCTAGTGAAGAACTTCAGGTTTTATTCTTGATTAGTTCTTGAGACTTTCAAGACCTTTAACACTCCCACTGTCCTCTTGACATATAAGACTTTCTTGTCAGTTATTCAAGAAATAGCGTGGATTCTAATCAAGACAAACACTTCACACAATTGGCCTAAGTTGGTCTTTGTTTTATAAAAAACATCACAACTTACCAATTTCAAATGTACAAGAGTAGAAAACTTTTACTCTTACATTTGACAAGTGTTTTAAACCTTCTTTGAGACATGTCACTCAAGTTACAATCTTGGAGTATGACTCTATGACTTGTATTGGAACGAAGTATGACTCATCTTCTTGATTTAACCACTTCAACAATTCAAGTTCCTCTTCTTAGTCATAAGAATGCACTAAGATTTCCTTAGAGAACTAATTGTGCTATGGTTTCTTAATCATTAAGATGATCACAAAAACTAATACTAAAGTACACTCCTATCTTTTCAGATTTGAGAAAATTTTATCCTTCTGCCTAATTTGATTCTTCTTATTTGCTCTGCCTTACATTGGAACCTTTTCCAATGTCTCAGAGTTACACTTTAGCCTGTAAGTATAACCATATTTACAAAGCTTTAGTAAATTATGACGAATAATCTTATCGATCTTTTGTGGTGGACTTAATCAGTGCACAAGAATGTGTACTCGATCCCTTAGTCCATTACTTGACTCACACATCCGTGTGAAAAGTAATTCGTCTTAATTTTCCAATACTTGAAAGTTCTCATTCATCATGCTATACAACTTGCATGATCCCAAGTTTTGGTCCAATTGAAACTTGGGTGATGAGAATCTTTCCTTATTTTTAAGTTTAGACATTAACACAAATGAAAGAATCAATTTCATATTTCCACTCTTGATATTAATGGAATCATATAAGCAACAATTCTTCCTCAAATGCCATTGTAAGGATATTTTAAAATAAATAAAATCAAAAATTTCCTTTTATTTTAAAACACTTTGCGGAAAACATATCCTTAAAATCCATATGAAAACTTGTTGTTATCTATTCCTAAGCAATATCTCATAACTCCTAAGAAGTAGCTCAAGAATCAGATCTTCAAACTACGCGATAGAAATCCATCTATGCGATCAGATTCAACATATTCTTTCTTTAAGTTTCTTCATTTTTCTTTGATTCTTAAAACATCACCATGTGACCCAGTCACATCATGTATCAAGAATCTCATAATAGAAAGTTAACAGAGTTAGATAGTGGACTTTACCTGAAGTAGAGTCCAACTTATTGACTTTAACATCCTTAGGTAAATTTGGCAGCTTCGCAACCAATGCCCCTTTCTTTGGCAATATAAACATATGGACCCTTTGATAATGGTACACGGGACTATCCCAGACTTAGATTTTCTCTTTACCATTTGGTCAACTGAGTTGACTATGGCCGATCCCTTTCCATTGAGAAGAGAATGCTTTCCTGGATTTCCTGTGTCACTATTGTCAATGTCCATCAAGTTTTAAGGAAGTTGATCTTAACAAATAGATAAGATCATTAAGGGTCTTGTCATAGTCTGTTTCATAGGTGTCCCAAAGGAACTCACTATGTGACTTAGAAAGTGATTGAACCACCAACTTTCTCATGAATTTGACACCCAACTCTCCCGGCTTGTCAATATGTGACTACATCTCCAAGGCGTGACCACACCTAGACCTTGCCTTGCCAATTGGGCTTGAGTGACCTTAAACTTTTCATGAACTTGTGGGTTGGGGAGAATAATTGGAGGAGGTGAATGAAGTATGATTTCCAAGGGACATCATCTTCATTTAGGAAAGCTTGTTTCAAGAGATTTGGGAAGATCATAAATGTCTAAACCAGACATCTTTTGGGAGATATTCAAGATAGTTGATCTTAAGTCCTTAATATGACACCCAAAATGAAATATTAAGGCTAGGACCCAACAAACTATTTTATAACTTAGAAGAGGTATGCCGTAATCCAAGCTATAAAATATTTGAAGGTAGGTGAATGACGATTCACCAATTTCCACCATGATAAACGAAATGTATTATTAGGTTTTAATTGGTTTTGAAATTCCAAGATCTTTTGAGATTCATTGAACTGTTCAGTGGCATGTTTCAATCTCGAGTGTGCCCTTCAGGTTTTGTGACTGGGATGCCGAGGATCACAAAACAAGGAGTGAAGTAACCATGCAAATTACTTGGTACCCATAAGTGTTTACCCCTCAATCGATGTGCCGGTTAACCACACATGCTCCACTAACCGAGTTAAACAAAGTGCAAAGTGTAATTTCATGGATTAGCACCTTATTCACATTTTCCTAAGTAACTTAGATTGGGTATTATTAAGAGTTTAGTTAGTTAGTATTTATCATTAATACTTTTAATGAAGGGAGAATTATAGTCCTGTCAAACCCGTTCGGCTAACGACACTCCACCAGTCAAGCAAGCGGTGGGTGAGAGTGGACACCCATTAAGTTGGCATTTTATAGGCAACAACCTTATACCCACCTTATAGACCGACTTCGTGAATGAGGCGTACTAGCGGTAAGACTGACTTTACTCTTATACATACATACATACATATATATATATATATATATATATATATATATATATATATATATATATATATATATATTATTAACTTATAATATTACAAAGTATAAGGGTTGAATTTTAACTCTTTAAAATTCTAAGGGCTAACTTGGAATTAAAGTATTCAAAAGAGAAAACTTTACAAATTCCAAAACTTGAGGGCAAGTTTTGAAACTATTCAAAACTAATTAATTCCATAACTTGTGTGTTTAAAGTAGTTTTAATCCAAAAACTCTTCAAGTTCCATAACTTGAGGACAAGTTATGGATGACTTTAAATTATTAAAGAATGTAACTTTTTCTTTATTTTGTAACTTATGGAATTAATTAAGGTTACATATTTTATTACTTAATGAAGTCACTCTTGAACCTCCATAACTTAAGGACAAGACTCTTCATCTTTTGTAACCATTGCCAACTTTTATGAGTTTTATGAAACTTAAATGTGACTTTTCATATAACTTGAGGACAAGTTACAAAAACACATTTTAGAATCAACTCTTAGATTAATTTGGATTGAAAACACCTATTTCACTCAACTTTTCTATTAATCTAAGCAACTCATAAGAACAAGATAATTCAAATCAAACTTTTTCATGTAATTAGTCTAAACCTTAAACTAATACAAAACATGAATCTATTGACAATTATCTTTGAAATTGGATTAGCATGAACATTACCACATCAAAAACATGTTTATAAGCTCAAAAACATCTTAGGGTAATGTTCCTAGTCCAATTCCAGCCAAAAATGTCGAATTTATGCTGTCTGGGGGTTCAACTCGTCGAGTGCATGAACCGACTCGGCGAGTTGGATGCTTTTTGCCTTGGACTCGGCGAGTCTAATAGGCAGACAGCATCAAAACACGATTTTCCAGCTCCATTTGCAAGTATAACAAGAAAACAAGCCTACTCTCTGATACCACTGTTAGGTTTTGAGAATTCTAACACTCCTAAGTGTACATGCAACCCCAAATACCTTGGATCTATGTTTTCTCTATTATACATTCAAATACGAACATCCAAGGTATTATCCTAATCTAGCTGTAACAGCCCGGATTTCCAGGTATCTTTATTGTTTATGATTTTGGTGTTTTGAGAGGGGACTCGGTGAGTTGGAGCTCAGACTCGCCGAGTAGAGCGCGATTCTGGACGCAGGATTCGCCTGGACTCGGCGAGTCCAGGATATGGACTCGGCGAGTCCGCGCTGTTTAATGAAACCCAAATTTCACGGGTTTGGGACCTATTTAAAGGGCCTTATGGCCGTCATTTGTACCCAGCAGTCCATAGAGAGAAACCCTAGAGTGCTTTAGCGATTTGAGAGAGAGAGAGGAAGCATTTCTTGACCTTTGTGTGTTGTTTAGCAAAGAAGAGGGAGGTTCTAGCCAAGAGGAAGCAAAGGAGGTTGCTATTCTGTGGATTTGAAGCTTAGATCATCGATCTAAAGGTATGAATTCGGCTCATCTTCTGTTTTGTGAAGTATATTTGGGTTTAGGGTTTCTTGTGGCCTTTGTTGGGTTGATTTGATGGCCAAATAGTCCCTTGCTAGTGACGAGGCTTTGGATCTGGATCCATAGAGGTCCAGAGAGCCTCATTCATCAAGCTTTATGAAGAACAATGGAGGTTATGACCTTGAGTTGTGATATTTGTTGATAATTCTTCATATATGGACACATAGAGGTTGTATGTACACCAAGTTTGGGGCTTTACATGGTGAATCAGTCTAGGAAGGCCAGATCTATGAATTGATAGAACATATCTGACCTTAGAAGCGAGTTTGAGTGATTGCATGGCATGGACTCGCCGAGTCTGATGAACAGACTCGGCGAGTAGCTTGAAGATTGCCTTGGACCGGCCAGTGAGTGGTCCAGTCGAGTCATGGGTTGACTCAGTGAGTCAGGGCGAGTTAGAGAGGGTTGACAGGTGGACTGAGTCGAACTGAGACTCGCCGAGTTGTTCTTGGAACTCGGCGAGTTGAGTCGGGGTGGCCCCGCAATTCTGCCAGGTGGAACTCGCCGAGTTAGGGGGAGTACTCGACGAGTAAAAAGGGAATCCTAGGGTGTTGGTGGAAACGTCTAGACTCGCCGAGTTGCCCTTGTGCACTCGGCGAGTCCGGTCAAAGTTGACCGTTGACCGTTGACTAGAGTTGACTTGTGTTGACTTCTTAGGGATAGTCAACCTTAGAGATAAAAAGTGTTAATTAGAGACATATGATGTTATAGGAGGATTATAGCTCGGAGGATCGGGCACGAGGGATTTCAGGATTTGTGAGTCATCGATATACGCGAGGTGAGTCTTCTCACTATACTTTACCTTGAGTAGGTAACCAGAGTTATGTGATAGAGTATTGTATGTTATATGTAGTACTGCATTATTTCTATGTGATTATGCTGTGCATGTTTACAGAGTTGGAACCGGAAGGTTCCTAGAGTTAGAACCTGAGGGTTCACAGAGTTTGGGTGCACGGACCCATAGAGTTATAGACTCGAGAGGCTAATATGTGTTTTATGTGTGGTATTTTCGGGAACTCACTAAGCTTCGTGCTTACAGTGTTAGTGTTGTTGTTTCAGGTACTAGCGATGACCGTGGGAAGGCGTCGGCTTGATCCGTACACACTCAGGGGACTTTTGATATGTATTTATGAGATCTTGGGATTTGTATGACATGATTTGGAATTTTAATCTTATCGTTTTATGAAATTAAATGAGAAATGTCTTTATATTTGCGAAAATTTATTTTGAAAATTTACGGTGTTACAAGTTGGTATCAGAGCCTTGGTTTGAGGGATTCGAATACACCTTCGGGCGTATTTGAACTCAAACTAAGGATTTGAGATGTATTTTCAATAAAAAAGAAAAAAAAAGAAGAAGAAGAAGAAAGAAGAGAGTAAAAGATTTTTGAAAAACGCAGAGCGAGAGATGTGTGTACGATCAGTCAGCGCCCGAATGGTGGTTTCGCAAAATGCCTTCATATTATGTTAATATTGATATGATGTATCTGCATGCTAGAATAGGCGAGGTATTACTATTAGGATTAGAGTGGCCTGATTTGTGATGCCTTAGCCTAGAGCTGCTACGAGATGCTTGAGAGTGAGTAGGTAGCAGTGAGGGGCTTATGAGAGATCTATTAGAGAGTGATTTACGCATGATAGAGTACTTGGGACTTGGGATCCGAAGAGGAGGACATGGAGTGCATTCTGGTGCGGTGCGGACAGTAGTATTGGGCCCGTACTACTGGAAGCACCAGAGCGGTGTGCAGCCCAAGTAAGAATCTTTGGAATGCCAAGAATCGAGGAGGGAAGAATTGTCGAGTGTGAGTATGCTCGTGTGGATTATAATTTATCGTATGTTGTATTTCAGAGGTTGATAATGGTGAGGACACGTTTGATGCCCGAGAGCAGTGGTACCAGTGAGGAGGAGATCCGCCGGATCATTCAGGAGGAGGTGGCTGCGACCATCAGGGCAGAGATACCGGAGATGTTTGGGTCTATAAAGACCACTTTGATTAAGACGTTTGATGAGCGTTATGCCGCTCTTTCTGAGGCTGCTGCTGCAGCGGCTACTACAGCAATTGTTGCTGCGAGGCCGTAGGGTGGTGATGCGTTGCTGTTCGGCGAGTTCAGCAACACAAAACCACCAGAGTTTGATGGGACTCAGGATCCGGTGGCAGCTATGAGGTGGATATCTGATATTGAGGGGTGTTTCTTCACTTGCTCGTCTCCTGAGCATTTGAAGGTTTGGTTTGCGCTGAACCAGCTTTGCTTGGGAGCGAAGGACTGGTGGAAGTTTGTTACGGCGCATTAGACGCCTGCTGAGCTTTCGGCAGTGACCTGGGAGAGGTTCACTACCATGTTTCGGGATGAGTACATTCCCCAGGTGGAGAGGGAGCGTTTGGCACAAGAGTTTCTGACCCTCAAGCAGGGTAGTGAGTCAGTTACAACGATCACGAGGATGTTCCAGGAGAGGGCGATGTTCTGCCCTGAGCACGTGTCCACTGAGCAGGAACGTATGAGCCGCTACTTGAGCATTCTGAGGCGGGATATTCGGGAGTTTGCTGCGAACTCCTCGTACCGAACATTTGCTGAGCTTCAGGCAAATGCCCGGAAGAGGGAGATTGAGCTTGAGACTCAGGCCAGGGAGGAGGCGGAGTCTCAGGGGAGGGATCGGCGACCGGCACAGTCTCAGCTGGCAGCCAAGCGGGCCAAGCCCGCTGATCCCAAACCAGGGAGCCAGAAGGGCCGCACTTGCGGGAAGTGCGGCAACTGTCATGACGGAGTTTGCTGAGCGGGGTCTTGCTACAAATGTGGCAAAGAGGGGCACACGGCCAAAGACTGCCCCAAGGGGTTTGCAGTGTGTTTTCACTGCAACCAGACCGGACACCGGAAGGCCGAGTGTCCGCAGTTGCGCGGAGCATCTCAGGGATCTGCTCCTACCGCCATCAGAGCTACTGAGAGTCGGCCTGTGAAGGTCGAGGCGCCGAGAGCTCGAGGGAGGGCCTTCCAGCTGACTGCGGAGGAGGTTCGCGCTGCGCCCGATGTTGTGGCTGGTATGTTTCCTTTCATGTATTTATTTTGATGTTCAGATATTATGCTTATATTATGTTATGTGTAGGTACTTTTCTTGTGAGCTCTGTACCTGCTTTAGTGTTATTCGACTCGGGTGCGAGTCGGTCTTTTGTATCTTCGGCCTTTAGTCAGCATATCAGTGTTAGTCGTGAGGCATTGAATCGACCTCTGAGAGTTTCCATAGCTGACGATAGAGTGATTTGTGTCATGGAGGTTCTCCGGGGATGCGTGTTAGAGATTTTCGGGGTCGAGTTTCTGATTGATCTGATTCCTATTGCGATGGGTGATGTCTGTGTCATTGTGGGCATGGACTGGTTGAGCCGATTCGACGCGGTTATCGACTGCGAGCGTTAGCTGGTGACCATACGAAACCCTAGTGGAGGAGTTCTTTCAGTGTACGGCGAGGGTACACGTTCAGGATCAGCTTTTTGTTCGGCCGCTAGGGCAAGGCAGTGTCTACAACAGGGCTGTAAGGGTTTTGTGGCGTATGTGATGGATACGCGAGCAACTTCCGAGAGACCGAGTTCAGTTGAGGAGGTACCGGTGGTGCGTGAGTTTCCAGATGTTTTTGCCGAAGAGTTGCCGGGTGTGCCTCCTGTGAGGCAAGTGGAGTTTGGTATTGATTTGGTTCCAGGGGCCGCACCTATTGCTAAGGTGCCTTATCGTCTTGCACCTCCAGAGATGCAGGAGTTGTCCTCGCAGCTTCAGGAGTTGCTGGGGAAGGGATTTATTCGGCCGAGCAGCTCGCCGTGGGGAGCACCTATTCTGTTCATCAAGAAGAAGGATGGTTCACACCGAATGTGCATTGATTACCGGGAGTTGAACAAGCTGACGGTCAAGAACCGTTTTCCGTTGCCGAGGATCGATGATTTATTCGATCAGTTGCAGGGAGCATCTTGGTTCTCCAAGATCGACTTGAGGTCGGGATATCATCAGGTGAGAGTATGGGATGGGGACGTCCAGAAGACAGCGTTCAGGACGCGTTATGGGCATTATGAGTTTGTGGTGATGCCTTTTGGGCTCACCAATGCCCCGGCTGTGTTCATGGATCTCATGAACAGGGTATGCAGGCCGATGTTGTATCGGTCGGTGATTGTATTTATCGATGATATTCTGGTATATTCGAGATCTAGAGAGCAGCATGAGGAGCATTTGAGGGAGGTCCTTGGGGTTTTGAGATCGGAGAAGCTTTATGCAAAGTTCTCCAAATGTGATTTCTGGTTGCAGGAGGTTCAGTTCCTTGGACATCTCGTTTATCAGAATGGGATATTGGCCGATCTGGCCAAGGTTGAGGCAGTGATGAATTGGGAGGTGCCGAAGTTACCCTCTGAGATCAGGAGTTTCCTTGGATTGGCGGGGTATTATCGGCGATTTATCAAGGATTTCTCCAAGATCGCAGTGCCACTCACCAGATTGACCCGAAAGGGTGTTGCATTCTCATGGGGTCCCGAGCAGCAAACCTCCTTTGAGACACTTCGCCAAAGGTTGTGCGAAGCCCCGGTATTAGCTCTCCCGGAAGGGATGGAGGATTTTGTAGTATATTGTGATGCATCGATTTTAGGGTTGGGTGCGGTGTTGATGCAGAGGGGTCATGTGATAGCATATGCATCGAGGCAACTGAAGCCTCATGAGACGAGATATCCCACGCATGATCTAGAGCTGGGGGCAGTAGTGTTCGCCCTCAAGATTTGGCGTCACTACTTGTATGGTGTTCGGTGTACGATATACACGGACCATAAGTGTTTGAAGTACTTGATGGATCAGCCCAACCTAAATATGCAACAGAGGAGGTGGTTGGATGTGGTCAAGGATTATGATTGTGAGATCCTGTACCACCCAGGCAAGGCTAATGTGGTAGCCGATGCATTGAGCCGCAGGGCGGAGAGCACACCACTACGAGATGTATGTTTGAGGTTGACCGTGATAGCTCCGATATTGGATGCTATTCGTGGGGCACAGGCCGAGGCTGTGCAACCGGGGATGCAGAAGAAGGAACGGGTCGTTGGTTTGGTTTCAGAGTTCGTTACGGATGGTCGAGGGCTTATGACTTTTCAGGGTCGGATTTGGGTACCTTTTGTGGGCGGTATGCGTGCTACTTTGATGGAGGAGGCTCATCGGTCGAAATTTTCGATCCATCCGGGGGCCACGAAGATGTATTTGGATTTGAGGAAAGAGTATTGGTGGCCCTTTATGAAGAGGGACGTCACCTGGTTTGTTCAGAGGTGCTTGACCTGCCGCAGGGTTAAGGTCGAGCACCAAAGACCGCATGGCAAGTTGCAGCCATTGGAGGTTCCTGAATGGAAGTGGGAGCAGATCACTATGGATTTCATCACCAAATTGTGGACAGGTTGACGAAGAGCGCTCACTTCCTCGCCATCAGTGACAGTTCTTCAGAGGAGAAGTTGGTGGAGATATATGTGAGAGAAGTGGTATCTCGGCATGGGGTGCCGATCTCGATTGTTTCGGACCGTGATGTGTGTTTCACTTCCAGATTCTGGCAGAAATTTCATGAGGAGTTGGGTACTAGATTGCATTTTAGTACCGCATATCATCCCCAGACAGACGGCCAGAGTGAGCGGACGATTCAGACGCTTGAGGACATGCTTCGAGCATGTGTGTTAGATTTTGGGGGTAGCTGGGATGCGTATTTACCCTTGGCAGAGTTTTCCTACAACAACAGCCATCATTCGAGCATTGGTATGCCACCCTTTGAGCTGTTGTATGGTAGGAGGTGTCAGACCCCCATTTGTTGGGGAGAGGTTGGGCAGAGAGTGATGGGCAGTACAGAGATCGTGCTTCAGACGACAGAGCAGATTCAGCAGGTCAGACAGAGGTTATTGACCGCCCAGTGCCGACAGAAGAGTTATGCAGACTGACGCTGGTCCGAGCTTAAGTTTCAGGTCAGCGACTTCGTTCCCCTGAGGGTCTATCCTTGGAAAGGAGTGATTCGATTCAGGAAGAGGGGCAAGTTGGGACCCCGGTATATTGGGCCATTTCGTGTGATTGCGAGGGTAGGCCGGGTAGCCTATCGTTTGGAGTTGCCAGTAGAGTTGGGGCAGATCCACGACACTTTTCATGTGTCGCAATTGTGGAAGTGTGTAGCCGATGAGTCGGCAGTGGTTCCATTAGAGGATATTCAGGTGGATGTGAGCCTGAATTATGCCGAGAGGCTAGTGGTCATCAGAGATCGGAAGATCAAGGTTCTGAGGAACAAGGAGGTAACTCTGGTGTTGGTTCAGTGGCAACACCAGAAGGGATCAGAGATGACCTGGGAGCCAGAGCGTGAGATGCGGGAGCAGGATCCGGAGCTATTTTCAGAGCGAGACTTCGAGGGCGAAGTCTAGTTCTAGTGGGGGAGAATTGTAACAGCCCGGATTTCTAGGTATCTTTATTGTTTATGATTTTGGTGTTTGGAGAGGGGACTCGGCGAGTTGGAGCTTAGACTCGCCGAGTAGGGACGCGATTCTGGACGCGGGATTCGCCTGGACTCGGCGAGTCCAGGATATGGACTCGGCGAGTCCGTGCTGTTTAATGAAACCCTAATTTCTCGGGTTTGGGACCTATTTAAAGGGCCTTGTGGCCGTCATTTGTACCCAGCAGTCCATAGAGAGAAACCCTAGAGTGCTTTAGCGATTTGAGAGAGAGAGGAAGCATTTCTTGACCTTTGTGTGTTGTTTAGCAAAGAAGAGGGAGGTTCTAGCCAAGAGGAAGAAAAGGAGGTTGCTATTCTGTGGATTTGAAGCTTAGATCATCGATCTAAAGGTATGAATTCGGCTCATCTTCTGTTTTGTGAAGTATATGTGGGTTTAGGGTTTCTTGTGGCCTTTGTTGGGTTGATTTGATGGCCAAATAGTCCCTTGCTAGTGATGAGGCTTTGGATTTGGATCCATAAAGGTCCAGAGAGCCTCATTCATCAAGATTTATGAAGAACAATGGAGGTTATGACCTTGAGTTGTGATATTTGTTGATAATTCTTCATATATGGACACATAGAGGTTTTATGTACACCAAGTTTGGGGCTTTACGTGGTGAATCAGTCTAGGAAGGCCAGATCTATGAATTGATAGAACAGATCTGACCTTAGAAGCGAGTTTGAGTGATTGCATGGCATGGACTCGCCGAGTCTGATGAACAGACTCGGCGAGTAGCTTGAAGATTGCCTTGGACTGGCCAGTGAGTGGTCCAGTTGAGTCATGGGTTGACTCAGTGAGTCAGGGCGAGTTAGAGAGGGTTGACAGGTGGCCTGAGTCGAACTGGGACTCGCCGAGTTGTTCTTGGAACTCCGCGAGTTGAGTCGGGGTGGCCCCGCGATTCTGCCAGTTGGAACTCGTCGAGTCAGGGGGAGTACTCGACGAGTAAAAAGGGAATCCTAGGGTGTTTGAAATGCCCCAAAATACGACCCAAAATTTTCATTTTTTTAATATAACCAAAAACCATAATCTGAGTGTCATGTCATAAAAACCATACGTGATGTATGCCAAACATAATAAAAACAATGTGCGGAAAACTGTATCATATTCATGTCATATCAAAATCAAAACTAAATCAACTCCCAGGATAAAAGCTGAAGCTGTGGTGTGTGCGATGCCATCATCCCGAACTCTTCCCTCTGCTAGCGGAAGTACCTGAAACCCAAAACTGAAACTATAAGCACGAAGCTTAGTGAGCTCCCCCAAATTACCACATACCATACAGTAACATATCAAGCACATACTGGGGCCTTGCTCCCTCCATCAGACCGAAGTCCGAAGCTGACTGACTGGGACCTTGTCCCCTACATCGAACCGAAGTCCAAAGCTGACATCGGACCGAAGTCCGAAGCCGACTGGGACCTTGTCCCCTACATCGAACCGAAGTCCGAAGCTGACATCGGACCGTTGTCCGAAGCTGACTGGGACCTTGTCCCCTACATCGAACCGAAGTCCGAAGCTGACATCGGACCGAAGTCCAAAGCTGACTGGGACCTTGTCCCCTACATCGAACCGAAGTCCGAAGCTGACTGATCATAGCATAAACATATCACTAACATGAACACACATAATCCTATCTGAGCCACGAAGGCATCAAACATGCTAACTACTACATCGGATCAAAATCCGGATACGACTGCTAGCTAAACGGGCCGGCATTGTGGCCTTAGACCCGTTCCTATTGAAAGGAAACTCACGTCGTGAACTGGCTGCTGAGTGAATAGCTCTGAGGGCTAACTGCTGCTGCTCCGGTATCTCCCCGGCTACAAGTCCATAAACACACTCAATCAAATACTAAACATTGCACTGGGTAAAATGACTCTTTTACCCTTGGTCAAAGTCAATTCTCAGTCAAGGTCAACTCTCGGTCAAGGTCAACCCACAGTTGACCTGACTCACCAAGTTGGGCCGCCAACTCACCGAATCCTTATACTCACTCCTCGACTCTACTCGCTGCTACTCGTCGAGTATGGCATCGACTCGACGAGTACTCTCACGATCCAAGAATTCAGACAATCTTCATCGGACTCACCGAGTCCTATGAACAACTCGACAAGTTGTTCTTGAGCTTAAGAAGATTGCCTTGGACTCGCCGAGTTGTATGAACAACTCGCCGAGTCCCCCCATTACTGAGTCTACCCTCAAACTTGCCGAGTCCACTCCACTACTCACTGGACCCACTCGACACCGCTCAAAAAGGAAGAAATCGGGGACTCGCGACTCGACTCGCCGAGTCGTTCTTCCGACTCGTCGAGTCACCGCCATGCAACTATTCTACACTCGATTATGCTCGAATCCAATACATACAAATGATAGATCCGAGTCCAATAAGCTGATTTACCATGTAAAGTTTCCAACTTTACGTGTACAAACGCATGAACAAGGGAATAAAGGCTAAAAGATGCTTAAAAGGGGTAGATCTAGGGTTAAAATGCAAAATAGCTCCATAAAGGCAATAGATTTGGGCTCTACAGCTCCTAAATGAACAGATCTAAGGATATCTCGGCATACTAGAGCTTCCATATCAACATAAGGCTTGAGAAAAGCACTAACAAGATCTAGAAAGGGTTTTAAAGCATAAAAGGGAAGGAAATTTGAAGAATACCTCAAAGAGCTCTTGCTTTCCCTTGAATCCCTGCTCTGCAATCCTTCTCCTTGCTCCTTTCTTCTTCTCCTTCTTCAAGCCTTCACAATTGCACACAAAATCACTTAGAATCACTCACGAACGAATTAGGGTTTTCTCACAGCTTTTGAGGGTGAAGGAGGCGAGATTGGGGGCTATAAGGTGGCTTAAATAGTGGGCAACCCGGGGATTTAGGGTTTCTCCCAGACGGACAGACTCGCCGAGTCCAGAATATGGACTCGCCGAGTCACCAGCTAACACGTGCTCGAAATCCCGACCCTACTCCGCGAGTCAGGCTATGAACTCGCCGAGTCCCTCTTGCAAAAATCCAAAATAAATACCAAGGAATTATCATACCGGAGACGGGTCGTTACAATTCTCCCCCACTTATCTCAGACTTCGTCCTCGAAGTCTGCTACGGCTGAATCTGCAAATATCTCTGGGTAGTGCTCCATCATCTCCTCCTCAGCCTCCCACGTCCATTCCGATCCCTTCCGGTGCTGCCACTGCACCTTCACTAACTGAATTACCTTGTTCCTCAAGGTCTTGGTCTTCCGGTCCAGAATCGCGACTAGCCTCTCAATATAATTCGGGCTGCTATCAACCTGAATATCCTCTAGGGGAACGACTGCTAACTCATCCACCAAACACTTCCACAACTGAGACACATCGAAAGTGTTGTGGATCTGACTAAGCTCCTCAGGAAGATCAACTCGGTCCGACCGCCTGGAACTCCAAGTCCGAACGCCTCATGTCGGCGTAACTCTTCTGCCGACTCTGCGTAGTCTGCAGTCTACTACGGACCTGCTGGATCAACTCGGTCATCTTGAGCACAACTTCTGTGCCCCCAATGACTCAATGACCGACCTCGCCCCAACAAATTGGGGTCCTACACTTCCTCCCATAAAGCATCTCAAAGGGAGGTCGATCAATGCTCGCATGATAACTGTTGTTATACGAAAATTCCGCTAGCGGAAGATACGTATCCCAACTGCCACCGAAATCTATAACACATGCCCTAAGCATGTCCTCAAGAGTCTGAATCGTCCTCTCGCTCTGACCGTCCGTCTGAGGGTGGAAAACGGTGCTGAAAAGAAGACGAGTACCCATCTCGTCGTGAAACCGCTTCCAGAATCTGGATGTGAAACGGACATCTCGGTCTGACACCACTGATACCGGCACTCCATGACGTGCCACAATCTCTCGTACATAGATATCGGCTAACTTCTCCGTCGATATACTCTCCTGGATCAGGATAAAATGGGCACTCTTCGTCAACCGATCCACTACCACCCATATCGAATCCACTCGTCGTGCGGTCCTGGGGAGCTTGGTGACCAAATCCATGGTGATGTCCTCCCATTTCCACACGGGAATGTCTAACGGCTGCATCTTGCCGTGAGGTCTCTGGTGCTCCGCCTTGACCTTCCGGCAGGTCAGGCATCTCTCAACGTACCAGGCGACGTCCCGCTTCATGCAGGGCCACCAATAATCAGGTTGAAGATCTCGATACATCTTCGTCGCCCCTGGGTGAATAGAAAACCGAGACTTATGAGCCTCATCCATCAACACTTGCCGTACTCCACCCCAGTACGGTACCCATACCCTCCCGTGAAGCGTCAGCAATCCCCGACTATCATAATCAAACGAGGCTACTCGGCCCACGATCCTCTCACACTTCTGTCTCTCCTCCTTGAGGTCCTCCACCTGAGCCTCCTTGATCCGCTCCAACAACGGAGTGATCACTGTCATTCTCAAACACAGATCTCTGATAGGGGCCGCCGACACTTTGCGGCTTAGGGCGTCGGCCACCACGTTGGCCTTCCCTGGGTGGTAAAGGATCTCACAATCATAATCCTTTAGCACATCCAACCACCTCCTCTGCCTCATGTTCAGACTCGGCTGATCCATAAGGTACCTCAAACTCTTGTGATCCGTGTAAATAGTACAATGGACCCCATAAAGGTAATGCCTCCAAATCTTGAGGGCAAACACAACTGCCCCCAGCTCCAAATCGTGGGTAGGATAATTAGCCTCGTGAGGCTTCAACTGTCTCGAGGCATAAGCTATCACATGGCCTCGCTGCATCAATACTGCTCCCATACCTGTGATCGAGGCATCACAATAGACTACGAAGTCCTCTACCCCCTCTGGCAAGGTAAGGATCGGAGCCTCGCACAATCTCTGTCTGAGGGTCTCAAACGTTGCCTGCTGCTCAGGCCCCCAACGAAATACCACCGACTTCTTGGTCAGTCGGGTGAGTGGCACTGCTATCTTGGAGAAGTCCTGAATAAATCTCCGATAATACCCTTCCAACCCTAGGAAGCTCCGAATCTCAGATGGAGACTTCGGGACCTCCTACTGCATCACGGCCTCTATCTTGGCCGGATCTACCAAAATACCCTTCCGGTTGACGAGGTGACCCAGGAACTGCACCTCGCGCAACCAGAACTCACATTTGGAGAACTTGGCGAAAAGTCTCTCCCTCCTCAAAGCCTCCAGCACCTCCCGCAGGTGCTCCTGGTGCTGCTCCTGCGTCTTGGAATATACCAAGATATCATCTATGAATACTATCACTGACCGATCCAACATCGGCCTGCACACGCGGTTCATGAGATCCATGAACGCGGCTGGAGCATTGGTGAGCCCAAATGGCATCACCACAAACTCATAATGACCATACCTGGTCCTGAAAGCAGTCTTCTGAACATCCTCATCTCTAACCCGCATCTGATGATAACCGGAGCGTAGATCGATCTTGGAGAACCAAGATGCTCCCTGAAGCTGATCAAACAAATCATCTATCCTCGGAAGTGGGTAACGGTTCTACACCGTTACCTTATTCAACTCCCGATAATCAATACACATACGATGCGACCCATCCTTCTTCCTCACAAACAGGATCGGCGCTCCCCAAGGGGAACTACTCGGCCGAATGAAACCCTTGTCTAACAGCTCCTGCAGCTGTGTAGACAACTCCTGCATCTCCGGGGGAGCTAATCGATACGGTGCCTTGGCTATCGGAGCCACACCAGGAATGAGGTCGATCCAGAACTCAACCTGTCTCTCAGGAGGTATCCCCGGCAAATCCTCGGCAAACACATCCGGGTAGTCTCGAACAATAGGAACATCATCAACTGTCGTCTTGCCCTTCACCCGGGCATCCAAGACGTAAGCTACAAAACCGGCGCAACCCTGCTGAACATAGCGCCTCGCCCTTGCGGCGGAACAAAAGGTCGGTCCACGTTGTGGCCTCTCGCCCTGTATCACTAACTCTCCCCCACTGGGAGTGCGAACCCTCACTAGCTGAAGCTCACAATCAATCACCGCCCCATTAGGGCTTAGCCAATCCATGCCCACAATAACCTTATTCCCTCGCAGGGGAATAGGTACTTGGTCCACTAAAAACTGCTCATCAAACAACTGAAGGGAACACCATCTATGCACTCTGCCGACCCTCACGGTCCTATCAGCTGCTATCTCAACCTCTAATGGACAATCCAGCTCCCCTGGAGCTCTACTAAATCTCTTGCTAAGCGCAAGCGATACGAATGATCGGGTAGCCCCCGAATCGAATAATACCAAAGCAGAAATGCCGTTCATAGAGAACGACCCTGAATAAAACATACAATCATAAGCAATACTCAAACGATAATAATAATAAAGAGATGAAGGGAAGATACATACCCGTCACCACATCAGGAGTCGCTCGTGCCTCCTCCACTGTCATCTGAAACGCCTTGCTCTTCGCCACTGGCGTCTCGGCTCGGCCCTACCGGCCATCTGTAATCCTCAAGGTAGCAGGGGCAGGTGCAGCCACCTTCCCTGCTGCGGCTAAGCTCGGACACTGGGACTTTTTATGTCCCCTCTGATTGCACTGAAAGTAAATCAGATCTGATGCTGCAACGGCAGTAGCAGGAGCCGTACAATCCCTACTCAAATGTCCAATCCGACCGCACTTGAAGCATCCGGAACTCCCTGCCTTGCACGTCCCCTCGTGCATCTTCCCACACCTACCACATCGACCGTGGCTCGGCTGTCCCCTGGACCTGTGATCTGAAACCCTGTGCTTTTTGCCCGAACCGCCTGAACCCGAAACTGCCTCCGGTTTCCTCTTCTTCTCCATCTCGAGATCAATCTCCCTCTCCCGTGCCCTAGCAATCGTATCTTCCAGCGTTTTACAGCTGGATCGGCTCACAAACTGGCGGATATCGCTCCGCAACATCTCATGATAACGGGCCTTCTTCATTTCCTCATTAGCCACGTACTGAGGAACGAGAAGATCCCTCTCCCTGAACTTGGCGGTGATCTCTGCCACTGTCTCTGTAGTCTGGGTGAGGTCCTGAAACTCCCTAGCCAACTGTTGCACCTCAATGACCGGTGCAAACTCTGCCCTGAACCTGGTAAAGAAATCAGCCCAAGTCATGGCGTCCAATGCTGCATCATCCCCAATGGCATGTCCGACCTCCTCCCACCAATCCCGTGCCCTGTCCTTCAAAAGACAGGACGTCAGTCTGACCTTGTCCCCCTCGGGACATCTGCTTGTGCGGAAAGCGTTGGCCACATCCGCCAACCATCTGGTACTCGCTATGGGGTCTCGCGCCCCATGATAGTCCGGAGCTCCACATGCCCTGAACTCCCTGAAAGTAAGGGTGCGCGACCCCATCATGGCCGCCACCTCGGCACGGAAGGTGCCCAATCTCTCATCCATCAGCTCTAGAATCCCCTCCTTGATCGAACCGAAGATCACAGGAGTCTGCTCTAAAATGATACGAGTAATCTCTGAAGAAAGAAACTCTCTGGTCTGCTCATCCATGTGCTCGTTCCTCGAGCCTGATCCTGATCCCTCCCCGGCACCTCCACTGCTGGCTGCTGTCCTCGGACGCAAAACCACCATACTGAAACACATCATAGCAATATCAGAAAATTGAAATATCTCAAGGGATCATTGATACTACTACTAGCTTCCTGGCCTTGTCTCGGCCTTCCTTGATTCGAGTACGGATCCTCTGCTTTCAGTAGTACGGGCCCATACTACCTTCCACATCTATCCGTACTTTCCTCAAGAACCGCCTTAACTCCACCAAGTCACTTCTACTACTGCTGATCTCTGCTACTCTTATCCTAGGCTTGCCCTAGGGAAACCTCAGACTCAACACAACTAGTCCTCAGCTGCTGAAGGTCTCCTTATAATGCTAATTAGCCACCACCTGAACACCATCAAATGTGACGAGGCTCAGATAATCCTTCAAGTAAAAGACTCGTACCTATAACGGTTGGACTCAAACAAGAGCTGCGCAATAGGGCCAAATCCAGCACTCTGAGATTATTCAACCCTGATCACATGTGATGTGGTGTATTCACCTAATGGCTAACTCCCACCACTTAGAGTCCCACAAAGCACAAAGCAAGCAGCATTCGGATAAGGGAAACATACTCAGGCAAAACTATTCTCATAACGAGAAGCTACTCTAGCATACAATGCTAAGCTCGCGCTACCAGGCATAACCTAAACAGGCTATCCTACTGCTATTTACTTAATACTAGCATGTAATTCTCACAAAACTGTAACACATAAAGCAGGCACATAAGGCATCCTCCTAGATCCTTAGCCCTATACTAGCATGCTGTTCTACTGAAGCTGGAATAATTAATCATAATAATAAAACTTGTATTGGTAATTTGGGAGTACTTACTTGAGCTCGGCTGATCGCATGCACCACACCCTTATCTGGTTTTAAAAAAAATCCTTTCTTTCTAAGTGCTTTTTAGAATCTAATTCGAAAACATTTTTTTCTTTTTAAAAATCTTTTT
Source organism: Lactuca sativa (assembly GCF_002870075.4). Lineage (NCBI taxonomy): Eukaryota > Viridiplantae > Streptophyta > Magnoliopsida > Asterales > Asteraceae > Lactuca > Lactuca sativa. Next base: position 300,348,822 of record NC_056630.2, on the reverse strand, counting down.
ATCTTTCCCTTAGTTTGAGTTTAGATGCACCCGGAGGTGTATCCGAATCCCTCAAACCAGGGCTCTGATACCAACTTGAAACGCCCCAAAATACGACCCAAAATTTTCATTTTTTTAATATAACCAAAAACCATAATCTGAGTGTCATGTCATAAAAACCATACGTGATGTATCCCAAACATAATAAAAACACTACGGAAAATTGTATCATATTCATGTCATATCAAAATCAAAACTAAATCAACTCCCAGGATAAAAGCTGAAGCTGTGGTGTGTGCGATGCCATCATCCCGAACTCTTCCCTCTGCTAGCGGAAGTACCTAAAACCCAAAACTGAAACTGTAAGCACGAAGCTTAGTGAGCTCCCCCAAATTACCACATACCATACAGTAACATATGAAGCACATACTGGGGCCTTGCCCCCTCCATCGGACCGAAGTCCGAAGCTGACTGACTGGGACCTTGTCCCCTACATCGAACCGAAGTCCGAAGCTGACAGCGGACCGAAGTCCGAAGCTGACTGGGACCTTGTCCCCTACATCGAACCGAAGTCCAAAGCTGACATCGGACCGAAGTCCGAAGCTGACTGGGACCTTGTCCCCTACATCGAACCGAAGTCCGAACCTGACATCGGACTGAAGTCCAAAGCTGACTGATCATAGTATAAACATATCACTAACATGAACACACATAATCCTGTCTGAGCCACGAAGGCATCAAACATGCTAACTACTGCATCGGATCAAAATCCGGATACTACTGCTAGCTAAACGGGCCGGCATTGTGGCCTTAGACCCGTTCCTACTGAAAGGAAACTCACCTCGTGAACTGGCTGCTGAGTGAATAGCTCTGAGGGCTAACTCCTGCTGCTCCGGTATCTCCCCGGCTACAAGTCCATAAACACACTCAATCAAATACTAAACACTGCACTAGGTAAAATGACTCTTTTACCCTTGCTCAAAGTCAATTCTCAGTCAAGGTCAACTCTCGGTCAAGGTCAACCCACAGTTGACCTGACTCGCCGAGTTGGGCCGCCAACTCGCCGAATCCTTATACTCACTCCTCGACTCTACTCGCTGCTACTCGTCGAGTATGGCATCGACTCGACGAGTACTCTCCCGATCCAAGAATTCAGACAATCTTCATCGGACTCGCCGAGTCCTATGAACAACTCGACGAGTTGTTCTTGAGCTTAAGAAGATTGCCTTCGACTCACCGAGTTGTATGAACAACTCGCCGAGTCCCCCCATTACTAAGTCTACCCTCAAACTTGCCGAGTCCACTCCACTACTCACTGGACCCACTCGACACCGCTCAAAAAGGAAGAAATCGGGGACTCGCGACTCGACTCGCCGAGTCACCGCCATGCAACTATTCTACACTCGATTCTGCTCGAATCCAATACATACAAATGATAGATCCGAGTCCAATAAGTTGATTTACCACGTAAAGTTTCCAACTTTACGTGTACAAACGCATGAACATGGGAATAAAGGCTAAAAGATGCTTAAAAGGGGTAGATCTAGGGTTAAAATGCAAAATAGCTCCATAAAGGCAATAGATCTGGGCTCTACAACTCCTAAATGAACAGATCTAAGGATATCTCGGCATACTAGAGCTTCCATATCAACATAAGGCTTGAGAAAAGCACTAACAAGATCTAGAAAGGGTTTTAAAGCAAAAAAGGGAAGGAAATCTGAAGAATACCTCAAAGAGTTCTTGCTTTCCCTTGAATCCCTGCTCTGCAATCCTTCTCCTTGCTCCTTTCTTCTTCTCCTTCTTCAAGCCTTCACAATTGCACACAAAATCACTTAGAATCACTCACGAACGAATTAGGGTTTTCTCACAGCTTTTGAGGGTGAAGGAGGCGAGATTGGGGGCTATAAGGTGGCTTAAATAGTGGGCAACCCGGGGATTTAGGGTTTCTCCCAGACGGACAGACTCGCCGAGTCCAGAATATGGACTCGCCGAGTCGCCAGCTAACACGTGCTCGAAATCCCGACCCTACTCGGCGAGTCAGGCTATGAACTCGCTGAGTCCCTCTTGCAAAAATCCAAAATAAATACCAAGGAATTATCATACCGGAGACGGGTCGTTACAGTGTTGGTGGAAACGTCTAGACTCGCCGAGTTGCCCTTGTGCACTCGCCGAGTCCGGTCAAAGTTGACCGTTGACCGTTGACCAGAATTGACCTGTGTTGACTTCTTAGGGATAGTCAACCTTAGATGTAAAAAGTGTTAATTAGAGACATATGATGTTATAGGAGGATTATAGCTTGGAGGATCAGGATTTGTGAGTCATCGAGATACGCGAGGTGAGTCTTCTCACTATACTTTACCTTGAGCAGGTAACCAGAGTTATGTGATAGAGTATTGTATGCTATATGTTGTACTGCATTATTTCTATGTGATTATGATGTGCATGTTTACAGAGTTGGAACCGGAAGGTTCCTAGAGTTAGAACCTGAGGGTTCACAGAGTTTGGGTGCACGGACCCATAAAGTTATAGCCTCGAGTGGCTAATATGTGTTTTATGTGTGGTATTTTGGGGAACTCACTAAGCTTCGTGCTTACAGTGTTAGTGTTGTTGTTTCAGGTACTAGTGATGACCATGGGAAGGCGCCGGCTTGATCCGTACACACTCAGGGGACTTTTGATATTTATTTATGAGATCTTGGGATTTGTATGATATGATTTGGAATTTTAATCTTATCGTTTTATGAAATTAAATGAGAAATGTCTTTATATTTGCGAAAAATTATTTTGAAAATTTACGGTGTTACACTAGCATACAAAACAATGAGAGTAACAAGATAGAATACATACCTGTTTGATGTAGAAAGTCCTCATGAAGCTTGAGTGCCTAGTGCCCCAAGTGTGACACCTCAAATGGTTCACACAACACCAAATACACTTGGAATAACTTGAGAGAAATCTACACTTCATGAAATCGGCTAGCCCTTATTTTTACACACACTAGTGGCCAATTTTGGTCAAGAATAAGATGCATATATAGTTAGGGTTACACCATGTAAACCCTAATTGACATGGCCTTTCATTTCCATGATCCATGGGAACAAAAACACCACGGAGCATCCATGGAGCATCATATGGGTTTTAGCCCAACTAGATAATCCATGGAGCATTAGCCCACTATATAAGTGTGGATGATTTGCACAATCAACCCATATATTGAATTAGTCTTCTTTTGGTCACTTAATTAATCCTAGATTAATTCTTGATCAATACTAATTAAATAATCTTATTATTCTTATTATTAATATACTAGAACTTATAATATATTAATAACCATAAGTGTCTTATTTCTCTCATTATAGTCTATCAAAATGCATGATGCCATGCAACCCAAATGGACCATGCCGGGTCGGGTCAAATCTTACCAATTATAGTTATGGACTTAAACATTAATCCAACAATACTTACCTTGTAGTTGTTGTTGATTGTTTGGAGTTTTAGAGCCTAGCACCAATATTGTGGATGCCTCAAATGGAAATCACAAATCACCACAAACATGGAACTTTGAGAGAATAGTCACTACTATCTTGAAATCGGCCCTCACCTCAACAAGTGTCAACTAGTGTGATTTCAAGAACCAAAGCCCTCTTTATATAGTGTGGTGGATTAGGGTTACATCCATGTAAACCCTAATACCCATGTCTCTTCATTTCCATGAGATCCATGGGTTAAAGCTCCATGGACTATCGATGGACTTTTCCATGCAAGCCTAGCCCATTCCCAATAAGCCTTAGCCCAGACTATATAAATATAGAAGCCCATAATTAATTAGTAAAATCTTTGATCTCTAAATCAATCCTAGATTAATTATAGATCAATACTAATTAAATAATATGATCTTATATTAGTATATTAGAACTTATAATATATTAATAAATCATAACTTGTACTATTCTCAACAGATTATCCATAAATTGTTCGGGTGAAGTGCAACCCAAATGGACCATGCCGGGTCGGGTCAAGCACATACCAAATATAGTTATGGATTTAGACACTATATCCAACAGTCTCCCATTTGGATAAGTCTAATAACTATCATTGCAAGTATGACTTCAGGAACCGATCAACAATTGTAGCTCTTTAAACTCTGTTGAACTAGAACGCGCCATTTTAGATAAGTGATCATATAAACCTTTGTTCTAGATTTCAGCCGGACAAATACAATGAACATGGTCTTACTTATTGGCCATCATTTGTTTCGCGATTTCCGATTTGTTTGACATAAAACTTAACTGAACACATCAATTTAGTTTTGACCGGGCCCGGTACATAGGTCAAAACAAAATCATCGAGGGGCCTAGATATCAGCTTCTAATCCAAGAAGGAACAGATAAACTTCGACTCATATGTTTGTTCTACCAGTCATTGAATTATACACAAAGGCACGTTTTATAACATCGAGTTACCAATGCGTTTTCGTACAATCAATGCATAACCAACTCGTAAGTAACAAATCATATCTCTAGGTTTGAAGACTAATATGATATTACCGTCTCACGATCACTCGAGATAAAATTCCATGAAGTGATTCCAGTGAGCGTGGGTTGAGTCCAATGCTCAAAACTTATGAGCACTCACGATTGTTGTAGCCATGTCCAACACCTTAGACGTCTGCAACCAATCATGACAGTCTTGATTCATACCTACTTCCGACATATGACCGACTGTGGAGGTTTGAATAATATGATATACCAAACATAATTATTTTGGAAGTCAAAATATGCAAAAGAAATATAGTAAAAGATCAACAAGAGATAGCAACACTTTACTCATAAATAATACACCTTTTATTCATCATCTAATGTCAATTACACTTTACGTATTTCATAATTTATCAAACTACTAAAATTTATATCATCCTTCAGCCCTATGCTCCGAGCATGCTTGAGATGCTTAACCCTACTCAGTCCCTTCGTGAGGGGATCTGTTGGGTTCTCATCCGATGATACCCTCTTTGCCACGAGGATTCCTTCTTCTATTCGATGTCTGATGAAGTGATATTTTCTGTCAATGTGCCTGGATATCCCATGATCTCTTGGTTCCTTGGCTAAGGCAACCGCACTATTGCTATCACAAAAAATCTCCATTCGCTTTTTTATAGCTGGTACAACTCCAAGGTCTCCGATGAAGTTCTTAAGCCATATAGCCTCCTTTGTTGCCTCGCTTGCTACTATATACTCTGATTCACAAGTGGAATCAGCCACTATCTCCTGCTTGGAACTCTTCCAAGTGATTGCTCCTCTGTTTAAGGTAAAGACCGAGCTCGATTGAGAGCGGAAATTATCCCTATTAGTTTGGAAGCTAGCATCACTATACCCTACAACTCTCAAGTCATCACTCGCACCGAGGGTAAGGAACCAGTCCTTAGTCCTCCGCAGGTACTTGAGGATATTCTTTACCGCAGTCCAGTGTGCCTTGCCAGGGTTCCCCTGATACCTGCTAACCATGCTCAAAGCAAAGGATACATCAGGTCGAGTACATGTCATAGCATACATGATCGATCCTACATCTGAAGCATAAGATAGTTGACTCATTTCTGCTATCTCAGCCTCAATACTAGGGCTTTGTGTCTTACTCAATCTGGCATTACTCTGAATGGGTAACTCACCTTTCTTGGAGTTACGCATGTTGAATCTTTTCAACACTTTGTCCACATAGGTGCTCTGACTAAGTCCAATTAGTCTTTTACTCCTGTTTCTCAAAATCCTTATCCCTAGGATATAGGCAGCTTCACCAAGGTCCTTCATAGCGAAACACTTCCCAAGCCAGGACTTAACTTCCTGCAGGGTTGGGATGTCATTTCCTATGAGTAGTATGTCATCCACATACAGTACCAAAAAGCTGACTATGCTCCCACTAGCCAAATTTCTTGACTTTCTCATCAAAGAAAAGATTCCATCTGCGAGGTGCCTGTTTCAATCCATAAATGGATTTCTCGAGTTTACACACTCTATTGGGGTACTCTGTACTGACAAAACCCTCTGGCTGAACCATGTAAACATCTTCAGCCAACTTTCCATTAAGGAAAGCGGTTTTGACATCCATTTGCCATATTTCATAGTCATGAAATGCATCATGGCTAACAGAACCCTAATAGACTTTATGTTGGCCACAGGTGAAAAGGTTTCATCATAATCAACTCCCTGAGTTTGAGAATAACCTTATGCAACTAGTCAAGCCTTATAAGTGTGTACATTACCATCCATGTCGGTCTTCTTCTTGAAGATCCATTTGCACCCTACAGTCTTACGAACTGGTACATTCTTAACCAAGTTCCAAACTTGATTGTCATACATGGATTGTATCTCGCTATCCATAGCCTCTTTCCATTTAGCAGCCTCAAGGCCTGCCATGGCTTCCGTGTAACTGTTAGGCTCATTTAGACCTACTAGTCTCTCACCTTCCGTAGTAATATGGAAACCATAGTAATGCTCAGGTTCATTCCTAACATTTGTGGAACGCCTCAGAGGTACAAATTCGTCAATTGGCTCAACAGGAGTTTCCTCCTCAAGTTGAGGTCTAGCGTTTGATGTTCCTTCACCACTTGACTCTTGAATTTCTTCAAGATCAATTTGCCTCCCATTGTCTCCTTGGCTTATAAACTCTCTCTCTTGAAAGACTCTTCTTCTTGCTACAAAGACCACATTATCACTAGGTCTGTAGAAGAGGTAACCAAAGGATCTTTATGGGTAGCCGATGAAAATACACCTCTCGCTTTGGGGTTCTAGCTTGTCATGAGTCTAGCGCCTCACAAAAGCCACGCAGCCCCAAATCTTGATGTGGTCTAGGTTGGGTACTTTACCAGTCCACATCTCGTGAGGTGTTTTGGCAACTTTCTTTGTAGGGACTAGATAAAGAATATGGGTGGCAGTCTCTAAGGCATACCCCCAGAATGAGATTGGTAGCGAAGCTCAACTCATCCTGGAACGAACCATATCCAACAAGGTTCGATTACGCTTCTCAACTACATCATTCAACTGTGGTGTCCTAGGAGGTGTCAATTGTGAGACAATCCCACATTCCCTAAGATAGTCGAGGAACTTTGAACTAAGATATTCACCACCTCGATCGGATCGAAGCATCTTAATGTTCTTGCCCTATTGATTCTTGACTTCCTGTTTAAATTTCTTAAACCTTTCGAAAGTCTCTGACTTATGCTTGATCAAGTAGACATATCCATATCTACTGTAATCATCATTAAAAGTCAAATAATAACGATTAGCATCCCTTGTCGCATGTTTGAATGGTCCACACACATCCGTGTGTACAAGGTACAACAAACCTTCACCCCTCTCACAACAACCTGTGAAGGGTGACTTTGTCATTTTCCCAAGTAAGCATGATTCGAAACTATTATCTGACTTTAGGTCAAATGACTCCAAGATTCCATCCTTTTGGTGTTGGGCTATGCGTTTCTTGCTTATATGTCCAAGACGACAATGCCATAATGATGCTTTACCCAAGTTATTATTATTAACAGAATCAATACACAATACATTATTTCCTAAGTTATGAACCACAAATACTATTTCATACACGCCATCACAAGGTAATGCTTTAAAATAAAGAACATTATTAAAGAAATCATTAATCGAACCAACTTCATTATCAAATGAAAAGGTGAAACCTTGTTTATACAATGCATGAAATGAAATAATATTTCTTTCCATTTCTGGCGAATAACAACACTTATTCAAATCTAAACTAAACCCACTACTTAGCGATAAAGTATAAACTCCAATCTTGGTGACAGTTGAAGCTTTCCTGTTTCCCATGATCAAGTTTATTCTTCCTTGCTCCACATTCTCACTTCTTCTTAGTCCCTGTAAATTAGAACATATATGAATACCATAACCGGTATCAAGGACCCAAGAATTAGAATGGGGTGAGTTATTAGATAAGATAGTGTAAATACCTGCATGGTTGGGTTTAACTTTCCCATCCTTCACATCATGCTAGTACTTTGGGCAGTTCCGCTTCCAATGTGCCTTTTCATGGCAATAGAAGCATTCAGCCTCTTTTGGGTCAGAAGAAGGAGTGATGAAACCTTTCTTGGTTCCACTTGAAGAAGATCCATCAAGGGTCCTAACCTTGGTACCCTTCGAAGAACTCTTTCTCTTCTTCCCTCGTCCTTTCCCGATTGCCAAGACAGGGGCGGAGTTGGTAGGAGTAGGAGTACTAACAACCGCCTTACCCTTAAGACCACTTTCCGTGGTCTTTAAGAGTCCTTAAAGTTTGCTGAGAGTGACCTCTTCCTTGTTCATGTGGTATGTCATGCGGAATTGATCATAATATGAAGGTAAGGAGTGCAAAATAATATCTATTGCTAGCTCCTCCGGGAAGTTCACATTAAGCTTCAGCAAACGGTCCACAAATCTTTGCATTTTCTACATGTGGCCCGTGATGGGTTCTCCATCCTTCATGCGAGTTGTTATCATGGAGGAGATGATTTCATACCTCTCTTGACGAGCACTTTGATGGTATCTTTCCATCAAGTCTTGGTGCATCTCATTGGGGTAGAAATCTTCATAGGATTTTTGGAGATCCGCGGTCATAGTGGCCATCATGATGCATGCCACTTTGGTGGCATCCCTTTCATGTGCCCTAAACTCAGCGATCTCTTGAGTAGTAGCAACTGTCTCATCAATCTCCTTAAGGTCCTTATCGAGGACATATTCCTTGTCCTTGTAGCGAGTAACCATTATGATGTTTCTGATCCATTCATTAAAGTTGGATCCATCAAAAGTGACTTACCCACACAAGTTCATAAGATAAAAGGAGCCACTAGGATTAGAGCCAGAAGCAACGTTGTTTACAGACATCTAGTAAGAGAAGAAAGAAAGAATTAGTTTAGATATAGAGGTAGTCCTTAATAAAACACCCAAATGTAATATTAAGGCTAGGACCCAATCATAATATATTATACTTAGAAGAAGTATGTCGTAATCTAAGTAATAACATATTTGAAAGGTAGGTGAACGACGATTCACTAATTTCCACTAAAGTCGAAATATTTAATTTGGTTTTTAGAAACTCCTAGATTCTTTTGAGATTCAATGAACTTTTCGAAGGCATGTTTCAATCTCGAGTCTGCCCTCCAAGTTTTGTGACTGGGATGCCGAGGATCACAAAACGAGGTGTGAAGTAACCATGAAAATTACTTGGTACCCTTAATAAATTACCCCTCAATCGATGTGCCAGTTAGCCACACACGCTCCATCGATACGATGATAAATATTAAGTCACCCTTTACCTACCTTGTTAAGTCCAAGTTAGTGTGCCGGTTAACCACACACGCTCCACTAACGACTTAGACAAAGTGTAAAGTGTAATTTCATGGATTAACACCTTATTCACATTTTTCCTAAAGTAACTAAGATTGGGAATTTAATAAAACATTTAGTTACATTATAATATTCATCATAATTTTAATGAGAATTTATAAGTCCTTGTCTTACCCGTTCGGCTAATGACCCTCCGCCAGTCAAGCAAGCGGTGGGTGAGAGTGGACACCCATTAAGTTGCCATTTTATAGGCAACAACCTTATACCCACCTTATAGACCGGCTTCGTGAATGAGGCGTACTAGCGGTAAGACGACTTTAATCTTATACATATATATATATATATATATATATATATATATATATATATATATATATATATATATATATATATATATATATTATTAACTTATAATATTATAAGTATAAGGGTTGAATTTTAACTTTTAAAATTCTAAGGGTTGGAACTAAAGTTTTTAATATGACTTTACTTGTTCCAAAAGTTGAGGGCAAGTTTTGTAAACTTTCAAAACTTTTCATATCTTGTAACTTATGAGTTTAATAGAGTAATAAAAATGAAGACTCTTCATTTTTCTAACTCTTGTGTTCTTTTAATGGTTTTTTATTCAAGTGACTTTTGGTTTTCCATAACTTGAGGACAAGTTATGGACTCCATTAAAACACATTATGATCAAGAATCAAACTACCACATAGGTTACAAATAATTCCTATGATCATCTAAACATGATAAGATCAAGAACATGAATATGAACACTTTCATGAATCAAAAAACTACACATAAAACTTTGTAATTTTGATAACAAGTTGTTGTAAATGGATTAGCAAAGACATTACACCATCTAAAACAAGTTTTCAAGTACCAAATCAGTTTAGAGTAAAGTTTCTAGTCCATTTCCAGCAACTAAAGTCGAAATCTGCACTCTATGGCTTCTACTCGCCGAGTGCATGAACCTACTCAGCGAGTAGGTTGATGATACACATGAACTCGGTGAGTCCCCCCATGGACTTGGCGAGTTCATCAGGCAGACAGCAAGTTTTTCGACTTTTTCAAGTTTTGCATCAAGTATCAAAGAAACAAACCTAGGCTCTGATACCACTGATGGGTTTTGAGCATTCTAACACTTCCTAAGTGTACATGCAACCCTAATAAACCTTGGATCTATGTTTGTCTAAGATACATGAAAATAATTAATTTTTCAAGGTTCATATCCTAACTAGCATGGCATGGGGAACATGAATCAAATAAAGCTAGTAGAAATACTTACCTTGTAGTTGTATTTGATTGTTTGGAGTTTTAGAGCCTAGCACCAATAGTGTGGATGCCTCAAATGGAAATCACAAATCACCACAAACTTGGAACTTTGAGAGAATAGTCACTACTATCATGAAATCGGCCCTCACCTCAACAAGTGTCAACTAGTGTGATTTCAAGAACCAGAGCCTTCTTTATATAGTGCGGTGGATTAGGGTTACATACATGTAATCCCTAATACCCATGTCTCTTCATTTCCATGAGATCCATGGGTTAAAGCTCCATGGAGTATCCATGGACTTTTCAATGCAAGCCTAGCCCATTCCAAATAAGCCTTAGCCCACACTATATAAATATAGAAGCCCATATTTAATTAGTAATATCTTTGATCTCTAAATTAATCCTATATTAATTACATATCAATAGTAATTAAATAATATGATCTTATATTAATATATTATAACTTATAACATATTAATAAATCATCACTTGTACTACTCTCAACAAATTATCCATAAATTGTTCGGGTGAAGTGCAACCCAAATGGACCATGTCGGGTCGGGTCAAGTACATACCAAATATACTTATGGACTTAGTCACTATATCCAACAGTCGCAAGGGTAGGCAAGGTAGCATATCGGCTGGAGCTGCCCGCGGTGTTGGGACAGATTCATGATACCTTCCACGTGTCGCAGCTGAGGAAGTGTATAGTCGATGAGTTGGTAGGGGTTCCATTAGAGGATATCCAGGTGGACGCGAGTCTGAATCAAGGTTTTGAGGAACAAGGAAGTGCCTCTGGTGCAGGTCCAATGGCAACATCGGAAAGGGTCTAAGCTGAGACTTCAAGGGCGAAGTCTAGTTCTAGTGGGGGAGAATTGTAACATCCCAAAAATCAGGTATACCTTATGAACTTTCATCTTCGAGCAAGGGGCACATTTGGCCATTGTTAGGGAAATGCATGTTTGGCGAGTACGCGGGGCGTACTGGGGTGTACGCTCTGTGTACCCGTCCGCACTATGATCGGGAACGGTTGCGAGGTACGCGGGGCGTACCCAGCCCAGAAGAGAAACCCTAATATGTTGAGCCTCCTTATTTAAGTAACCTTAAGGCCCTTTTGTTGGCCACCTTTTCCAAAGATTTACCATTTCAAAACCCTAAATCTCGTTCATATAACAAGGGACTGTCTAGGAGGGCTTAGTATTGTGTTCTTGGCCATTTGGAGAAAAGTGATAGCCTTGGAGGAGGAAGAGTTGGAGCTCAAGCTTTTGGATCCGAGTTTAGCAGTGAAAGAAGCTTCATTTTTAGGTAAAAAGCTTCAAGCTTTGCATCTTTTCTATTCATACTTGTAGAGAGAAGTTTTAGGGTTTTTGGTCCCCAAGTTCATAGCTTTTTAAGTAGTTAAGCTCTTAGAAGCGGAGATATGTCCCATACTAGCTCATTTAATGTTGTTATGTGATAAAAATCCAGTCTTGGTTGTTAAAGGTTGTTCATGCATGAGATATTGACCCTTCATGGTTGGAAATGGAGTGTTTTGGGTGTTTGTGACTTCCACATTTATGCAAAGGCTTAAAGGTACCAACTTTATGGACGCAACTCTTAACCGATTCAGACCTGAATGAAAAGGAGGAGAAAGTTGGGGGTTACGCTGGGCGTAATCCCAATATGCGTGGCGTAAGGGGCCACGTACCCCGATTCTATGAAGCCACCGGGTACGCTTAGCGTACAGATCTGGTACGCGCCGCATACCCCAGAAGGTTGAATTTTGTTGACTTATAGGGTTTGGTCGACTTTAGGGTATTTGAGCCATGAGAGGGGTAAAATGGTCTTTTGCCCTTCTGAGAATGATAGGAAAGGAAAGAGTCTAGACTTGGGGAAATGTATTAATGAGTAGTGTTTGTTATGATTAGGCGGAGGCTAGATCCTGTCTCACAGAGTCCGAGATTTCCGAGTTACCGAGTTATCCGAGGTGAGTCTTCTCACTATACTGTACCTGGAAAGGTACCTATGTGTGACCAGAAGGTCTTGTATTCTATGAGATGCATGTTTTGTAAGTTATGCTTTGCATGATCTGTATGTGTTATGTATGTGATATGTATGCTATGTATGATATGGGCCAGAAGGCATTATGACGTGGACTAGAAGGTCAGGGAGTCATGGACTGGAAGGTCGATACGAGTAGGACCGGAAGGTCTACTGGGACTGGGACGGAAGTCCCCTGAGACACATGGACCGGAAGGTCGTGTAGAGTATGGTCTGGAAAGGCGTATGTGTGTAAGGGTATTTTGTGACAACCCGATATTTCAACTCTATGTAATGATCTAAAAAGTCAAGTATTGTAACCACTTTTGATATAATGAAATTAACTTCGAAAATAAAAAGTGTAACAGCCCGGATTCCCAGGTATTATTCATTTATTTATTTTTGGTAATTTGTGAGGAGACTCGGCGAGTTGGAGCCTAGACTCATCGAGTATGATCGTGGATTTGGACGTGGGTTCGCGTCCGGACTCGGCGAGTCCACGCTGTTTAATGAAACCCTAATTTCCCGGCCCTGATACCTATTTAAAGGACCTTATAACCCTCCATTGCGGCTACCTTCGACCTTGAGAGCACCAGAGCATCTGAGAGTCCATATGAGTGAGAAAAGAGGCCATTATTCACCATCCTTGTGTGTGTTAGCAAGAAGGGAAGAGGAAGGCCAAGCTAGGAGAGTTGGGGAGCTTGAATCTACTTCCATTTCGGTAGAGGAAGCTATTTGAGGTAATATTCAGAGCTTATTCTCATGTTTTTATTGATATGGTCAAATCTAGGGTTTCTTGATGCCTTGTTTACCTTGTAATTGGAGTGTGAGAGGTCTCATGGGGAATTGGTACCTAGATCTGGACCTTAGTAGGTCTAGAGAGTCCCAAATGGTCTGCTTTATGCCTATCCTTTTGAGTTGGGGACTTAGGTTACCATTTTAGATGTCATTTCACCAAAAGAAGCCTTGTAGGCGTTGCATGGTAGCCAAGATAGTGACTTTACGTGATGAATGAACTTGGAAGGACTGGATCTATGAGTCATTGGGATGGATCTTACCTCAGGAGCAAGTTTGAGTTGATGCATGGCATGGACTCGCCGAGTCTGAAGAACAGACTCGGCGAGTAGCATGAAGATTGTCCTTAACCACTCAGCGAGTGGTCTTGCCGAGTTAAGGGGTTGACTCAGTCAGTCAGAGAGGGTCCTCGAGTGGACTGAGTCAAGCTGGAACTCGCCGAGTTGTTCTTGAGACTCGGTGAGTTGAGTCGTGGTGGCCCCGCGATTCATGCCAGGTGGAACTCGTCGAGTCAGGGAAGTACTCGACGTGTCAATAGAGGATTCTAGGGAGTCAGTGAACACGTATAGACTCGCCGAGTCGCTCTAGTGCACTCGTCGAGTCCGGTCAAAGATGACTGTTGACAGTTGACCAGAATTGACCAGTGTTGACTTGATAGGGATAGTCAACCTTAATTGTGAAAGTGTTAATTACCGGTATATGGTGTTATAGGAGGATTATAGCTCGGAGGATCGAGCGCGAGTGATTTCCGGGATTTCCGAGTTATCGAGATACATCAGGTGAGTCTTATCACTATACATTACCTTGAGTAGGTAATCAGAGTTATGTGACAGAGTATTTGTATGCTATATGTATGTTATGTGTTGTACTGCATTATTTCTATGTGATTTATGCTGTGCATGTTTATAGAGTTGGAACCAGAAGGTTCCCAAAGTTACAACCAGAGGGTTCACAGAGTAGGGTCTACGGGCCCACAGATTTATAGCCTCGAGTGGCTAATATGTGTTATGTGTGGTATTTTGGGGAGCTTACTAAGCTTTGTGCTTATAGTTTTGGTGTCATTTGTTTCAGGTATTAGTGATGGCCGTGGGAAGGCGCCGACTTGATCAGTACACACACATGGGATTTTTATGATATGTGATCTTGGGATTCATTTTATGACATTGATTGGAGTTTCAAACACTGATATTTTATGAAAATTAAATGAATATGTTTTTATATTATGCGAAAAATTATTTTGAAATTCACGGTGTTACAAGTTGGTATTAGAGCCTTGGTTTGAGGGATTCGAGTACACCTTCGAGCGTATTTGAACTCAAACTGAGGATTTGAGAAGTATTTTCAAAAAGAATAAAATATTTTTGGAAGAACGCAGAGCAGAGTTGTGTGTACGATCAGTCCGCGCCCGAACGGTGATTTGCCAAAATACCTTCATGTTATGTGATATTGATACTGATATGACGTATTCTCATGCTAGAGTAGGCTAGGTACTCCTATTAGGACTAGAGTGGCCTGATTTGTGATGCCTTAGCCTAGGGAGAGGTGAGCTGCTATGAGATGCTTGAGAGTGAGTAAGTAGCAGCGAGGGGCTTATGAGAGATCTTTTAGAGAATGGATTGTGCATGATAGAGTAGTTGGAATTTGGGATTCGAAAAGGAGGACTTGGGGTGTATTCTGATACGGTACGGACAGTAGTATTGGGCCCGTACTACTGAAAGCACCGGGGCAGGGTACAGCCCAAGTAGGAATCTTTGGAATACCAAGGATCAAGGAGGTATGAGTTGTCGAGTGTGAGTATACTCGAATGGATTCTAATTTATCGTATGTTGTATTTCAGAGGTAGATCATAGTGAGGACACGTCTGATGCCTGAGAGCAGTGAGACCAGTGATTAGGAGATCCGCCGGATCATCCATGAGGAGGTGGCTGCGACCATCAGAGCAGAGATACCAGAGATGTTTGAGTCTATTAAGACCATGTTGATTGAGACCTTCGACGAGCGTTATGCCGTTCTTTTTGAGGCTGCTGTTGCAGCGGCTACCGCAGCTATTGCTGCCACGAGGCCGCAGGGTGGTGATGCGTTGCTGTTCCGAGAGTTCAGCAACACAAAACCACCAGAGTTTGATGGGACCCAGCACCCGGTGGCGGCTATGAGATGGATTTATGACATAGAGGGGTGTTTCTTCACTTGCTCAACTCCTTAGCATTTGAAGGTTCGGTTCGCGCTAAACCAGCTTCGCTTGGAGCGAAGGACTGGTGGAAGTTTGTGACGGCGCACTTTACGCCTGCTGAGCTTGCGGCAGTGACCTGGGAGAGGTTCACTGCCATGTTCCGAGATGAGTACGTTCCCCAGGTGGAGAGGGAGCATTTGGCCCAGGAGTTTCTGACCCTCAAGCAGGGTACTAAGTCTGTTACGGTGATTACCAGGATGTTCCATGAGAGGGCGATGTTCTGCCCTGAGCACGTGTCCACTGAGCAGGCACGTATGAGTCGATATTTGAGTATCTTGATGCGACACATTCGGGAGTTCACGGCGAACTCCTCGTACCAGACATTTGCCGACCTTCAGGCAAATGCCCGGAAGAGGAAGATTGAGCTAGAGACTCAGGCCAGTGAGGAGGCTGAGTCTCAGGGGAGGGATCGGCGGCCGGCGTAGTCTCAGCCGGTAGCCAAGCGAGCCAAGCCCGCTGATCCCAAACCAGGGAGCCAGAAGGGCAGCACTTGTGGGAAGTGTCGCAAGGTTCATTGTGGAGTCTGTAGAGCAGGATCTTGCTACAAGTGTGGCAAGGAGGGGCACATGGCCAAGGACTGCCCCAAGGGGTTTGCGGTGTGTTTTCAATGCAACCAGACCGAACATCGGAAGGCAGAGTGTCCGCAATTGCGAGGATCATATCAGGGAGCGCCTCAGGGATCAACCCCTGCCGCCATCAGAGCTACCGAGAGTCGGCCAGTAAAGGCCGAGGCGCCGAGAGCACGAGGGAGAGCTTTTCAGTTGACTGCGGAGGAGGTCCGCGCAGCACCCGATGTCGTGGCTGGTATGTATTCTTTCATGTATTTATTTTGATGTTGAGATATTATGCTTATATTATGTTATGCGTAGGTACTTTTCTTGTGAATTTTGTACCTGCCTTGGTGTTATTTAACTCTGGTGCGAGTCGGTCTTTTGTATCATTGGGTTTTAGTCAACATATCAGTGTTAGTCGTGAGGCATTGAGTCGGCCTCTGAGAGTTTCCATAGCTGATGAGAGGTGATATATGCCACGGAGGTTCTCCGAGGGTGCGTAGTCTAGATTTTCGGTGTTGAGTTCCCGATTGATCTAGTTCCTATTGCGATGAGTGATGTCTGTGTCATTGTGGGAATGGATTGGTTGAGCAGATTCGGTGCGGTTATCGACTGCGAGCGACAGCTGGTGACCATACGAGACCCTAGTGGGGGAGTTCTTACGGTGTACGGCGAGGGTACACGTTCTGGATCAGCGTTTTGTTCGGCCGCTAGGGCAAGGCAGTGTCTACAGTAGGGCTGTAAGGGTTTTCTGGCGTATGTGATGGATACGTGGGTAGATTCCGAGAGACCGAGGTCTGTTGAGGAGGTTCCGATAGTGCGTGAGTTCCCTGATGTATTTCCTGTTGAGTTGTCGGGTGTGCCTCCTGTGAGGCAAGTTGAGTTCAGTATCGATTTGGTTTCGGGGGCCGCGCCTGTCGCTAAGGTGCCTTATCGCCTTGCACCTCCAGAGATGCAAGCGTTATCCTCGCAGCTTCAGGAGCTGCTGGGGAAGGGGTTTATTCGGCCGAGCAGCTCGCCGTGGGGAGCGCCTATCCTGTTCCTCAAGAAGAAGGATGGTTCACACCGGATGTGCATTGATTACCGGGAGTTGAACAAGATGACGATCAAGAACCGTTACCCGTTGCCGAGGATCGAGGATTTGCTCGATCAGTTGCAGGGAGCATCTTGGTTCTCCAAGATGGATTTGAGGTCTGGATATCATCAGGTGAGGGTACGGGATGAGGACGTCCAGAAGACAGCGTTCGGGACGCGTTATGGGCATTACGAGTTTGTGGTGATGCCTTTCGGGCTCACCAATGCCCCGGTAGTGTTCATGGATCTCATGAACCGAGTGTCCAGGCCGATGTTGGATCGGTCGGTGATCGTATTTATCGATGATATTTTGGTATATTCGAGATCTAAAGAGCAGCATGAGGAGCATTTGAGAGAGGTTCTCGGAGTTCTGAGATCGGAGAGGCTTTATGCCAAATTCTCCAAGTGTGATTTCTTGTTGCGGGAGGTCCAGTTCTTAGGACATCTCGTTAACCAGAAAGGGATATTGGTCGACCCAGCCAAAGTTGAGGCAGTGATGAGTTGGGAGGTGCTGAGGTCACCCTCCGAGATCAGGAGTTTCCTAGGGTTGGCAAGGTATTATCAGAGATTTATCAAGGATTTCTCTAAAATCGCAGTGCCACTCACCAGGTTGACCCGGAAGGGTGTTGCTTTTTCATGGGGCCCCGAGCAGCAGGCCTCCTTTGAGACACTTCGCCAAAGGTTATGCGAAGCCCCGGTGTTAGCCCTCCCGAAAGGAATGGAGGACTTTGTGGTATACTGTAACGCATCGATTTTGGGGTTGGGGGCAGTGCTGATCCAGAGAGGGCATGTGATAGCATATGCATCGAGACAGCTGAAGCCTCATGAGATGAGATATCCCACCAATGATCTAGAGTTGGGGGCAGTGGTGTTCGCCCTCAAGATTTGGTGTCACTACCTGTATGGGGTTCAGTGTACGATATACATGGACCATAAGAGTTTGAAATATTTGATGGATCAGCCCAACCTAAATATGCGACAGAGAAGGTGGTTGGATGTGGTCAAGGATTATGATTGTGAGATCCTGTACCACCCAGGCAAGTCTAATGTTGTAGCCGATGCACTGAGCCACAGGGCGGAGAGCACCCCGCTGCGGGATGTATGTTTGAGATTGATCATGGTAGCTCTAGTGTTGGACGCCATTCGTGGGGCACAGGCCGAGGCTGTGCAACCTGAGATGCATAAGAAAGAGCGGGTTGTTGGTTTGGTTTTAGAGTTCGTTACTGATGGTTGGGGGCTTATGACATTTCAGGGGCGTATCTGGGTGCCGTAAGTGGGAGGAACGCGCACAATTTTGATGGAAGAGGCTCATCGATCGAAATTTTCGATCCATCCTGCGGCCACTAAGATGTATTTAGACCTGAGGAATATGTATTGGTGGCCCTGTATGAAGAGGGATGTTGCGTGGTTTGTTCAGAGATTCTTAACCTGTCGTAGGGTTAACGCCGAGCACCAGAGGCCGCATGGTATGTTGCAGCCGTTGGAGGTTCCCGAATGGAAGTGGGAACAGATCACCATGGATTTTATCACCAAATTGCCAAGGACTACCAGGGGAGTTGATGCAATTTGGGTGATTGTTGACAGCTTGACGAAGAGCGCTCACTTTCTTGCTATCAGCGAGAGTTCTTCAGCAGAGAAATTGGCAGAGGTGTACGTGAGGGAAGTGGTATCTCGGCATAGGGTGCTGATCTCGATTGTTTCAGACCGAGATGTGCGTTTCACTTCCAGATTCTGGAAGAAGTTTCATGAGGAGTTGGGTACTAGGCTGCATTTTAGTACCGCATATCATCCCCAGACAGACGGACAGAGTGAGCGGACGATTCAGACGCTCGAGGACATGCTCCGGGCATGTGTGTTGGATTTCGAGGGGAGTTGGGATACGTACTTTCCCTTGGCAGAGTTTTCCTACAACAATAGCCATCATTCGAGCATTGGTATGCCGCCTTTTGAGCTGTTGTATGGGAGGAGGTGTCGGACCCCCATTTGTTGGGGAGGTTGGACAGCGTGTGATGGGCAGTACAGAGATCATGCTTCAAACGACAGAGCAGATCCAGCAGGTCAGACAAAGGTTGTTGAAGGCTCAGAGTCGTCAGAAGAGCTATGTTGACAGACGCCGGTCCGAACATGAGTTTCAGGTCGGCGACATTGTACTCTTGAAGGTCTCTCCTTGGAAAGGAGTGATTCGATTCAGGAAGAGGGGCAAGTTGGGGCCCCGATATATCGGTCCTTTCCGAGTGATCGCAAGGGTAGGCCGGGTAGCCTATCTTTTGGATTTGCCAGCAGAGTTGGGGCAGATTCACGACACTTTTCATGTGTCGCAGTTGAGGAAGTGTATAGCCGATGAGTCGGCAGTGGTTCCATTAGAGGATATTTAGGTTGATGCGAGCCTGAATTATGCTGAGAGACCAGTGGGAATCAGAGATCGGAAAATCAAGGTTCTTAGGAACAAGGAGGTACCCCGGGTTTTGGTTCAGTGGTAGCATCGGAAGGGGTCCGAGATGACTTGGGAACCGGAGCGTGAGATGTGTGAGCAACATCCAAAGTTATTTGCAGAGCGAGACTTCGAGGGCGAAGTCTAGTTCTAGTGGGGGAGAATTATAACAGCCCGGATTCCCAGGTATTATTCATTTATTTATTTTTGGTAATTTGTGAGGAGACTCGGCGAGTTGGAGCCTAGACTCATCGAGTATGATCGTGGATTTGGACGTGGGTTCGCGTCTGGACTCGGCGAGTCCACGCTGTTTAATGAAACCCTAATTTCCCGGCCCTGATACCTATTTAAAGGACCTTATAACCCTCCATTGCGGCTACCTTCGACCTTGAGAGCACCAGAGCATCTGAGAGTCCATATGAGTGAGAAAAGAGGCCATTATTCACCATCCTTGTGTGTGTTAGCAAGAAGGGAAGAGGAAGGCCAAGCTAGGAGAGTTGGGGAGCTTGAATCTACTTCCATTTCGGCAGAGGAAGCTATTTGAGGTAATATTCAGAGCTTATTCTCATGTTTTTATTGATATGGTCAAATCTAGGGTTTCTTGATGCCTTGTTTACCTTGTAATTGGAGTGTGAGAGGTCCCATGGGGAATTGGTACCTAGATATGGACCTTAGTAGGTCCAGAGAGTCCCAAATGGTCTGCTTTATGCCTATCCTTTTGAGTTGGGGACTTAGGTTACCATTTTAGATGTCATTTCACCAAAAGAAGCCTTATAGGCGTTGCATGGTAGCCGAGATAGTGACTTTACGTGATGAATGAACTTGGAAGGACTGGATCTGTGAGTCATTGGGACGGATCTGAACTCAGGAGCAAGCTTGAGTTGATGCATGGCATGGACTCGCCGAGTCTGAAGAAGAGACTCAGCGAGTAGCATGAAGATTGTCCTTAACCACTCAGCGAGTGGTCTTGCCGAGTTAAGGGGTTGACTCAGTGAGTCAGAGAGGGTCGTCGAGTGGACTGAGTCAAGCTGGAACTCGCCGAGTTGTTCTTGAGACTCGGCGAGTTGAGTCGTGGTGGCCCCACGATTCATGCCAGGTAGAACTCATCGAGTTAGGGAAGTACTCGACGTATCAAGAGAGGATTCTAGGGAGTCAGTGAACACGTATAGACTCGCCGAGTCGCTCTAGTGCACTCGCCGAGTCCGGTCAAAGGTGACCGTTGACTGTTGACAAAAATTGACCAGTGTTGACTTGATAGGGGTAGTCAACCTTAATTGTGAAAGTGTTAATTAGAGCTATATGGTGTTATAGGAGGATTATAGCTCGGAGGATCGAGCGCGAGTGATTTCCGGGATTTGCGAGTTATCGAGATACACGAGGTGAGTCTTCTCACTACACTTTACCTTGAGTAGGTAATCAGAGTTATGTGACAGAGTATTTGTATGCTATATGTATGTTATGTGTTGTACTGCATTATTTCTATGTGATTTATGTTGTGCATGTTTATAGAGTTGGAACCGGAAGGTTCCCAGGGTTAGAACCAGAGGGTTCACAGAGTAGGGTCTACGTGCCCACAGAGTTATAGCCTCGAGTGGCTAATATGTGTTATCTGTGTTATTTTGGGGAACTTACTAAGCTTTGTGCTTACAGTTTTGGTGTTATTTGTTTCAGGTACTAGTGATGACCGTGGCAAGGCGCCGGCTTGATCAGTACACACACATGGGATTTTTATGATATGTGATCTTGGGATTCATTGTATGACATTGATTGGAGTTTCAAACACTGATGTTTTATGAAAATTAAATGAATATGTTTTTTATATTATGCAAAAAATTATTTTGAAATTCATGTTGTTACAAAAAGTCCATAAAGACTCTAAATAATTACCTACTATCTTTGATGTCATTAAACCGTGATCGTACATAAAAAGAACACCCAAATCTGACTTTGTATAAACATGTTACGATTTTTCCAAGTTCGGCTTAGCAACAGAAAGCTAAAAACTCGAAACGGATATCGAGCGACTTCTGGTCGGAATGGCCTAAACGAGAATCGAAGGTCTCGACAATAGTATTTCAACGGTAAAATGTCTGGCAAAAACAGACATCAGATAAAGAAGTTATGAATTTCTAACAAAATTTTCTTACCGCGACCTTTTAAAAATAAATAATGAAAATAATTTCAAATTTGCCGACAGAATCTAAACGAAAGTTGTAGAGCGTAGTCTCACCTTCGCATGGATATAAAGAACGTCGAAAACCGAGTTCGTATGAAGAATATATGAGTTATTGAAGTTTATTAAATAATTAATATATAAATTTTATTAATAAACCTTGGTATTATCCGAAGGAGGAGTCATCAGGTCGGGCCGAGTTACGCCCAACGTACTCAAATACGCCCAGCGTACGGAGGCGGTTCCCAGCCCCTACAAAAGGGATGCGAGGGTTGCGAAGAAAGGGCTCATTTCTCTCTCAACTTTCTTGCGTTTTGCCTCGTTTTCTGTGCAAGTGATATCCCGAAGTCCCGGTTACCTTGCTCAAGTCCCGAAGGTCATTTGTGCTCCAAAGATTCCCTAGAATCCTAAGAAAATCTGTTTTCTTGAGTCGAAATTCTGCTAGGTTTTCATATCGCCTTTTCCGATCATTCAAGTGAGTTCATACCCTTATAATCCACACTTTTTAATGTTTTATAAATGATTTTATATGCCTTTAAGGGGGGGATACATGTAAAACACCCAATTATTATTGTGTGTTATATAAAGTTTCATTATACACTTTTTATCAACGAAATCATATGTGATTTATATCTATTATAGGGAAACATTCGCATGCAAAATTTATCATGATAACATCATATCTTTTGTAATGAAAAATGTTGACATATATGTATAAATCAAACACTCTGCTTATACCGTAAGTATAGGTGTCCATCTTAGACACTACAAAAATTACACTTTTCATAACCAGTGAGCATTTTACTAGGTATTACTATGCAAACGAGACACATTTTTAGAAAACTATAATAGGTATAGTTTTACAAGAGCATTACGAACTTTTACATAGTAGAAACACTATTTCAAGAAGTTTACTTTCATATACAAGAACAAACGAATATTTTCACACGTAAATCTGTTTTATACTAAGTTTTGTGAGACATCAACTTCACGTACATTCGAGTACGCATTTCAAGTCCTGTATTATATACCAGAATCCCTTGGAGGGGGAGCATGGTGTTTGTGTATAGATCTATACGGGCTTGACAACCCGCGCCCTGACTGTTAGCTACAGTCCACCATTTGGGGTGACAAACGTCAGAACATTCCAACGCCTGAAGAACGTTGTGTATAGGCATTCCTAGTCAATAGCATGGT
Source organism: Lactuca sativa (assembly GCF_002870075.4). Classification (NCBI taxonomy): domain Eukaryota; kingdom Viridiplantae; phylum Streptophyta; class Magnoliopsida; order Asterales; family Asteraceae; genus Lactuca; species Lactuca sativa. Next base: position 300,325,761 of record NC_056630.2, on the reverse strand, counting down.
TATAAAACTCACATGGAGTATTAAAAACACATTGATTTATGGGGTTTTCAGACGTATTGGAAATTTTATACATACATACATTTTCTAGAAACAAACTTTGGTTTTAATAGAAGGCTACATTTATGCTAGTAGAAAATATGGGATTTTCTAGGAACGAACAAACATAACATTTCATTTCATACAAACATTGTCATTTAATACTTATGAAACTCACCAACTTAAATGTTGATCTACTCTTTCAAAACTACTTGTATGTCCCAGGGATTCAGTAATTACAGGTATCAAACAACTTTTGAAGAAGGGATGCTATGGCGCCAATTTAAATACATATTTTGGCATCATATTTTAATTGGTTTTGAACATGTACCTTTTAACAATGTAAACTTTCAATTATATATATGATGGTTGTATCACTTTCTTTACTATGTATTCATTTGTTACGTTACCACATTAAGTCATCCGCCCCCAAACGTTTCCGCCGTTCCGGTTTAGGGGTGTGACATATTTTGGGGAACTCACTAAGCATTTATTCTTACAGTTGTTGTGTTATGTGTTTCAGGTACTAGCGAGGACTGTGGAAAGGCGCTGGCGTGATCCGTACACATAGTCAGGAGATTTTATTAGTGATCTTGTGATATGTATTATTTTGAAAACTACTGTGGAACATATGTCTTAAGAATGTTTAAATATAAATTTGGTGGTTGAAAAATGAAAAATTGTTTTGAAAATTTACATCGTTACACCAGGTGAGTTCATACCCCTATAATTTCATATTTTTAGTATATTATTGGGGGAGAAATACAAGTGAAACACAAGAAAAACTTATGTTAAAATACAAATCGTTACATACAGTTTCAAATACTATTCTACATTTTGTGGATAAATGTTAAATACGTAAAATAACATTATTACAAATGTTACACTTTACATGCAAGGTTAGTAACGTACTAAGGTTTATCATTCAAATGAAACACACTTTTGAAAAGCAATAATAGGTATAGTTTATGAGATATTCAAGATATTTTACACTCTATAAACACTTTAGGAAGGAAATACATATACTTACAAGAACAATGGACTTTTCTAATGTAAATCTATTTGATACAAACTTTGTGAGACATTTGACTTCACATACATTCACGTATGCATTTTAAGTCCTATATTATATACCATAATCTCTTGTAGGGAGAGCATGATACTTGTGTATACATCTATACGGGATTGACAATCCCGCACGTAAACTATTAGCTACAATTGGACCTGCAGGTCAGGGGTGACTCACATGAAGTATTAAAACATTTGATTTACGAGGCTATCATACGCCTTAGTGATTATATTTACATATATTAATCTACTTACACAATTTTAGGTATGGAAAATACTTATGCATTCCAATGCCTGAAGAACATTGTGACAGGCAGTCTGGGTCGATAGTACGGTTATAAAACTCACATGAAGTGTTAAAACATTTGATTTACAAGGCTATCAAACATGTTAGTGATTATATTTACATATATAAATCTACTTTAACTATTTTAGGTATGGAAAATACTTATGCATTCCAGTTTTTTGGACTTATAAAAACTATTATTCATTTATGGGAAATATTGGATTTTCTAGAAACAAACTCAGTTTCTTTATACAAAAAGCATACAATTCTTATACAAAAACGCTTATGAACTCACCAACTTAATTCTTGAAACTTTTTTCAAAACTACTTGTATTTCTCAGGGACCCAGTAAGACTGGTAACAACAGCTTTTGGGGAAGGGACGCTAAGCTGTCAATTTCAAACTTATTTTATCATCCTAATGTAATTTTTTTTGAAACATGTAATACAATCAACAATGTAACTTTTTAAATTATATTTATAATGGCTGTGTTTTCTTTCTTTACAATTTATTCAACTGCTATGATACTACATGAAGTCATCCGCCCTCGAACGATTCCGCCGTTCTGGTTTAGGGGTGTGACATGGGGCGTTAATTTACCTATTCAAATATCACCTATTTCCACCCTAGATCGTATCATTACAATTCCACTTTTGTCTATATTTCGGAGTAAATGGACTTCTAAATGCGATATTTAATTAGTGACCCTTTCGCAGCCTTGGTTAATTTGAATTTCATATTTACGTATGTGAAAAGAAGTATAAATATCTTCATATACTAAGCGCTCACTAACTATTACTACAACTTCAAAATTGAAATCTTCCCATGCATATAAGCTACTAATATGTTTTTCCCTAAAGCTAGTTCCTATCTATGTTAACTAAATGTTACTTTATTCGAGTCCCTTTTCACTTAAGTTGTTCATCATTTACTAACTTGTGTTTAAGTGCAAACCATGTTACAATTCAACAAAGTGTCTAATTATTTATACTTATTGAGATAACTTGTTGCTATTTACATTCCTTACTTTTCTGCAATCTAACTTTTACTATACAACTAACAAAATATCCGTTGAGATTAACTTACATTTCTGCAATATATTATCTCGTTATAAAGTTCTTTCATCAACAACTAAGACAAATGATCTCGAGCATACCACGGATGGTCCAATCTATACCGAAAGTATCTCCTACCAGTTAAAGGATCTAAAGATTTATCCCCTCGATAGCCGACACTCAAGTTCCAAAGCGCTTCCTAACTCCTAACATGAAATCTTACGATGGAACCACGGATCCTAAGGAACACATAACACAATATAGAGAGAGTACGGAATTCCATTCCATCACACTTGAAGGAAGCCTATTTATGCAAGGCTTTTAGCTCCTCAATGTTCTTCCTTACTCTATTACCTCTTTTTCACACTTGATTAATCTTTTCATTATTCCTTTTTCTTGTAGCATGATGTCTGAAAGGATCACTAGTGATCATTATCGAGTTGTCACACCCCAAAACCACGAACGGCGGAATCGTTCAGGGGTGGAGGACTTCATGTACAGTATCACAACAGTGTAATATAATAAACAAGCAACAACATCATCCATTTCATTATAAGTAGAGTTTTAATGCATGTGTGTTCTTTCATTGTAGTAAGACACAAAAAATATACAATCAAAATAAAAGACGAGACTTGTCTGCTCCGTCTTCTCAAAACCTGGCCATCGTACCTGTCTACTGTTGAGCTGAGAATACAATTTATTTTGAAAGAGAGTATCAACTTTAAAGATGGTGAATTCATAAGTATTTAAGTGTCATTGTCTTTCTTTGAAAAGCTGTTTTAAAAGTCATGCAAACCTTTACATGAAAATGTTGATATAAGTATGAAAAGCCCTAGAAAATCCCTTATTTTCTATCAGTTTGAGATGTAGTTTTCTACCAAGACCCGAATGTTTTGTAAGTAAAATGATAGTTTTTCCTTCAATTGTTTAGTACTAAAGTACTTAGTCTAACTTATCGTTTATGTGAAAGTATCACAAAATAAAGTAAACACGAAAATGTACTACTATAAGTGTTGTCACTGGGTACTAGGACTAACACAACATCGCATTAAGCGAAATATGTAACCTAATGAACATTCAAAGATTGTCCAGAAAAAGTATTAATGTAAGTGTCATCGCTGGGTACTAGGAGTAACACAACATCGCAATAAGCGAAAGGTATAACCTTATGAACAATCGAAGATTGTCCACTTGTCCTCTGTAGCAGCAGCAGGTGGGTGGAGCGGTTAGCCCCTGTTATCGATCTACCTAGTATAAGTAGTAACCTTAGAAGATATGTTGCGTGGCTGTGTCATTGACTTTGGAAAAGCTTGGGATACCCATTTACCCCTCGTCGAATTTTCCTACAACAACAGTTATCACACGAGCATAAAGGCAGCTCCATTCGAGGCCCTCTATGGCCGAAAGTGCAGATCCCCTCTGTGCTGGGCTGAAGTGGGTGATACCCATTTAGCTAAAGGACGATTTCCCGAAAGCAATCTCATGGGTCCGGAGATCATTCGGGAAACGACAGAGAAGATCATTCAAATTCGTGAGCGATTGAAAGCCTCTAGAGACCGACAGAAAAGCTACGCTGACAAGCGGAGGAAACCATTGGAATTTCAGGTGGGCGATAGAGTCCTACTGAAGGTCTCACCCTGGAAGGGCTTGATACGCTTTGGAAAGCATGGGAAGCTCAATCCAAGATACATAGGGCCTTTCAAGATTCTCACGAGAATCGGACCTGTAGCTTACAAACTCAATCTACCGCACGAGCTCAATAACGTACATCCTACCATCCACATCTCGAACTTGAAAAAGTGTCTGTCCGAAGAGACTCTTGTTATCCCACTCGACGAGATCGAGATCAACGAGAGCCTCAACTTCGTGGAGGAACCAGCAGAGATCATGGACCGAGAGGTCATGCAAACAAAGCAGAGTCGTATCCCGATAGTGAAGGTGCGCTGGAACACAAAGCGTGGACCGGAATTCACTTGGGAACGTGAGGATCAGATGAAACTGAAATACCCTCACCTTTTCGCTTAGTTATTTGTAATTTCTTATTTGCTTAAATTCTAATTTCGGGACGAAATTCCTTCTAACGGGGGGATGATGTGACAACCCGAAATTTCCATTCTGTACAAACTATATCACTTCAATAGAAGTATAGCAGTAACAGTTAATTTTCAGACTTTTTCGCGTAAGTTTGAGTAATTCAGGGTTTACACTTCAGGAAATATCAGAAGAGTGGGTGCACTAGGGTTTTGTGCAACACTGTTATTCCAACACTCTATTATATTAGAGATCATTTCAGGAATAAAAATATTTTCTGCCAAAAATATCTCAGGACTATAAATAGAATTCTGAACCAAATTCATTCATTATTCACATTTCCAACTAGAGAAAAGCCATTTTCTCTCTCACAGATCTTCGGGTTTTTATCCCAAATCGTGAGTACCTCATTCTAGTAGTGTTAGAAAGCTTAATATGTGTTTATAATACGATTTAGAAGGCTAAATCACTAGATTTAGAAGTTCACTCCCCAAGGTGTTCTTGGGCGGTAAACTCCCGAAACAAAGCCTATACCGACCCTTGTGTTATGCTACTGCCTTAGACTTATTTATATGTGTATTATGGACAAGAAAAAAACCAAGAAACACAAACACATGGGAGTTCATGGCCCAAGAGGATCTTGGACCGTGAACTCCAATAAATTTGATCAAAGGGTGCTTTTAAGGCACCTAAGGCCCTAGACATTTACATAGAATTGTTCCCACTTAATTGAAGGACTAAAACACATCAAAAACCACCCCTTCAAGTGAATTCACGGCCCTAATAAGGTTCTTGGGCCGTGAACATCAAACAAAGACACCAAAGTGTTCCTAAGGCCTTCATATGATTGGAATAAATGTCTAGAACCTATACCACTTGTGCAAGAGACTTGAAAGCATCAAAAACACCCATCCTTAAGAGTTTACGGCCGCAAACTCTAAGGGAAATGGCCTTAGGGCCGTAAACTCCTCAAAGGAGTGTTTCCATGCCTTAAACCCTTCCAAGGACATAACCACCAAGTTGGATTAATTCTAGGGATTATTTAACACCTTAAAACAACCAAAGACATTGAGTCTTGGAGTTTACGGCCGTAAAGTCAAGAGTTTACAACCGTAAACTCCATGTGTGATGGTATATGGAGAGTAAACTCATATATGGGGTCCTTTGGAACCCTAAACCTAAGTACCTTGTCCCACAATAGCTTAGATGCAATCCTTAGGGCTTAAAACACTTACATAAAGTGTTTATTTTGTTCTAGGGTGTCTTAACTTTATCAATTAGTAATTTAAGACTAATTGAGTGCATATATGTGTGATTATAAATTCATTAGGATCATAGTATGTGTATAAGTCCTCACTTGACAACTAGCAATGCTACACCGCCCAGTTCATCTGAACCACCAACTACAGGTGAGTTCATACCCCTAATCAATGTTTTAAATGATTTTAAACGCTTTAATGGGGGGGGATACAAGTAGAAAACAACATGTTATTAAATCATCTATATGTATTTTATAACTGTGTTTTCATTCAATAGATTTCACATACTACAAAATGTGATGAATGAAATGGTTTTCTATATTTAAAATACTTGGATATCAAATGTATTACTTTTGAAATGTTTATCAAAATGACATCAAGTCACTTTTATATTTGTTCAAAACCCTTAGATGTCTTACAAAACCATTTTACATTCTTGAACTAAACTATGCATATACACTTATATTATTGTATATGTATTGATGATATAGTTTGCATCTTTCATTTAGTTTCCTACACCCTTGAGTAGTAAGAGTGTATAAACCTACTTGAACAACCAATTACCTTTCAGTAAATTATCATAGGGATAATTTGTAGATATCAAACATAATTCCTATTACAAGGAATCACACAAGAGTTAGTTCATTCATGACTCTATACCAGTACAATACCTAATACATGAGTACATTTACATTTGATTACATGATACATGAGTACGTTTACATATACTTACATGATACATGAATACGCTTACATGAACACATTACATGAGTACCTTTACGTAGATACATTTACCTATGTATATTAACATGAATACTTGTATCTCAAATTGCGAGGATGATTTATTAGTACCTTCTGTGTAAATCATCCTGCATATCCCTAGTACCTCGAGATATCTAGACAGGACCCTATCCCTAGTACCTCAGGATATCTAGTCGGGACCCTATCCCTAGTACCTCGGGATATATGGACGGGACTAACCATTCCGGAACCCAGTTGTTAGAAACAGTGGGTGATGAACATCTACGGGTGTCTAAGGTTATTACTTATACTAGGAGTACCTTTACGGGACTAACCCTTCCTCCACCCTGCTGCTGCTACAGAGGACAATTGGACAATCTTCGGATGTTCATTAGGTTATATATGTCGTTTTAGCCTTAGTACCTCGGGATAAGACTTACATACGTCGTGTTCACCCTAGTACCTCGGGATATTTACTTTAGTATATTTTCCTATTTACTTTATTTTGTGATAGGTTATACGTTTCGCTTTACGCGATGGCGTGTTAGCCCTAGTACCTCGGGATAACACTTACATTAGTACTTTGTCCAATTTACTTTATTTTGTGATACTTTCACATAAACGATGAGTTAGACTAAGTACTTTTAGTACCAGTCAATAGAAAGGAAAAGCTATCATTTTACTTACAAAACATTTAAGTCTTGGTAGAAGACTACATCATTATAACAAAACATTCGGGTCTTGGTAGAAGACTACATTGTCATAACAAAACATTCGGGTCTTAGTAGAAGACTACATCTCAAACTAATAGAAAATAAGGGATTTTCTAGGGCTTTTCATACTTACATCAACATTTTCATTTAAAGGTTTACATGACTTTTAAAACAGCTTTTAGTAAGCAAGACAATGACACTTAAATACTTATGAATTCACCAGCTTTAAAGCTGATACTCTCTTTCAAAATAACTAGTATTCTCAGGTCATCAGTAGATAGGTACGGTGGCCAGGTTTTGAGAAGTCGGAGCAGACAAGTCTTTTCTTTTATTTTGATTGTATATTTTTGGTGTCATATTACAATGAAAGAACACACATGTATTAAAACTTTACTTATAATTCAATGGATGATGTTGTTGCTTGTTTACTATTTTACACTGTTGTGATACTGTACATGACGTCCTCCACCCCTGAACGTTTCCGCCGTTCGTGGTTTTGGGGTGTGACACGAGTGGTCCTAGATCCTAAATATTCCCATAGAGACTTTGTGAGTAAGTTTGTGTTATTGATGCTTTGTCTTCCTATAATGTTATATTACGTGGACCCTGGATCCATGACATCAAAGCGATTCTATCAACATACCACCAGTACATCAAGATGCCTACCCCATGCGGGACAATGAAGATCATCATTAATTAACAAGAATCTAAAGAGTGCTCTTAGAGATCTATGAAGTCTTCCACGGTAGCTTAATAAGGATAACAATTAAATCAAAGGGCAATAGACGTGCTAGAACTAAAACAACAAGACATAAAAGAAGTTCCCTTGAGTCTTGAGGATCCTAAAGCCAAAGTCCTTATAGGATCCTCAAAACTAGAAGAAATCGAACAAGAACATGTACAATTCTTTAATGATAGAAGAAAAGCCTTCGTGTGGAAACACGAAGGTATGAAAGGTATAGATAAATAAGTTATCACTCACAAACTCAATATAGATCCTTCTTTTAGGACATTACATTAAAAAAGAAGGAAATTTGCACCATAAAGGAACCAAATCATTCAATAAGAAGTTGAAAAGCTTTTCAACTCGGGAATGATTATCTAGCTAAAGTTCCCAATATGGAAAGACAACATGGCGGTGGTACAAAAGAAGAATGGAAAATACAGTCTGTGTGGATTACTTGGATATCAATATAGCTTATTCTAAGGATCCTTTCCCTTTTCCACTCATAGACTCTATGATAGATGTCACGACATGTCATGAGCTACTAACATTCATGGATGCATCAGCTAGATTACAACAAATACAAATACAATTATCTGATCAAGATAATTTTGCCTTCATAACCCCTATAGTTATATATTCCTATATTGATATGCCTTTTTTCATAAAAACATTGCGGAAACATACCAAAGACAGGTCAATCGAGTATTCACGTACAAACTGTGGGACACGAAAGAATTATACATTAACAACATGGTGGTCAAATATAAGAGAGTTATAGATGACCTTAGAGATCTTGAAGAATCCTTCGATATATTAGATGAATACAACATAAAGTTGAATGCGTCCAAACGTTAATGAACACAGACAGGCTCCTTATTCACATGGTAACTAAGAGGGGAAGAAGAGAGTCTTGAAAATATCAAATCAATAATTCATCTAATATCCCCCAACATCGACAAAAGATATCCAGAGGTTGACTAGAAGACTAGTAGCTCTAAACATGTTCATCTCAAGATCCTCAGAAAGGTGCAAACCTTTCTATGATATCTTTAAGTAAAATAAGAAATTTAAATTGACCAAGGATAATGAAGATGCCTTCCAAGAACTTAAAAAAAATTCAAGTTCTACCCCTTATTGGTGAAACCATTAGACAACCACTCCTCTTATATCTTTCAGTATCCTCGAATGATGTAAGTGCACTTCTGGCCAAGGATCTTGACGAGGATTGCCATCTCATTTACTATGTAAGTAAAAGTCTTTTGGATCCTGAGACCAGGTATTCTCATCTCGGAAAAACTAATACTTGCACTAGTTACAACTTCTACCAGATTAAGACATTATTTTGAAACTCATACCATAAATGTAAAAGCTAACTATCCCATTAAGAATGGTATGAGGAAACTAGAAATGTCATGAAGAATGGCCAAGTGGTCAGTGAAGCTCAATAAAATCACAAGCACTAGCAAATTTTGTGGTTGACATTGATGAAGATATACAAGCTGAAGTAAAATTAGAAGCTTAACAGCATATAGAAGAAGAAAATAAGGGAAAAGGGATGCTCTTTACAGATGGAGCGTCCAACTTTAGAGGAACACGCCAAGGGATCATACTAAAATCATCAAAGGGGGACATCCTACCCTATGCCCTTAGTTGTGAATTCGACGCAGCCAACAATGAAGTTGAATATGAAGCACTAATCATGGGACAACAACTAGACAAGGATCTTCAAATCAAGGATCTTCAAGTATACGTCGATTCTTTATTAATAATATGTAGTAAAAGTTGAAAGGTGAAAGATTAGCACAATATCATCAAATACTTAGAAATATAGCCTCATAATTTGAGAACTTTAGCCTAATCCAAGTTATTAGAGAAGATAATATTGAAGTAGACGCACTAGCCAACCTAGGATCTTCTCTCAGGATGTCGTTGGAAGCTACGATCCCGATAGTCCACATAATGATCCCGAAAATATAAGATCCAACCAAGAAACCAAAAGACCTCACTACCCATGATTGAACAGCTACCATTATAGTAATCGAAGATCTTGATCTCCACCCCCTCACCATGATATAAAAACTTAGGTTCCTAGACCAAACATTAAGGATCGACAACAACATCTAAAATAATGGACCTAACCTATTATAGAATACCTCCAAAATCATTCTATACCAAAAGAAGAAAAAAGCGATAAATCATTCAGAATAAGGGTATCACGCTTTGTGATGATCCTAGGAGTGTTGTACAATAAGTCATTGATAGACTCATATCTAAGGTGCCTAGAGGATCATAAGGTTATTTAAGTACTAAAAGAAATACATGAAGGGGATTACGGCAGCCTTACTTGCGGCATAATCTTATGTTCCAAAGTGTTAAGAATAGGATACTGCTGGCCGACCATGAAGAATGATGTCGTCCAACATGCTCAGAAATATGGTACTTCTCAAAGGCATAGCAATATCCATCATTAACCAGTAGAGCCTCTGTATCCCATGATTTCACCTTGGCCATTCATGAAGTGGGAAATGGATATAGTTGGTAAATTGTCTATAACACCATGAGGAAAGGTTTTCATGTAGAAATGACAAATTATTTCTCAAAATGGATACAAGTTGAGCCTCTTGTTCAAGGGAGGGATAAGGAGGTGGTCTCATTCATCAAGCAAAACATCCTCAGCAGATGCAGGATCCCTACGGAGATCATATGTGACAACAGATCCCAATTCAGAAGCAGAAGAACATGTGACTTTTGCACCAATTGGGGAATTAATGTCCACCCCAATTCATCCTAAAGCTAATGGAAAAGCATATTCAAGTAACAAGATCATTTCCAATAACCTAAAAAAGAGATTAGGTGAAAAGTAGAGAAGATAGGCTGAGGAACATCCTTTCGTGCTATGGGTGGATAGGACTACAACTAAAACAACATATCAAAAACCATACTACTTAGTAATTGGAATAGAAGCCACGATCCGCACAAAAGTAGTGATCCCAATGGAGAGAGACCAACTCTAGACTTAAGACAATAATGAAAGGATCCTAGTTCAGGATCTTGATATTGTTGATAAAATAAGGGACCTTGCCAACATCCACATTGCAACTCATCAACAAAAGATCGCTAATGCTTACAACAGAAATATTAAGATCCGAAGACTGCAAGTAGGTTACTTGGTTTTAAGAAAATCATTTTAGAATAATGATGATCCAAACAGATGGAAAAGTAGCACCTAAATTGGAAGGCCCTTACCTCATCGATTCAGAAGTAGGAAAGGAGGCATATTGGTTGGCTACTCTAGAAGGGAACCTCTTGCCAAGATCATGTAATGTTGTACATATGTCAAGATCATGTAGCGTTTTGAAATAAAGGGATCATTTCATGATTTAGTGACTTGGAAACATTCTTATTTCTGAAAAAATGTTAAGATCATAAAGTTTAATCTATGTTTTATAACAATGCCATGTTATCTTAAGTTGGGATCTTCCCTAGAATAGCTTATGTTGGGATCTTCCCCAAAATATCTTAATTTGGGATTTTTCCCATAGTATCTTAAATTGGGATCTTCTTTATCATATCTTAAGTTTTGATATTCCACATAACATCTTAAGGTGGGATCCTGTCTAGAATATCTTAAGTTGGTATCTTCCCCATAATATCTTAAGTTGGGATATTCCGTAGAACATCTTATGTCGAGATCTTCGCCAGAATATCTTAAGTTGGAATTTTCCCTAATAAAACTCTAGGTTGGGATCCTTACCAATAAATTACTATGTGGAAATCTAAATAAGAATCTCTTACCACATTTTATTTATCCTTATCTTATAATGAAAAGGCTTGTCTATTTTCCAGATTAAAAGTTATCTCTTTAAATGTCACACCCCAAAACCGGAACGGCGGAAACGTTTGGGGGTGTAGGACGTCATGTCAAGTATCACGAGATATGTATATGCTAAGCATGTAATGAACAACCATTTCATTCAGAAATAAAGTGTTTACAATGTGTGTGTTCACAAAACATAGAAGTCATAAACAAATAACAAAACAAGACTTGAAGCTATAATGCTCCATCTTCTGAAGTCCCAACACGAGCACCTGTCTAATAATCTCCTGAGAATACAAGTTATTTGAAAGAGTTGATCAACAATTAAGCTGGTGAGTTCATAAGATTTTAGTGATGTGAGTAAGTTGTAAAGTGTTGTTGAAAATGTATATGTAAAGTGATGTAAGTTGTAAGTTCTGTTTTGTAAAGTTTGCCAGTTCCTCTAGAAAATCATATATTTCCTATTTTAATGGGAGTTGAGTAAAATGACACTACAAGCCTTTCTATGCGTAATAAGTGGGTACAAGTTATATATATACTTGGAGTAAACGAACAATCGATTGTGCACATCTTCCCTTAACTCACAACCCAACAGGGTACAGTAACTTAGGCGGATAGCACACATTCCATTGGTTGTTAGATCGTTGTCATATATAACCTTGGTGTATTCACTTGTTACTCATGGAGTTATTTGTAATGGTTCCTTTATATCTAATGGAGAGTTCCTTTTAAGAAAACCTATATTTCTTATAGTAAAATATTGACTATGGTGATTACTTTTATAATAGCTTTGTTTATACTACTATTTATAATTTGATATCGGGTAGATAGTAGATTGGGTGACCTCGGTGTAAGCCTACATCCAACGGGAACAGGACATATAGCGAAGAGAACACGTCCTATTAGCTGTCGGATATTAGTTTTATATATAAACATGGTGTACAAACTAAGGTGTTATAGAGTTAACTCACTTAAAGTCTTTAAAATTGTACTGGCTTAATAAAATGGATTAATCCCTTAACGGGGAAATCGCTAGTTTTGTATACCAAAAGTACTGACTTTGAAACGAAAGTTTTGTACTAGAAAAACTGTGCATTGACCCTGGGTCCTATGACCTGATCCATACCTGGTACCCTTATGATGACTTAATGTATACTAAGCATAAATATATATATAGATTCGGGTAGATAATAGATTGGGTGACCTCGGTGTAAGCCCACATCCAACGAGAACAGGACGTACAACGAAGAACATACATCCTATTAGCTGTCGGAATCTACTTAGCATATATGTATCCTATAGTGTATACATTAAGGAATTATAAAGTTAGCATCATGGTCCTAACTTTTAAAAGTAGCCTTCTACCAAGACTCGACTGTTTTTAAAGTAGTCTTCTACCAAGACTCTACTGTTTTGAAAGTAGTCTTCTACCAAGACTCTACTGTTTTGAAAGCAGTCTTCTACCAAGACTGTACTGTTTTGAAAGTAGTCTTCTACCAAGACTCTACTGTTCCTTTGTCATATGTAAAGTATATTCTCCCTATTTTATAACTATCTCGAATAGAAAATAGATTAACCTTCAAGTGTGACCGACACTTTATGAAAGTAATGGGAGAAGTGAGTACACTGATGTCTTTTATAATTACATGCGGAGGTACTATTAACCTAACAACATATTTGTTTTATTACGGTCATAATGTGAAAGCTATAACCCCTACTAAATGCTCTCATGTAAGGAGATTGAGGGAACCCAACGCGACCCTAGCAAATCCATGCAAGCCGTGTAATTCACATTAAAGTTATATGATGATGTATACCCAATATAACTATCACTAATGCGTTAGCGATTCATTGGTATAATTAGATCCTGTCTGCATGTTGTCATGCTATAGCAAATTAACTTGTTTGTTATGTTCTGTTCTGGTGTTGTTTGATTCTCTTCACTGTTTGTTCTGTTCTGGTATTGTTTCTTTGTGTGCTTCATTGTACTAGAAGTAATGAATAGTATTCTCCTAAACTATACCTATAATAGCTTAATAATGTTCTAACTATACTGATGATAAAAAGACTCATTTGCCTACCAAGTTATGCTTATACTTTAAAAACGGACTTCTGTACAACTATAATGTAACACAACCTTTAAAAGAGTTTTAAAATGTAAAGACGACTTATAAATGACATAAGTAACATTTTGAAGGATCTTTATAACAAACATTTACACAATTATCATTGTTTTCAACTTGTATCCCCCCCTTAAAACAGTTAAAATAGTTTAAAAGATTCATTACAGGGTATGAACTCACCTGATGTGGGTGATTCAAACAGGTATGCACGTACGGATGAGAAGTTCCACGAATGAAGTCCCGAGACACAATAAGTCCTAAATGACATATAAGGACATATATTGACATGAATATAGTGTTTACAACAACTATATGAAAGGAAACACCTTCCGGGACCAGGAAACACCTTGACCAAGTGTTGGAATCACATGTGATTCAACATAGGAAGGTATAAAGGCACTCACATGAGTTTACTACCATGAGTTCACAGCCTAATGGAGTTTACGACCGTAAACTCATGGCTACTCATGTAGGAATGCAAGTTTGAAGGCTAGGGAATTATTTAGGGACATTAGCTCTAACCTAGGATGAGAAAGACCACCTTCATTGGAGTTTTTGAGGAGTTCACGGCCCAAATGAGTTTACTAGCATAAACTTCTTGCCATTTATATTTATGAGGGTCCTAAAGGTCATAAGGAAGCATTCTAAATTCAAGCTGAAGCCTTAGGAAGTGTTTGTGGCATCAAAACACTCTTATCTTGAGTTTACGGCCCATAGACCATTTCGTCATGTGCTTGCGGTCGTAAACACCTATGGGTGTTGGTATTTTGGTTGCTTTGGGTCCTAGACACATCAAGGTAAAGTTTTATGCTTGTCTCTTGGCTTATGGAAGGCATTTAGGGCATTTTGGCACCCTAAAATGGAGTTCACGGCCGAAGAACTTCCTTGGTCGTGAACTCACTTCTAGCCTTTTCTTCTTAATGATTTTATGGTCTAAACATGTCATGGTAGTTTCTAGGTGTAGTTCCAAGGCTTGGAGGGACATTGGGCACACTTTGGCCCTCAAAATTAGTGTTCACGGTCCAAGAAGATCTTGGGCCATGAACACCAGTTCCTTGGTGTTTTGGCTTGATTTTCATGTTATTAAGGCATATAACACACTTGTATACACTCTAGATGTAACAGCCCGAAATTCAGGTTCAACTATTTAACCCTTCATCTTTTCCAAGTTGTCATTTTGGGTCCTTTGTGTTTAGTGACAAGCTTGTGAGTACGCTGGTCGTACAAGGAGTACGCTGCGCGTACTCGCGTGCTTATTCTATATACGGTTCCATCCAGGTACGCTGGGCGTACCTAGGGTTACGTCGGGCGTAACCGGCCCAGACTCAAAACCCTAATATGACTTGAGGGCAATAAAAGGATTGAGATGGCCTTGTCCCTCAGCCACCATCTTTCAGAAAGAAACCCTAAGAGAGCATTTCCTTCGTTTTTAGCTTGGGTGTGAGTGTTCTAAGCTTCAAAGTGCCTTTTTAAGGTGGTGAAAGAGAAAAGGAGACCACTGTGGAGGCTAGAAGTTGGTGGTCAAGTGTGGATCTGAGGACTACAAAGGTTGGATCTTCTTCCTGAGATAAAAACTTCAGATCTTGGCTTGTAGTTTATATGGTGTGCTTCTTGGACCAATTTCTAGGGTTCTTAGTCCCAAGATGGAGACTTTTTGAGCAAGTAGTATCCATTGGCCTAGATCTATCATATTCTAGAGCTATATGAGTTGTATGTTCATAAAAAGGCAATCTTGGACGTGAATGTTGAGCTATGCATGAGATCTAGATCCTTGGAGGTGAAAAGAAAGGTGTTAGAAGGTGTGGGGAGCCTTTATAGCCATGAAAAGGCTTAAAGCTTCCGACTTTATGGATTAAGAAGTAGTAAATTAGCCAGATCTAGAATATGGGGTTATGTCTTAATCATTTAAGACATTAGAATGAGAAAATGAGAAACTAGGATGTACGCTGGGCGTAATCCCAGTACGCGCTGCATAATGGGTCGTGTTCCCCGTTTCTGGAATGCAAGGGTATGCCCCGCATACAAGAGGGGTAAAATGGTCTTTTACCCTTCTGCGGGAAAGTGATAAAGGACGTAGCATAGCCTTGGAAGGCGATAATAATTAGTATGATTATTTGTTGTGTTTAGGCGAGGGTACCCGGTGTGGGTCTGCATTTTGTTTGGTTGCTAGGGCGAGACAGAGTTTGCAGCAAGGTTGCAGTGGATTCATAGCCTATGTGATGGACACACGAGTGGCCCTGAGGAGGCCAAGTTCGACTGATGAGGTTCCAATAGTGTGCGAGTTTCCGGATGTCTTTCCCGAGGAACTACCGGGCATGCCTCCGGAGCGGCAAGTGGAGTTCCGTATCGATTTGGTTTCGGGAGCAGCACCTATCGCCAAGGCGCCTTATCGCCTCGCGCCGCCAGATATGCAGGAGTTATCCTCGCAGCTTCAGGAGCTGTTGGGGAAGGGGTTTATTCGACCGAGTAGCTCACCTTGGGGAGCACTGATCCATTTTATCAAAAAGAAGGATGGTTCACATCGGATGTGTACTGATTACCGAGAGTTGAACAAGTTGACGGTCAACAACTGATATCCGTTGCCAAGGATTGATGATCTGTTCGATCAGTTGCAGGGGGCATCTTGGTTCTCCAAGATAGACTTGAGGTCGGGTTATCATCAGATGAGGGTTCGGGATGAAGATATCCAGAAGATAGCATTCAGAACTCGTTATGGGCATTACGAGTTTGTGGTGATGCCTTTTGGGCTCACCAATGCACCAGCTGCGTTCATGGATCTCATGAACAGGGTGTCTAGGATGATGCTGGATCGTTCGGTGATCGTATTTATTGATGAGATTTTGGTATATTCGATGTCCAGAGAACAGCATGAGGAGCATTTCAGGGAGATCCTTGGGGTTCTGAGATCGGAGAGGCTGTATGCCAAATTCTCCAAGTGTGAGTTATGGTTACGAGAGGTTCAGTTCTTGGGACATCTCGTCAACCAGAATGGGATATTGGTCGATCCGGCCAAGATTAAGGCAGTCATGAGATGGGAGGTGTCGAGATCACCCACCGAGATCAGGAGCTTTCTGGGATTGGTCGGCTATTATCGGAGATTTATTAAGGATTTCTCCAAGATCGCTGTGCCACTCACCAAGATGACCCGGAAGAGTGTTGCATTCTCTTGGGGACCGGAGCAGCATACCTCATTTGAGACACTTAGCCAGAAGTTATGCGAGGCCCCAGTATTTGCCCTTTCGGAAGGGATGGAGGATTCTATGGTATATTGTGATGCATCGATATCCGGATTGGGAGCGGTACTTATGCATGGGGGGGTATGTGATAGCATATGCATCAAGGTAGCTTAAGCCTCATGAGTCGAGATATCCCACTCATGATTTGGAACTGGGAGCGGTAGTGTTCGCTCTCAAGATCTGGCAACATTATCTGTATGGGGTTCGGTGTACAATATACACGGACCAGAAGAGCTTGAAGTATTTGATGGATCAGCCCAACCTGAGTATGCGCCATAGGAGGTGGCTGGACGTGTTAATGATTATGATTGTGAGATCCTGTACAACCCGGGCAAGGCTAATGCTGTAGCCGATGCCCTGAGCCGAAGGGCGGAGGGTGCCCCATTGAGAGATATGTGTTTGAGACTGACAGTGATGACCCCGGTGTTGGATGCTATCCGTGGGGCCCAGGCTGAGGCGGTGAGGACAGAAAGCCAGAAGAGAGAGCGAGTTGTCGGGCTGGTATCGGAATTCATTACCGATAGTCGGGGGCTGATGACTTTTCAGGGTCGGATATTGGTACCGTCCGTGAGCGAGTTGTCGGGCTGGTATCGGAATTCATTACCACTTTGATGGAAGAGGCTCATCGATCGAAATTCTCGATCCATCCCGGGGCCACTAAGATGTATTTGGATCTGAAAAAGGAATATTGGTGGCCCTGTATGAAGAGGGATGTCGCATGGTTTGTAAAGAGATGCTTGACCTGTCGCAGGGTTAAGGCCGAGCATCAGCGCCCACATGGTAAGCTAAAGCCATTAGAGATTCCCGAGTGGAAGTGGGAACAGATTACCATGGAATTCATCACCAAATTGCCAAGGACCGCGAGGGGTGTCGATGCAATTTGGGTGATTGTGGACAAGTTGACGAAAAGCGCTCATTTCCTTGCTATCAGTGGGAGCTCTTCTGTTGAGAGGCTGGCATAGTTGTATGTGAGGGAGGTGGTATCGTGGCATGGAGTTCCGATCTCGATTGTTTCAGATCGAGATGTGCGATTTACTTCCAGATTTTGTAAGAAGTTTCACGAGGAGTTGGGTACGAGGCTGCATTTCAGTACCGCATACCACCCACAGACGGATGGACAGAGTGAGCAGACGATTCAGACGCTCGAGGATATGCTTCGGGCATGTGTACTGGATTTCGGAGGGAGTTGGGACACGTATTTGCCCTTGGCTGAGTTTTCCTACAGCAACAACCATCACTCAAGCATTGGCATGCCACCTTTCGAGCTGTTGTGTGGGAGGAGGTGTCGGACCCCCATATGCTGGGCAGAAGTAGGGCAACGCGTGATAGGTAGTACGGAGATTGTACTTCAGACGACAGAGCAAATATAGCAGGTCCGACAGAGGTTGTTGACCGCTCAGAGTCGCCATAAGAGCTATGCGGATAGACGACGATCTGAGCTCGAGTTTCAGGTTGGTGATTTTGTGCTCCTGAAGGTATCTCCTTGGAAAGGGGTGATCCGATTCAGGAAGAGGGGCAAGCTGGGGCCTCGGTTTATTGGGTCATTTAGAGTGATTGAGAGGGTAGACAGAGTAGCATATCGTCTGGAGCTACTTGCGGAGTTGAGTAGAATTCATGATACCTTCCATGTGTCTCAGTTGAGGAAGTGTATAGCCGACTAGTCGGCGGTAGTACCTCTGGAGGATATCCAGGTAGATGCAGGCCTGAATTATACCGAGAAAGATCAAGGTTCTGAGGAACAAGGAGGTGCCATTGGTATTGGTTCAGTGGCAGCATCGGAAGGGGTCCGAGCTGACGTGGGAGTCCGAGTCGGAGATGCGTAAGGAGCATCCGGAGTTGTATTCGGTATAAGACTTTGGGGACGAAGCTGGTTCTAGTGGGGGAGAATTGTAACAGCCCGAAATTCAGGTTCAACTATTTAACCCTTCATCTTTTCCAAGTTGTCATTTTGGGTCCTTTGTGTTGAGTGATAAGCTTGTGAGTACGCTGGGCGTACAAGGAGTACGTTGCGCGTACTCGCACGCTTATTATGTACGCGGTTCCATCCGGGTACGCTGGGCATACCTAGGGTTACGTCGGGCGTAACCGGCCCAGACTCAAAACCCTAATATGACTTGAGGGCTATAAAAGGAATGAGATGGCCTTGTCCCTCAGCCACCATCTTTCAGAAAGAAACCCTAAGAGAGCATTTCCTTCGTTTTTAGCTTGGGTGTGAGTGTTCTAAGCTTCAAAGTGCCTTTTTAAGGTGGTGAAAGAGAAGAGGAGACCATTGTGGATGCTAGAAGTTGGTGGTCAAGTGTGGATCTAAGGACTACAAAGGTTGGAGCTTCTTCCTGAGGTAAAAGGTTCAGATCTTGGCTTATAGTTTATATAGTGTGCTTCTTGGACCATTCTCTATGTCCATTTTTTGTTTCCTAATTTCCGATTTATGACGACCGGCTAATTGAACAAATTCAAATCAGTCCAGGCCCGGCCAAGCACTTATGTTTGTCATCACTAAATCATCGACAGGCCCACAGATATTGCTTTTATCCCTCCAAGGGTAAAAGGAATGGAAAAACTTCGACTCATATGTTTGTACTAACTACTTTTTGAATCATACACAAAGGCATGTTTTATAACATCAAGTTACTAATGCATTTTTGTACAATCAACATACAACTAACTCATAGTAAACAACTCATATCTCTAGATTTGAAGAATATAAGATATTATCGTCTCATGATCACTTGTGATAAAATCCATGAAGTTATTCAAATGAGCATGGGTTTAATCCAATACTCGAATCTCTTTCCAAGAGCACTCATGAATGTTGCAGCAACGTTTTCTATGTCTAAACACTTTAGACATCTACAAGCCTAGTTTATGACAGTCTTGATTCATACCTACTTCTAAAGTATGATTGACTGTGGAGAGTTTGAATAACCTAGTTATTTGGGAAGTCAAAACATGCAAAGTGTAAAACAAGAATAATACTAATCATATATGGCCCTAAACACTTTTGAGAGTAAATAAAACACCTTTTATTTAAACACCATATTGATTAACTCATTATTCATTGTATAATGTTTCGAATAGTCAACTTTATACTTGAATTAAAAAAATAGTTGTCCCATGCTCCAAGAATGCACACTATGTTTACTAAACAATAGTTATGCCATACTCCAAGTATGCACACTATGTTTGTCTATGATCCTTACTTTCTGAAATAGATCAATTGAACATGATTCCAGTTATGCTTATTTCACAATCCCAAATCCTTATCACAAATGTAAGAATACAATATTCTTTGCCATTTACTAAATTCTGTTAGATTCTAAACTTATACGCATTGATCCTCTTGTAATGACTATGCACAAAAGTTACAAAGACTTGGCAACAAACAATTACAAAGTATTCCAATGGAGAGCAATTCCATGGAGAAGAAGTCTCAAATTAAAAGTACATTCCTTTGAACATCTTTGTTGCATTAATTTTTCTATTCATACATAGATTTAATGAATAACTTCCACCTCTGGAAACATTTCCACACTCCCATTTTGACTATCACTTCTGAACAAGGGTTGTGCCTTTTTAGAATATGTCAATATGGTCCTTCAAAAATTAACACTATATTTCCAACTGTCCATGAGCAACCAATCTTTTGTAAACCTCAGATTTTCCTTGACAATTGCTTAATCATTTTATTCATATCCAGTTCTAATCCTTTTACCTCTTAATGCCCTAGGCATTTGGAAAATTTAGAACGGATGAATATTATAGCACATATAATCAATCGTATATATGAAGCATATGGGACACGATTCATGATGTCTCACATAAAGACATGATACTAGACTAGTCTTTTCCTATGATATTTCTATTTCTATTTGCCATGTTCTCATAATTCGAATCATGAAAAGGGATGTGGTAATCACAATAGAATTTTAGAACGAAAATAATGTAATGATGACTAAATGTGATTAAAAAACTCACAATCTAAGCTTTTAAAATATAAATGAAGTACAATGTTCTCTCCCTTAATTATAGCAAACAACTTTACAACCCCGACAACTTCACAAATTGAAACCCTTTTGTTTTCTATAATTAACACTGCTAACTTGCAATACTAAACATAATAATCATGCTCCCACTAACATGATAATTATTAGCATAACACTTATGCTCCCACTAGGTTTGACATGTATCCATAAATCAGCTGGACTTCTAGAAATCAGTACTTTATTGACTTTCTTACCAAAGTTTGGATTTTTGATACGAGATGCTTTGATAAGACTTTATCAAAATCATACTCCTTTTCTTAGATAGCACACACGTGTGTCTAAGTAGTTTTTTAGAACTATGAAAATGGATGTCGTAATCATAGTCTCAATTGTTTAGACCTTTGCAATTTCTCACAAGTCCATGTTAGTGTGCCGGTTAACCACACACGCTCCACTAACGACTTTGAGAATGCAAATATCACAATTCCTATCTACATAAAATCTATTTAGCGAAAGCATTTCCACACCATAATTTTCATGAATCGGAGAGAAACCTTATGACACTTAGATTTTATGGTGTATGTGTTCCTATCCATGTGAATTTGTCATAACCACAAGAGGAGGTTAGTGACAAATCCAAACACATATGGACTGAACTTGTTCAATCTTAACTTTTTGCCACCTGGCAGCACAAAGGGCCTACCATTGCTTCCAAGTAGTTATGCAAACAACTGGGAACTCATAGAACTCACATGCATAGTCAACTTCTAACTGGAATGGGCACAGAAACAAGAATATGTTAACACGATAGGCTAAAAACCTCAAGTGGTGTGCTAGTGATAAACAATAGGTTTTATTCTTGATTATTTATTGAAACTTTTCAAGATCTTTAAGACTCCCACTGACCTCTTGACATATAAGATTCTCTTGTCAAGAACCATTCCTTGACAAAGCAAATATTCAAGAGTTAGTGTGAATTCTTATCAAGACAAACACTTCACACAATTGGCCTTATTTCGTCTTTGTTTTATCCAAAACATCACAACTTACCAATTTCAAATGTACAAGAGTAAGAAAACATTTTACTCTACATTTGACAAGTGTTATAATTCTCCTTAACATTATGTTACTCATGGCTTGATCTTGGAGGATTATTCTAAGACTCAATTTTGGAGCGAAGTATGATTTATCTTTTGATTTAACCATTTCAACAATTCACGATTCCTCTTCATATCTAAACAAATGCACCAAGATGTCCTTAGAGGATCAATTGCGATACGGGTTTCCATAATCATTAAGATGATCATAAAACATAATATTGAAAGCACTCTCCCATCTTTTTAGATTGTAGAAACTTGTATCTTTCTGCCAAATTTGATTCTTCTCATTCGTCCTGCCATACATTAAACTTGTTCAATGTTTCACAATTATTCTTCAACTTGTAAGCACAACCATATTTACTAAAATTTAGTAAATCATGACGAATAGCCTTATCATTCTTTGTGGTGGATCTGATCAGCGTACACCCTAGTGTACCCAATCTCCTAGTCCTTCACTTGACTCACATATACATGCGAACAAGGAATTAGTCTTAATTTCCCAAAGATGAAAATTCCCATTCATCATACAATACAAGCTGCATGATTCCAAGTTTCTATCCAACTGAAACTTGGATGATGAGAATCTTTCCTTATTTGGTAAATTATGACACTACCATAAACAAATGAATCAAATCCATTTTCCAATATTGCTATCAATGGAATCATTAAACAACAATTTTCACAATTCCCATTGTAAGGACACTTAGAATAAATAAAATCAAAAATTTTCCTTTTATTTTAAAATTGTAGAAAAACTTATCCTTACAATGCAAATACATATGAAAACTATGTTGTTATCTATTCCTAAGCAATGTATCATAACTCTTAAGAATCAACTCAAAATTCTGATCTTCGAATCATGCGATCGAAATCCATCTTTGCGATCAGATTCAACATACTCTTTTTCTAAGCTTCCACTCCTTTTTCGATTCTATAAAACATCAAAATGCGACCTAGTTACATTATGTAATAAGAATCTCCCAATAGGGACTTAATAGAGTAAGATACTAGACTTTAACCGAAGTAGAGTCAAACTTTTTGACTTTACTATCCTTATGATCTTTCAGGTAAACAGGGAAGCTTCGCAACCAATACCCCTTCCTTTGGCAAAAGAAACATATGGACTCTATAGGAATGGTACACAGGACAACCTAAAACTTATCCTTTCTATTTACCATTGGGTCAAATGACTTGACCATGGCTGATCCCTTTCCATTGGGAAGATAAAGCTTTTTTGGACTTCTAATGTTACCATTTTCAATGTCCATGGAAATTTGGAAGGTAGATCTTCCAATGAAATCTGCTTTACCAGTGCCCTATGTTGAAAGAAAAACTTGCGACACTTGAACAAACGTTAGAACAAGTATGGTTGCGGAATACATAATCTCAAAGGATCTAAAAGCTCAACAATATTAAGTTAACGAGTTAGATAATTAGAGAGTTAGTTGCGGAAATGTAAGGAAATATAAATGACAGCGTGTAATATGTCAAGCATACACATAAGTTGATTCATAACATTGAATGCATTCAGAAAAAGTTAGTGAGTGAGATCAAGCTTAGTGACTAAGTCACGAATGACTTGCTCCGAAGAGAAATAATATTCAGTTATGTTCGAGAGGATTTTTAGAGTAAGAAGAAATATGAGATGCGTAATAGAGAGATGTAATTGATAGACTTCAAGATTGTTCAGATAGATTCTTATTAATTGAGAAAGATAGAGCTCTATATATAGAGACTCAAGAATTACATTGGATCACATCTCTAAGAGTAGCCATGCAAGGCTTACTGGGCAATAGAGAGTATTACAAAAAAGTAGATAAAGTTAAACTAAGTAAGACTGTGGTTGGATAATCACTTCGGATGAGGTTGCTGATGATCGCTTGACTGCGGATCCTTGAGGGCTGTGGTAGACAAAGTTTAAGAGGGTCACTTCCATGATTCAACAATTTCCCCTAAGTAACCTGTTTAAATTTTCTTCACTTATCAAGTTTCAGAAAATTGATCACAATCCACCAAAACTTTCTGATATTTTCCAACCAGGCAATCCTTCTTAAAATCTCAAACTTTTCTTCGGCAGTCGTGTATTTTGATTTTTCTACTGCGATTCGACAGATTTCAAGTTGATTCCTTGAAAGACGATTCATGGAGGTCAAAGGAATGAAGTATTTGATCTCATCGACCTTCCTTTTGAAAATGACTGCAAGTTTAGGGAAGTTTGTTTCACCTAGGGATCTCTCTTGATAACCATTGGTAGGTATCGGTACAGGATCAAGTGGTGGTAGATCAAACTTCTTGGCAATTGTAGGGTAGATGTCTGCATCAACCTTTGCAAAGTCGCAGACGGTTTCCTTCGGAAAAATGCTTGCCCTTTCAAGTGCTATCTTCATTTTTGGATACTTTTCACATTTTTTTGGAACACCCTTGCTATTAGAAAGACTTCTTTTGGGTTCATACATGGGAAGTCAGCTTGGGTGCGGACATAGTCCTCATTCCTTCTTGTAAGTGTGTATTGAACGATGTCAGCCTTCATGAATTTTAGAGGTCTGAAGTTCTTGATTGCGGATCGTTAGACCATATTTTTTTTATGGAAGAGGCATATTCGGCACAGAATCTATTGAGTCTCTCGAATTCCATAGGCATTCCTTTGTGATCCGGTAGGCTAGGTCAAATTGCTTAAGTACCGTGAAGTATTTAGCATTTGGGGAGATTGGAACATCCCAGTAACCATCAGAAGGGGTTCAGCATAGGTAAGGTAAGGTTTGTAGTCATCACCCAGTAGTCTATAGTGGGGATTAATCCAAGAATTGATCAAGGATTCATCCATGATGGTGTCAAAACCGATTTATCTCCATATAACTTCAGCAAAGTTAGCTGCTTTCCAGTCAACTTTCTTCAGTTTTGTGACGGCAGTGTCATTTGAGCTTGCAGATGACATGACTGAAGCCAAATTTTTCAAGTGAAGAGGAGTGTTAGGTCGTTCAGGAGAAGGAATGATTTTTTGTTTCTATGGAGGCGACGAATGGCTTGGACTTTTGTGAGGAGATAGTCGCGGTGAGGGAATGTTTTCTGTTATGATGGGAGGGCTTCTATGACGAGAAGCACTGTTTGATTGATGTTCTTCTTCATCATGTCCTTCTTCACGATGGTCTTCTTCACTTACCCCTCTTGAGGTGTTCAGACCGGGAGCCTCCTCAAGCCATTGTTGGAGACCATCGACCTTGGCACACACCTCCTGAAAGTGAGCTTTGAGAACATCAGCCAGTTGCTGATTGTCTGGGATTGCTGTGTTCAAGAGTAGCCGATTAATCTCCTTTGTGAGTTGTAGAATTTCTGGGCCATGAAAATTGGACGATACGGATCGTTGAAATCTATTGATGGTTGAATGAAGAACTGAGATAGTAGACTCATATGTAGTGTGAGTCTCAGCTATCAAATTCTGGGAGAGAGTGGACTGGTCCGCAATGGTTGTCTGCAAATTTTCCTTGATAATGGATAACTCTGAGATGAGGCGCTTCACAGCAGCCATGAATTGCTTGTGATCAGCCTGTCGATTGTTGTCAGGAGACTGAATCCCCATTTCTACTTTGAGAGAAATCCTCTCATCAGTTAAACGTTCTCGAGTCTCCATACTTTCAATCCTTTCATTTAAGGACTGCGGTACCGGATGGTCTTCAGATTGCGGTTGAGTGGACTTGACCACAACGTGAATTTGATCTACTTTGGATTGTAGACTCAAAAATTCTTTTCTAGACACAGCCATCTTTTTCTTCTTCATTTTCTCCTTGGGCTTGGAGGTTGAGTGTTGAGAACCACTCACTTCATCTTCCTTATCAAAAATCATTAGATCATCATCAGAAGGGTTAGGCTGATTTACCTCATTCAGATCAACATCATCAAATCCGAAGGTAGGAGCGGAGCTGACTTCTATTGGGGTGCCTTCGTCTTGAGAATCTCTAGCAGTTGGAGTTGGAGGGGGCTTTGAGGGATTTTGATCAGCAGTCGCGGCTTGAGCCTTGCAGATTGTTTCGGCCATTCTGTCCATCAAATCTTGAACTTTGTAGATTGTTGATATGGTATTGGCATTATTGATTGTGTCTGCTCAATACTTCGTTAAGGATTGAATCTCTCGTTGTTTCTGTTGAAGCCGCATTGTTTGACGACCTTTCTTGCTTGAAATGCCCTACGAAAGGCGACATATTTCTTGCCTTCAACATCATTACTTGGCTGATAATTACTCCATGAATCGTTGTGATCAATTTCGCCAATTCCTTCCAAACGCACTGAGGTGTCCCTCGGGTTGACGAATTCTTGCACATTGGTGCTCACCATACCTAAACCACCTGTAATAGATGTAAGCAGAGTAGGATTTCCTGAGCTTCCTCGGTCTCCTTGAACTGGGGTCAAGTCTAGCCTCGACTCAGTTCTAGAAAAGGCTAAATAACCGCCTTGCGGTTGGGAAGGTGTTTGAAGTGTTTGGGTAATAGACAAAAGAATGGATTTCAACTCCTCAAGGGAAAAAAGTGTAGATGGGAAGCCCTGGAGACCTTAGGGCGGGAACCAGTTCCATCCTCTTGGGAGTGAACTGGGGGAGAGTCTCCACGTTGCGGTGAAATAGACACACTTTCTGTGTGTGAGTAGTATTCGATAGTGGCATTGAATGGGTGTCCGGCCACCCGAAGGACTACCGGAGCCTTTTGAGAGGCTGTAGTATCAATCCGGTCACACATTTGGCCTGTGGGATTGGTTTTTCTTTTCTTGATGATCAAGATGGGTTGATCGTCCTCATTAGAATCACTTCTAGAGGGAGAGTGAGATAGATGTTTGTGTGGTTCGACATTTATGGGCACAATTTGGATGATTTTTATTTTCTTTGAAGGATCAGCTTCCTTGGGAGCATCCTTTTTCTTAGGTTTTCCATGTTTCTTGGTGTGGCGAGGACCTTGATGAGCTGAGGCTAACTACTTGCATCTTTGTGATAAAGACGGGTTTGATAGAATGGTAGAGGATGGGACTACTATACTACCAGGGACAGTGAGTGCGGATGTGGAATGTAGAGGTGGGGTAGAAAGGTATGGGGCAATACCTTCCGTAGCCTCAATATGGCCTGAGACATCAGCAGTTTCAAGACCAAGAGTAGAAAGAATATGGACTGGTAGCCGTCTAATAGGTCCAAAAGCAGATTGATCAGTATAGGGATTGTACCTTTTGAGGTCTTTAGTGATGAAAAGGTTGATCGTCCTCATTAGAATCACTTCTAGAGGGAGAGTGAGATAGATGTTTGTTTGGTTCGACATTTGTGGGCACAGTTTGGATGATTTTTATTTTCTTTGAAGGATCAGCTTGCTTGGGAGCATCCTTTTTCTAAGGATTTCCATGTTTCTTGGTGTGGCGGGGACCTTGATCAGCTGAGGCTAACTGCTTGCGTCTTTGTGATAAAGACAGGTTTGATAGAGTGGTGGAGGATGGGATTGCAGTACTACCAGGGACAGTGAGTGCGGGTGTGGATTGTGGAGGCGGGGTAGAAAGGTATGGGCCAATAGCTTCCATAGCCTCAATATGGCCTGAGACATCAGCAGTTTCAAGACCAACAACAGAAAGAATATGGACTGGTAGCCATCTGATAGGTCTAAAAGCAGATTGATCAGTAGAGGGATTGTACCTTTTGAGATCTTTAGTGATGAAAAGGTTGGTGTCATTGCCCATGCTAAGTCCTACACCTGTATGAAGGTTTGAGATGCAAAGAGACCAGAATCTGGCAAACGTGAGTTCGGTAGGGTTCGCTCTTTGACTTTCCTTGGGAATGTATTGCAAGAAGTCATCCCATAAGATCTGACCTTAGTTAACATCATGGCCAGTGAAGATGCTCCACACCAATTCTAGGAGCTTGAGGCCCATATTATCAGGGCTTCTGTCACAACTGAAAATTTTGATATATGTAATCTATACATTCAAGTAAATGTGAATCAAAAACTTCAATCAAATACAACATACAAGTACTACAAATAGTCATCAAACAATTGGAAACCCTAGAAGTTCTTGTTAAGTCTATTTTGGACTAGAACTTCCTTATTGGATCCAAACGGACCAATAAGCTTCCAATTAGACTATCATGGGCTTAGAACCCTAATTGGGCTCTAATTGGACCCACACTTATTTATTTCAAACATTTTGGACCATGTTGGACCTAGAATGAAATAAATCACAAGCTTTGATCCATAATTTAATCTAACCTAGCCTAATAAAGCATAAAAATCACAATTTTATTTTATAAGGCCAATGATCACCCAAACTACCTCAATTATTGGGCTTAAGGGCCAAAAGGCCCAAAAATCTTTTTTTTCCACCATTCTCGGCCCAAAAGGCCCAAACCCAAGAAGATAAGGAAGGGTTGACTTAAGTGTGCCACCTCATTATTGTCCATAGGGTATCCATGCAATATAGTCCATGTATCCATGCAACATCACTTCAAAATCACTTCTTCCTTCTCTCCTCTCTCACTCTCGGCCATACACCCACACACACACACAAAAATCTCTCAAATCCTCTCTAGATCACTCAAGAACAACTCTCCCCCTCCATCCAAAATCTCGAAAATTAGGAAGCATTCAAGAAGGTTCTTCCACAAAAATCATCATCTAAGGTAAGGTTTTGCTTGGATCTATGACTTGTATTCCTTATTTATCAAAAATCTCTTCCTAATCCATGCAAAAATCGTGATCTTGCACCCTAGAACCATCTCAAAACTCGAGATCTTCATCAAAGGGAGCCAAGGCCAAAAACACTTCATTTTCCTTCCATTTTTCCTTGCAAAACCGAATCAACACCCCAAGGTGAGCTTCATACCCCCTATTTTCTGTTTTTATGAGTTTTGTGGGGGGGGGGAATACAAGTGAAAGTGTAGATCTATATGTGTTTGTATGCCTTGTATGATTTCCATGCTTATATGTATGCTTCTATGTGTTTTAATGTTGGATCTAGCCATAAAACCCCTCAAAACCGAGATATAACTTATGTCTTATGATCTTAGCTTCAAATATATTTCTACACACAAA
Organism: Lactuca sativa; assembly: GCF_002870075.4. Lineage (NCBI taxonomy): Eukaryota > Viridiplantae > Streptophyta > Magnoliopsida > Asterales > Asteraceae > Lactuca > Lactuca sativa. The sequence goes on along the minus strand of NC_056630.2, from coordinate 300,296,534 downwards.
GTGTTTCAAGAAAAATGGCTAAGTGGTTTAGTAATAATTTTCTTTGGGTTAAAAACACAAATTTTGGGCCTAAAATGTGAAAAATACAAAAATAAGGGCCCAAATTGACATTTCACAGATTCTGATGGATGAAGTGTGCCAAAACAGTTTCCCTAGAACTATTTCTGGAATTATACTCAATTAGAGGATTAAAAACATAAATTTCAAGCTTAATGGGCTAAAAATGAAAATTTCGGCCCAATGAGGCCCATTATGCGAATTTTTCTGTTTTGGAGGGCCAAAACTGTAATTTTCTGTAAAACAGTGGACTATAAGTGTCCCAAATCCTTTTCAAAGGTTTAAAATGCTTTTTAAATTTAAAAAGGACCAAAGTTGCAAAAATTTTCCAATTTGGGCCAAAATTGTCAAAGTTGCGAAAAGAAGGGATTAAAACCGAGAAAACTGCATTTCCAGGGACTTAAACTGTTTTCTATGAAAAATATGCTGAAAAATATTAATTTCAATAATTTTTGGTGTTAAAATGTCAAGAAAATTAGTTTAAGGACCAAACCGGGAAGTATTTGATAAAAGGGTTGGAAATGTAAATTTTACAAATAATGAGGGGCTGAAAACAGAAATATTTCAAGGCTAATTCAATATACACAATTTGATTAAATAATAGCATCGCAACTATCGACGGAATACAACACATTACAACACCAAAAGTCGTTGTTAAACGAATTGGCTCGGTCTCGAGCCAATAGAAATCTACAACTACTAACTCTACGACACTACGGTTCATATAAATAATGTTTGGGAACTTAGGTTACATACGAGTGTGCACAGACGTCTACGCACCATCTTCGGGCCCCAAAAGTGTAAAATCTTGCTTGTTGGGCCTAGCTAGCCCAATGACCTGATCTTAAGGCCCGAAGACGCATATTTTCTACGAAGTGTTGAGTTTCACCGACTCGGCACAACGTAGAGGGACTTTCAATGGCTTGTATACCACTGGTCCCCAAGGGTCCTTGGTATTGCTAGAAAAGTCTGCATATTTTACGAGGCGGGTCGGGGACCCCTCGCACGCATATTATCCCCAACCGATTTATAGAGTCATCGAGGCCTTCGTGTCCTCTTTCTCTTCGGATGTGGGACTACACCTAGTCCGGGCGATTGGATAACGCGATTAGTACTGACGACGCCTTCGGGAATCGTTAGTATAACTATAAACTGGGCGTTTGTGTAACGCGGGTTTGTAGTAAATAATCCTGCTCGAGAACCTTCCAACGTCGCCTGGGACCGACACTTCTATCTTTGTAATGGTTTCAACGCAACTTAATGGATTTCAAAGGAACTAGGGGAACATCGGGTTTTCCTAGGGTTTTCAATACATACAGATTTGAAATGCATACAACTTAAATGAAATTTTTTTTAGCATAGAAACAAACAAGCATACCTATGGATCTTCACAAACGTTTCCAAAAGCTTTTCTTTCAGAAAATATCGGATTTTCTGGCGGTTTTTCAAACAATACAAACATTCGATTTCAACCACTACTTATGAACTCACCAACATTTCATATGTTGACGTTTTTCAAAATACTTGTATTCTCAGGGAACCAGTGAATCAAGGGAAATCATATTCAGTGACGATTGCAGTTTATTTATGTACGAATCAAACAATTTAATTTTTGGGAATGTAATGTTTAAACAAGGTATGACATGTAAACACTGCTGGTTGTAATATATTAATGCACGGTGACGAATGTTGTTATGTTTCATATATATTCAATGTTATGGTATTCAATTGAGTCACGACAGCCCCCGGACGTTTCCGCCGTCTGGTTCGGGGGTGTGACAGGTTGGTATCAGAGCTTTGTTTATAGTGAACTAGCATGTCGAGCCATACATTGATATACAACTATAAACCAAAAAGAGGGACTAACATAACTCTGAACAAAACAAGTAAATAAAACACACTTGCTTGCATTAGGGATAAGAATCTAACACCGAATCAAACACAATAACACTGGTATCTCGGTTAATTCGGGACTGTTCTTAGTGATACCAAGGAGTGAATGTAGCCTGATCAACTACATTCTCTCCAAGGTAAAACTAACACACATCCTGATGAGATCGGGATAGCTAGGGAACCTAAAATTATACCCCTTAACACCAAAAAGAGAACGTATGTTAGTCTGCAATAGTGGAAGAGACATAGGATAATATTAGTGAACTTTTATATGTTTGCTATGTGTTGCGAATCTAGGATTGTGTGCTAAATGATAGAAGTACTTAAGTCTGTACCATACCCCTAGTTAGTAGGATCACAACCTCACCGAAACCACGTACACTCAACATCTTTCCGTTTCATGACAGAAAGATGCCTCGCCCAGCTACTCGCGGAAATCCCGAACCAACCCCGCCCGAAGTTGACTCCACTGCTTTCCAGGCAGCCGTGTCTGCTGCAGTCACAGCAGCTATGGCACAACTTCACCGAGGGAACAACGGAGGAGGCAATGGTCAAGGCTCCGGAAGTTCGAACAACGGGACGAACCAAGGACTCCCTAAAACGTGCACCTACAAGGATTTTGCGAACGCTAAACCCCGAACTTTCAACGGCACTGGAGGAGTGATCGCCCTAAAGCGATGGATCAAGAAGGTAGAGTCGGTATTCGAGATATGCGAGTGCCCCGAGCAGATGAAAGTGAAGTTCGCGGCCTGCACTTTTGTGGACCAAGCACTCACTTGGTGGAATGGTCACGTAGAAGCTATGACACTCCCTGTTGCCAACTCTATTCCCTGGGCAGAAATGAAAGAGATGTTGACGGCTGAGTACTGCCCCCGAGGCGAAATACAGAAGATGGAGCAGGAACTATGGAATCTCACGGTGCAGAATGGGAATATCGATACTTACATATCGAGATTCAGTGAACTATCTCTGTTGTGCCCGGGTATGATCACATCAGAGGGAAAGAAGATCGAACGATTCATCTGGGGACTGACATCCCCTATTCAAGGGAATGTGATAGCTGCGAACCCTGAAACGTTTGACAGTGCAAAGAGATTGGCAAAGAGGCTATATGATCATAACCACAAAAAGGGCGAGAAACCGGTAGAGACTGAGAAGAAGAAGGAGAGTGATGGTAAGAAAGGATGGAACAACAAGAGGAAGGGGCGTCAGGGCCCCGAGACCTCTAAAAAGCAGCAAACGGTGGCAGTTAACACTGTCACTGCGCCGATTCCAGTCACATCACATGCTCCAGCCTCAGCTGTTTCAAATGCTTCAAGACCCTATTCCGGTAATGCTCCCAAGTGCAGTAAGTGCAGTTTCCATCACCATGGAGAATGCAAGGAGTTCCATTGCACCAGTTGCAACCGAAGGGGACACACTGCAAGGTTTTGCAGGACTTATCCTTCTCAGAACCAGAGTCAGGGAAACAACCAGAACAACAACAACCACCGCAATAACATCAACACCAACGCCGGCGGCAACAACGCAGGACCTAGCCACACCTGTTTTGGGTGTGGAAGGACGGGGCATTTCCGTCGAGACTGCCCTAACAACAACAACAACCCAGGAAACAGAGGAGCAGGAAGAATGCTGACTATGGGTCAGAGTGATGCAGTTCAGGACCCCGCAGTTGTGACCGGTACGTTCCTCCTAAACCACACTTATGCATGCATCTTATTTGATACCGGAGCGGAGCGAAGTTTCGTAAGCGAGAAGTTTAAACATTTATTAAAACAACAACCCCAGAAGCTAAATGAAACCTATACGGTGGAAATGGCCAATGGGAAAACCGAATCCACTAGGGAGATCTACATCGGATGTACCCTAACCCTCAACCAACACGTCTTACGAATAGATCTGATGCCAGTATCAATTAGGAGTTTCGATGTGATTATCGGCATGGATTGGTTAAGCCCCCACCATGCTGAGATTATGTGCCATGAGAAGGTCGTTCGCCTTCGTCTCCCAAATCACGAAACCCTAGTAATTTACGGAGACAAGCCCAGTACGAATCTTCGTCTCATCTCGTGCATCAAAGCACAAAAACACTTGCGAAAGAACAATTTGGCGTTCTTGGCTCACATAGTGGACAAGACCAAAGAAGAAACTAACATCCAAGACATTCCGGTAGCGTGTGAATTTCCGGACGTGTTTCCTGAAGATCTTCCAGGAGTACCCCCAGAGAGACAGGTGGAGTTCCGAATCGACCTCGTTCCAGGAGCAACTCCTCTCGCTAAATCACCATATCGATTGGCTCCTGCTGAAATGCAGGAATTGTCCAGCCAACTCAGTGAGCTTCTGGACAAGGGATTTATCCGACCTAGCTACTCGCCATGGGGAGCTCCGGTACTCTTTGTCAAAAAGAAGGACGGATCTTTCAGAATGTGCATCGATTACAGAGAGTTAAATAAACTCACTGTCAAAAACCGCTACCCACTTCCACGAATCGACGATCTATTCGACCAGCTCCAAGGAGCTAGTTATTTTTCTAAAATAGATTTACGATCCGGATACCACCAACTCAAGGTCCGAGAAGAAGATATTCCTAAAACCGCTTTCCGAACCCGCTATGGACATTATGAATTCGTCGTAATGCCCTTCGGTCTAACAAATGCACCTGCCGCATTTATGGACCTAATGAACCGAATCTGTCGACCGTTCTTGGACAACTTCGTCATTGTGTTTATCGATGACATCCTCGTCTATTCTCGAAGCAAAAAGGAGCATGGCCAACATCTTCGACAAATCTTAGAGACTCTGCGATCGGAAAAGCTTTACGCCAAACTCTCCAAGTGTGAGTTCTGGCTTCGGAGTGTGAATTTCCTAGGCCACGTGGTTAGCCAAGACGGAATTCATGTGGACCCCTCTAAGGTCAAAGCTGTGGAAGGATGGACAACTCCGACTACGCCCACAGAAATTCGTCAGTTCTTAGGCCTAGCAGGCTACTATAGGAGATTCATCCAAAACTTCTCTAAGATCGCCAAGCCGCTTACCTTGCTTATGCAAAAGAGCGTGCCATTCAAGTGGACAGACCGACAAGAGATTGCGTTTCGAACCTTGAAGCAAGCTCTTTGTAGTGCTCCTGTGCTATCTCTACCCGAAGGAACGGAAGATTTTGTAGTCTACTGTGACGCGTCGAATCAAGGCCTAGGTTGCGTTCTCATGCAACGTGGAAGAGTGATAGCATATGCGTCCCGCCAACTAAAGACGCACGAAGTAAATTACACGACCCATGCCCTAGAACTGGGAGCCGTGGTCTTCGCTCTGAAAATTTGGAGGCACTACCTGTACGGCACAAAGTGCACCATCTTTACGGACCACAAGAGCCTCCAGCACATCTTGAATCAGAAGGAGCTGAACATGAGACAACGAAGATGGGTGGAATTGTTAAACGACTACGAATGCGAGATCAAGTACCATCCAGGCAAGGCCAACGTGGTAGCTGACGCATTAAGTCGGAAGGAGTACACAAATCGCCGTACGAAAACGCACTCGATAACCATTCAGTCTCATTTGGCCACTCAAATTGCACTAGCCCAGGCAGAGGCTATGAAAGCGGAAAATAGAACTAGCGAGGCATTGCGCAGAATGGAGAAGAACCTAGAAGTCAAGGAGAATGGGGTATACTACTTCATGAACCGTATTTGGGTCCCAAAAATCGGAGGATTTAGGGAGACTGTTATGAAGGAAGCCCACAAGACACGATACTCCATTCATCCCGGTTCGGACAAGATGTATTTGGACATCAAGCAACACTATTGGTGGCCTAACATGAAGGCGGAAATCGCGACTTATGTTGGTAAGTGCCTTACGTGCGCCAAAGTAAAAGTGGAATACCAGAAACCTTCCGGATTGTTACAGCAACCGGCAATCCCTGAGTGGAAATGGGAGGGGATTTCTATGGACTTCGTGACCAAGCTGCCCAAGACGTCGGACGAACTGGACACCATATGGGTAATAATCGACCGACTGACGAAATCTGCCCATTTCCTACCAATCAAAGAGTCCTACAAGATGGAGAGACTGACGCGTTTGTACCTACGAGAGATTGTAAGGCTTCATGGAGTGCCAAAATCTATCATCTCGGATAGGGACAGTAGGTTCACGTCACGCTTTTGGCAGTCGCTCCACAAGGCCATGGGAACTCATCTTGATATGAGCACTTCGTATCACCCACAAACGGACGGTCAAAGCGAACGAACCATTCAGACGCTTGAAGACATGCTTCGTGCATGTGTGATAGACTTCGGAAAGTCTTGGGATACCCACCTACCGTTGATCGAGTTTTCATATAACAATAGTTATCATTCGAGCATTAAGGTGGCCCCTTTCGAAGCACTGTACGGGCGTAAATGTAGATCACCGTTATGTTGGGCTGAAGTAGGTGACACCCAGCTAGCAAGAACACATACGTCGGATAGGGCAATAACAGGACCAGAAATCATTCGCGAGACCACAGAAAAGATTGTCCAGATCAAAGCTCGATTACAGGCATCGCGTGACCGGCAAAAGAGCTACGCTGATAAACGGCGAAAGCCCTTAGAATTCCAGGTCGGTGATCGAGTATTGTTGAAGGTCTCACCCTGGAAAGGGGTTATACGTTTCGGAAAACGGGGAAAGCTGAACCCGCGATACATTGGACCTTTCGAAATCATCGCCCGAATAGGTCCAGTAGCATACAGACTACAACTACCCGCGGAGCTAAACGGTGTACACCCCGTGTTTCATGTCTCTAATCTGAAAAAGTGTCTATCAGATGAAACCCTTGTCATTCCTCTTGACGAAATCGAAATTAATGAGAATCTCCTGTTCGTCGAAGAACCAGTCGAAATCATGGACAGGGAGGTGAAGCGTACTAAGCAGAGTCGCATCCCGATCGTGAAAGTACGGTGGAACGCAAAGCGTGGACCAGAATTCACTTGGGAACGCAAAGATCAAATGAGACAAAAGTACCCTCACCTATTCTAGCATTCTCAAATCTAGCTTTCAAACAGAATTTCGGGACGAAATTCCCTCTAACGGGGGGATGATGTCACAACTGAAAATTTTGAGCTATGTAATCTATACATTCAAGTAAATGTGAATCAAAAACTTCAATCAAATACAACATACAAGTACTACAAATAGTCATCAAACAATTGGAAACCCTAGAAGTTCTTGTTAAGTCTATTTTGGACTAGAACTTCCTTATTGGATCCAAACGGACCAATAAGCTTCCAATTAGACTATCATGGGCTTAGAACCCTAATTGGGCTCTAATTGGACCCACACTTATTTATTTCAAACATTTTGGACCATGTTGGACCTAGAATGAAATAAATCACAAGCTTTGATCCATAATTTAATCTAACCTAGCCTAATAAAGCATAAAAATCACAATTTTATTTTATAAGGCCAATGATCACCCAAACTACCTCAATTATTGGGCTTAAGGGCCAAAAGGCCCAAAAATCTTTTTTTTTCCACCATTCTCGGCCCAAAAGGCCCAAACCCAAGAAGATAAGGAAGGGTTGACTTAAGTGTGCCACCTCATTATTGTCCATAGGGTATCCATGCAATATAGTCCATGTATCCATGCAACATCACTTCAAAATCACTTCTTCTGTCTCTCCTCTCTCACTCTCGGCCATACACCCACACACACACACACAAAAATCTCTCAAATCCTCTCTAGATCACTAAAGAACAACTCTCCCCCTCCATCCAAAATCTCGAAAATTAGGAAGCATTCAAGAAGGTTCTTCCACAAAAATCATCATCTAAGGTAAGGTTTTGCTTGGATCTATGACTTGTATTCCTTATTTATCAAAAATCTCTTCCTAATCCATGCAAAAATCGTGATCTTGCACCCTAGAACCATCTCAAAACTCGAGATCTTCATCAAAGGGAGCCAAGGCCAAAAACACTTCATTTTCCTTCCATTTTTCCTTGCAAAACCGAATCAACACCCCAAGGTGAGCTTCATACCCCCTATTTTCTGTTTTTATGATTTTTGTGGGGGGGAATACAAGTGAAAGTGTAGATCTATATGTGTTTGTATGCCTTGTATGATTTCCATGCTTATATGTATGCTTCTATGTGTTTTAATGTTGGATCTAGCCATAAAACCCCTCAAAACCGAGATATAACTTATGTCTTATGATCTTAGCTTCAAATATATTTCTACACACAAAGTGTTTCAAGAAAAATGGCTAAGTGGTTTAGTAATAATTTTCTTTGGGTTAAAAACACAAATTTTGGGCCTAAAATGTGAAAAATACAAAAATAAGGGCCCAAATTGACATTTCACAGATTCTGATGGATGAAGTGTGCCAAAACAGTTTCCCTAGAACTATTTCTGGAATTATACTCAATTAGAGGATTAAAAACATAAATTTCAAGCTTAATGGGCTAAAAATGAAAATTTCGGCCCAATGAGGCCCATTATGCGAATTTTTCTGTTTTGGAGGGCCAAAACTGTAATTTTCTGTAAAACAGTGGACTATAAGTGTCCCAAATCCTTTTCAAAGTTTTAAAATGCTTTTTAAATTTAAAAAGGACCAAAGTTGCAAAAATTTTCCAATTTGGGCCAAAATTGTCAAAGTTGCGAAAAGAAGGGATTAAAACCGAGAAAACTGCATTTCCAGGGACTTAAACTGTTTTCTATGAAAAATATGCTGAAAAATATTAATTTCAATAATTTTTGGTGTTAAAATGTCAAGAAAATTAGTTTAAGGACCAAACCGGGAAGTATTTGATAAAAGGGTTGGAAATGTAAATTTTACAAATAATGAGGGGCTGAAAACAGAAATATTTCAAGGCTAATTCAATATACACAATTTGATTAAATAATAGCATCGCAACTATCGACGAAATACAACACATTACAACACCAAAAGTCGTTGTTAAACGAATTGGCTCGGTCTCGAGCCAATAGAAATCTACAACTACTAACTCTACGACACTACGGTTCATATAAATAATGTTTGGGAACTTAGCTTACATACGAGTGTGCACAGACGTCTACGCACCATCTTCGGGCCCCAAAAGTGTAAAATCTTGCTTGTTGGGCCTAGCTAGCCCAATGACCTGATCTTAAGGCCCGAAGATGCATATTTTCTACGAAGTGTTGAGTTTCACCGACTCGGCACAACTTAGAGGGACTTTCAATGGCTTGTATACCACTGGTCCCCAAGGGTCCTTGGTATTGCTAGAAAAGTCTGCATATTTTACGAGGCGGGTCGGGGACCCCTCGCACGCATATTATCCCCAACCGATTTATAGAGTCATCGAGGCCTTCGTGTCCTCTTTCTCTTCGGATGTGGGACTACACCTAGTCCGGGCGATTGGATAACGCGATTAGTACTGACGACGCCTTCGGGAATCGTTAGTATAACTATAAACTGGGCGTTTGTGTAACGCGGGTTTGTAGTAAATAATCCTGCTTTTTGAACCTTCCAACGTCGCCTGGGACCGACACTTCTATCTTTGTAATGGTTTCAACGCAACTTAATGGATTTCAAAGGAACTAGGGGAACATCGGGTTTTCCTAGGGTTTTCAATACATACAGATTTGAAATGCATACAACTTAAATGAAATTTTTTTTTAGCATAGAAACAAACAAGCATACCTATGGATCTTCACAAACGTTTCCAAAAGCTTTTCTTTCAGAAAATATCGGATTTTCTGGCGGTTTTTCAAACAATACAAACATTCGATTTCAACCACTACTTATGAACTCACCAACATTTCATATGTTGACGTTTTTCAAAATACTTGTATTCTCAGGGAACCAGTGAATCAAGGGAAATCATATTCAGTGACGATTGCAGTTTATTTATGTACGAATCAAACAATTTAATTTTTGGGAATGTAATGTTTAAACAAGGTATGACATGTAAACACTGCTGGTTGTAATATATTAATGCACGGTGACGAATGTTGTTATGTTTCATATATATTCAATGTTATGGTATTCAATTGAGTCACGACAGCCCCCGGACGTTTCCGCCGTCTGGTTCGGGGGTGTGACAGCTTCCAATTCTACCGGACAGGCTGCGGATCACAAAGTGGCAAACAAATTGCCATACCGCAGGTAGCTGATTTTTCTTGAACTCGCATATGCCTTTGATCTTCTTTTGGTAACCCATCTGGTAGAGTGCAGAAAGGATGTCCTCCATACTTGGAGTGAAAACCTTGATTGAAGGATGAACAAGGAGGTTGGTGGCAGTGAGAAACTTTTCTTTAGTCAGAATGACCAAAGAAATCGTTTACCAAGTTCAGATGCACTTCTTGAGGATTCTCGAGGCGTCGATACGCTAAGAAGGCACATTTGAAGAGCGTTGAAAGAGGAACCACATATGTAAATGAATCGAAGGGACCAAAGAATGGGTGATTGGAAAGAAACTTGGTCGGAGCATTGTAGAAGGAATGCACTTCAAACACAGCCTTAAACTTGCTTGACGCAATCGTTGGCATTTGGTGTCTTGATGCAGAGTCTGAACCAATAGGGTATGCTGATCCAGATGCCTTGGAGTGTTTCTTGGAGATGCCTGATTTCACCATTTTAGGAGTTGAAGGAGTTTTGCAAGAGAAAATAGAGTGCAAGAAAAAGGTTCGAGGTTCTGAAAGCGTAAACTTTTCTTAGGGAAGAAGAAGGGGGTTTTATACTGGCTAATTTGGAGCGGGAAACCATTTTACCCTAAGTGAAATTAGGTAAAACGTTTGGGTGTGTTTCTTGGATTAAGAGAGAAAATATCAGCCACAGATTAAGAAAAAGTTTAATCTAAATTTTTTAGATTTACAAAAAGGGTTTAGCAGTTAGTGAAATGTCAGGTTTCAACACCACGTCTGAAGAATGTGTGGTGAGGGAGGGATTAATCCGTTGTGTAAATAGGAAGTTGTAACGGATTAGACGTTTTGGGGTAATAGGAACAATTTTAAAGGATTTGATTTTGAGAAATCGTTCTTTTTTGTTATCATACCTAAAATAGGTCTGACACGAGGTTTATACAAAAGAATGGGACAGCTACACAAAGAATGTTTTTTTTAATGTTTTTCTCTATTTAATTAAGGATCATTAAATAGCACACCATGATTTAAAAAAAAATGAAACAATTTGAAAATCAATCAAAGTCACTGCGGATTGAAACTTCATTGCGGACAGATCATTTGTCAACGGATAGATGACTGCAGTAGAAGAACTGAGGAGAACACTTGTACAAAGATTAGTAATAACAAACAATAAGGACCATTGAAGGATGAGTATGATATATGATTGCGGTACAAAGGATATATCAAAACCATCTACCATAGATAACTTCAATTAGGACCGCAACACAGACTAAGGATGGTCTGCGATACCTATCAATTCAAAAAGAATTGTGGGTCCGGATTCATCATTCCTAACATTTGAAAGAAACTGTTGAGTTTTGTAGAGTCAAGCACCTTTGTGAATACATCAGCAATCTCTTCATGAGTATGGACAACAATTAGTTCAGTATGCTTGGTCTTGGAGTGTTGAATTGGGTTGTGAGAAATCGCTATAGCACTTTCAGAGTCACAATAGATTGGTATCCGCTGCATTCTGTATCCGTAGTTCAATAGTTGTGTTTTCATCCATAAGACTTGTGAACAACAGCTGGCTACGGCCACATATTCGGCTTATGTAGTAGACAATGACACACAGTTTTGTTTTCTTGATGACCAACTGACGACTTTTCCACCCAAAAATTGATATCCACCTGAGGTGCTTTTGCGATCTAGTTTACATCCGGCATGATCTGCATTTGTGAATGCCTGTAGGCTGAAGTCGTTCCCAGCGGGGTACCATAATCCAAGAGTCTTGCTACCCTTTATGTACCGTAGAATCTGCTTGGCTGCTGTCATGTGTGACATTTTTGGGTCAGCCTGGTACCTTGCGCATACACCTGTTACAAAGACGATATTTGTTCGGCTTGGGCTGAGATACATCAATGAGCCAATAATACCTCTATAAGTCTTGTGATCAACTGATTCGCCTGAGGGATCAGTAGATATCTTATATCCGAAGGCCATAGGGACCTTAGCCGAAGAACAATTGTCCATTGAATATTTCTTTAACAGTTCAGAGGTGTATTTCTCCTGATGAATGAATATCCCTTAAGGGACTTGTTTCATTTGAAGTCCTAGAAAGAAGTTAATATCTCTATTCATGCTCATTTGGAACTTGTTGGTCATGAGCTTAGCGAATTCATTCACCATTTTATATCAGTTGAGCCGAAGATGATATCATCCACATATATTTGTACAAGCATAAGATGATCACCATTTGCTTTTCTAAATAAAGTGGGATTAATCACTCCTCTTTTGTACCCGGACAAGACAACAAATTCAGAGAGAGTACCGTACCTTGCTCTTGGGGCTTGTTTTAGACCGTAGACTACTTTTTCAAGCTTGTAGTAGTGGTCTGGGAATTCAAGACTTTCGAAGCCCGGAGGTTGCTGAAGATAAACCTCCTTTTTTAATTCACCGTTGAGAAAAGCACTTTTCACATCCACTTGATGAACCTTGATGTTCTTGCGAGCTGTGTATGCTAAGAAGATCCTGATGGCTTCCATTCGTGCTACCGGAGTATACATTTCATCATAGTCAATACCTTCAAGTTGACTATATCTCTTGGCAACTAGTCTTGCCTTGTTTCTGACGAATGCGCCAGATTCATCCAACGTATTCTTGTACACCCATCTAGTACCAACAATGGTGTGGCCTTGCGGCTTCGGAACGAGCTGCCATACTTTGTTTCTTTTGAATTCGTCTAGCTCTTCTTGCATTGCAGATATACAGTCTGGTTCTAGTAATGCTGCTTTCATCGTTTGGAGCTCGACCGAGGACAGAAACGATGCGTAGTGACAGTGATCGGATAAGTCCTTGGATGATCAAGTCTTGATTCCTACGGATGGGTTACTGATGATTTCTCATGGTGGGTGGTCTTTCGTCCAAACATGTAGACGGGGTTGCAGATGATCAGCAGTTGCGGTGTAGGGAATGTCTTCCATATCGGAAGACTCTGCAGTTGGGGATGGCAGTTCCCCCTGGACTTGAGAACATCTTGATAACTTGTCTTGAACTGGGAAGGATAGATCAGAGTTTTCTTGGGCAGATGGTGAAGGTTCCCCTGGAGTGCAGATGGGAGTTCCCCTTGAACCTGCGAAGCTTCCCCATGGATTGTTGATAGGAGTGTGATAATCCTTGAATTTGTTCTTGTATCAATGTTCTCTATGTTTTCATCATCCGAATTCGAAAGAAACATTTGATGGTTGAAACTCTCAGCGGATTGGAGCTGCATCTTCTAGTACTGGAACCTCGATGGTTGTTGTATGGTCCAGAGTTGAGTTTTCCCCCTCAACTGGCGAGGTGGAAGTTTTTAGAGATACTTCATCGGACAGTGTTGGACCAGATATGTCAGCATGCTGGTGCTAAGCTTCCAGAGACACAAGAACTTCAGATAACTTGGTTGTATCTACCGGGTCAAAGAGATCGTCATAGTTTACTTTAACTAGATTTAACGGTCCCGAAGAGGCAGGAATGAATATCACTTTTTAGAATTGTTCTGGTTTCGGTTGATGGAGCTGTGTTGCGATGTGATAGTCATCGAATTTCACATCGAAGCTTTCAATTATCAGCCTTGTGCGTCTAATGAGAACTCGAGAAGCAACCTTGTTAGTAGAGTAGCCAAGGAAGATGCCTTCATTAGACTTTGGTGCAAATCTTTTGAGGTGGTCTCTGTTGTTGATTACGAAACATCTACCCCCAAATATATGAAAGAATCGGACATTTGGCTTGTGGTTGTTAAGGCTCTCATACGGTGTTTTGTTGAGACGTTTGCACACAATGCTTCGGTTTTGTACAAAACAAGTTGTGGCCACTGCTTCGACGAAGAAGTAAAGAGGAAGGTGAGCAAAGTTGAGCATAGATCTGGCAGCTGCTTGGTGAGTAATGCCTTTGGAAACCAAGAAACTGTTTTGAAGATGATTGGTGAACTCAGTTCCATTATCACTGCGGATACGTCTAACTGGTAACTTGATCTGAAATTCAATTTCTTTGATGAAGTTGATCAACACTTGCGGTGTTTCTTACTTGAGTCGAAGAAAGAAGACCCATGTGAAACGTGTAAAGTCATCCACTATAACTAGTATCTATTTCTTGTGATAAAGATTGGCTACGGTAGATGGACTGCAGAGATCATTGAGCAAAACTTCTAATGGTTTAGTAATTGAGGAGTCAATCACCGTGGGTTGACTTGCCTTGAATTGCTTTTCACATTCACACGCAGGACATAGAGTATCATTGTTAAACTTGAGGATTGGAAGACCTCTGACTAGTTCGTCTGTGACCGAATTGTTTTTGTATCTAAAGTAGAGGTGAGCTAGCTTGCGGTGCCATAGCTAGCTGACTTCGGATACTTATTTGGATAGGAAGAATAATTGGGGTTTGCTTATGATCAGAGATACATCCAGAGGGTACATAGTACCTTCGAATCTTGACTTGATCAGACAAGTGCTCCTATCGCTTGTCATTACATGGCAAAGTTGGTCATCAAATTCAACACGATGGCTTGCTTTACATAGTTGACCAACACTGATGAGATTGTGTTTAAGTCCTTCTACATAAGAAACCTTTTGAATATAGAAGTTTCCCGTAGTAAGAACACCATAAACTCGGATTATTCCATTCACATTGTTCCCAAATGTGACGTTTCCACCGTTGAAAATTGTTCTGAAATCTCGTAGGTATTTCTAACCTTCCTGTCATGTGCACGGAGCAGGCACTGTCGATTAACCATTCTTCTTATAGGCCTGAGAACTACACGGTTAGTTTAGGCATCCAAACTAGTTTGGAGCCTGGGACAAAGGATGAGTTTCTGATTGATGCATGAATCGATGTTGCAGGGACTGATTTCGTGTCAACTTTTAATCCTAGTCCTAGGTGTTTATGAATTTTTGGAGTGTTGTCTTTTTTTGAAAAGTTACGAAGTTGCTGAAAAGGATCAGATTTGACATGAGATAAACCTTTTTAACAACTACATTGACATTGACATACTGAAATTTTGTCTTATGTTTTGACACTTTGTTTGGTTAGTGGTCGGAAGGATGAGGTAGACTTGTGACCGGTCCGAGGTTCGTAAAATCTGACATTGGTGCTGTTGGAATTTGAAAAAGTATGTTTCGAAAAAGATTTAGCACGTGTAGATACCTTGGACCTTTTTCTAGGATTTGGTAAAATTGCCTTCCACTTGTTGAAATTTTGATGTGATTTTAAAAGTGTTGGAATGGGTAAGATACCCATCCATTTTGGATCATCTGAGGAATAGATTTGAAAACCATTGCTTCGAAAAGCCCTTTCTTTCTATTGGGTTGTGTCAGATGAGTCAGGAATGGATGTTGAAACTGTACATTCCTTTTTGCAAGTTTTCTTGATGGGCGAGTTTTTTGAAAAATAGTGAGCAAAAACAAACTTTTCTGGACTCTTAGATTTTGGTAATCTAATGTGTCTTTTATTTTTAGAACATGTTTGTCGATTTGTGCCTTGGGATCGAAATTCCTCTTTGAATGCCTTTTTTGCTAAGGTTTTTGGAGAACCGCAGTCAATAGTGTTCAGTTGTGGTTTCCTGGAAAACATTGTAGGTTTTTTTAAAAACGAGGGCTTGACTCATCCGAACTTGAAGAGTCAGGGTTTTGAGAGCATTGACCAACTTCGAAGTTCTTTATGGGTAATTCATGGGGAATTGGTTGAAGGGTCACGAAGCTTTGTATTGTGCACTTTAGTAAGGATGATTTGACTACCACGGAGGAAGTATGAGTTGTGACTTCTACGGGACTTTTGTGACTCATGACTGCAGTCAGAGACACTGCGGTCTGAGGGCAGAGACAGAAAGTCCTATGAGACTTCGGGACTTTCTATGACAATTTATTCATCAACAACTGATGAGGCATGAGAATTTGAATAGATTGTGCCACAGACAGGAGTTTGATCACATGTTAGACCCGAAACCTCAGGCACAATTTCCTCAATGACACAGTTATTGCTTAGATTATGAAATCTACCGAAATTAGTTCTGATGTCTTCGGGAAAGGTCTTATTTTTGACTGGAAAATGAAATTATTGGTCCGGAGGGACATACAGTCGACCTTTGTTAAACTGGGGTGAGCAAATCCTTTGCGGTAGGATATCCATTAGACCAACCCCAATTGTATGTGTTGTCCACAGTTCCATTATTTACCAAATTTTCAATAGCTTCACTTTCATTGAACAATTTATCTATTTATAGATTTAAACGTACAATCTCACTTTGAGCTATATCTCTTTGGTTCAAATCTATCTCTAGTTGTGTTTCACTCAACATTCTTGCATCTTTTTCTAACTCTAAATCCTTTTCTAACATGGCCATTTTGAGTCTTTTGTTGTCCAGTCGTCCTCTCACTTGAAACAACTCTTGGGACGCTATGTTCTTTTCATCTAAGGCTTTGTTGTAGTCTGTAAGGACGGCAGCACATGTGTCATTAAGATTGTCTATGAAGGGTTGACAATCATGCATGTTATAGTTTAGAGTTTGAATCATTAGTTTTACCTGTTCGACGATGCTTAGATTTCCATCTTTTGGGATGTAGTAGTAGTTGTTTTCCAGCTTTCTAGACTCATCATCATCAGCAGTTGCTAGCATGTAGATTTTCTCTTTTCCTTTGATATTGCTGATTGTTTCTTCTTCATCTCCGGATGACCAAACTTGATAGTCTCTTTTGACATGGGCCATGTATGCCCTAGCCTTTTCCTTTTCCTCTAATTCTTGAGCCATTCTAAGGTAGAATGCTCCGTCTTTCACCACATTTGCTTTGCAATCTTTTGCAAAATGATTCTCTTTGTTGAACTTGTGACATATTACAACATAATTTTTTGTCTTCTGATGGAGTACCGGAGTTTGAGGTTTGAATGCACTGCGGTGCCTCCTTTGGTTGAGTATTTTGAGATTGCGATGGTGGGTGAGAGCTTTTGGGATAACGAAAGTGAGTATTATGTGGGTTGAAGTTACGGTTGAAAGGAGGTTTGTTGAATTGTTGATTTTTTCGAAAAGAAGAAGGTGGTAGCCGGTTGAACTGGTTACTAACAAGAGCTAGCCCTCTAAAATTCTTCTTCATCATCATACTCTGAGTCGGCTTTGTACGACTGTGGTGTAGTGTCATACGAGGGAGAGTAAGATTTATCATGTGGAGCTTGTGCTACAAGAGCAAGTGGTCCTCCAAAGTCAGCACAGTCTTTGAGTACGGTCGATTCTTATGCTTGTAGTTCTCCGTAGAGCTTGTAGAGAGACAATGAATGAATCTTTCTATCCCCTTGGACTATCATCTTAGCAGTAGTCCAATGTCTTCCTAAACCGTTGAGAAATTGAAGGTTTGTTTCATGGTTACTGCAGATGGTGCATGCATTCGATAACTTGGTGATCACCAGATTGAACCTTTTGAAAGAGTCTTCTAAACTTTCGCCGGTATGAGCTTTGAAGTTGTTGAATTCATTGAGTACAGATATGAGCTTCTTATCTTGAGCTTGTTCTTATCCTTTGTACAAATTCTTGAGAACAACCCATATATCTTTTGTTGATTTACAGTTTATGATAATCTCAAAGTTGTCAGGAGCAACTCCACAAGAGATTTCATAAAAAGCAACAACATCATTTTCCATTTTTTCGAGAACATCTTTTGTGGGACGGTTCATGACTGGTCGTCCTCCTCTTAGTCTGGTTGTGGCTCCATCAATTTGAACAGGTGTAAGAACGTGGAAATGTGGTCCTTCTTCTGCGGACCGCCATACATCTCTACCAAGTCTCCTTAAGTACCTTCCATTCTCTGAGACAAGTGATGGTATTCATTTTCCACCAATATTGGAGCTCGATTTGAACCACCAACACTGTTGGAAACATTTAGAGATAGTGCTTGTGCCATTTTTCCTTGTTGTTTTGTTTTATAAAAATGAGCTTCAGTGGTATAAAAGACCCTTTGAAAATCAGAGTTTTGTTTTTCAAAAAGCAACCACTATGGCTCTGATACCAATTGTTGAGAGAAAAACTTGAGACACTTGAACAAACGTTAGAACAAGTATGGTTGCGGAATACTTAATCTCAAAGGATCTAAAAGCTCAACAATAAAAAGTTAACAAGTTAGATAATTAGAGAGTTAGTTGTAGAAATGTAAGGAAATATAAATGATAGTAGGTAATATATCAAGTATACACATAAGTTGATTCATAACATGGAATGCATTCAGACCAAGTTAGTGAATGAGATCAAGCTTAGTGATTAAGTCACGAATGACTTGCTCCGAAGAGAAATAATATTCAGTTATGTTCGAGAGGATTTTGAGAGTAAGAAGAAATATGAGATGCATAATAGAGAGATGTAATTGATAGTCTTGAAGATTGTTCAGATAGATTCTTATTAAGTAAGAAAGAATGAGCTCTATATATAGAGACTCAAGAATTACATTGGATCACATCTCTAAGAGTAGCCATGCATGGCATATTGGACAATAGAGAGTATTACAGAAAAGTAAATAAAGTTAAACTAAGTAAGATTGTGGTTGGATATTGACTTCGGATGAGGCTGCTGATGATGGCTTGACTATGGATCCTTGAGGGTTGTGGTAGACTAAGTTCAAGAGGGTCACTTCCATGATTCAACACCATAAATCGTTGTTGATTTTGCAGCAACAAGCAAATAGGTAAGATTAATAAGGGTCATGTCGTGATTTGTCATCAGGGAGTGACTGAAGAACCAAGTCAACAACCAGCTACCTCGAGACTTCGACACCCAACTCTCCCAACATATCAATATGTAACTTCATCTCCAAGATGTAAGCACATAAAGATTTTTCTTGCCAATAGGGATTGAGTGACCTTGAACTTTTCAAGAACATGTGGGTTAGGTAGAATATTTAGAGGAGGTGGAGGAAGAGAAGTATGATTTCCATGATCCAATCGCATGACATCATTTTTATTAGGAAAGCTTGTTCAAAGAGATTTGGGAAGATCATAGTTGTTTGAACCAGACATCCACAATGGGAGAAATTCATGTTAGTTGATTTAAGTCCTTAATATAACACATAATATGAAATATTAAGGCTAGGAACCAACACAATATTTTATAACTTGGAAGAGGGACGTCATAATCCAAGCTATAAAATATTTGAAGGTAGGTAAATGACGATTTACCAATTTCCACCACGAAAAACGAAAATAAATTTTAGGTCTTAAGTGAATTGAAACTCCTAGATACTTTGAGATTCATTGAATTGTTCAATGGCATGTTTAATCTCGATTGTGCCCTCCAAGCTTTTCATTGGGATGTGACGATCACAAACAAGGTGTGAATAACCATGCAAATTGACTTGGTACCCTTAATTTTTATCACCTAATTGATGTGCCGGTTAACCACACACGCTCCACCGACCTATGATAAACAATAAGTCACCCTTTTCCACTCTTAATATTCCATGTTAGTGTGTTGGTTAACCACACATACTCCACCAACGACTTGGTAAGGTACAGAGTGTAATTTCATGTGTTAGCACCAAATTCACATTTTCCTATGTAACTAAGATTGGGAATCTATAAGTGTTTAATTACTTAGTGTTTATCATTATACTTTTAATGAAAGTTGAATTAATGTCATGTCATACCCGTTCGGCTAACGACCCTCCACCAGTCAAGGAAGCGGTGGGTGAGAGTAGACACCCATTAAACTACCATTTTATAGGCAGTAACCTTATACCCCCCCCCCCCTTATAGACCGACTTTGTGAATGAGGCCTACTAACGGTAATACTAACTTTGTTCTTATACATATATATATATATATATATATATATATATATATATATATATATATATATATATATATATATATATATATATTAAACCTATAACATTATAATAGTATAAGGGATGAATTTTAACTTTTTAAAATTCTAAGGGTTTAATTTGGAATTAAAGTATTCATGGGGGGAAACTTTACAAATTCAAAACTTGAGGCAAGTTTTGAAAAATTCAAATTCCATAACTATGAGTTTAAAGTAGTTTAATGGAAAAACTCTTCAAGTTCCATCACTTGAGGATAAGTTATGGAAGACTTTAAAACATTAAAAAATAAGACTCTTCATTTTTATAACTTATGGAAATTTTATGAGTTTTTAAATTCATAAATGAGACTTTTCATATAACTTGAGGACAAGTTACAGAAACACATATTATGAACAACTTTTAGATCAATTTGGATTGAAAACAATTATCACATAATTTTTCTATCAATCTAAACTAACTCATAAGAGCAAAATAATTCACATCGTCAATCTTCAAGAAATTAGCATAAACGTATAAAATAATACAGATCTTGAAATTATGACAATTATCTTTTATTTAGACAAGAAAGAACATTACCCTCATGGAAAACAGATTTCTAAGTTCAAAAAAATAGTGTAAGTAATGATCTTCATCCAATAGCAAGCAAAAAACCCGAAATTCTGCACACAGGTGCATCACCACGTTGTGGTAAGGACTGCCACGTCAAGGTGAGCAGTCAGATGCAAAAAGGGCAGAATTTCAACCTTGGAAAAACATGTAGCATCAAGTATTATAGAAAACAACCCATGGCTCTAATACCACTATTTGGTTATAGTATACTACAACATCCTATGGTGAACATACAACCTTAAAAGCTTTGGATCTATGTTTTCTCTAATTATACATACAATATTGTTTCGAAAGCTTTAAGCCTACAAGTAGCATACAAATGATATAAACTACATAGAATACAAGTTAGAAGTTTACCTCTTTGTGTAGCTTGTAGAACTTGATGAATTTGGCCTTTAAAAGCTTAGCCTCAAATGGAATAACAACACATCATGGACAAAGGTATAACTTGAGAGAGAATCCTAGCCTCACCAAACCGTCCATATCCTCCAAGAATACATTAGTGGTAATTTTGGCTATGAAGTAACATATTTATATGTGGGATTCGAAAGGTCATGGGTTAATCCAAACCCATACCCATGGGTTTTATGATCCATGGTTCATGTGGCCCAACTCTTTATGTATCCATACATAAACTTAGTCCAACATGGATCATAAGCCCAACACATATAAATATCACTAATTACCATAATTAGTCCTCACAGATTTAAGTAGTCTCTTTTGGTCACTAAATTAATTCCAAATTAATTGTCGATCAATACTCATTGAAACATATTATTTCATATTAATATATTATAAATTATAATATATTAATAAATCATATATATAACCTTCTCTCAATAATCCATCGTAAAAAATTGTCCTGATGATATGCAACCCTAATGGACCATGCTACTCTCAGGTTGAGTACATACCAATAGTAGTTATGGGCTTAGACATCTAATCCAACAATAAACACCAAGCAACTTCTTGATTTCAGTTCTAACACTTCTTTTGTAACTGTTCCTTACATCATAGGTTGTTTACTTTACACTTTAGAGGTTATATTCACTAATCGTGTGCCTATATGATATGTGAAATTCATTTTAGGACTTGTTTTGTCTCGGGATGTAACTCAAGGAACTTATCATCCTGTATCGAACATTCAATCGAATCACTCACATATTCATAACCCTACAAATTACAGTTTTAAATGCGTTTTAGGGGGAGAATACAAGTAGAACACAATATAATTGTGTTAACCACTTACTTGTGAAAACATCAAACAAAAGGATTTCTTATACTCAAACACTTGTTAAAACTATTTTAAAACTATTCTTAGATTTCTATTTAATCAAAATCGTATTCGTGTATCTATTTATGTATAAGTATGCTTTAACAGACTTATGACTATTGCTAATTACAGTAACTCTTGTTCCTTGTTTGGTTGTGGGTTGTGGGTTTAGGGTATGATCACTAGTCCGCCTGCCGGCTAAATCATAGTTATACTTATTGAATACAACCATGAATATTAACCCCCACTTTTAAGGAACATACTTAACTGTCACACCCCCGAACCAGACGGCAGAAATGTCCGAGGGCTCACGTGACTTAAATTGAATATCATCA
This sequence comes from Lactuca sativa, assembly GCF_002870075.4. Taxonomy (NCBI): domain Eukaryota; kingdom Viridiplantae; phylum Streptophyta; class Magnoliopsida; order Asterales; family Asteraceae; genus Lactuca; species Lactuca sativa. The sequence continues at coordinate 300,274,460 of NC_056630.2, read as the reverse complement.
CAATGAATATACATGAATCATAACATAAACATTACCATGCATCAATATATTACAACTAACATTGTTCGTATCAAGTACATTGTTTTAACATTACAAATCCATAACATAAATTGTTTCATAGTTTTCAAAAGCACAACACCCTAACATACTTGGTCCTACTCCTCAGCTTACCTGTTACCTGAGAATACAAGTTATTTTGAAAACGGTCAACATATGGAATGTTGGTGTGTTCATAAGTAGGTTTGATATGAAAAATGTTTTGTGTAGTTTGAAAGAAAACAACCCAGAAAATCCGATATTTTCTGAAAAGACCGTTGTTTATATAAAAGTGTGAAGATCCGTAAATATATGCATGATGATTTCTAGACGTGTATAGTTGAAAAACTTCGTATTAAAAGTAAGAGTGAAAAATGTTGAACTTCCCCGGAAAACCCGATGTTTTCCAAAAATAAAATATCATATAAAGGTTCGAATTGTTATCCCATCACATGAATGGTTTTGATTTACTTTGATTACTTGATTTGCATTGGACTTACTTATGTGAGTCGTTATAACCATGCATGATAATGACTAGTTCATCTGTCTTGGCACTCTGGTGAACGTCGGAATTGATCTTAAGATTTTGTCACCCTAGACTGGCCAAGTCTAACTGTAGCGAACAACTAAGGTGTCGGGGAGTCACCCCCGTATAGATCTATACACAAACTCTCGTTCTCCCTCCAGGAGACTTTGATTATAACTACAGAGTACGACCGACACACGTTGGTGCCACCCATTATTACTCACTAAATCCCAGTTGACTTTGATTACTATTGATTATTGACTTGTATTTGTTTACTTGGATTGACGATCGGCCTAGTAAATGAGGAGAAGAGGATTGCAAGGTCCTACTATCCCCGCATATTATTTATGGCAATTGGTTATACAAAGGACACGCTGGCCTATTTCGCACTTGATTTACTTAGACCTTACTAGCAATGCTAATGGGCCACTAAGGCCCGATAGCACTTACAAGCCATTGAGGGTCCCTTAAATATGAAATTGGGTCATAGAAGGCACAATAACATTATTTATTATCCCTTGGGCCAAAAAATCATGTTAATGGGTCAAAAAAAGCCCAACAAGCATGATTGGAACTTTCAAGCCCAAAGATTTGAATGTTTACTTGACTTAGGTGTAGTTTAATTGTTGGAAAGTTTGATTGGGTGATTGTTAATTTCGCACCGGAACAAGGTCGGTCGGTTATTCTAACGATGTTTGGAATTATACATATTTTCATCTTTCCATTTTCATGAATAGTAGTTTGGTATTTTTATTTGAACTCAAGTATCTTAAAAATAAAATAATTGACTCAAAAATCATGGTTTGAAACCCCTTTAGCCCTTCGTTGGTAAAATTGACAGTTTTAGTCCTTTATATAAAAAAAAAAGAGATTTTAAGCCCTTAAACCATTTGAATAGATTAAGAGGAGATATTTAATGAAACGAAGTAATTATGTCACACCCCAAAACCAAGAACGGAGGAAACGTTCTGGGGCGGAGGACGTCATGTATAGTATCACACCTTATACCCCCCCCCCCCCTTATAGACCGACTTTGTGAATGAGGCCTACTAACGGTAATACTGACTTTGTTCTTATACATATATATATATATATATATATATATATATATATATATATATATATATATATATATATATATATATATATATTAAACCTATAACATTATAATAGTATAAGGGATGAATTTTAACTTTTTAAAATTCTAAGGGTTTAATTTGGAATTAAAGTATTCATGGGGGGAAACTTTACAAATTCAAAACTTGAGGCAAGTTTTGAAAAATTCAAATTCCATAACTATGAGTTTAAAGTAGTTTAATGGAAAAACTCTTCAAGTTCCATCACTTGAGGATAAGTTATGGAAGACTTTAAAACATTAAAAAATAAGACTCTTCATTTTTATAACTTATGGAAATTTTATGAGTTTTTAAATTCATAAATGAGACTTTTCATATAACTTGAGGACAAGTTACAGAAACACATATTATGAACAACTTTTAGATCAATTTGGATTGAAAACAATTATCACATAATTTTTCTATCAATCTAAACTAACTCATAAGAGCAAAATAATTCACATCGTCAATCTTCAAGAAATTAGCATAAACGTATAAAATAATACAGATCTTGAAATTATGACAATTATCTTTTATTTAGACAAGAAAGAACATTACCCTCATGGAAAACAGATTTCTAAGTTCAAAAAAATAGTGTAAGTAATGATCTTCATCCAATAGCAAGCAAAAAACCCGAAATTCTGCACACAGGTGCATCACCACGTTGTGGTAAGGACTGCCACGTCAAGGTGAGCAGTCAGATGCAAAAAGGGCAGAATTTCAACCTTGGAAAAACATGTAGCATCAAGTATTATAGAAAACAACCCATGGCTCTAATACCACTATTTGGTTATAGTATACTACAACATCCTATGGTGAACATACAACCTTAAAAGCTTTGGATCTATGTTTTCTCTAATTATACATACAATATTGTTTCGAAAGCTTTAAGCCTACAAGTAGCATACAAATGATATAAACTACATAGAATACAAGTTAGAAGTTTACCTCTTTGTGTAGCTTGTAGAACTTGATGAATTTGGCCTTTAAAAGCTTAGCCTCAAATGGAATAACAACACATCATGGACAAAGGTATAACTTGAGAGAGAATCCTAGCCTCACCAAACCGTCCATATCCTCCAAGAATACATTAGTGGTAATTTTGGCTATGAAGTAACATATTTATATGTGGGATTCGAAAGGTCATGGGTTAATCCAAACCCATACCCATGGGTTTTATGATCCATGGTTCATGTGGCCCAACTCTTTATGTATCCATACATAAACTTAGTCCAACATGGATCATAAGCCCAACACATATAAATATCACTAATTACCATAATTAGTCCTCACAGATTTAAGTAATCTCTTTTGGTCACTAAATTAATTCCAAATTAATTGTCGATCAATACTCATTGAAACATATTATTTCATATTAATATATTATAAATTATACTATATTAATAAATCATATATATAACCTTCTCTCAATAATCCATCGTAAAAAATTGTCCTGATGATATGCAACCCTAATGGACCATGCTACTCTCAGGTTGAGTACATACCAATAGTAGTTATGGGCTTAGACATCTAATCCAACAATAAACACCAAGCAACTTCTTGATTTCAGTTCTAACACTTCTTTTGTAAGTGTTCCTTACATCATAGGTTGTTTACTTTACACTTTAGAGGTTATATTCACTAATCGTGTGCCTATATGATATGTGAAATTCATTTTAGGACTTGTTTTGTCTCGGGATGTAACTCAAGGAACTTATCATCCTGTATCGAACATTCAATCGAATCACTCACATATTCATAACCCTACAAATTACAGTTTTAAATGCGTTTTAGGGGGAGAATACAAGTAGAACACAATATAATTGTGTTAACCACTTACTTGTGAAAACATCAAACAAAAGGATTTCTTATACTCAAACACTTGTTAAAACTATTTTAAAACTATTCTTAGATTTCTATTTAATCAAAATCGTATTCGTGTATCTATTTATGTATAAGTATGCTTTAACAGACTTATGACTATTGCTAATTACAGTAACTCTTGTTCCTTGTTTGGTTGTGGGTTGTGGGTTTAGGGTATGATCACTAGTCCGCCTGCCGGCTAAATCATAGTTATACTTATTGAATACAACCATGAATATTAACCCCCACTTTTAAGGAACATACTTAACTGTCACACCCCCGAACCAGACGGCAGAAATGTCCGAGGGCTCACGTGACTTAAATTGAATATCATCACAATGAATATACATGAATCATAACATAAACATTACCATGCATCAATATATTACAACTAACATTGTTCGTATCAAGTACATTGTTTTAACATTACAAATCCATAACATAAATTGTTTCATAGTTTTCAAAAGCACAACACCCTAACATACTTGGTCCTACTCCTCAGCTTACCTGTTACCTGAGAATACAAGTTATTTTGAAAACGGTCAACATATGGAATGTTGGTGTGTTCATAAGTAGGTTTGATATGAAAAATGTTTTGTGTAGTTTGAAAGAAAACAACCCAGAAAATCCGATATTTTCTGAAAAGACCGTTGTTTATATAAAAGTGTGAAGATCCGTAAATATATGCATGATGATTTCTAGACGTGTATAGTTGAAAAACTTCGTATTAAAAGTAAGAGTGAAAAATGTTGAACTTCCCCGGAAAACCCGATGTTTTCCAAAAATAAAATATCATATAAAGGTTCGAATTGTTATCCCATCACATGAATGGTTTTGATTTACTTTGATTACTTGATTTGCATTGGACTTACTTATGTGAGTCGTTATAACCATGCATGATAATGACTAGTTCATCTGTCTTGGCACTCTGGTGAACGTCGGAATTGATCTTAAGATTTTGTCACCCTAGACTGGCCAAGTCTAACTGTAGCGAACAACTAAGGTGTCGGGGAGTCACCCCCGTATAGATCTATACACAAACTCTCGTTCTCCCTCCAGGAGACTTTGATTATAACTACAGAGTACGACCGACACACGTTGGTGCCACCCATTATTACTCACTAAATCCCAGTTGACTTTGATTACTATTGATTATTGACTTGTATTTGTTTACTTGGATTGACGATCGGCCTAGTAAATGAGGAGAAGAGGATTGCAAGGTCCTACTATCCCCGCATATTATTTATGGCAATTGGTTATACGAAGGACACGCTGGCCTATTTCGCACTTGATTTACTTAGACCTTACTAGCAATGCTAATGGGCCACTAAGGCCCGATAGCACTTACAAGCCATTGAGGGTCCCTTAAATATGAAATTGGGTCATAGAAGGCACAATAACATTATTTATTATCCCTTGGGCCAAAAAATCATGTTAATGGGTCAAAAAAAGCCCAACAAGCATGATTGGAACTTTCAAGCCCAAAGATTTGAATGTTTACTTGACTTAGGTGTAGTTTAATTGTTGGAAAGTTTGATTGGGTGATTGTTAATTTCGCACCGGAACAAGGTCGGTCGGTTATTCTAACGATGTTTGGAATTATACATATTTTCATCTTTCCATTTTCATGAATAGTAGTTTGGTATTTTTATTTGAACTCAAGTATCTTAAAAATAAAATAATTGACTCAAAAATCATGGTTCGAAACCCCTTTAGCCCTTCGTTGGTAAAATTGACAGTTTTAGTCCTTTATATAAAAAAAAGAGATTTTAAGCCCTTAAACCATTTGAATAGATTAAGAGGAGATATTTAATGAAACGAAGTAATTATGTCACACCCCAAAACCAAGAACGGAGGAAACGTTCTGGGGCGGAGGACGTCATGTATAGTATCACACCTTATACCCCCCCCCCTTATAGACCGACTTTGTGAATGAGGCCTACTAACGGTAATACTGACTTTGTTCTTATACATATATATATATATATATATATATATATATATATATATATATATATATATATATATTAAACCTATAACATTATAATAGTATAAGGGATGAATTTTAACTTTTTAAAATTCTAAGGGTTTAATTTGGAATTAAAGTATTCATGGGGGGAAACTTTACAAATTCAAAACTTGAGGCAAGTTTTGAAAAATTCAAATTCCATAACTATGAGTTTAAAGTAGTTTAATGGAAAAACTCTTCAAGTTCCATCACTTGAGGATAAGTTATGGAAGACTTTAAAACATTAAAAAATAAGACTCTTCATTTTTATAACTTATGGAAATTTTATGAGTTTTTAAATTCATAAATGAGACTTTTCATATAACTTGAGGACAAGTTACAGAAACACATATTATGAACAACTTTTAGATCAATTTGGATTGAAAACAATTATCACATAATTTTTCTATCAATCTAAACTAACTCATAAGAGCAAAATAATTCACATCGTCAATCTTCAAGAAATTAGCATAAACGTATAAAATAATACAGATCTTGAAATTATGACAATTATCTTTTATTTAGACAAGAAAGAACATTACCCTCATGGAAAACAGATTTCTAAGTTCAAAAAAATAGTGTAAGTAATGATCTTCATCCAATAGCAAGCAAAAAACCCGAAATTCTGCACACAGGTGCATCACCACGTTGTGGTAAGGACTGCCACGTCAAGGTGAGCAGTCAGATGCAAAAAGGGCAGAATTTCAACCTTGGAAAAACATGTAGCATCAAGTATTATAGAAAACAACCCATGGCTCTAATACCACTATTTGGTTATCGTATACTACAACATCCTATGGTGAACATACAACCTTAAAAGCTTTGGATCTATGTTTTCTCTAATTATACATACAATATTGTTTCGAAAGCTTTAAGCCTACAAGTAGCATACAAATGATATAAACTACATAGAATACAAGTTAGAAGTTTACCTCTTTGTGTAGCTTGTAGAACTTGATGAATTTGGCCTTTAAAAGCTTAGCCTCAAATGGAATAACAACACATCATGGACAAAGGTATAACTTGAGAGAGAATCCTAGCCTCACCAAACCGTCCATATCCTCCAAGAATACATTAGTGGTAATTTTGGCTATGAAGTAACATATTTATATGTGGGATTCGAAAGGTCATGGGTTAATCCAAACCCATACCCATGGGTTTTATGATCCATGGTTCATGTGGCCCAACTCTTTATGTATCCATACATAAACTTAGTCCAACATGGATCATAAGCCCAACACATATAAATATCACTAATTACCATAATTAGTCCTCACAGATTTAAGTAGTCTCTTTTGGTCACTAAATTAATTCCAAATTAATTGTCGATCAATACTCATTGAAACATATTATTTCATATTAATATATTATAAATTATAATATATTAATAAATCATATATATAACCTTCTCTCAATAATCCATCGTAAAAAATTGTCCTGATGATATGCAACCCTAATGGACCATGCTACTCTCAGGTTGAGTACATACCAATAGTAGTTATGGGCTTAGACATCTAATCCAACAATAAACACCAAGCAACTTCTTGATTTCAGTTCTAACACTTCTTTTGTAAGTGTTCCTTACATCGTAGGTTGTTTACTTTACACTTTAGAGGTTATATTCACTAATCGTGTGCCTATATGATATGTGAAATTCATTTTAGGACTTGTTTTGTCTCGGGATGTAACTCAAGGAACTTATCATCCTGTATCGAACATTCAATCGAATCACTCACATATTCATAACCCTACAAATTACAGTTTTAAATGCGTTTTAGGGGGAGAATACAAGTAGAACACAATATAATTGTGTTAACCACTTACTTGTGAAAACATCAAACAAAAGGATTTCTTATACTCAAACACTTGTTAAAACTATTTTAAAACTATTCTTAGATTTCTATTTAATCAAAATCGTATTCGTGTATCTATTTATGTATAAGTATGCTTTAACAGACTTATGACTATTGCTAATTACAGTAACTCTTGTTCCTTGTTTGGTTGTGGGTTGTGGGTTTAGGGTATGATCACTAGTCCGCCTGCCGGTTAAATCATAGTTATACTTATTGAATACAACCATGAATATTAACCCCCACTTTTAAGGAACATACTTAACTGTCACACCCCCGAACCAGACGGCAGAAATGTCCGAGGGCTCACGTGACTTAAATTGAATATCATCACAATGAATATACATGAATCATAACATAAACATTACCATGCATCAATATATTACAACTAACATTGTTCGTATCAAGTACATTGTTTTAACATTACAAATCCATAACATAAATTGTTTCATAGTTTTCAAAAGCACAACACCCTAACATACTTGGTCCTACTCCTCAGCTTACCTGTTACCTGAGAATACAAGTTATTTTGAAAACGGTCAACATATGGAATGTTGGTGTGTTCATAAGTAGGTTTGATATGAAAAATGTTTTGTGTAGTTTGAAAGAAAACAACCCAGAAAATCCGATATTTTCTGAAAAGACCGTTGTTTATATAAAAGTGTGAAGATCCGTAAATATATGCATGATGATTTCTAGACGTGTATAGTTGAAAAACTTCGTATTAAAAGTAAGAGTGAAAAATGTTGAACTTCCCCGGAAAACCCGATGTTTTCCAAAAATAAAATATCATATAAAGGTTCGAATTGTTATCCCATCACATGAATGGTTTTGATTTACTTTGATTACTTGATTTGCATTGGACTTACTTATGTGAGTCGTTATAACCATGCATGATAATGACTAGTTCATCTGTCTTGGCACTCTGGTGAACGTCGGAATTGATCTTAAGATTTTGTCACCCTAGACTGGCCAAGTCTAACTGTAGCGAACAACTAAGGTGTCGGGGAGTCACCCCCGTATAGATCTATACACAAACTCTCGTTCTCCCTCCAGGAGACTTTGATTATAACTACAGAGTACGACCGACACACGTTGGTGCCACCCATTATTACTCACTAAATCCCAGTTGACTTTGATTACTATTGATTATTGACTTGTATTTGTTTACTTGGATTGACGATCGGCCTAGTAAATGAGGAGAAGAGGATTGCAAGGTCCTACTATCCCCGCATATTATTTATGGCAATTGGTTATACGAAGGACACGCTGGCCTATTTCGCACTTGATTTACTTAGACCTTACTAGCAATGCTAATGGGCCACTAAGGCCCGATAGCACTTACAAGCCATTGAGGGTCCCTTAAATATGAAATTGGGTCATAGAAGGCACAATAACATTATTTATTATCCCTTGGGCCAAAAAATCATGTTAATGGGTCAAAAAAAGCCCAACAAGCATGATTGGAACTTTCAAGCCCAAAGATTTGAATGTTTACTTGACTTAGGTGTAGTTTAATTGTTGGAAAGTTTGATTGGGTGATTGTTAATTTCGCACCGGAACAAGGTCGGTCGGTTATTCTAACGATGTTTGGAATTATACATATTTTCATCTTTCCATTTTCATGAATAGTAGTTTGGTATTTTTATTTGAACTCAAGTATCTTAAAAATAAAATAATTGACTCAAAAATCATGGTTTGAAACCCCTTTAGCCCTTCGTTGGTAAAATTGACAGTTTTAGTCCTTTATATAAAAAAAAAAGAGATTTTAAGCCCTTAAACCATTTGAATAGATTAAGAGGAGATATTTAATGAAACGAAGTAATTATGTCACACCCCAAAACCAAGAACGGAGGAAACGTTCTGGGGCGGAGGACGTCATGTATAGTATCACAACACATTAAATGTAAATAAGCAAACAACATCATCCATTGCATTAAATATATATAATTTTAATACAAGTGTGTTCTGCACAGTTATAGACACCAAAATAATGTAAGTCAAAATAACTAGATGAGTCTTGAATACGCTCCATCTTCTCAAAAGCTGGCCTCGGTACCTGTCTACTGATGACCTGAGAATACAAGTTATTTTGAAAGAGTTTATCAGCATTAAGCTGGTGAGTTCATAAGTATTTTAGTGTCAATGTTTATTGTCAAAAACGTTTGTACCTGTCTCAAAGTATAAGTTTGTAAAAATGTAAGTAAGTGTTTGAAAGTGTTTGTAAAGGTTTGAATCTCTCAGAAAAACCTATATTTTCTATTTAAGTAACCTTCTACCAAGGCTTAACTGCTTTGTATACTCGCTTGTTGTAAATGTGTGTAATTTCCCAAGTGTAACTATCATTTAATAAAATATAGTTTGTACATTAATGCTTAAGTGAGGTTATCACTAAAATATGTAATGGGTAAATCATTGTAGTACTGTAGTTTTGTATAATAAGAACTACTGCTGTACTAACTACCTTAAACCGGATTTATATTAAGGTATAATGTGATAAATTGCACGATGCTATCGACTGGTAACAACGACATAATGAATGGTCGTAAATAAGAAATGACGTTTGGCACCCACAGACCCGTAGGTCCGGCTGTAGCTAGCAGCAAGGTGTAGGATAGTCAATCCAGTATAGATATATACGCAAACTCACGCTCTCCCTCCAAGAGAATTCTGGCTACAACTCGGGCCATGACATTTAAGACATGCCCCGACACAGTGGATCACAATTGTTAACCTATTCATGTATATGTAATGTTTCTCATTCTAGTATAATTGTATATGTTCTCCTTCTAGTATAGATGTATATGTTCATGTTTCTAGTATAGTTGTATATGTTCATGTTTCTAGTATAGCTGTATATGTTCAGGTTTCTAGTATAGCTGTATATGAATGATCCTGTGTTACCCCGATGGTAACTAACTAATGATGTGTCTAGTACGTATGAATATGGGAGTACTTTTATGTCTATATATGTATGTTTGATATATAATTAGTATTGAAACGACCTTCGGATGGTCATCCGAAATCCCACCAGACCACATCCAAATCGAGAAAAAGGAAATAGGGCGGATGGCCTTCCTAAGCCCTTTAAACATTATTTATACATCTATACATATATGGGCATGCAATTGATAATATAAAGGCATAAATAAGTTTTCATAAGACATTTGAAACATAAATATAATTTCAAGAAAAGATCAACTTGGTGTCAATCTATAAAACAATTTGAAGGCATAAGTTGATAAACAGTTTAAGTATAAGGAACATATGTATGAATCACAGTTTGTAAATAAGTTTGGAAATGTAAAAGAGTTTGTAAAACATTTCAAAGTAAAGCAGTTTCGTAAACAGTTTGACCAGTGGTAAAATCATTGGTTTCCTAGTTATTAATCACATGTGATTAAATGCAATCACATGTGATTGAAGCAATAACTATAAGTGTTTAACTTGTATTCCCCCCCATAAAGTATTTAAAACATTTAAAATCATTTCAAAGGTTGATTAAAGGGGTATGAACTCACTTGCGGTGAGCTGATTGAATTGTAGTGTCGGATACCGTGCTAGGTGGCAAACGGAGACTTGTTTACACGCACGAGCCTAGTTATCATATAATAAGCATATATATAACTAATTAGCCAAATAATAACTTAACAAATAATTTAAGACACTTAGGAACATGTAAACACTTTTCATAAGTGTTAAAGGTCCTAATGGTTGCATCTAAGTTGCTACGGGACAAGGCAAAAGAGTTTGAAGCATCAAATGACCTTGTATAAGAGTTCACCACCCAACAAACCCCACCTTTGGAGTTTACGGCCGTAAACTCATGGGTTTATGGCCGTGAACTCTTCACTTGGTGGTTTTGGGTGTTTTAAGGTGCTAACTTGATCTTAGAGTACTCCTAGCTTTGTTGGAATAATCCTTGAAGTAGTTTAAGGCCTTAGAGTGCTCCATAGAGGAGTTTACGTCCTAAAGACCATATCCCCTAGAGTTTACGGCCGTAAACTCCTATGGGGTGTTGGTTTTTAATTTATTTGAGGCACTTGCACATGTAAGATAGCTTTCATGTTTTTATCTAAGGCTAAAGGGGACAAGAGGCACACATTTGTGCCTTTACTTGGAGTTTACGGCCCAAGTAATGTTCCTTGGCCGTAAACTCCCTTTACGGGATGGTTTTGATGTCTTTTACTCCCCATTCAAGTCCTATGTGTTCAAGGGTAATTGTCTTAAGGCCCTAGGGGTGTTTATGGTACACTTAGCCTTTGAAAAAGGGGTTTACGGCCCAAGAGCATATCTTGGCCGTAAAATCCTAAAACTTAATGAGCTTGGAGTGTTTTGAAGTCCAAAATAGCTACAAGCATTAGAGGGTAATTGTCCTTAAGCTTTAGGGGTGGTTTAGGGCACTTATAGCCCTTGAAAAGGGGTTTACGGCCCAAGAAATGTACTTGGCCGTAAACTCCTATTACTTGTGTTTGTTGAATGATTTCAAGCCTCTAATGATCATACATTAAGTCCCTAACTAGTTGTCTATCAAGGAAATGGGACTAGGAAGCTTATAGGCCTCGTTTTGGAGTTTACTCCCCAAGAACGTTCTTGGACGATAAACTCCCGGATCTTGTGTTTTAGACATGAAATCTATGTTATAAAGCAATAAACAAGTAATAAAACACATCTAGGAAAGTAGACTCACAATCTGGGATGAAAACCCGAAGATCCGTGAGAGAGAAAATGGCTTTTCTCTATTTGGAATTGTGAATAATGAATTAATTAAATTCAGAAATCTATTTATAGTCCTGAAATATTTTGGCAGAAAATATTTTTATTCTGGAAGCAGGACTGTAACATTATGAAACTTGGAATGCTCAAATTTCACAAATCCAGGAGCATCCACTCTCCTGATATCTCCTTAAAGGTAAACCCTAATGTACACCAACTTGTTCCGGAAAAGTATGAAAATCACTGAAACTGTACTAGCTTCTATTGAATAGATAATGTTCGTACAATTGGAAATTTCGGGTTGTCACTGATGGGTTTTGAGCATTCTAACACTTCCTAAGTGTACATGCAACCCTAATAACCTTGGATCTATGTTTGTCTAGTTATCATGCAAAGTTGAATTCCAAGGTTATATTCCTATCTAGCATACATGGGGAACAATTTTTAACTTGAATCATAGATAGAATAACTTACCTTGTTGTTGCTTGTGTTCCTTGAAACCTTGTGAGCCTAGCACCCCAAGTGTGATGCCTCAAATGCTTCACACAACACCAAATGCTCTTGGAAAGACTCTTGAGATAACACACACTTCTCAAAATCGGCCAAGCCCTCTAGTTTCCTTGTCTAACTTGTGTGTAGCCGATTTTGTGGAGAATATGATCCTTATATAGTGTTGACACATCTAGGGTTACACCATGTAAACCCTAATGTGTCATGACTCTTCATTTCCATGACCCATGGGTTTGTAACTCCCATGGAGCATCCATGGAGCATCCTATGGGTAGAACCCAACTTGATAATCCATGGAGCCTCTTAGCCCACTATACAAGATATGGATGATTTACATAATCAACCCATATATTTAATTAGTTATCCTTTGATCACTTAATTAATTCCAAATTAATTCTTTGATCAACTAATCAAATAATATTATTAATATATTAGAACTTATAATATATTAATAATCTCCAAGTGTTATTTCTCTCATTTAGTCTATCCAATTGCATGGTGCCATGCAACCCAAATGGACCATGCCGGGTCGGGTCAAGTACAAGCCCGAAATAGTTATGGACTTAGACACCTTATCCAACAGTCTCCCACTTGGATAAGTCTAATAACTATATCTCTAGTACTTCAGGAACCGACCGGCAATCATAGCTCTTTCAAGGTCTCTTGGAACTGAGAAGATGATAGTACGCCATTTAAGATAAGTGATCATATAATCCTCCGTTCTAGATATCAGCCGGACAAATACATGGAACATTGTCTTACTTCTTGTCCAGCATTTGTTTCTCGATTTCCGATTTGTTTGACATAGAACTTAATTGAACACATCAACTTAGTTCTGACCGGGCCCGGTACATGGGTCAAAACAAAATCATCGAGGGGCCCAGATATCAGCTTCTAATCCAAGAAGGAACAGATAAACTTCGACTCATATGTTTGTTCTACCACTCATTGAATTACACACAAAAGTACGTTTTATAACATCGAGTTACCAATGCGGTTTCGTACAGTCAATGCATAACCAACTTGTAAGTAACAAATCATATCTCTAGGTTTGAAGACTTATATGATATTACCGTCTCACGATCACTCGAGATAGAATTCCATGAAGTGATTCCAGTGAGCGTGGGTTGAGTCCAATGCTCAGAACTTATGAGCACTCATGATTGTTGTAGCCTTGTCCAACACCTTAGACCTCTACAACCCATCATGACAGTCTTGATTCATACCTACTTCCGACATATGACCGACTGTGGAAGTTTGAATAATATGTTACACCAAACAAAATTATTCTGGAAGTCAAAAAATGCAAAAGAAATATAGTAAACGATTGACAAGAGATAGCAACACTTTACTCATAAATAAAACACCTTTTATTCATCATCAAATGTCAATTACACTTTACAAATTTCTGGGTTATCTAACTACTAAAACTTATATCATCCTTCAGCCCTATGCTCCGAGCATGCTGGAGATGCTTAACCCTACTCAGTCCCTTCGTGAGGGGATCTGCTGGGTTCTCATCTGATGATACCCTCTTTGCCACGAGGAGTCCTTCTTCGATCCGATGTCTGATGAAATGGTATTTTCTGTCGATGTGTCTGGATCTCCCATGATCCCTTGGTTCCTTGGCTAAGGCAACAGCACTTTCACTATCACAGAAAATTTCCATTGGCTCTTTAATAGCTGGTACAACTCCAAGGTCTCCAATGAAGTTCTTCAGCCATATCGCTTCCTTTGCTGCTTCACTAGCTGCAATATACTCTGATTCACAAGTAGAATCTGCCACTGTCTCTTGCTTGGAACTCTTCCAAGATATTGCTCCTCCGTTTAGGGTAAAGACCCAGCCCGACTGAGAGCGGAAATTATCCCTATCAGTCTGGAAGCTAGCATCACTATACCCTACAACTCTCAAGTCATCACTCCCACCGAGGGTAAGAACCCAGTCCTTAGTCCTCCGTAGGTACTTGAGGATATTCTTTACCGCAGTCCAGTGTGCCTTGCCAGGGTTCGCCTGATACCTGCTAACCATGCTCAAGGCAAAAGCTACATCGGGTCGAGTACACGTCATAGCATACATGATCGATCCTACAGCCGAAGCGTAAGGTGTTCGACTCATTTCTGCTATCTCAGCCTCAGTGCTAGGGCTTTGTGTCTTACTCAATCTGGTGTTACTCTGGATGGGTAACTCTCCTTTCTTGGAATCCTGCATGCTGAATCTCTTCAGCACCTTATCCAAGTAGGTACTCTGACTAAGTCCAATTAGTCTTTTACTCTGATCTCTCAAGATTCTTATCCCTAGAATATAGGCAGCTTCACCAAGGTCCTTCATAGCGAAACACTTCCCAAGCCAGGATTTCACTTCCTGCAGGGTTGGAATGTCGTTTCCTATGAGTAGTATGTCATCCACATACAAAACCAAGAAGCTAACTATACTCCCACTAGCCTTGACATACACACAAGATTCATCTTCACTCCTAGAAAAGCCAAATTCCTTGACCTTTTCATCAAAGCAAAGATTCCATCTGCGAGGTGCTTGCTTCAATCCATAAATGGATTTCTCAAGCTTACACACTCTATTAGGGTACTCGTTGCTGACAAAACCCTCTGGCTGACTCATGTAAACATCTTCAGCCAACTTCCCATTAAGGAAAGCGGTTTTGACATCCATCTGCCATATTTCATAATCATGAAATGCAGCTATGGCTAACAGAACCCGAATAGACTTAATCTTGGCTACCGGAGAAAAGGTCTCATCATAGTCCACTCCAGGAATTTGAGAGAAGCCCTTTGCAACCAGTCTAGCCTTATAAGTGTGTACTTTACCATCCATGTCGGTCTTCTTCTTGAAGACCCATTTGCACCCTACTGTCTTACGACCTGGTACATTTTCAACCAAGTTCCAAACTTGATTGTCATACATGGATTGTATCTCGCTATCCATAGCCTCTTTCCATTTAGCAGACTCGGGGCCTGCCATGGCTTCCTCGTAGCTGTTAGGGTCATCTTGACTTACTAGTGTCTCATCACTAATAAGTGTCTCACCTTCTGCAGTAATATGGAATCCATAGTAATGCTCAGGTGCACTCCTAACTCTCGCGGAACGTCTCAGAGGTACAGATTTGTCAATTGTCTCAACAGGAGTTTCCTCCTCAAGTTGAGGGCTAGAGTTTGAAGTTCCTTCACCGCTTGATTCTTGAATTTCTTCAAGATCAATTTGCCTCCCACTGTCTCCTTGGCTTATAAACTCTCTTTCTCGAAAGACTCCTCTTCTTGCTACAAAGACCACATTGTCACTAGGTCTGTAGAAGAGGTAACCAAAGGATCGCTGTGGGTAACCGATGAAAATACACCTCTCGCTTCGAGGTTCGAGCTTATCATGAGTCTCGCGTCTCACGAAAGCCTCGCAACCCCAAATCTTGATGTGGTCTAGTTTAGGTACTTTACCAGTCCACATCTCGTGAGGAGTTTTGGCAACTTTCTTTGTAGGGACTAGATTAAGAATATGGGCGGCAGTCTCTAAGGCATACCCCCAGAATGAGATTGGTAGCGAAGCTCGACTCATCATGGAACGAACCATATCTAACAAGGTTCGATTACGCCTCTCAGCCACACCATTCAACTGTGGTGTCCTGGGAGGTGTCAATTGTGAGACTATCCCACATTCCCTTAGATAGTCGAGGAACTCTGAACTAAGATACTCACCACCGCGATCGGATCGAAGCATCTTAATGTTCCTGCCCAATTGATTCTCGACTTCCTGTTTAAATTCCTTAAACCTCTCGAAAGTCTCTGACTTATGCTTGATCAAGTAGACATATCCATATCTACTATAATCATTAGTAAAAGTCAAATAATAACGATTAGCATCCCTTGTGGCATGTTTGAATGGTCCACACACATCCGTGTGTATAAGGTCCAACAAACCTTCACCCCTCTCACACGAACCTGTGAAGGGTGACTTTGTCATTTTTCCAAGTAAGCATGATTCGCAACTATCATCTGACTTTAGGTCAAACGACTCCAAGACTCCATCTTTTTGGAGTTTGCCTATGCGTTTCTTGCTTATATGTCCAAGACGACAATGCCATAAAGATGCTTTATCGAAGTTATTATTAGTAGAATCAATACACAAAACATTATTTCCCAAGTTATCTACAACAGATACAGCTTCATACACACCATCACAAGGTAATGCTTTAAAATAAAAGACATTATTATAGAAAACATCTATAGAACCAACTTCATTATTAAATGAAAAGGTAAACCCTTGTTTGTACAAAGCATGAAAGGAAATAATATTTCTTGCCATTCCTGGCGAATAACAACACTTATTCAAATCTAAACTAAACCCACTACTTAGCGATAAAGTATAAACTCCAATCTTGGTAACAGGTATAGCTTTCCTATTCCCCATGATCAAGTTTATCCTTCCTTGCTCCACATCCTCACTTCTTCTTAGTCCCTGCAAGTCACAACAAATGTGAATACCACACCCGGTATCAAGGACCCAAGAATTAGAATGGGGTGAGTTATTAGAAATGATAGTGTAAATACCTGCATGGTTGGGTTTAACTTTCCCATCCTTCACATCTTGCTGGTATTTTGGGCAGTTCCGCTTCCAATGAGCTTTTTCATGGCAATAGAAGCATTCAGCCTCTTTTGGGTCAGAAGAAGGAGTAATGAAACCTTTCTTGGTTCCACTTGAAGAAGAGCCATCAAGGGTCCGAGCCTTGGTACCCTTAGAAGAGCTCTTTCTCTTCCTCCCTCGACTTTTCCCGATTGCCAAAACCGGAGTAGAGTTTTGATTAGGAGTGATAGCAACCGACTTCCCCTTAAGACCTGTTTCTGCGGTCTTGAGAAGTCCCTGAAGTTTGCTGAGGGTGACTTCTTCCTTGTTCATGTGATATGTCATGCGGAATTGATCATAGCACGATGGTAAGGAATGCAAAATAATATCTATTGCAAGATCCTCCGGGAAGTTCACATTAAGCTTCAGCAAACGATCCACATACCTTTGCATTTTCTGCATGTGGCTCGTGACGGATTCCCCGTCCTTCATCATGGTTGTTATCATGGAGCAGATGATTTCATACCACTCTTGTCTTGCACTTTGATGGTATCTTTCCATCAAATCTTGGTGCATTTCATAAGGGTAGAAATCCTCATAAGACTTTTGGAGTTCCGCTGTCATCGTGGCCATCATGATGCAAGCCACTTTCGTAGCATCCCTTTCATGTGCCCGAAATTCAGCGATCTCCTGAGGAGTTGCAGTGGACTCATCAATCTCCTTAAGCTCCTTGTCAAGGAGATATTCTTTGTCCTCGTAGCGGGTAATCATCCTGATGTTTCTGATCCACTCATTGAAGTTGGATCCATCAAAGGTGACTTTCCCACACAAGTTCATAAGGGAAAAGGAGCCATTAGGATTAGAGCCAGAAGCATTGTTGAAAGACATCTGAAGGAAAGAGGACAAGATTAGTTTAGATATAAGAGAGTCCTTAATAAAACACCCAAATGTAATATTAAGGCTAGGATCCAATAACAATATAATATAACTTAGAAGAGGTATGCCGTAATCTAAGCTATATCATATTTGAAAGGTAGGTGAATGACGATTCACCAATTTCCACCACGAAAACCGCAATATTTTACTATTAGGTTTTTTTTTTTTGAATGGTTCTTAGAA
Organism: Lactuca sativa; assembly: GCF_002870075.4. Taxonomy (NCBI): domain Eukaryota; kingdom Viridiplantae; phylum Streptophyta; class Magnoliopsida; order Asterales; family Asteraceae; genus Lactuca; species Lactuca sativa. The sequence continues at coordinate 300,256,150 of NC_056630.2, read as the reverse complement.
ATTCCTAGATTCTTTGAGATTCAATGAACTTTTCAAAGGCATGTTTCAATCTCGAGTGTGCCCTCCAAGTTTTGCGACTGGGATACCGAGGATCACAAAACGAGGTGTGAAGTAACCATGCAAATCACTTGGTACCCTTAAAGTTTATTACTCAATCGATGTGCCGGTTAACCACACACGCTCCACCGATACTATAATAAACCCTAAGTCACCCTTTACCTACCTTGTTAAGTCCAAGTTAGTGTGCCGGTTAACCACACACGCTCCACCAACGACTTAATCAAAGTGTAAAGTGTAATTTCATGGAATAGCACCTTATTCACATTTTTCCTAAAGTAACTAAGATTGGGAATTTAATAAAACATTTAGTTACTTTATAATATTCATCATACTTTGAATGAGAATTAATAAGTCCTTGTCTTACCCGTTCGGCTAACGACCCTCCACCGATCAAGCAAGCGGTGGGTGAGAGTGGACACCCATTAAGTCACCATTTTATAGGCAACAACCTTATACCCACCTTATAGACCGGCTTCGTGAATGAGGCGTACTAGCGGTAAGACGACTTTGTTCTTATACATATATATAATTATTAAATCATAATAATATAAGTATAAGGGTTGAATTTTAACTTTTAAAATTCTAGGGGTTGGAACTAAAGTTTTAACTTAACTTTACTTGTTCCAAAACTTGAGGGCAAGTTTTGTAATCTTTCAAAACTTTTCATTTCTTGTAACTTATGAGTTTAATAGAGTAATAAAATGAGGACTTTTCATTTTTCTAACTCTTGTGTTCTTTTAATGGTTTTTTTTTTAATCCAAGAGACTTTTGGTTTTCCATAACTTGAGGACAAGTTATGGACTCCATTAAAACACATTATGATCATGAATTAATTCACCACATAGGTTACAAATAATTCCTATGATCATCTAAACATCATAAGAACAAGAATATGAATATGAACACTTTCAAGAATCAAAATCACATTTAATCTTTGTAATTTTGATAATTTATTGTTGTAAATGAGTTAGAAAAGACATTACACCTTCTAAAATAAGTTTTCAAGTACCAAAACATTTTAGGGTAATGATTCTAATCCATTTCCAGCAACACAAGTCGAAATTCTGCACTCTGTCGACCCTACTCGCCGAGTGCATAAACCTACTCGCCGAGTAGGTTGAAGATACACATGAACTCGTCGAGTCCTCCCCATGGACTCGCCGAGTCCATCAGTCAGACAGCAAGATTTTCGACTTTCTTCAACTTTTAAGCACAAATAACAAACAAACAAACCTGGCTCTGATACCACTGATGGGTTTTGAGCATTCTAACACTTCCTAAGTGTACATGCAACCCTAATAACCTTGGATCTATGTTTGTCTAGTTATCATGCAAAGTTGAATTCCAAGGTTATATTCCTATCTAGCATACATGGGGAACAATTTTTAACTTGAATCATAGATAGAATAACTTACCTTGTTGTTGCTTGTGTTCCTTGAAACCTTGTGAGCCTAGCACCCCAAGTGTGATGCCTCAAATGCTTCACACAACACCAAATGCTCTTGGAAAGACTCTTGAGATAACACACACTTCTCAAAATCGGCCAAGCCCTCTAGTTTCCTTGTCTAACTTGTGTGTAGCCGATTTTGTGGAGAATATGATCCTTATATAGTGTTGACACATCTAGGGTTACACCATGTAAACCCTAATGTGTCATGACTCTTCATTTCCATGACCCATGGGTTTGTAACTCCCATGGAGCATCCATGGAGCATCCTATGGGTAGAACCCAACTTGATAATCCATGGAGCCTCTTAGCCCACTATACAAGATATGGATGATTTACATAATCAACCCATATATTTAATTAGTTATCCTTTGATCACTTAATTAATTCCAAATTAATTCTTTGATCAACTAATCAAATAATATTATTAATATATTAGAACTTATAATATATTAATAATCTCCAAGTGTTATTTCTCTCATTTAGTCTATCCAATTGCATGGTGCCATGCAACCCAAATGGACCATGCCGGGTCGGGTCAAGTACAAGCCCGAAATAGTTATGGACTTAGACACCTTATCCAACAGTCTCCCACTTGGATAAGTCTAATAACTATATCTCTAGTACTTCAGGAACCGACCGGCAATCGTAGCTCTTTCAAGGTCTCTTGGAACTGAGAAGATGATAGTACGCCATTTAAGATAAGTGATCATATAATCCTCCGTTCTAGATATCAGCCGGACAAATACATGGAACATTGTCTTACTTCTTGTCTAGCATTTGTTTCTCGATTTCCGATTTGTTTGACATAGAACTTAATTGAACACATCAACTTAGTTCTGACCGGGCCCGGTACATGGGTCAAAACAAAATCATCGAGGGGCCCAGATATCAGCTTCTAATCCAAGAAGGAACAGATAAACTTCGACTCATATGTTTGTTCTACCACTCATTGAATTACACACAAAAGTACGTTTTATAACATCGAGTTACCAATGCGGTTTCGTACAGTCAATGCATAACCAACTTGTAAGTAACAAATAATATCTCTAGGTTTGAAGACTTATATGATATTACCGTCTCACGATCACTCGAGATAGAATTCCATGAAGTGATTCCAGTGAGCGTGGGTTGAGTCCAATGCTCAGAACTTATGAGCACTCATGATTGTTGTAGCCTTGTCCAACACCTTAGACCTCTACAACCCATCATGACAGTCTTGATTCATACCTACTTCCGACATATGACCGACTGTGGAAGTTTGAATAATATGTTACACCAAACAAAATTATTCTGGAAGTCAAAAAATGCAAAAGAAATATAGTAAACGATTGACAAGAGATAGCAACACTTTACTCATAAATAAAACACCTTTTATTCATCATCAAATGTCAATTACACTTTACAAATTTCTGGGTTATCTAACTACTAAAACTTATATCATCCTTCAGCCCTATGCTCCGAGCATGCTGGAGATGCTTAACCCTACTCAGTCCCTTCGTGAGGGGATCTGCTGGGTTCTCATCTGATGATACCCTCTTTGCCACGAGGAGTCCTTCTTCGATCCGATGTCTGATGAAATGGTATTTTCTGTCGATGTGTCTGGATCTCCCATGATCCCTTGGTTCCTTGGCTAAGGCAACAGCACTTTCACTATCACAGAAAATTTCCATTGGCTCTTTAATAGCTGGTACAACTCCAAGGTCTCCAATGAAGTTCTTCAGCCATATCGCTTCCTTTGCTGCTTCACTAGCTGCAATATACTCTGATTCACAAGTAGAATCTGCCACTGTCTCTTGCTTGGAACTCTTCCAAGATATTGCTCCTCCGTTTAGGGTAAAGACCCAGCCCGACTGAGAGCGGAAATTATCCCTATCAGTCTGGAAGCTAGCATCACTATACCCTACAACTCTCAAGTCATCACTCCCACCGAGGGTAAGAACCCAGTCCTTAGTCCTCCGTAGGTACTTGAGGATATTCTTTACCGCAGTCCAGTGTGCCTTGCCAGGGTTCGCCTGATACCTGCTAACCATGCTCAAGGCAAAAGCTACATCGGGTCGAGTACACGTCATAGCATACATGATCGATCCTACAGCCGAAGCGTAAGGTGTTCGACTCATTTCTGCTATCTCAGCCTCAGTGCTAGGGCTTTGTGTCTTACTCAATCTGGTGTTACTCTGGATGGGTAACTCTCCTTTCTTGGAATCCTGCATGCTGAATCTCTTCAGCACCTTATCCAAGTAGGTACTCTGACTAAGTCCAATTAGTCTTTTACTCCGATCTCTCAAGATTCTTATCCCTAGAATATAGGCAGCTTCACCAAGGTCCTTCATAGCGAAACACTTCCCAAGCCAGGATTTCACTTCCTGCAGGGTTGGAATGTCGTTTCCTATGAGTAGTATGTCATCCACATACAAAACCAAGAAGCTAACTATACTCCCACTAGCCTTGACATACACACAAGATTCATCTTCACTCCTAGAAAAGCCAAATTCCTTGACCTTTTCATCAAAGCAAAGATTCCATCTGCGAGGTGCTTGCTTCAATCCATAAATGGATTTCTCAAGCTTACACACTCTATTAGGGTACTCGTTGCTGACAAAACCCTCTGGCTGACTCATGTAAACATCTTCAGCCAACTTCCCATTAAGGAAAGCGGTTTTGACATCCATCTGCCATATTTCATAATCATGAAATGCAGATATGGCTAACAGAACCCGAATAGACTTAATCTTGGCTACCGGAGAAAAGGTCTCATCATAGTCCACTCCAGGAATTTGAGAGAAGCCCTTTGCAACCAGTCTAGCCTTATAAGTGTGTACTTTACCATCCATGTCGGTCTTCTTCTTGAAGACCCATTTGCACCCTACTGTCTTACGACCTGGTACATTTTCAACCAAGTTCCAAACTTGATTGTCATACATGGATTGTATCTCGCTATCCATAGCCTCTTTCCATTTAGCAGACTCGGGGCCTGCCATGGCTTCCTCGTAGCTGTTAGGGTCATCTTGACTTACTAGTGTCTCATCACTAATAAGTGTCTCACCTTCTGCAGTAATATGGAATCCATAGTAATGCTCAGGTGCACTCCTAACTCTCGCGGAACGTCTCAGAGGTACAGATTTGTCAATTGTCTCAACAGGAGTTTCCTCCTCAAGTTGAGGGCTAGAGTTTGAAGTTCCTTCACCGCTTGATTCTTGAATTTCTTCAAGATCAATTTGCCTCCCACTGTCTCCTTGGCTTATAAACTCTCTTTCTCGAAAGACTCCTCTTCTTGCTACAAAGACCACATTGTCACTAGGTCTGTAGAAGAGGTAACCAAAGGATCGCTGTGGGTAACCGATGAAAATACACCTCTCGCTTCGAGGTTCGAGCTTATCATGAGTCTCGCGTCTCACGAAAGCCTCGCAACCCCAAATCTTGATGTGGTCTAGTTTAGGTACTTTACCAGTCCACATCTCGTGAGGAGTTTTGGCAACTTTCTTTGTAGGGACTAGATTAAGAATATGGGCGGCAGTCTCTAAGGCATACCCCCAGAATGAGATTGGTAGCGAAGCTCGACTCATCATGGAACGAACCATATCTAACAAGGTTCGATTACGCCTCTCAGCCACACCATTCAACTGTGGTGTCCTGGGAGGTGTCAATTGTGAGACTATCCCACATTCCCTTAGATAGTCGAGGAACTCTGAACTAAGATACTCACCACCGCGATCGGATCGAAGCATCTTAATGTTCCTGCCCAATTGATTCTCGACTTCCTGTTTAAATTCCTTAAACCTCTCGAAAGTCTCTGACTTATGCTTGATCAAGTAGACATATCCATATCTACTATAATCATCAGTAAAAGTCAAATAATAACGATTAGCATCCCTTGTGGCATGTTTGAATGGTCCACACACATCCGTGTGTATAAGGTCCAACAAACCTTCACCCCTCTCACACGAACCTGTGAAGGGTGACTTTGTCATTTTTCCAAGTAAGCATGATTCGCAACTATCATCTGACTTTAGGTCAAACGACTCCAAGACTCCATCTTTTTGGAGTTTGCCTATGCGTTTCTTGCTTATATGTCCAAGACGACAATGCCATAAAGATGCTTTATCGAAGTTATTATTAGTAGAATCAATACACAAAACATTATTTCCCAAGTTATCTACAACAGATACAGCTTCATACACACCATCACAAGGTAATGCTTTAAAATAAAAGACATTATTATAGAAAACATCTATAGAACCAACTTCATTATTAAATGAAAAGGTAAACCCTTGTTTGTACAAAGCATGAAAGGAAATAATATTTCTTGCCATTCCTGGCGAATAACAACACTTATTCAAATCTAAACTAAACCCACTACTTAGCGATAAAGTATAAACTCCAATCTTGGTAACAGGTATAGCTTTCCTATTCCCCATGATCAAGTTTATCCTTCCTTGCTCCACATCCTCACTTCTTCTTAGTCCCTGCAAGTCACAACAAATGTGAATACCACACCCGGTATCAAGGACCCAAGAATTAGAATGGGGTGAGTTATTAGAAATGATAGTGTAAATACCTGCATGGTTGGGTTTAACTTTCCCATCCTTCACATCTTGCTGGTATTTTGGGCAGTTCCGCTTCCAATGAGCTTTTTCATGGCAATAGAAGCATTCAGCCTCTTTTGGGTCAGAAGAAGGAGTAATGAAACCTTTCTTGGTTCCACTTGAAGAAGAGCCATCAAGGGTCCGAGCCTTGGTACCCTTAGAAGAGCTCTTTCTCTTCCTCCCTCGACTTTTCCCGATTGCCAAAACCGGAGTAGAGTTTTGATTAGGAGTGATAGCAACCGACTTCCCCTTAAGACCTGTTTCTGCGGTCTTGAGAAGTCCCTGAAGTTTGCTGAGGGTGACTTCTTCCTTGTTCATGTGATATGTCATGCGGAATTGATCATAGCACGATGGTAAGGAATGCAAAATAATATCTATTGCAAGATCCTCCGGGAAGTTCACATTAAGCTTCAGCAAACGATCCACATACCTTTGCATTTTCTGCATGTGGCTCGTGACGGATTCCCCGTCCTTCATCATGGTTGTTATCATGGAGCAGATGATTTCATACCACTCTTGTCTTGCACTTTGATGGTATCTTTCCATCAAATCTTGGTGCATTTCATAAGGGTAGAAATCCTCATAAGACTTTTGGAGTTCCGCTGTCATCGTGGCCATCATGATGCAAGCCACTTTCGTAGCATCCCTTTCATGTGCCCGAAATTCAGCGATCTCCTGAGGAGTTGCAGTGGACTCATCAATCTCCTTAAGCTCCTTGTCAAGGACATATTCTTTGTCCTCGTAGCGGGTAATCATCCTGATGTTTCTGATCCACTCATTGAAGTTGGATCCATCAAAGGTGACTTTCCCACACAAGTTCATAAGGGAAAAGGAGCCATTAGGATTAGAGCCAGAAGCATTGTTGAAAGACATCTGAAGGAAAGAGGACAAGATTAGTTTAGATATAAGAGAGTCCTTAATAAAACACCCAAATGTAATATTAAGGCTAGGATCCAATCACAATATAATATAACTTAGAAGAGGTATGCCGTAATCTAAGCTATATCATATTTGAAAGGTAGGTGAATGACGATTCACCAATTTCCACCACGAAAACCGCAATATTTTACTATTAGGTTTTTTTTTTTGAATGGTTCTTAGAAATTCCTAGATTCTTTGAGATTCAATGAACTTTTCAAAGGCATGTTTCAATCTCGAGTGTGCCCTCCAAGTTTTGCGACTGGGATACCGAGGATCACAAAACGAGGTGTGAAGTAACCATGCAAATCACTTGGTACCCTTAAAGTTTATTACTCAATCGATGTGCCGGTTAACCACACACGCTCCACCGATACTATAATAAACCCTAAGTCACCCTTTACCTACCTTGTTAAGTCCAAGTTAGTGTGCCGGTTAACCACACACGCTCCACCAACGACTTAATCAAAGTGTAAAGTGTAATTTCATGGAATAGCACCTTATTCACATTTTTCCTAAAGTAACTAAGATTGGGAATTTAATAAAACATTTAGTTACTTTATAATATTCATCATACTTTGAATGAGAATTAATAAGTCCTTGTCTTACCCGTTCGGCTAACGACCCTCCACCGATCAAGCAAGCGGTGGGTGAGAGTGGACACCCATTAAGTCACCATTTTATAGGCAACAACCTTATACCCACCTTATAGACCGGCTTCGTGAATGAGGCGTACTAGCGGTAAGACAACTTTGTTCTTATACATATATATAATTATTAAATCATAATAATATAAGTATAAGGGTTGAATTTTAACTTTTAAAATTCTAGGGGTTGGAACTAAAGTTTTAACTTAACTTTACTTGTTCCAAAACTTGAGGGCAAGTTTTGTAATCTTTCAAAACTTTTCATTTCTTGTAACTTATGAGTTTAATAGAGTAATAAAATGAGGACTTTTCATTTTTCTAACTCTTGTGTTCTTTTAATGGTTTTTTTTTTAATCCAAGAGACTTTTGGTTTTCCATAACTTGAGGACAAGTTATGGACTCCATTAAAACACATTATGATCATGAATTAATTCACCACATAGGTTACAAATAATTCCTATGATCATCTAAACATCATAAGAACAAGAATATGAATATGAACACTTTCAAGAATCAAAATCACATTTAATCTTTGTAATTTTGATAATTTGTTGTTGTAAATGAGTTAGAAAAGACATTACACCTTCTAAAATAAGTTTTCAAGTACCAAAACATTTTAGGGTAATGATTCTAATCCATTTCCAGCAACACAAGTCGAAATTCTGCACTCTGTCGACCCTACTCGCCGAGTGCATAAACCTACTCGCCGAGTAGGTTGAAGATACACATGAACTCGTCGAGTCCTCCCCATGGACTCGCCGAGTCCATCAGTCAGACAGCAAGATTTTCGACTTTCTTCAACTTTTAAGCACAAATAACAAACAAACAAACCTGGCTCTGATACCACTGATGGGTTTTGAGCATTCTAACACTTCCTAAGTGTACATGCAACCCTAATAACCTTGGATCTATGTTTGTCTAGTTATCATGCAAAGTTGAATTCCAAGGTTATATTCCTATCTAGCATACATGGGGAACAATTTTTAACTTGAATCATAGATAGAATAACTTACCTTGTTGTTGCTTGTGTTCCTTGAAACCTTGTGAGCCTAGCACCCCAAGTGTGATGCCTCAAATGCTTCACACAACACCAAATGCTCTTGGAAAGACTCTTGAGATAACACACACTTCTCAAAATCGGCCAAGCCCTCTAGTTTCCTTGTCTAACTTGTGTGTAGCCGATTTTGTGGAGAATATGATCCTTATATAGTGTTGACACATCTAGGGTTACACCATGTAAACCCTAATGTGTCATGACTCTTCATTTCCATGACCCATGGGTTTGTAACTCCCATGGAGCATCCATGGAGCATCCTATGGGTAGAACCCAACTTGATAATCCATGGAGCCTCTTAGCCCACTATACAAGATATGGATGATTTACATAATCAACCCATATATTTAATTAGTTATCCTTTGATCACTTAATTAATTCCAAATTAATTCTTTGATCAACTAATCAAATAATATTATTAATATATTAGAACTTATAATATATTAATAATCTCCAAGTGTTATTTCTCTCATTTAGTCTATCCAATTGCATGGTGCCATGCAACCCAAATGGACCATGCCGGGTCGGGTCAAGTACAAGCCCGAAATAGTTATGGACTTAGACACCTTATCCAACAGTCACATCATCCCCCCGTTAGAAGGAATTTCGTCCCAAAATTAGAATTTAAGCAAATACGAAGTTACAATTAATTAAGCGAAAAGATGAGGGTATTTCAGTTTCATCTGATCCTCGCGTTCCCAAGTGAATTCCGGTCCTCGCTTGGCGTTCCAGCGAACCTTCACGATAGGGATACGGCTTTGCTTCGTCTGCTTGACCTCACGGTCCATGATCTCTACTGGTTCTTCCACGAAGTTGAGGCTCTCGTTGATCTCAATCTCGTTGAGTGGGATTACAAGAGTCTCGTCGGATCAACACTTTTACAAGTTAGATACGTGGAATGTAGAATGTACGTTACGAAGTGTGTCGGGTAGGTCAAGTTTGTAAGCTACGGGGCCAACTCTTGCAAGAATCTCAAAAGGCCCTATGTACCTCGGATTAAGCTTCCCACGCTTGCCGAAGTGTATCAAGCCTTTCCAGGGTGATACTTTGAGAAGGACTCGGTCTCCCACCTGATATTCCAAAGGTTTTCTTCGTTTATCGGCGTAGCTCTTCCGTCGGTCTCTTGAGGCTTTCAATCGTTCACGGATCTAAACGATTTTCTCTGTCATTTCCCGAATTATTTCCGGACCGGTGAGAGTACTGTCGGAAGCTTGCCCCTAGGTAATTGGGTATCACCCACCTCAGCCCAGCACAGAGGGGATCTGCACTTTCGGCCATAGAGAGCTTCGAATGGAGCAGCCTTGATGCTCGTGTGATAACTGTTATTATAGGAAAATTCGACAAGGGGTAAATGAGTATCCCATGCTTTCCCAAAATCAATCACACAGGCCCGCAACATATCTTCCAGTGTTTGGATGGTCCTCTCACTCTGTCCGTCGGTCTGTGGATGGTAGGCTGTGCTCATGTCCAGCCTTGTTCCTAGGGAATGTTGTAGTGATTGCCAAAATCTTGAGGTGAACCTACTATGTCTATCGAAGATAATAGACATAGGTACACCATGTAGCCGTGCGATTTCCCTAATGTATGTTCTCGTAAGTTTCTCCATCTTGTCAGTTTCTTTGATAGGCAGAAAGTGTGCAGACTTGGTCAATCTATCAACGATGACTCATATGGTGTCAATTCCACCCGTTGTCTTGGGCAACTTGGTTATGAAATCCATAGTGATCCGCTCCCACTTCCATTCCGGGATCTCTGGTTGTTGCAATAAACCAGAGGGCTTCTGGTATTCGACCTTAACCTTTGCGCAAGTAAGGCATTTACTTACGAAGGTAGCAATCTCTGCTTTCATATTAGGCCACCAGTATAGCTTTTTAAGATCCAGATACATCTTATCTGAACCTGCGTGGACGGAATACCGAGTGTTGTGCGCCTCGGTCATGACCAAGTCTCGGAAACCATCGTGTTTCGGTGTCCAGATCCGGTTCATGAAATATAAAGCTCCGTCACCCTTGGCTTCTAAATTCTTGTCCATTCCCCTAAGGGATTCACTCTTCACATTTTCAGGCTTCATGGCTTCAAGTTGAGCCGCCTGAATTTGCTTAGACAAATGTGAATGGATGGTTATTGACAATGACTTGACTTTGCGACCAGAATATTCCTTCTGACTTAGGGCGTCTGCTACTACGTTGGCTTTACCCGGATGATAACGAATATCGCATTCGTAATCACTGAGTAGCTCGACCCACCGTCGCTATCTCATGTTGAGCTCCTTCTAATCGAAATTATGTTGTAAACTCTTGTGGTCAGTAAAGATAGTGCTCTTCGTTCCATACAATTAATGTCTCCAGATCTTCAGAGCAAACACTACTCCTCCTAGTTCAAGGTCGTGGGTCGTGTAGTTAACCTCATGTGTCTTCAACTGTCTCGAGGCGTAGGCGATGACCTTACCTCGCTGCATCAGAACACATCCGAGTCCTTGATTTGATGCATCGCAATAGACTACGAAGTCTTCTATTCCTTCGGGAAGGGATAGTATTGGTGAAGTGCACAAGGCTCGTTTAAGCGTTTGGAACGCTCTCTCTTGTTTCTCTTCCCAGTCAAAGGCCACGCCTTTCTGGGTCAGGGTCGTAAGAGGTTTCGCTATTCGGGAGAAGTTCTGAATGAATCTGCGGTAGTAGCCAGCGAGGCCTAGAAATTGACGAATTTCTGAAGGCGTCTTGGGTGCTGACCAGTTCTCAATGGCTTTAATTTTGGATGGGTCTACGTGGATTCCCTCTTCGCTTACCACATGTCCTAAGAATTCGACTCTTTGGATCCAAAATTCACATTTCGAGAACTTCGCATAAAGTTTCTCCTTTCGTAAAGTCTCTAGAACTTGTCGGAGATGACAGGCATGCTCTTTCTTACTTTGGGAGTAGATCAGGATGTCGTCAATGAAAATGATGACGAACTGATCCAAGTAAGGTCGACATACTCTATTCATCAGATCCATGAAGACAGCGGGCACATTGGTCAATCCGAATGGCATCACCACGAACTCGTAGTGTCCGTAACGAGTTCAGAAGGCTGTCTTCGGCACATCCTCCTCTAGCACTCGTAACTGGTGATATCCGGATCTCAGATCAATCTTGGAAAAATAGTTCGCCCCTTGCAGTTGGTCGAATAGATCATCTATGCGTGGCAGAGGATAACGATTCTTGATCGTCAATTTGTTGAGTTCTCTGTAGTCAATACACATACAGAATGATCCGTCTTTCTTCTTAACGAAAAAGAACGGTGCTCCCTAAGGTGAGAAACTCGGTCTTATAAAGCCCTTGCTGAGCAGTTCGTTAAGTTGACCAAAGAGTTCCTGCATCTCAGCTGGTGCTAAACGGTAGGGCGACCTGTCGTTGCGGAGGTAACCCGGGTATTTCTTATGGGAAAATGTCGGGGAAGTCGCTCACTACTGGGATGTTCTTTAGTTCTTTTGTTTCTAGGTTTGTGTCGACGACATGAGCAAGGAATGCGTGGTATTCTTTGCGCAGATATTTCTGTGCTTGAATGCTTGATATAAGGCGAAGACTCGCACCTGGTTTGTCGCCGTAGACTAGAAGAGTTTCGTTAGACGGGAGGTTTAGACGGACTGCTTTCTCGTAGCACATGATGTCGGCGCGATGAAGACTTAACCAATCCATGCCGATATTAACGTCGAAACTTTTTATTGAGACCAGCGTAAGGTCAATTGGGAATGAATGGTTATCTAGAGTTAGGTTACAACCTAAGTATATGCTATTTGTACTTTCAGTTTTCCCATTGGCCATTTCTACTGTGAATTGTTCATTAAGTGCGTGTGGTTGTTGCTTAATCATGCGAGCAAATTTGTGGTTTACGAAGCTTCACTCCGCTCCACTATCGAATAGAATGCATGCATAGGAGTTATCAAGGAGGAACGTACCAGTCACCACTGTCGGGTCAGCAACTGCTTCCCCGTGGCCTATAGCTAGCACCCTCCCTGCTCCTCCAGCATTCCTCGCTTTGGGGCAGTCCCTTTTAAAGTGGCCTGTTTCGCCACATCCGTAGCAAGTTGGGCTCGCGCCTGAGCCAGGAACTTGGGAGATCGGTTGTGCCAGGAACTTACAGAAACGGATGGTGTGTCCTTTCTAGTTGCAGTTAGAACACTGCATTTCATGGCATGCGCCGTTGTAGTGGAAGTTGCATTTGTTGCACTTCGGCAAACTTCCAGCATACTGCTTCCCCGGAGTAGTAACAGCAGTAGGGGTTACCGCGGCATGTACTGCAACGATTTGCTGCCTCTTGGCCGCTCGCTGTTTCTTCTTTTCATCCCAGAATTTCCGCTTAGTGTCAGCGGGTTTGGAGGGTTCTGGGATGGCTAGGGTTGTTGTCGTTGTAGGGGTTTTGACTCCATGGTCAATGAGTCTTTGTGCCAAACGCTTGGCACTGTCGAAGGTAGCAGGGTTTGATGCTAAGACATTCCCCTGATACGGAGGCACTAGTCCCCATATGTACCGTTTGATCTTTTTCCCCTCAGTGAGAACCATATTTTGGCAGAGGGCCACCAGTTCACTAAATCGGGCAGTGTAAGCGATCACATTGGTGCCCTTCATGGTCAGGTTCCAGAGTTCATGTTCCAACTTCTGGACTTCGCCCCTCGGGCAGTATTCCTCAGTCATGAGGTCCTTCATCGTTTCCCAGCCAATGTCGTTAGCCACGACGAGTGTTAGGGCTTTAACGTGGCCGTTCCACCACGTTAGGGATTTTCCCTCAAAGGTGCACGCAGCATATTTCACTTTGCACGCAGCAGGGCATGAACAGATTTCGAAGACTGATTCAGTCTTCTCGAACCATTGCGAGAGGGCAATGACTCCGCTGGTGCCATAGAAAGGCTTCGGCTTGCAGTTTGTGAAATCCTTGTAGGAGCGCTCTCTCGAGCGAACAGGGATTTCGACTGGAATAGATTCAACAGGGGTTCCACCTCTGTTGGCATCGGATGAGTGATACTGAGCCATGGCAGTTGCCACTGCTGCAGCTACGGCAGCATTCAGGGCTGCAGTATCGATGACTGGAGGCGGAGGAGGTGGTGGCGGTGTAGGGTTATTCCTATTCCTGGGAGATTTGCGAGGAGGCATCTTTCAGCTATAAGTTTATAAAGATAAGAAAGATGGTAAGAATCAATTTGTAAGCAACGTGAGAGTGACACATGGACTAACTAACCATAGCCCAACAGTTTGATGAGTGTTTGAAATCACAATAAGGAATATTAGTAGGAATACACAAGTGTACAGATTTTTCCCATAGATTAGATAGATTTCAATTGTACTGGTATTACTGATGTAATAAGTTCAAGGAAAATCGACCTAACAGTAGGTCTTACATTATACCAAAAGGATAAGTTTGACAGTTCTTAGATTCCTAATTAGTGTACCAAAAGTTAGGAACATTTTACAGACAAGTGCTACTTAGAGCACAGATGTTTAAAGGCTAATCCCTAATCAAAAGACAGAGATGTACTAGACAGCATCTAATGGCGATGGGAATTCCCCGGGCGAGCCCTGAGGTCGGACACTTGACGAAACACCTCTTGAAGGTGTCGATCCTGAGCCCTCTGACGAGCTCGAAGTTCCAAGATTTCAGCTCGTGAGGTAGTCAGCTGTTGCTGCAGGGTTTCATTAGTTCTCCGTGTTCGTTCCATGTCTTCTTCAAGACGGCGGATACGGACTGTGTTGACACCTGAGTTGGCATCAATTTCTATGACCTGGTCGATGGCTGCTCGACCTTGCTCGACATTACAAGCTATTCTGCGGATAATGACAGGCAGAGCTCGGTCAGCAGATCCACCATCGCTGACGTTGTAAAAGCTTCGGTCCCCTAAGTATGGTAACGGTTGACCCTGTTCATCACTCTAGCGATTCAAGTTGTTTGCCCACATGGGAGTAGGACCTTGAAACGCTGGTCGAGGGTTATTGTTCGGGGCTTAACCTACAAGCGGTAGGTTGTTGACTTCAGGCTCGGAGTCGGATCCATCAGGAAAGCCTTCTGCGAGGTGATCATCCAAAGGGATTGGATGCTCATCTTTGGGCTCTTCATTGATCCACCCGACATTGCCTTCATTTGGAAAGTACGGGTCGCCGTGATGGAATCCAGCCATTTAAATCTACGCGAGAAGAGAGGTATAAGAATATAGTATACGTGTAACTAGTAGTACAAAATACACCTATTGTATTTTAAGTTTACGTTCTACTGATCTTCTTGTGGTATTGTTGGTAAGTTTTTAGACTTGTTAACATATCACAACCATTCTAGGGCATATGCTAATCACTCCTAGGACCAGCATAGTTGATCAGGCTATGCCATTTCTAGGACTGACCATACATCCCCGAGCTTACTTGTGATATTTAACAGTCGTAATAGTTTTGTTCTTGTCATTGTGACACTGATTTTAGTATGAATGCAGACTAGTATACTTAATTAAATATTTTAATATTTAAAGTATAGACTCTTGGTCAGAGTGTTTTAATCCCTTTTGGGTTTATAGTTTAGTATATCTTTTATGGGTTGATATACTTGATTCACTATAAACAATGCTCTGATACCAATCTGTCACACCCCAAAACCAAGAACGGCGGAAACGTTCTGGGGCGGAGGACGTCATGTATAGTATCACAACACAGTAAATGTAAATAAGCAAACAACATCATCCATTGCATTAAATATATATAATTTTAATACAAGTGTGTTCTGCACAGTTATAGACACCAAAATAATGTAAGTCAAAATAATAAGATGAGTCTTGAATACGCTCCATCTTCTCAAAAGCTGGCCTCGGTACCTGTCTACTGATGACCTGAGAATACAAGTTATTTTGAAAGAGTTTATCAGCATTAAGCTGGTGAGTTCATAAGTATTTTAGTGTCAATGTTTGTTGTCAAAAACGTTTGTACCTGTCTCAATGTATAAGTTTGTAAAAATGTAAGTAAGTGTTTGAAAGTGTTTGTAAAGGTTTGAATCTCTCAGAAAAACCTATACTTTCTATTTAAGTAACCTTCTACCAAGGCTTAACTGTTTTGTATACTCGCTTGTTGTAAATGTGTGTAATTTCCTAAGTGTAACTATCATTTAATAAAATATAGTTTGTACATTAATGCTTAAGTGAGGTTATCACTAAAATATGTAATGGGTAAATCATTGTAGTACTGTAGTTTTGTATAATAAGAACTACTGCTGTACTAACTACCTTAAACCGGATTTATATTAAGGTATAATGTGATAAATTGCACCATGCTATCGACTGGTAACAATGACATAATGAATGGTCGTAATGAAGAAATGACGTTTGGCACCCACAGACCTGTAGGTCCGGCTGTAGCTAGCAGCATGGTGTAGGATAGTCAATCCAGTATAGATCTATACGCAAACTCACGCTCTCCCTCCAAGAGAATTATGGCTACAACTCGGGCCATGACATTTAAGACATGCCCGACACAGTGGATCACAATTGTTAACCTATTCATGTATATGTAATTTTTCTCGTTCTAGTATAATTGTATATGTTCTCCTTCTAGTATAGATGTATATGTTCATGTTTCTAGTATAGTTGTATATGTTCATGTTTCTAGTATAGCTGTATATGTTCAGGTTTCTAGTATAGCTGTATATGAATGATCCTGTGTTACCCCGATGGTAACTAACTAATGATGTGTCTAGTACGTATGAATATGGGAGTACTTTTATGTCTATATATGTATGTTTGATATATAATTAGTATTGAAACGACCTTCGGATGGTCATCCGAAATCCCACCAGACCACATCCAAATCGAGAAAAAGGAAATAGGGCGGATGGCCTTCCTAAGCCCTTTAAACATTATTTATACATCTATACATATATGGGCATGCAATTGATAATATAAAGGCATAAATAAGTTTTCATAAGACATTTGAAACATAAATATAATTTCAAGAAAAGATCGACTTGGTGTCAATCTATAAAACAATTTGAAGGCATAAGTTGATAAACAGTTTAAGTATAAGGAACATATGTTTGAATCATAGTTTGTAAATAAATTTGGAAATGTAAAAGAGTTTGTAAAACATTTCAAAGTAAAGCAGTTTCGTAAACAGTTTGACCAGTGGTAAAATCATTGGTTTCCTAGTTATTAATCACATGTGATTAAATGCAATCACATGTGATTGAAGCAATAACTATAAGTGTTTGACTTGTATTCCCCCCCCCCCCATAAAGTGTTTAAAACATTTAAAATCATTTCAAAGTTTGATTAAAGGGGTATGAACTCACTTGCGGTGAGCTGATTGAATTGTAGTGTCGGATACCGTGCTAGGTGGCAAACGGAGACTTGTTTACACGCACGAGCCTAGTTATCATATAATAAGCATATATATATATATATATATATATATATATATATATATATATATATATATATATATATATATATATAACTAATTAGCCAAATAATAACTTAAAAAATAATTTAAGACACTTAGGAATATGTAAACACTTTTCATAAGTGTTAAAGGTCCTAATGGTTGCATCTAAGTTGCTACGGTACAAGGCAAAAGGGATTGAAGCATCAAATGACCTTGTATAAGAGTTCACCACCCAACAAACCCCACCTTTGGAGTTTACGGCCGTAAACTCATGGGTTTATGGCCGTGAAATCCTCACTTGGTGGTTTTGGGTGTTTTAAGGTGCTAACTTGATCTTAGAGTACTCCTAGCTTTGTTGGAATAATCCTTGAAGTAGTTTAAGGCCTTAGAGTGCTCCATAGAGGAGTTTACGGCCTAAAGTCCATATCCCCTAGAGTTTACGGCCGTAAACTCCTATGGGGTGTTGGTTTTTAATTTATTTGAGGCACTTGCACATGTAAGATAGCTTTCATGTTTTTATCTAAGGCTAAAGGGGACAAGAGGCACACATTTGTGCCTTTACTTGGAGTTTACGGCCCAAGTAATGTTCCTTGGCCGTAAACTCCCTTTAAGGGATGGTTTTGATGTCTTTTACTCCCCATTCAAGTCCTATGTGTTCAAGGGTAATTGTCTTAAGGCCTTAGGGGTGTTTATGGTACACTTAGCCTTTGAAAAAGGGGTTTACGGCCCAATATCATATCTTGGCCGTAAACTCCTAAAACTTAATGAGCTTGGAGTGTTTTGAAGTCCAAAATAGCTACAAGCATTAGAGGGTAATTGTCCTTAAGCTTTAGGGGTGGTTTAGGGCACTTATAGCCCTTGAAAAGGGGTTTACCGCCCAAGAAATGTCCTTGGCCGTAAACTACTATTACTTGTGTTTCTTGAATGATTTCAAGCCTCTAATGATCATACATTAAGTCCCTAACTAGTTGTCTATCAAGGAAATGGAACTAGGAAGCTTATAGGCCTCGTTTTGGAGTTTACTCCCCAAGAACGTTCTTGGGTGGTAAACTCTCGGATCTTGTGTTTTAGACATGAAATCTATGTTATAAAGCAATAAACAAGTAATAAAACACATCTAGGAAAGTAGACTCACAATCTGGGATGAAAACTCGAAGATCCGTGAGAGAGAAAATGGCTTTTCTCTATTTGGAATTGTGAAGAATGAATTAATTAAATTCAGAAATCTATTTATAGTCCTGAAATATTTTGGCAAAAAATATTTTTATTCTGGAAGTAGGACTGTAACATTATGAAACTTGGAATGCTCAAATTTCACAAATCCAGGAGCATCCACTCTCCTGATATCTCCTTAAACATAAACACTAATGTACACCAACTTGTTCGGAAAAGTATGAAAATCACTGAAACTGTACTAGCTTCTATTGAATAGATAATGTTCATACAATTGGAAATTTCGGGTTGTCAAAAATTAGATCATGGACTTAAGCATCAACTTACCTAAGATGATGACTCTTATGGAAAATCCTACATGAAAAGATCTTAAATCTTGAAATTTTTGAAGGAGAAGTGAAGGAGTTGTAGTGTGTTCTTGAGAGTGTTCAAGTGAAAAAAATTGTGTGTGTGTGTGTGTGATACTCTCGGCCGAGAGTAATAAAAGAAGAAGACATAGAGAGAGAGAAGTGAAAGGATGTGCATGAAAACAAGTGAAATTGCTTGGATGTCCCATAGGTATTAAGGAGGTGGCTAATCCTCCTTAATCCTCTAATTCCTCTTTTTTTCTTTTTTTTTATTACTTGGGCCGAGAGATAGAGAAGAGAGGAGAGAGTTTGGGCCTTGAGTGCTTATGTCCAAGATATGGGCCCAATACACAACAAAGTATGAGTTTTATGGCCCTTTAGGGCTAATTAAGTTTGTTATGGCCCGTTAGGGTATTTTATTTTATTCTAGGCCCATTATGGCCCAAAATGTTAAAATAAATGAAAGTGGGTCCAATTAGAGCCGATATAAGAGTTCTAAGCCCAAAACAATCAAATTGGAAACATCTTAGCCCGTTAGGCCCAATAGGGAAGTCCTAGTCCAAAATGGACTTAAACCGAGATTTCTACAGTTTCCAATTCTTTGTTAACTATTTGAAAGTTTGTATAGGGTGTTTAATTTAAATTTTTTGTTGTTATTGAATAAGCATCATACATGCTTTCATATTTTTGGTTCACAAATGTTATCATTGCCGTCGTTACATGGTATAGAATTCCTAGTTGTGACATTAACTAATTTGCTTATGTTGAACAATTGAGTCTTTTCTACAAATCAGTAACAGTTCAAACAAACATACTAGTAAACTATAAGAGGTATAGTTTAAAGGATCACTACATACTATTTCTAGAACACAGAAACATAAATGAGTCAAAACATACATACTATTATTATTCATTACAATGTATACTATTGACTTACAAGAACAAGAATGAACTAAAATGTGTACTATTTCATGGCATAGCAATATTCTTGTTGTGTCACGTTTTGTAACCAGAGTCTCTTGGAGGGAGAGCATGAGTTTGTGTATAGATCTATACGGGATTGACTATCCTACACCTTGCTGCTAGCTACAGTAGGGCCTGCAGGTCTATGGGTGACAAATGTCATACAATTTTCGACGCCTGAAGAATGTCGTGTTTATACTAGTCAATCAAGCATGGTTATAAGCACATTTTTAACCTTAATTAACAGTTTGGTTTTAAGGTAGTTAATACATCAGTAGTGTATATTATACAACACTGCTGTAAATCTTCATTTCCTATTACATTCATGAAGTGATATTCTCACATGAGAAGCGCATGCTATTTTTGGAGTAAAGATAGTTACCTATATGGAAAAACATACATTTATATTATTTTAATTACAAACATACATTTATATTATTTCAAGTATAAACATACATTTGTACTATTTCAAGTAAAACATACATTTATAAGTGTCTAATTACTAAGTATTTATCATTATACTTTTCATGAAAGTAGAATTAATGTCATGTCATACCCGTTCGGCTAACGACCCTCCACCAGTCAAGGAAGCGGTGGGTGAGAGTGGACACCCATTAAACTACCATTTTATAGGCAGTAACCTTATACCCCGCCTTATAGACCGGCTTTGTGAATGAGGCCTACTAACGGTTAGACTGACTTTGTTCTTATACATAAATACATACATACATACATATATATATATATATATATATATATATATATATATATATATATTAAACCAATAACATTATAATAGTATAAGGGATGAATTTTAACTTTTTAAAATTCTAAGGGTTTAATTTGGAATTAAAGTATTCATGGGGGGAAACTTTACAAATTCCAAAACTTGAGGCAAGTTTTGAAAAATTCAAATTCCATAACTATGAGTTTAAAGTAGTTTAATGGAAAAACTCTTCAAGTTCCATAACTTGAGGATAAGTTATGGAAGACTTTAAAACATTAAAAAATAAGACTCTTCATTTTCATAACTTATGGAAATTTTATGAGTTTTTAAATTCATAAATGACACTTTTCATATAACTTGAGGACAAGTTACAAAAACACATATTATGAACAACTTTTAGATCAATTTGGATTGAAAACAATTATCACATAATTTTTCTATCAATCTAAACTAATTCATGAGAGCAAAATAATTCACATCATCAATCTTCAAGAAATTAGCATAAACATATAAACTAATACAGATCTTGAAATTATGACAATTATCTTTTATTTAGACAAGAAAGAACATTACCCTCATGGAAAGCATATTTCTAAGTTAAAAAAAATAGTGTAGGTAATGATCTTCATTCAATAGCAAGGAAAAAACCCGAAATTCTGCACACAGATGCATCACCACGTCGTGGTAAGGACTGTCACGTCAAGGTGAGCAGTCAGATGCAAAAATGGCAGAATTTCAACCTTCGAAAAACATGTAGCATCAAGTATTATAGAAAACAACCCATGGCTCTAATACCACTATTTGGTTATAGTATACTACTGTTGGCTTAGTGTCTAAGTCCATAACTATTTTGGTATGTACTTGACCCGATGGTGCATGGTCCTTTTGGGTTGCCTTCACCAAAGCAACTTGATAGGATGAATTATGGAGAGAAAGGATTAAATATGAGTTATTAATATATTATGAGAATAATATATTAAAGGATAAATCATATTGTTTAATTAATATTAGTCAATAATTAATTGGTAATTAGTTTTGTGACTAAAAGAGATTAATTTAACTTAAGGGACTGGAATTGTAATTATAAGGTAATTGCAATTTGGGCCATGGATTGCCTTTTATTATAAGGTGGACGAATTCTATGCGGGAAGCCCATATGAAATCGTCCAAGGCCTTAAGGAATACGCTCCATGGGTTGCTTAGGGCATAAGCGTCCAACTTAGGGTTTCCTTGTTAGATAACCCTAATAGCCACACTATATATAATACCCTTATGACCCAAAAACGTGGTGAAGCAACCTTCTAGGGTTTCACACGTTTTTGGGCAGCCTCTAACCTCTCTCCTCTTCATCCTCTTTCTTAAGGTGTTTGTGAACCATTAGAGGAGTGACACTTGTGACTCTAAGCCATCCAAAGTCAATACAAGGAGATTTGGGATTGTTATTGCTACATAACAATCAAGGTAATATTATAAACCTATTCTCATGTTAATATGATTACTTGTATGCTAGAATCAGGGTTTATATTCTTGGATAACTCGAATGTACAATAGAGAAACCTAGATCCAAGCATTAGGGTTTGTATAAGCACATAAGATGTCTTATGACCAAAACCCATCAGTGGTATCAGAGCCTAGACTGGTTTCTATTGTATTGATGCTTGATATGTTTGAAAATTTTGATTTTTGGGTTTCTGGAAGCTGGAATCGCTGAGTCCATAGCTGAACTTGCCGAGTCCATGTAGACTCGACGAGTCCAT
The DNA here is from genome assembly GCF_002870075.4 of Lactuca sativa. Taxonomy (NCBI): domain Eukaryota; kingdom Viridiplantae; phylum Streptophyta; class Magnoliopsida; order Asterales; family Asteraceae; genus Lactuca; species Lactuca sativa. Next base: position 300,234,087 of record NC_056630.2, on the reverse strand, counting down.
GCTTGACTCGACGAGTCAACTCGTCAGATGGGGCTATCTTCGCGACTTCTTGTTGTTTTTGCTTATAGAAAGTTACCTTATCACATTAGATCAATATAAATCCGATTTTTTGATATATATGAATATATTCTTGATCTAATTGAAGATATTTATCAATTAATAAAATATTTGCTTCCTTATGTGATAATTGATAAATTATTTTGATTAAATTGGTAAATTGTTTTGCAAGAAATCATTAAATAAATCAAATATGGATAATTATGTGATTAAATGTTAAATTAGATTATTTGTTATTTGATCCTTGTTGTTATGAAAAGTTTCATGTTTTCCACTTTAGGTTTTATAGTATAAATTTGAACCCAAAGGTTTTGTTGTTTTGAAATTTAAATAGTTAAAACCCTAATGTTTTGAAAAAGGTTTCAAAACTTGCCCTCAAGTTTTGGAATTTAAATTTTGATTAATTGTTTAATTTGATGTAGACTTAAATTCTAAATCCTAATGTTTTGAAATGTTTCAAAACTTGCCCTCAAGTTTTGGAATTTAAAAGTTTATTAAAAGTTTAATTAGGAATGTTAAATTCTAAAATCCCTAGTATTGTTTGAAAAGTTCAAATTACACCCTTATGGTTTTATTAATTAATTAAGGAGTATAATTAAAATAGGTTTAATAAATCCATAAAAGTTTAGGTTTAAAATTTAATTGAATTAAAAGTATAATTGTTAAATTTGACCACCTAATATTTTAAAAGTGTAAAATACACCCTATACTATATATATAACATTAAAAGTCTAACATTATATATATGTATGAGTAAAAGTCAGTCTTACCATTAGTAGGCCTCATTCACGAAGCTGGTCTATAAGGGGTGTTTAAGGAAATTGCCTATAAAATGACGATTGAATGGGTATCCACTGTTACCCACCACACTCTTGAATAGTGAAGGGTCGTTAGCCGAACGGGTAGGATAGGACGAAACCTTCCATTATAAGTATAATGAATTATTAAAGTAACTAAATGTTTTCATAAAATTCCCAATCTTAGTTACTTAGGCAAAAGTGAATTGATGCAATTCCATGAAATTACACTTTGTGCCCTTGCAAAGACGTTAGTGGAGCGTGTGTGGTTTACCGGCACACTAAATGGTTCTAAGCAAAGGTAGAAAAGGGTGACTCAATGTTTGTCATAGTTCGGTGGAGCGTGTGTGGTTTACCGGCACATCGAATAGGTGACTGTAACATGTGAGGGCACCATGTAAGTTTGCATGGTTATTCACACCCGCTTTGTGATCCTCGGCATCCCAGTCACAAACAAGAGGGGCATATCGAGATTTAAACATGCCATTGAAAGTTCAATGAATCTCAAAGGATCTAGGAGTTTTCATAGATTTAAAACTTAAATTCTTTTTCGTTTTTCGTGATGGAAATTAGTGAATCGTCATGCACTTACCTTCAAATATTCTGCAATTACGGTCACGACATCCCTCTCCCGAGTTGTAGAATATTGTGTTGGGTCCTAGCCTTAGTATCTCATTTGGGTGATTTGCTAAGGGCTCATTCAATCAACTAACTTGAATTCATTTTCTCCCGTATTGTAGATGTCAAAGTTCGACAACTATGGTTTTCCCAAATCCCGTGGAACAAGCATTCCACATGAAGATGATATTCCATGATTCGATCGAGGAACAAGAGATCGTACTTCACTTCCTCCTCCTCCTCAAATTATTCTCCCTAACCCACAAGTTTAAAGGCTTGAAAAGTTCCAGATCACTCAAGCCCTTTTGGCACGTAAACATAAAGAACAAAAGTCGGTGTGTGCACACGTCCTAGGGATGAAGTCACACATTGATAGGTTAAGAATGTTGGGATCCGTTGTCTGTGAGGAAATAGCTGTTGATTGGGTTCTTCAGTCACTTCCTAACTCATATAGTGAGTTTGTAAGAGAGTACTATATGATGAAGCGCGACGTGACCCTTATAGATCTCACCTATATGCTTATTGCTGCTGAATCAGCAATGGTTTGGCGCAATAGAAAAGCAAAGTTGATTGGTGAATCTGCCTTCATGAACTCTATGGATATAGACAATGGCAACGAAAGACATGCTATGATCGAAAAGTTTGATCATAAGAGAATTGCAATGTCTGAAGTAGTTCCATATCATGCTCCAAAAGAGTCAATTTGCTTCTATTGCCAAGAGAAAGGGCATTGGAGACGAAGCTGCCCCATTTACCTAAGAGATCTAAGAGATGGGAGAGTTGAAATGTATGGCTCTACTTTAGGTAAAATCCATTGACTAACTCTTTAAGCTTCTATTCTAGATTCTTAATACATAATGTGATAAGATTACAATTGAAGTGTCGTAGGATCGAAGAAAAGAAAGGAAGCTTAAGGGAAGAAGTGAGCAGAATCTAACCGTGAAGGAATGGATTTCGATCGCATTTTTCGAAGATTAGATTCTTGAGCTACTACTTAGAGTTAGAATTAGATTGCTAATAAAGATGTATTAGCATAGTTTTTCAAAGAATTGCATTGTAAGGACAAAAATTTTCCGCAATAAAATAAATTTTGATATTATTTATTTATTTATCCTTGCAATGGCGTATATGAAAATTTGATGTTTGAATGTTTCTATTATTAGCAATAATGGATTTGGTTCTTATTTATGGAAAGTCGAGAATTTACCAAATACAGAGAGTTTCTCATCGCCAAAGTTTCAATTGGACAGAAATTTGGAATCACGCAACTTGGTTGCATGATGAATGAGAAATTTCATATTTGGAAATTAGAATAATTCATTGACAAAGTGTCAAGTGAAGGACTTGGAGATCGAATACACAAAGTTGCATGTTGATCAAGTCCACCATAAAAGTAACAAAGATATTTGTCATGATTTACTAAAGGTTTAGTTTATATGATTATAGTTACAAGATTAAGTGTAATTCTGAATTGATTGAAAAAGTTTAAATCAATAGCAGAACAAATAAGAAGAATCAAGTAGGCAGAAAGATAAAAGTTTCTCCATTCTAAGAAGAAGGTAGAGTACCTTTTATGCTTTATGATGGGTCTTAATGATTAAGAACCATATCTCAATTGATCCTCTAAGTAAATCTTAGCACAATTGTATATTTACGAAGAGGAATCAAGGATTGAAGAAATGGTTAAATCAAGAAGTCTATCATACTTCGTTCCAATGACAAGTCTTAAAGTTAAGATTGTGACAATGAGTGAAAAGTATTAAAGGTTTATAACATTCATCAAATGTGGAAAGTTGTGATGTCCTGGATAAGACAAAGACCAACTAGAACCAATTTATGAAGAGTCTTGATAAAAGCTACACTAACTCTTGAATATTTTTTGTCAAGAAATGTTTATTGACAAAAGGATCTTATATGTCAAGGAGTCAGTGGGAGTCTTAATGGTCTTGAAAAGTTTCAAGAACAAATCAAATAGACCTTATCAATCATCACTAGGACACGAGTTGAGGTTTACAACCTATCGTGTTGACATCATTTTGTTTCTATGCCGTTCCAATTGAGTTAATTATGCATATGAGTTCTATGAGTTCTCATTTGAATGCATAAAAGGCAAGGACCTTGATCAATGGAAAGTACATTGATAAGAAAAGGTGAGCTGCTTAACTACTTGGAAGACATTGTGGCCAGCTGTGCTACCATAAAGGCAAGAAATCGAGATCAAGAAAGTTCGATCCATATGAGTTTGAATTTGTCATAAAGTTTGGTTTTGAAAAATTCACATGGATAGGAACAAATACACCGTTAAATCTAAGTGTCATAACATTTCCTCCTTCATGAAAATGATTATGAGGAAATGCTTTCACTAAGAAAGATTTTAAGAAGATAGTGATTGTAAAATTGCATTCTCGAATTTGATTATGGTTACGGTATCCCTTTCCATAATTTTAATTGTGAGGTTTGGAAATTGTTTACACACACATATGAACTATCTAAGGCAAAGGTGTATAAGTTCAAGAAGCCTTGATAAAAGATTATCAAAGCACTAAGTATTAGAAACATGAACTTAAGAAATTCAATAAGCATTGTTTTTCTGAAAGTTAAGATGTTTCTGAATACATGTCAAAGCTAGTGGGAGCATATGTGTTATGTTTTATAGTAATCATCATGATAGTGGGAGCATAAAAGTTATGATTGTATGATTATTATGGAACGTATTGCATGTTGGCAATATTAATTATAGAAAACAAGAGTTATACCTTGCAAAGTCGTAAGGGTTGTAAAGTTGTTTTGCTATAATTAAGGGAGAGAATATTATGCTTCATTTCAAATCTAAAGGCTTAGGTTGTGGAATGTTAATAAAATTTAGTCAAAGGTACATAGTGTGTTCTTAAAATTTCGATTATGATTACGGCATTCCTCTTCACAATTCGAATTTTGAGAACATAGTAAATAAAACATTATGCATCGTGTCCCATACACTTCGGATATAGGATCGATTGCAAATGCCTTAATGTTTGACCATTCTAAATTTTTCCAAATATCGAGCGCATTTAGAGGGAAAAGGGACTAGAATCGGTTTTGACTAAAATAATTAACCAACTATAAAAGGACAATCCGAAGTTCGTTTAGGATTGGTCGCTTGTGAGTAGTTGGAAGTATAGTATTGGAAAATATGGAAATGTTTCCTTATTGGATGGACCATATCGACATCATGACGAATATATCAGATTCTATTAAGAATGAGTTGTCATATGGAAAATATGGAAGCATGTCCATATTGGGAATTGAATATTGACAAATCTATGTGTAGATTAGAAACTTTTATGCAAAAGGACGTTCAAAGAATGTACTTTGAGTGAGTGACATCACGTCTATGGAATTGTTTTGTAACAATCTCCGATAGAGGACTTTGTAATATCATTGGCAATAGTCTTTGTGATTTTGGTGCAGTGACATTACGAAAGGATCATTGCATAGAATGTTAGAATCTAGCATATTCTAGAAGTAGCAAGAATTTGATATTCTTTCACTTATGGAAAAGGATTTGGAGTTGTGAAATGAGGATGATTGGAAATGTGCTCAATTTGGTCTACTTCACAAAAGTGAGAACCATAGGTAAACATTGTGTGCATGCTAGGAGCATGGGACAAGTCTAATGATTCAAGTAAGAAGTTGATTACACAAAATGACAAGTAATGAGTAATCGATATGGTGATAAATAAAAGGAGTTTTATTTATACTCAAAGGTTTGAGGCCATATGGGATTAGTATTATTCTTGTGTTTCACATTTGCATGTTTTGACTTCCAGAATAATTGAGTTTATTAAGAATAATCGAATTATTCAAACGGGCCATAGTCGTTCATATGTTGGAAGTAGATATGAATGAAGACTGCCGTGAATTGGTGTGTGGATTGTCTAGAGGAGTATTATACATAAGCAAATGTTTGCTGCAACGTTCATGAGTGCTTATGAATATGATTTGAGCATTGGATTAAACCCACGCTCACTTGGATCACTACATGAATTGTATCACGAGTGATTGGTGAGACGATAAGATCTTATATTCTTGAAGCCGAGATGTGTGAGTTGTATCTTGCAAATCGGTTGCACATTGATAATATGTAAACGCACTAGTAACTTGGTGTTATAAAACATATTGTTGTGTGTGATTCGGTGAGTGAGTGCAATTCATTCCTTTTATCCAAGGTAGGATAAAAGCGATATCTTTGGGCCTCTCGATGATTTAGTGATGACAAACGTAAATGCTCGGCCGGGCTAGGGCTAATTTGATTTGTTCAATTAGTCAGTCGTCATAAATCGGAAATCGAGATATAGTACAAAGAGAATGATTTGAAATCATATCTCATATGATATCTAGAATGGTGGAATATATGATCCCTTATCTAAGGACACGCGTATCTGATATGATCAGAGTTGACAGCGGCTTTGGAAAGCTGCGATTGCAGATCAGGATCTGAAGTCATATGCAGAATAGTTGTTAGACTTATTCAAGTGGGAGACTGTTGGATTAGTGTCTAAGTCCATAACTATTTTGGTAGGTACTTGACCCGATGGTGCATGGTCCTTTTGGGTTGCCTTCACCAAAGCAACTTGATAGGATGAGTTATGGAGAGAAAGGATTAAATATGATTTATTAATATATTATGAGAATAATATAGTAAAGGAGAAATCATATTGTTTAATTAATATTAGTCAATAATTAATTGGTAATTAGTTTTGTGACTAAAAGAGATTAATTAAACTTAAGGGACTAGAATTGTAATTATAAGATAATTGCAATTTGGGCCACGAATTGCCTTTTATTATAAGGTGGACGAATTCTATGGGGGAAGCCCATATGAAATTGTCCAAGGCCTTATGGAAAGGGCTCCATGGGTTGCTTAGGGCTTAAGCATCCAAATTAGGGTTTCCTTGTTAGATAACCCTAATAGCCTCACTATATATAAGACCCTTATGACCCAAAAACCTGGTGAAGCAACTTTCTAGGGTTTCACACGTTTTTGGGCAGCCTCTAACCTCTCTCCTCTTCATCCTCTTGCTTATGGTGTTTGTGAACCATTAGAGGAGTGACACTTGTGACTCTAAGCCTTCCAAAGTCAATACAAGGAGATTTGGGATTCTTATTGCTACATAACAATAAAGGTAATATTGTAAACCTATTCTCATGTTAATATGATTACTTGTATGCTAGAATTAGGGTTTATAGTCTTGGATAACTTGCATGTACAATAGAGAAACCTAGATCCAAGCATTAGGGTTTGTATGAGCACATATGATGTCTTATGACCAAAACCCATCAACTACAACATCCTATGGTGCACATACAACCCTAAAAGCTTTGGATCTATGTTTTTTCTAATTATACATGCAATATTGTTTCCAAAGCTTTAAGCCTACAACTAGCATACAAATGACATAAAGTACATGAAATACCAGTTAGAAGTTTACCTCTTTGTGTAGCTTGTAGAACTTGATGAATTTGGCCTTTATAACCTTAGCCCCAATAGTGTGGAAGCCTCAAATGGAATAACAACACATCATGGACAAAGGTATAACTTGAGAGAGAATCCTAGCCTCACCAAACCGTCCATATCCTCCAAGAATACATTAGTGGTAATTTTGGCTATGAAGTAACATATTTATATGTGGGATTCGAAAGGTCATGGGTTAATCCAAACCCATACCCATGGGTTTTATGATCCATGGTTCATGTGGCCCAAGTCTTTATGTATCCATACATAAACTTAGTCCAACATGGATCATAAGCCCAACACATACAAATATCACTAATTAACATAATTAGCCCCCATAGATTTAAGTAGTCTCTTTTGATCACTAAATTATTCTAAATTAATAGTCGATCAATACTCATTGAAACATATTATTTCATATTAATATATTATAACTTATAATATATTAATAAATCATATATATAACCTTCTCTCAATAATCCATCCTAAAAAATTGTCCTGATGATATGCAACCCAAATGGACCATGCTACTCTCGGGTCGAGTACATACCAATAATAGTTATGGGCTTAGAGATCTAATCCAACAATAAACACCAAGCAACATCTTGATTCCAGTTCTAGCACTTCTTTTGTAAGTGTTCCTTACATCATAGGTTGTTTACTTTACACCTTAGAGGTTATATTCACTAATCGTATGCCTATATGCTATGTGAAATGCATTTTAGGACTTGTTTTGTCTCAGGATCTAACTCAGGGAACTTATCATCCTATATCGAACATTCAATCGAATCACTCACATAAGTTGAGTTCATAACCCTACAAATTACAGTTTTAAATGCTTTTTAGGGGGAGAATACAAGTAGAACACAATAAAATTGTGTTAACCACTTACATGTGAAAACATCAAACAAAAGGATTTTTATACTCAAACACTTGCTAAAACCATTTTAAAACTATTCTCAGATTTCTATTTAATCAAAATCGTATTCGTGTATCTATTTATGTATAAGTATGCTTTAACAGACTTATGACTATTGCTAATGACAGTAACTCTTGTTCCTTGTTTGGTTGTGGGTTTAGGGTATGATCACTAGTCCGCCTGTCGGCTAAATCATAGTTATACTTATTGAATACATACATGAATATTAAACCCCATTTTTAAGGAACATACTTAATTGTCACACCCCCGAACCAGACGGCGGAAACGTCCGAGGGCTCGTGTGACTTAAATTGAATATCATCACAATGAATATACATGAATCATAACATAAACATTACCATGCATCAATATATTACAACTAACGTTGTTCGTATCAAGTACATTGTTTTAACATTACAAATCCATAACATAAATTATTTCATAGTTTTCAAAAGCACAACACCCTAACATACTTGATACTACTCCTCAGCTTACCTGTTACATGAGAATACAAGTTACTTTTGAAAACGGTCAACATATGGAATGTTGAAAATACAGCATGAGAATATAGCCTACCTGTTACATGAGAATACAAGAATTTGCTCATAAGCAGGTTTGATATGAAAAATGTTTTGTGTAGTTTGAAAGAAAACAACCCAAAAAATCCGATATTTTCAGAAAAGACCATTGTTTATATAAAAGTGTGAAGATCCGTAAATATATGCATGATGATTTCTAGACGTGTATAGTTGAAAAACTTCGTATTAAAAGTAAGAGTGAAAAATGTTGAACCTCCCCGGAAAACCCGATGTCTTCCGAACATAAAATATCATATAACGGTTCGAATTGTTATCCCATCATGTGAATGGTTTTGATTTCCTTTGATTACTTGATTTACATTGGATTTACTTATGTGAGTCGTTATAACCATGCACGATAATGACTAGTTCATCTGTCTTGGCACTCTAGTGAACGTCAGAATTGATCTTAAGATTTTGTCACCCTAGAGTGGCCGAATCTAACTGTAGCGAACAACTAAGGTGTTGGGGAGTCACCCCGTATAGATCTATACACAAACTCTCGTTCTCCCTCCAGGAGACTTTGATTATAACTACAGAGTACGACCGACACACGTTGGTGCCACCCATTATTACTCACTAAATCCCAATTGACTTTGATTACTATTGATTATCGACTTGTATTTGTTTACTTGGATTGACGATCGGCCTAATAAACGAAGAGAAGAGGATTGCAAGGTCCTACTATCCCCGCATATTATTTATGGCAATTGGTTACACGAAGGACACGCTGGCGTATTTCGCATTTGATTTACTTGGACCTTACTAGCAATGCTAAGGGGCCACTAAGGCCCGATAGCACTTACAAGCCATTGAGGGTCCCTTAAATATGAAATTGGGTCATAGAAGGCCCGATAACATTATTTATTATCCCTTGGGGCCAAAAATCATGTTAATGGGTCAAAAAAGCCCAACAACCATGTTTACTTTTCTTAGGTGTACTTTAATTGTTGGAAAGTGTGATTGGGTGATTGTTAATTTCGCACCGGAACAAGGTCGGTCGGTTATTCTAACGATGTTTGGAATTATACGTATTTTCATCTTTCCATTTTCATGAATGGTAGTTTGGTATTTTTATTTTAACTCAAGTATCTTATAACTAAAATAATTAACTTAAAAATCATGGTTTGAAACCCATTTAGCCCTTCTTTGGTAAAATTGACAGTTTTAGTCCTTTATATAAAACAAATACATTTTAAGCCCTTAAACCATTTTCTTGACACTTTTAGCCCAAAGACTTGTTCAAGTGATGTTTTTAGATCCTCTTTGGCAGTTTCAGCCCTTCCAGAAAAGGAATTTTTCGGTCAAAACCCAAACTTTTGCAACTTTTACAATTTTTGCCCAAAATCCAAAAAGTTTACATTTTTGATCCTTGTTTGGCAAATAAGGTTATTTTAACCCTTGAAATAGATTTATTTACCTTTCTACCCACTGTTTTGAGAAATTTACCATTTTAGCCGCTTAAAAACATATTTTTTCGCAAGTTTGGGCCTATAGGCCGAAAAGCCCAAAATTTTAGCCCGATAGGCTAAAATTTACATTTTTAGTCCTTTGAAAAGCATAATGTTCATGGAAACTTCTATTTTAACTGTTTTGACCCTTTTGATCCTTGTAAAAGTCGTAAATGACAACTTTTTCCCAACTTTTGTTTATTTGACAAAAGTAGTCCAAAAATGAGTTTTATGTTGTAACTTGCTTATTATAACCTTAGATAATAATTTTTCTTAACTTTTTAAGTGTAATACATCATGGATCACATATTCCCCCTCACCCCATGAGCTATAAATCTCGAATATTTTTCATTTTTGGCACATATTTACCACATAAACACAAGAAATCTCACATAACATACAAATACACATATATCTACACATTTTACTTGTATTATCCCCCATAAATCATGTGAATACTGAAAATAGAGGGGTATGAACTCACCTTTAATTTGTGGGTTCGTTTAAGAAGAAGAATGGAAGAAGTTTGATGCTATTCTCGGCCTACCAAGCTTCTTGGAGGATCCTTGGCTTAGATGTGTTCTAAGTGGCAAGATCATGCATTTGAATAGATTAAGAGGAGATATTTGATGAAATGAAGTAATTAGATCATGTATTTAAGCATCAACATACCTAGGATGATGACTCTTATGGAAAATCCTACATGAAAAGCTCTTAAATCTTGAAATTTTTGAAGGAGAAGTGAAGGAGTTGTAGTGTGTTCTTGAGAGTGTTCAAGTGAAAAAAAATGTGTGTGTGTTTGTGATACTCTCGGATGAGAGTAATAGAAGAAGAAGAGAGAGAGAGAGAGAGAGAAGTGAAAGGATATGCATGAAAACAAGTGAAATTGCTTGGATGTCCAATTATTATTAAGGAGGTGGCTAATCCTCCTTAATCCTATAATTCCTCTTTTTTTTTCTTTTTTTTATTACTTGGGCCAAGAGATAGAGAAGAGAGGAGAGAGTTTGGGCCTTGAGTGCTTAAGTCCAAGATATGGGCCCAATACACATCAAAGTATGAGTTTTATGGCCCTTTAGGGCTAATTAAGTTTGTTATGGCCCATTAGGGTATTTTATTTCATTCTAGGCCCATTACGGCCCAAAATGTTAAAATAAATGAAAGTGGGTCCAATTAGAGCCGATATAAGAGTTCTAAGCCCAAAATAATCAAATTGGAAACATATTGGCCCGTTAGGCCCAATAGGGAAGTCCTAGTCCAAAATGGACTTAAACCGGGATTTCTAGGGTTTCCAATTCTTTGTTAACTATTTGAAAGATTGTATAGCGTGTTTGATTGAAATTTTTTGTTGTTATTGAATAAGCATCATACATGCTTTCATATTTTTGGTTCACAAATGTTATCATTGTCGTCGTTACATGGTATAGAATTCCTAGTTGTGACATTAACTAATTTGCTTATGTTGAACAATTGAGTCTTTTCTACAAATCAGTAACAGTTCAAACAAACATACTAGTAAACTATAAGAGGTATAGTTTAAAGGATCACTACATACTATTTCTAGAATAGAGAAACATACATGAGTCAATACATACATACTATTATTATTCATTACAAAGTATACTATTGACTTACAAGAACAAGAATGAAATAAAATTTGAGATACTATTTCATGGCATAGCAATATTCTTGCGGTGTCATGTTTTGTAACCAGAGTCTCTTGGAGGGAGAGCATGAGTTTGTGTATAGATCTATACGAGATTGACTATCCTACACCTTGCTGCTAGCTACAGTGGGACTTGCAGGTCTATGGGTGACAAATGTCATACAATTTTCGACGCCTGAAGAATGTCATGTTTTATACTAGTTAATCAAGCATGGTTATAAGCACATTTTTAACCTTAATTAACAGTTTGGTTTTAAGGTAGTTAATACATCAGTAGTGTATATTATACAACACTGCTGTAAATCTTCATTTCCCATTACATTCATGTAGTGATATTCTCACATCAGAAATGCATACTATTTTAGGAGTAAAGATAGTTACCTATACGGAAAAACATACATTTATATTATTTCAATTACAAACATACATTTATACAATCCCAAGTACAAACATGCATTTATACTATTTCAAGTAAAACATACATTTATAAGTATTTAATTACTTAGTATTTATCATTATACTTTTAATGAAAGTAGAATTAATGTCGTGTCATACCCGTTCAGCTAACGACCCTCCACCAGTCAAGGAAGCGGTGGGTGAGAGTGGACACCCATTAAACTACCATTTTATAAGTAGTAACCTTATACCCCACCTTATAGACCGGCTTTGTGAATGAGGTCTACTAACAGTAAGACTGACTTTGTTCTTATACATACATACATACATATATATATATATATATATATATATATATATATATATATATTAAACCTATAACATTATAATAGTATAAGGGATGAATTTTAACTTTTTAAAATTCTAAGGGTTTAATTTGGAATTAAAGTATTCATGGGGGGAAACTTTACAAATTCCAAAACTTGAGGCAAGTTTTGAAAAATTCAAATTCCATAACTATGAGTTTAAAGTAGTTTAATGGAAAAACTCTTCAAGTTCCATAACTTGAGGATAAGTTATGGAAGACTTTAAAACATTAAAAAATAAGACTCTTCATTTTCATAACTTATGGAAATTTTATGAGTTTTTAAATTCATAAATGACACTTTTCATATAACTTGAGGACAACTTACAGAAACACATATTATGAACAACTTTTAGACCAATTTGGATTGAAAATAGTGTAGGTAATGATCTTCATTCAATAGCAAGGAAAAAGCCCGAAATTCTGCACACAGATGCATCACCACGTCATGGTAAGGACTGTCACGTCAAGGTGAGCAGTCAGATGCAAAAATGGCAGAATTTCAACCTTGGAAAAGCATGTAGCATCAAGTATTATAGAAAACAACCCATGGCTCTAATACCACTATTTGGTTATAGTATACTACAACATCCTATGGTGCACATACAACCCTAAAAGCTTTGGATCTATGTTTTCTCTAATTATACATGCAATATTGTTTCCAAAGCTTTAAGCCTACAACTAGCATACAAATGATATAAACTACATGAAATGCCAGTTAGAAGTTTACCTCTTTGTGTAGCTTGTAGAACTTCATGAATCTGGCCTTTAAAAGCTTAGCCCCAATAGTGTGGAAGCCTCAAATGGAATAACAAGATATCATGGACAAAGGTATAACTTGAGAGAGAATCCTAGCCTCACCAAACCGTCCATATCCTCCAAGAATACATTAGTGGTATTTTTGGATATGAAGTAACATATTTATATGTGAGATTCGAAAGGTCATGGGTTAATCCAAACCCATACCCATGGGTTTTATGATCCATGGTTCATGTGGCCCAACTCTTTATGTATCCATACATAAACTTAGTCTAACATGGATCATAAGCCCAACACATATAAATATCAATAATTACCATAATTAGTCCTCATAGATTTAAGTAGTCTCTTTTGATCACTAAATTAATTCTAAATTAATTGTCGATCAATACTCATTGAAACATATTATTTCATATTAATATATTATAACTTATAATATATTAATAAATCATATATATAACCTTCTCTCAATTATCCATCCTAAAAAATTGTCCTGATGATATGCAACCCAAATGGACCATGCTACTGGTCGAGTACATACCAATAATAGTTATGGGCTTAGACATCTAATCCAACAATAAACACCAAGCAACTTCTGATTCCAGCTCTAACACTTCTTTTGTAAGTGTTACTTACATCATAGGTTGTTTACTTTACAACTTAGAGGTTATATTTACTAATCGTATGCCTATATCCTATGTGAAATGCATTCTAGGACTTGTATTGTCTCGGGATCTAACTCAGGGAACTTATCATCCTATATCGAACATTCAATCGAATCACTCACATAAGTTGAGTTCATAACCCTACAAATTACAGATTTAAATGCTTTTTAGGGGGAGAATACAAGTAGAACACAATAAAATTGTGTTAACCATTTACATGTGAAAACATCAAACAAAAGGATTTCTTATACTCAAACACTTGTTAAAACCATTTTAAAACTATTCTCAGATTTCTATTTAATCAAAAGTGTATTCGTGTATCTATTTATGTATAAGTATGCTTTAACAGACTTATGACTATTGCTAATTACAGTAACTCTTGTTCCTTGTTTTGTTGTGGGTTTAGGGTATGATCACTAGTCCGCCTGTCGGCTCAATCATAGTTATACTTATTGAATACATACATGAATATTAAACCCCATTTTTAAGGAACATACTTAACTGTCACACCCCCGAACCAGACGGCGGAAACGTCCGATGGCTCGTGTGACTTAAATTCAATATCATCACAATGAATATACATGAATCATAACATAAACATTACCATGCATCAATATATTACAACTAACGTTGTTCGTATCAAGTACATTGTTTTAACATTACAAATCCATAACATAAATTATTTCATAGTTTTCAAAAGCACAACACCCTAACATACTTGGTACTACTCCTCAACTTACCTGTTACATGAGAATACAAGTTACTTTTGAAAACGGTCAACATATGGAATGTTGAAAATTCAGCATGAGAATATGGCTTACCTGTTACATGAGAATACAAGAATTTGCTCATAAGCAGGTTTGATATGAAAAATGTTTTGTGTAGTTTGAAAGAAACAACCCAAAAAATCCGATATTTTCATAAAAGACCATTGTTTATATAAAAGTGTGAAGATCCGTAAATATATGCATGATGATTTCTAGACGTGTATAGTTGAAAAACTTCGTATTAAAAGTAAGAGTGAAAAATGTTGAACCTCCTCGGAAAACCCGATGTTTTGCGAACATAAAATATCATATAACGGTTCGAATTGTTATCCCATCATGTGAATGGTTTTGATTTACTTTGATTACTTGATTTACATTGGATTTACTTATGTGAGTCGTTATAACCATGCACGATAATGACTAGTTCATCTGTCTTGGCACTCTAGTGAACGTCAGAATTGATCTTAAGATTTTGTCACCCTAGAGTGGCCGAATCTAACTGTAGCGAACAACTAAGGTGTTGGGGAGTCACCCCCGTATAGATCTATACACAAACTCTCGTTCTCCCTCCAGGAGACTTTGATTATAACTACAGAGTATGACCGACACACGTTGGTGCCACCCATTATTACTCACTAAATCCCAATTGACTTTGATTACTATTGATTATCGACCTGTATTTGTTTCCTTGGATTGACGATCGGCCTAATAAACGAGGAGAAGAGGATTGCAAGGTCCTACTATCCCCGCATATTATTTATGGCAATTGGTTATACGAAGGACACGCTGGCCTATTTCACATTTGATTTACTTGGACCTTACTAGCAATGCTAATGGGCCACTAAGGCCCGATAGCACTTACAAGTCATTGAGGGTCCCTTAAATATGAAATTGGTTCATAGAAGGCCCAATAACATTATTTATTATCCCTTGGGGCCAAAAATCATGTTAATTGGTTAAAAAAGCCCAACAAGCATGTTTACTTGTCGTAGGTGTAGTTTAATTGTTGGAAAGTTTGATTGGGTGTTTGTTAATTTTGCACCGGAACAAGGTCGGTCGATTATTCTAACGATGTTTGGAATTATACGTATTTTCATCTTTCCATTTTCATGAATGGTAGTTTGGTATTTTTATTTTAACTCAAGTATCTTATAACTAAAATAATTGACTCAAAAATCATGGTTTGAAACCCATTTAGCCCTTCTTTGCTAAAACTGACAGTTTTAGTCCTTTATATAAAAAAATACATTTTAAGCCCTTAAACCATTTTCTTGATACTTTTAGCCCAAAGACTTGTTCAAGTGATGTTTTTAGATCCTCTTTGGCAGTTTTAGCCCTTCCAGAAAAGGAATTTTTCGGTCAAAACCCAAACTTTTCCAACTTTTACAATTTTTGCCCAAAATCCAAAAAGTTTACATTTTTGATCCTTGTTTGGCAAATAAGGTTATTTTAACCCTTGAAATAGATTTATTTACCTTTCTACCCACTATTTTGAGAAATTTACAATTTCAGCCCCTTAAAACCATATTTTTTCGCAAGTTTGGGCCTAAGTGCCGAAAAACCCAAAATTTTAGCCCAATAGGCTACAATTTACATTTTTAGTCCTTTGAAAAGCATAATTTTCATGAAAGCTTCTATTTTAACAGTTTTGACCCTTTTGATCCTTTTAAAAGTTGTAAATGACGATTTTTGCCAACTTTTTTTTATTTGAAAAAAGTAGTCCAAAAATGAGTTTTATGTTGTAACTTGCTTATTATAACCTTAGATAATAATTTTTCTTAACTTGTTAAGTGTAATACATCCTGGATCACATATTCCCCCTCCCCCCATGAGCTATAGATCTCGAATATTTTTCATTTTTGGCACATATTTACCATATCAACACAAGAAATCACACATAACATACAAATACACATAGATCTACACATTTTACTTGTATTCTCCCCGATAAATCATGTGAATACTGAAAATAGAGGGATATGAATTCACCTTTAGTTTGTGGGTTCGTTTAAGAAGAAGAATGGAAGAAGTTTGATGCTATTCTCGGCCTACCAAGCTTCTTGGAGGATCCTTGGCTTAGATGTGTTCTAAGTGGCAAGATCATGCATTTGAATAGATTAAGAGGAGATATTTGATGAAATGAAGTAATTAGATCATGTATTTAAGCATCAACTTACCTAGGATGATGACTCTTATGGAAAATCCTACATGAAAAGCTCATAAATCTTGAAATTTTTGAAGGAGAAGTGAAGGAGTTGTAGTGTGTTCTTGAGAGTGTTCAAGTGAAAAAAAATGTGTGTGTGTTTGTGATACTCTCGGCTGAGAGTAATAGAAGAAGAAGAGAGAGAGAGAGAGAGACAGAGAGAGAAGTGAAAGGATGTGCATGAAAACAAGTGAAATTTCTTGGATGTCCCATAGGTATTAAGGAGGTGGTTAGTCCTCCTTAATCCTCTAATTCCTTTTTTTTTCTTTTTTTATGACTTGGGCCGAGAGATAGAGAAGAGAGGAGAGAGTTTGGGCCTTGAGTGCTTATGTCCAAGATATGGGCGCAATATACATCAAAGTATGAGTTTTATGGCCCTTTAGATCTAATTAAGTTTGTTATGGCCCATTACGGTATTTTACTTCATTCTAGGCCGATTATGGTCCAAAATGTTAAAATAAATGAAAGTGGGTCCAAGTAGAGCCGAGATAAGAGTTCTAAGCCCAAAACAATCAAATTGGAAACATATTGGCCCATTAGGCCCAATAGGGAAGTCCTAGTCCAAAATGGACTTAAACTGGGATTTCTAGGGTTTCCAATTCTTTGTTAACTATTTGAAAGTTTGTATAGGGTGTTTGATTGAAATTTTTTGTTGTTATTGAATAAGCATCATACATGCTTTCATATTTTTGGTTCACAAATGTTATCATTGTCGTCGTTACATGGTATAGAATTCCTAGTTGTGACATTAACTAATTTGCTTATGTTGAACAATTGAGTCTTTTCTACAAATCAGTAACAATTCATACAAACATACTAGTAAACTATAAGAGGTATAGTTTAAAGGATCACTACATACTATTTCTAGAACAGAGAAACATACATGAGTCAATACATACATACTATTATTATTCATTCCAAAGTATACTATTAACATACAAGAACAAGAATGAACTAAAATGTGAGATACTATTTCATGGCATAGCAGTATTCATGTTGTGTCACGTTTTGTAACCAGAGTCTCTTGGAGGGAGAGCATGAGTTTGTGTATTGATCTATACGGGATTGACTATCCTACACCTTGCTGCAAGCTACAGTGGGACTTGCAGGTCTATGGGTGACAAATGTCATACAATTTTCGACGCCTGAAGAATGTCGTGTTTTATACTAGTTAATCAAGCATGGTTATAAGCACATTTTTAACCTTAATTAACAGTTTGGTTTTAAGGTAGTTAATACATCAGTAGTGTATATTATACAACACTGCTGTAAATCTTCATTTCCCATTACATTCATGCAGTGGTATTCTCACATGAGAAATGCATACTATTTTAGGAGTAAAGATAGTTACCTATACGGAAAAACATACATTTATATTATTTCAATTACAAACATACATTTATACAATTTCAAGTACAAACATACATTTACACTATTTCAAGTAAAACATACATTTATAAGTATTTAATTACTTAGTATTTATCGTTATACTTTTAATGAAAGTAGAATTAATGTCGTGTCATACCCGTTCGGCTAACGACCCTCCACCAGTCAAGGAAGCGGTGGGTGAGAGTGGACACCCATTAAACTACCATTTTATAAGCAGTAACCTTATACCCCCCTTATAGACGGCTTTGTGAATGAGGCCTACTAACAGTAAGACTGACTTTGTTCTTATACATACATACATATATATATATATATATATATATATATATATATATATATATATATATATATATATATATATACATATATATATATATATATATATATATATTAAACCTATAACATTATAATAGTATAAGGGATGACTTTTAACTTTTTAAAATTCTAAGGGTTTAATTTGGAATTAAAGTATTCATGGGGGGAAACTTTACAAATTCCAAAACTTGAGGCAAGTTTTGAAAAATTCAAATTCCATAACTATGAGTTTAAAGTAGTTTAATGGAAAAACTCTTCAAGTTCCATAACTTCAGGATAAGTTATGGAAGACTTTAAAAGATTAAAAAATAAGACTCTTCATTTTCATAACTTATGGAAATTTTATGAGTTTTTAAATTCATAAATAACACTTTTCATATAACTTGAGGACAAGTTACAAAAACACATATTATGAACAACTTTTAGATCAATTTGGATTGAAAACAATTATCACATAATTTTTCTATCAATCTAAACTAACTCATGAGAGCAAAATAATTCACATCATCAATCTCCAAGAAATTAGCATAAACATATAAACTAATATAGATCTTGAAATTATGACAATTATCTTTTATTTAGACAAGAAAGAACATTACCGTCATGGAAAACTTATTTCTAAGTTAAAAAAAATAGTGTAGGTAATGATCTTCATTCAATAGCAAGCAAAAAACCCGAAATTATGCACACAGATGCATCACCACGTCGTGGTAAGGACTGTCACGTCAAGGTGAGCAGTCAGATGCAAAAATGGCAGAATTTCAACCTTGGAAAAACATGTAGCATCAAGTATTATAGAAAACAACCCATGGCTCTAATACCACTATTTGGTTATAGTATACTACAACATCCTATGGTGCACATACAACCCTAAAAGCTTTGGATCTATGTTTTCTCTAATTATACATGCAATATTGTTTCCAAAGCTTTAAGCCTACAACTAGCATACAAATGACATAAAGTACATGAAATACCAGTTAGAAGTTTACCTCTTTGTGTAGCTTGTAGAACTTGATGAATTTGGCCTTTATAACCTTAGCCCCAATAGTGTGGAAGCCTCAAACGGAATAACAACACATCATGGACAAAGGTATAACTTGAGAGAGAATCCTAGCCTCACCAAACCGTCCATATCCTCCAAGAATACGTTAGTGGTAATTTTGGCTATGAAGTAACATATTTATATGTGGGATTCGAAAGGTCATGGGTTAATCCAAACCCATACCCATGCGTTTTATGATCCATGGTTCATGTGGCCCAAGTCTTTATGTATCCATACATAAACTTAGTCCAACATGGATCATAAGCCCAACACATACAAATATCACTAACTAACATAATTAGCCCCCATAGATTTAAGTAGTCTCTTTTGATCACTAAATTATTCTAAATTAATAGTCGATCAATACTCATTGAAACATATTATTTCATATTAATATATTATAACTTATAATATATTAATAAATCATATATATAACCTTCTCTCAATAATCCATCCTAAAAAATTGTCCTGATGATATGTAACCCAAATGGACCATGCTACTCTCGGGTCGAGTACATACCAATAATAGTTATGGGCTTAGAGATCTAATCCAACAATAAACACCAAGCAACATCTTGATTCCAGTTCTAGCACTTCTTTTGTAAGTGTTCCTTACATCATAGGTTGTTTACTTTACACCTTAGAGGTTATATTCACTAATCGTATGCCTATATGCTATGTGAAATGCATTTTAGGACTTGTTTTGTCTCAGGATCTAACTCAGGGAACTTATCATCCTATATCGAACATTCAATCGAATCACTCACATAAGTTGAGTTCATAACCCTATCAATTACAGTTTTAAATGCTTTTTAGGGGGAGAATACAAGTAGAACACAATAAAATTGTGTTAACCACTTACATGTGAAAACATCAAACAAAAGGATTTCTTATACTCAAACACTTGTTAAAACCATTTTAAAACTATTCTTAGATTTCTATTTAATTAAAATCGTATTTGTGTATCTATTTATGTATAAGTATGCTATAACAGACTAATGACTATTGCTAATTACAGTAACTCTTGTTCCTTGTTTGTTTGTGGGTTTAGGGTAAGATCACTAGTCCGCCTGTCGGCTAAATCATAGTTATACTTATTGAATACATACATGAATATTAAACCCCATTTTTAAGGAACATACTTAACCGTCACACTCCCGAACCAGATGGCGGAAACGTGGGAGGGCTTGCGTGAC
This sequence comes from Lactuca sativa, assembly GCF_002870075.4. Classification (NCBI taxonomy): domain Eukaryota; kingdom Viridiplantae; phylum Streptophyta; class Magnoliopsida; order Asterales; family Asteraceae; genus Lactuca; species Lactuca sativa. The sequence goes on along the minus strand of NC_056630.2, from coordinate 300,213,414 downwards.
TTAAATTGAATATCATCACAATGAATATACATGAATCATAACATAAACATTACCATGCATAAATATATTACAACTAATGATGTTCGTATCAAGTACATTGTTTTAACATTACAAATCCATAACATAAATTATTCCATTGTTTTCAAAACCACAACACCCTAACATACTTGGTACTACTCCTCAGCTTACCTGTTACCTGAGAATACAAATTATTTTGAAAACTGTCAACATATGGAATGTGAGTTCATAAGCAGGTTTGATATGAAAAATGTTTTGTGTAGTTTGAAAGAAAACAACCCAGAAAATCCGATATTTTCTGAAAAGACCATTGTTTATATAAAAGTGTGAAGATCCGTAAATATATGCATGATGATTTTTAGATGTGTATAGTTGAAAAACTTCGTATTAAAAGTACGAGTGAAAAATGTTGACCTTCCCCGGAAAACCCGATGTTTTCCCAAAATAAAATATCATATAACGGTTCGAATTGTTATCCCATCACGTGAATGGTTTTGATTTACTTTGATTACTTGATTTACATTGGATTTACTTATGTGAGTCATTATAACCATGCATGATAATGACTAGTTCATCTGTCTTGGCACTCTGGTGAACGTCGAAATTGATCTTAAGATTTTGTCACCCTAGACTGGCCGAGTCTAACTGTAGCGAACAACTAAGGTGTGGGGGAGTCACCCCCGTATAGATCTATACACAAACTCTTGTTCTCCCTCCAGGAGACTTTGATTATAACTACATAGTACGACCGACACACGTTGGTGCCACCCATTATTACTCACTAAATCCCAATTGACTTTGATTACTATTGATTATCGACTTGTATTTGTTTACTTGGATTGACGATCGGCCTAATAAACGAGGAGAAGAGGATTGCAAGGTCCTGCTATCCCCGCGTATTATTTATGGAAATTGGTTATACGAAGGACACGCTGGCCTATTTCGCATTTGATTTACTCAGACCTTACTAGCAATGCAAATGGGCCACTAAGGCCTGATAGCATTTACAAGCCATTGAGGGTCCCTTAAATATGAAATTGGGTCATAGAATTTGGGCCCAAAAATCATGTTAATGGGTCAAAAAGGCCCAATAAGCATGATTAGAACTTTCAAGCCCAAAGATTTGAATGTTTACTTGTCGTAGGTGTAGTTTAATTGTTGGAAAGTTTGATTGGGTGTTTGTTAATTTCGCACCGGAACAAGGTCGGTCGGTTATTCTAACGATGTTTGGAATTATACGTATTTTCATCTTTCCATTTTCATGAATGGTAGTTTGGTATTTTTATTTTAACTCAAGTATCTTATAACTAAAATAATTGACTCAAAAATCATGGTTTGAAACCCATTTAGCCCTTCTTTGGTAAAACTGACAGTTTTAGTCCTTTATATAAAAAAATACATTTTAAGCCCTTAAACCATTTTCTTGATACTTTTAGCCCAAAGACTTGTTCAAGTGATGTTTTTAGATCCTCTTTGGCAGTTTTAGCCCTTCTAGAAAAGGAATTTTTCGGTCAAAACCCAAACTTTTGCAACTTTTACAATTTTTGCCCAAAATCCAAAAAGTTTACATTTTTGATCCTTGTTTGGCAAATAAGGTTATTTTAACCCTTGAAATAGATTTATTTACCTTTCTACCCACTATTTTGAGAAATTTACAATTTCAGCCCCTTAAAACCATATTTTTTCGCAAGTTTGGGCCTAAGTGCCGAAAAACCCAAAATTTTAGCCCAATAGGCTACAATTTACATTTTTAGTCCTTTGAAAAGCATAATTTTCATGAAAACTTCTATTTTAACAGTTTTGACCCTTTTGATCCTTTTAAAAGTTGTAAATGACAACTTTTTCCCAACTTTTTTTTATTTGAAAAAAGTAGTCCAAAAATGAGTTTTATGTTGTAACTTGCTTATTATAACCTTAGATAACAATTTTTCTTTACTTGTTAAGTGTAATACATCTGGATCACATATTCCCCCTCCCCCCATGAGCTATAGATCTCGAATATTTTTCATTTTTGGCACATATTTACCATATAAACACATAAAATCACACATAACATACAAATACACATAGATCTACACATTTTACTTGTATTCTCCCCCATAAATCATGTGAATACTGAAAATAGAGAGGTATGAACTCACCTTTAGTTTGTGGGTTTGTTTAAGAAGATGAATGGAAGAAGTTTGATGCTATTCTCGGCTTATCAAGCTTCTTGGAGGATCCTTGGCTTAGATGTGTTCTAAGAGGCAAGATCATGCATTTGAATAGATTAAGAGGAGATATTTGATGAAATGAAGTAATTAGATCATGGATTTAAGCATCAACTTACCTAAGATGATGACTCTTATGGAAAATCCTACATGAAAAGCTCATAAATCTTGAAATTTTTGAAGGAGAAGTGAAGGAGTTGTAGTGTGTTCTTGAGAGTGTTCAAGTGAAAAAAAATTGTGTGTGTCTGTGATACTCTCGGCCGAGAGTAATAGAAGAAGAAGAGAGAGAGAAGTGAAAGGATGTGTACGAAAGCAAGTGAAATTGCTTGGATGTCCCATAGGTATTAAGGAGGTGGCTAGTCCTCCTTAATCCTCTAATTCCTCTTTTTTTTTTCTTTTTTTTTTTATTACTTGGGCCGAGAGATAGAGAAGAGAGGAGAGAGTTTGGGCCTTGAGTGCTTATGTCCAAGATATGTGCCCAATATACATCAAAGTATGAGTTTGATGGCCGTTTAGGGTATTTTATTTCATTCTAGGCCCATTATGGTCCAAAATGTTAAAATAAATGAAAGTGGGTCCAATTAGAGCCGAGATAAGAGTTCTAAGCCCAAAATAATCAAATTGGAAGCATATTGGCCCATTAGGCCCAATAGGGAAGTCCTAGTCCAAAATGGACTTAAACTGGGATTTCTAGGGTTTCCAATTCTTTGTTAACTATTTGAAAGTTTGTATAGGGTGTTTGATTGAAATTTTTTGTTGTTATTGAATAAGCATCATACATGCTTTCATATTTTTGGTTCACAAATGTTATCATTGTCGTTGTTACATGGTATAGAATTCCTAGTTGTGACATTAACTAATTTGCTTGTGTTGAACAATTGAGTCTTTTCTACAAATCAGTAACAGTTCATACAAACATACTAGTAAACTATAAGAGGTATAGTTTAAAGGATCACTACATACTATTTCTAGAACAGAGAAACATATTTGAGTCAATACATACATACTATTATTATTCATTACAAAGTATACTATTAACTTACAAGAACAAGAATGAACTAAAATGTAAGATACTATTTCATGGCATAGCAGTATTCTTGTTGTGTCATGTTTTGTAACCAGAGTCTCTTGGAGGGAGAGCATGAGTTTGTGTATAGATCTATACGGGATTGACTATCCTACACCTTGCTGCTAGCTACAGTGGGACCTGCAGGTCTATGGGTGACAAATGTCATACAATTTTCGACGCCTGAAGAATGTCGTGTTTTATACTAGTCAATCAAGCATGGTTATAAGCACATTTTTAACCTTAATTAACAGTTTGGTTTTAAGGTAGTTAATGCATCAGTAGTGTATATTATACACCACTGCTATAAATCTTCATTTTCCATTACATTCATGCAGTGATATTCTCACATGAGAAATGCATACTATTTTTGGAGTAAAGATAGTTACCTATATGGAAAAACATACATTTATATTATTTCAATTACAAACATACATTTATACTATTTCAAGTACAAACATACATTTATACTATTTCAAGTAAAACATACATTTTACACTTTATTCAAGTGAACAGAACATACAAACAGTTGAGTCTTGGTAGAAGACTACTTTTCATTTAAGGAAGAAAATATAGGATTTTCTAGGAAACAGATGAACATTTTCACTAGACAAATACAAACATTTTCAAGAAAAAAATGAAAACACTTGACACTAAAATACTTATGAACTCACCAACTTAAATGTTGATACTCTCTTTCAAAATAACTTCTATTTTAAGGTCACCAGTAGACAGGTACACTGGACCAGGTTTTGAGAAGACGGAGCATGTTCAAGACTCGTCTTTTATTTTGTTATGTATACATTTTTGGTGTCATACAACTATTCACAGAACACACTTGTATTAACTATATTATTAATGCAATGGATGTTGTTTCTTGTTTTACTATTATGTATTGTTATGATACTCTACATGACGTTCTCCGCCCCTGAACGTTTCTGCCGTTCTCAGTTTGGGGGTGTGACAAGGACTACGCCCAACGTAGCTTCTTGGTATGCCCAGCGTACTGGGCCTATCTCTGGAATCCTAATCACGATGCTTTACTTAGTACTCCTCGTGTACACCGACTTACGCCCAACGTACCTAAGTCATTTCTAACTCTTATAAAAAGTGATTACCATTGATCCTTTGTCGACATGTGACTTATATTCTACCGTTTTGAGGGTCTAGAAAGCCACCGAAAGGGAGTTAAGATGATAGGAGCGAATATCTCAGGGATTGGAGAGCGGATTCATGTCGGTAATCACGTGGTTTGTTATTGTGACCATGTTAGCATTCCATTGTGATTCCATTGTGTTTTTACTTTCTAATTTTGGCGTTAGAACCTTCTGCTTTATGTTTATGATTGAATGAATCTTTGAATTTATGTTTTAATTGCTATTTGGATTGATTATTATTATTCAAATTATTTTGTCAAGTTTGATTGAAGATCCATATGTGTTAAATATTGGTTTTTTGTTTCCTATTGTTTAATTAATAAAGTTTAGATGACTTTTGAGTTGTGTTAATTTGAATCATAGTTGTCCAACGACCATTAGTGATTATGACTAGAGTTTTGACCAAACCCTAGGGTGAGGAAATAAAGTAATGAACTTTAATGTGTTTGCATAAGTAGAATGACCATTCTTTGAATGATTTAACTCATATTACCATTAGAAATAAATAAGATGAAATCTTTCTTAATATGAACTGAATATTGATTTGCATGATTTTTTATTCACCTGATTAATGAATTAATAGTTGTGTTGAAATCAAAGGATTAGGCGTCATAACCATGACACTAGTCATATTAGGAATTAGGAATCGATGAACAATGAATAAATATCCTTAGCATTAGTAGTTAGCCATTAATTTGAGATGTAATATATCTAAATCCGCAGTACCTAAAGTGTGACAACTCGAAATTTTCTATCCTGTACAGCCAAACACTTCATTGAAAGTCAAACTCATTATTGTTATCATTTAGCACAATTTGGAGTATGTTTAAGTGTTCTAAGCCTTGTACACTTAAGGGATAAGTGTCGGGGTTTATCTGCTGAAGTTATAACATAAAGAACAAGCCTGAAATACCTTGACAATGAGTTCACGGCCACCACAATGGAGTTTAAGGCCGTAAACTCCATGTGGGCCGTAAACTCCGCCTTATATGATGAAAGGTTGGCCATTTGTTCATTCATCTCTTTCCTTTAGCTGATATCCTCCCAAATCCTCTCAACTATCATCCCGAAATCATTCTTGTCCTAACTAGTTGATATCTTACTTGATCTAGTGATATTACATGATTTCATCCGTGAAATCATTCCATTTGTGTAGATCTTCAAGTTTCACCATGAACACCAAGAACACACACTAGTGTTCTTGGCCAAAACCAACCATTCAAGCTCCTAGATCGTAAGTCCTCTTGTACTAACTCGTTGTACACTAGGTTTAACATTTTTAGGCCTTAGAAACATCAAGAATCAAAGGATGAATGAGAGTTTATGGCCAAGGATCTCCCAAGGCTGTAAACTCCCTTTAAGGGTGCAATGATGCCCTCTTGTCCTTCCTTATGCCTAGAACTTGGATTAGAACCAACCACCATTAAACTATGGACCTTAAAACATCAAAAAGACCGTGAACCATTAGAGTTTACGGCCATAATCACATGGATAAATGGTCCATGGGCTGTAAACTCCACAAGGGGGTGAAATGATGCCAGAATCACTTGCAAAGGCTTAGACATGAAGTAGGAATGCTTCTTTATGACTTATAGGCTTCAAAACAAAAAATGGTAGAAGTACCATGAGTTTACGGCTGTAAACTCATGGGTTTACAACCGTAAACTCCAAGGGGGTTGGTCCTAAAACCATAAACTCATAAAGAGTTTACCCTTGGACCCTAAACCCAAAATCCAAGTCCTACAACCCTTAGATGCAAACCTTAAGACTTATAGCAATTAAATCAAGTGTTTTACATGTCTTAGGATGTATTAACTTGTCTAATTAGTGTTATAATCACTAATTGTATACATACATATGTCTTCATATGTTATTAGGGTCATTGTGTGTGTTCAAGTCTTCACTTGACACCTAGCACTTGTCCGACACTTCCATACGATCCAGTCACTGCAGGTGAGTTCATACCCCTTAATTAACCTTTTAAATGTTTTTAGATGTTTATAAATGCTTTTATGAGGGGGATACAAGTTGGATCATGCTAGTTATTATATCAATCACATGTGATTAATAAGTAGCATACAAATGGATTTACTACACTTTTAGCTATTTTACCAAACATATTACTTCAAACGACTTTCGCAAACGTTTTTACATGTTAAAACTCTTAAACAAACTGTCTTACATACTGTATGTTTCCTTTCAAACTCTGTTACAATTGTGTTTTAAAAAAGGGTATTTCTTATACTTAAAAATGGCGTATCAAACAAACTACTTTCAAATCATTTTATAAACTGACATCAAGTCATCAATTCCTATTTATTAAACTTTTCAAAGGTTTTACTAAACTTCTTTTGTACTTTTATATTGTCAAATGCATGCCTATATATGTATAGTTATATAAGTAATGTTTAAAGGACTTAGGACTGCTACCTTGCTTTGACTCCTTTTCCTTGTTTGGATGTGGCCTTAGGGTATCGGTTATTTGTCCGAATGTCGTCTAAATATTAGTTATATATTATTTATACATATATAGCCATAAAAGTTCTATCAGTCAGTTTAGTACCTTTGGGTAGCAAAGGCATACTTTCGGTTATACACATACATTACTAGTAACTATAATAGGTATAGTTAGGAGATACTACTTACTATTCCAAGTACAAAGAATCACACAAGAGTTAGTTCCTTCATGAGTCTATACTAATGCAATACATACTATATGAAGAGATACAATTATAGAAATACTAATACATTACATACTATATGAAGAGATACTAATAAATATAATTACAAGACATACAATTACAAGACATACAATTACAAGAGATACAATTAAAAGGGAGACAATTACAGAGACACGATTACAAAAGATATTATTACATAGATACTATTACATAGATAGTTATACATACTTATGGACTGGCCATCCTACACTTGGCTACTCGCAACAGAAGGTGTGTTCATCTATGGATGTTTCTCGGTTGGACTTTTCGGCGAGTTCCACGTCGTGTTTATCCTAGTGCAAAAGGATACGATTTAAATAATTATATTATTTTCCTTATTACCTTTTCTTTGTGACACATTCACATAAACGATGAGGTAGATTATATTTGATATAAATATATTATTTTCCTTATTACCTTTACTTTGTGACACATTCACATAAACGATGAGATAGATTATAATTGATATAAATACACTGTTTTCCATATAACCTTTATTTTGTGACTCATTCACATAAACGATGAGGTAGACCATAGTTTTATAATAATAGTTATACAAGGGAAAAACCGTCACATTTACAGTGATGCATACTTTCGAAACAGTTGGGTCTTGGTAGAAGGCTACCTTTTATAGTAGTAGGAAATATAAGATTTCCTAGGGTTTTCACACTTATACAAACTTTTCTTCAAACATTTAGAAGTCTTTTCTTTACAGATTTACAAATCAAAGTCACTTAAATACTTATGAATTCACCAGCTTTATTGCTGATACTCACTTTCAAAATAACTTATATTCTCAGGTCACAAATAAACAGGTACGACGACCATGTTTTGTAAAGACGGAGCAGTCAAGACTCTTTTTTTATTTTGATTATTCATTATGTAGTTTTATACTATGAAAGAACACACATGTATTTAAAATTATACTATTAATGCAATGGATGGTGTTGTTACTTGTTTACTACTTTGCATTGGTGTGATACTTTACATGACGTCCTCCGGCCTAGAACGTTTCCGCCGTTCTCGGTTTTTAGGTGTGACGTAAAGAAAATTTTCTTCTAGTAATTTATTGATATTTGATGTTAAACGGTATTTAAAGTATTTAATAAAACATTTCTTATTTGCTTCTTATGTGTTTTGTGTAACAAATAATCAAGCACTCTAAAATTAATTATCCATTGTTCCCCTTTTGTTCGACACCTGTTCTTACCACAGTTATACTATTACAAGATTAGGTTCACTGCCTAGTGTGTGTTAGTCCAGTTGCGATAAATTCGGTTTTATAAATCGAAAACTTGAGCATTTAAAATATTCATACAAAAATCACACATCAAGTTTTTGGCACCGTTGCCGAGGAACGGTTTTAATTAACTTGTTTTATTTGATTATTCGTTATTTTTTTTTATTTTATTTTTATTATATATTTGTTTTCATTTATAACGTGTTGTGTGTCGGAAAGTTGTGGTTTTTGTTGCAGAAATTAAATATTTAGAAGTCCCCACGTTAATTAGATGAAAAAAAAGAGAGTTAAAATAGGCAAAAAGGAAATTATACCATTAAAATTACGCCAAACGTTTATAGTAGAATGCAAGGCATACAGGGAAGATGATCGCGATCAAGTTTTTCTCGGAACAATAAGTACGCTCATCTTACATGTCGTTTACGCCGAGTGTAACTATGGCAAACCAAGTATGCCCTGCGTACTTACTTTTTACGCCCCATGTAACTGTTTTTTCCCTGACTTACTTTTCACTTTTGACATTCAAACTTAAGCTTTCAGAAATTCCTCTCAAAACTTTGAATTATTTTTCTGCTATTCCCTTAATCGACTCCAAAGGAATGAATTTGTTAACCCTTATGCTTAGATTTTGGTTTAATTCCTTAATTTTTTAGCAATGTGCTGAGATAAAAGAAACTAGGTTTTATGCCATTTTTGATTTATGGTCTGATTTAGAAGAAATTAGTGCTTAATTTTGTTCATATTGAACCGATTACGATAGTCAAACAAACCCTTGTGCTTAATTTTCAGACACACCATATGGACGTACAGCCAGCATACATTCTGTGACATCCCGAAATTTATGGTTGAATTTGTAAATAGTTAGTTCACCGTGAACCTTTTGGTATCTCAACTAATTGAATTTTAATACATATTATAGTGACAATGTAGTGTCATTTCAATTACAATAAGATATGAAATGGTATATTATCTTGAACTATGGAAAATGTTGAATGAAACTCAAAGCACAAACTGTAGTTCTAGTTAACGACTGAAAAACTAAAAATTTGTATTAAGCGTCTGTGAACAAAGAAAATATTCTAGACTCGTTAACATGTTTCCCTTATCAAAAATATATAAAGAACACCCAAAACGGAGTTCGTATGCAGATTGTTTTAAGAAACCAAACCGGTATAAGACTAACTTTATCTGATTTCGGAAACCGTATTGATCCGTTGAGGCACTTGCACACCTCAAGATAGAAATTTTGTGAGCGTTTTTGTACTCAAACTATGGTCTAATATCTTTTACTACTCGAAATATTTTTAGTAAAAATATTTGTAAAAGTTAGAAAAATCAGACATTTCAGACCAATTAGACGCGAAACTTTAAACGCAAATCCTCGGAGTTCTACATCTTGAAAAATTTATCCGTTCTGGTTTTTAGAATCCTGGAATTAAATTATGCCACTTGCCGCCTTCGAAAAAAATTACTCGATGTCGAGAATTGGACATGCGAATCGAGATCCGTTTTTAAGGCTCTCTCGAAATAAATAAGGAAGTTGCAGAATTCTTCTCCCTCCTTATAAAACAGAGTTATACACTGAAATGTGAAAAAAAATTGTTTCTTCCTTAAACCAATTCACGACCCTCCCACTGCAATTTGTTTACGTTTTGTTGATGCCGTTTCCCTCTCTGTATATCCTTCATTGCCGAGAAACACCCCCACCACCACCAATGGTGGTGATGCTGCTGTTGTAAGCATCAAGAACCACCACCGGTGGCTTTGATCACCGTGAAACACAACCATTAGCCAGCCTTGTCAACCAACTGCCCCTAATCCCCTCTTCTGTTCAGATAATCAACCACCGCCACCATTCATGTTGTCAGAAACGCTAGAAACCGCCATCCACCATCTTTACTGGTGAAAAAACCACCCACAACCACCGTCACTGTTGATTCCGACCACCACCGAGTTCCCCTCCCCTTCACCACTCGTTTATCCGACAAATTCGAGCAAAATCAACCAACAGAATGCCGCCGATGGTAGCAGGCCTCCGTTATCATTATTTTTTTTCTCCTGTCTCCACCCACCAACACCACCGAGGCCCACCTTATACCCCCCTCATCTCGACCGAAAATCACCACCAAAAACCACTCCCATTCGTTTTCTCCGCTGATTTCGATCAGAACCCAACCAAAAACGAGGCCAAAGGCTGCCGGAGCAACCTCCGACCACCACAGCAGGTCGCCGCTGCTGTGGGACGTCACCGTTGTTTGCTGCTGTAGCACCGACCAACCACCACGTGTAATTGTAAGTCTCCTCCAATAGCGTAGTGATTTAATTTTGTTGCCTAGCGTCCGTTCGGCCAAAGTTGAGAAACGCAACAACGTGTCACGGACCAAGTTTCTGGAAAATTCTACAATCATCTAGAGAACTCCGGAACAATCAAGTATACTCGAGAAGTCTCCGGATAGATCAGGAATGCTCTACGAGACCCTGGAAGATACCAGAATATTGTAGATGTCCGTGGAACAAAGGAGAACGATCTGGAATAATCAAGAATACGCTAGAAGAAGCTAGTACGACCCAAAAGACTTTGGAAGGATCTAGAACCCGCTAGATCATATAAGAACAATTTGGATCATGTCGGGACGACTTAGAGATTTCTAGAGCATTGTATACAAGTCTACCATATTCTAGAGTTTTGTAAAATCCATGTATATAATAGGAAGAGTCTAGATTAGTCATGAATGATCGGGACCTAGAACTTCCATTTGAGGAGGTGTAAGGTTCCTATAAATAGGGGGGAGGACTCATTTGTCTAAACCATCAAGAAGTTGTCTTGTAAAGATGTTGAGTTATATAATAGAAGTCTTATTGAAGTGTCCCTTGTCGTAACTCTTGCTTCCTAAGTTCGTTAGTACATCTAGATTTTCGAAGTTAGTCTGACTTAGTCGGAGAAGCACTAAGTGGCACACAGTATTGACTAGTCAAAAAGAGTCATCCTGTGACAAGTGGTATCAAAGCCTGGTTCGAGCAAGCAAGAGACCATTACGATGGAAGGAGAAAGTGAAGTATTCAACATTCCCATTGTCTTCGAGGAGAAAGGAAGGAAGTCCAAGAAGAGGGATCAATCGGTAGATGCCTTGGCAAGCTTAGAAAACAAGCTTACACGGACATATATCAACGTCGGTGAGATCCTTGATAGGAAGGATACCGTCGATCAATTCGTTGCTGAGATAAGCGACATGAGCGATGGATTGAAGGAGACCATCGGTGTCATCAAGGAAAAAGTCCTTGGACTTATCAACACCCTGCGGAGTGAGTTCCGTGAGAAGGTAGACGCATTACAAGTCGAAGTAAACCTGTCCAAGGCAGCAATCACTAGAGGGACCATTGCAAGAACGTTTCCGCACACAGAAGCACCGAAACCATTGAAGTATGGAGGTAAAAGCGACCCCAAAGAACTTGACGAATTCTTTTGGTCGATGGAATGCTACTTCAAAGCTAGTCAAGTGAAGGACGACAAGACGAAGGTAGATACAGCCGTACTTTATCTATGCGAGAGTGCAGCTCTGTGGTTGCGAAGGAAGCACGGTGATATTGAAAAAGGATTATATAGCATAGACACATGGGAAGAATTCAAGAGGCAACTCAAGAGACAATTCTGCCCACATAATGCTGAAGACATAGCGATGAAGAAACTTCGTGGGCTAAAGCATATGGGATCCATCCGAGACTATATAGTCGAGTTCACGAGCTTGATGCTAGAGTTACCCGACATGCAGGAGAAGGAAAACCTTTTCTATTTCGTGGATGGACTACAATCTTGGGCCTACAACGAGCTCAAGAGGAGAAATGTCAAATACATTGATGAAGCTATTGTCGTGGTAGAAGATCTAATGGAATTTTGAAAAGAAAGCACGGTTAAGAAGAATAGTGGGGGAGAACAAACTATGACAGAACCAAAACCAAAACAAAACACACCCCAACCTTTAAATACGAAAGGAAAAGAAATTGAAGGAAGAAACCAAAGAGAAGAGAAAAAGGAGATCAGGTGCTACTTGTGTGATGGTCCTCAATGTATCCGAGAATGTCCGAAGAAAAAGACTTTCTATGTGATGATTTTGCAAGAAGAAGAAGACGAAGCACAAATAAGCTCAATGCGTTTTTTGAACTCAATATCGAAAGATGAGATAAAATCTTCTAAGAAAGAAGAAAATAAAGGAGGGAGTCTCATGTCCGTCAAAGTTAAAGTAATTGCAAGGAACACTAAGGCGCTAGTATATTCTGGAACAACACATAGTTTCATCGCAGAGGAAGAAGCAAGGAAGTTGGCTATTCATTATACAAAGGAGTTAGGTCAGTTGATGTGACAACCCAAAAATTTCCACTTCAATAGAAGCCAAGTCTGTTTCTGCTAACTTTCAAACTTTTGGGATAAGTTTGGGCAACTCAGGATTTACACTTAAGGAGATATCAGGAGAGAGGTTGCACTTGGGTCTTGTGTAACTCTATTATTCCAAAACTCTATGATATTAGAGTTCTTTCCGAGAATAAAATATTTTCTGCCCAAAATCCCAGACTATATATAGAATTCTGAACCAAATTATTCATTAATTACAATTCCAACTAGAGAAAAGCCAAATTCTCTCTCAAGGATCTTTGGACTTTTGTTCCGGAAAGTGAGTACTTCTATCTAGTGTTGTTTTAAAGCTTTGTATATGCTTAATACACTAGAAATCATAGGAAAACACCAAGATCTGTGAGTTTACCGCCCAAGAACACCTTGGGGAGTAAACTCCATTTCAACGGCCAAAGTGTGCCCAATGCCCCCTAGACCTTGGAAACCAAACATGGGACAAAACTTGACATGTTTAGGCATCAAAATAAATTAAAATCAAGGACCAAAAGTGAGTTCACGGCCAAGGAAGTTCTTGGGCCGTGAACTCCATTTTAGGGTGCCAAAATGCCCTAAATGTCTTCCATAACCTAAGAGACAAGCATAGAACTTTACGTAGATGTGTTTAGGACTCAAAACAATCGAAATATCATCTCCCATAAGTGTTTACGGCCGCAAACACATGACCAAATGGTCCATGGGCCGTAAACTCAAGATAGAGGTGTTTTGATGCCACAGACACTTCCAAGGGCTTAGGCATGAATTTAGAATTATTCTTTATGACCTTTAGGACCCTCATAAACATAGTTTGCCATGAGTTTACGGTAGTAAACTCATTTGGGCCGTGAACACCTCAAAAACTCCAAAGGAGGTGGTATTTCTCACCCTAGGCTAGAGCTAATGTCCCTAAATAATTCCCTAGACTTCAAACTAGCAATAACCCATGAGTAACCATGAGTTTACGGCCATAAACTACCTTGGGCCATGAACTCATGGTAGTAAACTCATATAAGTGCCTTTATACCCTCCTAGGTTGAATCACATGTGATTCCAACACTTGGTTAAGGTGTTTCCTAGTCCCGAAAGGTGTTTCCTTTCATATAGTTGTTGTAAACACTATATTTATGTCAATATGTGTCCTTATATGTCATTTAGGACTTATTGTGTCTCGGAACTTCATTCATGCAACTTCTCATCTGTACGCGCATAACCGTTTGAATCACCCACATCAGGTGAGTTCATACCCCGTAATGAATCTTTTAACTATTTTAATTGTTTTAAGGGGGAATACAAGTTGAACACAATGATAATTGTGTAATTATTTGTTGTTAAACATTCTTTCAAAATGTTACTTATGTTATTTATAAGTTGTTAAAACATTTCAAAACTCTTCTAAAGGTTATGTTACTTTATAGTTATACAAAACTCCATTTTAAAGTATAAGCATATCTTTGTAGACAAATGAGTCTTTTAAGTATTAGTCTAGTTAGAACATTAGTAAACTATTATAGGTATAGTTTAGGAGAATGATATTCATTACTTCTAGTACAATGAAGCACACACAGAACAGAACATAACAGAACATAACATAACAGAAACAGAACAGAACAGAACATAACAGAACAGAACAGAAACAGAATAGAACAGAACATAAACATAACAGAAAAAAACAGAACAGAACCGAACATAACTAAAAAGTTAATTTGCTATAGCATGAACACACGCAGACAGGATCTAACTTCAATGTGAATTACACATCTTGCATGGATTTGCTCGGGTCACGTTTGGTTCCCTCAATCTCCATACATGAGAACGGGTTAGTAGGGGTTCTAGCTTTCACATTATGACCGTAATAAAACACACATATGTTTTTAGGTTGATAGTACCTCCATATGTCATTATAAACAACATTAGGGTACTCATTTCTCCCATTACTTTCATAAAGTGTCGGTAACACTTGAAGGTTGATCTATTCTCTAATCGAGATAGGTTATAAACTAGGGAGAATGTACTTTACAGTTGACAAAAACAATAGAGTCTTGGTAAAAGACTGCTTTCATAACAGTAGAGTCTTGGTAGAAGAATGCTTTCAAACAGTCGAGTCTTGGTAGATGGCTACTTTTAAAGGTTAGGACCATAATACTAATCTTATGATTCCTTAATGTATACACTATAGGATACATATATGCTAATAGATTCCGACAGCTAACAGGATGTGTGTTCTCCGCCTCATTGCCTGTTCTCGTTGGATTTGGGTCTTAAACTGAGTTCCCACAATCTATTATCTACCCAAATCTATATATATTATTGCTTAGTATACATTTAGTCATCATAAGGGTACCAAGTATGGATTGGGTTATAACACAGAGTCAAAGCATAGTTTTTCTAGTACAAAACTTACTTATCAAAGTCAGTGTTTTTGGTAGACAAAACTAGAGATTTCCTAGAAAGGCTTAATCCATTTTATTAAGCAGTACAGTTTTAAAAGGACTTTAAGTGAGTTAACTCTATAATACCTTAGTTTATACACCATGTTTATATATAGAACTAATATCCGACAGCTAGTTAAATGTGTGTTTTCACCCGACGTCCTGTTGTCGTTGGATTGTGGGCTTAGGGCAGATTCCCCCAATTAACTATCTACCCGATATCAGATTATATATAGCAGTATAAACAAAGCTATTATAAAAGTAATCACCATAGTCATTATTTTACTATAAGAAATATAGGTTTTCTTAAAATAACTCTTCATTAGATATAAAGGAACAATTACAAATAACTCCATGAGTAACAAGTTAATACACCAAGGTTATATATGACGACGATCTAACAACCAATGGAATGTGTGCTATCTGCCTTACTTACTGTTCCCCGTTGGGTTGTGAGTTTAGGGCAGATGCGCCC
This sequence comes from Lactuca sativa, assembly GCF_002870075.4. NCBI lineage: Eukaryota > Viridiplantae > Streptophyta > Magnoliopsida > Asterales > Asteraceae > Lactuca > Lactuca sativa. The sequence continues at coordinate 300,197,715 of NC_056630.2, read as the reverse complement.
AATCGATTGTTTGTTTACTCTAAGTATATATATAACTTGTACCCACTTAGTACACATAGAAAGGCTTGTAGTGTCATTTTACTTAACTTCCATTAAAGAAGGAATTATAGGATTTCTAGAGGAACATGCGAACTTTTCAAAACAGAACTTACATCTTACATCACTTTGACATATACATTTTCAACAACATTTTACAGCTTACTCACATCACTAAAATCTTATGAACCCACCATCTTAATTGCGGATTAACTCTTTCAAATAACTTGTATTCTCAGGAGACTATTAGACAGGTGCTCGTGCTAGGGATTTAGAAGATGAAGCATTTCAGCTTCAAGTCTTATTTTGTTATTTGTGTATGAATTCTATGTTTTGTGAACACAATTTGTAAACACTTTCTTTTGAAATGAAATGGTTGTTTATTACTTGCTTACCATACACATATCTCGTGATACTTAAGATGACGTCCTCCACCCCCGAACGTTTCCGCCGTTCTGGTTTTGGGGTGTGATAGTTGAAGGTTGTCAACTCTCTATCTAATCCTATCCTCGGAGTTTCTCGTGGAATACCGATGAAGATTGCAGAATGGGAAGGGACCATCGACTTGATAGTGGTTACGATGGACGACTATCGCATGGTACTAGGAATGGATTTCCTGGATATGGTATGTCCTTGGTCGTTTGAAATAGACAACACCATGTGTATAACCAAGGGATCAATTATCCATATAATTCCCTTGGAAAGAAGAAAGACAAAAGCTCGATCCCTTTCAACTATGAAGATGTTTTATGTCCAAAGCAATATAATCAAGAAGAATACGAAGCCAAGAGGGGAAGTTCAAATAAGCGAGGCACGTTTGAAGGAACAGGGATCCATATCCCACGTGAAGAGTTACTCAAGGTTTTATGAGGCTAAGAGAAGAAATAGGATTCAAAGTACATTGAGAAATAAAAGCACGCCTTACTCGAAGAGATACTTTGCAGAAAATGAAAAGACACAAAGTAGCCCCGTGACAAGATCGAGACATATGTATAGAAGACTTGACGAGGACGTCAAGGTCTTAAGTGGGGGAGGGTGTCACATACCAAGTTTCTGGAAATTTCTACAATCGTCTAGAGAACTCCGGAACAACCAAGTATACTCAAGAAGTCTCCGGATAGATCAGGAATGCTCTACGTGACCCTGGAAGATGCTAGAATATTGTAGATGTCCGTGGAACAAAGGAGAACGATCTGGAATAATCAAGAGTACGATAGAAGAAGCTAAAACGACACAGAAGACTTTGGAAGGATCTAGAACCGCTAGATCATACAAGAACGATTTGGATAATGTCGGGACGACTTAGAGATTTCTAGAGCATCGTATACATGTCTACCATATTCTAGAGTCTTGTAAAATCCATGTATATACTAGGAAGATTCTAGATTAGTCATGAATGATCGGGACCAAGAAACTTCCATTTGAGGAGGTGTAAGGTTCCTATAAATAGGGGGGACTCATTTGTCTAAACCATCAAGAAGTTGCCTTGTAAAGAAGTTAAGTTATATAATAGAAGTCTTATTGAAGTGTCCCTTGTCGTAACTCTTGCTTCCTAAGTTCTTTAGTATATCTAGATCGTCGAAGTTAGCCTGACTTAGTCGGAGAAGCACTAAGTGGCACACGGTATTGACTAGTCTAAAACAGTCATCCCATGACAAAAGGGTCTCGTTTTCGTCCCAGATACACGATCTGCAAACGTATACTCATTTTAATTAAAACTGTTCAAACATAGATTCATTTTAATTAAATATAGCCCTAGATGTTGTTGACTTATTTAATTTAAACCCTCAGGTTTCCAAATGTTACGAATTAGCCCCTTCTGTGAAATAATTCAACAATAAAGGTCAAGGTTACATTAAAATTTAACAGATTAGGTCCATCCTCCTGAAGCCTTGACAAATTAGGTCCTGAAGCTCCAAATGAGCTTCAAAGGTATAGGTTTAGCCCCTCGTTTTGAGAATTGTTTGCAAGATCAGTCCCCGGTGTATGATTTTGGCAAAATCAACCCTAGACTTTATTTATGTTAATAAAGATCACCCTATAATTAATAATTAATACCAAAAATACCCTTTTGGTTTATTAGGTAATATAAATAGACCCGCTCATTCATTTTAGTGTTGGATTAATGTCTAAGTCCATAACTATAATTAGTAAGACTTGACCCGACCCGGCATGGTCCATTTGGGTTGCATGGCATTATGCACTTGGATAGACTAAAATGAGAGAAATAACACTTAAGGTTTATTAATATATTATAAGTTCTAATTTATTAGTAAGATTATTTAATTAGTATTGATCAATAATTGATTTAGAATTAATTATGTGATTAAAAGAAGACTAATTAAATATATGGGTTGATTGTGTAAATCATCCATACTTATATAGTGGGCTAATGCTCCATGGATTATCAAGTTGGGCTCAAACCCATTGGATGCTTCATTGATGCTCCATGGTGTATTTGAACCCATGGATCCAAGGAAATGGAAAGCCATGACAATTACGGTTTACCCTAATTGTAACAACTATATAAGCATCTTACTGATGTGAGAATCGATCACTAGTGAGGCATGGAGGCCACTAGATATGCATGGAGGGCAAGACGATTCTTGAAGTGTTCTAATTTCTCTCTAAGTTATTCCAAGTGCTTATGGTGTTCTGTGAACCATTTGAGGTGTCACACTTGCGGCACTAGGCACTCAAGCTTCATGAACACAAGCACCAACAAAAGGTATGTTATTTAAACTTGTGTTATTCAAAGTTTTGTATGCTAGAATAGAACAATACCTTGGAAAGTTGATATTTGCATGTATAATAGAGAAAACATAGATCCAAGGTATTTAGGGTTGCATGTACACTTAGGAGTGTTAAATTGCTCAAAACCCAACAGTGGTATCAGAGCCTAGGCTTGTTTTCTTGTTGTACTTGCTTAAACTGCTTGAAAATCGACTTTTGGTGCTGTCTGCCCAGCAGACTCGCCGAGTCCATGAAGGGACTCGACGAGTCCAAGGAAAAATGCATCCAACTCGCCGAGTTTGTTCATGCACTCGACGAGTTGGAGCCCTAGACAGCATTTTTCCGAGTTTTGGTGCTGGAATTGCTCTAGAATCATTACCTTTGACTGTTTTGGACTTATAAAACTTGTTTTGAATGTGGTAATGATTATGTTAAACCAATTTCAATGCTATAATAAAGGTTTCAAGTTTATATGTGTTCATGTTATTCTTGAAAATTGTTGATTATGAATGATCATGCTTATGAGTTTTGCTAGATCATAGGAATTGTGTGCAAATTGTTTGTTGATATAATTCATGATCTTGTTGAAAATTGTATGGAGTTCATAACTTGTCCTCAAGTTATGAATTTTCAAGAATTTTATGTTTCCTTGATTTATGAGTTAGTTTAGATTGATAATGACAAAAAATTATGTTTTAGTTGTTTTCAATCCGTATTAGTCTAAAAGAAGTTCATGAAATATGTTTTTGTAACTTGTCTTCAAGTTATGTGAAAAGTCATATTTATGAATCTTAAAAACTCATAAAAGTTTTGTAGGTTACATAAAATGTAAGAGTTTTATCCATTAAATAGTTTAATGACTCCATAACTTGTCCTCAAGTTATGGATGTTGAAGAGACACTTCTTTAAAGTGTTTTTAAAGAATAAGGGGTTACATTAAAATGAAGAGTGTTCATTTTAATGAACCATTAAACTCATAAGTTATGATTTAAAGAGTCTTGAAATAGTTTCAAAACTTGCCATCAAGTTTTGGAATTTGAAAAGTTACTCCTCATGTATACTTTAATTCCAAATTGAACATTGAAATTTTAAAAAGTTTAAGATTCAACCCTTATACTATTATTATAATTATAATTATATAGATATGTATAAGAGGAAGTCAATCTTACCGTTAGTAGGCCTCATTCACGAAGCCAGTCTATAAGGGGGTATAAGGTTACTGCCTATAAAATGGCAATTTAATGGGTGTCCACTCTCACCCACCGCTTCCTTGGCTGGTGGAGGGTCGTTAGCCGAACGGGTAGGAATGGACTATAATTCTCCCTTCATTAAAAGTATAATGAAAAATACTAAGTAACTAAACACTTATAAATTCCCAATCTTAGTTACTTAGGAAAATGTGAAAAGATGCTAGCCCATAAAATTACACTTTGTACCTTACCAAGTCGTTAGTGGAGCGTGTGTGGTTAACCGGCACACTAACATGGACTAGTAAGAGTGGAAAAGGGTAACTTGACTTTATTATAGATCGGTGGAGCATGTGTGGTTAACCGGCACATCGATTAGGTAATATTGTTGAGGGTACCAAGTCAATTTGTATGGTTATTCACACCTTGTTTGTGATCCTCGGCATCCCAGTCACAAACTTGAGAGGGCACAATCGAGATTCAAACATGCCATTGAAAGTTCAATGTATCTCAAAAGATCTAGGAGTTTCAAATCCAATTAAAACTTAATTATATTTCGTTTTTCATGGTGGAAATTGGTAAATCGACATTTACCTACCTTCAACTATTTTATAATTTGGATTACGGCATCCCTCTTCCAGTTATAAATAGGTTGTTGGGTCCTAGCCTTAATATTTCATATTGGGTGTTATATTAAGGACTTTAAATCAACTAACTTGAATATCTCCCATTATAGATGTCTAGTTTATACAGCTATGGTCTTCCCAAATCTTTAGGAACAAGCTTCCTAATGAAGATGATATCCCAAATGGCAATCAAGGTGAAAGATCAATCCCTTTGTTGCGTATTTGTGGGACTAGAAATCATACTTCACTTCATCCACCTCCTCCAATAAATCTCCCTATCCCACAAGTTTTAAGACTTGATAAGTTCTAAGTCACTCAATCCCTATTGGCAAGCAAAGTCTATATGTGCTTAGATCTTGGGGATTAAGCCACATATTGACAAGTCGGGAGAGTCGGGTGTCGAAGTCTCGAGGTAGCTGGCTGCTGACTTGGTTCTTCAGTCACTTCCTGATGACAGGTGGCGACAATACCCTTAACGATCTTACATGTTTGCTTGATGATGCTAAATCAAAAATGATTTGGAGCATTAGTAAAGCAAATTAGATTGGAAGATATGCTTTCCAAACCTATTTGGACATTGAAAATGGTGACATTGGAGGTCCAGGAAAAACTTTCTCTTCCCAATGGAAAGGGATCGGCCATAGTCAACTCGGTTGACCAAATGGTAAAGAGAAAGGTTAAGTCTGTGATAGTCCCATGTACCATTTCCAAAGAGTCCATATGATTTTGTTGCCAAAGGAAAGAAATTGGTTGCGAGCTGCTAAATTTACCTGAAACATCTTAAGGATGGTAAAGTCAATAGGTTTGACTCTACTTCAGGTAAAGTCCATTGTCTAACTCTATTAAGTTTCTATTCTGAGATTCTTATTGCATAATGTGACGAGGTCACATGTTGATGTTTTAAGAATCAAAGAAAAGGTGAAGAAACTTAAAGGAAGTATATGCTGATTCTGATCGCGAAGATGGATTTCGATCGCATGGTTCGGTGATCAGAATTATGAGTTGTTACTTAAGAGTTATGATATATTGCTTAGGAATAGATAACAACAAGTTTTCCATATGGATTGTAAGGATAAATTTTTCCGCAAAGTTTTAAAATAAAAGAAAAATGGTTTTGATTTTATTTAATTTAAGTATCCTTACAATGGAATTTGTGAAAAATTGTTGGTTATATGTTTCCATTGATAAGGAATATGGGTAAATGGATTTGATTCTTTCATTAGTGGAAGTGACATAATTTACCAAATAAGGAAAGATTCTCATCACCCAAGTTTCAATTGGATAGAAACTTGGAATCATGCAACTTGTATTGTATGATCATGAGAATTTTTATATATTTGGGAAATTAAGTCTAATTCCTTGTTCACATGTATATGTGAATCAAGTGAAGGACAAAGGGATCGGATACACTTGGGTGTGCGCTGATCAAGTCCACCATAAAGTTGATAAGCTTATTCATTATGATTTACTAAAGTTTAGTAAATATGGTTATACTTACAAGTTTAAGTATAGTTCTAGATCATTGGAGAAGTTTCAATGATAGACATAATGAGTAAGAAGAATCAAATAAAGCAGAAAGATAATAGTTTCTTTAATCTGAAGAGATGGGAGAGTACTTGAGTATCTTGTTTTATAATTATCTTAGTGATTATGAAACCATGTCACAATTGATCCTCTAAGGACACCTTAGTTCATTTTGTTTGGCTAAGGAGAGGAATCGTGAAGTGTTGAAATGGTTAGATCAAAAGATAAATTATACTTCGTTCCAAAATTTAATCTTAGAGTCATACTCCAAGATTAAGCCTTGAGTGACATAATCTTAAGAAAGGTTTAAAACACTTGTTAAATGTAGAGTAAAATGAGTTCTTACTCTTGTACATTTGAAATTGGTAAGTTGTGATGTTTTGGATAAAACAAAGACCAACTAAGACCAATTGTGAGAAGTGTTTAACTTGATAAGAATCTGCACTAACTCTTGAATATTCGTTTTTTTGTCAAGGAATGGTTCTTGACAAAGAGAATCTTATATGTCAAGAGGTCAGTGGGAGTCTTAAAAGGATCTTAAGATAGATTCAAGAACTAATCAAGAGTTTTGTTAATCACTAGACCACGACTTGAGGTTTGTAACCTATCGTGCTGAAATATTCTGTGCCCATTCCAGTTAAAGTTGGTTTTGCATTGGCGTTCTGAGAGTTCTCAACTGGTTGCATAACAACTTGGAAGCAATGGTAGGCCCTTGTGCTGCCAGGTGGCAAGAAATTAAGACAACACAAGTTCAGTCCATATGAATTTGGATTTGTCATTAACCTTGTCATGTGATTATGGTTATTTCAAATTCACATGGATAGGAACACATACACCATCAAAATCTAAGTGTCATAAGGTTTCTCTCCGATTCATGAAAATGATGGTGAGGAAACTATTTCACTAAGTAGATTTAAGTGGATAGCAAGTGTGAAGTTTGCATTCTCATGTCGTTAGTGGAGCGTGTGTGTTTAACCGGCACACTAACTAATGAGAATGGAAATGGTTTAGACTCACATGTGAGCTGTCCAAGGAAAGGGTTAGACTCCAGGTGTATGATTTGATAAAGTCTTATCAAGGCAATCTAGTATCAGAAATCTGACTGATTTCTAGGTACATGTCAAAGCTAGTGGGAGCATAAAGTGTTATGCTAGTTAGATAATAATCATTATGCTATTGGGAGCATGATGATTATGTTGCAAGTTACCAATGTTAATTATAGAAGACAAAAAGTTTCAAGTCGCTTTGAAAAAGTTGTTTTACTATAATTAAGGGAGAGAAATTTATACTTCATTTCAATTCTACAAGCTTAGATTGAGATTTTAATCAACTTTAGTCAAGATTATATATGAATGTTATGTTGGAATGGTTCCACATAAGGAATTTCTATATATGTTGCTTTCTCAAGATTCGGTTATGATTACGATATCCCTCTTCATAGTTCGAATTATGAGAACATGGCAAATAAAAATTTTATAGCATGAATCGTATCCCATATGCTTCGGATATAGGATCGATTACATGTGTTATAATATTCATCCATTCTAAGTTTTCCTAATGCTTAGGGCGTTAAGAAGGGAAAACGGATTAGAACTGGATATGACTAAGATGATTAAGAAATTGTCAAGAACAATTTGGGGTTTTCCAAAGTTTGGTTACTCATGGACAATTGGAAGTATAGAGTAAGGATCCTATTGACATATTTTGGAAAGAGGAAACTCTTGTTCAAAAGTGATGGTCAAAATGGGAATATGGAATTATTCCCATAGGTGGAAGTTATTCTTTGAATCTGTGTAAGATTAAAGAACTTAATGCAAAGAAGGATGTTCAAAGGAATGTACTTTGAATTTGAGACTGCATCTCCATGGAATTGCTTTCCATTGGAATACTTTGTAATGTTTGTTGCCAAGTCTTTGTGACTTGTGTGAATGTCATTACAAGAGGATCATTGCATAGATTACGGTAAATGACAAGAACTTGGTATTCTTACATTTTCAATAAGGATTGGGATTGTGAAATGAGAATCATTGAAGTCATGTTCAATTGATATACATTTCACAAAAAGATGACCACATGTAAACATAGTGTGCATACTTGGAGTATGGCATAGCTATTGTTTAGAGAAACATAGTATGCATGCTTGGAGCATGGCATCACTACTGTTTCAATTCAAGTATTAAGTTGATTAATCGAAACATGAATAATGAGTGATCAATATGGTGCTTAGATAAAAGGTGTTTTATTTACGCTCAAAGTGTTGAGGCCATATAGGACTAGTATTATTTTGTGTTTCACTTTGCATGTTTTGACTTCCAGAATAACTAGGTCATTCTCCTGATTGACCAAGTTATTCAAACCATCCACAGTCGGTCATATGTTGGAAGTAGATATGAATCAAGACTGTCGTGAATATGGCTTGTATGATTTGTCTAAAGTGCTTTAGACAATGCAATAGTTGCTACAACATTCATGAGTACTCATAAGGGCTGAGTATTGGATTCAACCCACGATCATTTGGATTCACTTCATGGATTTTATCACGAGTGAATCATGAGACGACAATATCTTATATTCTTCAAACCTAGAGATATGAGTTGTTGACTATGAGTTGGTTATACATTGATTGCACGTAAACGCATTGGTAACTCGATGTTATAAAACGTGCCTTTGTGTATGATTCAACAAATAGTTAGTACAAGCATATGAGTCGAAGTTTATCCATTCCTTTTACCTTCGGGAGAAAAGCGATATCTGTCGGCCCCTCGATGATTTAGTGATGACAAAAGTAAGTGCTCGGCCGGGCCTGGACTGATTTGATTTGTTCAATTAGTCAGTCGTCATAAATCAGAAATCGAGAAACAACAAATGGACAGAGAGAATGATTATAGTCCATGTCTCATTCCATATGATATCTAGAATGGAGGAATATATGATCACTTATCTAATGGACAAGTCATTGACAAAGGTCAGAGTTCATCTACAAGGTCAGAGTTCGACAGAAGCTTTTGAGAGCTACGATTGCTAGTCGGGTTATGAATTCATACTTGCAATAATAGTTTTAGACTTATCCAAGTGGGAGACTGTTGGATTAATGTCTAAGTCCATAACTATAATTGGTAAGACTTGACCCGACCCGACATGGTCCATTTGGGTTGCATGGCATCATGCACTTGGATAGACTAAAATGAGAGAAATAACACTTAAGGTTTATTAATATATTATAAGTTCTAATATATTAGTAAGATTATTTAATTAGTATTTATCAATAATTGATTTAGAATTAATTATGTGATCAAAAGAAGACTAATTAAATATATGGGTTGATTGTGTAAATCATCCATACTTATATAGTGGGCTAATGCTCCATGGATTATCAAGTTGGGCTCAAACCCATTGGATGCTCCATGGTGTATTTGAACCCATGGATCCAAGGAAATGGAAAGCCATGACAATTAGGGTTTACCCTAATTGTAACAAGTATATAAGCATCTTATTGATGTGAGAATCGACCACTAGTGAGGCATGGAGGCCACTAGATATGCATGGAGGGCAAGCCGATTCTTGAAGTGTTCTAATTTCTCTCTAAGTTATTCCAAGTGCTTATGGTGTTGTGTGAACCATTTGAGGTGTCACACTTGGGGCACTAGGCACTCAAGCTTCATGAAGACAAGCACCAACAAAAGGTATGTTATTCTAACTTGTGTTATTCAAAGTTTTGTATGCTAGAATAGAACAATACCTTGGAAAGTTGATATTTGCATGTATAATAGAGAAAACATAAATCCAAGGTATTTAGGGTTGCATGTACACTTAGGAGTGTTAGATTGCTCAAAACCCAACATTTAAGAACGAAATATGTCACGGAACGGCTTTCACATCAAGTTTCACCCTCGAGCCTCGTTCACGCTTCAAGGGTCAGTGTTACGACCCCTTTTTAACATTTTATTATTTTGGGGGAGAATACATCATATATCAAATACAAATGTTCAGAGAAAGACTTATGACACACGTGAACAAACGTTAGAACAAGTATAGTTGCGGAATAGTTAATCTCAAAGGATCTAAAAGCTCAACAATAATAAGTTAATGAGTTAGATAGTTAGAGAGTTAGTTTCGGAAATGTAAGGAAATATCAATGACAGCATGTAATATATCAAGTATACACATAAGTTGATTCATAACATGGCATGCATTTACACCAAGTTAGTGAGTGAGATCAAGCTTAGTGATAAAGTCACGAATGACTTGCTCTGAAGAGAAGTAATTATCAATTATGTTCGAGAGGATTTAGTGAGTACGAAGAAATATGACATGCGTAATAGAAAGATGTAAATAGATAGACTTGAAGATCGTTTAGATTAATATCTTTAACTGTGAAAGAATGACTTCTATATATAAAGACTTAAGAATTACATTGGATCACATCTCTAAAGGTAGCCATGCAAGGCTTACTGGAAAATAGAGAGTATTACAGAAAACTAGATAAAATTAAACTAAGTAAAGTAAGTACGACTGTGGTTGGATAGATGACTTCGGATGAGGCTGTTGATGATGGCTTGACTGCAGATCCTTGAGGGCTATGGTAGACTAAGTTCAAGAGGGTCACTTCATGATTCAACAATTTCCCCTTAAGTGACCTCTTTAACTTTTATGCACCTATCAAGTTTAAAGAACTTGATCAGGATCCACCAAAACTTCCTGATATTTTCCAACCAGGTGATCCTTCTTAAAATCTCGAACTTTACTTTGGCAGTCGTGTGTTTTGATTTTTCTACTATGGTTCGACAGATTTCAAGTTGCTTCCTTGTAAGACGATACATGGAGGTCATGGGAATGAAGTATTTAATCTCAATGACCTTCCTTCTGAAAATGACTCCAAGTTCAGGGAAGTTTGTTGCACCTAGGGATCTCTCTTGATAACCTTTGGTAGGAATCGGTGTAGGATCAAGTGGCGGTAGATCGAACTTCTTGGCAATTGTTGGGTAGATGTCCGCATCAATCTTTGCAAAGTTTCAGACGGTTTCCTTCAGAAAAATGCTTGCCCTTTCAAGTGCGATTTTCATTTTTGGATACTTTTGACATTTGTTTTGGAACACCCTTGCTATTAGAAAGACTTCTTCTGGGTTCATACATGGGAAGTCGGCTTCGGTGTGGACATAATCTTGATTCCTTCTTGTAAGTGTGTAATGAATGAAGTCATCCTTGATGAATTTCTGGGGCTTCAAGTTCTTGGCTGTGGACGGTCTATCGTTAGACCAGATTTTCTTTATGGAAGAGGCATGTTTGGCATAGAATCAATTAAGTCTCTTGAATTCCATGGGCAGTCTTCAATGATCCGGTAAACTACAGTCAAATTGCTCAAATACCGTGAAGTATTTACGTTGCGTTTAGTTACGGAAAAACAATTTTCATTTTCTGTTTTTTGTTTTCCCTTTTCGATTTTCGTTTCCGTTTTCATTTTTTATTGAAAAATTTAGAACACGCATTTAGTTAAACTTATTCATTTTTCATTTTCAGTTTTATAAAATTAGAAACGTGTTTAGATGTGTATTTTTCTATCGGTTTTCATTTTTAAAAAATGGTAGCGGTGGTAAGGTGTGGGTGGGGCGGTGACGGTAGCGGGTCGGCGGCGGTGGTGGTGATGACAGGCGATGGTGGTGGCGGCGGCAATTGTGTCAGTGGTGTTGATGGTGGCGACAGCGGTTATGGTGGTGCTAGTGAAGGGTTAGTAGTGGTGGTGGTGGTGATGGTAGGTCGGTGATTGTCGTGGTGGTGTTGGGCGGGTGGGGGTGCGAGTGTGTGTTTGTGGGGGTAGGTGTAGGTTTGTGTGTGTGGGTGTGTGTGTCTGTGAGGTTGGGGTTGGGGGTAGGTGTGGGTTTGTGTGTGTGTGTGTGGGCGGGGTGGGTATGTATGTGTGTGTGTGTGTGTGGGTGTGAGTGTATGGGTGGGTATGTGTGTGTGTGTGTTTGTGGGTTGGTGTGTGTGTGTGTGTGGGTGGGTGTGTGTGGGGGTGGGTATGTATGTGTGTGCGTGTTTGTGGGTGGGTGTGGGTGGGTGGGTGGGTATATATGTGTATGTGTATGTGTGTGTGTGTTTGTGGGTGGATGTGTGTGTGGGTATGTGTAACGTCCCAATTTCCAAGACTAAAAATTTCTTTTATAAAACATTACTTAAAACACATGTATCAATCCATAACATAATCAAAATATTAATTCCAAAACGTATTTTCATTATTAGAGTATAATATTCCCAGGCTGTCTAATATATTGTGTGTGCCATGCGATCACCTCGAGCTCTTCCCTCCGCTACCGGAAATACCTGAAACCAAAACTAAAAACCGTAAGAACGAAGCTTAGTGAGTTCCCTAACATACCACATACTGCACATACTGGGCCACGCCCGCTATTTTGGGCCTCGCCCGCTACCTTGGGCCTCGCCCTCTACAACGGCCCCGCCTGGCTTCGAGCCCTGCTCGGACACAGATCTGTTTCACTTAGGCCTCGCCTGTCACTGGTCCTCGCTGAAAGTCCATAATATTGTGGTTTGAGCTAGGCATTAACTTTGTATAATTCTTATTAGGATGGCAGTGTATGTAAGGCAGTGTAGTCATTTAAACTTGATGTATGTGTGCAGCCTCACATGTGTGTGCGGCTGCACACGCGTGTATGGCTGCACACTCGTGTGCTGGTGAGGGTACTACTTATAGGAACTGATTTGTGTCAGATTGTACTTGTTGCCGAACATTGCAGTGTGTGTACTTCTCGAGGTGTACTTGACATTTATGATATAGATGTGTGCATGCTTGATGTTATCTCTTTTCTACTCCTTCTACACTTCATTTTTATTGGTACTTGCTTCATTGATTACTGAATTTGATCCATAGTTTTTGGGGCTAACAATTGGTATCAGAGCCAATTTGGTATCAACTGAAGTATTTTAGAGTGTGAGGTTGCAAAATTTCATTATTTTTGAAAATTTTCATTATTTTGCAAAATTTGCAAAATTTCATTATCGTTTGAAGGTGTGCTGCTAAGGTGTGTGCGGTTGCAATTAAGAATTGTGTGTTGTTAAGTGTGTGCAGCTGTGTTTGCTACTGAGGATTGTGTGCTGGTGAGTGTGTGCGGTTACAATTAGTGTGTTGTTAACGTGTGTACAGTTGAGTGTGCTGCTTAGTGTGCGGTTGAAGCTGCATGTGCGGTTAAGTGAAACCTTGTGTGCATTTATAGTTTGTGTTAAGTTTGTCACAATGGAATCTCAAAACACGACAGTACATCAAGAACTTGACTCCATCATTGGAACAACTTCTCGAATTCCTCGACTCTTAAATGCTGAAGGTTTTCCAGAATGGAAATACCGAATCGAAGAATATATCAAAATGAAAGACTTCAAGATTTGGCGTAGTATACTTAGAGGACCAATTCGAATCACTACAGTAGTGGATGGAGTCGTTGTTGACAAACAACTTGAAAATTATACCGATGAGGATTTCGAAAGAATTGAAGAACAAGAAAAAGCTCTTGCTATGCTTAGAATGGCATTATCTCCATAAATTGCTCAGGGATTCCGTGAGTATACATCTGTGAATGCACTTTGGGAAGCTCTTATTGAAGTCTATGAGGGAAATGAGTATATGAAGCAAAATCGTCAGGATATGCTTCGACAAAAGTTCAACATGTTCAACTATGTTCGGGGCGAAACTCTTGAGAATCACCTGCAAAAGTTCATTACTCTCAGTACAGAAATGAGTTCTGCAGGTCTTTTAGTAACAAGATCAAAAATCAACAAGAAATTGTTAAACTCCCTTCCAAAATCCTGGGACATGAATGTCTCAGTGATTAAGAAAACAAAAGACTTAAACAGGCTGAGTTTGGCAGAAACAATGGCTATAATCAAGGCCTGTGATCTTGATGACAAGCAGAGGGAGATTAATCATGTTAATTCTTATTCCACTGCAAATCTAGGGATCCAAAACTCAAACAACAATGCTTTTTCAAGCTTCACAGTTGCACAAGCTCCTCAAGTTACCCCAACTACACATGTTCCACAAGTTCAACCTTTCATGACTCATCAATCGATTCAACCTACATCCTATGTTCCTCTTTCAATGCAACAAGTTCAAGTCTCTCAACCTCAGATCATGCCTCAGCAAGCTAATCTCAATGCTAGATCATCTAATGTTGTACCTTCTCAGTCTCATGTTTTCAGCTCTCAGATGAAAGAAAATAAAGAAAGCATGGCTCTAGCTACAGGCTTGGTAAACTGCTATAATGTTTTCATGGCTGGAGAGCTCTCTCCACAACTTTCGTTTGCCGATCTTGATCAAATTCATCCTAAAGATATAAAAGAGATGGACATAACCTGGCAAATGGCCATGGCTGTGTTCAGGGCAAAGCAGTTTTCCAAGAAAACTATTAAAAACAACTGGAGTGTAAATTCTGACAAAAAGGTCGGGTTTAACAATGGAAAACTTCGCTGCTGCAATTGCCATGAACCAGGGCATTTTGCTAGAGAGTGTCTAAGACCTGACAAAAGGGAAAATGCCGATCGAACAGTGGTGCCAGTTACCTATGTCCACAGCAACAACAAGGGATCCTCATCTACCAACCAACCTTAAAATCTGGCAATGGTTGCCCAATCCTTTGATTGTGAAGATCAAATTCAGGCCCTGAATATTTCAGGACCTGAAAATACCTTTCTAGCCCAGATCAAGTATTGCAAGGACAAAGAGATGGAGGCAGCTCCCGAAGAAGAAATGATGAACCTCCAGTTTGCCTTTATGGTGCAGACTACTTCTGAGCCATCCAAGCCCGAGGTAAGTGAATCTGGTTGTTCTTCATCTTGTGCTAAAACTATTAAATATTTGCGAGAATCAATAGAATTAATTAAGAGAGAGAATGAGGACTTGAAATATGAGGGATACACCCTTAGAAAAAACCAAAAGCCCTTAAAGACTTAACTAGAAAATAAAATAAAGGATTTTAGGAAATTGCAAGAAGACTACAACAACAAATGCGAGAATTATGATCATCTCAAACGAAAATTTGAAGCTGTGTCCATTGAACTTGAATCATTAAAAACACGTTTTGAAAATGCTAAATTTAATTTTAAAAAATATGATGGGTCAAGTGAGACAATTGCAAAAATGATTGAGGGACAAGTGCACTGGAGAGATATCACTCATGGGAATCAAATAAAATTTGGCTTAGGATTTTAGAGTGTCCCCCCTCCCTTCAATCATAACTACACCGCTATTCCTATATCTTAAGAAGAAATAGATAGATAATCTTACATGGTATTTGGAAAATCAGCTTCTGAGCAAACAATACCGTCAAATAATAAGGTTTTGAGTACTAATGTTTCCAATTTGAGTGCAGATAAGTCCATAGCTTAGGGGGAGCAGAGAGATGAAAAGTTTGATGGTCTTGAGTCTAGTGATAATGATGTGTCAAAGTTTGGTGTTAGTTTATGTAATGAGTCCACAGTAAACTCAAAATCAAACGCTAATGTTTTTGTGTCTGGTGGTGTATTATTTAAGTCTGATACTTCTGTTAATGATGGTGTTGTTTTTGATAAAACTGCTAAATCTGATTTGAATATCTCTATACCTTCCACATCTGCTTCAAAATCCTGTGATGGTTCTTGCAAGTGTGGAAGCGTTAGAAATGAAAAAGGGTAGAATAAATCTGTCAATAGTAGTGCCAAAATCATTAAAAATAAACAAATTTGTTTTAACTGTGGCACTACTGGACACATTGCAAGAAATTGTATGCACCGGATGTTTGTTGGTCATACAACAAAAAGAGGAGAGAACGAATTTCAAGGGAGGATCTTTAACTAGAAAAACCCCCAGAACTCGTTCTCGAAATGGTGACTTGAACATAAATAACAAGAAAGTGGCATACTCTCAAAAGGATAAACAGGTTTTCCGTAAAAACAACAAGAGTTTGCTGAAATCAACTTAGGCTAAGCCTAAGTCGACTTTGTCAAAGAGCAGGACCGGATCTTCAAACTCTTTGAGTAGAAAATCCACCGGTTTGAAGCAAACTAACAAAATTTCAAAACCTAACTTTAAGTGGATACCAAAATTGACTTCAGATCAGTCACCATTTACTTCTAAATCAAATGAAAAGAAAGAATCAAATGAAAAATCTGTGAAAGGAAAGGGTCAACCCAGGATTGTAATGACCCGGGTCCCCAAAACTAAATGATTTCGTTTTTCGAGTAGGGACAGTTACAGAGGAATGTAGTTAGAACTTGTTATGTCGACAGTGGCTGCTCCCGGCACATGACTAGAGACATGTCCCAATTGCACGACATTCAAACTTTTAATGGAGGATATGTTTCCTTTGCGGGCAGAGAGGGCGGAAAAACTACTCAAAAAGGAACTGTTTCAAATGGAGTGCTGAATTTTGAGAATGTTAACTTTGCTCCTGAACTAAAACACAGCTTGTTGAGCGTGTCTCAGATCTGCGACAAGGGTTACTCCACTCATTTCACAGATAAGGAGTGTCTGATCTTAAAGCCTAGTGTTGTCATTCCGGAAGATTGGATTCTTGTAAAATCTAAGCGGGATGGGAATGCCTACATTATAGACATGACCAGCAATATCCCCGACAAAGTCACTTGCCTTTTCTCCGAAGCGTCTGAACAAAATGCGATGTTGTGGCATCGTCTTCTCAGTCACACTAATGCATAGAACCTGAATCGACTGGAAAAGAATGAACTGGTTTGAGGGTTACCTGTCAGAGATTTCATTACATTTGAAAAATGTGTTTCCTACGCTCAAGGAAAGCATCATTGGAAACCACACTTTCCAAAGCAGATTAACTCCATTAGTCAAGTGCTCGAGTTATTACATATGGATTTATTTGGTCCGGTTAACGTTCTCAGCATCAGTCGCAATTCATACTGCCTCGTTGTGATAGACGATTACTCTCGATTCACTTGGGTTTTCATTCTGTCCAACAAAGCTGAGATCGTTGACCTCATCAAAAGATTCATTGTGATGATCGAAAATTAGACCAACAATCGAGTGGAAGCGCTGCGTATTGATAATGGAATAGAGTTCAAGAACGCCATTCTTGACCATTTTTGCGCTGAGAAAGGGATTGTGCGTCAGTTCAGTTCTGCTCGAACACCTCAGCAAAACGGGGTTGCTGAACGCACGAATCGAACTCTTAAAGACGCCGCAAGGACGATGCTCTGTGACTCCAAAACTTCCTATGTTCTTTTAGGCGGAGGCGATTAACACAGTGTGCTATGTTCAAAATCGCATGCTGATCAACAAAGCCAGTATGAAGACACCGTACGAAATTCTATACGGACACAAGCCATCTGTCAGCCATCTCTGAGTAATTGGCTGCCCTTGGACCCTTCTCCACTTGGAATCAAACCCCAAATTCATTGCAAAAGCCAATGATTGTTACTTTGTTGGATATGATGCTCGAACTGCTTACAGGGTTTACAACAAGAAGACAAAACAGATTGTAGAATCTTTCGATGTCCGTTGGCTCGAAGAAAATGAGACAGATGCAAGAGTGGGTCCCGATTGGCTATTTGACTACACATCTCTTTTCAAATCATTCAATGTGTCCTCAGATAATCAACCAGGATCTATGTCAAATTCGAAGATCATTATTGAAGATGAAGAAGACGAAGTTGTTTACCGACCACCAATGATTTCTTCTGATCCTCCAATGGTGCCCTCTGTTCACACTGATTCTTCTAGATCTTCTCCTCAATGACCTTCTCCTGATGCTGTTGCAACTCCTCTAACTCCGGTGGAAAGAGAGTTCTTCAAGCACAAGACTTCCATTGTAACTTCAAATTTGATGGAACTTCTCTTTCAAGAAAATATTGCTGAAGAGTTTGTAGCAGATCCTCCGAACGAACCTTGTTCATCTACTGTGGATCACACAGCAAATGATGGAGCAGTTAACATTCATACGCTTCCAGTCTCTGTCAATGATATCAGCTATGAGATCCTTGCGCGCATTCAGTGCGACCATCCAATAGAGAACGTCATTGCCCAGCAGGGCGACGGTGTTCAAACGCGATGTCAGAATGTCGATGTTAATATGTGTCACTATTCTTGATTTATTTCTCAGATTGTGCCCAAAAATCTTAAAATGGCTCTGAATGAGCCCAACTGGGTTGAAGCCATGCATGATGAACTTAATCAATTCGAGAAACTCGGGATTGGGAAGTTTGTGGAGATGCCAAAAGGAAAGAAATCTCTTGACACCCGATGGGTCTTTCGGAATAAACAAGACAACTGAGGTATAATTGTGCATAACAAGACGAGATTAGTGGTTCGTGGGTTTCGGCTAGTTGAGGGTCTTGATTATGCGGAAGTTTATGCTCCGGTCGCTCGCTTGGAAGCCATTTGTATCTTCCATGCATATGCTTCCTACATGAACTTCACCGTATACCAAATGGATGTAAAGACGGCTTTCTTGTACGACAAGGTCAAGGAGGAGATTTACATTGACCAACCACTCGGTTTCGTTAACTCAAAACTCCCCAACCATGTTTACAAGTAGACAAAGCTCTGTATGGGCTGCATCAAGCTCCTAGAGCTTGGTATGCTACCTAACTCATCATTTGCTCAACCACGGCTATTCCCGAGGCAACATTGATCAAACCTTATTTATCAAACATGTCGGTCCAGATCAAATTCTTGTTCAAATCTATGTGGACGACCTTATTTTCGGGTCGTCAAGCCAACAGCTTTGCAAAGAGTTCAAAGCAGTGATGAAGAAGCGGTTTGAGATGAGTTCGCTTGGGGAGATGACCATGTGTCTGGGGCTTCAGGTCCAACAATCTTCAACCGGAATCCTTATTCACCAAGCAAAGTATGTGGATGATGTGCTGGAGAAGTTCGGGTTTCGAGACGCAAAACCTGCACTTACACCCATGGTAGAAAGTCCTCTACTAACCCCTGATATCGAAGGTGAATCCGTAGATCAGACGCATTATCGATCAATGATCGGATCACTCATGTATCTGATTGCCAATCGCCCAGACGTAATGTTTGCGGTCTGTCAATGTGCTCGCTACCAGGCAAATCATATACTTTCTCATCTACTTGCTGTTAAACGGATTTTTCGGTACCTCAAAGGTTGCCCAAAACTGGGTCTTTGATGTACGCAAAATCCATAATTTGACCTTTATGCTTTTGCGGACAGCAACTATGGCGGGTGTGAGCTTGACAGAAAATCGACATCGGGAGGATGCCAATTTCTGGGAGATAGATTGGTCTCATGGTAGTGCAAGAAGCAGCATACCGTTTCCACCTCAACAGCAGAAGCGGAGTATGTCGCTGCGTCTACATGTTGTTCTCAAGTCATCTGGATCCAACATCAGCTGTTGGACTACGGTTTGAATTTTCAAGAAACCACTATTTTCTGTGATAATGAGGTTGCAATCCAATTTTCCAAAAACCCGGTCCAACACTCAAAAACCAAGCACATCGACATCAAAGTTCATTTTATCAGAGAATGTTATGAGCGTTCGCTCATTCGGCCAGAACAGGTCCGCTCTGATAATAATGTAGCGGATCTGTTCACCAAGCCGTTTAACAAAGTTCGATTCGATGTGCTGGTTAATTTTCTGAAAATGATTCATTTTGACGATTAAATTCTTTAGTGTTTCGTTTAGGTTAAATTTGCGCATTTTTTGTCTTTTCTTTTCCATGCACAAATTTAGGGGGGAGAAAATTAGAAAATCCAAAAACATCATAAAATTAGAAAATCCAAAAACATCAAAAAATTAGAAAATCCAAAAACATTAGAAAATGTTAATTAAAAAATATATATTTCTGTGTTCCATGATATAATTGTTGGAATAGTGTCTAAGGCTGCAACTATATTAGGCAAGTATTTGATCCGGTTGTGCATGGTCCTTTTGGGTTGCCTTCACCATAGCAACTTGATAGGATGATTTATTAAGAGAGAGTAAATATTGTTAATATATTATGTGAATAATATAATGAATAATATATTGTTATTTGATTAATATAAGTCATAGAATTAATTAGAATTAATTTGGTGACTTAAAGAGATTAATTAAATAAAGGGGTATAAACTGTCAATTGTTTGATAGTTAAGCTTTAGACTGTAAATCCATTTGGATATGGTATGGACGGATTCTAAGAGCTTTAGGAAAGCTAAAATCGTCCATATACTTATCTATGGAATGGATTTGGATAGCCTTAAGAGAAGATTATCCAATTAGGGTTTAGGTTGTAACCCTTAAGGAGTCTACAAGTATAAATAGACCCCATAGCATAGGGAATTCGATATAACTCCTAAAGCAAGGAACCTCTGGTCGAATTCCTTCCCTCTCCTCTCTCATAAATCATTCTTATTGCTATTGGTGTTTGTAAGCCATTAGAGGAGTGACACTTGTGACTCTAGAAGCTCCAAGACCTCAAGATCAACAAGGAACTCAAAGGTATGATTCTAGATCTGTTTCAATGTTGTTGTTTAACCTAATTAGTCATTAGAAGACTTGGATTCATTGCATGTTTATTAGAAAGCCTAGATCCAAGCATTAGGGTTTTGCATGCGCACATAGGAAAGATCTTATGGCTAAAACCCAACAGTGGTATCAGAGCCTAGCTTGGTTTTCTTTAAATTGTTGCTTGATTAACTGAAACAAACCTGCAAAATTCGATTTTTTGGTTTCTGTGTCACTGACTTGGCGAGTCCCAAGGTGGACTCGGCGAGTAGGCCTGACTCGGCGAGTCCCCTTGTGCACTCGGCGAGTCAAAGCGTCAGGAATGGCCAGATTCGGGATTTCTTTGTGTTTATCTTATGGAAACTTACCTTAATGATAATAGATCAACCTAAATCCGATTTTGTGATATATATGACTATTATCTTGATCTAGAAAAGGATATTTATCAACTAATTAAATATTTAATTTCCTTATATGATAATTAATTAATTATTTAACTATTTTGGTAATTATCTTTCAAAGAAATCTTGAATAAATCAAATATAGATAATTAGGATATTAATTGTTAATTGGAATTATTTGTTATTTGATCCTCCATGTTTTAAATGTTTAAAACCTACCCTCATGTTTTGAAATTTACTTTTGTGATTAAAAGTTTTAATTTAGACAACTTAAATTTCAAACCCTAGATTTTAAAAGTTTTAAAATACAACACTATACAAATATGATATTACTAGAATAATATATATATGTATAACTAAATGCTAGTCTTACCGTTAGTAGGCCTCATTCACGAAGCCGATCTATAAGGTGGGTATAAGGTTGCGTCCTATAAAATGGCGCTTAATGGGTGTACACTCACACCCACCGCTTGCTTGATTGGTGGAGGGTCGTTAGCCGAACGGGTAGGATAGGGCAACCTTATTCTCTCATTAAAAGTATAATAAGAAATATAAAGTAACTACATATATTTTAAAATTTCCCAATCCTAGTTACTTTAGGAAAAGTGAATTGATGCAATCCCATGAAATTACACTTTGCACCTTGCTAAGATGTTAGTGGAGCGTGTGTGGTTTACCGGCACACTAATTGGTTCTAAGCGAAGGTGGCAAAGGGTGATTCATTGTTTATCATAGTTCGATGGAGCGTGTGTGGTTTACCGGCACATCGAATAGGTGATTGTTACAATGAAGGCACCATGTGAATTTGCATGGTAATTCACACCCGCTTTGTGATC
This sequence comes from Lactuca sativa, assembly GCF_002870075.4. Classification (NCBI taxonomy): domain Eukaryota; kingdom Viridiplantae; phylum Streptophyta; class Magnoliopsida; order Asterales; family Asteraceae; genus Lactuca; species Lactuca sativa. The sequence continues at coordinate 300,175,912 of NC_056630.2, read as the reverse complement.
CTCGGCATCCCAGTCACAAACGAGAGGGGCATATCGAGATTTAAACATGCCATTGAATAGTTTCAATGAATCTCATCCGAACCTAGGAATTCTCAAAAACACTTAGGACTAATAGTGTAAGCTTTTGATGGAGAATTAGTGAATCATCATTCACTTACCTTCAATTTATTTGCATGTTAGATTACGGCATCCCTTTTCTAGTATGTAAATGTTATTGTTGGATCCTAGCCCTAATTTTCTTATTGGGTGATAATTGGGGATTCTTATTCTAATCTATCTTTGTCCTTTTCTAATTGTAGATGTCAAACGCAAACAACGCTGTTGCTAGTTCTTTCACGTTGATGAGCCTTTGCCAAAAGGTCACCTTCGATGGAACGAACTTTAGCGAATGGATAAGATACATTCGCACCATTGCTCGCTATGAGGATAAGGAGTATGTCCTCGATGAGAAGCTCGAGAAAATCAACCCCGAAATTGCTACTCCCGCCGAAATCACCGCCTTTGAAACTCATGAGCGAGATGCAACGAAGGTACATTGCATCATGATCGCCACCATGAACTCCGAATTCCAAAAGTCCTACGAGGACATGTACCCGTACGAGATGCATCAAGACTTATTGGAGAGGTACCACCAAAACGCGAGACAAGAGAGGTACGAGATTTTCACTAACATGATTTCCGCGAAGATGGGTCATGGAGAATCTCTTACCGTGCACTTGCAAAAGATGCAAAGGTATGTTGACCGCCTCCGCAAGTTAAATGTTGACTTCGGTGAAGACTTGGCGATCGACATGGTGCTTCACTCTTTGCCTCCGATGTACAACCAATTTAGGATGACCTACCACATGAACAAAGAAGAGGTCACCCTAAGCAAGCTCCAAGGTCTCTTGAGGGTTGCTGAGAGCAACTTCAAGGACAAGTCTGTTGCACCAACTCCCAATCCACCCGCTGCTCCTGTCTTGGCTATTGGACAAGGGAAGGGAAAGAAGAGGAAAGCTTCATCGAAGAACCATCGCAAGGTGAAAGCCCGAGATGGAGCCTCTTCTAGTGGGACCAAAGTTGATCCCGCCAAGCCCTGCTCTAACCCGAAGGAGGCAGAGTGCCACCACTGCCACAAGATAGGACATTGGAAGAGAAGCTGCCCGGATTACCTGCAAGCAATCAAAGAAGGAAAGATCAAGCCATCTTTCGCAGGTATATATACAATCAAATCTAACGATTCTAATCATGCTATTTCTTGGGTTCTTGATACCGGTTGTGGTTATCACATTTGTTCTAATGTGCAGGGACTAAGAAGAAGTAGGGATGTGGAGCAAGGAAGGATCAATCTAATCATGGGGAACAGAAGATCGTCGCCTGTGACCAAGATTGGAGTGTATTCCTTAGTGCTTAGGAATAGTTTAGTTTTAGATTTGAACAATTGTTGCTATTCGCCAGAAATGGCAAGAAACATCATTTCATTTCATGGTTTATATAGACAAGGATTTAGATTTTCTTTTAATAATGAGAATGGTTCTATTTTGGCTTATCTAAATGGTGTCTTTTACTTTGAAGCTATACCATGTAATGGAATATATGAAACCGTTATGATTGTTGATAACTTAGGAAATGATGTTTTGAATATTGATTCTTCCACTAGTATGGATAAAGCATCCTTGTGGCATTGTCGTCTTGGACATGTCAACAAGAAACGCATAGCCCAACTCCAAAAGGATGGAGTGTTGGAGTCATTCGACCTTAGGGAAGATGACACATGCGAGTCTTGTTTGCTTGGAAAGATGACTAAGTCGCCTTTCACGAGTACATGTGAAAGGGGCGAGGGTCTATTGGACCTAGTACATACCGATGTGTGTGGACCATTTAGATCAACCACGAAGGATGGGAACCGCTTCTATGTGACTTTTACCGATGACTATAGTAGATATGGGTATATCTACCTAATCAAGCAGAAGTCAGACACCTTTGAAAAGTTCAAAGAATTTAAGAATGAAGTGGAGAATCAATTGGGCAGGAAAATCAAGATGCTTCGATCCGATCGAGGAGGAGAGTACCTAAGTCTTGAATTCCACGATTATCTCAAGGAGTGTGGAATAGTTTCACAATTGACGCCTCCTAGGACACCGCAGTTGAATGGTGTGGCAGAAAGGCGTAATCGAACCTTATTGGATATGGTTCGCTCTATGATGAGTCGTGCTTCGCTACCAATCTCTTTTTGGGGGTATGCCTTAGAGACTGCCGCCCATATCCTTAACCGAGTCCCTACTAAGAAGGTTGCCAAAACACCTCACGAAATGTGGACAGGGAAGGCTCCCTCGTTGGCACATATCAAGGTTTGGGGTTGCGAGGCTTTCGTAAGACGAGATGCTCACGACAAGCTTGAACCTCGAAGTGAGCGATGTATTTTCATCGGCTACCCGCATACATCCTTTGGATATCTCTTCTATAGACCGAAGGACAATGTTGTCTTCGTTGCAAGGAGAGGAGTTTTCCGAGAGCGAGAACTCATAAGCCAAGGAGACAGTGGGAGGCAAATCGAGCTTGAAGAAATTCAAGAGTCGATAGATGAAGGAACCTCCACCGCTGGCACTCAACCCGAGGAGGAAACTCCGGTTGAACCGATTGACGAATCCTTACCTATTAGACGTTCCGATAGAGTTAGAGTTCTACCCCAGTTTTATGGTTTTCATATCACTACCGAAGGGGACACGTATATTAGTGATGGTACACTAGTAAACCTTGATGAACCTAATAGCTATAAGGAAGCCATGGCAGGCCCGGAGTCTGAAAAATGGAAAGAGGCAATGGATAGCGAGATCCAATCCATGTATGATAACCAAGTTTGGAATTTGGTTGATTTTGTGCCCGGACGTAAGACTGTTGGGTGCAAATGGATGTTCAAGAAGAAGACCGACGTGGATGGAAATATACACACATATAAAGCACGATTGGTTGCGAAGGGCTTTACTCAAACTCCTGGAGTTGACTATGATGAGACCTTCTCACCAGTTGCGAAGATTAAATCTATTAGAGTGATGCTAGCTATTGCCGCATTTCATGATTATGAGATTTGGCAAATGGATGTCAAGACCGCTTTCCTTAACGGGAAGCTGGCTGAGGATGTGTACATGGCTCAGCCCGAAGGGTTTGTGGATCCGAAGCATCCGAATAGAGTGTGTAAGCTTGAGAAGTCCATTTATGGACTCAAACAAGCGTCTCGCAGATGGAATCTTTGCTTTGATGAGAAAGTCAAAGAGTTTGGATTTGTACGAAGCGAAGACGAGTCTTGTGTATATGTCAAAGCCAGTGGGAGTATAGTAAGCTTTCTCGTCCTATATGTCGATGACATATTGCTCATAGGAAACGACATCCCGACTCTGCAGGAAGTTAAGTCCTGGCTCGGGAAGTGCTTCGCTATGAAGGACCTCGGAGAAGCTTCTTACATTTTGGGAATAAGGATAGTGAGAGAAAGAAGTAAGAGATTAATTGGACTTAGTCAGAACACTTACTTGGAGAAGGTACTGAAACGTTTTAGTATGGAAAACTCAAAGAAGGGAGAATTACCAATACAAAGTAATGCCAAATTGAGTAAGACTCAAAGTCCGAGTACCGAAGCTGAGATAGCAGAAATGAGCCGAGTACCATACGCTTCCGCAGTTGGCTTAATCATGTACGCTATGACTTGTACTCGCCCTGATGTAGCCTTCGCTTTGAGCATGGTTAGCAGATATCAAGGGAACCCTGGCAAAGCACATTGGATTGCGGTGAAGAATATCCTTAAGTACCTTCGGAGGACAAAGGAATGGTTCTTAGTCCTCGGAGGGAGTGATGACTTAAAGGTGCGAGGGTATAGTGACGCCAGTTTTCAGACCGACAGGGACAACTACCGTTCGCAGTCGGGCTGGGTCTTTACCCTAAATGGAGGAGCAGTGACCTGGAAGAGTTCCAAGCAAGAGACCGTAGCTGATTCAACGTTCGAATCAGAATACATTGCAGCGAGCGAAGCGTCGAAGGAGGCAATATGGCTAAAGAACTTCATCGGTGATCTTGGAGTCGTACCTGCCATAAAGGAGCCCATGGAGATTTTCTGTGATAACGAAGGTGCGGTTGCCTTAACCAAGGAACCGAGGGATCATGGTAGATCAAGACATATCGACAGAAAATATCACTTCATCAGACATCGTGTAGAAGAAGGACAACTCGTAGTGAAGAGGATATCATCAGAAGATAACCCAGCAGATCCGCTTACGAAGGGACTGAGTAGGGTGAAGCACTTACAGCATGCTAGGAGTATTGGGCTGAAGGATGATATTAGCATAGATTAGATAGTATTAGAAACATGTAATAGATAAATGTAAATTGACATTTGATGATTAAATAAAGGAGTTTTATTTATGAGTAATGATACTATCTTATGTTAATTGTTTAGCTATTGTTTCACTTTGCATGTTTTGACTTCCAGAATAATTGAGTTTATTAGGAATAATCGAATTATTCAAATAGTCCACAATCGTTCATATGTTGGGAGTAGATATGAAAGAAGATTGTCATGAATTGGTGTGTAGAGTGTCTAAATGGTGTTAGACATAGCAAAGGATTGCTGCAACGTTCATGAGTGCTTATGAACTAGTTTTGAGCATTGGAATAAACCCGCGCTTGCTGGAATGACCTTATGGAATATGATATAAAAGGTGATCGCAAGACGATAATATCATATAGTCTTAAAACCTAGATATATGGTTTATTATTTGTTAATTGATTATACATTGATAATGCGAAAACGCATCAGTAACTTGGTGTTATAAAACGTATTGTTGTGTATAGTTGGTTAATGGATAAGTAAATGCATATAAGTCGAAGTTTATCTGTAACTTTTATCTAAGAAGGTAAAAGCGATATCTCGGCCGCTCGATGATTTGATTTGACTTATGTGCCGGGCCCGGTCAGAACTGAATTGATGTGTTCGATTAAGTTCTATGTCGAATAAATCAGAGATCGAGAAACCTAAATGCTTGACTAACCATTCCATAGGATTGTCAGCATGATATCTAACAGAGGACTGTACGTTCCCTTATCTAAAGGACAAGATTGATTAGATCAGAGTTGACAGCGTCTTTGAGAGCTATGATTGCAAACCGAAGTGTACTTGTATAGTTGCTAGACTTATCCAAGTGGGAGACTGTTGGAATAGTGTCTAAGGCTGCAACTATATTAGGCAAGTATTTGATCCGGTTGTGCATGGTCCTTTTGGGTTGCCTTCACCATAGCAACTTGATAGGATGATTTATTAAGAGAGAGTAAATATTGTTAATATATTATGTGAATAATATAATGAATAATATATTGTTATTTGATTAATATAAGTCATAGAATTAATTAGAATTAATTTGGTGACTTAAAGAGATTAATTAAATAAAGGGGTATAAACTGTCAATTGTTTGATAGTTAAGCTTTAGACTGTAAATCCATTTGGATATGGTATGGACGGATTCTAAGAGCTTTAGGAAAGCTAAAATCGTCCATATACTTATCTATGGAATGGATTTGGATAGCCTTAAGAGAAGATTATCCAATTAGGGTTTAGGTTGTAACCCTTAAGGAGTCTACAAGTATAAATAGACCCCATAGCATAGGGAATTCGATATAACTCCTAAAGCAAGGAACCTCTGGTCGAATTCCTTCCCTCTCCTCTCTCATAAATCATTCTTATTGCTATTGGTGTTTGTAAGCCATTAGAGGAGTGACACTTGTGACTCTAGAAGCTCCAAGACCTCAAGATCAACAAGGAACTCAAAGGTATGATTCTAGATCTGTTTCAATGTTGTTGTTTAACCTAATTAGTCATTAGAAGACTTGGATTCATTGCATGTTTATTAGAAAGCCTAGATCCAAGCATTAGGGTTTTGCATGCGCACATAGGAAAGATCTTATGGCTAAAACCCAACAATAATATGGGAACTGATAGTATCAAGTGATAACGGGCAATCTATGTCTGTTTAAAGTACGAAAACTGGATTTCTAGGCTCTTTATTTGATGCGTTGGTAGGCACGAAGAATTGAACGGACTTGACTAGGGGCAAATGAACTTAAGGAATCTAGAGTCTTGATAAATCTTGACCTAGTTAGATCCGTTTAGCCTGACAATACAACGCTTGGATAGGTTGAATAGGGAGATATATATGGGAATCTACTCGTTACATTAAATGAACCCGTTTCTGGAACCGTGGTTTAACTTTTCCTCGATGTGCAGACTATGTCCTTAATTCCAGGTATTGATTGGGTGACTGGTAAATTCCGATGAATTAGGTCTGGAGAAAATCATTTTCTTTCTTTCTTATTGTTAGTCCAATGTTGCCTCCTCTGCGTGATTGGAAGAGGTCCGACTTGGACTGCAACATATGCAAATCTATTTCTCTGCATATTATATCGATGAAATCCTTCTTATCTGTTAGTCATATGTTGTTTCCTTTGCGCGATTAACAATCCGACCTGGTACACAGCATATGCATCCTGCTACTTCTCAATCCCTCTAAAACTATAAGTGATAATAATCTGAATCTATATTCTCTCCTAATGATTGTCTGCTCACCCAATGTAAGGAGTAATATGGAAGTCTTTGATTACCGGGGCATATTAGGAAGCGGGAAACATGTTCCAATACAACTAAAATTGAACACTCAAAGATTGTCTATAGATCTTCGCTGGTCAATTTAGGTGGACAACAATATCCTTGGTCTCGTCAGATAGATGGTCCTTAGGAATTTTATCTAGTAACTTAGGCTCAATCTGTCTTGTCACTTATAACATGTCTAAATTTGTCACAAGATTTTCCGTGTTTAAGTGGACCATAATACCGACCGTTGACCAGATCTATTCATGAAGGAGAAGGAACTGATAAATGAACAACGATTGTCTAACAACTTTGATCCCTCATCTGAAAAGGTTAAAACAATTTATAGGATTAAAATTAAAATTTAATTTTATTCATTAATAGTATTTTTAATTTATTTTATTTTAGTCTATTCTACTTTTATTTTTATTTTATTTTATTTTATTTTCATTTTTATTTTTATCTTAGTTGTAAGTTTACTTTTACTCTCTTTTTGTTTTTTTTTTAAATTCTTAAGAATAAAAAATTTTAGTTCTTTAATCCTCAAAATGTTTTTTTTTTTTTTTTAAAATACTTGAGTATGGGTATCGGTTTTTAATTATTAAATGGCTGAGGGGGAGAAAATGTAAATTTATTGAGTATATAAAGGGTGTGTGTGGTGAAACTTTCACCGACACTGTTTTCAATATACACTTTTCCTCAACCGCATACAGCCGTCTTACTCTCTCTCTCTCTCTCTCTAAAAACTCAATATTCCATCAAATATCTTAAAATCAAAGCATTTTTCTGGTAATTCTCATGAACGCGATCGAATTTTTTATAAAAATCGTTCATTGTTTGTTGCTTAAATCGAAGGAACAAATGTTTCATCCGCGAAAGCGACCGCACACGGTGTGTGCGGCCGCACACGGGCGTGTGCGGCTGAACCGTGTGCGGCTACCCTGAGCGTGTACGGCTGAGCGTGTGCGGCTGAGCGTGTGCGGCTGTGGCTGCACACTTGCACGTGTGCGACAGTGTGCACTTTCATGTGCGGTTGGACCATCTCCTCTATAATCAAAATTAGTTTTTCCCTAATGATTACTTGTGTTTCTTTTCAGATTAAGATGGAAGACATGGAATTTGCTAAGGTTCACAACTCTGCCATTTTTCTTGAAGATCCTCCTGCCGCTCACAATGACTTAAAGTTCAGTGTTGATGGTTTGAAGAAGTCTTGCCTGGTCCGTGCATTAACAACATGCACTGCAATTTACTAGAATCTGATCAAGGACTTCTGGAGAAGCGAAGTTGTAAAGAAGGATAACAAGGGTGAAAAGTTCGTTGAAGTGACAATTGAAGGAAAGAAAGTTCAAGTATCAGAGAGTATCATTCGGGAATCTCTCTAAATAGACGATAGATTTGAATACTCAATGGAGATTAGCATTCATCAAACCTAGGATATTTTAGACCACATGGGGTACGAGGGAACCTTTCCCGCTACCATCAAGAAATTGCATCCTCCTTTTGGAAATATCTGGCACACGTGTTTGTGAGCTGTATTTATGGCAGGAGATCCGGTGCAAATGAAATCTCCTTGGCTAACACTGGTGCAATCATATCCTTGGCTGCAGGAATCGAGTTCAACTTCTCGAAGTTTATAATGAATGAACTGGTTCTAAATCTTGAGGGAAATAAAAGAGATAAATTCTTGATGTACCCAAGATTTCTGCAAAATCATCTTCAATGTTATGCATCCCGAACTGCGAAGAGGAAACGATACTTTGGATATTAAATTCGTTGGTCCAAGTGCTTTTGGACTTATGAAACAGAAGAGAGGCGGAAAATTCGTGTTTGAAGGAAAGCTCCCTTTAATAAAATTCGGAATCTTTGAAGAGAGTGATCGATCAGAATCAGAAGAGCGATCTATCTCTATGGAATCTGAAGACATTGTACATTCAATCTCTGAGCCAGAAAATTGAGGAGGTTCGCGATTCTCCTACAGCCGTTGTGGCTGAGGAACATGATTGTTAGAAAGAAAATGAAACACTATCGGCTCAAGAAGAAGATGATGATGATCCCTATGGTGACGTAGAGTTTTTGAAGGAAATTCACTTTACAGGGATTGGTGATGACATTCCGACAAATATAGAATTCGATCTTGATGATGAAGAATTTGGTCCTTTTCCAGGAATCCCTTGCAACTGCCTTAATAAAGTTGATGAAGTAAAGCAGTGTAGTGATTTAAACTTGATGTATGTGTGCAGCCTCACACGTGTGTGCGGCCTCACACGCGTGTATGGCTGCACACTCATGTATGGTTGCACACTCGTGTGCAGGTAAGGGTACTACTTATAGGAACTGATTTGTGTCAGATTCTACTTGTTGCTGAACAGTGCAGTGTACGTACTTCTCAAGGTGTACTTGATATTTATGATATAGATGTGTGCATGCTTGATGTTATCTCTTTTTTCTACTCCTTCTACACTTCATTTTGATTGCTATTTGCTTCATTGATTGCTGAATTGGATCCATAGTTTTTGGGACTCTCACTCGCCCGCTAACATATAATAACACATAAACATATCACAACCCATAAGCTAAACATATACTAATGGATCCTGTCCTAAGGCCTCACATATCCTGGGCCTCGCCCTTGTCCTACTACTGATAAGTCATGGAACCCCGTCCACGCTCCTACTGATAGTAAGATACGGGCCCATCCCACACTCACTCTTTCCCTAACTTGGGCCTCGCACCTGTTCTGCTGCTAATGAGATGTGGAACACCATCCACACTCTGCTATTGGTGAGATACGGAACCTCGCCCACACTCCGCTCCCTACCAGGCACATACATGTATCACACAGACAACAAGTATAAACTATCATATAAACCATTCCTTGGGCACCCGCCCGCTATCAATGGAACTTGGTCCTAAATATCATACTGGCATACAGTGCCTAGGGCTAACCCCTGGGTCTTCCTACTCATATCTACATGGGCCAGCATTGTGGCCTTAGACCCATTCACACAAAGGGAAACTCACATGCACTTGCTGAACTTGCTAAAACCCCTCTATGCTGCTCGACAACTCTTCTGAACTGCGGCTCCACTAGCTCCTCAAGCTATCAATACCAATATAACACTTAGTCTAACTGCCCTCCGAAAGTCAACTAATTCAACTCTGGTCAATGTCAAAGTCCTGGTCAAAGTCAACCTTCCAGGTCAACCCTACTCGTCGAGTCTGACTACTGACTCGCCGAGTTCATATGCTCAGAGTCCACCGATTTCCGAGTCCTTTCCTGTCCAACTCACTGATTCGAGTCTTAACTCAAAGGGTTCAGGGTTTCGTGACCTGACTCGCCGAGTCCAAGAACAGACTCGCCGATTCCAAGGCAAACTTCAACAGACTCGCCGAGTTGTTCATACAACTTGTCGAGTTCCTACTAATCTTCATACTACTCGCCGAGTCCACTCGAAGGACTCGGCGAGTCTTTTCAGTCCTTCATGCATTCAGAGGCTTTTTGAGTCATGCAGGGACTCCAAATTGTAGATCCACTCTTCCAAGGCCTATTCCATACGTAAAGTTGCAAAATTTACGTGTAGCTAACGAGATGTAGGCCCAAAACACTCCATACTTGGGTTTAGAACAACCATGCTTCACCTACACCCCCAAGACTGATACTTTATGACCCTCTAGGACAGAATACACTTAGATTTGAAGTAGCAACTTCAGATTTGGACTTCTTACTCCAATTGGCTCTAGGACATGCCATAAAAGCCCCAAATCTCATGACAAAAAGGAAACTATGAGCAAAGGAGTGAAGGTAATGACTTCTTACCTTCAAATGCTCTGAAAAGTCACACCAACTCTGGATCCAAGGCTTCCTCTTACACCACTATGAACTTCCTTCTCTTCCAAGCTTCAAATCACAACACCAAGGCTAGATCTTGCTCAAAAACGGATATGGTGGCAAGGATTCGATGTTCTGGATGAGTGGAGCTGTAAAGGAACCGTAAGGAATAGAATGAGGTGCTTAAATAGTGCACAAAGTCCCGGATTTAGAGTTTCCCTCTTCAGACCAGACTCGCCAAGTCCATTCTCTGACTCGCCGAGTCGGTCACTTACTCCTTGACCCGGATCCCGCTCGGACTCGCCGAGTTCCTCCTTGGACTCGACGAGTTCCTCCTTGGACTCGACGAGTTGGCCCTTTAACTTAGGGTTTTCTTTCCCTTCTTGGCCTTTCTAATTTTGGGTGTTATAACTCTCCCCCACTTAAACTAAACTTCGTCCTCGAAGTTTCTCGATGGCCAATCGCACTACAATTTGCTTTCAACACTCTGCTTGGTAGTCCTAACATCCGCTTACTACCTTCGTTGGCCTTCCACCCGGTCATTCTTGATGGGTTTTAGCCATAAGCACATCCTATGTGCTCATACAAACCCTAATTCTTGGATCTAGATATCTCTATTGTACATGCAATTCATCCAAGACTTTAAACCCTAGATCTAGTATATGATAATCAATATAACATATGAATTAGGGTTTAGATCATACCTTGATTGTTATGTCGCAATAACAATCTCAAATCTTTGTTGTATTGACTTTAGAAAGCTTAGAGTCACAAATGTCACTCCTCTAATGGTTCACAAACACCAAGAGCAAGAGGATGTAGAGGAGAAGAGAAGGAGGCTCTCAAAAATGTATGGGAATCCTAACTAATTAGGTCACCACGTTTTTAGGGCTTAAGGGTGTTGGATTAATGTCTAAGTCCATAACTATAATTGGTAAAACTTGACCCGACCCGGCATGGTCCATTTGGGTTGCATACCATCATGCACTTGGATAGACTATAATGAGAGAAATAAGACACTTATGGTTATTAATATATTATAAGTTCTAGTATATTAATAATAAGAATAATGAGATTATTTAATTAGTATTGATCAAGAATTAATCTAGGATTAATTAAGTGATCAAAAGAAGACTAATTAAATATATGGGTTGATTGTGTAAATCATCCATACTTCTATAGTGGGCTAATGCTCCATGGATAATCAAGTTGGGCTAAAACCCATAGGATGGTCCATGGATGCTCCATGGTGTATTTGAACCCATGGATCCAAGGAAATGGAAAGTCATGACAATTAGGGTTTGCCCTAATTGTAACACTATATAAAGATATTATTCTTGGCAAAATCGGCACTAGTATTGTTCTAGAGAGGGCTAGCCGAATTTCATGAGTTGTAGAATTCTCTCTCAAGTTATTCTAAGTGTTTTGATGATTGTGATTCCATTTGAGGTGTCACACTTGGGGCACTAGGCACTCAAGCTTCATGAAGACTTTCTACACCAAAAGGTATGTATTCTATCCTACTATATTCATTGTTTTATATGCTAGATTCGGATAATACCTTGGAAGTTCTTATTTGCATGTATAATAGAGAAAACATAGATCCAAGGTATTTAGGGTTGCATGTACACTTAGGAGTGTTAGAATGCTCAAAATCCAACAGTGGTATCAGAGCCTAGGCTTGTTTTCTAGTTATACCGGCAATAGAAGCTGGAAAATCGAGTTTTGATGCTGTCTGCCCAGCAGACTCGCCGAGTCCATGAATGGACTCGCCGAGTCCAAGGCAAAATGCATCCAACTCCCCGAGTTGGTTCGTGCACTCGACGAGTTGGACCCCCAGACAGCATATATTCGACGTTTTTGGCTAGAAATGGACTAGGAACATTACCCTAAGTTGTTTTTGAACTTATAAACTTATTTTTGATGTGGTAATGTTCATGCTAATCCATTTTCAAAGATAGTTGTCAATAGATTCATGTTTTGTATTAGTTTAAGGTTTAGACTAATTACATGAAAAAGTTTGATTTGAATTATCTTGTTCTTATGAGTTGCTTAGATTAATAGAAAAGTTAATTGAAATAGTTGTTTTCAATCCATTTTAATCTAAGAGTTGAGTATAAAATGTGTTTGTGTAACTTGTCCTCAAGTTACATGAAGAGTCACATTAAAGACTCATAAAATTCATAAGAGTTGGCAATGGTTACAAAATGAAGATTCTTGTGTCATTGAATAATTTTTATGACTCCATAACTTGTCCTCAAGTTATGGAAGTTCAAGAATCACTTCATTAAAAGAAAAAATATGTAACCATAATTAAATCCATAAGTTATAAAATAAAGAAAAAGTTAGTTCTTTTATTAGTTTAAAGTCTTCCATAACTTGTCCTCAAGTTATGGAACTTGAAGAGTTTTTGGATTAAAACTACTTTAAACACATAAGTTATGGAATTAATTAGTTTTGAATAGTTTCAAAACTTGCCCTCAAGTTTTGGAATTTGAAAAGTTTTCACTTATGAATACTTTAATTCCAAGTTAGCCCTTAGAATTTTAAAAGTTAAAATTCAACCCTTATACTTTATAATATTATAAGTTAATAATATATATATATATATATATATATATATATATATATATGTATAAGAGTAAAGTCAGTCTTACCGCTAGTACGCCTCATTCACGAAGCCGGTCTATAAGGTGGGTATAAGGTTGTTGCCTATAAAATAGCAACTTAATGGGTGTCCACTCTCACCCACCGCTTGCTTGACCGGTGGAGGGTCGTTAGCCGAACGGGTTTGACAAGACTATAATTCTCCTTTCATTAAAAGTATTAATGAGAAATACTAAGTAACTAAACTCTTAATAATACCCAATCTTAGTTACTTAGGATAAATGTGAATAAGGTGCTAACCCATGAAATTACACTTTACACTTTGTCTAAGTCGTTAGTGGAGCGTGTGTGGTTAACCGGCATACTAACTCGTACTTAACAAGGTAGGTAAAGGGTGACTTAATATTTATCATAGTATCGATGGAGCGTGTGTGGTTAACCGGCACATCGATTGAGGGGTAATTTATTAAGGGTACCAAGTGATTTGCATGGTTACTTCACACCTTGTTTTGTGATCCTCGGCATCCCAGTCACAAAACCTGAAGGGCACACTCGAGATTGAAACATGCCTTTGAAAAGTTCAATGAATCTCAAAGATCTAGGAGTTTCAAAACCAATTAAAACCTAATAATACATTTCGTTTATCTTGGTGGAAATTGGTGAATCGTCATTCACCTACCTTCAAATATTTTATAGCTTGGATTACGGCATACCTCTTCTAAGTTATAAAATAGTTTGTTGGGTCGTAGCCTTAATATTTCATATTAGGTGCCATATTAAGGACTTTAAATCAACTATCTTGAATATCTCCCAAAAGATGTCTGGTTTAGACACCTATGATCTTCCCAAATCTCTTGAAACAAGGTTTCCTAATGAGGTTGATGTCCCATGGATATCATACTTCTTTCTCCTCCTCCGATCATTCTCCCTAACCCACAAGTTCTTGAAAAGTTTAAGGTCACTCAAAGCCCTATTGGCAAGCCAAGGTCTAGGTGTGATCACATCTTGGAGATGTAGTCACATATTGACAAGCCGGGAGAGTTGGGTGTCAAAGTCTTGACAAAGTTGGTGGTTCAACTACTTTCTAAGTCACATAGTGAGTTCTTTTAGAACACCTATGAAAAAGATTATGACAAGACCCTTAATGATCTTATCTATTTGTTAAGATCAACTTCCTTAAAACTTGATGGACATTGACAATAGTGACACAGGAAATTCCGGAAAGCATTTGTGACATCCCCAAAATCACGGCCAGAAAAGACCGATTTTGTTTATGCTTTATGAAAATCAGAGTACTTCGTTTTATAAAAACGTTGCGGAATGTGTTCCCAGAAAAACATGGTAAATACGTTATTAAAACATTTTTGAGGAAACGTATTTATTTCATTTTAAAACGTTTGGGATGTCATCGTTAATACCGAAACATAAGCATAAACAGAACTTACAATGATTTACACTAGTGATCTACATCTCTTTAAATCTCTCAGTGTAATGTCACTTCACTTCGTCACTTGTGATATACATAAACTGAGTGGGTCAGGTTGGGAAACCTGGTGAGTACATAGGGTTTTCAACCCACGATAATATAATTGTTATGTTTAATCATCAAACAATTAACCCCATTACCCATCCCCGTTATCTTCTTTACTCTTAAGGATTTAACCTAAGAGTCGTCTATCCTGCATTCGTTTATTCCGAAGTCCCTTACTTCCAGGGTTATAGGACTGGCACTAAATCCATAGCTGCCAATGTTCGTTCATAAAGCACTAATTCCATAGCTGCTATAGTCTATTCATCGGGTACTAAATCCATAGCTACCAGTCTTTATCTAATAGGTACTAAGTCCATAGCTACCAATGTTCAACAGGTACTAAATCCTTAGCTACCAGCGTCTAACTAATAGGTACTAAGTCCATAGCTACCAATTCCCAACAGGCACTAAATCCATAGCTACCAACGTCTAAAAGGTACTAAGTCCATAGCTACCGGTGTTTGTCCCATAGGCACTAAGTCTATAGCTGCCAATGTATACTCACGTCATCTTCTATCTCTCATCATTCATCTACCCATCTCATACCCAACATTTTCGTATATATAAAATACGTATACAGTTTAAGTCCTTTAAAACATGTATAAAACGTTCAACCAGCATAGACAGCAAGTATTCAGATAATGTGCACACATAGCACGTAGTTTATATAAAATACTTCATATCTATGTGTAAGATGAAAGGGACCATGCACTCACTTGAAAGGTGGTGAGTCGGTACTCGGACAGCACTTCGTTACTCTTAAAACAATTATCCCTTGACGAAACCTAGTATCATTACCACTAGAGTTTAGTCTAACGCTTGACGAGACTAATTTAATAGTCTAGCTATTATTACTATTATATAAGCGTTAAATAACACTCAATATAACTCATAATAATAGCCTAAATAACTATTTTAAGGTCCTAACAATGTTACATTAATTAAATAAAATCTATATTAAATATACTATAGGCGTAGCTCACTTACGGCGGGTTTTTATTAAAAACCGGGCTTCGCTGGAGCAGCGTTTCCGAGCCGAAAGCTTTTCTTCTCGGAGCCGTCGGGTGCTCCGGGGCTCTCTTCTCGTGCTAGGGAGGTTCCGTAGACTTGGGAGGGGTTTAGGGAGGCTAGAGAGAAGTTAGAGAGAGAAAGAAAGGCTTATGGTGTGAAGAAAATATGAGGAGTTCACCCTTGTATTTATAGGAAGTGTATAGTAAAGTAGTCTCCAAGCTTCGTCCGTAACTTTTGCATACGAGCTCCGTTTTTGTCTGTCTTTTTATTGTTGAGTTCCTATTAATGAGATCTTCAACTTTCATTCAGACCTCGTTGGCTAATTCTCATTCTATCTCGGATTTACAAAACTGTATCAAATTCGCCGCGCTCGAAAAGTAGGGACTAAGCTTCGTCCATAACTTTTGCATACGAGCTCCATTTTTGTCTGTCTTTTTACCGTTGAGTTCCTATTAATGAGATCTTCAACTCTCATTTAGACCTCGTTGGCTAATTCTCGTTCTATCTCGGATTTACAAAACTGTATCAAATTCGCCGCGCTCGAAAAGTAGGGACTAAGCTTCGTCCATAACTTTTGCATACGAGCTCCGTTTTTGTCTGTCTTTTTACTGTTGAGTTCCTATTAATGAGATCTTCAACTTTCATTTAGACCTCGTTGGCTAATTCTCATTCTATCTCGGATTTACAAAACTGTATCAAATTCGCCGCGCTCGAAAAGTAGGGACTAAGCTTCGTCCATAACTTTTGCATACGAGCTCTATTATTGACGTTCTTTATATCCACGCGTTGGTATTTATGAGTACTACAACTTTCATTTAGATCCCGTCGGCTAAAAATCGACCGATCTAAAATTCAGATTTCGGGCTGTGCACTGCTATGCTAAATCTTAGAAAAATCATAACTTCCTCATACGAAGTCAGATTTGGGCATTCTTTTTATCGATGTTCTTAGTTTAACATATTCTACAACTTTCGTTTAGATCGCTAAGGCTAAATCTCGCTCTATCGTAAATTCACTATTTACGCTTCCCGGTATCGTGCCAGTTCCGTCGCGAAACTTCAACGGGTCATAACTTCTTCGTTATAACTCGGTTTTCGGCGTTCTTTACATGTACGAAAACCTTGTAAAATACTCTACAACTTGGTTAAGATTATTTATTCTAAATAATCTTTTGTCGAAAAGTCGTTTTCGACCCCTATTGCCTCTAATTTGACTAGCCCAGATTTGCGGGCGTTACAATTATCTCCCCCTTAGGATGATTACGTCCCGGAATCATCAACGAAACATGATCGTATAATGACTCCATACGTCATCTCTTCATCCTAGGTAATATTTATAACTTCTATATTCCTTCAATTCTATCTCTTAAACTCATTGACTTTAAGAGTACTCGATCGTGCACCTGCTCTCTACCTCAGGTTAGACTCCAAATTATGACCTTCAAGTCACAATCTCGATCCTTGCTGGATATGGACTTGAGATAAGTTCTTTTATTACTACTATAGATCGATGTGTCATATTCTAATGACCTATCATCGTATGTTGCAACACTTAGACTTAGGTCTCTAACAGTTAAATTCTAAAACAGACTATGCCTTCCTTCATGTTCTAATGTGATATAATCACACTTTAACATTAGGCATTTCTAGCCACCAACTTCTTTAACAACGAGTGCGATACTTCTATTGATCGCTTTGATTTCAACCGTTTGGTTTAAGTCTGACGCTACATCAAACTTGGTTCTCAACATACTCATCGTAGTCGGACTCGATTCGATATGACCACTAGGGTCGTAATATCAACAATCTTCTTAGTCATTACCGAAACGATGGTAACAACACACTTGAATAAAACGAAATCAATTACTAGCTTCTTGGTAACCTTGTGACTTTCCCTGATCCAAGTGTGAGTCCTGTGCTTCCGGTAGTATAGGCCTCTACTACCATTCATACCTACTCATACTCGTCCCAAGTATTGTCTCGCAGTTTCCCAAGTCACCATGCAGCAAATCACACAATCATTCGACACATCAGATAACAAAACGAAGGTTTTATATTAATTCTTGAAACGATTACATAGGTGTTCAAGTTCACCCTAGACTATGCCTCTACTAGGCTACATCATAAAATACTATGGCTACTACATAACTTGCTCTTCTGATATGAAGTCCTCATCCGTGATTCCTCGCACGGTTTTCTGCTTCGTCGAGGATCATGTGAAATGCCCTTGGCCTTGGTGGCGTTTCTGGTCTTACTGCTTTATTTTTCTTTGGGCAGTCTCTGGACATATGCCCCTTGCCTCCACATCCGTAGCATACTTTATCATCATGTGTGCAGTCTTTGGAATAGTGGCCAGTCCTCCCACACTTGTAACAAGTCACTTCTTCATTGCACTTCCCACCATGCTTCTTGTTGCATCTATCACACCATCTTGCTTCACCTCCATCTGCTCCTACAAGTTTTGAGAATTTTCTTTCCTTGTTCGACCTCGAAGATCCCTCAAACTTTCGCTTCTCTCCTGCCTTATCTTTTTCTAGACCCTTTTCTCTTATCTGGGCCTCTACGTTCTTAGCTGCCCTAACAGCTGCTTTCAAGGTAGTTGCCATTTTGACCATTGGGCCAAAGTCAGTGGGCAGTCCGTTAGCAAACCTATCAATCTTGGAGAGTTCAGTAGGCACCAAGTAGGGGAATAGCTTCATCCTCTCGGTGAATGCGGTGGCATACTCATCAACACTCATCTTCCCTTTCTTCAGGTTCTGAAACTCGTTGTTTAGGTCTATCAGATCTACCTCTGAGCAGTACTGCATTTTCAACTGTTCCAAAAACTCTTCCCACGACATCCTTAAGGGTTCTCCTCGTGGCATCGTATCTACCAATAGCTTCCACCAGCTCAAGACTCCAGTTTTCAGTTGTCTTACAGCAAAGACAGTCTTCTGTTTCTCGTTACAGCTGCAGCTCTCAAACACCATCTCCATCTCAGAGATCCAATCCATAATCTCAACCGGCTTTGGGCTTCCTGAGTGACTTGGGGGTTTCGCACCCAAGAAATTCTTGTACATCCGCCCATCCTTGTTGTTTCTCCCTTCTGGGCCATCCCTTTGCTCACCTTGAGTCCCAACTTGACTCACTTGGCGGCTGTAGTTCCCTTCCTCAGATTGCTCGGGAATCAGTTTGGGTTGCTCAATGGGCATAGTAGGTCCGTCCCTGTTCAACATCCGTCTCATTTCTTCCCTTTGTTCAGCCAACATAGCCCGAATCATGGCTTGAACTCCAGCCATGGTGACTGGCTCAGGCACAACTTCTTCTACAACAGGTATTTGTTGAACCACTGGGGGTTGGTTCCTGTTCCCATTTGCGTTTACGTTTCCGCTACGGGTCCTTACCATCTCGATCTATACACCGAATAAGGTGAATTTAGACCTTTACTTGACGTTTAAATCATCCTTATCACTCCGAAACGTTTACATGCTAGTTCTAATACCGTAGTCGTACGTTTAGAATCCTAAACACATAAGGTTTCCAGATCCGGTCGGCAACAGACCATAGATCCGAACAATTAACAACATATCAAGCACAAAGCATTTAGCACATAAAAGCATTTTAGGCACAATTCCTAAAATAAGCTAGTGCTCACACCTCACAATCATCGCTTAGCATTCTAAGTTTAAGTCTAGAAATAAATCCATATTCCTAGTTCGCTTAAACTAATGCTCTGATACCAACTGTGACATCCCCAAAATCACGGCCAGAAAAGACCGATTTTGTTTATGCTTTATGAAAATCAGAGTACTTCGTTTTATAAAAAGGTTGCGGAATGTGTTCCCAGAAAAACATGGTAAATACGTTATTAAAACATTTTTGAGGAAACGTATTTATTTCATTTTAAAACGTTTGGGATGTCATCGTTAATACCGAAACATAAGCATAAACAGAACTTACAATGATTTACACTAGTGATCTACATCTCTTTAAATCTCTCAGTGTAATGTCACTTCACTTCGTCACTTGTGATATACATAAACTGAGTGGGTCAGGTTGGGAAACCTGGTGAGTACATAGGGTTTTCAACCCACGATAATATAATTGTTATGTTTAATCATCAAACAATTAACCCCATTACCCATCCCCGTTATCTTCTTTACTCTTAAGGATTTAACCTAAGAGTCGTCTATCCTGCATTCGTTTATTCCGAAGTCCCTTACTTCCAGGGTTATAGGACTGGCACTAAATCCATAGCTGCCAATGTTCGTTCATAAAGCACTAATTCCATAGCTGCTATAGTCTATTCATCGGGTACTAAATCCATAGCTACCAGTCTTTATCTAATAGGTACTAAGTCCATAGCTACCAATGTTCAACAGGTACTAAATCCTTAGCTACCAGCGTCTAACTAATAGGTACTAAGTCCATAGCTACCAATTCCCAACAGGCACTAAATCCATAGCTACCAACGTCTAAAAGGTACTAAGTCCATAGCTACCGGTGTTTGTCCCATAGGCACTAAGTCTATAGCTGCCAATGTATACTCACGTCATCTTCTATCTCTCATCATTCATCTACCCATCTCATACCCAACATTTTCGTATATATAAAATACGTATACAGTTTAAGTCCTTTAAAACATGTATAAAACGTTCAACCAGCATAGACAGCAAGTATTCAGATAATGTGCACACATAGCACGTAGTTTATATAAAATACTTCATATCTATGTGTAAGATGAAAGGGACCATGCACTCACTTGAAACGTGGTGAGTCGGCACTCGGACAGCACTTCGTTACTCTTAAAACAATTATCCCTTGACGAAACCTAGTATCATTACCACTAGAGTTTAGTCTAACGCTTAACGAGACTAATTTAATAGTCTAGCTATTATTACTATTATATAAGCGTTAAATAACACTCAATATAACTCATAATAATAGCCTAAATAATTATTTTAAGGTCCTAACAATGTTACTTTAATTAAATAAAATCTATATTAAATATACTATAGGCGTAGCTCACTTACGGCGGGTTTTTATTAAAAACCGGGCTTCGCTGGAGCAGCGTTTCCGAGCCGAAAGCTTTTCTTCTCGGAGCCGTCGGGCGCTCCGGGGCTCTCTTCTCGTGATAGGGAGGTTCCGTAGACTTGGGAGGGGTTTAGGGAGGCTAGAGAGAAGTTAGAGAGAGAAAGAAAGGCTTATGGTGTGAAGAAAATATGAGGAGTTCACCCTTGTATTTATAGGAAGTGTATAGTAAAGTAGTCTCCAAGCTTCGTCCGTAACTTTTGCATACAAGCTCCGTTTTTGTCTGTCTTTTTACTGTTGAGTTCCTATTAATGAGATCTTCAACTTTCATTCAGACCTCATTGGCTAATTCTCATTCTATCTCGGATTTACAAAACTGTATCAAATTCGCCGCGCTCGAAAAGTAGGGACTAAGCTTCGTCCATAACTTTTGCATACGAGCTCCATTTTTGTCTGTCTTTTTACCGTTGAGTTCCTATTAATGAGATCTTCAACTCTCATTTAGACCTCGTTGGCTAATTCTCGTTCTATCTCGGATTTACAAAACTGTACCAAATTCGCCGCGCTCGAAAAGTAGGGACTAAGCTTCGTCCATAACTTTTGCATACGAGCTCCGTTTTTGTCTGTCTTTTTACTGTTGATTTCCTATTAATGAGATCTTCAACTTTCATTTAGACCTCGTTGGCTAATTCTCATTCTATCTCGGATTTACAAAACTGTATCAAATTCGCCGCGCTCGAAAAGTAGGGACTAAGCTTCGTCCATAACTTTTGCATACGAGCTCTATTATCGACGTTCTTTATATCCACGCGTTGGTATTTATGAGTACTACAACTTTCATTTAGATCCCGTCGGCTAAAAATCGACCGATCTAAAATTCAGATTTCGGGCTGTGCACTGCTATGCTAAATCTTAGAAAAATCATAACTTCTTCATACGAAGTCAGATTTGGGCGTTCTTTTTATCGATGTTCTTAGTTTCACATATTCTACGACTTTCGTTTAGATCGCTAAGGCTAAATCTCGCTCTATCGTAAATTCACTATTTACGCTTCCCGGTATCGTGCCAGTTCCGTCGCGAAACTTCAACGGGTCATAACTTCTTCGTTATAACTCGGTTTTCGGCGTTCTTTATATGTACGAAAACCTTGTAAAATACTCTAAAACTTGGTTAAGATTATTTATTCTAAATAATCTTTTGTCGAAAAGTCGTTTTCGACCCCTATTGCCTCTAATTTGACTAGCCCAGATTTGCGGGCGTTACAGCATTCTCTTCCCAATGGAAAGGGATAGGCCATAGTCAACTCGGTTGACCAAATGGTAAAGAGAAAAAGCTAAGTCTGTGATAGTCCCGTGTACCATTATCAAAGGGTCCATATGTTTATATTGCCAAAGGAAGGGGCATTGGTCACGAAGCTGCCAAATTTACCTAAGGATGTTAAAGTCAATAAGTTTGACTCTACTTCAGGTAAATTCCACTATCTAACTCTGCTAAGTTTCTATTCTGAGATTCTTGATACATGATGTGACTGGGTCACATGGTGATGTTTTAAGAATCAAAGAAAAGTGAAGAAACTTAAAGAAATAATATGCTGAATCTGATCGCGTAGATGGATTCCTATCGCATAGTTTGAAAATCGGATTCTTGAGCTACTTCTTAGGAGTTATGAGATATTGCCTAGGAATAGATAACAACAAGTTCTCATATGCATTGTAAGGATAAGTTTTCCGCAAAGTTTTAAAATAAAAGAAAATTTTTGATCTTATTTATTTTAAAATATCCTTACAATGGCATTTGAGGAAAAATTGTTGCTTATGTGATTCCATTAAGAGCAAAAGTGGAAATATGAAATTGATTCTTTCATTTGTGGTAATGTCTAGGTTACCAAATAAGGAAAGATTCTCATCACCCAAGTTTCAATTAGACCGAAACTTGGAATCGTGCAAGTTATATAGCATGATGAATGAGAACTTTCAAGTTTTGGAAAAATTAAGACTAATTACTCGTTCACATGGATGTGTGAGTCAAGTAAAGGACTAACAGATCGAGTACACATTCTTGTGCACTGGTCAAGTCCACCACAAAAAGATTGATTAAACGATTCGTCATAGTTTACTAAAGCTCAGTAAATATGATTATACTTACAAGCTTAAGTGTAACTCTGAGACATTGGAAATGGTTCCAATGTAAGGCATAGCGAATAAGAAGAATCAAATAAGGCAGAAGGATAAAAGTTTCTCAAATCTGAAAAGATGGGAGAGTACTTTAGTATCAGTTTTGTGATGATCTTAATGATTAAGAAACCATATCAAAATTAGTTCTCTAAGGAAATGTTAGTGCATTCTTGTGACTAAGAAGAGGGATCTTGAATTGTTGAAATGGTTAAATCAAGTAGATGATTCACACTTCGTGCCAATACAAGTCTTAGAGTCATACTCCATGATTGTAACTTGAGTGACATGTCTTAAAGAAGGTATAAAACACTTGTCAAATGTAAGAGTAAAAGTTTTCTACTCTTGTACATTTGAAATTGGTAAGTTGTGATCTTTTGGACAAAACAAAGACCAACTAAGGCCAATTGTGTGAAGTGTTTGTCTTGATTAGAATCTGCACTATCTCTTGGATGTTTGACAAGGGAGTCTTATAGGTCAAGAGGACAGTGGGAGTCTTAAAGGTCTTGAAAGTCTCAAGAACTAATCAAGAATAGAACCTGAAGTTCTTCACTAGCACACGACTTGAGGTTTATAACCTATCGTGTTGACATATCTGTGCCCATTCCAGTTAAAGTTGGCTTTGCATATGAGTTCTCAGAGTTCTCAATTTGTTGCACAACAACTTGGAAGCAATGGCAGGCCCTTGAGCTGCTAGGTGGCAAGAGATTAGATTGAGTTCAATCCATATTTGTTTGGATTTGTCATTATCCTTGTCTAGTGACTATGGTTTTGACAATTCACATGGATAAGGACACATACACCATATAAATCTAAGTGTCATAAGGTTTCTCTCCGATTCATGAAAATGATGGTGAGGAAACATTTTCACTAAGTAGATTTTATCTAGATAGCAATTGTGATATTTGCATTCTCAAAGTCGTTAGTGGAGCGTGTGTGGTTAACCGGCACACTAATATGGACTTGTGAGAAGTGGCAAAAAGGTCTAACCATTATGATTACGGCATACCTCTTCATAATTATTTAGACTCACAAGTGTGCTATCTAAGGGAAGGTGTATGATTTTGATAAAGTCTTATCAAAACAATCTAGTATCAGAAATCTGAACTTTGGTAAGAAAGTCAATGAAGTATTGATTTCTAGAAGTCCAGGTGATTTCTGAGTACATGTCAAAGCTAGTGGGAGCATAAGTTTTATGCTAATAATCATCATGTTAGTGGGAGCATGATCATTATGATAAGTATTGCAAGTTAGCAATGTTAATTATAGGAAACAAAAGTTTCAATTCGAGAGGTTTCAGGGGATGAAAAGGTTGTTTTGCAATAATTAAGGGAGAGGAAATTATACTTCATCTCAAATCTATAAGCTTAGATCGTGAGGTTTTAATCATTTAGTCAAGGATATATATGAATTTCATGTTGGAATGGCTCAACATAAGGAAATTCTGTATATGAGTCCATTATTTGCGTTCTAAAATTCGATTATGATTACGGCATCCCTTTTCATAATCTGAATTATGAGAACTTGGCAAATTGAAATGGACATATTATAGCAAAAGACTGGTTTAGTCTTTATGTGGGACATCATGAATCGTGTCCCATATGCTTCGGATATAGGATCGATTACATGTGCTATATTCATCCATTCTAAAATTTTCCAAATGCCTAGGGCATTAACAAGGGAAAAGGTTTAGAACTGGATATGACTAAAAGGATTAAACAATTGTCGAGGACAATCTAAGGTTTACCAAAGATTGGTTACTCAAGGACAATTGGAAGTATAGTGATAATTCTGGAAGGACCATATTGACATAATCTGGAAGGAGGTAACTCTTGTTCAGAAGTGATAGTCAAAATGGAATCTAGAAATGTTTCAAAGTTAAGAATTTTCAATATGTGTAAGATTAGGAAACTTAATGCAAGAAGGATGTTTCCAAGGAACTGATCTCCTTTGGAATGCTCTGTAATGTTTGTTGTCAAGTGTTTATGACTTTTTGCATAATCATTACAAGAGGATCAATGCATATAAGTTTAGAATCTAACAGATTTAAGCAAATGGCATGAATTTGGAATTCTTGCATTTGCAGTAAGGATTTGGGAGTGTGAAAAGAGAATCATTGGAGTTATGTTCAATTGATTTATATCACAAATTAAAGATCATAGACAAACATAGTATGCATACTTGGTGTATGGCCTGACTAGTGTTTAGAAAACATAGTGTACATGCTTGGAGCATGGGACAACTATTGTTTTAAATTCAAGAATAAAGTTGATAGCTGAAACAATATACAATGAATAATGTGAATCATATGGTGATAAATAAAAGGTGTTTTATTTATATTCATAAGTTCTGAGACCATATTGGATTCAATTATTATTGTGTTTCATTTTGCATGTTTTGACTTCCCGAATAAACTAGGTTATTCTTTCGGAATGACTAAGTTATTCAAACCATCCACAGTCGGTCATATGTTGGAAGTAGATATGAATTAAGACTGTCATGGGTTGGCTTGTAGAGGTCTAAGGTGTTGGAGAAAGGGCTACAACACTCATGAGTGCTCATAAGTTCTAAGTATTGGATTCAACCCGCGGTCATTGGAATCACTTCATGGATTTTATCACGAGTGATCATGAGACGATAATATCTTATATTCTTCAAACCTAGAGATATGAGTTGTTACTATGAGTTGATAGTACATTGATTGCATGAAAATGCATTTGGTAACTCGGTGCTATAAAACGTGCTTTTGTGTATGATTCAACAAGTAGTAGAACATGCCATATGAGTCGAAGTTTATCCGTTCCTTTTACCTTCGGGATAAAAGCGATATCTGTGGGCCCCTCGATGATTTGATGATGACAAATGGAAGTGCTCGGCCGGGCCAGGACTGATTTGATTTGTTCAATTAGTCAGTCGTCATAAATCGAAAATCGGGAAACAACAAATGGACAGAGAGAATGATTATAATCCATGTCTCATTCCATATGATATCTAGAATGGAGGAATATATGATCCCTTATCTAATGGACAAGTCATTGACAAAGATCAGAGTTCATCTACAAGGTCAGAGTTCGACAGAAGCCTTTGAGAGCTACGATTGCCAGTTGGTTCCTGAAGTCATACGAAATAATAGTTTTAGACTTATCCAAGTGGGAGACTGTTGGATTAATGTCTAAGTCCATAACTATAATTGGTAAGACTTGACCCGACCCGGCATGGTCCATTTGGGTTGCATACCATCATGCACTTGGATAGACTATAATGAGAGAAATAAGACACTTATGGTTACTAATATATTATACGTTCTAGTATATTAATAATAAGAATAATGAGATTATTTAATTAGTATTGATCAAGAATTAATCTAGGATTAATTAAGTGATCAAAAGAAGACTAATTAAATATATGGGTTGATTGTGTAAATCATCCATACTTGTATAGTGGGCTAATGCTCCATGGATAATCAAGTTGGGCTAAAACCCATAGGATGGTCCATGGATGCTCCATGGTGTATTTGAACCCATGGATCCAAGGAAATGGAAAGTCATGACAATTAGGGTTTGCCCTAATTGTAACACTATATAAAGATATTATTCTTGGCAAAATCGGCACTAGTATTGTTCTAGTGAGGGCTAGCCGAATTTCATGAGTTGTAGAATTCTCTCTCAAGTTATTCTAAGTGTTTTGATGATTGTGATTCCATTTGAGGTGTCACACTTGGGGCACTAGGAACTCAAGCTTCATGAAGACTTTCTACACCAAAAGGTGTGTATTCTATCCTACTATATTCATTGTTTTATATGCTAGATTAGGATAATACCTTGGAAGTTCTTATTTGCATGTATAATAGAGAAAACATAGATCCAAGGTATTTAGGGTTGCATGTACACTTAGGAGTGTTAGAATGTTCAAAACCCAACAAAGGGTTCCTTAAATAGTGAGGCTATTAGGGTTATCTAACAAGGAAACCCTAATTTGGATGCTTAGGCCTTAAGCAACCCATGTACTCCTTTCTTAAAGGACTTTGGACGATTTCTAATGGGTTTCCCCATAGAATTCGTCCACCCCTTTAATATGGAGTCCATTAGCTCAATATTCAACTATCACACAATTGACAGTTCTAGTCCCTTATGTTTAATTAATGTCTTTTAGCCACAAACTTAATTCTTATTAATTCTTGACTAATATTAATTAAACAATATGATTTCTTCTTTAATATATTATTCTCATAATATATTAATAAATCATATTTAATCCTTTCTCTCCATAATTCATCCTATCAAGTTGCTTTGGTGAAGGCAACCTAAAAGGACCATGCACCATCGGGTCAAGTACATACCAAAATAGTTATGGACTTAGACACTAATCCAACAGCCTCCCACTTGGATAAGTCTAATAACTATTCTGCCTATGACTTCAGATCCTGATCTGCAATCGTAGCTTTCTAAAGCCGCTGTCACCTCTGATCTTCTCAGATACGCGTGTCCTTTAGATAAGGGATCATATATTCCTCCATTCTAGATATCGTATAGACTGAGACATGGATCTAAATCATTCTCTCTGTCTATGTGTTGTTTCCCGAATTCAGATTTATGACAACTGACAACAGACTACAATTTGAACACATCAAATTAGTCCCGGCTTGGCCAAGCACTTAGGTGCCATCACTAAATCATCGAGGGGTCCATAGATATCGCTTTTATCCTACTTTGGACAAAAGGAATGGATAAACTTTGACTTAATGCTCGCTTGCACTCACTCATCAAATCATAGACAACAATATGTTTTTTAACACCAAGTTACTGGTGCGTTTACATATTATCAATGTGCAACCGATTCGCAAGATACAACTCACACATCTCTGTTTCAAGAATATAAGATGTTATCGTCTCACTAATCACTCGTGATTTAAATCCATGAAGTGATCCAAGTGAGCATGGGTTTAGTCCAATGCTCAAATCATACTCATAAGCACTCATGAACGTTGCAGCAAACATTTGATTATGTCTAATACAATTTAGACAGTCCACACACCAATTCATGACAGTTTTCATTCATACCTACTTCCAACATATGAACGACTGTGGCCTGTTCAAATAATTTGTCTGTACTCAACCAATTAAATTATTCAGGAAGTCAAAACATGCAAAGTGAAACACAAGAATAATACTAATCCCATATCGTCTCAAACCTTTGAGTATAAATAAAACACCTTTAATTTATCACCATATCGATTACTCATTATTTGTTGTTTCGGGTAATCAACTTCTTACTTGAATTACTTACCACACTTGTCCCATGCTCTTAGCATGCACATAATGTTTACATACGGTTCTTGCTTTGTGAAATAGATCAAATGAACACATTTCCAATCATACTCATTTCACAACTCCTAATCCTTTCCACAAGTGAAAGAATATCAAATTCTTGCTACTTATAGAATATTCTAGATTCTAACATTTTATGCAATGATCCTTTCGTAATGTCATAGCACAAAAGTCACAATGACTATTCCCAACGAAATTACAAAGTCCTCTATCAGATATTGTTACAAGAAAATTCCATAGATGTGATGTCTTTCACTCAAAGTACATTCCTTTGAACATCCTTTTGCATAAAAGTTTCTAATCTAGACGTTGATTCTCAATATCCAACTCCCAATATGGAAACATTTCCATATTTTCCATATGACAATTCATTCTTAATAGAATCTTATCTATTCATAATAATGTCGATATGGTCCATCTAATATCATACTTCCAACTACTCACAAGCGACCAATCCTCGGCGAACTTTGGATTGTCCTTTGATAGTTGTCTAATTATCTTAGTCAAAACCGATTCTTGTCCTTTTCCCTCTAAATGTGCTAGACATTTGGAAAATTTTAGAATGGTCAAATATTATAGCATTTACAATCGATCCTATACTCGTAGCGTATGGGACACGATCCATAATGTCTTACATAAAGATTTGATACTTTATCAATCTTCTGCCATGGTATTTTTTATGTGCTACGTTCTCACAATTCGAAATATGAAGAAGAATATCGTAATCATAATCGAAATTTAAGAACGTGCTATGTATCCTTGACTAAATTTATTAACATTCCACAACCTAAGCTTTTAGATTTGAAATGAAGCATAATATTCTCTCCCTTAATTATAGCAAAACAACTTTACATCCTTACAACTTTGCAAAGTATGACTCTTGTTTTCTATGATTAATATTGCTAACTTGAAATACTTGCCTTAATAATCATACAATCATAACATTTATGCTCCCACTATCATGATGATTATTATAAACATAACACTTATGCTCCCACTAGCTTTGACATGTATTTAGAAACAACTTAACTTTTAGAAAAACAATGCTTATTGAATTTCTTTATGTTCATATTTCTAATACCCAATGCTTTGATAATCTTTTATCAATGCTTATTAAACTTATACACCTTTGCATTAGATAGCTCATATGTGTGTCTTAAACAATTTAGACTAATGAAATTCGAGAATACAATTTTCACAATTACTACCTTCTTAAAATCTTTCTTAGTGAAAGCATTTCCTCATAGTCATTTTCATGAAGGAGGGAATCTTATGACACTTAGATTTTAATGGTGTATGTGTTCCTATCCATGTGAATTTGTCAAAACCAAAGTTTATGACAAATTCAAACTCATATCGACCGAACTTTCTTTATCTTGATTTCTTACCTTATGGTAATACAGCTGCCCACCATGTCTTCTAAGTAGTTAAGCAGCTCACCCTTTCTTATCAATGTACTTTCAATTGATCAAGGTCCTTGCCTTTTATGCATTCAAATGAGAACTCATAGGGCTTACATGCATAATTAACTTAATTGGAACGACACAGAAACAAGGTAATTTCAACACGATAGGTCATAAACCTCTACTCGGGTGCTAGTGATGATCGATAAGGTTTATTCTTGATTTTTTCTTGAAACCTTTCAAGACCATTAAGACTCTAACTGACTCCTTGACATATAAGATTCTCTAATCAATAAACATTTCTTGACAAACAAATATTCAAGAGTTAGTGTAGCCTTTATCAAGACAAAACATTTCATAAAATTGGTTCTAGTTGGTCTTTGTCTTATCCAAGACATCACAACTTTCCAATTTCAAATGTGCGAGAATAAGAAAGCCTTTTTCCAAATTCTACATTTGATGAATGTTACAAACCTTCTTAAGACTTGTCACTCAATATTACAATCTTAACACTAAGACTTGTTTTGGAATGAAGTATGATTAACTTCTTGATTTAACCATTTCTTCAATTCTTGATTCCTCTTCTTATACATACACTTGTACTAAGATTTATTTAGAGGATCAATTCAGATATGGTTCTTAATCATTAAGCCATATCATAAAGCATAAAAGGTACTCTCCCTTCTTCTTAGAATAGAGAAACTTTTATCTTTCTGCCTGCTTGATTCTTGTTATTCGTTCTACTATTGATTTAAACCTTTTTCAATCAATTCAGAATTACACTTAATCTTATAAGCATAATCATATTTACTAAACCTTTAGTGAATCATGACGAATACCTTTGTTACTCTTGTGGTGGATTTGATCACCACACAACTTTGTGTACTTGATCTCCTAGTCCTTCACTTGACACTTTATCAATCAATTAATCTAATTTCCAAATATGAAATTTCTCATTCATCATGTAACCAAGTTGCATGATTCCAAGTTTTTGTCCAATTGAAACTTGGGCGATGAGAAAGTCTCCCTATTTGGTAAATTCTTGACATTTCCATAATTTAGAATCTTATCCATTCATTGTAGATATATGCAAACATCAATTTTCATAATGATTTCATTGCAAGGAAATAAATAAATAAATAAATAAGTCATATAAAAAATTTATTTTATTCATAAAAGTAGCGGAAAACATTTGTCCTTACAATGGAAAATCAAGTGAAAAACTATGTAGTCAAAAGAAAAATTCCTAAAAACTCTATCATAACTTTCTAAGCTCAAAATCTAATCTTCAAATCCATGCGATCGAGATCCATTTCTTCGTGATTAGATTCATCTTGCTCTTTCATCAAGCTTCCTCTCTTTTCACTGATCCTGCAAAACATTCAAATGCAATCTTATCACATCATGTATTAAGAATCAACGAATAGGAACTTAATGGAATTAGATAATGGATTTTACCTGAAGCACAACCATACTTTTTGACTCTCCCATCTTCTGGACTCTTCAGGCTCTTAGGGCAGACTTGTATCCAACGCCCTTTCTCTTGGCAGCAAACGCAGGTCGGCTCTCCTAGAACGTCCTCGGAAGCATGGTTGGTTGACTTTCCCAACAAATATGCTCCATTGCTTTGCCCAATCATTTCTGATTCAACAGCAATGAGCATGTAAGTTAGGTCAATGAGGTTTGCGTCATGATCCATCATATAATACTTTCTTTTGAACTCATTATATGATTCAGGGAGTGACTGTATAACCCAGCCTATAGCCAACTCATCAGGGAATGACGCACCCAACATAATCAACCTATCAATGTGTGATTTCATTCCTAGAACGTGGGCACACACGAGTTTACCATCTTCATGTTTCATTTCCAATAGGGCTTTAGTGACATTAAACCTTTCAATTCTTCGATCTTGTGGGTTAGGGAGAATAATTAGAGGAGGTGGAGGAAGTGAAGCATAAATTCAAGTTAGGATGACCATAGTTGTCGAACTTTGACATCTACAAAACGTGGAATATCATCTTCGTGTGGAATGCTTGTTCCACGGGATTTAGGAAGACCATAATTGTCGAACTTTGACATCTACAAAACGGGAGAAAAATAAATTCAAGTTAGTTGATTGATTGAGTCCTTAATAAATCACCCAAATGAGATATTAAGGCTAGGACCCAACACAATACGCTACAACCTAGAAAAGGGATTCCGTAATCTAGTTGCAGAATATTTGAAGGTAACTGAATGACGATTCACTAATTTCCACCATGAAAAACGAAAAAGAAATTTAAGTTTTAAATCTATGAAAACTCCTAGATCCTTTGAGATTCATTGAACATTT
The DNA here is from genome assembly GCF_002870075.4 of Lactuca sativa. Classification (NCBI taxonomy): domain Eukaryota; kingdom Viridiplantae; phylum Streptophyta; class Magnoliopsida; order Asterales; family Asteraceae; genus Lactuca; species Lactuca sativa. The sequence continues at coordinate 300,144,082 of NC_056630.2, read as the reverse complement.
CAACGACATGTTTAAATCTTGATATGCCCCTCTAGTTTGTGACTGGGATGCCGAGGATCACAAAGCGGGTGTGAATAACCACGCAAATCTACATGGTTCCCCCACATGTTACAGTCACCTATTCGATATGCCGGTTAACCACACACACTCCACCAAAGTTTGACAAACATTGAGTCACCATTTGCTACCTTTGCTTAGAACCATTTAGTGTGCCGGTAAACCACACATGCTCCACTAACGTCTTCGCAAGGGCACAAAGAGTAATTTCATGGAATTGCATCAATTCACTTTTGCCTAAAGTAACTAAGATTGGGAATTTGTAAAACATTTAGTTACTTTTGTACTTCATTATACTTATAACGGAAAGTTCTGTCCTATCCTACCCGTTCGGCTAATGACCCTCCACTAGTCAAGAGTGCGGTGGGTAAGAGTGGATACCCATTTAATCGCCATTTTATAGGCAATTTCCTTAAACACCCCTTATAGACTAGCTTCGTGAATGAGGCCTACTAACAGTAAGACTGACTTTTACTCATACATATATATATATATATATATAATGTTAAACTTTTAATGTTATATATAGTATAGGGTGTATTTTAAACTTTTAAAATACTAGGTGGTCAAATTTAACAATTATACTTTTAATTCAATTAAATTGTAAACCAAAACTTTATGGATTTATTAAACCTCTTTTAAGTATACTTTAATTAATTAATAAAACCATAAGGGTGTGATTTGAACTTTTCAAAACAATACTAGGGTTTTAGAATTTAACATTCCTAAATTAAACTTTTAATCAACTTTTATATTCCAAAACTTTAGGGTAAGTTTTGAAACTTTTCCAAAACATTAGGGTTTCAACTATTTAAATTTCAAAACAAAACTTTTAAGTTCAAATTTAAACTATAAAGCCTAAAGGGAAAAAATTGAAACATTTCATGCAAGATAATTCAAATCTAAATTACAAATAATCAAATATTATCTAATAAAACAAATGATTATCTAAATTTTGACAATTATCTTCTATTTAGGTAAGCATAATCACCAAATATTGATAAAATTCGGATTTTATAGCAAAAACATATTTAAGGTAATTATCCAAACCCAAAACAGGAAGAAAATCGCGAAAATTAGCCATCAGACGTTTCGACTCGTCGAGTCTGGACTTAGACTCATCGAGTACACCTGACTCGGCGAGTGCACCAAGTGACTCGAGAGTCAAACCCTCAGAACCCAAAAATTTCGATTTTTAGTGTTGATTTCGATCAAATATGCATCAATACAATAGAAGCCAATCAAGGCTCTGATACCACTGATGGGTTTTAGCCATAAGAACATCCTATGTGCTCATACAAACCCTAATGCTTGGATCTAAGTTTCTCTATTGTACATGCAAATCATCCAACACTTTAAACCCTAGATCTAGTATATGATAATCAATATAACATATGAATTAGGGTTTAGATCATACCTTGATTGTTATGTAGCAATAACAATCTCAAATCCTTCTTGTATTGACTTTAGAAAGCTTAGAATCACAAATGTCACTCCTCTAATGGTTCACAAACACCAAGAGCAAGAGGATGAAGAGGAGAAGAGAAGGAGGCTCTAAAAAACGTATCGAAACCCTTACTAATTAGTTCACCACGTTTTTGGGGCTTAAGGGTTCCTTAAATAGTGAGGCTATTAGGGTTATCTAACAAGGAAACCCTAATTTGGATGCTTAGGCCTTAAGCAACCCATGAACTCCTTTCTTAAAGGCCTTTGGACGATTTCTAATGGGTTTCCGCATAGAATTCATCCACCCCTTTAATATGGAGTCCATTAGCTCAATATTCAACTATCACACAATTGACAGTTCTAGTCCCTTAAGTTTAATTAATGTCTTTTAGCCACAAACTAAATTCTTATTAATTCTTGACTAATATTAATTATAAAATATGATTTCTCCTTTAATATATTATTCTCATAATATATTAATAAATCATATTTAATCCTTTCTCTCCATAATTCATCCTATCAAATTGCTTTGGTGAAGGCAACCCAAAAGGACCATGCACCATCAGGTCAAGTACATACCAAAATAGTTATGCACTTAGACACTAATCCAACAATTCTGACTAACATTAATCCTTGCGGATAATAATCTCGGGTCAACCCTTACCCTGAACATTCTGGAAACACAACTTACTCAACCGACAATCCTTCCGGTACTCTTCAGGTACTGCAACTGAACCCATAGGTGTTCACCCCCCTCTTTCCTTGTGCGTTTTCTTGCCTTCCCAAGGCAATGTTCCATAACCAACTATTCCCTTTGTCACTGTGAAGGTCCTATCCTTCACCAAATCCATTACTCCCGCTACCTCCAGTACGGGTCATTACCGCAAGTGTCTACTGGGCATTTCTCTCTACTATAATTTGGTGGCGAGCACCCCACGATCAACTAACTGAATTCCACCATAGACTGCTTACCAGCACTGCTACAGAATGAAAATTTCTTCTATTCCTTATCTGCCTTCCGGATGAACCAAGACCACCCTGGTACCTACCAATCTATCAATATCTGTATTACCGGCTCCCACCAGTCGCTAGCCCCAACACAACTACTACTCGCTCCCAGTGACTTTTGAAGAAACTTCGACTACCTATAACTGCTCAATCTATTCTGCCATTCTGGCACTACAATCCTAGGATCCTCGATCCCTTATCTTGACACTAAGGTCCTTACCAGGTCCCACCTGTGCTACTAAAACTCATGGGCCTCATGCACGGGTCTCACCCGACTATACTACTGAGCAACCCTACTCTCAAGTCTCACCTATATTGCTACTCTCACACGGGCCACACACACGGGTCTCACCCTACTACATCCTGGAGCGCCCTCTCCTAAGGTCTCACATCTCTAGGGCTATACAGGCAAGCTCCCTACTATCCTCAACCACTACCCATTCCTGATCCCTACCTCGGTCACTAGGAGATAAGGGCCTCTCCCCAACTCCGCTAATGAAGCTACTAGGGAACGCTACGGCTTACCCGTAGTCTTACAACACCTTCCACCACTGACCGCTAGTGAATGCTACGGCTGCCCCGTAGTCTTACAACAATTTCCACCACTGACTGCTAGTGAATGCTATGGCTTCCCCGTATTCTTAGAACACTTTCCACCACTGACTGCTAGTGAATGGTACGGTTGCCCCGTAGTCTTACAACACTTTCCACCACTGAATGCTAGTGAATGCTACGCCTGCCCTGTAGTCTTACAACACTTCCCACCACCGACTGCTAGTGAATGCTACAGCTGTCCCGTAGTCTTACAACAATTTCCACCACTGACTGCTAATATGAAAGCACCCATGCTACCAGTTCTCAATATCCTCATTTCGACTCACTCGAGTCCTACAGGCGATCCTCCAACCTGAATTCCCAACCACGTACTAACCATCACCATTACACGCACTAACTAATGGGGAGTTTCTCAAACTCCCAACCCTGAACTCCTCAATCCATCAAGCGCTGTACTACTTCTTTTCCTTCTTAGAGATCGCGTACTCATTCTAGATCTACATGCTCTTACCCTTGTACACTCGGAGGATTCTCCCCCACTTCGATCCTGCTTACACCTCGCTGCTCAATGCTCGAAAAGAAATCTCAATCCTTGCTACCATTCCATAATCAATCTGCTGAGGAACCCCAAGCTTAGCATAGCTAGGGATCTTACTAGTCCATTGCTAAAACTATACAGCTCCAAACTAGCGAGACATACCAAGTCCCTCCCTGGCATGCTACGGTTACTGCATCCTAAGTAACCTTCTCCAATAGAGCCCATCCCTTAACTACCATTCAAATATCAAAAGGTATGTAGATGGCATATAACTCGATTACAAGCAAGCCGCAAAAAATTAAAATACGCATACTGATAATGATGCAGAACCACAACAATATAATCATGCACAAATAAAAGAACTGAAAACGGAAGTCACATCCCTGCAATGTCCGAGGCTTCTCGCGTCCCCAAGGTAGTCATCTGAAAAACCCTGCCTCCAACCGCAGGCGCCTCTGCACGATCCCTAACGGCCATCTGTGATCCTCAAAGTCGCAGGGGCAGGTGCCATCACCCGTCCTGGCGGAAGCAAACTAGGGCATTGGGCCTTCTTGTAGCCCCGTTGACTGCAGTGAAAACATATCAGGTTGGATCCCTGAGTGGTGATAACAATACAATTCCTGCTAAAATGACCAGTTCGACCACACTTGAAGCTGCCAGACTAACCACCGCTACCACTCCTGCACGCACCCCTGTGCGCCCTGCCACACTTCCCGCACCGGCTGTCATCCTGATAATCCATCGATCTCAAATCCGATCCCTTGGGCCTTTTCCCCGAGCCTGTGATTACCTGAACCTCATCCGACTTCCTCTTCCGGATCTGCTCCAAATTGATTTCCCTCTCTCTGGCCCGAGAAATCATATCCTCCAACGTTTTGCAGCTGGACTTGCTCACAAACTGCCTGATGTCATCCCTCAACATCTCATGGTATCAGGCTTTCTTCATCTCCTCATCCGAGACATACTACGGTACAAGAAGAGCCCTCTCCCTGAACTTGGCAGTAATCTCCGCCATAGTCTCAGTGGTCTAAGTCAAATCCTGAAACTCTCGTGCCAACTGTTGCACCTCAATAATCGGTGAAAACTCAGCCCTGAACCTGGCTGAAAAATGACTCCATGTCATCGCGTCCAACACGACATCATCCCCCAAAGCATGACCAATATATTCCCACCAATCCCTCACTCTGTCCTTCAGTAGACAGGAGGCGAGTCTGACCTTGTCCCCCTTAGGACACCGGCTCGTACGGAAAGCGTTGGCAACATCAGCCAACCACCTGTTGCTAGCAATGGGGTCCTTAGACCCATGATAATCTGGTTCCCCGCAAGCCCTAAACTCTCGGAATGTCGAAGTACACGCTCCCATGAAAGCCATCATCTCGGTACGGAAGGCTCCCAGCCACTCATCCATGATCTCCAGTATACCCTCCTTGACCGTGCCAAGGATCACAGAGTCTGGTCTAGTATGTTGCGCGTAACCTCAACTGATATCAACTCCCTCATTCGCTCCTCGAGCTGCTTGGCTCTTGAACCCGAGTCTGATCCCTCTCCGGCGCCTGATCTGCCCACTGGTCTCTCTCGCAACGTCACCATGCTGAAAATATAATACATCCACCTATCAGAATACTTATCACTGCTGCGACACCAAACACACGCACTACAAGTTTCCCGGTGTCATCTCGGCCTTTCCCGAATCGAGTACGGATCCTCTGCTTTCAGTAGTATGGGCCCATACTACCTTCCACGTCTATCCGTTCTTTCCTCAAGAACTGCTTCGACTCCACCAGGTCCCTTTTCCACTACTACTGCTCCCAGCACTACCTCATCTTAGGCTTGCCCTAGGGAAACCTCTGACTCAAACCAAACAAGTCCTCAGCCGTCGAAGGCCTCCTTATGATGCCAATTAGCCATCACCTAGATACCAACACATGTGACGAGGCTCAGATAATACTTCTAGTAAATGACTCATCCCTACAACGGTTGGACTCAAACAAGAGCTGCGCAATAGAACCAAATCCAACACTATTAGATTATTCAACCCTGATCACATGTGACGTGACATATCCACCTAATGGCGAGCTCCCATCACTCGGAGTCCCACAATGCACAAAGCAAGCAACATTCAGACAAGGGGAAATCTAACCATAACATACTCAAGCAATCATAATCCCATATCAGGAATATGTACTAGCATGCAACACAAGATCATAAACTCATGCATAACCTAAACAGGCTATCCCGCCGCTCTAGGCCCCGCCTGGTATCGAGCCCCACTCAGATACAGATCTGTTTCACTTAGGCCTCGCCTGTCACTGGGCCTCGCACGCTAACATATAATAGCACATAAACATATCATAACATCTAAGATAAACATATACTAATGGATGCTGTCCTAAGGCCTCGCCTATCCTAGGCCTCGCCCTTGTCCTGTTACTGATGAGTCATGGAACCCCGTCCACGCTCCTACTGATAGTGAGATACAGGCCCAACCCACACTCACTCTTTCCCTAACTTGGGCGTCGCCCCTGTTCTGCTGCTAATGAGATGTGGAACACCAACCACACTCTACTATTGGTGAAATACGGGACCTCGCCCACACTCACCTCCCTACCAGGCACATACATGTATCACACAGACAACAAGTATAAACTATCATATAAACCATTCCTTGGGCACCCTCCCGCTATCAATAGACCTTGGTCCTAAATATCATACTGGCATACAGTGCCTAGGGCTAACCCCTGGGTCTTCCTACTCATATCTACATGGGCCGGCACTGTGGCCTTAGACCCATTCATACAAAGGGAAACTCACCTGCACTTGCTGAACTTGCTGAAACCCCTCTGCTACTGCCCGACAACTCTTCTGAATTGTGGCTCCACTAGCTCCCGAGCTATCAATACCACTATAACACTTAGTCTAACTGTCCTCCGAAAGTCAACTAGTTCAACTCTGGTCAATGTCAAAGTCCTAGTCAAAGTCAAGCTTCCAGGTCAACCATACTCACCGAGTCTTCCTACTGACTCGCCGAGTTCATGTGCTCAGAGTCCTTCCATTCACGACTCGACTTGCCGAGTCCACTGATTCCTGAGTCCTTTTCCTGTCCAACTCACTAAGTCTCCACTCGACTGACTGATTCGAGTCTTAACTCGAAGGGTTCGGGGTTTCGCGACCTGACTCGCCGAGTCCAAGAACAGACTCGCCGATTCCAAGGGAAACTTCAACAGACTCGCCGGGTTGTTCATACAACTTGTCGAGTTTCTCCTAATCTTCATACTACTCGCCGAGTCCACTCGAAGGACTCGCCGAGTCAATTCAGTGCTTCATGCATTCAGAGGCTTTTTGAGTCATGCAAGAACTCCAAACTGTAGCTCCACTCTTCCAAGGCTTATTCCTCATGTAAAGTTGAAAACTTTACGTGTAGCTAAGGAGATCTAGGCCCAAAGCACTCCATAATCGGGTTTAAGACAACCATGCTTCACCTACACCCCCAAGACTGATACTTTATGACCCTTTAGGCCATAATACACTTATATCTGAAGTAGCAACTTCAAATCTGAGCTTCTAACTCCAATTGGCTCTAGGACATGGCATAAAAGCCCTAAATCTCATGACAAAAAGGAAACTATGAGCAAAGGAGTGAAGGTAATGACTTCTTGCCTTCAAATGCTCTGAAAAGTCACACCAACTCTGGATCCAAGGCTTCCTCTTGCACCACTATGAACTTCCTTGTCTTCCAAGCTTAAAATCACAACACCAAGGCTAGATCTTGCTCAAAAACGGATATGGTGGCTAGGGTTCGATGTTCTGGATGAGGGGAGATGTAAAGGAACCCTAGGGAAGAGAATGAGGTGCTTAATAAGTGCACAATGTCCTAGATTTAGGGTTTCCCTCTTCATACTAGACTCGCCAAGTCCATTCTCCGACTCGCCGAGTCGGTCACTTACTCCTCGACCCGGATCCCGCTCGGACTCGTCAAGTTCCTCCTTGGACTCGACGAGTTGGCCCTTTAACTTCTAGTTTTTTTCCTTTCTTGGCCTTTCTAATTTTGGGTGTTACAGTATGCATGTGTATATGTGTGTGTGTTTGTGGGTGGGTGTGTGTGTGTGGGTGGGTATTTATGTGTGTGTGTGTGTGGGGGGGGGGGTGGGTATGTATGTGTGTGTGTGGGTTGGGGTGTTAAAGTGGGGGTAGGTAGAGGTGGATGGGGTGGAGTGGGTGTGTGTTTATAGAAAAATTTTGGAATTAGAAAAATGTGGAAAACAATGATTATCAGTTTTCCAAAAATTTCCAACTTCTTTGTAATTTTAGAAAACATAAAATTTTCATTTTCCGTGAACAATTTAGAAAAATAAACGAACTAAACACGTTTTCGAAATTCTCATTTTTCTTGGAAAATTTTTCCGGAAAACGGCCCATTTTTCCGCAACTAAACGCACCCTTAGCATTTGGGGAGATTGGAACATCCTAGTAGCCATCAGAAGGGGGTTCAACATAGGTAAGATAGAGTTTGTAGTCATCATCCAGTAGTCTGCAGTGGGGATTGATCCAAGAATTGATCAAGGATTCATCCATAACGGTGTCAAAACCGCATTCTCTCCATATAAGTTCAATAAACTTAGCTGCTTTCCAGTCAATTTTCTTCTGTTTTGTGACGGGAGAGTCATTTGAGATTGGAGATGACATTTTGGAAGCTAGATTCTTGAAGTGAGGGGGAGTCTCAGGTCGTTTAGGAGAAATTTTATGTTGAGAGGGAGAGGGATGTTGCGGTGGTGTCTGGTGAATAGATGGTTGCGTCGACGGTTGCAGTGAAGTAATTTTCTTAGTTGTGATGGGGGGGGGGACTTCTATGATGAGAAGCACCGTTGGATTGATGGTCTTCTTCATTACGATCTACTTGACGATGGTCTTCTTCACTTCCCCCTCTTGTAGAGTTCAGACCCGGAGCCTCCTCAAGCCATTGTTTGAGACCATCGACCTTGGCACACACCTCTTGAAAGTAAGCTTTGAGAACATCATCCAGTTGCTGATTGTCTGGGATGGTGGTGTTGAAGAGTAGGAGATGAATCTCCTTTGTGAGTTGCAGAATTTCAGGACCATGGAAATTGGACGATATGGATCGTTGAAGTCTGTTGATGGTTGAATGAAGGACTGAGATAGTGGACTCATAAGCAGTGTGAATCTCAGCTATCAGTTTATGGGAGAGAGTGGACTGGTCCGCAATGGCTGTTTGCAAATTTTCCTTGATTGCGGATACCTCAAAGATGAGGCGCTCTGCAGCAGCCATGAATTCCTTGTGATCTGCTTGATGAGTGTTGTCGAGGGACGGAATCCCCATTTCCACTTTGATAGAAATCCTCTCAGCAGCTAGATGTTCCCAAGACTCCAATCTTTCAATCGTTACGATCAAGGATTGTTGTACTGGATGGTCTTCAGATTGCGGTTGAGTGGACTTGACCGTGACGAGAATTTGATCTACTTTGGATTGTAGATTAAAAAATTCCTTACTAGACACAACAATCTTTTTCTTCTTCTTTTTCTCCTTGGGCTTGGAGGTTAAGTGTTTAGAACCACTCGATTCCTCTTCCTCATCAAACATCATTAGATGATCATCAGAGGGATTAGGTTGATTAACCTCATTCATATCACCGTCATCAAAACCAAAGGTGGGAGCAGAGCTGACTTCTATTGCGGTGCCTTCGTCTTGAGAATCTCTAGCAGTTGGAGTTGTAGGGGTCTTTGAGGGAGTTTGATCAGGAGTCGTAGCTTAAGGCTTGCAAATTGTATCAGCCATTTTGTCCATCAAATCTTGAACTTTGTAGATTGTAGATACAGTATGGGCATTAATGATTGTGTCTGACCAATACTTCGCTACAGACTGAATCTCTTGTTGTTTCTGTTGAAGCTGCTTTGTTTGACGTGCCTTTCTTGCTTGAAATTCCCTACAGAAAGCGGCATATTTCTTTGCTTCAGCTTCATTGGTTGGTTGATACTTGCTCCATGAATCGTTAAGATCGATATCGTCAATTCCATGGTATCGCACTGAGGTGTCCCTCGGGTTCACGGATCCTTGCACATTGGTGCTCACTGTGCCTATACCACCTATAACAGATGTAAGCAAAGTAGGATTTCCTGAGCTTCCTCGGTCTCCTTGACCTGGGGTCGAGTCTGGCCTCGCTCAGTTCTGGCAAAGGCTGAAGAATCGCCTTGCGGTTGGGAAGGTGTTTGAAGTTGTAAGTCCTGATCTATAAATCTAAATCAGTGATCAATGAAATGAAAACAATCAAATAGAGTGTATAAGAAGTAGAAAGATAATTAAGTCAAGCATACGCACATCTATATCAAATAAATGTCAGGTACACCTTGGGAAACACATACATACGTCACTGTTCACATACCACTGACACACTGACGCTTCCTATTTATACCACAATTAGCAGCACACAAGTGTGCAACCGCACACACGTGTATGGCCGCACACAGTGTGTGCGGCCGCACACACCCACTAACAAACCACAACCACCACAACACGGTCTAACATCCCACCAAGACCTGTACAAGATAGATGCCTAGCCCAAACCACATAATTATGACCTAACAATCTCCCCCTTGGTTTGTGTCTAGCATGAACTCAGGTCTTCTTGATCAGCGTGACAAAGGTGTGTATGTATGGCTTCCTGAACTGCAAAAGATCCTTAGCATCAATCAAGATGAATAGCGCAATCGCTATCTTGAAACTTGATCACTGTAGTTGCGCAAGGCTCTTCGACTTTGGTCTTGAACTTGTCACCATAATCTGCAATAAGTTTGTTCTTCAAGTCAAAATTGCCTGCTGATAGGGCACGAAGATTAAGCTGGAGATTGGAGATCTGTTTTGACTTCTGAAAGTTTTCTTCTTGAAGCTCGAAAACTCGAATATCGAGGTTTCCTATCAGAACGACTTTCTCGATGATCTTCTGTTTAAGAGTAGTGATCTCCTCATTGAGCTCTGTGATAGATGGGTATGCTCCCCCTGAACTTCCTTCACCTATTGATATTCGTTTGGCACAAGGTAAAGGATCCAAATCATGTTGAGCAAGAAACCTGGCAAGCCTCACAGAGGCAGCATCATGCGTAGGTTGTGGAGGAGTAAAACCCCCAGGAGAAGAAGAACTCCCAACTTCAAATGAAGATCTAACATTACTTGGTCCTTTTAGGGTCGATTGAGTTGGTGTAGCAGCTGTGGAGGGTTGTTGGACTGGTGGTTCTTAATCTTGAATAAACACTCCATGCTTCAGATTGAGTCGACTTCTTTTTACAGAAGGCATGGGGATTTGTATCGGTGTCGAATCACTTGTGGATGGCATAGATGTAGGAATAGCATAATCAAGGGGAGGAATCCTTGAAGTTGTATCCATATCGGTTGAAAGGTGTCGGCCATCTGATCAAAAGTTGGAGACGTCAATTTGAGAACACCACTAACTCCTTCTGTCTAGGTTGCACAACATCATGGACAGTGTCAAAGAAAGCATCGAGGTCTTCACTGCTTAACCTTATATCATTATCCTTAGTCCATAAGCTGATCTATGAGACACTCAACAAGCTACACTTTAACTCAGGAGCGTAGATGACGTTGTAAAAACTCAGTACTCCATTTATAACTATTCCTATTTGAGTGATCTGCCCTCCATCTCCTCCCGCGAAGGAAACATAACCCCCATTAAAAGTTTGAATGGCATGCAGTTGGAAGATGTCTCCTGTCAATGTGCCTGGAACAACCGCTGTCGACATACCAAGGTCTTACGACATTCCTCCGCATTTGTTCCTGCACAATGTGTGGGATTATTTAGGTTTGGGAACACAGGTCATTACAAGCCTGGGTTGACCAACAACTGAGAGGGTTTACGACCGCACAAGGGATTACGGTTGTACACGGGTGTACGACCGTACACCCATGTACGTCCGTGCACCAGATCACAACCGCGCATACAAACCGCACACTTAACCACACACTCCAACCGCACACTCAACTGTACACACCAACCGCACACTCCAACCGTACACTTGGCAGCACACTGGGCAGTACACGAAGCCTTTCACTTGGCAGCACTCATTTAACCGTACTCCTTAACCGCACTCCTTCAAAATCTCAGCCACACACCTTCAAAGTCTCAACCGCACACCCAAAAATACTAGATTTTTGAGTGAATTTTGGTTTCAAACCAGTAAAATCTGTGTTTAGACGCAGTTTCTCAATTAAAAAATATAATTGTGCTTCAAAAAATCACAACTATCTTCAACCACACACTCTTATGATTCTTCAAAATGACACTGATTTGGCTCTGATACCAATTGTGTGTCCCGGTCTGTAGATCCAAATCAATGATCAATGAAATGCAAACAATCAAACAGAGTGTAGAAGAAGTCGAAAGAGAATTAAGTCAAACATGCACACATGTATATCACATAAATGTTAGGTACATCTTGGGAAACACATACATACGTCACTGTTCACGTACCATTGATACAATAACACTTCCTATTTATACCACAATTAGCAGCGCACAAGTGTGTAGCCACACCCACGTGTATGGCCGCAAACAGCGTGTGCGTCCACACACACGTGTGTGGCCGCACACAGCGTGTGCGGCCGCACACACGTGTATGGCCGCACACACCCACTAATAAACCACAACCACCACAACACACTCTAACATCCCACCAAGACCTATACAAGATAGATGCCTAGCCAAAACCACATAATTATGACCTAACAGAAGTGCTTGGGTAACAGACAAAAGTATGGATTTCAACTCCTCAGGGGAAAAGAAGTGTAGATGGGAAGCCCTGGAGACCTTAGGGTGGGAACCAGTTCCATCCTCTTGGGAGTGAGCTGGGGGTGAGTCTCCATGTTGCAGTGAAACAGACACACCTTCTACGTCTAAGTGGTATTGGATGGTTGATTCAAATGAGTGTGCGGCCACCCAAGGACTACCGGAGCCTTTTGAGAGGCTGCAATATCAGTCCGGTCACGCATTTGGCCTGTGGGTTTGGTTTTTCTTTTCTTGAGGTTTGAGATGGGTTGATCATCCTCATCAGAATCACTACTAGAGGGAGAGGGAGATTGATGTTTGTTTGGATCGACATTTGTGGGCACAGATTGGATGATTTTTCTTTTCTTTGAAGGATTAGCTTATTTGGGAGCATCCATTTTCTTAGGATTTTCTTGTTTCTTGGTGTGGCGGGTGCCTTGATGAGCTGAGGCTAACTTCTTTCATCTTTGTGATAAAGACAAGTTGGAAAGAGTGGTGGAAGATGGGACTGCGGTACTACCAGGGACAGTGAGTGTGGATGGTGTTTGTAGAGGCGGGGTAGGAAGGTATGGGGCAATACCTTCCATAGCCTCAATATGGTCTGAGACATCAGTAGTTTGAAGACCAAGAGTAGAGAGAATGTGGACTGGTTGTCGTCTGATAGGTCCAAAAGCAGATTGATCAGAAGTGGGATTGTACCTTTTGAGATCTTTGGTGATAAAGAGAATGATGTCGTTGCCCATGCTAAGTCCTGCATCTGCATGAAGGTCTGAGATGCATAGAGACCAGAATCTGGCAAACATGAGTTCGGTAGGGTTCTCTTTTGGACTTCCTTTGGGAATGTACTACAAGAAGTCATCCCATAGAATCTGACCATAGTTGACATCATGGCCAGTGAAAATGCTCGACACCAATTCTAGGAGATTGAGTCCCATATTATCTGTGCCTCCGGTTCTTCCGGACAGACTGCGGATCACAAAGTGGAAAACAAATTGGCATACCGTAGGCAGTTGATTTTTCATGAATTTTCCTATGCCTTTGATACTCTTTTGGTAACCCATCTGCTAAAGTGCAAAAAGGATGTCTACCGTTCTTGGAGTGAAAGCCTTGATTGAAGGATGAACAAGGAGGTTGATGGCAGTGAGGAACTTTTCTTAGTTCAGAATGACCAAAGAATCGTTTAATAAGTTTAGATGCACTTCTTGAGGATTCCCAAGGGGTCGATACGCTGAGAAGGCACATTTGAAGAGGGTTGAGAGAGGAACCACATTTGTGAATGAATCGAAGGGACCAAACAGTGGGTGATTGGACAGAAAACTTGATCATCAACTTGGCCTGAGGATTGTAGAAGGAATGCTCTGCGAATAACCCTAAAATTTCTTGAAGCAATCGATAGGCGTTGGGTGTCGTGAAGCAGAGTCTGAACCAGTAGGGTTTACTGATCCAGATGTCTTGGAGTGTTTCTTGGAGATGCCTAATTTCACCATTATAGGGGTTGAAGAAGTTTTGCAAGAGAAAATAGAGTCTAAGAAAAAAGGTTCGAGGTTCTGAAAGCGAAAACTTTTCTTCGGGAAGAAGAAGGGGGTTTTATAGTGGCTAATTTGGAGCGGGAAACAATTTTACCCTAAGTGAAATTAGGTAAAACGTTTGGGTGTTTTTATTGGATTAAGAGAGATAATCTCAGCTACAGATTAAGAAAAAGGTTTAATTTGTATTTTTCAGATTTACCAAAAAGGGTTAGCATTTAATGAAATGTCAGAATTCAAAACCACGTCTAAAGAACGTGTGATCAGGGAGGGATTAATCCGTTGGGTAAAGGGGAAGTTGTAAAGGATTAGACGTTTTGGGGTAATAGGAACAGTTTAAAGGGATTTGATATTGGTAAATCAACCTTTTTGTCATCATACCTAAAATAGGTCTGACACGAGGTTTATACAAAAGAATGGGACAGTTACACAAAGAATGTTTTTTTTAATGTTTTCTCTATTTAATGAAGGATCATAAAATAGCACACCCTGTTTTTTTAAAAAAATAAAACAGTTTGAAAATCAATCAAAGTGATTGCGGATTGAAACATCATTGCGGATGGATCAACTGCCATCGGATGGATGAATGCGGTAGAAGAATTGAGGAGAACACTTGAACACAGATTAGTAAAAACAAACAATAAGGACCATTCAAGAATAAGTATGATATATGGTTGCGGTATACAGGGTATATCAAAACCATTTATCATAGATAACTCCAATTAGAACCGCAATAGAGACCAAGGATGGTCTACGGTACCTATCAATTCAAAAAAATTGTCGGTCCGGATTCATCATTCCTAACCTTTATAAGATGCTGTTGAGTTTTGTAGAGTCAAGTGCCTTTGTGAATACATCAGCAATCTCTTCATGAGTATGGAATAAAATTAGTTCAATGTTACCTTTCGGGATGTGGTCTTTGATGAAGTGATACATAGTTCAATAGCCATAGGACTTGTGAACAACAGCTGGTTGCAGCCACATATTCAGCTTTTGCAGTAGACAATGATACACAATTTTGTTTTCTTGATGACCAGCTGACGAGTCTTCAACCCAAAAATTCATATCCACCTAACGTGCTTTTGCGATCAAGTTTGCATCCGACATGATCCGCATCTGTGAATGCTTGAAGGCTGAAATTGTTCCCTACGGGGTGCCATAATCCAAGAGTCTTTCTACCCTTTAAATACCGTAGAATTTGCTTGGTTGCGGTCATATGTGACATTTTTGGGTCAGCCTGGTACCTTGCGCATACACCCGTTGCAAAGACTATATCTGGTCGGCTTGCGGTGAGGTACATTAATGACCCAATGATACCTCTATAAGTCTTGTGATCAATTGATTCGCCTGAGGGATCAACATATATCTTATATCCGCAGGCTATGGGGACCTTAGCCGAAGAACAATTGTCCATAGAATATTTCTTTATGAGTTCAGAGGTGTATTTCTCTAGATGAATGAATATCCCTTGAGGGACTTGTTTCACTTGAAGTCCCAGAAAGAAGTTAATCTCTCTATTTATGCTCTTTTGGAACTTGTTGGTCATGAGCTTAGCGAATTCATTCACCATTTTTTGATCAGCTTAGCTGAAGATGATATCATCCACATATATTTGTACAAGCATAAGATGATCACCATTTTCTTTTGTAAATAAAGTGGGATCACTCACTCCTCTTTTGTATCCGGATGAGACAAGAAATTCAGAGAGAGTCTCGTACCATGCTCTTGCGGCTTGTTTTAGATTGTAGACTGCTTTTTCAAGCTTGTAGCAATGGTCTGGAAATTCAAGACTTTCGAAGTCTTGAGGTTGCTAAAGATAAATCTCCTCTTTTAGTTCACCGTTGAGAAAAACACCTTTCACATCCATTTGATGAACTTTGATGTTCTTGTGAGCTGCGTATGTTATGAAGATTCGGATGGCTTCCATCCGTGCTACCGGAGCATACGTTTCATCATAGTCAATACCTTCAAGTTGACTATATCCCTTCGCAACTAGTCTTGCCTTGTTTCTGACGACCACACCGGATTCATCCAATTTATTCTTGTACACCCATCTCGTACCAACAATGGTGTGGCCTTGCGGCTTTGAAACGAGCTGCCATACTTTGTTTCTTTTGAATTCTTCTAGCTATTCTTCCATTGCGGATATCCAGTCTGGTTTAAGTCATGCTTCTTTGAACGATCGGGGCTCGACCGAGGACAAAAACGCTGCATAGTGACAGTGATCGGATAAGTCCTTGGATGATCGAGTGTAGATTCCTGGGGATGGGTTGCCGATGATTTGACCTGGTGGGTGTTATTTCGTCCATACGTGTAGACGGTGTTGCAAATGATCAATAGTTGTGGTGGAGGGAATGTCTTCAATATCATAAGACTTTGCGGTTGGAGACGGCAGTTCCCCTGGACTTGAGAACATCTTGCTGAGTTGTCTTGAACCGGGAAGGAGGGATCAGAGTTTTTTTGGGTAGAAGGTGAAGGTTTCCCCTAGAGTGCAGATAGGAGTTCCCTTTGAACCTGCGAAGGTTCCCCCTGGATTATGGATGGGAGTGTGATAATCCTTGAATCTGTTCTTGTGTCAATGTTTTCTATGTTTTCATCATCTGAATCCGAAGAAACGTTTGATGGTTGAAAATCTCTGCAGATAATAGCTGGATTTGCATATACTAGTACTGGAACCTCAATGATTTTTGTTTGAGTTTTCCCCCTCAACCGGCGAGGTGGAAATATTTAGTGATACTTCATCGGACTTGGTAGGACAAGATACGTCAGCATGCTACTGCTGAGCTTCTAGGGACACAAGAACTTCAAATAACTTGGGTGTATCTACCAGATCGAAGAGATCGTTATAGTTTACTTCAACTAGATTTAATGGAACCGAAGAGGCAAGAACATCACTTTCTAGAATTGTTGTGGTTTCGGTTGATGGAGTGGTGTTGCGGATGTGATAGTCATTAAATTTTACATCGAAGCTTTAAATTATCAACCTTATGCGTCTCATGAGAACTCGATAAGCAACCTAGTTAGTGGAGTAGCCAAGGAAGATGCCTTCATCAGACTTTGGTGGGAATTTGTTGAGGTGGTCTCTATTGTTGATTATGAAACATCGACACCCAAATATATGAAAGAATCAAACATTTGGCTTGCAGTTGTTAAGGCCCTCATATGTTGTTTTGTTGACACGTTTGCACACAATGCTTCAGTTTTGTAGAAAACATGCTGTGGCCAATGCTTCGCCCTAGAAGTAGAGAGAAAGGTGAGCGAAATTGAGCATAGATCTGGCAGCTTCTACTAGAGTGCGGTTCCTTCGCTCTACTACACCATTTTGTCATTGTGTGTAAGGAGATGAGAAGTTGTCAGTAATGCCTTTGGAAACCAAGAAACTATTTAGGAGATGGTTAGTAAACTCAGTTCCATTATCACTTCGGATACGTCTAACTGGTAACGTGATTTGAAGTTCAATTTTCTTGATGAAGTTGATCAAAACCTATGGTGTTTCTGACTTGATTCGAAGAAAGAGACCCATATGAAATGTGTGAAGTCAACCTCTATAACCAATATGTATTTTTTGTGATGAAGACTGGCTACGGTAGATGGACCGCATAGATCAATGTGTAAGAGTTCCAATGGTTCAGAAATTGAGGAGTCAATCACCATGGGGTGACTTGCCTTGAATTGCTTTCCACATTCACATGCAGGACAAAGAGTGTCATTATTGAACTTGAGAATTGTAAGACCTCTGACTAGTTCGCCTGTGACAAAATTGTTGATGTATTTGAAGTTGAGTTGAGCTAGCTTGCGGTGCCATAGCCAACTGACTTCGGATACTGCTTTGGATAGGAGGCATAACTGTGGTTTACCTATGATCAGAGATACATCCAGAAGGTACATAGTACCTTTGGATCTTGACTTGATCAGACAAGTGCTCCTATCTATTGTCATTACATAGAAAAATTGGTCATCAAATTCAACACGATGGTCTGCTTTACATAGTTGATCAACACTGATGAGATTGTGTTTAAGGCCTTCTACATAAGAAACCTTTTGAATAGAGAAGTTTCCCGTAGTAAGAACACCATAACCTCGGATTATCGCATCCGCATTGTTCCCGAATGTGACATTTCTACCGTTGCAAATTGGCTTGAAATCTCGAAGGTATTCTAACCTTCCAGTCATGTACAAGGAGAAGGCACTGTCGATTAACCATTATTCTTCCTATTCCTCCTTGCACAGGGCCTGAGAATTACACGGTTAGTTAAGGCATCCAACTTAGTTTGTAGCCTGGGACAAAGGATGAGTTTCTGATTGATGCATGAATCGAGGTTGCAGGGACTTGTTTTGTGTCAACCTTTAATCCAAGTCCTGGGTGTTTGTGAGTTTTTGGAGTGTTGCGTTGTTTTGAAAAGTTACGAGGTTTCTAAAAAGGATCAGTTTTGCCATGAGATAAACCTTTTTGACAACTACATTGACATTGACAAGCTGGAATTTTGTCTTTTGTTTTGACACTTGGTTTGGTCAGCGGTCGGAAGGATGAGGCAGGCTTGTGACAGGTCCGAGGTTGGTAGTATCTAAGATTGGTACCGTTGGAAATTGAAAAAGTTTGTTTTGAAAACGATTTAGCACGTGTAGATACCTTGGACCTTTTCCTAGGATTTGGTAAAATGCCCTTCCATTTGTTAAAATTTGGATGTGATTTTAAAAGTGTTGGAATGGGTAAGATACCCTTCCATTTTGGATCATCTGAGGAATAGATTTGAAAACCATTGCTTCGAAAAGACATTTATTTCTTTTGGGTTGTGTCAGATGAGTTGGGAATGGATGTTGAAATTGTACATTCCCTTTTGTATGTTATCTTGATGGGAGAGTTTTTTGAAAAATAGTGAGCAAAAATAAACTTTTCTTGACTCTTAGATTTTGGTAATTTGATGTGTGTTTTATTTTTAGAAAATGTTTGTCGATTTGTGCCTCGGCATCGAATATCCTCTTTGAAAGCCTTTTTTGCTAATGTTTTTGGAGAACCGCGGTCAATAGTGTTCAACGGCGGTTTCCTGGAAACCTTTGAAAAGTTTTGACAACGAGGGCTTGACTCATCGAAACTTGAAGATTCAAGGTTTTGAGAGCATTGACCTACTTCAAAGTTTTCTATGGTTAGTTCATGGTGAATTGGTTGAAGAGTCACCGAGCTTTTTATTGTGGACTGTGGTAAGGAAGACCTAGCTACGATAGCATAAGTCTGAGTCGTGACTTTAGTGGGACTTTTCTGAGGATCATGACTGCAGTAAGAGACACCGCGGTCTATGGAAAAAGGTGGAAAGTCCTGTGAGACTTTGGGATTTGTATGACTATTTCATCATCAACAATAGATGAGTGCTGAGAATTTGAGTTAATCGTGCCACAGATAGGAGTTTTATCACTTGAGTGACCTGAAACCTCAGGCAGAATTTCCTCAATGAAAAAATTGTTACCTAGGTTATGAAGTCTACCAAAGTGGGTTCTGATATCTTCGGGAAAAGTCTTGTCATTGACTGGGAAATGAAATTATCAGTCCGGAGGGACATACAGTCGATCTTTGTTAAACCGGGGTGAGGAATCCTTTGCGTTAGGATATCCATTGGACCAACCATAATTGTATGTATTGTCCACAGTTCCATTATTACCCAAATTTTCAATAGCTTCACTTTCATTGAATAATTTTTCTATTAATAGATTTAAGCGTACAATCTCACTTTGAGCTAAATCTCTTTGGTTCAAAGCTATTTCTAGTCGTGTTTCACTCAACATTCTTGCTTCTTTTTTCTAACTCTAAATCATTTTCTAACATGGCCATATTGAGTCTTTTGTTGTCCAGTCGTCCTCTCATATGAAACATCTCTTGGGAAGCTATGTTCTACTCATCTAAGGCTTTGTTGTAGTATGTAAGGACGGCATCACATGTGTCATTAAGATTGTCTATGAAGGGTTGACAGTCATGCATGTTATAGTTTAGAGTTTGAATCATGAGTTTTACCTGTTTGACGATGCTTAGATTTCCATCTTTTGCCATGTAGCAGTAGTTCCTTTCTAGATTTGTAGACCCATTGATAGGATTAAAACAACTTTTAATTTATGAAGATCGATTAGATCTTGAACAAGTATGTGAATGTAAAACAACAGGAACGCAATAATAAGAACAATACAGCTTATATCAAACGTATCGAATGATTAAATAAAATCCTCAGAAGAGCTCGATTAAGAACATCAACTGTAGAGGATTAGAAGATTACAAGAACGATAAAAAAAAACTGTTGTACTCTGAATAAATCGCTATATCGATAATCTCAGCAATCTTAACCTTAACCTAATATGCATGCAAGCATTTAACTTATATACAATACATAAAAGGCTCTCGGTTGGACAGGCCCAAACCGGAGAATACAAGGCTAAACTAACGAGCCCAAAAGACGCAACTTCAAAATAAAACTTCAGTCCAATAATCTCCCCCTTTGTGTAAAGTTGGAGCGAGACTTTCACTTCTTACTTGGGCCGGCAGCTGAAGCTGGTACCTTCTTTTTCACGGTACTAAACAGACACTTGGTTATGGAGAGAATGGTCTGTCTAAACCGGATGTACCAATTGATCATATCATTGAAGTACTTGATGTCATCAGCCGAATTCTCCTTACACCACTTGATAATTGATAAGATGTGCTCCAAGCAAGTTGTGGTGTAAAGGTGCTTGTCAGCTAAAGCGAAGAGACATTTCTGTCCTTCGGCTCTAGTGAACATGACTGAGTTACGCCTCGGATCAATCCTACCCATCTGCATCTGGTTGATATCACTGGCCGATCCCACAGGAGCTACTTTCGGTTTCTTCTTAAAAACTGTGGCGACCTCCTGATCCATTAGAGCAACCTCCATGATGTAGCAGGCCAACATCCTTTTGACATGGTCTATGATGGGACCATATTCGGTTTCATCTGTCAGCAGGATATTGTACAAGACAATCCAATCATGAGGATTCAGATTCGGCAGAGCCGCCAGGGAGATGATGTGGGCAGTTCTTGCAGATCCTCGGATGAGCTTGAACTTAACGTTTGTGGATCTCCCCACGGCATAAGGCTTTAGTACCCGAACATTAACAATCTTCTGGGCGCTCCAGGTGAGGTATTGTGGGCGAGCGGCCTCCAGATAGAAGTCAATGAGCTCCCTGTCAAGCTCATCGTTCGGATGCGGGACTTCAAAAATGTTAGAGAAGGCGTGGAAGATGAACGCCTTTCGAGTCAGCGGCATATCAAACTACGAATTGATAGAGTTGTTGCAGTCGAATGATATAACCGGCTCGAGCCATAGTATGCTTGGAGTCTCTATGGCCTCTTTTATCAAACGATCCCTGGTCCAGGCAGGGAAGAGCAGCTTTCGGCTCTCAAGGAGATCGTGGGCTTCTTTTTGCTTTCGTTCGGCTTCTTCAGCCTCACGCGCCACACGACTGGCATCGTTATCAGCATTGCGACTGTTCTTTCTTTTTAACATGTCCGCAATGGTCTCCCTGTCTTCATCTTCTTCTTCATCTCCTCCCTTAGCTATGTTTTTGCCTTTGTTCTTCACACCCGAACCCGAGGCATGACCAGTTGGGGTTGGTTCGGTTGTGTGAGTAGCTTTGGAGGAAGGAGGTGGTTTCGATCCTATCTTCTCATCTCCCCCTTGTTTCGGAATGGACACGAAACTCGGTAGGCCTTCAATCTTGCTTGAAAGGTCCATGGCCGGAGAGAGTTTTTCAGCGAGGGTGCGCCTCACTGAGTGGTTTAGGATGGGGTCGTGTGCTTCCAGGATGTTTGATAATGCTGCGTGGACATCCGAAACACACGTCTTTATTACCTCCCTTTCGGATCGAAGAGCTTCCAATTGTTGTTCGGAGTTGGAAAGCTGCGCGCTCTTGACCTTTAGGGCAGTAGTCTTGCTCGCCAAGACGTCCATCAGAGAATTTTCAGCTGCAAGATCCTCTTGTAGCTTTGCCAGGCGGGCATCGATGGAGGCACGAAGTGCCGAGTTGTCGTCGCTAATATGCTGTCTGAGGGTAGCGAACGAAGACAGCTCCGTCGAGACAAACTTGGCCAATTGTTGAACAACTGGTTCCAGAGTTGTCTTAGTGGCTTCGGCGCTCTCCTGCAAGGACTTCAGCAGGACAGAAGCGTCGGTGAATAGTTTATCGACTTTTTCGGTCGCAGCCTCACAGGCTCGGGTGGAGGCATCAATAGCAGCAGTTGCTGAGTCAACGACCTTCTAAAGGGCAGCTTCAGACAAAGATGACTGCTGGTTGAAAGAGGAGGCGAGAAGTTGATCAACCTTCTCGATAAGCTCGCGAAGATGCTTCTTTGTCACTGGAGCATCATCCTCCTCGTCACTATGAACTTGAAACGGACTATAGTAGACCGAATCGAAGTTCATGTGATCACCACCATGGTATGGATCACCGCCATCGGAGGCGTGTTCTGGAGATTGAGGTGGTGGTGATGCTGGGGGTGTTATTGGTTTTGTTGGTTCAGGTTGAGTGGGTGGGGGTTGAGTTTCGGGTGGTGGTTGTGTATGGGTTTCGGTTTGTGGTGGTTCGGTTACAGGAGGGGTTTCGGTAACTGGTGGTGTTTCGGTTGATGTGGTGAAAATGGGTGGTGGTATAGGGAAAGAGGTTGGGGGAATAGTGGGGTTTATGGTGGGAATGGAAATAGGAATTGTGGGAGGAGGTGAAGGAATAGGAGATTGATGAAGTTCCATCTCTGGGGTTGGGGACCGAGGTGGTGTGTTGCCTCGTTGAGGAGATTTGTCTCCTTGTGATCCTTCAGAGTCCGAACTCCCATCTTCGGATTCGCTTGAAGAGAAGGGAATAAGGAGCTTTCGCTTCGGTTGGGTCTTCCTCCGTTTCGGCTGTGGTGATGAAGCGGCCTTTAGTTGTTTTCGTTTCTTGGGAGAGGGTCCCTTTGGAGCTTTGGACACTTGCTTTCCCTTCTCTGCCTTTTTCCCCCTGGCCACCGGTTTATCGGCGTCATGAATCGATCGCAGCATGTCCGGTGTCAATTCCCTCGGACCAGCTGGCCTAAACTCCTTGATCCTCCTGATCAGTCTGCTATCGGCGGGCACATCGGCATACATCGACTCCGGGATAGAGCCAATGAATGAGAATTTTGATGCATCGGAAACGATGATCTTCTTGGTATGAAACGTACCAATAGAAGACATCGATGCACCGTCGGCTGTTGGAACATTGAACTTGTCCATGGCCCATCTTTTGATCAAGATCCAGAACCGGGCCAACGACACCTCAGAGTGTCGGGAAGAAGAAGAGAGGCTCTGAATCAGCTGTTGCCATAGGACAAACCCATAGTCCAAGTTTATCCCGTTATACACCCCATACATTATCGAAAGGAAAAGACGACTTGCACCGTCAGATCCTGAGCTCCTCTCTGACAGACCCTTAAAAAGGACTGTAAATAAGCCATTCCACTGTGGCGGCAGGCAAGACTTTTTTAACTTGGGGACGGAGGAGAGAACTTTTGTATATCCCATGTTGTAAAACATGCTAAACAGCATCCCAACCGGAATAGTCTCCGTGTGAACTCGTGAAGGGTCAACGGCAAACCCTAGCATAGTGCAGAACCTTTGTCGTGAAACGGAGGTCTTGTGTTCTGCAAGCTCGAAAAATATCCGGTCGATAGCCTTGTCGTAGTAAGCCGTCGCATAGACCTGTGATAAGGCCACCATCGGCACCGTTTCAATTCTTGACAATGCAGGAGCAAGCTGGGAGTATTTGCGGCATTCAATGACCGGCGACATATAGGAATCATACGCCAGTGGGTTCAGATCAATGACCAGGCATTATTCGGGTCGAATGGGAAGAATCTGAGAGGTAGCATGGACGGAAGAAGATTCAGTCATTGTTGCAGGATGGAGAAGAAGAAGAACAGTGAAGCGCTTTGTAGGTTTTTGCTCTTTTAGAAAATTCGGAGGCAGTAAAAAGGTAAATGGTGTTGTAGACTGCCTTTTATAGTGAGGAATTGGAGAGAGAAAAATCGTTTCATATCTTTTATGCGATGATCACGTAGGAGAGAGAGTGTCAGATTCCTAGGATCACGCTACCCAACAAGCGCCGTTTCAGAGAGAGAAACCGTTTCCATTTCCACACGCGCATTTAATGCCAGAGTGATGACCCTTGGTAATCGCACACGCGTCCATAAGTGTCAGTAAAAGCGCGGCCATTTCACATTCACACGCGCCCACTTTTTACTGTCGTTTGAAATTCAATCCTTTTAAACTCCCGCCGCGTCAGCAACCTTTCGTCTTATCCCTTTTTAAATGCCATTTAGAATTGAATTGCCACATGGATTGTTTTTGACCACAGCTCCATAATTAACCACGCTCCATAATTAACCACGAAAGTAGAATCCAGCCTGTAAAATAATTAGTAACGGAATTTTTGAAAATCTATGATTTTCGTGCAAAGAGTGTAAAAGAAAAAGAAGTAAAGCGACTCTTTTAGGATTATATGTGATGTCAATAATGACATGAAACTGATGATCCCGGGCACGAATCTCTTCCTTCAAGGTCAAGAGAGACCTCAAAGTGTTAGTGTGGAATCCCGTTGAATTACGATCAAACATTTATTAATAAATGTTGAAAGGCTTCTTTTAATTAGGCTTATGAAGGGTGGGTTCACTTTGATTCATCAATACAATTCTTGATATAAGAACGAGAGTGAACAAAGTACTTGTGAGACCGGTGTAGTCTGTTGAACAAGTAGGTAGGAGTTGATTTTGCAGTGGGTCAATTGATGGGAATAATGTGAAATCTCAAAAAAAATTTAAAACTGGATCCCTTGGGAAGAAAGGTTATGGTGAGTAACAATTTCATTGGAATCACGCAAAAGAAAAATTGAGATTCCTTGAAGGTACTTTCGTCAATTCATTGGTGAAAACTTGAACAAATTAATTGGTCACCGTCAATTCATTGGTGTTGAATTTTGGGTTTCACTCAGCTCGTAGTGGCATGAAACTAAGATCATAAATACAGATGTTGTGTAACCATAAACCTCAGAGGTAGTTTCTGAGAGTCTCAAGGGTTACGTTGATGAAACGTATGTAATGGAGAAGGGTAATGGGGATGGTGTAAGAAAACATAGTACCTCTGCTGCGAAAATAAGGACCAAGCAGGGGAGTCTTAACTCTTGTGAGAAAAGAGTGAGGTAGCTCACGATTAGAATAAATGAGTTAGCCTTATTGGGAAGACAAGGTTTGTGTATACCAGGTCATGAAGGCTATTATTCAAAATCTTATGAGGCTTGGGACACATACAGCAGCATGCTTCTAGGGACACGTAAGAAGTCAACAAATATATCCCCATAAACGAATGAGCACACAAGAAAAATTAAATAAAATATTTTTGGAGTTTTTGAAATTTATAAGAAAAATAAAAAATAAAAAATAAGACTTAAAATAAAAGTAAAACTAAAAAAAAACTTTTGGAAAAAAAATGTAAAACCGAACCCGAACGTTCGGTTGGTTGTGGTTCTAGAGAATTTTGAAAAACCGAACCCGAACCTTCGATTGGTTTCGGTTCCACTAAATTTTGAAAAACCGAACCCGAACCTTCGGTTGGTTTCGGTTCCACTAAATTTTGAAAAACCGAACCTGAACCTTCGGTTGGTTTCGGTTCAGGAAAATTTAGGAGAACTGAAGAGTTTGGATATGCAATTTGGAAAAACTTTTTACACAAAGAAAAACATATTTTGTACAAAGAAAATATATAACTCTGAAAAACTACCTTTGAAGTAATGAGCGAGTCAGATGGTTGAACCCAACCCGAACGTTCGGTTGAATTCGCTTCTTACGTTGGAGTTTGAGAGGTAGTGTGAGGTACTGACTCTGATTCCATCATACCTAGCCCTTGCAATATTTTATTGAATGATGCTTCAGGAAGAGCTTTGGTAAATACGTCAGCCAGTTGATCAGTGGTTCTTACAAAGTGAACTTCGACATTTCCATCTTCCACATGATCTTTGATGAAGTGATACCTCAGTGCTATGTGTTTGGTTTTAGAATGTTGCACTGGGTTATGACAGATCCTAATTGCACTTTCAGAGTCACAATATAGTGGGATCTTCTTCATATTGAGTCCATAGTCTCAAAGTTGACTCTGATCCAAATTACTTGGGATGTGCAGCAAGCAGCGGCAATGTATTCCGCTTCGGCAGTAGACAGCGACACACATGTTTGTTTCTTGGATTGCCAGCTGACCAATTTCCCATCAAGGAATTGACAGCCACCAGTTGTGCTTTTTCTGTCGAGTCCACATCCTCCAAGGTCAGCATCAGAATAGGCTTGAACGAAGAAGCCTGAGTTGGATGGATACCAAAGACCTAAGGAGGTGGTTCGCTTGAGATAGCGTAGGATGTTCTTTACTGCCAGCATGTGAGGTTCGCGTGGGTTAGCCTGAAATCGAGCACAATAACATACAGAAAACATGATATCAGGCCTGCTAGCAGTTAAATACATCAGTGAGCCGATCATTTGACGATAGAGCGTGATATCGACAGCCGGTTTGTCTAGAGATGGGGTAAGCTTTGTGCCGAATGCCATTGGGACTTTGACTTTCGAGTCTCCCATCATGCCAAACTTTGCTAGGAGAGTCTTCGTGTAAGCTTCCTGATTGATAAAGATGCCTTCGGGTCCCTGTGTTATATTTAAACCAAGGAAAAAATTAATAGGACCCATTGAGCTCATTTCAAACTTAGTCTCCATCAACTTTCTGAATTCAGCTGTAAAGCTGGGATTCGTGGAGCTAAAGATGATGTCATCGACATAAATTTGAACTATCATAAGGTGGTTACCTTCCTTTTTGTGAAAGAAGGTTGGGTCAACCGAACCTTGTTTAAATTTAGACATCTTTAAAAATTTTGTAAGCGTTTCATACCAGGCTCTTGGAGCTTGTTTGAGGCCGTACACAGCTTTATCCAGAATGTAGCAATGAGTTGGATACTTTTCGTTCACGAACCCAGGAGGTTGCTCCACATACACAGTTTCTTCGAGTTCTCCATTGAGAAATGCACACTTGACATCCATTTGGAAAACCTCAAAGTTTTTGTGAGCAGCATAGGCCAAAAATATTCTAACAGATTCTAGCCTAGCTACTGGAGCGAACGTCTCTTCGTAATCTATGCCTTCCTCCTGACAGTATCCCTTGACCACCAGACGAGCCTTGTTCCTAATGACATTACCTTCCTTGTCCATTTTGTTCCTAAAAACCCATTTGATACCAACAACCGAAGCATCTGGAGGAGTTGGAATGAGGCGCCAGACTTTATTCCTTTCAAACTCGTTCAGTTCGTCTTGCATTGCGTGAACCCAATCAGAGTGATCGAGGGCAGTGTTCACTGTCTTCGGTTCAACTTTTGATACGAATGAGTTAAACATACAAAACTCAACCTTTGAAAATAAGGATGTCTGTTTTGCCTTCAGTTGAGATCGGGTCAGAACCTTTTCAGATACATCTCCAACTACTTGAGAGATAGGATGATCTCTGGTCCATTTGGTAAGAGGAGGGTAATTTGGATCAAAGGTTGGGTCTAATTCAGCATTGATCATTTCTTCTGGCTCAGATTGGCTATCGTAATCAAGCGTCATATCATCATGCTCCCCCTCAATTGATGAGTCTTGAGAAACATGAGGTTCAGGGGTTTCTTGTGGTGCTGGACTTTCAGGCGTTGAAGCACCTTCGTTTGGAGGGGCATCTTCGGTTGGTGAAGGACTTTCGGTTGAAGTCGTAGAGCTTGACTCCCCCTAGACTAAAGCATTGTTGGATGGAGATTCATCAGTGGGCGACAATTTGCTTCATATGATCAACTTTGTTGTCAGTTGCACTCGCTTCTGAGAGAGAAGCTTTTTCCGGTTCGTCAAAGAGTTCCAGAAATTTCTCGTATAAATTGGCGATCGAGACTGTGACTTGGCCAGTTTGAGGAAAGTGTTCCCCGGCAGTGTCTTCTATGGCTTGTAGCTTCTTGACATAGCTATCATCAAAGGTCACATAGTATGTCTCTTCAATCCTTCTTGAACGTTTGTTTAGGACCCTGTACGCCTTGAGCCAAACACATGGAAAAATTTCACATTGGGCTTTCTGTTGTTTATAATCTCATATGGTGTGAGCGTGAATCGCTTGTTGAGATAGGACCTGTTCTGTGTATAACAAGCAGCAGAAATAGCGTCAGCCCAAAAATAAAGAGGTAAGGAAGCGAAACTTAGCATAGTTCGGGCAGCTTCACACAAGGATCGGTTTCGTCTTTCGACTATCCCGTTCTGTTGTGGTGTGTAGGGAGCTGAGAAATTGTGACTAATTCCCTTTTTTGCAAGAAACTCTTCAAACTCCCTCTTCTTGAATTCGAGACCATTGTCGCTCCTGATGTTGCGAACGACCTTCTTGAGTTGGACTTCAATTTGCTTGATAAACACTTTCAGCTTTTGAGTCGCTTCAGATTTGAGCTTTAGAAAGAACACCCATGTAAATCGTGAAAATCATCAATGATAACAAGAATATACTTGCTACCACCGATGCTTTCGATGGATGAAGGACCACACAAATCGATATGAAGCAATTCGAGTGGTTCAACAACTTATGTGTTGATTATAGATGGGTGACTTTTACGACTCTGCTTTCCCATTTCGCATGCGGCACGCAAATGCTCTCTGTCGAACTTGAGCAATGGAAGACCTCTAACATGACCTCCAGTGACAAGTCGTTTGATATCTTTGAAATTGAGATGAGAGAGTCTTCGGTGCCACAACCAGCTTTCGTCGGATTGAGCTTTTGATAGCAGGCAAATGGTTGGGTTTCCTTTGATGGGTTTCATGTTTAGAGGAAACATTTCACCCTTTCGTTCTGACTTCAGAATTACTTTCTTTGTCTTTTTCTCTATGATTTCAGAACCTTCATCATCGAATGAGACTTTGAGACCTGTACCTCCAACAAGCTGAGATACACTGATGAGGTTGTGTTGGAGTCCTTCCACATAAGCCACCTTCCTTATTGTAAAGTCACCATTCGTTATCATCCCGTATCCTTTTATGGTGCCGAAAGAGTTATTTCCAAACTTAACGTTGCCACCATTTGCAAGAGATCTGTATTCCCTGAGCTCCTCTTTCCTCCCTGTCATGTGACGCGAGCAGCCACTGTCGATGTACCATTCTTCGTCAAACTGCTCGTCACTTATAACCTGCAAAAATTAAGCAGATTTAGGAACCCAAAGTTTCTTGGGTCCATGTGAGCTTTTCATGGGAACGGGAATACTAAGAGAGATGTCAACTAGACATGTTTGTTTTATTAGAGTTGTTTCATCTTTCTTTTTAATGGTAAAGACTTTTATTTTGTTGGCATTAGGTGTGTTCATTTTGGACTCTGGTTTGGATTCATCGACCTTCTATTTTCCCTTCTGTTTAGCTGATGAATGAGGTTTTTGAGAACAAGCGGGATTGGCTTTAGAGCAAGATGGAGATGAATGGATGCAAATAGAAGAACAAGAAGAATTAGAAAGAGAGGATTTGGATGGAGAGGACTTCCTGGCTGATGACTCTAGGTGACCCTTTTGCTTTTGATTATTGGAGGGACTGACCTTAGAGTCTTGTTCTCTCTTGACTTCAGAGCCGAACCTCTGTGTTCGATTGGAGTTGTTCTTGGAACCGAACCTTTGGTTTCGGTTGAAATCCTTTTCTGAACCGAACCTTTGCCTTCGGTTGGTATCTTCTTGTGAACCGAAGCTTGGCTTTCGGTTGGTATTTTCTTGTGAACCGAACCTTGGTTTTCGGTTGTTGGAACTTTCAGGCTTTCTTACAGGATTGTTTTCATACTTCAGATTCTTGTCTTGGTGTGAGTAGTATGCATTATGGGAGTGCCAGAATTGTTTCCATTCAAAAAGGTTTTTCCTGTATCTTTGGTTCCTTTCTATCTTCTTATCTCTCATCTGCTTAGGTTGATGATGAACGTTCGCTTTCATTTTTGTTGTCTCCTTGGCTGGTTCCTTTTGAACTTTAGGAGTTTTACTTTGAGCCGAGGGAGCAGAGAAAGTATCTGAAGAAGATTCAGTTCGCACTGAGGGAGTAGAAGGAATGTCTGAAGAGGCTTCACTTTGAGCTGAGGGAATGGAAGGAATGTCTTCTTCTGCTGATCTCCCATCCTCCTGAGGAATATGTTTCGTACCACTGGTGCTTGGCTCACTGAAATTATCGGGCTTATTCAATGGTTCAGGTATGTATCTCCCTTTTCTCATCCAGGAGGTTCTTTCAGATAGCCCAACGGTTTCGTTTCCATTATCTATTGGAGCTTCCCAGAAGTACTCATCACAGCCATCAACATTGTCTTCGTTTACAATATCTGTGAGCTCAGCTGTTTGATGTTCAGTTACTCCAGTCACTTTGTATACTTGATTCGGAGTGGTCCTGACCTTTTGATACACAACAGCTTTTTCTAACAATTTCGGGGACTTTTGTTTGGACAATCTAGCAAACTCCACAGAATTTTCAGAAATTAGATTTTTGTGGTTTTCAGTTTCGCTTTTAACAAATTCTGAGCAGTTAACCGTGTCCTCTACAGAAATTTCACTCATGTTTTCGTCCTCGTTAAGCTCAGATGCATTTTCAACATCGATTTTGTTTTTTGAGCTTACATTGGCGTTTAGAGAGTCAAATTTTTGCATGGTTTCGGTTCTCAGTTTAAGTCGGTCATTTTCGTCCAAAAGATTTTTGAGCATGTCCTTGTGGTCTTTGGATTTAATGAAGGACTCAATTTTGTCCAGTCCATACATGTAGGTCGGATTGACATCATCAGACGATATCACACTCTCACAATTGTAGGCTTCGGCATCAA
Organism: Lactuca sativa; assembly: GCF_002870075.4. Lineage (NCBI taxonomy): Eukaryota > Viridiplantae > Streptophyta > Magnoliopsida > Asterales > Asteraceae > Lactuca > Lactuca sativa. The sequence goes on along the minus strand of NC_056630.2, from coordinate 300,113,292 downwards.
TTTCATCCTCCTTAAATTCTAGGAAGGGCAAAATCATGCGATGGATCTTTTGGCCTATCTCACAATCCAAGTGAAGTTGAGTAATATTGGAATATAGACGTTTAGCTATTAAACAAAAAACATTTCGTTGTTTTAACAATTTCAAATTGTCTCTCTGTAAATAAATGTTTTCGTCTTTAACTTTAACTAATTCTGACTCTTTTAACTCAATCCACATTCGCCGCTCCTCACTCTTCGATGCCACCCTGCTTAATTGATCAGTCAGGTTAGAATTGGTGACTCGAGTCTGAGTTAAGCTACTATCTAAATGAGAAATTCTTGTATTAACGTTTTTTAGTTCTTTCTCATATGAGGATGGTGGTACGTTAGATGAAATAAAAACATATTGTACCTTCTTTATCAGTTCATCGAGCTCATTGAACTGCTGGCTGAGTGGTTTGGCCGCATAGCACATATCCTCCTGTACCTTCGGTCCATTGCTTCCTCCATCTGTATTGTATCCCCTCATTTGAGATACGTCAGTCACCACGAAGCATTTTCCACCACTGCTTTCCTCCTTAGCCACATAAGCCTTTCCATGAGTAGGCTTCCTCACTTCTTCATCTTCTGAGTCAGTAGACCAAACTTCTGTGCTACCGAACTCATCGTCATTGACCGAACCTTGCACAATAAGAGCATTAATAGAAGGGTTAGCGGTAGACTTCTTCTTTCTCAACTCATCCAATCTCTTCTGCAGCACGGCTTCCTCATCATTTCCATCGTCCTTTTCAGCCATCTTCTTAAGAACACAGTCCTTTGCATAGTGGTTCTTGCCACCACAGTAGAAACAGCTTACTCCGGAATCGCCATCTGCCTTCGGTTCCTTCTTGGGCTCCTCAGCCTTCAGTTCATTGTTTACTTTTTCAGAGCTGTAACTCCCCTGCCAGTTTCGGTTTTTGTTGCTGGGGAATCTCTTCTTTATGAACCTTTTAGGATTGGATACCATCATGGCATAATCCTCTGTCGTGAGGTCATATTCCTCCAAGTTGAGCTCTTCATCCTCCTTCACAGCTTTACTTTTAGATAGGAGGGCCAACGAACCAAGACTAGAAACAACGTTCTTTTCTTGAACCACAATCTTCTCTTGGGACTTTAGAATACCCACCAGTTTTGCCAAAGAGTATGATTTGAACTGCTCATGGGCTTTGACTGTGGAAACTACTGCTCTCCATTCAGATCTCAGTCCATTCAAGAAAGTAACCTTCTGTTCGATGAGCTTCCTTTCAATGTCGTGTTTGATCATCTTGCTAAGAAGATGATTGAAGCGATCAAACGTTTGGGTCACCGTTTCTTCGGCCCCTTACCTGAATTCTCCAAACTCAGATAGAAGCAAGGTTTGGATAGAATGTTCAAGATCTTCGTCTGTGGAATACAGTTCGCGAAGTCTATCCCATACTTCTTTTGTCGTAGTACATGAGCTGACCAGTCTGAATGTGTCAGACTGAAGGGCGAATCTGATCAACCTTAGAGCTTTAATATTACACTGGAATTTATCTTTTTCATCTTGTGCAATATCTTTTACGTCCTTAAGCAGATCGTTGTACTCTTTTTGCGTCTTAATGATTCTGGATGTTGCAGAATGAGAAAACGGTCCATTGATGATGGCTTCCCAGATGAGATAACCATTGTCCTCCGATCCAATCACGTAATCTTCAAAATGATGCGCCCATACTTCGTAATCATGGGTGTACAAGATTGGAATCTTTGTCGTCGAACCGATGCTGTTGGAAATATTAATAGGGTTTGATTGCGATGCGTCCATTATGATCGTAAAAACTTGTTCAAAGATCAGACTTGTAATTAAAGCAGATTAGGGCAAAACAATAAATATTAAGATACGTCAATTAAGATGACGGCTCAATAAATATCGATGAATGCGGAAAACCCTAATGGAAATCTTTTTCACAGAAAAGATGTGTATCGATTACACAACCTCCTGCTCTGATACCAATTGGTAGGATTAAAACAACTTTTAATCTATGAAGATCGATTAGATCTTGAACAAGTATATGAATGTAAAACAACGGGAACGCAATAATAAGAACAATACAGCTTAAATCAAACGTGTCGAATGATTAAATAAAATCCTCAGAAGAGCTCGATTAAGAACATCAACTGCAGAGGATTAGAAGATTACAAGAACGATAAAAAGAAATTGTTGTACTCTGAATCAATCGCTATATCGATAATCTCAGCAATCTTAACCTTAACCTAATATGCATGCAAGCATTTAACTTATATACAATACATAAAAGGCTCTCGGTTGGACAGGCCCAAACCGGAGAATACAAGGCTAAACTAACGAGCCCAAAAGACGCAACTTCAAAATAAAACTTCAGTCCAAGACCCATCATCATCAGCAATTGCTAGCATGCAGATTTTGCCTTTCCCTTTGATATGGCTGATGGTTTCTTCTTCATCTCCGGATGACAAAACTTGATGGTCTCTTTTGACATGGGCCACGTATGTCCTAGCCTTTTCCTTTTCCTCCAATTCTTGAGCCATTTTAAGGTAGAATTATCTGTCTTTCACCACATTTTCTTTGTTGCACTTGTGACATATTACAACATCACTTTTGTCTTCTGAGGGAGTACCGGAGTCCGAGGTTTGAATGGATTGCGGTGCCTCCTTTGGTTGAGTATTTTTAGATTGCGGTGGTGGGTGAGAACTTTTGTGATAATGAGAGTGATTATTTTGTGGGTTGAAGTTACGGTTGATAGGAGGTTTGTTGAACTCTTGATTCTTACGAAACGGGGGAGGTGGTAGCTGGTTGAACTGTTTACTAACAAGAGCAATAGCCTTCTAAAATTCTTTTTTGTCATCATACTCTGAGTCGGCTTCGTACGACTACGGTGTAGTATCATACGAGGGAGAGTTAGATTGATTATGAGGAGCTTGTGCTACAAGAGCAAGTGGTCCTCCGAAGTCAACACAATCTTTGAGTACAATGGATTCTTGTGCTTGCAGTTCCCCATAGAGCTTGTAAAGAGATAAGGAATGGATCTTTCTATCTCCTTGTAGTATCATCTTAGCAGTAGTCCAATATCTTCCCAAGCCGTTGAGAAATTGGAGGTTTGTTTAATAGTTACTGCGGATGGTCCCAACATTTGATAACTTAGTGACTATTAGATTGAATCTTTTGAAGGAGTCTTCTAAACTTTCACCAGTATGCGCTTTGAAGTTGTTGAATTCATTGAGCTCAGTTGTGAGCTACTTATCTTGAGCTTGTTCTGAGCCTTCGTACAAATTCTTCTGAACATCCCAGATCTCTTTTGCTGATTTACAGTTTATGATAATGTTGAAGTTGTCAGGAGCAACTCCACAAGAGATTTCATAAAAAGAAAAAACATCATTTTCCATTTTATCGAGATCATCTTTGGTGGGACGGTTCATGACTGGTTGTCCTCCTCCTAGTCTGGCTGTGGCTCCATTTATTTGAAGAGGTGTAAGAACAAGGACATACGATCCTTCTTCTACGGACCGCCATACATCTCTACCAAGTTTCCTTAAGTACCTTTCCATTCTCTGAGACCAGTGATGGTATTCATTTGCCACCAATATTGGAGCTCGATTTGAACCACTAACACTGCTGGAAACATTCATAGATAGTGCTTTTTCCATTTTCCTTGTTTTTTTAAGAAATGAGCTTCAGTGGTATAGAAGGCCTTTGAAAATCAGAGTTTTATGTTTCAAAAAGCAACCACAATGACTTTGATACCAATTGTTGAGAGAAGAACTTGAGAGACACTTGAACAAACGTTAGAACAAGTATAGTTGCGGAATAGTTAATCTCAAAGGATCTAAAAGCTCAACAACAATAAGTTAATGAGTTAGATAGTTAAAGAGTTAGTTGTAGAAATGTAAGGAAATATAAATGACAACAAGTAATATATCAAGTATACAAATAAGTTGATTCATGACATGGAATGCATTCACACCAAGTTAGTGAGAGAGATCCATCTTAGTGATAAAGTCCCGAATGACTTGCTTCGAAGAGAAGTAATTATCAATTATGTTCGAGAGGATTTAGTAAGTAAGAAGAAATATGAGCTGCGTAATAGAAAGATGTAAATAGATAGAATTGAAGATCGTTTAGATTAATATCTTTAACTGTGAAAGAATGAGCTCTATATATAGAGACTCAAGAATTACATTGGATCACATCTCTAAGAGTAGCCATGCAAGGCATATTAGACAATAGAGAGTATTACAGAAAAAGTAGATAAAATTAAACTAAGTAAAGTAAGTAAGACTACAGTTGGATAGATGACTTTAGATGAGGTTGTTGATGATGGCTTGACTGCGGATCCTTGAGGGCTACGGTAGAGTAAGTTCAAGAGGGTCACTTCATGATTCAACAACAAAAATGCATGCTAAATTTATAATCTAGCTATGATTCACATTTTCGACAAAATAATATATCGAACACAAGTTTTTATCATTACATACATAAGTTTTAATGATTTAAAACATGTTACAACTGGAAAGTGTATCTTATTATTTAACCCTATAATACTATGATTTTTACATGACAAATTTACATGTCATAAAGTATATGTTATAAGATTTTTATGATTTCATATGATAAATACATGTCATAAAACATGTACAATAGATGTTTATCAAATTTGTGTCATTGTATCTATATCCTGCATTTTTTTATACACATATTGAAAATATATGTATACATTATAACACTCATATCTTGGTATTCATACATGCACTTGAGAAACATATTATCTATTTAAATGAGTGACCTACATTTTTACGGTTTATCAAAGTTACTCGGCCTTTATAGTGAAACTTTAACATATAACACATTTAATGGCCTTTATAGTGAGATAGTATTAATTACCTAAGTGTAACCACTTAGTATTCCCATTCAACTGTAACTGTTGCTCCTCGGAGCGAGATACGTATGTGTAGATCTATACGAGCTGACACCCCCACCTACAGTTGCTAGTTACAACCTCGACCGATCAGTCGAAGCAGGGGATAATTATATTTAGTATAGCTACGACGTCTAATGAAGCGTTGTGCAGGGATTATAACTAGTCACATAGCTCGGTTATAGGACTCACTATAGGCATTAATCGGAATCTTTAACAAGAAACCACGAATTCGATTTCTGTATTTATCAAACATTTTAAGTGTGGATTTACTTATGGCTTAACTCTTTATCCAACATTTTAAGTATGGATTTACTTATGGTTTAACTTTTTAACAAACATTCCAATCATGAATTTATTTATGATTTCTTCCTTTATCAAACATGGTTTTAAACACAAAAGAAATACTTTCTAGACTTATAAAGTATCATTACTGCGGTTAGCAGAAAAGCTGTAACTCTCACCAACCTTGTGTTGACCCTCAAATTACATGTATTCTTACGAGGTTAGTGAAACAACCTTTAATAAAAGATTTGATCATGGAATTTTCGGGCAAACTATTCTTATTTAGTTTTTGTTGTGTCGGCCTGCTCATTAAGGAAAATTTATGAATCTATTTTTATTATATGCATAAACCCTGTATTCGAACTTTAAACTAGAATGTAACTACTATGTTGTTATTGTTGTAACTTGTGATGTATATTCAATTTGCATGTGATCCATGAACTAAGTCACACAGCTCGGCGTATTCCGCCGCCTCAGCCGAGGGTGTGACGCACTAGACGTACGTCCAACGTACATCAACGCCCAACACTCTTTCTCATCTAAATTATGTTTAATGCTGTGGTTATTTTGTATTGGTTTTGTTTTGTGTTTATTTTTCACAGATTATGGTTAGGAGAGTTCAAAGGAGAAACCAACTCGATGACATAAATGATCATCATTTCTTGCAATTCCCACAAATTCTAAACGACGAAACTTGTGGCAAATATTTGAACAACCTTAGTTTATTGCTCACCAAAGAAATTGACATCGCACCTTCATTCGACCTGGGATTGGCCTCCCGGACTGGACTTGAAGATCTGATCAGGAATTTTTTGCAATACACCTACTTAGACGCGAGTGGTGTGTCATTGCTTGTATGCCGAGATTGGGACAGACTGTTCACGATTGAGGAACCTATTTATCGGGAATTTTTGTTGGACTTCTATTCTACAGTTTCCTATTACCCTAGGAAGCCCCCGATGATAGGACAACATTTTCTTTTCGAATTGGTGGCGTGAGTATGGAGTATAGTGCGATTCAACTTGCCGTTATAGTGGGGATTTATATTGAGGATGAGACGAGGAATGTCCACTTCCCGACATTCCTTACTGATTGTGTTACGAGGCGGCCGGATGACTACAACAAAAATACTTTTGGGGCTAAGATTACTAGGGGAGTTTACATACCATCCACTACTCGGGGGAGATTACTACCAATTTGTTTTTCCTGTGGACCCTTGTTACACCAAGGAGGCACATGAACCTCCCAATTGCTTTAGCTGCTTACATGGGGAGGAGGGCCAGGTGGCTCCGCGAGGATAGTCCAATTTGTCGTGTGCACTTAATCACACATTTAGCTCGATCATATCAGTTGTTAATGAGGGAGATCATTAGATCTATAGTGTTTTATGATACGAGGCTGATGATTTTATAGTTGATGGAGTCCATGCAAGTACTTGAGCGTGGCGACGATGGTATATTACGGATACGACCAGATGACGTGGCCGACGAGCAGGGTACAATTGAGCCAACACCTGAGAGATAAGGGAGGAGTAGACTTAATACACAAGGAGCCCAACAGGGAACACAACATGAGATTGATCTTAGTTACTTATCTTAGCGCGTAGATGTCCTTTGCTTGCATGTAGATGACCGGATTGATTGCATGAAGACTAGAGAGTAGTGGTATGGGGATGCGATGACTGCATTCTTTTCGCATCAGGGTTTTCATTATCTAATTCCCTTTCCTCCACCGTATGGCCATAGGGGTGATGGAGTATGCACATCTGGGGCACAAAAGCATGATGACGAGAATGATGAGTAACTGTGTTATTCGTTTTTATTTTTATATTTTTTTTTTACTTTTGGTTTCTTAGTCTTAGTCTTGGTTTTTATTTTTATTTTGGTTTGTTTTTAATTTGTTTTATTAGGATTTTTTTGGTTTATGGTTTATGTAATTTTGTTTTCCATGTTGATGCTCTTTGAGTTTATGAAATTTTGTTTTCCATGTTGATGCTCTTTGATTGTTTTAGATCTTTACATGATTTTTGCCCTTAGAAAACCTAGCAGTAAGTTCAGCCGCTAGGACCAACTGTTCTTTTATCACGAGAGAAAAAGTCGCGTGAGAGTTTGAAATTTATAATCGAGAGCCACGACTTTTAATAAGTGTGGGGGTGTACATCGATTTCTTGAGAGATTATTATTTAGAAGACTGACGTTTCTACCTATACATTGATTCCTATGGCATGGATGACTTGTTCCCACACCATGGAGTTTTATTTTGACATGAAGTAGAAGTATCATCCCGGCTGTCATGACATGGTTGACACTTTCCTATGTCATGGGGGAGTTTTTTATCGCGAAAGGAGGCTGCCATTCTAGATACCTCGATGTGGCTACTACTTACCATGACATGGCCATAATATTATTCGCCATATGGATTTTTCCTCATTCGACGACACGAAACGGTCAACACTTTCCTACATCATGGTTACTATACATTACATTAGTTTGCAATCTTTTGCACCATATTTTAGATGTCGGTGTTCTTGATTTTATTTTCCAGCACATTCAGGAGCAGCAGTTCCAGTTTCCAGTCTTCCAGTAACTTTTGGAGCAACTTTTAGTAGCCCCATTTGATGTCGCCACTACTACCCTAGGGGAGTATGTTCGTTTTGTCCATTTTTATTGTTTTTATGCGTTTAAATAATTTTATGCATACAATGAGGGCATTGTATGAAATAAGTGTGGGGTAGGGGTCGAAAATGGAATTTAACTTGGAAAATTAAAAATTACTAGATTTGGGAAATTTTAAAATTTTAAAAAACATGAAATAATACTTTAATTTAGGAGAATCTAGTGATAATTAAAAATTTTGCTAATATTGTATAGTTTGATCCGATGAGAACCCAAATGTTTACGTGAACCAACACATGTTATAGTGTATTTGTAGCTTCCCATTTTTAGTGAAAAGCCATGAGACATGAAAGGTAATCTGCTAGTTTACATGACATAATATGTTTTGCAGCGTGTACCTGAAATCTATCTAGGAGATCTTATGTACTTAAACTAATACTTCAACCAATAAACTTTGAAATTAAGCTCCATTGCTTAAGCATGTAGGACTTGAGAGAAAAAAAAAAGTGCGTTATATATAAAAAAAAGAGAGAAATTTTACCAAAATATTGTAAGAATTTTGGAGCTGGCAAAGTATGAAATCCAGAGATCAAAAATTCTGAAGAATCAAAAGTTGAAGATACCCAGAATCAAACAAAAATGTGGTGAATTCAAAGATATGAAAAAAAAAACAAATATCAATGAAGTAAAAAATTCCAAAGAGCACCATTGTGGTATCAAAAGTTATAATTATTCTAGATTATGTATGCGTGGGTAGCTTAACCAAAAATACCTTAAGGTTTAGAAAGATTTTTTAGGATGGATTTGGAGGGTTGCAATAATGACTGTCGTATAAACTAAGCGGTGAATGTCCATATGGATTGTGGGTATTTAGGAATGAGAAGTTTTTAGGAATTATAGACACAAATACGTGCACTGTGGTCTTAGGATAATGGTTGGTTTTAAAATGGATTGTTTTATGAGATATCGGTAAATTAAAAGTCAGTTTGCTTGGGTACAAGCAAAGGCTAACTGTGGGGTATTTTGATATATGTATATATATATATATATATATATATATATATATATATATATATATATATATATCATATCTTAGTATTTTAGCCTTAATTATTCTTATTTAGAACTAAAAGGTACTTCTAGTGTTTAAATTTATAATTTATAGGTATATTGTTGCTGGAGCGGAAAATTGGGCTTAGAAGCAAAAGAAAAAAAAAGAACAAGTTGGCTTAATGTAGTCCACTACGCCTAGCGTAGTGGGTCTTACGCCCTGCGTAATACGGATATGAGGACTATGCCTAATGTAGCTTCTTGGTACGCTTAACGTATTGGCCTGTCTCTAGAATCCTAATTGTGATGCTTTACTTAGTACGCCCCGCGTACACTGACTTACACCCATTGTACGTAAGTCGGTTCAAACTCTTATAAAAAGCGATTTTCGGCCAACCAGAGGAGGGAACTCGATTACCGTTGACCCTTAGTCGACAAGTAACCTATATTATGTCGTTTGAGTGTCTAGAAGGCGGTTGAAAGGCCGTTAAGCTGATAGTAGCGAAGATCTAAGGGATTGGAGAGCGGATTCATGTCGGTAATAATGTGGTTTGTTATCATGACCATGTTAGCATTCCATTGTGATGCCATTATCTTTTTACCATCTGATTTAGGTGTTAGAACCTTCTACTTTATGTTTATGATTGAATGAGTCTTTGAATTTATTGTTTAATTGCTATTTGGATTGATTATTCTTATTCAATTTATTTTGTCAAGTTTAATTGCAGCTCCATATGTGTTTAAGATTGTTGTTTTGTTTCCTATTGCTGAATTAATAAAGTTTAGATGACTTTCTAGGTTTGTTAATTTAAATCATAGTTGTCTAACGACCATTTATGATTATGACTACATTTTTGACCAAAAGCTAGGGTTAGGAAATAAATTAATGAACTTTAACGTATGTGCATGAGTACAATGACCATTCTCTGCATCATTTAACTCATATTACCATTAGGGTTAAATAAGATCAAAACCTGATTAATACGAACTGAATACTGATTTGTATGATTGTTTGTTCACCTGATCAATGAATTAATAGTTGTGTTGAGATCGAAGAATTAGGTGTCATGACCATGACACTAGTCATATTTGGAATCGGTGAATAATGAATAAATATACTTTGCATTAGTGGTTAGCCATTAATTTGAGATGTAATTTATCTAAACCAAAGTACCTAAAGAAATTTGTTTTTTAGTCAGTTTATCGATATTTGATGTTAAATGTTATTAAATGTATTAAATAAAACATTTCCTATTTGCTTTCTTATGTGTTTTGTGTAACTTATAATCAAGCATTCTAAAATTAATTCACCACCGTTCCTCTTATGTTCAACACCTGTTCTAACGACAGCTATACCATTACACGATTAAGTTCAATGCTTATTGTGTGTGTTAGTCTGGTTGCGTCAAATTCAGTTTTATAAATTTAAAACTTAAGCATTTAAAATATTTATACAAAAATCACACATAATACATATGAAGGTTACATGCATAAATTAGCAACATATTTTTGTTTATGTGGTTATTATAGTACCAAATTTTTATTTCTTCCTTTTTGCGATATTGTATTTAAAAAAATCTAACCAATTACAGGATTAGAGAAATGTGATACAAATATTATGAGTGAATAGAGTTTCCAAAGTACAATACGTTTTTAAGAATAAATGTATGTACGTCGCTGTAATAGAGTAAACTAAATTTGGATGCTATAATAAAAAAATAAACAAAAGCACAATGATATTTCTTGCACTTAGCCCTAAAAAAGATATAAAAAAGGAATGGATGAAAAGAAGCGTAAGTACAAGGGTATTCTCAATAGGGAAAATTACTCTAAATTCTAAACCTGAAAAATGTATTTTGACCACATAAATTTCATGTATATCATAACGTAAGGTCTAGATGTAAAATTGGGAGAAAATTTAGGATGTTATAATCAACAAAAATACATATTTTTTTCGAAATAAGAGTCATAATAAGGGATAGAAGCATAACAGTTGTACAGTAAGGAAATAAAAGTGGGATGTTGTAAGGGTGGAGTTCCAAATTTCATCATCATGATTTCAAAAAGTGATGCTGGTGGTACCAAATTTACGCATGTATTTACCTACAAAAAAAGGTTCCATGTATAAATCAGATTTCAAAAAGAGATAAAATTGAGTTTTTTATGATTATATATGGCATTATCAAAGAACTAACATCACGATGACCTCACAACTTATTTCAGCTATTTTTAACCTTCATATTATACCATTATCAAAAAACGAAGAAGTGAAATTTGTCAGATTTTCCAATCATCATATAAGAATGAAAATCAAAAACTTGCTTAAAACATGGAACCTATTGATTAAAACATTTCATTGAACAACTTGTAGGAATCATAAAATAATTCCACGTTACATTTACAATGTGGAAAATTCTACCAACTAACTATCGAAGATATCCACCAACATATATAAAAGTAGTTTTACCTTTGTGCATGTGTGAAGGAATTTACGAAGATCATCGCCAAATTATCCTTTTCCTTGCACAGATTCTTCTTCACCTTTTTTGGAACTTCTTTCTCTCCTGTCACATGGTACAAAAACATTAAGATTTTCAAGTGTTAAATCTTGTAATATTTACCTAGATATATATAAAAATAATACGCAAACAACGAATTCTGGATTTCGGTTTGAATAAACGTATTTATGAAGTGGAGTTACAAACATAATAGGTAAAACTCTTAATATTCGAATTCATACATCTTGTTAGCTACATTTGAAATTACATACCTTTCATATCAACAACATTAAAATTTAACTTTGACAACGGGTTTGTAGAAACTGAGTGTGCATGCAAATAATAAATCCTCTAGAAATTTCGTTTTAATTATGTTATTACATAAAAACATCAGTATAAAAACATTCATAATAATGTCTCATGTCAAATTCCAAGTGTCAATAATCAAAACATAGTATTATAAAACCATATCAGAGTGTAATCCCAATGATCTCATGAGCAGAAAACATAGTGCGATGCGTTGCAATCGAGCCAGCTCCTTTCCTTTTGAAAACAAAGTAACTGAAACCAAAACTGAAAACGTAAGCACAAATCTTAGTGAGTTCCCCCATCATATCACATACCATACAATAACACACTTTCAGGCAATTTTGGGGCGTCTGACTTACCCAGGTCAAGCCATTCTGGGGTGCTTGACTTACCCAGGTCAAGCCATTCTTGGGTGCTTGACTTACCCGTCGATTTATTTCACCCGAATACCGGTGACTATTTCATCCCCTACCACTACCACACAATAATATAATACACAAATACTGCCACGCAATTCTGGGACGCCTGACTTACCCATGTCAAGCCATTATGGAGTGCTTTACTTACCCGTCGGTCTATTTCACCCGGCATATGTGGAATATTTCACCTCCTACTACTACCAGATAATAATATCATAACATTAACATATTGTCAGACTATTCTAGGGTTCCTGACCTACCCTTCAATCCTAACAACCGAACTTAGGGACTATTCTCCCCTACTATGACTATCACATATAACATATCATGCTAGCACATAAACATATCAGGTAGTAGCAAACATAGATGAATATCACAAAGAAAATCATATAACATACAACTCCTATTGGTGGGCTGACATTGTGGTCGTAGACCCACCACTACTAGAAGGTAACTCACCTCACACTGTTGAAGTCCCGTTGACACAATCCCAACTGTTGGATGACAGGTTCCCGAACTATCAATATCAAAACATCATCCAATTAATAATTGGGTTCCAACACAGAAATCATAAGTCCATGCTTGGGGAAAAAGACTGCTCTATCCTAATCTTAGCTTGATCCAAGTCCAAGGCTCAATCCAGAGGCCCAACAGTCAACTATGAGTCAAAGCCCAACATATGGCCCAATTTTCCAAATTGGTCCCAAACCTTTACATGTCTCACTCCAAGGCCCAACCATTTATTCCAATCCAACATTTGACATTCTAATGGCCTAATATCATATAATCATTAAGTCCCAGACTATGGCCCATGTATGGCCCAACTTTCCAAATTGGGACCAAACCCTCATATAGGCCTTACCCTAGACTCATCATCATATTCTAGTCCATATGATTATTCTTGGATGGCCCATTAATAATCCAATTACCAAAGCCCAATGGAAAGGCCCAACTCAAGGCCCAAGTGGAATCAGGGTTTTCACATAAAATGATTATTGGGGTTAAGTTTTCCTACTTAACCCATTAAGGACATAATCCATTAAGTCCCACATGGCCTTAGGTTAATTTTCAATAATTATTAATTAATATTTCAATTTCATTAAATAATTCTGATGCGGTCCCGATATGTCCCAAATTAGGGTTTCATGGCATTAGGGTTTTCCAAACCCTAATTAGGGTTTCCAACCCATCTTAGTCTAATACGCCCAAAACCAAGTTCTTAACCCCATTAAAGTTTCCTTAGGCCAATTAGGGTTTGTTAGACCCATTAGGGTTTCACTAGGCCCAATAGAGCTTCATGAGGCCCATTAGGGTTTCAAGCATCCCAAAATGAATCACATTACAAATGAGGCACACCGCAACCTGACATGGCGGCTGGTGGCGACAGCCACCACCTTACGGTGGTGGTTTGAGTTTCCTTTTTCATTATTCCATTTTTGTTACAATTCACAATACAACCTTCAATTAACATACACACACACAACCACCTTGGCGGTTGTCGGCGGTGGTATATGGCGGCAGCCACCACCTCACTGTGGTGGTGACTATGATCTTCGACTAATATAGCAAAAAAATTACTCCAAATATCGATCCAAATGCACTCGAAAGCCCACAGCCACCCGAGATGGTGGCTAACCGCGGCGGAGTGACGACAACAGGTGATGAGGATGAGTTTCCATCCAATTCTTGGGAAGCAAAGACATTCCTATCATTAATCTTACAAGATATGGTCATACACACAGCCACCTCCACATGGTAGCTGGTTGCGCCAGAAAGAGGTGACACGATGGGTACCACCATGGTTAGCAGCCATGGTGGTTTTTCCTCGGGTTTTCGGGCCAATCAAGCTCCCACAAGCACTTCACGGGTCCAACAACATTACTTATTTATTTCATCCTTGAAACCATAACTGTCAGCCACTGGTTAGGCGGTTGAGGAGGTTGGAACGAGTAAAAACGGTAGCCATGGCGCCACCGACGTTAACCATTGACGTATGCGACATCATTCCGCTGAGAAGAGAAAAGGGGAAGAGAGAGAGAGAGATACAGAAGATGGCTTACCAAAGAAATTCTGATCACACACGACCCCACAACAACAAACTCGCTGCATTCGTCGACCCCGACATCGTCCTGTTTGTTCCCGGTGACAACGGTAGCGAAACTGTGGAGGTGGAGATCGGTGGAGAGCAGCAGCGAATGTCAGTGCTCCTAAGATAGTGGCGGTTAGAGAATGACATTTCTGGGGTTAGGTTTCTAGACTTCTTCTTTTGTAGCAGGAATGAAGGTAGTTCCAGGTATGAACCCGTGTTTTTCACAAACTTCCACCCATTTTTACAAGTTTTGCCCCTACTCCACCAATACTTTTCAATATGACTCGAATAGTTACCATTCAACCCCAGTCTTCAAAATCTATTGGAAAAGTGATCCATAATTTACCTTTTTAATCCCCAATTCTCAATTATGACATATTAATCCCTCCCATTTCTTTTTCATTCAAATGAAGTCTCAATAATTACCATGGAGCCCCTATCTTTATAAATATTTAGAAACTAAACATCTTGCTATATAATTATTGATTTTTAGGGCTACTATACATTCATTAATTTATTTTATTTATTTATTAAATGAATGGGGTGTTACAACCCTCCCCCTCTTAAATTAGATTTTTGTCCTTGAAATCATTCCTTACACGCCTAACCACTCTAGTAACATGGTCACTATCTTGCGCACCCCCAACCTTCCCAGGGTAGCCGTGACCATTCTTCGTAAAGCCCGAAAATCCGCAGGTGAATGAATTCCTTGCAACAAGAGCACATGTACTCCGTCCGAAATCTGTTGTCTGAAGATGGTCTGAAACCCCGACAAACCACTTATACTGAATCATTATCGTTGAACCCAGTCCGTTTATCCCTCGACTTTCTACTCAACTTCTGATAGCTTGAGGTTCCCACTATAAAACATGATCACAGACCTAATTATCCCTGCAAATTACTGATACTTAGCGAAGGCTCAGCTAATCCCGTTGTGAGTGACTTGTTACTTACCAATCAACCAACTATTCCGTCCGTATTTGCAACCTAAATCCCAAACACTAAAACTGCCAGTCGTTGAAACTGTACGAACATTGAACTGCCTGAAGGCGTATGCTGCCACATGGCTACCTGCCAAAATCTACCGAGACCTCTATGGTCCACATTTGTTCACGAATCATCTGAAATACCGGGTTTCAGCCCGGCTGCGGAGCCAAAGGACTCCCTCTTAGTCGCCTCACATGACTTTTGAATGAAGTCCTTCTCTAAAACTAGTTGCCACTAGTTATCATGCCACTATGGCTCTAACAACTTCTTGATCTAACCGATCGGGTCTATGCGTCGAATCTTGTCATCATCAAACCCAAGGCTAAAAGTTATTGCCACCTAACCGATGGTATCCTTATATCACAAGCAATCTTATACAGTCTATTGCTTCCCTGATCCCATAACTATAGTGGTGCTCCTACAGTCTTATCATTGGCTAAACCAGATCTAATCCATATGGGTAATTCCGAAATCCAATCCATGGATTTCCATATCCTCACTGTTACACCCGAACTGGTGGGTACTACTGTTCCTTCCGCGTTTTAACAACACGCTCATGCCAGCTACCAACCTAGTGAATGCTACAGCTACACCCACAGTCTCATGACACTTAATCACTATCTGACCGCTAGTGAATGTTACGACTACCCCACAGTCTTACAACACTTTCCATGCTAACTGACTGCTAGTAAATGCTACGACTGCCCCCGCAGCCTTACAACACTTTCCATGCTAACTGACTGTTAGTGAATTCTATGATTACCCCTGCAGTCTTACAACACTTTCCATGCTAACTAACTACTAGTGAATGCTACGGCTACCCCCGCAGTCTTACAACACTTTCCACGCTAACTGACTGCTAGTGAATGCTACGGCTACCCCCATAGTCTTACAACACTTTCCATACTATCTGGCTATTAGTGAATGCAACGTCTACCCCCGCAGTCTTACAACACTTGTCCCAACTGGGTTGAACACGTACTCAACCTAACACACAACTGAACTTGAGTTTCTAACTGGAATCCCTAACCTGGTTCCTAAAACCTGTTATCACGTGACCCTGCTGCATCAGTACCGCACCTATGTTTATGATCTAAGCATCATAGTAAACCACGAAATCATCTACACCCTCTGGCAGGATGAGAATCGATGCCTCGCATAAATACTGTCTGAGAGTCTCGAAGGTTGCCTGCTGCTCAGGCCCCCAGCGAAAGGTCACCAACTTCTTGGTCAGTCTGGTCAAAAGAACTACAATCTTAGAGAAGTCTCGTATAAATCTCCGGTAATAACCCGCTAGACCCAGGAAACTCCGAATCTCAGCTGGAAACCTCAGAATCTCCCAATGCATCACGACCTCTATCTTGGCCAGATCGATCATGTTGGGTAGCGTAGCGTAGCAGTTTTGATGTATTGCGTCTATTGGGCTCGGTTAATAGTCCATGTTTTGTACTCCGGTTTGGGCCTGTCCAACCGTGAGCTGATAGGGTTTAGTATATAATAATGTGCTTGCATGCATATTAGAAGAACGACTGATAGCAATTACGATAGCTTTACAGATTTTCTTCATCGTTCTTGTAAACCCTAAATCCTCTACAGTAGAAGTTCTTTATCGAGCTCTTCTGAGGATTGTTTATTAATCATTCCACATCTTTTGATCCATTCTTGTATTCTTGCTGTTTATTCGTTTATTTCTTTACCTGTTTTATAGATCTAATCGATCTTCAAGTTAGTTTTAACTTATCAATTGGTATCAGAGCAGGAGGTTGTGTAATCGATACACTTCTTTTCTGTGAAAAAGGTTTCGATTAGGTTTATTCCACATTTATTGATATTTATTGAGTCGTCATCTCATAATTGACGTATCTCGATATTTATTGTTTTGCCCTAATTTGATATATTACAAGTCTGATCTTTGAACAGGTTATTCGATCAATTATGGACGAGTCGTAATCCAATCCCATTAATATTTCGAACAGCATTGGATCAACAACGAAGATTCCCATCCTGTACACCCATGATTATGAAGTCTGGGCGCATCACTTTGAAGATTATGTTATAGGATCTGAGGATAATGGATACCTCATCTGGGAAGCAATCGTTTCTGGACCTTTTTCTCATTCAGCAACTTCAAGGATTATTAAAACTCAAAAGGAGTATAATGATCTTCTGAAAGATGTTAAAGATATTGCGCAAGACGAAAAAGATAAATTTCAGTGCAATATCAAAGCGTTAAGATTGATCATATTCGCTCTTCAATCTGATACTTTTAGGTTGGTGAGTTCATGCACGACTGCAAAAGAGATATGGGACAGGCTACGTGAATTGTACTCTACAGACGAAGATCTTGAACACTCCATTCAAACCTTACTCTTGTCCGAGTTTGGTGAATTCAAGCAAGGAGCCGAAGAAACAGTGAATCAAACGTTCGATCGCTTCAATCATCTTCTTAGCAAGATGATCAAACACAACATCGAAAGGAAGCATATTGTGCAGAAGGTTACGTTTTTGAACGAACTCAGATCTTAGTGGAGAGCAGTTGTGTCCACAGTTAAAGCGCACGAGCAATTCAAATCCTATTCTTTGGCGAAACTGGTGGGCATCCTAAAATCTCAAGAAAAGATCATGTTACAGGAGAAAAATGTGGTTTCAAGCCTAGGTTCGTTGTCCCTCCTGTCCAAAAGCAAAGCGGTGCTGGAGGACGAAGACCTCAACTTGGATGACTATGACCTCACTTCTGAGGACTATGCCATGATGGTGTCAAACCCCAAGAGGTTCATCAAGAAGAGATTCCCCACTAACAAGAACCGAAATTGGCAGGGGAGTTACAGTTCTGAAATGGTCAAAGATGAACCGAAGGCTGAAGAGTCAAAGAAGGAACCGAAGGCTGAAGGAGATTCGGGAGTGAGCTGCTATCATTGTGGAGGAAAGAACCACTATGCAAAAGATTGTGTCCTCAAAAACATGGCAGAAAAGGATGAAGAAGCTTTGTTGCAGAAAAAGCTAGATGAAATCAGGAAGAAGAAATCTACTGCTAACCCTCCTATGAATGCGTTAATTGTGCAGGGTTCGGTAGCTGATGATGAGTTCGGTGGCGTGGAGGTCTGGTCAACCGACTCTGAAGATGATGAAGTGAGGAAGCCTTCACATGGAAAGGCTTATGTGGCGAAAGAAGAGAGCAGTGGAGGAAGATGCTTGATGGTGTCCGACGTATCTCAGTTGACGGGATACAACATTGATGGAGGGAATGATGACACGAAGGAGCAACAGAACTTGTGCTTTACAGCCAAACCGCTCAGCGTGCAGTTCAACGAGCTTGATGAACTGATCAAGAAGGTACAATCAGTTTTTGTCTCATTTAAAGTCCCACAATGCTCATATGAAAAAGAATTAAAAAGTGTTAAATCAAGAATCTCTCATCTAAATAGTAGTTTAACTCAAACTCGAGTCACCAATTCTAACCTAACTGACCAATTAAGCAGGGTGTCTTCGAAGAGTGAGGAACGGCGGATGTGGATCGAACTGAAGGAGTCGGAATTAATCAAAATAAAAGATGAAAACATTTATTTGCAAAGAGACAATTTAAAGCTTTTGAAACAGCGAAATTTTTTTTGTTTGATTGCCAAACGTCTCTATACTAATATTAGTCAGCTTCATTTGAATTGTGAAATAGGACAAAAGATTCATCGCATGATTTTACCCTTCCTTGAGTTTAAGGAGGATGAAATTGATGCTGAAGCGTATAATTATGAGAGTGTTATTTCATCTGAGGATGTTAATCCAGTGTATATGTATGGACTGGACAAAATCGAATCTTTTATTAAGTCCAAGGACCATAAGGACATGCTTAAAAACCTTTTGGATGAAAATGATAAACTGAAACTAAGAACCAAAACCATACAAAAATTTGACTCTTTAAATGCCAACTTGAGCTCAGAAAATAAAATTCATATTGAAAACGCATCTGAGCTTAATGAGGATGACAATATAAGTGAAATTTCTATAGAGGACACAGTTGATTGTTCAAAATTTGTCAAGAGCGAACCCGAGAACCACAAAAATCTCATTTCAGAAAATTCAGTGGAGTTCGCTCGTATGTCCGAACAAAAGTCCCCGATCCTTGCAGAGAAGGCAGTCGTATACCAAAAGGTTAGAACCACTCCAAATCAGGTGTACAAGGTAACAGGCGTAACCGAACATCAGACTGCTAAACTCACAGCTATTGTAAACGAAGACAATGCTGATGGCTGTGACGAGTTCTTCTGGTCAGCTCCCATTGACAATGCTGATGAAACGGTAGGTTTGTCTGAAAGGACTTCATGGAAAAGCAAAGGCAGATATGTGCCAGAACCTTTGAATAAACCTGATAGCTTCGATGTGCCAAGTACTAGTGGTACAAAAGATATTCCTCAAGAAAAAGGAATTCCTGCAAAGGAAGTCACTCCTTCAAGTGAAACTTCATCAGTTCAGAGTGAACCAGCTAAAGAAAAACAAAAACCGAAAGCTAATATCCATCATCAACCGAAGCAGATGAGAAATCAAAAACAACAAAGGAATCAGAGATACAGGAAGAATCTCTCTGAAAGAAAACAGTTTTGGCAATCTCAGAATGCGTATTTATCACATCAAGACAGGAACATAAAGTCAGAGAAAAGTCCTGTTGGATCGAAAGAGAGCAACAACAACCGAGAGCAGAGGTTCGGTTCGGAGAAAAACATCAACCGAAAGCAAAGGTTCGGTTCAGAAAATGATTCCAACCGAAAGCAAAGGTTTGGTTCTGAGAATGATTACAACCGAAAGCAGAAGTTCGGTTCAGAGAATTACATCAACCGAAAGCAAAGGTTTGGTTTGGAAATCAAAAGAGATCAAAACTCTAGGGTCGGTCCCACTGATGATCAAAAGCAAAAGGGTCACCCAGAATCTTCAACCAAGAAGTCATCTCAATCTAAGCTCTCTCATTCTAATTCTTCTAATTCTTCATACTCTTCTATGTCTTCTCCACCTCGTCCTAAATTCCATTCTATTCCTTCTCAAAAATCTCAATCATCAGCTGAACAAAAAGGAAAACAGAAGGTTTCAGTGGTTAAACCAAAGTCAAAACCGAAAGCATCGAATCCCAATAAAATTGAAGTTTTTACCATCAAAAAAGAAAGATGAAACAACACTAATAAAAAGAACATATTTAGTTGACATCTCTCTTACTATTCCTGTTCCTGTGAAAGGCTCACATGGACCCAAGAAGCTTTGGGTTCCTAAATCTGCTTAATTTTTGCAGGTTATCAGTGACGATCAGTTTGACGAAGAATGGTATATTGATAGTGGCTGCTTGCGTTACATGACAGGAAGGAAGGAAGAGCTAAGGGAATACAGGTCTCTTTCAAATGGTGGAAACGTCAAGTTCGGGAACAACACCTTCGGCACCATAAAAGGCTACGGAATGATTACAAAAGGTGATTTCACTATACGCAAGGTTGCATACGTGAAAGGATTACAACACAACCTCATCAGTGTATCTCAACTTGTTGGGGGTACCGGTCTCAAAGTTTCATTCGACGATGAGGGTTCAAAAATAATTGAGAAGAAGACGAAAAAAGTTATTCTCAAATCAGAGCGTAAAGGTGAAATATTTCCCTTAAACCTCAAACCCATCAAAGGAAACCCAACTATCTGCCTGTTATCAAAAGCACAATCTGACGAAAGCTGGTTGTGGCACCGAAGGCTCTCTTATCTTAACGTTAAGGATATCAATAAGCTTGTCACTGGAGGTCATGTTCGAGGTCTTCCATTGCTCAAGTACGATAGAGATCATTTGTGTGCTGCATGTGAAATGGGGAAGCAGAGTCGTCAAAGTCATCCATCTATAATAAACACTAAAGTTGTTGAACCACTAGAATTACTTCATATTGATTTGTGTGGTCCATCATCTATCGAAAACAACGGTGGTAGCAAGTATATTGTTGTTATTGTTGATGACTTTTCGCGTTTTACATGGGTGTTCTTTCTGAAGCTTAAATCTGAAGCGACTCACAAGCTAAAAGTGTTCATCAAGCAGATTGAAGTACAGCTGAAGAAGGTCGTTCGCAACATCGGGAGCGACAATGGATTGGAGTTCAAAAATAGGGAATTCGAAGAATTCCTGGCAGAAAAGGGAATCAGTCATAACTTCTCAGCTCCCTACACACCTCAACAGAACGGAATTGTCGAAAGACGAAACCGATCTTTATGTGAAGCAGCCCGAACCATGCTAAGTTTCGCTTCCTTACCTTTATATTTTTGGGCTGATGCTATTTTTGCTGCTTGTTATACACAGAATAGGTCATATCTCAACATGCGCTTCACTCTCACTCCTTATGAGATCAACAACAACAGGAAGCCAAATGTAAAGTTTTTCCATGTGTTCGGTTCACGGTGTTTCATTTTCAATTCCAAAGAACACCGCAACAAGTTTGATGTCAAAGCCGACGAAGGGATATTTCTAGGCTATTCTCTCACTTCTAAAGCGTATAGGGTATTAAACAAGCGTTCAAGGAAAATAGAAGAAACTTACTACGTAACTTTTGATGATAGCTATGTCAAAAAGCTAAAGGCCAACGAAGACACAGCTAGAGAAATCTTTCCTCAAATTGGCCAAGTCATAGCCTCAATCGCTAATCTATTCGAGAAGTTCATGGAGCTTTTTGATGAACCAGAGAAGGCCACTCTCTCTGAAGCCAGTGCCGCAGACAACAAGGTAGATCATATGAAGCAAAGTGTTGAAAACGCTGCAATGAGAATGAGTGAAGGAGGATCAAGTTCTGACGAGCATCCATCACCCAATGCTTCAGTCGAGGGGGAGGATCCACCATCATCATCCCAGCCGAGCTCACAAGTTGAGGGGGAGCTAAGGTCTCAAACTACTCCCGAAAGCACTTTGCCAACCGAAAGCACTTCGCCAACCGAAAGTGCCTCACCATCCGAAGGTGCATCAACGCCCGAAAGCTCAGCACAACAAGAAACCACTATAGCTCAAGATTCTCAAGACATTCCTATAAGATCATCTATCGAGGGGGAGCATGCTGATATGTCTTACGACTATGAAAGCCAGTCCGAACTAGAAGAAATGATAAACGCTAAATTAGATCCAACCTTTGATCCAAACTACCCTCCTCTCACCAAATGGACCAGAGATCATCCTGTCTCTCAAGTTGTTGGTGATGTATCTGAAAAAGTTCTGACTCGATCACAATTCAAGGCAAAACAGACTTCCTTCTTTTCAAAAGTCGAATTCTGCATGTTTAACTCATTCGTATCAAAAGTTGAACCAAAGACAGTTAACACTGCTCTTGATCACTCCGATTTGGTTCAAGGTATGCAAGACGAATTGAATGAATTTGAAAGGAACAAAGTTTGGCGACTTATTCCAACTCCTCCAGATGCCTCTGTTGTTGGTCTCAAATGGGTCTTCAGGAACAAAATGGACAAGGAAGGGAACGTTATAAGGAACAAAGCACGTCTGGTAGTGAAAGGATACTGTCAGGAGGAAGGCATTGACTATGAAGAGACTTTCGCTCCAATAGCTAGGCTGGAATCAGTAAGAATATTTCTAGCCTATGCTGCCCACAAAAACTTTGAGGTCTACCAAATGGACGTCAAGTGTGCATTTCTCAATGGAGAACTCGAAGAAACTGTGTATGTGGAGCAACCTCCTGGTTTCGTAAACGAAAGGTATCCTAATCATTGTTATATTTTGGACAAAGTCGTGTATGGACTGAAACAAGCTCCGAGAGTCTGGTATGAAACGCTGACAAAGTTTTTAAAGATGTCGAAATTCAAACAAGGTTCGGTTAACCCAACCTTCTTTCGTAAGAAGGAAGGTAACCACCTTATGATTGTTCAAATTTACGTCGATGATATCATCTTTGGCTCTACGAATCCCAGCTTAACAGCTGAATTTAGAAAGCTGATGGAGACTAAATTTGAGATGAGCTCAATGGGTCCAATTAACTTTTTCCTTGGTTTAAATATTAGACAGGGACCCGAAGGCATCTTTATCAATCAGGAAGCTTACACGAAGACTCTTCTAGAAAAATTTGGCATGATGGGAGATTCAAAGGTCAAAGTTCCAATGGCGTTCAGCACCAAGCTCACTCCATCCTTGGATAAACTGGCAGTTGATATTACGCTGTATCGCCAGATGATTGGTTTACTGATGTATCTTACTACTAGCAGGCCTGACATAATGTTCTCTGTGTGTTATTGTGCTAGATTTCAGGCAAACCCACGCGAACCTCACATGCTTGTAGTAAAGAACATTCTACGATATCTCAAGCGAACTACCTCCTTAGGTCTATGGTATCCATCCAACTCGGGCTTCTTCGTTCAAGCCTACTCAGATGCAGACCTTGGAGGTTGTGGATTAGACAGGAAAAGCACCACTGGAGGCTGCCAATTCCTTGATGGGAAGTTGGTTAGCTGGCAATCAAAGAAACAAACGTGTGTGTCTCTGTCTACCGCTGAAGCAGAATACATTGTAGCTGCATCCTGTACCTCTTAAGTGATTTGGATCCAGAGTCAACTCAGAGACTATGGACTCAATATGAAAAAGATCCCACTATATTGCGACTCTGAAAGTGCAATTAGGATCTGTCATAACCCAGTGCAACACTCCAAGACGAAGCACATAGCACTGAGGTACCACTTCATTAAAGATCATGTGGAAGATGGAAACGTTGAAATTCACTTTGTTAGAACCACTGATCAACTGGCTGATGTCTTCACCAAAGCCCTTCCTGAAGCGTTGTTCAACAAAATTCTACAAGGGCTCGGTATGATGGAATCAGAGTCAGTACCACAAACTACCTCTCAACCTCAATCGTAAGAAGCGAAATAGACCGAACGTTCGGGTTCAGTTGAATCATCTGCACTCGCTCATCATTTCAAAGGTAGTTTTCTTGGTTGTAAATTTCATGTACAAAGTTGTTTATCTTATTGTCAAAAGTATTTCCTTTTTTAAAGTCTAAAGTCCTTGGCTTTTCAAAAATTTTCTCAACCGAAACCAACCGAACGCTCTGGTTCGGTTTTTCAAAATTTTTCAACACCGAAACCAACCGAACGCTCGGGTTCGGTTTTTCAAAATTTTTCAAAACCGAAACCAACCGAACGCTCGGGTTCAGTTTTTCAAAATTTTTCTCAACCGAACGCTCGGGTTTGGTTCCAAAGTTTTTTTTTTTTCCTTTCAATGTTTTTCTTTTCTTTTCCAAAATTATTTTTTCTTTTATTTTCTTTCTTAGTCTTATTTTTCTTATTATTTATCGTTTTCTATATATATCAAAACTCCAAAAATATTTTGTTCTTCATTTGCTTTTTGTCTTTAATTTTTATATGTGTGTTCGTTCGTTTATGGGGAAATATTTGTTGGATTAGTTAAGTGTCCCTAGAAGCATGCTGCTATATGTGCCCAAAGCCTCATCAGATTCTGAATAATAGCCTTAATGACTTGGTATACACAAACCTTGTCTTCCCAATCAGGCTACTACTCTCTTATTCTAATCGTGAGCTACCTAACTCTCTTCTCACATGAGATAAGAGTTTTCTGCTTGGTCCGACTTTTCACAGCAGAGGTACTTTTCTTTCTTACACCATCTCATTTCTCCATTAAATTCGTTTCATCAACGTAACCCTTGAGACTCTCAGAAATTACCACTGAGGTTTATGGTTACTCAAGAACTGTGTTTATGATCTTAGTTTCGTGCCACTACGAGCTGAGTGAAACCCAAAATTCAATACCAAATATGAATTGACGGTGAACAATTAATTTGTTCAAGTTTTCACTAATGAATTGACGGACGTATCCTCATGAAATCTCAACTTTTTCTTTTGTGTGATTCCTATGAAATTGTTAAACACCATAACATTTCTTCCCTTGGGATCCAATTTTATTTTTTTTGAGATTGTATATTTTCCAAGCCACTTTAAAATCATTTCCTACCTACTTGTTCAACAGACTACACCGGTCTCACAAGTACTTTGTTCACTTTCTATCTTATTTCAAGATTAGGACTGTTGAATCAAAGCTAAAGCCACCCTAAGGAGCCTAATTAAAAGAAGTCTTTCAACACTTCTTAATAAGTGTTTGATCGTTATTCAACGGGAAACCACACTAACACTTTAAGGTCTCTCTTGACTTTGAAGGAAGAGATTCGTGCCCGGGATCATTTGTTTTGTGTCTTTATTGACATCACAATTATTCCTAAAAAGATTTACTTTATTTCTTTTCTTTTTACACCTTTAGCACGAAAATATTTGATTTCCCAAAATTCTGGTTCTAATAATTACAGGCTTTTTCATTGGATTGGTGGTTAATTATAAGTTGTGGTCAATTTTAATCCACGTAGGCGTATTATTCAAAAGATGCTGTTACAGGGATAAGATGAAGGTTGCTGACTCAGGCGGGAGTCTAATTCATTTGATTTCAAACGGCGGTAAAAAGGGAACGCATGCGAATTTGAAACGTCCAATCTCCAGATGACGTTGCAGACGCGTGTGCGAATTTGAAACGGTTCTTCTCTAAAAAGCACAGAAAGGGCGCGTGTGAATCTGAAACGATTTCTATCCAACCGGCGCTTGATGGGAGGCGTGTTCTAAGGAATCTGACACTCTCTCTCATGCGTGATCATCGCTTACCTTAACTGTCACGCATCAGTCAAATTCCCAGAAAACCCTTCGTATTTCGATAGAAGAATTGGGAAGATTTTTCTCTCTCCTTAAACCCCAGTATAAAAGGCGACATCATCTACCATTTACCTCTTTACTGCCATCAAGAATCCCAGAGCGCAGGAATTCCTTGAACCCTTACTGTTCATCATCTTCTTCCCTCTCTTCAACAATGGCAGATTCATCCTCCGTTCACGCTACCTCTCACATCCTGCCCATTCGTCCTCAACAGTGTCTGATCATTGACTTAACCCCTCACGTATATGACTCCTACATGGTTCCCGTCATCGAATGTTTGAAGTATTCGCAAATTGCACCTGCACTTTCAAGGGCAGAATCAGTGCCAATGGAGTTTCTCTCACAGATCTACGCGACGGAGCATTACGATAAAGTCGTTGACAGGATCTTCTTTGAAGTTGCTCATCACAAAGCCTCCCTTTCCAAGCACCGATTTGGCTCACTGCTAGGGTTTGAAGCTGACCCTTCAAGGGTTAATCCGGAGACAATTCCGATGGGGCACCTCTTCAATATGTTCTACAATATGGGGTACACGGAGGCGCTCACCTCCGTCGCAAACTTCAAAAATTCTTGTTTACCGCCACAGTGGAACGGATTGTTCACTGTGCTTTTCAAGGGTCTTTCAGAAAGCAGCTCAGGTTCAGATGGCTCCAGTCGACTATTCCTGTCCATTCTGTACCGAGTTTACGACGGCATCAACGTTGACTATGGGTTGGTTCTCTGGCAACAACTCATCCAAAGTTTATCTTCTTCTTCACGGCTTTCGGAGGTGTCGTATGCAAGGTTTTGGACCCTGATAACGAAGTGGGTTATGAACAAGTACAACATTCCCACTGTCGCTGGCGCACCGATATCTTCGATTGGTACATTTCATACCACGAAGATCGTTGTTTCAGATGCTTCGAAATTCCCTTTCAATGGTTCCATTCCAGAGACCATGTGCGCTGATGTTCCAGCTAACAGCAGGATCATCCGGACCTACAAGGAGTTCAAGAAGTTTGGTCCGAGGGATCTCACGCCGGAGATGCTAAAGTCCATTCACGATGCCGATAAGCCTGCTCCGAGAAGCAAAAAGGCAGATAAAGGCAAACAGGTGGCGAAAGGGGCTAAAGGCCCTTCTCCTAAAAAGAGGAAAACTACTAAAGTTGCTCAGTCCCCGCAGCAGAAGAGGCGAAAGACTCAACCAAAGCGAAAGCTCATTATTGCTTCCTCTTCAAGTGAGTCGGAGGGTGAGAGTTCGGATTCGGACGACTCTCCAAGAGGCAACACACCTCCAAGGGGCAACACACCACCCAAATCACCTACTCCTGATATGCAAATCCATACCTCTCCACTTCCCTCTCCTACTCAAATAATTCCTACTTCCATTCCCACCATAAACCCCTTTACCAACATTCCAAAAACCTCATTCCCTATGCCACCACCCATTTTCACCGATGCAACAACAACATCTACTGCAAAGGTTACAACCAACGTATCTGATACGGGGGTTCATACCGATGCAACCGAACCACCGCCAGCAACCGAACCCATACACACAACCGAAACCCAACAACCACCCGAACCTACCCCCACTCAAAGACAACCCGAACCTACCCCTGCTCAAACTCAACCTGAACCTACTCATACCACAACACCACCAGCTTCAGCACCACCACCATCTCCCGGTCATGCCTCTGACGGAGATAACCCTTTCCTAGGCGGGGAACACATGACATTTGATTCGGTCTATTACAGTCCGTTTCAAGTGCAAAGCGACGATGATGAGGATGCTCCGGTAACAAAGAAGCACCTTAAGGAGCTCCATGAGAAGGTCAACTTGCTCATTGCTTCTTCCTCCAACTCTCAATCATCTCTCTCTGAAGCCGCTCTTAAGAAGATTGTTGATGCCTTCTCTAGGGCTCAGCAAGATTCGGTCGCTTCTGCCACCGCCGCCATAGATGCCTCGACAAAAGCTTGTGACGCTGCGACCGAAAAAGTCGATAAACTATTCTTTGACGCCTCTACCCTGTTACAATCTTTGCAGGAGAGTGCCACTGCTACCAAGACAATGTTGGAACCAATTGTTCAACAGTTGGCCACGTTTGTCTCCACGGAGTTGAAGTCATTTGCCACACTTTGCCAATCGCTTAGTGACGACAACTCTGCCCTTCGTGCCTCTATCGACGAGCGCCTCTCTAAACTCCAAGAGGATCTGGCCGCTGAAAACTCGTTGATGGACGTTCTAGCAAAGAAGACCACTGCCCTAAAGGTCAAGAGTGCTCAACTCTCCAATTCTCAACAACAACTTGAAACTCTTCGATCCGAACGGGAGGTAATCAAGATGTGTGTTTCGGATGTACACTCAGCTATATCCAACATCCTTGAAGCGCACGATCCGATTCTAAACCATTCTGTGAGGCGTACCCTTGCAGAGAAACTCGCTCCTGCCCTGGATTTGCTAAGTAAAATTGAAGGGCTACCCAGTTTCGTGTCCACTCCGAAACAAGGGGGAGAAAAGGAGTCCGGATCGCAACCACCTCATTCCTCAAAGGCAACTCACACAACCGAACCTCCTCCTACAGGCCAAGCCTCTGGTTCGGGTGTGAAGGACAAAGGCAAGAAACTTGCTGAGGATGAAGAGGAAGATGATCAAGAAACCATTGACGACTTGCTGAAACACAAAAGTTGACGTAATGTTGAAGACGATAATGTTCGTGTGGCGAGGGAAGCTGAAGAAGCTGAGTGCAACCAGAAAGAAGCCCACGACCTTCTTGAGAGTAGGAAGACTCTTTTCCCTGCTTGGACTCTCGAGAGGATGATAAAGGAGGGAATCGATACTCCGAGTATCTTATGGCTTGAACCGGTAATCTCCTTTGACTGCTACAACTCCGTCGACTCTCAGTTCGACATGCCCTTAACCCGAAAGGCGTTCATCTTTCACGCCTTCGCCAACATTGCTGAGTTCCCTCATCCTCATATGGAGGTTGATCGGGAATTGATTGAGTTCTATCTGAAGGCCGCTCAACCCCAGTACCAAACCTGGAGCGCTAAGAAGATCATCAACGTTCAGGTTCTGAAGCCATATACTGAAGGGAGATTTATCAACGTTCGGTTCAAGGTGCTTAGGGGATCTGCAAAAACCGAACATGCCATTTCTTTAGCAGATCTACCGAACCTCAATCCTCATGATTGGATTGTTCAGCACAACATCCTTCTGACTAATGAAGCTGAATATGGTCCGATCATCGACCATCTTAAAAGGATGTTGGTGTGCTACATCATGGAGGTTGCACTGATGGATCAGGAGATTGCAACTGTCTTCAAGAAGAAACCGAAAATCTCTCCTGTTGGCTCGGCCAGTGATCTAAACCAGATGAAGATGGGAAAAATTGACCCGAGGCGTAATTCGGTCATGTTCACTAGGAGTGAAGGACAAAAATGTCTCTTTGCCTTAGCGGATAAACATCTTTATACCACTGCTTGTCTAGAGCATGTGCTGGGGATCATCCACAGATGCAAAGAAAATACAGCGGATGATATCAAATATTTTGACGATATGATACAAGGGTGCATCCGATTCAGACAGACAATCCTCGCGCTTATCTCTCGTCTGTTTGAGATTGTAAAGAAGAAGGTTCTTGCTGCTGCTGCTGGCCCAAGTAAGAAGACAAAGTGATCTCGCTCCAATTCTTGCTGCTGCTGCTGCTGCTGCTTTACAGATTTTCTTCATCGTTCTTGTAAACCCTAAATCCTCTACAGTAGAAGTTCTTTATCGAGCTCTTCTGACGATTGTTTATTAATCATTCGACATCTTTTGATCCATTCTTGTATTCTTGCTGTTTATTCGTTTATTTCTTTACCTGTTTTATAGATCTAATCGATCTTCAAGTTAGTTTTAACTTATTAGATCAGAATACCCTTATGGTTGACAAGGTGCCCAAGAGATTGCACCTCGCACGACCAGAACTCACATTTGGAGAACTTTACAAAAAGTCTCTCCCCCATTTAGATTCGACTAAGTCTTCACAACATGTGAGCATTGAAGGGTTCCCAGTCCCTCTTACTTTATAATAGTCTACTGTCAACAATCTGAGCTTACGAATGCTAACGAACAATTACCAGTTAAAACTCAAGATCGCCCATTCTCTAAAATCTTGTAGAGTACTCTTGAATTATGGACCAGTCTGACACCTTAGTCCACCTCTAATGCTGAAATCTGGAGGCCTCCATCTTCATCCTAGCTAACGAATCTTCATTCCCACTTCAAATCTTGTAGCACCACTGAACTCGGACTGAACACAGCCCATACGAAAGTACATTCCTATTGAACATCTAATATCTGAACACTCATGCATCTAACACCCGCTACTAGCACTACCATCTTCATGCTTCTAATCCTTTCATAGCAATGGTAGTTCTTGAACTCCAAAGTTCTTCCATAGACAGCTGACGACCATTACCGAACAATGACATAACCACTGAACCCTGACTACACTGGAGAACTATCACTTTAGCCCTGACCGAGTATCCTCTAGATAATACTCCTGCATAGATCCCGACAAACATTCAGAATGATAACGGTATGTCCCTATGTAGGTTCATCAAGGACTTTTCGGCATGCAGGATGGAATATATGATCCTTGATAACCTAAACACCAGCAAAAAACCGACCCGAGATCTAACTTATCCAAATTCATTCATAATTCCAAAGCGATACGTATTTCCATCATCCCTCTAGTAGCAGTAGAAGATGACATACCCGCAATATCAGGAGGAGTACTGATCACATTTAGTTGACATGATCAACCCTGCCATATCTATAGCAGCTTAAATCCTTGGAGTGACAAAATCCCTTATGCACTTTCCCGTACATACTACACTGACTCCGACGCTGTTGGCGTTTCATCTGATAATCAGAAGTCATGGTTCTCTTCCCGGGACCCTCTACTATACGCACTTGGGACAAACATCTCTTCTCAAAGTGCTCTAAATCGATCTTGCATCTGCAACTCTTGGAACTCATATCCTTCAGGGTATAACACCCTATCACGCTCACTATCTCACTTGCCAATGGCTAAGCTGCAACAACTGGAACATCGTTTATCCCCAAACCGAGTCACAAAATTCACCCCGAGGCTTCTCAGATCCTCCAAGACTCTCACCGATTAGAGTATGGATCCTGTGCTTTTAGTAGTACGGGCCCAATACTACCTTCCAGACCTATCCGTACTTTCCTCAACAATCCTCCTGAATCCTCTGAGTCACTTTCTCAAACTGGTACCCAAGCCTCACCACACCTTGCTACTAACCCACTAAAACATATCCTAGGCTTTCCTAGGTTCCCGTACTCACCCAGTCCTCAGCTGCTGAAAGATTCCCAGTAATTTCAACTAGGTACCCCACGAATATAGCCACATGCAACAGAGGTCAGAGAATCCTTCGAGTAATAGACCCATCCCTAGAACGGTTGGACTCAGACAAGAGTTGCGCAATAGGGTCAAATTTATCACTCTGATATTATCCAGCCTGTACCACATGTGACTTAGCTTATTCACTTAATAGCTAGCTCACATTACTAAGAGTACCACAACGCACAAAGGAAGCAGTATTCATACAATCGAAAAAAATCTAACCATCATAATCCAATCAAGCCATTCTATCATCTAATAAGGAATCTGTACATGCAATTCAAAGGCTCATACAATCATGCATAACCTAAACAGGTTATCCTATTACTGACTGATCAGTACTAGCATGGAAGTCTATAAAGACATACATAAGGCGTATAAGGCATCCTTCCTAGATTCTTAGCCATAATCTAGCATGCAGTTCTCATAATCATATGATAACATAACATATCATAACATGTATGGATATCTTGGGGAAAACTTACTTGAGCTCGGCTGATTGCACACATCACACACCTTGTTCTTTCCAAAGTTATTTTCTCTTTCAAATTCTTTCCAAAATTCTTTTTATAAAATGATTTTACTTTTGAAAATTTCCATACCAAGTCTTTAGTTTGAGTTCAGACACACCCGAGAGTGTGCCCGAATCCCTCAAACCAAGGCTCTGATACCAACTTGTAACATCCTAAAAATACAGGCCAAAAATTTCGTTTTAATTATGTTATTACATAAAATCATCAGTATAAAAACATTCATAATAATGTCTCATGTCAAAACTCAAGTGTCAATAATCAAACCATAGTATCATAAAACCATATCAGAGTGTAATCCTAATGATCTCTTGAGTGGAAAACATAGTGTGATGCGCTGTGATCGAGCTAGCTCCTTTCCTTTGAAAACAAAGTACCTAAAACCAAAAAACTGAAAACCGTAAGCACGAAACTTAGTGAGTTCCCTCATCATACCACACACCATACAATAACATACTGTCAGGAAATTCTGGGGTGCTTGACTTATGTCACAAATAGCATTTTAGCTAGGAAATTATATTCCTGTGTAACCATTCAACTATTGTAAATCATATGCTGTAGGTAAATTCCACTCAGTGCTCATATATATTCATCAATTATGTTCATCAAAGAGTCTGAAAACTCTAGGAATCTCTGGTTTAAGTCCATATTGGACTAGATTTTCCTTATAGGGCCAAATGAACCAATAACCACCCAATGCAACTTTATTGGATTTAGAAGCCTTAATTGGATCTTAATTGGACCCAATTCATAAATCAAAAATATTTTGGACCATTTGGGTCCAGAATGATTCATTCTAACCCTAGTGGGCCTTACTGGGCCATAACTAATCAAATTAACCTTAGTGAGCCATAACCCCATTCTTTTATTCTAATTGGGTCGTGAATGCTTCCAAAGGCCGAATGGGCCAAAATTTTTAATGTTTAGGATCCAAATATCCTAGCTAAAGTTAATGGGCCAAAACTACTCCATATTTTCTTCTTGGCCCAAAATCTCGGCCCATGTATAAAAAACAGAGATTTAAGGGGGTTGACTTTGGAGGTGCCACCTCTATAATACTCAACATACATCAAGGTTTAGACCACCATGCAACCAAGCTAGTCACCTCACCTCTCTCTCTCTCTCTCCCCTCTCGTCTTCTACTCTTGGCCAAAGACAACACACACACACATTACACCAAATTTTCTCTATTAATCTCAAGAATCATTCATCTTCTTCCTCCAAAATTCTCAAGACTTTGCTTGGGTTTCAAGAGGATTTTCACAAGTAAATCCTCATTTCTTGGTTAGTCTTTACACATCCAAGTTTTATAACTCCATTTTCATGAAAGATCACTCTTTTAAGTAATGTTTTTGGTGATCATACTCCTAGAAATCTTCTTAAGTTTCAGATCTACGCAAGGGAGTTGCTAGGGCCGGAAATCACTTCATCTCTTTCCACTTCTTCTTCAAAAACCGAACATCAAGCAAAAGGTGGTTTCATACCCCATTGTTTAAGGTTTTCATATGATTTTTAGGGGAGAATGCAAGAAAAATGTTAAGATCTATGTGTTATATGCATGTTTTGTGTGAAATCTTAGTTTGTTTGGTGAGAATGGGTTAGATCTTAGCAAATCTCAAAATTTTAGGTATTATTTAACAATGATCTATGAACTAGGACACTATATACATTACATTATCAGGCCAAAAATTATTACATGTTTAAGATGCAAAAGAATTCAACAAAAAGATAAAATGGAATTTAACAAAAATTATTACATGTTTAAGATGCAAAAGAATTCAACAAAAGAATTCAACAAAAAGATAAGGGTAAAAAGTAAACATTTTGTTTTTAAAAAGGGCCAAACAGGTCCTACATGTATAGTATGGAATTTTTATGCTAAACATACTTTATAAAGGGCGAAAAATGCAATTTTAAGCTTATTGGGCCAAAACTTTTGGGCCTCACGGTTTTGCGCCAAATTTGCGAAAAAAATGATGTTTTGGGGTTAAAAATGTTATTTGGCCAAAATTTTCAGTCATATATGTAAATAGACCAAATTTAAGGGTGAAAATAACATTTATTTTCAAATTGGACCAAAAATGAAAAATTTTCCTATAATTGGGCCGAAAGTGTAAACTTTTGTAAACATAGGGCTAAAAATGTATTTTTCTACAAAATAGGGTTCTAAATGTGAAAATATAACTCTTTGGGTTAAAAACCATAAATTTTAGACATTTGGGACAACATTGCAAGCTTTTATAAATTATGGACTAAAGTGTCATTTTTACAAAACTTTGGGCCTAAATTAAAAATTGGAGAATTGTTGGTTAAAAACCTTGTTTTTTTACAAAAGATGATTTATTATTTTTTTTGTCATCAATCTATTAAACATCGAGCTAAAACAAACCACCGAATAAAGCAAACGAACGGAATACATCGATAACTATTTATTGGGCCTAATATGCACGTTACTTGGCCGTTGGACCCTAAGGGTCCAATTAAGTGCATATTGAGCCCAATGTTTTTCCATGATGTGTTTATTGGGTCTTATGACCCACTTAGATGTTAATTTGGGCCTAAGTTAAGGATTACATGTTTATTGGGATTTTGTGGCCCATTTACATGCCTATTGGGCCTAAATTACCCTCTTACATGTTATTGGGCCTTTATGGTCCAACTACATGCTAATAGGGCTTGGAATGGAAATTTCACATGTTAATAGGTCGTTACTATACCTTTGCGAAATCATTAAACATCGTATACTTATATATGTACCTATTGAATACAAAAACATACCACAAATACGTAAACATTAAACATAGTAAAAAGGGGTTAAGAATCTAGTGAGACATGTCGGTTGGCACCTCTGAGTGTACAATCTTAGCCTGTAGTTATAATCAGAGTTTCCTGGTAGGAAAGCGATAGTTTGTGTATAGATCTATACGGGGTGACCCCCCATTCCTTAACTGTTCGCTATAGCTAGACTAGGCCAGTCTAGGGCGACAAAATCCTTAGTAAGACCGGCATTTCGAAAAATACCAAGACGGGCGACCTAGTCATTATCATGCATGGTTATAACGGCTCAAATAGGGATTCGATACTAAAAGTTTAACCTTTCGAAGGTAAAATCTTTAATTATGTCAATGAAAAACAACTTATTTAACGGTACAACAATCTTGACGTTGACATAAAACAACAGATATTGGATTTTCTGGAGAAATTATTCATATACACTTATCATTTATTCAAAATACAATGAATCTAAACTACACCTATATAAGTTATAACTATGAAGTTCACACAAGCATTTATACTTGATTTTCACATCATTTTTAGACATTTTACAGAAAATATCAGATTTTCTGGGTTTTTATGAACGATACAAAGACTCTTACTCACACATACTTATGAACTCATCAACATTATATATGTTGACCATTTTCAAAATAACTTGTATTGTCAGGTAATCGTTAAGCCGGGACATTTTCCTAGTATGTATAGTTTCGTTTATGTAATAGCACTTATCGTACTTTTAACATTTCGAACTTATGTATTTTAACATTGTACTTGATGTGAACAACGCCAGTTGTATAATGTAATGTTGGTGATGATTGTGTTATGATTCATGTATATTCATTGTGATGATTATTCAATTGTTAGTCACACGAGCCCCCGGACGTTTCCGCCGTCTGGTTCGGGGGTGTGAAAACATATCCAGGTCAAACCATTCTAGGGTGCTTCACTCACCCAGGTCAAGCCATCCTGGGGTGCTTGAATTACCTGTCAGTTTATTTCACCCGAATACCGGGGACTATTTCACCCCTACCACTACCACGCAACAATATAACACACAAATACTGTCAGGCAATTATGGGTTGCTTTACATACCCATCGGTCTATTTCACCCAACTTACGAGGACTATTTCACCTCCTACTACTACCACATAATATCATAGCATAAACATACTGTCAGAGAATTCTTGGGTGCCCGACCTACCCTTCGGTCCTAATGACCGAACTTAGGGACTATTCTCCCCCAACTACCACTATCACATATAACATATCATGCTAGCACATAAAATATCAGGTAGTAGCAAACCTATATGAATATCACAAAGACAATCATCTAACATACAACTCCTACTGGTGGGTCAGCATTGTGGCCGTAGACCCACCGCTACTAGAAGGTAACTCACCTCACACTGTTGAAGTCCCGTAGCCACAATCCCAGTTGTTGGATGACAGGTTCCCGAACTGTCATTATCAAAACATCACCCAATTAATAATTGGGTTCCAACACAAAAATCATAAGTCCAAGCTTGGGGTAAAAGACTGCTCTACCCCAATCTTAGCTTGATCCAAGTCCAAGGCCCAATCTAGAGGCCCAACAATCAACTATGAGTCAAAGCCCAACATATGGCCCAATTTTCCAAATTGGGCCCAAGCCTTTAAATGGTCTCACTCCAAGGCCCAACCATTTATTCCAGTCCAATATTTGACATTCTAATGGCCTAATATCATATAATCATTAAGTCCCAAACTATGGCCCAAGTATGGCCCAGCTTTCCAAATTAGGCCCAAACCCTCATATAGGCCTTACCCTAGACTCATCATCATAGTGTAGTCCATATGATTATTCTTGGATGGCCCATTAATAATCCAATTACCAAAGCCCAATGGAAAGGCCAAACTCAAGGCCCAAGTGTAATTAGGGTTTTCACATAAAATGATTATTGGGGTTAGGTTTTCCTACTTAACCCATTAAGGACATAATCCATTAAGTCCCACATGGCCTTAGGTTAATTTTCAATAATTATTAATTAATATTTCAATTTCATTAAATAATTCTGAAGCGGTCCCGATAAGTCCTAAATTAGGGTTTCATGGCATTATGGTTTTCCAAACCCCAATTAGGGTTTCCAACCCATCTTAGCCCAATAGGCCCAAAACCAAGTTCTTAATCCCATTAGGGTTTCCTTAGGCCAAATAGGGTTTATTAGACCTATTAGGGGTTCACTAGGCCAAATAGGGCTTCATTGGGCCCATTAGGGTTTCAAGCATCCCAAAATGAATCACAGTAGAAACAAGGCACACCGCCACCCGACACGGCGACCGGTAGCGGCAGGCAGCACCCTACAGTGGTGGTTTGAGTTTACTTTTTCATTATTCCATTTTTGTTACAATTTACAATACAACCCTCAATTAACATACACACACGACTAAGCTAAACACACACACACAACCACCTTAGTTGTGGCCGACGGTGGTACATGGCGGCATCCACTACCTCACGGTCATGGTGACTATGATCTTCAGCCAATACAACAACAAAAGTACTCCAAATATCAATACAAATGCACCCGACATCCCACAGCCACACGAGATAGTGGCTAACCGCCGCGGAGTGGCGACAGCAGGCGGTGGGGATGAGTTTCCATCCGATTCCTGGGCAAGCAAAGGCCTTCACAACATTATTCTTACAAGATATGGTCATACACACAACATTTCACACACACAACCACCTCCACATGGTGGCTGGTGGTGGCCGAAAGAGGTGACACTGTGGCAGCCACCATGGTTTGCAGCATGGTGGCTTTTCCATGGGTTTTCGAGCCAGTCAAGCTCCCACAAGCACTTCACGGGTCCAACAATATTATTTATATATTCCAGCCATGAAACTACAACTCTCAACCATTGGTTAGGCGGCTGAGGAGGTTTGAACGAGTCAAAACGGCAGCCATGGGGCCACCGGCGTCAACCACTGACAAACGCGACATCATTCCGCTGAGAAGAGCGAAGGGGAAAAGAGAGAGAGAGACAGATACGACAAATGGCTTAAGCAAGAACTTCTGATCGCACACGACCCCGCAGCAACGAAGTTGTTCCGTTCGTCGATCTCGACGTCGTCCGGTCTGTTCCCGGCGCCAACGGTAGCGAAACAGAATCATCAATGATTTGGAGCACTAAATCCGCAAAGTTTTTAAAAATAAAAAGGAAATTTTGGATTCCATTTATTCTAAGTATCTTTACAATGGAATTTGTGGAAAAATTTTGCTTATATGATTCCATTGATAGCGGTATTAGAAAATGGATTTGTTCCTATCATTTGTGGTAGTGTCTAAATTTACCAAATAAGGAAAGATTCTAATCACCCAAGGTTTCAGTTGGATAGAAACTTGGAAATTATGCATGTTGGATAATATGATGAATGAAAATTTTCATCTTTGGAAAATTAAGATTAATTCCTTGGTCACATGTATATGTGAGTCAAGTAAAGGACTAAGGGATCGAGTACACATTGTTGTGCATTGATCAAGTCCACCACAAAAGATCGATCAGACTATACATCATGATTTACTAAAGTCTAGTAAGTATGGTTATACTTACAAGTTTACGTATAATTCTGAAGCACTGGTAACAAATGGGACGACGCCAAGCAAATAGATAAAATCATTAAGTCCACTTGATTTACTAAAGTTTAAGACTTTTACACCCTACTCTCTCGGCTTGTCAATATGTGACTTCATCTCAAACATACTTATGAACTCACCAACATTATATATGTTGACTGTTTCCAAAATAACTTGTATTCTCAGGTAATCGCTAAGCCGGAAGATTTTGCAAGTGTGTATGGTTTCGTTTATGTAATAGCACTTATCGTACTTTTAACAATTCGAACATATGTATTTCAACAACGTACTTGATGTGAACAACGCTAGTTGTATTATGTAATGTTGGTGATGATTGTGTTATGATTCATGTGTATTCATTGTGATGATTATTCAATTGTTAGTCACACGAGCCCCCGGATGTTTCCGCCATCTGGTTTGGGGGTGTGACAGGTTGGTATCAGAGCAATGTTTACAGTGAACTAGCATATCTAACCATACATGATATGCAACTATAAACACAATGGGACTAAATAACTCTAAACAAAACAAAATTACATACTTATGTGTGCATAGTAGGATAATAAACTAAGAATAGTTAATAAAAGCTTCTGGAGGAAATAGAACAGTATGATTAAACCTGGGTAGTTATGTAGTTATATTAGGGATAAATATAGCTTGATCAACTATATTTATTAAGAATATTACTGACATGTGTTCAGGAGTAATCACAACGCGAAATAAATCCATAAGCCTACCCCAGTATCCAATAACTCTAAGGAACCCAAACACAAACAATTAAAAATACTATGAGAGTAATTAAAATATG
This sequence comes from Lactuca sativa, assembly GCF_002870075.4. Taxonomy (NCBI): domain Eukaryota; kingdom Viridiplantae; phylum Streptophyta; class Magnoliopsida; order Asterales; family Asteraceae; genus Lactuca; species Lactuca sativa. Next base: position 300,074,285 of record NC_056630.2, on the reverse strand, counting down.
ACTTATATATATGCACTCCCGTGTAGTCAGTATGACTGGTTTCCACCTCCCGGGAGATCCCTACATTCCCACCATACCCAGTGATGGTGAAGAAGAGTTTGGTGACGACAATGATGATGATTCGAACATAGAGTCCGAAGTCATCAACCCACCATACCCAGTGAGGGTGTCGGCTCATCGAATGGGCCCGAATGGCCCTACACCCCCATGGGGTATCGACATTTGGAGATGGAGCAGGCAACAAGGACAGCGACCCCCGTTTGGCATGGCAAGTAGGTTATATGACCTGAAGGAGGGAGGACCGGCTTATTGAGCTCTTCCAGTCATGGTGAGACGATTGAGGGATAATGGCGATCTAGCTCAGAGCACCGTCGATCAGATGCACCAGATGCGAACTAGGGTTGAGCGGGCGGGGCAGGAAATGCGAGAGTTTATCCGAGAGTTCCACATGAGGTAAGAGAGGTGGGAGACTCGACACCGAGATGTGGAGCGACAGGTGGCTCGCCTTCAGGGAGCATCCACTTCCTGAGCACCACCCCTGACACATCCCACCATGACTAGGACCAGCTGTATCTTTCGTCAGTATTATGTTACGTGATCTATACCATATACTATTGACTCTTTGTTTAAGTGATTACACTACTCATAAGGTCGTCATGCCGCCAGATTTTATAGTTCTATGCACTGTATGCCTGTTGGCAAATTTTCATGTCTCAAAACTATTAGTATTAATGAAAATGCTTTATGTTTTTTTATCATGACATTGTTATCTGCTATGTGTTACCTTCTTGTTTTATGTTAATGCATATAATTACTTAAATACACATACTGTACGCCTAGTCTATGGAATCCCCAAACTCACAAAAACCATAGGTACTCAACATCTTTCCGTTCCATGACAGAAAGATGCATCAAAGACGTAACCGTAGGAACGACGTAACACTAACCCCACTGGAAATAAACTAAGTTGCATTCCAGGTAGCAGTGTTCGCTGCGGTCACTGTAGCACTTGCACAGATCTGCAATGGAAACAACGGAGAAGGCAACGAGCAGGGAGCCGGAAGCAAAAATCATGGAACAAACCACATAGCCACACGACCATGCACCTACAAGGATTTCACCAACGGAAAACCTCGGACCTTTAATGGGATAGGAGGCGTCATAGCTTTGAAGAGATGGATTGAGAAGGTAGAGTCTGTTTTTGAAATATATGGGTGTTCAGATGAGTGTAAGGTTAAGTTCGCAGCTTGCACGTTCGTTGATCAAGCTCTCTCCTGGTGGAATGGCCACATAGAGGCGATGACACTACCGGTGGCGAACGCGATGCTCTGGGAAGAGCTGATGGAGATGATGGTAGCGGAATACTATCCTAGAGGTGAGATTCAGAAGATGGAACACGAGTTGTGGAACCTCACGGTCCAAAACTCCAATATTGACGCATACAAATCCAGGTTTAGTGAGTTATCTCTTCTGTGTCCCGGAATGATTACCTCAGAAGAGAAGAAGATTGAAAGGTTTATCTGGGGACTGACTGAACCTATCCAAGGGAATGTTATAGCAGCAAACCCTAAGACATGTGATAGTGCCAAGAGATTGGCCAAGAAACTATACGATCTCGACAATAAGAAGGGTGCCAAGATAGTGATAGCGGAGGTTAAGAAGGAAGAACAGAACAAGAAGGGGAAGAACAACAAGCGAAAAGGAAAGAAAAACTCAGAATCATCTAAGAAGCAACAAATAGTGTCTGTCCATGCTACAACACAAGCTACTGCCACACCACATGATCCAGCCTCATCCACACCGAATGCTTCCAAGAAGTACTCGGGATATCTCCCCAAGCATAAAAAATGTAACTTTCACCATCATGGGGAGTGCAGAGAGATGAGTTTCACAAGGAGCAATCAAAAAGTCCATACATCGATGTACTGTAGGACTCAGCTTCAACATAATTAGATGACAAACAACAACAACAACACCAATACCGGAGCTGGTTATACCTGTTACGGATGTGGGAAAACTGGGCATATCATGTGAAACTGCCCCAACGCGAACAATCAAGGGGCATGAACAGTAGGGAGAGTACTGAAACTGTGTCAGGGTGAAGCAGTACAGGACCCAATCGTTGTCACCGGTACGCTCTTACTTAACGACTCATATGCATGCATATTATTTGATAGCGGAGCGGAGCAAAGTTTTGTGAGTAGTAAGTTCAAATACTTAATAAAACAATAACCCCAAAAGCTTAATGAAGCCTTCACGTTGGAAATGGCTAATGGGAAGACTGAATCAACTAAGGATTTCTATGTGGGGTGTACACTAAATCTAAACAATCACACCTTCCAAATAAACTTAATGCCTGTAAATATTAGGAGTTTTGATGTGATCATCGACTTGGATTGGTTAAGCCCCCATCATTCCGATATTATGTGTCACGAGAAGGCAGTTTGAATTTATCTTCCTAACCACAAAACCCTAATAATCTACGGAGATAAACCCGAGCAAACCTTCGTCTGATCTTGAGTATCAAGGCGAAAATGTGTCTACAAAAGAAGAACTACGCATTCCTTACTCACGTGGTGGATAAAACCAAAGAGGAAGTGAGCATTCATGACATCCCAGTGGCGTGTGATTTCTCGGATGTGTTTCCAGAAGATCTTCCAGTAATACCCCCAGAGCGACAAATTGAATTTTGAATCTACCTAGCGCCTGGAGCCACTCCAATCGCCAAATCACCCTATAGGTTGGCTCCTGCAGAAATGCTAGACTTTTAAAGCCCACTGAGCGAACTCCTGAATGAAGGATTTATCAGACCCAAATTCTCGCCATGGGGAGCTCCTAATCTTTTCGTTAAAAAGAAAGACGGATCCTTCAGGATGTGCATCGACTATAGGGAATTAAATAAACTCACCATCAAAAACTGGTATCCACTTCCATGAATCAATGATCTATTTGACCAGCTTCAAGGAGCTAGTTACTTTTCAAAATAGACCTAAGATCTGGTTATCATCAACTCAAATTCTGAGATGAGGACATTGCTAAGACTGCTTTTTGAACTTGTTACGGTCATTATGAATTTTCCATGATGCCCTTCGGTCTGACGAATGCCCCCGATGCATTCATGGACCTCATGAATCGAGTCTACCGCCTATTCCTTGATGAATTTGTAATTGTTTTCATTGATGATATTCTCATATACTCTCAAAGTGAAGAAGATCATAGCCAACACCTCCGATAAATTTTAGAAACCCTGCAGGCCGAAAAGTTGTATGCAAAACTCTCCAAGTGCGAATTATGGCCCCACAGTGTAAACTTTCTTGGCCTGTGTAGTCAACCAAGAAGGAATACATGTGGACCCTTCCAAGATCAAAGCAATCGAAAGTTGGGCAACTCAGGCAATGCCAACGAAAATTTGTCATTTATTAGGTCTCGCAGGCTACAACCGAAGATTGATTCAGAACTTCTCCAAGATAGCCAAACCCTCACCACATTGACCCTGAAAGGCGTACCCTTCAACTGGATTGAGAAGCAAGAAATTGCCTTCCAATCCTTGAAGCAAGCCGACTGTAGTGCTCTAGTGCTATATTTACCGGAGGAAACCGAAGACTTCATAGTTTACTGTGATGCCTCGAATCAGGGTTTAGGTTGTTTCCTTATGCAACGTGGGAATGTAATTGCTTATGCATCCAGAAAATTGAAAAAACATGAAGTAAATTACACCACGCATGATCTTGAACTGGGGGCGGTGGTCTTCGCCTTAAAGATTTGGAGGCACTACCTATATGGTACCAAGTGCACCATCTTTACAGACCACAAGAGCCTCCAGCACATTCTAAACCAAAAGGAACTAAACATGAGGCAACGGAGATGGGTTGAGTTGTTAAATGATTATGAGTGTGAGATCAAATACCATCCAGGCAAGGCTAACATGGTAGCCGATGCCCTGAGCTGAAAGGAGTATTCAAGTCGTCGTGTGAAGACTCTATCAATCACCGTCCAGTCTCATTTAGCCACACATATCAAATAAGCCTAATTGGAAGCATTGAAGTCGGAGAATGTCGCTAGTGAATCACTATGTGGAATGGAGAAGGAGCTCAAAGTCAAGGACGACGGAAACTACTACTTCATGAATAGAATATGGGTCCCCAAAATTGGGGGACTTAGAGAGGTAGTCATGCATGAAGCCCACAGGACGCGATATTCTATCCATCCGGGGTCAGGCAAAATGTATTAGGATATCTAGCAACAATATTGGTGGCCTAATATGAAGGCAGAGATTGCCACTTTCATGGGCAAGTGGCTTACTTGCACCAAGGTGAATGTAGAATACCAAAAGACCTCGGGACTACTACAACAACCAGTGATACCCGAGTGGAAATGGGGAAGGATTACTATATACTTCGTGACCATATTGCCAAAGTTGACAGACGGATTGGATGATGTCTGGGTAATCGTCGATAGATTAACAAAATCCACTCATTTCCTGCCAAAAAAGAATTCTACGAGATGGAAAAGCTGGCCCGAATCTACCTCAAGGATGTTGTGAGACTGCATGGAGTGCCAGTATCTATTATCTCGGATCGAGATAGCAGGTTTCCTTCAAGATTCTGGAAATCTCTTCAAAGAGCAATGGGAACACAGCTAGATATGAGCACTACCTACCACCCACAGACGTATGGTCAGAGTGAGCATACCATCCAGACAATCGAGGATATGCTCTAAGCCTGTGTGATTGACTTCGGAAAATCATGGGATGCCCACTTGCCACTGATCGAATTCTCTTCTAACAAAAGTTACCATATGAGCATCCAGGTTGCTACCTTCGAGGCTCTCTATGGTCGTAAATGTAGATCGCCCCTATGCTAAGCCGAGGTGGGAGACACACAACTAGAAAAAGGGCAATCGCCAGCCAGTACTCTTACAGGACCCGAAATCATTTGTGAAACAACCAAGAAAATAGTCCAAATCAAAGCTCGACTTCAGGCATCGCGAGACCGACATAAGAGCTATGCTGACAAGCGGCGAAAGCCACTAGAATTTCAAGTCGGAGATCGCATACTATTAAAGGTCTCTCCATGGAAGGGAATGATTCAATTTGGGAAGAGATGAGAACTGAACCCCCGATACATTGGACCATTCGAGATTCTTGCCCGGATTGGTCCAGTGGCTTACAAGCTGCAGCTATTCGTTGAGCTTAGCAACCTACACCTTGTGCTCCACATCTCGAATCCGAAAAAGTGCCTATCAGAAGAAACTCTTGTCGTTCCATTGGAAGAGATTGAAATAAACGAGAACCTCCTGTTCGTCGAAGAACTAGCCGAGATTATGGATAGGGAGGTGAAGCTTACAATGCAAAGTCGCATCTCGATCGTGAAGGTTCGATGGAGTGCAAAACGCAGACCAGAATTCACGTAGGAACGTGGAGACTAGGTAAAGCAGAAGTACCCTCACCTATTCTTTCCTTCACAATCCAAGTTTTCAAAAGGAATTCTGGGACGAAATTCCCTCTAACGGGGGGATGATGTCACAACTAGCATTTTATCTAGGAAATTCTATTCCTGTGTAACCATTCAACTATTATAAATCATATGCTCTAGGTAAATTCCACTCAATGCTCAGATATATTCATCAATTATGTTAATCAAAGAGTCTGAAAACTCTAGGAATTTCCGGTTTTAGTCCATATTATACTAGAATTTCCTTATTGGGCCTAATGGACCAATAAGCACCCAATTCAACTTTATTAGACTTAGAAGCCTTAATTGGATCCTAATTTGACCCAATTCATAAATCTAAAACATTTTCGACCATTTGGGTCTAGAATGATTCATTCTAACCCTAATGAGCCTGAGTGGGCCACAACTAATACAATTAACCCTAATGGGCCATAGGCACATTCTTTTATTCTAATTGGGCCGTGAATGCTTCCAAGGTCCCAAGGAGCTAAAAAAATTTATGATTAGGTCCAAATATCCTTGCTAAAGTTAATGGGCCCAAACTACCCGATCTTTTCCTCTTGGCCCAAAATCTCGGCCCATGTATAAAAAAAAGAAGAGATTTATGGGGGTTGACTTTGGAGGTGACACCTCCATAATACTCAACATACATCAAGGTTTAGACCACCATGCAACCAAGCTACCTCACCTCTCTTTCCCCTCTCCTCTTTTACTCTCGGCCAAACACACCGCACACACACATTACACCAAATTCTATCTATTACTCTCCAGGATCATTCATCTTCTTCCTCCAAAATTCTCAAGACTTTGATTTGGTTTCAAGAGGATTTTCACATGGAAATCATCATTTCTTGGTAATTCTTTACACATTCAAGTTTTATAACTCCATTTTCATGATAGATCACTCTTGGATGCAAAGTTTTTGGTGATCATACTCCTAGAAATCTTCCTAAGTTCAAGATCTATGCTAGGGAGTTGCTTGGGCCGAAAATCACTTCATCTCTTTCCACTTCTTCTTCAAAAAAACGAACATCAAGCAAAAGGTGAGTTCATACCCCCTTATTTTTGGTTTTCACAGGATTTCTGGGGGAGAGTGCAAGTAAAATGTGTAGATATATGTGTTATATGCATGTTTTGTGTGAATTCTTAGTTTGTTTGGTGATAATGGGTTAGATCTTCGCAAATCTAGAAGTTTTATGTAACATCCGGATATCCAGGTATGGAAATTTAAGTATTTTTATATTGGGGAAATGAGGAGACTCGGCGAGTTAACGCCTCAACTCGTCGAGTAGTATCGCGGTTTGCGGACCAGTTTAATGAAGGGACTCGACGAGTCAGGTATTTGGACTCGTCGAGTCGGCGCTGTCAAGGAAAACCCTAATTGTCTGGGTTTGGGACCTATTTAAAGGCCCTTATGGCCTTCAGTGGCGGCCACCTACACCCTTGAGAGACTCCTATCGAACCAGAGAGCTGAGAGAGTAAAGAAGAGCCTTTATGGAGCATTCTTGAGGTGGTTGTGCAATGGAGTAGTCATTTCCAGCAAAGGGAGGTCAAGGGGGGTGTCAATTCAGAGCTTCTGAGCTTGCATCTTCACCATAGAGGTATCAAATCGTTCTCCCTTTTCTTTTTTGGGTAAGATTGGTGATTTTAGGGTTTTCTAGCTTCTTTTATGGCTTGATTTGTGGAGTATAGTGTCCCATTGAGTGTGAAGCCATAGATCTGGACCCAAAGAGGTCCAGAGAGAGTCCCTTCCATCCTGCTTTATGCATTCTATTTGGTGTTTTGAGCTAGGGTTGTTATGTAATGAAGGGTTTCACCCAAATGAGCTTGTAGAACCTTGCATGAGTGCCCAAGGTTCGACCTTTTCGTGGTTTTTGGCTTTGAGGGAGTTAGATCTATGCTTTGGTGAAGCAGATCTGACCTCAGAAGGTTAGATGAGGGTTCTCATGGGAGCAACTCGCCGAGTCCATAGGCAGACTCGACGAGTCGAGTCGGGGTTGCCCTGCATTTCATTGACGTGTAACTCGACGAGTAGAGAGGGAGCTCGTCGTGTCTAAAAGGTTTAAAAAGAATTTAGAGAACACGCATGGACTCGCCGAGTCACTCCTGTGTACTCGCCGATTCTGGTCAGTGTTGACCGTTGACTTGAGTTGTCTTATGTTGACTTTGGGAGTTCTGGTCAACAGAGGTAATAGAGGTCAGGGAGGGGTAAAATGGTCTTTTGCCCATTACCTGACTAGAGAGGGAAAGAGTAATCGTCGGTTAATTAGAGTTGGGACTTCGAGTATTAATTAGAGATATTTGCCTTATGTGTTAGGCGGTGGCGAGCCCGAGGGTCGCATGTGCAGATAATTACTTTCTGATTGCCAGGTGAGTCTTCTCACTATACTTAACCTTGAGTAGGTAACCAGAGTTATGTGATAGAGTATTTGTATGCTATGTATGTTACGTGTTGTACTGCATTATTTCTATGTGATTTATGTTGTGCATGTTTACAGAGTTAGAACCGGAAGGTTCCCAGAGTTAGAACCGGAAGGTTCACAAAGTTAGAACCGGAAGGTTCACGGAGTAGGGTCCACGGACCCACAGATTTATAGCCTCGAGTGGCTAATATGTGTTATGTGTGGTATTTTGGGGAACTCGCTAAGCTTTGTGCTTACAATGTTTTGTGTTATGTGTCTCAGGTTTCTCTCAGGATCATGGGACGACACCGGCTCGATTGTACACACCAGAGAAAGAGTCATGTTTTGAGGATCCTGGTTTATTATGCAAGTGAAAATGGAGTTATGTTTTGTAATTCGATTATGAATGAGATTTTAAGCAATGTGTTTTAAGAATTAAATGATTATTTTTAAATGAAAAATTGTTTCGAAATTTTCGGTGTTACAAGTTGGTATCAGAGCCTTGGTTTGAGGGATTCGGATGTGTTTTCGGGTAAATCTGGACTCAAACTGAGGAAGTAAGAAAAGTTTTCAAAGAAATAATTTTCTAAAGCGAATAAGAGTTCAAATAGATAGCGAGAAAGAGCAGTGTGTACAATTAGCCAGAGCCCGAACGGTGATTTCCCAAAATACCCTTACTTTTGTGTTATGAGATATTTATGATGCACTTTATGAGATATTATTGCATGCTAGAGACAGGCTAGGTATTCCATATCTTACGACTAGAGTGGCCTGATTTGTGATGCCTTAGCCTAGGAATTGTTGTTATATGCGATGTGCTTTTGAGTATGTGATGAGTGAGAATACTTACTTGGAATCCTTTAGGGGATTTGAGTAGAGGAGTAATCTAGGGGAGATACCTAGATAAATATCGTGGTACTTAGCGAAAGAATAGTTAGAACCCGCAAGGGGAAGATTTACAAAGTTCGGTGGTACTTTCAAGGATGATTAGAGCAAGTGGATTTATCATCCAAAGTGAGTCATATATATTCTTTGATGCTTGAATGCTGCTTGCTTCGTGCTTTGTGGAACTCTCGATGATGGGAGTCAGTTACCAAGCGAATATTACGATATTTAGGAGGTAGACGGCTGGCATCATTAGGAGCTCTTCAGCAGCTGATCGCAGAGAAGTGTGGGAATCTAGGAAGAGCCTAGGGAGTAACCTTAGCCAGATGAGTGCACTAGCAGAGTAGAGAATTTCGCTACGGAGCAAGCGTGCGACGGAAGTGGTGAACGAGAAGGTCGAGCAGCTACTTAGGAGCTCCGGGATAGTCTGTGTGGAAAGTATGGGTAGATATGGCAGGTAGTATGGGCCCGTACTACTGAAAGCAGAGGACCCATACTTGATACAGGGAGTATTCTGAAGGTTCTAAGGAGCGGATTGAGGAGTGATGTTATGGTTCGAGTACCATACATCGGAGCAGATTGAGGAGTGATGTTATGGTTCGAGTACCATACATCAGAGCGGATTGAGGAGTGATGTTATGGTTCAAGTACCATATATCGGAGCAGATTGAGGAGTAATGTTATGGTTCGAGTACCATACATCGGAGCGGATTGAGGAGTGATGTTATGGTTTGACTACCATACATCGGAGCAGATTGATGAGGTAGAGATTGGACGTTATGGGGTTTAGGCATGTGGGCCATGATTGAGTCCGAAGAGGCGTCCCTTGAGAGGGAGGTTGAGAGCCTTTCAGAGAATTTTTGGTAAGGAGTCAGAGGGAGGGAAGAATCTCGGTCTGAGTTGAGCAAACAGTCGATAGAGGAGATGTCACCTTCTATGACCTGGGTGGTGCTATTTATGTTCGTGTGCGGAACATGAGAGGTATGATGTTTAAGTTATGGGTTGGTGGTAAACCCTGCAGGTTGTCACTGATGATGGTTGTCCATCAGAGTATCAGGTAGCATGTGTGCCGCGAGGCAGTGATTTACCATGAGCAGATGGTCAGTTGGGACTGAGATAGTCGAGGACCACGTTGCACCTATTTGAGTATAGAAGGGCGTATTGTAGAAGTATTAGTGGCGAGTCCACTCGAGTTAATCAGTGTAGTGGTTTTCTATCTATGTTGGGTATTGAAGAAGGGAGTGGGTCCCTGTTCTTGGGATGATCCATGTGTTGGAACGTCGGTTGATGAGTCGAGGTGGGGGAGTATGATGATTTCGTGGTCCAGTCTATGATTCATTGATAATTGAGTTGTTTGGTATTGGATTGGTACGAGACTTGCAACGACTAGAGGCAGTCATGACGAGAAGCTCTTGAGGATTTCATCTGAGGGTCAGAGTTATGAGATCGATTGATTTCCTTAAAGGGGAATATCGGGCGTTGCGTAGCACTTTCCAGGGGCAGGTGCGTTATTTCTGGTGAAAATAGTTTGTGAGGTTGTTGATGTGTCAGATAGTGATGGTTCGAACCCTAAGTGGGGGAGAACCGGGTGGTTTTTTGAGAGAACCAGAGATTTGTGCAAGAGCGGTTAGGGGTTGGATGCAGAAACCTGTGGCTTGAATTCATGAGATCAGGGTCATTGGTGATCAAGTAAAGGTGCAGGGCGAGATATTGCACATGGTATATGTCTGAGAGAAGGATGGGTGTCTCCATGACAGGTGGTCAATGGTCAGGAATTTGGTGGTGGTCAAAGTCGTTTCAAGTGGAAGACTCGTAATGATGGTATGGGCAGTTGAGAACTTCTGGGTTGAAATATGGGTAGAAGATTGTCGAGTAGCCAACTCCCGGGCTGGGATGTGTATTCTTGCTTGGGTTTTGAGTAGTAGTGGAAAGGGTTTTGGAGGATCATCAGTGTGTACTGAAGAGTTAGCGCCTTCCTTGTATTCCAATTGAGTGTTTGGATGCACTGAAGTTGCGCATTGTGTGAAATAGGAAATTATTATGGGATTCAAAGAAAATGTATTGTTGTATGTGTATGGTGCTGGGAGTAAGGGAATCAGTGGTAGAGGCAGGACAATGTGATGCTCTGTTAGGGTGTTCTGTGGTTTCCGCGTATAGCGTCCCGATTTTTGAGTTATTTACAGTCTTGGGTTTAAGATGACTAGTGATGTATCATGTGGGAGCCCTTCGTGTATTGTCATCAAGAGGGATTATTTAAGGAAGTGGATCTCCATAGGGGTAGGTTCTGTGTTATGGCGGTTGCCGCCAGAGACTGTAATGCATATCGGGGCAAGTGTGTGTGTAACTATCTATGATAGTCTTCGGTGCATGAGTTAGTGAACATAGTGTGGCATTGTAATGAGAACGAGAGTATAGGGTGAAGCTACGGGGAGCCATAGTATTCACCAGTCAGAGGGTGTTGTGATGCTACGGGGAGCCGTAGTACTCATAAGTCAGAGAGAGAGAGAGAGAGAGTCGTGATGCTACAAGGAGCCGTAGTATTTGCCAGTCAGAGGGTGTTGTGGTGCTACGGGGAGCCGTAGTACTCAAAAGTCAGAGGGAGGGAGTCGTGGTACTACGGGGAGCCGTAGTACTTACTAGTTAGTTGGCGTTGTGATACTACGGGGAGTCGTAGTACTCACTAGTCAGTAGCTGTCGTAATGTTGCGGGAAGCCATATTACCCACTAGACGGCAAGAGAGTGTGATGATGGAGTGTTCTCCGATAAGTGCATGACGCAGAAGAGTTTTAGGCTTGAGTAGCCCTAGTGTTGAGTTTTTGGAGCCTAGTGGTTAAACCGGGGCGAGACTGGGGTCTCCGACTCTGTCCGGAGGGTCAGCGAGGCGCGCGGGAGAATATGTGCAGCAGACGCCAGAGGTTAGAGCTGAGTCGATCTTCGATTGGATTGATTTTTTTTTACGAGGAAAAGGGAATTTCGTGACTTGCGTGTCACCGGGCCGTGATAGTGGTCACGGGGAGGAAGTTAGTGAGATGTTTTGGATCATGTTATGTGTGACCTTTGGGGTTTAGCTGTGGGGCCAAGAGCTGACCTGGTGCTCGGTATCGAAGATGAATATGAGAAATGAGCTAGAGTTTACCATGGTGATGTCTGTGGACACTTCAGAGAGAGCGAGCGACTCAGACGCTCGAGGATATGTTTCGGGCATGTGTATTAGATTTTGGGGGGAAATTGTGGCCCGTATTTTCCCTTGGCAGAGTTTTCCTACAACAACAGCCATCATTAGTGCATCAGTATGTCGCCCTTTGAGCTGTTATAGGGAAGGGGGTATTGGAACCCATTTGCTGGGGAGTGGTAGAGCAACGTGTGATGGGAAGTATAGAGATCGTGCTTCAGACGTCAGAGCAGATACAGCAGGTCAGGCAGAGGTTGCTGACCGCTCAGAGTCGCCAGAAGAGTTATGCGGACGAGCGCCGGTCCGAGCTCGAATTTTTGGTCGGTGGCTTTTTACTCCTGAAGGTCTCTCCTTGGAAAGGAATGATCTGATTCAGGAAGAGGGGCAAGTTGAGGCCCCGATATATTGTTCCTTTTCGGGTGATCGCGAGGGTAGGCAGGGTAAGCTACCAGTTAGAGCTACCTGCAGAGCTAGGTCAGATCCATGACACTTTCCATGTGTCGCAGCTGCGAAAGTGTATAGCCGAGGAGTCGGCAGTAGTGCCATTAAAGGATATTCAGGTGGATGTGGGCCTGAACTGCGTTGAGAGACCGGTGGCTATTCGGGATTGAAAGATCAAGGTTCTGAGGAACAAATAGGTGCCTCTGGTGCAGGTCCAGTGGCAACACCGGTAGGGGTCAGAGCGTACTTGGGAGCTGGAGCGCGAGATGCGTGAGCAGCATCCAGAATTGTTTCCAGAGTGAGACTTCGAGGGCGAAGTCTGATTCTAGTGGGGGAGAATTGTAACATCCGGATATCCAGGTATGGGAATTTGAGTATTTTTATATTGGGGAAATGAGGAGACTCGGCGAGTTGACGCCTCAACTCGTCGAGTAGGATCGCGTTTTGGGGAGCAGCTTAATGAAGGGACTCGACGAGTCAGGTATTTGGACTCGTCGAGTCGGCGCTGTCAAGGAAAACCCTAATTGTCCGGGTTTGGGACATATTTAAAGGCCCTTATGGCCTTCAGTGGTGGCCACCTACACCCTTGAGAGACTCCTATCGAACCAGAGAGCTGAGAGAGTAAAGAAGAGCCATTTTGGAGCATTCTTGAGGTGGTTGTGCAATGGAGTAGTCATTTCCAGCAAAGGGAGGTCAAGGGGGGTGTCGATTCAGAGCTTCTGAGCTTGCATCTTCACCATAGAGGTATCAAATCGTTCTCCCTTTTCTGTTTTGGGTAAGATTGGCGATTTTAGGGTTTTCTAGCTTCTTTTATGGATTGATTTGTGGAGTATAGTGTCCCATTGAGTGTGAAGCCATAGATCTGGACCCAAAGAGGTCCAGAGAGAGTCCCTTCCATCATGCTTTATGCATTCTATTTGGAGTTTTGAGCTAGGGTTGTTATGTAATGAAGGGTTTCACCCAAATGAGCTTGTAGAACCTTGCATGAGTGCCAAAGGTTTGACCTTTTCGTGGTTATTGGCTTTGAGGGAGTTAGATCTATGGTTTGGTGAAGCAGATCTGACCTCAGAAGGTCAGATGAGAGTTGTCATGGGAGCAACTCGCCGAGTCCATAGGCAGACTCGACGAGTCGAGTCGGGGTTGCCCCGCGTTTCGTTGCCGAGTAACTGGACGAGTAGAGAAGGAACTCGTCGTGTCTAAGAGTTTTAAAAAGAATTTAGAGAACCCGCATTGACTCGCTGAGTCACTCCTGTGTACTCGCCGAGTCTGGTCCGTGTTGACCGTTGACTTGAGTTGTCTTATGTTGACTTTGGGAGTTCTGGTCAACAGAGGTAATAGAGGTCAGGGAGGGGTGAAATGTTCTTTTACCCATTACCTGACAAGAGAGGGAAAGAGTAATCGCTGGTTAATTAGAGTTGGGACTTCGAGTATTAATTAGAGATATTTGCCTTATGTGTTAGGCGGTGGCGAGCCCGAGGTTCGCATGTGCAGATAATTGCTTTCTGATTTCCAGGTGAGTCTTCTCACTATACTTTACCTTGAGTAGGTAGCCAGAGTTATGTGACAGAGTATTTGTATGCTGTGTATGTTACGTGTTGTACTGCATTATTTCTATGTGATTTATGTTGTGCATGTTTACAGAGTTAGAACCGGAAGGTTCCCAGAGTTAGAACCGAAAGGTTCACAGAGTAGGGTCCACGGACCCACAGAGTTATACCCTCGAGTGGCTAATATGTGCTATGTGTGGTATTTTAGGGAACTCACTAAGCTTCGTGCTTACAGTGTTTTGTGTTATGTGTTTCAGGTTTCTCTCATGATCACGGGACGGCACCGGCTCGATTGTACACACCAGAGAAAGAGTCATGTTTTGAGGATCTTGGTTTATTATGAAAGTGAAAATGGAGTTATGTTTTGTAATTCGATTATGAATGAGATTTTAAGCAAAGTGTTTTTAAGAATTAAACTATTATTTTTAAATGAAAAATTGTTTTGAAATTTTCGGTGTTACATTTTAAGTATTATTTAACAAAGATCTATGAACTATGACACTATATACATTACATTATCAAGCCAAAAATGATTACATGTTTAAGATGCAAAAGAATTCAACAAAAACCTTGTTAAAGGTCAAAATTTTCATGAAAACAAAAGATAAGGGTAAAAAATGAAAATTTTGTTTTTAAAAGAAGCCAAACAGGTCCTACATGTATAAAAGGTATTTTTTATGCTAAACATACTTTAAAAAGGGCGAAAAATGCAATTTTAAGCTTAATGGGCCAAAAATTTAGGGCCTCACGGTTTTGGGCCCAATTTGCGAAAAAATGAAGTTTTGGGGTTAAAAATGTTATTTGGTCAAATTTTGAGTCATAAATGTAAATAAAGCAAACTTAGAGGTGAAAATAACATTTATTTTCAAATTGGACTAAAAATGTAAAATTTTCCAAGAATTGGGCCGAAAATGTAAACTTTTGTAACCAAAGGGCTGAAAATGTATTTTTCTGCAAAAAAGGGTTCTAAATGTCAAAATATTACTTTTTGGGATAAAAACCGTAAATTTTTAGACATTTGGGACAAACTTGCAAACTTTTACAAATTATGGACTAAAGTGTCAGTTTTACAAAACTTTGGGCCTAAATAAAAAATTGGAGGATTATTGGCCAAAAACGTCGTTTTTTATAAAAGAGGATTTACTATTTGTTTTATCCTCAATCTATTAAACATCAAGCTAAAACAAAGCACAGAATAAAGCAAACGAATGAAATACGTCGATAAGTATTTATTAGGCCTAATATGCACGTTACTTGGCCATTGGACCTAAGGGCCCAAGTAAATGCATATTGAGCCCACTATTTTTCCATGACGTGTTTACTCGGTCTTGTGACCCACTAACATGTTAATTTGGGCCTATGTTATGGATTGCATGTTTATTGGACTTTTGTGGCCCATTTACATGCCTATTGGTCATAAATTACCCTCTTACATGTTATTGGGCCTTTTCGGTCCAACTAGTTGCTAATATGGCTTGGAATGGAAATTTCACATGTTAATACGTCGTAACTATACCTTTGCGATACCATTAAACGTCGTATACTTATATATGTACCTATTGAATACAAAAGCATACCACAAATACATAAACATTAAACATAGTAAAAAGGGGTTAAGAATCTAGTGATACATGTCAGTTGACACCTCTCAGTGTACAATCGTAGCCTGTAGTTATAATCAGGATTTCCTGGTAGGAAAGAGGGAGTTTTCGTATAGATCTATACGGGGTGACCCCCCTACGCCTTAGCGGTTCGCTACAGCTAGACTAGGCCAGTCTAGGGCGACAAAATTCTTAGCAAGACTAGCATTTTGAAAAATACCAAGACGGGCGACCTAGTCAATACCGTGCATGGTTTTAACAGCTCGTATAGGGATTCGATACCAAAAGTTTACCCTTTTGAAGATAAACTCTTTAATTGTGTCAATGCAAAACAACTTATTTAACGGTACAAGAATCTAGACGTTGACATAAAACAACAAATATCGGATTTTCTGGGGAAATTTTTCATATACACTTATCATTTATTCAAAATACAATGCATCTAAACTACAGTTATATAAGTTATAACTATGAAGTTCACACATGCATTTATACTTGATTTTCACATCATTTTCAGACAATTTACAGAAAATATCAGATTTTCTAGGTTTTTATTAAAGACACAAAGACTTTTACTAAAACATACTTGTGAACTCATCAACAATATATATATATATATATATATATATATATATATATATATATATATATATATTGACCGTTTTCAAAATAACCTCTATTCTCAGGTAATCGTTAAGCCGGAAGATTTTGCTAGTGTGTATGGTTTCGTTTATGTAATAGCACTTATCGTACTTTTAACAATTCGAACTTATGTATTTTAACAATGTACTTGATTTGAACAACGCTAGTTGTATTATGTAATGTTGGTGATGATTGTGTTATGATTCGTGTATGTTCGTTGTCATGATTATTCAATTGTTAGTCCCACGAGCCCCTGGACGTTTCAGCTGTCTGGTTCGGGGGTGTGACTACTTACCCAGTTGAAGTCATTCTGGGGTGCTTGAATTACCCAGGTCAAGCCTTTCTGAGGTGCTTGACTTACCCAGGTCAAGCCATTCTGGGTGCTTGAATTACCCATCGTTTTTTTCACCCGACTACCGGGGACTATTTCACCCCCTACCACTACCACGCAATAATATAACACACAAATACTGTCAGACAATTCTGGGACGCCTGACCTACCCAAGTCAAGCCATTATGGGGTGCTTTACTTACCCGTCGGTCTATTTCACCCGACATATGTGGACTATTTTACCTCCTACTACTACCACATAATAATATCATAACATTAACATATTGTCGGACTATTCTGGGGTTCCCGACCTACCCTTCAGTCCTAACGACCAAACTTGGGGACTATTCTCCCCTTACTACCACTATCACATATAACATATCATGGTAGCACATAAACATATTGTTGAATCATAAAAAGTGACCCTCTTGAACTTCAGCTACCACAGCCAACAAACCCCTGCAGTCAAGTCTCTTCATCAACAATCGCAACCGCAGTCTCTTTACTAGATTACTTTACTTGTGTTTTTGTAATGCACTCTGTTGTCCAGTATGCCTTGCATGGCTACTCTTAGAGATGTAATCTAGTGTACTTCATGAGTCTCTATAAATAGAGCTCATTCTCTTGTATTCAAACCACACGCATCTGATTCTGAATTGCAATCTCTGAAGTTTTCTTTTCTATCTTTCTTACTCACTCTTCTTACTCTCATAATCGATTACAACCTCTCTTCGGAGCAAGTCTTTTGTGAGTTAATCACTAAGTTTGATCTCACTTATTAACTTGGTTTGAATTCATTCCTCGTTATGAATCAGCTTAAGTGTATACTTGATATAACAATTGTTGTCATTTACATTTCTTTACTTTTCCGCAACTAACTATCTAACTATCTAACTCTAAATATTATTGTTGAGCTTTTAGATCCTTCGAGATTAACTATTCCGCAATATACTTGCTCTAACGTTTTTTCAAGTGTGTCTCAAAGTTTTTCTCTAAACAATTGGTATCAGAGCCATTGTGATTGCTTTTTGAAAATCGGAACTCTGATTTTTCGAAGAGCCTTCTATACCACTGAAGCTCATTTCTTAAACAAAAAAAAACTTCAAAAATATGGACAATCATTATCTCTGAATGTTTCCAACAGTTTTGGTGGTTCTAATCGAGCCCCAATACTGGTTGCAAAGAATATCATCACTGGTCACAATGAATGGAAAGATACTTAAGGAGACCTTGTAGAGATGTATGGCGATCCGTAGAAGAAGGACCAAATGTCCCTGTCCTTACGCCAGTCCAAACTGACGGAGCCACAACAAGACTAGGAGGAGGTCATTCAGCTATGAACCGTCCTACCAAGGATGATCTCGATAAAATGGAAAATGATGCTGTTTCTTTTTATGAAATATCCTATGGAGTTGCTCCCTACAACTTCGATATTATCATAAATTGCAAATCAGAAAAAGAGATCTGGGATGTTCTCAAGAATCTGTACAAAAGCTCAGAACAAGCACAAGGCACGAAGCTTACAACTGCACTCAATGAGTTTAACAACTTCAAAGCTTATACTGGTGAATGTTTGGAAGACTCCTTCAAAAGGTTCAACCTGATTGTCACCAAGTTATCCAATGCGGGCACCATCCGCAGTAACCATGAAACAAATCTTCAGTTTCTTAATGGCTTGGGAAGATATTGGACTACTGCAAAGATGATAGTTCAAGGAGATAGAAAGATTCATTCGTTGTCACCCTACAAACTCTATGGGGAACTGCAAGCGTAGAAATCCATCGTAGTCAAAGATTGTGCTGACTTCGTTGGACGTCTTGCTTTTATAGCACAAACTCCACATAATCAATCTTACTCTCTCTCGTATGATACTTCACCGCAGTCATACGAAGCTGATTCAGAGTACGATGATGAAAAAGAATTTCAAAAGGCAATTGCTCTAGTTAGCAAACAATTCAACCGACTACCACCTCACTCTTTTCACAAAAATCAACAATTCAACAAACCACCCTTCAATCGTAACTTCAACCCACAAAACAATCACTCTCTTTATCCTAAATGTTCTCGTCCACCACCGCAATCTCAAAATACTCAACCAAAGGAAGCACAGCAGTCTACTCAAACTACTGACTCCGGTACTCCCTCAGAAGACAAGACTGATGTTGTATTTTGCCACAAATCCAACAAAGAGAATCACTTTGCAAGAGATTGTAAGGCCAATGTAGTTAAAGACAGAGCATTCTACCTTAAAATGGCTCAAGAGTTGGAAGAAAAGGAGAAAGCAAGGGCATACGTAGCCCATGTCAAGAGAGACCATTAAGTTTGGTCATCCGGAGATGAAGATGAAGCCATCAACAGTGTCAAAGGAAAAGGGAAGATCTTCATATTGGCGACTACTGATGATGATGGGTCAACAAAGCTGGATAAAAGCTACTATTACATGGCAAATGATGAAACTCTAAGCATCGTCGAACAGGTAAAACTCATGATCCAAACTCTAAATATAGCATGCATGATTGTCAATCTTACATAAGTAATCTTAATAACACATGTGATGTCGTCCTTATAGACTCTAACAAAGCCTTAGATGAGAAGAACATTGCTTCCTAGGAGATGTTCCATGTGAGACGACGATTGGATAACAAAAGACTCAAAATGGCTATGTTAGAAAGAGATTGAGAGTTATAAAAAGAAGCAAGAATGTTGAGTGAAACCCAATTAGAGATAGCTTTGAACCAGAGAGATTTAGCTCATAGTGAAATCGTACGCTTAAATCTTTTCATCGAAAAATTGTTCAATGAAAGTGAAGCTATTGAAAATTTAGTAAATAATGGAACCATGGACAACACATACAATTGGGGTTGGTCAAATGTATATCCTACCGTAATGGATTCCTCACCCTGATTCAACAAAGACACACTGTATGCCCCTCCAGACTGAGAATTTCATTTCCCAACTAATGACAAGACCTTTCCCGAAGATATCAAAACTTACTTCGGTAGACTGCATAATCTAAGCAACAGTTGTGTCATTGAGGAAATTGTGCCTGAGGTTTCGGTTACATAGGTGATCACATTCCAATCTGTGGCACTACTCACTCAAATTCTCAAAACTCATCTGTAGTTGATGAATAAATTGTCATTGAGGAAACTGAAGTCTTGAAAGACTTTCCATCCTTGTCCTCAGACCGCAGTGTCCTTCACTATATTCAGAAGTCCCACAAAAGTCCCACTGAAGTCCTAACTAAGACTTACTCTCGGTAGTCAAGTCATCCTTACCGTAGTCTTCGAACAAAAGTTATGCCACTCTTCAAACAATTCATCATGAATTACCCATAGAAAACTTTGAAGTGGGTCAATGTTCTCAAATCCATGAATCTTCAAGTTCTGATGACTCAAGCCCACGTTTTCACAAAATTTCAAAAGGTTCTAGAAAACCACAGTTGAATAACAGAGACTGCGGTTCACCAAAAACCTTAGCTAAAAAGGATTTCAAAGAGGAAATTCGCTCCCGAGGCACAAATAGACAAATATTTTCAAAAAACAAAAAGCATGTCAGATTTCAAAAATCCAAAAGTCCAGAAAGTAATGTACAGTTTCAACAGTCATTCCTAATTCATCTACACAACTCAAAAGAGTGTAAAGTGTTTTCGAAACAGTGTTTTTCAAATCTATTCCTCAGATGATCCAAAATGGAAAGGTATTTTACCCATTCCAACACATTTAAAGTCACATCAAAATTTTAACAAGTGGAAGGGTATTCTACCAAATCCAACAAAAAGGACACAAAGATCTGCACGTGCTAAACCTTTTTCAAAACAAACTTTTCAGAAAACTAACAACACTCATGTCAGATCTTTTCAACCTCGGACTAGTCAAAAACCAAACAACTCATCCCTTAGACCGCTGACCAAACGTGGTGTCAGAACAAAAGACAAAATCTCAACCTGTGAATGTTAGTGTAGTTGCCAAAATTAGAAACCTCATAACCTTGCAAAAACACACAGCACTCCAAAACCACACAAACACCCAAGACTAGGTTCAAAAGTTGACACGAAACCAGTCCATGCATCACTCAGAAACTCATTTGTTGTTCCACACTCCAAACTAGTTTGGATTCCTAAACTAACCGTGTAATTCTCAGGCTTTGTGCAAGGAGGAACAAGAAGATGAATGGTTAATTGACAATTCCTGCTCCTTGCACATGACCGAAAGGTTAGAATACATTAGGGATTTCAGGCCAATTTGCAATGGTGGAAATGTTACATTCGGCACAATGTGAATGGAATCATCTGAGGTTACGGTGTACTCACTACGAGGAACTTCTCAATTCAAAAGGTTGCTTATGTAGAAAGACTTAAACACAATATCATCAGTGTTGGCCAACTATGTAAGGCAGGCCATCGAGTTGAATTTGATGATCAATTATGTTATGTAATGACAAGTGATAGGAGCACCTGTTTGATCAAGTCACGATCCGAGGGTACAATGTATCCTTTGGATGTCTCTCTGATCATTGGCAAACGACAGTTGTGTTTCCTTTCCAAAGTTGTATCCAAAGTCAGCTGGCTATGGGACTGCAAGCTCGCTCATCTCAACTTCAGATACATCAACACCTTAGTCACTGGAGAGCTGGTTAGAGGACTCCCTATTCTCAAGTTCAACAATGATACTCTCTGTCCTGCATGTGAATGTGGTAAACAATCCAAAGCAAGTCATCCCATGGTGATTGACTCTTCAATTTCTGAACCACTTGATCTCCTGCACGTTGATATCTACGGTCCATCAACCGTAGCCAGTCTCCATCACAAAAAGTACATACTGGTTATAGTAGATGACTTCACACGCTTCAGGGTCTTCTTCCTTAGACTCAAATCTGAAACACCGCATATTCTGATCAACTTCATCAAAGAAATAGAACTTCAAATCAAGCTGCCTGTAAAATGTATCTACAGTGATAATGGAACCTAGTTCACTAATCATCCTCTCAACAACTTCTTCGTGTCTAAAGGTATCACTCCCAACTTTCCAGCTCCTTATACACCACAACAAAATGGAGTAGTAGAAAGAAGGATCCACACACTAGTCGAAGCAGCCAGATCTATGCTAAACTTCCCACACCTTCCTCTCTACTTCTGGGTTGAAGTTGTAGCAACCGCATGCTTTGTACAAAACCGAAGCATTGTGTTCAAACGCCTCAATAAAAGACCATATGGGGACCTTAACAACCGCAAACCAAATGTTTTCTTCTTTCATATCTTTTGGTGTAGATGTTTTGTGATCAACAACAGAGATCAGCTTAACAAATTTGCACCGAAGTCTGATGAAGGTATCTTTCTTGGCTATTCCATGAACAAGGTTGCTTATCGAGTTCACGTCAGACGTACAAGGCTAATCATTGAAAGCTTCGATGTGAAATTTGATGATTCTCACATCCACAACGCCCCTCCATCCACTGAAACTACCGCAATCATGGAAAGTAATATTCCTGCTTCTTCAGGTCATTTAAACCTAGTAGAAATCAATTATGACGACCTTTTCGACCCTGTTGAAACGATGAAACTATCTGAAGTTCTTGTGTCACCAGCCGCTCAACAACAACATGCTGATGTTTCTGGTCCATCTCTGTCCGAAGTAGCATCTCTCAATACTTTCACCTCTCCAGTTGAGGGGGAAAGCTCTACTACGGATCAAGCAACAACCATCGAGGTTCCAGTACTTGATGATGCTCAAGTTCCTATCCGCATAAAATCCTTACCATCAAACGTATCCTCAGATTCGGATGATGAACTCATAGAGTGTGACAACTGTCAATTTACGGTCAAGTCAAATTCAACTAAAGTCAACAAGTCAAACCCGTCGACTCAATTAACCCTTGTGTACTAGGGCTTATGTTAGGTAATTATTATACAACTCGCTATTCTAATGAGAAATCATCAATTGAAAAGTTTGTATATCTAGATTTCCTTAACCTAAAACCATGGTAAGTAATGAACCAAACCGATAAAACAATGTTGCATACTCATCGAGACTGTCTAAGATCCTTAAACATGGCTTAACGTTGCTTACGGACCTTGCGTTGTGAAGCCAAGCACTCAAAAAGGTCACAAAAGAAGCCTCTCCCAATCTCTTTCACTTTATCTCTCTCTATTTAAAATCTCTCCCAAATGTTTCTAAGTATGTGAAATCTCTCCCAAATCTCTCTAGGTATGTGAAATCTCTCCCAAATCTCTCTAAGTATGAGAAACCTCTCCAAGTATGTGAAATCTCTCCCAAATCTCCCTCAAAAGTTCCTTTAACTTTTTTATACTCTTTCGGGTCATCCCGACACTTAACCGGGTCAAAAACCGCTTAAAACGGGTAAAATAGCCTTAAGGACCCGAAACCCACACTATAGTGCCGAACCCTCTTAGGGCCGAAAGTCCTCTTAAGGAACAGAACTGCTTAGAACCGAAGCCCCAGGATCGAACCCGAAGCCTCCTTTTGGGCCCGAACCTCTTATGCGAACTGAACCCTTCGGTCCATTTCGCTTCCGACCAGCTTCGTTCCATTTCGCCTCCTGACTCACCCTCGCCTTCGGTCCCAGTATTCTAAGGACCGAACCTAACCACCTTCGGCCCCCCATGTGAGAAGCCTCGCAGAAAGACCATTTCTTCCCGGTTTTTGACTAGTTTTGCATTTTAGGCCCGTTTTTAATTATTTTAATGCGGGATTTTCACCCAAAACTTTGTTTTAATATATAAGGCCCCATATTTATTAATTAATTATGTTTTTGGGGATAAATCTTAT
The DNA here is from genome assembly GCF_002870075.4 of Lactuca sativa. NCBI lineage: Eukaryota > Viridiplantae > Streptophyta > Magnoliopsida > Asterales > Asteraceae > Lactuca > Lactuca sativa. Next base: position 300,051,023 of record NC_056630.2, on the reverse strand, counting down.
CAAATAAGAGTGGGTGAAGTACAAGTGGTGGAGTGTTGACTTTTCTTTAGTTTATGACACAAGCAACCACCCATACCCACTCCATGACCAACCAGCACCCCTCCCCACCATCCCTAGTCACTTCATAGTCCTTTCCTACTAATTTCCCAGCCATACTCATGTTCTTAGAGCTGGAACATTCACCCTCTCTCCTCACACTTCATTCATTCTCTCATTTTCCACCAAGAATCACACTCCAAACTCTCTCATCATTCTCTCTCAATTTTGAGAACTTCAAGGCATACTCCAAGGCTTTTCTCCTTCATTTGGTAAGTATCATCATCTTTCTTATGATTATTACACATCCTCCTACTTAAAATCATAGATTGCTTACATAGATTCCTTCATATTAGTGTTTGATTCTCGAATCTTCAAGCAATCCTCCAAGTGTTCTTGAGTTGAACACTTCTCTTCTTCAACATTCACCCACTAAAATCATATAAGGTGAGTTCATACCCCTATCTTTTCACGTTTTATTAACTTTTAAAGGGGGGGGGGGGGGGGGGAGTACAAGTTAAAACACAAAGGACACCACTAAACTTTGTCAATAGCTTTCATCAAGAAAGTTTGACTCCATTCACGGACTGTTTTGGTCAACTTAACCATTTTAGTTTTCAAAACTGTATTAGAGGCAAATAGTTCAAGTGTATACCTTTAAAATGACTACTTGCACATCTCCAACAATTTTTCTATGATTTATGGCGATTTTTACGGACCAATATGTGATTATTGACATTTTAACACAAGTTAAAGACTTCCAAAAATCATAATAAAAATTATGGATAAAGTAGAAAAATTTTATGAACTCTCAGAATTTACGGATTTAGTTTTCGACTTCTTGTGATTTTCCTATGATTTTCTAAAAACATTGCAGAAAGGTTAAAAACTAGTTAACAGCTTATAACTTTCATTCACATGTTGTAAGTTGTTGAGCAAGGTGTGTATCATTATGTGATTATATAATATTACATAATGTGCCATTTTGTCTTGGTATATAGACATACAACAGAAAACAAATGGTATTACGAGCTTATATCCATTGAAATACAAACATTGCTAAACTATGACAAGTATAGTTTATGCTCGCTACCCCAACAATTATTTAGATAAACTATAATAGGTATAGTTTATGATTCATTTACATAAGAAACATATTACTAAAGGTATTACACATACAAAATGGTTACCACCACTACGAATCATTATGATAAATTATAATAAGTATAGTTAAGTCAGTTATACCCCCACAAATGAATACACTAATTATAATCGGTACAGTTAGGGCGTAGATACATTACAAACAATGTGATAAACTATTATAGGTATATTTTATGTGTCATCTACACTACAAGCTTATTACAAAAAGGGATTTCACCCTCACCACCACTTTTGATAAACTATAATATGAATAGTTCATGTTCACTATCACTATCGCTATTTGCTAAACTATGATATGTATAGCTTATGTTCACCGTCACCACCACATTTGATAAACTACAATATGCATAGTTCATCGGCACTACCACTATCACTGTCTGATAAACTATGATATGTAAAGTTTATGTTCACCACTACTACTACTATTTCAGACACTACACTAGCATTTGGTTTCGATCTTTGTTTTTAAGACTACATTCTATCTAAAATTGTTAGTTTTCAGCTATAATTTCTAAGTGTATATGCTAGAGTTATATAGAATTTAGTCGTGATCGACTTAGAAGTGGCGGGTCCGCTTTTTTTCCTGTTCCTTGTTTGTTTGTGGTCCTAGGTCAGACCCATTACATTCGACGATTTATTTAACTTTAATTTTATATAAGTTATATACACTTGGAGATTATGAAAGGAAATTATCGGGAATTCTAGGATGCACATTTTCATAACAAGGAAAGTTACAACTCAGTTTTCAAGGAAAATATTGTATTTTTTGAAATTCCTTTACCGCTTTTACAAGGAAATTAATTTATTTCTCAATTAAAACTCTTATGAACTCACCAACCCTTGTGTTAACACTTTTTCAAACAACTTGTATTCTCAGGAAATCACTAAACAGGTAATCTAATGCTTTCGAGTATGGGACGCTAAGGCGTTAAATTGAAAACTTATTTTGTCATCATGATGTAATTGATTTTGAAACATGTAAACTTACTCTATGATGTAACTCTTTCAATTATATTGATGATGGTCGTGTTTGCTTTCTTCACTATTATACTCGTTGTTATGATACTATACATGAAGTCCTCCACCCCCGAACGTTTGCACCGTTCTTGTTTGGGGGTGTGACAAATTGGTATCAGATCATTGTTTATAGTGAACTAATTATATCGAACCATATAAGATATGTTGGGTTTGAGCCATAAGAACTTTCCTATGTGCACATGCAAACCCTAATGCTTGGATCTAGGTTTCTCTAATTGAACATGCAATGTATCCAAGACTTTTATTGATAGATCTAGTGTAAACATTAAAATCATAACATATGAAATCAGATCTAAAGGAATACCTTGAATTGCTTGCTTGGATTTTCTTGTCTTTGGAGCTTAGAGTCACAATTGTCACTCCTCTAATGGCTTACAAACACCAAGTAGCAAGCGGATGATAATAAAGAGAGAGGAGGGTGAGAAAATCGGCTCTAGGGTTTCTTGAGATGCATGAGTTCCGATTTCCTCCACCCAATGGGTCTATATATACTATGAGCTACCAGGGTTACACCTTAAACCCTAATTGAATAACTTAGGCCCTAAGCAATCCAATAATCCTTATAGACCAGGCCTTCGACGATTTCTAGGTTTCTCCAATCCCTAAAATCGTCTACCCTCACATCAATAAAGATTCATAGCCCAAAATACAACTATCACACATTTGACAGTTTATGCCCTTTTATTCAATTAACCTCTTTAAGTCACCAAATTAATTCCTAATTAATTTATGAATCATATTAATCAAATAACAATATTATTATTCCTTATATTATTCTTATAATATATTAATAATATTTCTTCTCTCATTATAAATCATCCTGTCAAGTTGCTATGGTGAAGGCAACCCAAAATGACCATGCTTAACCGGGTCAAATACTTGCCAAATATAGTTACAGCCTTAGACACTATTCCAACAGTCTCCCACTTGGATAAGTCCGATAAATATATACACAAGCACAATCCGATTAGCAATCGTAGCTCTCAAAGACGTTGTCAAACTCTGATCTTATCAGTCCTGTCCTTTAGATAAGGGATCGTACAGTCCTCTGTTCAGATATCATGCGGACACAATTATAGTCCAGCGTTTAGTTTCTCGATCTCAGATTTATTCGACATAGAACTTAATCGAACACATCAATTCAGTTCTGACCGGGCCCGACACATAAGTCAAATCAAATCATCGAGCGGACGAGATATCGCTTTTACCCTCTTAGGATAAAAGTAACAGATAAACTTCGACTTATATGCATTTACTTATTCACTAATCAATCATACACAACAATGCGTTTTATAACATCAATTTACTGATGCGGTTTCGCATTATCAATGTACAACCAATTAACAAATAACAAACCATATATCTAGGTTTCAAGACCATCTGATATTATCCTCTTGCGATCACTTACAATATACATATATACTTTAGAGTGATTCCAGCAAACGCGAGTTTGTTCCAATGCTCAAAACTAGTTCATATGCACTCATGAATGTTGTAGCAAACCTTTGCTATGTCTAATACCATTCAGACAATCTACATACCAATTCAAGACAATATTCTTTCATATCTACTTCCAACATATGAACGATTGTGGACCATTCGAATAATTCGATTATTCTTAATAACTCAGTTATTCAGCAAGTCAAAACATGCAAAGTGAAACAATAGTTAAACAATTAACATAAGACAGTAACTTTAATTATAAATAATACTCCTTTATTTAATCATCAAATGTCAATTACATTTATCTATCATCAAATGTCAATTACATTTATCTATTATAAGTTTCTAAAACTATCTAATCTAAACCAAAATCATCCTTCGGCCCAATACTCCTAGAATGCTGCTGGGTTATTTTCTAATGATATCCTCTTAATCACAAGATGTCGTTCTTCTACTCGATGTCTAACAAAGTGATATTTTCTTTCGATATGACGAGATCTACCATGATCCCTCGGTTCCTTGGTCAAGGCAACCGCTCCTTCATTATCACAGAAAATTTCCACATGCTCCTTTATGGCAGATACAACTCCAAGATCACCAATAAAGTTATTCAACCATATTGCCTCCTTCGATGCTTCGCTTGCTGCAATGTGCTCTGATTCGCACATTGAATCAACTATGGTTTCCTTCTTGGAACTTTTCCAAGTTACTGCTCCTCTATTAAGGGTAAAGACCCAGCCTTACTGCGAACGGTAGTTGTCCCTGTCGGTCTGGAAGCTGGCGTCACTATAACCTCGCACCTTTAAGTCATCACTCCCTCCGAAGACGAAAAACCATTCCTTGGTCCTCCGAAGGTACTTAAGGATCTTCTTGACCGCAATCTAATGGGCTCTGCCAGGGTTCCCTTGATATATACTGACCATGCTCAAAGCAAAGGCTACATCAGGGCGAGTACAAGTCATAGAATTCATGATTGCACCAACTGCGGAAGCGTAAGGTACTTGGCTCATCTCTGCTATCTCGGCTTCGGTACTCGGACTTTGAGTCTTACTCAACTTGGCATTGCTTTGTATCGGTAATTCTCCCATCTTCGAATTTTCCATACTAAAACGTTTTAGTACTTTATCTAAGTAAGTGTTCTGAATAAGTCATATTAGTCTCTTACTTCGTTCTCTCACTATCCTTATTCCCAAGATATAGGAAGCCTCTCCGAGGTCCTTCATAGCGAAGCACTTCTCAACCAGGACTTAACCTCCTGCAGTTTCGGGACATCGTTTACTATGAGTAGTATGTCATCGACATACAAAACGAGGAAGCTAACTATACTCCCACTGGCTTTGACATATACACATGATTCATCTTCGCTTCGTACAAATCCAAAATCTTTGACTTACTCATCGAAGCAAAGATTCCATCTGCAAGACGCTTGCTTAAGCCCATAAATGGACTTCTCAAGCTTGCACACTCTATTTGGATGCTTCGTATCGACAAAACCCTCTGGCTGAGCCATGTAAACATCCTCAGCCAACTTCCCATTAAGGAAAGCGGTCTTGACATCCATCTGCCATATCTCATAATCATGAAATGCAGCTATGGGTAGCATCACCCTAATAGACTTTATTTTCGCAACTACTGAGAAGGTCTCATCATAGTCAACTATGGGAGTTTGAGTAAAGCCCTTCGCAACCAATCGTGCCTTATATGTGTGTACATTACCATCCACATCGGTCTTCTTCTTGAAGATCCATTTGCACCCAACGGTCTTACGTCCGGGCATATTATCAACCAGATTCCAAACTTGGTTGTCATACATGGATTGAATCTCGTTGTCCATTGCCTCTTTCCATTTTGTAGACTCCGGGCCTACCATGGCTTCCTTATAGCTATTAGGTTCATCTAGATTTATTAGTGTACCATCACTAATATACGTGTCCTCTTCGGTAGTAATATGAAAACCATAAAACTAGGGTTGAACTCTAAATCTTTCAGAGCGTATAAGAGGTAAGGACTCGACAATTGGTTCAACTGGAGTTTCCTCCTCGGGTTGAGCGTCATCTGTAGAGGTTCCTTCATCACTCGATTCTTGAATCTCTTCAAGTTCGATCTGCCTCCCACTGTCTCCTTGGCTTATGAGTTCTCGCTCTCGGAAAAACCCTCTCCTCGCAACGAAGACAACATTGTCATTCGGTCTATAGAAGAGATATCCAAAGGATTTCTGCGGGTAGCCGATGAAAATACATCGCTCACTACGAGGTTCGAGGTTGTCGTGAGTATCTCGTCTTACGAAAGCCTCGCAACGCCAAACCTTGATATGTGCCAACGAGGGAGCTTTCCCTTTCCACATCTCGTGAGGTGTTTTGGCAACCTTCTTAGTAGGGACTCGGTTAAGGATATGGGCGGCAGTCTCTAAGGCATACCCCCAGAATGAGATAGTTAGTGAAGCACGACTCATCATAGAACGAACCATGTCTAACAAGGTTCGACTACGCCTTTCTGCCACACCATTCAACTGCGGTATCCTAGGTGGCGTCAATTGCGAAACTATTCTGCATTCTTTGAGATAGTCGTGGAATTCAAGACTTAGGTACTCTCCTCCTCGATCGGATCGAAGCATCTTGATTTTCCTGCCCAATTGGTTCTCCACTTCATGTTTGAATTCTTTGAACTTTTCAAATGTTTCTGACTTGTGCTTGATTAAGTAAATATACCCATATCTACTATAATCATCAGTGAAAGTCACATAGAAGCGGTTCGCATCCTTTGTGGTGGATCTAAAGGGTCCACATAAATCGGTATGTATGAGATCCAATATAACCCTCAGCCCTTTCACAAGTACCTGTGAAGGGTGACTTGGTCATCTTTCCAAGCAAACAAGACTCACACGTGTCATCTTCCCTAAGGTCGAATGAATCCAACACTCCATCCTTTTGGAGTTCGGCTATGCGCTTCTTGTTGACATGTCCAAGACGACAATACCACAAACATGCTTTATCTATACCATTGGAAGAATCCATGCATAAAACATCATTTCCTATGTTATCTACAATCATAACAGTCTCAAAAATTCCATTACAAGGCATTGCTTCAAAATATAAAACACCATTTAGATAAGCATAAATCGAACCATTCTCATTATAAAACGAATATCTAAATCCTTGTCTAAACACACCATGAAATGAAATGATGTTTCTTGCCATGTCTGGCGAGTAGCAACAATTATTCAAATCTAAACTTAATCCATTACTAAGCACTAAAGAATACACTCCAATCTTTGTAACAGGCGACGATCTTCTGTTTCCCATGATTAGATTTATTCTTCCAAGCTCCACATCCCTATTTCTTCTTAGTCCCTGCAATTCAGAACAAATGTGGTAACCACACCCGGTATCAAGAACCCAAGAAATAGCATGAGATGAATCATTAGATTTAATTGTGTAAATACCTATGAAAGACGGCTTGATCTTTCCATCCTTGATGGATTGTAGATATTCTGGGCAACTTCTCTTCCAATGCCCTATTTTGTGGCAATGGTGGCACTCTGCCTCCTTCGGGTTAGGGTTGGGTTTAGCAGGATCAACCTTGGTCCCACTAGAAGAGGGACCATCTCGGGACTTTCCCTTGCGGTGGCTCTTTGATGGAGCCTTCCTCTTTTTGCCCCTTCCCTGCCCTATAGCCAAAACAAGAGCAGCGGGTGGATTGGGAGTTTGTGCAACAGACTTGTCCTTAAGGTTGCTCCAAGCAACCCTTAGGAGCCCTTGGAGCTTGCTTAGGGTGACCTCTTCCTTGTCCATGTGTTAGGTCATCCTAAATTGGTTGTAACACGGAGGCAATGAGTGAAGGACCATGTCGATAGCCAAGTCTTCCCCAAAGTCGACATTCAACTTGCGAAGATGATCGACATACATTTGCATCTTTTGCAAGTTTACGGTTAGAGATTCTCCATTTCCCATTTTACTAGTGATCATGTTAGTGAAGATCTCGTAACGTTGCTGCCTCGTGTTTTAATGGTATCTCTCCATTAAGTCTTAATGCATCTCGTACGGATACATGTCCTCATAGGACTTTTGGAATTCGGCGTTCATTGTGGCTATCATGATGCAATGAACTTTCGTTGCATCACGCTCATGAGTCTCAAAGGCAGTCATTTCAGCCGGAGTAGCGATTTATGGATTGATCTTTTCATGCTTCTCGTCAAGGACATACTCCTTGTCTTTGTAGCGAGCAATCGTGCGAATGTATCTTATCGATTCGCTAAAGTTCGATCCATCGAAAGTCACCTTTTGGCAAAGGCTCATTAACGTGAACGAGCTAGCAGCAGCGTTGTTTGCGTTCGACATCTACAAGTAGAAAAGGAAAAAGTTTGATTAGAATTGAATCCCTAATTATCACCCAATATGAAAAAATTAGGGCTAGGATCCAACAACATTATTTACACATTAGAAAAGGGATGCCGTAATCCAACGTGCAAACAATTTCAACGTAAATGAAGGACGATTCACTAATTCTCTACCATGAAAAGATAACATTAAGTTTTAAGTGCATATAGAATTCCTAGATTTCGATGAGATTCATTGAACTTTTCAATGGCATGTTTAAATCTCGATATGCCCCTCTCGTTTGTGACTGCTATGCCGAGGATCACAAAGTGGGTGTGAATAACCATGCAAATCTACACGGTCCCTTCATTGTTACAATCACCTATTCGATGTGCCGGTAAACCACACATGCTCCATCGAACTATGATAAATAATGAATCACCCTTTGCCACCTTTTCTTAGAACCAATTAGTGTGCCGGTAAACCACAAACTCTTCACTAACTTCTTAGCAAGCAAGCGGTGGGTGTGAGTGTACACCCATTAAGCGCCATTTTATAGGCACCAACCTTATACCTACCTTATAGACCGGCTTCGTGAATGAGGCCTACTAACGGTAAGACTAGCATTTTAATTATACATATATATATATATATATATATATATATATTAGTCTTGTAATATTATATTAGTATAGGGTTGAATTTTAAACTTTGTAAATTTCTAGGGTTTGAAATTTAAATTGTCCAAATTAAACTTTTAATCACAAAACTAAAATTTCAAAACTTGAGGATTAGTTTTAAACTTTTCAAAACATAAGGGATCAAATAACAAATAATTTTAAATTAACCATTTAATCTCATAATTATCCATATTTGATTTATTTAAATGTTTCTTGCAAAACAATTCACCAATTTAATTAAAATAATCAATTAATATCATATGAGGAAATTATTATTCAACTAATTGGTAAATATCTTTTGTTAGGTCAAGAATATACTCACATATATATTAAAATTCTAATTTTATTGACCCATAAAGATTAAGGCATGTTTCCATAAGAAAAACCACAAGAAATCCCGAAACTAGCTCCATCTGACGCTCGAACTCGCCGAGTACCATAATGGACTCGCCGAGTTGTGGCTTACTCGCCGACTCCACTATGGAATTCACTGAGTTCATCAGGCAGATGAACAAAATCGAATTTTGCAATCAACAAGCAATCAACCAATGCATCAATTCAATAGAAACCAATCAAGGCTCTGATACCACTGCTGGGTTTGAGCCATAAGAACTTTCCGATGTGCAAAAGCAAACCATAATGCTTGGATCTAGGTTTCTCTAATTGAACATGCAATGTATCCAAGACTTTTATTGATAGATCTAGTGTAAACATTCAAATCATAGCATATGAAATCAGATCTAAAGGACTACCTTGAATTGCTTGCTTGAATCTTCTTGTCTTGGTAGCTTAGAGTCACAATTGTCACTCCTCTAATGGCTTACAAACACCAACTAGCAAGAGGATGATAATAGAGAGAGAGGAGGGTGAGAAAATCGGCTCTAGGGTTTCTTGAGATGCATGAGTGCCGATTTCCTCCACCCAATGTGTCTATATATACTATGAGCTACTAGGGTTACACCTTAAAGCCTAATTGAATAACTTAGCCTCTAAGCAATCTAATAATCCTTATAGACCAGGCCTTGGACGATTTGTAGGTTTCTCCAAACCCTAAAATCGTCCACCCTCACATCCATAAAGATTCCTAGCCCAAAATACAACCATCACACATTTGACAGTTTATGCCCTTTTATTCAATTAACCTCTTTAAGTCACCAAATTAATTCCTAATTCATTTATGACTTATATTAATCAAATAACAATATTATTATTCCTTGTATTATTCTCGTAATATATTAATAATATTTCTTCTCTCATTATAAATCATCCTATCAAGTTGCTATGGTGAAGGCAACCCAAAAGGACCATGCTTAACCGGGTCAAATACTTGCCAAATATAGTTACAGCCTTAGACACTATTCCAACAAGATATACAAACTATAAATACATTGGGACTGAGAGTCTCGTATTTAACATTTTACAAATAACTATACTTTTAGAAACAAATAGTTTCTCGTTAAAAAGTGTGGGCACGTGCGTACATACTAGGGTCAGTATCATGGTGGGATGGGACAAAAGTGGTGATTGTTAAACAGTACGAGTAGGCTTGGGGATGTATAGTCAGGTCTGGGAATGACACATCATGATCAACTATGTCTCACACATAAGTGATTAGCATATGCCCAGGAATGGTTGTGGTGTTACAGCAAGTCTAAAAACTTGCCAACTCTATCTACGAAGAAACATCGAGAACATAAGACAAACATTTAAAATACTATAGGAGTATTTTATGGAACTATAACTAACTTATGTGAAAACTAAAGACCCGTATTAGTAGGTCTAAAATGACTAAGTGTATACGCTAAGGCTATACATAATCAAAGATATTATAGACTCAAATTTTATGACTATTGATCTACTTCCTGTTCCTTGTTTGGTTGTGGATTTAGAGTAGAGTCATTTATTCGAAGGTCTATTTTATCTCAGATTATGTTTAACTGGTATGAACTATGTGATTATTGAAGTGACTAATAAGGATCACCCCTATAAGTAACTACAGGATTAGACGTCTATTAACTATCTTTTCTACCCCTGTTCTCGCACGAAGAACGTGGAGGGAACCCAACTACCAAGAGACCTCTATTCTCCTAACTGGGACGATGCTGGCTAGAAAAAAGAAAATCCTGAAGAGGATCCAAAAGAAGTAATAGGTGAAGGGCCTGAAGAAGATCCAGAAGAGAATCCGGAGAAAGCGAAAGCAAATGAAGACAAAAAAAAGGGGAAATAGGAGAAGACTCTGACAAAGAGCCCGAAGTCTGCAACACACCCTCCAGTGTCCCCCACCCCGACGAAACTTCCATGGTCAGACACTTCGATGAACCATAGATTTAAAGAGATAGAACCTGGAACAAGATCAAACACCCCCTTTGGAGTATAGAAAGAGGCTTCTACAACCTCAACAGAGAAGGATCGGTAGACATGGCCCTCTTTCCATAGTATACCGCATCGCTCGCCGGAATATATAAATACGAGCATCGGTCATCCGAATCATGAAAGTAGGCACTACAACCAGGATCACCACAACTTGCCTTCGTCACCGGGATGGAGGCCATGAAAAAACTCAGGAGCCACATTCAAGCCTTTAGAGAGAAGTAACCGTGACTCGAGCCTAAACTAAAGAGTGTCATGGACGTCAAGCAGCGTTAGAGAAAACGCGTAATAAAGACAGATCATCGAATGACAGAAAGCAGGGCAGAGGTTAGAGCAATATAGACTTTCATGTCTCCATTCTATAGCCCACAGAGCATCACCTGCCTCAAGTAAGGTGTACACTGTTGACACATCAGTATAGACTTGAAATACTAGCATGCGTCTAACGACTACCCCTATATGGTATCAGAGACTACACTATTCATGGGAATCATGGCACCGTCAAAATTTTTCCTTACATTAATGAGATGTAGACCTATTTATAAGGTCAAATTTTCCCGAACCCTATATACTAAATTATATTAAAGAAGTTGGCATGTATTATGATTCATTGGAAATTTTCCACGTATGTTATAACTCGGTATTACAGACAACTTGATTATTAACATTACTTTATGTATACCTCAAGGTAATGTATGATTAAGAGACGATTCACGTAGAAATGGTGAGTCCGCCTTGGGTCCTGTTCCTTGTTTGTTTGTGGGCCTAGGGCAGACTCATTAAGTTCAATGACCTATTAGACATTAATTATGCAAAACGGGTATACATCGAGTGATCTTAGGAGCGAATAAGTCATGAAATAAAACACTAGATTACATTCGAGTCACTACCACTAAATTCATAAGTTATTTATATGAACCCTCGTTGTGAAGTACATACAAGATACTTTTAAGTAGGAACATAATACAGAAAAGTCTAGCTAGATAACACCCGAATTTTCACTACTATTAGAAACTTACCGACTATTCGTCTCTACAAACTTATGATAGGAAGATGCCGCCTCGTAGGTCTGCTAGACGCACTGCAGAACGCAAACAAATCCGCCACCGCCGCCTCCCCAAAATGATCATGTCATGTTCCAAGCTGCGGTCATAGCTGCAGTGGCAACTACTATGTCCCAAATCAGCACTGATGGTACCAGAAGGACAGGGAGTGGTATTAATAACTCCACTCAAGGAGAAAGCCAAGGGCGCACGAGAGAGTGTTCATTTAAGGACTTCACCAATGGCAAACCCGACTCTTTCAATGGAAGCGGGGGAGTCATCACACTAATGCAATGGTTTGAGAAGACCGAATCGGTCTTCGAAAATTGTGCATGCCCCGAAGTAAGCAAGGTCAAATTTGCAGCTTGCACTTTCTTAGGCCGAGCCCTTACTTGGTGGAACAGCCACGTTAAGTCACTAACGCTTGCAATGGCTACCTCGTTAAGCTGGGAGGACTTAAAGACGATGATGTTGAAAGAGTACTGCCCAAGGGACGAAGTGCAAAAATTGGAGCAAGAACTGTGGAACCTCAAGATGACAGACGCTGACCTTGCAACTTACACCGAACGATTATGTGATCTAGCACTCCTTTGTCCCACGATGGTCACTCCCGAGGAAAGGAAGGTGGAACGATACCTCTGGGGATTGTCTCCCCAAATTCAAGATAGCGTGTTGGCTTCAAGACCAACTACCTTTGATTGTGCCAAGGAGTTGGCACAACAACTCATCAAACATAGGGCCAGCCATGGCACTATGACAACCACCCCGGTGCAAGATGGCAAGGGAAACAATAAAAGGAAGTCTTGGGACAACGAGAAGAATCAATCGACCCAAGAACCCACCAATAAGCAACATATCGTCGCTATTCATGCTGCCACCACCTGTACCACTCCCACACCCATAAATCGATACGCTGGAACCATTCCGAAATGTAACAAGTGCAGCTTCCATCACTATAGGGCTTGTAGGGAATTGCATTGCATGAATTGCAACTGGAAGGTGATGGGTTTTGAGCATTCTAACACTTCCTAAGTGTACATGCAACCCTAATAACCTTGGATCTATGTTTGTCTAATTATCATGCAAAGTTGAATTCCAAGGTTATATTCCTATCTAGCATACATGGGGAACAATTTCTAACTTGAATGAAAGATAGAATAACTTACCTTGTTGTTGCTTATGTTCCTTGAAACCTTGTGAGCCTAGCACCCCAAGTGTGATGCCTCAAATGCTTCACACAACACCAAATGCTCTTGGAAAGACTTTTGAGAGAATACACACATCTTGAAATCGGCCTAGCCCTCTAGTTTCTTATGTGTAGCCGATTTTGTGGAGAATGGGATTCTTATATAGTGTTGACATATCTAGGGTTACATCATGTAAACCCTAACGTGTCATGACTCTTCATTTCCATGACCCCTGGGTTTGTAACTCCCATGGAGCATCCATGGAGCATCCTATGGGTAGAACCCAACTTGGTAATCCATGGAGCCTCTTAGCCCACTATACAAGATATGAATGATTTACATAATCAACCCATATATTTAATTAGTTATCTTTTGATCACTTAATTAATTCCAAATTAACTCTTTGATCAAACAAATCAAATAATATTATTAAGATATTAGAACTTATAATATATTAATAATCTCCAAGTGTTATTCCTCTCATTTGGTCTATCCAATTGCATGGTGCCATGCAACCCAAATGGACCATGCCGGGTCGGGTCAAGTACTGACCCGAAATAGTTATGGACTTAGACACCTTATCCAACAGTCTCCCACTTGGATAAGTCTAATAACTATAACTCCAGTACTTTAGGAACCGACCGACAATCGTAGCTCTTTCAAGGTCTCTCGGAACTGAGAAGATGTTGATACGCCATTTAAGATATGTGATCATATAATCCTCTATTCTAGATATTAGCCAGACAAATACATGGAACAATGTCTTACTCATTGTCCAGCAATTTGTTTCTCGATTTCCGATTTGTTTGACAAAGAACTTAATTGAACACATCAACTTGGTTCTGACTGGGCCCGGTACATAGGTCAAAACAAAATCATCGAGGGGCCCAGATATCAGCTTCTAATCCAAGAAGGAACAGATAAACTTCGACTCATATGTTTGTTCTACCACTCATTGAATTATACACAAAAGCACATTTTATAACATCGAGTTACCAATGCGTTTTCGTACAATCAATGCATAACCAACTTGTAAGTAACAAATCGTATCTCTAGGTTTGAAGACTTATATGATATTACCGTCTCACGATCACTCGAGATAAATTCCATGAAGTGATTCCAGTGAGCATGGGTTGAGTCCAATGCTTAGAACTTATGAGCACTCATGATTATTGTAGCCTTGTCCAACACCTTAGACCTCTGCAACCAATCATGACAGTCTTCATTCCTACCTACTTCCGACATATGACCGACTGTGGAGGTTTGAATAATATGTTATACCAACAAAATTATTCTGGAAGTCAAAACATGCAAAAGAAATATAGTAAACGATCGACAAGAGATAGCAACACCTTACTCATAAATAAAACACCTTTTATTCATCGTCTAATGTCAATTACACTTTACAAATTTCTAGGCTATCTAACTACTAAATCTAATATCATCCTTCAGCCCTATGCTCCGAGAATGCTGGAGATGCTTAACCTGAGTCAGTCCCTTCGTGAGGGGATCTGCTGGGTTCTCATCCGATGATACCCTCTTTGCCACGAGGAGTCCTTCTTCTATCCGATGTCTGATAAAATGGTATTTTCTGTCGATGTGTCTGGATCTCCCGTGATCCCTTGGTTCCTTGGCTAAGGCAATAACACTTTCACTATCACAGAAAATTTCCATTGGCTCTTTTATAGCTGGTACAACTCCAAGGTCTCCAATGAAGTTCTTCAGCCATATCGCCTCCTTTTCTGCCTCGCTAGCTACAATATACTCTGATTCACAAGTTGAATCAGCTACTGTCTGTTGCTTGGAACTCTTCCAAGAAATTGCTCCTCCATTTAGGGTAAAGACCCAACCCGACTGAGAGCGGAAATTATCCCTATCAGTCTGAAAGCTAGCGTCACTATACCCTACAACTCTTAAGTCATCACTCCCACCGAGGGTAAGGACCCAATCCTTAGTCCTCCGTAGGTACTTGAGGATATTCTTTACCGCAGTCCAGTGTGCCTTGCCAGGGTTCGCCTGATACCTGCTAACCATGCTCAGGGCAAAGGCTACATCAGTTCGGGTACACGTCATAGCATACATGATCGATCCTACTGCCGAAGCATAAGGTATTCGACCCATTTTTGCTATCTCAGCCTCAGTGCTTGGGCTTTGTGTCTTACTCACTCTGGTGTTACTCTGGATGGGTAACTCTCCTTTCTTGGAGTCCTGCATTCTAAATCTCTTCAGCACCTTATCCAAGTAGGTACTCTGACTAAGTCCAATTAGTCTTTTACTCCGATCTCTCAAGATCCTTATCCCTAGAATATAGGTAGCTTCTCCTAGGTCCTTCATAGAGAAACACTTCCCAAGCCAGGACTTAACTTGCTGCAGAGTTGGGATGTCATTTCCTATGAGTAGTATGTCATCCACATACAACACCAAAAAGCTAACTATACTCCCACTAGCCTTGACATACATGCAAGACTCATCTTCACTCCTAGAAAAGCCAAATTCCTTGACCTTTTCATCAAAGCAAAGATTCCATCTACGAGGTGGTTGCTTCAATCCATAAATGGATTTATCAAGCTTACACACTCTATTAGGGTACTCGTTGCTGACAAAACCCTCTGGCTGACTCATGTAAACATCTTCAGCCAACTTTCCATTAAGGAAAGCGGTTTTGACATCCATTTGCCATATTTCATAGTCATGAAATGCAGCTATGGCCAACAGAACCCGAATAGACTTAATCTTGGCTACTGGGGAAAAGGTCTCATCATAGTCCACTCTAGGAATTTGAGAGAAGCCCTTTGCAACCAGTCTAGCCTTGTAAGTGTGTACTTTACCATCCATGTCGGTCTTCTTCTTGAAGACCCATTTGCACCCAACTGTCTTACAACCTGGTACATTCTCAGCCAAGTTCCAAACTTTATTGTCATACATGGACTGTATTTTGCTGTCCATTGCCTCTTTCCACTTGGCTTACTCAGGGCCTGCCATGGCTTCCGCGTAACTACTAGGTTCATCCAGACCTATCAGTGTCTCATCACTGATAAGTGTCTCACCTTCTACAGTAATGTGGAATCCATAGTAATGCTCAGGAGCATTCCTAATCCTTGTGGACCACCTCAGAGGTACAAACTTGTCAATTGGCTCAACAGGAGTTTCCTCCTCAAGTTGAGTGCTGGGGTTTGAAGTTCCTTCACCGCTTGACTCTTGAATTTCTTCAAGATCAACTTGCCTCCCTTCCTTGGCTTATGAACTCTCTCTCTCTAAAGAAAGCCCTCCTATCTACAAAGACCACATTTTCACTAGGTCTGTAGAAGAGGTAACCAAAGGATTGTTGTGGGTAGCCGATGAAAATACACCTCTCGCTTCGGGGTTCGAGCTTATCATGAGTCTCACGTCTCACGAAAGCCTCGCAACCCCAAATCTTGATGTGGTCTAGTTTGGGTACTTTACCAGTCCACATCTCGTGAGGAGTTTTGGCAACTTTCTTTGTAGGGACTAGATTAAGGATATGGGCGGCAGTCTCTAAGGCATACCCCCAAAATGAGATTGGTAGCGAAGCTCGACTCATCATGGAACGAACCATATCCAACAAGGTTTGATTATGCCTCTCAGCCACACCATTCAACTGCAGTGTCCTGGGAGGTGTCAATTGTGAGACTATCCCACATTCCCTTTGATAGTCAAGGAACTCTGAACTTAGATACTCACCACCACGATCGGATCGGAACATCTTAATGTTGCTGCCCAATTGATTCTCGACTTCCTGTTTAAATTCCTTAAACCTTTCGAAAGTCTCTAACATATGCTTGATCAAGTAGACATATCCATATCTACTGTAATCATCAGTAAAAGTCAAATAATAACGATTAGCATCCCTTGTGGCGTGTTTGAATGGTCCACACACATCTGTGTGTACAAGGTCCAACAAACCTTCACCCCTCTCACACGAGCCTGTGAAGGGTGACTTTGTCATTTTTCCAAGTAAGCATGATATGCAACTATTATCTGACTTTAGGTCAAATGACTCCAAGACTCCATCCTTTTGGAGTTGGCCTATTCGTTTCTTGCTTATATGTCCAAGACGACAATGCCATAATGACGCTTTATCCAAGTTATTATTATTAACATAATAAATACACAATACATTATTTCCTAAGTTATCAACCACAGATACTGTTTCATACACGCCATCACAAGGTAATGCTTTGAAACAAAGAACATTTTTAAAGAAAGCATTAATCGAACCAACTTCATTATCAAATGAAAAAATGAAACCTTGTTTATACAATGCATGAAAGGAAATAATATTTCTTGCCATTTCTGGCGAATAACAACACTTATTCAAATCTAAACTAAACTCACTACTTAGCGATAAAGTATAAACTTCAATCTTGGTGACAGGTAAAGCTTTCCTATTCCCCATGATCAAGTTTATTCTTCCTTGCTCCACATTCTCACTTCTTCTTAGTCCCTGCAAGTCACAACAAATATGAATACCACAACCGGTATCAAGGACCCAAGATTTAGAATGGGGTGAGTTATTAGAAATGATAGTGTAAATACCTGCATGGTTGGGTTTAACTTTCCCATTCTTCACATCTTGCTGGTATTTTGGGCAGTTCCGCTTCCAATGTGATTTTTTATGGCAATAGAAGCATTCAGCCGCTTTTGGGTCAGAAAAGGAGTGACGAAACCTTTCTTGGTTCCACTTGAAGAAGAGCCATCAAGGGTCCGAGCCTTGGTACCCTTAGAAGAGCTCTTTCTCTTCTTCCCTCGACTTTTCCCGATTGCCAAAATCGGAGTAGAGTTTGGAGTAGGAGTGTTAACAACCGACTTCCCCTTAAGACCTGTTTCTGCGGTCTTGAGGAGTCCCTGAAGTTTGCTGAGTGTGACCTCTTCTTTATTCATGTGATATGTCATGCGGAATTGATCATAGCACGATGGTAAGGAGTGCAAAATGATATCTATTGCAAGCTCCTCGGGGAAGTTCACATTAAGCTTCAACAATCGATCCACATACCTTTGCATTTTCTGCATGTGGCTCGTGACGGATTCCCCATCCTTCATCATGGTTGTTATCATGGAGCAGATGATTTCATACCTCTCTTGTCGTGCACTTTGATGGTATCTTTCCATCAGATCTTGGTGCATTTCATAAGGGTATAAATTCTCATAAGACTTTTGGAGTTCCGCTGTCATCGTGGCCATCATAATGCATGCCACTTTCGTAGCATCCCTTTCATGTGCCTGAAAGTCAGCGATCTCCTGGGGAGTTGCGGTGGTCTCATCAATCTCCTTAAACTCCTTGTCAAGGACATATTCTTTGTCCTCGTAGCGGGTAATCATCCTGATGTTTCTGATCCACTCATTGAAGTTGGATCCATCAAAGGTGACTTTCCCACACAAGTTCATAAGGGTAAAGGAGCCATTAGGGTTAGAGCCAGAAGCAGCATTGTTTGAACACATCTGAAAGAAAAGTACAAGATTAGTTTAGATATTAAGAGAGTCCTTAATAAAACATCCAAATGTAATATTAAGCCTAGGACCCAATCACAATATATTATAACTTAGAAGAGGTATGCCGTAATCCAAGCTATAACATATTTGAAAGGTAGGTGAATGACGATTCACCAATTTCCACCACGAAAAACGAAATATTAAATATTAGGTTTTTGATTGGTTCTTAGAAATTCCTAGATTCTTTGAGATTCAATTAACTTTTCAAAGGCATGTTTCAATCTCGAGTGTCCCCTCCAAGTTTTGTGACTGGGATACCGAGGATCACAAAACGAGGTGTGAAGTAACCATGCAAATCACTTCGTATCCTTAAAGTTTATCACTCAATTGATGTGCCAGTAAACCACACACGCTCCACCGATACTATAATAAACCTTAAGTCACCCTTTACCTACCTTGTTAAGTCCAAGTTAGTGTGTCGGTTAACCACACACGCTCCACCAACGACTTAAACAAAGTGTAAAGTGTAATTTCATGGATTAGCACCTTATTCACATTTTTCCTAAAGTAACTAAGATTGGGAATTTAATAAAACATTTAGTTACTTTATAATATTCATCATACTTTTAATGAGAATTTATAAGTCCTTGTCTTACCCGTTCGGCTAACGACCCTCCACCGGTCAAGCAATCGGTGGGTGAGAGTAGACACCCATTAAGTTGCCATTTTATAGGCAACAACCTTATACCCACCTTATAGACCGGCTTTGTGAATGAGGCGTACTAGCGGTAAGACAACTTTGTTCTTATACATATATATAGATATATATATATATATATATATATATATATATATATATATATATATATATATATAATTATTAAATCATAATAATATAAGTATAAGGGTTGAATTTTAACTTTTAAAATTCTAAGGGTTGGAACTAAAGTTGTTAACATGACTTCACTTGTTCCAAAACTAGAGGGCAAGTTTTGTAAACTTTCAAAACTTTTCATTTCTTGTAACTTATGAGTTTATTAGAGTAATAAAAATGAAGACTCTTCATTTTTCTAACTCTTGTGTTCTTTTAATGGTTTTAACTCAAGTGACTTTTGGTTTTCCATAACTTGAGGACAACTTATGGACTCCATTAAAACACATTATGATCAAGAATTAAACTACCACATAGGTTACAAATAACTCCTATGATCATCTAAATATCATAAGATCAAGAACATGAATATAAACACTTTCATGAATCAAAATTACACTTAAAACTTTGTAATTTTGATAACTAGTTGTTGTAAATGGATTAGCAAAGACATTACACCATCTAAAACAAGTTTTCAAGTACCAAAACAGTTTAGGGTAATGTTTCTAGTCCATTTCCAGCAACTAAAGTTGAAAATCTGCACTCCGTGGCTACTACTCGCCGAGTGCATGAACCTACTCGGCTAGTAGGTTGAATATACAAGTGAACTCGGCGAGTCTCCCCATGGACTCGGCGAGTTCATCAAGCAGATAGCAAGTTTTTCGACTTTTTTCAACTTTTAAGCACAAATAACAAACAAACAAGCCTAGGCTCTGATACCACTGATGGGTTTTGAGCATTCTAACACTTCCTAAGTGTACATGCAACCCTAATAACCTTGGATCTATGTTTGTCTAATTATCATGCAAAGTTGAATTCCAAGGTTATATTCCTATCTAGCATACATGGGGAACAATTTCTAACTTGAATGAAAGATAGAATAACTTACCTTGTTGTTGCTTATGTTCCTTGAAACCTTGTGAGCCTAGCACCCCAAGTGTGATGCCTCAAATGCTTCACACAACACCAAATGCTCTTGGAAAGACTTTTGAGAGAATACACACTTCTTGAAATTGGCCTCGCCCTCTAGTTTCTTATGTGTAGCCGATTTTGTGGAGAATGGGATTCTTATATAGTGTTGACACATCTAGGGTTACACCATGTAAACCCTAATGTGTCATGACTCTTCATTTCCATAACCCATGGGTTTGTAACTCCCATGGAGCATCCATGGAGCATCCTATGGGTAGAACCTAACTTGATAATCCATGGAGCCTCTTAGCCCACTATACAAGATATGAATGATTTACATAATCAACCCATATATTTAATTAGTTATCTTTTGATCACTTAATTAATTCCAAATTAATTCTTTGATCAAACTAATCAAATAATATTATTAATATATTAGAACTTATAATATATTAATAATCTCCAAGTGTTATTCCTCTCATTTAGTCTATCCAATTGCATGGTGCCATGCAACCCAAAATGGACCATGTCGGGTCGGGTCAAGTACTGACCCGATATAGTTATGGACTTAGACACCTTATCCAACAGAAGGAACACACTACCCGTTTCTGTAAGGCACCAGTACGAACCATTAACCAGGTCCCAGGCTTTGGAGCAAGCCTAAATTGTTACGAGTGCGGTGAAATGGGACACTTTAAGAGATATTGTCCTAAGATAAGGAATGCTGGAGACGGTGGAAGGGTACTTATGATCACCATAGGAGAAACTCCCCTGGAACCACCTGTGAATAGCGGTACGTGCTTCTAACTGCCACATGTAGGTCTTAAATCCTTTTTGAGACAAGTGTCGACTTAGGGTTTATCAACTATATATCTAGAAAACATGACAAATCCAAGTAAGTCTTATCACGTATATAAAAACATAGGGTTTTTAATAACGTATCTATGATGGCTGGTGCAAACATTATGGTCATATTGTTGGAATAGTGTCTAAGGCTGCAACTATATTAGGCAAGTATTTGACCCGGTTGTGCATGGTCCTTTTAGGTTGCCTTCACCATAGCAACTTGATAGGATGATTTATTAAGAGAGAGTAAATATTATTAGTATATTATGGGAATAATATAAAGAATAATATATTGTTATTTGATTAATATAAGTCATAGAATTAATTGGAATTAATTTGGTGACTTAAAGAGATTAATTAAATAAGAGGGTATAAACTGTCAATTGTTTGATAGTTAAACTTTA
Organism: Lactuca sativa; assembly: GCF_002870075.4. NCBI lineage: Eukaryota > Viridiplantae > Streptophyta > Magnoliopsida > Asterales > Asteraceae > Lactuca > Lactuca sativa. The sequence goes on along the minus strand of NC_056630.2, from coordinate 300,029,265 downwards.
GACTGTAAATCCATATAGATATGGATTGGACGGATTCTAGAAGCTAAAGGATAGCTCAAATCGTCCAAGAGTTATCTAAGGAATGGATTTGGATAGCCTTAAGAGAAGATTATCCAACTAGGGTTTTGGTTGTAACCCTGAAGGAGTCTACAAGTATAAATAGACCCTATGGCATAAGGAAATTGGAACTTCATCTAAAGTAAGAGAAACCTGGCCGATTTCCTCCCCTCTCCTCTCTCCCAAATCATCCTTCATTGCTAGTTGGTGTTTGTAAGCCATTAGAGGAGTGACAATTGTGACTCTAGAAGCTCCAAGACAACAAGATCAACAAGGAATTCAAAGGTATGATTCTAGATCTGTTTTAACATTGTTATTACATCCAAATAGTCATTAGAAGTCTTGGATTCAAAGCATGTTTGATTAGAAAGCCTAGATCCAAGCATTAGGGTTTTGCATGCGCACATAGGAAAGTTGTTATGGCTAAAACCCATCAGTGGTATCAGAGCCTAGCTTGGTTTTCATTAAATTGTTGCTTAATTATCTGAAACTAAACTGCAAAATTAGATTTTTGTGTTTCTGAGTCATGGACTCGGCGAGTTCCATAGTGGACTCGGTGAGTCACTTGGTGCACTCGGCGAGTCCAAGCGTCAGGAATGGCCAGATTCGGGATTTCTTCATGATTATCTTATGGAAACTTACCTTAATCATATTAGATCAACCCTAATCTGATTTTTTGATATATATGATTGTTATCTTGATCTAATTAAAGATATTTATCAACTAATAAAATATTTAATTTCCTAATATGATAATTAATTAATTATTTTGATTATTTTGGGAATTATCTTGAAAGAAATCTGGAATAAATTAAATATAGATAATTAGGAAATTAATTGTTGATTAAAATTATTTGTTATTTGATCCTTCATGTTTTAAATGTTTAAAACTTGTCGTCATGTTTTGAAACTTATATTTTGTGATTAAAAGTTTTAATTTGGACAATTTAAATTTCAAACCCTAGATTTTAAAAGGTTTAAAGTACAACCCTATACTAATATAATATTACAAGATTAATATATATATATATATATATATATATATATATATATATATATATATATATATGTATAACTAAACTGCTAGTCTTACTGTTAATAGGCCTCATTCACGAAGCCGATCTATAAGGTGGGTATAAGGTTGCAGCCTATAAAATGGCGCTTAATGGGTGTACACTCACACCCACCGCTTGCTTGATCGGTGGAGGGTCGTTAGTCGAACAGGTAGGATAGGGCAACCTCATCCTCTCATTAAAAAGTATAATAGGAAATACAAAGTAACTACATATATTTTAAAATTTCCCAATCGTAGTTACTTTAGGAAAAGTGAATTGATGCAATCCCATGAAATTACACTTTGCACCCTTGCTAAGAAGTTAGTGGAGCGTGTGTGGTTTACCGGCACACTAATTGGTTCTAAGCAAAGGTGGCAAAGGGTGATTCATTATTTATCATAGTTCGATGGAGCGTGTGTGGTTTACCGGCACATCGAATAGGTGATCGTTACAATGAAGGCACCATGTGAATTTGCATGGTAATTCACACCCGCTTTGTGATCCTCGGTATACCAGTCACAAACTAGAGGGGCATATCGAGATTTAAACATGCCATTGAATAGTTTCAATGAATCTCATCCGATCCTAGGAATTCTCAATACATTTAGGACTTATAGTTAGGTTTTATGGTGGAGAATTAGTGAATCGTCATTCAGTTACCTTGAATTTATTTGCATGTTAGATTACGGCATCCCTTTTCTAATATGTAAATGTTGTTGTTTGATCCTAGCCCTATTTTTTCTTATTGGGTGAAAATTAGGGATTCATATTCTAATCTATCTTTGTCCTTTCTATTTGTAGATGTCGAACGCCAACAACGCTGCTACTAGTTCTTTCACGTTGATGAGCCTTTGCCAAAAGGTCACCTTCGATGGAACGAACTTTAGCGAATGGATAAGATACATTCGCACCATTGCTCGCTATGAGTATGGAGTATGTCCTCGATGAGAAGCTCGAGAAAATCAACCCCGAAATCGCTACTCCGGCTGAAATTACCGCTTTTGAAACTCATGAGCGAGATGCAACGAAGGTACATTGCATCATGATAGCCACCATGAACTCCGAATTCCAAAAGTCCTACGAGGACATGTACCCGTACGAGATGCATCAAGACTTATTGGAGAGATACCACCAAAACGCGAGACAAGAGCGTTATGAGATTTTCACTAACATGATTTCCGCTAAGATGGGTCATGGAGAATCTCTTACCGTGCACCTACAAAAGATGCAAAGGTATGTCGACCGCCTTCGCAAGTTAAATGTTGACTTTGGGGAAGACTTGGCGATCGACATGGTGCTTCACTCTTTGCCTCCGATGTACAATCAATTTAGGATGACCTACGACATGAACAAAGAGGAGGTCACCCTAAGCAAACTCCAAGGTCTCTTGAGGGTCGCTGTGAGCAACTTCAAAGACAAGTCTGTTGCACCAACTCCCAATCCACCCGCTGCTCCTGTCTTGGCTATTGGTCAAGGAAAGGGAAAGAAGAGGAAGGCTTCGTCTAAGAACTATCGCAAGGTTAAAGCCCGAAATGGTGCCTCTTCTAGTGGGACCAAAGTTGATCCCGCTAAGCCCTACCCTAACCCGAAGGAGGCAGAGTGCCACCACTGCCACAAGATAGGACATTGGAAGAGAAGCTGCCCAGAATACCTGCAAGCCATCAAGGAAGGAAAGATCAAGCCATCTTTCGCAGGTATATATACAATTAAATCTAACGATTCTAATCATGCTATTTCATGGGTTCATGATACCGGTTGTGGTTACCACATTTGTTCTAATGTGCAGGGACTAAGAACAATTAGGGATGTGGAGCAAGGAAGAATCAATCTAATCATGGGGAACAGAAGATCGTCTCCTGTGACCAAGATTGGAGTCTATTATTTAGTGCTTAGGAATAATTTATGTTTAGATTTGAACAATTGTTGCTATTCGCCAAAAATGGCTAGAAACATCATTTCATTTCATGGTTTATATAGACAAGGTTTTAGATTTTCTTTTAATAATGAGAATGGTTCTATTTTGTCTTATCTAAATGTTGTCTTTTATTTTGAAGCTATACCATGTAATGGAATTTATGAAACTGTTATGATTGTTGATAACTTAGGAAATGATGTTTAGAACATAGATTCTTCCACTAGTATGGATAAAGCATCCTTGTGGCATTGTCGTCTTGGACATGTCAACAAGAAACGCATAGCCCAACTCCAAAAGGATGGAGTGTTGGAGTCATTCGACCTTAGGGAAGATGACACATGCGAGTCTTGTTTACGTGTGAAAGGGGTGAGGATCTATTGGACTTAATACATACCGATGTATGTGGACCGTTTAGATCAACCACGAAGGATGGGAACCGCTTCTACGTGACTTTTACCGATGACTATAGTAGATATGGGTATATCTATTTAATCAAGCAAAAGTCAGAAATCTTTGAAAAGTTCAAAGAGTTCAAGAATGAAATGGTGAATCAATTGGGTAGGAAAATCAAGATGCTTCGATCCAATCGAGGAGGAGAGTACCTAAGTCTTGAATTCCACGATTATCTCAAGGAGTGTGGAATAGTTTCGCAATTGACGCCTCCTAGGACACTGCAGTTGAATGGTGTGGCAGAAAGGCGTAATCGAACCTTATCGGTATGAGTCGTGCTTCACTACCTATCTCTTTTTGGGGGTATGCCTTAGAGACTGCCAACCATATCCTTAACCGAGTCCCTACTAAGAAGGTTGCCAAAACACCTCACGAGATGTGGACAGGGAAAGCTCCCTCGTTGGCACATATCAAGGTTTGGGGTTGCGAGGCTTTCGTAAGACGAGATACTCACGAAAAGCTCGAACCTTGAAGTGAGCGATGTATTTTCATCGGCTACCCGCAGACATCCTTTGGATATCTCTTCTATACACCGAAGGACAATGTTGTCTTTGTTGCGAGGAGAGGAGTTTTCCGAGAGCGAGAACTCATAGGCCATGGAGACAGTGGGAGGCAAATCGACCTTGATGAAATTCAAGAGTCGATAGATGAAGGAACCTCTACCGCTGGCACTCAACCCGAGGAGGAAACTCCGGTTGAACCGATTGACGAATCCTTACCTCTTAGACGTTCCGATAGAGTTAGAGTTCTACCCCAGTTTTATGGTTTTCATATTACTACCGAAGGGGACACGTATATTAGTGATGGTACACTAATAAATCTTGATGAACCTAATAGCTATAAGGAAGCCATGGCAGGCCCGGAGTCTGCGAAATGGAAAGAGGCAATGGATAGTGAGATCCAATCCATGTATGATAACCAAGTTTGGAATTTGGTTGATTATGTGCCCGGACGTAAGATCGTTGGGTGCAAATAGATCTTCAAGAAGAAGACCGACATGGATGGAAACATACACACATATAAAGCGCGATTGGTTACGAAGGGCTTTACACAAACTCCCGGAGTTGACTACGATGAGACCTTCTCACCAGTTGCGAAGACAAAATCTATTAGAGTGATGCTAGCGATTACCGCATTTCATGATTATGAGATTTGGCAAATGGATGTCAAGACCGCTTTCCTTAACGGAAAGTTGGCTGAGGATGTTTACATGGCTCAGCCAGAGGGGTTTGTGGATCCGAAGCATCCGAATAGAGTGTGTAAGCTTGAGAAGTCCATTTATGGACTTAAGCAAGCGTCTCGCAAATGGAATCTTTGCTTCGATGAGAAAGTCAAAGAGTTTAGATTTGTACGAAGCGAAGATGAGTCTTGTGTATATGTCAAAACTAGTGGGAGTATAGTAAGCTTCCTCGTCCTATATGTCGATGACATATTACTCACAGGAAACGACATCCCGACTCTGCAGGATGTTAAGTCCTGGCTCGGGAAGTGCTTCGCTATGAAGGACCTCGGAGAGGCTTCTTACATTTTGGGAATAAGGATAGTAAGAGAAAGAAGTAAGAGACTAATTGGACTTAGTCAGAACACTTACTTGGAGACGGTACTAAAATGTTTTAGTATGGAAAACTCGAAGAATGGAGAATTACCGATACAAAGTAATGCCAAGTTGAGTAAGACTCAAAGTCCGAGTACTGAAGCTGAGATAGCAGATATGAGCCGAGTTCCATACGCTTCCGCAGTTGGCTCAATCATGTACGCTATGAATTGTAATCGCCCTGATGTAGCCTTCGCTTTGAGCATGGTTAGCAGATATCAAGGGAATCCTGGCAGAGCACATTGGATTGCGGTGAAGAATATCCTTAAGTACCTTCGGAGGACAAAGGAATGGTTCTTAGTCCTCGGAGGGAGTGATGACTTGAAGGTGCGAGGGTATAGTGACGCCATTTTTCAGACCGACAGGGACAACTACCATTCGCAGTCGGGCTGGGTCTTTACCCTAAATGGAGGAGCAGTGACATGGAAAAGTTCCAAGCAGGAAACCGTAGCTGATTCAACGTGCGAATCAGAGTACATTGCAATGAGCGAGGCGTCGAAGGAGGAAATATGGCTAAAGAACTTCATTGGTGATCTTGGAGTTGTACCTGCCATAAAGGAGCCCATGGAGATTTTATGTGATAACGAAGGAGCGGTTGCCTTGACCAAGGAACCAAGGGATCATGGTAGATCACGACATATCGACAGAAAATATCACTTCATAAAACATCGTGTAGAAGAAGGACGACTCGTAGTGAAGAGGATATCATCAAAAGATAACCTAGCAGATCCGCTTACGAAGGGACTGAGTAGGTTTAAACACTTGCAGCATGCTAGGAGTATTGGGCTGAAGGATGATATTAGCATAGATTAGATAGTATTAGAAACGTGTAATAGATAAATGTAATTAACATTTGATGATTAAATAAAGGAGTTTTATTTATGAGTAATGTTACTATATTATGTTAATTGTTTAGCTATTGTTTCACTTTGCATGTTTTGACTACCAGAATAATTGAGTTTATTAGGAATAATCGAATTGTTCAAATTGTCCACAATCGTTCATATGTTGGAAGTAGATATGAATGAAGATTGTCATGAATCGGTGCGTAGATTGTCTAAATGGTATTAGACATAGCAAAGGGTCGCTGCAACATTCATGAGTGCTTATGAACTGGTTTTGAGCATTGGAACAAACCCGCGCTTGCTGGAATCACCTTATGGAATGTGATATAAAAGGGTGATCGCAAGACGAGAATATCATATAGTCTTAAAACCTAGATATATGGTTTCTTATTTGCTAATTGATTGTACATTGATAATGCGAAAACGCATTGGTTACTCAATGTTATAAAATGCATTGTTGTGTATAGTTGATTATTGAATAAGTAAATGCATATAAGTCGAAGTTTATCTGTAACTTTTATCTAAGAAGGTAAAAGCGATATCTTGGCCGCTCGATGATTTGATTTGAATTATGTGTCGGGCCCGGTCAGAACTGAATTGATGTGTTCGATTAAGTTCTATGTCGAATAAATCAGAGATCGAGAAACCTAAATGCTTGACTAATCATTCCATATAATTGTAAGCATGATATCTAACAGAGGACTGTACGATCCCTTATCTAAAGGACAAGATTGATTAGATCAGAGTTTGACAGCGTCTTTCAGAGCTACGATTGCAAACCGAATTGTACTTGTGCATATAGTTACTAGACTTATCCAAGTGGGAGACTGTTGGAATAGTGTCTAAGGCTGCAACTATATTAGGCAAGTATTTGACCCGGTTGTGCATGGTCCTTTTCGGTTGCCTTCACCATAGCAACTTGATAGGATGATTTATTAAGAGAGAGTAAATATTATTAGTATATTATGGGAATAATATAAAGAATAATATATTGTTATTTGATTAATATAAGTCATAGAATTAATTGTAATTAATTTGGTGACTTAAAGAGATTAATTAAATAAGAGGGTATAAACTGTCAATTGTTTGATAGTTAAACTTTAGACTGTAAATCCATATAGATATGGATTGGACGGATTCTAGAAGCTAAAGGATAGCTCAAATCATCCAAGAGTTATCTAAGGAATGGATTTGGATAGCCTTAAGAGAAGATTATCCAATTAGGGTTAAGGTTGTAACCCTTAAGGAGTCTACAAGTATAAATAGACCTTATGGCATAAGGAAATCGGAACTTCATCTAATGTAAGAGAACCCTGGACGATTTCCTCCCCTCTCCTCTCTCCCAAATCATCCTCCTTGCTAGTTGGTGTTTGTAAGCCATTAGAGGAGTGACAATTGTGACTCTAGAAGCTCCAAGACAACAAGATCAACAAGGAATTCAAAGGTATCATTCTAGATCTGTTTTAACATTGTTCTTACATCCAAATAGTCATTAGAAGTCTTGAATTCAAAGCATGTTTGATTAGAAAGCCTAGATCCAAGCATTAGGGTTTTGCATGCGCACATAGGAAAGTTCTTATGGCTAAAACCCATCACATATATCATTAAGATTCTAAGGACTTAGAATGTATAAGTCCGCCTAATTTCCTGTTCCTTGTTTGGTTGTGGGCTTAAGGCAGAGTCACTCATTCGACTACCCTTGCAATCTTAATGATATACAACTAGTTTACACCAAGGGATTATAAACGAACTGGTAGGACTGATACTATAATTTCCGTCATAAAATTTGTCGGAGCACTCATGGTGCTAGTACTCACTGACCACAACATGAAGCAGTCGTAGTAGTTGATGGGTTTTGAGCATTCTAACACTTCCTAAGTGTACATGCAACCCTAATAACCTTGGATCTATGTTTGTCTAATTATCATGCAAAGTTGAATTCCAAGGTTATATTCCTATCTAGCATACATGGGGAACAATTTCTAACATGAATGAAAGATAGAATAACTTACCTTGTTGTTGCTTATGTTCCTTGAAACCTTGTGAGCCTAGCACCCCAAGTGTGATGCCTCAAATGCTTCACACAACACCAAATGCTCTTGGAAAGACTTTTGAGAGAATACACAATTCTTGAAATCGGCCTAGCCCTCTAGTTTCTTATGTGTAGCCGATTTTGGAGGAGAATGGGATCCTTATATAGTGTAGACACATCTAGGGTTACACCATGTAAACCCAAATGTGTCATGACTCTTCATTTCCATGACCCATAGGTTTGTAACTCCCATGGAGCATCCTATGGTTAGAACCCAACTTGATAATCCATGGAGCCTCTTAGCCCACTATACAAGATATGAATGATTCACATAATCAACCCATATATTTAATTAGTTATCTTTTGATCACTTAATTAATTCTAAATTAATTCTTGATCAAACTAATCAAATAATATTATTAATATATTAGAACTTATAATATATTAATAATCTCCAAGTGTTATTCCTCTCATTTAGTCTATCCAATTGCATGGTGCCATGCAACCCAAATGGACCATGCCGGGTCGGGTCAAGTACTGACCAAAAATAATTATGGACTTAGACACCTTATCCAACAGTCTCCCACTTGGATAAGTCTAATAACTATAACTCCAGTACTTCAGGAACCGACCGTTAATCGTAGCTCTTTCAAGGTCTCTCGGAACTGAGAAGATGTTGATACGCCATTTAAGATAAGTGATCATATAATCCTATGTTCTAGATATCAGCCAGACAAATACATGGAACAATGTCTTACTAATTGTCCAACAGTTTGTTTCCCGATTTCCGATTCGTTTGACAAAGAACTTAATTGAACACATCAACTTAGTTCTGACCGGGCCCGGTACATAGGTCAAAACAAAATCATCGAGGGGCCCAGATATCAGCTTCTAATCCAAGAAGGAACAGATAAAATTCGACTCATATGTTTGTTCTACTAGTCATTGCATTATACACAAAAGCACGTTTTATAACATCGAGTTACTAATGCATTTTCGTACAATCAATGCATAACCAACTTGTAAGTAACAAATCATATCTCTATGTTTGAAGACTTATATGATATTACCGTCTCATGATCACTCGAGATAGAATTCCATGAAGTGATTCTAGTGAGCGTGGGTTGTGTCCAATGTTAAGAACTTATGAGCACTCATGATTGTTGTAGCCTTGTCCAACACCTTAGACCTCTGCAACCAATCATGACAGTCTTGATTCATAACTACTTCCGACATATGACCGACTGTGGAGGTTTGAATAATATGTTATACCAAACAAAATTATTCTGGAAGTCAAAACATGCAAAAGAAATATAGTAAACGATCGACAAGAGATAGCAACACTTTACTCATAAATAAAACACCTTTTATTCATCATCTAATGTCAATTACACTTTACAAATTTCGAGGTTATCTCATTACTTAATCTAATATCATCCTTCAGCCCTATGCTCCGAGCATGCTGAAGATGCTTAACCCAATTCAGTCCGTTCGTGAGGGGATCTGCTGGGTTCTCATCCGATGATACCTTCTTTGCGACGAGGAGTCCTTCTTTTATCCGATGTCTGATAAAATGGTATTTTTTGTCAATGTGTCTGGATCTCCCGTGATCCCTTGGTTCCTTGGCTAAGGCAACAGCACTTTCACTATCACAGAAAATTTCCATTGGCTCTTTAATAGCTGGTACAACTCCAAGGTCTCGAATGAAGTTCTTCAGCCATATCGCCTCCTTTGCCGCCTCGCTAGCTGCAATATACTTTGATTCACAAGTTGAATCAGCCACTGTCTCTTGCTTAGAACTCTTCCAAGAAATTGCTCCTCCAATTAGGGTAAAGACCCAGCCCGACTTAGAGCGGTAATTATCCCTATCAGTCTGGAAGCTAGCATCACTATACCCTACAACTCTCAAGTCATCACTCCCACCGAGGGTAAGGACCCAGTCCTTAGTCCTCCGTAGGTACTTGAGAATATTCTTTACTGCAGTCCAGTGTGCCTTGCCAGGATTCGCCTGATACCTGCTAACCATGCTCAGGGAAAAGGCTACATCAGGTCGAGTACACGTCATAGCATAAATGATCGATCCTACTGACGAAGCATAAGGTATTCGACTCATTTCTGCTATCTCAGCCTCAGTGCTAGGGCTTTGTGTCTTACTCAATCTGGCGTTACTCTGGATGGGTAACTCTCCTTTCTTGGAGTCCTGCACGCTGAATCTCTTCAGCACCTTATCCAAGTAGGTACTCTGACTAAGTCCAATTAGCCTTTTACTCCGATCTCTCAAGATCCTTATCCCTAGAATATAGGCAGCTTCTCCTAGGTCCTTCATAGAGAAACACTTCCCAAGCCAGGACTTAACTTCCTGCAGAGTTGGGATGTCATTTCCTATGAGTAGTATGTCATCCACATACAACACCAAAAAGCTAACTATACTCCCACTAGCCTTGACATACATGCAAGACTCATCTTCACTCCTAGAAAAGCCAAATTCCTTGACCTTTTCATCAAAGGAATGATTCCATCTGCGAGGTGATTGCTTCAATCCAAAAAAGGATTTCTCAAGCTTACACACTCTATTAGGGTACTCGTTGCTGACAAAACCCTCTGGCTGACTCATGTAAACATTTTCAGCCAACTTTCCATTAAGGAAAGCGGTTTTGACATCCGTTTGCCATATTTCATAGTCATGAAATGCAGCTATGGCCAACAGAACCCGAATAGACTTAATCTTGGCTACTAGAGAAAAGGTCTCATCATAGTCCATTCCAGGAATTTGAGAGAAGCCCTTTGCAACCAGTCTAGCCTTATAAGTGTGTACTTTACCATCCATGTCGGTCTTCTTCTTGAAGACTCATTTGCACCCTACTGTCTTATAACCTGGTACATTCTCAACCAAGTTCCAAACTTGATTGTCATACATGGACTGTATTTCACTGTCCATTGCCTCTTTCCACTTGGCTGACTCAGGGCCTGCCATGGCTTCCGCATAACTATTAGGTTCATCCAGACCTATCAGTGTCTCATCACTGATAAGTGTATCTCCTTCTACAGTAATATGGAATCTATAGTAATGCTCAGGAGCATTCCTAACCCTTGTGGAACGCCTTAGAGGTACAGACTTGTCAATTGGCTCAACAGGAGTTTCCTCCTCAGGTTGAGTGCTAGGGTTTGAAGTTCCTTCACCGCTTTACTCTTGAATTTCTTCAAGATCAACTTGCCTCCCACTGTTTCCTTGGCTTATGAACTCTCTCTCTCTCTCTAAAGAAAGCCCTCTTAGCTACAAAGACCACATTTTCACTAGGTCTGTAGAAGAGGTAACCAAAGGATTGTTGTGGGTAGCCGATGAAAATACACCTCTCGCTTCGAGGTTCGAGCTTATCATGAGTCTCGCGTCTCACGAAAGCCTCGCAACCCCAAATCTTTATGTGGTCTAGTTTGGTTACTTTACCAGTCCACATCTCGTGAGGAGTTTTGGCAACTTTCTTTGTAGGGACTAGATTAAGGATATGGGCGGCAGTCTCTAAGGCATACCCCAAGAATGAGATTGGTAGCGAAGCTCAACTCATCATGGAACGAACCATATCCAACAAGTTTCAATTACTCCTCTAAGCCACACCATTCAACTGTGGTGTCCTGGGAGGTGTCAATTGTGAGACTATCTCACATTCCCTTAGATAGTCAAGGAACTCTGAACTAAGATACTCACCACCACGATCGGATCGAATCATCTTAATGTTCCTGCCCAATTGATTCTCGACTTCCTGTTTAAATTCCTTAAACCTTTCGAAAGTCTCTAACTTATGCTTGATCAAGTAGACATATCCATATCTACTGTAATCATCAGTAAAAGTCAAATAATAACGATTAGCATCCCTTGTGGCATGTTTGAATGGTCCACACACATCCGTGTGTACAAGGTCCAACAAACCTTCACCCCTCTCACACGAGCCTGTGAAGGGTGACTTTGTCATTTTTCCAAGTAAGCATGATTCGCAACTATCATCTGACTTTAGGTCAAATGACTCCAAGACTCCATCCTTTTAGAGTTTGCCTATGCGTTTCTTGCTTATATGTCCAAGACGACAATGCCATAATAACGCTTTATCCAAGTTATTATTATTATCAGAATCAATACACAATACATTATTTCCTAAGTTATCAACCACAAATACTTTTTCATACACGCCATCACAAGGTAGTGCTTTGAAATAAAGAACATTATTAAAGAAAGCATTAATCGAACCAACTTCATTATCAAACGAAAAGGTGAAATCTTGTTTATACAATGCATGAAAGGAAATAATATTTCTTGGCATACCTGGCGAATAACAACACTTATTCAAATCTAAACTAAACCCACTACTTAGCGATAAAGTATAAACTCCAATCTTGGTGATAAGTAAAGCTTTCCTATTCCCCATGATTAAGTTTATTCTTCCTTGCTCCACATTCTCACTTCTTCTTAGTCCATGCAAGTCACAACAAATATGAATACCACAACCGGTATCAAGGACCCAAGATTTAGAATGGGGTGAGTTATTAGAAATGATAGTGTAAATACCTGCATGGTTGGGTTTAACTTTCCCATCCTTCACATCTTGCCGGTATTTTGGGCAGTTCCGCTTCCAATGTGATTTTTCATGGCAATAGAAGCATTCAGCCTCTTTTGGGTCAGAAGAAGGAGTGAAGAAACCTTTCTTGGTTCCACTTGAAGAAGAGCCATCAAGGGTCCGAGCCTTGGTACCCTTAGAAGAGCTCTTTCTCTTCTTCCCTCGACTTTTCCCGATTGCCAAAACCGGAGTAGGAGTTTTAACAACCGACTTCCCCTTAAGACCTGTTTCTGCGGTCTTGAGAAGACCCTAAAGTTTGCTAAGTGTGACCTCTTCCTTATTCATGTGATATGTCATGCGGAATTGATCATAGCACGATGGTAAGGAGTGCAAAATGATATCTATTGCAAGCTCCTCAGGGAAGTTAACATTAAGTTTCAGCAATCGATCCACATACCTTTGCATTTTCGGCATGTGGCTCATGACGGATTCCCCATCCTTCATCATGGTTGTTATCATGGAGCAGATGATTTCATACCTCTCTTCTCATGCACTTTGATGGTATCTTTCCATCAGATCTTGGTGCATTTCATAAGGGTAGAAATCCTCATAAGACTTTTGGAGTTCTGTTGTCATCGTGGCCATCATGATGCATGCCACTTTCGTAGCATCCCTTTCATGTGCCTGAAAGTCAGCGATCTCCTGAGGAGTTGCAGTGGTCTCATCAATCTCCTTAAGCTCCTTGTCAAGGACATATTCTTCGTCCTCGTAGTGGGTAATCATCCTGATGTTTCTGATCCACTCATTGAAGTTGGATCCATCAAAACCGACTTTCCCACACAAGTTCATAAGGGTAAACGAGCCATTAGGATTAGAGCCAGAAGCAGCATTGTTTGAAGACATCTGAAGGAAGAGGACAAGATTAGTTTAGATATTAAGAGAGTCCTTAATAAAACACCCAAATGTAATATTAAGGCTAGGATCCAATCACAATATATTATAACTTAGAAGAGGTATGCCGTAATTTAAGCTATAACATATTTGAAAGGTAGGTGAATGACGATTCACCAATTTCCACCACGAAAACCGAAATATTAAATATTAGGTTTTTGATAGGTTCTTAGAAATTCCTAGATTCTTTGAGATTCAATGAAGTTTTCAAAGGCATGTTTCAATCTCGAGTGTGCCCTCCAAGTTTTGTGACTGGGATACCGAGGATCACAAAACAAGGTGTGAGGTAACCAAGCAAATCACTTGGTACCCTTAAAGTTCATCACTCAATCGATGTGCCGGTAAACCACACACGCTCCACCGATATTATAATAAATTTTAAGTCACCCTTTACCTACCTTGTTAAGTCCAAGTTAGTGTGCCGGTTAACCACACACGCTCCACCAACGACTTAAACAAAGTGTAAAGTGTAATTTCATTGATTAGCACCTTATTCACATTTTTCCTAAAGTAACTAAGATTTGGAATTTAATAAAACATTTAGTTACTTTATAATATTCATCATACTTTTAATGAGAATTTATAAGTCCTTGTCCTACTCGTTCGGCTAACGACCCTCCAACAGTCAAGCAAGCGGTGGGTGAGAGTGGACACCCATTACGTTGCCATTTTATAGGCAACAACCTTATACCCACCTTATAGACCGGCTTCGTGAATGAGGCTTACTATCGGTAAGACGACTTTGTTCTTATATATATATATATATATATATATATATATATATATATATATATATATATATATAATTATTAAATAATAATAATATAAGTATAAGGGTTGAATTTTAACTTTTAAAATTCCAAGGGTTGGAACAAAAGTTTTTAACATGACTTTACTTGTTCCAAAACTTGAGGGCAAGTTTTGTAAACTTTCAAAACTTTTCATTTCTTGTAACATATGAGTTTATTAGAGTAATAAAAATGAAGACTCTTCATTTTTCTAACTCTTGTGTTCTTTTAATGGTTTTAACTCAAGTGACTTTTGGTTTTCCATAACTTGAGGACAAGTTCTAGACTCCATTAAAACACATTATGATCAAGAATTAAACTACCACATAGGTTACAAATAATTCTTATGATCATCTAAACATCATAAGATCAAGAACATGAATATGAACACTTTCATGAATCAAAATTACACTTAAAACTTTGTAATTTTGATAACTAGTTGTTGTAAATGGATTAGCAAAGACATTACACCATCTAAAACAAGTTTTCAAGTACCAAAATAGTTTAGGGTAATATTTCTAGTCCATTTCCAGCAACTAAAGTCGAAAATATGCACTCTGTGGCTCCTACTCGCCGAGTGCATGAACCTACTTGGCGAGTAGGTTGAAGATACAAGTGAACTCGGCGAGTCTCCCCATGGACTCGGCGAGTTCATCAGGCAGACAACAAGTTTTTCGACTTTTTTCAACTTTTAAGCACAAATAACAAACAAACAAGCCTAGGCTCTGATACCATTGATGGGTTTTGAGCATTCTAACACTTCCTAAGTGTACATGCAACCCTAATAACCTTGGATCTATGTTTGTCTAATTATCATGCAAAGTTGAATTCCAAGGTTATATTCCTATCTAGCAGATATGGGGAACAATTTCTAACTTGAATGAAAGATAGAATAACTTACCTTGTTGTTGCTTATGTTCCTTGAAACCTTGTGAGCCTAGCACCCCAAGTGTGATGCCTCAAATGCTTCACACAACACCAAATGCTGTTGGAAAGACTTTTGAGAGAATACACACTTCTTGAAATCGGCCTAGCCCTCTAGTTTCTTATGTGTAGCAGATTTTGGTGGAGAATGGGATCCTTATATAGTGTTAACACATCTAGGGTTACACCATATAAACCCTAATGTGTCATGACTCTTTATTTCCATGACCCATTGGTTTGTATTAGAACTTATAATATATTAATAATATCCAAGCGTTATTCCTCTCATTTAGTCTATCCAATTGCATGGTGCCATGCAACCCAAATGGACCATGCCGGGTCGGGTCAAGTACTGACCAGAAATAGTTATGGACATAGACTCCTTATCCAACAGTAGTAGCAACAGGGATAAAACATAGATCTTAAAGACATACATAGAATGCACTATCATTCCAGAGCAATCACTCCTTTAAATCGACTTAAATCTAGTTACAATAAGAAATTCGAAGTGGTCATTCAACATAAGATGGATCGTTCCTCACCATAATCATTTTCTTATACTACGAGAAGTTCCCCCATCCTTTCTCCAAATTCTTGAAGTCCCGGTCAAAGTGCTAATTTCAGGACGAAATTCCCTCTAACAGGGGGATGATGTGACAACCGTCAATTTCCGATGAAGTCAAAGTTAACTATAGTCAACAAGTCAAACCGGCCGACTCAATTAACCGTTGTGTACTAGGGCTTACGTTAGGTAATTACTATACAACTCGCTATTCTAATGAGAAATCATCAATTGAAAAGTTTGTATATCTAGATTTCCTTAACCTAAAACTGTGGTAAGTAATGAACCAAACCGATAAAACAATGTTGCGTACTCATCGGGAGTGTGTAAGATCCTTAAACATGGCTTAACGGGAATTACGGACCGTGCGTTGTGAAGCCAAGCACTCAAAAAGGTCACAAAAGAAGCCTCTCCCAATCTCTTTCAATTTATCTCTTTCTATTTAAAATCTCTCCCAAATCTCTCTAAGTATGTGATATCTCTCCAAAATCTCTGTAAGTATGTGAAATCTCTCCCAAATCTCTCTAAGTATGAGAAACCTCTCCAAGTATGTGAAATCTCTCCCAAATCTCCCTCAAAAGTTCCTTTAACTTTTTATAGTCTTTCGAGTCATCCTGACCCTTAACCGGGTCAAAAACCGCTTAAAACGGGGTAAAAACAGGTAAAATAGCCTTAAGGACCCGAAACCCACACTATAGGGCCGAACCCACTTAGGGCCGATAGTCCTCTTAAGGAACTGAACTGCTGAGAACCGAAGCCCTAGGACCGAACCCGAAGCCTCCTCTCGGGCCCGAACCTCGCATGCGAACCGAACCCTTCGGTCCATTTCGCTTCTGACCAGCTTCGCTCCATTTCGCCTCCTGACTCACCCTCTCCTTCGTTCCCAGTTTTCTAAGGACTGAACCTAACCACCTTCGCCCCCCCCCCCCATGTGAGAAGACTCGCAGAAAGACCATTTCTTCCCGGTTTTCGACTAGTTTTGCATTTTAGGCCCGTTTATAATTATTTTAATGAGGGATTTTCACCCAAAACTTTGTTTTAACATATATGGCCCCATATTTATTAACTAATTATGTTTTTGGGGATAAATCTTATCCAATAAGAGTGGGTGAAGTCCAAGTGGTGGAGTGTTGACTTTTCTTTAGTTTATGACACAAGCAACCACCCATACCCACTCCATGACCAACCAACACCCCTCCCCACCATCCCTAGTTACTTCATAGTCCTTTCCTACTCATTTCCCAGCCATACTCATGTTCTAAGAGCTGGAACATTCACCCTCTCTCCTCACACTTCATTCATTCTCTCATTTTCCACCAAGAATCACACTCCAAACTCTCTCATCTTTTTATCTCAATTTCGAGAACTTCAAGGCATACTCCAAGGCTTTTCTCCTTCATTTTGTATGTATCATCATCTTTCTTATGATTATTACAGATCCTCCTACTCAAAATCATAGATTGCTTACACAAATTCCATCACATTAGTGTTGGATTCTCGAATTTTCAAGCAATCCTCCAAGTGTTCTTGAGTTGAATACTTCTCTTCTTCAACATTCACCCACTAAAATCATATAAGGTGAGTTCATACCCCTATCGGTTCACGTTTTATTAAGTTTTAAGGGGGGGGGGGGGAATACAAGTTAAAACACCGAGAACACCACTAAACGTTTTCAACAGCTTTCGTCATGAAAGTTTGAGTCTATTCACGGACTGTTTTGGTCAACTTGGACATTTTAGATTTCAAAAAAGTATTAGATTCAAATATTTAATGTTTATACCTTCAAAATGGCTACTTGCACATCTCCATACGATTTTTCTATGATTTATGGTGATTTTTACAAAACAGCCTATCATTTCAAGAACAAATCCGGACCAATCTGTGATTATCGACATTTTAACGCAAGTTAAAGACTTCCAAAAATCATAATAAAAATTATGGATAAACTAGACAAATTTTATGAACTCTCAGAATTTACGGATTTAGTTTTCAACTTCGTATGATTTTCCTATGATTTTTCTAAACACAGTGCAGAAAGGTTAAAAACTAGTTAACAGCTTATAACTTTCATTCACACGTTGTAACTTGTTGAGCAAGGTGTGTATCATTATGTGATTATATAATATTACATTATGTGTCATTCTGTCTTGGTATATAGACATACATCAGAAAAAAATGGTATTACGAGCTTATATCCATTGAAATACAAACATTGGTAAACTATGACAAGTATACTTTATGCTCGCTACCTCAACAATTATTTAGATAAACTATAATAGGTATAGTTTATGATTCATTTACATAAGAAACATATTACTAAAGGTACTACACATAAAAAATAGTTACTACCACTACGAATAATTATGATAAACTATAATAAGTATAGTTAAGTCTATTATACCCCCACAAACGAATACACTAATTATAATCGGGAGAGTTATGGCGTATATACATTACAAACAATGTGATAAACTATAATAGATATAGTTTATGATTCATCTACACTACAAACGTATTACAAAAAGGTATTTCACCCTCTCCACCACTTTTGATAAACTATAATATACATAGTTCATGTTAACTATCACTAACGCTATTTGATGAACTATGATATGTATAGCCTATGTTCACCATCACCACCACATTTGATAGACTACAATATGCATACTTCATGGGCACTACCACTATCACTATTTAATGAACTATGATATGTATAGTTTATGTTCACCACCACTACTACTACTTCAGACACTACACTAGGATTTGGTTTCCGTCTTTGGTTTTAAGACTACATGTCACAACTAGCATTTTTTCTAGGAAATTCTACACTCATGCAATCATTCATCTAGTGTAGTAACTTGTACTCCAAGTGAATACTATACTTCATTCTCATTCAAATATATTTCATATTTTCAAATAAGGGTTGGAAACCCTAGAAATCTCGACTCAAGTTCATTATGGAATAGAATTTTCTTATTGGGCCAAAGGGACCAATAAATTATCAATTCATCAATCTATAACATTTTTGGGCCATTTGGGCCTAGAATGATTCATTCTACCTCTAATGGGCCTTATTGGGCCATAGCAACTCCAATTAACCTTAATGGACCATAGAACCCATTCTTTTATACTTTTGGGCCATGAACTACCCTAAAGGCCCAATGGGCAAAAAAAATTCTTTATTGACTTCATAATTTCAAACCAAAGAAAGAATTGGGCCTAAACCAATTCACCCTCCTTCCTCCTAGCCCAAATCTCGGCCCATGTTTAAAAAAAAAGAGAGAGAAATTTAATAATAATGAAACGAAAATGTGGAATTATGGGAGGAAGACACATCATTTTTACATTTTGGACTTCCATGCAAGACTTCTCTCCTCCCCATGCACCTATCCCTTCATCTATATCTTCCCTCTCCTTCTACTCCTACTCTCGGCCAAAAGCAAGAAACAAACATATCCACACATACTCCACCTTCATACACTCTCAAATCTCTCCAAGAACACTCCTCTTTCCATCAAAAATTTCGATACCTTGGACATCTCCAAGAAGGTTTTTCCACTAAGATCATCATTTTTGAATTCGAAAACTCCTTCAAAGAGCTTGCTAGGGCCGAGAATCACATCACCTCCTACCATTTCTTCTTCAAACCAAGAACAACAAAGAAAGGTGAGTTCATACCCCCTTGTTTTTGGTTTTTACTTGTTTTTGGGGGAGAATACAAGTTGATTTGTGTAGATCTATGTATATATGCATGATTATGTGTGTTTTCTTGAAACATTTGGTGATTATGTGTTGATTACTTCACTAATCTAAAAATATGTTAAGAAACTTGAAGTGTATCACTAGGATCTTCATATGAATCATGAGAAAAGTACGTTTTATCACATATAATACATGTAAACTTGTAGATCTGGGATTTGTATACTTGATATAGCAAAAATGAGTGTTGTGTTCAAAGATCTATAAACTAAACTCACAAAACAGCTTTTAATAGGAAAGTTTTAGTCCAATCTCGGACTGTTTTGACCCTATTAATGGAAGTATTTTTCAAAACTGTTTTACATGGATAATTTTCATACTTATACCTTTAAAATGCCTACTCTCACATTTTCATACGATTTTTCTACAATTTTAGACGAATTTTACAAAATGGCCTATCATATTTGAAATAATTTCGGACCAACCTATGAAGATGAGTAATTTCACACTAGTTTGAGGCCATCAAAAATTATGAGAAAAATTGTGAACAAAGTAGACAAAATTCCCAAACTTCCAGAATTTATGGATCCAAATTTGACTTATGATGAATTTTCTACAAATTTTTAAAAAACTATGTCGGGAAAGCCAAAAACCAGAAAAATGTGTATTTTCACAAAAACCAAGCCAAAAATGATAGTTTTGACAAAAATGGGTTTAAAATGTTATTTTTACCACAAAGTAGTCATCACACAAGTTTTTAACAAAATTGGAGATTAAATTGTTATTCTTACAAAAAATGGGCCTTAATTGTAAATTTTTGGCTTATTGGGCCAATAACATCATTTTTACAAAAAGTGGGCTTTAGATATCAATTATGTAAATAATCACGCTAAAATAGACAAAACAATAACAAACGGGTTAAAAACAATATTCATATCCTTATTGGGCCTGGAAATAATAGACATGTTTTGTGGGCCTTAGTGTCCTTTTACATGTATATTGGGCTTAGGATAGACATTCACATTCCTTTTGAGCCTGGAAATAATAGACACGTTTGGTGGACCTTAGTGGTCCACTTACATGTTTATTGGGCTTGGGAATGAGTTTTATATGCATTCTTCTTTATGATATTTTAATGACTAATTGAGCCAAAACTAATGATAAACCAACAAATGGATTTAATTTGATCATTTTCTAGGTTATTGGGCCTTAGTGGCCCATTTTTATGTGTGAGAAGTCCTGTATATATGTTTATTGGGCCTCATTGACCCATTAACATGTGCGACGGACCTTGGATACTATTTGTGTGCTATTTGGGCTTGTAAATACTTACATGTGAAATAGGCCTTAGTTGTCCTTTCATATATATATTTCGGGCCCATGTTATATAATCTCATTCCCTTTAGGTCCTGAGATGATTTACATGTTTAGCGATGCCTTAGTGGTTCACTTACATGGATCATTGGTCCTGGAATTAGTTTATACATTTTCTCTTCGCGTAAATTCGATTAAGGATCTAGCGAGTTTTTGTCGGTTGGCACCTATTAAGTGTACAATCGTAGGTTGTAGTTATAACTAGAGTCTCTTGGAGGGAGAACGGGGATTTGTGTATAGATCTATACGAGGTTGACACCCCACACCTCAGCTGTTCGCTACAGTTGGACTAACTCAGTCTAGGGTGACGAAAACCTTATAATCAAAGTCAAAACCGGCGTCCAACGACACCAAGACAGGCGAAATTGTCATTATTTAGTATGGTTTTGACGGCTCGCTTGGAGGAATTAACGTTATGAAGTTTACGGAAGACCTTTTTTTTTACAGGCAACATCGGGTTGTCTGGGAACATTCTCTTTACATGCTCTTACATTCTCTCTACATTCTCTTTACCTTTTTAGTCAAATAACAATAACATACATGCATTAATACAAGATCTAACACAAATACTATAAACAGTTTTTAGAAAATACCGGATTTTCTGGTGGTTTTCAAAGTTATACAAATCATTTTCACAAACATGCTTATGAACTCACCAACATTTTTATGTTGACCATTTTCAAAATAACTTCTATTCTCAGGAAATCGTTGAAGCAGGATGAACAAAACAAACTAATGGATATTGTGTTATATTTTGTTTCATCATACTCTTACTATCTTGGCATGTAATATTCAAATACAATACTCGATGTAATAATGAATGTTGTTATATTACATGTGTGATGATGATGATGTTAAACTCGGGCAGTTATGTAATCGTATTGGGTGTGAATGTAGCCTGATCAACTACCTTCATTCAAAATACGACGAACATGTGTTCGGGAGTAATTGTGATGAGCAATGAATCAAAAACATACCATTTAATTATCCAAAGAGCTTAAAGAACCAAACCTAAACAAAATTAAAGTTAGTATAGGAGTAATTGGTATGGTATTTGTTTCTAGTAATTATACCCCTTTGTGCAATACACTATAGACGAGTATCATTAGCCAAGAAACCCCTATCCCCCAATTCAGGGAATAGCAGGGTGGCTCGACTCATAGGAGGACACGGAGTAGAACTTGCAGATGGACCCGTCGAGTCAATAGTCGACCTCGAAGAGGAAGAGCCAGAGGACAATGGTGATGATGACTCGGATGCAGAATCTGAAGTCATCAATCCTCCATGTAGGGCCAGAGTACCGACTTATCTTGTGGTCCCCGGTGCTCCCATTCCACCTTGGGCACACCATATTTGGAGATAGAGTCACCAGCAAGCGATACGACCACACCACTATAGGAACTAAGGTCTCTTCGATCTTAGTCATAGAGGACCAGCTGACCGGGCCCTCCCAGTCATGGTTCGACGCATCCGAGGTATTGATAACCAAGCTCAGGACACCCCAAATCGAATGGAACAAATGTGGTTTGCTATTGAGAGATATGAGAGGAAAACACAGGAAGTGAATGGAGACTCTCGATTGAGACAGTTAGTTTGGGAAGTACGACTACGAGATACCGAGAAACAAGTAGCTCGTCTCTGAGGTGCATCCACTTCATCAACACCACCAGACACTTTCTGCCACAATTAGGATCAACCTTTTCTTTTTCCCCCCTACTATCCGACATGACTCTCGTTCGTGTACTAAGATGGTACTTACCAATGGAACAATTATGTGCTATCTTTATTTCATATTACTACATAAATTCAATTATATGCACAACCGAACCCTCAAAACCGCTAGATACTTAAGGATCTCGAAACCAGAACAACATATATACTCTAAGGATAGACGTGACGATCGTGCCAAATCTGTGATTACCTAATATCGCAAATACATCATAGGGATGTATATGGAAGTAGTGAGAATTATACAACAAGATGCAAAATTTATAGAGTACAACTAGGAATGACGATAATTACTTACGATCTGGATTATCAACGTGCAGCAGGAAAATGCCATCCTGCAAGAATAAAAAGCACATCCGCGAGACACCGCTCCTGCAAATGGACTCTGCTACATTCCAAGCTACTGTAACGGCGGTAGTAACCGCTGCGATAGTGCAAATCAATGCAAATAACCCCAATGGAGGCAGGAATAGCATTGACAACTCCAGCCAAAGGAACGAACATGGAAACCAACAAGTGACAACCTATCAAGGAACTCCAAACCCCATGCTTAAGAGTAGGAAGCTGAGGTCTGGAAGTAAGAGAAAAGGACAACCCACTCAAGGGTTCTCAAGGAAGCAACATGTTGTTGATGTTCATGCGACCATGACCCTTATTTCACCAACAACCAGGGGACCATATGCTGGAAGCCTTCCAAAATGCAACCAGTGCAAATTGCATCATAATGGAGCCTGCCAGGAGATGCATTGTAACAAATGCAACCAAAAGAATCATATCGCCAAATTCTGTAGAACTTATCCATGTTAGAATCGTCAGCCAAATGAAAACGACAACTATTGCAACAACCCTAACAACAACACCAATGATGAGACCAGTCACACCTGCTTTGGGTGTCGAGGAACCGGTCACTTCAGGCATAATTGCCCCAACGATAACAATCAAGGAGCAGAAGGATCAGAAATGGTCCTGACCTTGGGTCAAGGCGAAGCAGTCCAAGACCCAACGGTTGTTATTGGTACGTTCCCACCTAACAACTCTTTCGCTTACCTTTTATTCAATAGTGAAGCTGAGTGAAGCTTCGTTAGTAACAAATTCGAGAACATACTAAAACAACAACCCCAAAGCTAAGCTAAGCCTTTACGGTGGACATGGCCAATGGGGAAAAACCGAATTAACATAGTATATTTTTGTGGAGTACACCTTAACACTAAACAATCATTTATTTCAAATAAAATTTAATGCCAGTAGATATTAAGAGTTTTGATGTGATAATTGGCATGGTTGGGTTAAGCCCCCACCGTGCTGATACTATGTGTCGCGAGAAGGCTGTTTGCCTTCACTTTCCCAATCACGAAACTCTAATAACCCATGGTGATAAACCTAACGTCAATCCTCGTCCTATCTCATGCATTAAAGCACAGAAGTGTCTGCACCAGAAGAACTACGTTTTCCTTGCTCATGTTGTGGACAAGACCAAGGAAGAAGTTAGCATGCAAGGTACTCAGGTAGCATGCGATTTTCCGGATATGTTTCCCGAAGATCTGTCAGGAATATCCTAGAGAGACAGGTCGAATTTCGAATCGACATCACGCAGGGAACTACACCAATTGCCAATTCACCCTACATGTTGACTCCCGCCGAAATTCAGAAGTTATCCAGACAATCAAGAAAATTTCTAAGCAAAGGATTCATCAGAGAAAGCTTCTCACCCTAGAGAGCTCCGGTCTTGCTCTTCAAGAAGACGGATCCTTCCGATGGTATATCGATTTTAGGAAATTGAATAAGCTCCCTATAAAAAAAATCGTCACCCACTCCCTCGGACTGACAATCTATTTGGCCAGCTCCAAGGAGCTAGTTACTTCTCTAAAATAGATCTAAGAATTGGTTATCATCAACTTTGAGTCTGAGAAGACGACATTCCAAAAAAACTGCCTTTCGAACTCGTCACGACCATTACAAATACATTATGATACCCTTCGGTCTAACAAAAGCTCCCACCCTATTCATGGACCCTATGAACCAAGTTTTCTCAACCACTCGTAGTCAGCCTTTTCAATATTTTCATCAATAGCATACTCATCTACTCATGAAGCAAGAATAAAACACTATCAACATCTATGACCAGCCTTGAAAGCATCAAAGTCGGAGAATATCGTGAAGAACACACTACGTGGATTGACAAAACTCTCGAAGTCGAAAGACGAAGGTTATTGTTATAAGAGTTGAGTTGGGCGTTATCTGGGTGAACGTCGATAGGTTAACCCCAATCTTCCCATTTCCTGCTAGTACAAAAGTCAAACAAGAAGAAAAGGTTAGCTTGGATCTATATCGAGGACATCGTGAGACTCCATGAAATATCGGTATCTACTTTCTCGGATCGAGATAACGGAAATTCTTCAAGACTTTGAGAGTCACTTCGGAGGGCTATTGGAAAATAGCTAGATATGAGCGTTGCTTACCACCTTCAAACCAATAGCCAAAGCGAACGGACCATTCAAACACTCAAAGTCATGTTCCGAGCCTGAGTGTTTGAATTCAGCAATTCATGGGATGCGCAGTTGCCCTTGATTAAATTCTCACGCAATAACAGGTATTGCACGAGCATCAAGGATGCTCTTTTCGAAGCTCTTTATGTTCGTAAATGAGATCACTCGTCAGTACTCTCACCGGACCAGAAAATCCATTCGCGAAACAGCAGAGAAGATAATCCAAAGTCCGAACTCGACTTCAAGCATCATGAGACAGACAGAAGAGTTATGCTGACAAATGATGAAAACCTTTAGAATTCCAAGTCGAAGGTGTTGGGTTTTGAGCATTCTAACACTTCCTAAGTGTACATGCAACCCTAAATACCTTGGATCTATGTTTTCTCTATTATACATGCAAATAAGAACATCCAAGGTATTATCCTAATCTAGCATACAAAAACTATGAATGTAACAAGATAGAATACATACCTCTTGATGTAGCTTGATGTCTTCAAGCTTTAAGAGCTTAGCCCCAATAGTGTGGAAGCCTCAAGTGGAATCACAAATCACCAAGACACCTTGGAATACTTTAGAGAATATGATTACTTGGTTCTCTCTAGTGAAATTGGCTAGCCCTTCTTTAGTCTATTCACACTAGTGCCAATTTCACCAACCAAAGACATCTTTATATAGTATGGAGGATTAGGGTTAAACCCTAATACCCATGACCTTTCATTTCCTAGGATCCATGGGTTAAACACTCCATGGACTATCCATGAAAGCTTAGCCCAACCTAAATGAACTTGGCCCATTCCATATATATAAGAGTCCATATTTAATTAGTTCCTTTTGATCACTTAATTAATTATAAATTAATTCTTGATCAATACTAATTAAATAATATGATTCCATATTAATATATTAGAACTTATAATATATTAATATTAATCATAAACATACTATTCTCAAAAGATTATCCATATAAATTGTGTCGGTGAAGTGCAACCCAAATGGACCATGCCGGGTCGGGTCAAGTACATACCAAATATAGTTATGGACTTAGACATTAATCCAACAGTCTCCCACTTGGATAAGTCTAAAACTATTATTGCGTATGACTTCAAACCTAACTGGCAATCGTAGCTCTTAAAGCCGCTGTCGAACTCTGATCTTGTCAACGAACTTGTCCATTAGATAAGGGATCATATATTCCTCCATTCTAGATATCATATGGACTGAGACATGGATTATAATCATTCTCTCTGTCCATTTGTTGTTTCCCGATTTCCGATTTATGACGACTGACTAATTGAACGAATCAAATCAGTCCTGGCCCGGCCGAGCACTTCCATTTGTCATCATCAAATCATCGAGGGGCCCACAGATATCGCTTTTATCCCGAAGGTAAAAGGAATGGATAAACTTCGACTCATATGGCTTGTTCTACTACTTGTTGAATCATACACAAAGGCACGTTTTATAGCACCGAGTTACCAAATGCGTTTTCGTGCAATCAATGTACAACCAACTCATAGTAACAACTCATATCTCTAGGTTTGAAGAATATAAGATATTATCATCTCATGATCACTCGTGATAAAATCCATGAAGTGATTCCAATGAGCGCGGGTTGAATCCAATACTCAGAACTTATGAGCACTCATGAGTGTTGTAGCCCTTTGTCCAACACCTTAGACCTCTACAAGCCAACCCATGACAGTCTTAATTCATATCTACTTCCAACATATGACTGACTGTGGATGGTTTGAATAACTTAGTCATTCCGGAAGAATAACCTAGTTTATTCGGGAAGTCAAAACATGCAAAGTGAAACACAATAATAATTGAATCCAATATGGTATCAACCCTTTGAACATAAATAAAACACCTTTTATTTATCACCATATGATTACACATTATTCATTGTACACTGTTTCAGCTATCAACTTTATTCTTGAATTTAAAACAATAGTTGTCCCATGCTCCAAGCATGTACACTATGTTTTTTTTTCAAAACACTAGTCATGCCACACACCAAGTATGCATACTATGTTTTTCTATGATCTTTACTTTGTGAACTAGATCAATTGAACATAACTTCAATGATTCTCTTTTCACACCCCCAAATCCTTACTGCAAATGCAAGAATTCCAAATTCATGCCATTTACTGAAATCTGTTAGATTCTAAACTTATATGCATTGATCCTCTTGTAATGATTATGCACAAAGTCAGAAAGACTTGACAACAATCATTACAGAGTATTCCAAAGGAGATCAGCTCCTTGGAAACATCCTTCTTGCATTAAGTTTCCTAATCTTAAACAGATTGAAAATTCTAACTTTGAAACATTTCCAGATTCCATTTTGACTATCACTTCTGAACAAGAGTTGCCTCCTTACAGACTATGTCAATATGGTCCTTCCAGAATTATCACTATACTTCCAATTGTCCTTGAGCAACCAATCTTTGGTAAACCTTAGATTGTCCTCGACAATTGTTTAATCCTTTTAGTCATATCCAGTTCTAAACCTTTTCCCTTCTTAATGCCCCAGGCATTTGGAAAATTTTAGAAAGGATGAATATAGCACATGTAATCGATCCTATATCCGAAGCATATGGGACACGATTCATGATGTCTTACATAAAGACTAAACCAGTCTTTTGCTATAATATTTCCATTTCAATTTGCCAAGTTCTCATAATTCAGATTATGAAAAGGGATGCCGTAATCATAATCGAATTTTAGAACGCAAATAATGGACCCATATACAAACTTTCCTTATGTTGAGCCATTCCAACATGAAATTCATATATATCCTTGACTAAATGATAAAAACCTCACGATCTAAGCTTATAGATTTGAGATGAAGCATAATTTCCTCTCCCTTAATTATAGCAAAACAACTTTTTCCCAATTGAAACTTTTGTTTTCTATAATTAACATTGCTAACTTGCAATACTTATTATAATTATCATGCTCCCACTAACATGATGATTATTAGCATAACACTTATGCTCCCACTAGCTTTGACATGTACTCAGAAATCAGCTGGACTTCTAGAAATCAATACTTCATTGACCAAAGTTCAGATTTCTGATGCTAGATTGTTTTGATAAAGTTGTATCAAAATCATACACCTTCCCTTAGATAGCACACTTGTGAGTCTAACCAATTATGAAGAGGTATGCCGTAATCATAATGGTTAGACCTTTTTGCCACTTCTCACAAGTCCAGGTTAGTGTGCCGGTTAACCACACGCGCTCCACTAACGACTTTGAGAATGCAAATATCACAATTGCTATCTAGATAAAATCTACTTAGTGAAAGTGTTTCCTCACCATCATTTTCATGAATCGGAGAGAAACCTTATGACACTTAGATTTATATGGTGTATGAGTTCCTACCCATATGAATTTGTCAAACCATAATCACAAGACAAAGATAATGACAAATCCAAAACCATATGGATTGAACTCAATCTTAACTTCTTGCCACCTGGCAGCTCAAGGGCCTGCCATTGCTTCCAAGTTGTTATGCAACAAACTGAGAACTCTAAGAACTCATATGCAAAGCCAACTTTAACTGGAATGGGCACAGATATGTCAACACAATAGATTATAAACCTCAAATTGTGTGCTAGAGAAGAACTTTAGGTTTTATTCTTGATTAGTTCTTGAGACTTTCAAGACCTTTAAGACTCCCACTGTCCTCTTGACATATAAGACTCCCTTGTCAAACATCCAAGAGATAGTGCGGATTCTAATCAAGAAAAACACTTTACCCAATTGGCCTAAGTTGGTCTTTGTTTTATCCAAAACATCACAACTTACCAATTTCAAATGTACAAGAGTAGAAAACTTTTACTCTTACATTTGACAAGTGTTTTAAACCTTCTTTAAGACATGTCACTCAAATGACAATCTTGGAGTATGACTCTAAGACTTGTATTGGAACGAAGTATGACTCATCTTCTTGATTTAACCATTTCAACAATTCAAGTTCCTCTTCTTAGTCATAAGAATGCACTAAGATTTCCTTAGAGAACTAATTTTGATATGGTTTCTTAATCATTAAGATGATCACAAAACTGATACTAAAGTACTCTCCCATCTTTTCAGATTTGAGAAACTTTTATCCTTCTGCCTTATTTGATTCTTTTTATCGATCTTTAGTGGTGGACTTAATCAGTGCACAAGAATGTGTACTCGATCCCTAAGTCCTTTACTTGACTCACACATCCATGTGAACAAGTAATTAGTCTTAATTTTCCAAAACTTGAAAGTTCTCATTCATCATGCTATACAAGTTGCATGATTCCAAGTTCCGGTCCAATTGAAACTTGGGTGATGAGAATCTTTCCTTATTTGGTAAATTTAGACATTACCATAAATGAAAGAATCAATTTCATACTTCCACTCTTGCTACTAATGGAATCTTATAAGCAACAAAAATTTCCACAGATGCCATTGTAAGGATATTTTAAAATAAATAAAATCAGAAATTTCCTTTTATTTTAAAACTTTGCGGAAAAACTATCCTTACAATCCATATGAAAACTTGTTGTTATCTATTCCTAAGCAATATCTCATAACTCCTAAGAAGTAGCTCAAGAATCCGATTTTTCAAACTATGCGATAGAAATCCATCTATGCGATCAGATTCAACATATTCTTCCTTTAAGTTTCTTCACTTTCCTTTGATTCTTAAACCATCACCATGCGACCCGGTCACATCATGTATCAAGAATCTCAGAATAGAAACTTAACAGAGTTAGATAGTGGATTTTACCTGAAGTAGAGTCAAACTTATTGACTTTAACATCCTTAGGTAAATTTGGCAGCTTCGCAACCAATGCCCTTTCTTTGGCAATACAAACATATGGACCCTTTGATAATGGTACACAGGACTATCACAGACTTAGCTTTTCTCTTTACCATTTGGTCAACCGAGTTGACTATAGCCGATCCCTTTCCATTGGGAAGAGAATGCTTTACTGGATATCCAATGTCATCATTGTCAATGTCCATAAAGTTTTAGGAAGTTGATCTTAACAAATAGATAAGATCATTAAGGGTCTTGTCATAGTCTTTTTCATAGGTGTTCCAAAAGAACTCACTATGTGACTTAGAAAGTAGTTGAACCACCAACTTTCTCAAGACTTTGACACCCAACTCTCCCGGCTTGTCAATATGTGACTACATCTCCAAGATGTGACCACACCTAGACCTTGCCTTGCCTAATAGGGCCTGAGTGACCTTAAACTTTTCAAGAACTTGTGGGTTAGGGAGAATAATTTGAAGAGGTGAAGAAGTATGATATCCATGGGACATCATCTTCATTAGGAAACCTTGTTTCAAGAGATTTGGGAAGATCATAGGTGTCTAAACCAGACATCTTTTGGGAGATATTCAAGATAGTTGATTTAAAGTCCTTAATATGACACCCAATATGAAATATTAAGGCTAGGACCCAACAAACTATTTTATAACTTAGAAGAGGTATGCCGTAATCCAAGCTATAAAATATTTGAAGGTAGGTGAATGACGATTCACCAATTTCCACCAAGATAAACGAAATGAATTATTAGGTTTTAATTGGTTTTGAAACTCCTAGATCTTTGAGATTCATTGAACTTTTCAAAGGCATGTTTCAATCTCGAGTGTGCCCTTCAGGTTTTGTGACTGGGATGCCGAGGATCACAAAACAAGGTGTGAAGTAACCATGCAAATCACTTGGTACCCTTAATAAATTACCCCTCAATCGATGTGCCGGTTAACCACACACGCTCCATCGATACTATGATAAATATTAAGTCACCCTTTACCTACCTTGTTAAGTCCAAGTTAGTGTGCCGGTTAACCACACACGCTCCACTAACGACTTAGACAAAGTGTAAAGTGTAATTTCATGGGTTAGCACCTTATTCACATTTTTCCTAAGTAACTAAGATTGGGTATTATTAAGAGTTTAGTTACTTAGTATTATCATTAATACTTTTAATGAAGGAGAATTATAGTCTTGTCAAACCCGTTCGGCTAACGACCCTCCACCGGTCAAGCAAGCGGTGGGTGAGAGTGGACACCCATTAAGTTGCCATTTTATAGGCAACAACCTTATACCCACCTTATAGACCGGCTTCGTGAATGAGGCGTACTAGCGGTAAGACTGACTTTACTCTTATACATATATATATTATTAACTTATAATATTATAAAGTATAAGGGTTGAATTTTAACTTTTAAAATTCTAAGGGCTAACTTGGAATTAAAGTATTCATAAGAGAAAACTTTACAAATTCCAAAACTTGAGGGCAAGTTTTGAAACTATTCAAAACTAATTAATTCCATAACTTATGTGTTTAAAGTAGTTTTAATCCAAAAACTCTTCAAGTTCCATAACTTGAGGACAAGTTATGGAAGACTTTAAACTAATAAAAGAATTAACTTTTCTTTATTTTATAACTTATGGATTTAATTATGGTTACATATTTTTCTTTAATGAAGTGACTCTTGAACTTCCATAACTTGAGGACAAGTTATGGAGTCATAAAAAATTATTCAATGACACAAGACTCTTCATTTTGTAACCATTGCCAACTTTATGAGTTTTAAGATTCATAAATGTGACTTTTAAGTTACATAAACACATTTTATGAACTTCTTTTAGATTAATTTGGATTAAAACCAACTAACAAATAATATTTTTCATCAATCTAAATTAACTCATAAAACAAGATAACACAAAAAAAAACTTTTCATGTTCCATATCTTAAGAACAAGTTATGGAATTCTTTAAAACATTAAGACCAAGTTTTGTAACTCCATAAAAAACTTTGAATCAATTTTTTTTTAAAACCTTTTCAAATCCATAACTTATGGAGGTTTCAAAAATAAAACTCTTTAGATCAAACTTTTAAAACTAATAAAATAATCATATTATTTTATCTTTTATTAAATTTGACCTAATTCAACTCATAAAGCAAATTATTCAAATTTTACAAATAATTAGTTTTTTCACAAGAACAAGTAATTATCTTAAAATTTGACAAACTTCATGGTTTTTTTTTTTTTTTTTTTTTTTTTTTTTTTTTTTTTTTTTTTTTTTTTTTTTTTTTTCCAACTTTGAAAATAAAATATTTGCATCAATATAACAGAAAACAACCCGTGGCTCTGATACCACTGTTGGGTTTTGAGCATTCTAACACTTCCTAAGTGTACATGCAACCCTAAATACCTTGGATCTATGTTTTCTCTATTATACATGCAAATAAGAACATCCAAGGTATTATCCTAATCTAGCATACAAAAACTATGAATGTAACAAGATAGAATACATACCTCTTGATGTAGCTTGATGTCTTCAAGCTTTAAGAGCTTAGCCCCAATAGTGTGGAAGCCTCAAGTGGAATCACAAATCACCAAGACACCTTGGAATACTTTAGAGAATATGATTACTTGGTTCTCTCTAGTGAAATTGGCTAGCCCTTCTTTAGTCTATTCACACTAGTGCCAATTTCACCAACCAAAGACATCTTTATATAGTATGGAGGATTAGGGTTAAACCCTAATACCCATGACCTTTCATTTCCTAGGATCCATGGGTTAAACACTCCATGGACTATCCATGAAAGCTTAGCCCAACCTAAATGAACTTGGCCCATTCCATATATATAAGAGTCCATATTTAATTAGTTCCTTTTGATCACTTAATTAATTATAAATTAATTCTTGATCAATACTAATTAAATAATATGATTCCATATTAATATATTAGAACTTATAATATATTAATATTAATCATAAACATACTATTCTCAAAAGATTATCCATATAAATTGTGTCGGTGAAGTGCAACCCAAATGGACCATGCCGGGTCGGGTCAAGTACATACCAAATATAGTTATGGACTTAGACATTAATCCAACAGAAGGCCGGGTACTAATGAAAGTTTTTCCTTAGAAAGGAATGATTCGCTTTAGGAAACGAGAAAACTAAACCCGTGATACATTGGATTGTTCAAGATTTTTACTCAGATTGTTCCGAAAACTTACAGGCTGCAGCTGCCTGTAGAGCTCAACAATGTACACCCCGTGTCCCACGCCTCGAATTGGAAAAAGTGCCTATCAGGCAAAATCGTTAACATTCCTTTAAGAGAGATCGGAGTACACCAGAATCTCTTGTTCGTCAAAGAACCAGTTGATGTATTGGATAAGGAAATAAAGCGTACAAAACAATGCCGCATTCCGATTATGAAGGTTCGATGGAACGCTAAGCATGGACCGAAATTCACATGGGAAACGCGGAGATCAGATGAAGTACCTATTCTCTCATTCATGAACCTACCTTTCGAAAGAATTTCGGGACGAAATTCCCTCTAACGGGGGCATGATGTCACAACTAGCATTTTTGCTAGGAAATTCTACTCTCATGCAATCATTCATCTAGTGTAATAACCTGTACTCCAAGTGAATACTATACTTCATTCTCATTCAAATATATTTCATATTTTCAAATAAGGGTTGGAAACCCTAGAAATCTCGA
This sequence comes from Lactuca sativa, assembly GCF_002870075.4. Taxonomy (NCBI): domain Eukaryota; kingdom Viridiplantae; phylum Streptophyta; class Magnoliopsida; order Asterales; family Asteraceae; genus Lactuca; species Lactuca sativa. The sequence goes on along the minus strand of NC_056630.2, from coordinate 299,995,734 downwards.
CTCAAGTTCATTATGGACTAGAATTCTCTTATTGGGCCTAAGGGACCAATAAATTATGAATTCATCAATCTATAACATTTTGATCCATTTGGGCCTAGAATGGTTCATTCTACCTCTAATGGGCCTAATTGGGCCATAACAACTCCAATTAACCTTAATGGACCATAGAACCCATTCTTTTATACTTTTGGGCCATGAACTACCCTAAAGGCCCAATGGGCCAAAAATTTTCTTTATTGGCTTCATAATTTTGAACCGAAGAAATAATTGAGCCCAAACCAATTCACCCTCCTTCCTCCTAGCCCAAATCTCGGTCCATGTTTAAAAAAAAGTGAGAGAAATTTAATAATAATGAAAGGAAAATTTGGAATTATGGGAGGAAGACACATCATTTTTACATTTTGGACTTCCATGCAAGACTTCTCTCCTCCCCATGCACCTATCCCTTCATCTATATCTTCCCTCTCCTTCTACTCCTACTCTCAGCCAAAAGCAAGAAACAAACATATCCACACATACTCCACCTTCATACACTCTCAAATCTCTCCAAGAACACTCCTCTTTCCATCAAAAATTTCGATATCTTGGACATCTCCAAGAAGGTTTTTCCACTAAGATCATCATTTTTGAACTCAAAAACACCTTCAAAGAGCTTGTTAGGGCCGAGAATCACATCACCTCCTACCATTTCTTCTTCAAACCAAGAACAACAAAGAAAGGTGAGTTCATACCCCCTTGTTTTTGGTTTTTACTGGTTTTTGGGGGAGAATACAAGTTGATTTGTGTAGATCTATGTATATATGCATGATTATGTGTGTTTTCTTGAAACATTTGGTGATTATGTGTTGATTTCTTCACTAATCTAAAAATATGTTAAGAAACTTGAAGTGTATCACTAGGATCTTCATATGAATCATGAGAAAAGTATGTTTTATCACATATAATACATGTAAACTTGTAGATCTGGGATTTGTATACTTGATATAGTAAAAATGATTGTTGTGTTCAAAGATCTATAAACTAAACTCACAAAACAGCTTTTAATAGGAAAGTTTTAGTCCAATCTCGAACTGTTTTGACCCTCTTAATGGAAGTATTTTTCAAAAATGTTTTGCATGGATAAAGTTCATACCTATACCTTTAAAATGACTACTCTCACGTTTACATACAATTTTTCTACAATTTTTTGGCGAATTTTACAAAACTGCCTATCATATTTGAAATAATTTCGGACCAACCTGTGAAGATGAGTAATTTTACACTAGTTTGAGGCCATCAAAAATTATGAGAAAAATTCTGAACAAAGTAGACAAAATTTCCAAACTTCCAGAATTTACGGATCCAAATTTCGACTGACGATGAATTTTCTACAAATTTTCAAAAAACTATGTCGGGAAAGCCAAAAACCAGAAAAATGTGTATTTTCACAAAAACCAAGCCAAAAATGATATTTTTGAAAAAAATTGGTTTAAAATGTTATTTTTACCACAAAGTAGTCAGCACACAACTTTTTAACAAAATTGGAGATTAAAGTGTTATTCTTACAAAAATTGGGCCTTAATTGTAAATTTTTGGCTTATTAGGCCAAGAACGTCATTTTTACAAAAAGTGGGCTTTAGATATCAATTATGTAAATAATCAAGCTAAAATAGACAAAACGATAATAAACGGGTTAAAAACAATATTCATATCCTTATTGGGCGTGGAAATAATATACATGTTTTGTGGGCCTTAATGTCCTTTTACATGTATATTGGGCTTAGGATAGACATTCACATTCCTTTTGAGCCTGGAAAAAATAGACACATATAGTGGGCCTTAGTGGTCCACTTACATGTTTGGGCTTGGGAATGGGTTTTATATGCATTCTTCTTTTTATGATATTTTAATAAATACTTGAGCCAAAACCAATGATCAACAAACAAATGGATTTAATTTGATCATTTTCTAGGTTATTGGGCCTTAGTGGCCCATTTTTATGTGTGAGAGGTCCTGTATATGTTTATTGGGCCTCATTGACCCATTAACATGTGTGACAGACCTTGGATACTATTTGTGTGTTGTTTGGGCCTGTAAATACTTTACATGTGAAATAGGCCTTAGTTGTCCTTTCATATATATTTCGGGCCCATGTTATATAATCTCATTCCCTTTAGGTCCTGAGATGATTTACATGTTTAGCGATGCCTTAGTGGTTCACTTACATGGATCATTGGTCCTGGAATTAGTTTATACCTTTTCTCTTCGCGTAAATTCGATTAAGGATCTAGCGAGTTTTTGTCGGTTGGCACCTATTAAGTGTACGATCGTAGCCTTTAGTTATAACCAAAGTCACTTGGAGGGAGAATGGGGATTTGTGTATAGATCTATACGAGGTTGACACCCCACACCTCAGCTGTTCGCTACAGTTAGACTAACTCAGTCTAGGGTGACGAAAACCTTATAATCAAAGTCAAAACCGGTGTCCAACGACGCCAAGACAGGAAAAATTGTCATTATTTAGTATAGTTATGACGGCTCGCTTAGAGGAATTAACGTTATGAAGTTTACGGAAGACCTTTTTTTTTACAGGCAACATTGGGTTGTCTGGGAACATTCTCTTTACATGCTCTTACATTCTCTCTACATTCTCTTTACCTTTTTAGTCAAATAACAATAACATACATGCATTAATACAAGATCTAACACAAATACTATAAACAGTTTTTAGAAAATATCGGATTTTCTGGTGGTTTTCAAAGTTATACAAATCATTTTCATAAACATGCTTATGAACTCACCAACATTTTTATGTTGACCGTTTTCAAAATAACTTCTATTCTCAGGAAATCGTTGAAGCGGGATGAACAAAACAAACTAATGGATATTGTGTTATATTTTGTTTCATCATACTCTTACTATCTTGGCATGTAATATTCAAATACAATATTCGATGTAATAATGAATGTTGTTATATTACATGTGTGATGATGATGATGTTATGTTTCAATTATATTCACTATAATGATATTTCAAGATGAAGTCACGCACAAGCCCCCGGACGTTTCCGCCGTCTGCTTCTGGGGTGTGACACTACATTCTATCTAGAATTGTTAGTTTTCAGCTATAATTTCTAAGTGTATATGCTAGTGTTATATAGAATTTAGTCGTGATCGACTTAGAATTGGTGGGTCCGCTTTATTTATGTTCCTTGTTTGGTTGTGGGCCTATGGTAGGCCCATTACATTCGACGGTTTATTTAACTTTAATTTTATATAACTTATATACACTTGGAGATTATGGAAGGAAATTATTGGGAATTCTAGGATGCACAATTTCATTACACGGAAACTTACAACTCAGTTTTCGAGGAAAATATTGGATTTTGTGAAATTCCTTTACCGCTTTTACAAGGAAAATAATTTATTTCTCAATTAAAACTCTTATGAACTCACCAACCCATGTGTTGACACTTTTTCTAACAGCTTGTATTCTCAGGAAATCTCTAAACATGTAATCGACTGCTTTCGAAGACGGGACGCTAAGGCGTTAAATTGAAAACTTATTTTGTCATCATGATGTAATTGATTTTGAAACATGTAAACTTACTCTTTGATGTAAATCTTTCAATTATATTGATGTTGGTCATGTTTGCTTTCTTCACTATTTTACTCATTGTTATGATACTATACACGAAGTCCCCCACCCCCGAATGTTTCCGCCATTCTGGTTTGGGGGTGTGACATAGAGAACATTGAAACTAGAATCGATTCTAGGATTATCACTCTCCCATCCATAGTCCTGGGGGAACCTTCTCAGGTTCCAGAGGAACTCCCATCAGCAATCCAAGGGGAACCTCTTCAAACTGCTCAAGAAAATTCCATTCTCGTTCCAACAAGCCAAGTTGATTCCGCAGGATGTTCTCAAACACAAGGGGAACTGCCATCTCCAACCACAGAAATTTATGATATTGAAGACATTCCCTCTACCAGAACTACTGATCATCTACAAACCTGTCTACATATATGGACCAAGGACCACCCACCAGGTCAAATCATTGGCAACTCATCCGCAGGTATCCAGACTCGATCTGCCAAGGACTTATCTGATCATTGTCACTACGCAACATTTATGTCCTCGGTTGAGCCACGATCGATCAAAGAAGCATTGTTGGAACCTGATTGGATTTCTGCAATGCAAGAAGAACTGGACGAATTCAAAAGGAACAAGGTGTGGCAACTCGTTCTCATACCACAAGGCCACACTATTGCTGGTACAAGATGGGTGTTCAAGAATAAGTTAGATGAATCTGGTGTGGTTATCCGAAATAAGGCAGGAGTGGTTGCAAAAGGGTACAGTCAACTTGAAGGTGTTGACTACGATGAAACGTATGCTCCGGTGGCACGAATGGAAGCCATCCGAATCTTCTTAGCATTCGCAGCCCGTAAAAACATCAAGGTACACCAAATGGATGTTAAGAGTGCTTTTCTCAATGGGGAATTAAAAGAAGAGGTTTATCTTCAGCAACCTCCCGGCTTTGAAAGTGTTGAAATCCCTGACCACTGCTACAAGCTTGAAAAAGCAGTGTATGGTCTAAAGCAAGCCCCAAGATCTTGGTATGAGACTCTTTCTGAATTTCTAGTCTTCTCAGGTTACAAAAGAGGTGTGATTGATCCCACTTTATTTAGAAAAGCAAATGGTGACCACCTTTTTCTTGTACAAATATATGTGGATGATATCATATTTTGATTTTTTTATCAAGGAATGGTGGATGAATTTGCTAAGCTCATGACCAATAAATTCCAAATAAGCATGAATAGAGAGATTAATTTCTTTCTAGTTCTTCAGGTCCAACAAATTCAGCAAGGGATATTCATTCATCAAGAAAAATGCACCACTGAACTATTGAAGAAATATTCTAGGGACAACTCTTCCTCGGCTAAGGTCCCCAGGGCCTTCGGTTATAAGATCTCTGCTGATCCATCTGGCGAATCTGTGGATCACAAGACTTATAGAGGTATCATTGGCTCTCTAATGTACCTCACTGCAAGCCGACCAGGCATTGTCTTTGCAACTGGTGTATGTGCAAGGAATCAGGCTGACCCAAAAGTGTCACATATGACCGTAGCCAAACAAATTCTCCGGTATCTGAAAGGAAGCAAATCTCTTGGTCTGTGGTACCCCGCAGGCAATGATTTCAGTCTTCAAGCATTTACAGATGCGGATCAGATGAGATGCAAACTTGATAAAAAAAAAGTACCTTAGGTGGATGTCAATTTATGGGAGGAAGACTCGTCAGCTGGTCTTCAAGAAAACAAAGTTGTGTTTCACTGTCTACCGCAGAAGCCGAATATGTGGCCGCAACCAGCTGTTGTGTCACACCCCAAAACCGGAACAGCAGAATCGTTCGGGGGTGGAGGACGTCATGTTTAGTATCACAAGATATGTATACAGTAAGCAAGTAATGAACAACCATTTCATTTAGAAAGAAAGTGTTTACAATGTGTGTGTTCACAAAACATAGAATTCATAAACGAATAACAAAACAAGGATTGAAGCTATAATGTTCCATCTACTAAATTCCAAGCACGAGCACCTGTCTAATAGTCTCCTGAGAATACAAGTTATTTGAAAGAGTCGATCAGTAATTTAGCTGGTGAGTTCATAAGATTTTAGTGATCTAATTAAGCTGTAAAATGTTGTTGAAAATGTAGAAAGTTGTAAGTTCTGTTTTGAAAAGTTCGCATGTTCCTATAAAAAATCCTATATTTCCTACTTGAATGAAAGCTAAGTAAAATGACACTACAACCTATTCTATGGGTACAAAGTGGGTACAAGTTATATAAGAATCAGAGTAAACAAACAATCGATTGTGCGCATCTGCCCTAAGATCACAACCAAACAAGGAAAAAAAATTAAGGAGGATAGCACACATCCAATTGGTTGTTATATCATTTTCATATATAACCCTGGTGTAAACACTTGCTACTCAAGGAGTTAATTGCAATGGCTCCTTCTATGTCTAATGAAAATTCTTTAAGAAAACCTATTTTTCTTATAATAAAATGGTGACCATAGTGACTACTTTTATAAGAAAACCTATTTTTCTTTAAGAAAACCTATTTCTCTTATATATAATCTAATATCGGATAGAAAGTTAACTGGGTGAATCAGCCCTAAGCCCACAACCAAACAAGGAACAAGTAGTAAGGCACAAAGCACACATCCAACTACCTATTAGGTATTAGTTTTATATATAAAGATGGTGTATAAACTAATGTATTATAGAGTTACTCACCTAAGGTCCTTTAAACAGAACTCGTTTAATAAAATGGATTAAACCCTTTACTGGGAAGTTTCTAGTTTTGTATACCAAAAGTACTGAAAGTATGTTTTGTACTAGAAAAACTGTGCTTTGACCCTGTGACCTATTACCTGTCCCATACCTGGTACCCTTATGATGACTTCAGGTATACTAAGCATACATATACATATATATATATATATATATATATATATATATATATATATATATATATATATATATATATAAAATCGGGTAGATAATATATTGGGTGAATTTGTTCCAAGCCCACAACAAAACAAGGAACAGGAAAATGAAGCGAAGAGCACACATCCTATTACTTGTCGGACCCTATTAGTATATATATATATATATATATATATATATATATATATATATATATATCTTGTAGTGTATATATTAAGGAATCATAAGGCTAGAATTATGGTCCTATCCTTTACTTGTACCCTTCTACCAAGACATCTTCTGTTCCATTTGTCGTTTGTAAAAATCTATATTTTCCCTGGTTTATAACTCGAAAATAGTTTGAGTTCGACTTTCAAGTGGTGCAATCACTTTATGAAAGTAAAGGGGAAATGTAAGTACACAGTTTTCGTTTATTATGACATGCGGATGTACTAATAACCTAAAAACATATTCCTTTTATTACGGTTATAATGTGAAGGCTAGAAACCTTACTATACGCTCTCCTTGTCAAGAGATTAGGGGAACCAAACACGACCTCTGCAAATTCTTTCAAGCCATGTAATTCACATTAAAGTATATGATCATCTATACCCAATATAACTATCACCTTTTGTTTAAAACAAAGAGTTAGTGATTTATTGGTATAATTAGATCATGTATGTGTGTTCTCATGCTATAACAACCTAACTTGTTTGTTCTGTATGGTATTGTTCTGATTCATGTAAGAACTGACTCTTTTTGTGCTTAATTGTACTAGATGTAATGAATAGCATTCTGCTAAACTATACCTTTCAGACACAAAGTGAGTCTGATTCACAGCAACGAGGAGACTCCCCCCCCGGTTGAATCCCAAGAGGATAATACTGGTTCTCGCCCTAAAGTCTCCAGGGTTTCCGACTTCATTTCTTTTTCTCCTGAGGAGTTGAACTCCATCCTTTTGAATGTCACCCATACACTACAAACACCTTCCCAACCGCAGGGCACTTCTTCCGCCCATGCCAGAACTGAGCCGAGGCCACACTTGACCACGGGTCAAGGAGATCAAGGAAGCTCAGGAAATCCTACGCTGCTTACATCAGTAAAGGTGGTTTGGGCACGGTGAGCAAAATTGTGCAAGGATCCGTGAACCCGAGGGACACCTCAGTGTGATTTCAAGGAATTCACGATGGTGACTCAAATGATTCATGGAGTAAGTTTCAACCCTCCAACGAAGCTGAAGAAAAGAAATATGCCACTTTTTGTAGGGTATTCCAAGCACGCAAGGATCAACAAATCAAGCAACAACAGCTGAAGGAACAAGAAATCGAAGCTATAGCTAAGTATTGGGCAGATGCAATTAATAACACCAATATCGTAGCCACAATATTGAAAGTTCAAGACTGGATGACTGAAATGGTCGAAACCTTCCACAACGCTCAGGAAGCAACTGCTAATCAACATGTTTCCAAAGTTCCTCCCACTCCCACTGTTCAAGAATCACAAGACAAAGGACCCGAAATCGAAGTGAGCTCTGCTCCCACCTTCGTATTTGATGATGCTGATCTGCAAGAGGTAAACAAACCCTCTACTTCTGATGATGACCTCATGATGTTTGATGAAGAAGAAGAACTAGTGGCTCTCATCATTCGACTTCAAAGCCCAAAGAGAAGAAGAAGAAGAAGAATGTTGTCACTAGGAAAGAATTCTTAAGTTTACAAGCAAAGGTTGATCAAATCCTTGCTGCGGTCAAGCCAACTCAACCGCAACCAGAAGACATCCCTGGACCGCAGTCACTGATAGAAAGGATTGAACGCCTGGAAACACGTGAGAGACTGGCTGCTGAGCGTATCTCACTCAATGTTGAAACGGGACTCCGGTCTCTTAATGATAATCGACAGGCAGATTACAAACAATTCATGGCTGCTGCGGAACGCCTCATCTCTGAGGTAACCGCAATCAAGAAATATCTTCAAGCAGCCGTTGCAAATCAAGCCTCCCATTCTGAAATAATGATTGCTAAGACTCACACTGCCTACGAGTGTGCAATCTCAATCCTTCAAACTACTATCAATCGTCTGCAAAGATCCTTGTATACAAATTTCCATGGTCCCAAAAGCCTTCATCTCACCAAGGAAATTCACAAGCTACTCTTCAACCCCACCATCCCCAACAATCAGCAATTGGCCGAAGCCCTCAAAGCTCAATTCCAAGACATTTTTGCCAAAGTTGATGACCTTCGACAATGGCTTGAGGAGGCTCCTGCTCTGAACTCCTCAAGAGGGAGAAGTGAAGAAGAAGAAGTCCATCACTCCAATCACTCCATCTCACAACATCAAACTCCCCCCATCTCTACAAAAAAGATTCCATCACCGTAACCATCTCATCATACTCCACCTCACAAATCTCCACAGCAAGAAGAAAACACTCTTGATAAACCAGAGACTCCCCCTCACTTCAAAAATATTGCGGAGCACATGTCTTCTATTAGCTCAAATGACTCACCTGCCACCACCCAAAGGAAAAAAGATTGGAAGGCAGCCAAACTTGCTGAAGAAGTATGGAGAGAATGCGGTTTTGATACTATCACGGATGAATCCGTGATAAATTCTTGGATCAATCCCCATCGCAGATTGCTTGCTGATGACTACACTCCTCACCTCACCTATGAAGAACCCCCTTCAGATGGCTACAGGGATGCCCCAATCTCTCTAAATGTCAGATAGTTCACTGTATTTGAGTAGTTCGACCGCAGCCTTCCAGACGCCAAAAGACTGCTAATGGAATTTGAGAGACTTAGTCTGTTTTATGCTAAGCATGCCTCTTCCATTGAGAATATTTGGTCTAACGATAGACCATCCACAGTCAAGAACTACAAAAACAGGAAGTTCATGAAGGTTGACTTCATCCAGTACACTCTTACCAGAAGGGAACATGATTATGTCTGCACCCAGGCTGACTTTCCTTATATGAATCCGGAATAAGTCTTTCTCATTGCAAAGGTGTTTCAACACAAGTCTGAGAAGCACCCGAAGATGAAGATTGCACTTGAAAGGGCTAATACTTTCTTGAAGGAAACAGTCTACGACTTCGCCAAAATCGACGCAGACATCTACCCCACCATTGCCAAGAAATTTGATTTGCCACCACTTGACCCAACACCAATGGCTACCGAAGGCTATGAAGAAAGATCCTTAGGTGCAATCAACTATCCAGAACTTGGAGTCATTTTCAAAAGAAAGACCGATAATGTCAAATATTTCATTCCTATGACTGCCATGCATCACTTCACCGGGAAGCAACTTGATAGCTACCGAAACGCAATTGAAAAATCAAAGCACACTAGTGTAGGAGTCAACTTCGAGATCTTAAGAAGAATCATCTGGTTGGAGAACATCAGGAAGTTTTGGTGGATACTGATCAAGTTTATTAAACTTGATAGTTGATCAAAAGTTAAAGAGGTCAATTAGGGGAAAATTGTTGAATCATAAAAAGTGACCCTCTTGAACTTTAGCTACCGTAACCAACAAACTCTCGCAGTAGAGTCTCTTCATCAGCAATCGCAACCGCAGTCTCTACCTACCGTAGCCTCTTTACTAGATTAATTTACTTGTGTTTTTGTAATACACTCTATTGTCCAGTATGCCTTGCATGGCTACTCATAGAGATGTAATCTAGTGTACTGCATGAGTCTCTATAAATAGAGCTCATTCTCTTGTATTCAAAACACACGCATCTAATTTTGAATTGCAATCTCCGAAGTTATCTTTTCTATCTTTCTTACTCACTCTTCTTACTCTCATAATCGAGTACAACCTCTCTTCGGAGCAAGTCTTTTGTGACTTAATCACTAAGTTTGATCTCACTTATTAACTTGGTTTGAATGCATTCCTCGTTATGAATCAGCTTAAGTGTATAATTGATATAACAATTGTTGTCATTTACATTTCTTTACTTTTCCGCAACTAACTATCTAACTATCTAACTCTAAATATTATTGTTGAGCTTTTAGATCCTTCGAGATTAACTATTCCCAATATACTTGTTCTAATGTTTGTTCAAGTGTGTCTCAAAGTTTTTCTCTCGACACATATCAAGTAGTAGCAAACATAGATGAATATCACAAAGAAAATCATCTAACATACAACTCCTACTGGTGAGTTGGCATTGTGGTTGTAGATCCACCGCTACTTAAAGGTAACTCACCTCACACTGCCGAAGTCCCATAAACACAATCCCAGTTGTTGGATGACAGGTTCCCGAACTGTAAATATCAAAACATCAACCAATTAAAAATTGGGTTCCAACATAGAAATTATAAGTCCAAGCTTGGGGTAAAAGACTGCTCTACCCCAATCTTAGCTTGATCCAAGTCCAAGGCCAAATCCAAAGGCCCAACGGTCAACTACGAGTCAAAGCCCAACATATGGCCTAATTTTCTAAATTGGGCCCAAGCCTTTACATGGTCTCACTCCAAGGCCCAACCAATTATTCCAGTCCAACATTTGACATTCTAAGGGCCCAATATCATATAATCATTAAGTCCCAAACTATGGCCCATGTATGGCCCAACTTTCCAAATTGGGCCCAAACCCTCATATAGGCCTTACCCTAAGCTCATCAACATAGTCTAGTACATATGATTATTCTTGGATGGCCCATTAATAATCCAATTACCAAAGCCCAATGGAAAGGCCCAACTCAAGGCCCAAGTGGAATTAGGGTTTTCACATAAAATAATGATTACGGTTAAGTTTTCTTACTTAACCCATTATCGACTTAATCCATTAAGTCCCACATGGCCTTAGGTTAATTTGAAATGATTATTAATTAATATTTCAAGCTCATTAGATAATTCTGATGTGGTCCCGATAAGTCCTAAATTAGGGTTTCATGGCATTTGGGTTTTCCAAACCCTAATTAGGGTTTCCAACCCATCTTAGTCCAATAGGCCCAAAACCATGTTCTTAACCCCATTAGGGTTTCCTTAGGCCAATTAGGGTTTATTAGACCCATTAGTTGTTCACTAGGCCCAATAGGGCTTCATTTGGAACATTAGGGTTTCAAGCAGCCCAAAATGAATCATGGTACAAACAAGGCACATCGCCACCCGACACGGTGACCGGTGGCGGCAGCCACCGCCCTACGGTGGTGGTTTGAGTTTCCTTTTTCATTATTCCATTTTTGTTACAATTTACAATACAACATTTAATTAACATACACACACAACTAAGCTAAACACACACACACACAACCACTTTGGTGGTGGCCGTGGTGGTACATGGCGGCATCCACCACCTCACGGTGGTGGTGACTATGATCTTCAACCAATACAACAACAAAAGTACTCCAAATATCGATCCAAACACAACCGAAAGCCCACAGCCACCCGAGATGGTGGCTTACCGCCTCGGAGTGGCGGCAGAAGCCGGTGGGGATGAGTTTCCATCCGATTCTTGGGAAGCAAAGACCTTCACAACATTATTCTTAGAAGATATGGTCATACACATAACATTTCACACACCCAGCCACCTCCACATGGTGGCAGGTGGTGGCAGAAAGAGGTGACACGGTGGCAGCCACCATGGTTTGCAGCAATGGTGGTTTTTCGTTTGGTTTTCGGGCCAATTAAGCTCCCACAAGCACTTAACGGGTCCAACAACATTATTCATTTATTCCAGCCATAAACTACAACTCTCAACCATCGGTTAGGCGGCTGAGGAGGTTGGAACGACTCAGAATGGCAGCCATGGGGCCATAGGCGTCAACCAGTGACAAACACGACATCATTCCGCTGAGAAGAGCGAAGGGGAAAAGAGAGAGATACGACAGATGTCTTACCCATGACCTTTTGATCGCACACGACCCCGTAGCAACGAACTCGCTCCATTCGTCAACCCCGACATCGTCCCGTTTGTTCCCGACGCCAACGGTAGCGAAGCTGAATCAATAATGATTTGGAGCACTGAATCCGAAAAGTGTTTAAAAATAAAAAGGAAATTTTTGATTTCATTTATTCTAAGTATCCTTATGTTGGTATTTGTGGAAAATTGTTGCTTATATGATTCCATTGATAGCAGTGTTCAAAACTGGATTTGTTCCTATCAGTTTTGGTAGTGTCTAAATTTACCAAATAAGGAAAGATTCTGATCACCCAAGGTTTCAGTTGGATAGAAACTTGGAAATCATGCAAGTTGTATAGTATGATGAACTAGAATTTTCACCTTTGGAAAATTAAGATTAATTCCTTGGTCACATGTATATGTGAGTCAAGTGAAGGACTAAGGGATCTAGTACACATTCTTGTGCACTGATAAAGTCCACCACAAAAGATCAATCAAACTATTCGTCATGATTTACTAAAGTTTAGTAAATATGGTTATACTTAGAAATTTAAGTATAATTCTGAAGCAGTGGTAACAAACGGGACGACGCCAAGCAAATAGATAAGATGATTAAGTGCACATGATTTACTAAAGTTTATGACTTTGACACCCAACTCTCCCGGCTTGTCAATATGTGACTTCATCTCCAAGATGTGGCCACACATAGACCTTGCTTGCTAATAGGGCTAGAGTGACCTTGAACTTGTGGGTTAGGGAGAATAACTAGAGGAGGTGAAGGAAGTGAAGTTCCAATAGATTTGGGAAGATCATAGATCTCTGAACTAGACATCTTTTGGGAGATATTCTAGATAGTTGATCTAAAGTCCTCAATATAAAATCTAATATGAAATATTAAGGCTAGGACCCAACACAATACTTTTATAACTTTGAAGAGGAATGTCATAATACAAGCTATAAAATATTTGAAGGTAGGCAAATGACGATTCACCAATTTCCACCACGAAAACGAAATAATTTAATTAGGTTTTACTTGGATTTGAAACTCCTAGATATTTTGAGATTTATTGAACTGTTCAATGACATGTTTCAATCTCGAGTGTGCCCTTCAGGTTTTGTGACTGGGATGCCGAGGATCACAAACCAAGGTGTCAAGTAACCATGCAAATTACTTGGGACCCTTAATATTTATCCCTCAATCGATGTGCCGTTTAACCACACGCTCTCCACCAATGCTATGATAAATATTAAGTTACCCTTTGCCTACCTTGTTAAATCCAGCTAGTGTGCCAATTAACCACACACGCTCCACTAACCGACTTAATCAAAGTGCAAAGTGTAATTTCATGGATTAGCACCTTATTCACATTTCCTAAAGTAACTAAGATTGGGAATTATAAAAAATTTAGTTACTTTATATTTATCATTAATACTTTTAATGAAGGGAAAATTCTAGTCCTTGTCCTACCCATTCGGCTAACAACCCTCCACGAATCAAGGATGCAGTGGGTGAGAGTGGACACCCATTAAACTTCAATTTTATAGGCAGTAACCTTATACCCTTATAGACCGGCTTCGTGAATGAGGCCAGTAACGGTAATACTGACTTGCACGTATATATATATATATATATATATATATATATATATATATATATATATATATATATATATATATATATATATATGTACATATATATATATATATATATATATATATATATATATATATATATATATTATTAACTTATAATACTATAACTATAAGGGTTGAATTTTAACTTTTAAAATTCTAAAGGCTTAACATGGAATTAAAGTATTCATAAGAGAAGAGTTTACAAATTCCAAAACTTACGGGCAAGTTTTGAAACTATTCAAAACTATTCAATTCCATAACTTATGTGTTTAAAGTAGTTTTAATCCAAAAACTCTTCAAGTTCCATAACTCGAGGACAAGTTATGGAAGACTTTAAACTATTAAAAGAATATGACTCTTCCTTATTCATAACTTATGGAAATCTTTATGAGTTTTATGTATCTTAAATGTGACCTTTCATATAACTTGAGGACAAGTTACACAAACACATTTTTTGATCAACTCTTAGATTAATTTGGATTGAAAACACATTATCACATAACTTTTCTATTAATTTAAGCAACTCATAAACACAAGATAATTTAATCAAACTTTTCATGTAACTAGCCTAACCATAAAAATAATACAAAACATGAATCTATTGACAATTATCTTTGAAATTGGATTAGCATGAACGTTACCACACCAGAAACAGGTTTATAAGTTGAAAAATAGCGTAGGGTTATGTTCCAAGTACATTCCAGCCAACACAGTTGAAGATATGTTGTCTAGGGGTCCAACTCGTCGACTGCACGAACCAACTCGGCATGTTGGAAGAGGTTTGCCTTGGAATCATCGAGTCCTTTCATGGACTCGGCGAGTCTGCTGAGCAGAAAACAGCAAACTTCGATTTTTCAACCACTTTTACAAGTATAACAAGAAAACAAGCCTAGGATCTGATACCACTGTTGGGTTATGAGCATTCTAACACTCCTAAGTGTACATGCAACCCTAAATACCTTGGATCTATGTTTTCTCTATTATACATGCAAATATGAGTATTCCAAGGTATTACCCTAAATAGAATCAAAACATTGACACTTGAATAATAAACTAGATAGAAATACATACCTTGTTGATGTTGCTTAACTCCATGAAGCTCGAGACCCTAGTGCCCCAAGTGTGACACCTCAAATGGTTCATACAACATCACCAACACATGGAATAACCATGAGAAGAATAAACTCATGCTCAAATCGGCTAGCCGTCACATATGTATCACTAGTGCCAATTTCTTGAGCTAAAGGGTTCCTTATATAGTGTGCATATTAGGGTTACACCATGTAACCCATGACTTTACCTATTCCTTATGCTCCATTGGTTTTAATCACCATGGAGTATCCATAGGTCAACACATGGGTTAAACCCAACATAAGGAATCATGGATCATAAGCCCACATATATAAGAATGAATTATTTACACAATCAATCCCCATATATTTAATTAGTCTCTTTTGATCACTAAATTAAGTCCAAATTAATTTTGGATCAATACTAATTGAATAACATGGTTTCATATTAATATATTAGAACTTATAATATATTAATATTTCACAAATGTCCTCTTCTCACAAACGGTCTATCCAAATGTTCCAATGCCATGCAACCCAAATGGACCAGGCTGAGTCGGGTAAAGTACATACCAATTATAGTTATGGACTTATACACTAATCCAACAGTGCTCGTTCTGGTTGACCCTTCTCTTTTTGTTGACCTTTTTTGGTTTAGACCTTGGAATTGGAGTTGAATAGGGTTGACCATTCAGTATTTCAGGCCTTTTTGGATATTAGGCCTTCTCGGGATAGGTGCATGATGGATTTGGGTCTAATTGGGGTATTTGGATCTTATTGGGCCTTGCGGTGTCATTTCAAGTTTAGGCTATCGTTTGGGCTTCTTTTGTTTGAGGTTTTGTTGGGCTAGCTATGAATGTGTGTTTTTGTTAAGGAAACGTTAATAGGCTTCAAGGAAAGGCCAATGTGAGGGTTTGGTCCCAATTTGAAAAATTGGGCCATTAGTTGGCTTTATTGATCTTGCAGTTGGACCTTTCTAATTTTGGCTTGGGCTGTAGTTTTGGTTCATGTTGGGTTAAGGGTAGAATGGTTATTTTACCCCATGTATGGATTATGGATCATTTTCTAGAACCTAATTGCTAATTGGGTGATATTTTTTAATCGAGAGCTTGGGAAGTCGTTAGGGCAGGAACTAAGGATTTCTTTCAGTAAGCTTCTGCATTCGAGGTGAGTCTCCTCACTGTTCTATGGGTCGAAGGCACCAATGTCGGCCCATTTTGTTTATGTATTTTAGGAAGACACGACGGTGACCCTTGGCATATTGTATGAATGTCCAGGAGGTTGTTCCTCGCAATTTGTATGCAAGACCAGGGTCTGAACTTTGGCAATTGTTAGTTAAGTAGCTGTAGATTGTCTACTAGTTGTCTTTGTGATACTTTCATGGAAGACCATATGGTGGCTCCTGGAAATTTTCTGTAAGAACAAGGGTTGTGGCCCCCGGCCTGGCAATAAAGACCATGAGGCGACTCGTGGCATAATGGCAAGACTATGGTTGGCACATAACACTCCTAGTGATTGTGGTATATGTATGATATGTATGGCTCATAATTATGTAAGACATTTATGGCTCGTTTGATATGTATGGTATGTGATATTTGGGGAACTCACTAAGCTTTCTGCTTACCATTTATGGTTTATGGTTTCAGGTACTTTCAGTTCGAAAAGGAAGGGCTCGATTTGATCGTAGTCCACACACCTATGTTTTTCCATAACTTATGATTTTGGGAATTAGTCTAATAATTGTTTAAATTTGGTATACCTTAATGTTTAGATAAATGTAAATGGATGTTTGAATCTATATATTGAAAATAAAATTTTTACCCTTGATTGTTGGAATGTTACAAGTTAGTATCAGGGCCTTGGTTTGAGGGATTCGGGTATACCCTCAGGTGTACCTAGACTCACACCGAGGTTTTGATGAAACTTTTTATAAAATAAACATCTAAATAAAAAGAAATTTCTAATCAAGAAAGAGGTGTGTTGTATGCAATCGATCAAGCTCAAGTAAGTGGTTCCCAGAATACTAAACATGTTTATTATGATATATGCTATGATTGTGATAATTGCATTCTAGATTAAGGCTAAGGATCTGCTTAGTATTATATAATATGAGAGATGCCTTATTTATGTGTGATTGTGTGAGCTTTAGAATTACATGCTAGTATGGATTCCTAATGAGTGAATAGAATGGCTTGAATAATGTATGGTGGTTAGATTTTTTGTTTCCTAATTGCTTTCTGCTTTGTGCTTTGTGGGGCTCTTATAAATGTGATTTAAATACTAAGTGAACATGCTAAGTTACATGTGGCACAGATTGGATAATCTCAGGGTGATGGACTTATCCCTAATGCGCAGCTCACGTTTGAGTCCAACTGTTACAAGATTGATTCTTTTACTCCAAGGATTATCTGATCTATGTTGCATGTGACTCTATTCATGAGGTATCTAGTTGACATTAATGGGAATCCTTTAGTAGTTGAGGTCAGGGTGAGGTCAGGAATCTAGGAGAGCCTAGGATATCCTTCAGTCGGTTTAGTGGTGCAGTTTAGTGAGTTTTGGTGCATTGGTTTGATGAAGTGACTTATAGGATTCGGGAGGATTGCTATGGAGAGTATGGATAGGTATGGAAGGTAGTATTTGGATTGTACTATTGAAAGTATAGTAATCGTACTCGAAACAGTGAGAGTATTCAAGAATATAAGAAGCTTGTGGGGGAAGGATCCTTGAGCATGTTTTGATCTTTGGCATTTTGTATTTCAGTTTGGAGATGATCACTTAGGGAGGTGGTTCGAGAAGATTCTGGTTCGGGTTCCAGCTCAAGTGCAAGTGCTGAGCCGATTAGCATGTAGTTATGTGAGTTCATCTCATCAGAGATTTCTTGTAGCATTTTGAAGATCTTGGATGAGCGCTTGGGCGTGTTCCGTGCTAAGATTATGGCCGTTGTTGGATCTCGTTCTCTTTCTTTATGAGAGTTTTGTGCTAGTTGATCTCATGCATTCCATGGTGTGAGGGACCCCTATTGCTAGTGGGAGGTGGTTAGCGGATATAGATAACGCGTTCAGGACGAGTTTTTGCCCCGAGAAGGCGAAGGTCAGATATGCTTCCTGCCTATTGAAGGACAAGGCATATGAATGATGGGAAGTGGTCGGTAGTGAGTTGGGTGATGATGTTGTTGATGTTATGTCATGGGATGACTTCTTGACCCGGTTTTGAGCTGAGTTTACTCCTACGATTGAGGTGTAGCAATTGGCACGAGAGTTTCTGGATCTCCTCCAAACTACCGAGACTTTGGCAGAGATCACTACCAAGTTTCGAGAAAGGGATTTGTTGGTATCGCAGTATGCATCAGATGAGGAAATGACGAAAGTGAGGTATCATGATATGCTGTAGGACGATATCAAGGTGTTCTTGAGTATTTCAGGGTGTAAGACCCTGAATGATATGATTTCAAGATCCCAGAAGTAGGAAATCGATTTGGAGCAAATTAGGATGAGCGGATCAGATCAGGTGCATATACTGCAGAGTCCCAGGTAGAAACCCAAGACTTCCGATGTAACATCCCAATTTCAGGAGTGTAAATACAGGGTTCAAAGTGTAAGTATGAAAGGAGAACTCGGCGAGTCCATGGGTGGACTCGACGAGTAGGGTCGCGACTTGGTCGTGTGTTAAGTGGACTACTCGGCGAGTCGGAGGTTGGACTCGGCGAGTAGGTGCTGAGTGGAGAAAACCCTAAACCCTGAGGATGAGCCCTATTTAAAGGACATTATACCCTCTCCCCAGCCTCTTCACCTCCTGTAGAAGTCCAGAAAGCCCTGAGGTAAGATTTTGAGGGATTAGAGTGCATTTGGATCTTGGAGAAGTGATTGTTGAAGAAATCTTGAAGGAGAAGAGACTTGGGTCAAAGGGCTTTGCAAGGATTCAGATTAATCTTCTCTTGGAGCTTCCTTTTGAGGTATTATTTCATTGTTTGAGCTGCTATTATCTAGATTCATCCTTTTGGAGGTGTTAGAGATCGTATCTTTTGATGTATTGGAGTTTAGAGGTTAGATCTGAGGTTGCTACCTCAGATCTGGAATGGAGAAGGGTTAGAATGCATAAAAGTCCCTGCTTTTGAGTGATTGGTGGAGCTATCTTGTCCCAAGCCCAAACCCTAGAGTGAAAATGCCTAGATCTCCTTGGATTCATGTAAAGTTTGCCACTTTACGTGATGGATGGCCTTAGGAAGGGTAGATCTATGGCCTGGATCTTCTGCATGGCTTGGAAAGCCTCGGTATTGATTCAAACCTGGTGGTACTCGGCGAGTCACATGGGTAGACACGGCGAGTTGCTTGAAGATAGGCTGGAACTCGGCGAGTTGGAAGAACAACTCGGCGAGTTGGATGAAGATGGCCTGGAACTCGGCAAGTTGGAAGAACAACTCGGCGAGTAGGTTGAAGATAGACTTAGACTCGATGAGTCTGTTCTTGGACTCGGCGAGTCTTGTCGAAGAGTCCCAATCTTTTCTGGTTGAGCCGAGAATCGGTGAGTCAAGGGATGGCTCGGTGAGTTGTGTGTGAGTGGACTCAGGTTTGTTGGACTCGGCGAGTCTCGGGGTGACTCGGCGATTTGGGTCACGGATTAAAGGAAATGTTGGGCATGGGGACTCGGCGAGTCATGGGGTTGACTCGGCGAGTAGAGTCAGTCAGGGGTTGACTTTGACTTTGACCAAGGGTTGACCAGTTGTATTCCAGGGGTATTTTGGTAATTATTGGTAATTATTGAGTTCAGTGCTTTGGTGTTGTTCAGTGGTGGAGTTCGTGGCAGAGTTGGGAGCAGCAGGATCTTATCTTTTCAGCCGGCAGTTTTGAGGTGAGTTATCCTCACTATATCGACAGGGTCTAAGGCACCAAGGCCGGCCCTTTATCGGATTGAGAACTGGCTATTTGTTGTTATGTTATTGCTTTGATATCTTTGCATCCTGGTAGCTAGGATGGTATATGTTAGAGACCTGGTTAGGGTCGGTTCCCTGATATGTAGGGTGATGATATGCTAGTGACCGGTTAGGTCGGTATCCTTGTTTGGATGATGATATGTTATGTGATATGTTTGATCGGCTTGTTGACTGTGAATTCTTATATGATTGTATGTTTATGTGCACATGGTTGTGTGGACTGGAGTTGGGTTGAGGCGGGTCCTGCTTTGTGCTGTAGGACAAGATACCCAGGGCGGACCGGTTGTCCCGAATGCCCAACGAGTGCTCCGGATAGGCTGTAGGCCCCAAGAGGGCGGACCAGACGTGCCGAGGCTCGGAGAGTGGACCATGCCGACTGAAGTCCCGGTGCTGGCAGACCAGTCATATCGTAGACTCGGTGAGTGGACTAGGTGGATTGAAGGCCCGGTGCGGGCGGACCAATCACATTGCAAACTCAATGTATATGGCTAGATTCGGAGGGTGGACCAGGTGGTCTGTTGGCCGGTGCGGCGGACCAGTCACACAGTAGACCCGAAGTGCATGGCTGTTCTGTGATCGGATATGACATGGCATGTTATGCGTGTATGGTATATGTGGTTGGTATTTTGGGGATATCTCACTAAGCTTTCGGGCTCACAGTTGTGGTTTAATGTTTTTCAGGTTCTTCAGGAGACCGTGGCAAGGCGAAGGCGTGATTGTACCGCTCCTCATGTTTATGTTGTGATGTGATTATGGGAATACTCTAAATGAATTGTATTGAAAACCTTTTCGTAATAATTTAATGAAATCGGATTGTTTTTGAAAAGTTTAAATTGGTTGGAATTTTTCGGTTGTTACATCTGATTAGCATTTGAGAGTCTATCAGGGCCGGGGCGAGTGCAGCACGTGTAGGAAACTACACAAGATTTTTTCGTTCCTAGGGTTTGGGCGGCTACAAGTGTGGTAGGGATGGCCACATCAGCAAGGATTGTCCTCAGGGGGTAAGCCCATTATGTTTTCACTGCGATTAGGTGGGCCACGAGAAGGCCGGTTGTTTGATGTTGAGGGGAGGAGGAGTAAGTGCGCCTGCTCTGGCTACTCTGAGGATCGTCGATATACGATAGGGTAGGGAAGGAGCCCTACAGATAGGAATTGGGCTTTGTAGTTTCAGAAGGAGGATAACATGGCTCTAGTGGGCGACATTGAGGGTATGTATCTTTTGTTTTCTTTTCGGTTTATATATCAGTATTTATGTTGTTTGTAATCTTGCATCGGTTTGGGTAAGCATATATTTGGTTAGTTTCTCTGCTTATGTTGGGTTATATCCTCAAGAAATGTTATATGCCATTTGCATGCCATGAATCATTAATGGGTTAGTAAGGGGTTGTATCTTGTATAGCGAGTTCAAAGTTTTTGGTTTTTATTTCCGTTTTCGGTCGAGATTGGATAAGGGGCATTGGGTGGAAGGTCAGTGGTCAGGGTTCAGCAAGTTGGTTATCCAACATTGTCAGGATTCGGGGGTTTCAGTCATTGTTCTAGGATTGGCTTTTAGGGGCATCAAGGGAAGTGGTCTATTGCTGAGGTTTTTCTCTGAGCATCTATTATTTGGACTTCAAGATTTGAGTGTAGTATCATTTTAAAGCATCTAGGGTTATCAGCTTTGCTGGGATTTGGGAAGTGTTCATCTGGTCTTTGGGGTTGCACGATCTTGTTGGAATGGTTAGTAATGTAACACTAACATTGGTAAGTGCAGGATGTCATCATATTGATCATTAGATGGTAAGAAGGATTGGGAATCCATAAATTCACATGTGTTGTAACAGTTAGTCGAATCCAATGGTGAAGAATCGTTAAAGTATTCAGGAACAGAAGCAGGTTTGAAACTAGGATGACTTTCGCATCCCCTTCGGGGAGGAAGGCAGACGAGTGGCCGTATAGTTGAATCCAGTGGAGAAGAATCACTCCTTCTTGGCGTCCGAGAACAGGATTTGGGGGAACCCAGGTTGAGGTTTCCAATCATGACTAGGTTTCAGTTGAATGTTTGGTCGAATGCATGCTTGACCCTAGATATGTTACTGTTAGAATGGAAAGATTAGCGGTGAGGAATTGGGTGGTAGTTGTGGCAAGGTGCAAGTGTTGTAAGACTACGAGGTGGCCCGTAGCATTCACTAGTTAGCAATTAGTATGGAAGTCTTGTAAGATTTCTGGGTGGCACGTAGCATTCACTGGTCCCATATGCAACGGTGAGAGTGTGGCAAATCTATGATTTGGTCATGGACTTCTTCAGATGGTTTAGGCCATGGTGGTCTGTTCTCAATTTTGTGGGAGGGCCACAACAAGTTTGGAATCAAGAATAGGTAGGTCGTAGGAGACCGTGTATGAGGTAAGACTACAGTTGGTTCTGTAGTGTTCAGTTTAGCATCGGGTTTTTTTTCATGGTGGTTCGGCTAATTTTTACCAGTCAAGGTTTCTTTCGGAAGTCGCGCGAGGAAACTGTATGAGTGCTTGTTGGCTCAGCAACCAGGCAAGAGTTCAATATTCCAGATATTTGGCAGATAAGATGGGACTAGGGACGTCACAGTTACCTTTGGAAAGCAAATAGGCGGCTGAGTAATGCTTCAGGAAGTAGTAGCGATTTGGAGATTCGTATGTGTGGAGTAGCTTTTGGATCGAAAGAGCTAAGTCACTTGCAGTTTGGATTAAATAATCTCAGATTAATTGATTTGACCCTGTTGTGCAGCTTTCGTTTGAGTCTAACCGTTGCAGGGATGAATCTTCTACTCGAAGGATTATATGAGCCTTCTATGAAGTATATTTGTTTTGCAGCTATTTATGGTTAGTGGCTTTGTTTTTGTAGGTTGCATCAAGATAACAAAGGTTGGAAGTGTTAATAGTATTCAATGAGGTATTGGCATGGTAATGTTCAGCGTAGGAGGTCTGTCAGGGAGTCAGACCATTATAGATTTCAGGTCTCGGAAAAGTAGAAGTACGTGGTTTTGCAAGGGCCAAAGGTTTGTTTTTCTTCGGGATGGAGGTTTCAGTTTGAGTTCGGTTTTCATGGGAAGGTCGATTAATGCATGAAATTTTCGATTACGTTCTGTAGGATGTTTGGTATGATCTAAGTGTTAGTAATGAGCGATTTCAAGGACGAAATCTAATTTAAGTGGGGGAGAGTTGTAACACTTCGTTTCAGATTAGCTTCATTATTCGGGGCTACGGCCCAATCCTCAGTTATCATGAGGCAAAGGGCCTTGAGGAAGAAAGATTTTGGTGTTTTCGGATGCGGGTGTTATGGTTTAAGTGATCCAAGTGTTCGATGGTGTCTTTGTAGGCCAAGGGTATAATTGTAATTTGACAACTCGGTCCTTTATGAATTTTTGGTTCTTGTTCGGTAAGTTTTTAGGCACCGATGAGTTCTTAGAAGCGTAGGGCTTCTCATCACCTTTCCATGGATACAATGATAATTGGAAACGGACATATGGCGGAAGAGTTATGGCTGAATGAGCTTGAGTATTTTGAAGGGCCATATAGTATGTGCGGCGTACTAGATATGTATATGGGGCGTACTAAGAAGATTGGTCGCGGGTTGCTTTTTGGAACGCCAAGCGTACCAAGGGGTATGTGGGGCGTACTCTTTTCAGCTTTGAAACCCTAATTTGTGGTCGTTGACCCTATTTAAACCTCATTTCTTTTTGGATTAGTGTCTAAGTCCATAACTATTTTGGTATGTACTTGACCTGATTATGATCATGGTCCTTTTGGGTTGCCTTTACCATAGCAATATGTAGGATGAATTAAGGAGAGAAAGGTTTTATTATGATTTATTAATATATTATTACAATAATATATTAAACGAGAAATCATATTGTTTAATTAATATTAGTCAAGAATTAATTAAAAATTAATTTTGTGGCTAAAAGATATTAATTAAACTTAAGGGACTTATTGTGTAATTATAAGATAATTACATAGATGGGCTAATGGACTCCATAGAAGTTGGAGTGGACGAATTCTATGGGAAAACCCATTAGAAATCGTCCAAGGCTTCGAAAGAGGGAGTCCATGGGCTGCTTAGAGCTTAAGCATAGGGTTTCCTAGCTGTAAACCCTAATAGCCAGCATATATAAGGAACCTTTATGGCCCTAAAAACATGGTGAATACTCCCTTTAGGGTTTCCAGCCGTTTTTGGTGCCTCCTCTCTCCTCCATCTTCATCCAAGTTGCTTAGTGGTGTTTGTAACTCCATTAGAGGTGCAACACTCGAGGCATTAAGCTTTCTGAAGCCAAGGATTCATTGTTATTGCTATATAATAATCAAAGGTAAGATCTAAACCCTAATTTCAGTTATAGTTTATTAGATCCAGGGTTTATGGCTTTGCATTAGCAATTGCATGTTCATTAGACAAATTAGATCCATAGGTATTAGGTTTTGCATTTACACCATAAGATTGATGTATTGCTCAAAACCCATCAATGGTATCAAAGCCTAGGGCTGTTTGTTAGTGAATTTGATGCTTATTTGATCGAATTTTGGCTAAAAATAGAATTTTTTAGGTTTTTCGACTTGACTCGCCGATTCATCTAGGTGACTCGCCGACTCCATAGTGAACTCGACGAGTGCAAGCCAGACTCGACGAATCAAAGGGTCAGATGGAGCAGATTTCGGGATTTTGTGCCTATTTTGTTGTTGGATAATTACCAAAACGTTTTTGGTTGATAAAAATCGGATTTTTATGATATTGGGTGAATATCCTTGCCAAAAATAAAACATTTTTTCATAATAATTGAATAATTACTTCCTTATATTATAAAATTTAATTATTTGAATTATTTTGTGAATTATCTTGCAAGATATTGGACTCGGTCTAAATTAGATAATTGCCTTATTTGAGTTGCTGATCTAGAATGTTCTTGACAAAGTTTGAATAGTTTCAAATTACTGCCTTCAAGTTTTATAGTTTAAATTTGAACTTAAAAGTTTTGTTATTGAAATTTAAATAGTTAAACCCTAATGTTTTGAAATGTTTCAAAACTTGCCCTCAAGTTTTGGAATTTAAAATTTTGATTAATTGTTTAATTATATAATATTTAAATTCTAAAACCCTAGTATTTTGAAAAGTTCAAACTACAACCACATGGTTTTGTTAAGTTAATTAAAAGTTTAATTAAAAGAGAAAGTTAATAATACCACTTAGTATTTTAAAAGTGTAAAATACACCCTATACTATATATATATATATATATATATATATATATATATATATATATATATATATATATATATAAATATATATATATATATATATGGCTAAAGAGTCAGTTTTACCGTTAGTAGGCCTCAATCACGAAGCTGCTCTATAAGGGGTGTTTAAGGAAATTGCCTATAAAATGGCGATTGAATGGGTATCCACTTTTACCCACCGCACTCTTAACTAGTGGAGGGTCGTTAGCCTAATGGGTAGGATAGGACAAAAACCTTCCATTATATGTATAATGAAGTACAAAGTAACTAAATGCTTTTCAAATTCCCAAATCATAGTTACTTTAGGCAAAATATGAAATTGTATGCTAATCCATGGAATGACACTTTGTAGCCATGCCTAGACGTTAGTGGAGCGTGTGTGGTTAACCGACACACTAATTTGGGTTTCGCATTCGTAGTGAAGGGTGACTCGATGCTTATCATAGTTCAATGGAGCGTGTGTGGCTAACCGGCACATTGATTAGGTGATAGTAGCATTGAGTGCACCACGTGATTCGCATGGTTATTCACACCTTGTTTGTGATCTTCGGCATCCCAGTCGCAAATTATAGGGCATAATCGAGATTAAACATGCCATTGAAAAATTCAATGAATCTCAAAAGATCAAGGAGTTTCAATTCATTTAAAATTTAAATTTCTTTTTTTTTATTTTTCATGGTGGAAATTGGTAAATCGTCATTTACCTACCTTCAAATATTCTGCAACTAGATTACGACATCCCTCTTCTAGGTTGTAGAGTATTGTGTTGAATCCTAGCCTTGTTGTTTCATTTGGGTGTTACATCAAGGATTCTAATCAACTTGACTTGAATTTATCCCGTTTTGTAGATGTCTGAATCTAACAATGGTCTTCCTAAATCCCATGGAACAAGTTTTCCAAATAAGATGATATTCCACGATATGATCGACGAACCAGAAATCATGCTTCACTTCCTCCACCTCTTCCAATTATTCTCCCTGATGCACAAGTTCAAAGGCTTGAAAAGTTCAAGCTAACTCAATCCTTTTTGGCAAGTAAACACGAAGATGGGAAATATGTGTGTGCACACGTCTTAGAGATGAAGTCACACATTGACAGGTTAACGATGTTGGGTGTCGAGATTTCAGGTGAGTTGGTTGTTGACTGGGTTCTTCAGTCACTTTCTGAATCATATAGTGTGTTCGTTAGAGACTACTATATGATGGACCATGACGTGACCCACATTGATTTGACCTATTTGCTTATAGTTGCTGAATCAGCAATGATTTGGCATGCTGATCAAGCAAATTTTTGAGGTGAATAACACTCCCAAACTTCAATGGTCACTGGAAACATTGGAAGTCCATAAAGGACTAAGTATGAGATTGTCCCATGTGATGTGCCAAAGGAGTCCATTTGCTTTTATTGCCAAGAGAAGGGGCATTGGAGACGAAGCTGCCCAAACTACCTGAGAGATCTAAGAGATGGGAGAGTCAAGGCATGTGGCTCTACATCAGGTAAAACCCATTATCTAACTCTTTTGAGTTCCTATTCAAGATTCTTAATTCATGATGTGATAACATTACATTTTAATGTATTGTAGGATCGAAGAAAAGAGAGGAAGCTTAATGGGAAGAAGTGAGCTGAATCTAATCATGAAGAAAGTGGATTTCGATCGCATTGTTTGAAGATTGGATTTTTGAGCTACTACTTGGAGTTAGAATAGATTGCTTAGGAATATGTAATAGCATAGTTTATCAGTTGAATTGCATTGTAAGGACAAAGTTTTTCCACACTAAAATAAAATTTTCTTTTGTCTTATTTATTTATCCTTTCAATGGCATGTATGAAAAATTGGTGTTTGAATGTTTCTACTATTAGAAATAATGGATTTGATTCTTAATTATGTTATTTGTGGAAATGTCGACAATTTACCAAATAGGGAGGGTTTCTCATCGCCCAAGTTTCAATTGGACAGAAACTTGGAATCATACAATTTGGTTGTGTGATGAATGAGAAAATTCATATTTGGAAATTTGACTAATTCTTTGACAATGTGTCAAGTGAAGGACTAAGAGATCAAGTACACTAGGTTGTGCGTTGATCAAGTCCACCACAAGATTGATAAAGATATTCGTCATGATTTACTAAAGTTTAGTAAATATGATTATAATTATAATATTAAGTGTAATTCTAAGTTGATTGAAAACGTTTCAATTAATGGCAGAACGAATAAGAAGAATCAAGAAGGCAGAAAGATAAAAGTTTCTCAATTCTAAGAAGAAGGGAGAGTACCTTTTATCGTGTTTTATGATAAGTCTTAATGATTAAGAACCATATCTCAATTGATCATCTAAGTGAATCTTAGTGCACTTGTATGCCTAAGAAGAGGAACTGGAAATGTTGAAATGGTTAAATCAATAAGTCAATCATACTTCGTGCCAATATCGAATCTTAGAGTCATACTCCAAGATTGTGAATTGAGTGACACGTCTTTAGTAGGTTTATAACACTCAAAAAATGTGGAATTGGAAAAAGTTTTCTTATTCCTGCACATTTGAAATTGGTAAGTTGTGATGTCTTGCAGAAGACAAAGACCAACGAGAACCAATTGAACGAAGTGTTAGTCTTGATAGGATTTCGCACTAACTCTTGAATATTTGTTTTGTCAAGAAAAGTTCCATGAGAAAGAGAATCATATATGTCAAGAAGTCAGTAGGAGTCTCAATTGTCTTGAAAAGTTCAAGAACTAATCAAGAATAAACCGATAGTTAATCACTAGCACACGACTTAAGGTTGGCGACCCATCGTGTTGACATAATTTTGTTTCTGTGCCATTCCAGATTAAGTAAACTATGCAATATGAGTTCTATGAGGTCTCAATTGGATTGCATAAAGGCAAGGCACCCTGATCAATGGAAAGTACATTGATAAGGTAAGGGTGAGCTGCTTAACAACCTGGAAGCAATGGTAGGAATTCATGTTGCCATAAGGCGAGAAATCAAGATTGAACAAGTTCAATCCATATAGGTTGGATTTGTCACAAACATTGTCTTATGATTGTTTTCATGACAAATTCACATGGATAGGAACACATACACTTTGAAATCTAAGTGTCGTAAAGTTTATCTCCTTCATGAAAATGATTGTGAGGAAATACTTTCATGAAGAGAGATTTTAAGAAGATTGCAACTGTGAAAATTGTATTCTCAAATTTGATTATGATTACGGCATCCCTCTTCATAGTTCGAATTGTGAGATTTTTCAATTAGTCTGAACATTTGAGACTTAGTAAAATAAGCTCTAAAGTTGTTTAGACACACATGTAAGCTTTCTAAGACAAAAGGTGTACGAGTTTAAGAAGCTTAGATAAAGGCTTATCAAAACATCAAGTATTTAGAAAGATGAACTTAAGGAATTAAACAAGCATTGTTTTCTGAAAGTTAAGATGTTTTCTAGATATATGTCAAAGCTAGTGGGAGCATAAGTGTTAAGCTTGTATGGTAATAATCATCGTGTTAGTGGGAGCAAGATTATTATTTCAAGTATTGCAAGTTAGCAATATTTATTATAGAAAAACAAAGATTCACTTGGCAGAGTTGTAGGGGTTGGAAAGTTGTTTTGCTATAATTAAAGGAGAGAATATTATACTTCATTTCAAATCTAAAGGATTAGATTGTGGAATTTTAAACAAATTTAGTCAAATATATATGAATGTTGTGTTGGAATGGTTCAACATGAGGAAATTCTATATATGGAAATGATAATTCCATTCTCAAAATTTGGTTATGATTACGGCATCCCTTTTCATAATCAAAATTGTGAGAACATGGCAATTAGAAATATTATAGTAGAAGACTGGTAAAGTATCACGTATTCATGTGAGACATTATCAATCGTGTTCTATACGCTTTGGGTATAGGATCGATTGCAGATGCCATAATATTTGACCATTCTAATTTTCCAAGTGTCTGGGGCATTAAGAGGGAAAAGGACTAGAACCAAGTTTGAATAAAATAATTAAACAACTGTCAAAGGAAGATCTGAGGTTCGCTAAGGATTTGTTGCTTGTGAGTAGTTGGAAGTATAATATTGGATGGACCATGTTGACATTATTTTGAATAAATAAGATTCTATTTAGAATGAGTTGTCATATGGCAAATATGGAAATGTTTCCATATTGGGAGTTGGAAACTTTTATGCAAGAAGGATGTTCAAAGTAATGTACTTTGAATGTGAGACTTCGCGTCTATGGAATTGTCTTGTAACAATTTCCAATAGAATACCTTGGAATTTCATTAGCCTAGTCTTGGTGACTTTTGTGCTATGACATTACAAAAGGATCATTGAATAAAATGTTAGAATCTAACATATTCTATTAGTGTCAAGAATGTTGTGTTCTTACACTAATGATAAGGATTGGGAATTGTGAAATGAGTTTCAATTGAAAGGTTTTCAATTGATCTATTTCACAAAGTAAGGATCATAGGGAACATAGTGTGCATGCTCGGAGCATGGGACAACTATTGTTGTAATTCAAGAAATAAGTTGATTATCCGAAACATTAAACAATGAATATTGAGTAGTTAATATGGTGTTTAAATTAAAAGTGTTTGATTTCCAAAATATGGTGTTTAAACACCATATAGGATTAAGTATTATCGTTGTGTTGCATTTTGCATGTTTTGACTTCCAAAATAATTGGGTTATTCGAACCTCCACAGTCGGTCATACATTGGAAGTAGGTATGAAGGAAGAATATTATGAATCCGTTTGTAGATTGTCTAAAGTGGTTAGACAAAGCACAAGTTTGTTGCAGAGTTCATGAGTGCTTTAATAAGATTAGAGTATTGGATTAAACACATGCTCACCTGAATCACTTCATGGATTTTATCACGAGTGATTGTGAGACGATAATACTGTATATTCTTGAAACCGTGATGTGTGAGTTGTTATTTGCTGGGCGGTTGCACATTGATGATAAGTAAACGCACCAGTAACTTGGTGTTATAAAACTTATTGTTGTGTATGATTCAATCAGTAGGTGCAAGCGAGCATTTGAGTCAAAGTTTATCCATTCCTTTTACCCAAAGTCGGATAAAAGTAATATATGTGGGCCCCTAGATGATTTAGTGATGACACCCTAAGTGCTTGGCCAAGCCGGGACTAAGTTGATGTGTTCAACTATAGTCTGTTGTCAGTCGTCGTAAATCATAAGTTTGGAAACAGTATAAGGAGAATGATAGAAATCATGTCTTTTGTCTATACAATATCTTGATAATGGAGGAATATATGATCCCTTATCTAAAGGGCACGCGTATCTGATATAATCAGAGTTGACAGCGGCTTTTGTAAGCTACGATTGGTGATCAGGTTCTGAAGTTACGCAAAATAGTTATTAGACTTATCCAAGTGGGAGACTGTTGGATTAGTGTCTAATTCCATAACTATATTGGTATGTACTTGACCCGATTATGAGCATGGTCATTTTGGTTTGCCTTCACCATAGCAATATGTAGGATGAATTAAGGAGAGAAAGGTTTTATTATGATTTATTAATATATTATTAGAATAATATATTGAAGGAGAGATCATATTGTTTAACTAATATTAGTCAAGAATTAATTAAGACTTAATTTTGTGGCTAAAAGTGATTAATTAAACTTAAGGGGCTTATTGTGTTATTAAAAGATAATGACATAGATGGGCTAATGGACTCCATAGAAGTTGGAGTGGACGAATTCTATGAGGAAACCCATTTGAAATCGTCTAAGGCTTCTAAAGAGGGAGTCCATGGGCTGCTTAGGGCTTAAGCAGTCATATTAGGGTTTCCTAGATGTAAACCCTAATAGCCAGCATATATAAGGAACCCTTATGGCCCCAAAACCGTGGTTAATACTTCCTTTAGGGTTTCCAGTCATTTTTGGTGCCTCCTCTCTCCTCCTTCTTCATCCAAGTGGCTTATTGGTGTTTGTGACTCTATTAGAGGTGCAAGACTTGAGGACCTAAGCTTTCTGAAGCTAAGGATTGATTGTTATTGATATATAACAATCAAAGGTAAGATCTAAACCCTAATTTCAGTTAGAGTTTATTAGATCTAGGGTTTATGGCTTTAGATTAGTAATTGCATGTTTATTAGACAAACTAGATTCAAAGCTATTAGGTTTTGCATGTACACCATAGGATTGATGTATTGCTCAAAACCCATCATTGCTTTCATAAGCCCCATCTTTTGGAGTATTTTTGTACACTTGGAAGAGCTTTGAGCTTGTTGAAAATCACCACCTGGAAAGGAGCTTGTAGATCCAGAGGTTTTCGATCTTTTGTAACTTATTAATGTTAAAAAGCTTTGATCATGTCTTCTCAATTCATAGATCTTCTCTTGGATTTTTTTGGCCATTTATAGCCTCTTGTAGTGGTTCTTGTGAGCTAAGTTTGTTTCACGATTTGATTTTGTGGATCTTGATGTTTTAGGTGTCCCAAAGGCATAAAAATGTGATCTTTATGGTTTATTTGGATTCATGTATTTGTTAAGACCTTTCACTAAGCTCTTTTGAGCTCTAGAGAACTATTAAGCCATTTATGCAAGTAAAGTTGCCATCTTTACATAATAAGTCTTCTATAGAAATAAGATTTGAGGGTTTGGAGCAAGGACTTAAGTGATTAAATACTTAATGGAGGAGATTGGGGTCCAGGGGAGTAAGATGGGCGTACGCATTTGGTACGATGCACGTACTGGACCTAAAGGGTGTACGTTTAGTCTAACACCAACAAATTCAAACTAATTAAACTTTTAAAAAGATTTCAAACCATTAAAGATCATTACAACTTTGTTCTCAAAATGTATAATATCAATTTTTTTTCCTAGAAACATAGACAAAACATGAGGAGCTGTACGATCACACCTTCCTCTTGCCGCGATCCCCTGATATACCTGAAACAATAAACTGAAACTATAAAACCGGGAGCTTAGAGAATTCCCCCAAAATACCCATACCTACATACATACACATATAATCATAAACAACATACTATGGGTCCAGTCAACCATCAAGTTGGAATACCCTGGGCCCTCAACCATCTGATTGGAATGCCAACACATTATGGGTCTAATCATCCTCGGGATAGAAAACCCCAGGCCCACAATGAATAGGTTGGAATGCCCACACACTATAAGTGCAATCATCCTCGGGATGGAATACTCATGACCCACAATACACAGAGGCTATAGACAATACTTGATCTAACGGATCATACCACACATCATATAATATTATCCTACCCTTTAGGATACTAATCTAACAAATTATACTAGCATAACATAACCATATAACAATCCAATGGGCCGGCCTTGGTGACTTAGAACCTTGAGTATTGTAAGGAAAACTCACCTCGCAACTGACGTATGAAACTAGAAAGCTCAACTCCCGGATCGCGAACACGAACTCCACCACCTATAGTTACCATAAAACCCTTTTCATAAATCTCCAAATTATCAGAATACCCTCCGAAGTCAACTGGTCAACTGTTGGTTAAAGTCAAAGTCCATAGTCAAAGTCAATAGTCCATGTTGACTCGAATCGTCGAGTGTAGTTCACTGACTCGTCGAGTCCTTCCTGAACTAGAGAAGTTGTGAAATCCTTGATTGGCTCGTCGAGTTCCCCCTTAACCCGCCAAGTTCATATGTGTCCAAGAATTTGGTAGAAACCCTATCCGACTCGCCGAGTCTTCGAACGAGTCGCCGAGTAAAGGACATCTTCAACGGACTCGTTGAGTTTGTTCATCAACTCGGCGAGTTCATGACCATCGTCATATGACTCGCCGAGTTGACTATGCAACTCGCCGAGTCCTTGCAGAGCTACATCCATGTAGAAACTTTTTAAGCCATTCCAAGCTTCCAGATTAGAGATCCAAGCTTCTAAGGCATGTTTATCAGGTAAAGTTGCAAACTCTACGCACGTGCAAGGCCCTAAAGGCTCTAAATGACCAATCTAAGCTTCTAATGGAGCTTTACACCTTAGGAGAGTCTCATCCTTGCAAGATCTGGAAACTTTATGGACTTAGCACTCAAAAGTGGTACAGATCTGAAGTTTCAACTTCAGATCTAGCTCCCATACCACAAATCCCTTCATGAATAACAAAAGAAAGCCCTAGTTTCCACATATGAATGATTCTAGAAGAAAAACAGGTTAAGGTAACAACTGGTTACCTCCAAAACGTGCCCAAACTAAAGTAGAATCTTGATCCACACAGAAGTCTTGATGCTAGCCTCTTGATCTACAAATTTTCTTCCCAAAAGTCACTTCCTAAAGCTCCAAAACACTCTCCAAGCTCTCACTCACAGAAATTAGGGTTTTTAGGTCTCAAGGGGTGATAGAGGACAGTAGGAGGCGCTAATGATCCAATATATAGGGTGCAAAAACCCTAAAAATTAGGGTTTCCACTGTCAGCTCCTACTCGTCGAGTCCCCCATGCTGACTCGGCGAGTCACTCAACAATTGACGTGTATCGGCCCAGTTCTACTCGACGAGTCATAGCGTCAAATCGTCGAGTAGATTTTAAAACATGAAATTTAAATGGAGTAATAATAATACCTGCGGTTGGGATGTTACAATTCTCCCCCACTTGACTTAGACTTCGTCGTCGAAGTCTATTGCAACAAATAACTCTGGGTAATACTCTTGCATCTCAGCCTCCAACTCCCATGTCCACTCGAATCCCCTCTGATGCTCCCATTGTATCTTCACCAATGGAACATGTTTGTTGCGCAGGACATTCACTTTCCTTTCCAAAGTATCAATCGAATTTTCAATATAATTCAGGCGCTCATCTTCATGAATGTCATTCAATGGCACCACTGCCTCCAGGTCCACAATGCACTTCCGCAATTGCGAAACGTGGAAAGTACTGTGGATCCGACTAAGCTCCTCCAGCAGCTCTAACCTGTAAGCCACCTTGCCAACGCTGGAAATGATCCTGAACGGCCCAATATAGCAATGACCCAATTTTCCCCTCTTTCTGAAGCAGATCACACCCTTCCAGGGCGAGACCTTCAGGAGTACCATATCGCCGACCTGAAACTCTAACTCATATCGGCATCGGTCAGCGTAACTTTTCTATCGACTCTGAG
The DNA here is from genome assembly GCF_002870075.4 of Lactuca sativa. Lineage (NCBI taxonomy): Eukaryota > Viridiplantae > Streptophyta > Magnoliopsida > Asterales > Asteraceae > Lactuca > Lactuca sativa. The sequence goes on along the minus strand of NC_056630.2, from coordinate 299,961,440 downwards.
AGGTCTGCAGCCGCTGTCTAACCTGCTGAATCTTCTCGGTAGTCTGCAAAACCACCTCCATCCAACCCATCACCCTATGACCAACCTCACCCCAACATACCGGGGTGCGACATCTCTGTCCGTACAATAGCTCGAATGGTGGGGCGCCAATTCTGGAATGATAGCTATTGTTGTAGGCGAACTCTGCAAGCGGTAGGTGGGAATCCCAACATATCCTTGAGGGTATGAATGTGTGACAACCCGAATATTTCATATATATAATATCTACAGTCAAACACTTCATTTGGAAGTCAAATTCATTTCCACCATCCTTTAGCAAATTTAAAATCCAATTTAGTATTTCGAGCTTTTCACACTTAATGATCAAGTCTTAGAAAATAACCACTAAAGCCCTAACACCAAAAATCATCCCATAAACCTCATAAGTCGGTAAACTCTGGGCGGTAAACTCGGCCGGTAAACTCCAGGGCAGTAAACTCACCCTATATAAGGTTGACTGAACCTCATTTACACCTTTCCCACTCTCTATCTACTCTTTCTCTCTCTCTCTACAAATCGATTTTGATCCAAAAACTCCCCTTCCAAGCTCCAAAATCGTAAGTAATCCTCCCTTGCTTATTGTTTAACTTGGTATGCATGCAAATTCATGTTTAAATCATCCAAAAGCCTCAAAATCATGTTTTTATGGCCCAAGAAAACTCTTGGACCGCAAACACCCATAAGTGGGGTTTTGAAGCCCCAAAACCCTCCCAACTCACTCCTAGTGCTTAGCTATGAGTTAGGGACTTGAGTAGTATTGGGATCCATCCATTATACATGTTTCTGGAACCCTAGTAACTATTATAGGATTAGTTAGGAGAATCTATCTCTCTCTTTATCTCTCTCTCTCTCTCTCTCTCTCTCTATATATATATATATATATATATATATATATATATATATATATATATATATATATATATATTTATCTTTTACTTTAGAATGTGACACACTATTTCCCTCTACGATGCCTCATAGCGTCATCGCCGTGTAACCAGAGTCTCCGGGAAGGAGAGCGAACAACATGTGTATAGATCTATACGGGACTGACACTCCCACATGCAAACTACTAGCTATAGTCCGCACCGGTAAGCCCCATGGGTGACATATTACCACTACCTCTACACGTGACCTGGAGGGTCATCAGATACTCTATTGTCGATCAGCATGGTTATATACGAGTTCACATTCACCCTTGTTTTAGACTTTTCTAGCTGTATCATTCACTCGATACTGTTTGGAGTCTGTATTTTCTTGGTTTAGACTTTGCTAGCTGTATTGTTCACCCGATACTGTCTGGAGTCTATTCTTCCTCTTGTTAGACTGAGCCAGGCGTATCATTCTTTCGATACTCTCCTGGAGTCTTTGATTTCTTTTTCTTTAGTCAACAATATTACTTTTGAGGTATATGTTATTTTCCCCTAGTATTTTCACTTGTGATTTTCTCATTATTCTTTTAAAGTCAATTCTGTATTTTGGTAATGATAGTATTTTGAGGAAAATTACACCTTAAAACATAAATCTGTCGGGTCTTGGTAGAAGACTTGTTTTATTTAGAAAATATAGGATTTTCTGGAAAGAAAGCTAATACACCGTAGATTCTAGATTATTATCTTTCATAAAGTTATTTTGAATAAAAATGCGTATTTATACAAACGACACTAAATACTTATGGACTCACCAGCATTATAAAATCCTGATACTCGCTTTCAAAATAACTTGTATTCTCAGGTCATTGATAGAAAAGTACATCCCGGGAGCTTTGCGAAGTCAGCCTAGAACTGAGTTGCATCTGTATTATTCTCTGTGTTACTTTGATGTTGCTATGAGATGTAACCTATGTAAAATTATTACTATTAATGCAATGGCTGTTGTACTCTGATTACTAAACTGCATATGTTGTGATACTAGACATGACGTCATGCACCCCAAAACGTTTTCGCCATTCCGGTTTTTGGGGTGTGACAGATTGGTTTCAGAGCATTGTTTATAGTAAGCTCAGTATATAAATTCATAAAAGATATACAACCTATAAATACATAGGGATAAAACACTCTGACCAAGAGTTATACTTTAAAATATAACCATATTTTACCAAAGTATAAGAACATCCAGAATCTTAACACTCGAACAAAAGTATCACAAGAAGAACAAAATAAAAGTCTTTGGATGTTGACCATTACCGTCAAACCCGGGCAGTTATGTAATCGTAAGCTGGAATAAATGTAACCTGATCAACTTCATTTATTCGAGATGCAACCAACGTGTGCTTGGGAGTGATGGTGGTGTTGCAACGAATCTGAAACTTACCAAATACGAATTCTAGAGCCAAACATAAAGTTTAAAATTCTATGAGAGTGTTTTGGAATACTAAAAGACTCACATTAATCCTAGAATCATATTCAGAAGTTAAGAGTCAATCAAGTAATTAAAATACCATAGGGGTATTTTAGAATCCATAGATAACCTTGTGTGAAAAACTAAAAAGATCCTTATTGATATACCTATGATTACAGAGGGTATACTTCCAAGGTTATATATAATAAGGATCCCATAGAATAGGAATGTGTTGTTTCACTCTACTTCCTTTTCCTTGTTTGGATGTGGATATAGAGTAGTATCACATATTCGAAGGCCTATCAGATCTAAGTTATATATGATTTGTGTACGCTATGTAATTGTAGCAGGACTCAATATGGATCACCTAGTGAAATGTTTTAATAATCTCTTAGGATTCTTTAGACATTTCCATTCTCGCACGAACCCTGTAGAAAACCTTATCCACTTTAGTGTTTGACAGAAAAGATGATTTAGACCCAGAAGAAGTTCATTGAGAAGATTTCAATTTCGGAAATAAATGAACTAGGACGAGACTATTGAAACCACCAAGTGCCTATACCTTTTAGGGACATCGGTGGGAAATTCGCCTGAACTTCCGAGATTTCCAGTCATCCATCATGAAGTGATGACACCCAGAGTCAGAATCGGAAGTAAGACAGAGTAGAAATTCAATATGTCTACATGAGAAGAGAACCCTAGGTAATTACCTGAAGAAAACCAACGCCGGTCACAGTTAAGGATAAGAGGTAGACAGAGGGAGCCAGTGCATGGAACTCGAGAAGTGTCTTTTCCTCGTTATTGTCGCGCTAATACAACCATAAAATAATACAATTTAGTGAGTTAGTGATTACAGTACTCACACTATGTTTTAGGTAAATCGCCTTTTCCCGTCGCAAGTAATACGATTAGATCAGATCCCAAAACCTCGATTTAGAGTGTTTAGCCATAAGTCTCCATGAGCCTTTCTTTCCACAGTCTTCGTTCTGAAATGTCCTCAGATCTTTCCAAAGTCGGAGAGTGAATCTCTCCAGTATAAAGATAACTTAGTAGGAACGACTACCATCTTATGGCTTTTCGATACTCTTACTCCTACCTTGATACCCAGACTACATCATAGGGATGTAGGTCGACACTCAGATAACAAATATCCAAAGCGCGGGAAAAATTTATGCCTATTAGAGTAAGGATAGATACGCCTAGAAACGTGTAAGAAAAACCATGCCTCTGAAGAAACGTAACCAATCCGCTGATAAGAAACCGACTCTCCTATTCGATGAAGCTACGTTCCAAGCTGCAGTCTCGACAGTCGTAGCAGCTATCATGGCTCAACTGAATGCCAACAACGCCAATGTTACAGGAGCCCTATCGAAGTTTCCGATCCTAGCAATGGACAGTAGAAACCAACACCTGTGTATCCAACCACCCATGAACCCCAAACAAATCCATTGAAGAGAAAGTTCAAGAACGACGAAGGGAGTACCTCGACTCAAGGACCTTCCGGAGGGCAACAAGCTGAAGAAGTCAGTACACCTGCCAACCTTTCTGTCCCAACTTCAAGAAGACCATACCTAGGAAACCTCCCCCGGTACAGCAAGTGTAGCTACCATCATCATGGTATCTGTCGAGGACCCTTTTGTGTTAGGTGCAACATGAAGGGGCATGTCGCCCGCTTCTGTAGAACCCCGGTTAAATTCATTACATCAACCACCAATGTGGCGACCAGTCTAGTATGCCACCTATGTGGTGAGATTGGACACTTCAAGAAGGACTGCCTAACTGAGGGAAACGACAAGGGCACAGGAGGGGTATAACCCTAATGCCTAGGGAGACGCATCAAGGAAGCCGGTAGAAATTTTAGTATGTCTATCAATCCTAAATAACTAACCGAAAACATGAAATAACTAATTCTGATTGTAATTACTCTCCCGATAAGGAGAAAGTCGCAGCACTGTTTTTAAATTAAAAGGTTCATCAGGTAAAGTTATAATGGCTCGACATATACGTTAAAGCCATGTATAATTTAGATGGATAGACCTCGAGTGAGTGATGCTGCCTTATTTCCTGTTCCTCGTTTGGTTGTGGATTTAGGGCGGAGTCGCTCAGTCAACAGTCCTTCCCACCTTAACTATACATGACTAGTGTACGTTAGGAGATTATAGAAAGGCCTTGTGAGAAATCCATTCATGAAAAGTAAATTATTCCGAAACCTCAGGACCCGCTATAGTTCCGCGTCGACTTTATCAGTCCAAGTATCCGCGATAGTGATATACGGGACGAAACCCGAGACGCCAAGAACTTGTGTGCCCGTTCAGCACACGACCCTATCAACCCTCATTCTATGTCATGTCGATGTATGCCAACTTCGACGCCTCTATCAATCATGGTTCGACTTAGTGTAACCTTGTGTAAATTCCTAGTTTTGTGTAAAAAGAAATTTCACCGTAGCCATTTCGGCAAATAAAAGTTCTTCCGAACTTAATAATAAAACCTAATGCGATCTGTCAGTCGTCTGTCTTATCTAAAATCCTTCTGAAATACCCATGGGAAGGGTATCGTGCGCTCTTAACTAACCCCTTCTTAGACAGATAGAAACCAAAGAGAAAGACATTGTAGGTATTCCAGAAGGCGATAACCACCCGAAACTACTCCATAGATTCCCCAGAAAGACCCTTACCACCTCACAATCAGGTTCATGAATCAAGAGAAAGAACTCATGGGATTAATTATTACTAACTGAGTATATGCATAAGAGTGGTATATAATTTAGATCAAAAAGATTTAAGATGTGTTCTTCCTCCCTACTCCATGTTCCTCGTTGGGATGTGGGTCTGGGGTGGGGCCGCACAACTGAACATCCCGCCGATCTCGATTATATACAACTTGCATACACCGAGTATTATTGATTAAACCGAGTATGAGCTCCACCACGAACCGTATAATACGACCCTTCATCCTATCCCATAGAATAGGAACTAGAGTCAAGAAAACCACTGCGGGTTGAGCTACTAAAATGACCACAAATCCGAAATTTGTTGTCATCCCGGTTAAGCCAACATAGTAGCTAACACCCTCAGTTGGAAAAAGTAACTCAAGACGTAAGAGTCAAGGACATTGACTACTACCATCCATCCACGCTTAATCCCACGAATTAAGCGTCTCAACGGAGATCCCAGGAACCTGGAAGTGATGAAAGGTTAAACTCTGAGAAGAGTGGATGAGGAAATTAGAAGTTCCAGGTAACAGAACCCTATACTCTCTAGATTTGATCTAGATCGAGAAAGCTCCGAAACACCAGGAGAGTAGTTGCAAAAGATACTCGCACTACTCAAGCGCTTCTTCCACCCCGCTACTGACGAGTAGTGCCTAGGACACTCTGCCTCCTCACATGGAAGAAGTCACTGTTGCCCTATAGACGATAGACTGCATTCTCCGAAGTGAATACTAGAATGCCAAGAACCACAGGATAACCTACACAACCAAGAATACTTGAATAAAGTACGAAAGTAGGTTGCGTTAAGCCTTATAACCCAGATCCCGAAGAGATTATAGACTCGACACCAGTCTAGGTGTTAGTCAATGAGTTATACAAGAGCACGCGCTTTCTGCAACTGGAATAAACCGACACCTTAGAGAATAGGGGTTGTCTTAGATATTCATTGGACTATTAGGTGTTCCAAGGATACTATCTCACATAGAAATAGTAGAACCACCTCGCGATATAGTCGAACACTTCAGAAAATCTCTAAGGACTGAGTTAGCCCTGAGCAGAGATTGCTATTCATGAAACAGCAAAGCAAGTAAGAGCATGATTCCTTCCTGTAAGGAATAATATTGTGAAAGCGTCAACTAGATGATAATGAGAAGTTTAAAAACTTGCTAAAAAATCATCTAGTAAAACCCTATCTCACCGATCCTGAGAATTTCCATTAGAAACATCTCAAGAATCAAAAGTGTAGGTTCATTTTGCACTATGTTGAGATAGACGCCCTGCAGCAAATAGATACCAGTAGACATCCAATTCATCCGATAATCCAGAAAACCACTGAAAGCCAATCAGCAGGAAACACAAATCCATGAATAATTCGACTCTTCTAAGAACCAACCCGAAGAACTACACCCCAGTATGAAAGGACATCTGGAAACTTGAAAATGGCGATCACGCCAGTGATGATCTCGCCATAGAAGTGCATTATGCTCTAAGTACTGAAAAGCTCTATCTTTCTGAGAGCTTAGGACCATCCGAGGTTGTTCACAAAAATTGGTCCAACCCTCGTGAGACCACGACTACTTTCGGAATTCCATAAGTTTCGCCCCAAATCAATCCACGTCCTACACTTAAAAAGTGCTTGCCCGACGCAACTCTCTGAATCCCACTTGTCTTGATAGAAATCATTAGGGACCCTAATTTCGTAGAGGAACCTGTAGGAATCGCGAACCGAGCAATCAAGTGAACGAAACGAAATTCGCATCCCGTAAGTGAAGGTTTGCTGGAACGTCAAGCGAAGGCTGGAGTTCACTTATGAGCGTGAGGACCAACCGAATAGGAAGTACCCTCATCTCTCTACCCGATTGTTCACGCCTACATCCTTGCCTAAACTGTGATTTCGGGACGAAATTCCCTCTAACGGGGGGATGATGTGACAACCCGAATATTTCATATATATAATTTCTATAGTCAAACACTTCATTTGGAAGTCAAATTCATTTCCTCCATCCTTTAGCAAATTTAAAATCCATTTTAGTATTTCGAGCTTTTCATACTTAACGATCAAGTCTTAGAAAATAACCACTAAATCCCTAACACCGAAAATCATCCCATAAACCTCATAAGACGGTAAACTTCGGGCGGTAAACTCAGGAGGTAAACTCCGGGCGGTAAACTCCAGGAAAGTAAAATCACCCTATATAAGGGTGAGTGAACCTCATTTACACCTTTCCGACTCTCTCTCTCTACTCTCTCTCTCTCTCTCTCTACAAGTCGGTTTTGATCCAAAAACTCCCCTTTCGAGCTGCAAAATCGCAAGTAATCCTCCCTGGCTTATTGTTTAACTTGGTATGCATGCAAATTCGTGTTTAAATCATCCAAAAGCCTCAAAATCATGTGTTTACGGCCCAAGAACACTCTTGGACTGCAAACACCCATAAATAGGGTTTTGAAGCCCCAAAACCCTCCTAAATCACTCCTAGTGCTTAGCTATGACTTAGGGACTTGCATGTACGAGTTTGGAACACCAAAAACTTTTCGTTTGGGGAGTAAACATGAGTTTACGGCCCAAGAACATTCTTGGACCGTAAACCCTCCTTCATAGGCCGTAAACTCCCTTAAGGAAGTCAAATGGCGCCTTAAGTTCCCCATATGGCTTGGATTAATACCTAGAACCTTGTATTCTTTCATTTGAGGCCTTAAATCATGCAAGTTTGGACCAAGCATGAGTTTACGGCCATAAACCCATGTTTTTACGGCAGTAAACTCCCCAAGTGTCCTTCAAGATCAGCAAACACTATTTCCAAGGTCATTTCAAGTCCCGATCACTTCCTAAGGCGTTGAATCAACCCTAGAACCTTCCCGTGTGCAATGTAAGACCTTTAAACATCTAAAAACACACCACCCATGAGTTTACGGTTGTAAACTCATGGGGATATGGTCATTGGGCCGAAATCTCCTCTAATAGTTTACACTTCAAGAGTAAACTCCCTAACTAGGCCATACACTCCCTTATTGTAACCCAATAGCCTCCTAGCACTTGACCAAAGTGTTTTCTACACACTAGGATATTTACACATGTTTAATTAGTGTTATAATCACTAATTATATGTAAACATATGTCTTCATATGTTACTAGGTCATTAAGTGTGTTCAAGTCTTCACTTGACACCAAGCACTCAACCGACACTTCCATCCGGTCTACTCGTTATCATATGTTATAGGGGGGAATACAATTTGAACTGTACAGTTATTAGATAAATCACATTTGATTAATAACTGTATAGCAAAATAGATTTTTTAATGTTAAACTATTTTATCCAGCTGAAGCTTTGCAAATCCTGTTTTCGAATCTTGTTAAAGTATGAATATCCTTTTTTTTAGATTATTAAAGGTTATCCAAAGTTTTTCAAAGTTTGTTTACTAAAGAGACATCCAGTCGTAATTTCTTATTAAAGGTTTTCTTCACTGAAACTGTTTTTATATATATATATATATATAAATAACATTTTCAAAGCTGTTTATGAAAGGTTTTTCAAAGGATTTTCAACGGTTTTCAAAGCTTGTTTTACAAAATGACATCAAGTTGTAAAATTCTTAAGTGTAAAGATATTCCAAAGGTTTTACCAAAGTTTTCTTCGATGCTTTTATTTCGTTAAATGCATGCCTATATTTGTATAGTTATATAAATAATGTTTATAGGACTTAGGAAGGTTAGTTTGCCCTATTTCCTTTTCCTCGTTGGGATGTGGTCCGGTGGGTATCAGGTATCCGTCCGAAGGTCGTTTAAACATTAATTATATATCATGTATACATATATGGATATAAAAGCTCTCTCTCTCTCTCTCAACCCATTCATCGCCTTGAATAGTACAGACATCCTTCCATTATTCATGTTTCTGGAACCCTAGTAACTATTATAGGAATAGTTAGGAGACTCTATCTCTCTCTCTATATCTCTATATCTCTCTCTCTCTCTCTCTCTCTTTTACTTTAGAATGTGACACACTATTTCCCTCTACGACGCCTCCTAGCACCATCGCCGTGTAACAAGAGTCTCTGGGAAGGAGAGAGAACAACATGTGTATAGATCTATACGGGACTGACACTCCCACACCCAGACTACTAGCTAAAGCCCGCGCCGGTAAGGCCCATGGGTGACATAATGCCACTACCTCTACGCGTGACCTGTAGGATCATCGGATACTCTATTGTCCATCAGCATGGTTACATACGAGTTCACATTCACCCTTGTTTTAGACTTTGCTAGCTGTATCGTTCACTTGATACTGTCTGGCGTCTGTATTTTCTTGTTTTAGACTTTGCTAGCTGTATCGTTCATCCGATACTGTCTGGAGTTTGTTCTTCCTTTTGTTAGACTGAGCCAGGCATGTCATTCATTCGATACTCTCCTGGAGTCTATGTTTTCTTTTGCTTTAGTTAGCAGCATTACTGCTGAGGTATATGTTATTTTCCCCTAGTATTTACACTTGTGATTTTCTCATTATTCTTTTAAAGTCAATTCTGTATTTTGGTAACGATAGTATTTTGGAGAAAATTACTCCTTAAAACATAAATCTTTCGGGTCTTGGTAGAAGACTTCTTTTATTTAAAAAATATAGGATTTTGTGGAAAGAAGGCTAATACGCCGTAGATTCTAGATTACTATCTTTCATAAAGTTATTTTGGATAAAAATGCGTATTTATACAAATCACACTAAATACTTATGGGCTCACCAGTATTATAAAATGCTGATACTCGCTTTCAAAATAACTTGTATTCTCAGGTCATCGATAGACAGGTACATCCCGGGAGCTTTGCGAGGTCAGCCTAGAACCGAGTTGCATCTGTATTATTCTCTGTATTACTTTGATGTTGCTATGAGATGTAACCTATGTAAAATTATTACTATTAATGCAATGTTTGTTGTACTCTGATTACTATACTGCATATGTTGTGATACTTGACTTGAATTCATCCACCCCAGAACGTTTCCGGTTTTGGGATGTGACAGCATGGTCTTCTCAATCTGACCATCAGTTTGCGGATGGAATGTTGTGCTGAAGTGCAACTGTGTGCCCAAATCGACGTGAAACTTCTGCCAGAAATGGGAGGTAAATCTGACATCCCGATCAAAGACATTGGAAACAGGAACCCCATGGCGAGACACGATCTCGCAGACATACACGTCGGCCAATTTTCTCGGCCGGTGAGCTCTCCCGTACGGCCAAGAAATGGGCACTCTTGGTCAATCGATCCACGATGACCCATATAGCATCAAAACCCTTCGCCGTCCTCGGCAATTTGGGAATAAAATCCATCGTGATATGTTCCCATTTCCACATGGGGATCTCCATAGGCTGCAGCTTGCCATGCGGCCTCTGATGCTCGGCCTTAACCATCCTACAGGTGAAGCACCTCTTGACGTACCAAGCGATTTATCACTTCATGCATGGCCACCAATAACTCAAACTCAAATCCCGATACATCTTAGTGGCCCCTGAGTGAATAGAGAAATGAGACTTCTGAGCCTCCTCCATAACCGTCTGCCTAACCCCACCAGACATCGGTACCCAAACCCGACCGCATCGGGTCAATAATCCCCGACTATCCTGCTCAAACTAGGTATTCTCACCCTTGATCCTCACCAGCTTCCAGTTCTCCGATCGCATACCCTCAACCTGGGCATCTCTGATCAAACTCACAAGCGGAGAGTCCACTACTATCCTCATACATACCGATGGGGTGGAAGACCCAGCTGACTTGCTGCTCAAAGCATCTGCAACCACATTTGATTTACCAGGATGGTAAAGGATCTCACAGTCGTAGTCCTTGACTACGTCCAACCACCTGTGCTACCTAATGTTCTGGTTTGGTTTATCCATGATGTGTCTCAGACTCTTGTGATCCGTGTAAATGGTACAACGGACCCCATAAAGGTAATGTCTCCATATCTTGAGGGCGAACACCACCGCCCCAGCTCCAAGTCATGCGTAGGTTATCTCCTCTCATGCGGCTACAATTGCCGCAACACATAAGTTATCACTCGTCCTCTCTGCATGAGGACCGCCCCTAACCCTGTGATGGATGCATCACAAAACACCACAAAATCCTCAACTCCCTCCGGGAGTGTCAAGATTGGGGCCTCGCACAACCACTGTCGGAGGGTCTCAAATGCCCTCTACTGCTCAGGGCCCCACCGGAAATCCACCCCCTTCGTCGTCAAACAAGTGAGGGGTACCAAAATCTTGGAGGCCGGATCGACCAAAATACCCTCCTTGTTAACGAGATGTCTGAGGAACTGGACATCTCGTAGCCAAAATGCATACTTTGAGAACTTGGTGTACAACCATTCTCGTCTCCAAACTCCCAACAACTCCCATAGATGCTCCTCATGTTGCTCTCAGGTCTTGGAATACACCAAGATATCATTTATAAACACTATGACCGAGCGATCGAGCATAATTCTACAGACCCGATTCATCAGGTCCATGAACACTGCTGGTGCGCTGCTTAGGCCAAATGGCATCACCATGAACTCGTAATGTCCGTAACGAGTTTGAAACGCGGTCTTCTCCACGTCCTCCTCTTTGACCCTGACCTGATGATACCCAGATCTCAAGTCTATCTTGGAAAACCAAGATGCACCCTGTAACTGATCGAAGAGATCGTCTATCCTCGGGAGTGGGTAATGGTTCTTCACCGTTAACTTATTCAACTCGCGGTAATCAATGCACATCCAGTGCGAACCGTTCTTCTTCTGGACAAAAGGAATTGGTGCTCCCCATGGAGAACTGCTAGGTCGAATGAACTGCTTGCCCAGCAGTTCATGTAGCTGTGACGACAGCTCCTACATCTCTAGTGGCTCCAATTGGTACGACGCCTTACCGATAGGGGTCGCACCTAGCACCAGGTCGATCCTGAACTCAACTTGACTCTCTGGAGGTACGACGGGTATTTCCTTCGGGAACATATCTGCAAACTCTCTAACTACCAGATCCTCTGAAACTGATGTCTGATCTCTCACCCGTGTATCTACCACATACACTAGATAACCCGCACACCCGTGATGAATGTACTGTCGAGCCCTGGTAGCTGAACAAAACCCTGATCCCACTCTGGTCCCCTCACCATATCCAATCAGTTCTCCCTCACTTGGGATTCTAACTACCACACGCTGACCCTCGCAATCAATCATAGCGCCGAACCGACTAAGCCAATCCATGCCTACATTCACACACACCTCCCCCATGGGGATAGGAATCAAATCTATCGGAAAGGACACCCCGGAAATCTCCAAATCACACCCTCGATAGACCGTAGATGCAAAAATCTTGTGTTCGTTGGCGATAGATACTCGAACGGACACTCTAACTCGCCTACTGGCACGCTGGACTCCCTACTAAATAACTGAGATATGAAGGACTGACTGTCCCCCGAGTCAAATAAAACCAAAGCAGGCAAAGAGTTCACTAGGAACGTACATAATCACAAGTATAACAGATAAGCATACAACAGATATAAGCAATGGGAGTAAGGATAGAAACATACCAGCAACCACATTCGGTGTTTCCCTGGCCTCCTCGGCTGTAAGTTGGAAGGAACGACCCTGAGCCTTCGGAAGCTCTGCCCTAATTGGTCTCCCATCCGTGATCCTCAATCTAGTTGGCGATGGAGCCTGCGCCGACTTGGCAGCTAGTAGAGGACACTGGGCCTGTATATGGCCCACCTGCTCACAATGATAGCAAAGCCTGACTCGGGAAAGTGGAGTTGGCTGCCTGCAATCCATGGCCAAATGGACCTCCTTGACACATCGGTGGCACCCACTCCCTGTCTGGCACATCTTTGAATAAGCCTTCCCGAACTTCCGACAAGTGCGGCCAGGCTGACCCCCAGTCCTCGTATCAGCGGTCTTGGACCTCTTTGGCGCCGGCTGCGACTGTGTCGGGGCCAGACGCTACTCCTTTGACTGCAGCTCAATCTCCAACTCACGTTGCCTAACGGCCTCCTATAGCTCCGGAAGTGTATCACATCGCTGGGTAGACACAAACTGACAGATGTCAGTCTTGAGCATGCTTAGATATCGGGACATATGAGCCTGCATGGAAGCAAACTCAAGGCAAAACATTGCCTTCTCAGTGAACATACGGGTGATATCCATCATCGACTCCCAATCCTGTCTCAAACCCGTAAACTCCTGTGCTAATCGCTCCCGTTCGACCCAAGGAATGTAACGGGTGCGGAACATGTCTCTGAACTGCTCCCAAGTAACAACAGCTCTCTGGTCATCAGTGTACGACCCGATTGCAAGTCTCCACCAGTCCTTGGCCTCGGACCTTAGTAAGTTCAGAGCACACCTAAGCTTCTGGTCAGTAGGACACGAGCAAGTGAAGAAACACCCCTCCACATCCGAGATCCACCTCATAGCCTTCATGGGATCATGCATCCCATCAAAAGTAGGGTTCTTCGTGTTGTCGAAGTCCCTATGCTGAAAAACTCACCCCGCTCCCCTTTTGCCACTGTTACAGCCGTGGTGGCTGCAGCGGCAGCTGTCTCAGCGAGGGTTGTATATCTGTCTTCAAAATACTCCATCATAGCGGACTTAATAGTCCCGAACAACTCCGAAATTTGACCCCGAAAAATCTCGACCACCTCCTCGCGGATGATCTCCCTGACCCAGTCCTCTGTCAACATTGGCCCTCAGGTGCCACTGGGGCCTCCTGATCACCTAGTCCTGATCCTGATCCTGATCCAGACGCCGACGTAAAACGCCTTGTAACTTCCATTTTGAAACATAACAGGAAGATATCAGACAATCCGCATAAATACCTGGGAACCAACTCTCGCCTAATCCCTAGGGGTTGTGACTTCCTTGCTACGCGTATGGGTCCTGTGCTTTTAGTAGTACGCACCCATACTACCTTCCACACCTACCCATATTTGTCTCAAGTATCACCACAGCACCCTAACAACATACATAACAAAGAGAACACTCAATACTCAGTTCTAGAGGGAAGCTAACCGCCTCACGACTGACGTACTGGTCCCCCACAACTCACTCATTCATGAAACTTCCACCAACCCAGCAACACTAGTGTATGCTAGTCATCCATAACGTTGGACCCGATGGACTTTTGAATATCCAATCCTACCCAAAGCTCCCAATCAAACAAGAACAGAACATAAGGCTAAATCAAACGTTCTCAGGCTATAATTGTGTACAGTCGTGATGCATACACTAAGCAACTACAATAATGATGTCAATTTCATATAAGGAAAACCCTAGGCTACCTGGCATCATATAATCAGGCAATTTTATCATGCAATCCCTGAAGATTCGTAGCCTAGTACTACCATGATGCTCTAACATATCACATAACCAAATAGTTGTATGGTATATTGGGGCTACTTACTAGTTCCGACTGATCGTACATCCTGCGTCCTCATTTACTTATCTTGAAAACCATTTTAGAAATCATTTTGAAAGCCTTTCCCTGATTTGAGACTGGATTTACACGCATGTTCTCAAACAAATTTAAACTTTTCTAAGCATTTCAAACTATTAAAAATCATTACAACTTTGTTTTCACAATGTATAATATCAGAGTTTTTCCCAGAAACATAGACAAAGCATGAGGAGTTGTACGATCACGCCTTCGCGTTGCTGCGATCCCCTGATGTACCTGAAACAATAAACTGAAACTGTAAGCCCGAGAGCTTAGTGAGTTCCCCGAAAATACCCATACCCACATCCATACACATATAATCATAAACGACATACTATGGGTCCAGTCAACCATCAGGTTGGAATACCCCAGGCCCTCAACCATCCGGTTGGAGTGCCAACACATTATGGGTCCAATCATCCTCGGGATGGAATACCCCAGGCCCACAACCAACAGGCTGGAATTCCCACACACTATGAGTCCAATCATCCTCGAGATCGAATACTCACGGCCCACAACCTACAGGTTGGAATGCCCAGGTCTATTGGCCTTCGCACAGAGCAGATAAGCCTCAACCGCTAAACACATATGTGCACATATAACAACTAATCACCTATAAGTCCATAGACAATACTTGATCTAACGGATCATACCACACATCATAAAATATTATCCTACCCTCTAGGATACCAATCTAACAAATCATACTAGGACCACATAACCATATAACAATCCAAAGGGCTGGCCTTGGTGCCTTATTACCTTGAGTATTGTTAGGAAAACTCACCTCGCAACTGACGTCTGAAACTAGAAAGCTCAACTCCCGGATCGCCAACACGAACTCCACCACCTATAGTTACCATAAAACCCTTTTCATAAATCTCCAAATTACCAGAATACCCTCAGAAGTCAACTGGTCAACTCTTGGTCAAAGTCAAAGTCCACAGTCAAAAGTCAACATTCCATGTTGACTCAGCTCGTCGAGTGTAGTTGATCGACTCGTCGAGTCCTTCCTGAACTCGAGAAGTCATGAAATCCTTGATTGGCTCGTCGGGTTCCCCTTTAACTCGCCGAGTTCATAGATGTCCAAGAATTTGGGAGAAACCCTAGCTGACTCGCCAGGTCTTCGAACGACTCGCCGAGTTCAAGGCAATCTTCAACGTACTCGTCGAGTTTGTTCATCAACTCGGTGAGTTCATGGCCATCGTCATATGACTCGCCGAGTTGACTATGCACCTCGCCAATTCCTGCAGACCTTTATCCATGCAGACACTTTTTATGTCGTGCCAAGGTTCCAGATTACAGATCCAAGCTTCTAAGGCATGTTTATCACGTAAAGTTGCAAACTTTACGCACATGCAAGGCCCTAAAGGCTCTAAATGACCAATCTAAGCTTCTAATGGAGCTTGAAACCTTAGGAGAGTCTCATCCTTGCAAGCGCTGGAAACTTTATGGACTTAGGACTCAATAGAGGTTCATATCTAAAGTTTCAACTTCAGATCTAGCTCCCATACAAAAAATCCCTTCTTGAATAACTAAAGAAAGCCCTAGTTTCCACATATGAATGATTCTAGAAGAAAAAGAGGTGAAGGTAACAACTAGTTACCTCCAAAACGTGCCTACACTAAAGTAGAATCTAGATCCACACAGAAGTCTTCATGGTAGCCTCTTGATCTACAAATTTCCTTCCCAAAAGTCACTTCCTAAAGATCCAAAACACTCTCCAAGCTCTCACTCATGTTAGTTAGGGTTTTGGGTCTCAAGGGGTGATAGAGGACAGTGAGAGGCACTAATGGTCCAATATATATGGTGCAAAAACCCTGAAAATTAGGGTTTCCACTGCCAACTCCTACTTGTCGAGTACCCCATGCCGACTCGACGAGTCACTCAATAATTGACGTGTCCCGGCCCGCTGCTACTCGACGAGTCACAACATCAACTCGTCGAGTAGACTTTGAAACTTTAAATTTAAATGGAGTGATAGTAATACGTGACGGTTGGGATGTTACACCGGGCGTACCAGCTGAGTATGCAAGGCGTACTTGGCCTGGTTGACCCTTCTTGTTTTGTTGACTTTTTGGGCTTTGGACCTTAGACCAGGAGTTGACTAGGATTGACCATTCAGCATTTCAGGCCAATTAGATATTGGGCCTTCTTGGGATAGGTCCATGATGGATTTGGGCCTTATTGGGCCTTGCAGTGTCATTTTGAGTTTGGGCTATTGTTTTGGCTTGTTTTGTTTGAGGTCTTGTTGAGCTAGCTATGAATGTGTGTTTTTGGTTAGGAAATGTTAATGGGCTTCAAGGAAAAGTTGTTTATGAAAGGTTTTTCAAAGGATTTTCAAAGGTTTTCAAAGCTTGTTTTACAAAATGACATCAAGTCGTAAATTTCTTAAATGTACAGATTTTCCAAAGGTTTTACCAAAGTTTTCTTCTATGCTTTTATTTCGTTAAATGCATGCCTATATTTATATAGTTATATAAATAATGTTTATAGGACTTAGGAAGGTTAGTTTGCCCTATTTCCTTTTCCTCGTTGGGATGTGGTCTGGTGGGTATCGGGTATCCGTCCGAAGGTCGTTTAAACATTAATTATATATCATGTATGCATATATGGATATAAAAGTTCTCTCTCTCATCCAATTCATCGCCTTGAGTAGTACAGGCATCCTTCGATTATTCATGTTTTTGGAACCCTAGTAACTATTATAGGAATAGTTAGGAGACTTTATTTTTCTCTCTCTCTATCTCTCTCTATATATATCTCTCTCTATCTCTCTCTCTATCTCTCTCTCTCTCTTTTACTTTAGAATGTGACACACTATTTCCCTCTACGATGCCTCATAGCACCATCGCCGTGTAACAAGAGTCTCCGGGAAGGAGAGCGAACAACATGTGTATAGATCTATATGGGACTGACACTCCCACACCCAGACTACTAGCTACAGTCCGCGCCGGTAAGGCCCATGGGTGACATAATGCCACTACCTCTACGCGTGACCTGGAGGGTCATCGGATACTCTATTTTCGTTTAGCATGGTTACATACGAGTTCACATTCACCCTTGTTTTAGACTTTGCTAGCTGTATCGTTCCCTCGATATTTTCTGGAGTCTGTATTTTCTTTTTTTAGACTTTGCTAGCTATATCGTTCATCCGATACTGTCTGGAGTTTGTTCTTCCTTTTGTTAGACTGAGCCAGGCGTGTCATTCATTCGATACTCTCCTGGAGTCTATGATTTCTTTTGCTTTCGTCAGCAGTATTACTGTTGAGGTATATGTTATTTTCCTGTAGTATTTTCACTTGTGATTTTCTCATTATTCTTTTAAATTCAATTCCGTATTTTGGTAATGATACTATTTTGGAGAAAATTACTCCTTGAAACATAAATCTGGCGGGTTTTGGTAGAAGACTTCTTTAATTTAAAAAACATAGGATTTTCTGGAAAGAACGCTAATACACCGTAGATTCTAGATTACTATCTTTCATAAAGTTATTTTGAATAAAAATGCGTATTTATACAAATGACACTAAATACTTATGGACTCACCAGCATTATAAAGTGCTGATACTCGCTTTCAAAATAACTTGTATTCTCAGGTCATCGATAGACAGGTACATCCCGGGAGCTTTGCGAAGTTAGCCTAGAACCCAGTTGCATTTGTATTATTCTCTGTATTACTTTGATGTTTCTATGAGATGTAACCTATGTAAAATTATTACTATTAATGCAATGGTTGTTGTACTCTGATTACTATACTGCATATGTTGTGATACTTGACATGAATTCATCCACCCAGAACGTTTCCGTCGTTCCGGTTTTGGGGTGTGACAGAATGGTCCGCTCACTCTGACCATCAGTCTGTGGATAGAATGTTGTGCTGAAGTGCAACTATGTGCCCAACTCTTCGTGAAACTTCTGTCATAAATGGGAGGTAAACCTGACATCCCGATCAGATACAATGGAAACAGGAACCCCATGGCGAGACACAATCTCGCAGGCATACACGTCGACCAATTTCTCGGCCGATGAGCTCTCCCGTATGGCCAAGAAATGGGCACCCTAGGTCAATCGATCCACGATGATCCATATAGCATCAAACCCCTTCTCCGTCCATGGCAATTTGGTAATAAAATCCATCGTGATATGTTCCCATTTCCACATGGGGATCTTCATACGCTGCAGCTTGCCATGCAGCCTCTGATGCTCGGCCTTGACCATCCTACAGGTCAAGCACCTCTTGACGTACCAAGTGATTTATCACTTCATGCATGGCCACCAATAACTAAAACTCAAATCCCGGTACATCTTAGTGGCCCCCGGGTGAATAGAGAAATGAGACTTATGAGCCTCCTCCATAACCGTCTGCCTAACCCCACCAGACATCGGTACTCAAACCCGACCGCATCGGGTCAATAATCCCCGACTATCCTGCTCAAACTAGGTATTCTCACCCTTGATCCTCTCCAGCATCCAGTTCTCCGATCGCATACCCTCAACCTGGGCATCTCTGATCAAACTCACAAGCGGAGAGTCCACTGCTATCCTCATACATACCGATGGGATGGAAGACCCAGCTGACTTGCGGCTTAAAGCATCCGCAACCACATTTGATTTACCAGGATGGTAAAGGATCTCGCAGTCGTAGTCGTTGACTACGTCCAACCACCTACGCTACCTCATGTTCTAGTTTGGTTGATCCATGATGTGTCTCAAACTCTTGTGATCCGTGTAAATGGTACAGCGGACCCCATAAAGGTAATGTCTCCATATCTTGAGGGCGAACACCACCGCCCCCAGCTCCAAGTCATGCGTAGGTTATCTCCTCTCATGCGGCTACAATTGCCGCAACGCATAAGATATCACTCGTCCTCTCTGCATGAGGACCACCCATAACCCTGCGATGGATGCATCACAGAACACACACAAAATCCTCAACTCCCTCCGGGAGTGTCAAGACTGGGGTCTCACACAACCACTGTTGGAGGGTCTCAAATGCCCTCTGCTGCTCAGGGCCCCATCGAAATTCCACCCCCTTCATCGTCAAATGAGTGAGGGGTACCAAAATCTTGGAGAAGTCATGTATGAATCTCCAGTAGTACCCTGCCAATCCCAAAAGGCTCCTGATGTCTGAGGGAGATTTCGGAACCTCCCACGGCATAACCGTCTCGATTTTGGCCGGATCGACCAAAATCCCCTCCTGGTTAACGAGATGTCCGAGGAACTAGGCCTCTCGTAGCCAAAACTCAAACATTGAGAACTTGGTGTACAATCGTTCTCGTCTCAAAACTCCCAACAACTCCCGTAGATGCTCCTCATGCTGCTCTCAGGTCTTGGAATACACCAAGATATCATCTATAAACACTATGACCGAGTGATGAAGCATAATTCTACAAAACGGATTCATCAGGTCCATGAACACTGCTGGCGCGTTGGTTAGCCCAAACGGCATCACCAAGAACTCTTAATGTCCATAACGAGTTCGAAACGCGGTCTTCTCCACGTCCTCCTCTCTGACCCTGACCTGATCATACCCAGATCTCAAGTCTATCTTGGAAAACCAAGATGCACCCTGCCACTGATCGAAGAGATCGTCTATCCTCAGGAGTGGGTAACGGTTCTTCATCGTTAACCTATTCAAGTCCCGGTAATCAATGCACATCCAGTGCGAACCGTCATACTTCTGGACAAAAAGAATTGGTGCTCCCCATGGAGAACTGCTAGGTCGAATGAACTGCTTGCCCAGATGTACCTGTAGTTGTGACGATAGCTCCTACATCTCTGGTGGCGCCAATTGGTACGACACCTTACCGATAGGGGCCGCACCTAGCACCGGGTCGATCCTGAACTCGACCTGCCTCACCGGAGGTACTCCGGGTAATTCCTTCGGGAACACATCTTCAAACTCTCTAACTACCGGATCCTCTGAAACTGATGTCTGATCTCTCACCCGTGTATCTACCACATACACTAGATAACCCGCACACCCGTGATGAATGTACTGCCGAGCCCTGGTACCTAAACAAAACCCTGATCCCACTCTGGTGCCCTCACCGTATACAATCAGTTATCCCCCACTTGGGGTTCGAACTACCACACGCTGACCCTTTCAATCAATCATAGCGCCGAACCGACTAAGCCAATTCATGCCTACAATCACACACACCTCCCCCATGGGGATAGGAATCAAATCTATCGGAAAGGACACCCCGAAAATATCCAAATCAAACGCTTGATAGACCGCAGAAGCAAAAGTCTTGTGTTCCCTGGTGATAGATACTCGCAACGGACACTCCAACCCGCCTACTGGCACGCTGAACTCCCTACTAAATAACTGAGATACGAAGGACTGACTGTCCCCCGAGTCAAATAAAACGAAAGCAGGCAAAGAGTTCACTAGGAACGTACATAATCACAAGTATAACATATAAGCATACAATAGATATAATAAATGGGAGTAAGGATAGAAACATACCAGTGACCACATCCGGTGTTGCCCTGGACCCCTCGGCTGTAAGCTGGAAGGCACGACCCTGAGCCTTCGGAGGCTCTGCCCTGATTGGTCTCCCATCTGTGATCCTCAATGTAGTTGGTGTTGGAGCCAGCACCGGCTTGGCGGCTAGTAGCGGACATTGTGCCTTCATATGGCCCACCTGCTCACAATGATAACAAAGCCCGACTCCGGAAGTTGGAGTTGGCTGCCTGGAATCCGTGGCCAAATGGACCTCCTTGCTACATCAGAGGCACCCACTCCCTGTCTGGCACATCTTTGAATGAGCCTTCCCGCACTTCCCACAAGTGCGGCCTGGCTGTCCCCCAGTCCTCGTATCAACGGTCTTGAACCGCTTTGGCGCCGACTGCGACTGTGTCAGGGCCTGCCGCTGCTCCCTCGACTGCAGCTCAATCTCCAACTCACACCACCTAGTGGCCTCCTACAACTCTAGAAGTGTATCACATCGCTGGGTAGACACAAACTCACAGATGTCAGTCTTGAGCATGCTCAGATAGCGAGTTATCTGAGCCTGCATGGAAGCAAACTCCAGGCAAACCATCTCCTTCTCAGTGAACATATGGGTGATCTCCGTCACCGAATCACCATCCTGTCTCAAACCTAAAAACTCTTGTGCTAACTGCTCCCGTTCGACCCGCGGAATGTAATGGGCGCGAAACATGTCTCTGAACCGCTCCCAAGTAACAGCAGCTCTTTGGTCATTAGTGTACGACCCAGTCGCAAGTCTCCACCAGTCCTTGGCCCCGGACCTTAGCAGGTTCAGAGCACACCTGAGCTTCTAGTCAGTAGGACACGAGTAGGTGAAGAAACACCCGTCTACATCCGAGATCCACCTCATAGGCTTGATGGGATCTTTCATCCCATCAAAAGTAGGGTGCTTCGTGTTGTCGAAGTCCCTGTGCTAAAAAACTCGCCCCGCTCCCCCTCTTGCCACTGTTACAGCCACGGTGGCTGCAGCGGTAGCTGTCTCAGCGAGGGCTGCATATCTGTCTTCAAAATACTCCATCATAGCGGACTTAATAGTCGTGAACAACTCCGGAATTTGACCTCGGACAATCTCGACCACCTCCTCGCGGATGATCTCCCTGACCCGGTCCTCTGTCAACATTGGCCCTCAGGTGCCACTAGGGCCTCCCGATCACCCTGTGCTAATCCTGATCCGGACCCCGACGTAAAACGCCTGGTAACTTCCTTTTTGAAACATAACAGGAAGATATCAGACAATCCGCATAAATACCTGGGAACCAATCCTCGGCGAATCCCTAGGGGTTCTGACTTCCCTGATATGCGTATGGGTCTTGTGCTTTTAGTAGTACGCGCCCATACTACCTTCCACACCTACCCATATTTGTCTCAAGTATTACCACAACACCCTAAAACATACATAACAAAGAGAACACTCAAGCCTCACTCCTAGAGGGAATCTAACCGCCTCACGACTGACGTACTGGTCCCCCACAACTCACTCATTCATGAAACTTCCACCAACCCAGTAGCACTAGTGTATGCTAGTCATCCATAATGTTGGACCCTATGGACTTTCAAATATCCAATCCTACCCTAAGCTCCCAATCAAACAAGAACATAACATAAGGCTAAATCGAACATTCTCAGGCTATATGATCTTAATTATGTATAGTCGTGATACATACACTAAACAAGTATGGTAATGATATCAATTTCATATAAGGAAAACCCTAGGCTACCTGGCATCATATAATCAGGAAATTTTCTCATGCAATCCCTGAAGATTCCTAGCCTAGTACTAGCATGATGTTCTAACATATCACATAACCAAATAGTTGTATGGTATATTGGGGCTACTTACTAGTTCCAACTGATCGTACATCCTGCGTCCTCATTTACTTATCTTTAAAACCATTTTAGAAATCATTTTGAAAGCCTTTCACTGATTTGAGACTGGATTTACACGCATGTTCCTCCAATTCACTCAACCCAAGGCTCTGATACCAACTTGTAACACCTAAAAATTCAAACTAATTTAAACTTTTCAAAACATTTCAAACCATTAAAAATCATTACAACTTTGTTTTCAAAATGTATAATATCATAGTTTTTCCCAGAAACATAGACAAAACACGAGGAGTTGTACGATCACACCTTCGCCTTGCTGCGATCCCCTGATGTACCTGAAACAATAAACTAAAACTGTAAGCCCGAGAGCTTAGTGAGTTCCCCCAAAATACCCATACCCACATCCATACAGATATAATCATAAACAACATACTATGGGTCCAGTTAACTATCGGGTTGGAATACCCCAGGCCCTCAACCTTCCGGTTGGAATGCCAACACACTATGGGTCCAATCATCCTTGGGATGGAATACCCCAGGCCCACAACCAACAAGTTGGAATTCCACACACTATGAGTCCAATCATCCTCGGGATGGAATACTCACGGCCCACAACCAACAGGTTGGAATGCCCGGGTCTACTGGCCTTCGCATAGAGCAGATAAGCCTCAACCGCTAAACACACATGTGCACATATAACAACTAATCAACTTACAGTCCATAGACAATACTTGATCTAACGGATCATGCCACACATCATATAATATTATCCCACCCTCTAGGATACCAATCTAACAAATCATACTAGCATAACATAACCATATAACAATCCAAAGGGTTGGCCTTGGTGCCTTAGTACCTTGAGTATTGTTAGGAAAACTCACCTCGCAAGTGACGTCTGAAACTAGAAAGCTCAACTCCCGGATCGCCAACACGAACTCCATCACCTATAGTTACCATAAAACCCTTTTTATGAATCTCAAAATTACCAGAATACCCTCAGAAGTCAACTGGTCAACTCTTGGTCAAAGTCAAAGTCCATAGTCAAAAGTCAATAGTCCATGTTGCCTCGACTCGTCGAGTGTAGTTCACCGACTCGTCGAGTCCTTCCTGAACTCGAGAAGTCGTGAAATTCTTGATTGGCTCGTCGGGTTCCCCTTTAACTCGCCCAGTTCATAACAATATTATTATTCCATATATTATACTCGTAATATATAAATAATATTTCTTCTCTCATTGTAAATCATCTTGTCAAGTTGCCATGGTGAAGGCAACCCAAAAAGACCATGCACAACTGGGTCAAATACTTGCCAAATATAGTTGCAGCCTTAGACACTATTCAAACAACCTCCCACATGGATAAGTCTAGTAACTATATATACAAGCATAATCCGATTAGCAATCATACCTTTCAAAGACGCTGTCAAACTCTAATCTTATCAGTCTTGTCCTTTAGATAAGGGATCGTATAGACCTCTGTTTAGATATTATGCGGACAATTCTATGGAACTAATTGTCCAACAATTGGTTTCTCGATCTCAGATTTATTTGACATAGAACTTAATCGAACACATCAATTTAGTTCTGACCGGGCCCGACACATAAGTCAAATCAAATCATCGAGCGGCCGAGATATTGCTTTTACCCTCTTAGGAAAAAAGTAACAGATAAACTTCGACTTATATGCATTTACTTATTCATTAATCAATTATACACAACAATGCGTTTTAGAACATCAATTTACTGACGCGGTTTCGCATTATCAATGTACAACCAATTAACAAATAACAAACCATATATCTAGGTTTTAAGACCATATGATATTATCGTCTTGCGGTTACCCTTTTTATCACATTCCATAAGGTGATCCCAGCAAGCGCCGGTCTGTTCCAATGCTCAAAACCAGTTCATAAGCACTCATGAACGTTGCAGCAAACTTTTGCTATGTCTAATACCATTTAGACAATCTACACACCAATTCATGAAAATCTTCATTCATACCTACTTCCAACATATAAACGATTGTGGATTGTTTGAATAATTCGATTATTCTAAATAAACTCAATTATTCTGGAAGTCAAAACATGCAAAGTGAAACAATAGTTAAATATTTAACATAAGACAGTAACTTTAGTTATAAATAATACTCCTTTATTTATTCATCAAATGTTAAATTACGTTTATCTACTACAAGTTTCTAAAATTATGTAATCTAATCTAATATCATCTCTCAGTACAATACTCCTAGCATGCTGCAAATCCTTAACCCTACTCAGTCCCTTCGTAAGCGGATCTGTTGGGTTATCTTCTGATGATATCCTCCTAACCACGAGGTGTCCTTCTTCTACTCGATGTATAATAAAATGATATTTTCTGTCGATATGGCGAGGTCTACCATGATCCCTTGGTTCCTTGGTCAAGGCAACCGCTCCTTCATTATCACAGAAAATTTCCATATGCTCCTTTATGGCAGGCACAACTCCAAGATCACTAATGAAGTTCTTCAACCATATTGCCTCCTTCGACGCTTCGCTCGCTACAATGTACTCTGATTCGCACGTTGAATCAGCTACGGTTTCCTGCTTGTAACTTTCCCAAGTTACTGCTCCTCCGTTAAGGGTAAATACCCAGCCCGACTGTGAACGGAACTCGTCCCTATCGGTCTGAAAGTTGGTGTCACTATACCCTCGCACCTTCAAGTCATTACTCCCCCCGAGGAGTAAAAACCATTCCTTGGTCCTTTGAAGGTACTTAAGGATATTCTTTACCGCAATCCAATGGGCTCTGCCAGGGTTCCCTTGATATCTACTAACCATGCTCAAAGCAAAGGCTACATCATGGCGAGTACAAGTCATAGCATACATGATTGAGCCAACTGTGGAAGAGTAAGGTACTCGGCTCATCTCTACTATTTCGGCTTCGGTACTCGGACTTTGAGTCTTACTCAACTTGGCATTACTTTGTATCGGTAATTCTCCCTTCTTCGAATTTTCCATACTAAAACGTTTCAGTACTTTATCTAAGTAAGTGTTCTGACTAAGTCCTATTAGTCTCTTACATCGTTCTCTCACTATCATTATTCCCAAATTATAGGAAGCCTCTCCGAGGTCCTTCATAGCGAAGCACTTCCCGAGCCAGGACTTAACCTCCTGCAGTGTCAGGACGTCGTTTCCTATGAGTAGTATGTCATCGACATACAGAACGAGGAAGCTGACTATACTCCCATTGGCTTTGATATATACACATGATTCATCCTTGCTTCGTACAAATCCAAATTCTTTGACTTTCTCATCAAAGCAAAGATTCCATCTGCGAGACGCTTGCTTAAGTCCATAAATGGACTTTTCAAGCTTACACACTCTATTTGGATGCTTCGGATCAACAAAACCCTCTGGCTGAGCCATGTAAACATCCTCAACCAACTTCCCGTTAAGGAAAGCAGTCCTGACATCCATTTGCCGAATCTCATAATCATGAAATGCAGCAATAGCTAGCATCACTCTAATAGACTTTATCTTCGCAACTGGTGAGAAGGTCTCATCATTGTCAACTCCGGGAGTTTGAGTAAAGCCCTTCGCAACCAATCACGCCTTATATGTGTGTACATTTCCATCCATATTGGTCTTCTTCTTGAAGATCCATTTGCACCCAACGGTCTTACGTCCGGGCACATTATCAACCAAATTCCAAACTTGGTTGTCATACATGGATTGGATCTCGCTGTCTATTGCCTCTTTCCATTTTGCAGACTCCGGGCCTGCCAAGGCTTACTTATAGCTATTAGGTTCATCTAGATTTATTAGTGTACCATCACTAATATACGTGTCCCCTTTCGTAGTAATATGAAAACCATAAAACTGGGGTTGAACTCTAACTCTTTCGGAACGTCTAAGAGGTAAGGATTCGTCAATTGGTTCAACCGGAGTTTCATCCTCAGGTTGAGCGCCAGCTGTAGAGGTTCCTTCATCAATCGATCCTTGAATCTCTTCAAGCTCGATTTGCCTCCCACTGTCTCCTTGGTTTATGAGTTCTCGCTCTCGGAAAACCCCTCTCCTCGCAACGAAGAAAACATTGTCATTCGGTCTATAGAAGAGATATCCAAAGGATTTCTGCGGGTAGTCGATGAAAATACATCGCTGACTACGAGGTTCGAGCCTTTCGTGAGTATCTCGTCCTACGAAAGCCTCACAACCCCAAACCTTGATATGTGCTAACGAGGGAGCTTTCGCTGTCCACATCTCGTGAGGTGGTTTGGCAACCTTCTTAGTAGGGAGTCGGTTAAGGATGTGGATGCCAGTCTCTAAGGCATACCCCCAGAATGAGATAGGTAGTGTAGCACGACTCATCATAGAACGAACCATGTTTAACAAGGTTCGATTACGCTTTTCTGCCACACCATTCAACTGCGGTGTCCTAGGTGGCGTCAATTGCGAAACTATTCCACATTCTTTGAGATAGTTGTGGAATTCAAGACTTAGGTACTCTCCTCCTCGATCGGATCGAAGCATCTTGATTTTCCTGTCCAATTGATTCTCCACTTCATTTTTGAATTCTTTGAACTTTTCAAACATTTCTGACTTTTGCTTGATTAAGTAAATATACCCATATCTATAATAGTCATCGATAAAAGTCACATAGAAGCGGTTCCCATCCTTTGTGGTTGATCTAAAGGGTCCACATACATCTGTATGTATGAGGTCCAATAAACCCTCACTCCTTTCACATGTGCTAGTGAAGGGTGACTTGGTCATCTTTCCATGTAAACAAGATTCGCATGTGTCATCTTCCCTAAGGTCGAATGACTCCAACACTCCATCCTTTTGGAGTTGGGCTATGCGCTTCTTGTTGACAAGTCCAAGACAAAAAGGCCACAAGGATGCTCTATCCATACTATTGGAAGAATCCATTCATAAAACATCATTTCCTAGCTTATCTACAATCATAAACAGTTTCATAAATTCCATTACATGGCATTGCTTCAAAATATAAGAAACCATTTAGATAAGCATAAATTGAACCATTCTCATTATTAAAAGAAAATCTAAATCCTTGTCTAAACAAACCATGAAACGAAATGATGTTTCTTGCCATATTTGGTGAGTAGCAACAATTATTCAAATCTAAACTCAATCCATTACTAAGCACTAAAGAATACACTCCAATCTTGGTCACAGACGACGATCTTCTGTTCCCCATGATTAGATTTATTCTTCCACGCTCCACATCCCTATTTCTTCTTAGTCCCTGCAATTCAGAACAAATGTGGTAACCACACCCGGTATCGAGGACCCAAGAAATAGAATGAGATGAATCATTAGATTTAATTGTGTAAATACCAGTGAAAGACGGCTTGATCTTTCCTTCCTTGATGGCATGCAAGTATTCTGGGCAGCTTCTCTTCCAATGCCCTATTTTGTGGCAATGGTGGCACTCCGCCTCTTTTGGGTTAGGGTTAGGCTTAGCAGGATCAACTTTGGTCCCACTAGAAGAGGAACCATGTCGGGACTTTCCCGTGCAGTAGCTCTGAGACGCAGCCTTCCTCTTCTTGCCCCTCCCCTGCCCAATAGCCAAAACAGGAGTAGCGGGTGGATTGGGAGTTGGTGCAACAGACTTGTCCTGGAGGTTGCTCTCAGCAACCCTTAGGAGACCTTGGAGTTTGCTTAGGGTGACCTCCTCGTTGTTCATGTGGTAGGTCATCCTAAATTGGTTGCAACACGGAGGCAAGGAATGAAGTACCATGTCGATAGCCAAATCTTCCCCAAAGTCGACATTCAACTTGCGAAGACGATCGACATACCTTTGCATCTTTTGCAAGTGTACGGTTAGAGAATCTCCATTTCCCATTTTAGCAAAGATCATGTTAGTGAAGATCTCGTAACGTTCCTGCCTCGCGTTTTGATGGTATCTCTCTAATAAGTCTTGATGCATTTTGTATGGATACATGTCCTCATAGGAGTTTTGGAATTCGGCGTTCATTGTGGCTAGCATGATGCAATGAACCTTCATCGCATCACGTTCATGAGTCTCAAAAGCAGTCATTTTAGCCGGAGTAGCGACTTCTGGATTGATCTTATCGAGCTTCTCGTCAAGGACATACTCCTTGTCCTCGTAGCGAGCAATTGTGCAAATGTATCTTATCCATTCGCTAAAGTTTGTTCCATCGAATGTCACTTTTTGGCAAAGGCTCATCAACGTGAATGAGCTAGCAGCAGCGTTGTTCGTGTTTGACATCTACAAATAGAAAGGACAAAGATTGATTAGAATTTGAATCCCTAATTATCACCCAATAAGAAAAATTAGGGCCAGGATCCAACAACATTATTTACACATTAGAAAAGGGATGTCGTAATCCAACATGCAAACAGTTTAAAGGTAGGTGAATGACGATTCACTAATTCTCCATCACAAAACATAACCTTAAGTTTTAAATGCATTTAGAATTCCTAGATTTCGATGAGATTCATTGAACTTTTCAATGGCATGTTTAAATATCGATATGCCCCTCTCGTTTGTGACTGTGATGCTGAGGATCACAAAGTGGGTGTGAATAACCATGCAAATCGACACGATGCCTTCATTGTAACAATCACATATTCGATGTTCCGGTAAACCACACACGCTCCACCGAACTATGATAAACAATGAATCACCCTTCGCCACCTTTGCTTAGAACCAATTAGTGTGCCGATAAACCACACACACTCCACTAACTTCTTAGCAAGGGTGCAAAGTGTAATTTCATGGGATTGCATCAATTCACTTTTCCTAAAGTAACTAGGATCAGGAATTTGAAAAACATGTAGTTACTTTGTATTTCAATATTATACTTTTAATGAGGAGATGGGGTTGCCCTATCCTACCCGTTTGGCTAACGACCCTCCACCGATCAAGCAAGTGGTGGGTGTGAGTGTACACCCATTAAGCGTCATTTTATAGGCAACAACCTTATACCCACCTTATATACCGACTTCGTGAATGAGGCCTACTAACGGTAAGACTAGCATTTTAATTATACATACACACACACACACACACACATATATATGTATATATATATATATATATATATATATATATATATATATATATATATATTAAGCTTGTAATCATATAGAGTATAGGGTGGAATTTTAAACTTGTAAAATTCTAGGGTTTGAAATTTAAATTGTCTAAATTAAACTTTTAATCACAAAACGTCAATTTCAAAACTTGAGGACAAGTTTTAAACTTTTCAAAACATAAAGGATCAAATAACAAATAATTTAAATTAATCCTTTAATCTCATAATTATCCATATTTGATTTATTTAAATGTTTCTTGCAAAACAATTTACCAATTTAATTAAAATAATTAGTTAATATCATATAAGCAAATTATTATTCAATTAATTGGTAAATATCTTGAATAAGGTCAAGGATATACCCAAATATATGTTAAAATCGGACTTATATTGACCCATTAAGATAAAGGCAAGTTTCGATAAGATAAACAGCAAGAAATCCCGAAACTAGCTCCTTCTGATGCTCGAACTCGCTGATTCCACTATGGAACTCGCCGAGTTCATCAGGAAGAGGGACAGAATCGAATTTTGCAATCAACAATCAAGCAACCAATGCATCAATTCAATAGAAACCAATCAAGTCTCTGATACCACTGATGGGTTTGAGCCATAAGAACTTTCCTATGTGCACATACAACCCTAATGCTTGGATCTAGGTTTCTCTAATTGAGCATGCAATGTATCCAAGACTTCTATTGATAGATCTAGTGTAAACATTCAAATCATAACATAAGAAATTAGATCTAAAGGAATACCTTGAGTTTCTTGCTTGAATCTTCTTATCTTTGGAGCTTAGAGTCACAATTGTCATTCCTCTAATGGATTACAAACACCAACTAGCAAGAGGATGATAAGTGAGAGAGAGAGAAGGGTGAGAAATTGGCCAGGGTTTCTTCAAATGCAAGAGTTCCGTTTTCCTCAACCCTATGGGTGTATTTATACTAGTGAGCCTCCTAGGGTTTCACCCTTAAAACCCTAATTGGATAACTTAGGCCCTAAGCAATCCACTATCCTTAATGATAAGTCTTGGACGATTTCTAGGCTCTTCTAAACCCTAAAATCATTCACCCTTTATCCATAAGGAATCACTGCTCAAAATACAACTATCATACAATTGACAGTTTATGCCTCTTTATTCCATTAATCTCTTAAAGTCACCAAATTAATTCCTAATTAATTTATGACTTATATTAATCAAATAACAATATTATTATTCCTTATATTATACTCATAATATATAAATAATATTTCTTCTCTCTTTATAAATTATCCTGTCAAGTTGCTATGGTGAAGGCAACCCAAAAGGACCGTGCACAACCGGGTCAAATACTTGCCAAATATAGTTGCAGCCTTAGACACTATTCCAACAGTTTCCACATATGAATGATTCTAGAAGAAAAAGTGGTTAAGGTAACAACTAGTTACCTCCAAAACGTGCCCACACTGAAGTAGAATCTGGATCCACACAGAAGTCTTCATGCTAGCCTCTTGATCTACAAATTTCCTTCCCAAAAGTCACTTCCCAAAGATCCAAAACACTCTCCATGCTCTCACTCAGGGAAATTAGGGTTTTTGGGTCTCAAGAGGTGTTAGAGGACAGTGGGAGGCACTAATGGTCCAATATATATGGTGCAAAAACCCTGAAAATTAGGGTTTCCACTACTAGCTCCTACTTGTCGAGTCCCCCATGCCGACTCGATGAGTCACTCAATAATTGACGTGTCCCGGCCAGCTGCTACTCGATGAGTCACAACGTCAACTTGTCGAATAGACTTTAAAACATGAAATTTAAATGGAGTGATAATAATATGTGACGGTTGGGATGTTACACTAGGCGTACCAACTGAGTACGCAAGGCGTACTTGGCCTGGTTGACCCTTCTTGTTTTGTTGACTTTTTGGGCTTTGGACCTTGGACCAGGAGTTGACTAGGGTTTACCATTCAGTATTTCAGGCCAATTAGATATTGGGCCTTCTTAGGATAGGTCCATGATGGATTTGGGCCTTATTGGGCCTTGCGGTGTTATTTCGAGTTTCGGCTATTGTTTTGGCTTGTTTTGTTTGAGGTCTTGTTGGGCTAGCTATGAATGTGTGTTTTTGTTTAGGAAATGTTAATGGGCTTCAAGGAAAGGCCCATTTGAGGGTTTGGCCCAATTTGGAAAATTGGGCCATTAGTGGGCTTTATGGATCTTGTAGTTTGACCTTTCTAATTTTGGGGATGGGCCTCAGTTTTGGTTCATGTTGGGTTAGGGGTAAAATGGTCATTTTAACCGAAGTATGGATTATGGATCATAGTCTGGAATCTAATTTCTAATTGGGTGATATTTTGGTATTGATAGCTTGGGAAGTCATCAGGGCAGCAGCTAAGGATTTCTTTCAGGGAGCTTTTGCATTCGAGGTAAGCATCATCACAGTTCCATGGTTCGAAGGCACCAATGACGGCCCATTTAGTTTATGTATTGTAGGAAGACTTGGAGGTGACCCTTAGTATTTTGTATGAAAGACCAGGAGGCGACTCCTGTCAATTTGAATGCAAGAGAAGAGTCTGAACTTTGGCAATTGATAATTAAGTAGCTATAGATTGTCGGCTAGTTGTCTTTGTGATACTTGCATGGAAGACCAGGAGGTAGCTGCTGACACTTGTCTGTATGACCCATGTTTGTGGCCCCCGGCCTGGCAAGGAAGACCATGCAGACTCATGGCATAATGGGAAGACTATGGTTGACACATAGCACTCCTATTGATTGTGATATATGTATGATATGTATGGCTCATGATTATATATGACATGTATGGCTCATTTGATATGTATGGTATGTGGTATTTGGGGTACTGAATAAGCTTTATGCTTACAGTTTGTGGTTTATGGTTTCAAGTACTTTGGGTTCGTAAGGGAAAGGCCCGACTTGATCACAACACACACCTATGTTTTTCCGCAACTTATGATTTTGGGAATTACTCTGATAATTGCTTAAATTTGGTATACCTTAATATTTGGATAAATGTAAATGGATGTTTGAATCTATATATTAAAAATAAATTCTTTACCCTCGATTTTTGCGATGTTACACCTATGGTTTGGTTGTTTATCAATAGATTTTGGATGGGATGGTGACGGAAATTCGTTATCTAGATTTAGGGTAACACAAAGACCTAGTAACTGAATAACTCCGTCGAGGGAAGATGTATCCGATTAGAAGGAGCAGAAATCAGCACCTCCAAAACAATAGACCGATTGTTGAAGTATGAGGATGTGAGTATCGATTGTAGAGATAGTTGTTGGTGGACAGAAGGTGATGCAAATGAGATCGTGAACTTTTTCTTTTAGATATAAGAAAAAAGAAGGAAGTAGAAGCACAGATGGAATAAAGACGAACCTTGGACAATGGCTCTTTGTATGTATATGATTATAGGGATTAATGGGGGATGACAGAGGCAGGGAAGCAACATCAAAAACCCACGTACCACTTCAAGGATCATCTCGTGTAAGTGATGAAAACAGAGGACTAAAGTGATGCAACTCCAAATTCAAGTTTGGCTATATATATATATATATATATATATATATATATATATATATATATATATATATATATATATATATATATATATATATATATATATATATATATATATTATATATATATTTATATATATATATATATATATATTACACATTAACACCTAGTTAAAACATTTAGAGATAATAAAAAATAATTATTTGAATGCATAGAAATATAATATTTATCAATTATGAAAAAAGTGGAATCTATCCTAATAAGTGATCAAGATTTTTTTTTGTTAAATTTAATCTTCTCATTCAATTTGACACATTTAATTTTTTAAGAATTATTGATTAATTATTGTTCCACATGTAATTTTATGATCTTTTTTCATTAAATAAATTCCATATAATATTTTTTTGTATAATAATTTTAATATCATAATAATAAATATATCAATTTCATTAATGCATTTTTTCTTTTAAGTTTAAAATTTTTAAATTAAAATCTAATTATTTATTTTGTTTATTAATTTAAATTATTTGTTTGGATTTAAAAGATAAATAAATAATTCAATTTTAATAATTCAATATTTTTCTTATTTTCTTATAAAGTCAAACATTTAAATATTTAGATTTTCCTATTTAATTTTGTTTAAATAAACTCCTAAATTGCATGAGTCTCACAATTAATTCTACAAAAAAAATTAAACAAAAATATTACAGTAACAAACATATAGACGAGAAAGAAATGAATCGATACTATTTAAACATACCATGCGCCACATAAATAAATAAGAATAACAAATAGTTTTGTTTTTATTTGTGATTTATAAAAGTTATAATATTTTAATATTGGTCATGTTTTTTCCTCATGTGAATTATTTTAATTGGATTGGCACTTCTTTTTATCTTCTGATGTGTATGTGCTCTACGAGTGTTGAAATATTGCCATTTTTGAATTTTAAATTCTTATGCTTGAATTTGTAAATTAAAATTTCAGCGTTCCGTATTTTGGTCAGTTTTAAATGAAGGACCCAACTTTCATTGTAAATTTCTACTCGACTTCTAGGTAAAATTCCAAATTTTGATAGTTCTTCTACAAAAGGGTACTATGTCCTTGGACCACTGTCTCAAACCAGATATTGTGCAATAATTTCAGTCGTAAACTTGAAATACTAATGGCCAATGAGAGAAGCAATACATAATTGATTAAGTTATTGTACATATTTATATTCTCTTTTGAATTTTAAAACAAACTTTATGGGTTTTTATAATAAAATAAAAACAAGGCTGTCATTATATATAAACCTCCCATACTAGGGTTTATTTATGGAAAAAGACCCGGAAAGGTAATAAAATTTTGATTTTGTTAATGCTTAGTCAGCTTTTTTCTACATATCAATATATCATCCAACTACGGAATCCGTTCACATATGACATTTGTGACCGGATGTTGTTGGTTGAAAAGTAATATGTGAACAATTTCAACAAGTCGGATGATATACAATGTACAAAAATATGAACAAAATTTAAAGTTCATTACCCTCCTGCTTTTATGTTCAAAATAAACATTTTTTCCTGAACCGAAACAGAACCATACCTTATATTCAATTCTTACTTTTGTGTGATTTTGTTTAAGTACTTTGGTACTCGGAATATGTGATTCACCAAGGAAGATAATAAATGTGTATAAAAAAATAACTAAACATGAACACAATCAAAAATTTATTATCCTTGTGGATCATTTTGGCATTTATTTATCACATATTTAGTAGAAATTGATTTAACTAAAACAAAATTCAAAAGAAAACTTTTCTTTCATTATTGTTGAATAAATATTTCAAATTCAGAAAAAAAATATATTTTAATAATTGTTGTGCTGTCATTGCTAACTAGGAGTGACCAAGGTGCAGTTTGGTGTGGTTTTTGGCCAAAACCGAACCGAAAACTGCAACTTTGCTCTTTTGAAGTTTAAAAACCGTACCGTTCGGTTTTTATGCGGTTCGGTTTTTGTGGTTTTTTTTTCGGTTTTTTGTGGTTAGGTTTCTTCTTTGCGGTTTTTTGAGAAACTTTATGTACAGATAAGGAGCGCCAAAATTTTCATCCCAGCAATGTGCGACTCCTCAAAGATGTGAGTTAAAAGTCATAGAGTTTACTCTCTTATATGAAATGTGAAAATGGTGATGGTTTTATCTCGAATACGATGAGAGATACTCTTATAAGGCTGACAAAATTAAAGCCCAAATGATATTTTCGAGATGAACCGATACCACCACCTCTTGCTTTGAAATCAAATAACATAATCACTCATCCAACATGCTTTTAATGCTTGAACATAATACAAATTAAATATAATATTTGTTTCACATGTACATACGTAAATATCAATTAATGTATTCATAAAAATGGTACTATGATCACCAGTACTCTTAATATTAAAATGTTAAAAAATATAATAAATATTATTTGTTCTTGTAAATATCACTATATGTATGTTTAAAAATATACAATTATCCTCTGATAAGATAGATATTTTGTAACACCCGTAAAAATTCAAGCCAATTTAAACTTTTAAAAACATTTCAAATACATTAATTATTACAAACTTGTTTTCAAATATATCGTATCAGAGTATCCTAGAAACAACGTCATAAAAAAGTGAGGATTTGTACGATCATGCATTTGCCTTGCCACGATCCCCTGATGTACTGAAACAATAAACTGAAACTGTAATCCAGAAAGCTTAGTAAATTACCCCCAAAATACTGATATACATACAATCCACATAACCATGTCAACAACATGATAACATAACAACCTGAACAGAATGCAACGGGTCCACAACTTTACAGACTGGATTACCCCCTAGACCCACAGTGTGAGTCTGGATTGCCTTGCGGGCCCACAACACACATCTGGCTTGCCATCGAGACCACAATACGAGTATCGCTTAGCCCGTGACTGGAATGCTCCCGGGTCTGTTGGATCCCACACGAAGCAGTCCTACCTCAACCTATCCCACATAACATATCAACATATAACATAACCACTGAGGATGCAGATAATCATATAACATATGTAGTCCTACAAATCTACCTAACTGGCATAACCACTAAGCTTGCAGATAATCATATAATGACACAGGTAGTCCTACAGATCTACCTAACCGACATAACCATTGAGAATGCAACATTAACTTCATACTCAACATACTAACACTACTATGATAACATATTCAATGGCCCTGCCTTGGTGCCTTAGATCCCTTTGTATAGTGAGGTAACTCACCTGGCGTTGCTGAATTCACGTAGATAAAACTCCAGCTGCTGGTTGACAGGTTCCCGAACTGTCAACATCAAATAATACCCAATTAATATTTGGGTTCCAAGCACAAGGTCCAACTCACACTAAAAAAGTCCAAAAGTCCAATAATAGGCCAAAGCCCAACATATGGACCAATCTTCCAAATTGGGCCCAAACCTCTTCATGTTCTTTCCTTAAGGCCCATCCAATTATTCCAATCCAATTCCCATGACCCAATATCACATAATCATAAAGGCCCAAACTATGGCCCGTCTATGGCCCAATTTTCCAAATTGGGCCCCAATCCTCACAATTGCCTTATCCTAAAGCCCATCTAATTACTTTAGTCCATTAACTTGTTCTTGGATGGCCCATCAATAGTCCAATCGCCAAAGCCCAATAGGAAGGCCCATGTGAAATTAGGTTTTCACATAAAATGACAATTAGGGTTAAGTGTTTTTCACTTAACCCATCAAGGACTTAATCCATTAAGCCCCTCACTTTACTAAATAAGACTTATGATGTGATTGGGCTTAATACCTAAGTCCATTCCATTGGCCCAAATGTGGGTTTCGATAAGTCCGAGCCCATAATCCCAAAATTAGGGTTTTTCACATGAAATGATAATTAGGGTCAAGTGTTCCTACTTAACCTATTAAGGACTCAATCTACTAAGGACTTAATCCATTAAGTCCAATATTGCTTTTAGTTTAATTTTGCCAATGATTATTATTTAATATTTCAAGTTATTAAATAATCTCGAGTGTGTCCATATAAATTCTCAAACTTAGCGTTTTATGCCATTAGGGTTTTCCAAACCCTAATTAAAGTTTCCTACCCAATCTTGGCCTATTAATCAATTGGTTGGACTTTTAGGTCACTTTTTGGGCCTCATTGGGCCCACTAGGGTTTCTTTGGGCCCATTAGGGTTTCATTGATGACACATTGTCCAAACATCCCCCAAACGAGGTCCAAACGCAATCAAAGCACACCGCCACCTGACACGGCGGCCGATGGTGGTGACAGATTTTCTTTTCATTATTCCATTTTGTTACAGATTACAAAACTTTAGACAAGAAAATAACACACACACACATACTAATAAATGATACACACACACAACCACCTTATGGTGGCCGGTGGTGGTAGATGGTGGCAGCCACCACCTCACGGTGGTGGTGGTGGCTTTTCCGTGAATCCCGACTAACCCAAACTCCAAAACACACATATTACGAATGGACACACAACCACACAAACCTAAACATGAACTTGAAGCAAAATTAGCAACCCAAAAACACCCTAATGCTTGCGATACACAACTGAAACACGCACACATACCCTTAACAGCGGTGGTGAGCGGCGGCAGTAGCCAGAAAAAAACGGCCATTGGCAGCGGATGGCGTCGGGACACAACGACACTAGCAGCAACCGAGGCGGCTAGAGGCGATAACAGCATCAACAAAACTGTAACACCGTAAATTTCAAAACAATTTTTCATTTAAAAATAATCGTTTAATTCTTAAAAACACTTTTCTTAAAATCTCATTCATAATCGAATTACAAAACACAACTCCATTTTCACTTGCATAATAAACCAAGATCCTCAAAACATGGCTCTTTCTCTGGTGTGTATAATTGAGCCGGTGCCGTCCCGTGATCCTGAGAGAAACCTCAAACACATAACACAAAAAACTGTAAGCACGGAGCTTAGTGAGTTCCCCAAAATACCACACATAACACATATTAGCCACTCGAGGCTATAACTCTGTGGGTCTCTGAACCCTACTCTGTGAACCTTCCGGTTCTAACTCTGTAAACATGCACAGCATAAATCACATAGAAATAATACAGTACAACACATAACATACATAGCATACAAATACTCTGTCACATAACTCTGGTTACCTACTCAAGGTAAAGTATAGTGAGAAGACTCACCTGGCAATCAGAAAGCAATTATCTGCACATGCGAACCTCGGACTCGCCACCGCCTAACACATAAGGCAAATATCTCTAATTAATACTCGAAGTCCCAACTCTAATTAACCGGCGATTACTCTTTCCCTCTCTAGTCAAGTAATGGGTAAAAAACCATTTTACCCCTCCCTGACCTCTATTACCTCTGTTGACCAAAACTCCCAAAGTCAACATAAGACAACTCAAGTCAACGGTCAACACTAACCAGACTCAGCGAGTACACAAGAGTGACTCGGCGAGTCCACGCGGGTTCTCTAAATCCTTTTTAAACCTTTTAGACACGACGAGTTCCCTCTCCAGTCGTCGAGTTACTCGGCAACGAATCGCGGAGCAACTCTGACTCGACTCGTCGAGTCTGCCTATGGACTCGGCGAGTTGCTCCCATGACAACCGTCATCTGACCTTCTGAGGTCAGATCTCCTTCACCAAACCATATATCTAACTCCCTCAAAGCCAATAACCACGAAAAGGTCGAACCTTGGGCACTCATGCAAGGTTCTACAAGCTCATTTGGGTGAAACCCTTCATTACATAACAACCCTAGCTCAAAACTCCAAATAGAATGCATAAAGCAGGATGGAAGGGACTCTCTGAACCTCTTTGGGTCCAGATCTATGGCCTCACACTCAATGGGACACTATACTCCACAAATCAAGCCATAAAAGAAGCTAGAAAACCCTAAAATAACCAATCTTACCCAAAACAAAAAAGGGAGAACGATTTGATACCTCTATGGTGAATATGCAAGCTTAGAAGCTCTGAATCGAAATCCCCCTTGACCTCCCTTTGCTGGAAATGATTACTCCATTGCACAACCACCTCAAGAATGCTCCAAAATGGTTCTTCTTCACTCTCTCAGCTCTCTGGTTCGATAGGAGTCTCTCAAAGGTGTAGGTGGCCGCCACTGAAGGCCATAAGGGCCTTTAAATAGGTCCCAAACCCGGACAATTAGGGTTTTCCTTGACAGCGCCGACTCGGTGAGTCCAAATACCCGACTCGTCGAGTCCCTCCATTAAACTGGTCCCCAAAACGCGATCCTACTCGACGAGTTGAGGCGTCAACTCGCCGAGTCTCCTCATTCCCCAATATAAAATACTTAAATTCCCATACCTGGATATCCGGATGTTACAATTCTCCCCCACTTGAATTAGATTTCATCCCCTAAATCACTACTGAACCACCCTAAACTTAAATCGTTAACCCGAAAGGCACCACCGAAATGATCCTCATACCGCCCAGATTCTTTCTCTAGAGACATCCAAAATCACATGGAACCTCCAAAACAAGGTCTAAACCAACACTTTCGCCGCTAGAAATACGCCGTCCCAATAACAGGAAACTCTAGTGGCCTGAACCGCCTCCAGACCGCCTACTTGAGCGATCACCATGATAATTGCTCCTCGAATAACAACCTATCATTCTCACTGGTTTTCCGATTCTCATACGACCATATCCAACAACCGGCTATCTCTTCTCCAAACTGATCATGCCATAACTGGCGAACCCCATCCCTGCGAATAAAAGGGTTCACACACCATCGGGGCACATATTCTAAAAATGCAATCAGAAACCATCCGAACAAAAATCCCGACATTCTGCCCTCAGACACAGAAGCATAACCATGCTTGCTCAGAAGTGTCCTCAACATCTCATTCATAAGCCTTCTCTCTAAATCCCATATCTCTTTTAACACCACACGAGGTCTAACCTCAGCCTAAAAGTTAAACCTCCACGGTTACCCATAATCATGATCCAAAATGCCTCACTGTATTCCTCCTCGCATCAACTATCTCAGCCCAAGGGTATACCAGACACGAAATTCTCATTAACTCATACAAGGACTGCAACCTAACCAAAGATCAACTCAACCCCAGCCTCGGATGTTAGCTGCGCACATCTCCTGTGGATCTCGCGGTATCTCTTGCACCCGAGTACTGACCTATACAGGTAAAAAAAATATCTGACGATAACAATACCTCCCATCCGAGAATTTACCTCAGAAGTCTAGAATCTCATCTCGTTATCCTCCCACTATCAAAGCCAAACTGAACTCGAGAGTTTGGGTCTGACCCAAAGTTGAAACCTCATGCCCCAATAAAACATTGGTCTCATGACTGACCCTACGCCCCACGCGAATACCATTTCCCAATCTCCTCATGATGTGACAAACACAACTCAACTCAACTCAAAATATAATAATTCCCGAGAGAGAAGGAGACCCCCGTCTCGCCCCTCGCCTAACCACCAAGCTCCAACAACTCGATACTAGGCTACTCGAGCCTAAAACTCCCCTGCATCATACTCTGATCGGAGAACACTTCTGTTGGATTAATGTCTAAGTCCATAACTATAATTGGTAAGACTTGACCCGACCCGGCATGGTCCGTTTGGGTTGCATGGCATCATGCACTTGGATAGACTATAATGAGAGAAATAAGACACTTATGGTTATTAATATATTATAAGTTCTAGTATATTAATAATAAGAATAATAAGATTATTTAATTAGTATTGATCAAGAATTAATCTATGATTAATTAAGTGATCAAAAGAAGACCAATTAAATATATGGGTTGATTGTGTAAATCATCCATACTTGTATAGTGGGCTAATGCTCCATGGATAATCAAGTTTGGCTAAAACCCATAGGATGGTCCATGGATGCTCCATGGTGTATTTGAACCCATGGATCCAAGGCAATGGAAAGTCATGACAATTAGGGTTTACCCTAATTGTAACACTATATAAAGATCTTATTCTTGACAAAATCGACCACTAGTATCATCTAGAGAGGGCTAGCCGATTTTCAGGAAGTGCAGAATTCTCTCAAGTTATTCCAAGTGTATTTGGTGTTGTGTGAACCATTTGAGGTGTCACACTTGGGGCACTAGGCACTCAAGCTTCATGAAGACTTTCTACATCAAAGAGGTATGTATTCTATCTTGTTACACTCATTGTTTTGTATGCTAGATTAGGATAATACCTTGGAAGTTCTTATTTGCATGTATAATAGAGAAAACATAGATCCAAGGTATTTAGGGTTGCATGTACACTTAGGAGTGTTAGAATGCTCAAAACTCAACAGTGGTATTAGAGCCTAGGCTTGTTTTCTTGTTATACCTGCAAAAGTAGCTGAAAAATCGAGTTTTGATGATGTCTGCCCAGCAGACTCGCCGAGTCCATGAATGGACTCGCCGAGTCCAACGCAAAAAGCATCCAATTCGCTGAGTTGGTTCGTGCACTCGACGAGTTGGACCCCCAGACAGCATAAATTCGACTATTTTGGCTGGAATTGGACTAGGAACATTACCCTAAGATGTATTTGGACTTATAAACTTGTTTTTGATGTGGTAATGTTCATGCTAATCCAATTTCAAAGATAATTGTCAATAGATTTATTTTTTGTATTAGTTTAAGGTTTAGACTAATTACATGAAAAAGTTTGATTTGAATTATCTTGTTCTTATGAGCTGCTTAGATTAATTGAAAAGTTGAGTGAAATAGTTGTTTTCAATCCAAATTAATCTAAGAGTTGGTTCTAAAATGTGTTTTTGTAACTTGTCCTCAAGTTATATGACAAGTCACATTTAAGTTTCATAAAGCTCATAAAAGTTGGCAAAGGTTACAAAATGAAGAGTCTAGTTCTAATTAAATGGTGTTATGACTCCATAACTTGTCCTCACGTTATGGAGGACCAAGAGTCTCTTCATTAAATAATAATAAATTAAAAAAAAAGTGTAACCTTAATTAATTCCATAAGTTATAAAATAAAGAAAAGTTAATTCTTTTATTAGTTTAAAGTCTTCCATAACTTGTCCTCAAGTTATGGAACTTGAAGAGTTTTTGGATTAAAACTACTTTAAACACATAAGTTAGGGAATTAATTAGTTTTGAATAGTTTCAAAACTTGCCCTCAAGTTTTGGAATTTGTAAAGTTTTCTCTTATGAATACTTTAATTCCAAGTTAGCCCTTAGAATTTTAAAGAGTTAAAATTTAAACCTTATACTTTATAATATTATAAGTTAATAATATATATATATATATATATATATATATATATATATATATATATATATAT
Organism: Lactuca sativa; assembly: GCF_002870075.4. NCBI lineage: Eukaryota > Viridiplantae > Streptophyta > Magnoliopsida > Asterales > Asteraceae > Lactuca > Lactuca sativa. The sequence continues at coordinate 299,918,661 of NC_056630.2, read as the reverse complement.
ATATATATATATATGTATAAGAGTAAAGTCAGTCTTACAGCTACTACGCCTCATTCACGAAGCCAGTCTATAAGGTGGGCATAAGGTTGTTGCCTACAAAATGGCAACTTAATGGGTGTCCACTCTCACCCACCGCTTGCTTGACTGGTGGAGGGTCGTTAGCCGAACGGGTTTGACAGGACTAGAATTCTCCCTTCATTAAAAGTATTAATGATAAATACTAAGTAACTAAACTCTTAATAATACCCAATCTTAGTTACTTAGGAAAACGTGAATAAGGTGCTAATGCATGAAATTACACTTTGCATTTAGTTTAATTCGGTTAGTGGAGCGTGTGTGGTTAACCGGCACACTAACTCGTATTTAACAAGGTAGGAAAAGGGTAACTTAATGTTTATCATAGTATCGATGGAGCGTGTGTGGTTAACCGGCGCATCGATTGAGGGGTAAACACTTAAGGGTACCAAGTAATTTGCATGGTTACTTCACACCTTATTTTGTGATCCTCGGCATCCCAGTCACAAAACCTAAAGGGAAAACTCGAGATTGAAACATGCCATCGAACAGTTCAATGAATCTCAAAGATCTAGGAGTTTCAAAAACCAATTAAAACCTAATAATACATTTCGTTTATCTTGGTGGAAATTGGTGAATCGTCATTCACCTACCTTCAAATATTTTATAGCTTGGATTACGACATACCTCTTCTATGTTATAAAATAGTTTGTTGGGTCCTAGCCTTAATATTTAATATTGGGTGTCATATTAAGGACTTAAGATCAACTATCTTGAATATCTCCCAAAAGATGTCTGGTTTAGACATTTATGATCTTCCCAAATCTCTTGAAACAAGCTTTCCTAATGAAGATGATGTCCCATGGTTATCAGACTTCTTCACCTCTTCAAATTATTCTCCCTAACCCACAAGTTCTTGAAAAGTTTAAGGTCACTCAGGCCCTATTGGCAAGGCAAGGTCTAGGTGTGGTCACATCTTGGAGATGTAGTCACACATTGACAAGCCGGGAGAGTTGGGTGTCAAAGTCTTGAGAAAGTTGGTGGTTCAACTACTTTCTAAGTCACATAGTGAGTTCTTTTGGAACACCTATGAAACAGACTATGACAAGACCCTTAATGATTTTTTATAAGATCAACTTCCTAAAACTTTATGGACATTGACAATGATGACATTGGATATCTAGTAAAGCTCTCTCTTCCCAATGGAAAAGGATCGGCCATAGTCAACTCGGTTGACCAAATGGTAAAGAGAAAAGCTAAGTCTGTGATAGTACCGTGTACCATTATCAAAGGGTCCATATGTTTATATTGCCAAAGAAAGGGGAATTGGTTGCAAAGCTGCCAAATTTACCTAAGGATGTTGAAGTCAATAAGTTTGACACTACTTCAGGTAAAGTCCACTATCTAACTCTGCTAAGTTTCTATTCTGAGATTCTTGATACATGATGTGACTGGGTCACATGGTGATGTTTTAAGAATCAAAGAAAAGTGAAGAAACTTAAAGAAAGAATATGTTGAATCTGATCGCGTAGATGGATTTCTATCGCGTAGTTTGAAGATCGGATTCTTGATCTACTTCTTAGGAGTGATGAGATATTGCTTAGGAATAGATAACAACAAGTTTTCATATGGATTGTTAGGATAAGTTTTTCCGCAAAGTTTTAAAATAAATGAAAATTTTTGATTTTATTTATTTTAAAATATCCTTACAATGGCATTTGAGGAAAAATTGTTGCTTATATGATTCCATTAGTAGCAAGAGTGGAAATATGAAATTGATTCTTTCATTTGTGGTAATGTCTAAATTTACCAAATAAGGAAAGATTCTCATCACCCAAGTTTCAATTGGACCGGAACTTGGAATCATGCAAGTTGTATAGCATGATGAATGAGAACTTTCAAGTATTGAAAAATTAAGACTAATTACTTGTTCACATGGATGTGTGAGTCAAGTAAAGGACTAAAGGATCGAGTACACATTCTTGTGCACTGGTCAAGTCCACCACAAAAGATCGATAAGATTATTCGTCATAATTTACTAAAGTTCAGTAAATATGGTTATACTTACAAGCTTAAGTGTAATTCTGAGATATTGGAAAAGGTTCCCATGTAAGACAGAGCGAATAAGAAGAATCAAATTAGGCAGAAGGATAAAAGTTTCTCAAATCTGAAAAGATGGGAGAGTACTTTAGTATCAGTTTTGTGATCATCTTAATGATTAAGAAACCATAGCACAATTAGTTCTCTAAGGAAATCTTAGTGCATTCTTATGACTAAGAAGAGGGATCTTGAATTATTGAAATGGTTAAATCAAAAAGATGAGTCATACTTCGTTCCAATACAAGTCTTAGAGTCATACTCCAAGATTGTAACTTGAGTGACATGTCTTAAGGAAGGTTTAAAACACTTGTCAAATGTAAGAGTAAAAGTTTTCTACTCTTGTACATTTGAAATTGGTAAGTTGTGATGTGTTGGATAAAACAAAGACCAACTTAGGCCAATTGTGTGAAGTGTTTGTCTTTAATAGAATCCACACTATCTCTTGAATATCTGACAAGAAAGTCTTATAGGTCAAGAGGACAGTGGGAGTCTTAAAGGTCTTGAAAGTCTCAAGAACTAATCAAGAATAAAACCTGAAGTTCTTCACTAGCACACGACTTGAGGTTTATAACCTATCGTGTTGACATATTCTGTGCCCATTCCAGTTAAAGTTGGCTTTGCATATGAGTTCTTAGAGTTCTCAATTTGTTGCACATCAACTTGGAAGCAATGGCAGGCCCTTAAGCTGCCAGGTGGCAAGAAATTAAGATTGAGTTCAATCCATATGAGTGTGGATTTGTCATTATCCTTGTGTTGTGTCTATGGTTTTGACAATTCACATGGATAAGAACACATACACCATTAAATCTAAGTGTCATAAGGTTTCTCTCCGATTCATGAAAATGGCGGTGAGGAAACACTTTCACTAAGTAGATTTTAGCTAGATAGCAATTGTGATATTTGCATTCTCAAAGTCGTTAGTGGAGCGTGTGTGGTTTACCGGCACACTAACCTGGACTTGTGAGAAGTGGCAAAAAGGTCTAACCATTATGATTACGGCATCCCTCATCATAATTGTTTAGACACACAAGTGTGCTATCCAAGGGAAGGTGTATGATCTTGATAAAGTCTTATCAAAACAATCTTGTATCAGAAATCTGAACTTTGGTAAGAAAGTCAGCTGATTTCTGAGTACATGTCAAAGCTAGTGGGAGCATAAGTGTTATGCTAATAATCATCATGTTAGTAGGAGCATGATAATTATGATAAGTATTTCAAGTTAGCAATGTTAATTATAGAAAATAAAAGTTTCAATTGGGAAAAAGTTGTTTTGCTATAATTAAGGGAGAGGAAATTATACTTCATCTCAAATCTATAAGCTTAGATCGTGAGGTTTTAATCATTTAGTCAAGGATATATATGAATTTCATGTTGGAATGGCTCAACATAAGGAAATTTTGTATATGAGTCCATTATTTGCGTTCTAAAATTCGATTATGATTACGACATCCCTTTTCATAATCTGAATTATGAGAACTTGGCAAATTGAAATGGAAATGTTATAGCAAAAGACTGGTTTAGTCTTTATGTGAGACATCATGAATCGTGTCCCATATGCTTCGGATATAGGATCGTTTACATGTGCTATATTCATCCTTTCTAAAATTTTCCGAATGCCTGGGGCATTAAGAAGGGAAAAGGTTTAGAACTGGATATGACTAAAAGGATTAAACAATTTTCGAGGACAATCTAAGGATTACCAAAGGTTGGTTGCTCAAGGACAGTTGGAAATATAGTGATAATTCTGGAAGGACCATATTCACATAATCTGTATGGAGGCAACTCTTGTTCAGAAGTGATAGTCAAAATGGAATCTGGAAATGTTTCAAAGTTAGAATTTTCAATCTGTTTAAGATTAGGAAACTTAATGCAAGAAGGATGTTTCCAAGGAGCTGATCTCTTTTGGAATGCTCTGTAATGATTGTTGTCAAGTCTTTCTGACTTTGTGCATAATCATTACAAGAAGATCAATGCATATAAGTTTAGAATCTAACAGATTTAAGTAAATGGCATGAATTTGGAATTCTTGCAGTTGCAGTAAGGATTTGGGAGTGTGAAAAGAGAATCATTGAAGTTATGTTCAATTGATCTAGTTCACAAAGTAAAGATCATAGACAAACATAGTATGCATATTTGGTGTGTGGCATGACTAGTATTTAGAAAACATAGTGTACATGCTTGAGCATGGGACAACTATTGTTTTAAATTCAAGAATAAAGTTGATAGCTGAAACAGTATACAATGAATAATGTGTAATCATATGGTGATAAATAAAAGGTGTTTTATTTATGTTCATAGGTTTTGATACCATATTGGATTCAATTATTATTGTGTTTCATTTTGCATGTTTTGACTTCCAGAATAAACTAGGTTATTCTTCCGGAATGACTAAGTTATTCAAACCATCCACAGTCGGTCATATGTTGGAAGTAGATATTAATTAAGACTGTCATGGGTTGGCTTGTAGAGGTCTAAGGTGTTGGACAAAGGGCTATAACACTCATGAATGCTCATAAGTTCTGAGTATTGGATTCAACCCGCGCTCATTGGAATCACTTCATGGATTTTATCACGAGTGATCATGAGACGATAATATCTTATATTCTTCAAACCTAGAGATATGAGTTGTTACTATGAGTTGGTTGTACATTGATTGCACGAAAACGCATTTGGTAACTCGGTGCTATAAAACGTGCCTTTGTGTATGATTCAACAAGTAGTAGAACAAGCCATATGAGTCGAAGTTTATCCATTCCTTTTACCTTCGGGATAAAAGCGATATCTGTGGGCCCGTCGATGATTTGATGATGACAAATGGAAGTGCTCGGCCGGGCGAAGACTGATTTGATTTGTTCAATTAGTCAGTCATCATAAATCGGAAATCGGGAAACAACAAATGGACAGAGAGAATGATTATAATCCATGTCTCAGTTCATATGATATCTAGAATGGAGGAATATATGATCCCTTATCTAATAGACAAGTCACTGACAAAGGTCAGAGTTCATCTACAAGGTCAGAGTTCGACATAAGCTTTTGAGAGCTACGATTGCCAGTCGGTTCCTGAAGTTCATACGCAATATTAGTTTTAGACTTATCCAAAGGGGAGACTGTTGGATTAATGTCTAAGTCCATAACTATAATTGGTAAGACTTGACCCGACCCGGCATGGTCCGTTTGGGTTGCATGGCATCATCCACTTGGATAGACTATAATGAGAGAATTAAGACACTTATGGTTATTAATATATTATAAGTTCTAGTATATTAATAATAAGAATAATTAGATTATTTAATTAGTATTGATCAAGAATTAATCTAGGATTAATTAAGTGATCAAAAGAAGACTAATTAAATATATGGGTTGATTGTGTAAATCATCCATACTTGTATAGTGGGCTAATGCTCCATGGATAATCAAGTTGAGCTAAAACCCATAGGATGATCCATGGATGCTCCATGGTGTATTTGAACCCATGGATCCAAGGAAATGGAAAGTCATGACAATTAGGGTTTACCCTAATTGTAACACTATATAAAGATCTTATTCTTGACAAAATCGGTCACTAGTATCATCTAGAGAGGGCTAGCCGATTTTCAGGAAGTGAAGAATTCTCTCAAGTTATTCCAAGTGTATTTGGTGTTTTGTGAACCATTTGAGGTGTCACACTTGGGGCACTAGGCACTCAAGCTTCATGAAGACTTTCTACATCAAAGAGGTATGTATTCTATCTTGTTACACTCATTGTTTTGTATGCTAGATTAGGATAATACCTTGGAAGTTCTTATTTGCATGTATAATAGAGAAAACATAGATCCAACGTATTTAGGGTTGCATGTACACTTAAGAGTGTTAGAATGCTCAAAACCCAACAACTTCATCATCACACTCTCTTGCCGCCTAGAATACTACGGCTCCTCAACATCACCAAAAGCTTCTGCCCAGTGAGTACTACGACTCTCTGTAGCATCACAACACCCTCTAACCAGTGAATACTACAACTCTCCATAGCATCACAACATCCTCTGACAAGTGAATACTACGGCTCCCCGTAGCATCACAACACTCTCTGACTAGTGAATACTATGGCTCCCCGTAGCATCATAACACTCTCTGACTAGTGAATACTACGGCTCCCCGTAGCATCACAACACCCGCTCCCATTTCCCATAATCTAATTCTCATACCACACCACACTATGTCCACTAGCTCACGCTCCGCGGACTGGCATAGTTATCTACACACACTTGCCCCAATTATGCATCATAAATTATGACGACAATCGTCATAATAAAATACCTCTTTCTTCAGCAAATCCACATTCTTAAATAATCCTTCCTGATGACAACTCCCAAGGCTCCCACTGGAACCACAGATACTTGATACACCACAAGTCGTCTCAACTCAAGATTCTCGAATAACTCCAAAATCAAGATATCATACTCGGATACCTCGGAACACCCCAACAAAACATCACAAGATCCTACCACGACCACTGATCTCCTGCCCCAAGCATTATATAGATACAATAATACATTTCCTCTGAACCCCATAATTGGATCTTCATTTTTCCCAACACGCAACTTCGGTGTATCCAAATACTCAATTGGAACACGATAAAGCGCTAACGGTACAGAATACGCTGATAATTCTCCGAAACCCTTTTTCCTACTGCTCAAAATCCAAGCAAGAATACGCATACCGACCCGGGAGTTGGCTACTCAATCATTCTCTACCTACTTGCAACGACCCTGACCACTACCAGGTTCCTGACCATTGACCACCTGCCGTGGAGACATTCATCTTTCTCAAACAAGTACTTCCTACATTAGCTCACTCTGACCCTTTCCTCGATCACCAATAACCCTGGTCTCATGAATTCTTACCGCAGATCTCTATACCCCAATTATAGCCGCTCTTGACAAATCTCTGCTTTCTTCCATACGGTACCCGGTTCTCCCCCACTCAAGGTTCGAACCATCACCAATTGGCACACAACCATCCCACAAACTATTTTCACCAGCAAAATCGCACCTGCCCCTGGAAAGTGCTACACAACGCCCGATAATCCCCTTTAAGGAAATCAATCAATCTCATATACTCTGAACCTCAGATGAAATCCTCAAGAACTTCTTGTCACGACTGCCTATAGTCGTTCAAAGTCTCGTACCAATCCAATACCAAACAACTCAACTATCCAATAACATCACTGACTCATAGAATGAACCATGAAATCATCATACTCCCCCACCTCGACTCATCAACCAACGTTTCAACACATGGATCATCCCAAGAACAGGGACGCACTCCCATATTCAAGACCCAACATAGATAGAAAAACCACTGCAATGATAACTCGACTGGACTCCCCACTGATACCACTACAATACGCCCTACTATACTCAAATAGGTGTAACGTGGTCCTCAACTATCTCACTCCCAACTGACTATCTGCTCATGATAAATCACTGCCTCGTGGCACAGATGCTACCTGCTACTCTGGTGGAAAATCATTATCAATGACAACCTGCAGGGTTTACCCCCAAACCCAAAACTTAAACATCATGCCTCTCATGTTTCGCACAAGAACATAAATAGCACCACCCAGGTCATAGAAGGTGACATCTCCTCTATCAACTGATTGCTCAACTCAGACCGAAATTCTCCCCTCCCTCTGACTCCTTACCAAAATGATCTGAAAGGCTCTCGACCTCCCTCTCAAGGGATGCTTCTTCGAACTCAATCATGGCCCACAGGCCTAAATCCCATAGCGTCCAGTCTCTACCTCATCAATCATGACCAGATAACCGGAGAACCACAAGGATCATTCATTACAAACCATGGTACTCATCCTATGACATCTATTCTCAATATGCTCCGGTGTATGGTACTCGAACCATATCATCACTCATCCATCTGTTCCAATGTATGGTACTCGAACCATAACATCACTCCTCAATCTGCTCCAATGTATGGTACTCGGACCATAACATCACTCCTCAATCCGCTCTGATGTATGGTACTCGAACCATAACATCACTCCTCAATCCGCTCTGATGTATGGTACTCGAACCACAACATCACTCCTCAATTCGCTCCGATGTATGGTACTCGAACCATAACATCACTCCTCAATCCGCTCCGATGTATGTTACTCGAACCATAACATCACTCCTGAATCCGCTCTGATGTATGGTACTCGAACCATACCATCACTCCTCAATCCGCTCCGATGTATGGTACTCGAACCATAACATCACTCCTCAATCCGCTCCGATATATGGTACTCGAACCATAACATCACTCCTCAATCCGCTCCGATGTATGGTACTCGAACCATAACATCATTCCTTAATCCACTCCGATGTATGGTACTCGAACCATAACATCACTCCTCAATCCGCTCATTAGAACCTTCAGAATACTCCCTATATCAAGTATGGGTCCTCTGCTTTCAGTAGTACGGGCCCATACTACCTGCCACATCTACCCATACTTTCCACACGGACTATCTCGAAGCTCCTAAGTAGCTGCTCGACCTTCTCTTTCACCAATACCGTCGCGCGTGCTCGCTCCCCAGTGAAGTTCTCTACTCTGCCAGCGCACACATCTGGCTAAGGTTACTCCCTAGGCTCTTCCTAGATTCCCATACTTCTCTGCCATCAGCTGCTGAAGAGCTCCTAATGATGCCAGCCATCTACCTCCTGAATATCGTCATATTCATTTAGTAGCTGACTCCCATCATTGAGAGCCCCACAAAGCACGAAGCAAGCAGCATTCGGGCATTGAAGCGTCCCTTTCAGCACGAAAAAACTCCTTAGGTTATTATCCACTCGCTTTACTCATACGTGATGAATATCACTGAACTCTAATAACTCCGCCCCACGTGGGCATCTGGCTACCCTCTCAGCAAGCTCCTCATATGCTCATATAGATACCACTTCCATATTACTCCCCCTACTCAAATCCCCAAAACAATTCCTGTTGGACACTCTCGCTCAACACATACTCGAAAGCACATCACATATAATAGCAACCCTAGGCTAAGGCATCACAAATCAGGCCACTCTAGTCCTAAAATATGAATTGCCTAGCCTGTCTCTAGCATGCATAATATCTCATAAAATGTATCACAAATATCTCATAACACAGAAATAAGGGTGTTTTGGGAAATCACTGTTCGGGCTCTGGCTGATTGTACACGCTGCTCTTTTTTCTTTCTCTTTGAAACTCTTATTCGCTTTATGAAAACACATTTATTTCTGAAAAATTGTCTTAAATCCTCAGTTTGAGTCCAGATTTACCCGAAGGTGCATCCGAATCCCTCAAACCCAGGCATTGATACCAACATGTAACACCGTAAATTTCAAAACAATTTTTCATTAAAAAATAATCGTTTAATTCTTAAAAACACTTTTCTTAAAATCTCATTCATAATCGAATTACAAAACACAACTCTATTTTCACTGGCATAATAAACCAGGATCCTCAAAACATGACTCTTTCTCTGGTGTGTACAATCGAGCCGGTGCCGTCCCGTGATCCTGAGAGAAACTTGAAACACATAACACAAAACACTGTAAGCACGAAGCTTAGTGAGTTCCCCAAAATACCACACATAACACATATTAGCCACTTGAGGCTATAACTTTGTGGGTCCGTGAACCCTACTCGGTGAACCTTCCGGTTCTAACTCTGTAAACATGTACAACATAAATCACATAGAAATAATGCAGTACAACACATAACATACATAGCATACAAATACTCTGTCACATAACTCTGGTTACCTAGTCAAGGTAAAGTATAGTGAGAAGACTCACCTGGCAATCAGAAAGCAATTATCTGCACATGCGAACCTCGGACTCGCCACCGCCTAACAAATATGCTAAATATCTCTAATTAATACTTGAAGTCCCAACTCTAATTAACCGGCGATTACTCTTTCCCTCTCTATTCAGGTAATGGGTAAAAGACCATTTTACCCCTCCCTGAACTCTATTACCTCTGTTGACCAAAACTAACAAAGTCAACGTAAAACAACTCAAGTCAACGGTCAACACTGACCAGACTCTGCGAGTACACAAGAGTGACTCGGCGAGTCCACGCGGGTTCTCTAAATCCTTTCTAAACCTTTTAGACACGACGAGTTCCCTCTCCACTCGTCGAGTTACTCGGCAACGAATCGCGGAGCAACTCTGACTCGACTAGTCGAGTCTGCCTATGGACTCGGTGAGTTGATCCCATGACAACCCTCATCTGATCTTCTGAGGTCAGATCTACTTCACCAAACCATATATCTAACTCCCTCAAAGCCAATAACCACGAAAAGGTCGAACCTTGGGCACTCATGCAAGGTTCTACAAGCTCATTTGGGTTAAACCCTTCATTACATAACAACCCTAGCTCAAAACTCCAAATCGAATGCATAAAGCAGGATGGAAGGGACTCTCTGGACCTCTTCGGGTCCAGATCTATGGCTTCACACTCAATGGGACACTATACTCTACAAATTAAGCCAGAAAAGAAGCTAGAAAACCCTAAAATCACCAATCTTACCCAAAACAGAAAAGGGAGAACGATTTGATACCTCTATGGTGAAGACGCAAGCTCAGAAGCTCTGAATCGACACACCCCTTGAACTCCATTTGATGGAAATGATTACTCCATTGCACAACCACCTCAAGAATGCTCCAAAATGGTTCTTATTCACTCTCTCAGCTCTCTGGTTCGATAGGAGTCTCTCAAAGGTGTAGGTGGCCGCCACTGAAGGCCATAATGGCCTTTAAATAGGTCCCAAACCCAGACAATTAGGGTTTTCCTTGACAGCGCCGAATCGGCGAGTCTAAATACCCGACTCGTCGAGTCCCTCCATTAAACTAGTCCCCAAAACGCGATCCTACTCGACGAGTTGAGGCGTCAACTCGCCGAGTCTCCTCATTCCCCAATATAAAATACTCAAATTCCCATACCTGGATATCCAGATGTTACAAAAACGAAATAAAAGAGGAAAGACATGGTGGCATCGGCTACGAGTCGGAAAACAAATGGGATCATTGGTTTTGTCGATCAATAGAGTAGCAGCGAAATTGGCGGTCTCGGTCTTCGAATGTGGTGGTCGCACCTCCACCGGAAACGACCACAACAGCTTCGTTCTCGGTTCGCCCATCGGCCTTCGGAATCTCTGGTCCCTTCTTGTAATATCCTTTTCAAAACGAATCCAAAATTTACCAATCAGGCCCCGCTACCTGAAAATCATATCATCCAAGTCCAGAACTTACCCTTTACTCCCTGCTTCCATGAATCCTTACATATTTAGCCCAAATAATACCAAACACTCCTTGACTTATGACAATATTTATAAATCAAGTCCCAAAATTACACTTTAACCCCTTGAGATTCAATTTTTGCCATTTGACTTCCCAAAACCAGCACCCCACTAACCATTTAATTATTCTATTTAAAATGGGGTGTTACAACTCTCCCCCACTTCAATTTGATTTTGTCCTCGAAATCGTTTCTTATCATTCCTTACACGACAAAAAACTTCAAATACTTGGCTACAACCCCGAGCAAAAATCTAGCCTCTCCAAGGCAGCCATAACCAACCCTCGCAGGGTTCTAAATTCTAAAGATGAATTTCTTGTAATATGATTACACTTACTCAATCCAAATTCTAAAGCCTCGAGATGGTCTGGCTCTCTGACAGACCGCCCATATTGGATGATTGCCGAATTCATTACGCTTCACTCCCCAATTGGCTACTCAACAGCTAATAACCTGGGGGTTTCCACCCGAAAAACAGGATCACAAATCCAACACTGCTACCTGTAACTCTTTTCTTGACAAGAGCTTAGGTACTCCTTCAATAGAATTTCGTTTGATAACCAATTCCCAGGGATATAATTAACAACTGAATGTAAACTGGGAGATGAACCCTTTTGGATCATCACGACAATGTTTCCTTTGGTTCATGAACCACATACATATAATAACCGGCTCATAAGCCCAACACCTCTACCTGGCCCAATCAGCCTCGGGCTGGAATACCAGGCATGCCCACGACGGGCCCAATCATCCTCAGGATGGAATAACCTTGTATCCTACACTTTTTTGGCTCAATCAAAACTCAGTTTGGCATACCAAAACATTTCATTTATAATCAATCATAGGGTCCGGTCATCCTCGGGATGGAATACCCTCGATCAGAATACCACTATATACGAAACCCATGTCTAAACTCATAACTTGAGGTTTAAGGTCTTTTGATTCCTCCTGGCCGATTACGGCTCATCCAAATCCCAACATATATGACCATTCCAAAAGAGCTCAAGCAGAAGAAATAGAATACTAAGATCACTAAGCCCACTACCTATGACTGGAATACCCCCTACAAGGCCCTTAACATAGGTCTGGATTGCTCCTGATAAACTATCAACCTTGTCCAAAAGAAAAGGCCTAACCAACGTCCTTCACAACACCCACTAACGCCACAATGCTGAAATTCCACTATGCATGATCCATCTATAGAACAAGTAGCTTATCCGAAAAAAATCCTACGACCTTGGTCGCACATGATCCCAGAACAAAAGGATAGTCAAACTCTAGATTCAACTTTGCAGACGATAACTTGGACCTGATCAAACACATAAACCGAACCAAGTCAATTGCCACCTTGAATACCCACATATACACACAAAGAATCACTACCATGCACACATTTGGGAATCCCTAACCCATATTTACTCACTACAAAGCCCATACTCGATCGAGACTGATCCAATCTACTAATACCAAACTAGTCCGAGAAGACTTCCACAGTTATCCCGAAGGTTACCGAAATCCAAGTCCAATACAAATCAAAATTTTTATTCCAACATCAAGGGGAAACATACCTTAAAGACTTTGGAAACATAAACACACTGCATAAGGGAATTGGTGACACGCTCCAAGCTTCTCAATTGTCTCCTCTTGAATTCCTTCGGAGAATCCCCGCACCCTAAGAGGTTCACTGATTAATGCCTATCCAACCATTCTGGAAACCACAATCTGAACAGCAATAGAGAAAACCTTCAATGGTTGATGCTCAACCTAGAAATTCCCAAATTCTACTTATCAAGCAACAAGAAGACGCGATTCACATGCTAGCGAGTTTTACCAAACTCCCAACTCACACAACCCTCAACCAAACAACCACTTAGGTTGTCTTCCTTTTGACAACAATGCAAACTTATCCCATTTCAAAACCGCTCCTGCTTCTAAATATCAGGATAATTCTCCCCTACTAAGATTCGACTAAGTCTCCATAATACATGAAAGCTGGAGAATTCCCAATCGTCCTCGCCTTTCGACAATCGATCTAATGACAACCAACTCTTTCCAGCTAGTACTCCTTTACTAGCCAACCCCAAATGATCGCACACTTCTAATAACTAGATGAACCGTTTCTGAATCCTAGGGAAACCAACGAACCTTTATGCTCAAATGATCCCACACCCAAATCTTGAAGTCCACAGATAGATGCTCCAACAAGTCTCCCGCTCCTGGGCTCCAAAAATCATTCCATTCAGGGTTTACACCCTGACTCACTCACCCGCTCAAACGTACACAACTGAAATGCAGTAGCTGAAGCAAACTCTGCCCTAAACCGGGCTACAAACTACTCCCAAGATATAGTCTACGATCCCAAAAGTGCAATAGATTGCATAATCAACCCTTACTGTCCGCTGCAAGAGAACCAAGGGAGACTGGACCTCGAAAATACTTATGCCACCATCGAACCACCCGTGCTTGCCAGCGTTGAACTACTGTAGCCAATCCTGGTGACCAACTGACCCCGAGCTGGAATACAACCTGATCCTGGGGTCACAAGCCTACCCAATCCATCGAGCTCGTAAACTGAAAGGGCACAATCCTTGCCCTAGAAAACGACATCCTAATCCGTTCGATTAACCATTTTCATTCCAGCTGCATATCTTCAGCTGAACATAATAATTACTCATTTCTGAAGTCCCCGCGACTTACATTCCGACCTCGAGCAAAACCCTGAAGCTTCAGATCTAGAAACGCATAAGCTAGATTCTCCCGCTTAACCTACAGATTATAACAAGTATAGAACACCTCCCTGTTCCCAAGTAACTGCAACCCTCTACTCATCAGAATATGTACCAATAACAAGTCCCGATACTAGAAAACTCCACCAACTCCTCTCCGTACCATCGCTACAACTGTTGAAGCTGCTGCGGAAACCGTCTCAGCAATGGCTGCATGGCGCTCGTTAAATAGTTGGCGGTCTTGAAAGACGCAATCATCTCCGAAATCTGTCCCCGAAGCATCTCGATCACCTCCTCCCGGATGATCTCCCTGACACGATCCTCTGACAATGTTGGTCTATCCTAGCTGCCAGTCCCTGATCCTAACCTGGATCCGGTCTCAAGACGTCTCGTAACCACCATTCTAGTAAGACACCGGAAAAATCTTTGATAATCAATAATATGACAGGGGACCAACTCCCAACCTAACCCTAGGGGTTGTGACTTCCTTGCTACGCGTATGGGTCCTATGCTTTTAGTAGTACGAGCCTATACTACCTTCCACATCTACCCATATTTGTCTCAAGTATCACCACAACACCCTAATAATATACATAAACATAGCGAGCGCTCAATCCTCACTCCTAGAGGAATGCTAAATATCTAGTAACTGGCCTCCCGTCCTCTCACAACCCACCTATCGATGAAACTTCCACCAACCCTGCAACACTAGTGTATGCTAGCCATATATAACGCTGGACCCCATAGACTTTTGAATATCCGATCCTACCTTAAGTCCTAATCAATAAAAATAGAGCATAAGGAGAAATCAAACATTCTCAGGCTATAAGATCTTAATTATATACTGTCACACCCCCAAACAAGGATGGCGGAAACGTCAAAGGGCGGATGACTATCATGTAGTGTATCATAACAGTTGAGTATAAATGTTCAAAGGAACACAACCAACATATATATAATTGAAAAAGTTACATCATTTGTACGTATTACATGTTTCAAAATATCAATTACAATATGTTGTCAAAAGATTTGTTTAGACGCCTAAGCGTCCCATCTTCAAAGCCGATTGTTACCTGATTTACTGATTTCCTGAGAATACAAGTTATTTGAAAAGAGAGTATCAACATTTAAGTTGGTGAGTTCATAAGCATTTGTATGTATATTTGTAAACCTTTTCTATGAAATAAAGTAATGTTTCTTTTCCGGAAAATCATATATGTTCCCTTAAAATGAGATATGGACTTAAATGAACCAAGACCGAAGCGTATAACTAATTTTCCTACATAAAATGATGTTATGCAGTTTTGTTTGTATATAAAACTGTTTGAAGACTGTCTTTGCGTAAACTAAAAGTGTCGTTTTTGTATTATGTGAGTTTTAATTTTTATCTGATAACCATGCTTGAGAGACCCAGACTGCCTTGTTCGCAACGTTCTTCAGGTGTCGATTTCGTTATGACATTTGTCACCCCAGACCTACCGGTCTAGTTGTTGCAAGCAGCTAAGGTGAGGGATTGTCGGTCCCAGTATAGATCTATATGCAACTATCACGCTCTCCCTACAAGAGATTCTGGTTATATTTAACACAACTTTTGTGTGTACTTTATAAGGAACCATGAAGACGAAACTCACAAAATTTGATTAACAAGTTTACGTGTTTTTGTGCTAAAAATAATTATATAAATGATCATCCCCTAAGACTGGGATAGCTATGAAAAACAACGTGAAATCTTTAGATATGCATTTGATAATATTTTACACTTTGCTCAACGGGATACAAATGGGGTAAAGTTTTGTAAACTATATTTGTATATTTTTGATGCAGAAGACAAGTTTTTTTAAACAAAACATATATATGCAAATGGTTATATATATGTATAAATTTTAAAAGATGATTTGGTATGTTTCGTAATTGTTGTTCCTATTCTTACGTTTTTATTAAAAACTTTGCATGAAATTATCCTTAAGTTTGATAGTAAAGACCTTTTTGTACTTATCACTTTTGTAAAAATTGTAATTAAACATATTTAAATGATCGTGTTTGAACTTACTTAATGTATAAACATTGCAGAAAAATGTTAGAAGGTGTTAATAAATCTATAAACCACTTCTGACAGTTTTACCCTTTACTGTCCCTATTTTTAGAAAAAAATTATAGAAAACTCATCGTAAGTCAAAAACTGAATCCGTCACCTTTGAGAGTTTATAAAATGAGTCTACTTTGATGCTAATTTTTATTATGATTTTTAGTGGTCTCAAACTAGTGTGAAATTGAACATCTTCACAGACTGGTCCGAAATGACTTCTGAAATGACAGACAGTTTTATAAAAACCGCCATAAATTGTAGAAACATCGTATGAACGCGTGCAAGTAGTCTTTAGAAAGGTATAAACCTGAACTATTTTCATATTGTACAGTTTTGAAAGATATTAATTTTAAGATGGTCAAAACAGTCCGTGAAAAGGACTCAACTTTTCTGTAGACAGCTATATTTTAAATTTAAGTTATGTTTAGTTTTCTAACTTGTATTCCCCCCCCCCCTAAAACTTGAAGAAATCATGAAAATGTAGGGGTATGAACTCACCTTATGTGAATACTTGAAGAATGGAAGGTTGAAGATGAAGAACTTTTGGGTGTTGGTTTGATGCTCCAAAACAGCCACTGTTTTGGCTATGTTGCTGTGACAAAAACTTCACAACAAAAGAGTAAGAAAAATGATAGTTTAATCATTTTTTTGAATCTATAATTTTGAGCAGCATAACAAATACCTGTCAGGGGTATTTGGTGGTAAAAATATCAATCAAAAGGAGGTGTAGATGGGTGAAATGGTGGCTAAAACACAAAAGGGACAACAACCCTTTAGTTCACGGTTTTGATGGCTTTGGAAGGAAGTTCTTGTGGCTGAAAATGAGATAAAGGTTAAGAGTAATTCCCTGGAGTATTGGCTGGTCAAATGAGTGTAAAATGAAGAGGAAATTTCATGGATATGAAGGAGGAAAGAGTGGAAGAGGATAAGGGGACAAAAACCTAGACTAGCTTGTGATGGGATGTGAGTTTAAGTGATATGATCTTGTCTATCCACTTGCTTGGGTGGTTTCTTAGAGATAGGGTTAGTTAACTAACTAACTACTAGTTATTTAGTTAGTTATGAGTTATAGTTAAGGAGAGGGAAGGTCTTAATCTTGAAAATTAGAAGAGGGATTAAGAAGCCTTCGTAGTAAAATGTCTTAAGTGATTAAGCACTTATTACTTAAGTTGGCACTTATCTCCACCAATTCTCTTATCTTAATTGATTTAGACATCATATTCCTTACATGAAATCACTTTAAGTAATGACCCATAACTAGTCATTCACTAGATAATAATACATATGTACAAATACATACATGTATACTTAGTATAAAATAACAATGTAGTTTTTGTGTAATTGAACTTTAATGTTTATGTTTTATTCTTTTTATTCAAAAACACTTAATTACATTCTAATTATACCTTATAATAATTTATTTTATATTTTTATTTATTTAAATATAAAATTTATTGACCAATGTATAATTTCTTGACATTTAACCGGTTAACCATATCGTTAAACACGTTTTGTCGCTTCGGTTCGTGTATTTGTGAAATTTAGATCCTCCACAACTATTAAGCACATGTTTTACATAGATCCTAACTTGATTATCAATTAGATACATGTTGATAAAAAAAATTAAGTTTGTTGTGTTCAAATGATGTTATATGCTTAATTTCACAAACCGGTGATGGTTCATAGTCATACATCATAACGAAATTTATCAAGAGTTACTTGTTTTATATTTCACAAGAACTTATTTAAATAAAAGAGGTTAAATTACTTCAACCATTCTTGATAAAATACTCATATTGCTTAATAATTAAAACATAGCATCGTACACCCTAGGCTAGCAGACATAATGTAATCAGACAATTATATTATACAATTCCTGAAGATCCATAGCCTAGTACCAACATGTTGTTCTAACATATCACTTAATCAAATAACTGTATGGTATTTTACGGTCTACTTACTGGCTCCGGCTGATCATACACCCTGCATCCTCCTATACTTATTCTGAATGCCATTTTAGAAATCATTTTGAAAACCTTTCCTTGATTTGAGACTTGATTCACACGAGTGTTCCTCCAATTCACTCAAACCAAGGCTCTGATACCAACTTGTAACACCCGTAAAAATTCAAGCCAATTTAAACTTTTAAAAACATTTCAAATCCATTAACTATTACAAACTTGTTTAAAAATGTATCATATCAGAGTATCCCAAAAACAATGTCATAAAAAGTGAGGAGCTGTACGATCACCCTTTTGCCTTGCCACAATCTACTGATGTACCTGAAACAATAAACTGAAACTATGAGCCTGAAAGCTTAGTGAGTTACCCCCAAAATACCGATACACATATAGTCCACATAACCATGTCAACAACTGTCACACCCCAAAACCGAAACGGTGGAAAAGTTCGGGGGTGGAGGACGTCATGTCAAGTATCACGAGATATGTATATGTTAAGCAAGTAATGAACAACCATTTCATTTAGAAAGAAAGTGTTTACAATGTGTGTGTTCACAAAACATAGAAGTCATAAACAAATAACAAAACAAGACTTGAAGTTGTAATGCTCCATCTTCTAAATTCCCAGCACGAGCACCTGTCTAATAGTCTCCTGAGAATACAAGTTATTTGAAAGAGTTGATCAGCAATTAAGCTGGTGAGTTCATAAGATTTTAGTGATGTGAGTAAGCTGTAAAATGTTATGGAAAAATGAATGTGTAAAAGAGATGTAAACTGTAAATTCTATTTTAAAAGTTCGCATGTTCCTCTAGAAAATCCTATATTTCCTACTTTAATGGAAGTTAAGTAAAATGACACTACAAGCCTTTCTATGCGTACTAAGTGGGTATAAGTTATATATACTTGGAGTAAATAAACAATTGATTGTGCGCATCTGCCCTCATCTCACAACCCAACGGGGAACAGTAAGTAAGGCGGATAGCATACATTCCATTGGTTGTTAGATCTTGTCATATATAACCTTGGTGTATTCACTTGTTACTCATGGAGTTAGTTGTAATGGTTCCTTTATACCTAATGGGGAGTTCTTTTAAGAAAACCTATATTTCTTATAATAAAATATTGACTACGGTGATTACTTTTATAATAGCTTTGTTTATACTGCTAAATATAATCTGATATCAGGTAGATAGTTAATTGGGGGAATCTGCCCTAAGCCCACATCCAACGGGAACAGGACATCGGGGGAAAACACACATTTAGCTATCTATCGAATATTAGTTTTATATATAAACATGGTGTATAAACTAAGGTGTTATAGATTTAACTCACTTAAAGTCTTTAAAACTGTACTGGCTTAATAAAATGGATTAAGCCCTTAAATAGGAAATCGCTAGTTTTGTATACCAAAAGTATTGACTTTGAAAAGTAACTTTTGTACTAGAATAACTGTGTGTTGACTCTGTGTCCTATGACCTGATCCATACCTGGTACCCTTATGATGACTTAATGTATATTAAGCATAGATATATATAGATTCGGGTAGATAATAGATTGGGTGACCTTGGTGTAAGCCGACATCCAACAAGAACAGGAATTACAGTGAAGAGCACACATCCTATTAGCTGTTGGAATCTACATAGTATATATGTATCCTATAGTGTATACATTAAGGAATCATAAATTTAGCATCATGACGCTAACTTTTAAAAGTAGCCTTCTACCAAGACTCGACTGTTTTGAAAGTACCCCTCTACCAAGACCCGACTGTACGACTATTACTAACATTGACACTGGAATTTTATATCCTTCTGTAATTGTCGTAATGACAGTGTAAGTACTTTAGTATTTGTAATAAGTGACTACTTTAAGTACTATCGTGCCTTATTTGACGGTTAAGGCATAATGTGATGGCTAGATCCTATGCTAGACTCTCCCTTGTCAAGAGATTCTAGGAACTTCACGCGACCCCTGCATGAGTGCAAGTCGCGAACATTCACATTACTATGATCATGTATACCCAATATAACTATCAGAAATGTAGAAGTGATTCATTGGTATAATTAGATCCTGAAAACGTTCCATGTTATAGCACCTTATTATGTTCTGTTATGTTATTGTGTGTTGATATCGTATTTATGTAAATGTATTCCATGTAAGCGTATCCATGTAAAAGTATTCATGTAAACGTATTTATGTAAACGTATACCTCTAGTATAGACTCATGAACTGAACTGACTCTTTGTGTGCTTCATTGTACTAGAAGTAATGAATATCATTCTCCTAAACTATACCTATAATAGTTTACTAATGTTCTAACTGTACTGTTACAGAAAAGACTCATTTATCTGCCAAGTTATGCTTATACTTTAAAAATGGAGTTTTGTACAACTATAAAGTAACACAACCTTTAAAAGAGTTTTGAAATGTATTGATAACTTATAAATGACATAAGTAACATTTTGAAAGATGATTATAACAAACATTTACACATTTACCATGGTGTTCAACTTGTATTCCCCCCTTAAAACAGTTAAAATAGTTTAAAAGATTCATTACAGAGTATGAACTCACCTGATGTGGGTGATTCAAACGGGTATGCGCGTACGGATGAGAAGTTCCACGAATGAAGTCCCGAGACACAATAAGTCCTAAATGATATATAAGGACACATATTGACATGAATATAGTGTTTATAAACAACTATATGAAAGATAACACCTTCCAGGACTAGGAAACACCTTGGCTAGGTGTTGGAATCACATGTGATTCAACAAAGGGAAGTGAAATGGCACTAATTGGTGTCTACGGTTTTGTAACCAACTCCTCTTGAGTTTACGGTCGTAGGAGATTATTACACCGTAAAAACCTTATCCTTTGTGATTTTGGGTGTTTTCTTGATGCTCTGAAGGTTTAAACATGTCAAGGGTTGTTTGTATGCTTGTCTCCAAGGTCTAAAGGGACAAAGGGCACATTTTAGCCACACTTTTAGTGTTCACGGTCCAAAAAGATCTTGGGCCGTGAACACCTTGTTCTTGGGGTATTTTGATGATTTCTTGATGTTTAACACTTGATCTAAACATATTAGGGCTAGAAATACTTACAAGTTGAAGATCTTGAAGAAAAAAAGGATGATACTTAAGAGAGAAATGGCTTTAGTCTTTGGAAATGTGAAAAAGTGAATAAAATATCTAAGTCTCACTTATATAGCCTTTAGGGTTTACAGTCCCAATTCCCTTTTAGACCGTAAACTCCAAACTCTTGAAGTTTTGGGCACTTATTGCTACATAATAAACCCTAGTGTATCCACTCTCCTGATATCTTTTGAAGCACTAACTTTAAAACACTCAAACTTATTCCAAAAAGTTGGAAAGTTAGTAGAAATAGTTTTGACTCATATTGAAGTGGATGGTTGTACAGAAAGGAAAGTTTTGGGTTGTCACAACAACATCATAACATAACAAACTGAACAGAACGCAACAGGTCCACAACTTTACAGACTGCATTACCCTTGGGCACAAAGTGTGAGTCTGGATTGCCTTGCGGGCCCATAGCTCACATCTGGCTTGTTATCGAGCCCACAGCACAAGTCTCCCTTAGCCCGTAACTGGAATGCTCCCGGGTCTGTTGGTTACCGCACGAAGCAGTCCCACCCAACCCATCCTACATAACATATCAACATATTACATAATAATTGAACATGCAGATAATCATATAATATAGGTAGTCCTATAGATCTACCTAACTCGCATAACCACTGAGCATGCAGATAATCATATAACAACATAGGTAGTCCAACATATCTACCTGACTGGCATAACTACTGAGCATGCAACATTAACTTCATACTCAATATACTAACACTGCTAGGGTAACATATTCAATGGGCCGACCTTGGTGCCTTAGACCCCTTAGTATAGTGAGGTAACTCAAATGGTGTTGCTGAAGTCCCACAGATAAAACTCCAGCTGCTGGTTGATAGGTTCCCGAACTGTAAACATCAAACAATACCCAATTAATAATTGTGTTCCAAGCCCAAGGTCTAACTCACACTACAAAAGTCCAAAAGTCCATTAATGGGCCAAATGCCAACATATGGCCCAATCTTCCAAATTGGGCCCAAACCTCTTCATGGTCTTTCCTTAAGGCCCATCCAATTAATCCAATCCAATTCCCATGACCCAATATCACATAATTATAAAGGCCTAAACTATTGCCCAATTTTCCAAATTGGACCCAGTCCTCACATGGGCCTTATCCTAAAGCCCATCTAGTTACTTTAGTCCATTAACTTGTTTTTGGATGACCCATCAATAGTCCAATAACCAAAGCCCAATAGAAATGCCCAACTCAAGGCCCATGTGAAATTAGGGTTTCACATAAAATGATAATTAGGGTTAAGTGTTTCTCACTTAACCCATCAAGGACTTAATCCATTAAATCCCTCGCTTTACTAAATAAGTCTTATGATGTGATTTGGCTTAATACCTAAGTCCATTCCATTGGCCCAAATGTTGGTCCCGATAAGTCTAAGCCCATAATCCCAAAATTAGGGTTTTTCACATGAAATGATGATTAGGGTTAAGTCTTCCTACTTAACCCATTAAGGAGTCAATCCACTAAGGACTTAATCCGTTATGTCCAATATTGGTTTTAGGTTAATTTTGCCAATGATTGTTATTTAATATTTCAAGTTATTAAATAATCTCGTTTGTGTCCCGATAAATTCTCAAAATTAGGGTTTTATGCCATTAGGGTTTTCCAAACCCTAATTAAAGTTTCCTACCTAATCTGGGCCCATTAATCAATTGGTTGGGCTTTTAGGTCACTTTGGGCCTCATTGGGCCCACTAGGGTTTCTTTGGGCCCATTAGGGTTTCATTGATCCCACATTGTACAAACATTCCCCAAACGAGGTCCAAACACAATCAAAGCACACCGCCACCCGACACGGTGGCCGATGGCGGCACCACCACCTCACGGTGGTGGTGACGGATTTTCTTTTCATTATTCCATTTTGTTACAGATTACAAAGCTTTAGTCAAGAAAATAACACACACACTAATAAATGACACACACACGGCCACCTTATGGTGGCCGGTGGTGGTAGATGGTTGCAGCCACCACCTCACGGTGGTGGTGGTGTCTTTTCCGTGAATCCCGACTAACCAAAACACCAAAACACACATATTACGAGTGGACACACAACCACACACACCTAAACACGAACTTGAAGCAAAATGAGCAACCCAAAAACACCCCAATGCTTGCAATACACGACTGAAACACGCACACCCACCCTTAACAGCAGTGGTGAGCGGTGACAGTAGCCCAAAAAAATGGCAGCAGCACCAGTCATTGGCGGCGGATGGCGTCGGGACACAACAACACTGGCAACAACCAAGGCGGCTAGAGGCAATAACAGCAGCGACAAAATGAAATAAGATAGGAAATAGATGGTGGCATCTACTACGAGTCGGAAAAGAAATGGGATCGTTGGTTTTGCTGATCAACAGAGCAGCAGCGAAATCGGCGGTCGCGGTCTTCGAATGTGGTGGTCACACCTCCATCGGAAACGACCACAGCAACTTCGTTCCTGGTTCACCCATCGGCCTTCGGTATCTCTGGTCATGGCAGGCGCTGTTGGGGTCTTAGTTGGTCGGAGTAGCAAGCTAGTCAGGGGGGAAAGGATGGTGGTGGCCAGTTGAAGATGAGAGGGAGGTATAAGGGTGGCGGCTACAATAGAGATTACGGTTAAGGTTTAGAAAGTGACGGATGAAAGATGTTAAATAGTCGATCCCTTGAACAAGTTTCCATAATAACGCATTTGGTCCCTTCTTGTAATATTCTTTTCAAAATGAATCCAAAATTTACCAATCAAACCCCGCTTCCTGAAAATATTATCATCCAAGTCCAGAACATACCCTTTACTCCCTGCTTCCATGAATCCTTACATATTTAGCCCAAATAATACCAAACACTCCTTGACTTATGAATATCTTTACAAATTAAGTCCAAAAATTACACTTTAACCCCTGGAGATTCAATTCTTGCCATTTGACTTCCCAAAACCAACACCCCACTAACCATTTAACTATTATATTTAAAACGGGGTGTTACATATATATATATATATATATATATATATATATATATATATATATATATATATATATATAAATTTTAATTATCATGAGTTTTTCATTCTTACGAATATCAACACATAATATATATATATATATATATATATATATATATATATATATATATATATATATAGAGAGAGAGAGAGAGAGAGAGAGCTAGGTTCAAATGTTTTTAGCAAGTATTGTGTGCCTAAATGCACCAATGAGAATTCAAGAAATAATAAACAATTAAATAAATCATTTAAGGGTATTTTGGACCTTTTATACTTTTAATTAAGGAAATCATTTAATTGAATATTGCAATTAAGAAAATAAAATAAGTATATTTGACCTAGCCTCTCTATTAAATCCTATCCAATAAAACCTCCAAAATCCTCAAACCCTTTTCACTCCAAGTTCACCAACCGGACCACCAGGTTCAATCCCCTGCTCACTCTACCGCCATGGAAACGTCTCCTACAAGAAGCTCACAACCACAAAACCGCTTCCCCAATCTTTAAAATCCACCTCATCCTTCTTATGTTGCTCGTATTCTTCAATGGCGGAGACCGATGACAAAATTGCAATTGAAAATTTTTTCAATGGCGGAAGATGCGAAGGAAGACAGTCAACGGTTCTTCGTTCCTCTCCCGTCGGCGGCAGCAAAGAAGATCAAGGGGAAGATCCCCCGATGCTCATCTTCGTCAGATTAAGGAGGAGAAGCATGATTGGAATCAGAAATCGGGAAGCACCTCCAGTGCTTCACCAATTCGAAGGAGGAGGAGGAAAATATGAATTCCCAGTGAGCCTTCCTTGACCGTCATCGGTAGAAATCGAGGTAAACGAGTGGGAAATATCAATTCTTCTCTTTGACTTTTGAATAGATACTTTGATTATAAAAGTCTAATTCAGTAATTGGTTTGGAATTGTTTTTATACTTGTTCTTCTATGTTTTATTGTAGTGATTTTGAATATAAAAGTCAATTTATGTTAGAATCTTGTTTTGCATATACTGGCTTTAGTTGTTTTGTTTTTCTAAACCATTTGAATTGAGTAAAATTATATAAAAAAGCTAAAAACTTTTGAGTTGTAGATAATAAGAAGAAAACAAAAACTAAAAGTTGGTGTGTATTTTTTGTGGTGCTGTAAGCACGAACATGTGTTTCTTTCAAATATTCATGATTCATATATTCTGTTGGAATTTAATGTACGTTTTGATGATGTAGGAATGATGAGGAAACTTATGAAAAAAAGATAAGTGATACTTCATTCTCAAAGAATGAAAAAAAAAACAACAATATTCTTTCAGAATTTCAGGATTCAATATCCAAAAATAGCAATATTCTTTCAGAATTCAAGAATTCAAGAAGAAAACATGGAGAACGAGAGTATTCTAGCAGAATGTTGTTATTCTTTAAGAATGTTATTCATGTTTGTTGATATTCTTTTAGAATATTTATAACTATATTAAAATGTATAAGACTTTTATTTTGTAAGAATATGTATGAATTTGTATTTAAGTTTGGATGTATAAAAATATATTAGAATGTTTGTTATTTTTAACATCTTATTCAAGAATTTTGTTTTTCTTCAATAATATTGTATTAGAATAAAATTCTGAAAGAGTATCATTCTAACAAAAAATATTCTGATAGAATAAAATAGGTAAAATTGAAATTAAATTAATTAAAAAAATTCAGAATTTTTTAAATTAGGAAAATTAATCATCCCTAAAAATCCGAAATTTTCCTTTTATAAAAGTAGTTAATTGTCCAAAATACCCCTTTGCTAAAAATTGTGTAAGTATATGGTACATGTTACCCCATTGTAATATCATACACTCTCAAATCATGTCCATTGATTAATTTCATCCGTTAGTCTAGATTTGTGCATTCTGGCACATAATACTTAGTAAAAACAAAATAACCTAAGTTTATATATATATATATATATATATATATATATATATATATATATATATATATATATATATATATATATATATTTGGTGCGGTTCGGTTTTTTGCAGTTTTTGCAAGACTAGAAACCACACCGCACCGAACATTTTCGGTTTTTGCAAAACTAAAAACCGCACCATCGGTTTTCATTTCGGTTTCAGTTTTATGGTTTCAGTTTATGCGGGTTTTTCGTTTTGCGGTTCGGTTTTTGCTCACCCCTATTGCTAATGTTGCTTTATACTCGCTATTTGAAATATCCATTTTAATTCCTTATAAAGTGTTTTAAAATTAAATTTATCGGAAAACCCAAAAATATTGAATTCAAACAACCTCCATCGACCCACATCGAATAGTCTCAAATTCTTTATGTGAAACAAGATGCTCACTTTTATGCAAGAAACACCTATATAACAAAGAAACTACAACAAAGGGAAATCATCTTTATTGTCAAAGCTAATGTCATTGCCAAATCTCTTGGTACATATAATTTGTTTTGTACAACTAATTTTTGGTTAATTCTTTAGAAAAATCTTAATATTTTCGCTCAATTTATAAAAAGGTGTAAATTTTGTTTTGTTAACAAAAATGTCGTGATTTCCTAATAAAAATTTCAAATAAGTCATTTTTTTACCGATAACTATTTTTTACCCTGTTTATACCAAAGACGACTATGTCCGTTTCCATTGTACATCCTAGAAAATAGTATTGGAAGTGTAACAAATGGTTAGAACCATGCATTTTTTTATAACCAAGAAATTTTCAGATTTTTTGTGAAAGAGTAAAAGAACTAAAATAAAATAAAAATTTAAGACATTCATAAACTCTATAAAAATAATAAGAATTTTCTTAAGGTAACTACGTTAAGCTATATTGTCTTTTTTTGCCGGCTTACCTTTTAAAGTTCAACAAAATTGAAAAGTTACGTCAAAATTGTTATTTACATTGTAAAGAAAGATTCCTTCATCCATTACACACATTTTAAAAAACTATCATTTTCTTACGGTCGACTATATCCTAAGCACACACACAAATGTCACCATAGAACTAATTCCTTATTGTCATATATTAAGAGAAACAAAATGATATGAAATAAATAATATATTTATAAGTGATTAATTATTATTTATTAATAGTGATGTTGGTGATTTTAATGTCATTATCTCATTTTATGTAATTGGAACAAACATGTGAGCTAATGGGCTTCATAATTTGTACTTTAATATATGTACGAGGTTGTACAAAGTGCACATATGTATAAGATCGAATTAGAAGTCGGTTCGATGTCATGTCAGGGGTCTGGGGTCTGGGGCAGCACCCCTTTGGCGGGGTCTAGGGGCAACGCACCTACCGGGGTCAAAGGGGAGAAACTCCTGGCTTAGGTAGGGGTAGCGCCCAAAAAACTCTCCGAATTTTACATATGGGAACATAGTGGGAAAAACAAATTCTTGATGGTAATTATGGTAAAACTGACGAAATTCGTCAGTTTTGGAATCCCTAAATCCTAATTAAAATTCGGATTTCCCGGCTTGTTTCTAAAGCAACCCATGACGACCAACCCTAAGAGAAACTCTAATCTCGTTTATTATAGATAAACAATTGTTCTCTTTGAGAAGAGACACACGGAAATCATTAGCTCTCTTCTTCTTCTTCTTCAGACGAACACAGAACCCTTTTAGCAATTAGGGTTACAATTTTTGTGCCTAGATGCATAAGTGTCATCTTGTATTATCCTAGGCTGAAAGTGATTCATACTAATTCATCTATTTAGTATCAATAATTTCCCTGTATTCTTAATCAAATTCATCATGGAGTGGTCACGCTTAAATAGTTGGACCCAACATGAAAGTACAATGCTTAATTTGTATAGTGAAAAAAGGAGATAAATTAACTAGCATAAAATTTTCTCAAGATCTTTGGTCTTCATTTTTACATGTTGTTCATTAAATGTATCGACATTTATTCGATGAAATGGTTACGTTTGGCTGTTAACAAGAAGGAAATAATTTCATGACCGCCACCTTAGTATTTCATTCAACCAACTTCCAACTTGTAAACAAATATCTTGATTTATCATATCATTGAAATATAAAAATGTATGAAATACATAAGAGTTTATGAAAACACTTATTTAATATTGTACCATGACTCGAGCTAACCAAAGAAACGTAAGGTTAGATATAAACCCTCAAACATAACAAGGTAACTATTCTTAATGCAATAACGTTACACCTTTTACATATGTAGAATGACTAAACTCAAGATCTAAATGTTATCTGAACTAATATTACTCTTTATTTCTATCATAAGTACATTCTAGTTGTTGATTAAATGTTGGTCATACCGATTAACAAAAAATTTAGAACATATTAACATAAATGACATAGAAGTAATGATGGGTTATAGACAAATTATTATCTATTCAGTTTAGAAAATGACCTGTATGACCATAGTGTATGACCATCTATGCTCTACCAATCTAAAAAAACTCAGAATGTCATACTTATGGAAACGAAAAGAAAAATAAGGTTTTTATAGGAAGGAAAATTTTGGAGAAAAACTATAAATTAAGTTATCTTATTTGTCTTGTATGTATCTTTATGTATGCAACACATTACCATTAATCTTGCACATAGTTGTTTCATAGGTGCACTATTTGCTTCTTTTTGTTGATAACATCAACAAAGTCATTAATCATCTGAGAAAATATAATGGTGTAAGTATATTAATAATTAAAGTAATTGTCTTATACTACAAGAATAATGTTTTCTCTTTAAGATCAACAACAACATCGACTTCATTCGTACTTTCTTTCCCTACGAAGAGTTGTTGTAAACCCATCAACAAAATGTATTTTAAACAAAACCTTGAAATATCTCCCTGAAAAGGTAACAATACACAGTCACTTAAGAAAACAGCCACATAAGTAGAAGTCTCGGTCTATAATAAAAAGGTGATAAATGGTTGAATGTATACAATTTCTACAAGCATCACGATATAGACATAGTAATCATAAGGAATGCTACTGTTACATTAACATATGTTGATACACTGACTAGTATATAAGTAGGATCACTAAACAAAAGGAACAAAGGAAAATTTGTAGTTAAAAGCATCCATGCTCAACCATAAATAACAACATTTAGTCAAAATTATATGCATGGGGTTGGGCGAAAAAATCTACAAAGAGGTCGGTTATATCCCCTATATTCATTGCCCACAAAACTTAGAGAAACTTCTCTATAGACTAATTTAGGAGTAAACAATTAATCAACAACAAAACTATGCACAACTTATCTTGTTCAGTTTGGGTCATATATATATATATATATATATATATATATATATATATATATATATATATATATATATATATATATATATATATATATATATAGAGAGAGAGAGAGAGAGAGAGAGAGAGAGAGAGAGAGAAAAGATAGAGATGAGAGCTTCGTTAACCATATTTTATGCAAAATCGATACTACCTAAAAAGTCTAACTAAATTGAAGATGTTGGTTTTTTTTTTTCATCTATACAGTAGATTATGGCAATAGAAAAAACAATTGAAATGTATATGCATCATAGGATCTAAGTTTTTACTATTATATCATCATAATTTTGAAACTAACAGAAAAAACTAAAGAGAGGAAATCAAATACGAATTTCGACAAATCGAATTGTCACTTGTTGCTTGATCTTCTTGATGCTTCTAGGAAAGACTAATACCTAAAGTAGATTACCTCTAATGCTTCACAGCTTGTAAGGTCACACCTTATGATTTGATGAGTAAAACACAATTACACGCTAACTACCAACACCAACGATAGCTCCATAGTGATCAGCTTTAGCGTGATCCCATGATCATTGCATATTAGGAAGATATCATTTATGTATATTATAAATATATCTTTGTATGTTAGGTAGTTATACTTTGTAAATATAAAATAGATAACATATCTAATATCTTGCTAATAAGGATCTGTTTATATGAAGATTATATACAATCCCCTAACTTTTGGTTAATTCTTTAGAAAAATCCTAATATTTTTGTACATTTTATAAAAAGGTCTAAATTTCATTTTGTTAACAAAAATATCCTGATTTTTGGATAGAAATTTCGAATAAGTCAGTTTTTTACCGATAACTATTTTTTACCCAATTTATACAAAATTCGACCATGTCCGTTTCCATTTTACATTATAGAAAATAGTCTTGGAAGTGTAACAAATGGGTAGAACCATGGAATTTTTTTTATAACCAACAAATTTTTAGATTTTTTTTGTGAAAGAGTAAAAGAACTACAGTAAAATAATAACTTGAGACTTTCATAAATTGTATCAAAATAATACTATCTCCATCCCAAATTGATAGTCCACTTTTGAGTTTTGAAATCTTTTTTCTTGAACTTTGACCTTAAATATTTTTGTTTTTGATAGATAATATTTGATGCAAAATATATGAATTGATTGTATTTTAAATGTTTTTTCATTGTTATAAGTTTTATCAAGTAATATATAACACAAATAAAAATATTTAAGGTCAAAGTTAAAGAAAAAAGGCTTAAAAAGTCAAAAGTGGACTATCAATTTGGGACTGAGGGAGTAAGATTTTTCTAGAGATAACGGTGTTAAACTATTTCTTCTTTTTTGCTGGCTTATTGTTTAAAGTTAGAGCCACAATTGTAAGCCGACAAAAAGACAAAATTGAAATGTTACATCAAAATTGTTGTTTACATTGTAAAGAAAAATACATTCATCCATTACACACATTTTAAAAAACTATGATTTTTTTACCGATGACCATATCCTAAACACACAGACAAATGTCACCATTGAACTAATTCCTTAGGGTCACATATTAAGAGGATCAAAATGATATGAAATACATAATATATTTATAAGTGATTAATTATTATTTATTGATGAGTGATGTTGGTGATTTTAGTGTCACAATGTCGGTTTATGTAATTGGAACTAACAAGTGAGCTAAGGGGCTGCATAATTTGTACTCTAATATATGTACTTGGTTGTGCGAAGTGCATGCATGTATAAGATCAAATTAGAAACATGTTTGACTACAAGTCAGGGGTCGTGGGGTAGTGCCCCTGGGTCCAGGGTTTCCAAAAGGACATCGCCCATTTGGTGGGGTCTAAGGCAATTCCCTTAATAGGGTCCAAGGCGCAAAGCCCCTGGCTAGGGTAGGGGCTGTGCCCCCGTTGGTTTGAGGCAGCGCCCCCCAAAATCTACGAATTTTACATATGGGAACATAATGGGAAAAACGAATTCTTGAGGGTGATTATGGTAAAGCTGAAAAAATTTGTTAGTTTTAGGAAGAGACACACGCAAATCATAAGGTCTCTTCTTCTTCAGACAAACATAGAATCCATATATCAATTTGGCTTACGATTTTTGTGCCTATATTTGTATGTGTCCTCTTAGATTTTCCTAGGCTGAATTTCTTGTAACCCAGTCATAGTGTAGAAATATTAGTTCGGAAAGTGTTCACACGATCCAAGTGGTATCCAGATCTCCAACATAAACCCTATTTCGTCCAACAAATGAACTGACATTTTCCTATTTCTGGAGATGTGAGAATCAATCCGCAAGATAAACATGAAGTTTGCAAATATGCAGAAGTTTGAAGGCATTGATTTCAAGGGTTAGAAGAAGAAGATACACTTCTTGCTAACTACTCCAAGACCACCAGAGGTTAAGGAAGGTGCAATTGAGAAAATTAAGGACGTAAGGAGGAGACAAAAGTGGGAAAAGAATGACTACATCTGCAATGGTTATATTCTGAATGGTATGTCTAATGCTCTATTTGATATCAATAGTGAAGCCTTGTGTGCGAAGGAGTTATGGTCCACCCTTGAATTGAAATACATCACTGAGGATGCTTCTAAAAAAAGTATTTGGTCAATGATTTTTATAATTTTAAGATGGCCGATTCTGTTGAGTCATTTTGTTGTAAATGTCAAAACATTGTCTTGTCTATGTTGCATGTTTATTTAGTAAGTCATTTTCTATCGAAGCTTAATGTCTAGACTTAGTATTTTTTGTACACTCATGTTTCCTATAAATAGGGACTGAGGATAGAAGTAGAGACACGGGTCATTCTGCTTATTGTAATCAGTATTGTATTCGAATTCTTTGTTCAATACAAAATTTGCTGATTAATATTTACATCTGGTGTTCATTTTCATTCATTACTCATTCATCTAAAACATGAGTGCTTACTAAATCTCGATTACAATTCTCATCAATTGGTATCAGAGCACAATTCAAACTGCATTGATCTGATTTTCATTCTAGAATCATTTGCATTTTGAGTTACGAGTTTCTTCAAAATATTTTCGCGCTTTTGGTTCTGAAAAAAATCTCTCTTGATCTTCAGATTTGAATCGATTCTGCATTTGAATTTTATAGTCGAGTAATCGATTAGAAATTTGTGGTTAATTCATTTGACCGGTTAACAAATTCATCAAGTTTTTCATCAAAATTCTTATGTTCAACAATGGAGAACTTTAACATGAACACTATGACCTCATACTCTCATTTGCTTGGTTCTTCTACTAAAATTCCGATGTTGATTCCAGAGTATTATGATCAGTGGGCTGAAAGAATGGAAGATTATCTGAATGGGATTGATAAGGAGCTATGGAACTGTATCAATGGACCAATTCTACCCCCTGCGAATGTTCAAACATTAGGAGTCTTTGGATCTTCAGATCAAGTCATTAATCAAGGTGATCATATGAAAAAGAATGAGAAGAGATGTATGCGAGAGCTGAGAGGTGCATTGCCACCCGTGGTTTACAACTACATTCATGGTTGTAAAACAGCAAAAGACATATGGTTCACTTTGAAAGAAAAATATCAAGGAATTGAAAATATAAAGATCTATTCAGTTAAACAATGTCTTGTTGAGCTTAAGTAGTTCAGACAGAAGGATGCCGAGATGATTGAAAATTACTATGATCGTCTGAATGAACTCATTTATCGATGCAATAGGTATGGTATCACAAGGTCTCCTATGTAATTCAATCTTATATTCATCATGGGGCTTCACAAAGAATGGCGAAGTGTGAGCATGATGATAAAGAATCAACAGAGCTTTGATACTTCAAGTTTAAATGATTTATACAATCAACTGAAGACACACGAAAACGAAGTGGCTGAAATGTTAGAAGAGTCGAAACAAAGTTTGGGTGGACCACTGGCATTGGTGTCGAAAATGAATGAAGTTGAGTCTGTTGAAAAGGAAGGCTCAGATGATGAGGGGTTCCTAATGAATTTTGATGATTAGGTAGTTGCATTTTACTCAAACAACAGAGTAAATAATTTTTTTAAGAAACCATTCAAACCAAAGGGTATGCAAGGAGATGCAAAGAGTGGTTTTGTGAAAGCTGGAGTAAAGGCTGGAGTTGAAGAAAAGAAGAAGTATGAAAAGTATGAAAAGGTGGATGAAAATGCGAAGGATTCAAAGGAAGAGAAAAATTTGAAATGTGACTTAGGAGTAAATTGTCATTACTACAATGGAGCTAACCACTTCATAGCTGATTGCATGTTAAGGATAAAGGATGAAAAGAAATCTAAAGTTAAAGACGAAGCTTACTATGCTGAAAATCTTGAGGAAGTTCGTGTAAAAGA
This sequence comes from Lactuca sativa, assembly GCF_002870075.4. Lineage (NCBI taxonomy): Eukaryota > Viridiplantae > Streptophyta > Magnoliopsida > Asterales > Asteraceae > Lactuca > Lactuca sativa. The sequence continues at coordinate 299,884,715 of NC_056630.2, read as the reverse complement.
AAAAAAAGTTTATCCTTGGCTGCGAAGGGAGAGATGGATGATGATGAAAGTGGAACCTACCAAATCTGGTCTTCGGGATCAGATGGTGAAGAAATGAGGCACCCTACACACGGTGCGATGTTCGCTAGTTTTGAGGAGAATAGCGAAGAATAAGGAGAAATCTCTAGACATTGCTTCGTGTCTAAATTCACTGATAAGTCTCCTATGACCACCAAGGTATGTGCGATTCATGAATATTTTAATATTCCTTGAATTGCTGATGATGCTGAAATAACTGCTTTCGATGATACTGTTGCTTATTTTTATGTTGTTATTGTGTCTGCTAGTACAGAGGCTCAAAATCTAAAAACACAACTAGCTGAGACACGAAGACAGTTATACATAAAACGAAGCACGGTAGATTATCTTGAACATCAGATGAAAAATGTTAATTCTGATAGGGATAGATTAGATAAAGATGTAAGATTGTTGTTAGCTCAACGCAACATTTACTGTAATTCAGCTAAGAGACTATATGCGAAGTTAACTGCTTTACATCATTCATCCGAAATAAGCAAAGAACAACATAGAAAGTTACTACCTTTTCTTGCTTATGAACGTGAAAAAGTTGATGTTATTTCGTATGATTGTGAAGATACTATTGCTCAGTTTTACAAAATACCTGATGATAGATTTGCATATGGTATTGTCAAAATTGATGAATTTCTGAATGTTGATGAATTGATTGATATTGTAAATGATAGTTTACCGAAGACTGAACAAATTAAGATTTTAAAGAAAACTGAAACTTCGACTCTTGATTCTCAAAACAGTTATGCTAATGTCGATGATAATTCATATAATGTAAGTGAAATTAGTGAAATCGAGGAGGAAGATGAGATTGATGGTTCTAAACTGTCTGTAATTAATATAACGTCTAAGGTCAAAGGTAAAGAAATTTTAGTTGATTCGATAGTGAAGGTTGACACTGACAAACCCTCAACTTCGCAACTTTTTGACTTTGATGATGTGGAAGTTCGAAGTAGCCAAACAGATGACACTGATTATGACGAAGAGAAAGTGAAACCTTCATGTAAATGTAAGAAAGAGAAGAATGTTTCGAATGAAACATCACCTACACGTGTTGTTGTTGAACATGTATATGGTGACTCGAAGGAATTCAACCAAATTCACAATGAAAAAGGTGCACACTACTTGGGAACGAACACGGTTGTATATCCGAATTTTCCATGCACTGATAAAACAGTTTTTCCAAACCAAGTTTTCGTAACTGCTGGAAATGTTGAGAAAATCAAGCCTAAATTTAACAAAGTGGTTGAAAATGATAACAAACGATCAACAACCAAAGGTTTCTTTGCAAATCAAAACACGGTCTAAAACAATTTAACTCAAGATTCTTATGTTTTTCAAAATAAAAAACCATCACAAAAATGGGTGGTTAAACAGGAAAAAGAAGAGAAAGTGTTTCAAAAAGATGGTAAAACAAAATCAGAAGTGAAATTGAATTCTCACAAATTTAAAGTGATGGTTGGAAAATTTTCATGTGAAAACAATGTTTCGAAAAGAAAAGCACAAAAGGCAATTTCTTTGGCAAATACTGTCTAATGAAAAGCCTAATGATGTTAAAACACAGGATTTGAAAAATAAAAAGGTGGGATCTATTCGAAAATATAATAACATTAGAAAATATGAGACTTCGCATGACTTTGTGAATGATCGTAAGTTTCAAAATGTTGGAAAATCAACGAATAATTCACAAATTTTGAATGTTACACCCCAAACAAAAACAAAATTTTCACCTAAACAACTAAATTTTCCAAATCATTCAATCACAAAACCAGCCAAAGTTTCTTACACAAAAGGAAAATCTGATGTAAATTCGATCAACACTTGGCTGGAAGGAAAAGGAAGACAATTTCAAAATGGAAAATTTTCACAACAACAAATCAAGATTGCATTCAAGAAATATGTGAATGAATCTTCTGCTGATAGTTTATCTTCTCATGGTTCAACCGTACTAGTACAAAAATGGAAACCAGTTATGAAAGTTAAGCAGCTTCCGAAAGCTGAGGTGAAAATCAAGGAAAACCCAAAACTATCGAACAAGTTTATTTAAATATCTAGATCTGATGATGTTGATTTAATTCAAAGTGTGAAGGAGAAAGTAAAAATCTGGGTTTTAAATTCTAAGAATCGGTTTAATGATACTAATGAAGGACCCAAAAAGTCTTGGGTTCCTAAATTTTTTCATTAAATGCAGATGATGTGTGATGAGCAATACGATTCGAAATGATATATTGACAATGTTTACTCTCGTCACACGACTGGAAGAAAGGAGAACTTGTGCGATTATAGAAGCTTGGAAAATGTTGGAGTGGTCAAATTTGGTAATAATCATAAGTGTCAAGTGAAAGGTTATGGAAAAGTCATGAATGGGTAATTTACAGTAAATAGTGTTGCTTATGTCGAAGGCCTTCAACATAACTTGATTAGTGTTTCGCAACTTGTTGTGGGCACTGGAAATCAAGTGGTGTTTAATGAAGAAGGCAGCATCATATCAAAAGTGAACACAAATGAAGTGCTTCTCAATTCAAAAAGATATGGAGATATGTTTACACTTGATATCAATCCGATTGTGGGCAAACCAACAGTGTGTCTCTTGTCAAAGGCTTCTAATGATATTAGCTGGCTATGGCATCGCAGATTGTCTCACTTGAAATTTCGCAATATCAATAAACTTGTCACTGAAGATTTAGTTCGAGGTTTGCCTGTACTTAAATTTGATAAAGATACATTATGTGCAGCTTGCAAACAAGGAAAACAACATAGAAAAGGACATCCAATCATTATAGATTCGAATATCGTAGAACCGTTGGAACTTCTTCACATCGACTTATGTGGACCGTCGACTGCTGAGACACTCAATAAAAAGTGGTACATTTTAGTTGTTGTTGATGATTTTTCTCGATTTACATGGATATTTTTTCTCAGGTTAAAATTTGATGTTGCTCAAACGATGATCGACTTTATCAAGAAGATTGAGATGAGTCTTAAAAAGGGTGTTCGCAAGATCAAAAGTGATAATGGCTCTGAGTTTAAAAATCAAAAGTTGGATTCATTTCTCACAGCTAAGGGAATTTTGCATAATTTTTCATCACCATATACACCACAACAAAATGGTGTGGTTGAAAGGAGGAACATGTATATATGCGAAGCGGCCAGGACAATGTTGACATATGCGAACTTACCTCAATATCTTTGGGTTGAAGCTGTGCCAACTGCGTGTTTTATTTAGAATCGTTCAATCATTCATCGTAGATTCAATATCACTCCATATGAAATACTTAACAATTGAAAACCTAATGTAAAATTTTTACATGTTTTTGGTTGCAGGTGTTTTATAATGAACTTAAAAGATAAACTTTCCAAGTTTGATGCGAAGGCAGATGAAGGTATATTCTTAGGATATTCGCATAATTCTGTTGCATACAGAGTGTTAAACAAGCGAACACGAAAAGTTGAAGTGACTTTCAACTTAACCTTTGATGACTATTTTATTAAGCAGATAGATCGCAAATTTGAACAAAAACCAATCATAGCTGATTCAAATACTCAAGTTGAAAATGAAAATTCTATTGATTTTGAGTATGAATTAATATTTGGCATTCCTGATAGGGCAATCGATGTTGAAATTCATGCTGCTGATAATCAAACATCAGAATCCTCAAAACACAATGATGGCTCTACTTGAACATCTGACTCAAATTGTTACGAAAGCGTGCCTGAAGTTCGTATGGAGGGGGAGCATACAACTGATGAAATCAGTGTTCTAGGTGGGCATACTTTCGAGGGGGAGAAAAGAAATGAAGATCAACATGTTGAGGGGGAGCATCAAGATAATAATCAAGTTGAGGGGGAGCTTGAAGGTTCAGTTGAGGGGGAGTATGAACTTGATGACAATATTTCAGCTGCAGAAACTAAAAACGATGAAGTGTATGAGGATGCACCATTAGACTTTGATCCGACATATCCACCAATGGAAAAATGGACAAAAAGTCATCACAAAGAACATGTCATAGGTAATCCTCAAGACGGTGTGTTGACAAGAGCTCAGATTCGTGCCAAAAATGAGGTACTTAATGCGAATCAAGAATTGTGTATGTATAATGTTTTTATTTCGAAAATAGAGCCAAAGACAGTAAAGAATGCAATGGAACACTCAGATTGGGTTGTTGCCATGCAATCTAAACTGGCTGAATTTGAACGAAACAAGGTTTGGAGACTTATTCCTAAACCTTTTGATGTTTTGATTGTCGGGTTAAAATGGATTTTCAAAAATAAAACCGACAAAAATGGCAATGTTATTTGAAACAAGGCTTGTCTTGTAGTAAAAGGATATTCGCAACAAGAAGGAATTGATTATGAAGAAACCTTCGCCCCTGTCGCAAGACTTGAGGCAGTTCGCATATTTTTAGCCTATGCAGCTCACAAAAATTTTGTTGTTTACCAAATGGACGTTAAGTGTGCATTCTTGAATGGAGAGCTAGAAGAAACAGTCTATGTCGAACAACCACCAGGCTTCGTAAGTAAGGAACATCCTGATCATGTCTACATTCTAGACAAAGCTGTTTATGGGTTAAAACAAGCACCAAGAGCATGGTATGCAACTCTTACCAATTTCTTGAAACAGTCAAAATATAAGTAAGGATCAGTTGAACCCACACTATTTCGAAAGAAAGTTGGTAATCATCTAATGCTTGTCCAAATTTATGTTGATGATAGTATTTTTTGCTCAACTGACCCTGCGTTGTCTACTGAATTCAAAAATCTTATGAAAAGTCAATTCGAAATTAGCATGATGGGAAAAATAATAATTTTATTGGTTTGAATATAAGACAGAATAAGGATGGAATTTTTATCAATCAAGAAAAATACACGAAGAATCTGCTCGAGAAGTTTGGAATGATGAACAGTACAAAGCTTAGAGTGCCAATGGCAGTGGGAACAAGACTAACTCCTTCGTTAGATGCTCCTGCTGTTAATCTAACACTTTATCGAAGCATGATAGGATCTTTATTGTACTTAACTGCAAGTAGGCCTGATATTATGTTTTTAGTTTGTAATTGTGCCAGGTATCAAGCAAATCCCAGAGAGCCTCATTTAACTGCAATGAAAAACATTTTTCTCTATCTTAAGGGGACAATTTCATTAGGACTCTGGTATCCTTCAAATTCGGGATTTTTCATTCAAGCTTTTTCGGATGCTGACCTAGGGGGATGTACTTTAGATCGAAAAAGTACGAGTGGTGGATGTCAACTTTTGGATGTGAAGCTGGTGAGTTGGCAGTCGAAGAAGTAAACTTGTGTTGCTATCTCCACTGCTGAAGCTGAATATATTTCGGCTACTGCCTATACTTCTCAAATTATATGGATCCAAAGTCAACTTAGAGATTATGCAATAAATATGAAAAAGATTCCCTTGTACTGTGATTCTCAAAGTGCGACTCGCATTTGTCATAATCCTGTACAACACTCAAAGACAAAACACATTGCTCTTCGATATGACTTTATCAAAGATCATGTAGAGGAAGGGAATATTGAAGTACATTTTGTTAAGACCACTGAACAACTTGCTGATATTTTTACTAAAGCTCTTGATGAAAAATCTTTTGTGAGAATTGTAGCAGGTTTAGGTATGCTTGATGTGAATTCAGTGCCAAATAATATCACTCAAGGATGAAAGAAGTTTGTCAAGCAAAGAAATGTTCATTTAGTGGATCTGATTCTGAATCATTCAGAAGTTACTGTGCGTTAAGAGGCTTCGCAATGTTTCGCATTCGCATTTTGGGTAACTTGAGTTCATTTTATTTTTTTTAGAAAACACGAAAAATCAAAAATATTTTCTTTTGCTTGTAATTTCTTTTGAAAAATACAAAAATAACAAAAAGAATTTCTTTTGTTTTGTCTTTCATTTTTCAAAAATATAAAAACACAAAAAGATTTTTGTTCTTTTAATTTTGTTCTTTTAGATATGTGTTTTTTTCAGTACTAATGGGAGCAAGATTCGCAGAGAACATGCTTAGTTTTTTATGGGAAGGTATCATTTCTTTGAACTATATACTAGTTAGGGTGTCCCTAGAGGCATGTTGTTGCATGTCGACCTAAGCCTCAAATGACTCTATGTGTATCAAAAGAAAGCCTTAATGAAATTTTCATACGAAAGTTTCTTCCCAATTAGGCTTACATTCGCATAAGTCCAATGAGCTACCTTACTCTTCTCACATGAGTTAAGAGTTTTCTGTTTGGTCAAAAAATAACAGAGGTACATTCGATCTTACAACCAATCTTTTTCATCACAAAATTTCTTAACATGATGCACACACGAAAACACATGTCCTTGAGATCACTTGATCAAACCAATCGTGATTTAGACATGTCATCAATATGTGTTAATGATCTTATTAGTCTGTGAAGTAAGTAAAACCCAATATCCTCACACATTAAGGAATTGACGGGGAGCCATGTTCCAGAATTTTACGAAACATTTGTTTCTGTACCCGGTATTTCATATAATCCAAATCATATTCATTTGCATGAGTGGTCCTGATCAAATGCTCGAAGCCCATGATATTTGTTTCCCAACAGGATCCAGTACTTAATTTTTTTATGAATATGATTTCTGTGTGAGTATATATCGGAATCCGTTGTCATTTTTCAAAATGATCCAAAGCAAACTTGTCCCTGATCACAATGATCAAATAAGTAATTTCGGTTACAATTACTCACCTTATGTTTAGGTTGATATGTAACGAAATTCGCATAACCATCAAGTCAAGCCTATAAAAGAAGCCCTTCGATACTTCTCTACAAGTAGTCGATTGTATATCACGGGAACATACGAAAGCAGTTGATTACCTCTGTTGGTAATTAACGAAGTAACCTTTGCCTGGGGTTTTACTGCTTCGTGTCAATAAAATATGACATCACAGAATCCCATTTTTTTTTAAATTGCTTCTTATCTTATTCGTTTGTCTCACATGCATTCACGAAATCCTTGAGGTTCTAAGTACTACAAACATAGGCTGATGATTTCACAAGTCTGGCATATGAATTCATTTAACATCCCATAAATGAAAGAGCCTAACCTCAAAACCGAAGGGTTCATTTTTCACAACGGAGATTGCAAAGGGTTTTTATAAGTAACCGTTGGCCCTAGTTTCAAGTCATTTAATAGGGCATGATCATTACAACGGTGCACAATTACGAGTTTTCAGGAACACGTAACCTAGTCTATAATTCTTCAACGGATCAATTTTGGGGCAATATATAAAAAAGGATTTTTTCACTGTAATCTTTACACGATTCCTAATTCTCAGAAAAACAAAAGCCCTAGAATTTTTCTCTCAAGCTATTCCTAAGTTTTCAACAATGGCAGCAAACCAATCCAACACTGAAGAAATTGTATCACAACCTTTGATGAAAATCCAAAGTACCAATTATCAGGTTGATGCTGCTTTGTCAACATATCCATAGGAGTTGAAGATGTTGATTGTTTCTCTAAAAAGATCACCTTTAGCCACGGTTATGTTTAATTCTTTTTCCCGTTCCGATGACCTGGTTATCAATGGCGTCTTCCACATCATCATATAACAAAGCAACATACATCATCACTTTCAACTTGGTGAATGATAAAAGAATTCGATTGACAAAGTAGATGTTCATCAGCTTCTTGGAGATTCCTAACTCAACCCCATTCTTCAAAACTCACAATGCATAGATTGTTCACATGTTGAATGTGATGGGGCATCAACCACCATTGGACAAAATCAGTGATTTCAGAAAGTCAGGCCTCCCATGTATGTGGAGTTTTCTCTTTGGGATTTTCCTCAGATGCTTAACAGGATGAAGTGTAGGTCTTGACAGAGGCAGAATGGAAGTGTATGCAATGGTAATGGGGTTATACTATGATCTCGTTGTGGATTACGGGACTCAATTATGGAAGGAATTCATTAAAAGTATGGAAAATACAACTGTTGAAAAGGGGATTTCATGTGCTCGTTGTTGGAGCTTAATTCTTCAACAAGTCTATGACAAAACCGGAATTCATGTTCCTGAAGGTGCAGAGGTTGCAGATTTTACAAAGTATCAATGTACTAAGGTGGTGGAGGATGATGAAAGTATTTTTACAAATATTGCGAGAATTCCTGATACAATGCTTCGCAAAGTACATTCTTCGCGTAAAGTGCTCATCAGATATATGAAGATTATCAATCCAAATGTTCAAACTGGAGTTTTATTGAATATTGAAGGTGAGTCTTCCAAACAAGAAAAGAAATCGAAGACTGAGGAAGAAACAAAGACTGAATTACCTAAGTCTTCAGTAGGGGAAGATGTTCAAACGGTGGTTGGATCTGAGAAGCCTGCGAAGGAGATTATTCGTTCAAAATCAAGAGTTTTAAAGAAGCTTTGCAAACTGTCTCAAAAGCGGACTTCATCTGATGATTCTCCAACAATTTACAAAACACAAGTCAGTAGCAAGGGCATTGTTATCAGAGAAGTTCCTACACCTACTTCTCCAATGTCGAAGAAAAGGCAGGCCCATGATGTTGTGAAGCACATTACCGGGAAGTTGTATAAGAAGAGGAAACTTGTTGTTAGAGATGGCTCTTCAGAAGATGAAGTTGTTCCTGAAACTCCGATTGTTTCGAATTCACCAATGGTAATTACTTCCATTATCTCTCCAACTCTCACTTCGCATGTTTCTACCACAACTACAGTTCCACTCGAAGTAGTCTCTACTGAATCATTTAATGAGGAAGTACCTACTTCTGATATGTTTTTCAACGTATCTGATACGCAGGCACCTATCACGAGTGTCGAAACATCATTACCTATTGTTTTTTCCACTTCGTTACCTATTTCATCTGAAAGCTTAAACACTTCGTTACCACCATTTCCCATTCCAAACCCATGTGTTACCACTTCACCCATTTTTGATCATGTTTTGAAACATCCTTTTACAACTTTATTTCCATCTCAATCCCCTAAGGATCCACAACCTATAACTTCTCAAGCTCATTCCGATGATGAAACAGAAGGAGGTGGTTTCGGAGGAACATTTGAAGAATTACACTTTGATTCAGAGGAGGAGGAGATACCTGACCACATGCTTATGTCGGGTAAACAATTCAAAATCTTGAATCACAAGGTAAATACAATCCTTCAGTCACAAGATGACTCTGGTGCGAAGCATTCGCTTTTTGGGATGGAAGTTGATGTGATGATCACAACAGCTGAAAGAAGACTACTTGAGAAGATAGATGGAAATGATAAGAACAATGAGCTTCGGTTTAATGCTCAAGGGAAGAACTTTGATGGTGCTTTCCAAGAACTGAAAAATGTTGCAAAAGAACGCCATGCTCTCTTTATTCAATATCTCAAGAAAGTAAGGGAGGATGTCATCTTGAAAGTCGAAGAATTGAAGCAAGAAATGGCAAAACAACTTCAACATCTAAATTCGTAAAATTTGATAGTGCAAGAATGTGTTGATATTGTGGCAGATGCACTTACAAAGATTGTTAAAGACTTTCAACCAACTACGCCAACTATCGAAGCCAAGAACAAACATGACAAGGAGCAGTTCACTAAGCTGATTGAGTTGTTAGCTGAATTAAAGCAATTGTGTCCAAGCCGACTTCGCAAACAATTTTAACTCCTAAACTTATTACGTTGAAAGTCACTTCGTTGGAGCAGGCAATTCCAAATTTTACTCCACTTTTGCCGAAGAATGCCCCACCTGCTTTCACAGGGGTGCAAGGGGGAGAAGTAAAAGGAAGTAAAAGGGAGGATGCGAAAGTTTTGGGGAAAGTGTATTCAACCCAACTGAAAAGAACATTCCATGTGAATACCAAATCTATTCCTTCAACAATTGTAACATCAAAAAAATTACAAAAGCAATTCCTAAAGGAATTAAAATTGGTTCGACAGATAAAGGAAGCTCTAGTGCGAAGGCTGATACTTCAAATGTTGGGAAAGGAAAGGGTATTGCTTATGAAAAGTCTAAGGAGGAGAAGAAAGCTGAAATTGAAGCTGAAATAGAGAAACATAGACATATTCAAAGCATATTGAGGCTAAGAGAAAATGATCCACCAACGATGAACAAAGGAGATCCTGCGAAGTTATACTCTTTTGAATCAATTTAATCAAGAGTGTTGGGGAATCACATGTATACGTTTGAGAAAAATCCAAGGAAAAGCAATGCCACTTCGAACTCTGACAAGTGCCAACTAGACTTCCCAATCAATGAAATGATGTTTATTACTGCTCAGTACAAGGTCAGTGAAAGATTCAAAGATCCTGATGAGTACACATACTTGAAAATTAGATTTCATGTTGTGCTTAGGAAAGATCACGATGAAGTGTGGTCTTTGGTAAAGTTAAAAAGGGTAACTGCTATAAAGAAAGATGTCATGTTTGAGAATCTACTTCATAACTTTTTATACCTTGTTGTTCGAGCAGACAACAAACCTTTTGATTTCTCAATTTCTGACTTTCCTCTGATGAATCTCAATGATCTCATTCAAGTGGCCCTGATTCTGAAGGATATGGAAGAAAACCAACTGAAGGAAACTGATTTGGATGTGTTTGGACTTGATTTAGGGCATCTCAAGATACTCATAGCTAATTACTATGATTGCTTGGCCTTAACTGATGAAGAGCTTGCTTTAGGAGTTGGAAGAAAGGTTAATGTTGCAATGGAACCTACGAAGCCAAAACAGGAGTTGATGAAATATGCCGATGGTGAAATTTGTCTTAAACCATTAGGTATGGTGTTCGCAGGGAAAGATACAAGGGGAAAGGCAAAGAGATTCTTGTTTCAAGTTGCAAAGATCGAAAGATATACAACTTTGCAATACAAACTTTATTGTTCGTATGAATAACTGCACCAAGAATAATGATGGAGACAGAAAGGAGCTGAAGAAGATAATCACTTGGTACTCAGAGATACGAAGGACAATGCACTCAGTTGCTCAAGTTCTCACTAATTGAGTGACTTTGATTGTTTACAAAGGGGGAGAATGTTGAGTCATTTTGTTGTAAAAGTTGAAACATTGTCTTGTCTATTTCACATGTTTATTTACTAAGTCATTTTATATCGAAGCTTAATGTCTAGACTTAGTATTTTTGTACACTCATGTTTCCTATAAATAGGCATTGACGATAGAAGTAGAGACACGGGTCATTCTGCATATTGTAGTCAATATTGTATTCGAATTCTCTGTTCAATAACAAATTTGCTGATTAATATTTACATCTGGTGTTCATTTCATTCATTACTCATTCATCTAAAACATGATTGCTTTCTAAATCTCGATTACAATTCTCATCAGATTCAAGGTCTGTCACTGCACAATACAATGAACTCCTTGGCATATATGGTTAGTTTAAACTACATTGTATTAATATGGATGAATCTATTGCTGTGTTAGGCATCATTGACAAACTTCTTCCATCATGGAAAGACTTCAAACATAACTTAAAACATCAAAAGGATGAACTATCTTTGGTTCAACTTGCTAGTCATATTCGTATTGAAGAATGTCTTCGTGCAAAGGAAAGTGACAAATTTGATAAACCCAAAGGTAAAGTTGAATCTGGAAAGCCCTCGGTTCATATTGTTGAAAATAAACCTAGAAATCATAAACCAAAAAGGACATGGAAAATGCAGGCAGGAACATATCCCAAGCAACTCCTACAAAAAGAAAAAGGATCTTGTTGGTTGGAGGTGCAATCAGGTTAGGCATTGCAAGCATGATTGTCTTGTGAGGTTAGGCAACAATGGTGTTGGAAATAGTGGAGCCAATGAAAAGGTGAATGGGTGTTCGACCCAAGTTAAAGGAGGTCGGATTTTGACTAAATTTGATAATTCTAATCAGACTTATGTTGCATTCATTCCTGAATCAATCTATGCACAAGATGATGATCTTGCTTGGTGGACCGATTTCACACCCCAAAACCTAAACGGTGGAAACGTTCGGGGATGGAGGACGTCATTTACAGTATCACCACAATGCATAATAGTAAACAAGGAACAACATCATATATTTCATTAACAATATAATTTTAGTGTCGTTGCTTGTATGAAAGTATTTGTAAATGTTTGATGTAAATGTTTGTAAATGTTTGTATATATTTGTAAATGTTTGTAAGTATTTGTAAATGTTTGTATATCCTAGAAAATCCTATATTTTCTACTAAAAGTAACCTTCTACCAAGGCCCAAATGTTCTGTGTGTTTCGTTGTTTGTAAAAGTGTATATTTCCCAATTATGACTATCATTACTAAAATATAGTTTACATTACCATTTATGTGAGAAGATCACAATGTGAATGCAATGGGAAAATAACAGTGTAAAATAGTATTGTATGTAAGTAACTACCAATGTACTAACTACCTTAAACCAATTTGTTAATTAAGGTAAAATGTGATATGATTCTAAAAATACTTGATAGACTAGTATAACATGATGCTCTAATGCATCGAAATGGTAAGACATTAGTCACCCATAGACCTGAAGGTCCCACTGTAGCTAGCAACAAGGTGTAGGATAGTTAATCCCGTATATATCTATACACCAATTCATGCTCTCCCTCCAGGAGACTCTGGTTGCAAAATATGACACACCGGTAGATTGCCATGCCATGAAGTAGTGGCTCACATTAATGTTATAGATTTCTAGTATTTGTATTGTATGTTCTAGTGTATTGTATGTTCTCTCCGTATAGGTGTATTATATGTTCTTTTTGTATAGTGTAGTTTATGTTCTCTTTGTTTCTCATAATAGTATATTCTCTCTGTTTCTCATAATAGTATATTCTCTCTATTTCTCATAATGGTATATTCGTATTGACTCATGAATGAGCTGACTCTTGTATGTTTCATTTTTCTAGTAATAGTAAGTAGTGACTTCCTAAACTATACCTATTATAGTTTACTAGTAATGTTGTTTGTATGATTGAACATGTTTGCACACCTTTGCTACCCAAAGTGTATTGAAATAAATGAATACCTTTAATATCTCTATATGTACAAATAATATATAGCTATGATTCAAACGACCTTCGTACAAACAACATATACCCTAACTCCACAACCAAACAAGGAACAAGAAGTAAGGCGAGTTATCAGTCCTAAGTCTTTTCAATCCTACTTATATAACTATATCTTTATAGACATTATTTTGATAAAATATAAGTTTTAAAGAGTTTAATAAGGAATGTTGCATATAAAAGAGTTTGTAAAACTATTTGAAGCAATTTGTTTGGAAACATAGTTTGAAGTATAAGAAATATGTTTGTTTGATAGTTATTAATCACATGTGATTGATATAACAACTAAAATATTTCTACATGTATCCCCCCATAAAATCATTTAAAATCATTTAAAAGATAAGTTAAGGGGTATGAACTCTTGGTGAAACATGCCATTGAGTGATTTAAAGTCTTATTAAGCATCTAGGGAGTGTGTCTTGACCGATAGATAGCCTTAAATGGAAGTTGAATGCTATTTTGGGCCTTAAAAAGGGTGTGTACGGCCACACAAGGAGTGTACGGCTGTACACCCATGATATTCATGTAAAAATGGTCAAAAGTGTATTCCAAGGTTCTATCTTGGAACCCCTAAGTGTTCTTGATCAAGTGCTAGCATAAAACATGAGTTTTGAGGCCATTAAGCACTAAATAAAGGGGTGTACGGCCACATGGGGTGTGTACGGCCATACAATCCTTGATGATCATGGTTTGGATGATTTCTAAGGAGTATATCTAGTAAGTAACAAGCATGAGGAGTGGTACATACAATATAGAAGCCTTTAGGGGTGTTTGAGGTCCAAAAACTTAGTAGGTGTTCTTGGAGTTCTTGGTATTCTTGGAGAACACTTGAACATCTAAACAAAAGGAGTAATTTCTTGGATGAAATCATGTATACTTACTAGGTAGTGTAATGAATCATCAAATCAAGGGAAGAAACACTTACAACTTGAAGATCAAGAAGTAATATCGGATGATACTTGTGAGAGAAGTTGATTTCTTGGCTTAGGACTGTGAAAAGAAGTAAATGAAGGCTAAGACTCTCATTTATACATGAGAGTGTACGGTTGGGATGGGTGTACGAAGATACACCAATGTGTGCGGCCGCACAAAACTAATAAAGGGGTGTTTGGCTCAACTGAAGGGTGTTGAACTCTTATAAACTCATCCCTAGCCCCATACCTTGATTATACTAGGCGTTGAACACTCCAGTTGACTCTAAACAGTGCTAGAAGATAGCAAAACGAGTATGACCTTGATTTATTTGAACAACTCTACAAGGTAGAAATTTCGGGTTGTTACATCATCCCCCCGTTAGAGTGAATTTCGTCCCGAAATTAGAGTTTAAGCAAATAAGCTATTACAAATAACTAAGAGAAAAGATGAGGATATTTCAATTTCATTTGATCCTCATGCTCCCAAGTGAATTCCGGTCCTCGCTTGGCATTCCAGCGAACCTTTACTATCGGGAAACGACTTTGTTTCATTTTGCTTGACCTCCCGGTCCATGATCTCTACAAGTTCTTCCACGAAGTTGAGGCTCTTGTCGATCTCGATCTCGTCGAGTGGGATTACAAGAGTCTTGTCGGAAAGACACTTTTTCAAGTTTGAGAAATAGAAAGTAGAATGTACGTTAAAGAATTCGCGAGGTAGATTGAGTTTGTGCGCTACAGGGCCGATTCTAGTGAGAATCTCGAAAGGCCCTACGTATCTTGGATTTAGCTTTCCATGCTTTCCGAAGCATATCAAGCCCTTCCAAGGTGAGACCTTCCATAGAACACGGTCGCCAACTTGGAATTCCAAAGGTTTTCTTCTCTTGTCTGCGTAACTTTTCTGTTGGTCTCTAAAGGATTTTAATCGTTCACGGATTGAACGACATTCTCTGTCATTTCCCGAATGATTTACGGACCTATGAGAGTGTTGTCAGGAACTCGTCCTTTAGCTAACTGGGTGTGACCCACCTCAGCCCAACACAGAGGGGATTCGCACTTTCGGCCATAGAGGGCTTCAAATGGAGCAACCTTTATACTCGTGTGATAACTATTATTGTAGGAGAACTCGACAAGGGGTAGATGAATATCCAATGCTTTTCCAAAGTCAATCACACAGGCTCGCAACAAATCTTCCAAATTTTGAATAGTCCTCTCACTTTGTCCGTCGGTTTGAGGATGGTAGGCTGTACTCATGTCCAGCCTGGTTCCTAGGGAACTTTGTAGCGACTGCCAGAACCTCGAAGTGAATCTACTATCTCTATCCGAGATAATGGATATGGTAACACCATGCATTTGTACTATTTCCCTAACGTATGTTCTACTTAGGTTCTCCATTTTTTCAGTTTCTTTGATGGGCAGGAAGTGTGCGGACTTGGTTAACCTGTCTATGATCACCCAAATGGTATCAAGACCACTCGTTGTCTTGGGCGACTTGGTTATCAAGTCCATCGTGATCCACTCCCACTTCCATTCAGGTATCTCTGGTTGTTGAAGTAGACCTGATGGTTTCTGGTATTCGACCTTAACCTTGGCGCAAGTAAGACATTTACTCATGAAGGCAGCAATCTCTACTTTCATGTTAGGCCATCAGTATAACCTTTTAAAATCCAGATACATCTTATCTGAACCTAGGTGGACGGAATATCGAGTGTTGTGTGCTTCAGTCATGACCAAGTCTCTGAAACCACCGTGTTTTGGAGTCCAAATCTGATCCATGAAATATAAGTCTCTGCCACCCTTGACTTCCAAGTTCTTATCCATACCTCTCAAGGATTCAATCGCCACATTTTTAGGTTTCAAAGCTTCGAGATGAGCCTCTTTAATTTATGTGGACAAGTGTGAATGGATAGTCATCGTCAATGATTTGACTCTATGGCCACATTATTCTTTCTGACTTAGGGCGTCAGCTACTACGTTGGCCTTGCCAGGATGACAACAAATTTACATTGAGTAGCTCTACCCTACATCGTTGTCTCATGTTGAGCTCCTTCTGGTCGAATATATGTTGTAGGCTCTTGTGGTCTGTAAAGATAGTGCTTTTCGTACCATATAGGTAGTGTCTCCAGATCTTCAGAGCAAACACTACTGCTCCTAACTCAATATAATGTGTGGTGTAGTTGACCTCGTGTGTCTTCAGTTGTCTTGAGGCATAGGCAATGACCTTACCTCGTTGCATCAGAACACAGCCGAGTCCTTGATTTGATACATCGCAATAGACCACAAAGTCTTCTATTCCATCTGGGAGGGATAGTATTGGTGCGGTGCATAAGGCTCGTTTCAACGTTTGGAACGCTTTTTCTTGTTTCTCTTCCCAGTCAAAGGCCACGCCTTTCTAGGTCAATGTAGTAAGTGGTTTCGCCATTCTAGAGAAGTTCTGAATGAACCTACGGTAGTGGCCAACAAGGCCTAGAAATTGGCGAATTTCTGTAGGCGTCTTCGGTACTGACCAGTTCTCAATGGCCTTGATTTTGGTAGGGTACACATGAATTCCCTCTTCACTAACAATGTGACCTAGGAATACGACTCTTCGAATCCAAAACTCGCATGTAGAGAACTTCGTGTAGAGCTTCTCTGATCGTAATATTTCCAAGATCTGACGTAGATGCTCACTGTGCTCTTCCCTGCTACGAGAGTAAATAAGTATGTCATCAATGAACACAATGACGAACTGATCAAAGTAAGGACGACATACCCTATTCATTAAATCCATGAAGACTGCGGGCGCATTAGTCAATCCGAATGGCATCACTACAAACTCGTAGTGTACGAGTTCTAAAGGCTGTCTTCGGAACATCCTCCTCTTGCACTCATAATTGGTCACGCCCGGATCTCAGATCTATCTTTGAAAAGTAGTTTACCCATTGAATTTGGACGAACAAATCGTCTAGGTGAGGTAGAGGGTAATGATTTTTAATGGATAAGCTTGTTTCGTTCGTTGTAGTCGATGCACATATGGAACGATCCATCTTTCTTCTTTACGAACAAAATTGGAGCTCCCCAGGGTGAGAAACTTGGTCTAATGAAGCCTTTGCTAAGCTGCTCGTTAAGTTGAACGAATAGTTCCAACATCTTTGCTGGTGCTAAACGATAAGGGGAATTGGCTACTAGGGTAGCCCCTGGAACTAAGTCGATTCTGAACTCGACTTGACGTTGCGGAGGTAATCCTGGGAGGTCTTCTGGAAAGATGTCAGGAAAATCACATGCCACTTGGATGTTCTTAATGTCCTTCTTTTCTTGGCTCACATCGACAACATGAGCAAGGAATGCGCGACATTCCTTTCGTAAGTACTTCTGGCGAATAGCCTTTTCATAACACATGATGTCAGCACGATGTCAGCACGATACAGGTTCAACCAATCCATGCCGGAAGGCAGATTAAGGCGAACAGCCTTTTCATAACACATGATGTCAGCACGATTAAGGTGAACAGCCTTTTCAAAACACATGATGTCAGCACGATACAGGTTCAACCAATCCATGCCGATAATAACGTCGAAACTTTTAATTGAGACCGGCATGAGTTTGATTGAAAAATAATGGCTATCTAGAGTTAGAGTACATCCTATGTATATACTGCTAGTGCTCTCAGTCTTTCTGTTAGACATTTCTATAGTAAACGGTTCTTTAAGTGCTCGTCATTTTTGCTTAAGTAAATGAGCAAATTTTTGGTTCACAAAACTCCTCTCCGCTCCACTATCAAACAGTATGTATGTATAAGAGTTATCGAGGAGAAACGTACCAGTGACCACTGGGGGGTCGGCAACAGCTTCCTTGTGGCCTATAGCCAAAACTCATCCCACTCCACCAACATTCCCTGCCTTTGGGCAGTTCCTTTTGTAGCGGCCCACTTCGACACAACCATAGCAACCTTGACCCAGTCCAACATTGGGGACGTGGTTGATCGGCCTTGTCAGAGCTTTGCAGAAATGGGCAGTGTGCCCCCTTCCTATTGCAGTTAGAGCACTGCATTTCCCGGCAGGGTCCGTTGTGGTGAAAACTGCATTTGTTGCACTTCGGCAAGTTTCCAGCGTACTGCTTTACCGGTGCAGTAGCGGCAGGTGCTATCGCAGCATGATCCACTACGACCTCCTGCTTTTTGGCAGCTTTCTGCGCATCGTTCTTCTTCTTGTCATCCCAGAATTTCTGCTTGCTATCAGTGGCTTTGGAGAGTTCTAAGATGGCTAGGGTTGTTGTTTTTGACGGGGTACGAACCCCATGGTCAATGAGTCGTTGTGCCAGTCGCTTGGCAATATCGAAGGTAGTGGGGTTTGAAGCTAGTACATTCCCTTGGAATGGAGGCACCAACCCCCAGATATACTTCTCCACCTTCTTTGCTTCAGAATGGACCATTCTTGGACGTAGTGCTATCGGATCACTGAATCTGGAAGTGTAGGAAACTATGTCGGAGCCCTTGATGGTTAGGCTCTAGAGCTCCTGCTCCAGTTTCTGAACTATGCCCCTTGGGCAGTATTCTTTGATTATGATCTCCTTCAGAGCTTCCCAGTCGATAGCATTCGCCACTATAAGAGATAGTGACTTGACATGGCTATTCCACCACATCAGAGTTCGGTCCGCGAAGGTGCAGGAAACAAATTTGACTTTGCTCCCTTCTAGAGAGGAGTAGATCTCAAAGATCGACTCCGTTTTCTCGAACCATTGCGATAGGGAAATGATTCTGCCAGTTCCATTGAAGGCCATGGGTTTTCAGCTGGTCGAGGTGAATTGTGCTAAAGCTGCAGTAACATCCGCATTCACAGTAGCTTGAATAGCTGCTGGGTTGTATTGAGGAGGAGGTGGAGGTGGTTGCGTAGGAGTTATCAGAGGATTATGCCTTCTCACTCTTCGAGGAGGCATTTTTCAACTAAAAGTTTTACAAAGATGGAAATGATAGTAAGAATCAATTGAAAGTATGATTGAATGTAGATCTAGTACTAGAAAGATGATAGCATTTGGATAATAATTTCCATGAGATTAGATATCTGTCAATAATACTGGTACTACAGATGTAACAAGCTTGGGAAAAATGACCTAGATGTAGGTCTTACATCAAACCAAGATAGGAAAATTTTGACAGAACTAAGACTTAGCAAGACCTAACAAGTTTAAAGTCTTATCATAAATAGGAACTAAAACTAGAGCTTTAACATAGATCTAAGTGATATCCAAAAGAGAAAGTTGAGTAGGCTCTATCTACGACGAGAACCACTAGAATGAGTCCTTGATTCTGTCAGAAGACGCTCCATATCCCTCATGCGCCTTTCAGACATTACCTGTCGACCTCGAAGTTCCCTGACTTCAGCTTGGGTTGCAGTTAGATCTCTCTGCAGGGCCGTATTTTGGTTCTGAGTCCTTTCATAAGCAGACTCAAGATGGAGACTGCGAACGGTATTGACTCCCGCATCGGCATCAACTTCCATGATTCAGTTGTGGCCACTATACCCTGGTCATCATTACGAGCAATCCTGCAGACCAGGATAGGTAGGACTCTGTCGGCTGAGCCTCCCTCGCTCAAGTTATAGAAGCTTCAATCTCTCTTGTAAGGTAAGGGCTGACCCTGTTCGTGGCTCCATCTGTTCATGTTTGTTGCCCATAGAGGTATGGGACCTTGAAATGCTGGACGAGGGTTAGGGTTCGGGATTTGAGCCACTGGGGGTAGATTATTGACTTTGGGTTCGGAGTCACAATCCTACGAAAAGTTTTCTGCGAAGTCGTCATCCAGAGGGATTGGATGATTCTCTTCTGGCTCTGCATCGAGCCATCCTCTGTTACCTTCGTTAGGGAAGTATGAGTCGTCATGGGGATGGAATCCAGTCGTGTTATCTACGCGAGAATAGGGATAAAAGAAATAATTAGTAGACGTACTAATTTAGAAAATTATAAGATGATCTTTATCAGTTACTTCAATACTTGCATAATTCATACCAGTTACATGTAATCAAAATAGGATAGAACTTCGAATAAGTGACCCTAACTCCGAATCCACAACCAAACAAGGAACATGCTGTAAAGTAAAGATCACAGATTCTTAGTCTATGACATCCTAGTCACATATAACCTTAACGTATCCACTTAGCAATAACTGACCTACTAATAAAGGCCTTTAGTTCTCAAATAAGAATTATAGTAACAGAAAATACTCCTATAGTATTTTAAGTTTATGTACTGTTTTAATGTTTTCGTTGTAGGAGTATTGGTAAGATTTTAGACTTGCTGCAAAATCACAACTATCCCTAGGCGTATGCTAATGACTTCTCGGAAAGATATAGGTGATCAGGCTATATCACTCCCAAATCTGATCATATGTTCCCAAGCCTACTTGTGTTGTCCAACAATCGCAATACTTTTGTTCGGTCGTAATGACACTGATTTTAATATGAATGCAAGTATATATACTTTGGTTAAATATTTTATTATTAAAAAGTATATACTCTTGGTCGGAGTATTGAATCATGTTGTGTTTATAGTTTGTACATATTTTATGGGTTTATATACTCGATTCACTATAAACAATGCTCTGATACCAATCTGTCACACCCCAAAACCTGAACGGAAGAAACGTTCGGGGGCGGAGGACGTCATGTATAGTATCACAACAATGCATAATAGTAAACAACCAACAACATCATCCATTGAATTAATAATATAATTTTAATATAAGTGTGTTCTGAATAGTTTATAAGACACCAAAAATAGGAATCAAAATAAGAGATGAGTCTTGAACGTGCTCCATCTTCTCAAAACCTGGTCATCGATACCTATCTACTGGTGACCTGAGAATACATTAAAGCTGGTAAGTTCATAAGTATTTTAGTGTCATTGCTGGTATGAAATTGGTTTTAAATGTTTGATGTAAATGTTTGTAAATATTTGTATGTATTTGTAAATGTTTGTAAGTATTTGTAAATATTTGTATCTCCTAGAAAATCCTATATTTTCTACTAAACGTAACCTTCTACCAAGGCCCAAAATGTTCTGTGTGTTTCGTTGTTTGTAAAAGAGTATATTTCCCAATTATGACTATCATTACTAAAATATAGTTTACATTACCATTTATGTGAGAAGATCACAATGTGAATGCAATGGGAAAATAACAGTGTAAAATAGCATTGTATGTAAGTAACTACCAATGTACTAACTACCTTAAACCAGTTTGTTAATTAAGGTAAAATGTGATACGATTGTAAATATACTTGATATACTAGTTTAACACGACGCTCTAAGGCATCGAAATGGTATGACATTAGTCACCCGTAGACCTGCAGGTCCCACCGTAGCTAGCAACAAGGTGTAGGATAGTCCATCCCGTATAGATCTATACACCAATTCATGCTCTCCCTCCAGGAGACTCTGGTTGCAAAATATGACACAGCGGTAGATTGCCATGCCATGAAGTAGTGGCTCACATTAATGTTATAGAGTTCTAGTATTTGTAAATATGTTCTAGTGTATTGTATGTTCTCTCCGTTCTGGTGTATTATATGTACTCTTTGTATAGTATAGTGTATGTTCTTTTTGTTTCTCATAATAGTACATTCTCTGTGTTTCTCATAATAGTATATTCTCTCTGTTTCTCAAAATGGTATATTCGTATTGACTCATGAATGAGCTGACTCTTGTATGTTTCATTGTTCTAGTAATAGTAAGTAGTGACTTCCTAAACTATACCTATTATAGTTTACTAGTAATGTTGTTTTTATGATTGAACATGTTTGCACACCTTTGCTACACAAGTTGTATTGAAATAAACGATGAACTTTAATATCTATATACATATATATAATATATAACTATGATCCAAACGACCTTCGGACAAACAACAGATACCCTAAGTTCACAACCAAACAAGGAACAGGAAGTAAGGCGAGTTATGAGTCCTAAGTCTTTTCAATCCTACTTACATAACTATATCTATATAGACATGATTTTGATAAAGTATAAGTTTTAAAGAGTTTAATAAGGAATGTTGCATATAAAAGAGTTTGTAAAACTATTTGAAGCAAATTGTTTGGAAACATAATTTGATGTTTAAGAAATATGTTTGTTTGATAGTTATTAATCACATGTGATTCATATAATAACTAAAATATTTCTACTTGTATTCCCCCCCCCCCAATAAAAGCATTTAAAATCATTTAAAAGATAAGTTAAGGGGTATGAACTCACCTGCGGTGAGTGATACGAATGAAAGATCGGTTTGTAGGATGTTAAGTGCCATGTGAAGACTTGAGAACAACGGATCCTAAATAGCATAGAATGAGACATATATGTATATAATTAGTGTGGAACAACTAATCATCCCGAAAGAAATCCTAGGAAATAGGAAACACTTAGATTCAAGTGCTAGAAGTACCAAGGGTTGCATATAACGGGTGTATGGTCACACCTTGGAGTGTACGGCCGAAATGGTGGGTTTCATGTGTGTCTACGACCATAGTGTACGACCCATGTGGGTGTACGATCGTTCACTCATGGTGAAACATGCCATTGAGTGATTTAAAGTCTTCTTAAGCATCTAGGAAGTGTGTCTCGACCAATAGATAGCCTTAAATGGAAGTTTAACGCTATTTTGGGCCTTAAAAAGGGTGTGTACGGCCACACAAGTAGTGTACGGCTGTACACCCTTGATATTCATGTAAAAATGGTCAAAAGTGTATTCCAAGGTTCTATCTTGCACCCCTTAAGTGTTGTTGATCAAATGCTAGCATAAAACATGAGTTTTGAGGCCATTAAGCACTAAATAAAGGGGTGTATGGCCACATGGGGTGTGTACGGCCGTACACTCCTTGATGATCATGGTTTGGATGATTTCTAAGGAGTATATCCAGTAAGTAACAAGCATGGGGAGTGGTACATACCATATAGAAGCCTTTATGGGTGTTTGATGTCTGAAAACTTAGTAGGTGTTCTTGGAGTTCTTGGTATTCTTGGAGAACACTTGAAGATCTAAACAAAAGGAGTAATTTCTTGGATGAAATCATGTATACTTACTAGGTAGTGTATTGAATCATCAAATCAAAGGAAGAAACACTTACAACTTGAAGATCAAGAAGTAATATCGGATGATACTTGTCAAAGAAGTTGATTTCTTGACTTAGGACTGTGAAAACAAGTAAATGAAGGCTAAGACTCTCATTTATACATGAGAGTGTACGGTTGGGATGGGTGTACGGCTGTACACTCATGTGTGCAGTTGCACACAGCTAATAAAGGGGTGTTTGGCTCGATTGAAAGGTGTTGAACTCAAATACACTCATCCCAAGCCCCATACCTTGATTATACTAGGCTTTGAACACTCCAATGGACTCTAAGCAATGCTAGAAGATAGCAAAACAAGTCTGACGTTGATTTATTTGAACAACTGTACAAGGTAGAAATTTTGGGTTGTCACAACAGACTCCGTGGAAATGAACCATGTATGCAAGGGTCAACGGATGTTTGAAACATTAACTCCGCTTGAAGATGGGTCGGTGCTGAAAACGGGAGATGATTCTTTTATTCCTATTTGTGGTGTTGGTTTCGTGTTTCTTGAATTTACTTCTTGAAAGACAATTAGGTTTTTTGTTGTTTTCTTTGATCCCAAGATTCGCAAGAATCTTGTTAGTTCTAGTTGTTTGAATTTTGATGCTTTTAAACAAGTTATTGACTCAGATAAGTTCATCTTATCTAAGGATGGAATGTTTGTTGGCTTTGGATATTTAAATAATATAATGTTTCGTTTGAATATTGTTGAAAAATTATTACATGTTCAACATTCGGCATTTGTTTCTTCTGCTTCTAGTGTTGATAAATCTATGCTTTGACATGTAAAATTAAGTCATGTCACTTTAGAAGGATGCATGAGATATCAAAAGATGGATTAATTCCATCCTTTGATATGACATCTGAAAAATGTAAAACGTGCATGCTTACAAAAGTGACAAAATAGTCATTTCCTAACGTCACTAGAAATTCATTTGTTTTGGAACTTGTACACAATGACCTATGTGATTTTCACTCCACTCCTTCTTTGGAAAATAAAAAGTATGTAGTCACTTTTATTGATGACTACACTCGGTTTTGCTATGTGTATTTGTTACATTCTAAGGACGAAGCCTTAGATAAATTGAAAATATACAAAACCGAGGTGGAATTGCAGTTGGTAAATCCGGTTAAATGTCTTAGGACTGATAGGGGAGGTGATTATATGGATCCCATATACTTCCAATAATTGGGTATCATTTGTGAGACCATGTAACCTTACACACCCCAACAGAATGATATTGTTGAACGCAAAAATCGAGTTTTAAAGGAAATGGTAAACTCGATGTTGTCCTACTCGGGATTGATTGATGGATTCTAGGGAGAGGCCATGTTATAACCTGGTATTTGTTGAATATGATTGTAAATATAAGGAACAAAAGAGTCCCATATGAACTTTGGTTCAAGAAAAAGCCGAATCCAAGTTATTTTTGGGTTTAGGGATCTCGGGAAGTTGTAAAACTAACCGAGCTCAAAATGAAAAAATTGGGAGAACATGGAATTGAGTGTATATTCATTGGATATGTTGAACATTCCAAGGCATATAGGTTTTATGTAATAGAACCCAATGATTCAGTTTCGATTAACATCGTTATCGAATCACGAGCTGCAATTTTTGATGAGATGCATTTTTCATCGATTCAAAGGCATAAGGATTTGAATTTTGGTACTACTAAAGTGAAAAATTCAGAAAATTGAGATGGTGGTAATGTGCAATAACTACAAAATCTTTGTAGAAGCAAAATAGGAAAAATTACAAAAAAAATTCGGATCCAACTTCCAATTGTATTTGGTGGAAGGTTCAAGGGATGAAATTAATATTGAAATACTCTCATTGATATAGTATTGAAGATGATCCTAAGACATATCAAGATTCCATGGAGTCTCCCGATAGTGCCTTTTGGAAGGAAGCAGTTGATGATGAAATGTCATCAATTCTTGAGAAAACATGGGTGTTATCTGATTGGCCTTCAGGTTCTATACCATTTGGTTGAAAATGGATTTTCAAAAAGAAAATGAATGTTGATTGTTAATTACCTTGGTAAGTATCTACAATCTGGTAATTCACCAAATGGATGTGAAAACAACCTTTTTAAATCTTGATGAGGAAGTTTACATGAAACAACTAGAAGGTTTCATTATGCCCGGTAAAGAGCATATGGTTTGTAAACATGTCAAATCTTCGTATCGAATGAAACAAGCGCCTAAAAAATGGCATCAAAAGTTTGATGAGGTTATTTTGTCTTCTGGTTTCAAGACAAACCGATGTGACAAATGTGTTTATAATATATTTGATGATGCTACTAGAGATGAAGTGATCATTTTCTTGTATGTAGATCACATGTTGATTTTTGGTACTGTGACATCCCTAATTTCCTGACCAGAAAAGAGCGATTTGTTTATAATTATTTAAAAAAAAATTAGAGCATCCTTTTTGAAGAATAATATTGCGGAATGCGTTCCCAGAAAACATGATAATGATATTATCAAAGCATTTCCGAAGAAATGTATTTTATTTATATTAAAACATTGGGATGTCATCGTCAATACAAAAACATACATTAACGAAATATTACAATCCTTACAGTAATTTAAACCAGTGGCTTAATACTCCTTGAATCTCTCAGCACAATGTACCTTTAACATCACTACCTGTGATACAATAAATTGAGTGGGTCAGGTTGGGAAACTTAGTGGATACATAGCGATTTCAATCCTACAATGTTATGACATATATATATATATATATATATATATATATATATATATATATACATATTTATATATATATATATACATATATATATATATATATATATATACATTTATATGTATATATATATATATATATATATATATATATATATATATATATATTAGAACTCGTAATATACAATTTCACCTCATATAAGCAATTTTACCCCACCCCGTCGATCCTCACAACGACACAATCCATACTCTAAGATCTAAAATGAAAGACTTTACCTAATGCATACTCCGGGATCAGGTATAAACGACCATGTCTAATCCTTTCTCTCGGATCAATGACAAATGACTATGCCCACTCTATACTCTTGGTCTAGGGAAGAATGACTATGTCCAATCCATGCTCTCGTATCAAGGAAATTTTTTTATGTTGTACCCTCCGTGTATATCTTACCCGTACTCATTAGAAGATACTACTCGATATTCATCTTAAATAATTTAGATTTATGATTTATCCTTAATAATCATATATTATCATATATGCTCTTAACATGTATTTCGGGCAATTATCAAACATCTAACACATAAAATTATATTTAATACTTTAATTAATACTTGTATTAAAATGATGTTCAAGAAAGGGACTATGCACTCACATTTTTAAGTGATGACTCGACGTTCAGGCAGCACTTCGCTTCTAGCAATTGTGTTTTCTTTTGACGAAACTTAGAATCATTATCATTATGTTTTAGTCTAATATTAATTGCGACTAATTATTAGTCTAGATTCATCATTAATTCAAAGTCTACTTCAAGATCTATCAAGTATTGATCAACCAGGTAGCATAGTTTGTAAACTTGTCAAATCTTCGTATCAAATGAAACAAGCGCCTAAAAAATGGCATCAAAAGTTTGATGAGGTTATTTTGTCTTCTGGTTTCAAGACAAACTGATGTGACAAATGTGTTTATAATATATTTGATGATGCTACTAGAGATGAAGTGATCATTTTCTTGTATGTAGATCACATGTTGATTTTTGGTACTGTGACATCCCTAATTTCACGACCAGAAAAGACCGATTTGTTTATAATTATTTAAAAAAAATTAGAGCATCCTTTTTGAAGAATAATATTGCGGAATGTGTTCCCAGAAAACATGATAATGATATTATCAAAGCATTTCCAAAGAAATGTATTTTATTTATATTAAAACATTGGGATGTCATCGTCAATACAAAAACATACATTAACGAAATATTACAAGCCTTACAGTAATTTAAACCAGTGGCTTAATACTCCTTGAATCTCTCAGCACAATGTACCTTTAACATCACTACCTGTGATACAATAAATTGAGTGGGTCAGGTTGGGAAACTTAGTGGATACATAGCGATTTCAATCCTACAATGTTATGACATATATATATATATATATATATATATATATATATATATATATATATATATATTAGAACTCGTAATATACAATTTCACCTCATATAAGCAATTTTACCCCACCCCGTCGATCCTCACAACGACACAATCCATACTCTAACATCTAAAATGAACGACTTTACCTAATGCATACTCTGGGATCAGGTATAAACGACCATGTCTAATCCATTCTCTCGGATCAATGACAAATGACTATGCTCACTCTATACTCTCGGACTAGGGAAGAATGACTATGTCCAGTCCATGCTCTTGTATCAAGGAAAATTTTTGAAGTTCTAGCCTCCGTGTATATCTTACCCGTACTCATTAGAAGATACTACTTGATATTCATCTTAAATAATTTAGATTTATGATTTATCCTTAATAATCATATATTATCATATATGCTCTTAACATGTATTTCGGGCAATTATCAAACATCTAACACATAAAATTATATTTAATACTTTAATTAATACTTGTATTAAAATGATGTTCAAGAAAGGGACTATGCACTCACATTTTTAAGTGATGACTCGACGTTCAGGCAGCACTTCGCTTCTAGCAATTGTGTTTTCTTTTGACGAAACTTAGAATCATTATCATTATGTTTTAGTCTAATATTAATTGCGACTAATTATTAGTCTAGATTCATCATTAATTCAAAGTCTACTTGAAGATCTATCAAGTATTGATCAACCAGGTAGCACAGTTTGTAAACTTGTCAAATCTTCGTATCGAATGAAACAAGCGCCTAAAAATGGCATCAAAAGTTTGATGAAGTTATTTTGTCTTCTGGTTTCAAGACAAACCGATGTGACAAATGTGTTTATAATATATTTGATGATGCTACTAGAGATGAAGTGATCATTTTCTTGTATGTAGATCACATGTTGATTTTTGGTACTGTGACACACTAATTTCAAGACCAGAAAAGACCGATTTGTTTATAATTATTTAAAAAAAATTAGAGCATCCTTTTTGACGAATAATATTGCGGAATGCGTGCCCAGAAAACATGATAATGATATTATCAAAGCATTTCCGAAGAAATGTATTTTATTTATATTAAAACATTGGGATGTCATCGTCAATACAAAAACATACATAAACGAAATATTACAAGCCTTACAGTAATTTAAACCAGTGGCTTAATACTCCTTGAATCTCTCAGCACAATGTACCTTTAACATCACTACCTGTGATACAATAAATTGAGTGGGTCAGGTTGGGAAACTTAGTGGATACATAGCGATTTCAATCCTACAATGTTATGACATATATATATATATATATACATATATATATATATATATATATATATATATATATATATATATATTTATATGTATATATATATATATATATATATATATATATATATATATATATATATATATATATATATATATTAGAACTCGTAATATACAATTTCACCTCATATAAGCAATTTTACCCCACCCCGTCGATCCTCACAACGACACAATCCATACTCTAAGTTCTAAAATGAAAGACTTTACCTAATGCATACTCCGGGATCAGGTATAAACGACCATGTCTAATCCATTCTCTCGGATCAATGACAAATGACTATGCCCACTCTATACTCTTGGACTAGGGAAGAATGACTATGTCCAATCCATGCTCTCGTATCAAGGAAATTTTTTTAAGTTGTACCCTCCGTGTATATCTTACCCGTACTCATTAGACGATACTACTCGATATTCATCTTAAATAATTTAGATTTATGATTTATCCTTAATAATCATATATTATCATATATGCTCTTAACATGTATTTCGGGCAATTATCAAACATCTAACACATAAAATTATATTTAATACTTTAATTAATACTTGTATTAAAATGATGTTCAAGAAAGGGACTATGCACTCACATTTTTAAGTGATGACTCGACGTTCAGGCAGCACTTCGCTTCTAGCAATTGTGTTTTCTTTTGACGAAACTTAGAATCATTATCATTATGTTTTAGTCTAATATTAATTGCGACTAATTATTAGTCTAGATTCATCATTAATTCAAAGTCTACTTCAAGATCTATCAAGTATTGATCAACCAGGTAGCACAGTTTGTAAACTTGTCAAATCTTCGTATCAAATGAAACAAGCGCCTAAAAAATGGCATCAAAAGTTTGATGAGGTTATTTTGTCTTCTGGTTTCAAGACAAACCGATGTGACAAATGTGTTTATAATATATTTGATGATGCTACTAGAGATGAAGTGATCATTTTCTTGTATGTAGATCACATGTTGATTTTTGGTACTGTGACATCCCTAATTTCACGACCAGAAAAGACCGATTTGTTTATAATTATTTAAAAAAAATTAGAGCATCCTTTTTGAAGAATAATATTGCGGAATGTGTTCCCAGAAAACATGATAATGATATTATCAAAGCATTTCCAAAGAAATGTATTTTATTTATATTAAAACATTAGGATGTCATCGTCAATACAAAAACATACATTAACGAAATATTACAAGCCTTACAGTAATTTAAACCAGTGGCTTAATACTCCTTGAATCTCTCAGCACAATGTACCTTTAACATCACTACCTGTGATACAATAAATTGAGTGGGTCAGGTTGGGAAACTTAGTGGATACATAGCGATTTCAATCCTACAATGTTATGATATATATATATATATATATATATATATATATATATATATATATATATATATATATATATATATATATTAGAACTCGTAATATACAATTTCACCTCATATAAGCAATTTTACCCCACCCCGTCGATCCTCACAACGACACAATCCATACTCTAACATCTAAAATGAACGACTTTACCTAATGCATACTCTGGGATCAGGTATAAACGACCATGTCTAATCCATTCTCTCGGATCAATGACAAATGACTATGCCCACTCTATACTCTCGGACTAGGGAAGAATGACTATGTCCAATCCATGCTCTCGTATCAAGGAAAATTTTTGAAGTTCTACCCTCCGTGTATATCTTACCCGTACTCATTAGAAGATACTACTCGATATTCATCTTAAATAATTTAGATTTATGATTTATCCTTAATAATCATATATTATCAGATATGCTCTTAACATGTATTTCGGGCAATTATCAAATATCTAACACATAAAATTATATTTAATACTTTAATTAATACTTGTATTAAAATGATGTTCAAGAAAGGGACTATGCACTCACATTTTTAAGTGATGACTCGACGTTCAGGCAGCACTTCACTTCTAGCAATTGTGTTTTCTTTTGACGAAACTTAGAATCATTATCATTATGTTTTAGTCTAATATTAATTGCGACTAATTATTAGTCTAGATTCATCATTAATTCAAAGTCTACTTCAAGATCTATCAAGTATTGATCAACCAGGTAGCACAGTTTGTAAACTTGTCAAATCATCGTATCGAATGAAACAAGCGCCTAAAAAATGGCATCAAAAGTTTGATGAGGTTATTTTGTCTTCTGGTTTCAAGACAAACCGATGTGACAAATGTGTTTATAATATATTTGATGATGCTACTTGAGATGAAGTGATCATTTTCTTGTATGAAGATCACATGTTGATTTTTGGTACTGTGACATCCCTAATTTCATGACCAGAAAAGACCGATTTGTTTATAATTATTGAAAAAAAAATAGAGCATCCTTTTTGAAGAATAATATTGCGGAATGCGTTCCCAGAAAACATGATAATGATATTATCAAAGCATTTCCGAAGAAATGTATTTTATTTATATTAAAACATTGGGATGTCATCGTCAATACAAAAACATACATTAACGAAATATTACAAGCCTTATAGTAATTTAAACCAGTGGCTTAATACTCCTTGAATCTCTCAGCACAATGTACCTTTAACAATACTACCTGTGATACAATAAATTGAGTGGGTCAGGTTGGGAAACTTAGTGGATACATAGCGATTTCAATCCTACAATGTTATGACATATATATATATATATATATATATATATATATATATATATATATATATATATATATATATTAGAACTCGTAATATACAATTTCACCTCATATAAGCAATTTTACCCCACCCCGTCGATCCTCACAACGATACAATCCATACTCTAAGATCTAAAATGAACGACTTTACCTAATGCATACTCTGGGATCAGGTATAAACGAGCATGTCTAATCCATACTCTCGGATCAATGACAAATGACTATGCCCACTCTATACTCTCGGACTAGGGAAGAATGACTATGTCCAATCCATGCTCTCGTATCAAGGAAAATTTTTGAAGTTCTACCCTCCGTATATATCTTACCCGTACTCATTAGAAGATACTACTCAATATTCATCTTAAATAATTTAGATTTATGATTTATCCTTAATAATCATATATTATCAGATATGCTCTTAACATGTATTTCGGGCAATTATCAAATATCTAACACATAAAATTATATTTAATACTTTAATTAATACTTGTATTAAAATGATGTTCAAGAAAGGGACTATGCACTCACATTTTTAAGTGATGACTCGACGTTCAGGCAGCACTTCGCTTCTAGCAATTGTGTTTTCTTTTGACGAAACTTAGAATCATTATCATTATGTTTTAGTCTAATATTAATTGCGACTAATTATTAGTCTAGATTCATCATTAATTCAAAGTCTACTTCAAGATCTATCAAGTATTGATCAACCAGGTAGCACAGTTTGTAAACTTGTCAAATCATCGTATCGAATGAAACAAGCGCCTAAAAAATGGCATCAAAAGTTTGATGAGGTTATTTTGTCTTCTGGTTTCAAGACAAACCGATGTGACAAATGTGTTTATAATATATTTGATGATGCTACTTGAGATGAAGTGATCATTTTCTTGTATGTAGATCACATGTTGATTTTTGGTACTGTGACATCCCTAATTTCATGACCAGAAAAGACCGATTTGTTTATAATTATTGAAAAAAAATAGAGCATCCTTTTTGAAGAATAATATTGCGGAATGCGTTCCCAGAAAACATGATAATGATATTATCAAAGCATTTCCGAAGAAATGTATTTTATTTATATTAAAACATTGGGATGTCATCGTCAATACAAAAACATACATTAACGAAATATTACAAGCCTTACAGTAATTTAAACCAGTGGCTTAATACTCCTTGAATCTCTCAGCACAATGTACCTTTAACAATACTACCTGTGATACAATAAATTGAGTGGGTCAGGTTGGGAAACTTAGTGGATACATAGCGATTTCAATCCTACAATGTTATGACATATATATATATATATATATATATATATATATATATATATATATATATATATATATATATATTAGATCTCGTAATATACAATTTCACCTCATATAAGCAATTTTACCCCACCCCGTCGATCCTCACAACGATACAATCCATACTCTAAGATCTAAAATGAACGACTTTACCTAATGCATACTCTGGGATCAGGTATAAACGAGCATGTCTAATCCATACTCTCGGATCAATGACAAATGACTATGCCCACTCTATACTCTCGGACTAGGGAAGAATGACTATGTCCAATCCATGCTCTCGTATCAAGGAAAATTTTTGAAGTTCTACCCTCCGTGTATATCTTACCCGTACTCATTAGAAGATACTACTCAATATTCATCTTAAATAATTTAGATTTATGATTTATCCTTAATAATCATATATTATCAGATATGCTCTTAACATGTATTTCGGGCAATTATCAAATATCTAACACATAAAATTATATTTAGTACTTTAATTAATACTTGTATTAAAATGATGTTCAAGAAAGGGACTATGCACTCACATTTTTAAGTGATGACTCGACGTTCAGGCAGCACTTCGCTTCTAGCAATTGTGTTTTCTTTTGACGAAACTTAGAATCATTATCATTATGTTTTAGTCTAATATTAATTGCGACTAATTATTAGTCTAGATTCATCATTAATTCAAAGTCTACTTCAAGATCTATCAAGTATTGATCAACCATGTAGCACAGTTTGGAGGTAGGACGATTTCGGTGTATAGCCTTTCTGAAATCCAACAACCAAGCCAACGTAACCATTCTAGATACCTCTTTCATACGCAGATCAATCGGTATAACGACTTTGAATCACTAATAAATGTTATCTACAGGTTCATAATAACGATAATGAAATTAAACATAAGTTATACTTAAATTATGGTAAGCATAATTCAGCTTACAAGTGGTTTAGCGAGAAACTGGGCTCTACGTTGGAAGAAATTCTGAGCTGAAATATCTTCTTCTCGGGGATTTTTGGCGCTCTGGGTTTCGCTACTAACACCTAGGAGGTGCTAGATAAAAGCTTAGAGGCTTTGGGGTGTTTGGGAGAGAATTGGTTCAGAAGGTGTGAGATTTTGAGTGAAAAGCGAGCTCTATTTATAGGCTTGAGGAAGTACATACGCAAGGCGTACTAGAAGACTTCGTTGGGCGTACTTAGTAAAAAGGGCGCACTTCGAGCTACGTTGGGCATACTCCGTCTAGCTATTGCGATCTTATTCCAATCCGTGGGGAAGAAGTTGTGCCCTAGATCTTGCCACGTATCACTCGGTGGTTAATCCGGAAATTAATTATCTTCTAAAATCCGTAGCTTTTGCATACGAGCCTTGTTTTGACATTCTTTATATCCACACATAGGTATCGACGAGATCTACAACTTTCATTTAGACTTCATTGGCTATTTTTGAATTTATTTTTAAAGTTATATTTTAATAGGCTTAGACTAGTTAAAGTCTGTGAAAATTCATAACTTTGTCCTCCGATGTCCGTTTTCGACTGTCTTTATATCGTTGAGCTCCTATTTCTGATATATTTTAATCTTGTTTAGGTTGTGTCGGCTGATAATCAATCGATCAAAAGTTCGATTTCCCGATTGTATACTGTTTTGCTAAATCTTAGAAAATTCATAACTTCCTCTAACCAAGTCAGATTTGTACGTTCTCTATATGCACACTCTCAGTTTAATGTCTACTACAACTTTTGTTTAGTTCGTTAAGGATAAAAAGTATTTCGTCAAAAATTTACCTTTTATGATACATGGAGCCATGACAGTTTAATCGCGAAACTTCAATGGGTCATAACTTGTTGGTTATAAGTCGGATTTCAACGTTATTTATATGTACGAAATCATTGTGACATATACTATTACTTTTTTAAGGTTATTTATTCTAAATAGTCTTCTATAAGAAAGTCATTTTGAACAGTTATTATCTCTAAATTGACTAGCCCGAATCTGAGGACATTACAATTATCTCTCCGTTAGGATGATTATATCTCGAAATCATCAACAAAATAGGGCTTGTCTAATGACTCCATTTGTTATATTCTCATCCTATGTAATACCTATAACACTTATGTTCTTTAAAATGAGTATCTACCTCTAACTCTTTGTAGTATGTTGGACTTTCAATCGTGACCTTCGAGTTACAAACTCGATCCTCATTGGAGACTCCATCTTTTTCTTAACAGACTTAACTTAAGATGAATTATTTACTTTGATTACAGTAATAGACCAATGGTTCACGTTCTAATGACCTCTCATTGTATGATGCAATTCTTAGACTCAGGTCTTTTTGAGTCAATTCCATAATGGAAGATACCTTCATGTTCTAAGGAGATATAATCACACTATAGCATTTTACACTTCTAGCTACAAGCTCTTTACTTTAGTGGCGACCACAATAATTCCATTGAGCACTTCATTTATCTTATTCTTCAATATTTTGGTTTAAGTTAGATGCTACATCGAACTTGGTTCTCTGAACCATGTACAATACTTATCCTAGTCAAACTTAATTTGATATGACCACCAGGATCAGAATAATAGTCATCTTCTTAGTCATTATCGAAACGATGGTAACGACAGACAGGAGCAAAATGGGTTTGAATTACTAGCGCCTTGGTAACCTTGTGACTTTCCCTGATCCTAGTGTGAGTCCTATGCTTATGATAGTATAGGCCTTTACTACCTTTCACACTTACTCATACTCATCCCAAGTATTGTCTCGCAGTTCTCAAAGTCACCACACAAGAAAAATCATATAGAAACTTAACACATCAGATAACATAATCAAGGTTTATATCATTTATTGAAACGATTAGATACATATTCAAGCTCACCCTACAGTAGGCCTCTTATATTAGGGTACACCACATGATACCATATATATGGATACTTTATATGTAGCTCTTCGAATATATAGATCCTTACTCCTGATTCCTCGCATCGTCACCTGCTTCATCAAGGATCATCTGGAGTGCTCTTGCCTTTGGCTTCGGTGGTACATTTGGATTTGTAGCTCCTTCCCTCTTTGGGAAGTCTTGCTTGAAGTGTCATTCTTCACTACACTTAAAGCAGACTTCTCTCTTGGTCGTGCATTCGTTGGCATAGTGACCGGTCTTCCCGCATTTGAAGCAGGACACCTCTTTAGAGCATCTCCTAATGTGTTTCCTTCCACACTTGTCACACCAGTTTTCTTCATTGGTATCCCCATACCTCTTAGGGTCATACTTTAGGAAACTATTTTTCTTTTCAGATCTTGAAGACCCCTCAAACATCCTCTTCTCCCCTACTTCAACTCTTTACAGACCTTTTTCCCTAGGTTGGGTCTCCACTTTCTTGGTTTCTCTAATGGTTGTCTTCAAAGTAGTTGCCATTTTTACCGTTCCACCAAAGTCCGCTGGCAATCCATTAGCAAACCTATCTATCTTAGAGAGTTCAATAGGCACCAAGTTGGGGAATAGCTTCATATTCTTGGTGAATGCGGTAGGATACTCATCAACACTCATGTTGCCTTTCTTCAGGTTCTGAAACTCATTGTTTGGGTCTATCAGATCTATCTCTGAGTAGTATTTCATTTTCAACTGCTCTATGAATTCTTCCCAAGACATCCGTAGCGCATCTTACCGTCGCATTGTATCTACCAACAACTTCCACCAACTTAAAACTCCGGTCTTTAGTTGTCTGATTGCAAAGACGAGTTTCTACTTGTTGCTGCAACTGGAACTTTTGAATACCATCTTCATGTCGGAGATCCAGTCCATTATCTCTACTGGATTCGGGCTTCTAATAAGACTTCGTGGCTTGGCACCCAAAAAGTTCTTATACATACGCCCATCCCTGTTAGTCCCTCTATCCAGGTTGTTCCTACTTACCACTCGAGGTTCAGCTTGACTCACAGTATGACTGTAATTTCCCTCTTCCGACAGTTCATTATATAGTTCAAGTTGCACAACAGGCATAGGAGGTTCATCCCTATTATTAAGCAAAAATTTTCTCATCTCCTCCCTTTGTTCGGCCATCATAGCCCAAATCATTGCTTGGACTCATGCCATCATGATTGGCTCAGGTGTAAATGTTACCTTTGGTGCGCGCTCAATCAATCGTGGTTCAGGCTGCTGATTACCATTTCCTAATCCACTTTGTGTCCACACCATGTCGATCTATACACTGAATTAGAAGTTCGGAGTACAATGAAGAAAATTAAGACAAGAAAGATTTACTTACGATAGTTGTATAAATCTCCTTATCACCCTGAAAAGTTACATGACAATCCTAATATCGTAATTAAACATTTAGAAATCTGAACACATAAAATTTCAAGATCCGGTAGGCAATAGGCCATAAATTCGATCAAACAATAGCATCATAAAGCATATAAGACATTTAATAACATAAATAAGTTAGCACATAAATGCAATTCAGGCATCTTCCCTAAATAAGCTACTACTCGTGTCTATTCAGGCATACTTCCTAAGTATAGCAGACACTCATCTCATAATTATCTCTTAGCATTCTAACTTTATGTCTAGAAATTTCGTGAAATTCCTAGTTCTATGAAACTAATGCTCTGATACCAACTATGACATCCCCAATTTCACAGTCAGAAAAGACTGATTTTTTATGATTATTTAAAAAAAAATCATAGTATCCTTTTTGAAAAATAATATTGTGGAATTTGTTCCAAGAAAAGATGATAATGATATTATCAAAGCATTTACGAAGAAATGTATTTTATTTATACTAAAACATTGAGATGTCATCATCAATAAAGAAACATAAGAATAACGAAATATTACAATC
The DNA here is from genome assembly GCF_002870075.4 of Lactuca sativa. Classification (NCBI taxonomy): domain Eukaryota; kingdom Viridiplantae; phylum Streptophyta; class Magnoliopsida; order Asterales; family Asteraceae; genus Lactuca; species Lactuca sativa. Next base: position 299,847,363 of record NC_056630.2, on the reverse strand, counting down.
CTAATAGTAATTTAAACTAGTGTCTTAATAATCCTTGAATCTCTCAGTAGAATGTATCTTTAACATCACAACTAATGATAAAATAAACTGAGTGGGTCATGTTGGGAAACCTGGTGAGTACATAAGGATTTCAATCCTACAATGTTATAACACACACACGTACACACACACACAAACACACACACACACACACACACATATATATATATATATATATATATATATATATATATATATATATATATATATATATATATATATATTAGAACTCGCATTATACAATTTCATCTCATAAAAGAAATTTTACCCCACCTCGTCAATCCTCACAATGACACGATCTACTCTCGGATTTAAAATGAACGACGTTACCTAATCCATACTCCTAGATCAAGTATGAATGACTACGTCTAATCCAAGCTCTCGGATAAATGGCAAATGACTATGCCCTCTATAATTTGGGAGTAGGGACGAATTACCATGTCTAATCCATGCTCTCATTTCAATGTCAAATTTTAAAGTTCTGCTCTCCATGTATATCTCGCTCGCACTCTTATGAAGATATTACTCAATATTCATCTTAATTAATTTAGTTTTATTTTGTGTCCTAAATCATCATATATTATCATATATGATCTTAACACATATTTCAGCTAATTATCAAATATCTCACATGTTAACTTATCTTTAATACTTCAATTAGTACTTGAAATAAAATCATGTTCATGAAAGGGACTATGCACTCACATGTTAAAGTGATGAATCAAAGTTCGTGCAGCGCTTCGCTTCTAGAAATTGTCTTTTCCTTTGACAAAACCTAGTATAATTATCACTAAGTTTTAGTCTATTATTAATTGTGACTAATTATTAGTCTAGATTCATCACTAACTCAAATTCTACTTTGAGATCTATCAAGTAATGATCAGCCAGGCAGGACAGTTGGGAGGCAGGACCATTTTGGCGTACAACCTTTCTGAAATCCAACAACCAAGCCAACGTGACCGTTCTAGAAACCTATCCTGTAAGTAGATCAATCATTATAACGACTATGAATCAATGATAAATCTTGTTTATAGGTTTTTAATAGCGATGATGAACTCAAACATAATTTATACATAATATACGGTAAGCATAACTCAACTTACAGGTGGTTTAGCGAGAAACCGAGGCCAGCTCAGGCAGAACTTTTGGGTCGAAATCTCTTCTTCTCGGGGCTTTTCGGAACTATAGGCTTCGCTACTAACACCTAGGAGGTTCTACATAAAAGCTTAGAGTCTTTTAGGGTGTTTGGGAGAGAATTGGTTGAGAAGGTGTGATATTTTGAGTGAAAAACAAGCTCTATTTATAGGCTGGAGGAAGTGCATACGCAGGGCGTACTAAACCACTATGTTGGATGTACTCAGTATGTTGGGCGTACTTCGAGCTATGCTTGGCATACTCCGTCCATGTGTCACTTGGTGGTTAATCATAAAATTAATTATCTTCTAAATTCCTTAAATTTTGTATACGAGCTCTACTTTTGTTCTTCTTTATATCCACACATGGGTACCGAAAAGATCTACAACTTTCTTTTAGAATCCTTCCACTAATTTTGAATTTATTTTTAAAGTTACATTTTAACAGGCTTAGACAGTTAAAGTTCGTTAAAAATTCATAACTTTGTCCTCCGATGTCCGTTTTCCACAGTCTTTATATTGTTGAGCTCCTGTTAACGAGGTCTTTAATTATTGTTTAGGTTGTGTTGGCTAATATTCAATCGTTCAAAAATTCAATTTCCGAGTTATATAGTGTTATGCTGAATATCAGAAAATTCATAACTTCCTCTAACGAAGTCAAATTTGGACGTTCTCTATATGCATGCTCTCGGTTTAATGTCTACTACGACTGTCGTTTAGATCGCTAAAGCTAAAAGTATTTTGAAAAAAAATTAATTTTTACGATACATAGAGCTATGCCGGTTTAATCGTGAAACTTCATTAGATCATAACTTCTTCGCTATAAGTTGGATGTCAACATTCTTTATATGTACATAATCCTTGAGACATATTTTATAACTTGTGGTAAAATTATTTATTGTAATTAATCTTCTATCGAAATGTCATTTTAATGCTTATTATTTTTAAATTAACTAGCCCGAGTCTACAGGCGTTACATGTACCAACCAAAATCAAGTAGATGAAACAAAGTAATTTTTGTCATCTAAGTTTTCCATGAAAGATTAAAGAGAGACTTATATAATACTTGGACTAAGAACTAAAAGGATGAAAAAAGGTTTGGTAATGACTCAAAGTCATTATATTGAGAAGATTCTCAAGCGGATTAATTTTACCGATTGTTCTCCTGTGAGTACTCCTATGGATCCAAGTGTGGAATTAATGCCAAATATTGGATTTCTGATTTCACAATTGGAATACTCTAAGGCTATTGGTAGCTTGATGTATGCCATGACAAGTACCAGACCTGATATTGCTTTTATTGTGGGCAAGTTGAGTAGGTACACTAGTAATCTAAGTACTCAACATTGGCAAGCAGTGAATAGAGTGTTTAAGTATCTGAAAGGAACCATAGATTATGGTTTGAGTTACATGGGGAGTCCTTTGGTTATATAAGGTCATTCAAATGCAAGTTGGATAACCAACATGGAGGACTAATCCTCAACTTCTGGTTGGGTATTCATGTTTTGGGGAGGTGCCATTTCTTGTGCTTTCAAGAAGAAATATTTCATTACAAACTCAAAAGTGGAATATGAGTTTGTTGCATTAGCAACTGCTGGTAAAGAAGCAGAGTCACTAAGGCATTTAGTCTATGAGATTACTATGTGGTCTAAACCGATAACACTTATTTCTAACCTTTGTTATAGTGCAGCCACTTTGGCTAAGGCATATAGACAGGTTTATAATAGCAAGTCTATAAACTTGGGTGTTAGAAATAGTACACATATAGAAATAATCATGAACGATGTGATTTCGGCTGAGTTTGTGAAATTGCAACAAAATTTGGTAGATCACTTGACTAAAGGTTTAACACGAGACTTAGTGCACAATTCTGTACTCAGAATGGGATTAAAGTCCATTTAATTCTATAATGATGAGACACCCAATTCCTTCCTAATATAATGTTAGGAGTTGAATTCAATGTGGAAAGATCATACATATAGAATGGAACACATGAAGTATTCATCCTAGGTATGTGTTCAGTTTTGCAAGTTATCCAGGTTGAAGTTTAACTTCTTAATAATTCCTTTGATACATGTATGTGCAGATACATGGAAAGGAGTTACCTATGTGATTGTGAAGTGTAGCTGCATTTCAAGAGGGTGTGTATTTGACCTAGACACGATCATGAGAGGATTGGGACACAGGACTATATAATAGTGTCAAGTTGTATTTTGCTAGAGATTCAATAAATTAGTATGTATTTTACTTTATGGTATTCAAATAGGTTGATGAGTTCAATTCTTAGAACACCTTGATTCTCGAGTATTTGAAAATGTATGATACTAAGTGGAAATTCAATCATTTCGATATTTTCATTATGCACTAGTTTGGTTTGTTTTGATAAGTTTATGCTTGTTCAAGCATTACACTAAAATGGGGGAGAATTGTTGGTGATTTTAGTGTCACCAAGTCATTTTATGTAATCGGAACTAACATGCGAGCTAAGGGGCTTCATAATTTGTACTCTAATATATGTACGAGGTTGTGTGGAGTGCATGCATGTATAATATCGAATTTGAAGCCAGTTCGAATTCATGTCGGGGTTCCAGGGTTTCGAAAGGGGCAACACCCCTTTAGTGCGGCCTAGGGGCAGCCCCCCAAGCGGTGTCGAAGGGGCAGAGCCCCTGAATGGGGTAGGAGCAACGCCCCGAAAACTCTCAAAAATTTATATATGGGAACATAGTGGGAAAAACTAATTCTTGAGAGTGATTATTGTAAAACTGACGAAATTCGTCAGTTTAGGAAACCCAAAATCCATTACACACATTTTAAAAAACTATGGTTTTTTTACCGATGTCCATATCCTAAACACACACACAAATGTCACCAAAAAACTAATTCCTTAGGGTCACATATTAAGAGGAAGAAAATGATATGAAATAAACAATATATTTATAAGTGATTAATTATTGATTATTGATGAGTGATGTTGGTGATTTTAGTGTCACCATGTCATTTTATGTAATTGGAACTGACATGTGAGCTAAGGGGCTTCATAATTTGTATTTTAACATATGTATGGGGTTGTGCGGAGTGCACACATGTATAAAATCAAATTAGAATCAGGTTTGACGATAAGTTGGGGGTCTGAGATTTCTAAAGGGGCAGCGCTCCTTTGCGGGACCTAGGGGCAACGCCCCTAGCGGGGTCCAAGGGGAAGAGCCCCTGGCTGGGGTAGGGGCAGCGCCCCAGGGGGTTTGAGGTAGTGCCGCAAAACTCTCTGAAATTTATATATGTGAATATAGAGGGAAAAAACAATTCTTGAGCGTGATTATGGTAAAACTGACGAAATTCTATAGTTTTGGAAACCATAAATCCTCATTAAAATCCAGATTTCCTGGCTTGTTCCAAAGCAACCTATTATATCCAACCCTAAGAGAAATCATAATATCATTTATTATAAATAAACAACTCTTCTCTTTGAGAAGAGACACCAAAATCATTAGCTCTCTTCTTCTTCAAACGAACATAGAATCCTTCTAGCAATTTGGTTGATGATATTTGTGACTAGATTTGTAAGTGTCTTCTTGGATTATCCTAGGCTAAGTTTCTTGCAATACACGCATAGGGTAGAAATATTTGTTCATAAAGTGTTGACACCATCCAAGTGTTATCCAGATCTCCAACATAAACCCTATTTTCTCCAACAACAGGGATGGCTCAAGCGGTTTGGGGGCTCTAAGCGAACCAAAAATTGGGGCTTTTTGGCCTAATATTATAAACACCCTCCTTTATCTGTACTTGATTATTTTAGTATTAAATAACAATCACCAAGAGACAACTACAAACAATCAATAAACTAGAAGTAATGGATTATAGATTAAAGGTAATACTTACTGGTAGCCTTCTTGACACATTAAGGCAAATGGAAAACTCAAAACTAAAAACTGAAATTCATTCCAAACACTTTGTAAGTCAAAAAGACATTTAATATACCAGTTAATGTATCGGTTAATATACAACTAATATATGCATCAGTAAATTGCATCATAATAGAATTGGTAGTAAGAAAACGATGATTATGTTGGAAGATTTAACCCACGGTTGCTTAGGATTCCATTATAATGATCAAGATGATATATATATATATATATATATATATATATATATATATATATATATATATATATATATATATATATCAAGAGTCCTTATTGATTGTACAACTAGTAAAGGTCATAGTATGTAGCTATCACTCCACTTAATAATTGTTATCTATCTTCTAATTGGTGCACGAGTTCAAAATGCATCCAGTTAAATTTGGATGTGACTGAGTTATGATTTTAGCTTATAATCAATATGACTTATAGACTTTTAGAAGCTTTTGATTACCTAGTCAAACTTTATACCATAAAAGCATATTGATAGACTAATGCTACAATTCAAACTCACAAAAATCATTATAATGGTAGGTTAAAAAGATATGAATTGTTAACAAAACTATATAACATTTGTTAGAATAGATAATAGAAATTGGAAAACAGGAAAACTCAAAACTTGAACTAGAAGTTGAAGATAATCATTAATCAGATTATCTGATAATGGAAATTGGAATCACTGTAATACATACTGTTGCAAACTTTCAGTTCATCATGAGTTGAGGTCTTGTCCTCTTGTCACCCACAACAATGGAGAATCAGAATCACAGAATCATAGAATGGAGAACAAAAGGAAGAATAGAGAAGATTGTTGTGTTTGTGTGTTTCACTTTCAGACTAGATTCCAAAATAGAGATGGTAGGAGTAGAAGACAGGAGGAGAAGTCGTCGAGCCAACAAGGAAGAAGATTAGAACTTAGAAGAACACTAGAACAAATCAATCAACAGAAGGCTGCATTTTTTCGGCGTGTTTTTGGAAATCGAATCATTGCTTCCCTTTAGCGTGCATAACAATAGAATGGTCGAGACTATTTCTGGAGAAGAATTAATGAAGAAGATTTAGAATAGGGGGCCCTTTAGAATTAGGGGCCGTAAGTCTTTGCTTAGTTTGGTAAACACTTATGCCGGCCCTGTCCAACAAGTGATGTCACCTTCCAGACAGTTGAATCTTGATGTTTGAATCAAGATGATCCCTATCGGAAATCTATTTTGATTACATTGAACAGTAACAACGATACATGAAGGATGTGATAAATCCTTTTAAAATGGAAACAAAGACAAAAGTCACATTAACTCACTAATAAACCAAACACGTCAAGTGCCTAATATAGATAAAAACATTATCAGAGGTACCATAATCCTATGATACTCCACTATTACATGATTGCTTAAATAAAACGATTAATGCATCATATAAGTCGGTTCTACAATCGGGTTTGATTTAGACGAGTTATATGTGGAACCGGATATATATATATTTTTTTAATTTTTTATTATAGTATTATTAATATAGCTTACAAGTGCCACATTAGTAGTTTTGAATTCAAACTACATATAAAGATCAACAATTCTTTGTGTTAATATGCAACATATCTTATCAAACTTCTTAAGTTATTTACTATAGCTGAACACATGTGTATATATGTTCAACAACCCTCTAATGTCTTCCTTTTTTTAGTTGTCAAAAACCCCCAACATCGCAAAGCTTCTATGATAATGCTTTAGATCACTCTCACTGCTTCTTTTGATCTTTTATGTTTCAGCTCGCTTTGTTGAATGTACATCCAGTCTCATTCTTTCTCTAAAAAAGGGCATAAGAACAATTTGGTAATATTAAATATATGACAAATTGATTCATACTAATTCATCTATTTAGTATCAATAATTTACTCGTATTCTTAATTAAATTTATCATCGAGTGGTCACGCTTAAATAGTTGGACCTAACATGAATGCACAATGATTAATTTGTATAGTGAAAAACCAAGAGAAATTAACTAGCATAATATTTTCTCAAGATCTTTGGACTTCATTTTAACATGTTCATTAAATGTATTGACATTTATTCGATGAAATGGTTATGCTTGGCTGTTAAAGAGGATATAATTTCATGACCACCACTTTACTATTTCATTCAATCATCTCCCAACTCGTAAACTTAAATCTTCATTTATCATATCATTGAAATATAAAGATGTATGAAATACATAAGAGGTAATGACAACACTTATTTAATATTTTACCATAACTCGAGCTAACCATAGAAATGTAGGGTTGAATCAAAACCCTCAAACATAACAAGGTAACTATTCCTAAAGCAATCACGTTACACCTTTTACATATGTAGAATGACTAAACTCAAGAGCTAAATGTTATCTTAGCTAATATTTTAGCTAATATTAGTTTTTATTTCCATCATAATTACATTCTATTTATTGATTAAACGTTGGTCATACCGATTCACAAAATATTTAGAGCATATTATTGTCCATAATTACATTCTAGTTGTTGATTAAAAGTAATGATGGGTTATAGACAAATTATTGACCATTCAGTTCAGAAAATGACCCATATGCCCATGGTGTATGACCATCTATGATCTACCAATGTAAAAAAAAATCAAAATGTCATACTTATGGAAACAAAAAAGAAAAATAAGTTTTTTTTATAGGAAGGAACATTTTTTGACAAAAACTATAAATTAAGTTGTCTTACTAGTCTTGTATGTATCTTTATGTATGCAACACATTACCATTATTCTCGAGTAAACTTGTTTCATAGATGCACTATTTGCTTCTTCTTGTTGGTAGCATCAACAAAGTCATTAATCATCTGAAAAATATAATGGTGTAAGTATATTAAGAATTAAAGTAATTGTCTCATATTGCAATAATAACATTTTGTCTTTAAGATCAACAACAACATTAACGGAAACCCTAATAACTCAACAAACAGAAGAGATGCATATAGATTACACAATATCCTGCTCTGATACCAATTGTTAGGAATAAATCCTTAATGATCGATTAGATTCTGAACAAGTAATGTAATAACACAATAATGAGTTAAAGATTTTGAATGATTAACAGTCACGCCTCAGAAGAACTCTATGAAGAATTGCTACTGTAGAGGCATAATTAGGGTTACAAGGTAAAGATCAGCGTTAACTAAAATACGATGCACACATGCATCTTAAATACTCTAACCCTAGAATTAATAACTAGTGGACAAGCACAACTCGATAATGCAAAAAGACTAAGCAAAAGGCCCAATGACGCAACGTCATATACCCAACAATAAGATTATTCAAACCATCCACAGTCGATCGTACTTTGGAAGTAGGTAATGAGGCTAGATTGTCATGAGTTGGCTTCTAGATTGTCTAAGGCGTAAGACATAGGAAAAGTTTGTTACACCATTCGTGAGTACTCCTGAAATAAGATTTGAGTATTGGATTTGTTGGATTTGGTGTCTAAGCCCATAACTATAACTGGTATGTACTTGACCCGATAGTAGCATGGTCCTTTTGGGTTGCCTTCACCAGTGCAATTTGACAGGATGGTTATTTATGATTTATTAATATATTATAAGTAATATAATATATTAATATGGATATTTAATATGTATTGTCCAAAAATTAATTTGGAATTAATTTTGTGGTCAAGAGACTAATTAAATATGGACGGATTGATTATGTAAATCAATAATACTTATAGTATGGGCTAAGTGATCCATGATTATTTAACTAGGATAAACCAATAATATAACCCGTGGATAGTCCATGGAGGTTAAATCCATGGATCATAGGAGTGTGGAAAGTCATGGATCATTAGGGCTTACAAAGTGTAACCCTAGCACTTGCTACAACTATAAATAACCCCCTCCATGCTCCAAAATTGGTTGCACCTTCAAAAGAGTTAAGTTACTTATTCTCTTAGAACCTCCTTTGCATATTGGTGTATGTGAACCATTAGAGGCATCACACTTGAGGTGCTCAAGTTTCCAAAGGTCAAGAACTCTACCCTACTCAAGAGGTATGTATCCTAACTATGTTTTGATTATATATAGCTTCAATTGTATGCTAGCTAGGGTAAATGCTTTGGAAAATGAAAATGCATGTATAATTAGAGAAAACATAGACCCAAAGCATTTAGGGTTGCATGTGCACTTAGGAAGTGTTATAGTGCTCAAAACCCAACAGTGGTATTAGAGCCTAAGATTGTTTTCTATTAGATTTGATGCTTGCTTGTTTTCAAAGTTGAAGAAATTGTGTTTTCTGCATTCCGACTAATGAACTCACCGGGTCCACTGGGGAACTCGACGAGTCCAGTTCATGGACTCGCCGAGTTGGCTGATTAGAGTGCAAAAAATTCATGTTTTTAGCCCAAAGTAGATATGATCATTACCCCAAACTGTTTTGAATCATAAAAATATGTTTTTTTAAGATAAGATAGTGATCATACTCATCCAATAGAAAGATAATCATCAAAGATTTAAAATAGTTGTTGTTTTATATGATAAACCAAATTGTTTTAAAATTGTTGATATAAAATTGCCTTGTATATGAGTTTAGTTAGATCAAGTATTATATGATAATTTACTTGATGAAATATGATCTAATTGATGTTTAGTGACCTCCATAACTTGTCCTCAAGTTATGGAAAATGAAAGGTCTCATCATTAACTTTAAATTAAACTCATACGTTATGAATGTGAAGTGTTTTGATAAGTTTCAAAACTTGCTCTCAAGTTTTGGAATTTGCAAAGTCTCATTAAATGAAACTTTAATTCCAAACTTTAATAATATATATATATATATATATATATATATATATATATATATATATATATATATATATATATATATAAGACAAGTCGCTCTAACCATTAGTAGGCCTCATTCCTTGACTGGTGGAGGGTCGTTAGCCGAACGGGTAGGATAGGACACTAATTCTCCCACATTAAAAGTATAATGATAAATATAGAGTAACTAAACTTTTATTTAATTCCTAATCTTAGTTACTTTAGGAAAAATGTGAAAAATGGTGCTAATCCATGAAATTACACTTTGCACCTTATTAAGTCATTAGTGGAGCGTGTGTGGTTAACCGACACACTAATATGGGATTGACAGTGTGTGGCAAAGGGTAGCTTGATATTAATCATAGGTCAATGGAGCGCATATGGTTAACCGACACATTGATTCGGTGATTTGTAACATTGGGTGTACCATTTTAATTTGCATGGTTATTCACACCTTGTTTGTGATCCTCGACATCCTAGTCACAAACTTGAAGGGCACAATCGAGATTTAAACATGCCTTTGAAAAGTTCAATAAATCTCAAAGATCTACGAATTTCAAACCAATTAAAACCTAATAATCTATTTCATTTTTCAAGGTGGAAATTGGTAAATCATTGTTTACTTACCTTCAAATATTTTACAATTGGATTACGACATCCCTCTTCACAATTGTAGAATATTGTGTTGTATCCTAGCCTTAATATTTCATATTGGGTGTAATATTAAGGATTCTCATTTAATCTAAAAATTTGTTTCGCTTCCTTTTCAGATGTCTACCCCAAACAATGCTTCAACACCAATTCCTTCAGGCTCTTTCTCCCTCATAAACCTATGTGGGAGGTTCATTTTTGATGCCTCGAATTTCATTGACTAGATTCGAAACATTAGAATGTTATTCGTTATGATGACAAAGAATATGTCCTTGATAAATATCTAAAGGAGATTGATGTCACCACTGCTACTCCTGAACAAATCGTTGAACACACTACTCATGAGTGGGATGCGACAAAGGTGTCATGTCTTATGATTGCAACCATGACTGCTGAGCTGCAGAACTCCTATGAGGACTACTATCCCTATGAAATATATCATGATTTGATGGAAATATACCATCAAAGTGTTCGACAGGAAAGGTATGAGATCATTGCCTCCATGATCATAACCAAAAAGAAGGATGGTGAACCCATCACGGCCCACTTGTAGAAGATGCAGACATATGTGGACCGCTTGCTAAAATTGAATGTCAATTTTGATGTAGAGTTGGCCATAGATATAACTCTACACTCTTTACCTTCTTGTTATGATCAATTTCGTATGACTTATCATATTAAAAAGGAGGTCACTCTTAGCAAGCTTCAAGGGCTTTTTAGGAATGTAGAAAGCAACCTTAAAGGCAAGTCAGTTGTGTCTACGCCTACTACTACTTTTGTTCATGTTCTAGCAATAGGACATGGAAAGTGAAACAAGAGGAAGGCTTCCTCCAAGAGCCGCAATGGAAAGTCTCTTAATGGTTCCTCTTCTAGTGGGACCAAAATTGGTTCCGTTAACTCCACTTCCAATTCAAAGGATGCTAACTGCTTCCATTGTCATGAAAAGGGGCACTGGAAACAAAGATGCCCCAAGTACTTGCAGGATATAAAGGATGGGAAGATCAAACCCTCCTTTGCAAGTATTTAGACTAGTCAATCTAATAACTTATCACATGCTAATTCTTGGGTCCTTGATACACGTTGTGGATTTCACTTATTTTTTTGATTTGCAGGGACTAAAAACAAGTAGGGATGTAGAGCATGGGAAGATAAACTTAATCATGGGAAATAGGAAAATGTCGCTTGTGACAAAGATTGGAGTTTATTCTTTATTTCTTAGAAATTGTTTAAATTTATATTTGAATAATTGTTGTTACTCGACCGATATAGCGAGAAATATTGTTTCCTTCCATAGTTTTTACAAAAAAGGTTTTACCTTTTTGTTTAATAATGAAGTTGGTGCAATTTATGCTTATTATAATGGTGTATTTTATTTTGAAGCATTACCTTGCAATGGCTTATATGAAACTATGAATGTTGTAGATAACTTAGGAAATAATGTATTGAATATTAATTTGTCCAATGCTTTTGACAAGGCATGATTGTGGCATTGTCGTCTTTGACATGTCAACAACACGCACATAGCCCAACTCCAAGTGGATGGAGTTTTGGAGTCATTCGACTTAAAGTCGGATGAGACATGCGAATCTTATTTACATGGAAAGATGACCAAGTCACCCTTCACTGTACTTGTGAAAGGGGTGAAGGTTTGTTAGACCTCATACACACTGATGTGTGTCGACCATTCAGAACTGCCACAAGGGATTCTAACCGCTTCTATGTGACTTTTACTGATGATTACAGTAGGTATGGCTATATGTACTTAATCATGCATAAGTCAGAAACTTTTGAAAGGTTCAAAGAGTTCAAACAAGAAGTGGAGAATCATTTAGGCAAGAAGATAAAGATGCTAGGATCCGATCGTGGAGGAGAGTATCTTAATAATGATTTCCTTGACTATCTTAAGGAATGTGGAATTGTTTTACAATTGATGTCACCTAGGACACCACAGCTTAATGGGGTGGCTGAGAAGCGCAATATGACCTTGGTAGACATTGTTCATTCCATGATAAGTCGAGCTTTGTTACGAATTTCATTATAGGGGTTTGCCTTAGAGACTTCCGCTCATATCGTTAATCTAGTCCCTACCAAAAAGGTTTCCAAAACACCTCATGAGAGGTGGACCGGGAAGGTTCCCACATTAGATGACATCAAAGTTTGGGGTTGCGAGGCTTTTGTGAGAAAAGAAACTCACGACAAGCTCGAACCTCGGAATGAGCGATGTATTTTCATCGGCTACCCGTAGAATCCCTTTGGATATCTCTTCTAAAGGCCAAGTGACAATGTTGTCTTCGTTGAGAAGAGAAGAGTCTTTTAAGAGAGAGAACTCATATGCCAAGAGAACAGTGGGAGGCAAATTGACCTTGAAGAGCTTCAAGAGTTAAGCAATGAAGAAATCTCAAACGCTAGCGCTCAACCCGAGGAGAAAACAGTTGGCTCTAAAAATATGGTTTATACTTTACTTTTCTAGGCTTTAATAGTTTTTGGTCTACTACCGAAAACAACCTTAGGTTTAGGGTTCATGTGGTGTTTCCGGTTGGGTGTGTTTGCGGCTGCAAACTCATTTACGGCTATAAACGTATTTCCATCCACTATTGCATATATATATATATATATATATATATATATAGTTTCTGTAGAGTCATAAGAAAAGGGGCTAAGTATGTGTAAATCGAGGTGTTCTGGAGAGAGAGAGAGAGAGAGTGTGAGAGAGTAGAAGTGTGTGTGTGTGTGTGAGAGAATCTCATATGTATGGAGCATCAATCTCATTATTGAATACATCATAGATGCTTCTTCTTCTTCTTTTTCTCCTGCTTCTCCATTTGATCTTGCATCATCCACTTGATTGGGATTCCACACCATCAAGTGGCTTACATTGATACATCAAGCAAAATATGGGACTTACAGTTGGCATCAGAGCTAATCCGGTGTCAAAGTTTTTCAAGCTACATTTGCAGTTGATGTTTTCTATTTATTTTCATCATTTTTCAAGCTTGGTTGCTGTGTTTTTGCTATTGTTCATGATTTCCAGGCTAAAGGGATTAAAGATCTGCTCGAAATCAGCTGTTTTCATCATTTTTTGGGTGTTTTCGACCTCAACTGTTCATCAGTTTACGACCGTGAACATGTTTTCGGCCGTAAACCCATACACATTTTTGGCTGTTAACCATTTTCGACTGCAAACAACTCGTTTTCGACTGTGAACTGCATTGGACCGTGAACTGTTATCAACTGTAAACTGAAAAACATGCGTACGACCGTGAACCATTTTCGGCCATAAACCCTCTTTTGACAAGCAATCCTTGTTTTCGGTTATAAACACTTACTCTTTTCGGTTGCATTTTCATTAACAATTTTTATTTTTCAGTCAATTAAGATAAATTCAGAAAAAAATGCAATCACAAAACTTGGTAGTTGATCAGGAATTGGACTTGATTATGGGAACCACTACCAGAATCCCAAGTCTTCTATCAGCAGAAGGATTTCCATAGTGGAAAAAAATAGAATGGAAAAAATACATCAAGATGAAGGATTTCAACATATGGTGCAACATTCTTAGGGGTCCAGTTAGAATCACTACCACTCTTGTAAATGGAACCATTATGGACAAAGAGTTTGCAACTTACACTAATGAGGATTTCAAGAAAATTGAGGAACAAGAGAAGGCTCTTGCAACATTGACAATGGCATTGTCTCTGGAAATTACTCAAGGTTTCCGTGAGTATGACTTAGGCAAAGCTTTGTAGGAAGTATTAATTGAAGTTTATGAGGGAAATGAGGACATGAAGCAAAGCCATCAATACATGCTCAGATAGAAGTTCAATATGTTTAACAACATTCTTGGAGAATCATTGGAAGCTCAACTACAACGATTTATTACCCTAATAACTGAGTTGAGTTCTGCCAGAATTTTAGTGCCAAGATCATAGATTAACAAGAAGCTGCTTAACTCTCTCCCAAAGTCACGGGACATGGATGTTTCAGTTATCAAAAAGAAAAAATATCTCAACTGACTTAGTCTTGCCGAAACAATGGCAATCATTTATGTCGGATAAGGTGTCTAAGTCCATAACTATTTCTGGTAAGTACTTGACCCGACCCGGCATGGTCCATTTGGGTTGCATGGCACCATGCAATTGGATAGACTAAATGAGAGAAATCACACTTGGAGATTATTAATATATTATAAGTTCTAATATATTAATAATATTATTTGATTAGTTTGATCAAGAATTAATTTAGAATTAATTAAGTGATCAAAAGATAACTAATTAAATATATGGGTTGATTATGTAAATCATCCATATCTTGTATAGTGGGCTAAGAGGCTCCATGGATTATCAAATTGGGTTCCACCCATAGGATGCTCCATGGATGCTCCATGGGAGTTACAAACTCATGGGTCATGGAAATGAAGAGTCATGACACATTAGGGTTTACATGGTGTAACACTAGATGTGTCAACACTATATAAGAGTCCCATTCTCAACCAAAATCGGCTACACATAGGAAACAAGAGGGCTAGGCTGATTTTAAGAAGTTTGTATTCTCTCAAAAGTCTTTCCAAGAGCATTTGGTGTTGTGTGAAGGATTTGAGGCATCACACTTGGGGTGCTAGGCTCACAAGGTTTCAAGGAACATAAACAACAACAAGGTAAGTTATTCTATCTTTCATTCAAGTTTAAAATTGTTCCCCATGTATGCTAGATAGGAATATAACCATGGAATTCAACTTTGCATGATAATTAGACAAACATAGATCCAAGGTTATTAGGGTTGCATGTACACTTACAAAATGTTAGAATGCTCAAAACCCACGGTATCAGAGCCTAGGTTTGTTTGTTTGTTATTTGTGCTAAATTGTTGAAAAAAGTCGATTTTGTGCAATCTGCCTGATAAACTCGCCGAGTCCATGGGGGGACTCGCAAAGTTCATGTGTATCTTCATCCTACTCGCCGAGTAGGTTCGTGCACTCGGCGAGTAGGAGCCTCAGAATGCAGATTTTCGACTTTAGTTGCTGGAAATGGACTAGAAACATTACCCTAAACTATTTTGGTACTTGAAAACTTGTTTTAGATGGTGTAATGTCTTTGGTAATCCATTTACAACAACAAGTTATCAAAATTACAAAGTTTTATGTGCGATTTTGATTCATGAAAATGTTCATGTTCATGTTCTTGATCTTATGATGCTTAGATGATCATAGGAATTGTTTGTAACCTATGTGGTAGATTAATTCTTGATCATTATGTGTTTTAATGGAGTCCACAACTTGTCCTCAAGTTATGGAAAACCAAAAGTCACTTTAATACCCTAATAAACTCATAAGTTACAAGAAATGAAAAGTTTTGAAAGTATTCAAAACATGCCCTGTTTTGGAACAAGTAAAGTCATGTTAAAACTTTAGTTCCAACCCTTAGAATTTTAAAAGTTAAAATTCTACCCTTATACTTATAATATTATAAGTTAATAATAATATATATATGTATAAAATCAAAGTCGTCTTACCGCTAGTACGTCTAATTCTCGAAGCCGTTCTATAAGGTTGTTGCCTATAAAATGGCAACTTAATGGGTGTCCACTCTCACCCACCGCTTGCTTGACTGGTGGAGGGTCGTTAGCCGAACGGATAGGACAAGGACTTATAAATTCTCATTAAAAGTATGATGAATATTATAATGTAACTAAATGCTTTTATTAAATTCCCAATCTTAGTTACTTTCGGAAAAATGTTCATAAGGTGTTAATCCAAGAAATTACACTTTACACTTTGTTTAAGTCGTTGGTGGAGCGTGTGTGGTTAACTGCCACACTAACTTGGACTTAACAAGTTAGGTAAAGGGTGAATTAAGGTTTATCATAGTATCGGTGGAGCATGTGTGGTTTACCGGCACATCGATTGAGTGACAAACTTTAAGGGTACCAAGTGATTTGCATGGTTACTTCACACCTCATTTTGTGATCCTTGGTATCCTAGTCACAAAACTTGGAGGGCACACTCGAGATTGAAACATGCCTTTGAAAAGTTCATTGAATCTCAAAAGAATCTAAGAATTTCTAAGAACCAATCAAAAAACCTAATATTTAATATTTAAGTTTTCGTGGTGGAAATTGGTGAATCGTCATTCACCTACCTTTCAAATATGTTATAGCTTGGATTATGGCATACCTTTTCTAAGTTATAATATATTGTGATTGGATCCTAGCCTTAATATTACATTTGGGTGTTTTATTAAGGACTCTATTAATATCTAAACTAATCTTGTCCTCTTCCTTCAAATGTCTTCAAACAATGTTGCTTCTGGCTCTAATCCTAATCGCTCCTTTACCCTTATGAACTTGTGTGAGAAAGTAATTTTTGGTGGATCCAACTTCAATGAGTGGATCAGAAACATCAGGATGATTACCCGCTACGAGGACAAAGAATATGTCATCGACAAGGAGCTTAAGGAGATTGATGAGACCATTTCAACTCCCCAGGAGATCGCTGATTTTCAGGCACATGAAAGGGATGCTACCAAAGTGGCATGCATCATGATGGCCACGATGACAACGGATCTCCAAAAGTCCTATGAGGACTTCTACCCTTTTGAAATGCACCAAGATCTGATGGAAAGATACAATCAAAGTGCACGACAAGATAGGTATGAAATCATCTACTCCATGATAACAACCATGATGAAGGATAGGGAATCCGTCACGAGCCACATGCAAAAAATGCAAAGGTATGTGGATCGGTTGCTGAAGCTTAATGTGAACTTCCCTGAGGAGCTTGCAATAGATATCATTTTGCACTCCTTACCATCATGCTATGATCAATTCCGCATGACATATCACATGAATAAGGAAGATGTCACACTCAGCAAACTTCAGGGTCTTCTCAAGACTGCAGAAATAGGTCTTAAGGGGAAGTCGATTGTTAACACTCCTACTCCAAACTCCTCTCCAGTTTTGGCAATCGGGAAAAGTCAAGGGAAGAAGAGAAAGAGCTCTTCGAAGGGTACCAAGGCTAGGACCCTTGATGGCTCTTCTTCAAGTGGGACCAAGAAAGGTTTCGTCACTCCTTCTTCTGACCCAAAAGAGGATGAATGCTTCTATTGCCATGAAAAATCTCATTGGAAGCGAAACTACCCAAAATACCAGCAAGATGTGAAGGATGGGAAAGTTAAACCCAACCATGCAGGTATTTACACTATCTTATTTAATAACTCACCCCATTCTAATTCTTGGGTCCTTGATACTGGTTGTGGTATTCATATCTGTTCTAATTTGTAGGGACTAAGAAGAAGTGAGAATGTGGAGCAAGGAGGAATAAACTTAATTATGGGGAATAAGAAAGCTTTACCTGTCACCAAGATTGGAATTTATACTTTATCGCAAAGTAGTGGGTTTAGTTTAGATTTGAATAAGTGTTGTTATTCACCAGAAATGGCAAGAAATATTATTTCCTTTCATGCATTGTATAAACAAGCTTTCACCTTTTCATTTGATAATGAAGTTGGTTCGATTATTGCATTCTTTAATAATGTTCTTTAATTTAAAGCATTACCTTGTGATGGCGTGTATGAAACAGTATCTGTGGTTGATAACCTAGGAAATAATGTATTGTGTATTGATTCTGTTAATAGTAACTTGGATAAAGCATCATTATGGCATTTTCGTCTTCGACATATAAGCAAGAAACTCATAGGCCAACTCCAAAAGGATGGAGTCTTGGAGTCATTTGACCTAAAGTCAGATGATAGTTGCGAATCATGTTTACTTGGAAAAATGACAAAGTCACCCTTCACAGGTTCTTGTGAGAGGGGTGAAGGTTTGTTGGATCTTGTACACACGGATGTATGTGGGCCCTTCAAAAATGCCACAAGGGATGCTAATCGTTATTATTTTACTTTTACTAATTATTACAGTAGATATGGATATGTCTACTTAATCAGCATAAGTTAGAGACTTTCGAAAAGTTTAAGGAATTTAAACAGGAAGTCGAGAATCAATTGGGTAGGATAATTAAGATTCTTCGATCTGATCGAGTTGGTGAGTATCTTAGTTCAGAGTTCCTCGACTATCTTAGGGAATGTGGGATTGTCTCACAATTAACGCCTCCCAGGACACCGTAGTTGAATGGTGTGGCTAAGAGGCATAATCGAACCTTGTTGGATATGGTTCGGTCCATGATTAGTCAAGCTTCGCTACCAATCTCATTTTGGGGGTATGCCTTAGAGACTGCCGCCCATATCCTTAATCTAGTCCCTACAAAGAAAGTTGCCAAAACTCCTCATGAGATGTGGACTGGTAAAGTACCCAAACTAGACCACATCAAGATTTGGGGTTGCGAGGCTTTCGTGAGACGCGAGACTCATGATAAGCTCGAACCCCGAAGAGAGAGGTGTGTTTTCATCGGCTACCCACAGTAATCCTTTGGTTACCTCTTCTACAGACCTAGTGAAAATGTGGTCATTGTAGGTAGGAGGGCTTTCTTTAGAGAGAGAGAGAGAGAGAGAGAGAGAGAGAGAGAATTCATAAGCAAGGAAACAGTCGGAGACAAGTTGATTTTGAAGAAATTCAAGAGTCAAGCGGTGAAGGAACTTCAAACCCTAGCGCTCAACTTGAGGAGGAAACTCCTGTCGAGCAAATTGACAAGTCTGTACCTATGAGGCGTTCCATAAGGGTTAGGAATGCACCTGAGCATTACTATGGATTCCATATTACTGCGGAAGGTGATACACTTATCAATGATGAGACACTGATAGGTCTGGATGAACCTAACAGCTACACGGAAGCCATGGCAGGCCCTGAGTCAGCCAAGTGGAAAGAGGCAATGGATAGCGAGATACAGTCCATGTATGACAATAAAGTTTGGAACTTGGTTAAGAATGTACCATGTCGTAAGACAGTAAGTTGCAAATGGATCTTCAAGAAGAAGACCGACATGGATGGTAAAGTACACACTTATAAGGCATGACTGGTTGCAAAGGGTTTCTCACAAACTCCGGGAGTTGATTATGATGAGACTTTTTCTCCAGTGGCTAAGATTAAGTCTATTAGGGTTATGTTAGCCATATATGCATTTCATGACTATGAAATATGGAAAATGGATGTCAAAACCGCTTTCCTTAATGGAAAGTTGGTTGAAGATGTTTACATGAGTCAGCCAGAAGGTTTTGTCAGCAACGAGTACCCTAATAGAGAGTGTAAGCTTGAAAAATCCATTTATGGGTTAAAGCAAGCACCTCATAGATGGAATCTTTTCTTTGATGAGAAAGTCAAGGAATTTGGCTTTTCTAGGAGTGAAGATGAATCTTGTGTATATGTCAAGGCTAGTGGGAGTATAGCTATCTTTTTGGTATTGTATGTCGATGACATACTACTCATAGCAAATGACATCCCAACTCTGTAGGAAGTTAAGTCCTGGCTTGGGAAGTGTTTCTCTATGAAGGACCTAGGAGAAGCTGCCTATATTCTAGGGATAAGGATCTTCAGCGAACAGAGTAAAATACTAATTGGACTTAGTCATAGTACCTACTGTGATAAGGTGCTGAAGAGAATCAGCATGCAGGACTCCAAGAAAGGAGAGTTACCCATCCAAAGTAACGCCAGATTGAGTAAGACACAAAGCCCTAGCACTGAGGCTGAGATAACAGAAATGAGTCGAATACCTTATGCTTCGGCTGTAGGCTCGATCATGTATGCTATGACGTGTACTCGACCTGATGTAGCCTTTGCCCTGAGCATGGTCAGCAGGTTTCAAGGGAACCTTGGCAAGGCACACTAGACTGCGGTAAAAAGTATCCTCAAGTACCTACGGAGGACTAAGGACTAGGTCCTTACCCTTGGTGGGAGTGATGACTTGAGGGTTTGAGGGTATAGTGATGCTAGCTTTCAGACTGATAGGGATAATTTCCGCTCTCAGTCAGGCTGGGTCTTTACCCTAAACGGAGGAGCAATTTCTTGGAAGAGTTCCAAGCAAGAGACAGTGGCTAATTCAACTTGTGAATCAGAGTATATTGCAGGTAGCGAGGCAGCAAAGGAGGCGATATGGCTGAAGAACTTCATTGGAGACCTTGCAGTTGTACCAGCTATTAAAGAGCCAATGGAATTTTTCTGCGATAGTGAAAGCGTTGTTGCCTTAGCCAAGGAACCAAGGGATCACGGGAGATCCAGACACATCGACAGAAAATACCATTTTATCAGACATCAAATAGAAGAAGGACTCCTCGTGGCAAAGAGGGTATCATCGGATGAGAATCCAGCAGATCCCCTCACGAAGGGACTGACTCAGGTTAAGCATCTCCAGCATGCTCAGAGCATAGGGCTGAAGGATGATATTTGATTTAGTAGTTAGATAACCACGAAATTTGTAAAGTGTAATTGATATTAGATGATGAATAAAAGGTGTTTTATTTATGAGTAAAGTATTGCTATCTCTTGTCAATCATTTACTATATTTCTTTTGCATGTTTTGACTTCCAGAATAATAATGTTTGGTATATCATATTATTCAAACCTCCACAGTCGGTCATATGTCGGAAGTAGGTATGAATCAAGACTGTCATGATTGGTTGTAGAGGTCTAAGCTGTTGGACATGGCTACAACAATCATGAGTGCTCATAAGTTCTGAGCATTGGACTCAACCCACGCTCACTGGAATCACTTCATGGAATTTATCTCGAGTGATCGTGAGACGGTAACATCATATAAGTCTTCAAACCTAGATATATGATTTGTTACTTACGAGTTGGTTATGCATTGATTGTATGAAAACGCATTGGTAACTCGATGTTATAAAACGTGCTTTTGTGTATAATTCAATGAGTGGTAGAACAAACATATGAGTCAAAGTTTAGTTGTTCCTTATTGGATTAGAAGCTGATATTTGGGCCCCTCGATGATTTTGTTTTGACCTATGTACCGGGCCTGGTCAGAACTAAGTTGATGTGTTCAATTATGTTCTTTGTTAAACAAATCGGTAATTGGGAAACAAACTGTTGGACAATAAGTAAGACATTGTTCCATGTATTTTTCCGACTGATATCTAGAATAGAGGATTATATGATCAATTATCTTAAATGGCGTATCATCATCTTCTCAGTTCCAAGAGACCTTGAAAGAGCTACGATTGTCGGTCGGTTCCTGAAGTACTAGAGTTATAGTAATTAGATTTATCCTAGTGGGAGACTGTTGGATAAGGTGTCTAAGTCCATAACTATTTATGGTAAGTACTTGACCCAACCCGGCATGGTCCATTTGGGTTGCATGGCACCATGCAATTGGATAGACTAAATGAGAGAAATCACACTTGGAGATTATTAATATATTATAAGTTCTAATATATTAATAATATTATTCGATTAGTTTGATCAAGAATTAATTTAGAATTAATTAAGTGATCAAAAGATAACTAATTAAATATATGGGTTGATTTTGTAAACCATCCATATCTTGTATAGTGGGCTAAGAGGCTCCATGGATTATCAAGTTGTGTTCCACCCATAGGATGCTCCATGGGAGTTACAAACCCATGGGTCATGGAAATGAAGAGTCATGACACATTAGGGTTTACTTGGTGTAACCGTAGATGTGTCAACACTATATAAGAGTCCCATTCTCCACCAAAATCGGCTACACATAGGAAATAAGAGGGCTAGGCCGATTTTAAGAAGTGTGTATTCTCTCAAAAGTCATTCCAAGAGCATTTGGTGTTGTGTGAAGCATTTTAGGCATCACACTTGGGGTGCTAGGCTCACAAGGTTTCAAGGAACATAAACAACAACAAGGTAAGTTATTCTATCTTTCATTCAAGTTAAAAATTGTTCCCCATGTATGCTAGATAGGAATATAACCTTGGAATTCAAGTTTGCATGATAATTAGACAAACATAGATCCAAGGTTATTAGGGTTGCATGTACACTTAGGAAGTGTTAGAATGCTCAAAACCCATCAATTAAAGCCTGTGATCTAGATCACAAGCAAAGGGAAATCAACCATGTGAACTCTTATTCTACTGAAAATCTTGGGATTTCATCAAACAATGCCTTTTCATCCTTTACCACTCCACAAAATCATGCTTTTGTTGTTCCACAACCACTGTCCCAAGTTGTTCCACCATCTATGTCTTATCCACATCCAACCTCTTACTCAAAAGCCCCTGTTACAACCTCTACTCCCAAAGAAGTTCAAGAGAACATGGCCCTAGCTTCTGGCTTGGTGAATTGCTACGATGCCTTTGTGGCTGGAGAATTTCCTCCGCAAAATTATTTTGTTGACCTTGATCAGATTCAACCACATGATGTTGATGAAATGGACATTAGATGGCAAATCGCAATGGCGGTATTTAGGGCCACACAATTTGCAAAGAAAATTGGAAAGAACAATTGGAGGATGAATGCAGAGAAGAAAGTTGGATTCAAAAAGGGAAAGCTGAGATGATTTAAATTTCATGAGCCTGGTCATTTTGCTTGTGACTGTCCGAAACGTGATCAAAGAGTAAATCATGAGAGGACCACGGTACCAGTGGGAAACAACAGGGGAGCTGCTGCTAATAACGAGACCGCAAGTCAGGCGGTGGTAGCTCAGTCATTTGATTGGGAGGATCAAATTTAGGCCCCAACTATTTCAAGACCTGAAAATGCTCATTTGCCCTAGATCAGTAACATCCCTGAGGAGAAAGTTGAAGAGAATCTTGGCAAAGAGATGATGGCATTACAATTTGCTTTCATGGTATCCACTACCCCTGAGCCTGAGAAGAAAGAGGTCAGTCAATCATCCTGTTCTCAAACATGCATTGATATTGTTAAATCTTTACGCGAACGAATAGAGCTATTGCGCAGAGAAAACGAGGACCTTATAAAATATGAAGGATATACACTTAGGAAGGCCCAAAAGCCTTTAAAAATAGAATTAGAGGCCAAAACAAAGTATTTTAGGAAACTACAGGAAGAGTTTATCAACAAGTGTGAGAACTACAATTTTATCAAGAAACAACTTGCCAGTGTGACTAATGAGCTTGACACATTAAGAATTTTATTTGAAAATGTTGCTTTTAATTTCAAAAAATATGATCTGTCAAGTAAGAAAGTTACAACCATGATAGAGCAGTAACTAAAATGGCAAGACAAGAAACAAGTAGGTATAGGGTATGAGAGTCTCCCTCCTCCGTTTAACCACAATTACACTGCTATCCCTATGACATAGGAAGAGATGGACAGAGAGGAATTTCTTGCTTATGGAAAACCTATTGTACCTGTGACGGAGAGTAGTGCTAGGGAAAAGGATACTAACATTTCTACTTCCTATGAAAATTCTCCATTAATTCATGGCAAGTAAGCAGCAGAAGAGAGTATGTCTGATAATAACAATGTTTCTAAATCTGATGTCTATGTTTCAAACCCTGATGTTTTTGTTTCTGACTCTAAAACTGATGTTTTGGTTTGTGATGATTTTGTGTCAAATCTAATGGTTCAGTTGTTTTTGTTAAGTGTGGTGATGTATTTGATAAATCTAATGTTTCTATCACAAGCACATCCACTCCACTAACACCTGTCACACAATCTGAGTCTTGCACATGCACACGTGTGAAAAGTAAGGGAGTCAATAAGAATAATAGACCAAAAAAGAGTGGTACCAGTTTTTATGCTAAGAAACAGACATGCTTTAACTATGCAATTGATGGTCAAATTGAACACAATTGTCCAAATCGTGTATTTGTTCCTTTTAATGCACATAGAAGAGAGAATGAGTTGCGAGGAAGATCTCTCATGAGAAAGTTCTCGAGATCTCGTTCTTGTGATGATGATTGGAATGTAAATAATGACAGAAAACGGGCAGAGCCTAAAAATAATAAACAATTTTTTCATGAAAATACAACAGGTACTTTTACAAAACCGAATGTGGTGAAGCCAATACTGGTTAGGTCAAATCCGTCTTGACGGTCAACTTCAAGTTCAAAATCAGGTGCCGAGGCACCCATCCTCTCGAACAAGAAATGAGTTAAACACAACTATAGATGGGTACCAAAGGTTCAATCTCCCATATCGTCTAATGATTTCTAACATTTCTTCATCTTATGTTTGTGATAAGTAGGATATGTCATGGGAGAGAGTACCTTGCAAAGATTACAAAGGTCGACCCAGTTTCAAAATGGACTAGGTTCCAAAGACTAACTGATCTCGCTCTGTGTTGGAGCAGTTATGGAGGCATATCATCAGACTTTGGTTTGTTGATAGTGGCTGTTACAAGAACATGATAAGGGACATCTCTCAACTGTACAACATTCAGAACTTTGTTTGAGAGTATGTGTCATTTTCGGGAAGGGAAGAAAGGAAAGTATCACACATAGGGTTTCTGCTTAACGATGTGAAGAATTTTCAGATCGGTTATGAGATTGAAATATGCATGTTGTTCTCAGACCTACTGGATGCAAATTCAATTAGTGACTTACAATTTCAGTTTTCTTCTCGATACTCCTGAGTTTTTCTTACAATGATTCGTTTTGAAAACAATCTTTTATTTTCTTGTAGTCTTTCGTTAGTAGGTACTGTTTGGGAAGTGATATGAAGTATAGTGCTAAAGGGCACTTTATGATGCGTGTAATGCACTAAAGTCGAATTGTCTAGACTCTATGTTCAATGTGCTGATAAGCACAAAGGATTCAAAAGGACTAGACTTAGATTGAAAATGAAAGTACTAGACAATATGAACTTAGATAGTTTCATTTGGACTGAGCAGACGACACGCATGTAGATTGAGTAGTGAGATAAACAGGGGAACCTGCGAGATACACCAAAAGTTAATTATCTAGAACTTTGGATCAGCATTTCCATGATGTATGGACTCATGTCCTTAATTCCGGTACAGATAGGGCGACTGAGGGGTTCTGATAAACTAGGTCTGTAGGAAATTATTTTCTTGCTTTCTATCTATCAGTCATATGTTGCTTCCTTTGTGTGATTGGAACATATCCGATGTGGTATGTAACATATGCACCACTATCTCTATGCATGTCCTTATCTATGCAATTCTTTCTATCTGTTAGTCGTATGTTATTCCCTCTGCGTGATCGGAAGATCCGACCTGGGACACAACATATGCACCTTACTATTTCTCAATCCCTATCTATGTTAGGCATATGTGATTCCCTCTACGTGATTGGAAAACATCTGACCTAGGATACAACATATTCACTTCTATATCTGACTTCTTTCTTAATGATTGAAACTGAGCATACGACACGCATGTAGATTGAGTAGTGAGATAAACAGGGGAACCTGCGAGATACACCAAAAGTTAATTATCTAGAACTTTGGATCAGCATTTCCATGATGTATGGACTCATGTCCTTAATTCCGGTACAGATAGGGCGACTGAGGGGTTCTGATAAACTAGGTCTGTAGGAAATTATTTTCTTGCTTTCTATCTATCAGTCATATGTTGCTTCCTTTGTGTGATTGGAACATATCCGATGTGGTATGTAACATATGCACCACTATCTCTATGCATGTCCTTATCTATGCAATTCTTTCTATCTGTTAGTCGTATGTTATTCCCTCTGCGTGATCGGAAGATCCGACCTGGGACACAGCATATGCACCTTACTATTTCTCAATCCCTATCTATGTTAGGCATATGTGATTCCCTCTACGTGATTGGAAAACATCTGACCTAGGATACAACATATTCACTTCTATATCTGACTTCTTTCTTAATGATTGAAACTGAGCATACGACACGCATGTAGATTGAGTAGTGAGATAAACAGGGGAACCTGCGAGATACACCAAAAGTTAATTATCTAGAACTTTGGATCAGCATTTCCATGATGTATGGACTCATGTCCTTAATTCCGGTACAGATAGGGCGACTGAGGGGTTCTGATAAACTAGGTCTGTAGGAAATTATTTTCTTGCTTTCTATCTATCAGTCATATGTTGCTTCCTTTGTGTGATTGGAACATATCCGATGTGGTATGTAACATATGCACCACTATCTCTATGCATGTCCTTATCTATGCAATTCTTTCTATCTGTTAGTCGTATGTTATTCCCTCTGCGTGATCGGAAGATCCGACCTGGGACACAGCATATGCACCTTACTATTTCTCAATCCCTATCTATGTTAGGCATATGTGATTCCCTCTACGTGATTGGAAAACATCTGACCTAGGATACAACATATTCACTTCTATATCTGACTTCTTTCTTAATGATTGAAACTGAGCATACGACACGCATGTAGATTGAGTAGTGAGATAAACAGGGGAACCTGCGAGATACACCAAAAGTTAATTATCTAGAACTTTGGATCAGCATTTCCATGATGTATGGACTCATGTCCTTAATTCCGGTACAGATAGGGCGACTGAGGGGTTCTGATAAACTAGGTCTGTAGGAAATTATTTTCTTGCTTTCGATCTATCAGTCATATGTTGCTTCCTTTGTGTGATTGGAACATATCCGATGTGGTATGTAACATATGCACCTCTATCTCTATGCATGTCCTTATCTATTCAATTCTTTCTATCTGTTAGTTGTATGTTATTACCTCTGCGTGATCGGAAGATCCGACCTGGGACACAGCATATGCACCTTACTATTTCTCAATCCCTATCTATGTTAGTCATATGTGATTGCCTCTACGTGATTGGAAAACATCCGACCTGGGATACAACATACTCACTTCTATATCTGACTTCTTTCTTAATGACTGAATACTCACCTAAAGTAAGGAGTTATTTGGAACTCTTGATTACCAGGGTATATTGGGAAGTGGGAAACACGTTATAGTGTATCTAAAATTGAACCATTTAATAGGTTGTCTTTAGGTCTCGCTACTTAATTTAATTGGACAACAATATCTTTAGTCGTTGTCAGCTAAATTGTCCATTTAGGAAGAAGATCACAATGTCTTGTCACTTATAATCTGTCCAATTTGTCCATATCCTTTGTGTTTAAGTGGACCATAATACCGGTGATTGACCAGATCTAGACACGCAGGTGTGTGCTGATAAACGTTATTGAACTGCTTGACATCTTTGATCACAAAAGTTTTAAATTTTGTTAGAGTAAATTACTGAAATCGTCCCTCCGGTTTGGTCAAAATTGCACGTTTGGTGCCTAATTTTTTTTTTGCACTCTGATCGTCCCTATGGTTTGATTTTGTTGCATTTTTCGTCCCTTGCATATATAAAGTTAGGGACCAAATGTGCAATTTTGACCAAACCATAGGGACGAAAAACACAACAAAATCAAACCATAGGGATGAGCCGAGTGCAAAAAACGGGTTAGGGACCAAGCTTGCAATTTTGACTAAACTATAGGGACGATTTTAGTAATTTACTCATTTTGTTATTATTTTTGTTTTTGGTAAATTTGTTCATAGTTTTTCCTCTATGCACAATTTTAGGGGAATAATTAAAAATTTTAAAAATCAAACAAAAATCAGAAAAATAAAAAATCCAAAAATATTGTTATTTATGTTTTATTTATTTTTTAAAAAATATAAAAAATCCAAAAATATTTTTTGTTTCTGTTTTACTTTTTTAAGAAATATGAAAAATGCAAAAATATTGTGTGCTAAGTTTTTTTTTAGTTTTGTTTTTATCGCAAATTTTCTTTGTCTTGAAAAGTGAATTCAGATGTAGATGAGAATCATGGAGACTGTATCAAAAATTTCCGAGCCAAAGCTTCATTCGTGATCATTGAAGAATTTTCATTTGAAGGAGCAAGAAATGAAGATTATTCTTTCAACATTCATTCTTTCAAACCCAGAAGCAAGGTGAAGTTGTACTTGAAGATTATGTGACAGATTGCATTGAAGCCTGCTCAATTAATTTGTTGCTATTTGTGTAGCTGCTGAAGTGATTCATAAGATTCGTTCTTTTTGATATTCTCTCTGAAGATTCTCAAGCTGAAAGCGCCATTTTTCAAGAATCTCTACAATGAAGCCTCCTCAGCCAACATTCGTTCAACGCCAAATTTTGAAAACATGCCCATCCGTTTAAGATGAAGTTATTCAGCTATAAGATTTAGTTGTTCATCTTGAAGTTGTGAAGAAATAAAAGATTAAAGCTGAACCCAAGCTTCAAATGAAGATTAACAAGAAAAGCCAACAACATTTTTAGGGGGAGTTTGTTGGGTGAAAAGAAAAGTTATAAACCAAGGGGGAGATTTTTGGGTCTAATAATTTGGTTTATACTTTACTTTTCTAGTATTTAATAGGTTTTGGTCTAATATCAAAAACAAACTTGGGTTTACGGTTCATATGGTGTTTGTGGTTGGGTGTGTTTACAACCGCAAACTAGTTTACGGCTGCAAATACACTTACGACTATAAACGTGTTTGCAGCCACTGTTCCCTATATATATATATATATATATATATATATATATATATATATATATATATATATATATATATATATATATATATATATATATATATATATTGTCTGTAGAGTCATAAGAAAAGGAGGCTAAGTGTGTGTAAATCAAGGTGTAGAGAGAAAGTGAGAGAGAATAGGAGTGTGTGTGTGAGAATCTCATATGTATGGAACATCAATCTCATTATTGAATACATCATAGATTCATCATCTTTTTATTCTCCATTTGATCATGCATCATCCACTTTACTGGGATTCCGCACCATCAAGTGGATCGGATTGATACATCAAGCAAAATTTAGGACTTACAGAAACTCTGGTTGAACCATTTGACTAGTCCGTAGCTCCGAGGTGTTCCATTAGAGTTAGTGTTCCACCTGTGTTATATGGTTTTCATATAACAGTTGAAGGTGATATATTTATCAGTGATAGCACACTGATAAATTTGAATGAACCTAACAACTATAAGGAAGCCATGACATGCCCCGAGTCTGCTAAGTGGAAAAAGGCTATGGACAGCAAGATTCAGTCGATGTATGACAATCATGTTTGGAACTTGGTTGATAATGTACCGGGCCATATGACACTCGGCTGCAAATGGATCTTCAAGAAGAAGACCGATATGGATGGTAATGTACACACATATAAAGTGCGACTGTTTGCGAAGGGCTTTACTCAAACTCCGGGAGTTGAGTATGATGAGACGTTCTCATCAGTAGCGAAGATTAAATCCATAAGGGTTACGCTAGCCATAGCTGCATTTCATGACAATGAAATATGGAAAATGGATGTCAAAACCGCTTTCCTTAATAGAAAGTTGGCTGAGGATGTTTACATGAGTCAGCCAGAGGGTTTTGTCAGTACAAAGTACCCTAATAGAGTGTGTAAGCTTGAGAAATCTATATATAGATTGAAACAAGCATCTCGTAAATGGAATCTTTGTTTTGATGAGAAATTCAAAGATTTCGGATTTTCGAGAAACGAGGATGAGTCCTGTGTATATGTCTAAGCTAGTGGGAGTATAGTTAGCTTGCTGGTGTTGTATGTGGATGACATAATACTCATAGGAAATGACATCCCAAACTTGCGGGAGGTCAAGTCCTGGCTTGGGAAGTGTTTTGCTATGAAGGACCTCGAAGAAGCTTCCTATATCGTAGGGATAAGGATATTGAGAAACAGAAGTAAAAGACTAATAGGACTTAGTCAAAGTACCTACTTGGACAAGGTGTTGAAACGTTTTAGCATGTAGAACTCCATGAAAGGAGACTTAGCTATCCAAGGCAATACCAAACGAGTAAGACTCAGACTCCAAGTACAAAGGCTGAGATAGAAGAAATGAGTCATATACGATATGCTTTTGCAGTTGGTTCGATCATGTATGCTATGACTTGTACTCACCCTGATGTGGCCTTTTATTTGAGCATGGTCAACAGATATCAATGGAACCCTGGTAAAGCTTATTGGACTGTAGTTAAGAATATTCTCAAGTACCTGCGGCGTTCTAAGGACTGGATCCTTACCCTCGGTGGGAGCGATGTCTTGAGAATAATAGGATACAGTGATGCAAGCTTTCAGAATGACATAGATATCTTCCGCTCTCATTCGGGATGGGTGTTTACCCTGAATGGAGGAGCAGTGACATGGAAAAGTTCCAAGCAGGAGACTGTAGCTGATTCAACGTCTGAATCAGAGTACATATCAGCAAGCGAAGCAACGAAGGAGGTGGTTGCCTTAACCAAGGGGTGGTTGCCTTAACCAAGGAACCAAGTGATCATGGAAGATCCAGACATATCAACAGAAAGTACAACTTCATAATACATCAAGTAGATGAAGGGCACCTCGTGGTAAATAGGATATCGTCAGAGAACAACGCAGTAGATCCCCTCACAAAGGGACTGACTAGGGTTAGGCACTTGAAGCATGCAAGGGGCATTGGGTTGAAGGAAAATATTAGTTTTTGTGATTAGATAAACTGAAACTTGTAATAGATAAATTGTAATTGACATTTGATGATGAATAA
Organism: Lactuca sativa; assembly: GCF_002870075.4. Lineage (NCBI taxonomy): Eukaryota > Viridiplantae > Streptophyta > Magnoliopsida > Asterales > Asteraceae > Lactuca > Lactuca sativa. The sequence goes on along the minus strand of NC_056630.2, from coordinate 299,816,426 downwards.
AAGGAGTTTTATTTATATGTAATGTTATCATCTTGTGTCAATTATTTATTATTGTTTCAGTTTGCATGTTTTGACTTCCAGAATAAATAAGATTAATTCAAACTATCCACAGTTGTTCATACTTTGGAAGTAGGTATGAAAGAAGACTGTCATGAGTTGGCTTGTAGGATAATCTAAGGAGTTAGGCATGGCCACAGGTTTGCTACACAATTCATGAGTACTCTGAAATAAGATTTGAGTATGGGATCAACCCGCCTCATTTGTATTACTTCATGTAATTTATCATGAGTGATTGTGTAACGACCCAATTTTATTGGAAAACATTTGTGAATAAACATTGTTTGATCCTATCATTTCATAAACATATTTCGTGTCTGAAAACCAAAACATAAAAACAACCATAATGTCAGAGTACAAAATCCCAGAATAACTCATGGTGCGGAAAACAATGTGTGTGTATGATGTGTCGCTACCGCGCCAGCTCCTTCCCCTTCGAAGAAGAGATACCTGAAAACAAAACTGTAAACTGTAAGCACGAAGCTTAGTGAGTTCCCCCATCGTACCACATACCAAACAATATCATAACATATAAATACTGTCAGGCATATCTGGGTGCCCGACCTACCCCTTTGGTCCTTTAGACCGGATACTGCCTAGCATATCTTGGTGTTGGCCTCCTGTTTGGTCCTTTCGACCAGATACTGCATAGAATATCTAGGTGCTGGCCTCCCCTTCGGTCCTTCCAACTGGATACTGCTTAGCATATCTGGGTGCTGGCCTCCCTTTCGGTCCTTTCGACCGGATACTGCCTAGCATATCTGGTTACTGGCCTCCCCTTTGGTCCTTTCGACCGGTAACCGGGGACTATTTCACCCCTACTACTACCACATAATATCATATCACTCATATCATAATCTGGCTAGCATGACTGTGTACTAAACCACCCCTTCGGTCCTATCGACCGGTAACTGGGGACTATTTCACCCCTACTACCACTATCACATAATATCATAACATACTAGCACATAAACATATCAAATAGTAGCAAACCTAGATGAATATCATAAAGACAATCATCTAACATACAACTCCTACTGGTGGGCCAGCATTGTGGCCGTAGACCCACCGCTACTGGAAGGTAACTCACCTCGAAAACTAGCTGCTGAAAGTCTACTTGCTAGATGTCTGACTGCTGCACCGGCAATCCTCTGGCTATAATTCCATAAACATACATTAGTCACTCCTAAATACCCTTAGGTCAAATGACTAACCTACCCCTGGTCCAAGGTCAACTCCTTGGTCAAAGTCAACTTCCAGTTGACTGGACTCGCCGAATCATGGTGCAGACTCGCTGAGTCCCTCTCTTACTATCCCAACACTAACTCATCAAGTCCCTCTTCCCACTCACTGAGTTACCCTTAACTCACTAATTGGGACGACTAGACCGTCTCGCGATCCGACTCGCCGAGTCCGAGAACAACTCGTCGAGTTCCCCGAGCAGATCTCCTACCCGCTTCCAAATCCTCACCAGAGCATCCATCTTGAGGATTTGGGTTTCTGGGACTATTACTACATGTTAAATTGCTAATCCAGCGAGCAGCTACGAAGGGTTGGACCTTCTACTCTTAAACCCCTCTTAACTCAGTAACAGTTCATATGACTTGCCGAGTTTGAAGAATAACTCGTCGAATTCCAGCCAATCTTAAAAGGACTCGCCGAGTCCGAGAACAACTCGCCGAGTCCCCCGAGTAGATCTCCTACCCGCCTCCAAATCCTCACCAGAGCATCCATCTTGAGGATTTGGGTTTCTGGGACTATTGCTACACATTAAATTGCAAATCCAGTGTGCAGCTACGAAGGGTTGGACCTTCTACTCTTAAACCCCTCTTAACTCAGTAACAGTTCATATGAATCTCCGAGTTTGAAGAATAACTCGTCGAGTTCCAAGCAATGTTAAAAGGACTCGCCGAGTTGTTCATACCACTCGTCGAGTCTAGGACCATTATCATAGAACTCGCCGAGTCCACTTTGGAACTCGCCGAGTCCCTTCAACCCTCCTCCCATACAGACCAAATATGAGACATGCAACGGTTCCAAACCATAGATCTAAGCTACTAGGGTATGATTATCACGTAAAGTTGCAAACTTTACATGCATGCATGGCCCTATTAGCTACAAAAGGTAATTCAAAGCTCTTTATGAGGTCAGACATTCAATAGGGACCTCAATCACTTCAACCACAGAGACTTTACACTTCTAAGATGTCCATAAGGTCCAAATCTGAAGTCCTTTCAGAACAAAGCGCATAACGACATGAGGTTTCAGCTTTTAGGACTTGAAAACCATCAATTAGGGACAAAAGGGGATCTAATTAACTAGAGATCAAGGTAGGAACTTTTCTACCTGAATGGAAGCTTCTCACAGTGTAGATTTCGGATCTACTTCCCCTCCTTGCACTCTTCTACTCGGCGAGTCAGTCCTTCGACTCACCGAGTCAAGGCCAAAATTGCAAATCAATAAAAGGATTAAATACAAGAATACGTACCAAGAATCAGGTGCTATGGATTGTGAGATGATAATATCATGTATATGTCTTCAAACCTTGATATAGGAGATGTTGACTATGAGTTCGTTATGCATTGATGATACGAAAACTCATCAGTAACTTGATGTTATAAAACGTGTCATTATGCATGATTTAATGAGTAGTTAGTACAAGCATACAAGGTCGAATTTTATCTGTTCCTTTTATCCTAAGAGGATTAAAAGAAATATCTTGGGCCCTCGATGATTCTGTTTTGACTTATGTGCCAGGGCTGATCAGAACTAAATTGATGTGTTCAGTTATGTTCTATGTCAGACTAATCGGAAATCGGGAAACAAACTGTTGGACAATAAGTATGAGATTGTTCCAAGTATTTGCCCAGCTAATATCTTGAGAACAAAGGAGTATATGATCCCTTATCTAAAGGATACGTCCCTGACTGGGTCAGAGTTGATAGCGGCGTATTAAGCTTATGATTGCTAAGTCGGATCCTAAAGTCACTTAGGCAGCTATATTTATTAGACTTATCCAAGTGGGAGACTGTTCGATTTAGTGTCTAAGCCGATAACTATAACTGGTATGTACTTGACCCTATAGTAGCCTGGTCCTTTGGGGTTGCCTTCACCTATTCAATTTGATAGGATGGTTTTATGAGAATAAGGTTATTTACGATTTATTAATATATTATAAGTATAATATATTAATATGTTTATTTAATTAGTACTGTCCAAGAATTAATTTGGAAATAATTTTGTGGTCAAAAGACACTAATTAAATATGTAGGGATTGATTATATAAATCAATGATACTTATGGGCTAAGTGATCCATGATTATGTAAGTTGGCTAAACAAATAATATAACCCATGGATAGTCCATGGAGGTTAAACCCATGGGTCATAGGAATGTGGAAAGTCATGGATCATTAGGGTTTACAAAGTGTTACCCTAGCACTTGCTACAACTATAAATAGCCCCCTCCAGGCTCCAAAATCAGTTGCACCTTCAAAAGAGTTAAGTGACTTATTTTCTTAGAGCCTCCTTTGCATATTGGTGTTTGTGAACCATTAGAGGCATCACACTTAAGGTGCTCAAGTTTACAAAGGTGGAGAACTCTACCCTATGCTAAAGGTATGTATCCTAACTACGTTTTGATTATATATTGCTTTAATTGTACGCTAGCTAGGGTGATTGCTTTGGACAATGAAAATGTATGTATAATTAAAGAAAACATAGATCCAAAGCATTTAGGGTTGCATGCGCACCTGGGAAGTGTTATAGTGCTCAAAACCCAACAAGATTAACCCACACTCACCTGAATCACTTCGTGGAATTTATCACGACTGATTCTGAGACGATAATATAATATAAACTTCAAACTAAGATATATAAGTTGTTGACTACGAGTTGGTTGTGCATTGATGATACAAAAACAAAACAGTAACTTGATGTTATAAAACATATCATTGTGCATGAATTAACGAGTAGTTAGTACAAACATATAATGTTGAAGTTTATCTATTCCTTTTATCCTAAGAGGATTGAAAACGATATCTTGGGCCCCTCGGTGATTTTGTTTTGTCTATGTGCTGGGCCCGACGAATTAGAAATCGGGAAACAAATTGCAGGACAATAAGTATGACTATGTTCCATGTATTTGTCCGCATATAGATCTTGAGTACAGAGGAATATATGATCCGTTATATAAAGGATGAGTCACTAACTGGGTAAGAGTTCGATAGTGGCTTTTGAAAGCTTATGATATCTAATTGGATCCTGAAGTTGCATTGGCAGTTAAAGTTATTAGACTTATCCAAGTGGGAGACTGTTGGATTTGGTGTCTAAGCCCATAACAATAATTGGGATGTACTTGACCCAATTGTAGCATGGTCCTTTTGGGTTGCCTTCACCAGTGCAATTTGATAGGATGTACTTTTGAGAATAAGGTTATTCAAGATTTATTAATATAATACAAGTATAATATATTAATATCAAATAATATTATTTATTTAGTATTGATCAATAATTAATTTGGAATTAATTTTGTGATCAAAAGAGACTAATTAAATATATGTGGGATTGATTATGTAAGTCAACGATTCTTATAATGTGGGCTAATGATCTATGGTTATTTAGGATGGGATAAACCAACTAGATAGTCCATGGAGTATTAACCCATGGAGCCTAAGTAATATGAAAGGTTATTAGGGTTTACAAGGTGTAACCTTAGCATTTGCTACACTATAAAAGCACACCCTCATGACCAAAATCGGTTACACACATATACACCATCATTCTAAGAAGTTGGATATTGTTTTTGTGCTAAGTAACTTATTCTTTCAAGCCTCCTCTTGCATATTGGTGTTTGTGAACCATTAAAGGAATCACACTTGAGGTGCTAAAGTTTTCAAAGGTCAATAACTACAAGTCCTTCTAAGAGGTAAATCATCTAACTAGTTGTATTGCTCAAATGTCAATTTGTATGCTAGTTAGGATGTATGCTTTGGAAAATTGAAAACATGCATGTATAATTAAGATCCAAAGCATCTAGGGTTTCATGTGCACCATTGGAGTGTTATAGTGTTTAGAACCCAACAATATCTTTACCTTTTGCAATGAAACCTTTATTGCTGTCATATCTTCTGTTTCCGCTTTAGCGGGGAGTGACAGAAATGGTATTAGAGCTAAAGTTATAGAGAACATTAGTTTTCTTTTAAGAAAACCCAACCTATAACCGAAGCCTATAAATTTTCTTGTTACATCGAATATACTACTAACATAATTGGGTCGAGAGTTGTATTATTGGACCTTGATTAAACATAGCCTAATCACCTATGATTAATTAAGGAAAGATTTTACAAGACTTGAGCTAATTTTAATGGGAATACGTTCAACCAAATTTTCATGAAAACTTTATTTCAAAAATTAAAAGGTGAAATTCTAGTGTGTGTAAGCATGGTATATTATACGCATTCATTGTTATTTATTTCATGACTAATTGAAACTATGTCTTAGTCTAGTATGTCGACATCATAACCCTATCATGCTATGTGATCCCTCCGCTTATGTGGAAGACGTGATCTCCCCGCTTATGTGGAATACGACCCCTCGGAAGACACGGAAGACACGGGAGAATCAATGGAGATTAGCAGCGACAACGCCCTGAGTCAACAACATGAGGCAACCCCTATATCGGTGTTGCCATAGCTGCCACCCTCCTGCCTCGTATCCGACACACTGCAAGGAAGAACGTCTGTAGGACCGTGGGGATATCATTCGATGGAGCAGGACCCAGTAGGGTAGGACCCAACGTGGAAGGACCGAGAGCACCCCCACCACATCGAGTCATTGGGATACCTATCAGGCCTGCAAGTATGACCCACGAGGAGTCCCAGAGAATGTAGTGGATGGCAGTGGGCCTACGTCAAAGTCTTGTAGTGATAACTTAGCATAAGGAGGTTTTGGATGAAGTGACAATAGGAATGGGTGTCCTGTTTCAACATGTAATGGAGGCTACGGATATTACTAGAGCTTCCAGGTAAGTGGCAGGTCGTGTAGTGACCACCTTTTATGTGTTCGGAGTGCTACTACTGATTATGGTGTGGATATTTCTTGTTGGGATAGCGATTCATATTTGGTTCTGATTTCAGTAACTTATTTTATCATGTATTGCAAACCCATGTGGGATGTCTTTTAGGACAAACATCAAAACTTTATTTTGGGATTGATGTATTGTTTTGGTACTAAAGCTATTTCAAATGGTCATGAAAAATATTATTTCTATATTTGGAAACTTTTACTATGAGATCATACCCTAGATTTTATTTAGTCAATGGTTGAATCAAAAGATTTTTCTTTTTCTTTCTTTTCTCAAATCTATATGAATCGTAATGCAAACCATTAATTTGACAACACTTATGATTTAAAAAAAATGGTAGTGAACCAAATATTATAAATTATTTTATATACTTATATGTATTTCTTCTCTTGTGTTTAGAACCATATCAGGAAGGCCTACTCGCGGGCGCCCACAGAACGAAACACCTGATGTTGTTTAATTGGTAGCACAACAACTCATGGCAGCAATCCCAAACATTGTTACTCAAGTAACTTTGGGTCTTAATGGTAACAAAGGAACTAGAGGAGGAAACCAGGGAAACAGTGAAAGAGAATGCAGCTACAAGTCCTTTATGGCCTGTAAACCTAAGTAATTCCATAGAAAAGAAGGTGCGGTCGGGTTGCTGAAATGGATTGACAGCATGGAGTCGGTCCTTCACATTAGCAAATGTAATATTCGATGCGGTAGCAGATAAGAGTTTTGTTTCTTTAGCATTTAGACTATTAACTGACTTGAAACCGAGAAAGACGAGGAATACTTATGCTATTGAACTTGTTGATGGGTATGAAATTAGGTCTAATGAAATAATTCCAAGAATAGGGCGGACACCGGTTCTTATGAGAAATTCATTAGAATACCTCTCCCCAACGATGAAACCCTTATCATACACGGTGAGAAGCCGAGAAGATGTTTAAACATTGTGTCAAGCATGAATTGTAGTCCCAAATTTGCTTGATGTATCAATCAGATCTGTTGGCGCATGAAAATGCTCTACAAATAATGAGTGGTAGTTAGATTGTATTTTTCCCTTTATTGTATTGTTGGTGTATTTTACTCTCCCTCATATATAAAGGGAGAGGTGGTCGTTTCTTAGAAATACACTCTTAGTCTCAATGTAATTCTAGAGAGAGAATTGGTAGGTTCTCCCCACCTAGACAGAGTTTCTCTCTCCCACCAATGTTCTTCATGAATTATATTTTATATCTCTTTCTTTCTCATCTTTCCAAGAATTCTCATCATGCTCTTCATATATTTATATTTTGATACACAATAAATCTCGAGATATTTTTCTTCCGTATCCAGCGTTCGTATAAAAATGGGTCTCTACAAATGGTATCAGAGCCGTACCTTGAAGGTTTAATCGACTAGTTCAAGGGAATCACTCCCGTTCGGTGATTATCTTGAAGATTTTTCGTGTTTTTGCAAGAATTTTCGGGTCCAAACCGGAAATTTATGATGAGTTTTCTATTTTTTTCTGGGGTGATTTTTGCTTAGAAGAATAATGATGTTGTTGCTCACACAAATTCTCTGCTGGAAATTTATGTTCTTGAAGTTCTTAGTTTTTTTTTTCTGTTGAAGAAATGAATAAAAATGGGAGAAGAAATTACTTTTGTGGTCTCCAAAATGTTGAAGAAATTGTTCCAGCGGTTATTTTGTTCCTGTAAATGAGAAGACACAAATTAATGAGCTTATTTTTCTTGAGGTGGTGTACCTTTGTTTTTACCCATAAACTCTTCTTCACAGAGGTATGAAGTTTTTATTCTTCACACTTTTATTGCTGTGAATCTTTCATTTGATGAGTTTCGACATATTTAAGTGTTTGCATAAAGCACTTTGTCCATTTTGCTCTTTTGAGTAAAGTAAAAACCATGTGACTATGACAAATCCCATCACCTTTTGTCCCTTAAAACCCACTTGCACACTCCTTTTTCTTTGACCAAAGCCCCTTTTCCCTTATTTTATATTATTTAAAACAAAATAAAAACTCGAGGTCTGCAGTGAATCTGCAGCCTTTGATGCTAAGCAGCCCATCCGCACCTTCTTTCTTGCCTTCTGACCGAGGTCCGGAATCCATATCTCCGGATTTGCTATAGCGCCTCGGATCTTGCTGATGGACCACAACCCTCTTGTTGAGCGTACTATAGCCAAGCTGCAACTCTCTTGACTGAAGCCTTGAACCGCATACAACTCTATTGGTCCCTTTTGCCCTCGGTTAGGACCGCACCTTCCAATCACCATCTGCAACCCGCCTATACAGCCAACTTCGGTATTCCTTCTTATCGACCGCAACCACACCTTCGCCCTCTCCAGTCCCAACCTCCCCCCTTCAGATCTTCCCTCATTCCCTCCTCCTTTCAACCTTTGTTCTTCCTCCTCCTTCCCCCTCCTTTCCTTCTTCTTTTTTTCCACCCCTCTCATACGCCCCCCCCCCTTTTTTTTTAAGCCATCTTATTTTTTTTAACTTCATTTTTTTCTTTTTAACCATTTTTTTATTGTTTAATATTTAAATTTTTTTAACAACATTTATTTTTATTTAGCCAATTATTTTTTTAAACACCGATTTTTTTAGTAAAAACAATTTTTTTACACCAATTTATTTTAATACCAATTTTTGCCACAAACCACCCATGGATAGTCACATTGGTTCATTTCATGCAGATTATTTTTGAATATTACTCCATAACGCAGTCGGACTTCATATTATTCTTTGTGATGCTTGCACCACAACGATGATTGATCAACAAAGTTGTTTCACATTCTTCACTTTATGGGATATTATGACTTGGGGATCTTGTTCTTCGGTTGACGAATCATGTATATTAAGCATGTGAACTTTATTTTCTATTGAAGACCACTTCGAGGGTTCCGACACCACAGTTTGGATATTTTGGTGTATTTTTGGCACAACAGAGATTATTTTCATGTAGTGATTCTTCGTTCTATGGTATTTGTTCATGCAGCTTCAGCAACTATATCACCCACCTTCTCATGACCGAAGAGTATCTCTTTTACTCTAATTCTCGTGTCTTTTCGACACCCTTCATACATCTAAGGAGAGCTCTCTTAGCTCTTGGTATCTGACTCTCTCCATCCGATAATTTGTTGATTTTTGATATCCGGTCATTGGTTATCAAAAATAGGGAGAGAATATCATCCGAATTTGGTTCTTATGATTGTTTGAGTTTGGATTTTGGAAGACTTCTGAAGACAATTATTTATTCAGTGATGCGATGTGGCACTTATTTTTGGTATTTACGGATCAAATTTTTGGCATTACTCTACGTTTTCCAAATCAGATTATTTAGTATTCAGACTCTACCACAAGATGATTTTGTGTTAGCATCCGGTTCAGATCTTATGATTTCTCGAGTTTGGATTTGTGATATTTTGAAGACGAATATTATTTTGGCGATGTGACAAGGCACTTATTTTTGATCATTGAATCAAATTTTTGGCATTGCTAGACCATGTCTTTGGACTCACATTATTTTTTATCCGGACTTCATTTTATGGATGCTTCACATTTTTAGCAGGTTATTCTTTGAAGAATTTTGGTGTATAATGAAGCCGAAGTGTTTCTTTTATTAGATATTCTACTTGCTCATAGTGATCTTCTTCTTCTCATGGTGATTATGAATAGTTTGAAGAATTGGATATTACTTTTATACTTCATTGGTGGTGCTTTGAAGCCAAAGACCTTCACAGACACTTCAGAGTTTCAGAGACATTTCAGCTATTGGTTCTCACTATGTTTCATTTTATTACCACACTTGCTAGTCGGATTACTGTATTATAGCCTTGTATCAGTCATTGTCTCTCTCATCATTTTTAAGCATTTAGGGAGAGAATGTTGTAGCATGGAAATGCCCTACAAATAATGAGTGGTAGTTAGGTTGTATTTTTACCTTTATTGTATTGTTGGTGTATTTTACTCTCCCTCATATATAAAGGGAGAGGTGGACATTTCTTAGAAATACACTCTTAGTCTCAACATAATTCTAGAGAGACAATTTGTTGGTTCTCCCCACCTAGGGAGAGTTTCTCTCTCCCACCAATGTTCTTCATGAATTATATTTTATATCTCTTTCTTTCACATCTTTCCAAGAATTCTCATCTGAAGTGACCGCAATCAAACAAGAACTTCAAATAGCCATTGCGGACCAAGCTTCTCTTTCTCAAAAGGTGATAGATGAGACTCATACTGCCTATGAGTCCACTATCTCTGTTCTTCATGCCACAATTAACAGAATGCAGAAATCCCTATCTTCTAACTTCCATGGCCCTGAGATCCTTCAACTTACCAAGGATATACACAAGCTACTCTTCAACTCCTCCACCCCAAACAACTCACAGCTGGCCGAGACAATGAAAGCTCACTTTGCAGAAGTCTGTGCAAAAGTGGATGGCCTTAAACAATGGCTTGAGGAAGCACCTTTGTTGCATCCCTCAAGAGGGGGAAGTGATGAAGAAGTCCACCGCTCAGATACCTCCATCCATCAGAGTCCTCCCATCACCATAAAGAAAATTCCCACACCGCAGCCCTCACCTCCACCATCCCACAATATTCCATCTCCTCACTCTTCACCTAAAAACAACATCCTCAATAGGCCTGAGACTCCTCCTCACCTCAAAAATCTTGAGGAAAATATGTCATCAGCAAGTTCCACAGACTCTCCTGCCACAGCCCAAAGGAAACACGATTGGAAAGCGGTCAAGCTTGCTGAACTTATATGGAGAGAATGCAGATTTGATATAATGATTGATGAGTCACTGATTAACTCATGGGTCAATCGGCTCCACAGGCTGCTACATGAAGACTACACTCCACATCTCACGTATGCTGAACCTCCCTCCGATGGTTATTGGGATATCCCAATTTCTCCCAATGCCAAGTATTTTGCAGTTTTTGAGTCCTTTGACTGCAGTCTCCCTGATCATAAACGACTGCCTATGGAATTTGAAAGACTCAATTGCTTTTATGCGAAGCATGGCTCCTCTGTGGAAAACATATGGTCTCACGATAGACCATCCGCAGTTAAAAATTACAAGATGCGGAAATTCATGAAGGCTGACTTTGTTCAGTACACTCTTACCAGAAGAGAGCATGACTACATACGAACTCAGGCAGATTTTCCAAGCATGAATCTGGAAGAAATATTCCTCATTGCCAGAGTATTCCAAAACAAGGCAGAGAAGCGTCCGAAGATGCGAATGGCGCTCGACAAAGCCAAATCCTTTCTAAGGGACACAGTTGGTGACTTTGCCAAGATCGATGCGGATATCCACTCCACCATCATCAGGAAGTTTGATCTCCTCCCACTTGAAACTGTGCCAATGCCCACCGAAGGCTTTGAAGAAAGATCATTAGGCACAACAAACTTTCCTGAACTTGGAATCATTTTCAAATGGAAGGTAGACAACGTCAAATACTTCATTCCGATGAATGCTATGCACTGCCTGCCCAAGAAACAACTTGACATCTGCAATACCGCAGAAGAAAGATCAAAGCACACTACTACTGAAGTCAAGTTTGAAATTTCTAGAAGAATCCCTTGGCTAGAAAATGTCAGAAAATTCTGGTGGATTTTGATCAAGTTCCTCAAACTTGACACCAGAACAGAAGTTAAAGAGGTAACTTAGGGGAAATTGTTGAAACATAAAAGTGACCCTCTTGAACTAAGGTACCGCAATCATCTATCAATTGCAACTGTTCACCATCAGCAATCATCTCAGCATCCAGAGTCAACATGTCTTCAGCATCTGCAGTCTTTGTTATTTCCTTTACTTATCTTTATTTAATGTACTCTATTATCCAGCATGCCTTGCACGGCTGCTTATAGAGTAGTTTATTTCGAGACTCTATAAATAGCGACTCTTTCTAATTTATTCAATACAACTCTTAACTTCTTAATATACAAGATTTCTTCTTCAACCATCTCTCTTATCTCTCGATTACTTGTGAATTATTCTAAATATATTTCTCCAAGTTATCTTCTTCACTTCTCTATCTTACTACTCCTCACACTCTAAACTGCTACTGAAACATAACCTCTCTTCGGAGCAAGTCTTCTAGACATAATCACTAAACTTGATCTTCCTTACTAACTCGGAGTCAATGCATTCCTTGTTATGAATCAGTTTAAGTGTATTCTTGATATAACAATTGTTGTCATTTATATTTCTTTACTTTCCGCAACTAACAATCTAACTATCTAACTATATTATTGTTGAGCTTTTAGATCCTTTGAGATTAACTATTCTGCAGTATACTTGTTCTAACGTTTGTTCAAGTGTGTCTCCAAGTTTTTCTCTCAACATCATGATCACACGACAACTAAACATGGGGTGAGGGTCGTTTATTCGTTGTGAAAAATGGGGAAGTGGAAACAGATTACACATCCAACGGTTGTGTGACAAGACAGGTTAAGGAAAAAGATTTCTTAAAATATTGCGTTTATGGAAAAACGATTCAGTTGTTTATTATCCAAAAAAGAACCTGATTGAGGAAATTTATTTGAAAAAGAATGAAATATCATGTGCGACAAAATGAATGTTTTGAGGAATGTATTTATAAAAGTCCAATAAATAGCATTCAACGTTATTTAAGAAGTTTGTGAAGTTATGACTACAGTTTCATGCAACCGTTAGAAATAAAAGAAATAAAAACCCGAAAAATAGATTGACCATATATGATTTCGGTATACAAAGTATACTAAGAAAAATATGAAGAATATATTATTCAATCGAGAAGAATCGTAGTAAAGGAAGTGCTTCAAGAGTTTTATTTTAAAAGAAAAGAAGTAGTTCAATCACCACTGGAGACCAGATACGATCTGTGGTACTTATCATTTCAAAAAGAACTGCGGGTATGGGTTCATCATTCCTAGCATTTCCAAAAATCCATTTAATTTTGTAGCATCGAGTGCCTTAGTAAAAACATTAGCTATTTCTTCGTGAGTGGGCACAAAAATGAGTTCGATGTTACCTTTGAGAATGTTGTCTTTGATGAAGTGGTTGTTGGATTAGATGTCTAAGCCCATAACTATTATTGGTATGTAATTGACCCGAGAGTAGCACGGTCCATTTGGGTTGCATATCATCAGCACAATTTGTTGGGATGGACTCTTGAGAGAAGGTTATATATGATTTATAAATATATTATAAGTACTAATATATTAATATGAAATCATACGGTTTTAATTAGTATTGATCAAGAATTAATTTAGAATTGATTTAGTGATCAAAAAGAGACTAATTAAATCTATGGGGACTAATTATGTTAATTAGCTATATTTGTGTGTGTTGGCTTATGATCCATGTTGGACGAAGTTTATGTATGGATATGAATTGTGTATACTTGGAGTTCATGGTAGTTCATGGTAGTTTTGGATGCATAGAGATTCTCTCTCAAGTTCCTCCTTTGTCCATGATGTTTTGTGATTCCACTTGAGGCTTCGACACTATTGGGGCTAAGCTCTTAAGGCTAGATACATGACGACTTCAATCTCCACCATAAGGTATGTTATCCTAACTAGATTCTTGTGTGGTATATGAAAATTCTATGCTATTTATAGGTTTAATACCTTGAAAACACCATTGCATGTATAATTAGTGAAAACGTAGATCCAAGGTAATTAGGGTTTCATGAACACCTTAGGAGTGTTAAAATGCTCAAAACCCAATAGTGGTATCAGAGCCTAGGCTTGTTTTCATTTATACTTGATGCAAATTGCTGAAAAGTGCTGAAAAAATCAATTTTCTGTTGCTCTAGACAGTGGACTCGCTGAGAGCATTGATGGACTCGCCGATTTCATGCACAAATTCATCCAACTTGTTGATTTGGTTCATGCACTCGACGAGTTGGCCCCCAGACAACATATCATCGAGTTTTAAGGCTGGAATTAGTCTAGAATCATTATCTTAAACTGTTTTGGACTTATAAAACTTGTTTTTGATGTGGTAATGATTATGGTGAACCAATTTCAAAGTTATTATCAAAGTTTCAAGTTTTATATATGTTTATATGATTCTTGAAAATTTTTGATATGGATTGTTCATGCTTATGAGTTTTAATAGATCATAGGAATTGTGTGAAAATTGTTTGTTAGTGTAATTTTTTATCTCAATGACATTGGATGTACTCCATAAGTTGTCCTCAAGTTATGGAACATCAAAAGTTTTCACGTTACCATGTTTTATGAGTTAATTTAGATTAATGAAAAAAAATTATGTGTTAGTTGTTTTCAATCTAAATTGATCTGTATGTAGTTCATCAAATGTGTTTTTATAACTTGTCCATAAGATTATATGAAAAGTCACATTTATGACTCTTAAAAATCATAAAATTGCCACAGGTTACAAAACGAAGAATCTTTTTGTCATAAATAGTTTTATGAACTCCATAACTTGTCCTCAAGTTATGGATGTTTAAGAGTCTCTTCATTAAGGATTTTTAAAACCTTAATTAAACTCATAAGTTCTCAAAATCTAAGACTTTTGAAAAGTTTCAAAACTTTCCCTCAAGTTTTGGAATTTGAAAAGTTACCTCCCCATGTATACTTTAATTCCAAATTAAACCATAGAATTTTAAAATATTAAAATTCAACCTTATACTATTATAATATTAAAAATTAATGGTTATATATATATATATATATATATATATATATATATATATATATATATATATATGTATGTATGTATATTATAAAGTCAATCTTACAGTTAGTAGGCCTCATTCACGAAGCCAGTCTCTAAAGGGGGGTATAAGGTTACTACCTATAAAATGACAGTTTACTGGGTATCCATTCTCAACCACCGCTTCCTTGACTGGTGGAGGGTTGTTAGCGGAATGGGTAGGATATCACTCTAATTCTCCTTTCATTAAAAGTATAATGATAAACCCTAAGTAATTAAACACTTATTAGATCCCAATATTAGTTACTTAGTAGAGCGTGTGTGGTTAACCAGCACACTAACATGGGACTGACAATGTGTGGCAAAGAGTGACTTTTATCATAGATCGGTGGAGCGTATGTGGTTAACCGACACATCGATTGGGTGATAAAAGTAAGGGTACCAAGTCAATTTACATGGTAATTCACACATTGTTTGTGATCCTCGACATCCCAGTCACAAAGTTGACATGGCACGATCGAGATTTAAACATGCCATTGAAAGTTTAATGAATCTCAAAAGATCTAGGAGTTTCAATCCAATTAAAACTTAATAATTTATTTTGTTTTTCATGGTGGAAATTAGTAAATCATCATTTAACTACCTTCAAATATTTTGTAGCTTGGATTACGACATCCCTCTTCTAAGTTATAAAGTAGTTTGTGGGGTCCTAGCCTTAACATTTCATATTTAGTGTTATTTTAAGGACTTAAATCAACTAAAATTTGAATTTCTCCATCATAGATGTCTATGTTCAAACAACTATGGTCTTCCTCATCCTTTTGGATAGAGCTTCAGTTCCTCCAATAATTCTTCCTGGCCCACATGTTCCAGGTCACTCAATCCCTATTTGGCAAGCAAAGGCTATATGGGCTTACATCTTGGAGATTAAGTCACATATTGGCAACCCAGAAGAGTTGGGTGTCAAAGTCTTTAGGAAGTTGGCTGTTGATTGTGTTCTTTAATTACTTCGTAAGTCATATAGTGAGTTCTGTAAGGACTGCTATGTGATAGACCATGAGATGACCCTTAATAATCTTACATATTTTCTTGTCGCTGCTAAAATTAGCAATGATTTAGAGCACTGGTAAAGCGAATCTGATTGAAAGAACTACTTCCTAAACCTATTTGGACAATGACAATGGTGACATTGGAAGTCTAGAAAAACGTAATCTTCCTAATTGAAAGGGATCGGCCATGGTCAATTCGTTTGACTCAATTGTAAAGAGAACGACTAAGTCTGGAAAATCAAGTGTACCATTTCCAAAGAGTCCATATGTTTGTTCTGCCAAAAGAAAGGGCTTTGGTAGGAAGCTGCCAAATACCTGAAAGTTCATTAGGATTGTAAAAGTCAAAAAGTTTGACTTTGCTTCAGGTAAAGTCCATTATCTACCTCTGTTAAGTTCCCATTTGGAGATTCCATATACATGACTTAATGTAATTGCATTTTGATGTTTTGGAGAATGAAAGGAATCTTAAAAGAAGAGTATGTTGATTCTGATCACGAAGAGATTGATTTCAATCGCATGGTTCGGTGATCTGAATTTTGAGTTGTTGCTTAAAGAGTTATGATTAATTGCTTACGAATAGATAACAACATGTTTTTATATGTATTTGCATTATAAGGATAAGTTTTTCCCAAAAGTTTTAATATAAAACAAAATTTTTGATTTTATTTATTTTAAGTATCCTTACAATGGCATTTTTGAAAAATGTCGTTTATATGATTTTGTTGATAGCAATATTGGAAAATGGATTTGATTCTTTCATTTGTGACAGTGTCATAATTTACCAAATAAGGAATGATTCTTATCACCTAAGTTTCAATTGGACAGAAACTTGGAATCATGCAACTTGTATTGTATGATGAGTGAGAATTTTCATCTTTTGTAAATTAAGACTAATTCCTTATTCATATGTACATGTGAGTCAAATGAAGGACTAAACGATCGGGTACGTTAGGTTATGCGCTGGTCGGGTCTACCACCAAGGCTAATAAGGTTATTCATTATGATTTACAAAATTTTAGTACATATGGTAATGATTACAAGTTTAAGTGTAATTCTGAAACATTGGAAAGGTTTTAATGATTAGCAGAATGAATAAGAAGAATCAAATTAGTTAGAAAGATAAAAGTTTCTCCAATTTGAAGAGATGGGAGAGTGCTTGAGTATCTTGTTTTATGATTATCTTAGTTATTATAAAATTGTAACAAAATTGATCCTCTAAAGACACCTTGGTGCATTTGTTTGGGTAATGAGAGGAATCATAAATTCTTGAAATGGTTAAATCAAATGATAAATCATTCTTCATTCCAAAATCAAGTCTAAGAATCATAATCTAAATTGTAACTTGAGTGACATAATTTAAAACAAAAGTTTATAAAACTTATCAAATGTAGAGTAACATGTTTCTAATGGATTAGTGTCTAAGTCCATAACTATAATTGGTATGACTTGACCCGACCCGGCATGGCTCATTTGGCTTGCACTTCACCGGAACAAGTTGTATGGATAGACTTATGAGAAAAAGGATATTTATGATTTATTAATACATTATTAGTTATAATATAGTAATATGAAATCATATTTTTTAATTAGTATTGATCAAGAATTAATTTGGAATTAATTTAGTGATTAAAAGAATGTAAATAAATATGGACTCTTGTGTGTATATATATATATATATATATATATATATATATATATATATATATATATATATATATATATATATATATATATATATATATATATATATATATATATGGAATGGGCCAAGGTTTATTTAGGATGGCTAAGAGTGTATGGAAGTGCATGGAGATTTTAAACCATGGATCCTATGTAAATGAAAGGTCATGGGTATTAGGGTTTACATGGATGTAACCCTAATTGTCCATAATATATAAAGGGGACCTTGGCTCACAAAATTGGCACTAGTGTGTGTAAAACAAAAAGTGGCCGATTTTAGTGAGCTCCATATTCTCTCAATGTTCTTCCAAGTTGTTTTGGTGATTTGTGATTCCACTTGAGGCATTGAAATTATTGGTGCTAGGCTCTTAAAGTTCCAAGGAATCAACCACAAGAAAAGAGGTATGTAATTCTATCTAGTTTTAATATGCAAGTAACATATGATTACATGCTAGTTAGGGTAATACCTTGGAATATTCGAGTTTGCATGTATAATAGAGAAACCATAGATCCAAGGTATTTAGGGTTGCATGTTCACCTTAGGAGTGTTAGAATGCTCAAAACCCAATAGTGGTATCAGAGCCTAGGGATGTTTTCAATTATACTTGATGCTACTTGCGGTTTAAAGTTTAAAAAATCGAGTTCTTTGCGTTCTGGGTGATGAAATCGTCGAGTCCACTGATTGACTCGACGAGTCCATGTACAAAATGTGCTACTCGACGAGTCATGTTCATGGACTCGCCGAGTTGGCTGGGCAGAGTGTAGAAAAATGTTTTTTGGCCCCCAAATGGATAGGATAATTATTACAAACTGTTTTCAATCATATTTTCTTTATGATATGATAATGATCATGCTAATCAAATTCAATGTGACAATAGTGCCAACCCTTAATACTCAGAAACTCTACTTCTCGGACACCAAGAGAACGATCCCTAGCAGACCATTTGAAATCCTTGCCAGGATAGGTTTGGTAACCTATGGCCTTTGGTTACCATAAGAACTCAATTTCGTACTTTTCACATTCCACGTATTTAACACTCATAAGTGTCTGACCACCGAATCTCTAGAAATCCCCATCGGCAAGATCAAGGTAAGCAAGAACCCACATCCCCAAGAGGAGCATGTGTAATAGACATTGGCAAAGCTTGGGATACCCACGTGGCTCTAATCAAGTACTCATATAACAAAAACTACCACTCGAGCATAGGAGTTACACCCTTTGAGGCCTTATGAGGCCGGAGCTGCAGATCATCCTCTATTAGGCTGAGGTGGGAGACACCCAACTAGCAAAAGGACAAACGTCCAATAGCACACTTACTGGACCCAAGATTATTCAAGAAACAACGGAAAAGATAGTCGAAAATCAGAGCACGACTCCAAGCATTGCGAGACCGAAAAAAGAGTGATGTAGATAGCAGGCTAAAGCCTTTGGAGTTCCAAGTTGGAAATAAGGGTAGTATTAAAAGTTTCCCCTTGGAAATGGATGATACGATTCGGAAATAGAGGTAAACTAAATCCCCGATACATTGGACCATTCGAGATCCTTTCCCGAATCGGTCTGGTAGCCTACAAACTCCAACTACCCTCATAACTTAGCAACGTACACCCTGTTTTCAATGTGTCAAACCTGCAAAAGTGCTTATCAGATGAAGCCCTCATTGTTCCACTTGATGAGATCAAGATAAACAAGAAACTCATGTTTGTCGAAGAACTGGTCGAGATAATCGACAGGGAAGTGAAGCGCAGGAAACAGAGTCGCATTCCGATTGTGAAGGTTTGATGGAACGCTAAGCGTAGAACATGAATACAAATGGGAACGCGGGGATCAAATGATGCAAAAGTACCCTCACTTATTCTCTCGTTTGTGATCCTACCTTTCAAAAGAATTTCGGAACGAAATTCCTTCTAACGTGGGGATGATGTGACAACTGGCAAGACTAGGTCAAACAAAGTCAACAAGTCAACCCAGTCAACTCGAATTGTACTAATACATTAAGGTTTAAGACTATGTTTCTTGGTGTATGTTTTACAATTATAATACGAAGTATATATAACTCTCTCTCCCAAATCTCTCTATGTATCTCAAATCTCTCCCAAATCTGTCTTTGTATCTCAAATATCTCCCAAATCTCTCTATGTATCTTAAATCTCTCTTAGATCTCTCTATGTAGTTTCCTTAGTTGAAAAAAAAAATAAAACGAATGGAGAAAACTTGAAAGAGAAGCTCAGTTTGGAACCCCTTAAGTGACTTCAGACCCTCCCTCCGGACATTCTCGCTCCAGACATCTGTTGATCCGGAACTGCCACTTCGAAAAGCTACGCACCACTTCGGAAGATCTCGCACCTTGTAAGGAATTGACTCCAAAAATCTTCACTGCCTCAAAACCCTCGCAACCTCGGAAGGAAATGGCTCCGGATAGGAGTTGACGCCGGAACTCTTGACTTCAGAATGGCGGTGCGACTTCTATATATATATATATATATATATATATATATATATATATATATATATATATATATATATATATATATATATATATTAGTGTACGTTTAAAGTCCTTAAAGAGTTATAACTAGAGTGTCCTGGAGGGAGAGCGGGAATTTGTGTATAGATCTATACGGGGTTGACACCCCGCACCTTCGTTCTTTGGTATAGCTAGACCGATCAGTCTAGGGTGACAAATGTATTTAAATGATCCAGGCCCCTGAGAAATGCCAAGACAGGCCTTTGTCATATTAGTATAGTTATAACGGCTCACTAGAATATAACATAGTTATTTAGAAATTTATGTGGTGAAAACCATACAAATAAATTTGCACATTGTGTTGACCGCCCCTATGCATGGTAATGATTGTCCACATTCGTTGTGTTGATTGTCCACTTGCATTGTGCAGATTGTCCATAATCGCCTGTTGATTTGTCACACCTCTCCAGTCTTAAGACCACAAACGATTACACATATGCACACAGAAAATATATGATTTTTTGGGGAAAATGATTTCACACAATTCCGAAAGATGATAAACTAAAACACACACACATGCAACTATAATTGATTGGAAACAGAACTTACAACTATTTTATACAAAAAAATATATGATTTTTTGGAAAAAAATGATTTTATACAATTCCAAAAGATGATAACCTAAAATACACACGCATGCAACTATCCTCAATCGGAAACAAAACTTACGCCTATTTCATACAAGAAAATATAGGATTTTTGGAGAAAATGATTTTATACAATTTCAAAAGATGAAAAACTAAACACACACATGCAGCTATACTAGATTTGAAACAAGAATTACAACTGTTTTGACAAGAAAACACTGGAATTTTCTGGTTTTCTAAACCATCACAAATTTTTTTATCAAAATGCTTATGAACTCACCAACATATTTTATGTTGACGTTTTTCAAACGACTTGTATTCTCAGGAAATCAGTAAGCAGGTTAATGGGACACGGATTCAGAATTATTTTGCTGTAGTTTGGAATTTATTTACTTATGTCTCTTTTGTGTAATTTGAGAACAAATATCTAATGTAAAACAATATAAGATTGTTATCGTAATGTATGATTTGTGGATTTGCTATGTTTCATTTATATTCAATTTTTATGATACTGCACAATGAAGTCAGCTGCCTCCGGACATTTCCGTCGTCTGGTCCGGGGGTGTGACACTGATTGCGAAGAAATGGATTTCGATCACATGGTTCGATGATCAGATTCTTGACCTGCTGCTTAAGAGTTATGATAGATTGCTTAGAAATATTTAGAAACATAGTTTTCATATGTAATTGCATTGTAAGGAAAAGTTTTCCGTTTTTTATAAATAAATAAAATTTTGATTTTGTTTTATTTTATGTCTCCTTACAATGGTTTAGTGAAAAATAATGTTTATGTATATTCTAGAAATTTTCAATATGGATTTGATTCTTTTGTTTGTGGTAGTGTCATAATTTACCAGATAAGGAAAGATTCTCATCACCCAAGTTTCAGTTGGATAAAAACTTGGTATCATGCAACTTGTAGTGTCTGATGAATGAGAAAATTCATCTTTTGTAAATTAAGACTAATTCCTTGTTCACATGTATATGTGAGTCAAATCGGGTACACTAGGTGTGCGCTAGTCAGGTCCACCTCAAAGAACGATGTAACGGCCGCAAATCCGGGCTAGTCAATTTAGAGGCAATAGGGGTCGAAAACGAATTTTCGACAAAAGGTTATTTAGAATAAATAACTTGAACCAAGTTGTATTATATGTCACAAGGTTTGCGTACATACAAAGAACGCCGAAATCCGAGTTATAACGAAGAAGTTATGACCCGTCGAAGTTTCGTGATGGAAACGGCACGACACCGGGAAGTGTAAATAGTGAATTCACGATAGAGCTAGTTTTAGCCTTGGCGATATAAAAGAAGATCATAGAATATGTTAAACTAAGAACATCGATAAAAAGAACGCCCAAATCTGACTTCGTATGAAGAAGTTACGATTTTTCAAAGTTTCGGATTAGCGGTGTACAACCCGAAATTCGAATATTAGATTGAGTGATTTTTAGCCGACACGACCTAAATGAGAATCGAAGATCTCGATAAGAGTAGAGTAACGAGAAAAAGATGGGCGAAAACGGACATTGGATGAAGAAGTTATGAGAATTTAACGGACCAATCCTGTCCTGGCCTGTTAATAATATAAAATTTAAAATCAATTCAAAATTAGCTGATGGAATCTAAACGAAAGTTGTAGAGTACGTTCCCACCTTTGCGAGAATATAAATAACGTCTAAAACGGAGCTCGTACGCGAAAGTTACGAATTTTTAAAGTTGAAGCATGAAATTGCGAGACTTCATGAAGGATCGATGACGTGGCGCGTTCTGAACCGTCCATCACTGAAGAAAGCCTCGCTTCGGTTCTTGACACGTCGCCCTTCGCTTTACGCCCCGCGTCCGAGTTCAGTACGCCTAGCGTACCCACGTGCGAGCCAGCTGGTGCGAGCTGCCAACCCTATCCGAACTACGCCCAGCGTAGCTGCTGAACGCGCAGCGTAGTCCGAGCTGCTGAGCGCCTATAAAAGGCTGCGAAGATTTCTGACTTTTTCACAACATTTTCTTTCTCTCTGTAGATTTCTTTCTCTCTCTAGCCTATTTTGAGCCCCCAAAACCCTAGATAAAATCCTGAAGTCCCGAAGTGGGCTACGCTTACGCAATTTTTAATATAGCTTCCAAATAATTATAGTAATGTTATTAGGTCCTTAGAATAATTATTTGGGCTATTATTATGAGTTATATTGAGTGTTATTTAATGCTTATATAATAATAATAATAATAATAATAGTCAGACTATTAATTTGTCGCGGTTATCGTTAGACTAAACCCTAGTGGTGTTGATACTAGGTTTTATCAAAGGAAAATTGTTTTGTAAGTATCGAAGCGCTGTTCGAGCACTAAGTCACCACCTTTCAGGTGAGTGCATGGTCCCCTTCAACTTACACATAGATATGAAGTATTTACTACGTGCTATGTGTGGATACTGTCTGTTTACTTGTTGTCTATGCTCGGTGAAAGGTTTCATACATGTTTTAAATGATTTGAGCTATATATGTATTTTATATCTACGAAAATGTTGGGGTAAAACATGGGTAGATATAATAGATGAAATACGAGTTGGACGATGAGTTGAGAGGTGGTGTAGACCATGAGGTATGGGTGAGAGGAGTACGATGTGAGAAGCCTTTTTCCCAAACGATGTCTCCGACATTCAGCAGAGTATGGATGACAACCACGGACTATTCTAGACAGTCCAGTGGAACACTAGCAGGCTCGCAACCTGTAAGTGTTGTGAACGATGTGTTCACTCGGTGTACTCTAAACCTTGGTGATAATGCAGACTTGATGCCTAGACCCTGGTGATCATGCAGACTTGGTGCCAAAACCCTGGCGACTATGCAGACTTAGTGCCTAAACCCCAGTGACGATGGACATCGTGCCGATTCCTTAGGATGATCCTTAGGAATGTATGAATGAGGAACAGTTGATTCTTAAGGTAGATCCTTAAGAGTAAAGAAGATAATGGGGATGGGTAATTGGGTTGATTGTTTGATTGTTTGAACATAATAATTATATTATTGTCGGTTGAAAACCCTATGTACTCACCAGGTTTCCCAACCTGACCCACTCAGCTTATTTATATCACAGGTGTTGATATGAAGTCACATTATACTGAGAGATTTAAAGAGATGTAGATGACTAGTGTAAATAAATGTAAGTTCTGTTTATGCTTATGTTTCTGTATTAACGATGACATCCCAAACGTTTTAAAATAAATAAAATATGTTTCTTCGAAAATGTTTTAATAACGTACTTATCATGTTTTTCTGGGAACAAATTCCGCAACATTTTTACTCTGATTTTTATAAAGCATAAACAAAATCGGTCTTTTCTGGCCGTGAAAATGCGGATGTCACAGTTGGTATCAGAGCATTAGTTTAAGCGAACTAGGAATATGGATTTATTTCTAGACTTAAACTTAGAATGTTAAGCAATGATTGTGAGGTGTGAGCACTAGCTTATTTTAGGAATAATGCCTAAATCGCTTTTATGTGTTAAATGATTTGTTATGCTATAGTTTGATCGGATATATGGTCTGTTGCCGACCGGATCTGGAAACCTTATGTGTTTAGGATTCTAAACATACGAATACGATATTAGAACTAGCATGTAAACGTTTCGGAGTGATAAGGATGATTTAAACGTCAATCCTAAGTAAAGGTCTAGATTCACCTTATTCGGTGTATAGATCAAGATGGCAAGAACCCGTAGCGGAAACGTGAATGCAAATGGGAACCGAAACCAACCCCCAGTGATTGAGCAAATACCGGTTGTGGTAGCCGATGTTGAGCCAATAACAATGGCCGGAGTGCAAGCGATGATCCAGGCGATGTTGGATCGTCAAATGGAGGAAACCAGACGTTTGAACAGCCCGAGTTAAACAAAGGGCAGACTGAGGAGGGAAACCACAGTGGGACTGTTGGTCAAGCCAACCCACCAATAGTTAGGCAAAACCACCAGGATGGAGTAAATGATGGACGTGGATGCAAAGATAAGGATTTCATGGCATCCAAACCATCGAGTCTATCTGGAAGACTGATGCCGGTGGAAGTCATGAACCGGATCTCTAAGATGGAGACGATGATTGAGAGTTGCGAGTGTAGCAACCGGCAGAAGACCGCTCTCGCGGTTCCTTTGTTGAAATCTGGAGTACTAAGCTGGTGGAAGCTTCTGGTCGATTCGATGCCCAAAGGAGAAGCCAACAAGATGTCATGGGAGGATTTTCTGGTGCAGTTAAAAATGCAGTACTGCTCTGAGCAGGATCTTCTGGAGATCAACAACGAGTTTCAGAATCTAAAGAAGGGAAAGATGATTGTCATCGAGTATGCTGCAAGTTTTACGGAGAAAATGAAGCTTGTTCCTTATCTAGTTCCAACTGAGCTCTCCAAGGTCAACAAATTTACCCTTGGATTACCAGCAGACTTCGGTCCAATAGTCAAGCAAACTACCACTCTGAAAACCGCCATCTGGGCTGCTAAGAATGTGGAGACCCAGATACGAGAGAAGGGTCTAGAGAGAGCTGAAGTTGGCGAGAAAAGGAAGCATGAGGATCTTCAAAATCCAACAATGAAAAGAAATTCTCAAAGACCGAAGAAGGAGGAGGAGGTGAAACCAAGTTGTGCGAGAAATGTAAAAAGAAGCACTTTGGGAAATGTAGCGAGGAGGTGACTTGCTACAAATGTGGAAAGACAGGGCATAACTCCAGCAAGTGTGCGTCCAACAAGAAGGTGTGTTATGGATGTAACAAAGAAGGGCATATTTCTAGGGACTACCCGGGGAAAAATTAAGCAGCAAGACCATAAACGCCACCGAGGCCAAGGGATTTCCACATGATCGTCGACGAAGCAGAAAACCATGCGAGGAATCAAGGATGAGGACTTCATATCCGAAGATCAAGTTACGCAGTATCCATAGTATCGTATGATGTAGCCTATTAGAGGCATAGTCTAGGGTGAACTTGAGGACCTATGTAATAGTTTCAAGAAATAATAAAACCTTTGTTTTGTTATCTGATGTGTTAAACTGTTATGTGATTTTCTTGTATGGTGACTTGGAAAAACTACGAGACAATACATGGGATGAGTATGAGTAGGTGTGAAAGGTAGTAGATGCATATACTACCGGAAGCACAAGACTCACGCTTGGATCAGGGAAAGTCACAAGGTTACCAAGAAACTAGTGAATGATTTCATGTTCTTCAAGCATGTCGTTACCATCATTTCGGTAATGACTAAGAGGATGATTGTTATTCCGACCCTAGTGGATATCGAATTGAGTCCGACTACGATAAGTATGTTACGTGGTTCGGAGAACCAAGTTTGATGTAGCGTCCGACTTAAACCAAATTATTGAAATCAAAGCGATCAATAGAAGTATCACGCTCGTTGTTAAAAGAAGTTGGTAGCTAGAAATGCTACATGTTGAAATGTGATTATTTCACATTAGACCATGAAGGAAGGGATATTCCATTCCGAAATTTGACTCTAAGAGACCTGAGTCTAAGAGATAGGCATGAA
The DNA here is from genome assembly GCF_002870075.4 of Lactuca sativa. NCBI lineage: Eukaryota > Viridiplantae > Streptophyta > Magnoliopsida > Asterales > Asteraceae > Lactuca > Lactuca sativa. Next base: position 299,790,271 of record NC_056630.2, on the reverse strand, counting down.
GGAATACAGAAGTTATAATTATTACCTTGGATGAAGAGATGACGTATGGAGTCGTTATACGAGACCTGTTTCATTGATGATTTCAGGACGTAATCATCCTAAGGGGGAGATAATTGTAACGCCCGTAGATCCGGGCTAGTCAATTTAGAGGCAATAGGGGTCGAAAACGAATTTTCGTTAAAAGATTATTTAGAATAAATAATTTGAACCAAGTTGTAGTATATGTCACAAGGTTTCCGTACATATAAAGAACGCCGAAATCCGAGTTATAACAGAGAAGTTATGACCCGTCGAAGTTTCGCGACAGAACCGGCACGGCACCGGGAAGCGTAAATACTGAATTTACGATAGAGCGAGTTTTAGCCTTAGCGATATAAACGAAGATCGTAGAGTATGTTAAACTAAGAACATTGATAAAAAGAACGCCCAAATCTGACTTCGTATGAAGAAGTTATGATTTTTCGACGTTTCGGATTAGCGATGTACAACCCAAAATTCGAATATTAGATCGAGTGATTTTTAGTTGACACGACCTAAACGAGAATCGAAGATCTCGATAAGAGTAACGTAACGAGAAAAAGATGGGAGAAAACGGACGTCGGATGAAAAAGTTATGAGAAATTAACGGACCAACCATGTGCTGACATGTTAATACTACAAAATTTAAAATCAAATCAAAATTAGCTGACGGAGTCTAAACAAAAGTTGTAAAGTACGTTCTCACCTTCGCGTGAATATAAAGAACGTCTAAAACAGAGCTTGTACGCGAAAGTTACGAATTTTTAAAGTTGAAGCATGAAATTGCGAGACCTGATGAAGGATCGATGACGTGGCGTGTTCTGAACCGTCCATCGCTGAAGAAAGCCTCGCTTCGGATCTTGACACGTCGCCCTTCGCTTTATGCCCCACGTCCGAGCTCGGTACGCCCAGCGTACCTTGGTTGTTATCCATCTGAGTCCGAAGTGCGAGCCAGCTGGTGCGAGCTGGCAAGCCTATCCGAACTACGCCCAGCGTAGTTGTTGAACGCGCAACGTAGTCCGAGCTGCTGAGCGCCTATAAACGGTTGTGAAGATTTCCATGTTTTTAACAACATTCCCTTTCTCTCTGTAGATTTTTTTCTCTCTCTAGCCTATTTTGAGCCCCCAAAACCCTAGATAAAATCCCTAGCTCCCGAGGGAAGCCCCGAGGCTCCCGGAGTCCCGAGAAAAAGAGTCTTTCGGTTTCGAAACGCTGCTCCAAATAAAGTTCTGGTTTTCGATAAAATTCGTTGTATGTAGGCTACGCTTACGCAATTTTTAATATAGCTTCCAAATAATTATAGTAATGTTATTAGGTTCTTAAAATAATTATTTGGGCTATTATCATGAGTTATATTGAGTGTTATTTAATGCTTATATAATAATAATAGTAAGATAATTAATTTGTCGCGGTTATCATTAGACTAAACCCTAGTGGTGTTGATACTAGGTTTTATCGAAGGAAAATTGTTTTGACAGTATCGAAGCGCTGTTCCAGTACTAAGTCACCACATTTCAGGTGTGTGCATGGTCCCCTTCAACTTACACATAGATATGAAGTACTTACTACGTGCTATGTGTGCGTATTGTCTGTTTACTTGTTGTCTATGCTCAGTGAAAGATTTTATACATGTTTTAAATGATTTAAACTATATATGTATTTTATATCTACGAAATTGTTAGGGTAAAACATGGGTAGATATAATAGATGAAATATGAGTTGGACGATTAGTTGAGAGGTGATATAGACCATGAGGTATGGGTGAGAGGAGTACGATGTGAGAAGCCTTTTTCCCAAATGATGTCCCCGTCATTCAGCAGAGTATGGATGACAACCACGGATTATTCTAGACAGTCCAGTGGAACACTAGCATGCTCGCAACCTATAAGTGTTGTGAACGATGTGTTCACTCGGTGTACTCTAAACCTTGTTGATCATGTACACTTGATGCCTAGACCTTGGTGATCATGCAGACTTGGTGCCAAAACTCTGGCGACTATGAAGACTTAGTGCCTAAAACCCGGTGACGATGGACTTCGTGCCGATTCCTTAGGACGATCCTTAGGAATGTATGAACGTGGAACGGTTGATTCTCAGGGTAGATCCTTAAGAGTAAAGAAGATAATGGGGATGGGTAATTGGGTTGATTGTTTGATTGTTTGAACATAATAATTATATTATTGTTCGCTGAAAACCCTATGTACTCACCAGGTTTTCCAACCTGACCCACTTAGTTTATTTATATCATAGGTGTTGATATGAAGTCACATTATACTGAGAGATTTAAAGAGATGTAGATAACTAGTGTAAATTAATGTAAGTTCTGTTTATGCTTATGTTTCTGTATTAACGATGACGTCCCAAACGTTCTAAAATGAATAAAATACGTTTCTTCGATTTTTATAAAGCATAAACAAAATCGTTCTTTTCTAGCCGTGAAAAATGGGGATGTCACAAACGATTAGACTATTCGTCATGATTTATTAAGTTTGGTAAATATGGTTATGCTTATAAGTTTAAGTAGCATTCTAAATATTGGAAAAGTTTCAATGTATGGTAGAACGAATAAGTAGAATCAAATTAGGCAAAAAGATAAAAGTTTCTCTAATATGAAATGATGGGAGAGTACTTTAGTATCGTGTTTTTATGATCATATTAATGATTATGAAAAACCATATCACAATTGATCCTCTAAGGACACCTTAGTGCACTTGTATGGCTAAGAAGAGGAATTGTGAATTGTTGAAATGGTTAAATCAAATGGTTAGTGCACTCGTATGGCTAAGAAGGTTCATAACACTCATCAAATGTAGAATAGAATGTGTCTTACTCTTGTACATTAGAAATTGGTAAGTTGTGATGTGGAAAAAAAACACAAAGACCAACTAAGACCGGTTGTGTGAAGTGTTTGTCTTGAAAAGAATCTTCACTAACTCTTGAATATTTGTTTGTCAAGTGATGTCTCTTGACAAATTGAATCTGATATGTCAAGAGGTTAGTGGTAGTCTTGAAGATCTTGAAAGTTTCAAGAACTAATCAAGAGTAAACCTATTGTTAATCACTAGCACACGACTTAAGGTCTATAACCTATTGTGTTGACATATTCTTGTGTTTGTGCCATTCCAGTTGGTTAACTATGTATGTGAGTTCTATGAGTACTCAATTGTTTGCATGACAACCTGGAAGTAATGGTAGGCCCTTGTACTGCCAGCTGGCAACAATTAAAACTGAACAAGTTTAATCCATATGGTTTGGATCTGTTACTAACCTTGTCTTACGATTATGGTTATAACAAATTCACATGGACAGGAACACATATAGCATAAAATATAAGTTTCATAAGGTTTCTCTCCAATTCATAAAAATGATTGTGAGGAAACGCTTTCACAAAGTAGATTTTAAGAAGATAGCAATTGTGATATTTGCATTCTCAAATTCGATTATGATTACGACATCCCTCTTCATAGTTTGAATTGCGAGAAATAATAAAGGACTAAACTTTTGAGACTTATTGTTGTAAGTTCTAAAATTGTTAAGACACACATGGAAGCTATCTAAGGAAAGGTGCATGATTTTCAGAAGCCTAGATAAGGTCTTATCAAAGCATCTCGTATCAGAAATCTGAACTTTGGAATGAAAGTCAATAAGTATTGATTTCTAGAAGTCCAGCTGATTTCTAAGTACATGTCAAAGCTAGTGGGAGCATAAGTATTATGCTAGTAAGATCATAATTATTTTGTTAGTGGAACATAATTATTATGGAAATTGTTGCAAGTTAGCAATGTTAATTATAGAAAACAAAAGTTTCAATTTGCAAAGATGTAGGGTTTGAAAAGCTGTTTTGTTGTAATTAAGGGAGAGGAATTCATACTTAATTTTAAAATCTAAAAGATTAGACTGAGTTTTTAATCAAATTTAGTTAAATATATATGAATGTTATGTTGGAATGGTTCAACATACGGAAATTACGTATATGTTGCGTTCTTAAAATTTGATTATGATTACAACATCCCTCGTGATAATTTGAATTATGATAACATTGCAAATAGAAATATTATAGCAAAAGATTGATCAACTATCGTGTCTTTATGTTAGACATTATGAATCACATCCCATATGTTTCGAGTATAGGATTGATTGCATATGGTATAATAATCTCGTGTTTTAATTTTCCAAATGCCTAGGGCATTAAGAGGGAAAGGAGAATAGAATCGGGTATGACTAAATTGGTTAAACAACTGTTAAGGACAATTTAAGGTTCGCCAAGGACTGGATGCTTAAGGACAGTGGGAAGTATAGTAATGGATGGACCATATGAACATTATTATGAATAGACACGAGTCTATTAATAATGTGTTGTCGTATGGTAAATATGGAATGTTTCCATATTGGGGGTTGAAGAATAGATGAAAAAGTTAGAAACTTTTATGCAAGAAGGATGTTCAAAGGAATGTACTTTGAATTTGAGACTTCATTTGCATGGAATTGTCTTGTAACAATCTCCAAAGGAACATTTTGTAATATCGTTGGTCAAGTCTCTCCGACTTCTGGTACCTAGACATTACAAAAAAATCATTGCATGGGAGTTTAGAATCTAAAACTTTCTAGCAGTGAAAAGAATTTGGAATTCTTACACTTGCAATAAAGATTTGGAATTGTGAAATGAGCAACATTGAAATGTTTTTTCCAATTGGCCTATTTCACAAAGCCAGCACGATAGACAAACATAGTGTGCATGCTTGGAGCATGGCATGGCTATTGTTTTAATTCAAGTATTAAGTTGATAAATCGAAACATTATACAATAAATAATGAGTAGTCAATATGGTATTCAAAAGTTTTGGGTCCATATATGATTAGTATTATTCTTGTGTTTCACTTTGCATGTTTTGATTTCTCGAATAACTGGGTTATTCAAACCATCCACAGTCGATCATACTTTGGATGTAGGTATTGAGGCAAGACTGTCATGAATGGGTATGTAGAGGTGTTTTATATTGTATAAGGTGTCTAATTCAATAACTATATTCGGTATCTACTTGACCCGATTTGACATGGTCTATTTGGGTTGCATGGCATCGGAACACATAGATAGACTTTTATGAAAAGAAGATATTTATGCTTCCTTAATATATTATAAGTTCTAATATATTAATATAAAATATTTAATTAGTATTAATCATGAATTATTTTGGAATTAATTTTGTGATCATTAGAGACTAATTAAATAAATGGGGATTGATTGGGTAAATCATTCATTCTTATGTAGTGGGCTTTTAATCCATAATTCTTCATGATGGGCTAAACCCATGTGGTTACCCATGGATACTCCTTGGAGGTTAAAATCCATGGATCATGAAGAATATGGAAGGGCATGAATTACATGGGGTAACCCTAATATGCACACTATAAAAAGAAGCCTCATCCTTGTAAAATCAACACTTAAGTGATTCTAGTGAGGGCTAGCCGATTTTGGTGCATATCAATCTTCTCTTCAGTTATTCCATGTTTTGGTTGTGCTGTGTGAAGAATTTGAGGCATCACATTTGGGGTGCTGGGCTCACACGGTGTTAAGGAATCCAAGCTACAAGAAAGGTATGTCATTCTACTAGTTTTTATATTCATATCCCCTAATCATATGCTAGTTAGGATGAATCCTTGGAAAAATGAAAATTTACATGTATAATAGAGAAAACATAGATCCAAGGTTTCTAGGGTTGTGTGTACACCATAGGAGTGTTAGAATGATCAAACCTCATCAATGGTATCAGACCCTAGGCTTGTTTTCATTATAGTTTATGTAAATTGCTTAAAAAAATCTATTTTTTCTCCTCACTATTTAGTGAACTCGCCGAGTCCATGGGGGGACTCGACGAGTCCATGTGAAAATTCATCCTACTCGATGGTTTGGTTCTAGCACTCGACGAATAGGAGGCCCTGTGTGTAGAATTTCGAGTTTTATTGTTGGAATTGGAGTAGGATCATTAACCTAGACTGTTTTTAGATTGTTAAACCTGTTTTTGATGTGGTAATGATTGTGCTAAGAATGGTTATGAGTTTTGATATATCATAGAAATTATTTGACATGCTTAATAGTTTAATTGTTAATCTAAATGCTTTTTAATGGACTCCATAACTTGTCCTCTAGTTATGGAATTCCAACAGTTTTTCCACTAAAATCATTAAAACTCATAAGTTATAGAAATGAAAGGTTTTGAATAGTTTCAATACTTGCAGTCAAGTTTTTGAATTTGTAAAGTCACTTTTGAAAACTTTAATTCCAAACCCTAGAGTTTTCAAAGTTTAAAATTATATCCTTATATTATTATATTTTTAAAAGTCTAATTATTCTATATATGTATAAGATCAAGTCAGTCTTACTGTTAGTAGGCCTCATTCACGAAATCGGTCTATAAAGTGGGTATAAGGTTGTTGCTTATAAAATAACAGCTTAATGGGTGTCCACTCTCACCCACCGCTTTCTTGACTGGCGGAGGGTCGTTAGCCGAACGGTCAGGACAAAGACTATAATTCTTATTAAAAGTATAATGATAAATATAAAGTAACTAAACCTTTTATAAATTCCCAATCTTAGTTACTTTAGGAAAATGTGAAATTGATGCTAAGGCATGAGATTACACTTTACACCTTGCTAAAGTCGTTCGTGGAGCGTGTGTGGTTAACCGGCACACTAACTTGGATTTAACAAGGGTGGCTTAATGTTTATCATAGATCGGTGGAGCATGTGTGGTTAACTGGAACATCGATTAGGTGATAAGATTAAGAGTACCAAGTTAATTAGCATGGTTATTCACACCTTGTTTGTGATCCTCGGTATCACAGTCACAAACTTGAAGGGCATAATCGAGATTTAAACATACCATTGAATTTTTCAATGAATCTAAAAAAGATCTAGGAGTTTCAATCCAATTAAAACCTAATAATCTATTTCGTTTTTCATGGTGGAAATTGGTAAATCGTCATTTACCTACCTTTAAATATTTTTTAGCTTGGATTACGACATCCCTCTTCCAAGTTATAAAATATTGTGTTGGGTCCTAGCCTTAATATTTCATTTTGGTGTCTTATTAAGAACTCTTTATCTAATCTAAACTTCTCTTTTTTTTTCCAGATGTCTTCCAACAATGTTGCTCCTGTCTCAAACCCTACCGACTCCTTCTCTCTCATGAACCTTTGTGGAAGAGTCATCTTTAATGGGACTAATTTCAATGATTGGATTTGGAACATAAGGATTGTCACTCATTATGAGTACATGGAATATGTCCTCGACAAGTAGCTTAAGGTTATCGATGAGTCTTCTGCTACTCCCGAGGAGATTGCTGAGTACACTAGCGATGAGAAGGATGCCACTAAGGTATCTTGTATGATGTTGTCTACCATGATAGCAGAACTCTAGAAATCCTATCAATATTTCTACCCTTATGAGATGCACCAGGACCTGATGGAAAGATACCATCATAGTGCTCGTCAGGAAAGGTATGAAATCATCACCTCCATGATAACAACAAAAATGAAGGATAGAGAGTCTATCACGGGCCACTTGCAGAAATCGCAAGGATTCGTCGACCGTTTGCTAATGTTAAATGTGAACTTTGAGGAGGACTTATCAATAGATATTCTTCTACACTCCTTACCCTCTTGTTATGATCAGTTCTTCATGACTTATCATATGAACAAGGAGGAAGTCACACTTACAAAACTTCAAGGACTTTTGAGGACTGCTGAAAGTAGTCTCAAAGGTAAGAATGTTGTTACCACTCCTACCCTCGCCCCTGTTCTGGAAATCGAGCAAGGGAAAGGGAAAAAGAGGAAGTCCCCTTCGAAGGGTACCAAAGCAAAGTCTCTTGATGACTCCTCTTCAACTGGAACCAAAGGTGGTTCTGCCACTCCCTCTTCCAACCCGAAGGATGCACAATGTTTCTACTGTTAGGAAAAAGGGAACTAGAAGTGAAGCTGCCCCAAGTACTTGCAGGATGTTAAGGATGGGAAAGTAAAACCCACTCATGTAGGTATCTACACTATATAGTCTAATAACTCACCACATACTAATTCTTGGGTCCTTGATACAGGGTATGGAATTCACATTTTTTTTTACTTGCGGGGCCTAAAAATAAGTGAGGATGTGGAGCACATGAAGATAAACTTGATCATGGGGAATAGGAAAGTTTCATCTGTCACCAAGATTGGAATTTATTCTTTATTGCTTAGTAGTGGGTTAATATTAGATTTGAATAAATCTTGTTACTCGTCTGAAATGGTGAGAAATGTTATTTCTTTTCATGGTTTTGTACAAACAAGGATTTAATTTTTCATTTGACAATGAATGTGATGGTATTAATGCTTTTTATCATGGTGTTTTTTATTTTAAAGCATTACCTTGTGATTGTGTATATGAAACTGTGTCGGTTGTAGAAAACTTAGGAAATAATGTATTTCATATTGATTCTTCCACTAGTTTGGATAAGTCATCCTTGTGGCATTGTCATCTTAGACATGTCAACAAGAAGCGTAAAGGCCAACTCCAAAAGGCTAGACTCTTGGAGTCATTTCACTTAAAGTCAAATGATAGTTGTGAATCTTGTTTACCTGGAAAAATGACTAAGTCACCTTTCACTGGTACTTATGCTAGGAGTGCGGGTTTGTTGGATTTCATACACACCGATTTATGTGGGCCCTTCAGAACCTCCACAAGGGATGGTAATCACTTCTGTGTGACTTTCACTGATGATTAAAATAGATATGGTTATGTCTACTTAATCAAGCATAAGTTAGAAACCTTAGAGAAATTCAACGAGTTTAAACAAGAAGTGGAGAATCAATTGGGCATGATGATAAAGATGCTCCGATCCGATCTAGGTGGTGAGTATCTTAGTATCGAGTTCCTTGACTATCTTAAGGAATGTAGAATTGTTTCACTATTGACAACTCCTAGGACACCATAGCTGAATGGTGTGGCTGAGAGGCGCAATCAAACCTTGTTGGACATGGTTCGTTGCATGATGAGTCGAGCTTCATTACCAATCTCATTATAGGGGTACGCCTTAGAGACTAACACTTATATCCTTAATCTAGTCTCTACCAAAAACGTTGCTAAAACACCTCACGAGACATGGACTGGGAAACTTCCCACTTTAGACCACATCAAGATTTGTGGTTGTGAGGCTTTCGTGTGGCGTGAGACCAACGAGAAGCTCGAACCTCGAATTGAGTCATGTATTTTCATTGGCTACCCACAAAATTCCTTTGGTTATCTCTTCTATAGACCGAGTGACGATGTTGTCTTTGTGGCGAGGATAGGAGTCTTTCGTGAGAGAGAGTTCATAAGCCAAGGAAACAGTGGGAGGCAAATTGACCTTGAAGAACTTCAAGAGTCAAGTGGTGAAGGAACCTCAAACACTAGCAATCAACCTGAGGAGGAAACTCATGTTGAGCCGATGGATGAGACGACTGTACCTCTAAGGTATTCCACAAGAGTTAGGAGCACGCCATATTTTTATTATGGTTTCCATATTAATACAGAAGGTGATGCATTTATCAGTGATAGTACACAGATAAATTTGGATGAACCTAACAACTTTAAGGAAGCCATGGCAGACCCTGAGTCTACCAAATGGAAAGAGTCAATGGACAGCAAGATTCAGTCCATGTATGACAATCAAGTTTGGAACTTGGTTGACAATGTACCGGGTCGTTAGACAGTCGGATGCAAATGGATCTTCAAGAATAAGACCGACATGGATGGTAATGTACACACTTATAAGGCGCAACTGGTTGCGAAGGGCTTTACTCAAACTCCAGGAGTTGATTATGATGAAACCTTCTCACCAGTAGCAAAGATTAAGTCTATTAGGGTTATGCTAGGCACATCTGCATTTCATGATTATGAAATATGGCAAATGGATGTCAGATCCGCTTCCCTTAATGGAAAGTTCGCTGAGGATGTTTCCATGAGTTAGCCAGAGGGTTTTGTTGATGCAAAGTACCCTAATAGAGTGTGTAAGCTTGAGAAATCCATATATGGATTGAAATAAGCATCTCGCTGATGGAAACTTTGTTTCGATGAGAAAGTCAAAGAGTTTGGATTTTCGAGGAGCGATGATGAGTCTTGTATATATGATAAGGCTAATGGGATTACACTTAGCTTTTTGGTATTGTATGTGGATGACATAGCACTCATAGGAAATGACATCCCAACCTTGCAAGAGCTTAAGTCCTGGCTTGGGAAGTGTTTCGCTATGAAAGACCTTGGAGAAGCCGCCTATTTCCTAGGGATAAGGATATTGAGAGACAGGAGTAAGAAACTAGGTGACTTAGTCAAAGTACCTACTTGGATAAGGTGTTGAAAAGTTTCATCATGCAGGATTCCAAGAAAGGTGACTTACCGATCTAGAGTAATGCCAAACTGAGTAAGACTCAGACCCCGAGTATAGAGGTTGATATAGCTTAGATGAGTCGAGTACCATATGCTTCAGCTGTAGGATCGATCATGTATGCTATGACTTCTACTCGCGGTGATGTGGCCTTTGCTTTGAGCATGGTCAGAAGATATCAAGGGAATCCGAGCAAAGCGCACTGGACTGCGGAGAAGAATATTTTCAAGTACCTAAGGAGGACTAGGTAATGGGTCCTTACCCTTGGTGGGAGTAATGACTGGAGAGTAGTAAGGTATAGTGATTCCATCTTTTAGACTGACAGGGATAATTTCCGCTCTCAGTTGCGCAGGAACTTTACCCTAAATGGAGTACCAATTGTTTGGAAAAGTTCAAAGTAGGAGACAGTAGCTGATTCAACTTGCGAATCAAAGTATATAGCAGCCAGCGAGGCGGTAAAGGAGGAAATATGGCTGAAGAACTTCATCGGAGACCTTAGAGTTGTACCAGCTATAAACGACCCTATGGAGATTTTCTGTGATAACGAGAGTGCAGATTCCTTAGCCAAGGAATCAAGGGATCATGGCACATCTAGGCATATCGATAGAAAATACCACATCATTAGACATCAAATAGAAGAAGGAATCGTCGTGGAAGAGAGGGTATCATCGGATAAGAACCCAGTAGATCCCCTCACGAAGGGACTGTGTAGGGTTAAACATTTACAGCATGCGAGGCACATTGGGCTAAAGGATGATATTACTTTTAGTAATTAGATAGTTTTTCGAAACTTGTAATAGTTGAAATGTAATTGACATTTAATGTTTAAATAAAAGGTGTTTTTATTTGCTAGTATGGTACTGTCTTGTGTCAATCATTTATTATTGTTTCATTTTGCATGTGTTGACTTCCAGAATAATTATGTTATGGTATATCATATTATTCAAACTATCCACAGTCAATCATACTTTGGAAGTAGGTATTGAAATAAGATTGTCATGAATTGGGTTTGTAGATTTGTCTGATTTGTATTAGACATAGCAATTGTTCCTGAAACATTCATGAGTGCACATATGTTATGAGTATTGGATTCAACCCACACTTACTTGTATCACTTCATGGGATTTATCTCGAGTGATCATGTGATAGTAATATCATATAAGTCTTTAAACCAAGAGATATGAGTTTTTGACTATAAGTTGCTTATACATTGATAGTATAAAAACGCATCAGTAACTTGATGTTATAAAACGTGTTATTCTGTAGAATTTGATGATTAGTTAGTACGAGCATATGAGTCGAAGTTTATCTATTCCTTTTATTCCTTGGAGGATTAAAAGTGATATCTCGGGCCCCTCGATGATTTTGTTTTGACTCATGTGACGGGCCCGGTCAGAACTAAATTGATGTTTTCGATTAAGTTCTATGTCAAACAAATCAGAAATCAGGAAACAAATTGCTGGACAGTAAGTACGACGTTGTTCCATGTATTTTTTCCGACTAATATCTAGAACAAAGGAGTATATGATCACTTATCTAAAATGGCACAACTTAGTTTCGTGAGACCTTGAAGGAGCTATGATTGCTAGTTGCATCCTGAAGTCGTACTTACAACTATATTTATTAGACTTATCCAAGTGGGAGACTGGTGGTTAAGGTGTCTAAGTCCATAACTATATTTGGTATGTACTTGACCCATTTTGGCATGGTCCATTTGGGTTGCATGGCATCAGAACATTTGGATAGATTTTTGTGAGAAGAAGATATTTATGGTTTATTAATATATTATAAGTTCTAGTATATTAATATGAATTATCTAATTAGTATTGATCAAGAATTAGTTTGGAATTAATTTCGTCATTAAAAGAGACTAATTAAATAAATGGGGATTTATTTGGTAAATGTCACACCCTAAAACCAAGAACGGCGGAAACGTTCTAGGGCGGAGGACGTCATGTATAATATCAACAACAATGTAACGTAGTAAACAAGAAACAACATCATCCATTGCATTAATAAAATAATTATTATACAATTGTGTTCTGTCAAATTTTGATAAACACTAAAGCATAAATCAAAATGAAAGATAAGTCTTGAACAAGCTCCATCTTCCTTTCTCCTTGCATCGGTACCTGACTATGATGACCTGAGGATACAAGTAATTTTGAAAACGAGTATCAACTTTGAAGCTGGTGAGATCATAAGTATTTAGTGTCTTAATTTGTATGTAAGAATTTGTAAGTCTATGTATTGTAAGAATTTGTAAGTGTATATGAATTGTAAGTGTTTGTAAAACGCTAGAATCCCTATGATTCCTTCTAGTAACAAAAGGAGTCTTCTACCAAGATTTAACTGTTCTCAATGTAATCTTCTACCAACACCTAACTGTGTTACTATTATTATTATTATAAGAAATTTTATCCTTTGGTACTAGGATACCTAAATACAATTCACCTCATTGGTTATGTGAATGAGTCACAAAATAAAGGTAATAATATAACAAACCCGAATATTACCCTTTGGTACTAGGGTAACTATCATAGTTAACTTTAAGACATCTGTAGACGTACTCTCACCTCTGTTGCTAACAGCTGGGTATAGGAATAGTTAATCGCTTAAAGTATACCTGTAATGGTACCAACCGTTGCCATCCGTGGATGTGCTTTTACCTCTGTAGCTAACAGAGATTCTAGGAATGGTCAATCCCACAATCGTATCCTTTGGTACTAGGATATTAAATCCATTCTATCTCGTCGAATATGTGATTGTATCACAAGGTAAAGATAAAATTGAGGATTTGATAACATAGTCGATACATATATAATGTAATAGGACTCCTCCTGATATATCTATGTAAAAGTACTCCTATAAGTGTGATCATGTAATAATATAGTAGAGTACTGTAAGGTTCTATGTGTGCTAGTTGTAATGTGTGTTCTCTCTATCTAGCAAGTATAGTAATGTAATTGTTCTAGTATAGTTGTATATGTTCTCGTCCTAGTATAGTTGTATATGTTCTCATAGTATAGTTGTATATGTTCTAGTATGATCCTGTGTTACCCCGATGGTAACTTACTAATGATGTGTCTAGTACGTATGAATATGGAAGTACTTTTATGTCTATATATGTATATTTGATATATAATTAATATGGAAATGACCTTCGGATGGTCACCCGAAATCCCACCAGACCACATCCAAATCGAGAAAAAGGAAATAGGGCGGATGGCCTTCCTAAGCCCTTTAAACATTATTTATCCATCTATACATATATGGGCATGCAATTTATAATATAAAAACATAAATAAGTTTCGTAAGATATTTGAAACAGAAATATTATTTTAAGAAAAGATCGACTTGATGTCAATCTATAAAACAATTTGAAGGCATAAGTTTGATAAAACAGTTTAAGTATAAGGAAACATTTGTTTGAAACACAGTTGTAAATAAGTTTGAAATATGATATACAGAGTAAGAGGTACAGTGTAATAAGGAGTTTAAAACATATAAAATGTTTATAAAAATCATTTGAAGGAAACTGTTTGGTAAAATGGCTAATGAGTAGCCAAATCATTTGAATGTTGTATATTAATCACATGTGATTGACGTAATATGTAATATAATCCTACTTACTAATCACATGTGATTGGCATAATAAGTATCATAATTCTACTTGTATCCCCCCCATAAAACATTTAAAATAGTTTAAAACATTAGTTAAGGGGTATGAACTCACCTGCAGTAAGTGATTGGAATTGAACGGGCTGTTATCGTACGGAAGGATCGGACAAGTGCTTGGTGTCAAGTGAAGACTTAGACACACACAAAGTGTTGTGTTTTGAGCATTCTAACACTCCTAAGTGTACATGCAACCCTAAATACCTTGGATCTATGTTTTCTCTATTATACATGCAAATAAGAACTTCCAAGGTATTATCCTAATCTAGCATATAAAACAATGAATATAACAAGATAGAATACATACCTCTTCCATGTAGAAAGTCTTCATGAAGCTTGAGTGCCTAGTGCCCCAAGTGTGACACCTCAAATGGAATCACAATCATCAAAACACTTAGAATAGCTTGAGAGAATTCTACAACTCATGAAATCGGCTAGCCCTTTCTTTTCACACACTAGTGAAATACTAGTTTTCAATTTTGTCAAGAATAAGATCTTTATATAGTGTTACAATTAGGGTAAACCCTAATTGTCATGACTTTCCATTTCCTTGGATCCATGGGTACAAATACACCATGGAGCATCCATGGACCATCCTATGGGTTTTAGCCCAACTTGATTATCCATGGAGCATTAGCCCACTATACAAGTATGGATGATTTACACAATCAACCCATATATTTAATTAGTCTTCTTTTGATCACTTAATTAATCCTAGATTAATTCTTGATCAATACTAATTAAATAATCTTATTATTCTTATTATTAATATACTAGAACTTATAATATATTAATAACCATAAGTGTCTTATTTCTCTCATTATAGTCTATCCAAGTGCATGATGGTATGCAACCCAAATGGACCATGCCGGGTCGGGTCAAGTCTTACCAATTATAGTTATGGACTTAGACATTAATCCAACAGTCTCCCACTTGGATAAGTCTAAAACTATTATAGCGTATGACTTCAGGAACCAACTGGCAATCGTAGCTCTCAAAAGCTTCTGTCGAACTCTGACCTTGTAGATGAACTTTGACCTTTGTCAGTGACTTGTCTATTAGATAAGGGATCATATATTCCTCCATTCTAGATATCATATAGACTGAGACATGGATTATAATCATTCTCTCTGTCCATTTGTTGTTTCCCGATTTTCGATTTATGACGACTGACTAATTGAACAAATCAAATCAGTCCTGGCCCAGCCGAGCACTTCCATTTGTCATCACCAAATCATCGAGGGGCCCACATATATCGCTTTTATCCCGAAGGTAAAAGGAATGGATAAACTTCGACTCATATGGCTTGTTCTACTACTTGTTGAATCATACACAAAGGCACGTTTTATAGCACCGAGTTACCAAATGCGGTTTCGTGCAATTAATGTACTATCAACTCATAGTAACAACTCATATCTCTAGGTTTGAAGAATATAAGATATTATCGTCTCATGATCACTCGTGATAAAATCCATGAAGTGATTCTAGTGAGCGCGGGTTGAATCCAATACTCAGAACTTATGAGCACTCATGAGTGTTGTAGCTCTTTGTCCAACACCTTAGACCTCTACAAGCCAACCCATGACAGTCTTAATTCATATCTACTTCCAACATATGACCGACTGTGGATGGTTTGAATAACTTAGTCATTCCGAAAGAATAACCTAGTTTATTCGGGATGTCAAAACATGCAAAATGAAACACAATAATAATCGAATCCAATATGGTATCAACTCATAAATAAAACACCTTTTATTTATCACCATATGATTACACATTATTCATTGCATACTGTTTCAGCTGTCAACTTTATTCTTGAATTTAAAACAATAGTTGTCCCATGCTCCAAGCATGTACACTATGTTTTCTAAACACTAGTCATGCCACACACCAAGTATGCATACTATGTTTGTCTATGACCTTTACTTTGTGAACTAGATCAATTGAACATAACTTCAATGATTCTCTTTTCACACTCCCAAATCCTTACTGCAAATGCAAGAATTCCAAATTCATGCCAAAAATCTGTTAGATTCTAAACTTATATGCATTAATCCTCTTGTAACGATTACGCACAAACTCACAAAGACTTGGCAACAATCATTACAGAGTATTCCAAAGGAGATCAACTCCTTGGAAATATCCTTTTTGCATTAAGTTTCCTTAATCTTACACAGATTGAAAATTCTAACTTTGAAACATTTCCATATTCCATTTTGACTATCACTTCTGAACGAGAGTTGCCTCCTTACAGATTATGTCAATATGGTCCTTCCAGAATTATCACTATACTTCCAACTGTTCTTGAGCAACCAAACTTTGGTAAACCTTAGATTGTCCTCGACAATTGTTTAATCCTTTTAGTCATATCCAGTTCTAAACCTTTTTCCCTTCTTAATGCCCCAGGCATTTGGAAAATTTTAGAAAGAGTGAATATAGCACATGTAATCGATCATATATCCGAAGCATATGGGACACAATTCATGATGTTTCACATAAAGACTAAACCAGTCTTTTTGCTATAATATTTCCATTTCAATTTGCCAAGTTCTCATAATTCAGATTATGAAAAGGGATGCCGTAATCATAATCGAATTTTAGAATGCAAATAATGGATCCATATATAGAATTTCCTTATGTTGAGCCATTCCAACATGAAATTCATATATATCCTTGACTAAATGATTGAAACCTCACGATCTAAGCTTATAGATTTGAGATGAAGTATAATTTCCTCTCCCTTAATTATAGCAAAACAACTCTTTCCCAATTGAAACTTTTGTTTTCTATAATTAACATTGCTAACTTGCAATACTTATCATAATTATCATGCTCCCACTAACATGATGATTATTAGCATAACACTTATGCTCCCACTAGCTTTGACATGTACTCAGAAATCAGCTGACTTTCTCACCAAAGTTCGGATTTCTGATACAAGATTGTTTTGATAGAACTTTATCAAAATCATACACCTTTCCTTAGATAGCTCATGGGTGTGTCTAAACAATTTCAAGAACTATGAAAAGGGATGCCGTAATCATAGTCTTGATTGTTTTGACCTTTGCCATTTCTCACAAGTCCATATTAGTGTGCCGGTTAACCACACGCGCTCCACTAACGACTTTGAGAATGCAAATATCACAATTGCTATCTAGATAAAATCTACTTAGTGAAAGTGTTTCCTCACCATCATTTTCATGAATCAGAGAGAAACCTTATGACACTTAGATTTAATGGTGTATGAGTTCCTACCCATAAGAATTTGTCAAAACCATAATCTCAAGACAAAGATAATGACAAATCCAAAACCATATGGATTGAACTCAATCTTAACTTCTTGCCACCTGGCAGCTCAAGGGCCTGCCATTGCTTCCAAGTTGTTATGCAACAAACTGAGAACTCTAAGAACTCATATGCAAAGCCAACTTTAACTGGAATGGGCACAGAATATGTCAACACGATAGGTTATAAACCTCAAATTGTGTGCTAGAGAAGAACTTTAGGTTTTATTCTTGATTAGTTCTTGAGACTTTCAAGACCTTTAAGACTCCCACTGACCTCTTGACCTATAAGACTCCTTTGTCAAACATCCAAGAGATAATGCGGATTCTAATCAAGACAAACACTTCACACAATTGGCCTAAGTTGGTCTTTGTTTTATCCAAAACATCACAACTTACCAATTTCAAATGTACAAGAGTAGAAAACTTTTACTCTTACATTTGACAAGTGTTTTAAACCTTCTTTAAGACATGTCACTCAAATTACAATCTTGGAGTATGACTCTAAGGCTTGTAGTATGACTCATCTTCTTGATTTAACCATTTCAACAATTCAAGATCCCTCTTCTTAGTCATAAGAATGCACTAAGGTTTCCTCAGAGAAATAATTGTGATATGGTTTCTTAATCATTAAGATGATCACAAAACTGATACTAAAGTACTCTCCCATCTTTTAAGATTTGAGAAACTTTTATCCTTCTGCCTAATTTGATTCTTCTTATTCGCTCTGCCATACATTGGAACCTTTTTTCCAATGTCTCAGAGTTACACTTAAGCATGTAAGTATAATCATATTTACTGAGCTTTAGTAAACTATGACGAATAATCTTATCGATCTTTTTTGGTGGACTTAATCAGTGCACAAGAATGTGTACTCGATCCCTTAGTCCTTTACTTGACTCACACATCCATGTGAACGAGTAATTAGTCTTAATTTTTCCAAAACTTGAAAGTTCTCATTCATCATGCTATATAACTTGCACGATTCCAAGTTTCGGTCCAATTGAAACTTGGGTGATGAGAATCTTTCCTTATTTGGTAAATCTAGACATTACCACAAATGAAAGAATCAATTTCATATTTCCACTCTTGCTATTAATGGAATCATATAAGCAACAATTTTTTCCAAATGCCATTGTAAGGATTTTTTTTTAAAATAAATAAAATCAAAAATTTTTCTTTTATTTTAAAACTTTGCGGAAAAACTTATCCTTACAATCCATATGAAAACTTGTTGTTATCTATTCCTAAGCAAAAATATCATAACTCCTAAGAAGTAGCTCAAGAATCCGATCTTCAAGCTATGCGATAGAAATCCATCTACGCCATCAGATTCAGCATATTCTTTCTTTAAGTTTCTTCACTTTTCTTTGATTCTTAAAACATCACCATGTGACCTAGTCACATCATGTATCAAGAATCTCAGAATAGAAACTTAATAGAGTTAGATAGTGGACTTTACCTGAAGTAGAGTCAAACTTATCGACTTTAACATCCTTAGGTAAATTTTGGCAGCTTCGCAACCAATGCCCCTTTCTTTGGCAATACAAACATATGGACCCTTTGATAATGGTACACGAGACTATCACAGACTTAGCTTTTCTCTTTACCATTTGGTCAACCGAGTTGACAATGGCCGATCCCTTTCCACTGGGAAGAGAGAGATTTAATAGATATCATTGTCAATGTCCATGAAGTTTAGGAAGTTGATCTTAGCAAATAGATAAGATCATTAAGGGTCTTGTCATAGTCTGTTTCATAGGTGTCCCAAAGGAACTCACTATGTGACTTAGAAAGTGATTGAACCATCAACTTTCTCAAGACTTTGACACCCAACTCTCCCGGCTTGTCAATATGTGACTACATCTCCAAGACGTGACCACACCTAGACCTTGCCTTGCCAATAGGGCCTGAGTGACCTTAAACTTTTCAAGAACTTGTGGGTTGGGGAGAATAATTAGAGGAGGAGAAAGAAGTATGATATCCATGGGACATCATCCTCATTAGGAAACCTTGTTCCAAAAGATTTGGGAAGACCATAGGTGCCTAAACCAGACAACTTTTGGGAGATATTCAAGATAGTTGATTTAAAGTCCTTAATATGACACCCAATATGAAATATTAAGGCTAGGACCCAACAAACTATTTTATAACTTAGAAGAGGTATGCCGTAATCCAAGCTATAAAATATTTGAAGGTAGGTGAATGATGATTCACCAATTTCCACCAAGATAAACGAAATGTATTATTAGGTTTTAATTGGTTTTGAAACTCCTAGATCTTTGAGATTCATTGAACTTTTCAAAGGCATGTTTCAATCTCGAGTGTGCCCTTCAGGTTTTGTGACTGGGATGTCGAGGATCACAAAACAAGGTGTGAAGTAACCATGCAAATCACTTGGTACCCTTAATAAATTACCCCTCAATCGATGTGCAGGTTAACCACACACGCTCCATCGATACTATGATAAATATTAAGTCACCCTTTACCTACCTTGTTAAGTACGAGTTAGTGTGCCGGTTAACCACACACGCTCCACTAACGACTTAGACAAAGTGTAAAGTGTAATTTCATGGGTTAGCACCTTATTCACATTTTTCCTAAGTAACTAAGATTGGGTATTATTAAGAGTTTAGTTACTTAGTATTATCATTAATACTTTTAATGAAGGGAGAATTCTAGTCCTGTCAAACCCGTTCGGCTAACGACCCTCCACCAGTCAAGCAAGCAGTGGGTGAGAGTGGACACCCATTAAGTTGCCATTTTATAGGCAACAACCTTATACCCACCTTATAGACCGGCTTCGTGAATGAGGCGTACTAGCGGTAAGACTGACTTTACTCTTATACATATATATATTATTAACTTATAATATTATAAAGTATAAGGGTTGAAATTTAACTTTTAAAATTCTAAGGGCTAACTTGGAATTAAAGTATTCATAAGTGAAAACTTTTCAAATTCCAAAACTTGAGGGCAAGTTTTGAAACTATTCAAAACTAATTAATTCCATAACTTATGTGTTTAAAGTAGTTTTAATCCAAAAACTCTTCAAGTTCCATAACTTGAGGACAAGTTATGGAAGACTTTAAACTAATAAAAGAACTAACTTTTTCTTTATTTTATAACTTATGGATTTAATTATGGTTACATATTTTTTCTTTTAATGAAGTGACTCTTGAACTTCCATCACTTGAGGACAAGTTATGGAGTCATAAAAATTATTCAATGACACAAGACTCTTCATTTTGTAACCATTGCCAACTCTTATGAATTTTATGAGTCTTTAATGTGACTCTTCATGTAACTTGAGGACAAGTTACACAAACACATTTTATACTCAACTCTTAGATTAAAATGGATTGAAAACAACTATTTCAATTAACTTTTCTATTAATCTAAGCAACTCATAAGAACAAGATAATTCAAATTAAACTTTTTCATGTAATTACTCTAAACCTTAAACTAATACAAAACATGAATCTATTGACAATTATCTTTGAAAATGGATTAGCATGAACATTACCACATCAAAAATAAGTTTATAAGTTCAAAAACAACTTAGGGTAATGTTCCTAGTCCATTTCTAGCCAAAAACATCGAATACACGCTGTCTGGGGGTCCAACTCGTCGAGTGCACGAACCAACTCGGCGAGTTGGATGCATTTTGCCTTGGACTCGGCGAGTCCATTCATGGACTCGGCGAGTCTGCTGGGCAGACAGCATCAAAACTCGATTTTCCAGCTTCTATTGCAGGTATAACAAGAAAACAAGCCTAGGCTCTGATACCACTGTTGTTTTTGAGCATTCTAACACTCCTAAGTGTACATGCAACCCTAAATACCTTGGATCTATGTTTTCTCTATTATACATGCAAATAAGAACTTCCAAGGTATTATCCTAATCTAGCATATAAAACAATGAATATAACAAGATAGAATACATACCTCTTCTATGTAGAAAGTCTTCATGAAGCTTGAGTGCCTAGTGCCCCAAGTGTGACACCTCAAATGGAATCACAATCATCAAAACACTTAGAATAGCTTGAGAGAATTCTACAACTCATTAAATCGGCTAGCCCTTTCTTTTCACACACTAGTGAAATACTAGTTTTCAATTTTGTCAAGAATAAGATCTTTATATAGTGTTACGATTAGGGTAAACCCTAATTGTCATGACTTTCCATTTCCTTGGATCCATGGGTACAAATACACCATGGAGCACCCATGGACCATCCTATGGGTTTTAGCCCAACTTGATTATCCATGGAGCATTAGCCCACTATACAAGTATGGATGATTTACACAATCAACCCATATATTTAATTAGTCTTCTTTTGATCACTTAATTAATCCTAGATTAATTCTTGATCAATACTAATTAAATAATCTTATTATTCTTATTATTAATATACTAGAACTTATAATATATTAATAACCATAAGTGTCTTATTTCTCTCATTATAGTCTATCCAAGTGCATGATGGTATGCAACCCAAATGGACCATGTCGGGTCGGGTCAAGTCTTACCAATTATAGTTATGGACTTAGACATTAATCCAATACAAAGATCCTCATTACATATGAAGACATATGTTTATAAATAATTAGAGATTAAATCACTAATTATACAAGTATAAACATTTAAACGCGAGGACAACACTTTTGGTTAAGTGTTAGGAGGCTAATGGGTTGCAACAAAGGAGTGCAATGCCCCTAATGGAAGATTAAGGTCAAAAGACCATATTCATTGGAGTTTACGACCCAGGGGAGTAAGTTCCTGGCCGTAGACTCTCAACCAAGTCTTGAAATGGAGCTTAGAATTATCACAACTCTAGTGGGGAATTGTTTCAAGGCTTAACAAGTGTTTCAGGTACCATATTGACTCCTATGGGGAGTTTACGTCCCAAAGACCCTATTCCCTTGGAGTTTACGGCCGTAAACTCCCTTGGTAGGGTTCTTATGGAGCATTTAAGTCTCTATAACAACTAGGAACAATTCTAGGCTTTAGTACTTGGCTTTAGGAGGGTTTATGGCACCATTTGGTACGATTTTATGGAGTTTACGGCCTTGGAACCTTTTGGGCCGTAAACTCCCTCACACATGGGGTTCTAAATGTTTTAGCTAGTCCATAACTCATTTAGGTACATGCCCAAATTGTCTCTTGGCTTAAGGAAGTGTTTAGGGTGTCCTTTGACCCCTTTATGGGAGTTTACGGCCCAAGAACCACTCTTGGCCGTAAACTCTTCAATACTTGTGCTTTTCTTATGTTTCCTAGGTCCTAAACACATTAGGGTATTTGTCTAAAATAGAGTCCAAGCCTTTGGGGGTGATTAGGGCACTCTTAGCCCTTGAAAAAGGGGTTTACGGCCCAAGAGCATATCCTTGGCTGTAAACTCCTAAAACTTATATGATTTTTATTGATTTCTAGCCTCTAATGTTCATACATAAAGTCCTAAGCTAGTTACCTAACAAGGAAATGGGACTAGATGGCCTTTAGCCCTTGTTTTGGAGTTTACACCCCAAGAACGTTCTTGGGCCGTAAGCTCTCGGATCTTGTATTTTGGACATGTAAATAATGTTATTAAGCATATAACAAGTATTAAAACACATCTATGAAAGTAGACTCACAATCTGGGATGAAAACCCGCAGATCCGTAAGAGAGAAATTGGCTTTTCTCTAATTGAAATTCAACTAATGAACCCATTTGGTTCAGAATTCTATTTATAGTCCTGAGATTTTTGGCAGAAAATATTTCTATTCTCGGAATGGATTCTAATGATCTAGGGTAATGGAATTACAGTGTTGCACAAAATCCTAGTGCATCAACTCTCCTAATATCTCCTTAGGTGTAAAAACCCTGAAAACTGCCAAACTTATACCATAAGTCTGAATTTTCACTGTAACTGCTCTACTTCTATTGGATTTAAATGGTTTGATTAGAATGGAAATTTTGGGTTGTCACATCATCCCCCTGTTAAAGGGAATTTCGTCCCGAAATTAGAATTTAGGCATGGAAGCATGCACGAATGATCCAGTCGTGAGGAGGAAACTTCCTAATCGATTGGTTCTAGCGCACTTAAGTGAAATCGGGCTCTCGGTTGGTATTCCAATGAAATTTCACTAACTGGCGACGGCGTGATTCGTCCGCTTGACCTCTCGGTCGAGGGTCACTACGGTTCTAATACGAAGGCGAGGATCTCGACGAGTGGACTTGCAAGAGTCCTAACGAAAGGTATGGTTTCACGATCGAGATGCGAAGGGTAGAATCTACGTTACTGAGTTCGCGGAGTAGGTCTAGTTTGTGCGAGGCACAGGACCGATTCTGATAAGAATCTCGGAGGTCCCGTCTAACTTGGATTTAGCTTTCCACGCTTTACGAAGTGTATTAAGCCATTCTCAGAGTGAGTTATCCTAAAGAACTTGGTCACTTACTTGGAATCTCAAAGGTTCCTTTTCCTCCTTAACTTCCCAGTCAAAGGCCACCCCTTGCTGGGTCAAAGTCGTACGAGTTTCTGTAGCTTGCGAGGAGTTCTGAATGAACTAAGGCGGTAGGTCGGTAAGACCTACAATCTAGCGAAAGACTGTCGGCGCCTCTGGTGTCGATAAATGCTCAATGGTTTTTGACCAATTGAAAGAGTACTCAAAATTTCCCACATTACTAACAGTGTGTCCTAGAAATTTGACTCTTCAATTTCAAAACTCGTGCCTAGAGAACTTTGCTAAAAGTTCCTCTGTAGGAAATGTTTTCATGGGTTTTCTTCATACTACGGGGGTAGATAAGTAAGTCATTACATGGAGAAATGATGAATCGATCCAAGTAAGAAAGACGTAACCCTATTCATTTAGCTCATGAAAACCATGGGCGTATTGGTCCTATCCGAACGGTACCACTACGGACTTGAAGTGTCCGTATCGAGTTCAGGAGATAGTCTTCCGGACATCTTTCCCTAACACTCGAACTGGTGATATTCGGATTTCAGATCCATTCTTGGAAGCAGTTTCTTTCCTTGTGTTTGCTCAACCATTTTGTCTATGCGAGGCAGAGATAACGATTTCTATGAAAATCTTGACGGAGTCCTCGATAACCGAGGTACATACTATGCGATCCGTCTATCTCTGTGAGAATATGACCGGGGTTCTCTAGGGTGAGAAACCTAGTCTTCTAATTCTAATTCTGTGTGGTTCGCTTAGTTGTTTGCACTGTTCTGGTATCTCCGTGGGTGTTTAAACTATAGAGCAATCTGTTTTCGGGAGTCGTACTGGGTTCTAAGTCTGTTCACATGACGATGTGATTACTCGTATACTTAGGTAGTTCTCCATCCTGAAGTCCATTTTAGAATTCATACAGGGCTTCACGATCACAATTTCGTGTATACAAGTCGTATATAATTAAGATTGAAAAGGTAGTCGAATAACTGATTCTTCCTTGCCCTCACTTCCCAATGAGGAAAAGAGTTAAGGCGAAATCATTAATTCTAAACCTGTAGAATCTTGATTATATAACACTCTTATGTATACCTTCCTCAGTGATAGATCGTCCGCATGAATTCCTGGATTGAACTTGACGTACTGCACGAGTGGTACTTCGGGGATTTCTTCGGAAAGAAAATAACTAAGAGGTACTCCTGGAATGAGTACTTCGGGGATTTCTTCGGAAAGAGAATAACTAAGAGGTACTCTTGGCATGAGTACTTCGGTGTTCTGATATGACGGCTTCGCTGGAAAGTGATCTAGAAGAAGGAGATATACGTATGAAGCTGTTTTCGTGAGAATCAAATTTAGTCGAGTTGTATGATAATGTCGGAATCATACTGAAACTTAAAGACATTAGATTTGGATATAAGATGATTATAGACAAAACACAACCGTGCAACCATGAACAGAGTTACAGTACTTTCGATTTACCACAAGACTATTGCCGCGAATAAGATATACTACAAAAGACAAGTATACGCAGCACGAGAATTCCTATACAGACAGGGTCTCGCAAAAGGTAAGACTCTAGTTGCACTAGTTGTAAACAGTTTGAACACATACTTAAATACTGCCAAAAGGGAGTGAACCTATGCTATAGCAAGGTTCAGGGTTTAAACTCCTCCTGTTCCCCTGTTGCTCTTCACTGATGGGCAGTCCCTCTTGAGGTGTCCTATTACACCACATATATGGCATATCTGAGAAGTTCTGACATTTGTGGTTGAAGTAGTGTGTTGGACCGGAATATTGCAGTAGCGGATGGTGTGTCCCTTCTTGTTGCTGTTTAAGCACTGCATTTCCCAACAGAGCCCATGGTGGTGATAATTGCATTTGATGCATTTTGGGAGTTTTCCAGCGTAAGGTCTGACTGGATTAACTAGGATACCAAAAAGAATGGCAGTGGGGAGTACAGACGTCGTGGCTGTGAAGGTTGCCACTGGTTGTTGTCTTTTGCTCATTCCATGTGGTGACTTTCCCTTAACTCCATCCCTGAACTTTCGTTTGCTATTCTTAGGCTTACGATTCGGAGTGTTGTGGTAGGTCGTTGTTCCTGGATGTACTTGGTTGTCAATTTGATTGGATTCGTTGATACCCATTCCGCTAATATTTGCATTGTTAGCGTTTAGGTGGGTCAGAACAGCTGCTACGACAGTAAAAACTGCGACTAGAAAGGCAGCTACATCAATATAAAGGGTAGGGAATTCGTTGTTCAGGTGACTATTTCCGCATGGAGGCATGATTTCTGCAATACGAAAGAAAGGACTTTGTGAGCGATTTTGGTTAACCCTAGATGTACTTAGATTGTTCTTGAAAAGAGTAAGAGTATGATCTCGAAAGTTTGACCTACATCCTTATGATGCAGTCCTAGTAAAGAATGAAAGTATGTTCGCGAAGGTTTGACCTACATCCCTATGATGCAGTCCTAGTACGGAATGGAAGTACGTTCGTAGAATGGTCTCAAAACGTTTGTCGTTCGAGCTGAGGTATCATGGGTTGGTGAATAACAAGATCCAACCACTGAAAGAGACTTGGAAATGTCTCCCGAGATAAACCATTATAGTCGAATGAATTGACCAAAGCATGTTTCAGATAGACTCTAATGAAAGAATGATAAGAGTACTTGAATGAAGAATGACACAGAAGTTAGCCGGCTGTCAATACCTTTGATATTCACGATGTAAAGATTCTGGAAAATGACCTTGTAAAGGTCTTACATCATATCCACAGAAGATAGTTCCTGACAGCATAAAGACCTAACTAAAGTACTTACGGTACAAGATAATTTCATAGAAAATGCCACATCGGGCATAGATAGACTAATACGATTCCTCTTTATAAGGAAATAAAGTAAAGCGTCTACTACTGGCGACGGTCATACCTCTGGTGAACTCTTAGTTCAGCTAATTCACATTCCATGTCAAGTAGGTGTCTTTTGCACACCATCTGGCGTACTCGGAGATCTATAACTTCGGCTCGTGATCCCGCCAGTGCTTGTAGCAGGGTTTCATGGTTCCTCTCTGATCTCTCGTGAGCATCTTCTAGATGAATGGTGTGGAGGGTATGCATTCTAGCATAGGCGACTACTTCTGTAATCTGATGTAGGGCTGTCCCGCCTTGAATCTCATTTCGGGTCACTCTGCTGACCGAGATTGGCAAGACTCCATCTGCTGAGCCCCCTTTGCTCAAGTCGTAAAAGCTTCGGTCGCCATCAAATGGCATAGACTGATCTTGTCATTGGCTCCCTGTTTCCAAGCATTCCACTTACCCAGGGTCGGCCATGAAAAGTCGGACGAGGGTTAGGAATTGGAACGGGAGTTGCTCGGGGTAGGTTCTCAACTTCTGGTTCGGAGTTAGAATCATAAGAAAGGTCTTCATCATGGTGATCATCCAAGGGGATAGGATGATCATTCTCTGGTTCTTTTCCAAACCAACCAACTATGACTTCATTCGGAAGATACTGGTTGTCAAGGGGATGGAGTCCAGCTATGATTTCTATGCGAGAATTTAGGGTAAGAGGATAATTATTAGACGAACTATCTAGATAATTATTTAGAAAATCTTCATTAGTTACATCGCTATTTGTGAAGTGCATACCAGCTATGTGTAATCTAAACAGGATAGACCTTCGAATAAGTGACCTTAATTCCAAATTCACACAGAATAGGGGTAAGGCAAAATTATCACAGATTCTAAGTCTATAACATCCTCATTACATAAAGCCTCAGTGTATCCACTTAGCAACTATCAACTTAATAATGAATATCCCGTTTTAGTTCTCAAGTATAAAGTACTTATAGTAACACCAAATACTCCTATAGTATTTTAATTTTTAATGTTATGTTCTATTATTCTCATTGTGGTAGGGTTGGTAAGATTTTAGCATTGTTGCAACCACACACTTAAACTTAGGCACATGCTAGTCAACCCTCGGATAATATAGGTGATCAGGCTATATATTCCCAGTTTTGACCATATGTCTCTAAGCCCACTTGTGTTGTCCAACAATCGTAATTCTTTTGTACTGTCCTAGTGACACTGATTTTAGTATGAATGCAGCACGTATATTTTATTAAATATTTTATTATTTAAAGTATAGACTCTTGGTCAGAGTATTTTTAATCCCTTATGTATTTATAGTTAGTATATCTTTTATGGGTTGATATACTTAATTCACTATAAACAATGCTCTGATACCAATCTGTCACATCCGAAAACCAAGAACGGCGGAAACGTTCTGGGGCGGAGGACGTCATGTATAATATCAACAACAATGTAAAGTAGTAAACAAGCAACAACATCATCCATTGAATTAATAAAATAATTATTATACAATTGTGTTCTGTCAAATTTTGATAAACACTAAAGCATAAATCAAAATGAAAGATAAGTCTTGAACAAGCTCCATCTTCCTTTCTCCTTGCATCGGCACCTGACTATGATGACCTGAGGATACAAGTAATTTTGAAAACGAGTATCAGCTTTGAAGCTGGTGAGATCATAAGTATTTAGTGTCTTAATTTGTATGTAAGAATTTGTAAGTCTATGTATTGTAAGAATTTGTAAGTGTATATGAATTGTAAGTGTTTGAAAAACCCTAGAATCCCTATGATTCCTTCTAGTAACAAAAGGAGTCTTCTACCAAGATTTAACTGTTCTCAATGTAATCTTCTACCAAGACCTAACTGTGTTACTATTATTATTATTATAAGAAATTGTATCCTTTGGTACTAGGATACCTAAATACAATTCACCTCATTGGTTATGTGAATGAGTCACAAAACAAAGGTAATAATATAACAAACCTGAATATTACCCTTTGGTACTAGGGTAACTATCATAGTTAACTTTAAGACATCCGTAGACGTACTCTCACCTCTGTTGCTAACAGCTGGGTATAGGAATAGTTAATCCCTTAAAGTATACCTGTAATGGTACCAACCGTTGCCATCCGTGGATGTGCTTTTACCTCTGTAGCTAACAGAGATTCTAGGAATGGTCAATCCCACAATCGTATCCTTTGGTACTAGGATATTAAATCCATTCTATCTCGTCGAATATGTGATTGTATCACAAGGTAAAGATAAAATTGAGGATTTGATAACAGAGTCGATACATATAAAATGTAATAGGACTCCTCCTGATATATCTACGTAAAAGTACTCATATAAGTGTGATCATGTAATAATATAGTAGAGTACTGTAAGGTTCTACGTGTGCTAGCAGTAATGTGTGTTCTCTCTATCTAGCAACTATAGTAATGTAATTGTTCTAGTATAGTTGTATATGTTCTCGTCCTAGTATAGTTGTATATGTTCTCATAGTATAGTTGTATATGTTCTAGTATGATCCTGTGTTACCCCGATGGTAACTTACTAATGATGTGTCTAGTACGTATGAATATGGAAGTACTTTTATGTCTATATATGTATATTTGATATATAATTAATATGGAAACGACCTTCGGATGGTCACCCGAAATCCCACCAGACCACATCCAAATCGAGAAAAAGGAAATAGGGCGGATGGCCTTCCTAAGCCCTTTAAACATTATTTATACATCTATACATATATGGGCATGCAATTTATAATATAAAAGCATAAATAAGTTTTGTAAGATATTTGAAATAGAAATATTATTTTAAGAAAAGATCGACTTGATGTCAATCTATAAAACAATTTGAAGGCATAAGTTTGATAAAACAGTTTAAGTATAAGGAAACATTTGTTTGAAACACAGTTGTAAATAAGTTTGAAATATGATATACAGAGTAAGAGGTACAGTGTAATAAGGAGTTTAAAACATATAAAATGTTTATAAAAATCATTTGAAGGAAACTCTTTGGTAAAATGGCTAATGAGTAGCCAAATCATTTGAATGTTGTATATTAATCACATGTGATTGATGTAATATGTAATATAATCCTACTTACTAATCACATGTGATTGGCATAATAAGTAGTATGATTCTACTTGTATCCCCCCCCCATAAAACATTTAAAATAGTTTAAAACATTAGTTAAGGGGTATGAACTCACCTGCAGTAAGTGACTGGAATTGAACAGGCTGTTATCGTACGGAAGGATCAGACAAGTGCTTGGTGTCAAGTGAAGACTTAGACACACACAAAGATCCTAATTACATATGAAGACATATGTTTATAAATAATTAGAGATTAAATCACTAATTATACAAGTATAAACATTTAAACGCGAGGACAACACTTTTGGTCAAGTGTTAGGAGGCTAATGGGTTGCAACAAAGGAGTGCAATGCCCCTAATGGAAGATTAAGCTCAAAAGACCATATTCATTGGAGTTTACGGCCCAAGGGAGTAAGTTCCTGGACGTAAACTCTCAACCAAGTCTTGAAATGGAGCTTAGAATTATCACAACTCTAGTGGGGAATTGTTTCAAGGCTTAGCAAGTGTTTAAGGTACCATATTGACTCCTATGGGGAGTTTACGGCCCAAAGACCGTATTCCCTTGGAGTTTACGGCCGTAAACTCCCTTTTTAGGGTTCTTATGGAGCATTTAAGTCTCTATAACAACTAGGAACAATTCTAGGCTTTAGTACTTGGCTTTAGGAGGGTTTATGGTACCATTTGGTACCATTTTATGGACTTTACGGCCTTGGAACCTTTTGGGCCGAAAACTCCCTCACACATGGGGTTCTAAATGTTTTAGCTAGTACATAACTCATTTAGGTACATGCCCAAATTGTCTCTTGGCTCAAGGAAGTGTTTAGGGTGTCCTTTGACCCCTTTATGGGAGTTTAAGGCCCAAGAACCACTCTTGGCCGTAAAATCTTCAATACTTGTGCATTTCTTATGTTTCCTAGGTCCTAAACACATTAGGGTATTTGTCTAAAATAGAGTCCAAGCATTTGGGGGTGATTAGGGCACTCTTAGCCCTTGAAAAAGGGGTTTACGGCCCAAGAGCATATCCTTGGCCGTAAACTCCTAAAACTTATATGATTTTGATTGATTTCTAGCCTCTAATGTTCATACATAAAGTCCTAAGCTAGTTACCTAACAAGGAAATGGGACTAGATGGCCTTTAGGCCTTGTTTTGGAGTTTACACCCCAAGAACGTTCTTGGGCCGTATGCTCCCGGATCTTGTATTTTAGACATGTAAATAATGTTATTAAGCATATAAAAAGTATTAAAACACATCTATGAAAGTAGACTCACAATCTGGGATGAAAACCCGAAGATCCGTGAGAGAGAAATTGGCTTTTCTCTAATTGGAATTCAACTAATGAACCCATTTGGTTCAGAATTCTATTTATAGTCCTGAGATTTTTGGCTGAAAATATTTCTATTCTCGGAATGGATTCTAATGATCTAGGGTAATGGAATTACAGTGTTGCACAAAATCCTAGTGCATCCACTCTCCTAATATCTCCTTAGGTGTAAAAACCCTGAAAACTGCCAAACTTATACCATAAGTCTGAATTTTCACTGTAACTGCTCTACTTCTATTGGATTGAAATGGTTTGATTAGAATGGAAATTTCGGGTTGTCACAGTAAATCATTCATTCTTATGTGGTGGGCTTATGGTCCATAGTTCTTCATGATGGGCTAAACCCATGTGGTTACCCATGGATCATGAAGAATATGGAAAGGCATGAGTTACATGGTGTAACCCTAATATGCATACTATATAAAGAAGCCTCATCCTTGTAAAATCGGCACTTAAATGATTCTATTCAGCGCTAGCCGATTTTGGTGCACATTCATCTTCTCTCAAGTTATTCCATGTGTTGGTGGTGTTGTGTGAAGCATTTGAGGCATCACATTTGGAGTGCTAGGCTCACAATGTCTTAAGGAATCCAAGCTACAAGAAAGATACATCATTCTACTAGTTTTTATATTCATATCCCCCAATCATATGCTAGTTAGGATGAATCCTTGGAAACATGAAAATTTGCATGTATAATAGAGAAAACATAGATCCAAGGTTTCTAGGGTTGCATATACACCATAAGAGTATTAGAATGCTCAAAACCCATCATTTTAGTAATAGCACAGGTTTGCTACAGTGTTCATGAGTACTCCTGGAATAAGATTCGAGTATTGGATTCAACCTACGCTCATTTGAATCACTTCATGGATTTTATCACGAGTTATCATGAGACGATTGTTGGATTAGGTGTCTAAGTTCATAACTATTTCTAGAATGTACTTGACCCGATAAGCACGGTCCATTTGGGTTGCATGGCATTGCAACACTTGGATAGACTTAATGAGAGAAATGACACTTAAGTTTTATTAATATATTATAAGTTCTAATGTATTAATAATATTATTCAATTAGTATTGATCAAGAATTGATTTAGAATAAATTTGGTGATCAAAAGGAGACTAATTAAATATACGGGGTTGATTGTGTAAATCATCCATTCTTTTATAGTGGGCTAATGATCCATGGTTTATTGAATTGGGCTAAAGCCCATAAGGTGTTCCATGGATAGTCCATGGAGGTTATAAACCCATGGATCATGGAATATGAAAATCCATGTCAATTAGGGTTTACATGATGTAACCCTAGTTGTGACACAACTATAAAAGGACCCCATGGGCTACCAAAATCGGCACTATGTGTAGAACAGGAGGTCTAGCTGATTTTGAGTGATAATGTACTTCTCTCAAAGTTATTCCAAGAGTGTTGGTGTTGTGTGAAACATTTGAGGCATCACAATTGAGGTGCTAGGCTCACAAGGCTCTCAAGGAATCCATGCAACAAGAAAGGTATGTTCTCCTACTAGCTTTTATGTTTCAAAGTTCCCTATGCCATGCTAGTTAGGTTAAGAATGTTAGAAAATCAAATTTGAATGTATCTTAGTAAAACATAGACCCAAGATTTCTAAGGTTGCATGTACACCTTAGGAGTGTTAGAATGCTAAAAACCCCTTCAGTGGTATCAGAGCCTAGGCTTGTTTTCTTGATACTTGATGCAAATTGTTGAAAAAACTCAAGATTTATGCATTCTACTAAGTGAACTCGGTTAGGGTGCGAAGTCACGCGTGAATGAGGCTTTACCCACTTGTATCTGTAATTAGTTGCCTTTTTCTATAAGGAAGTGAGTGGCACTCATTATATGTATGGAACCACTTTGGAGTGTTAGACTAGAGAGAGAAACTTTGTACAAACCCATTTGTATGTTCTTTCTAGATCTAATATGATCTTACACAGATTTGTTTACTCCTTGTGTTCTTGAGTTTACATGATGATTTAGTAGATCTTTTCTTATTCTGCACATGTCATCATAATCAATACCACTACAATTGGTAACAGAGCGGGTGTTCTTGATTGTATCAAGAATTGATCCTTGATGGATATCTTGATTTGGTGATTCTTCATGTTCTTATTGATCTTCGTGCTTTGAGAGTGTTTGTGTTCTAGAAATCAAATTTTTTCTTGATTTGATCCATAATTCGATTTTCTCTCTGTAGAATACTTGTTTGTTTCACGTTCTCTTTCTAGAGATCTTCTTTATTATCATTTTCTCTCTCTAGAAAACCCAAGTTCTTATCGTCTGATTTGAAAGAAAAGAAGCAATTATGGAGAAATGGATGAGACATAGTAAAGATGTTCAAGGTGAATACTCTTTTGAATATCTTCTTTATAGCTTGATTGTTGGATTGAAAAGTGAAAGTGATATTGTTGTAAATGGAGAAAAGAATGAAGTTGGAGAATTAATTAGTTGTCTAATTTTTCAAACCAAAGATTTGTTTGATCGTTTGCTTACAACATATCAAAAAAGACAAAGAAATAGAAGAGATGGAGAAGTCATAAAAGGAATTTCTCATGCTGAATGCAAATATGGAACCAGTAAACTTGAATATTATGCAGATTGTCGTGAAGCTCGAGAAGGTGTTCTTGATGATGATCTTGATGTTCATGAAAAAGTAGTTCGAGTTGATTTTCATGATGAAAATTTTTTTTGCTCGATTGGAGTTCAAACCGTTGATATTTTGTGTTCTTATGATTTGTTTGAAGGAATGATTCCTTATCAGAAGTCGATGATACAAGAAATTCACAAGTATGAAACTCCAAAAGATTAGATTAAAATTCACAAAGTTGATGTTGTGGAAAGTGGGTTTGTTCATGAAGGCAAGTCTTCAAGATGCAAAAAGATGAGAAAGAAAAAGAAGAAGAAGATTAATCGCAAAAACAAGCGGGTTTAGTCACAAAAATCGTCAAATGCTGTGAAGTTGAAATTCGTGAAGCAAATTTGGGTTCCAAAGCAACAATCTCCAAATGTTGCATTCAATTTGAATTCAAACCCAAAAGTGTTGGTTGTTCTTTTGAAGATGTTCTAAAATCGTTGAAGCACACGAAGAACACGAAGAACGAGCTGTACATCTCGCATAGCGGGTGGTACAATGTTCAAATTGGAGATTTTGTCATTCCAACAAGAGAATCAATATCTTCTAAATTTGATTCGTTCGTTGAAAACAGAACTCGATTCTTCAAAAAGGTATCTCAAATTCTCAAATGGATTCGAAAACGTCCATGATTTTATTTCATATTTTGCGTTTTTCATTTTTGATCGATTTATCTCATTGGATCAAATCTGTTTCAACACCATTGAGTGATCCAATATTTTTTTAAAGATCAAGCTCAAAACAAACATTTAATTTTGTTTTGATTAATTCATAAGCCCAAAGTCGAATTATACTGTTCATATAGCCCAATTGTGTTAAAAAATTGATCGTTCATAATCCACATTTCGTAGCACATCCCAAACTGTTTTGTTACTATTCCTGGATCCAGTTGCTATCCTTTTATTCACATCAATTATCATGTATCATATTCTCTCTCTGTGAATCGAATATATGAATTTTGTTCAAAAGGTCAATTATTGAATGATGTTTGAAGTCGATTGGTGATTTCACTCTCCGATTTTAGTCGTTCGCTGATTTTGATTTCAACATATCCTGGAGTCGATGTTCGATCATGTTACTAGTTGTTGGGGTCAACTTGATTTGATATCAGGTCGAATCAAAATGGTTATTGAATAGAGATTGACAAGTAGTTGAACTAGAATCGAACGACTTCGATGTGTGTATCATTTCATTTGATGTCTTGAGGATGATTGTGAATGAAAGCTAAAGGTTAATTTTGGAATCGAAGTGTAAAAGACAAACACAGAAAGTCAAAATTGATGACATTGAAAATCTTTGAGAATCGATGGTTGAAAGTGAACAGGGAATATATATTTGGAGTTGGAATCGACTTCGAATGTTGATATGTTGATGGCAATTTGATTTTGGAGCCGATTTTTTTTAATTTCGTGAATGGACAGCGAACAGCGATTGTTTTGATTTCGAAGACTGGTTGGTTTGAAATCAGTATTGGAATAAACTGTTTTGAAATAGAAAGAAGGAAATTGAAGATTTGGGGAATCAAATCGATGGTTTCAAAAGAAAGGATTTTGATTGGTGTTCATCAATAACTGTTTATAGGGGTCAAACAAAGAAAAGTCAAAATCGATTCCTTGGTTTTTCATTCAGTGAATTTTGTTTTGATTTTTGAGATTAAAGGATCGATGTTAGATGTTAGACGAAGCATTAAGTATCATAGTCGTTAATTTTTGATTTGGAATTCACAATCGATGTTTGAAAGAGATGGCTTGGGAACGAACTGAGACTCACGAACTCAGATGTTCGTTCTTTGGATTTTGAAGATTTTGGAATCGATGGCCTTTATTAACGAAATTGTTTATGATGTTGTTAATATCGATGCTTGGAGAATCGAAAGTTTGATAATTGAAAGTGAAGGATTAAACGAATAAATCAATCAAGGAAGGAAAACTTGGATTCGTTTGTTGG
The DNA here is from genome assembly GCF_002870075.4 of Lactuca sativa. NCBI lineage: Eukaryota > Viridiplantae > Streptophyta > Magnoliopsida > Asterales > Asteraceae > Lactuca > Lactuca sativa. Next base: position 299,754,588 of record NC_056630.2, on the reverse strand, counting down.
TTTGATGTTTCGCTGGGAATAAAAACGGTTCAGTGTAGATTGGATGAAAGTAACGAAATTAGGGAAGAAAATTTTTTGTTGCTGATTAATGAAAATGGGAAGATGATTTCGTACGAAGGGATGAAGTTTCGTACGTTGCCTGTGAGTTGTTTTCGTTAAAATGAGTTGGGGAAGAAGAAAGCTTAAAAGTTTCGTACATGACCCTTAATGTTTGCAACAATTTGACTCATTTTAAAACTTTGGTAAGATTGGATAATTTTTCGTTAGTTTTGAAGAAAGGAGGAACAGTTTCAAAAGTAGTCCCTATAATTTCTACCCATTTTGAGAAATTTTGTCAAACCAGGTTCGTGAATGAAGCTAAAAATTGAAGATTTTTTGGATTTTTCAGATTGAAGCACAAAGTTTATGCCACATGTTAAGGGAGTTTTGACCCGAAAAATTCCGAATAGAGCATGTAGGGATGAGCAACAGGCCAAACCCGGACCAGACCGGCCCGAAGACCGAAAACCCGAACACCGAAAATCGTGAATTTTCTTACCCGAAAACCGGAACGTTTTTGGATGTATCGTGTTCGGGTTCGATCCGGTCCGGTCTCGGGTACTAAACCGGGTTTCGGATTTTGGACCGAACTAAGCTTTGAAATTGGTACAATGCGGGACTTTACTTAGATCACGTGCAAATGAGGTGTCTACAAAAAAAATACAAACCTTATTAACATTTGGAACAAATAAAATTACACTATTCAGCATAAAAACTACACTTTTGATAAAAAAAAAATGCATGTTTTAACAAAAAAGAAACAACATTGTGAATAAAAAACTGCATTTTAACAGCTTTTTGTGTAAAAAACAACAAAAAAAAGCATTATTTATAAAAAAACTGCAAGTTTTTATAAAAAAAATTTGCATGTTTGAACAAAAAATAGCATGCTAAATACTCTCTTTCTTGTAAAGTGATAGGAACAAACGTTGATCAAGATTTATAAATAATATTACAATAAAAACATCAAGTTTTATACATAATGTTATATATAATATTAAGTAATAATTCCATATCCTTATCTATATATTTTAAGAAGAAAAAAATATCGGGTCCTGTCCGGGTTAAATCCTGTATTCCGGGTACGGTCCGGTTCAATCCCGAAACCCGATTAGTGGTAAAAACAAAACCCAAAACCGGCCCATTAATATGTATATTTGGTCCGGTCCGGGTCCAGTCCCGGTTTTTTTCCGGTCCGGTCCGGTCCAACGGGTCATATGCGTATCCCTAAGAGCATGTTCTCTTTCCTTGAAGGTTTTATAATCAAATTTCGATTATAAAAAGCGGGAGAAATTTATATGGAAATTCGAACTTGAATTTTTCGTATTACGGGGATTTGAAGACCGAAGCGACCTTGAATTTTTGAAGTACACGAAATGATGCAATTGGAAGTTTGGAAGTGATTTCGTTTCGAAATGGGTTTGGTTTTATTGAAGATTTTTGGGGTGTGTTTTTATGCTCAACTTTTGGGTGATCAATTTGGAGTTTGAGAAGCTCGTGATCATTCGTTGATGCTCGGTTTCTATGGTCTCACATCCTAGAGCCAAAATTGAAGAATCATGGAAGAATTGATGATTTGAAGTTCATTTCGACATGTGACACCCTTGAGGCTCGGATCACATATTTTCTCGATTTTAGAAGATTTGAAGTGGGTTATCCATTCCTAACTTTGAGGGAGAGAATGTTGGGGTACAAAGTTATCCATTTATGACTTTGTAATATGTTGAATTTTGTAAGACCCACTTGCATTTGATGCATTAGCCTTTTGACCCATGAGTTAGAGAGAGTGAGAGAGAGACATGTAAACACCTCTATATAAGGTGGGTTTAGTCCACTTGTAGAGGTGTGCTTGAGAGGTGTAAAAGTTGAGTGTGTTATTTATATAGATGTAGATCTATGTCCATTTTTGTAACACCATACAGATTCAATACATCTCTTAAACACCGAAATCACCATGTTCATTGTGTAATCTTTAATTTCGCATGTCAATCCATGTTCTATAATCACTACAAGCTCGTCGGGTCCATGGGGGGACTCGATGAGTCCATGTGTTATTTCATCCTACTCATCGAGTAGGTTCTTGCACTCGATGAGTAGGACGCGTTGAATGTAGATTTTCGAGTTTTGCTGCTGGAAATGGACTAGCAACATTACCCTAAACAGTTTTGGTCTTATAAAACTTGTTTTAGTTGGTGTAATGGTTAAGCTAATCCATTTACAATGGCTATTATCAAAATTTCAAGTTTTATATGTGCTTTTATGATTCTTGAAATTGTTGATATGAATGTTCATGAACTTATGAGTTTAATAGATCATAGGAATTATTTTGTTAGGTTAATTCTTGTGTAACGCTCTAAAATTTTCAACCAATTTAAACTTTTCAAAAACAACTCAGGTTCATAAAGTTATTACAGAAAAAAGGTTTTCAATACAATCATTATCAGAGTCTTCCCAGAACTACAACATAAAACATAATCATGAGGAGCGGTACAATAACGCCTTTGCCTTGCCACGGTGTCCTGAAGAACCTGAAAAACATTAAACCACAACTGTAAGCCCGAAAGCTTAGTGAGATACCCCCAAAATACCAACCACATATACCATACACACACATCATGCCATATCATAACAGAACACAAAACAACCATGCACTTCGGGTCTACTGTGTGACTGGTCCGCCGCACCGGCCTTCAATCCACCTGGTCCACCCTCCGAGTCTAGCCATACATATCGACTCTACAGTGTGATTGGTCCGCCCGCACCGGGCCTTCAATCCACCTGGTCCACTCTCTGAGTCTACAGTATGAATGGTCCGCCCACACTAGGCCTTCATTCGGCCTGGTCCACTCTCCGAGCCTTGGCACGTCTGGTCCGCCATCTTGGGGCCTACAGCCTATCTGGACCGCTCGTTGGGCCTTCGGGATAACCGGTCCGCCCTGGGTATGTTGGCCTACAGCACAATGCAGGACCTGCCTCAACCTAACTCCAGTCCAACAACCATGTGCACATAAACATTCAATCATATAACAATTCACATTCAATCAAGCCGATCTAGCAGATCACATAACATAATATCATCTAATCAGGATACCGACCTAACCGGTCACAAGCATAGCATCATCCTATATACCAGGACACCGACCTTAACTAGGTCTCTAACATAGCATCATACTATATACCAGGTCTCTAACATATACCATCCTAACTACCAGGATGCAAACATAGCAAAGCAATAACATAACAACGATACCCGGATTACAATCCGATAAAGGGCCGGCCTTGGTGCCGTAGACCCTGTCGATATAGTGAGGATAACTCACCTCGCAACTGCCGACTGAAAGATAAGACCAAGATGCTCTGACCACAAATACGATCTCCACCACTAGCCAACACCAACACTGAACTCAAAACAAAAGCCAACAATTACCAAAATGTCCCTGGAAGTCAACTGGTCAACCCTTGGTCAAAGTCAACCTCCTGACAGACTCTACTCGCCGAGTCAACCCGATGACTCGTCGAGTCCCCATGCTCAGAACTTCCCCAATCCGCGACTCAACTCGCCGAGTCACCCCGAGACCCGCCGAGTCTCACAACTCTGAGTCCCCTCACACTCAACTCACCGAGTCCTCCCTTGACTCGCCGATTCATGGCTCAACAAGAAGAAGGTTAGGACCTCACGACCAGACTCGCCGAGTCCAAGAACAGACTGTCCGAGTCCAAGGCTATCTTCAACCTACTCGCTGAGTTGTTCTTCCAATACGTGAATCCAAAGAGATCTAGGTATTTTACACTCTAGGGCAAGGGTTTGGGACAAGATGGCTTCACCAAACACTCAAGAACAGGGACTTTAATGCACTCTTGACCTTCTCCATTCCAGATCTGAGGTAGCAACCTCAGATCCAATCTCCAAACTCAAAATACCACAAGCTAATCTTTCCAAATACTCCTAAATGATGAATCTAGATGAATAACAGCCCAAGCAACGAAACAATACCTCAAAACATAAGAATTTTCACGGCTATAGAAATTAAAACATAAGAATTTTCCAATTGATGTTTTCTTATTAAAATAGCGAGTTCTTTAGTAATTACATAACGTAAACCCTAGTATACAAGGGTTAACTGAGTTGACCGGTTTGACTTGTTGACTTTATTTGACTTTGACTTGACCAGAATTTGACGGTTGTCACATCATCCCCCTGTTAGAGGGAATTTCGTCCCGAAATTAGCACTTTGACTGGGACTTCATGAATTTGGAGAAAAGATGGCGAAAGCTTTTCGTAGTATAAGAAATTGGTAAGGCGGGGACCAATCCACCTGATGTTAAATGACTCCTAGGAATTTCTTACTGTAACTTGAGCTAAGTCAATTTAAAGGAGTTATTGTTTTGAAATGATAGTGTATTCTATGTGTGCTTTTATGCTACCCGCTACAAAGTGGACTCTCGTTCATTTCGATTTTGCCAAGTGGTAAGTGGGCACACCCACGTTTTACCGAAGTTAATCACTCAAGCTATTAACATGTAGCCCAAGATTTGAACAGTCCCTTTTGTTATGCCCGTTGGTTTACTGATGGTAGGCCATACCCAAATCTAAGCTAGTTCCCTGTAAGGGTTGCCAGGGTCGCGAAATGAATCTAATATCTCTGTTAGAGATGACAGATATTAATAGACCCTGTGGTCGCATGATCTCTTTGATGTATGTTCTAGTCGATTCCTCCCTCCTGTCGGTTTCTTTGATTAGTAGGGAGTGTGCGTTTTCAGCCAGTTTGTCGACGGTTACCCAAATGGTATCAAGACCATCCCTTGCCCTGGGTAGCTTGGTTATGAAGCCCATGGTTAACCGCTCCCACTTCCTTTCAGGTATCACTGTTGTTCTAGGAGACGTGAAGGCTTCCTTTATTCTCTCTTGACATTGGCACAAGTCCGATACTTGCCCACATGTGTAGTGATGTCTGCTTTCCTATTCGCCCACTGATGGTACTTTTTGAGGTCCGAACACATCTTGTCCGAGCCTGGACGAAGGGGAGTAGCGAGTTTTCGTGTGCTTCGTTCGTGACATTATTTATGAATCCATCAACCTCGGTGTCTAGATTCGGTTCATGGGATATCATGCCCTGTCGTCCGTGCCTTCTAGGTCCTTATGATCGGTGAAGATTGTATGCTTCGTGTCGTAGAGATGGTTCCTCTTGACCTCTAGGGTGAACACTACCGCTCCTAGTTCGAGGTCATGCGTTACCTAGTCGACCTCGTACGTCTTTAGTTGTCTTAAGTCATAAGTAATAACTTCTCCTTGGATCGTTGCATAGGGCCTGCTGCAGTGTTCCTCGATAGCTCGGTAGGAAGCATGTGGGTTTGGTTACGCGACTAGACTTATTCGGATGGTAGGACGTTCACTTATCCTCCTAGGCAACCTTGACCCGAAGTTCATGGCAGGACTCGTACCTGGTCTATTTCTCACTAACTTGCGTATATGGGTCGTATGTACTTAAGGTTGGCAAGACAGTTGGATGGGTGACTCTGCCCCAAGTCCACAACCAGACAAGGAACAGGAAATAGGGTGGAAGCACACATACAATGTCTGTAGAATCTTAATTATACATTATCCTCGCGTATACACGTAGTAGTGGTAGACTAACCGTATCCGCCCCAAGCTTCTGTGCTTGAACCTTGTCTGTTGTATGCGTGACATTCCCGAAGGGTCTCCTGGAAATACTTGTGATAAGGTTTCGGGAAGTATAACACTCCTCCGGTGCGTGTTTTGGGGTTTTACAGCGAGAGATGACCCGGAGGTCCGTGCTGGATCTGTTTATGGGAGACAAAGGTTTCGATATTCGGTAGGTTAGGTGAAGGGTCCTTTCGTAGTCATTAAACCGGGAAGATAAGGACTATACCAATTGAAATTGAATGGTGACAACAATATCTTTTTAGATAAAACATGTGTTAAGCTGTATTCATAAGAAGTGCTCATTAGAGTGATAGAGTATCTTGTGTTTCTTTTCAGTGTGTTCCGTTTTTTTCGATGTTATTATTACTGCAGATGGTTCATACCACAGTGTCTATCACTGGTAGTGGGTGTGTTCTGATAGTTAGTAATGATACTCTATATCATGATTTCTGACAGGTCACTCTATGATCGAGCGGTATATGTGCGTCGTATGTAGTTTGATATTGCTGAAATCGTAGAGTGGGTGGCTCCACTCAAATCCCACTACTAGACATGGAACATGAGTCAGGATGGAATTATTTGTTTCAAGTCTTTAGTATTTTGATTATAATTAACCCTGATGTATGCACAAAGTCATCACAGCTTACAGGTAATGATCCTAAGGTCATATATGAGTGTCTTTGGTTTGATTTGAACGAGAGAACATTTTAAATACTTTTAGAAAGACGGTGATTTTAGAAAGCATACCAAATTCGTTACAAACATATGGTACTTAAATGTTTTGTCGTTGGGAACATTAGAAAGGTCCTAATATGGTTCCCTTGCTGCTCCTGCTGGTGTGTTCATCACACTCCTCCTGCTCCTCCATCATTCTTCTTAGTTGAACATTCTCTCTTGAAGTGTCCCGTTTCACCGCATATGTAGCATACTGGGCCTACCTTGGTGCTGGTGATAGAAGGGAGGTGATGGGTTTGGTTTCTACAGAAGCGGGCAGTATGTCTGTTCTTGTCGCAGTTTTTACAGTGCATCACCCGGCAAACCCCATTGTGATTGAAGCCACACTTGTTACACTTTGAGAGTGATCCCATATATTTCCTGTCTGATGCTTGGGCGATAGATGTTGTGGCTAATGTCGAGGCATGTGTTGTGACTGCTGTTGTAGTTGTAGGGGTGGCCATGGGTCGTTGTCTTTTAGCGGATTTCTGAGATTGGTTGCGCTCCTTTTTGTTCCAAAACTTTCGCTTCTTGTTCTTAGGTTTGTGGTCTGAGGCATTTTCATTGGTAGATGCCCGCTGGTGTTCTTGATTGTTATTGTAGTTAGTATTTCTAACATCATCTCCGCGTCTGCGGGCATGGGTAGCATTTAGGTGCGAGATGACGGCTGCCATGGCTGCCGTGACTGCAGCTTGAAAAGTAGCAAAGTCTATATGCAGGGTTGCTGCCTTGCTTGTTGGCTGGTTACCTTCGTGTGAAGACATAATCCTATTACATGAGGAGAAACGATGTCGTGAGTAGGGATGATTATCTCTAGTTAATCCTTACCATTTATATACACATATATAAATTTCTCACTTTACTGAACTATTCTCGGTGTTTCTGCTAACGTTCCTGAGACGGAGTTATGGTAGTGGGTAGGAGTAGGTTTCATACGGGCGTTAAGCTTTACTCATCTTAGGATCATGTTTGTCCAAACACACTTAGCTGAGGAGTTTTGATGGAATCTGGTGTATTAGCACTGGTATAATCGCACCCTATTGGTCTTCGAAGAAGGAACCTCTCCACCAAGGTGTTTAAAGGTGAGGCAGAAATGAGTTTTTAGAATGGCTATACGTCACGAGTTTTCTAACTAAGTTTACCTTAGTTCATTTTGTAACGTAATTCGGTTGTTAAGGGTGTTTTGTAAACAGCTCATTTTAGTAGCTCTGTATCCAAGTGAAACCTTGTAATTTGACCCAAGCTAGGTCCTAAGCCCATCTTGTTAATATGATTCTAGTAATTATGGTTTCAACGAACAGTTTTGACCTCGATGCAAGTCTGTCTCACCTCCGTGCAAGGAAAATTTTTGATAACAACTAAATTTCTCGATTAGTATGACCACTTAAATTGTAGTGTCGTGCTTTCACCTATAATAGAGTAGCACCAACACATACTCATGAACCTAATTTACAAGGTCTTGTGCGCGGTATGACCTCTACTCACGACGATCCGTCCCTTGCGATGCCTGAGGCAAAGTCGATGCACCTTGCAGGTTTGCCAATTGATGCTTGGCTGCAATCATCCTTTCTTTGATTGTCGTGTGTCTACCCTGTTACTCTCTTGCCTCCGCCCGAGCGGCAAAATGGTCCTAAAAGGAGAGTTGGTCTCTGAAATAGTAGTCACTTTCTGAGTCTCCTGTACGTGAGACGGTGGGGTCTGTAGTAGCGCGCAGTTTCCGAACTCGGGTTGTAGTTTTCCTGTCTTAATCCCTGATGTTCGCGATCTATCGGGTCTTCACTGGGAGGGCTATGTCAGTTGGTCCCCCGTGGTTGAGGTCCTAGCACCCGTGTTGTTCTCCACATGGTGGTTGCTGTCATTGCTGTCGACTTCAACCCTCGATCACGGTTGCCAACAGGGCATAGGTTCGATGTAGTCGAAATGGTTCGCGGGAACCCTGGCTATGCATGGCGGGTTGATTACCTCCGGTTCTGCTTCTGATTTTTCTCATAACCATCCACCATTTCTCTTGTTGGGAAAGTAGGGGTCGTCCAGTAAGTAGGATCTTGCTATGTTGTACGTTCGAGAATAGGAGTGGAAGAGATAATTACTAGGCGTCTAACTCTATAATTATTTACTTATAGGGGTGATCCTAATTAGTTACTTCTATAATGACATAGTGCATATTAATTACATATAAGAAGATATGATAGACCTTCGAATAAGTGATCCTACCCTACGTCCACATCCAAACAAGGAAAAGGAAGTAAGGCAATGACCACAAATTCTAAGTCTATGATCTCAGAGTTATATATAACTTTAGAGTATCCACTGAGTGACTATAGACCTATTATGAAGGATCTATTTAGTTTTCATATAAGTTATGATATTACAAAATACTCCTATAGTATTTTAAATTTTATGTTTGGTTCTTAGTAACTTTCTTGTATGGGAAGTTTTTCAGGCTTGTTGCTCACTACGACCATGCCCTGGCATACCATAGTCACACGTCGGATAAATATAGTTGATCAGGCTATATTCACCCCAAGTCTGATTACATATCCCAATGTCTACTCGTAGTGTCTAACTCCTCGTTTTACTTTTGTATTGTCCTAGATAATGATACTATACTAGTGTGTATGTACATACTCATACTTTTAACAAGAAGCTATTTCATTTGTAAAAGTATAATTGTTTTGAAAACTTAAATCAGAGACTTTAGTCCCAATGTATTTATAGTTTGTATATCTTATGTGGTTTGATATACTTAGTTCACTATAAACAATGCTCTGATACCATTCTGTCACACCCCCAAACCAAGGATGGCGGAAACGTCTAGGGGTGGCGGACTTCATGTATAGTATCACTACAACAAGTATAATAGTGCTCAAAGTAAATACAACCATCATAAATATAATTGAAAAAGTTACACCAAGGTATATGTTTACATGATTCAAATCAATTACATTATGATGACAAAATGAACTGTTTGACGATTTATCATCCCACCCTCAAAATGCTGTTGATTTCCTTTTTCACTGAATTCCTGAGAATATAAGTAGTTTTGAAAAAGTGTCAACAATTAAGTTCGTGAGTTCATAAGTTTTTGAGATAAAGAGTTTGGAAACCGTTCTTTGTAATGTGTGGTGTGTCACCAAGAAAAATCCAATATTTTCCTTTTAAAAGTTATGTGGTCCTAAATCCCAGGACCAAGAATAAACAAGTATTTTCCATACATAATGATATAACTGTGGTTTTAAATCGTCATAAAACCCATTTTGATTTGAGGAAAAATCCCATAAACTTATTGAGTTGTTAACTTCCTATGTGAGTCGCTATAACCATACTATGACTGAATGAACCTGCCACGACGTTTCTCATGTGTCGAAAAACTGATATGTCACTTGTCACCACAGACCTGTCGGTCTAGCTATTGCAAGCAGCTCAGGTGTGGGGTGTCTAACCCAATATAGATCTATACACAGCTATCACGTTCTCCTTACAAGAGACTCTGGTTATAACTACAAGGAATTTTAACCCGAACTCTAGGAGTACTTGAGAAGAATGTCTCACAATTTAAGTTAACAAGTTTACGTGTGGTGTGTGTGAGTGTAAAACCTTTTTCTGTGGGAATAAAACCTTCTCAAATGTGTTTGTTGTGTTAATGGAAACATAAACCATACCTATTATAGTTTATCAAAATGTTTAAATGTAATAGTTATAACTTTGTTTATTATGGTTAACTACTGTATTTGTGAGGGTAAAAACCCTTTTGTTTACCGATATGTATATATGCCTTTTACTAAAGTGAAGCAACATCCAATATAACAACTAATTAATTACCATACTTTTGTAGGTAAAAATCCATTTGTTTTCTGATGTATGACTATATACTAAGACAAAATTTCATCTATTTGCAAAAACATATTTTCACATAAACATATTCACCTTGCTCAACATGTTACAAGGTGAAATGAAATTGATACCATTTTTCTGTTGTTAACATTTTCATTTACTGTTCTTAAAAAATTTATAGAAAAATCATCAAAGGTCCAAATCAGAATCCGTAAATTCTGAAAGTTTGGGAATTGAGTCTAGTTTGTTCATAATTTTTATTATGAATTTTAATGACCTCCAACTTGTGTGAAAAAGTCCATAATCACAGACTGGTCCGGATTTGCTCTTGAAATGATAGGCAGTTTTGTAAAAATCACCATAAATTGTAGAAAAATAGTTTGGAGATGTTCAAGTAGTGATTTTAAATCTAAGAATTGGAACTACTTGCACCTAAAATAGTTTTGAAAACTAAAATGTTTAAGTTGCCCAAAACAGTCCATGAATGGAGTTGAACTTTTCTGATGAAGGCTGTTAAATGAGTTTAGTTGTGTTCTTGGAGTTTTAACTTGTATCCCCCCCCCCTTAAAACTTAAGAAAAAAAAGAAAAGATAGGGTTATGAACTCACCTTGATTGGTTTTAGTAGATGAGTGTTGAAGATGAGAAGTGTTCAACTCAAGAACATTTGAAGGATCACTTGAAGATTCGAAGATCTAACATGAATGTGATGATGTTTCTGTAAGCAATCTAGGATTTTGAGTAAGAGGGAATTTAATAACCATAAGGAGAATGATGAAGCTTACCAAAAATGAGAGAAAGTTTGATGATCAGCCCTTAAATCACGAAATTGGAGTGAGAGGATTTTAGAGAAAAGTGATGTTTGATACTTGGAGGAAATGAGGAAAATGAGTGAAGTGAAGAGCGAGTGAGAGTTTTCCAGCTCATTTGGACATGGTTTTGCTGGGAAATGAGTGGAGGAGTACCATGAGGTAGCTAGGAGTTGTGGGGAGTACAATATCTGGTCAAAGGAATGGGCATGGGGTGGTTGTTTGTGTCAAAAATTATTGCAAGATCCACACTCCACCTTAAGATCTCACTTAATAGAATTTATTCTTAAATATATATTTCCATAAAAATATGTTTAAATTATGAATATTTAGGGTCTTATATGTTAAAATATGATTTTTGGAGAAAATCGCACGTTAAAATAATTAAAAACGGGCTTAAAATGTTAAAAATGTTGAAAACCGGGTAGGAAGTGTTGTAATCCAAAGTTCATGGCAAGGCTGCTGAAGGGCTTCGCTACTGATGCGGATCTGAGGAGAAGGAGCTGCGGTCGGAAGGCTTGCTGCAGTCGGAAGCCTCGCTGCGGTGCGTGGCTGCGGCTCGCCTTCTGCGGCTCGTCTGTTGCTGATCCGGTCCAAGAGGGTTCGGCTTCTAAGACACTTCGGCCCTAGGGGAGGTTCCGGATCCTTTGGGGTATTTTACCCGTTCTAACCTCGTTTTAAGCGATTTTTGACCCGGTTAATGGTCGGAATGACCCGAATGGCTTCAAAAAGTTACGGGGACTTTTGAGAGAGATTTCAGAGAGATTTCACATTCTTGGATTGATTTCTTATATAAAGAGAGATTTGGGAGAGATTTCACATACTTGGAGAGATTTCCCATACAAAGAGAGATTTGGGAGAGATTTCACATACTTGGAGAGATTTCCCATACAAAGAGACATTTGGGAGAGGCTTCTTTTGTGACCTTTTTGAGTGCTTGGCTCCGCAACGCAAGGTCCGTAAGCCCCATTAAGCCATGTTTAAGGATCTTACACACTCCCGATGAGTGTGCAATAGTGTTTTATCGCTTTGGTTCGATGTTTAGCATTTTCACGGCTATGGAAATTCAAACATAAGAATTTTCCAATTGATCTTTTCTTATTAAAATAGGGAGTTGTTTAGCAATTACATAACGTAAACCCTAGTATACAAGGGTTAACTGAGTTGACCGGTTTGACTTGTTGACTTTATTTGACATTGACTTGACCAGAATTTGACGCTTGTCACACGAGACTCACGTTAAGCTCGAACCTCGAAGTGATAGGTACATTTTCATCAGCTTCCCACATAAATCCTTTAGTTATCTCTTCTATAGACCCAATCATAATGTGGTCTTTGTAGCAAGAAGAGGAGTCTTTCGAGAGAGAGAGTTCATAAGCTAAGGAAACAGTGGGAAGCAAATCAACCTTCAAGAAATTAAGGAGTCAAGTGGTGAAGGAACCTCAAACCCTAGCAATCAACCTGAGGATGAAACTCCTGTTGATCCAACAACATGAATTTTCAAAACAAAATTTTCCTTTTTAAAACATACTTTCAATCATTAAAAACAATATCAAAACATAATATATCCAATGTTATCATAACAAAAATATTCCCAGAATCTCCAACATAATCTCTATGAGTGTGTACGGATCATGTCGGTGCCTTCTCGCGTTCCTTGCTAGTACCTAAAACAATATCATAACAACTGTAAGCATAATTGCTTAGTGAGTTCCCCAAAATAACCCATACCACATATACGCCTTTCCAGGCCATAACATAGTAGGATCTTCCAATCCATGTGTCTCAGGGACTTCCGTCCCAAATTCCGGTAGACCTTCCGGTCCTACCCGTATCGATCTTTCGGCCCATAACCTCTTCACCTCCCGGTCCATAACCTTTTGACCTTCCGGTCCATAACACACATAACATATATAGCACATACATATCACGTAATAACATACAGTTCATACATCTCATAGAATATAAGACCTTCCGGTCATACATGGGTACCCTTCCAGGTACGGTATAATGAGAAGACTCACCTCAACGAAGTCGGATAAACTCTCGTTCTCAACGTCCCGACCTAGCCTCCTCCTATTATTCAAATAACATTCCCGATCAATACTCTATCATGATCTCATCTCTACAGACTGGGTAGAAGGCCATTCTACCCTTCCCTGAACTCTCCTGAACCAGTCTTGACCAGAACCCTAAAGTCAACAAAAGTCAACGGTTAACTTTGACCCGACTTGTCGAGTGCCCAAAGGTGACTCGGTGAGTCCATGTGGGTCCTATGAATCCTTTCAGCCTCTGTTGACTCGTCGAGTCATCATTCCACTCGACGGGTTACACCTGTCATGAATTGCGGGGCAACCCCGACTCGACTCGTCAAGTCCACTTATGGACTCGACGAGTTGCCACCATGCTAAAACTCAAATGACCTTATGAGGTCAGATCTGTTCCTCAAATCCATAAATCTGACCTTCCCAAGCTCAATAAACACGTAAAGGTTCGATCTTGATACTCATGCAATGTCCAAATAATTCTATTTGAAGAAATAGCCCCAAATACAACATCCTAAGTTCATTTCTTCCATAACTCAACATAAAGCAAGACGAATAACATTCTCTTGACCACTATGGGTCTAGATCTGAAGTCTAAACATGATAAGGAACCATACACGCAACAAATCAACCCAATAAAGGGTATAGGAAACCCTAGATCCACAGATTCTTTAACAAAACATTAGGAGGATCAATATGCTACCTCAAGGATAATGCCCTCTGCTTGAAATCCACAAATATGCAACCTCCTTGGCCTCCTCTAAGATGGAATCAACTTCTTCTTGCAATACTAACCCGCAAAGGTCAAATAATGGCTTGTTCTCTCTCACAAACGCTCAAGAACTATTAGGGTTCTTCTCAAGGGTTTTGTAGCTGCAAATGGTGGCCATAAGGGTCCTTAAATTGGTCCCAAACCCAAGAAATTAGGGTTTCATTAAACAGGGTGGAATCGCCGTGTCCCTCATTAATCAGACCAAAAGATGCGTGATCCCACTCGGCGAGTCTGAGCGCCTTTTCGCCGAGTCCCTTTCACAAATGCACTAAAAATACTTAACATAGGGTACCTGGGAATCCGGATGTTACAATTCTCCCCCACTAGAATCAGACTTCACCCTCGAAGTCCTGCTCGACAAACAACTCTGGATGCTATTTTTGTATCTCCAACTTCGAATCAGAGTTCAGCTCGGACCCCTTCTGATGTTGCCACTAGACCTGTACCAGTGACACCTCCTTGTTCCTCAGAACTTTGATCTTCCGATCCCGGATCGCGATTCGCCTTTCTGCATAATTCAGGCTAGCATTCACCTGAATATCCTCCAGTGGTACCACCGCCGACTTCTCGGCTATACACTTTCTCAACTACGACACGTGAAAGGTATCATGAATCTGGCTCAATTCTGCAGATAGCTCATTACTAGAAAACAACCCTTTAATGACACGCAAACAATGACACTCGGTGATAGAGGACGCGCATTTGTGCGTGCCCTTAAAAATAATGTCAGTTTTGCAAAATTTGAAGAATAGAGGACACACATTTGTGTGTGCCCTAAATACAGTGTCCTACAAAAAAAAATTAAAAACACAGAGGACACCTATCATAAAAAAGTGTGTCGTCTAAAGACGTCGCTTTATATTTTTCTTTATGAACGTGCTTTCTCCAATTTTCTTATTGCCGAGGGGGGAATGAAATCCAAAAAATAAAAAACCCCGCCTTGATACTATTGTCCTTCTTCTTCGTATGTTGTAAAATCCTCTTCAATCAAGAAACCCAAAAAGCATTGTGGGTAAAAGATCGATCAAAAGAAACCCTAAAACCCCGCCTCATACTTGATGTTCCCGTAAGTGCTTTTGTTATCTTCTTATGTTCTGCAATAATCTAATTTCTCAACGACATTGAGGAGGGGTTATTTCCGTCGTTCGATACTCCATCCCAGTGCACTATTCAACTCAAGATCCATCTGTGTTGGGTTGGACTGGTAGTAGAGGGGTAAATATGTTGTAACAACAGCAAAATTCAGGTCAAAATTTAAACTTTTATAAAACCATAATTAAGTATACTAAGTGGTAAACATGGTAACAAGGTTTTCATACAGATAAAGAACACAAAAATCCGAGTTATAACGAAGAAGTTATGACCATTCTAAGATTTCCGACAAAACCGGCAACACCGATTAAACGAAAAACGCGAAGTTCCAATACAACACTTTTTAGCCTTAAATATCTAAATGAAAGTCGTAGATATCATTAAACTGTGAACATACATAAAAAGAACGTCCAAATCTGACTTCGTATGAGGAAGTTATGATTTTTCTAAGTTACGAATATAACAGTAGACGGCTAAAAACTCGAAATATAGATCGAGAGACATTTAGCCCATGCAAACTAAATGAGAATTGAAGGTCTCAACAATAGAAGCGCAACAGTAAAAAGTCTGATGAAAACGGACGTCGGATGAAGGAGTTATGGAACGTTAACGGACTTTTCATGTCCCGACGTATTAAAAATAATTTCGGAATTTTCCGACGGAATCTAAACGAAAGTTGTAGAGCGTAGTCTCACCTACGCGTGGATATAAATACCATCGAACACGGAATTCGTATGAAGAAGATATGAATTTTAGAAGTTTATTAATTAAATTAAATATAAATTTAATTATAATTGTTTGGTATTATCCGAAGGGAGTCAGCTGATAGGGCCGAAGTACGCCCTGCGTACCCTCGTATGCCCCGCGTACTCAAGGCCTAGGCCTCGGATCGTCCACGTCCCGACCTATGCGAAGCTACCCCTTGTCCCATCCAAAATCCGAGGCAGTCGAGGACTCGGTCATGCATGACGTACGCATACGCCCTGCGTACCGAGTTGGTTCCAGCCCCTATAAAAGGGATGCGAGGGTTCCGAAGAAAGGGCTCCATTTCTCTACTCTCTTGTGCGTTCTTGGCTCGTTTTCCATGCCCGTTCTAACCCGAAGCCCCAGTCATTTTGCTCAAGTCCCGAAGGTCGTTTTTACTCCTGAGATTCCCGAAAATCCCGAGGAAATCTGTTTCCCGAGACGAAATTCTGCCCGGTTTCCATCTCGCTTTCTTCAAACCTTCAGGTGAGTTCATACCCCTACAACCACACTTTAAATGCTTTTTAAACACTTTTAAGGGGGGGAATGCAAGTAAACACACGACTAAAATCCTGTGAAACATCGATCTTTTGCTATACTTTTGATATTGTTGTTTTAACTATCTTATGAAGTCATCATCATGCAAAACACCTCACAACACAGCTTTACCCTCTTGGGATACAATATGTTTTATAAATAGAAATAATGTTTTATTTATACGTTTACATACAAATAGATCATATCAAGGGTAACATTCTTTACTAAATCATTTTATGCATTCAAAGAACTTATGATTTATGCTTTGTCAAACATTGTGAAAAAGGACAAACTTTGCATACAAAACTATTACTTTAATACAGACTTAGTTGAGAATCCGTGAGACGTGTACATCTTCAAATACTACCTTTTTCTAAAAGGTATCACTACAAGTCTTGTCTATAACCAGAGTCTCCTGTTCGGAGAACGTGTCAAATGTGTATAGATCTATACGGGAAGTCATGATCCCGCGCCCTGACTGTTAGCTACAGTCCGTCCTTTGGGGTGACAGTTTGTCATAACGCTACGACGCCTGAATAACGTCGCTACAGGCATATTATGTTTAGTATGGTTATAAAACTCATCGGATATACAATTATTATGGTATTATGCTTTTATGAACGAGTAGCTATTAAAACTATTCTTCATCTAACAAGTGCGATCTCCGTATAGCTTTATTATATAAAACTATGCCACACCTTTTAAGCACGTCGGTTGCTTGCGATTTTCGATCTTAGAGACTACCAGTTATGTTAGGAAAATAAGGGTTTTTCCTGCGTCTAAAACAAACAACTAATAGGAAAATAAGGGATTTTCCTGGTGCAATTATTTACAACTTATAACACGAACATTCATATGCATTTCATACTTTTATAAGAAAATAAGAGTTTTTCTTGGAAAACACAACAAATCATATCTCAACTATTAGGGAAAATATGGGATTTCCTGGATCTAATACATTCATTTTCAACACAACAAATCATAACTCTTTTCATTAGAAAATACCGCATTTTCTGGAAAACATACACGAACTTTCGAATGGCGTACATTTTCTCAAAAAACTACTTATGAACTCACCAACTTAATTGTTGACACTTTTTCTTTGAAATAACTTATATTCTCAGGGAACCGCTAAGCAGGTTTGGAAACCAACTTTTGGGGATTAACGTGCTGACGTTAATTACTTCTATTGAAAGATGTTTATGTATTTATCTTTTGAACATGTAACGAATAGAATTATGTAAACATTTTGGAAACCTTAATATATATGGTGGTGTGTACTTTCCTTTCTATGAACTGTTATGATACTGAATATGACGTCCTCCACCCCCAAACATTTCCGCCGTTCTGGTTTGGGGGTGTGACAGATTGGTATCAAAGCATTGTTTATAGTGAATTAAGTATATCAAAACCATTTTTGGTATACAACTATAAACACAACTGGGCAAAAAAAACACTCTGAGTAAGAGTCATACTTTTAAAAATTAAATTTATTTATTTAGTTTTTGTAAAGTAGGCATGCATGCATTTCATATTAATAACAGGGTCAGTATCGTAATTAAAACAATATAGAAGTATTATAAATAAGTTGTGCAGTGCAGGTATGCCTTGGTACATATAATCGGAACTGGGAAGAATATAGCCTGATCAACTATATTTGTCCGAGAGCCGACTAACATATGCCAAGGAGTGTCTGCAATGGACAACAAATTTAAAACTTACCAAAAGCATATCGTTAAAGAATACTAAGGGAGTATTCGAGTACCTACAACCATTAAACTTAAGGGTAAATTCCATGTGCTTTAGCTTATAGTCAATTCTTAACCCTATTCTCGTATAGACTCAATGGCTGGATTCCATCACCCCGGTGACCCCTACTACCCCAACCAAGGTAATTAAGAAAAGATAGAGAATGATCCTAAAGAAGGAATGCAAGAAGAATCAGACTCAGATCCCGATGACAATAACCTACCCTTAACGGCTCCAATTCAAAATCCTGATCCTCGACCGGAATTTCATGGCTCGACGCCCCTTTGGGCAACTAACCTGAATAGGTGGAGCCGCGAACAGGATCAACCCCTCCCATTCAACGGAGACTGAAGCTTCTACAATCTAAGCGAGGGAGGCTCAGCAGACAGAGCCCTTCCTATATTGGTTCGTCGGATTTCTCGCATTGGTGAACAAGGACGGATGACCATCCATCGAACTGAGGAGAATGATGCGAACACTGGAGTCAACACAGTTCGCATCCGACAATTAGGATTAGCTCACGGGAGAATCGTAAATCGAAATGAAGCGTTGCAGAGAGAGCTAACGGCAACTCAAACCGAAGTGATAGAACTTCGGGCACGCCAGGCAAGACATGAACTACGTATGCTTGAGATGGAGCATCAGTTGGCGAAATCTAAAGCCCATGTAGCCATCTCGCGTAACAAATAATACCTGTCTGACTTCCAAAAATTTTTCATAGCATAAGACCTCAAATAAAGTCCTTACTTTTCTTAACCTTGTAATCGGAGACCTTTAGATAGGTCAAATTTTCATAACTACAAAATGTAACGCACCATGTTTTATAATATATATGATGTATTTCCTTTATTAAACCCTTTGCATACCCCTCCAATACATGATTTTATCTACCCTCCTTATGAGTCGAACTCAAAACCCTATTCAAGGGTAAACCAAACTTCTGATATAACAAATCACTAATGTGCAACTTTCGAATCATTAAAACTTATAGTTTTTCTTGTTATTTCCTTAGCAGAACAATGCCTCCTCGTAGATCAGCACGTAGAAACGAAACCCCACCACCACCTCCCTAATATGACCCCAACATAGTCCAATCTGCTATCACTGCGGCAGTAATAGTTGCACTGTCTCAAGCAAACTTTAGCGGCGCAACAAGGGCCGGAAATAATCAACTTACCAACGCAACCCCATTCCTACAATTGGACACCGCCACTTTGCAAGCTACAGTTATAGCCACAGTGGCAGCCATTATAGCATACAATAACTCTGTGAACTTGTGAACTCAAGCAGGGAAGGAAACGATATCAAAAATCCTAATCAAAGAAACAATCGAAGCCACCTACCAGTAGCTACCTATAGGAATACCGCAAGGTGCGAACACAAGAACATGAAATGAAAACCCTGGAGCGAGAGGGGAGGCAAATTAACTCAAAGAAATGCCAAAAAGCAATCAACAAACCATACGCCTACACCCAAAAGGTCGTACAACGGCAACCAGCCTATGTGCAACCGATGCAACTTTCATCATCACGGACCCTGCCGTGAAATGCATTGTGTTAGGTGCAATAGAAAGGGACATATCGTCCGCTACTACAGAGACCTAGCCCAACTAACTGCTCCAACCACAAATGTAGGAGTAGACCGTGCTTGTTACGAGTGCGGAGTAACGGGAGACTTCCGAAGGGACTGCCCAGAGTCAAACATCATGAATGCTGGTGGAGGAGGCTGAGTATTCGGTATGGACCAAGGGGAGGCTATTGCAGACCCCACGGTTATTCTGGGTACATTTTTCCTTGATAATTTATTTACATATATATTCCATTTGATAGCAGGAACGCAGAGGAGTTCCGCGAGTCACAAGTTTAAAAATCTACTCGAACAAACACCCCAATCATTAAACAAAACTTTCATAGGAGTAATAATAGAGATAGACTAAAAAGAACTGAAAACACATACGTAGAATGCACTATCCCACTAACGAACATCTTACAATGAGAAGTACCAACATCGGCATTCGACGTGGTTTGGTGTGGCCCTACCCTTACCAGTTCCATTAATTATAAAATACCCTTTCACTTTAACCATCGACTAACGAAACTCGATCGATTTATAACGACAAACCCGACACAAACCCCAATTGGGTCTAGTTTCAAAACCCCGAAGTACTCATGTGAGGAGTACTATATCTTTACAACCTTCCTGTAGCATCGCCCAACAGATCATTTAGAAATACCACGCATACAACAAGACAAATCCATGCTCAGAAATTAGGAATGAATGCAACCATTAGCTGCAAAACGTAGCTACCCTAATGCATCGAGTGAATATGCTAACATTTAGAAGAACATAAGTAAATAAACCCAAAACCACACGATCCCGATCAGTCGAAGTGATAGACGGAGTAATGACGGTCCGCTGTAACACGCACATTAGGATCTAGATTCTTAAAGGAACAAGAGGAACAAATGGACTAGAAGCACTCACGCCTGCCCGCAAGAGTTGGAGTCTCAGTCAAAATGCGAATTTCGGGACGAAATTCTCTCTAACGGGGGGATAATGTAACAACAGCAAAATTCAGGTCAAAATTTAAACTTTTATAAAACCGTAATTAAGTATACTAAGTGGTAAACATGGTAACAAGGTTTTCATACATATAAAGAACACAAAAATCCGAGTTATAACGAAGAAGTTATGACCATTCTAAGATTTCCGACAAAACCGGCAACACCGATTAAACGAAAAACGCGAAGTTCCAATACAACACTTTTTAGCCTTAAATATCTAAATGAAAGTCGTAGATATCATTAAACCGTGAACATACATAAAAAGAACGTCCAAATCTGACTTCGTATGAGGAAGTTATGATTTTTCTAAGTTACGAATATAACAGTAGACGACTAAAAACTCGAAATAGAGATCGAGAGACATTTAGCCGATGCAAACTAAATGAGAATTGAAGGTCTCAACAATAGAAGCGCAACAGTAAAAGGTCTGATGGAAACGGACGTCGGATGAAGGAGTTATGGAACTTTAACGGACTTTTCATGTCCCGACGTATTAAAAATAAATAATAAAAATAATTTCGGAATTTTCCGACGGAATCTAAACGAAAGTTGTAGAGCATAGTCTCACCTATGCGTGGATATAACGACCATCGAAAACAGAATTCGTATGAAGAAGATATGAATTTTAGAAGTTTATTAATTAAATTAAATATAAATTTAATTATAATTGTTTGGTATTATCCGAAGGGAGTCAGCAGATAGGGCCAAAGTACACCGTGCGTACCCTCGTATGCCCCGCGTACTCAAGGCCTAGGCCTCGGATCGTCCACGTCCCGACCTATGCGAAGCTACCCCTTGTCCCATCCGAAATCTGAGGCTGTCGCGGACTCGGTCATGCATGATGTACGCGTATGCCCCGCGTACCCTCGTACGCGCCGTGTACCGAGGCGGTTCCAGCCCCTATAAAAGGGATGCGAGGGTTCCGAAGAAAGGGCTCCATTTCTCTCCTCTCTTGTGCGTTATTGCCTTGTTTTCCGTGCCCGTTCTAACCCGAAGCCCCGGTCATTTTGCTCAAGTCCCGAAGGTCGTTTTTACTCCCAAGATTCCCGAAAATCCCGAGGAAATCCGTTTCCCGAGACGAAATTATGCCCAGTTTCCATCTCGCTTTCTTCAAATCTTCAGGTGAGTTCATACCCCTACAACCACACTTTAAATGCTTTTTAAACACTTTTAAGGGGGGAATGCAAGTAAACACACGACTAAAATCGTGTGAAACATCGATCTTTTGCTATACTTTTCATAATGTTGTTTTAACTATCTTATGAAGTCATCATCATGCAAAACACCTCACAACACAACTTTACCCTCTTGGGATACAATATGTTTTATAAATAGAAATAATGTTTTATTTATATGTTTCCATACAAATACATCATATCAAGGGTAACATTCTTTACTAAATCATTTTATGCATTCAAAGAACTTATGATTTATGCTTTGTCAAACATTGTGAAAAAGGACAAACTTTGCATACAAAACTATTTATTTAATACAGACTTAGTTGAGAATCCGTGAGACGTGTACATCTTCAAATACTACCTTTTGCTAAAAGGTATCGCTACAAGTGTTGTCTATAACCAGAGTCTCCCGTTCGGAGAACGTGTCAAATGTGTATAGATCTATACGGGAAGTCATGATCCCGCGCCCTGACTGTTAGCTACAGTCCGTCCTTTGGGGTGACAGTTTGTCATAACGCTACGACGCCTGAATAACGTCGCTACAGGCATATTATGTTTAGTATGGTTATAAAACTCATCGGATATACAATTATTATGGTATTATGCTTTTATGAACGAGTAGCTATTAAAACTATTCTTCATCTAACAAGTGCAATCTTCGTATAGCTTTATTATATAAAACTATGCCACACCTTTTAAGCACGTCGGTTGCTTGCGATTTTCGATCTTAGAGACTGCCAGTTATGTTAGGAAAATAAGGGTTTTTCCTGCATCTAAAACAAACAACTAATAGGAAAATAAGGGATTTTCCTGGTGCAATTATTTACAACTTATAACACGAACATTCATATGCATTTCATACTTTTATAAGAAAATAAGAGTTTTTCTTGGAAAACACAACAAATCATATCTCAACTATTAGGGAAAATATGGGATTTTCTGGATCTAATATATTCATTTTCAACACAACGAATCATAACTCTTTTCATTAGAAAATACCGCATTTTCTGGAAAACATACACGAACTTTCGAATGGCGTACATTTTCTCAAAACACTACTTATGAACTCACCAACTTAATTGTTGACACTTTTTCTTTGAAATAACTTGTATTCTCAATGAACCGCTAAGCAGGTTTGGAAACCAACTTTTGGGGATTAACGTGTTGACGTTAATTACTTCTTTTGAAAGATGTTTATGTATTTATCTTTTGAACATGTAACGAATACAATTATGTAAACATTTTGGAAACCTTAATATATATATATATATATATATATATATATATATATATATATATATATATATATATATATATATATATATGGTGGTGTGTACTTTCCTTTCTATGAACTGTTATGATACTGAATATGACGTCCTCCACCCCCGAACGTTTCCACCGTTCTGGTTTGGGGGTGTGACAGATGTCTAGGCCCGCGACCAAGAATTTGATGATCCAAAGCGTGTTACCCAACTTAAACTCTGATGAACGTTTCTATGGGATTCCTTCATCAAAAACGTCTCAAGTTCTTCAACGGGATCAAGGGGTATGCTCTCATAATGCATTGGATGAAAACTCATTCTTTCTCGATCCTTTTCTTCTCTCTCAATTCTCAAACCTCTGGCGGCTCTCCAATTTTGCATCTCTGGCGCCATCCACTCACACCTCCGGCTCCACTGTCGCTTCAGGTATGAATCGTTCTTCTGTTTTTTCTTTTCTGCTCCCCAAATATGCTGAAATCGTTGACTGTGTGAGATGATTGTTCAACATGTGAGTTCAAATATTTCTTTAGGGAACTCCTCTCATTGATTCGATTGGCGACTACGACACCTCTTAATTGCTGTGTCGATCGACTACTATGACTAGGATGACTCTAAATTTCTTTCAGAGTGCCCATCATGACTATTATCTACAAATAGAAAAAACTAAAACCTAAATTAGTAGAAAATAGAAGGGATTGAGAGAATGAAAGAAAGTTACATGCTTGTCTGTAAGATACTGCACGTGATGAAGAAGGCTCCATTAGAAGAGGATGCTGAGACGCTCTTCACACCATCGTTCATCTCCAAAAGATGGGGATAGGAGTGATAGAGACAAACAAAGGGGTGGAAAGGGTAGAGATAAAGATAGAGAAAGAGAAAGAGAAAGAGACATAGGTGGTGACAGGGATAGGGAGAGGGACAGGGTGAGGGTAAAAAGGGAACATGGATGTGAGCCTGAGAAAGAAAGGGAAGAGAGAGATCAAGTGAAAGAGAAAGAACATGAAAGACCACATCGAAGTGGAAGCAGATCAGAAGACATGGGAGTGAAAGGGACAGGGAAAAGAGTCGTGATAGAGAGGTTAAAGATAAAGAAATGAAAGGGAAATTAGAGAGCCTGATAGTTATTGTGAAAGCATGTATTTTTCTATTTTCTTGTGGTCTCTTTAATTTCTGCTTGTATTTATGTATGTGACCAACAAAGCAATATCAAACCTTGTTCAAAAGTCGGTTCTACCCATGTGGCCAAGACGAGACAACTTGCTGCCAAGTATATGACAACTCCAAGGAACAAAAAGTGCCTTGCAAATCCTAACTCCTGTCAAAGTGTAAAATATCCAATGAAAACCAAATGCTTCTAAAGCTGAAATTAACTCGTTGCCAAATTTAGAATATTAAAAGAATATGGGAAGCATAAAAGATCATTCAAATAAAGATAATGGTAAAGAAAGTTCTCTGAATTTAGAAGATAAAGAGAATATGAGAAGTCTAGAACGTCGTTAAAATGAAGATGATGGTAAAGAAATTATCTGAATCCTCAAGATAATAACAGGTACTAAAAAACTTGTAATTTTTTGCTTTTTTTTAGTTTCTCTTTTGGCTCTCATCACAATGCTTACAATTTTTATGCATTAACACTTAACAACCAACCATTGGGCAATACTATTATCCTAACAATGTAAACCAGTACTATTCTGGCCCTGTAAATGAAACTTAATATTTATATATTTCTCCTTCTTCTTCTCCTTCTCATCCTTCCATATCTGATATGATTACATATCCTGATTCAGGTAATAAATGAGACAACAAAGAACTATGGGTAGAAAAGTATAAGCCTTGCTATTTGCTAGACTTATCTATTCACAAAAAGAAGGTTGAAGAGGTTAAAATCTGGCTAAAAGAAATAATCAAAACCAAAAACTACAATCATTAGAATCATGTTCTTGTCATAATTGCACTTCCTGGAGTTGGAAATTTTGTAACTGTTGAAGCAATTGCCTCCCTTCTTGTCCAATATGTTTGCGTTCCAATAGTTATATTAATCACAGACTATGGTAGATCAGACATAGTTGATTACACCTCAAGATGTTGGGAAGAACTTCAGACATCTCTTCAAAAAAATAGGAGCTTTTAAGGTTGCTTTCAATCCAATCACAGCAAACTCCATCACAAAAATGCTTTCAAGAATTTGCAGGGAAGAAAAACTTAAAATAAAAGCTGAACAGATTGATGCTATAGCTAAATCAAGTGGAGGTGATATCAGAAACACAATCACATCTTTACAGTACATCAATCTGAAAATCAGATTCCAAGGGTATTTTTGTAAATTCCAATTGTTTGGATGATGGGTGCTCTTTATCATGTGGCAGAGATGAAACTCTCTCCCTATTCCATTCCCTTGAGAAATTTCTTTATAACAAAAGAGAAACAAGGAACACGATTGTATCTGGTATGGAAATTACATTATTGCCCTTCCTTCTGTAGTACAACTTTTTAACCTTCATTCTTCTGTTCTAGACTCATTAAAGGAGGAATTTAAAAGAACCTTCATTCTTCTGTTCTAGACTCACGATTATGGATGAAAATTAGAATTAAAAGAACAGTTAGCTAATTTGTTACAATTTTATAGGTGGTATTTATTTCAGCTCATCATTTGATAAAACAGCCAAACCATCCCCTGTAGTTTATTCATTTATCATGATTTCTTAATCATTATGTATTTTTTAATAGCAAAATTCCATATTTTTAGAAAAAAATTTCGTGGAAAAGTATATTCTCTACAATTTATCCATCAGAAAATAACAAGCTTAGAAAATTCTTACCCTATTTATAGATCTTCGTGGCGTTAAACCATGGTAATAAGTATTGCTTTCAATCATAATAATTAGTTGTGTTTTTCCAATTTAGCAAGAAGCTTTAAAAAGATCTCAAATTGCATACAATCCTGAATAAACATGAGAAAAGAAGAAGAATTATTTTATTCTTTTTATAGGCTGGAAATTGCTATGTATTTGGTGATATAAATGTATGTGTATTGTTGTTTCCTGAATTTACACTTTTATTAAACTTGAAATTATAGCGCTACCAATTTTTTATTCCCTTAATTTCTTTCTATCACTTTTTTACGAGATTATTGCATGCCAAACATGGTAATATTTGTTTCTTTTTTAGTTTATCTGAGTTCGAAAATGAAAAGACAATATTCTTTTATTGAATTTCTTTAAAACAGGGGTAACTACTTTGATATGGATCAATGTCTGGTCTTGTAAATCAGGTTCCTCCTACAACAACTCATATAGGGCAACTTTAACTGACTAGTCACCAAAAGGTCATAGAGACTGTTGCACTGTGAGAAATTGGTCATCTTATCATCATCAAACATCAATAAACAAACACACAAGGACCACTGTACAATCCACTTTTCACGGATGAAGGCGAGTCAAGACTTTGACTTTTCTTGTTCTTATAATTCCATCCTTTCTTTCATAGTTTCATTAACATTTTATGGAAAAAAGGTATTCTTACAAGACTTCTCTGATTGCAGGTGTTGCTGATGCAGTTCAAAAAGAAAGTCTACACTTCTGTGTAAGTAACTATTTTATTCAGTTCCTGTTCCATTTTATAGTGATCACCAAGAAATACAGGTATTTTCACTAATGATTTTATAAGCACTTTTCATATTTATAATGAAAGCCTTGTGTGTTTTCTAATTTGTATCTTTTTAAAACTTATCCAGATTTGATCGGCCAACAAAGGACAACATACTGAAGTTTATCTTGGGATCAGTACTATCATTGTGTCCATATAGAGGGGTAAGTTTCTTGCAGAATGCTAACTCAGTTGCCTTCGACTTTCATCCATTCTGCAGTTTTCCATGTTGACTTTAGATCCATTCTTTGCTAAGTGAACTGTTAGAAAGACACAGTCAGGATAAATCCCATAAAATATTGTCAAAGACAGAAGTTCAAATCCTATGTCTTCTACTAGAGGTAATTTCTCCAAAAACATTACATAATCACAAGCCTTTAAAATCTCATTCTTTCATTGAATTAATTTTTTCACCCTCTTCTTAGTGATGTACAAAGCTTACCTCAGCAACTGGTGGGCCCGCTGTTGAATCATATATTTTGAAGGCTCTTCAGGTTGATCATTCAAACTCTAAAGATCAATCCATCATACAGCCATGTTGGTCAACATGTCTATGTAAGTAATTATTTTATTCATATCTTGTTTCTCTCTTTCTCTCTCTCTCTCTCTCTCTCTCTCTTATGTCCAAATCACTTTTCCTTTCTATAGTATCTCAAGTAGCAGCATATTTTCAAGGAAAAAGCACATCTGATGTGCTACAAAAGAGATTCACAAACTTGATTTTTTAAACCTGATGTTTAAGACTACACTGAGTGTGAGATAGAATTTTATGCAGCAAAGGAAAAAGATAGAAGTTTATGCATCAAGTACATCCCCAGCAACACCTTCTCTTACTATGATCAGGTCCTTCACACCATTGCCATGCTTGGTGTTGTCCCCTTAAGATACAACTGAATGGTGGTGAGACTGGTTTTGAAAATGGCCAGAGGAAATGCCTCCATCCCTGCTATGGAATGACCAAGTGGTTTGACACCAACTAGTAAGTTTCATATTTCCCCCTTAGGTTTTTGGATTATGTTTGGATACGATTTAAAGATTAGCTAAGCAGGGCGACAAATTGGGTTAAGTTCAATGCGACGGCTGGACTAGGTGTTATCTACGGAAGCCATTTACAGCAAGGAAGATCACTAATGGCACCTTACCTTCCATAAAGTGGGGCGAGTGGTGGTGGTGGAGGTGGTAGTCCCTATTTAGAAGGGGCTGCACTTTATGCTCTTAGTTTAATCCATTTGCAACAAGGAAGAACTGTTTTATACTCTTGAAATGGTTAATCTGCTTGACCTCAAAAAGGTTTATTTTGATTCAAGAGTTATTGCTCTAACTGATTTCCCTAAAAAGCATCAAAAACCCTTGATGTGGTACTTGTTCAAGAAACTGTTGTTCTAATTCTTGATGATACAGAAAGAGTAAGCATTTTTACACTACATTTACTTTGTACCCAAGATCTTGATTTTAGATTAAAAAAATTTCAATTTTGGAGTAACATGTTAAATATCAGAAAGCATAGGGACCATTTTTGTAATTTAATTAAAAAGTCGGTTACTTTGAATATGTAGGTGTGGGGGAAAATGGACATGGAGAATCTTATTTTAATGGAAAGATATCATTTTTTTGCTTCAAGTTGTAAAGAATTAAGATGCAGAGGTAATAAATCATTATATGAACTAAATTGGATGTAAGTGAAGTTGGTGGAGCTCTTGCAAGAATTTTACAAGTGCTCAAGAGAGTCTATCATATGTTCTATCATTATTTTATGAAGTAATGCAATTAAGAGGAAACCCACATAATCCCTTGTTTCCTTTGTATGATGTGTCTACACAGACAGTGCTGTGAAGTTGCGGGTATCAGCATGGGGTTGTTAATGGTGGGGACCACTAGTGAGAAGGCAGCTGAGATGCTTGTGTACGCTCATGAAACACAACATGAAAAGATCATAAGGTGAATTAAGAATTTACAATTAACACCTTTTAATATTATGTTAAATAGTGGTTAGTTATGATATGATTTTGGATTTGTTTAATGTTAGGGGGTTGGCATTGCAGATTACACTTACTGTTTATGGAAGGGAGGAGGAAGCAGATACTTTGATTGACCAGATGACCCATGATCAGGATCCG
Source organism: Lactuca sativa (assembly GCF_002870075.4). Taxonomy (NCBI): domain Eukaryota; kingdom Viridiplantae; phylum Streptophyta; class Magnoliopsida; order Asterales; family Asteraceae; genus Lactuca; species Lactuca sativa. Next base: position 299,725,824 of record NC_056630.2, on the reverse strand, counting down.
ATATTGAGGTTTGGAGGGATGTATAGTGGCACAACAAATAATAAGGCTATTACATAGTTGTTGCATTTTCCTGTATCGGATGTCAGTGATGATGTTAGAAGGACTGCTGTTTTAGCTCTTGGCTTTGTTTTGTTCTACCCAAATTTATATGGAACTTCAAGGGTAGTGTTTGATATCATTCATGGTTGATATATAATATATTATCATATTGTTTACTTTTGATATTGTAGCATGGTTGGATTGTCCTGCATATGGTCATGAAATAGGTCGTATTGTTCTTTCTGAAGTTCCTCTTTGTGAGTCTTTTAATGTCTGTATTGTCCTTGGTAAAAGATACTCCTTTAGACAAGTCATTCACCAAGAAAGGGTTTTGCGGAGGAAGGTGAGTATATGCTATCACTTCACCTTTAAATTTTTTTCTGTTTGTTTCTTACATTGGTGATGAGTTTCGTGCTATGGTTACACAACACAAAGCAGCTGTTTCATCTTTGAAGACCCCTGAAAATTCTCCAAGAATAATGAATGCCATTTTGGTCTCTCAGGTATCTGCTTGCCTTGCCTTTTTTATTTTTAAGGCCATATCATATGAGGTGTTGAATTAATGAAAAACAGATTTTAGTTTAACTTAATTAGTTGCTTATTTTGTTTATTAGTTGCTTGTTTTCTAGCTTATTATAGTCACTGATTGGTTTCTTGTTATGCTTAAATCTTAACAGCTATAATGGCAACCATCAACAGTAGTTTTGGACTGGCACCTTCTTGCAGAAGATATCGTGTACGTGTTCTTGTGCTGCTATTGTGGATTCGGGAACATCCTTGCTTAATGGTCCAACTGTATGTATCTCACAAGAAGCTTTTGTTAGAACTATTAATCTTAGCGATTTCAAGTTTTTCATATTTCTTGTATGTAATTTGGTTGTAAATATCCGTTACAACTTTTATTGATTTGTTGTTTTCTTTCCATGGAACGATTATTTGTATGACATTAAATTTTATGCAATGGATTGTATTATCGTATATGATATTTTATTTATTATGAGACATTAAATGCAAATTTAATTTGAAATTAGTAAATCTGAAAATAATTTTTTTTAAACATATAAAATTACGATACGCAAAAATGTGTGTCATCTTCATTTATGACATGGCCTTTCTTGTCAGGGGCTTTGATGATACGCATTGCGAGTCGTAAGGTTATGACACACAAATGCGTGTCATCTTCCTTTATGATAGGGCCTTCCTTGATACGCATTGTGTGTCGTAAATGTGCGTCGTAAATCGTGTGTCATAATTGTGCGTCGTAAATGCGCGTCGTCTATAGACGACGCGCAAAAGTGTGTCGTCTCTCGTTATGACATGGCCTTTCTTGACACGCATTTGCGCGTCGTCTGAGCGTTTTACGACACGCATTGCGCGTCGTAAAAGGCTGTTTTTCTAGTAGTGGCTCTAACCGATATGCTACCTTGCCTACCTTTGCGGTCACCCAGAATGGACCGATGTATCGGGGCCCCAGCTTGCCCCTCTTCCTGAATCGGATCACTCCTTTCCAAGGAGATACTTTTAGGGGTACGAAGTCCCCCAGCTGGAACTCCAGCTCGGATCGTCGCCGATCCGCATAACTCTTCTGATGACTCTAAGTCGTCAGTAACCTCTGTCTAACCACCTGTATCTGCTCTTCCGTCTGAAGTACTATCTCAGTGCTACCCATCACACGCTGCCCTACTTCTCCCCAACAAATGGGAGTCCGACACCTCCTCCCATACAACAGCTCGAAGGGAGGCATACCAATACTAGAATGGTGGCTGTTGTTGTAGGAAAACTCAGCCAATGGCAGATATGTGTCCCAACTTCCTCTGATGTCCAATACACATTCTCGGAGCATGTCCTCGAGCGTCTGAATCGTCCACTCACTCTGTCCGTCCGTCTGTGGGTGGTAGGTGGTACCAAAATGCAACCTCGTACCCAACTCCTCGTGGAAGTTCTTCCAGAACCTGGAAGTGAAACGTACATCCCGATCTGACACAATCGAGATTGGTACCCCATGACGCGATACCACCTCCCTCACGTACAACTCTGCGAACCTCTCAGCAGAAGAGCTCTCACTGATACCAAGAAAATGTGCGCTCTTTGTCAGCCGGTCGACGATCACCCAAATTGCATCGACACTCCTCGCGGACCTCGACAATTTGGTAATGAAATCCATGGAAATCTGTTCCCACTTCCACTGGGGAACCTCAAGCGGCGGCAACATACCATGCAGACGCTGGCGCTCGGCCTTAACCTTGCGACAGGTTAAGCACCTCTCAACAAACCACGCGACATCCCTTTTTATACAGGGACATAAATAATCTCTCTTCAGGTCCAAAAACATCTTCGTGGCCCCGGGATGGATCGAGAATCTTGATCTATGCGCCTCCTCCATCGGAATCGTACGTTCCCCGCCTACATATGGCACCCAAATCTGACCTTGAAAGGTCATCATCCCTTGACTATCGGTAACAAACCCAGGTACCTATCTAATCACCCGCTCCCTCTTGCAGTTCTCCAGTCTCACGGCTTCAGCTTGGGCCTCCAAAATGGTAGCCAACACCGTAGTCATCATTGTCAATCTCATACAAGTGCTCGAATCAGGGCACTCTCCACCCTTCGGCTCAGCCCATCAGCTACAACATTAGCTTTGCCCGGGTGGTACAGGATCTCACAATCGTAATCCTTTACCACGTCCAACCATCTCCTCTGACGCATATTCAAATTGGGGTGAACCATTAAATACTTCAGGCTCTTGTGGTCCGTGTATATGGTACACTGAACCCCATATAAATAATGACGCCAAAACTTGAGGTAAAACACCACTACCCCCAACTCCAGATCGTGGGAGGGATATCTCGTCTCATGATGCTTCAGCTGCCTCAATGCATACTCTATCACATGCCCCCTCTGTATAAGCACCGCACCCAACCCTGATATCGATGCATCACAAAATACCACAAAATCCTCCATCCCTTCCGGGAGGGCTAATACAGGGGCTTCGCATAATTTCTGGCGAAGTGTGTCAAACGAGGTTTGCTGCTCCGGACCCCATGAAAAAGCAACACCCTTCCGGGTCAACCTGGTGAGTGGCATGGTGATCTTGGAGAAATCCCTGATAAATCTACGATAATAGCCGGCCAATCCTAGAAAACTCCTGATCTGGGTGGGCGATCTCGGCACCTCCCACCTCATGACCGCCTCAATCTTGGCCGGATCGACCAAAATCCCATTCTGGTTGACGAGGTGTCCCAAGAGCTGGACCTCTCGTAACCGGAACTCACACTAGGAGAATTTGTCATAAAGCCTCTCCGATCTCAGAACTCTGAGGATCTCCATCAAAGGCTCCTCATGCTGCTCTCTAGATCTCGAATACACCAATATATCATCTATGAACACAATCACCGAACAATCTAACATCGACCTGCACACCATGTTCATGAGATCCATGAACACTACTGGTGCATTGGTGAGCCCGAAAGGCATCACCACGAACTCGTAATGCCCATAACGAGTCTTGAACACCGTCTTCTGGATATCCTCATCACATATTCTCATCTAGTGATATCCAGACCTCAGATCAATCTTGGAAAACCAAGACGCTCCCTGCAACTGATTGAACAAATTGTCGATCCTCAGTAACGGATAACGGTTCTTGACCGTCAACTTGTTCAACTCCTGTTAATCAATACACATCCGGTGTGAACCATCATTTTTCTTGACAAAAAGGATCGGCGCTTCCCATGGTGAGCTACTCGGTCGAATAAACCCCTTCCCCAGCGGCTCCTGAAGCTACGAGGATAACTCCTGCATCTCTGGCAGCGCAAGACGATAAGGCGCCTTGGCGATAGGTGCTGCCCCCGGGACCAAATCAATGCGGAACTCTACCTGCCTCTCGGGAGGCACACCCAGCAACTCCTCAGGAAAAACATTCGGGAACTCACGCACTATCGCAACATCATCAATCGAACTGGGCCTTCCAGCGGCCTCTCGTGTGTCCATCACATAGGCTACAAAGCCACTGCAGCCCTGCTATAAACTTTGTCTCGCTCTGGCAGCCGAACAGAACACCAACTCACATCGGGTATCCTCGCCGTACACAGCAAGTACTCCCCCACTAGGTTCTCGTATCGTCACCAACTGCCACTCGCCGTCTATAACAACCCCAAATCAACTCAACCAATCCATGCCCACTATGACACACATGTCCCCCATTGCTATCGGAACCAAATATATCGGGCACTGAACACCAAAGATCTCGAGTACACATCCTCGTATCACCTCCGTAGCAAACACCGCTCGCTTGTCAGCTATGGAAACTCGCAGAGGTCGACTCAATGCCTCTCGTCTGCTACTGATGTGTCGACTAAACGATATTGACACAAATGAACGACTTGCACCCGAGTCAAATAATACAAAGGCAAGTAAAGAATTTACTTGAAAAGTACCTACGCATATCATCATACAAGCACAATATATCAACTCAGCATAAAATAGATAAGAATACATACCAGCCACTACGTCAGGCGCTGAGCGGACCTCCACCGTTGTCAACTGGAAAGCTCTCCTGCAAGCCTTCGGTGCCTCAGCCTTCACTGGCCGAACCTCGGTAACCCTAGCAGCAGGTGCAGATCCCTGTGTTGATCCCTGATATAACTGTAGGCACTCGGCCTTCCGATGGCCAGTCTGGTTGCAATGAAAGCAAACCATAAATCCCTTGGGGCAATCCTTGGCGATATGCCCCTCCTTGCCACATTTGTAGCAAGCACTCGATCGATAGACCCTATCATGTCCCTTGTCGCACTTTCCGCATGTGCGGCCCTTCTGACCTCCAGATCTCGTATCAGCGGACTTGGCCCGCTTGGCTGCCGGCTGAGACTGTGCCGACTGCTGATACATCCTCTGAGACTCGGCCTCCTCCCTGGCCTGAGTCTCCAACTCAATCTCCCTCTTCCGGGCATTCCCCTGGAGCTCAGCAAATGTCCGGTAAGTCAAGTTCGACACGAATTCCCGAATGTCTTTCCTCAAAACGCCCAAATACCGGCTCATATGTGCCTGCTAAGAAGACACCTTCTCAGGGCAGTACATCGCCCTCTCATGAAACTTCCTGGTAACCACAGTAACCAAATTAGTGCCCTACTTGAGGGTCAAGAACTCCTGTACCAACCGTTCCCTCTCCACCGAGGGAACATACTCATCTCTGACCATGGTGGTGAACCTCTCCCAGGTCACCGATGCAATATCTGTAAGAGTGAAGCTCGCCGTCATGAACTTCCACCAATCCTTTGCTCCCAATCGAAGCTGGTTCAACGTGAACCGTACCCACAGATGCTCCGGACATGAACACGTGTAGAAGCATCCCTCGATATCAGCAACCAATCTCATTGCAGCGATCGGATCCTGCGTCCCATCAAACTTTGGTGGCTTCGTGTTGCTGAACTCTTAAACCAACAACGAGTCACCTCCCTAAGGTCTGTCAGCAGCCACAACTGCAGCAGCAGCAACCTCAGTCACCGCGGCGTACCGCTCATCGAAAGTCTCAATCCATGTGGTCTTGATAGACCCAAACATCTCCAAAATCTCGGCCCTGATCGCCGCCGCCACCTCATGGTGGATCATCTGACGAAGCTCCTCGTCACTCATGCCACTCGGCTCAGGTCTGTGACGTGTCCCGACCTTGATGTCTTTGAAATATAACATAAACAATACCAGAGACTCGATCGAGTAAACTCGCACTCGATAACTCACCCCACTTGTTCCTTGGTACCCAACGAATTCTTACTTAGAGTGCGCACTGCTTTGGTGTCTTTAGTAGTACGGGCCTTTATACTACTGTCTACACCGCATCAGTATTCACCTCCTTGGATCCCAGATCACAAGTACACTATATCTCACTGGCATAGGCTACCCTTCAGTAAACCTCTTATCAGCTCCTCATTGCTACCTACTCGCTCTCAAGCATCACATAGTAGCAAAATCTTTCCTAGGCTAGGACATCACAAAATCAGGCCACTCTATTCCTAATATGAATAACTAGCCAACTCTAGCATGCATATCATATCATAACATATCTCATAACATATAATGTAAGGGTATTTTGGGAAATCACCATTTAGGCGCTGGCTGATCGTACACACTGCTTCCTTCTGCTTTTCTCAAAATCTTTTACTCCCTTAGAAAAATTGTTTATTTTATGAAAAACTTTCTCAAATCCTCATTTTGAGTTCAGATTTATCCAAAGATGGACCCGAATCCCTCAAACCAAGGCTCTGATACCAACTTGTAACAATGTGAATTTTCAAAACAACTTTTCATTTTTAAAACATACTTTCAATCATCAAAAACTATATCAAAACATAATATATCCAATGTTATCATAACAAAACAATTCCCAAAATCTCCAACATAGTCTCTATGAGTGTGTACGGATCATGTCGGCGCCTTCTCGCGTTCCTCGCTAGTACCTAAAACACATATCATAACAACTGTAAGCATAATTGCTTAGTGAGTTCCCCAAAATACCACATACCACACATACGCCTTTCCAGGCCATAACATAGTAGGATCTTCCGATCGATGTGTCTCAGGGACTTCCGTCCCAAATTCCGGTAGACCTTCCGGTCCTACCCGTATCGACCTTCCGGCCCGTAACCTCTTGACCACCCGGTCCATAACCTCTTGACCTTCTGGTCCATAACACACATAACATATATAGTACGTACATATCACATAATAACATACAGTTCATACATCTCATAGCATATAAGACCTTCAGGTCACACATGGGTACCCTTCTAGGTACAGTATAGTGAGAAGACTCACCTCAACGAGGTCGGATAAACTCTCGTGCTCAACTTCCCGACCTAGCCTCCTCCTATTATTCAAATAACATTCCCGATCAATACTCTCTCATGATCTCATCTCTACAGACTGGGTAGAAGGCCATTCTACTCTTCCCTGAACTCTCCTGAATCAGTCTTGACCAGAACCCTAAAGTCAACGAAAGCCAACGGTCAACTTTGACCTGACTTGTCGAGTGCACAAAGGTGACTCGACGAGTGCATACGGGTCCTCTGAATCCTTTCAGCCTTTCTTGACTCGCCGAGTCATCATTCCACTCGATGGGTTACACCTGTCACGAATCGCAGGGCAACCCCGACTCGACTCGTTGAGTCCACTTATGGCCTCAGCGAGTTGCTGCCACGCTCAAACTCAAATGATCTTCTGAGGTTAGATCTCTTCCTCTAATCCATAGATCTGACCTTCCCAAGCTTAATAAACACGTAAAGGTTCGATCTTGATACTAATGCAACGTCCATATAACTCTACTTGAAGAAATAGCCCCAAATACAATATGCTAAGTCCATTTCTTCCATAACTCAACATAAAGCAAGATGGATAACATTCTCTAGACCACTATGGGTCCAGATCTGAAGTCCAAACATGATAATGGACCATACTCCCAACAAATCAACCCAATAAAGGGTATAGGAAACCCTAGATCCATGGATTCTGTAACAAAACGGGAAGAGGATCGATATGATACCTCAAGGATGATGCCCTCTGCTTGAAATCCACAAATATGCAACCTCCTTGGCCTCCTCTAAGCTGGAATTGACTTCTTCTTGCAATACCAACCCAAAAAGGTCAAATAATGGCTTCTTCTCTCTCACAAACGCTCAAGCACTATTAGGGTTCCTTTAAAGGGTCTGGTAGCCGCAAATGGTGGCTATAAGGGTCCTTAAATAGGTCTCAAACCCAAGAAATTAGGGTTTCATTAAACAGCATGGACTCGCCGAGTCCACTCACAGACTCGCCGAGTCCCTCATTAATCAGACCAAAAGATGCGCGATCCCACTTGGCGAGTCTGAGCGCCTACTCACCGATTCCCTTTCACAAATTCACTAAAAATACTTAACATAGGGTACCTAGGAATCCGGATGTTACAGGACTTGGTTGACACTGTACCAGGTCGCAAGATAGTCGGGTGCAAATAGATCTTCAAGAAGAAGACCGATATGGATGGTAATGTACATACTTATAAGGCGCGAGTGGTTGCAAAGGGCTTTTCTCAAACTCCAGGAGTTGGTTACGATGAGACCTTTTCATCAATAGCAAATATTAAGTCTATTAAGGTTATATTAGCCATTGCTACAATTCATGATTATGAAATATAGCAAATGGATGCCAAAACCACTTTCCTTAATGGAAGGTTTTCTGAGGATTTTTACATGAGTCAGCCAAAGGGTTTTGTCAGTACAGAGTAACCTAATAGAGTGTGTAAGCTTGAGAAATAAATCTATGGATTGAAACAAGCACCTCATAGATGGAATCTTTGTTTCGATGAGAAAGTCAAAGAGTTTGGCTTTTCAAGGAGCGGAGATGAATCTTGTGTATATGTCAAGGCTAGTGGGAGTATAGTTAGCTTTTTGGTACTGTATGTGGATGACATACTACTCATAGGAAATGACATCTCAACTCTGTACGAAGTGAACTCCTGGCTTGGGAAGTGTTTCGCTATGAAGGACATTGGTGAAGCTGCCTATCTCCTAGGGATAATGATTTTGAGAGACAGGAGTAAAAGACTAATTGGACTTGGTCAGAGTACCTACTTGGATGAGGTGCTGAATAGGTCCAACATGTAGAATTCCAAGAAAGGAGAGCTACCAATCCAGAGTAACGCCATATTGAGTAAGACTCAGAGCCCGAGTACAGAAGCTAAGATAGTAGAGATGAGTCGAGTATCGTATGCTTCTGTTGTAGGCTCTATGATGTATGATATGAATTGTACTTGTCCTTATGTGGCCTTTGCGGTGAGCATGGTCAGCAAATATCTGGGGAACCTTGGCAAGGCTCACTAGAATGCGGTAAAGAACATTTTCAACTACTTGCGGACGACTAAGGACTGGGTCCTTACCCTCGGTGGGAGTGATTACTTGAGAGTAGTAGGGTATAGTCGGTCATATGTTGGAAGTAGATATAAAGTAAGACTGTCATGAAGTTGGCTTGTCGATGTCTAAGATGTTGGACATAACAAGAGTTACTACAACACTAATGAGTGCTCATAAGTTTTGAGTATTGGAATCAACCCACGCTCACTTGTATCACTTCATGGACTTTATCTCGAGTGATCGTGAGACAGTAATATCGTATAAGTCTTCAAACCTAGAGATATGAGTTGTTGACAATGAGTTTGTTATACATTGATTGCACGAAAACGCATTGGTAACTCGATGTTATAAAAAGTGCCTTTGTGTATGATTCAACAAGTAGTAGAACAAGCATATGAGTCGAAGTTTATCTGCTCCTTCTTTGATTAGAAGCAATATCTAGGCCCCTCAATGATTTTGTGTTGACTTATGTACCGGGCCCGGTCAGAACTAAATTGATGTGTTTAATTAAGTTCTATGTCAAACAAATTGGAAATCGGGAAACAAATTGTTGGACAATACTTAAGACATTTTTCCATGTATTTGTCTGGCTGATATCTAGAATAGACGATTATGTGATCACTTTTCTTAAAAGGCATATCACCATCATCTCTGTTCCACGAGACTTTGTAAGAGCTATGATTGCTGATCGGTTCCTGAAGTCATTCTTGCAGTTATAGTTGTTAGACTTATCCAAGTGGGAGACTGTTGGATTAGGTGTCTAAGTTCATAACTATTTCTTGAATGTACTTGACCCGATTAGCATGGTCCATTTGGGTTGCATGGCATTGCAACACTTGGATAGACAAAATGAGAGAAAGGACACTTAAGGTTTATTAATATATTATAAGTTCTAATATATTAATAATATTACTTAATTAGTATTGATCAAGAATTAATTTAGAAATAATTTGGTGATCAAAAGGAGACTAATTAAATATATAGGGTTGATTGTGTTAATCCTCCATTCTTTTATACTGGGCTAATGATCCATGGTTTATTTAATTGGGCTAAAACCCATAAGGTGTTCCATGGATAGTCCTTGGAGGCTATAAACCCATGGATCATGGAATATGAAAATTCATGTCAATTAGGGTTTACATGATGTAACCCTACTTATAACACAACTATAAAAGGACCCTATGTGCTACCAAAATCGGCATTATGTGTAGAACAAGAGGGCTAGCCGATTTTGAGTGATAGTGTACTTTTCTCAAAGTTATTCCAAGAGTTGTGTTGTTGCGCGAAACATTTGAGGCATCACGCTTGAAGTGCTAGGCTCACAAGGTTCTCAAGGAATCCAAGCAACAAGAAAGGAATGTTCTCCTACTACCTTTTATGTTTCAAAGTTCCCTATGCCACGCTAGCTAGGTTAAGAACCTTGGAAAATCAAATTTGCATGTATCTTACTAAAACATAGATCCAAGTTTTCTAGTGTTGCATGTACACCTTAGGAGTGTTAGAATGCTCCCAACCCTTCAACGATAATATCATGTATTCTTGAAACGAAGACATGTGAGTTGTAGTTGCAAGTAGGTTGCACATTGACATACGTAAATGCACCGGTAACTTGGATGTTACACAACATATCGCTGTGTGTAATTTGATGAGTGAGTACGAGTAAGAATTTGGGTTGACGTTTATCCATTCCTTTTACCCCATATGGATAAAAGCAAGATTTGTGGGCCCCTCGATGATTTGTTGATGAAACCCAAAGTGCTTGGCTAAGCCTGGACTGATTTGATTTTTTCAATAAGTCGGTCGTCATAAATTGGAAATCGAGAAACAACAGATGGATAGAGAGAATGATTAAAATCCATGTCTCATTCCATATGATATCTAGAATGGAGGAATATATGATCCCTTATCTAATGGACCTGTCATTGACTAGGTCAGAGTTCGACAACGGGTTTTAAGAGCTACGATTACTAGTTGGGTTGTGGAGTCGTACTTGGAACAATAGTTATTACACTTATCCAAGTGGGAGACTGTTGGATTAGGTATCTAAGCCCATAACTATAACTGGTATGTACTTGACCTGAGAGTAGCATGGCCCATTTGGGTTGCATATCACCAAGATAGTTTGATAGGATGGACTTTTGAGAAGAGGTTATTTATGATTTGATAATATATTATAAGTTCTAAAATATTAATATGAAATGATATTATTTAATTAGTATTGATCAAGAATTAATTTGAAATTAATTTTGTGATTAAAAGAGACTAATTAAATATGAGGGGTTGATTTGGTAAAATCATTCATTCTTATGGTGTGGGCTAATGATCCATGATTCCTTAGGTTGGGCTAAACCCATGTGACAACCCATGGATGATCCATGGAGCCTAAGGAATATGGAACGTCATGCACATTTAGGTTTACATGGTGTAACCCTAATCTTGTCACACTATATAAGAAACCCCTTAGCATCCAAAATGACACACTATGATCCTTGGAGTTCCAGATTTTGGTGCAAGAAATGCTCTCTCCAAACTTTCCTTTATTTTAGGTGCGTTGTTATTCTATTTGAGGTGCAACACTTGGGGCACTAAGTTCTTAAAGGCCAAACTTAAGAAGTTCTACAACAAAGAGGTAACTCTATAACTCAATTCCATGTTGTTTATATCAACTTTATGCTAGGTGTAGGCTTAATGATTTGGAAACAATATTGCAGGTATAATTAGAGAAAACATAGATATAAAGCATTTAGGGTTGTATGTGCACCATAGGATGTTGTAGTGTCATAAACCCTTCACGATGGCCCTTAGCACCTAAGGGAAGAATAAATAAAGAAAAATGGGATGGGTAATCGGGTTAATTGTTTGACAAGAAGCATGTCAATAAAAAAATTAACTATATTATTGTGGGTTGAAAACATTATGTATCTTAGCAGGTTTCCCAACCCGAACCACTACGTTTATTTGTATTACAGGTTTCAATGCGATGATACATTACACTGAGATATTAAAGGAGACATAGATCATTTGTGTAAATTAATGTAAGATATGTTTATGCTTATGTTTTGTATCATGTATGACATCCCATGTTTTGATAAGATGTCACTATCGAACGTTTCATCGGAAATGTTTAATGTTAATATTATCTCACATCGAAATAATATTTTTGGGACTTATCCGCAGCAAAAGACATACTCTGTTTTAAAATAAGCATAAATAATATTTTTAAAAAGACCGTAAATTTCGGGATGTCACAATCTGCTTCCCTGATTACAACATCTCAAAACATTATTCCTTGCATAAGCCTCGGCTCATTCTACCATTAGAATTGGCTATCCACTTGCTCTTGGATATGACTTTCCAAGTTGACCCGCACATGGAAATATTTATATTAATAGTAAGTGATTCTCGCCCGCTTGGAATCATCTACACTATGTCAACCTTATAACGATTCGAATTTCCAAGACATCTACAATGTAACTTCTCAAGAATGTCACCAACTTGAGCTTCCAACAACTTAAATTCAATCACTAGACAACGTAGCGTACACTCATCCTAAAATCTGGATAAATACACTTTAGTATCTCAATGAAATCTTGATGCCTCCAAGCACCATCCACTAATACAACAACAAAACTCTTGAGCAACTTCAGCTGATGAGAAAGAATGAATAAATAAGCTATTGAAAATGGATAAATAACTAATCCAACAACTCACTTAGTACTATGCAAAACCCACGCGAACATGCATCAATCACGCCTTAAAGCTATGAATCTAACAACAACTAACATTATACCCATGATTTTACCAGTCCTTGATTCCCTCGCAACCATGAACGATCCATATGAACCCGCATTTTAATCCAATATGCTAACACTATAGCTTCCTTGGAATCAATCCACTAAAACCATTAAGTCATTCTGGCTGTTGATCCTCTTAGTAGAACTCCCAATCTTCCATCCTTAGGTCTCACTCTAACACTAGTTTTCGTCACCCATGACGAAGTCTAGAACCAACCCAACCAGACATACTCTATGCATGACTCTCAGGATGCAAAATGTCATACAATAATAAGAGCATGAAGGAAATCAATACAATACATACTTAAAACTTTATCTGATGGAACTCATATCTCATCGACATGTAGCTGAAACGCTTGGATCCTCAGTACTGCAACCTCCACTCTAACTACGTGGCTATCAATAATACTCAAAATCGATGAAGTCAATGCCCTGCTGCTCCACTCACCAACCTCAGACAATAGGCATTCTTGTGGCCTACCTGGTTGTAGAGAAAACAAATTGCACTCAAACCCCAGGAGAATCCCTACTAAAATGACCAGTATGGACGCAACTAAAACAACCACTTCATTTTTCATAATAGTTCCCCTTCTGAGTCCTCCCATACTTAGCACAACGGCACTGGCCTTGATGGCATCTCGATTGCGAATCAAAATTCTTTTGCCTCTTCACCTGGCCCACTACGATCTAAACATACCTCGGCCCATGCTACGTCCGAAAATGTAGCTCAATCTCCCACTCTCGGGCTCTACAATTAATGTCATCCAAGGTCTTGCAGCTCGTAAGGATCACAAACTCCCAAATATTATCCAACAACATATCATGGTACCTATTCTTCTTAATCTCCCCATATGCAGTGTACTGTGGAACCAACAATGCCCTCTCTCGAAACTTCAAAATGATCTGCCATAGTCTTCATCGGTTGGCGAAGGTCCTGATGCTCCATTGTCAACCGGTTCACCTGAATGGACGGTGAGAACTCCGCCCTAAATCTCACCATGAAGTTTTCCCAACACTTGGTTGTGACGGATCAGCTCCCATATAGTGACCAACCTCTCTCCACCAATGGCGAACTTTATCCCTACGAAGGCAAGATGAAAATCCCACATTTAATCGCTTAGGGAAGAAACTCAGTTGTTGAGCATTCTCTATGTCAAAAATCTACCGCCTACTCGCAATAGGGCCCTTCTTCCTAAAGAACTATCGGGTTACGAATGCCTTGACTCCCAAAAATAGACAGAGCTTGTGCCTCGATCTGACCAACTGCAACCTATGACGAAAAACTCCAAGTCACTTATCCAACAACTCCATGACCCCCCCCCCCCATTGATGGTAGCAAACACCAAAGGAGTTTCATCCAAAATCATGCATGTGATCTTAGACGTAACAAACTTCGGAATCCCTTAATTAATCGGCTCAGGACCAGAGCCTGAACCTGAACCTGAACCAGAACTAGAGCTTCCTCAATGAGTGCACATCACGATACTGAAAAGCAACCATATAAACAATCAAAACATACCCAAGTAATTTCTCACCCTACAGGCTTTTCAGAATCCTCGTGACTTTCATTTATTTGAGTACAAATCACGTGGTTTCAATAGTAAGGGCTCAATACAACCTTTTGTACTTATGCATACTTTCCAGAAGAATAATCTCGACTCTCTTACGTCACCTCTTCATACTGTTACACGCAATACCCACTTAACACTGCACAACTCGCACTGAAGCACTTCCTTGGCTCTCCAAGTATTCCCGCTCCCCTGCCATCAGTTGTTGAAAGACTTCGACTAACATCAGCTAGTTACTTTTTGAATATACTTACATACATCAAAGCTTAAATAATCCTTCGACTAAAATAATCAACCCTATGACGGTTAGAGTCAGACAAGAGCTACATAATAGAGACAAATCAATTAATCTAAGATTATTTAACCTTGACAACTTGTAACATAACATATTCCTTTAATAGTTAAGATGCACCAATGTGAGTCCTAAAAAGCACAAAGCAAGCAACATTCAGGTAGTAGAACTCTACACAACACAAAAAATCAAAAGGTATCCTTCCTAATAGGTATCTCTCGTAATAGTTATTCTATCCTGAAACCATGTACATATCATTAGGCTAACCTCTAGCATGCAAAACATTCCATAACTCATATAACCTATTAACATATTCGGGTATTCTGAGAATCACTTACTTGAGCTCTGTTGATTGCATGCATTGCACTACTTTCTTTGTAAAACTCATTTAGAAAAATTATGCTCCTTAAAAACAATTAACAATTCCTCAGTTTGAGTTCAAACATACCCAATAGTATGCCCAAATCCCTCAAACCAAGGAACTGATACCGATTTTTAACATCCCAAAAATGTTGATAAATTTTTTTATTCTTAAACCATTAATTCTATACAACCATTTGCTCCAAAAGCATTAGGCGATGTTGTGCAATCAAGTCGGGCCTATCCCTGTGGAATAAGAAGTACCTAAAAAATGTTAAACCACAAACCGTAAGCAGGAAGCTTAGTGAGTACCCTAAAATACCACATAACATACATATCATCGAGTCCCACACATCATATAAAGCCTCACCCATTATATTAGGTCCCACCCATCATATCGGGCCCCAATTCAAAAGTCACTATGACATCTAGCATGCTACATATTATAGTGAGAAGACTCACTTCAATTTGAAGATAGACAAATCTCACATTCAATCTGCTGATACTAGAGCTCCTCATACTAATCGTATATACAATAATACCATAATTATGAAATTGTTAATAGTCCATACTCAAGGGTCTTAATTCATACATACTTTATGGGTAAAAGACCATTTTACCCTTCCAAGACTAGAAGTGGTGCTACTTGACCAATACTCCATTTTTTCTAAAAATCAATCTTCTGGAGCTATCCTCATCATACACCGAGCTCTACATCCAGCGTGGAGACTCTGATGGAAAATGGGCACATTTCCAGGTACGTTAAATGTGGCATACTGTTTTTCTAACTTAATAAGAAACTCTTAAGGCACAAAGACCAACCATCCAGTCATCATATATGCACCTACATAACGTCCTAAGGAGTAAAATATTTGACTTTACACCATTGCAAGGGTGAAAATGGATAAAGACCAAACCCTTAGTGAATAAAATATTCGAATGCTCAAGAGCTCATGCATGGATGGATGGGATTGACCAAGCTCACATTTTATGTCTCTACAAACTCATAAACAACTAGAAATGAAACTTATAAGGTTTGAAGTAGATCATACCCATAAAGACAAAGGTTAAGCTACAAAAAAACATCAAAACTCGTGAGCTCGTTAGATCTATGGTAAGGAACGTCAATATGCAAGGTTGATACTTCGTGGAGAATGTTGATGAAGTGCAAATTTTGGATCTACAAAGCTTGGGTCTCTGAAGCGGTTCTTCAATTGACTCCTTCTTCATAATTCACTAAAAAATCACACTAAGGCTTCAAAACTCTCACAATATGGATACCGTTTCGGGATGATTGGAAAAGGGGGGGTGGAGGCTGAGCAAGGATTGGCCCTCAAGGAGTTAGAGTCATTAAATAGACTCATAACCCCTCAATTAGGATTTTAGTTAAAAGTGGCTACGCCCTGCGTATGTCATTAAACTCGCGTCCACAATTCAACACCTATGCCCTACTTAGGGCAAAATATCCACTTTCTAAATCAACTTCAAACAACCATAACTTCTTTGTTTCAACATCATTTTTGGCGTTCTTTATATGAGCAAAAAAGTATTGACGAGCCCCATAGTCCTTTCCAGTTACCTTTGGCTTAATTCCTGTCTAAATAAAACCATAAAATATACAAGAAGCCCGACACATAATTTTTCCCATTTTTCCCTTTGGTTCCAAAAAACAAATCAAGGGCCAAGGTATCATAACTAATATTATGAACATTTAATAAGGTCTAAACTTTATTCCTCAAAGTGCAAAGCCTTTACATGATGAAATTACGGTCTACAATGTTGAATTAAGAAACGTCACGAAATACAGTGTTACATAGAAGGACCTAACATGCCCTCAAAAGGTGATTTTTCTTTGAAAGATATAAAAGAGAAATGATAAATTGCATTGGTTTACAATAAAATTCTACATATAAATTGCATCAACAACGAAATGCGTAAATAACAACCTACTATCTATTTTATCCTGGTGTTCTTTTCTTCTCTTCTCATACCATGACTACTACTAACTGAACCTACAAAACATTAAACCTATGTAATTTTTGACATAATGTTCCTATTGATTTATCCCTATATCTTTTCTTATCTTTCTTCTTATTTATCTTTCTCATCCTTTGTCATCTAACTCTTTCTCCAATAATGTACACTACTATCATTTCTCTTTTATCTATCTCATCTCATTTATATTTTGCTCTATCATCTTCTCTTCTTCTCTATTCTTATCTTCACATATCATATTCTTTATTAGCCTCTTCTCACACTCTTTTTATACTTTGCACATATTCAACCTCTATGTTTTAACTTTGTTTGTTCTCTATTCTAATTATTACGTTGTTCTCTGTTATATCTCTTATCTAATCTTTATGTTCTCTATTATCATCTCTATTTCTTGAGCAAACGTTTCTCAACTAGACCTAACGACCACATCGCATACTCTAATGATCTCTATTATCTAAGAGAATCAACATCCCACTAACTCTATCTCGTATTCTCATCTAGTGTTTCCTCTCTCTCTCTCTCTCTCTCTTATGATACCTCATGGATCCTTAATCTTTTTTCTTACTCTTGAATCCCTCATGGATTCCCTACTTTTAACCCCTTAGGGGTTATCTCTAAGTTCTTACAAAGAGCTTTCTTATCTTGTTCCTCTCAAGGACCTTTTCTCTATCTTTTCTCACCTTTCACAATCTAGATTCACACAAGAATCATCTATCTATATCTCAGTAGGATTCCCGATCTCTTTCACCATAGGGATATAATCTCATTTCTACATAAATCATACTCTTTGTCCCTGTTGGAACCTCTACTATATTCATGGAGGAATAATTATCTTTGTCCCCGAAGGAACCATAATCTACGTCATGTAGGAACCTCTACTATATCCCGAAGTAATCTCTATCTCTTGTCTTCATAGGAACCTATCTCTCTTGTCCCTAAAGGAACTTTTGTCTATTGTCCCTGAAGGAATCTCTGTCTCTTGTTCCTGATGGAACCACTATCTCCTGTCCCCAAAGGAGCCATGCTCTCATCCGTGAAAGAACCTTCTATATGTTGTCCCCAAAGGAACAATCTATCTTTTTTCCTCAAAGGAACCATCTTTCTATACATCTTTATCTTTTATATGTGATTCATCACATAACATTAATCCCTTGGACAATCTATCTATTCATCTCAATAAGAGATTATCTAATCTTTCTCTTCTAGTATTTAACTCATTAAGTATTTAATCTATGTCTATGTTTAATAATATTTAGGTGTTCTATTATAAATATAAATGCTTTATTTCCACAAAAAAACATAGCTATACCATGTCATTATTATGCCCGTTGAAATGGATACTTTTTATTTTATGATGTTACGCTGCCCGTATGAAATGAATACTTTTTAAATTGTGTTGTTACGCTGCCCGTTTAAAGTGGATAGTTTTTATGCCGTTGTGATGCGTGTCTAAAATAGATAAGTTTTATATTATGTCGTTATGCTGCCCGTTTAAAATGAATAATTTTAATATTATGTCGTTACACTTCCCGTTTATATATGTAGAAATAGACTTATATATAGTAAATACTACTTTTGAATAAAAAGTACACAAACATTTTTATACGTTGAAACATACTTATATATAGTAAAATACTTCATTTAGATAAAAAGTACTGAAACAAATTTATAAGTTGGAACAAACTTATATACTATAAAAACACTACTTTTGGATAACAAGTACACAAACATTTATATAAGTCGATGTAAACTTATATATACAGTAAAATACTATTTTTAGATAAAAAGTACACCAACAATTTTATAAGATGAAACAACCTTCTATACAATAAAAAACTTCATTTGGATAAAAAGGGAACAAAAAATTTATATAACTGAAACAGTACTTTCATATAGTAAAACACTATTTTTGGATAAATAGTATACAAATTTATATAAGTTAGAAAAACTTATATACGATAAAACGAATGTTTTTATACGAAAAGTACTTTTGATATAAACATTAAAAACTTATGAACTTACCAACATTATTTTGACATTTTAAAAACCGAATGTATTCTCAGGAAACAAAGAGTCAAACAGAATAATCTTTTGGGAATCATTCACGGATTCACAGAAGCAATATTGTTGTTAATATTTACGCCTATCTGTTAAGACAGTATTTGTACTTGAAAAGCTGGTATTTTGAAAAATTAATACTATGTAAGAGTAATTTTATAATTGAAGTGATATTTATTTTATATTTAATGTTAATTTGTCAATGTAATCAATATTTGTGCACCATCAATTATAAAATTACTCTAAGTGATATTTATTTTATATTTTATGTTAATTTGTCAATGTAATCAATATTTGTGCACCATCATAGAAGTCTTGCAGCCTAACGTTTAGGCCATCGACCGGGGGTGTAACATTATATATATATATATATATATATATATATATATATATATATATATATATATATATATATATATATATATATATATTGAAGATATATGGTCCATTGACATGGCCTAGATAACACTGGTGCCCCAGCCTTGTCTGGCACTCCCTTGCCAGCCTTGATGTGGACTCCTTTTCCAGCCCTACCTGAAAATCTCATGCATGGCCCTCACCTACCAGCCTTTCATGATGTGCGCAAGCCAGCCTTGCCTAGTGCACACCTGCCTGCCTCGTCTGGCACCTCCAGGCGACCTTGCCCAACTCCTTGCTAGATGGGCCTGAATTGGGCTGGCCAAAGGCCTGACCTAATTCCCCTTGACCTAATTGTCCACTATTAATAGAATAGTGCCTCCTCCATAGAGAGGGATATCGGCCAACGGATTAGCCGCCACCTACATCTCTCCCTACGGCTTAGCCGCCACATTATACTCCGTTCGGGTGGCTCAGCCGCCACCCTCCGCCGTCAGGCACCACACATCACCACTAGCACCAAGATGGTTCTCTCCAACTATGGAGAACCATCTCATATCTACAAGCTGATCTAACTTGATTGTCGGAGCCAGCCCCTGGGGCATAATCCCTGGATCAGTTCTAACACATCTCTCTAATTATGACTAAGAGATCTCTCTGGCATAGCTGTCCCTAATAGAAGAAAAGAGAATAAAGAGGTGGTTCAGATCTATGTCGCATCATTTGCCGCCATCCAGGACCCGCAGGTGTAGCAAAAGCTTCAACTGGTCTCAAGCTCATTCTTGCTTAGATTTGTTCAGATCTTTTGCGTTTCAACTCAGGTTTACTCAGATCTATTCATTTCTAAGATCATATGGTTCAGATCTATTTGGCTTTAGCTATGATATCTTTAGGTCTATAAGTTATTGCTAAGATCTTTTCAGATCTATCACACCATTGATCAACTCTATAGATTTGATCAAGCTTTTACTCAGATCTATAGATCTACAACATTTTTAGCTCAAGGCTTTAGATCTCTATGTTTTTTCACTCAATCATCTCTCAAGGTTAAAAAAACTAGCTTATATCTGTTCAACATTGTATTTTGGTGGTTCACCTTAGCAAGACCGAGGAGAAAAGAGGTTCTTATGAGTCTTGCATGATATTTGTTCATATTTTTGTGTTTTATCCAAGTAACTTAAGAGGATAAATCCTTTTTCGTAATTATTTACTCTATTTCCAGTTTATGTTATACAAAACTCACCTTCAGCTATTGATTCTCCTTACAAAACTATTTTGAAGTTATATTTAGTGTTTTCTTTAAATCCTTAAAGAAGGAAACGAGAATTCTCTCAGATCTACTTTTGTTCACACTTTGGTGGGTTCTTCAGCAACCTCAGGGAGGAGAAAAGAATTTTGTTTTTACAAGTCTTTACCCCTTTTGCTTGTTCATTGTCAAGGAAAATCGGTTTTAGTTGATGATCTTTCGTATACAACTTCATTTAAGTTGTTTCTAAACACTAATTAGGTGTTTTCCTTAAAAACATTAGGAATATAAGAAAAAAGAAGAATAGGTTCTTTATGGGTTTTTATACCATTTTTAGTTCATATATTTTCTGAAAATCTCATTTAGTTTACGATTTTATGTATACAAGTTTACTTAAGTTGTCTATAAGCTTGAAGGAAGAAATAAGTTTCTATGAATTTTTCACCTTCTCAAACTTTCAGAAAACCCACTTTTCATCTGAGTATTTCCATATATTTAGCTCAGATCCTTGGATCCGATGAGATTATTGTTCATTTCGAACATGTTTGCAAAGAATTTCTCAGATCTATTATTTGTTCGTATTTTAGTGGTTTTATTGAATTTTGAGAAGAAAGGAAGGTCTTATGAGTTTTTACCATTGTTCGGTTCCTATATTATAAAATGCTCATTTTAGTAATGAGTTATGTGTACAAGTTTGTTTAAATCAAAAAACTAATGAAGTTACCTTTACCCATTAGTTTACCATTTTAGTCAATGGTTTTTTAAAAAAAAAAAAAGAGAAAGTGACTTCTACAAGAAGAAGTGATACACAAAAAAATGCATACAAAAACAAGTGTATAAGAATAGAGGAAAATCTTTACAGCTCACAATTACAGAAAATTGTAAAAAATATTACTAAAATGAGTTGTCACTCCTAAGCCTACAAACGAAAAAAAGATTAAAAAAGGGGGGGTGACTAGACCCCACTAAAGCGTGATACATGTTGTATTTCGATGGGTCCCACATATATCAAAGAAGAACCAATAGTTGCAAATATGTCAATAGTTGCAGAGATGTCAACTCCGACGAGCAGAACAAGTGACCACAGTTTGTTCACCAATCAGTCGCCACCAACCAGAGTAGCACACTGTCACAACTAACAAAATTAGGTTAAGATGTGGAAACCTGTATAATGTAATCTCCTTGTGTAATCTTACAACATCTCATATAGTGAAATTCAAAACTTCAATGCTCTTAAAATTCTACTTTCATATATTGACATTTAGGTCGCAACAATCTTATATAAGCCCGAAACTCAATCCAAAAAGCCAATTCCACTTCACTTTGGGCTTCGGCCAAGAGATGTTAGCCCAAACCTCTTTTTGGACCAAGACTCTCTTATTAGGCCCTAATGGGCCGATAACTTTGCCAATTGGTCTTCTGGGCCGAAAGCCATCCTTTGGACCCTATTGGGCGGAAAGTTCCTTTACTTAATCTCATTGGGCCAAAAACCTTATTTTTAGCATTAATGGGCCACAATTCGTTATTGGACCTTCTATTTGGGCCAAAAACCTCTTAACTGGGCCAATGCCCTTCCTAGAACATTAGTGGGCCGAAAACTCCCCTAATGGGCCTTTTTGGGCCAAAAGCTTCTAGTAGGACTTTATATGGGCCGAGAACCCATACTTGGGCCATAGTTGGACCGAAAATCATATTTTTGAGATCTTTAAACCGAAAACTGGGCACACGGCTACATCTCAATACAACATTTCATCCGCAGACCGACGGTCAGAATGAGCGGACCATCGAGACCCTCGAGGATATGTTTAGGGCGTATGTCATTGACTTCGGTGGGAGTTGGGATTCCCACCTACCCCTTGTAGAGTTTTCCAACAAGAACAGTTATCATTCCAGCATTGGTGCCCTGCCTTTCGAGCTGTTGGATGGGCGGAGAAGTCTCACCCCAGTTTGTTGGGGTGAGGTCGGACACAGGGTGATGGGACAGATGGAGGTAGCTTTGCAGACTACTGCGAAGATTTAGCATATTAGGCAGCGATTGCAGACTGCTTAGAGATGGCAGAAGATTTACGCCAACATACGCCGATCTGAGTTAGAGTTCCAGGTGGGTGATATGGTACTCCTGAAGGTCTCACCCAAGAAGGGTGTGATCCGCTTCAGGAAGAGGGGGAATTGGACCCTTCCGGATTGTTTCCAGGGCTGGTAAGATGGCGTACAAGCTAGAGCTACCAGAGGAGCTTAGCCGGATCCACAACACTTTCCACGTTTCGCAATTGCAAAAGTGCATTATGGATCAGGAGGTAGTGGTGTCATTAGATGATATTCAGATCGATGAGTGCCTGAATTACGTTGAGTGTCATGTGGCCATTCTAGAGAGGAAGAAGAAGGTTCTACGTAACAAGTAGATACCTTTGGTGAAGGTACAGTGTGAGCATCGTAAGGGATCCGAGTGGACATGGGAACCCGAATCCGAGATGCAGGAGCATTACCTGGGTCCTTTTGCCGTGGAAGACTTCGAGGGCATTGTCTAAGTCAAGTGGGGGAGAATTGTAATATCCTGATATTTGGAAGGTATTCCCGAACCCTCTTCTATCTCTTCCTTGTCATTTGTAGTCCTTGGGGTCGGATGTGAGGGGCCAAGAAAAGTTTAGGGGACAAAGTTTGCAAATATTAGGCCAGGAGGGAGTACGATGCACACACATATGAGTACGGTAAGCATACTAAGTCAGCCTTAGTAAGCAGGGCATACACTTGTGTACGCTTGGCGTACTAATGTCTGCAGGAAACCCTAATATTTAGGGTTTGGGGCCAATATAAGCAACATGATGAGCATCACACTTCCCTTACCTCAGCCTCCACAAATTACATTCGTCCTCCCTAAAACCCTAGCATTTCCTTGTGTGTTTAAGCTTTTGGTGTTTTCTTGAGTGCTTTCAGAGGAAGGTAGAGCATTAAAGTGTTGAAAAAGAAGACCAAGCTTGTAGATCTGAAGTTAACTTGTGCTCAAGAAGCTCCAAACGGTATAAAGTTCCAAACTTTATGCATATATGCTTAGATGTCATCATTTTACTTTATCAGAGGCATTCCTTGTCCCAAAAGCCATAAGGTGGTGCATGTTGTGTTTTGGACAAAAAGGGTTATCCTTCTAGACTCCTTGAGGGACCTTGAGTGATAAAAATGAGGTCCCATTAGCTGTATAAGTCCCATGCATGATGAAATAAGGTCTTAATGGATTAAGACAAAGCATGAAGAACTTTATAGACATCCAAAGTGATAAAGTTCAGGACATTATGGATCCTAGGCATGTTAGGTCTCTGGATCTGAAGTTTGGGCTTAAGTGCTTAAGCCCATAAGTACCTAATAAGGTTTTGGTATATTGTACAATATACCCATCGTAAATCCAGTACGCCCAATGTAGTGGGTCAACCACCCTGATGGTGGTCAACGTTTGGATGAGTACGCCCGTTTAATAGAGGAGGAGGCCCCACGTACATCCTCTGATTGTGCTTTTGTCAAATGAGCTTCGGATTTGGGTTGGTTATGTGCTAATGGATTTGGGCCTTTGTTGGACTCTGTAAATGAGATACTTTGGGCCAGGTATTGATATTGGATAATAGGGTTAGGCCCAATTAGGAGGTTGGGCCCAATTTAGTAAATTCGGCCGATAGTGGACGTATATATATGGACTTTCAAGTTAATGAATTGGTGTTGGGCCTTGGCCCAACAAAGAGAATGGACTTAATGAGGGATGTGGAAACTCGTTCAAGAGGGTTATTCTAGGTATTAACTGATGGGTTTTAGCTATAAGAACAACCTATGTGCTCATACAAACCCTAATGCTTGGATCTAGGTTTCTCTATTGTACATGCAATTTATCCAAGACTATAAACCCTAGTTCTAGCATACAAGTAAATCATATTAACATAAGAATGGGTTTAAGATATTACCTTGATTGTTATGTAGCAATAACAATCACAATTCCTCCTTGTAATGACTTTAGAAAGCTTAGAGTCACAAATGTCACTCCTCTAATGGTTCACAAACACCAAGAGCAAGAGGATGAAGAGGAGAAGAGAAAGAGGCTGCCCAAAACTTGTGGAAACCCTAGAAGGAAGCTTGTCCACGTTTTTGGGGCATCAGGGCTCTTTAAATAGTGAGGCTATTAGGGTTATCTAACAAGGAAACCCTAATTTGGATGCTTAAGCCCTAAGCAACCCATGGACTCCTTTCCTTAAAGGTCTTGGACGATTTCAAGCTCGATTTTATAAACTTGTGAACTCACCAACTATTTTCATAGTTGACGCTCGTTTTACATGCTTTTTCAGGAAATAATTAGTAAGTGGATGTAAAGATTCATCATCATAGAGCATGCTGCATCGTGTTAAAGCTATTATGAAGTTATATTTTGAACAATGTTGTTTTGGAAAACTTGTACTTTGTTTCTTTTTAAGCTATGGGTTGTAAACTTTTAAATACTGCTATGGTGATGCATCTTTATCTTTTGCAATGAAACCGTTATCGTTGTCATATCTTGCGTTTCCACTTTAGCAGGGTGTGAGAGAAGTGGTATCAGAGCTAAAGTTATAGAGAACATCGGTTTTTCTTTAAGAAAACACAACCTATAACTAAAACTTACAAAGAAATTCTTTTTACATCAAACATATTACTAGTATAATTAGGTCGGGAGTTGTATTGTTGGACCTCGATTAAACATAGCCTGATCACCTATGTTTAATTAAGGAAAGATTTATGCAAAGCCTAAGCTAATTATAATGGGAACATGTTCAACAAAAATATTTGAGAAAACTTTATTTCAAGAATTCAAAAACGGTTAATTTTGGTGTGTCTAAGCATTGCATATTATAGGCAGACATTGTCATTTATTTCATATCTCATTGAAACTGTGTCTCAGTCCACTATGTCAACATCGTCATCTTCCCGCGCTACCGCCTCAGCCGATGAGTCCGGCTACGTCACTGTTATCCCTCGACGTAATCCCCCCGCCTCGGTAGAAGAAGACCCATCGGCGGACACGAAAGATACAGGAAACTCGGTGGAGATCAGCAATGACATCACCCCAAGTCAACGACACGAGGCATCACCTGCATCGGTGTTGCCACAGCCACCACTTTATGGGCTTCGCATTCGGAGGACGGCGAGGAAGAGTGTTCCCATTCCAGGAAGGATAGCCACCAGCACAGCAAGACTTGGCACGGCAGGACCTAGCGGGGTAGGACCCAGCGTTGCAGGACTGAGAGCACCCTCACCACAGCGAGTCATAGGGATACTTGTCAGGCAGCCAGGTATGACCCCGGAGGAGTCCCGGAGATTGCAGTCGATGGCAGCGGGCCTACGTCATAGTCTTGCTGTGATAGCTGGACACCAGGAGGTATTGAACGAAGTGATGACAGGGATGGAAATCGTGTTTCAGCATTCGATGGAGGCTACTGACACTGCTAGTGCTACTATACGAGAGGCAGGTCATGCGGTGACAGCATATTATGTGCTTGGTGGGCTATTATTAATTGTGGTGTTGATGTTTCTTGTTGGGATAGTGATTGGCTTTTGGTTCTGATTTAGTATTTATTTTATTTTGTCATGAAACGAAAATCCATGTTGGGGGTCTTTTGGGAAAAACATTTAAAACTTTATTTTGGGATTGATGTATTGTTTTGGTTTTAAGACTATTTCAATGGTAATGAAGAAGTATAGTTTTATGTTTGAAAACTTTTACAATGAGGTCAAACCCTAGAATTTATTTAGTCAATGGTTGAATAAAAAGATTTTTCTTTTTCTTTCCTTTCTCAAATCTATATGCATAGTATTAAAGCAACCCATTAATTTGACAACACTTACGGTTTTCAAAATAATAGTGAACTAAACATTATACATTATTTTATGTATTTATACGTATTTCTACTCTTGTGTCTTAGAACCATGTTAGGAAGGCCTAATCGCGGGCGCCCATAGAACGAAACACCCGATGTTGCTCAAGTTGTAGCACAACAACTCATGGAAGCAATCCCAAACATTGTTACTCAAGTAACTGCAGGACTTAATGCTAACCAAGGAAGTAGTGGATGAAACCGGGGAAACAATGAAAGAGAATGCAACTACAAGTCCTTTATGGCCTGTAAACCTAAGGAGTTCCATGGAAAGGAAGGTGCGGTCGGGTTGCTGAAATGGATTGACAGCATGGGGTCGGTCCTTCACATTAGCAAATGCCTCGAGCGCAACAAAGTTGAGTATGCAACTTGCCTACCCAAGATAGGGCATTGACTTGGTGGAATACCCTAGTGCAAACCCGAGGCCGTACAACGGCATACCAGCTAACTTGGGAAGACCTAAAGAAGCTGCTGATAGAGGAGTATTGTCCCAAGGATGAACTTCAGAATCTTGAATCTGAATTCTGCAACCATTCTATGGTTGGAACACAATAGAGAAGTACACAGTCCGATTTCATGAACTAGCAAAACCGGTACCTCACATGGTTACTCCTGAGGAGAAACGGATAGATCGTTACATCTGGGGTCTGGCACCAGAGATTCGGGGAATGGTTACCTCATCAAACCGAACTACTATTCAGAGTGCAGTAAGTCTAGCAAATCGACTAACCAATGATGTGATAAGGATGGGAGCATCGACAAAGGAAAACTCTAGTAGCAAGAGGAAGCTAACAGATCAGGGAGAGAAGAAGTATGGAGGCAAGTCAGGGAGGAAGCAGAAAGTCTCAAGAAACTTTATGGTAAGAGCCCAGGAGCAAGAACTAGTGAAAACTCAGGAACAGGAAATCATGGAAGTGCAGGAGAGAAAGCAGTACTCAGGACCGCTTCCGAAGTGCAATAAGTGTAACTTCCATCACAAGGGAGCTTGCCCAGTGTGCCAAAACTGTAAGAAAACAGGCCATTACTCGAAGTATTGTAAGCTGTATAAGGAGGGAAAAAAGGCATGTTACGAGTGCGGGAGTACTGATCTCCGTAGAGCATGACCCAAACTGAACAAAGGGCCTGGTAACAATGGACAAGGCCAAGCCAGGCAAAACTTCCAAGGAAATCAAGTTGGACGGCCAAGAGGTGTAACCTTTGTGATTGGTGCAGAAGAAGCTTGTCAGAACCCTGAAGTGATAACAGGTACGTTTCTCCTGAACAACCATTTTGCATCAGTAATATACGATGCGGGAGCAGATAGGAGTTTTGTTTCTTTAGCATTTAGACCATTAATTGGCTTGAAATCGAGAAAGATGAGGAATGCTTATGCTATTGAACTTGCTGATGGGTATGAAATTAGGGCTAATGATATAATTCCTGGTTGTACTCTGAATTTAGCTGATAAACTCTTTAGCATTGACCTAATTCCCATAGAACTAAGCAGTTTTGATGTGATAGTAGGAATGGATTGGTTATCCAAAAATAGAGCGGACATTGGTTGTTACGAGAAAGTCATTAGAGTGCCTCTCCTTAATGGAGAAACCCTTATCATATACGGTGAGAAGCCAGGAAGAAGTTTAAACATAGTATCAAGCATGAAGATTCACAAGTACCTGAAGAAGAATTGCATTGCATTCATGGCCCACGTGCTAGAAAGAGAACCTGAAGCTAAGCAACTCAAGGAGATTCCAGTGGTTCAAAACTATCTCGAGGTGTTTCCGGAGGAATTGCCCGGTCTACCCCCTCACAGACAGGTCGAATTTCGGATAGACTTAATTCCCGGAGCGGCACCGATAGCAAAAGCACCATATCGGCTTGCACCATCCGAGATGCAAGAACTATCCGGATAACTTCAAGAACTTCTAGACAAAGTGTTTATTCGACCAAGTTCTTCACCTTGGGGAGCCCCAGTGTTATTCGTCAAAAAGAAAGATGGTTCGTTCCGAATGTGCATTGATTACAGAGAACTGAACAAGTTGACAATCAAGAATCGATATCCCCTCCCTCGAATAGATGACTTGTTCGATCACTTGCAGGGCGCTTCCTACTTCTCAAAGATCGACCTTCGGTCAGGGTATCATCAACTAAGAATCCGCGAAGGGGACATTCACAAAACATCATTTAGAACCCGTTATGGACATTATGAGTTCTTAGTCATGCCTTTTAGACTAACGAACGCACCCGTTGTTTTCATGGATTAGATGAATAGGGTCTGTAGACCATATCTAGACAAGTTTGTAATTGTATTTATCGATGACATACTTGTTTACCCGCAAACCAAAGAAGATCACAATAGACATCTAAAGCTAGTGTTGGAGCTGTTGAAGGAGCAGAAATTGTATGCCAAGTTTACTAAGTGTGAATTTTGGATTCGGGAAGTACATTTTCTTGGTCATGTGTCACACCCCAAAACCAAGAACGGCGGAAACGTTCTGGGGCGGAGGACGTCATGTACAGTATCACAACACAGTAAATGTAAATAAGCAAACAACATCATCCATTGCATTAAATATATAATTTCAATACAAGTGTGTTCTGTATAGTTATAGACACCAAAAATAATGAAACACAAAATAAAATGAAATGAGTCTTGAATGTACTCCA
The DNA here is from genome assembly GCF_002870075.4 of Lactuca sativa. NCBI lineage: Eukaryota > Viridiplantae > Streptophyta > Magnoliopsida > Asterales > Asteraceae > Lactuca > Lactuca sativa. The sequence continues at coordinate 299,696,708 of NC_056630.2, read as the reverse complement.
TCTTCTCAAAAGCTGGCCTCGGTACCTGTCTACTGATGACCTGAGAATACAAGTTATTTTGAAAGAGTTTATCAACATTAAGCTGGTGAGTTCATAAGTATTTTAGTGTCAATGTTTCTTGTAAAAACGTTTGAACCTGTCTCAAAGTATAAGTTGTAAAAAAATGTAAGTAAATGTTTGAAAGTGTTTGTAAAAGTTTGAATCACTCAGAAAATCCAATATTTTCTATAAAAGTAACCTTCTACCAAGGCTAGACTGTTTTGTAAACTTTTCTGTTGTAAAAGTGTGTGATTACCCAAATATAACTATCATCTGTTAAAAATATAGTTTGTACATTAATGCTTAAGTGAGGTTATCACTAAAATATGTAATGGGTAAATCATTGTAGTACTGTAGCTTTGTATAATAAGACTACTGCTGTACTAAATACTACTACCTTAAACCAGATTTATATTAAGGTATACTGTGAGTAATTGCACCATGCTATCGACTGGTAATCAACGACATAATGAATGGTCGTAATAAAGAAATGATGTTTGGCACCCGCAGACCTGCAGGTCCGGCTATAGCTAGCAGCAAGGTGTAGGATAGTCAATCCAGTATAGATCTATACGCAAACTCACGCTCTCCCTCCAAGAGAATTCTGGCTACAACTCGGGCCATGACATTTAAGGCATGCCCAATACAGTGGATCACAATTTTTCAGTATTCATATATATGTATTGTTTCTCGTATATCTGTATATGTATTGTTTCTCGCATATCTGTATATGTATTGTTTCTCGTATATCTGTATATGTATTGTTTCTAGTATATCTGTATACGTATTGTTTCTCGTATATCTGTATATGTATTGTTTCTCGTATATCTGTATATGTATTGTTTCTAGTATATCTGTATATGTATTGTTTCTCGTATATCTGTATATGTATTGTTTCTCGTATATCTGTATATGTATTGTTTCTAGTATATCTGTATATGTATTGTTTCTCGTATATCTGTATATGTATTGTTTCTCGTATATCTGTATATGTATTGTTTCTCGTATATCTGTATATGTATTGTTTCTCGTATATATCTGTATATGTATGATTCTGCGTTACCCCGATGGTAACCAGCTAATGATGTACTGATGAGTATGAATATGGAAGTACTTTTATGTCTATACATGTATATATGATATATAAGTAATACGGAAACGACCTTCGGATGGTCACCCGAAATCCCACCAGACCACATCCAAATCGAGGAAAAGGAAATAGGGCGGATGGCCTTCCTAAGCCCTTTAAACATTATTTATATATCTATACATATATGGGCATGCAATTGGATATATAAAAGCATAAATAAGTTTTCATAAAACATTTGAAGCATAAATATAATTTCAAGAGAAGATCGAGTTGATGTCGATCTATAAAACATTTTGAAGGCATAAGTTGATAAAACAGTTTAAGTATAAGAAGCATTTGTTGAATCACAGTCTATAAATAAGTTTGGATAGTAAATCAGTTTATAAAACATTTCAAAGTGAAGTAGTTTGAAAAACAGTTTGAACAGTGGTAAAAATCGTTGTTTTCCTAGTTATTAATCACATGTGATTAAATGCAATCACATGTGATTGAAGCAATAACTATAAGTATTTGACTTGTATTCCCCCCCATAAAGTATTTAAAACACTTAAAATCATTTCAAAGGTTGATTCAAGGGGTATGAACTCACTTGTGGTGAGTCGTTTGAATTGCAGTGTCGGCTACCGTGCTAGGTGGCAAACGGAGACTGGTTTACACGCACGAGCCTAGTTATCATATAATAAGCATATATATAACTAATTAGACATATAATAACTTAAATAAATAAGTTAAGACATTTAGAAAACATTTAAACACTTTTATGAGTGTTTAAGGTTCAAATGGTTGCATCTAAGTTGCTACGGGACAAGGCAAAAAGGTTTGAAACATCCAAGGGCCTTGTATAGGAGTTCACCACCCAACAAACCCCACACCTTGGTGTTTACGGCCGTAAACTCATTGGTTTATGGCCGTGAACTCCTCAAACGGTGGTTTTGGGTGTTTTGTGGTGCTATCTTGATCCTAGGACACTCCTAGCTTTATTGGAATAACACATGAAGTAGTTTAAGGCTCTAGAACACTCCATATGGGAGTTTACGGCCTAAAGTCCATCACCCTAGAGTTTACGGCCATAAACTCTTGGATTTTAATTGTTTTGAGGCACTTAAACATCAAGGATGGCTTCCATGAATTTATCTAAGGCTAATGGGGACAAGAGGCACACTTTGGTGCCTTCACTTGGAGTTTACGGCCCAAGCCATGTTCCTTGGCCGTAAACTCCTTTCAAGGAGTGATTTCTATGTGTTCTACTCTCCATTCTAGTCCCAAGGGTGCAAGGTAAATTGTCTTAAGGCTTAAGGTGTGCTTGGAATGATTTTTACCCTTCAAAAAGGGGTTTACGGCCCAAGAGGTGTTCTTGGCCGTAAACTCCTACAAACTTATGATTTTTATGGGTTTAGATGCCTTAAATAAGCACAAGTAATTGAGGGTTTAAGTCCTTAAGCATTTGAGGGAGTTTAGGGCACTAATTGCCCTTGAAAAGGGGTTTACGGCCCAAGGGAGTTCCTTGGCCGTAAACTCCAAGAACTTGTGTTTCTTGGTTGCTTTTTAGTCCCTAATGGTTATACACTAACCCCTAAACAAGTTGTCTAACAAGGAATCGGGACTAGGAAGCCATAATGTTCCATTTTGGAGTTTACTCCCCAAGAACGTTCTTGGGCGGTAAACTCCCGGATCTTGTAATCTAAGCATGCAATTGATGTTAATAAACACCTAACAAGTATTGAATCACATATAGAAAAGTAGACTCATAATCTGGGATGAAAACCCGAAGATCCGTCAGAGAGAATATGGCTTTTCTCTATTTGGAATTGTGAATAATGAATTAATTTAATTCAGAAAACTATTTATAGTCCTGGAATATTTTGGCAGAAAATATTTTTATTCCTGATATTGGACTGTAACATTATGAAACTTGAAATGCCCAAGTTTCACAAAACCAGGAGTATTCACTCTCCTGATATCATCTAAAACATAAACCCTAATGTACACAAACTTGTTCGAAAAAGCTTGAAAATCACAGAAACTGAACTAGCTTCTATTGAATAGATGAGGTTCGTACAATGGAAATTTAAGGTTGTCACATCATCCCCCTGTTAGAGGGAATTTCGTCCCGAAATTAGAATTTAAGCAAATAAAAGTTACAAACAATTAAGCGAAAAGATGAGGGTATTTCAACTTCATCTGATCCTCGCGTCCCAAGTGAATTCTGGTCCTCGCTTGGCGTTCCAGCGAACCTTCACGATAGGGATACGGCTTTGTTTCGTCTGCTTGACCTCACGGTCCATGATCTCTACAGGTTCTTCCACGAAGTTGAGGCTCTCGTTGATCTCGATCTCGTCGAGTGGGATTACGAGAGTCTCGTCGGACAGACACTTTTTCAAGTTAGATACGTGGAATGTAGAATGTACGTTACGCAGAGTGTCGGGTAGATCAAGTTTGTAAGCTACGGGGCCGACTCTGGCAAGAATCTCGAAAGGCCCTATGTACCTCGGATTAAGCTTCCCACGCTTGCCGAAGCGTATCAAGCCTTTCCAGGGTGAGACTTTGAGAAGGACTCGGTCTCCCACCTGAAATTCCAAAGGTTTTCTTCGTTTATCGGCGTAGCTCTTCTGTCGGTCTCTAGAGGCTTTCAATCGTTCACGGATTTGAACGATTTTCTCTGTCGTTTCCCGAATGATTTCTGGACCAGTGAGAGTACTGTCGGAAGCTTGCCCTCTAGCTAATTGGGTATCACCAACCTCAGCCCAGCACAGAGGGGATCTGCACTTGCGGCCGTAGAGAGCTTCGAATGGAGCAGCCTTGATGCTCGTGTGATAACTGTTATTATAGGAAAATTCGACAAGGGGTAAATGAGTATCCCATGCCTTCCCAAAATCAATCACACAGGCTCGCAACATATCTTCCAATGTTTGGATGGTCCTCTCACTCTGTCCGTCGGTCTGTGGATGGTAGGTTGTGCTCATATCCAGCCTTGTTCCTAGGGAATGTTGTAGGGATTGCCAAAATCTTGAAGTGAACCTACTATCTCTATCGGAGATAATGGAAATAGGTACACCATGCAACCGTACAATTTCCCTAATGTATGTTCTCGTAAGTTTCTCCATTTTGTCGGTTTCTTTGATAGGCAGGAAGTGTGCAGACTTGGTCAATCTATCAACGATGACCCATATGGTGTCAAGTCCACCCGTTGTCTTGGGCAACTTGGTTATGAAATCCATAGTGATCCGCTCCCACTTCCATTCTGGGATCTCTGTTTGTTGTAGTAAACCAGAGGGCTTCTGGTACTCGACCTTAACCTTTGCGCAAGTAAGGCATTTACTCATGAAGGTAGCAATCTCTGCTTTCATATTAGGCCACCAGTATAGCTTTTTGAGATCCATATACATCTTATCTGAACCTGGGTGGACGGAATACCGAGTGTTGTGAGCCTCGGTCATGACCAAGTCTCGGAAACCACCGTGTTTCGGTGTCCAGATCCGGTTCATGAAATATAACGCTCCGTCACCCTTGGCTTCGAAGTTCTTGTCCATTCCCCTAAGGGATTCACTCGACACATTTTCAGGTTTCATGGCCTCAAGTTAAGCCGCCTGAATTTGCTTAGTCAGGTGTGAATGGATGGTTATCGATAATGACTTGACTTTGCGACCAGAATATTCCTTCCGACTTAGGGCGTCTGCTACTACGTTGGCTTTACCCGAATGATAACCAATATCGCATTCGTAGTCACTGAGTAGCTCGACCCACCGTCGCTGTCTCATGTTGAGCTCCTTCTGATCGAAAATGTGTTGTAAACTCTTGTGGTCGGTAAAGATAGTGCTCTTCGTTCCATACAATTAATGTCTCCAGATCTTCAGAGCAAACACTACTGCTCCTAGTTCAAGATCGTGGGTCGTGTAGTTAACCTCATGTGTCTTCAACTGTCTCGAGGCGTAGGCGATGACCTTACCTCGCTGCATCAGAACACATCCGAGTCCTTGATTGGATGCATCGCAGTAGACTACGAAGTCTTCTATTCCTTCTGGAAGGGATAGTATTGGTGCGGTGCACAAGGCTCGTTTGAGCATTTGGAATGCTCTTTCTTGTTTCTCTTCCCAGTCAAAGGCCACGCCTTTCTGGGTCAGGGTTCTAAGAGGCTTTGCTATTTGTGAGAAGTTCTGAATGAACCTACGGTAGTAGCCAGCGAGACCTAGAAATTGACGAATTTCTGTAGGCGTCTTTGGTGCTGACCAGTTCTCAATGGCTTTTATTTTGGATGGGTCCACGTGGATTCCTTCTTCGCTTACCACGTGTCCTAAGAATTCGACTCTTCGGATCCAAAATTCACATTTCGAGAACTTCACATATAGTTTCTCCTTTCGTAATGTCTCTAGAACTTGTCGCAGATGATCACCATGCTCTTTCTTACTTCGGGAGTAGATCAGGATGTCGTCAATGAAAACGATGACGAACTGATCTAAGTAAGGTCGGCATACTCTATTCATCAGATCCATGAAGACTGCGGGCGCATTGGTCAATCCGAATGGCATCACCACGAACTCGTAGTGTCCGTAACGAGTTCGGAAGGCTGTCTTTGGCACATCCTCCTCTAGCACTCGTAACTGGTGATATCCGGATCTCAGATCAATCTTGGAAAAATAGTTTGCCCCTTGCAGTTGGTCGAATAGATCATCTATGCGTGGCAGAGGGTAACGATTTTTGATCGTCAATTTGTTGAGTTCTCTGTAGTCAATACACATACGGAATGATCCGTCTTTCTTCTTAACGAACAAGACCGGTGCTCCCCAAGGTGAGAAATTTGGTCTTATAAAGCCCTTGCTGAGCAGTTCGTTAAGTTGACCAGAGAGTTCTTGCATCTCGGCTGGTGCTAAACGGTAGGGCGACTTGGCTACTGGGGTAGCTCCTGGGACTAAGTCGATTCTGAACTCGACTAGTCGTTGTGGAGGTAATCCGGGTAGCTCTTCTGGGAAAATGTCGGGGAAGTCGCTCACTACTGGGAGGTTCTTTAGTTCTTTCGTTTCTAGGTTCGTGTCGACGACGTGAGCAAGGAATGCGTGGTATTCTTTGCGCAGATATTTCTGTGCCTGAATACTAGATATTATGCGAAGACTCGCACCAGGTTTGTCGCCGTAGACTATAAGAGTCTCGTTAGACGGGAGGTTTAAACGGACTGCTTTCTCATAGCACATGATGTCGGCGCGATGAAGACTTAACCAATCCATGCCGATAATAACGTCGAAACTTTTTATTGAGACCGGCATAAGGTCGATTGGGAAAGAATGGTTATCTAAGGTTAGAAGACAACCTAAGTATATGCTATTAGTACTTTCAGTCTTCCCAATGGCCATTTCTACTGTGAATTGTTCATTAAGTGGGTGTGGTTGTTGCTTAAGCATGCGACCAAATTTGTGGTTTACGAAGCTTTGCTCCGCTCCACTATCGAACAGAATGCATGCATAGGAGTTATCAAGGAGGAACGTACCAGTCACCACTGTCGGGTCAGCAACTACTTCCCCGTGGCCTATCGCTAGTACCCTCCCTGCTCCTCCAGTATTCCTCGCCTTAGGGCAGTCCCTTTTAAAGTGGCCTGCTTCGCCACATCCATAGCAAGTTGGGCTCACGCCAGAGCCAGGAACTTGGGAGATCGGTTGCGTCGGGAACCTACAGAATCGGACGGTGTGTCCTTTCCTGTGGCAGTTAGTACACTGCATTTCACGGCAGGCGCCGTTATGGTGGAAGTTGCATTTGTTGCACTTCGGCAAACTTCCAGAATACTGCTTCCCCGGAGCAGTAACAGCAGTAAGGGCTACCGCAGCATGTACTGCTACGATTTGTTGTTTCTTTGAAGCTCGCTGCTTCTTCTTCTCATCCCAAAACTTCCTCTTGGTGCCAGCGGGTTTGGAGGGTTCTGGGATGGCTTGGGTGGTTGTGGATGCAGGGGTCTTGACTCCATGGTCAATAAGTCTTTGTGCCAATCGCTTGGCACTATCGAAGGTAGCGGGGTTGGATGCTAAGACATTCCCATGGTATGGAGGCTCTAGCCCCCATACATACCGTTCAATCTTTTTCCCTTCAGTGGGAACCATATTGGGGCATAGGGCCACCAGTTCGCTAAAGCGGGCAGTGTAAGCGATCACATTGGTGCCCTTCATGGCCAGATTCCAGAGTTCATGTTCTAACTTCTGGACTTCGCCCCTCGGGCAATACTCCTCAGTCATGAGGTCCTTCATCGTTGCCCAGCCCATGTCGTTAGCCACGATGAGAGTTAGGGCTTTGACGTGGCCGTTCCACCACGTTAGGGCTTTATCCTAGAAGGTGCATGAGGCATATTTCACTTTGAATGCTGCAGGGCACGAACAGATTTCGAAGACTGATTCAGTCTTCTCGAACCATTACGAGAGAGCAATGACTCCGCCGGTGCCATAGAAAGGCTTCGGCTTGCAGTTTGTGAAATCCTTGTAGGAGCACTCTCTCGAGCGCAAAGGGATTTCAACTGGGATAGATTCAACAGGGGTTCCACCTCTGCTAGCATCGAATGAGTGATACTGAGCCATGGCAGTAGCCACTGCTGCAGCTACGGCAGCATTCAGAGCTGCAGTATCGATGACCGCAGGTGGTGGAGGTGCAGGATTATTCCTAGTCCTGGGAGATTTGCGAGGAGGCATCCTTCAGCTATAAGTTTATAAAGACACGAAGGATGATAAGAATCAATTTGTAAGCAACGTGAGAGTGACCCATGGACTAACTAACCATAGCCCAACAGTTTGAATGAGTGTTTGAAATCACAATAAGGAATATTAGTAGGAATACACAAGTGTACAAATTTTTCCACAGATTAGATAGATTTCAATAGTACGGGTATTACTGATATAATAAGTTCAAGGAAAATCGACCTAACAGTAGGTCTTACATCATACCATAAGGACAAGACTGACAGTCTTAGATTCCTAATTAGAGTATCGAAAGTTAGGAATATTTTACAGACAAGTGCTACTTAGAGCACATAAGTTCAAGGCTATCCCTAAATCAAAAGACAGAGATGTACTAGACATCATCTAATGGCGATGGGAGTTCCTCGGGCGAGCCCTGAGGTCGGACACTTGGCGAAACACCTCTTGAAGGTGTCGGTCCTGAGTTCTCTGACGAGCTCAAAGTTCTAAGACTTCAGCACGGGAGGCAGCCAGCTGTTGCTGCAGAGTTTCGTTGGTTCTCCGGGTCCGTTCCATGTCTTCTTCAAGACGGCGGATGCGGACTGTATTGACGCCTGAATTGGCATCAATCTCCATGACCCGGTCGATGGCTGCTCGACCTTGCTCGACATTACGAGCTATTCTGCGGATGATTACCGACAGAGCTCTGTCAGCAGGGCTACCATCGCTGATGTTGTAAAAGGTTCGGTCCCCAAAGTATGGCAAGGGTTGACCCTGCTCATCACTCCAGCGATTCAGATTGTTTGCCCACATGGGAGTAGGACCTGGAAACGCTGGTCGAGGGTTGTTGTTCGGGGCTTGACCTACAAGCGGTAGGTTGTTGACTTCAGGCTCGGAGTCAGATCCATCTGAAAAGCCTTCTGCGAGGTGATCATCCAATGGGATTGGATGATCATCTTCGGGCTCTTCATCGATCCACCCGGCATTGCCTTCATTGGGAAAGTACGGGTCGCCATGATGGAATCCAGCCATTTAGATCTACGCGAGAAGAGAGGTATAAGAATATAGTATACATGTAACTAGCAGCACAAAATACACCTATTGTATTTTAGGTTTAAGTTCTACTGATCTTCTTGTGGTATTGTTGGTAAGTTTTTAGACTTGTTAACATATCACAACCATTCTAGGGCATATGCTAATCACTCCTAGGACCAGCATAGTTGATCAGGCTATGCCATTCCCAGGACTGACCATACATCCCCAAGCTCACTTGTGATATTCAACAATCGTAATACTTTTGTTCTTGTCATTGTGACACTGATTTTAGTATGAATGCAGACTAGTATACTTAATTAAATATTTTATTATTTAAAGTGTAGACTCTTGGTCAGAGTGTTTTAGTCCCTTTTGGGTTTATAGATTAGTATATCTTTTATGGGTTGATATACTTGATTCACTATAAACAATGCTTTGATACCAATCTCTCACACCCCAAAACCAAGAACGACGGAAACGTTCTGGGGCGGAGGACGTCATGTACAGTATCACAACACAGTAAATGTAAATAAGCAAACAACATCATCCATTGCATTAAATATATAATCTCAATACAAGTGTGTTCTGTATAGTTATAGACACCAAAAATAATGAAACACAAAATAAAATGAGATGAGTCTTGAATGTACTCCATCTTCTCAAAAGCTGGCCTCGGTACCTGTCTACTGATGACCTGAGAATACAAGTTATTTTGAAAGAGTTTATCAGCATTAAGCTGGTGAGTTCAAAAGTATTTTAGTGTTAATGTTTCTTGTAAAAACGTTTGAACCTGTCTCAATGTATAAGCTTGTAAAAATGTAAGCAAATGTTTGAAAGTGTTTGTAAAAGTTTGAATCTCTCAGAAAATCCTATATTTTCTATAAAAGTAACCTTCTACCAAGGCTAAACTGTTTTGTAAACTTGTCTGTTGTAAAAGTGTGTAATTACCCAAGTATAACTATCATTTGTTAAAAATATAGTTTGTACACTAATGCTTAAGTGAGATTATCATTAAAATATGTAATGGGTAAATCATTGTAGTACTGTAGCTTTGTATAATAAGACTACTGTTGTACTAAATACTACTACCTTAAACCGGATTTATATTAAGGCATAATGTGATAAATTGCACCATGCTATCGACTGGTAACAACGACATAATGAATGGTCGTAATAAAAGAAATGACGTTTGGCACCCGCAGACCTGCAGGTCCGGCTGTAGCTAGCAGCAAGGTGTAGGATAGTCAATCCAGTATAGATCTATACGCAAACTCACGCTCTCCCTCCAAGAGAATTCTGGCTACAACTCGGGCCATGACATTTAAGGCATTCTCGGACACAGTGGATCACAATTATTATGTATTTTTGTATATGTATATGTATTGTTTCTCGTATATCTGTATATGTATTGTTTCTCGTACATCTGTATATGTATTGTTTCTCGTATATCTGTATATGTATTGTTTCTAGTATATATGTATATGTATTTTTTCTAGTATATCTATATATGTATTGTTTCTAGTATATTTGTATATGTATTGTTTCTAGTATATCTGTATATGTATTGTTTCTAGTATATCTGTATATGTATTGTTTCTAGTATATCTGTATATGTATTGTCCTGCGTTACCCCGATGGTAACCAGCTAATGATGTACTGATGAGTATGAATATGGAAGTACTTTTATGTCTATACATGTATATATGATATATAAGTAATATGGAAACGACCTTCGGATGGTCACCCGAAATCCTACCAGACCACATCCAAATCGAGGAAAAGGAAATAGGGCGGATGGCTTTCCTAAGCCCTTTGAACATTATTTATATATCTATACATATATGGGCATGCAATTGGATATATAAAAGCATAAATAAGTTTTCGTAAAACATTGGAAGCAGCAATATAATTTCCAGAGAAGATCGCCTTGATGTCGATCTATAAAACATTTTGAAGCATAAGTTGATAAAACAGTTTAAGTGTAAGAAGCATTTGTTTGAATCACAGTCTATAAATAAGTTTGGATAGTAAAACAGTTTGTAAAACATTTCAAAGTAAAGCAATTTGATAAGCAGTTTGAACAGTGGTAAAAATCGTTGTTTTCCTAGTTATTAATCACATGTGATTAAATGCAATCACATGTGATTGAAGCAATAACTTATAAGTATTTGACTTGTATTCCCCCCCCCCCCATAAAGTATTTAAAACACTTAAAATCATTTCAAAGGTTGATTCAAGGGGTATGAACTCACTTGTGGTGAGTCGTTTGAATTGTAGTGTCGGACACCGTGCTAGGTGGCAAACGGAGACTGGTTTACACGCACGAGCCTAGTTATCATATAATAAGCATATATATAACTAATTAGACAAATAATAACTTAAATAAATAAGTTAAGACACTTAGAAAACATTTAAACACTTTTATGAGTGTTTAAGGTTCAAATGGTTGCATCTAAGTTGCTACGGGACAAGGCAAAAGGGTTTGAAACATCAAATGGCCTTGTATAGGAGTTCACCACCCAACAAACCCCATACCTTGGAGTTTACGCCCGTAAACTCATAGGTTTATGGCCGTGAACTCCTAAAAGGGTTGTTTTGGGTGTTTTGTGGTGTTATCTTGATCCTAGAACACTCCTAGCTTTATTGGAATAACACATGAAGTAATTTAAGGCTCTAGAACACCCCATATGGGAGTTTACGGCCTAAGGTCATTCACCCTAGAGTTTACGGCCGTAAACTCTTGGAATTTAATTGATTTGAGGCACTTAAACATCAAGGATGGCTTCCATGAATTTATCTAAGGCTAATGGGGACAAGAGGCACACTTTTGTGCCTTCACTTGGAGTTTACGGCCCAAGCCATGTTCCTTGGCCGTAAACTCCTTTCAAGGAGTGGTTTTTATGTGTTCTCCTCTCCATTCTAGTCCCAAGGGTGCAAGGTAAATTGTCTAAAGGCTTAAGGTGTGCTTGGAATGATTTTTGCCCTATCAAAAGGGGTTTACGGCCCAAGAGGAGTTCTTGGCCGTAAACTCCTACAAACTTATGATTTTTATGGGCTTTTGATCTTCTAAATAAGCACAAGTACTAGTAGTTAAAGTCCTTAAGCATTTGGGGAAGTTTTGGGGCACTTTGAGCCCTTGAAAAGGGGTTTACGGCCCAAGGTAGTTCCTTGGCCGTAAACTCCAAGAACTTTTGTTTCTTGGATGCTTTTTGGCCTATAAAGATCATACTCTAACCCCTAAACAAGTTGTCTAACAAGGAATCGGGACTAGGAAGCCATAATGTTCCATTTTGGAGTTTACTCCCCAAGAACGTTCTTGGGCGGTAAACTCCCGGATCTTGTAATCTAAACATGTTATTGTTGTTAATAAGCATTAAACAAGTATTGAAACACATATAGAAAAGTAGACTCACAATCTGGGATGAAAACCCGAAGATCCGTCAGAGAGAATATGGCTTTTCTCTATTTGGAATTGTGAATAATGAATTAATTTAATTCAGAAAACTATTTATAGTCCTGGAATATTTTGGCAGAAAATATTTTTATTCCTGATATTGGATTGTAACATTATGAAACTTGAAATGCCCAAGTTTCACAAAACCAGGAGTATCCACTCTCCTGATATCATCTAAAACATAAACCCTAATGTACACAAACTTGTTCGGAAAAGCTTGAAAATCACTGAAACTGAGCTAGCTTCTATTGAATAGATGATGTTCGTACAATGGAAATTTCGGGTTGTCACAACCACCAGTTACGGTTGCTTGAGGAGGATATTCCGAAGACAGCTTTCCGAACCCGTTACGGGCACTTCGAGTTCGTGGTGATGCCCTTCGGACTGACTAACGCGCCCGCTGTGTTCATGGACTTGATGAATAGGGTGTGTCGTCCGTACTTGGATCAATTCGTCATCGTCTTTATTGACGATATACTCGTCTACTCTCATGGCGAGGAAGAACACAAGGATCATCTGCGACGAGTCCTGGAAACACTACGATCTGAGAAGTTATATGCGAAGTTCTCTAAGTGCGAGTTTTGGATCCAAAGAGTTGAATTCCTAGGACACGTGGTCAGTGAAGAAGGAATCCATGTGGACCCCTCCAAAATTAAAGCTATCGAGAACTGGTCAGCACCGAATACGCCGACAGAAATTCGTCAATTTCTATGCCTCGCTAGCTACTACCGCAGATTCATCCAAAACTTTTCTCGGATTGTGAAACCTCTCACCATGTTGACACAGAAGGGCGTAACATTCGATTGGGAAGAGAAGCAGGAGAAGGCATCCCAGACCATGAAGCGAGCCCTATGCACCGCACCAGTATTATCCCTTCCCGAAGGAACAAAAGATTTTGTTGTATACTGCGATGCATCGAATCAGGGGCTCGGTTGTGTCTTGATGCAGCGAGGCAAGGTCATCGCCTATGCCTCAAGACAGCTAAAGACACATGAGGTAAACTACACTACTCACGACCTCGATTTAGGAGCAGTCGTCTTCGCACTAAAAATCTGGAGACATTACTTGTATCGGACGAAGAGCATAGTGTACACTGATCATAAAAGCCTCCAACACATACTGAACCAGAAAGAGCTCAACATGAGACAACGCCGATGGGTCGAGCTACTCAACGATTACAACTGCGAAATTCGTTACCACCCGGGGAAAGCCAACGTGGTAGCAGACGCCCTAAGTAGGAAAGAGTATTATGGTCGAAGAACCAAGTCGTTAACAATGACTATCCATTTGCACCTATCCGCACAGATCAAGGAGGCTCAGCTTGAAGCCTTAAAGCATTAGAATGTGACGGGAGAATCCCTGCGCGGAATGGATAAGAGTTTGGAGGTCAAGGGTGACAGAGCCTACTATCTCATGGACTGAATCTGGACTCCACGCCACGGGGGTTTCAGAGATTTGGTCATGAAGGAAGCACACAACACTCGATACTCCGTCCACCCAGGTTCGGATACGATGTATCTAGATCTCAAAAAGCTATATTGGTGGCCTAACATGAAAGCAGAGATAACTACCTTCGTGAGTAAGTGCCTTACTTACGCGAAGGTCAAGGTCGAATACCAGAAGCCATCAGGTCTCCTTCAACAACCGGAGATACCGGAATGGAAGTAGGAGCGGATCACAATGGACTTCATAACCTAGCTGCCCAAGACAAAGGGTGGGTTGGATACCATTTGGGTCATCGTTGACAGATTGACCAAGTCTGCACACTTCCTACCCATCAAGGAGACGGACAAGATGGAGAAACTCACAAGAACATACATTAAGGAAATAGTATGGCTGCATGGCGTCCCTATATCTATTATCTCAGATAGAGATAGTAGGTTTACCTCGAGATTTTGGCAATCGCTACAAAAGGCACTAGGGACGAGGCTGGACATGAGTACAACCTACCATCCGCAGACTGACGGACAAAGTGAGAGGACGATCCAAACCTTAGAAGATATGCTGCGAGCCTTTGTGACTCACTTTGGTAAATCATGGGATACACTTGCCACTTGTGGAGTTTTCCTACAACAATAGTTATTACACGAGCATCAAGGCAGCTCCATTTGAAGCCCTCTACGGTCGGAAGTGCAGATCCCCTCTGTGCTGGGCTGAGGTGGGTGACACTCAGTTAGCTAAAGGACGAGTTCCTGATACCGCTCTCACTGGTCCGGAGATCATTCGAGAGACGACCGAGAAGATTGTACAGATTCGCGAACGATTAAAAGTCGCTAGGGATCGACAGAAAAGCTACGCAGACAAGCGAAGAAAACCCTTGGAATTCCAGGTGGGAGAGAAAGAGTGAAACCTTCACATGTGAGAGCTTTGGGAATGGTAATTCAGACAAGCTTGAAATCTCAAATCATTGATGCCCAGGAGAAAGCGTTATTCAAGGAAAATCTTCCAGGCGAGACCTTACACGGTTTGGAAGAGAGATTTGAAACCAAAACTGATGGAGTTCGTTATTTTAAGGACAGGGTCTGGACTCCAAGAGTTAACAATCTGAGAGACATGGTACTAGAGGAGTCTCATCAATCTAAATACTCAATCCACCCTAGAGCGGATAAGATGTACAAGGATCTTAAAGAGTACTATTGGTGGCCTGGAATGAAAAAGGATATTGCCTTGTATGTTGGGAAATGTTTGACATGTTCAATAGTCAAAGCTGAACATCGAAAACCATCCGGCTTGTTGCAACAGCCTGAAATTCCCCAATGGAAATGGGAGCAAATATCTATGGATTTTGTTACCAAACTTCCTAGAACTGCTAAAGGTCACGACTCAATTTGGGTCACAGTGGATCGACTGACAAAATCTGCTCATTTTCTCCCCATTCGGGAAGATTTCAAGATGGAAAAATTGGCCCAAATCTACGTCGACAAAATTGTTCCTCTGCATGGGGTACCCCTATCTATCATTTCTGATAGAGATAGTCGTTTTACATCACGATTTTGGTGGATGTTACAGAAGGCACTAGGAACCAAGATAGATTTGAGCATAGCTTACTACCCTCAGACAGATGGGCAAACAAAGAGAACAATACAAACATTGGAAGACATGCTATGAGCGTGTGTCATTGAGTTCAATAGAAATTGGGATGCTCATTTGCCTCTAATTGAGTTTTCCTACAATAACAGTTATCACACGAGTATCCAATGTGCTCCATATGAAGCATTGTATGGACGCAAGTGTCGTTCGCCCTTATGTTGGACAGAAATCGGAGACAGACAGTTGACTAGACTCGAACTTATCCAAGAAACATCTGACAAGATTGTTATCATCAAGGATAGGCTTAAAGCTGCCAGAGATCGTCAGAAAAGTTTGCGGATAATCGTCGAAAACCATTAGAATTCCAAGTAGGAGACAAGGTACTTTTAAAAGTGTGGCCTTGGAAAGGGATTGTACGTTTTGGTAAGAAAGGAAAACTAATCCCGAGATATGTTGGACCCTTTGAAATAATTGAAAGGATTGGTCCGATGGTGTATAAACTTCAATTGCCCCAAGAGTTAAGCGACATTCACGACACATTCTACGTCTCCAACCTTAAGAAATGTCTAGCCGACGAAGCATTGATAGTACACATGGAGGAAATTAAGATCAATGATAAGCTGAACTTCGTTGAGGAACCGATAGAAATCCTTGACAGGGAGGTAAAACAACTCAAGCGGAGTAAGATCCCAATTGTGAATGTTCGATGGAACTCAAAACACGGGCCGGAGTACACCTGGGAGCGGGAGGACTACATGAAGGAAAAGTATCCACCACTTTTCACATGCGATGACAAGCGATGATATAGAATGAATTTCGGGACGAAATTCTTTTTAAGTGGGGGATACTGTGACAACTGTCAATTCAGGTCATTCTCGGACTCATGCATATTTATAAAAACCATTCATGCACAACATGTCATGGCCTAGTGGTATAGATTAGGTCAAAATCTTGCATAAACTAGGATCCAACTAAGATCTAGGACTAATATACTTGACACTTACGATTCTAGTAAGTTGCTTAACTACAATAGGAAATGCCAATACTATAATTAGAATGAAACTTCAAACTTTGTTACAATTGAAAAAGGGTGTAAAACCCTAAAAATAAATTAAAATATTCTAATTATATTTCAATATGATGGTGAATATCAAACAATATTCCAAAAACCCTAAAGAGCCAAAAATCCAAATTTATAAATCATAAAGCTTAAAAACTTTATAAAATTTGGCTCTAAACTTCCTAATATAAAATTTTTATTAATCAAATTATGGATTATAACCAATGAAATAGAAATTTAAATTATCATACATTAATCATAATTTATTAGATAAAAACAAGATTTTTAAATAAATAGAGAATTACATAAAGAATCATTTTTATAAAAAGTATGGTTTTATAAAAATTGAAGAGGGAAATTATTTAATTTGAATTAGGAGAGTGGAGGCTTTAATGCCCTCAAAAATCCGGCACCCCCTCTCCCCCATGCTTTCATCTTCCCAAAAATTCAATCATTAAACTCAAACCCTCACTCTTCCACTTCTCTCTTCACTCTCTCTCACACTCCACCCTTCTAACACTCAAACTCTCTTCCTCTCTCTCTCTCTCTCTCTCTAACTCACGAAAATCCTCCATTCTCTGCCATAGTTTCGAAATAGAGAAGGCCTTTAAGTTTTCTTGCTTCTCTCAAGATCAAAACCAAGGTAAACAACACAATCCTCCCTCATAGTTTCATGATTTTACTTCCTCTTCTTCATGGTTCTTCTCTACTCTTCGGATTATATGCCCTTCTATGGATAGAAATCCTTACTTTTTCCCTTGTGGTTTGCAGATTCTCACAATAACACAATGCATGTGTTTGAGATGGTGAAAATCCGGGATCAAACCCATGCAAGGAGTGAAAAAGATGCACATGTGTTCATGTGACTTCAAAACCGAGTATTACATCTTCTTCTCCATTTCTTTTGTGTTCTTGCATGACCAAAAGCATTTAAACCATTTCTAGTACATATTGGATGCTCATTCACTCCATGCATGTGCTAGAAATCGGACCTTAACAGAAGCATGCATGTGATTCTTGTCAAAATACCCTAAGAATGCACTCAAAGCAAACAGGGAAGACATGCAATCTGCCAGACTATTTTGTTCAGCTTTGAACCGCCATAACTCGGTCATTACTTAACCAAATTCTGATATTCTTTTTGTACTGGATAGTTTCACGAGTTAACTTTCAATCCTAACTGGTCTCACTGTAAAATATTAAATATCGGATTTTTGGCAATTTTTACAAAATGGTTGCGCAAACAGCTCTTTTTCTGTGATCACCATTTTTGCCTTGCGTGATCAGTGGCCTTAAACCCAACCATAAATCTGGGGAAAAATAATTTTCAAACTTAACATACCCAGCGAATGATGGCGGAAATTTCGTGGCTTAAAACCCCACAGAATGTGCTACTCAAATTCATGAACTTCAGCCACATTTACATCTCATGCACTATAATGTTCAACATTTCTTAACTTGTTTGGGTTCAATACCCCTATTTTCCCTTCAGAATAAATTTTGAACATTTTTACTTTTGAAATCCCTCACATGCATGTGATAATATGTAAAATACCAAGAGCTTTTATCATTTCTTTGATTTATTAAAATTATTGCAAGAAACCAAGGGCATAAATCACATAAAATACTTCCAGAGATATATAAATCCGGAATAAATTTATGGATGACCTCTATGATGAATAATGACCCCTCACTAAATTTCATCGATTTTTGTTGCATTTTGGTATGATTTCCGATTTTCTTTTTGTTTGGGTATAATAAATCCCAAAACCACTTTAGACAGTGTGAAAATTGTATCTAACAATCTTCGCAGCCCTTACCTGTAGTGGGTGACCCATAAAAATAATTTCAGAATTTTTCATCATGCCTTACTATTTTTCCCAATTTTTGGTAGTTATAATGGCCTAAAAATAGGAAAAATAGTTCTGATTATCCAAAATTCATGAACATTTACCAGAACATCATGTTTTATGGTAGGAGGTTACATAAACATTTTGACGATTTTTCGCTACTGTAAACTATTTTTCTCCTATTTTCTAAGGTTAAATACACTTAAATACACTTAAATACACATAAATACCCAAAACCCGATTATACAATATTAAAACCACTTTTGGTATTTTTCCCAGATTACTTACACTGTAAATCTTGTTAAAAAAAAGTTTGGGTAATTTTGGAAACTGTTTGCTATTTATTTCAATTTTTATTGGAATAAATGCTCAAAAATCATAAAATATAACTAAACAGCTTGGAAATCCATTTTTATATTTTTCCCAGCTTATTATTGTGTATTAACAGTTAAATAAAAAGTTTGAGAATTTTTATCCTTTGAATGCTATTTTTCGTGAATTTATGTTGTTATAAAGACTTAAAAATTTGAAAAATAGTTAACCATATCAAAAATTCAAGAAAAATTTTCTGGAAAACCTCTATTGTATTTACAATGAAAATACAAGGTTTGACAATTTTTGGAAACTGTTTGATAATATTTTACATTTTTAGGAATATAAAACACCTTTAAATGTGTATAAATGCCTTTAATTTATATTACTAAATCTGGAAAATTAATATTCCAAAGTTGTAATTAATCACAAGACTTGTAGAATTTCATTATTTCAGAAAAAGTGTAACCAATTAATATAAAATCCAATACTAAAACATAAATTGGCATTAGATTTCGACATGGAAACTTACTAGTGTGTGTTTGATGTCGTAAGATCCCAGTAGTAAGACGTTGGTGCATCCCGAGGCACTACTTGTACCTACACGAAACATTGTGAGTATTCACACATTCCCCTATTGTCAGTTTTTATGTTTTGGGGTGGAAAAGCATGTCCAGAAAAACTATTGTTTGCATGTTGTATTTAAATTGATTATTATCAAACATGATTGTTATTGTATTGCTATGTTTCTTTATGTATGTCTATGCAACACGGAACATGAGAACTTATCGTACTAAGGCCCTTCCCTTATCTCCAACCATTAACTCTTTGAGCCAATGGTCATTATGGATAGCGCTATTAGGAATTGACAACTCCTCACTCGCCCTATTGCTGGAGTGCATGATACCATATTCATTTATGGAACGATAAGCATAGATCTCGATAGGGCTTCAGTCATAGGTTTGGTTGAGACTCATTGTTTGCTCATATACATACAAACTCGTTTCTCGTTATAGCAATAAACTTGTATTCATTAATAGCAATCAACTTTGTTTATCATTAAAGCAATGTACTTGTTTTTACGAAAAGCCTTATTTCAAGCTTGATTTTATAAACTTGTGAACTCACCAACTATTTTCATAGTTGACGTTCGTTTTACATGCTTTTTTAGGAAATAATTAGTAAGTGGATGTAAAGATTCATCATCATAGAGTATGCTGCATCGTGTTGAAGCTATTATGAAGTTATATTTTGAACAATGTTGTTTTGGATAACTTGTACTTTGTTTCTTTTTAAGCTATGGGTTGTAAACTTTTAAATACTGCTATGGTGATGCATCTTTATCTTTTGCAATGAAACCGTTATCATTGTCATATCTTGCGTTTCCGCTTTAGCAGGGTGTGACACCCCTTCTCGCTCACTAACAACGTGGCCCAAAAATTTGACTCTTCGAATCCAAAATTCACAGTTAGAGAACTTCGCATAGAGCTTCTTCGATCGTAATGTTTATAAGACTTTTCGTAGGTGCTGACTATGCTCTTCCTTACTTCAGGAGTAGATAAGTATATCATCGATGAAGACGATGACGAACTGATCCAAGTAAGGACGGCACACCCTATTCATTAGGTCCATGAATACCGCTGGTGCATTAGTTAATCCGAACGGCATCACTACAAATTCGTAGTGTCCATAACGGGTTCGGAAGGCTGTCTTGGGAATATCCTCCTCTAGTACTCGTAATTGGTGATATCCGGATCGTAGATCTATCTTCGAGAAGTAGCTTGCTCCTTGAAGTTGATCAAATAGGTCGTCAATGCGGGGCAGAGGATAACGATTTTTTACAGTAAATTTGTTCAATTCTTTGTAGTCAATGCACATACGGAACGATCCGTCTTTCTTCTTTACAAACAAGACCGGTGCTCCCCAAGGTGAGAGACTTGGTCTAATGAATCCTTTTTGATGGAGTTCGTTAAGCTGACTGGAAAGTTCTTGCATCTCTGCTGGTGCCAAACGATAAGGCGATTTTGCTACTGGGGTAGCCCCTGGAACTAAGTCGATTCTGAACTAAACTTGGCGTTGTCGAGGTAATCCCGGTAGTTCTTCTGGAAAGATATCGGGAAAGTCGCGTACTTCTGGAATGCTCTTAATGTCCTTTACTTCCTGACTCGTATCGATGATGTATGCAAGAAATGCATGACCATCCTTCCGCAAACACTTTCGAGCTTGGATGCACGAAATGATGCGAAGGTTTGTACTTGATTTGTCGCCGTAAATCACTAATGTTTCATCGTTAGGGGGATTGAGACGAACTACTTTCTCAAAGCACATGATGTCGGCGTGAAGAAGACTTAACCAATCCATGCCGACTATGACGTCGAAACTTTTAATTTGGACCGGCATGAGGTTGATTGGGAAAGAATGACCGTCTAAAGTTAATGTACAACCCATGTATATGCAGTTAGTGTTTTCCATTTTCCCGTTTGCCATTTCTATAGTGAATGATTTTTCTAACATGCTAGGTTTATGTTTAAGTAAGTGAACAAAGTTTTGACTTACGAAGCTTCTCTCCGCTCTACTATCGAACAGTATGCATACATATGAATTATCGAGAAGAAACGTACCAGCAACTACTGTAGGATCAGCTACGGCTTCTTCGTGGCCTATAGACAAAACTCGTCCCACCCTGCCGGTATTTGTTGTCTTCGGGAAGTTTCTCTTGTAGTGGCCCACCTCGCCCCAACCGTAGCAAGCTTGGCCTACACCAGCGTTGGGAACTTGAGTGATCGGCTTTACGGGGGCTCTGTAGAAATGGACAGTGTGTCCCTTTCTGTTGCAGTTGGAGCACTGCATTTCCCGACAAGGTCCATTGTGGTGGTAAGTGCATTTGGTGCAATTTGGAAAGTTACCCACATAAGGCTTTGTTGGGTATAGATTTGTAGGAACGGTAGTAGGTACAGTAGCAGCATTCACTGTAACTAGTTGTTTTTTCTTTGAGGATTCTTGGGAAGACCCACCCTTCCCTTTATTCCATCCTCTCTTCCTATTATTGTTGTTGTTGTTTCCCTTTTGTTGTTCTGGTGTAGAAATTTTCGAGTTCTGATGACTTCCGTGATCAATAAGAGATTGTGCCAGCTCTTTGGCACTTTCAAAAGTGTCAGGTTTTGAGGCTAGCACGCTTGACTGAATTTGGGGTGACAGTCCCCAAATGTATCTCTCTATTTTCTTGCTCTCAGGTGCAATCATATCTGGGCAAAGGATTGCCAGATCGCAGAATCTGTTGGTATAAGTTGCTATATCGGTACCAATCATTCCAAGAGTCCAGAGTTCGTGCTCGAGTTTTTGAATCTCTCCTCATGGACAATATTCTCTCATCAACATGATTTTTAAGCTCTCCCAGCTTATTGCATTCCCCACTATCAGAGTAAGTGCCTTAACGTGGCCATTCCACCAAGTTAAAGCTCTTTCAGTAAGCGTGAAAGTGGCAAACTTGACTTTGCTGTGCTCGGGACAGGAGAAGACTTCAAAGACTGCTTTTGTCCTTTCGATCCACTGCTTCCAAACCATCACACCACCAGTTCCATTAAACATCCGGGGTTTGGCATTCGTAAAGTCTTTATAGGTGCACTCTCGGTGTTGCCCATGACTCTCGCCATGGTTGGAAGGAAGTGTGCCAATTCCCGAACCAGTAGTAACAGGGGTATTGATTTGTGACATGGCAGCTGCCACAGCTGCTGTGACTGCTGCTTGGAACATGGCAGCACCAAATTGAGGAGGTGGAGGCGGTGGTGGTGTAGATGCTTCCCCACCGTTGTTTTGTCTCAGGTTTCTACGTGGAGGCATCCTTCAACTATAGGTTGAAAAGATAAAGATAAGAATTCCATAGCATAGAAAATGAATGTGTCTCATGAACTAAATTGTTATAGTTCAACAACAGATGATAGTATGAGTCTCAAAGATACAAGAATGAAAGTTATTCGTAAGACCGAATATATGAAACAAGCGTATGGTTTCTCCATAACATTTTAAGGATTGAACGTAATACTCAACGTTGTAATAATAGTGTGCCACTTATATTAGTGTAATAATTGATACAACGATCACGAAAATTTGACCCCTATAATGGTCTCCGGTTACAAAGTTTAAGAAAAATAAAAACTTTTAGCCGAGGTCCTAACTTATGAAAAAAAATTTGGTATTTTGGCAAGCACTACTTGCGAAATAGGTTCCGCTTGGAGCTTGACTCCGCATCCGATTGCTTTGATTCCATAAGATGCCTATTGAAGGCGGCTTGTTGTTCCCTCAATTCAGAGAGGGCTGCAATCATTTGCGCTTGGAATGCCTCGGTTTGGAGTTGGGCATTGTTCTGAGCTCTATCCAGCCTACGGATGTCGGAACTGTGAACCTGTACTTCCACGTTGACTTCCCAAATCCTGCTAGCTTGAACTCCGGATTGGTAGGACTGGTTGGCTAGTTTGCCCACCATGACTGGGAGGCCCATGTCGTATGGAGGGCGTAGACTTTTTTGTTGGCTCCAATGGTGGAGGTGACTTCCCCAAACGGGAGTCGGTCCTTGAAAGTTCCTCACAAAGACGGGAGGTTGTGTGGGTGGTGGGTTGATCACTTCCGCCTCTAATTCGGTACCGGAGTCATCCTCTTCATCCAATTATATGGGTTCTTCGTCCTCCTCGGGATCCTCTTCGATCCATCCCCCGTTGTCTTGGTTGGGATAATAGGGTTCGCCAGGGTGATGAAATCCAGCCATTTGACTGTACGAGAATAGGGTTATAAGAATAGAATAAAATTTGGAACATGTAAAATTAAACATGTAGGTTAAACTATTTTATGTACCAAATACTCCTATAGTATTTAAATTCGCGTGTTTGATTCTTGTGATGTTTTGGTAACTTTTGATTTGTTGCTCACTACGAGCATGCCTCGATATACATTGGTCTGATCTTGGGCAAATATAGTTGATCATGATATATTTGTCCCAAATTTGATTACATATATCGAGTCTTATTCGTAGTGTCCAACTTGTCTAAATACTTGTTGTATAGCTATAATCATGAAAATAAGTTGTTGTATGCATGTATTTGTACTTAAATGAACTAACAATTTAATTTAAATGAAACGCGGCTTAGGCGTAAAACAAAAAAATATTTTGTCAGAGAGTATTAGTCCCTTAAGCATTTATAGTTTGTATATCTTATGTGGTTCGATATACTTAGTTCACTATAAACATTGCTCTGATACCAATCTGTCACACCCCCTAACCGGAACGGCGGAAACGTTCGGGGGCGGATGACTTCATGTGGTAACGTAACAAATGAATACATAGTAAAGAAAGCAATACAACCATCATATATATAATTGAAAGTTTACATTGTTAAAAGGTACATGTTCAAAACCAATTACAATATGATGCCAAAATATGAATTTAAACCGGCATCGCAGCGTCCCTTCTTCAAAAGCTGTTTGTTACCTGTAATTACTGAATCCCTGGGACATACAAGTAGTTTTGAAAGAGTAGATCAGCATTTAAGCTGGTGAGTTTCATAAGTATTAAATGAAAACGTTTGTATGAAATGAAATGTTTTGTTTTTGTTTGTTTGTTCCTAGAAAATCCCATGTTTTCTACTAGCATAAATGTAGCCTTCTATCAAGACCAATGTTTGTTTCTAGAAAATGTATGTACGTACAAAATTTCCAATACGTCTGAAAAAACCCCATAAATCAATGTATTTTAATACCCCATGTGAGTTTTATAATCATGCTATTGACTAGAAATGCCTATACACAACGTTCTTCAGGCGTTGGAATGTTCTGACGTTTGTCACCCCAAATGGTGTACTGTAGCTAACAGTCAGGGCGCAAGGTTGTCAAGCCCGTATAGATCTATACACAAACACCATGCTCCCCCTCCAAGGGATTCTGGTATATAATACAGGACTTGAAATGTGTACTCGAACGTACATGAAGTTAATGTCTCACAAAACTTAGTATAAAAACAGATTTACGTGTAAAAATGTTCGTTTGTTCTTGTATGTGAAAGTGACTTCTTGAAAATAGTGTTTCTAGTATGTAAAAGTTCGTGATGTTCTTGTAAAACTATACCTATTATAGTTTTCCAAAAGTGTGTCTCGTTTCTATAGTAATCCCTAGTAAAATGCTCACTTGTTATGAAAAGTATAATTTTTATAGTGCCTAAGATGGACACATATACATACAGTATAAGCAAAGTGTTTGATTTATACATATATAACAACATTTTTCATTTCAAAAGATATGATGTTATCGTGATATATTTTGCATACGAAAGTTTCCCTATAATAGTTATAAATCACATATGATTCTGTTGATAAAAAGTGTATAATGAAACTTTATATAACACACGATAATAATCGTGTATTTTACTTGTATTTCCCCCCTTAAAAGCATATAAAAGCATTTATAAAACATTTAAAAGTGTGGATTGTAAGGGTATGAACTCACTTGAAAGATCGAAAAAGGCGAGATGAAAACCGAGCAGAATTTCGACTTGAGAAAGCGGATTTTCTTGGGATTCTCGGGAATCTAGGGAGCACAAACGACCTTCGGGACTTAAGCAAGGAAACCGGAGCTTCGGGATAGTACGTGCATGGAAAACGATGCAAAAACGCAAGAAATATGAGAAGAATTGGCCCTTTTCTTCGGAACCCTCGCATCCCTTTTATAGGGGGTGGGAACTGCCTCGGTGCGTTGGGCATACGCGTGCGTCATGCGTGACCGCTTCCACGACTGCCTCTGACCTTCGAATGGGATGGGGCATAGCCTCGCATAGGTGCAGTGTGGACGATCCGAGGCCTAGGCCTCGAGTACGCTGGGCGTAACTCAGATCAGCCTGGTGACTCCTCCTTCGGATAATACCAAGATTAAATAATAAAATTTATATTTTATTTATTTAATAAACTTCAAAAATTCATATCTTCTTCATACGAACTCCGTTTTCGATGTTCTTTATATCCACGCGTAGGTGAGACTACGCTCTACAATTTTCCTTTAGATTCCGTCGGCAAATTTTGAAACTATTTTTATTATTTATTTTTAAAAGGTCGTGGTAAGAAAATTTCGTTAGAAATTCATAACTTCATTATCTGATGTCTGTTTTTGCAAGACTTTTTACCGTCGTAAAACCATTGTCGAGACCTTCGATTCTCATTTAGGTCATTCCGGCCAAAAGTTGCTCGATCTCCGTTTCGAGTTTTTAGCTGCCTGTCGCTAAGCCGAACTTAGAAAATTCATAACTTCTTTATACGAAGTCATATTTGGGCGTTTTTTTACATACGATCACGGTTTAATGTCATCTAACATAGTAGGTAATTAATTTGTGATTTTTGGACATTTTATTTTCGAAGTTAATTTCATTATATCAAAAGTAGATACGATACTTGACTTTTTAGGTCATTACATAGAGTTGAAATATCGGGTTGTCACATTATATGAGGTTAGTATTTTGGGGGTAACTCACTAAGCCATCGAGCTTACATCCATTGATTATTGTTTTAGGTACTTCGGGTGATCGAGGGAAGGCGAAGACATGATCGTATCGCTCCTCCTGCTGTTATGATTTTATGATTTTATACTGGGATACTATGATATTTACTATTTTGAAAACAAACTTTGTAATGTTAAATGGTTTTAAGTGTTTTGAAAAAGTTTAAATTTGGCATGATTTTTATGGGTGTTACAATGTATGTTGTTACAAGCCCCAAGTAAGTTTGGGTGCCCAAAATAATAGAACAATTATGCAGGCAATGTGCAAGGAAGATCATGAAATAGAATGATTAAGTGATAATGCATGTTCCTTGCACATGACTGGATGGTTGGAATACCTTCATGACTTCAGGGTAGTCAGAAATGGTGGTCACGTAACTTTTGGTAATCATTCAAATGGAAAAAATACGAAGATATGGTGTTCTAATAATTAGGAAATTTACAATTGAAAGGGGTGCATGTGTATAAGGTTTAAAGCATAATTTCTTAAGTATTGGGCAAATCTATCAAGCTAGTCTTCTGTTGTATTTGATGACGAATACAAGTACATTATGAAAAACGATAGAAAAAAATGCCTCATCAAGTCCAATTCTATGGGAACCATGTTCCCATTGAATATTTCTCTCATCATCGGTAAACCACAACTATGTAATCCATCAAAAGTAGTCTCTGAGGTCAGTTCGCTATGGCACCGAATATTTTCTTACATTATTTTTTGATATATCCATTAGCCAATGATTCTAGATTCATCAATTCTGGAGCTACTAAAAATTCTTCACATTGATCTCTCTATGGTCTTTATACAATTGCAAGTCTTTATCACAAGAAATAAATCCTTGTTATTGTCGATGATTACACTCATTTCACTTGTGTCTTCTTTCTAAGACTAAAGTCTAAAACACCATAGACCATGATAAACTTCATGAAAGAAAGTAAATTGTTGATCAATTTTCCAATAAAAAAGATAAGAAGTGAAAATGGAATGAAATTCATCAATACCACACTGAATGATTTCCTTGTACACATAGGAAATCGTTGCAAAATGACATTGTAGAAAGAAGAAACATAACCTTAGTGGAAGTTGCGATATCAATGCTCAATATTGCAAATTTGCCACTCTGCTTTTGGGCAGAAGTCATATCAACTACATGCTTTGTTTAGAATAGAGGAATCATCAAAAAAAATACCATAACAAAAATCCATAAAAAGGTTTGAACAATTGTAAACAAAATGTTTGTTTCTTTCATATTTTTGTTTGGATGTCTTTTGTAGTATACAACAAGAAGCATCGCAACAAGTTTGCAACAAAATCAAATGAAGGCATCTTTTTAGTTTACTCTAACAAAAAGTTTCATACAAGGTTCTCATCAAAATAACAAGATTGATAGAAGAATGTTTTGACGTAAATTTTGACAATTTCTACGTCTGGAATGTCACACCCCCAAACCTGAACGTCGAAAACATTCGGGGGCGGAGGACGTCATGTACAGTATCATAAAAATTGAATAGTAAAGAAAGTACACACCACCATAATATATATTTGAAAATCTTACATGATTGTTGTATTACATGTTTCAAAAGTCAAACACAATATGATGCTCCAAAAGATGTTACTAATGCCAGAGCATTAGTCCCCAAAAGTAGTTGCTAACCTGGTGTTTAGCGATTTCCTAAGAATACAAGTTATTTCAAAGAAAAAGTGTCAACAATTAAATTGGCGAGTTCATAAGTAGATATTTTTGTAAATGTATGCTATTCGAAAGTTCACGTTTGTTTTCCAAAAAATTCAATATTTTCTTATAAAATGAGTTATGAATCGTTGTTTGTATAAAATTAATGTATTGAACCAGGAAAAACCTATATTTTCCTAAAAGTGAGAAGCAGTCTTAAATGCCCAAGACTGTAACTTGTAAGTAAATATGTCATACTTAAAATGATGATGTATACTTTTATTAGTAAACAAAACTATAGGAAGCTTGTATTTTCACGTAAAAATAATTGTAATGTTACTTTTCCTGTAAAAACATAATACCATAATAATTGTCTATCCTGTGAGTTTTCATAACCGTACTATGATGGATTTGCCTGTAGCGACGTTCTTCTGGCATCAAAATGTTATGACACTTGTCACCACTACTAGAAAACAGCCCTTTAATGACGCGCAAACAATGACACTTGCTGATAGAGGATGTGTATATGTGTGTGCCCTAAAAAATAATGTCAATTTTGCAAAATTTGAAGGATAGAAGACACGAATTTGTGCGTGCCCTAAAATTAGTGTCAAAAAAGAAAAAAAGGAAAGGTGGAGGGCGCCTTTCATAAAATGTGCCTCGTCTAAATGTGTCCATTTATAACATTTTAATGAAACATGCGTTTTTAATGCTGGATTTCACCCGCCTATTGAATCCCAAAAATTAAACCCCCCGCCTCTTCCAATTAGGAAGAAAAAGCCCTAGGGCCTTCGTCTTCTTCTTCTTTATAGTTATCAGTCAAAAATTAAGCAACATTCTCTTCCATTTTGATTTAGATCGATACCTCACTACAATGTTGGGTATGAGTTTTTGGATAACGCTTCTTATGTTTCTGATGATGTATCAGTTAGTCGGCAACAAGAAAAATAGAAGATAAAAGAAGAAGAAGAAGAAGATGAAAAGAGAAGATGAGATCTGAGGCTCAATTGAAGAAAAAAATATGAGCGCTTCTACGTGGGTTTGCTCTAGCCGCCCATTCTTTTAACTTATACTGGATCACCACCTCAATTAGTTGCCTAAAGGTCAGCCACTCTCTCTTTTCCAACCCCGTTCTGTTTTCTGCCCACATCTTGCTTCGTCTTGCGGCCACATATCACCGCCTTATGTTTCACTTGTATCTTTAATTTTCTTTATATTATCGACTAATCCCATTTTCTCCAAACACAGTCTATGGTCTCGCATCTTCTAATTGTATGCTAGGGACAGAGGTCTAGGATAGCTAACGTTCCTCCATCATACCTGAGAGGATGATGCTTTCATGGAACACATCTTACACCTGCTTCTCTCTTTTCTGCCTCAATGGGATGAATCTCCTTCTCCTTCCTTCATATGTGAATTAAAAAAAAATATGATTTTTGTTTTGGCTAGGGACACATGTCGTTGTCGCAATTTAGGCTAATTGGTCAGCGGAGTCTAGGTTAGCGAGTAACACATGTACGATGATCTTTGGGTTTCTTTCTTTCCCTTATCCTACAAACTAATATGTTTTTTCTATTTTCTTAATTAGGGGAACCTTGATTATTACCCTAATGATCGATCATAGAAAGAGGTTGTCATCTATGGTGTTATTAGTTGTCTCAATAAGCCCTAGGTTCGATAATGATGGCATGTGTTCTAACGACATGGTACACCTGAATCTAACTTCCCCTGTTTAACTCAAACTTTCAGTTGTGATATAGAATGCTTGAAATTTTTTTGTTTGTCTGTGATATAGAAGCAACAAGCTGGTAGTAGTGGTACTACTAATCAATCTTATATGCCAAGCTATGGAATTAACACATAATCATACCAAACTGCTCCATCAAATCAGGTAAACCTTCTAGAGTCTTTTCTATAGTTTTAATCATGAGAAATATTACTTATTGTGTCATGTTAACTTTGTGATCCGGTAGTTCACTGGTCAATATGTTGTTAATGGACTGGGTCGAGTTGACAAAATGGTGTTGGATTATTTGCTACTTCCAGCCAATTTGTAAGTTGTTTAGTTTGGTTTGGTTTATTTTAGTTTTATTATGTGAAATTCCAATTCTTTAGAAGTTGTTTGTATATTTCAGATCAATTCATTACAATAGCTCTCTTCTACTTAATTTATTTCGGACTTTAGAGGAATCGGAGGTTTACAATAGTTAAGACATGTAGCTTAAAAATGGAAATGACGAAAGTCTGTTTTAAAATCTTCCCTAGGCTGAATTTCATCTATTGGTTCAATAAGGAGTAATTGACCTCTTTCTTGGTTTTTCATAAGAGCTTTATAAGAAAAGTAGGTTCTTGGATAACTCATTGAATCTCTATTGGCATTCCTGACATCAGTTTAACAAGGAATGAAGTTATGAACTATAATGTAATTGAGTTGCATTTTCTAGTTTATTACAGTCAACTAGTGCATATGTTTGAGCTATTTTATATTGTTTTGATTATGGTCTTTCTGTAGAAGAAATTGCTAGGCAATTAGGCCTTTCTTTAGATAAGATTCGGTAATCTTGTGTTTCTTTTATATGTCTAATGATGATGATTAAAGAATATATTTTGATGGTTTTGAAATTTTAACAGGGGGGTGATTGAAGGGATGGTAATTAAGGGGCTGATTTACACATCGATCGATGAAAATCACTTCAAGTCCACTGGCAATGCGTGATTCCGATTCCGATTCCGATTCTGGGACTGTTTTCAAGTATGGAATAGGTTGATAGTTTTGGTTTCTAAAGTTTCCCTTTGTTTCTTGTTTGCTCTTTTTGAACCATGCTGCTAGTTAAACTTAGTTTATCTGGTTTTGCTTTTACCTATAAGATAATTGCTTTTAAGAGTTCACTTTTATTATCCTCAAATGATCCATCCTTTTATTCGCCTTTGGAGAGTAAATAGTTAATGATATAGATGTAATTCTAAAGATGAATCTCTATCTGTTTATCGTGTTTTAAACATATAATGTCAATTAATACTTAATGATCTATCATTTTGAGAAATGGTCGGCTGGGGATTAATTGACATCTCTCAGCTATGAAGTCGTTGACAATCTCTGTGAAATTAAAGGGTAATATTGTAATTATTCAATTATCTCTTGTTCTTTTCATAATCAGTTGTTTTTTATTTTGTGTAGCTGTTGTTAGGGGACTACCATCATATGCTTCATGGATGGCTCTCACGGTAACAAGAATTAGTTAGAAACAAGTAAGTTGCTAGAAGAACTTATACTTCTCATTTCATTTTCATATCGATAATCTGTGGATGAATTGTGTAAATATAAATATAAAACATAATAAAGTTGAATTTCTTCATAGTTTGATTGGAATTTTTCCAAGTTTAGATGTGTACTATATTTAGAGGGAGCTTGGAACATCATCTTCTTAGAAGTAAGTTTTCGCCATTTTTGATCCAATTGTGAAATTTTTGAAATTGTGCATGTATTTTACCAGCTACTCTTCACCATGGAATTTTTCCAATTATGTTGTTTGTAACTGTATGCAGGTTGTTGCTTGTCCATGTTCATTGGGTTTAGCAACACCAACTGTTGTGCTGGTAAACCCTTTTGTCCAATAAGAAAAAACAGTTCATTAGATTGGTGGCTGGGTATTAATTTGTATTCCTTAGGTATTGATGTCAAAAAAAATTATGTTAACATTATCTAACATTTCTTCTTATTACAATATTAAAAAAAAATATTGAATCTATGTTGTTTTGGTTGTTAGCTCGATAGAAAATTTTAGCCATAAATTGATAAAGATGATGATGATGGTTGTTAGGTTGAGAGAGAATTGCAGCCATGGATTCCAACTGTATGTATCTCATGTGAAGCGTGCTTTTGTTAGAACTATTAATCTCATGGATTTCAAGTTTTTCATATTTCTTGTATGTAGTTAGTTTTTAAATTTTTGTTACAAATTCTATTGATTTGTTTTATCTTTCCATGGAACGATTATTTGTATGACATTAAATTTTATGCAATGGATTGTATTTTTTGCATACAATAAATAAAAATTTAGTTTGAAAATTAGTAAATCTACAAATAATATTTTTTTAAAACATTTAAAATTACATTACGCAAAAATGCGTTCAATCTTCATTTATGACATGGCCTTTCTTGACGGCGACTTTAATGATACGCAACGTGTGTCGTAAATGCGTGTCGTAAATGCGTGTCGTAAATAGACGACATGCAAAAGTGTGTCGTCTCTCGTTATGATAGGGCCTTTCTTAACACGCATTAGCGCGTCGTCTGAGCGTTTTACGACACGCATTGCTCGTTGTAAAAGGCGGTTTTTCTAGTGCTGCACCCTTAACCTGCCAGTCTGGCTGTAGCTAACAGTTAGGGTGCGGGATCATCAGTCCCGTATAGATCTATACACACTTATCACATTCTCCGGACAGAGACTCTGGTTATAAAACAAGGCTTTCTTGTATACCTTGATAGGTAGGATGAAGATGAATGACTCCCATACTCTCAATTAAGTCACATATTTTTGAAAGGTATATGTTTATGTCCGAAATGATTACCCTTTTTACCAAGTTGATAAAGGCATAATAAGGATATGTATTTTCTTATCTATACGTAATGTTATAGTTGAAATGGTTACCCTGGCCATGATATGATATGCAAACATATAATTAAAGCATGTTATTATTTATAAACATATTTCAACCCGAGAGGGTAAAGTGATGTTGTAAGATGTTTTGCATGCCAACATTTTCGTATGATGGTTAATACAACAATATGAAAAGTATAGGAAAAGATTGATGTTTTCACACGATTTTAACCGTGTGTTTACTTGTATCCCCCCCCCCCCTTAAAAGAGTTTAAAAACATTTAAAAGCCTTTTAAAGTGTAGTGATAGGGGTATGAACTCACTTGGTAAAAGTGAAGGTTTGATGAAAACGATACTTTGCTCGGGCAGCACTTCGACCAGAAAGAAGACGATTTCTCGGAAATCTCGGGGCTTCGAACTTCCGTCAGAGCTTGGATATGAAATCGGGATGTCGAGGTAGTCTCGAGAGGGTAGAAGTACGAAATATGGGAGAGAAAGTAGTGAACTAGCAACCAAAACTCGGAGCCCTCGCAACATATTTTTAAGGGCTGGAAGATGCCTCGAACGCGGGGCGTTCTGGAGCGCAAGGCTCTTCCTCATACGCAGCGCGTTCGTGAGCTCTTGTACCTCACTGCTTACGAACCTCGAACTTGACGAGCAAAGGGACAGGTTCTGGAGTACGAACGCGGGGCGTTCCCTTTGGGCCAGCCTCGAAGTTTGTGCCCCGATCTTTAAAAATCTGTAACCACGTACGAGTTCTTTTTTTGACATTCTTTATATCCACGCGTAGGTGAGAATATACTCTACAACTCTCGTTTAGATTTCGTCAGCTAATTGTGAATTTATTTTTAATATTATGTTTTTAAGAAGACGGGACTGGAAAAGTCCGTTAAAAATCCATAACTTCTTCATTCGAGGTCCGTTTTCGTCTGCCTTTTTTCCGTTGTAATACTATTGTTGAGATCTTTGATTCTCGTTTAGGTTGCGTTGGCTAAAAGTCGCTCGATCTCTATTTCGAGTTCTTAGCTGTCCACTACTATATCCGAAACTTAGAAAAATCTCAACTTCGTCATACGAAGTCAGATTTGGACGTTCTTTTTATGTACGCTTATGGTTTAATGATATCTATGACTTTCATTTAGAAACTTAAGGCTAAAAAGTATTTTACTGAAATTTCGCGTTTTATGCTTAACAATGTTTTACCGGTTTTGTTGGGGATCTTCGATAGGTCATAACTTCTTCGTTATAAATCGAATTTTAGTGTTCTTTATATTTTTGAAAACCTTGTTGCGATATCTACCACTTAGTACTTTCGAATTGAGATTTTTGAACATTTCATTTTTGGAAGCTATTTTTATTATCAAAAGTAGGTTACAATGTTTGACTTTAAGTCATTACATTGACTAGAAATATCGGGTTGTTACATCATCCCCCCATTAGAGAGAATTTCGTCGTGAAATTCGCATTTCAACTAGCATATCAGTGATTGAGGAAAGGTGAGTGTACTTATGTTCCATTTGATCTTCTTGTTCTCTAGTGGATCCAGATCCTAGCATGGGTGTTCCAGCAGGCGTTCATTATTCCGTTTGTTGTTTTCATTGGTAGAGGTCGTATGGATTTGGGTTTATTTCTCTATGTTCATCTAAATGTTAGCATTGATCACTAGTGATACATGTCAGCTTTGTCTTGGAGTTCATGGTTGAATTCATACCTGGTCCGTCATTCATCGCCTTGTGTATACAAGTCGCATACACACTTTGTAGTAATAGGTTAACCGTATTCATTCCTAGCCTCTACGTTTGAACTTGACTCATTGTATGCGTGCTTATTCCAAAGTGGTCTGTGAGGAATACTTCGGGTAGATTGCAAAAGATATAGTACTCCTTAAATGAGTACTTCGGGATTTTGAAACAAGAGACGATTTGGGAGTTTGAATCAGGTTTGTCGTTATAGATTGGAAGAGTTTCATCAGCCGGCGGTTAGCGCGAAGGGTCATTATGTAGCACATGGAGCTGATATAGTGAGGACCAAGCCAATCCATGTCGAATGACGATGTCGTAACTTCCCACCGTAGCAGGAGTTAAGTCGATTAGGAAAAAGCGTTCGTTAGCGGGTGGTGCATTCTATGTATATGTTTTCAGTGCTTTTAGTTTATCCTTGTTATTACTACTGCGAACTTTGTACTTTGTTTAGCGATTACTAATAGATGGGTGTTTCTATAATTGAAAATGATGAAAGTTCATAATATAATCCCTACGGTAAGCAGTTAAGCTTCATATAACCAATCGTTGTTCACAAGGGTTCCAGAATAGTCTCTCCTGCGGTGATCATCAGTATTTCTTCCATCTTCACCAGAGTTTCTTGTTATTGGACAATCCCTCTGGAAGTGTTCAGTTTCACCACATTTGTAACAGCCAGGGATCTGACAGGTTGTTTGTGCCGGTGCTCTACAGAAACGAGTAGTGTGTCCTTTCCTATTACAGTTCCTGCAACGTATCTTCCGAAAAGCTCATGTCTGATGAAAGTTAAACTTATTACATTTCGGAAGGTTTCCAGTATACCGACTAGTAGGTGCTGGAATGGTAGGTGTTATGGCAGTATGAACAACAACTTTTTGTTGTCCTTTCGAGGTCTCTTATGTTGGTTGTCTCTCTTTCTTACTCCACGACTTTCGCTTATAGTCGTCCCTTTCTGTTAGCTCAGGAGTGGGAGTAAGGATCGTTGCATCTTGTTGTCTTTTGGTAGACCCTTGATTCGAACTGCCCCTTTTTCATTCCAGAACTTTTGTTTCGTGTTACTAGGTTTGTGGTTTAGAGTATCCTTACAGGTAGACACTCGTTGGTTTCCTCGGTTGTCACAACAATTTGAATTTTTGACATCGTTACCATTTTTACTAGCGTTACTTGCGTTGAGATGTGCCATGATGACTGTCACGGCAGCTATGACCACAACTTGAAAAGTAGTTAAGTCTATATGCAGGAGTGGTGTTTCGTTAGTTGGTCAGTTATTTCCATGTGAAGAAATGATTCTGTTACATGATGTGAAACGAGTTGGTTAGATAACTATGATCGTTGTTAGTTGGATTCTATAAGTATAATTTCCTCATCCTGTTATTCGGTTTCTAATGTTTTGACTTACATCCTTATGATGTATTTATGAATGAGGGTTGAAATAGGTATCATATTTAAGTTAAGTTTTAGCAGATTAGGGTATAGATGTTGAAATCTTAAGTCGATCTAGTTTCATGGGTTTTGGAAGAGGGTACCTCTCTAACTATTTCTAGTTATGAAGAAGGATGTGATATACCTATCTCATAGCGTGAGTAATTTAATGATGTGATATACCTATCCACACCATGCATGTTTCACGAGTGGTTTCCTCTGTTCTCTGTCCTACTTTTGGTGGTAATGATTTGTTATCTCCTAGTATCTATATAGGGTGTCCTTTATTTTACTCATGCATGTTGAATATCCGTCATTGTTTTGATTGCCCTAGTTGAAGTTGTAGAGATTTGTTATCCTATGGTAACTATCTCTTTCCAGCTATAGGGTTAAAGATGAAACGTTGGTAAGACTTCGACGGTGTGGTCGAATTCAATAACATTGAACTACAATAGATTAGATCAAAAAGGATAGTGTAGTGAGTTGCTATAAAAGTTTATGACATGAACAGTTTAGATAACCAAAGTATGAATTGACGTTGATGATCTTTAAAGGAAACAAGAGGTCTGTTACAATAGTCGGTATATGAGTTACGTGGAATTCAGAAATTTTGAACTTGGAGCAGGTCTAACATCAAACCAGTAATGAGAAAGTTTTGACAAAACTAAGACCTAACAAATTGAAAGTTCAAGGTCTTAACATAAGTAGGAAGTTAATACTACAGTCAATACAAAGACCTAAATTATATCCATAAGACAGAGTAGAGTAGACTCTACTCTCGAGAGGAGTTGTTCTGGTTGGTACTTGATTTAACCCTGGATTCAGCCAGTTGTTGGTTCATTTCCCATATACATCTCTGCAGTGCCACCTAGTTCCGATGAAGATCCCTAACTTTAGATCGACATACATTCAGATTCACCTATAGGGCGTCAGTATGAGACCTTTCATAGTCCTGATCATCGGTTAGATGACGAAGACGAACTGTGTTGACTCCAAAGTTAGCACGAATCTCCATGACTTGGACAAAGTTTGCTCTTCCCTACTCACTATTGTGAGTAGCACGACGAACCATAATAGGAAGGACTATGTCTGCTGAGCCTGCGTCATTCAGATTGTAGAAGCTTTGGTCTCCGTTGTATGGAAGTGGTTGTCCCTGTTCGTGGATCCACTTGCCCAAGTTCACCTCTCACAGTGGTTTCGGGCCTTGAAAAGCCGGACGAGGGTTAGGATTTTGAGCAACTTGGGGTGGATTATAGATCTCCGGTCCCGATTCCGAGTCTTCTTGGACTTCTTCCTCTTACTCTTCATCAGCCGGCGGTTAGCCTTAAGTTTCTAAATGAAAGTCATAGATATCTATGACTTTCATTTAGTCTCTCCTGCGGTGATCATCAGTATTTCTTCCATCTTCACCAGAGTTTCTTGTTATTGGACAATCCCTCTGGAAGTGTTCAGTTTCACCACATTTGTAACAGCCAGGGATCTGACAGGTTGTTTGTGCCGGTGCTCTACAGAAACGAGTAGTGTGTCCTTTCCTATTACAGTTCCTGCAACGTATCTTCCGAAAAGCTCATGTCTGATGAAAGTTAAACTTATTACATTTCGGAAGGTTTCCAGTATACCGACTAGTAGGTGCTGGAATGGTAGGTGTTATGGCAGTATGAACAACAACTTTTTGTTGTCCTTTCGAGGTCTCTTATGTTGGTTGTCTCTCTTTCTTACTCCACGACTTTCGCTTATAGTCGTCCCTTTCTGTTAGCTCAGGAGTGGGAGTAAGGATCGTTGCATCTTGTTGTCTTTTGGTAGACCCTTGATTCGAACTGTCCCTTTTTCATTCCAGAACTTTTGTTTCGTGTTACTAGGTTTGTGGTTTAGAGTATCCTTACAGGTAGACACTCGTTGGTTTCCTCGGTTGTCACAACAATTTGAATTTTTGACATCGTTACCATTTTTACTAGCGTTACTTGCGTTGAGATGTGCCATGATGACTGTCACGGCAGCTATGACCACAACTTGAAAAGTAGTTAAGTCTATATGCAGGAGTGGTGTTTCGTTAGTTGGTCAGTTATTTCCATGTGAAGAAATGATTCTGTTACATGATGTGAAACGAGTTGGTTAGATAACTATGATCGTTGTTAGTTGGATTCTATAAGTATAATTTCCTCATCCTGTTATTCGGTTTCTAATGTTTTGACTTACATCCTTATGATGTATTTATGAATGAGGGTTGAAATAGGTATCATATTTAAGTTAAGTTTTAGCAGATTAGGGTATAGATGTTGAAATCTTAAGTCGATCTAGTTTCATGGGTTTTGGAAGAGGGTACCTCTCTAACTATTTCTAGTTATGAAGAAGGATGTGATATACCTATCTCATAGCGTGAGTAATTTAATGATGTGATATACCTATCCACACCATGCATGTTTCACGAGTGGTTTCCTCTGTTCTCTGTCCTACTTTTGGTGGTAATGATTTGTTATCTCCTAGTATCTATATAGGGTGTCCTTTATTTTACTCATGCATGTTGAATATCCGTCATTGTTTTGATTGCCCTAGTTGAAGTTGTAGAGATTTGTTATCCTATGGTAACTATCTCTTTCCAGCTATAGGGTTAAAGATGAAACGTTGGTAAGACTTCGACGGTGTGGTCGAGTTCAATAACATTGAACTACAATAGATTAGATCAAAAAGGATAGTGTAGTGAGTTGCTATAAAAGTTTATGACATGAACAGTTTAGATAACCAAAGTATGAATTGACGTTGATGATCTTTAAAGGAAACAAGAGGTCTATTACAATAGTCGGTATATGAGTTACATGGAATTCAGAAATTTTGAACTTGGAGCAGGTCTAACATCAAACCAGTAATGAGAAAGTTTTGACAAAACTAAGACCTAACAAATTGAAAGTTCAAGGTCTTAACATAAGTAGGAAGTTAATACTACAGTCAATACAAAGACCTAAATTATATCCATAAGACAGAGTAGAGTAGACTCTACTCTCGAGAGGAGTTGTTCTGGTTGGTACTTGATTTAACCCTGGATTCAGCCAGTTGTTGGTTCATTTCCCATATACATCTCTGCAGTGCCACCTAGTTCCGATGAAGATCCCTAACTTTAGATCGACATACATTCAGATTCACCTATAGGGCGTCAGTATGAGACCTTTCATAGTCCTGATCATCGGTTAGATGACGAAGACGAACTGTGTTGACTCCAGAGTTAGCACGAATCTCCATGACTTGGACAAAGTTTGCTCTTCCCTACTCACTATTGTGAGTAGCACGACGAACCATAATAGGAAGGACTATGTCTGCTGAGCCTGCGTCATTCAGATTGTAGAAGCTTTGGTCTCCGTTGTATGGAAGTGGTTGTCCCTGTTCGTGGATCCACTTGCCCAAGTTCACCTCTCACAGTGGTTTCGGGCCTTGAAAAGCCGGACGAGGGTTAGGATTTTGAGCAACTTGGGGTGGATTATAGATCTCCGGTCCCGATTCCGAGTCTTCTTGGACTTCTTCCTCTTACTCTTCATCAGAACTCTCTTCAGGGTCTCCTTCTGCTGGGATAACCGGGTTCTAGTTTTCGGGTTCAGCTTCAAGCCAT
This sequence comes from Lactuca sativa, assembly GCF_002870075.4. NCBI lineage: Eukaryota > Viridiplantae > Streptophyta > Magnoliopsida > Asterales > Asteraceae > Lactuca > Lactuca sativa. Next base: position 299,657,628 of record NC_056630.2, on the reverse strand, counting down.
CCTTCAACTCCTTGATTGGGAAAGTATGGGTCGCCAGGGAGATGCAATCCAGCCATATTATCTAAGTGAGAAAAGGGATGTAAGAAACATATAAGAGACGTACTACTTAAGATAATTATAGGATGATCCTTACCAGTTACTTCAGTACTTGCGTAGTGCATACCAGTCATATGAAACCAAGATAAAATAGACCTTCGAATAAGTGGCCCTAACTTTAAGTCCAAAACCAAACAAAGAACAAGAAGTAAAGCAAATATCACAGATTCTAAGTCTATGACACCCTAGTCACAGATAACCTTAGTGTATCCACTCAGCAACTATTGACCTACTAATAAAGACCTTTTAGTTCTCAAATAGGTAATTATAGTATCACAAAATACTCCTATAGTATTTTATGTTTTTGTATGTTCTAATGTTTTCATTGTAGTAGTGTTGGTAAGTTATTAGACTTCTACAATACCACAACCATTCCTAGGCACATGTTTATCACTTCTCGGAAAGATATAGTTGATCAGGCTATATCACACCTAGATCTGATCATATGTTCCAAGGCATACTTGTAGTGCACAACTCATCTATAATACTTATATATTGTTTTCCTTATGATAATGTTACTGTTATGTAATGTATGCATGTATACTTTTAACAAAACTATATTTTTTTTAAAAGTATATCTCTTAATCAGAGTGTTTTTTCCCAGTTGTGTTTATAGCTGTGTATGAAAAATGGTTTTGATATACTTAGTTCACTATAAATAATGATCTAAGACAAATCTGTCACACCCCAAACCTGAACGGCGGAAACATTCGGGGGCAGAGGATATCATGTACAGTATCATAACAATTTAATAGTAAAGAAAGTACACACCACCATAATATGTATTCGAAAATTTTACATGATAGTTGTATTACATGTTTCAAAAGTCGAACACAATATGATGCTCCAAAAGATGTTACTAACGCCAGAGCATTAGTCCCCAAAAGTAGTTACTAACCTGGTGTTTAGCGATTTGCTGAGAATACAAGTTATTTCAAAGAAAAAGTATCAACAATTAAGTTGGTGAGTACATAAGTAGATATTTGTGTAAATGTATGCCATTCAAAAGTTCACGTTTCTCTTTCAGAAAATCCGATATTTTCTTATAAAATGAGTTATGAATCGTTGTTTGTATGAAATGAATGTATTGAACCATGAAAGACCTATATTTTCCTAAAAGTGAGAAGCAGTCTTAAATGCCCAAGACTGTAACTTGTAAGTGAATATGTCATACTTAAAAAGATGATGTATACTTTTATTAGTAAACTAAACTATAGCAAGCTTATATTTTCACGTAAAAATAATTGTAATATTACTTTTCCCGTAAAAACATAATACCTTAATAATTGTCTATCCTATGAGTTTTCATAAACGTACTATAATGTATTTTCCTGTCGCGACGTTCTTCATGTGTCGAAATGATATGACTCTTTTCACCCTTAACCTGTCGGTCTGGCTGTAACTAACAGCCAGGGTGCGGGATCATCAGTCATGTATAGATCTATACACACTTATCACATTCTCCGAACGGAGACTCTGGTTATAAAACAAGGCTTTCTTGTATACCTTGATAGGTACGATGAAGATGAATGACTCACATATTCTCAATTAAGACATGTATTTTTGAAACGTATATGTTTATGTCTGAAATTATTAACCTTTTTACAGTGTTGATAAAGGCATAATAATGATATGTATTTTCTTATCTATAAGAATGTTATAGTTGAAATGGTTACCCTTGTCATGATATGTTATGCAAGCATATAAAGTAAAGCATGTTATTATATATAAACACATTTCATCCAAAGAGGGTAAAGCGATGTTGTAAGATGTTTTTCATGCCAACATTTTTGTATGATGGTTAATACAATAGTATGAAAAGTATAGCAAAAGATTGATGTTTTCACATGAGTTTAACCATGTGTTTACTTGTATTCTCCCCTTAAAAGAGTCTAAAAACATTTAAAAGCATTTTAAAGTGTAGTGATAGGGGTATGAACTCATTTGGTAAGAGTGAAGGTTTGATGAAAAAGATACTTTGCTCGGGCAGCAATTCGACCGGAAAGAAGACGATTTCTTGGAAATCTCGAGGCTTCGAACTTCTGTCAGAGCTTTGATATGAAACCGGGATGTCGAGGTAGTCTCGAGAGGGTAAACCTACGAAATTTGGGAGAGAAAGTAGTGAACTAGTAACCAAAACCTGGAGCCCTCGCATCATATTTATAGGGGCTGGAAGAAGCCTCGAACGCGGGGCATTCCTACGAAGAACATGGGGCGTTCGGGAGCGCATGGCGCTCCCTCATACGCAGCGCGTTCCGGAGCTCTTGTACGTCACTGCTTACGAACCTCGTACTTGACGGGCGAAGGGACAGGCTCTAGGGTATGAACGCGGGGCGTTCCCTCGGAATGCAGGGCAGTCCTTTGGGCCAACCTCGAAGTTTGTGCTTTGATCTTTAAAAATCCGTAACTTTCACGTACGAGCTCCGTTTTTGACGTTCTTTATATGCGCGCATAGGGGAGAATATACTCTACAACTATCGTTTAGACTTCGTCGGAAAATTTTTAATTTATTTTTAATATTATGTTTTTAACAGGACGGGACTAGAAAAGTCCGTTAAAAATGCATAACTTCTTCATTCGACGTCCGTTTTCGTCTGTCTTTTTACCGTTGTGATACTATTCTAGATATCTTTGATTCTCATTTAGGTTGCGTTGGCTAAAAGTCGCTCGATCTCTATTTCGAGTTTTTAACTATCTACTGCAATATCCGTAACTTAGAAAAATCACAACTTCCTCATATGAAATCAGATTTGGACGTTCTTTTTATGTACACTTATGGTTTAATGATATCTATGACTTTCATTTAGATACTTAAGGCTAAAAAGTATTTTATTGAAATTCCGTGTTTTATGCTTAATAGTGTTTTACCGGTTTTGTTGCGGATCTTTGATAGGTCATAACTTCTTCGTTATAACTCGGATTTTAGTGTTCTTTATATTTTTGAAAACCTTGTTACAATATCTACCACTTAGTACTTTCGAATTGAGATTTCTGAACATTTCATTTTTGGACGCTATTTTTATTATCAAAAGTAGGTTATAGTGTTTGACTTTAAGTCATTACATTGACTTGAAATATCGCGTTGTTACATGGAAATGATCTCCATATAACGAAAAAAGTTCATTATGGAAAGTGATATCCCAATTCAATCCAAACCTCTGAACATAGTTTAAGTTAACGATGAATCCCTCTTTCATCCTACATAGACTCTTAGACTATCTAAAGTTGTTGTTTCTCCTGTTGTTCACATATAACATACCAAGGCATAAGGACCTTCTCTCTTAAAAGACTCAACTATTGAGAATTCCACCTTGCTAGTTGAGGGGAAAGTATTGATGGGTTTTATGCATAAGAAACATTCCTATGTGCTCATACAAACCCTAACGCTTGGATCTAGGTTTCTCTATTGTACATGCTTTGGTTCCAAGACTTACAAACCTAGATCTATCATATATACTTCAAAATTACCATAAGGAAAACATATCTATGTGGTTTACGTCTTCCAAGTAGCTTGAATCCTTGTAGTCTTCTTGATCTTGAGCTTAGAGTCACAGATGTAACTCCTCTAATGGTTCACAAACCCCACAAGCAAGAAGGGAATATGAGAGGGGGTGAGAGAGGCTAGAAATCAGCCTAGGGTTCTCTTAGAATCAAGTGATAGCCGATTTCAATACCTTAGGGTCTGATTTATACTGCTGGCTGCTAGGGTTTCAGTCAAAACCCTAATGGACAGCTTATTGACCAAGCAGCCCATAGAACCATCTGGAATAAGGCCTATGGACAAAATTTTGATGTATCCCCATCATAATTTCGTTCACCCTTTGATCCATTAGGTTTCTTTGTCCAAAATTCAACTATCATACATTTGACAATTTATACCCCTTTATTTAAATAATCTCTTTTAGTCACCAAATTAATTCCTAATTAATTTATGACTAATACTAATCAAATAGATATGATTTCTCCTTTAATATATTATTCTTATAATATATTAATAAACCATTATATTCTCTCTTTCTCCTTAAATGACCTTGTCAAGTTGCTTTAGAGAACGCAACCCAAAAGGACCATGCACAACCGGGTCAAGTTCATACCAAATATAGTTACGGGCTTAGACACTATTCCAACAGTCTCCCACTTGGATAAGTCTAGTAACTATATCTCACATATGACTTCAGAATCCGATTAGCAATCGTAGCTCTTATACTTTGCTGTCAACTCTGATCAACTTGTCCTTAAGATAAGGGATCGTATAATCCTCCGTTCTGGATATCATGCTGATAATGCTTATTGTCTAGCATTTGTTCCTCGATTTCCGATTTGTCTGACATAGAATTTAGTTGAACACATCAACTTCATTCTGACCGGGCCCGGCACATAAGTCAAACCAAATCATCAAGTGGCCAAGATATTGCTTTTATTCTCAAAGAACAAAAGGAACAGATCAACTTCAACTCATATGCATCTATTATTCACTAATTGAATCATGCACAACAATGTGTTTTATAACATCAAGTTGCTGATGTGTTTACACATCATCAATTCACAACCAACCAGCAAACAACAACCATATCTCTAAGTTTTAAGACTATATGATATTATTGCTTTGCAATCACTTAAGGCAAAACACCATCAAGTGATACCAACAAACGCAGGTTTATTCCAATGCTCAAATCATATTCATAAGCACTCATGAACTTTGCAGCAAACCTTTGCTATGCCTAAAACCTTTTAGACAATCTACAACGAATCCATGACAGTCTTCATTCATATCTACTTCCAAAATATGACCGACTGTGGACGTTTGAATAATCTTGTTATTCAGGAAGTCAAAACATGCAAAATGGAAACAATAGATAAATCACCAACAAAAGATAGTAGCTTTACTCATAAATAACACAATTTTATTTATTCATCAAATGTCAAGTACAAACTATCTATTACACATTTCCTATCTAGTCCAAACTTATATCATCCTTCAGCCCAATGCTCCTAGCGTGCTGCAAGTGTTTGACCCTACTCAGTCCCTTCGTAAGGGGATCTGCTAGGTTTTCTTCTGATGATACCCTCTTCACAACGAGGAGTCCCTCTTCTACCCAATGTCTGATAAAATGGTATTTTATGTCGATAAGTCGAGACCTACCATGATCTCTCGGTTCCTTGGTCAAGGCAACCGCTCCTTCTTTATCACAGAAAATTTCCATCGGCTCCTTTATGGATGGCACAACTCCAAGGTCTCCAATGAAGTTCTTTAACCATATAGCCTCCTTTGACGCTTCACTCACCGCAATGTACTCTGATTCTCACGTTGAAGCAGTTGCGGTCTCCTACTTGGAACTTTTCCAAGTCACTGCTCCTCCATTTAGGGTAAAGACCCAGCCCGACTGTGATCGGAAGTTATCCCGATCCTTCTAAAAACTAGCGTCATTGTACCCTCGTACCCTTAGGTCATCACTCCCACCGAGGACTAGAAACCATTCCTTGGTCCTTCTTAGGTACTTAAGAATGTTCTTTACCGCAATCCAATGAGCTCTACCTGGGTTCCCCTGATATCTGCTGACCATGCTTAAAGTAAAGGCCATATCAGGACGAGTACAAGTCATAGCGTACATGATAGAGCCTATTGCGGAAGTGTAAGGTACTCGGCTCATATCAGCTATCTCTGCCTCTGTACTCGGGCTCTAAGTCTACTCAGCTTGGTATTGCTTTGGATTGGCAACTCCGCTTTCTTGGAATTTTCCATACTAAAACGCTTTAGCACCTTATCCAAGTGTGTATCCTGACTGAGTCCTATCAGTCTCTTTTCTATGTTTCTTACTATCCTTATTCCCAGAATATAGGTAGCCTCTCTGAGGTCCTTCATAGAGAAATATTTCCCAATCCAGGACTTGACCTCCTGCAAGGTTTGGACATCGTTTCCTATGAGCAGTATGTCGTCGACATACAATACGACGAAGCTCACTATACTCCCACTGGCTTTGACATACACACAAGATTCATCTTCGCTTCGCAGAAAGCCAAACTCTTTAACCTTCTTGTCAAAACAAAGATTCCATCTGCGAGACGCTTGTTTTAATCCATAAATGGATTTCTCAAGCTTGCATACTCTATTTGGATGCTTCGCATCGACAAAACCCTCTGGCTGATTCATGTAAACATCTTCAGCCAACTTTCCATTAAGGAAAGCGGTTTTCACGTCCATCTGCCATATTTCATAATCATGAAACGCAGCTATTGCAAGCATTACCCTAATAGAATTTATCTTCGCAACTGGCGAGAAGGTCTCATCATAGTCAACTCCGGGAGTTTGAGTAAAGCCCTTCGCAACCAATCGCGCTTTGTAAGTATGCACTTTCCCATCCACGTCCATCTTCTTCTTGAAGATCCACATGCACTCGACTGTCTTACGACCTGGTACATTATCAACCAAATTCCAAAATTGGTTGTCGTACTTGGACTGAATCTCGCTGTCCATCGCTTCTTTGCATTTTGCAGACTCCGGGCCTACCATGGCTTCCTTGTAGTTTCTAGGTTCGTCCAAATTTACTAGTGTACTATCACTAATAAATGTATCCCCTTCAGTGGTAATATGAAAACCATAAAACTGGGGTGGAACACTAGCCCTAGTGGAACATCGAAGAGGTAATGACTCGTCAACAGGTTCAACAGGAGTTTTCTCCTCAGGTTGAGTGTCAGTGTCAGAGGTTCCTTCATCGCCTTGATCTTGAATCTCTTCAAGTTTAATTTGCCTCCCACTGTCTTCTTGGCTTATCAATTCACTTTCTCGGAAAACTCCTCTTCTAGAAACGAAGACAACATTTTCATTCGGTCAATAGAAAAGATAGCCAAAAGACTTCTGCGAATAGCCGATGAAATAACACTTCTCACTACGAGGTTCGAGCTTTTCGTAAGTCTCTTGTCTTATGAAATCCTCGCAACCCCAAACCTTAATATGTGCCAACGAGGGAGCTTTCCCTGTCCACATCTCGTGTGGAGTCTTGGAAACCTTCTTGGTGGGAACTAAGTTAAGGATATGGGCGGCAGTCTCTAAGGCATACCCCCAGAAAGCTATTGGTAAGGAAGTCCGACTCATCATAGAATGAACCATGTCCAACAAGGTCCGATTACATCTCTCAGCCACACCATTCAATTGTTGCGTCCTCGGAGGCATCAATTGCGAAACAATTATGCATCCTTTTATATTGTGGTGAAACTCAAGACTTAGGTACTCTCCTCCTTGGTCTGACCGGAGCATCTTGATTTTCCTGCCCAGCTGATTCTCCACTTTATTCTTAAACTCTTTGAACTTTTCAAAGGTTTCTGACTTTTGCTTGATTAGGTAGATATATCTATATCTGCTATAATCGTCTATAAAAGGCACGTAGAAGCGGCAAGCATCCGTTGTGGTGGATCTAAAGGGCCCACACACATTGGTGTGTATAAGATCCAATAAACCCTCACCCCTTTCACAAGTGCCAGTAAAGGGTGACTTGGTCATCTTCCCAAGTAAACAAGATTCACATGTGTTATCATCCCTAAGGTCGAATGATCCAACACTCCATCCTTTTGGAGTTGGGCTATGCGTTTCTTGTTGACATGGCCAAGGCGACAATCCCACAAGCATGCTTTGTCTAGACTAGTAGACGAATCAATATTCAAAACATTATTTCCTAAATTATCAACAACCATCACATATTCATAAATCCCATTACAAGGTAATGCATTCAAATAAAAGACACCATTCAAATAAACGTTAATAGAACCATTACTATTATCAAAAGAATATCTGAAACCTTGTCTAAACAACCCATGAAATGAAATAATGTTTCTTGCCATATCTGGAGAATAACAACAATTGTCTAAATCTATCCCTAACCCATAAACACTGACTTTGGTCACAGGCGATGATCTTCTATTCCCCATAATCAGGTTTATCTTTCCATGTTCCACCTCCCTACTTCTTTTTAGGCCCTGCATATCAAAACAAATGTGGTAACCACACCCTGTGTCAAGAACCCATGAAGTAGCAAATGATGAGTTATTAGATTTAATAGAATACATACCTGCAAAGGTGGGCTTAATCTTCCCTTCTCTTTTGTCTTTTATATATTGTGGGCAGCTTTGCTTCCATTGGCCCTTTTGGTGGCAATAGAAGCACTCTGCTTCCTTGGGATCGGATGAGGGTTTATCAGGGCCTGCTTTGGTCCCACTTGAGGACGAACCATCTCAGGGCTTCCCCTTTTGGTGGCTCTTACATGGAGCCTTCCTCTTTTTACCCTTTCCTTAACCTATTGCCATCACAGGAGCGGCCACAGCAGGGGATGGTGCAACGGATTTGTCTTTGAGGTTGCTCTCAGCAGTCCTCAATAGTCCTTGGAGCTTCCTCAAGGAGACCTCTTCTTTGTTCATGTGGTAGGTCATCCTAAACTGGTTGTAGCAGGAGGGCAAGGAGTGGAGGATTATGTCGATAGCCAATCCTCATCAAACTTGACATTAAGTTTGAGAAGACGATTAACATACCTATGCATTTTCTGCAAATGAGAGGTTAGGGATTCTCCATTCCCCGTATTAGTGGTGATCATGTTAGTAATGATCTCATAGCGCTCTTGCCTCGCGCTCTGGTGATACCTTTCCAGCAAATCCTGATGCATTTCATACGGATACATGTCCTCATAAGACTTTTGGAGTTTGAGGTTCATGGTGGCCAGCATGATGCAGTGAACTTTCATAGCATCACACTCGTGGGCCTCAAAGGCGGCCAACTCTTCAGGAGTAGCAACATCTGGGATGATCTTTTCAAGCTTTTCATCAAGGACATATTCTTTGTCCTCGTAGCGTGTGATCATGTGAATATACCTCATCCACTCATTGAAGTTTAACCCATCAAATTTCACTTTCTGACACAGGTTCATCAACGAGAATGACCCAGAAGCGTTGTTGTTGTTGTTGTTGTTGTTTGCGGACATCTAAAAAAGAAAGGAACAAAGTTTGATTAGAAATGAATCCCTAATTAAACACCCAAATGAGAAATTAGGGCTAGGATCCAAAAACATTATTTACAACTTAGAAAGGGATGTTGTACTCTAAAAGTAAATAATTTGAAGGTAAGTGAATGACGATTCACTAATTCTCACCATGAAAAGCGAAAACAATTTAGGTTTTAAATGTATAGAAAACTCCTAGATCTTTAAGATTCATTGAACTTTTCAATGGCATGTTTAAATCTCGATATGCATTTCAAATTTGCGACTAGGATACCGAAGATCGGAAACAAATTGTGAATAACCATGTGAATCAACATGGTGCACTCAATGTCTCTATCACCTAATCAATGTGCCGGTAAACCACACACGCTCCATTGATCTGTGGAAAAAAATGTTAAGGAATTAGATAACATAAAAGTTCAGGTTTTAAAGATCCAAAGAATAATATACATTGTATATCGTTTTTTCACTTTTGTTGTCACACCCCCGAACCAGACAGCGGGAACGTCTGAGGGCTCGCGTGACTTAAATTGAATATCATCACAATGAATATACATGAATCATAACATAAACATCACCATGCATCAATATATTACAACTGGATTTGTTCACATTAAGTACATTGTTTTAACATTTCAAATCCCTACATACATTGTTTGATAGATTTCATAACCAAAAACACCCTAACACACTTGGTACTTACTCATCGGCTTACCTGTTACCTAAGAATACAAGTTATTTTGAAAAACGGTCAACATATGAAATGTTGGTGAGTTCATAAGTATGTTGTGTTAAAATGATTTGTGTAGTTTGTAGAACCCAGAAAATCTGATATTTTCTGAAAAGACCATTGTTTATAAAAAAAAGTATGAAGATCCGTACAATGTGCATGATGATTTCAAAACATGTATAATTGAAGAACTTAGTATTAAACGTACTAGTGAAAATGTTGAACTTCCCAGGAAAACCCGATGTTTTCCAAATACATATAATTCAGTGATTTCTCAAATTGTTATACCGCCGCAATGAATGATTTTGTTTACTCTTCCTTGATTACTCGGGTGGTGTTGGATTAATTAAGGTTTGTGAGTTGTTATAATCATGCGTTAGTAATGACTAGTTTATAACTACAGTTTACGAACGATCCTTTGAGGCGTCACCTGTTATAACTCACTTAATCCAACCACCTTGATTACTCTCGATTATTGCCCGGAATCTGTTTACGTTGATTACTCATAAGCTTAGCAAACGAGGAAAAGAGGAGTACAATCCTGCTACTTCCGTGAGTTTACTTTAGGCCATCGGGGATGCGAAAGACTCATTGGCCCATCTCGCATTTGATTACTTTAACCTTACTAGCAATACTATTGGATCACTAGGACGCAAAAGCACTTGAGAGCCATTGAAGGTCCCTTTATATGGAATTGGGCCATAGGAAGCCCAATAACATATAAGCATCATCCCTTTGGGCCCAAAGATCATGTTAATGGACATGCAAGGTCCAACAAGCATGATTTGAAACTTTCAAGCCTAAAGTTTGAATAATTACTCGTATTTGGTATCGCATATCTATTGGAGGGTTCGATTTAACGTTTTTTGTTTTTGTATCGACTCGAGACCGATCGATTTGTTTATACGATATTTGGAGTTATAATTTTGTTTGTCTTTCGATTTTTGTCAACCGTAGATTAGTATTTTTTTACTCAATTTTCTATAAATAACATAATTGATTTAAAAATAGTGGTTTGACCTTTTCAGCCCCTTTCTTTTGTAAAATGACAAATTTAGTCCTTAATATAAAAGAAAAGTTATTTTAGGTCCTTAAAACATTTTCTTGACAATTTTGCATCATAGATTGGCTGAAATGATATTTTTAACTCAAAACTTATTTTGCTAACAGTTTCATCCCTTCCAAAATGATATTTTCCAGTTAAAGCCCAACTTTTTGCAATTTTTACACTTTCAGCCCAAAATCCAAAAACATTACATTTTTTATCCTTTTTGGAAATAAAAAGCATTTTCAATCCTTAAAATAGTTTTGTTACACTTTTTGTCCCCTGTTTGGAGGAAATTATCATTTCAGCCCTTCCAAATGTCATTTTTCGCAATTTTGGGCTTAATAGGCCGAAAAGCCCAAAATTAGCCCATTAAGCCAAAAATTTACATTTCAAGTCCTTTGAAAATTTTAATGTTCATAAAAACAACTATTTTAACTGTTTTGACTCTTTAACCCTTAAGAAACCGTGATTTCGCACCCCTTAACCCGAATTTCGTATTTTTGACAATTTAAGCCCAAAAATGGGTTTTATGTTGAAATATGTTTTTCACAAACTTATAAGTTAATATTCTTGACTTGTTTAGTATAATACTACTTAGATCATGTTTTTTTCCTTCTTGTGGCATAGATCTCGATATTTCTTCCCTTTTTGGTTACATATTTATCACAAAAACACATAAAATCACACATACATGCATAAAATCATGCATAGCATACACATACACATAGATCTACACATTTTCTTGTATTCTCCCCCAATAAAACATGTAAAAACCGAAAAAGAGGGGTATGAAGCTCATCTTGAGTTGTGGGTTCGGTTTTGAAGAAGATTGGGAGAATTTTGATGCTATTTTCGGCCCTAGCAAGCCTTCTTGGGTTGATTTCGAACTTAGAGGGTTTCTAAGATGGTGATAAAGAGTTTAAATGAGTTAAGAAGATATTTTTGATGAAATGAAGTAAGTAGATCATGGATTTTGGCATCAGCTTACCTAAGATGATGATTATCTTGTGAAAACCTCTGGAAACACAAGCAAATTTCGAGATCTTGGATGAAGAAGAATGGATGAGTCTTGAGTGTTTTAGAGAGAGTTTTGTGAGGTTTGTGTGTTCATTCTCTTGCTCTCGGCCGAAGAAGAAAAAAAAGAGAGACATAAGAGTGCATGGAAACATGAGTGTGCTTGGTTGTATGATGAATAAATGGCCTAGTTATCCTCTAGACAAAAATGAGGTGGCACCTCCAAAGTCAACCTCCATTTCTTCTCTTTTTTTTAATTAGATATAGATGGGCCAAGAGAAGGGAAGAAAGAAAAGAAATGTTAGGCCTTTGGTGCTTATATCCAAATCATGGGTCCATGTTGATGATTTTCGGCCCGTTAGGCTCCTAGGTTGCCTCACGGCCCAACTTGTCAAAGAGAATGAATTTTATGGCCCATTTAGGTTAATTAGATTTGTTATGGCCCAATAGAGCCCATTAGGGTATTTTATTTCATTCTAGGCCCAATATGGCCCAAAATGTTAAAATAAATGAAGGTGAGTCCAAATTAGAGCCCATATAAGAGTTCTAAGCCCTAAGATATCAAATTGGAAACTTATTGGTCCATTTGGCCCAATAAGGAAATCCTAGTCCAAAATGGACTTAAACCGGGATTTTTAGGGCTTCCAACCTTTTGTTGACTATTTGATGTGCTCTTATAAAGTGTTTGATGGAAGTTTTGTTGTTATTGAATAACCATCATACATGTTTTCACATTGTTGGTTCACATCTGTTATCATTGTTCAATGTTTACAAGCCACCAAATTCCTAATTGTAACATCATCCCCCCGTTAGAGGGAATTTCGTCCCGAAATTCTTTTGAAAGCTAAATTAGAGAACGCGAGAATATGTGAGGGTACTTCTGCTTCATCTGATCTTCGCGTTCCCATGTGAATTCTGGCCCACGCTTCGCATTCCACCGTACCTTCACAATCGGAATGCGACTTTGCTTAGTATGCTTCACCTCCCTGTCCATGATTTCAACTGGTTCCTCGATGAACAGGAGATTCTCGTTGATTTCTATTTCATCAAGGGGAATGACGAGGGTTTCATCGGATAAGCACTTCTTTAGATTGGAAACATGGAACACAGGGTGTACACTGTTGAGCTCAGTGGGTAGCTGTAGTCTATACGCCACCAGACCAATTCGGGCAAGAATCTCGGAAGGTCCAATGTATCATGGATTTAATTTTCCTCGTTTTCCAAAACGAATAACCCCTTTCCACAGAGAGACTTTTAATAACACCCGATCTCCAACTTGAAACTCCAAGGGCTTTCGCTGTTTATCAACGTAGCTCTTATGTCGGTCGTGTGATGCTTGTAGCGAGCTTTGATTTGATCTATCTTTTCAGTTGTTTCACGTATGATCTCCGGTCCCATTAACGTCTAGTCTAATGTCAGTTCTTTCACTAGCTAGGCGTCCCCTGCCTCATCCCAACACAACGGTGATCTACATTTATGCCCATACAGTGCCTCGAAAGGAGCAACTTTGATGCTCGTGTGGTAACTGTTGTTGTATGAGAATTCGACTAAGGGTAAGTGGGTATCCCACGACTTCCCAAAGTCTATCACACAAGCGCGAAGCATGTCTTCAAGTGTCTGAATGGTTCGTTCACTTTGACCATCCGTTTGTGGATGATAAGCAGTGCTCATGTCGAGATGTGTTCCTAAAGCTTTTTGAAGTGATTTCCAAAAACGCAGAGTGAATCTATTATCTCTATCTTAGATGATTGACACTAGCACTCCATGGAATCTCACAATTTCCTTGATGTACATCCTCATCAACCTCTCCATATTGTAGGATTCTTTTATTGGCAGGAAATGAGCGGATTTCGTCAATCTGTCGACTATTACCCATATGGTGTCCAATCCATCTGATGACTTGGGTAGTTTCGTCACAAAGTCCATAGTAATCCTCTCCCATTTCCACTTGGGAATTACTGGTTGCTGTAATAGTCCCGAGGGCTTCTGATATTCCACCTTTACTTTAGCGCAAGTAAGGAATTTGCTAACATAGGTGGCAATCTCTGCCTTCATGTTAGGCCACCAATAGTGGTGTTTAATATCCAAGTACATTTTGTCTGAACCCGGATGGATGGAGTATCGCGTCTTGTGGGATTCATTCATGACTACCTCTCTGAATCCCCCAAGTTTAGGGACCCAAATGTGGTTCATGAAATAGTATGCTCCGCCCTCTTTCACTTCGAGATTCTCTTCGATTCCACATAATGCTTCGCTTGTTTTGTTTTCTGCCTTCATGGCATCGAACTGGGCTGCCCTAATCTGAGAGGTTAAGTGGTATTGGATGGATATCGAGAGAGTTTTTACACGATGATTTGAGTATTCTTTTCGACTCAAGGCATCAGCTACCACGTGTATTCCTTCTTTATAACACCGTAAATTTCAAAACAATTTTTCGCATTTTATACAAAACACAATTCATTCAATTTTCATAAAAACATCATTGTTTGAAACTCAAATTCATAGCATTTAAAAATCCCAAGATCTCAAAATATAAAAATCCCGTGTGTGTACTGATCAGGCCGGCGCCTTACCGCGATCCTCACTAGTACCTGAAACAAACAACACCAAACACTGTAAGCACAAAGCTTAGTGAGTTCCCCAAAATACCACACATAGCACATATTAGCCACTTGAGGCTATAACTTTATGGGTCCGTGGACCCTACTCTGTGAACCATCTGGTTCTAACTCTGTGAATCTTCCGGTCCTAACTCTATAAACATGCACAACATAAATCACATAGAAATAATGCAGTACAACACATAACATATATAGCATACAAATACTCTATCACATAACTCTGGTTACCTACTCAAGGTAAAGTATAGTGAGAAGACTCACCTCGCGTATCTCGGTAACTCGTAAATCCCTGAAATCACTAGTGCTCGATCTCCCAAGCTATAATCCTCCTATAACACAATACATCTCTAATTAACACTTTCCCAACTAGGGTTGACTAACCCTATCAAGTCAACACCGGTCAACTCTGGTCAATGGTCAACGGTCAACCCAACTCGCCGAGTCTGGCGTGGACTCACCGAGTCTCTACGGGGACCCGATTCCTCTGAGTCCCTTCCGACTCACCGAGTCACTCACCCAACTCGGTTACTCAACCCTTGGTTCGAAATCACTGAACAACCCGCACCAACTCGTCGAGTCTGCCAATAGACTCGGCGAGTGCATTCCATGCACAACCCCAAACGACCTTCTGAGGTCAGATCTGTTCCACTAACTCATAGATCCAGTCCTTCCAAGCTTATTTATCACGTAAAGTTCATGTCTTGCCGCTCATATCACACCTAATGACTCATAAATGGTGCTTTAACCTCAAGAACAAAGATCCCAAACCAAAACCTCCATGGATTCATAAAAAGCTTGGACAAAGGGACACTCTGGACCTCCAAGGGTCCAGATCCAAAACCTAACTCGCTTAACGGACCAAGGGAGCACTAGATCTAGCCACAAAAGGGCTCAATAAGCCCTAAATCAACGTGAACATCACCACAACAGAAAAGGGTTCGAAAATAGTACCTCAGATGTGATGTTCTGGACCTCAGATCTTCAGGATGTTAACCCTCTTGCTTCCTCTTGGCTATAGCTTCCTTTCCCTTGCTAGACAACACCACCAAGGTCAACAATGGCTCCTTCTCTCACTCCAAATGCTCAAGCTCACTAGGGTTTCGCTCTGGGGACTGGTGAGCACAAATGACGGCCATAAGGCCCTTTAAGTAGGCCCCAAACCCGAGAAATTAGGGTTTCATTAAACAGCGCGGACTCGCCGAGTCCACCAATGCGACTCGTCGACTCCGGTCATTAATCCGGGTGAGAAATCGTGTCTCCACTCGGCGAGTGTACGCACCAACTCGCAGAGTTCTTCCACAAAACTCAAAATAAAATGAATAAATATAATACCTGAAATTCCGGATGTTACAATTCTCCCCCACTTGCATTTGACTTCGCCCTCGAAGTCTCATTCCTGAAATAGCTCTGGATGTTGCTCCCGCATCTCACGCTCTGGCTCCCAAGTCAACTTGGATCCCTTCCGATGTTGCCACTGAACCTGTACCAGAGGCTCCTCCTTGTTCCTCAGAACCTTGATCTTTCAATCCACAATCGCAACTGGTCTCTTCGTGTAGTTCTGGCTCGCATCCACCTGAATGTCCTCTAACGGCACTACCGTCGACTCGTCGGCTATACACTTCCTCAACTGAGACACGTGGAAGGTATTATGAATCCGCTCCAATTCCGTAGGTTGCTCCAAGCGATACGCTACCCTGCCCACCCTCGCGATCACTCTGAATGGCCCAATATACCGGGGCCCTAGCTTGCCCCTCTTCCTGAATCGAATCACTCCTTTCCAAGGAGATACCTTCAGGAGATCATAATCACCAACCTGGAACTCGAGCTCGGATCGTCGTCTATCCGCATAACTCTTATGGCGGCTCTGAGCAGTCAACAATCTCTGCCTGACCCAATGTATCTACTCTATCATCTGAAGCACAATCTCTGTGCTACCCATCACTCGTAGCCCCACCTCTCCCCAACAAATAGGAGTCCGACACCTCCTCCCATACAACAGCTCAAAGGGTGGCATACCAATGCTCGAATGATGGCTGTTGTTGTAGGAAAACTCTGCCAAGGGCAAATACGTGTCCCAACTCCCCCCGAAGTCCAACACACATGCCCGGAGCATGTCCTCGAGCGTCTGAATCGTCCGCTCACTTTGTCCGTCGGTCTAGGGGTGATATGCGGTACTAAAATGCAGCCTAGTACCCAACTCCTCGAGAAACTTCTTCCAGAATCTGGAAGCGAAACGCACATCTCGGTCTGAGACAATCGAGATCGGCACTCCATGTCGTGACACCACTTCCCTCACGTACATCTCACCTAATTTCAATGCGGAAGAACTCTCACTGATAGCAAGGAAGTGGGCGCTGTTTGTCAACCTGTCCACAATCACCCAAATTGCATCGACTCCCCTAGCAGTCCTTGGCAATTTGGTGATAAAATCCATGATAATCTGTTCCCACTTCCATTTGGGAACCTCCAACGGCTGCAACTTACCATGCGGTCTCTGGTGCTCGGCCTTAACCCTACGGCAGGTTAAGAACCTCTCAACAAACCACGCAACAACCCACTTCATACAGGGCCACCAATACTCTCTCCTTAGGTCTAAATACATCTTAGTGGCCCCAAGATGGATCGAGAATTTCGACCGATGAGCCTCTTCCATCAAAATGGTACGTGTCCCTCCCACAAACGGTACCCATATACGCCCCTGAAATGTCATAAGCCCCCGACCATCGGTAACGAACTCCGATACCAACCCAACAACTCGCTCTCTCTTCTGGTTCTCCGACCTCACGGCCTCAGCCTGTGCTCCACGAATGCTGTCCAACACCGGAGCCATCACGGTCAATCGCAAACATACATATCGCAATGGGGCGCTCTCCGCCCTGCGACTTAGTGCATCGGCTACGACATTAGCCTTGCCCGGATGGTACAGGATCTCACAATCATAATCCTTGACCACATCCAACCACCTCCTCTGCCGCATATTTAGGTTAGGCTTGTCCATCAAATACTTCAAGCTCTTATGGTCCGTGTATATTGTACACCGAACCCCATACAGATAGTGACGCCAAATTTTGAGGGCGAACACCACTGCCCCCAACTCTAAATCATGGGTAGGATACCTCCTCTCATGAGGCTTCAGTTGACTCGATGTGTATGCTATCACATGCCCTCTCTGCATTAGCACCGCTCCCAACCCCGAGATCGACGCATCACAGTATACCACAAAGTCCTCCATTCCCTCCGGGAGGGATAGTACCGGGGCTTCGCATAACCTTTGGCGAAGCGTCTCAAAGGAGGCCTGCTGCTCAGGGCCCCATGAAAAAACGACACCCTTCCGGGTCAATCTGGTGAGTGGCACTGTGATCTTAGAGAAATCCCTGATAAATCTCCGATAATAACCTGCCAACCCTAAGAAACTCCTGATCTCGGAGGGTGACCTCGGCACCTCCCAACTCATCACTGCCTCAACTTTGTCCGGGTCGACCAATATCCCTTTCTAGTTAACGAGATGCCCTAGGAACTGGACCTCTTGCAACTAGAAATCACACTTGGAGAATTTGGCATAAATCCTCTCTGATCTCAGAACTCCGAGGATCTCCTTCACATGCTCCTCATGCTGCTCTCTAGATCTCGAATATACCAAAATATCGTCGATGAATACAATCACCGACCGATCCAACATCGACCTGCACACTCGGTTCATGAGATCCATGAACACTGCCGGGGCATTGGTGAGCTCGAAAGGCATCACCAAAACTCGTAATGCCCATAACGCATCCTGAACGCTGTCTTCTGGATGTCCTCATCTCGCACCCTTACCTGATGATAGCCAGACCTCAAATCGATCTTGGAGAACCAAGATGCTCCCTGTAACTGATCGAACAAATCGTTGATCCTCGGCAACGGGTAACGGTTCTTGACCATCAGCTTGTTCAACTCCCGGTAATCAATGCACATCCAGTGTGAACCATCCTTTTTCTTGACAAAAAGGATAAGCGCTCCCCACGGCGAGCTACTCGGCCGAATAAATCCCTTTCCCAGAAGCTCCTGAAGCTGCGAGGATAACTCTTGCATCTCTGGAGGTGCAAGGCGATACGGCACCTTGGCGATAGGCGCGGCCCCCAGAACCAAATCGATACTGAACTCCACTTGCCTCAAGGGAGGCACACCTGGCAACTCCTCTGGAAATACATCCGGGAACTCACGCACTATCGGAACCTCCTCAACTGACCTCGGCCTCTCTGAATCAACCTGCGTATCCATCATAAACGCCACAAAGCCCTTACAGCCCTGCTGCAGACACTGCCTCACTCTAGCAGTCGAACAACACGCTGACCCAGAACGTGTACCCTCGCCGTACACCATAAGAACTCCCCCACTAGGGTCTCGTATGGTCACCAGCTGCCGCTCACAGTCGATAACCGCACCGAATCTGCTCTACCAGTCCATGCCCACAATGACACAGACATCACCCATCGCAATAGGAAACAAATAAATCGGGAACTCAACACCGAAAATCTCGAATACGCACCGACGGATCACCTCCATGGCATATATCACCCTCTCGTCAGTTATGGAAACTCTCAGAGGGCGACTCAACGCCTCACGACTAACACTGATATGCTGACTAAAAGCCAAAGATACAAAAGACCGACTCGCACCCGAGTCAAATAACACCAAGGCAGGTACAGAATTCACAAGAAAAGTACCTATGCATAAGATAATATAAGAATAATATCTCAACATCAAAATAAATACACTAAAGAATACATACCAGCCACGACATTGGGCGCTGCGCGGACCTCCTCCGCGGTCAACTCAAAGGCTCTACCTCGTGCCCTCGGCGCCTTGGCCTTCAGTGTCCGACTCTCGGTAGCTCTGATGGTGGCAGGGACAGATCCATTGAGGTGCTCCCTGAGCTGATCCTCGCAACTGCGGACACTCTGCCTTCCGGTGTCCGGTCTGGTTGCAGTGAAAACACACTGCAAACCCCTTGGGGCAGTCCTTGGCCATATGCCCCTCCTTGCCACACTTGTAGCAAGATCCAGCTCTACAAACTCCATCATGACCCTTGCCGCACTTTCCACAAGTGCGGCCCTTCTGGCTTCCTGTTTTGGGATTAGCGGGCTTGGACCGCTTGGCTGCCGGTTGGGACTGTGTCGGTCGCCGATCCCTCCCTTGAGACTCCGCCTCCTCCCTAGCTTGAGTCTCTAGCTCAATCTCCCTCTTCCGGGCATTTGCCTGAGGCTCGGCAAATTGCCGGTATGAGGAGTTCGCCACGAACTCCTGAATATCTCTCCGCAAAATACTCAAATATTGACTCATACGTGCCTGCTCGGTGGACACGTGTTATAGGCAGAACATCGCCCGCTCATGAAGCTTCCTCGTAATCACCATAACAGACTCAGTACCCTGCTTGAGGGTCAGAAACTCCTGGGCCAAACACTCCCTATCCACCTGGGGAACGTACTCATCTCGGAACATGGCAGTGAACCTCTCCCAGGTCACTGCCGCAAGCTCAGCAGGCGTATAGTGCGCCGTCACAAACTTCCACCAATCCTTCGCTCCCAAGCGAAGCTGGTTCAGCGCCAACCGGACTCTCAAATGCTCAGGAGATGAGCAAGTAAAGAAACACCCCTCTATGTCTGAAATCCATCTCATAGCCGCAACCGGGTCCTGGGTCCCGTCAAACTCCAGCGGTTTTGTGTTGTTGAACTCTCGGAACAGCAACGCATCACCACCCTGCGGTCTCGCAGCAGCAACAGCTGTGGTGGCCGCTGCAACAGCAGCCTCAGCAAGAGCAGCATAACGCTCGTCAAAAGTCTTAATCAACGTGGTCTTAATAGACCAGAACATCTCTGGTATCTCTGCCCTGATGGCCGCAGCCACCTCCTCATGGATGATCCGGCGGATCTCCTCATCACTAGCCCCACTGCTCTCTGGCATAAGACGTGTCCTCACCATGATCTACCTCTGAAATACAACATACGATAAATTGGAAACCCATTCGAGCATACTCACACTCGATAACTCATCCCTCCTTGATCCCTGGCCTCCCGAAGATTCTTACTTGGACTGTACACCGCCCCGGTGTTTTCAGTAGTACAGGCCCAATACTACTATTCACACCGTATCAGTATACACCCCAAGTGCTCCTCTTCGGATCCCAAGTCCCAAGTACTCTATTATGCATAATCCATTCTCTAACAGATCACTCATAAGCTCCTCGCTGCTACCTACTCACTCTCAAGCATCTCATAGCAGCTCACCTGTCCCTTGGCTAAGGCATCAAAAATCAGGCCACTCTAGTCCTAATAAGAGTACCTAGCCCACTCTAGCATGAGAATACATCATATCAATATCATAACATATAATATAAGGGTATCTTGGGAAATCACCGTTCGGGCGCTGACTGATCGTACACACGACTCTGCTCTGCGTTTTCCAAAAATCTTTTACTCTTTTTTTTTTTGAAAATATTTCTCAAATCCTCAGTTTGAGTTCAAATACGCCGGAAGGTGTACTCGAATCCCTCAAACCAAGGCTCTGATACCAACTTGTAACACCGTAAATTTCAAAACAATTTTTTGTATTTTATACAAAACACAATTCATTCAATTTTCATAAAAACATCATTGTTTGAAACTCAAATTCATAGCATATAAAAATCCGAAGATCTCATAACATAAAAATCCCGTGTGTATACTGATCAGGCCGGCGCCTTCCCGCGATCCTCACTAGTACCTGAAACAAACAACACCAAACACTGTAAGCACAAAGCTTAGTGAGTTCCCCAAAATACCACACATAACACATATTAGCCACTCGAGGCTATAACTTTGTGGGTCTGTGGACCCTACTCTGTGAACCCTCTGGTTCTAAATCTGTAAACCTTCCGGTTCTAACTCTATAAACATGCACAGCATAAATCACATAGAAATAATGCAGTACAACACATAACATATATAGCATACAAATACTCTATCACATAACTCTGGTTACCTACTTAACGTAAAGTATAGTGAGAAGACTCACCTCGCGTATCTCGGTAACTCGTAAATCCCTGAAATCACTAGTGCTCGATCTCCCAAGCTATAGTCCTCCTATAACTCAATACATCTCTAATTAACACTTTCCCAACTAGGGTTGACTAACCCTATCAAGTCAACACCGGTCAACTCTGGTCAATGGTCAACGGTCAACCCAACTCGCCGAGTCTGGCGTGGACTCGCCAAGTCTCTACGGGGACCCAATTCCTCTGAGTCCCTTCCGACTCACCGAGTCACTCACCCAACTCGGTTACTCAACCCCTGGTTCGAAATCACAGAACAACCCACACCAACTCATCGAGTCTTCCAATGGACTCGGCGTGTGCATTCCATGCACAACCCCAAACGACCTTTTGAGGTCAGATCTGTTCCACTAACTCATAGATCCAGTCCTTCCAAGCTTATTTATCACGTAAAGTTCATGTCTTGGCGCTCATATCACACCTAATGACTCATAAATGGTGTTTTAACCTCAAGCACAAAGATGCCAAACCAAAACCTCCGTGGATTCATAAAAAGCTTGGACAAAGGGACACTCTGGACCTCCAAGGGTCCAGATCCAGAACCTAACTCGCTTAAGGGACCAAGGGAGCACTAGATCTAGCCACAAAAGGGCTCAATAAGCCCTAAATCAACATGAACATCAACACAACAGAAAAGGGTTCGAAAATAGTACCTCAGACATGATGTTCTGGACCTCAGATCTTCAGGACGTTAACCCTCTTGCTTCCTCTTGGCTATGGCTTCCTTTCCCTTGCTAGACAACACCACCAAGGTCAACAATGGCTCCTTCTCTCACTCCAAACGCTCAAGCTCACTTGGGTTTCGCTCTGGGGACTGGTGAGCACAAATGACGGCCATAAGGCCCTTTAAATAAGCCCCAAACCCGAGAAATTAGGGTTTCATTAAACAGCGCAGACTCGCCGAGTCCACCAATGCGACTCGTCGAGTCCAGTCATTAATCCGGGTGAGAAATCGCGTCTCCACTCGGCGAGTCTACGCACCAACTCGCTGAGTTCTTCCACAAAACTCAAAATAAAATGAATAAATATAATACCTGAAATTCCGGATGTTACATTCTTGGCCAACAACATGACCCAAAAAGTTCACACTATGAGGCCAGAACTCACACTTAGAGAGCTTTGCGTATAGCTTTTTGGTTCGCAGGGTTTCCAGGATTTGTCGAAGATGTTGGCCATGCTCTTCTTCGCTTCGAGAGTAAACTAGAATGTCGTCAATGAAAACAATGACAAAGTTGTCGAGGAATGGTCGACAAATTCGATTCATTAGGTCCATGAATGCGGCAGGGGCATTCGTTAGACCGAAGGGCATTACAACAAATTCATAATGCCCATATCGAGTTCGGAAAGCAGTTTTGGGGATATCCTCTTCCCGGACCTTGATTTGGTGGTAACCAGATCGCAGATCTATTTTAGAGAAATAGCTTGCTCCTTGGAGCCGTTCGAATAGATCATCGATTCGCGGGAGTGGATAGCGATTTTTGATGGTGAGCTTATTTAGTTCTCTGTAATCAATGAACATCCTAAAAGATCCATCCTTCTTCTTGACAAAGAGAACTGGAGCTCCCCATGGTGGGAAACTGGGTCAGATGAATCCTTTGTCCAAAAGTTCACTGAGTTGATTGGACAATTCTTGCATCTCTGCAGGAGTTAATCGGTAAGGTGATTTAGCAATGGGAGTGGCTCCTGGCACAAGGTCAATTCGAAATTCGATTTGTCTTTCTGGGGGTATCCCTATAAGATGATCAGGGAAGACATCCGGGAAATCGTGAGCTACTGGGATATCTCGAATATTGACCTCTTCCTTGAATTTTTCTACTATATGAACCAGGAACGCCAAGTCTTTCTTTCGCAGATACTTTTGTGCCTTGATGCACGAGATAAGACAAAGGTTCGTGCTGGGTTTGTCTCCGTATACAATTAGGGTTTCGCGATTTGTAAGATGAAGGCGAACGGCCTTCTCGTGACATATAACTTTGGCATGGTGGGGGCTTAACCAATCCATGCCAATAATCACATCGAAACTCCTAATGGAAATAGGCATTAAGTTTATATGAAAGACGTGATGATTTAAGGCTAGGGTACATCCGATATAGATTTCCCCGGTGTATTCTGTTTTCCCATTAGCCATTTCCACCGTGAAGGTTTCATCGAGCTTCTGGGGTTGTTGTTTTAACAAGTGTTTAAATTTATTACTCACAAAACTTCGCTCTGCTCCGGTATCAAATAGGATGCATGCATAAGTGTGGTTTAGGAGAAATGTACCGGTAACAATAGCGGGATCCTGAACCGCTTCTCCATGTTCCATAGCTAGCACCCTTCCTGCTCCTCCGTTCCCAGGGTTGTTGGTGTTGGGGCAGTTTCGACGCATATGTCCTGTCTTTCCACATCCATAGCAGGTGGGGCTTGACCTTGTGTTATTGCCGCCATTGTTGGTGTTGTTGTTGTTGTTGTTGTTGTTGTTGTTGTTGTTGTTGTTGTTGTTGTTGTTGCTGTTGTTGTTGTTGTTGTTGTTGTTTCTTTGTTGTTAATTCTGGGGAGGGTAGGTTCGGCAATACCTTGCTGTGTGACCCTTCCGATTACAATTGGTGCAATGCATTTCTCTGCATTCTCCATTATGATGGAGACCGCACTTGTTGCACTTAGGAAGATTACTATAATATTGCCTAGGAGCACTTGGAGCAGCTGAGGCTGGAGCATGTGGTGTGGGTGGAACTTGGGTGGTTGCAGCATTGACTATCACTTTTTGTTGCTTCTTGGACGATTCCGAGCCTTGACGTCCTTTCCTCTTGTTGTTCTTTCCTTTCTTGTTGTCACTTTGCTTCTTACCTTCAGCCTCCACCGGCTTCTCACCCTTCTTGTTGTTGTGGTCGTACGGTTTCTTGGCCAATCTCTTGGCACTATCGAAGGTTTCGGGATTTGCAGCTATCATATTTCCTTGGATTGGGGAGGTTAGTCCCCAGAAGAATCGTTCGATTTTCTTTCCCTCTGAAGTGATCATGCCAGGGCACAACAGAGACAGTTCGCTAAACCTTGATATGTATGCATCTATATCAGAGTTTCGTACGGTGAGATTCCACAGCTCCTGCTCCATTTTCTGAATTTTGCCACGAGGGCGGTACTCGACCATCAGCATTTCTTTCATCTCCACCCATGGCATGGAGTTGGCTACGGGAAGATTCATGGCTTCTACGTGTCCGTTCCACCAAGTGAGAGCTTGGTCAACGAAAGTGCATGCGGCAAACTTCACCTTCATCACCTCAGGGCATTCACATATCTCGAACACCAATTCCACCTTCTCAATCCATCTTTTCAGGGTTAATATTCCTCCAGTGCCGTTAAAGGTTCGTGGCTAGGCATTGGTGAAACCCTTGTAGGAGCACGTCCTGGTAGGTCCTTGATTTATCCCATTGTTCGAATTTCCATCCCCTTGTCCATTGACTCCTCCATTGTTCCCTTGGTGAATTTGTGTCATTTCTATAGTGACCGCAGCAAATACAGCTTCTTGGAATGCAGCTGAGTCGACTTCGGGTAGGGTTGGCCCAAGGTTTCCGCGGGTTGGTCGTTGAGGCATCTTTCTGTCATGGAACGGAAAGATGTTGAGTGCCTATGGTTTTTGTGATATTATGGTCCTATAAACTAGGTGTGTGGCACAAACTTAAGTAATTTCACAAACTAGCATACAAACATGGATATATAACACATAGCAGATTACAACATCACAGTAGAACACATAAAATTTTCCATTAATATTATCCGCACTTTGGCTCGAAAGAGCATACATAAGTAGTGCAAGTTCGGCAGCGTAACGACTCTATGAGTAGTGTAATAACTTAATCATAGAGTCGATGGTACATAGCATAGATCATAGTAGCATAATACTAAAGATGGATACAACTAGTCCTAGTCATGGTGGGATGTGCCAGGGGGTGGTGCTGAGGAAGTGGACGCTCCCTGAAGGCGAGCCACCTGTCGTTCCGCATCTCAAAGTAGAGCCACCCACCTTACCTGCCTCATGTGGAACTCTCGGATAACCTTTTGTGTCTCCTGCACTGCACGCTCGAACCTAGTCCGCATCTGGTGCATCTGATCGGCGGTGCTTTGAGCTAGGTCGCCAGTGTTCCGCAATCGTCTCACCATGACCGGGAGTGCACGATCGGCCGGTCCTCCATCCCTCAGGTCATTGAACTCGCATGACATGCCGAACGGGGGTCGTTGTCCCTACTATCTGCTCCACCTCCAAAGATCAATACCCCAGGGGGTGTTGGACCAGTGGGACCCACCCGATAAGCGGGCACCCTAAGCGGGTAAGGGGGTTGATGACTTCGGACTCTGCGTCCGAATCACCATCTTCGTCATCGCTGGGCTCCTCCTCGAGACCACCTTCGACTTCCTCTTCTTCCTGGTCCACCACTGGCTCAGCAGGTCCATCCTCAGCTTCTTCCTCGGGATCCTCTTCAGGCTCCTCCTCGAGTTCCTCTTCTGATTCTTCCAACCATCCATTATTTCCCTAGTTAGGGAAATAAGAATCTTCGGGGTGATGGAAACCAGCCATGCTGTCTATGAGAGTGCATCAACATGCTATCATTATTCCTAAGATGTTTTAATTATTGTATATGTTGTGTTGATGTTCTTCCTTCTGGAAATAGAGGGGTACGTTGTTAGGTTTACTTACTATTGCGATTTCCTCGGGGCCTGCGATAGTTGTACCTCAGAGGAAACGTAGTTGATCAGGCTACATTTACTCCTTAATACGACCACGAACTGTCCCGGCTTAACCGAGATGTCAGCATTATCTTGTTTGGCTTGGTACTATGTTATTTTTCCTGTGTCTTACGAGTAGGAGTGTTTTATCGTTGTGTTTTTATTTGTTTTGTTTTGTTCAGAGTTGTTTTGTCCCTTTTTGGTTTATAGTTGCATATCAATGTGTGGCTAGATATGCTAGTTCACTATAAACCGAGCTCTGATACCAACTTGTCACACACCCGAACCAGAAGGCGAAAACGTCCGAGGGCTCGCGTGACTTAAATTGGATATCATCACAATGAATATACATGAATCATAACATAAACATCACCATGCATCAATATATTACAAATGGAATTGTTCACATCAAGTACATTGTTTTAGCATTTCAAATCCCTACATACATTGTTTGATAGATTTCATAAGCAAAACCACCCTAACACACTTGGTACTTATTCCTCGGCTTACTAGTTACCTAAGAATACAAGTTATTTTGAAAAACGGTCAACATATGAAATGTTGGTGAGTTCATAAGTATGTTGTGTTAAAATGATTTGTGTAGTTTGTAGAACCCAGAAAATCCGATATTTTCTGAAAAGACAATTGTTTATAAAAAAAAGTATGAAGATCCGTACAAAATGCATGATGATTTCAAAACATGTATAATTGAAGAACTTAGTATTAAACGTACAAGTGAAAATGTTGAACTTCCCCGGAAAACCCGATGTTTTCCAAATACATATAATTCAGTGATTTCTCAAATTGTTATACCGCCGCAATGAATGATTTTCTTTACTCTTCCTTGATTACTCGGGTGGTGTTGGATTAATTAAGGTTTGTGAGTTGTTATAATCATGCATTAATGATGACTAGTTTATAACTTCAGTTTACGAACGATCCTTAGAGGCGTCGCCCGTTATAACTCACTTAATCCAACCACCTTGATTACTCTCGATTATCGCCCTGAATCTATTTACGTTGATTACTCATAAGCCTAGCAAACGAGGAAAAGAGGAGTAAAATCCTGCTACTTCCGTGAGTTTATTTTAGGCCATCGGGGATGCGAAAGACTCGTTGGCCCATCTCGCATTTGATTACTTTGACCTTACTGGCAATACTATTGGATCACTAGGACCCAAAAGCACTTGAGATCCATTGAAGGTCCCTTTATATGGAATTGGGCCATAGGAAGTCCAATAACGTATAAGCGTCATCCCTTTGGGCCCAAAGATCATGTTAATGGACTTACAAGGTCCAACAAGCATGATTTGAAACTTTCAAGCCCAAAGTTTGAATAATTACTCGTCTTTGGTATCGCATATCTATTGGAGGGTTCGATTTAACGTTTTTTGTTTTTGTATCGACTGGAGACCGATCGATTTGTTTATACGATATTTGGAGTTATACTTTTGTTTGTCTTTCGATTTTTGTCAACCGTAGATTAGTATTTTTGACCCAATTTTCTATAAATAACATAATTGATTTAAAAATAGTGGTTTGACCTTTTCAGCCCCTTTCTTTTGTAAAATGATAAATTTAGTCCTTAATATAAAAGAAAAGTGATTTTAGGTCCTTAAAACATTTTCTTGACAATTTTGCATCATAGATTGGCTGAAATGATTTTTTACTCAAAACTTATTTTGCTAACAGTTTCATCCCTTCCAGAATGATATTTTCCGGTTAAAGCCCAACTTTTTGCAATTTTTACACTTTTAGCCCAAAATCCAAAAACATTACATTTTTTATCCTTTTTGGAAATAAAAAGCATTTTCAATCCTTAAAATAGTTTTGTTACACTTTTTGTCCTCTGTTTGGAGGAAGTTATCATTTCAGCCCTTCCAAATGTCATTTTTCACAAATTTGGGCTTATTGGGCCGAAAAGCCCAAAATTAGCCCATTAAGCCAAAAATTTACATTTTAAGTCCTTTGAAAATTTTAATGTTCATAAAAACAATTATTTTAACTGTTTTGACTCTTTAACCCTTAAGAAACCGTGATTTGGCACCCCTTATCCCAAATTTAGTATTTTTGACAATTTAAACCCAAAAATGGGTTTTATGTTGAAATATGTTTTTCACAAACTTATGTGTAACATCCCAAAAATACAAGGCAAAAATTTCATTGTCAAATACATTATTAGAAAACCAATAGTGTAATAAAACATCCGTAATATCATGTTATATCAAAACCAAAGTAGAAATAATCAAAACATGTTATCAAAAAACAATATCAAAGTGTAATCCCAAAGAATCTCATGTGCGGAAAACCTTAGTGTGATGCGCTGCGATCGAGTCGGCTCCTTTCCTTTAAAAACGAGTACCTGAAACCAAAACTGTAAACCGTAAGCACGAAGCTTAGTGAGTTCCCCCATAATACCAAATACCATACAATCACATAACATACATATGCCGTCAAGCATATCTGGGTGCACGACCTGCCCCTTCGGTCCTCTCGACCGGACACTGCCTAGCATACCTGAGTGTTGGCCTCCCCTTCGGTCCTCTCGACTGGATACTGACTAGCATATCTGGGTGTTGGTCTCCCCTTCGGTCCTCTCAACCGGATACTCACTAGCATATTTGGGTGTTGGTCTCCCCTTCGGTCCTCTCGACCGGATACTGGGGACTATTTCACCCCTACCACTACCACATAAAACCCTAGCATATACACATGAATCACATACTGGCTAGCATATCTGGGTGCTGGCCTACCCTTTCGGTCCTGTCAACCGGTAACCGGGGACTATTTCACCCCTACTACTACCACATAATATCATATCACCATATATCATAATCTGGCTAGCATGGCTGGGTACTAGACTACCCATTCGGTCCTATCGACCGGTAACCGAGGACTATTTCACCCTACAACCACTATCACATAACATCATAACATACTAGCACATAAACATATCAAGTAGTAGCAAACCTAGATGAATATCACAAAGACAATCATCTAACATACAACTCCTACTGGTGGGCGGGCATTGTGGCCATAGACCCACCACTACTGGAAGGTAACTCACCTCACACTGCTGAAGTCCCGAAGACACAATCCCACACTTGCTGAAGTCCCGCAGACTGCAGACAGATTCTCGAACTGTCAACACCAAAATAACACCCAATTAATAATTGGGTCCCAATACATAACCATAAGTACATTCTTTGGGTAATTACTACATTACCCCTAGCTTGTCTTATTCAAGCCCAAGGCCCAATCCATAGGCCCAAAGTCAATTAGGAATCAAATCCCAACACATGGCCCAATTTTCCAAATTGGGCCTAGGCCTATACATGGTTTCATTCTAAGGTCCAACATCACATAATCATTAAGGCCCAAACTATGGCCCCATTTTCCAAATTGGGCCCCAACCCCATACATGGCCTTACCCTAGGTTTTGGAAGAGGTTTCATGACGAGTTGGGCACTCGTTTGCATTTTAGCACCGCCTTTCACCTGCAGACAGATGGTCAAAGCGAGCGGACCATCCAGACTCTGAAGGATATGTTGCGGGCGTGCGTGCTAGACTTTGGTGGTAGTTCGGATACCTATCTTCCCTTGGCTGAGTTTTCATATAACAACAGCTACCATGCGAGTATTGACCGCCCTCCTTTCGAGATGCTCTACGGGAGAAAGTGCAGGACCCAGATTTGTTGGGGCGAGGTCAGTCAGCGCGTCATCGGGAGCACCGAAGTGGTGCTCAAGACGACAGAGTTAATCTAGCAGGTTCGTAGCAGGCTGCAGACTGCGTAGAGTCGGCAGAAGAGTTGCGCCGACACAAGGCGTTCAGACTTGGAGTTTCAGGTGGGTGACATGGTCCTCCTGAAGGTATCACCCTGGAAGGGTGTCATTAGGTTCCGGAAGAGGGGCAACTTGGGCCCCAGGTTCATTGGTCCTTTTAGGGTTTTGGCCCGGGTGGGTTGGGCCGCCTATAGGTTGGATCTTCCAGCAGAGCTTAGCCAGATCCACAACACTTTTCATGTTTCTCAGTTGAGAAAATGTTTCGTGGACGAGTCGGCAGTTGTACCCTTGGAGGATATTCAGGTCGATAGCAACCTGAATTATATCGAGAGACCAGTTGCGATCTTAGATCGAAAAACAAGGACCTTGAGGAACAAGGTGGTTCAATTAGTGAAGGTGCAGTGGCAGCACCGGAGGGGTTCAGAGTGGACATGGGAGGCGGAGGAGGAGATGAGGGAGCACTACCCAGAGTAGTTTCTAGAGTCAACAGACTTCGAGGACGAAGTCTAAGATAAGTGGGGGAGATTTGTAACGCCCCATTCCTGGTACGTATTTATTTTGATTAAATGTTCTTTTGGGAAGAGCTACTCGGCGAGTTGTAACCCTAACTCGTCGAGTAGATGTCGAGTGGATGCGGGGTTTAAGTGATCTACTCGGCGAGTCCACACCTGGACTCGACGAGTAAGCCAATCAGGAGGAGACCCTAATCCTTAGGGTTTGCACCCTATTTAAATGTCCTTACAGCCCTATCTCAGCCCCTATCACCCTCAGAGCATTCCTTATCGAAAACCCTAGCCTCCATTGATAAGTTTGAGTGATTGTTGCCTTGTGAAGGGACTTTCGGTGCACCTTGGAGCAAGTGGAAGAAGGGAGAAGTTCAAGAGGTCAAGGAGGGGGACTTAGATCCAGAACACATTCATTTGTGGTCATCCATTCTGGTAATAAAGTTTTCATCTTGGTTATTGATCTATTAGATCTTGTTTGTCCCTAAATTGTTGCTTTTAAGCCCTAAAACCCCAAATCCTTGAAGAGAAACCTTATGGTCGGGTTATAATTCAGATCTGGACTCTCATTACCTTCTTGAACTGTTACGTTTCAGTTATATTGGTGATTAAGGTCCCTCTTGAGCTTAGAACCCCATTAAGAGCTTAGTTTGGACATTTGAAGCCCCTAAAGCTATGCATGCACGTAAAGTTTGCAACTTTATGTGATAAGCATGCCCTAGAAGCCTAGATCTGTGGTTTGGAGCCGCTGCATGGCTCAAATCAGGTCTGTATAGGAAAAGGACTGAATGAACTCGGCGAGTAGAATGATGGACTCGGCGAGTCCTATGAAGTTAGCCGTGGACTCGGCGAGTTGGACGAGAAACTCGGCGAGTCCGATGAAGATTACATTAGACTCGACGAGTTGTTCTTCAACTCGGCGAGTTAGATGAACTTGGACTTAGTATGTATGCATCAAGGAAGAACGCGTCGAGTGTTCGCTAAGCTCGACGAGTAGAAACGGGTGTAGAACTAGAACAGATGGAAGGGACTCGGCGAGTTGGTGTGACAACCCGATATTTCGAGTCAATGTAATGTAAAACCGATCAAAATTAGGTCAAAATGTAACCTTCCTAAAATCTTGTTCGGATTAAATAAAGTAGTAGGAATCATATCAAGGTTTGCGTACATAAAAAGAACGTCCAAATCTGACTTCGGATGAGGAAGTTATGAAATTTTGAAGAAATTCCTTAATCACGTCATTTTAATAAATAAATAATAAAAATAATTTCGGAATTTGCCAACGGAATCTAAACGAAAGTTGTAGATCATGGTCTCACCTTCGCGTGGATATAAAGAACGTCAAAAACAGAGTTCGTATGAGGGAGATATGAATTTTTGAAGTTTATTTAAAATAAATATGAATTTAATTATATATTCCCGGTATTATCCGAAGGGGAGTCATCGGATAGGACCGAAGTACGCCCTGCGTACCTTCGTACGCCCCGCGTACTGAGATCGAGGGTCTCGGATCGTCCACGTCGCACTATCCGAAGAATTCTAAACCATCCGACTCGTCCGAAGCTCCGACCCATCCGACCCGCTGTCCCGTCCGACCCGCCGTCCCATCCGACCCGCGTACCCAGCAACCCGTCCCATCCGAACCGAGGCAGTCGAGGCTTCGGTCATGCATGACGTACGCGTACGCGCTGCGTACGAGCGTACGCCCCGCGTACCGAGGCGGTTCAGCCTTCCTATAAATAGGATGCAAGGCTTTCCGAAAATGTTGCTCATTTCTCTCCTCTCTCTCACAACCTTGCCTCGTTTTCCGTGCCCGTTATAACCCGAAGCTCTGGTCTTTTTGCTCAAGTCCCGAGGGTCGATTTTACTCCCGAGATTCCTGAGAATCCCGAGAAAAATCCGTTTTCCGAGACGAAACTCTGCCCGGTTTTCCATCTCGCTTTCTTCAATCAATCAAGTGAGTTTCATACCCCTTAATCAACCTTTTTAAATATTCTAAATGCTTTTATATGCTTTCAAGGGGGGGAATACAAGTTAAATACTTATAGTTATCGTTTCAATCACATGTGATTGCATTAATCACATGTGATTAATAACTAGGGAAACCAGTGATTTTATCACTATTCAAACTGTCTATCAAACTGTTTTACTTCTAAATGTTTTCCAAACCCATTTACTTTTCGAATTTACACTGCAACTGTGATTTAAACAAATTTTCCTTATACTTAATCTGTTTTAATCAAATCTACGCCTTCAAATTGTTTTATAGGTTGACATCAAGTCAATCTTTCTTTAAAAATAATACTTATGTTTCAAATGTCTTATAAATACTTATTTATGTTTTTATATTATAAATTGCATGCCCATATATTTATAGACGTATAAATAATGTTTAAAGGGCTTAGGAAGGCCATCCACCCTATTTCCTTTTCCTCGATTTGGATGTGGTCTGGTGGGATTTTGGGTGACCATCCGAAGGTCGTTTCCATGTTAATTACATATCAAATATACATATATAGACATAAAAGTACTTCCATAACCATACGTACTAGACGCACCATTAACAAGTTACCATCGGGGTAACACAGAACCATACTATTACAACTGCTAGATCAATGAGTCAGTTCATTCATGAGTCTATACTAGGAAGAGAATATATACAACTATACTACGAGAACATATACAACTATACTAGAACAAGAAACATTTCATCACATATGCAAGAATACGATAACAAATGTGATCCACTGTATCGGAGCATGCCTTAAATGTCATGGCCCGAGTTGTAGCCAGAATTCTCTTGGAGGGAGAGCGTTGAGTTTGCGTATAGATCTATACTGGATTGACTATCCTACACCTTGCTGCTAGCTACAGCCGGACCTGCAGGTCTGCGGGTGCCAAACGTCATTCCGTTATTACGACCGTTCTTTATGTCGTTGTTATCAGTCGATAGTATGGTGCAATTATCACATTATACCTTAATATAAATCCGGTTGAAGGTAGTAGTAATTAGTACAACAGTAGTTCTTATTATACAAAACTACAGTACTACAATGATTTACCCATTACATATTTTGGTGATAATCTCACTTAAGCATTAATGTATGAACTATATTTTATCAAATGATAGTTATACTTGGGTAATTACACACTTTTACAACAGACGAGTTTACAAAACATTTAAGCCTCGGTAGAAGGTTACTTTTATAAAAAATATAGGATTTTCTGAGAGATTCAAACTTTTGCAAACACTTTTAAACATTTACTTACATTTTTACAAACTTATACATTGAGACAGGTTCAAACGTTTTTGACAACGAACATTGACACTAAAATACTTATGAACTCACCAGCTTAATGCTGATAAACTCTTTCAAAATAACTTGTATTCTCAGGTCATCAGTAGACAGGTACCGATGCCAGCTTTTGAGATGATGGAGCGTACTCAAGACTCATCATTTTATTATTTTGATTTACGTTATATTTTTGGTGTCTAAAACTGTACAGAACACGCAAGTATTAAATTCATATATTTAATGCAATGGATGATGTTGTTTGCCTATTTACATTTACTGTGTTGTGATTACCTTACATGACGTCCTCCGCCCCAGAACGTTTCCGCCGTTCTTGGTTTTGGGGTGTGACAGATTGGTATCAGAGCATTGTTTATAGTGAATTGAGTATATCAACCCATAAAAGATATACTAAACTATAAACCCATTAGGGATTAAACTCTGACCAAGAGTCTATACTTTAAATAATAAAATATTTAACTAAGTATACTAGTCTGCATTCATACTAAAATAAGTGTCACAATGACAAGAACAA
Source organism: Lactuca sativa (assembly GCF_002870075.4). NCBI lineage: Eukaryota > Viridiplantae > Streptophyta > Magnoliopsida > Asterales > Asteraceae > Lactuca > Lactuca sativa. Next base: position 299,623,252 of record NC_056630.2, on the reverse strand, counting down.
AAGTATTACGATTGTTAAATATCACAAGTGAGCTCGGGGATGTATGGTCAGTCCTGGGAATGGCATAGCTTGATCAACTATGCTGATCCTAGGAGTGATTAGCACATGCCTTAGAATGGTTGTGATAGGTTAACAAGTCTAAAAACTTACCAAAAATACCACAAGAAGATCAATAGAACTTAAACTTAAAATACTATAGGAGTATTTTGCGCTACTGGTTACACGTATACTATATTCTTATACCTCTATTCTCGCGTAGATCTTGATGGCTAGATATCCATCATGGCGACCCATACTTTCCCAATGAAGGCAATGCCGGGTGGATCGATGAAGAGCCCGAAGTTGATCATCCAATCCATTTGGATGATCACCTTGCAGAAGGCTTTTCAGATGGATCCGACTCCGAGCCTGAAGTCAACAACCTGAACCGCTGGAGTGATGATCAGGGTCAACCCTTACCATACTTTGGGGACCGAACCTTTTACAACGTCAGCGATGGTGGCTCTATTGACCGAGCTCTGCCTGTCATTATCCGCATAATAGCTCATATTGTCGAGCAAGGTGGAGCAGCCGTCGACCGGGTCATAGAGATTGATGCCGACTCAGGTGTCAACACAGTCCGCATCCGCCGTCTTGAAGAAGACATGGAACGGACCCAGAGAACAAATAAAACCCTGCAGTAGCAGTTGGCTGCCTCACGAGCTGAAATATTGGAACTTCGAGCTCGTCAGAGGACTCAGGATCGACACCTTCAAGAGGTGTTTCGTCAAGTATCCGACCGCAGTACACGCCCGGGACTTTCCCATCGCCGTTGGTTGATGTCTAGTACATCTCCGTCTTTTAATTAAAGGATAGCCTTTAACATTTGTGCTCCAAGTAGCACTTGTGTGTAAAATGTTTCTAACTTTCCTTACTCAAAATTTGAAATCTAAGGACTATCAAACTTTTCTATATGGTATGATGTATGACCTACTGTTAGGTCGATTTTCCCTGAACTTATTACATCAATAATACCAGTATTTTTGAGATCTATCTATCTGGGAAAAATCTATACACTTGTGCTTTCCTCCTAATATTTCTTATTATGATTTCAAACACTCTTTCAACTGTTGGACTATGGTTAGTTAGTCCATGTGTCACTCTCACGTTGCTTACAAATTGATTCTTACCATCTTTCTTATCTTTATAAACTTTTAGCTGAAGGATGCCTCCTCGCAAGTCTCCCAGGAATAGGAATAATCCTGCACCTCCACCACCTCCTCCACCTCCGGTCATCGATACTGTAGCCCTGAATGCTGTCGTAGCTGCAGCAGTGGCAACTGCCATGGCTCAGTATCACTCTTCTGATGCCAGCAGAGGTGGAACCCCTGTGGAATCTATCCCGATCGAAATCCCTGTGCGCTCAAGGGAGTACTCTTAGAAGGATTTTACAAACTGCAAGCCGAAGCCTTTCTATGGCACCGGCGGAGTCATTGCTCTCTCGCAATGGTTCGAGAAGACTGAATCAGTCTTTGAAATCTGTTCATGCCCTGCTGCGTGCAAAGTGAAATATGCCGCATGCACCTTTGAGGGTAAAGCCCTAACGTGGTGGAACGGCCACGTCAAAGCCCTAACTCTCGTCGTAGCTAACGACATGGGCTGGGAAACAATGAAAGACCTCATGACTAAGGAATACTGCCCGAGGGGCGAGATCCAGAAACTGGAGCAGGAACTCTGGAACCTGTCGATGAAGGGCACCAATGTGGTCGCTTATACTGCCCGATTCAGCGAGCTGGTGGCCCTCTGCCCCAATATGGTTCCCACCGAGGGGAAGAAGATCGAGAGGTACATATGGGGGCTAGTGCCTCCGTATCAGGGGAATGTGCTAGCGTCAAACCCCGCTACCTTCGACAGTGCCAAACGATTGGCACAACGACTCATTGACCATGGAGTCAAAACCCCTGCAACCACAACCACCCTAGCCATCCCGGAACCCTCCAAACCCGCCGATACTAAGCGGAAATTCTGGGATGAAAAGAAGAAGCATCAGGCTGCCAAAAAGCAGCAATTGGTGGCAATTCATGCCGCAGTAACCCCTACTGCTGCTACTACTGCTCCGGTAAGTCGGTATGCTGGAAGTTCGCCCAAGTGCAACAAATGCAGCTACCACCACAACGGCCCCTGCCGTGAATTGCAGTGCTCTAACTGCAACAGGAAAGGACACACCGTCCGATTCTGTAAGTTCCCGGCACAACCTATCAACCAAGTCCCTGGCTCTGGCGCGAGCCCAACCTGCTATGGATGTGGTGAAGCAGGCCACTTTAAGAGGGACTGCCCCAAAGCGAGGAATGCGGGAGGAGCAGGGAGGGTACTAGCTATTGGCCACGGGGAAGCAGTTGCTGACCCGACAGTGGTGACCGGTACGTTCCTCCTCGATAACTCCTATGCATGCATTCTGTTCGATAGTGGAGCGAAGCGAAGCTTCGTAAACCATAAATTTGCTCACATGCTTAATCAACCACCGCACGCACTCAAAGAACTATTCACAGTAGAAATGGCTAATGGAAAAACTAAAAATACGAGTAGCATATACTTAGGTTGTACCCTAACTCTAGATAACCATTCATTTCCAATCGACCTCATGCCAGTCACAATAAAAAGTTTCGACGTCATCATTGGCATGGACTGGTTAAGCCTTCATCGTGCAGACATCATGTGCTTCGAGAAAGCAGTCCGTCTAAACCTTCCGTCTAACGAAACTCTTATAGTCTATGGCGACAAACCTGGTGCAAGTCTTCGCATCATATCAAGTATTCAAGCACAGAAATACCTGCGTAAGGAATACCACGCATTCCTTGCTCACGTCGTCGACACGAACCTAGAAACGAAAGAACTAAAGAACCTCCCAGTAGTGAGCGACTTCCCCGACATTTTCCCAGAAGAACTACCCGGGTTGCCTCCGCAACGACAAGTCGAGTTCAGAATCGACTTAGTCCCAGGAGCTACCCCAGTAGCCAAGTCGCCCTACCGTTTAGCACCAGCCGAGATGCAAGAACTCTCTGGTCAACTTAACGAACTGCTCAGCAAGGGCTTTATAAGACCGAGTTTCTCACCTTGGGGAGCACCGGTCTTGTTCGTTAAGAAGAAGGACGGATCCTTCCGTATGTGTATTGACTACAGAGAACTCAACAAACTGACGGTCAAGAATCGTTATCCTCTACCACGCATAGATGATCTATTCGACCAACTACAAGGGGCGAACTATTTTTCTAAGATTGATCTGAGATCTGGATATCACCAGTTACGAGTGCTAGAGGAGGATGTACCGAAGACAGCCTTCCGAACTCGTTACGGACACTACGAGTTCGTGGTGATGCCATTCGGATTGACCAATGCGCCCGCAGTCTTCATGGATCTGATGAATAGGGTATGCCGACCCTACTTGGATCAGTTCGTCGTCGTTTTCATTGACGACATCCTAATCTACTCCCGAAGTAAGAAAGAACATGGCGATCACGTACGACAAGTTCTAGGGACATTACGAAAAGAGAAACTTTATGCGAAGTTCTCGAAATGTGAATTTTGGATCCGAAGAGTCGAATTCTTAGGACACGTGGTAAGCGAAGAGGGAATCCACGTGGACCCATCCAAAATTAAGGCCATTGAGAACTGGTCAGCACCGAAGACACCTACAGAAATTCGTCAATTTCTAGGTCTCGCTGGCTACTACCGCAGGTTCATTCAGAACTTCTCACGAATAGCGAAGCCTCTTACAACCCTAACTCAGAAAGGCGTGGCCTTTGACTGGGAAGAGAAACAAGAAAGAGCGTTCCAAACGCTCAAACGAGCCTTGTGCACCGCACCAATACTATCCCTTCCAGAAGGAATAGAAGACTTCGTAGTTTATTGCGATGCATCGAATCAAGGGCTTGGATGTGTTCTGATGCAGCGAGGTAAGGTCATCGCCTACGCCTCGAGACAATTGAAGACACACGAGGTTAACTACACGACCCACGATCTTGAACTAGGAGCAGTAGTGTTTGCTCTGAAGATCTGGAGACATTACTTGTATGGAACGAAGAGCACTATCTTTACCGACCACAAGAGTTTACAACACATTTTCGATCAGAATGAGCTCAACATGAGACAACGACGATGGGTCGAACTACTCAGTGATTACGAATGTGATTTTCGTTATCATCCGGGTAAAGCCAACGTAGTAGCAGACGCCCTAAGTCGGAAGGAATATTCTGGTCGCAAAGTCAAGTCGTTATCGATAACCATCCATTCACACCTGACTAAGCAAATTCAGGCGGCTCAACTTGAGGCCATGAAACCTGAAAATGTGTCAAGTGAATCCCTTAGAGGAATGGACAAGAATTCAGAAGCCAAGGGTGACGGAGCTTTATATTTCATGAACCGGATCTGGACACCGAAACATGGTGGTTTCCGAGACTTGGTCATGACCGAGGCGCACAACACTCGGTATTCCGTCCACCCACGTTCAGATAAGATGTATCTGGATCTTAAGAAGCTATACTGGTGGCCTAATATGAAAGCAGAGATTGCTACCTTTGTAAGTAAATGCCTTACTTGCGCAAAGGTTAAGGTCGAGTACCAGAAGCCCTCTGGTTTATTGCAGCAACCAGAGATCCCAGAATGGAAGTGGGAGCAGATCACTATGGATTTCATAACCAAGTTGCCCAAGACGACGGGTGGACTTGACACCATATGGGTCATCGTTGATAGATTGACCAAGTCTGCACACTTCCTGCCTATCAAAGAAACCGACAAGATGGAGAAACTTACGAGAACATACATTAGGGAAATCGTACGACTGCATGGTATACCTATGTCCATTATCTCCGATAGAGATAGTAGGTTCACCTCAAGATTTTGGCAATCACTACAACATTCCCTAGGAACGAGGCTGGACATGAGCACAGCCTACCATCCTCAGACCGACGAACAGAGTGAGAGGACCATCCAAACTCTAGAAGATATGTTGCGAGCCTGCGTGATTGACTTTGGGAAGGTATGGGATACTCATTTACCCCTTGTCGAGTTTTCCTATAATAACAGTTATCACACGAGCATCAAGGCTGCTCCATTTGAAGCTCTCTACAGCCGTAAGTGTAGATCCCCTCTGTGCTGGGCTGAGGTGGGTGATACCCAATTAGCCAGGGGGTAAACTTCCGACAGTACTCTCACCGGTCCGGAGATCATTCGGGAAACAACAGAGAAAATCGTTCAGATCCGTGAACGATTGAAAGCCTCTAGAGACCGACAGAAGAGCTACGCTGATAAGCGAAGGAAACCTTTGGAATTTCAGGTGGGAGACCGAGTCCTCCTCAAAGTCTCACCCTGGAAGGGCTTGATACGCTTCGGCAAGCGTGGAAAGCTTAATCCGAGGTACATAGGGCCTTTCGAGATTCTTGCAAGAGTCGGCCCCGTAGCTTACAAACTCGAACTACCAGACGCACTTCGTAACGTACATTCTACATTCCACGTATCTAACTTGAAAAAGTGTCTATCCGACGAGACTCTTGTAATCCCACTCGACGAGATCGAAATCAACGAGAGCCTCAACTTCGTGGAAGAACCTGTAGAGATCATGGACCGTGAGGTCAAGCAGACAAAGCAAAGCCGTATCCCTATCGTGAAGGTTCGCTGGAATGCCAAGCGAGGACCGGAATTCACTTGGGAACGTGAGGATCAGATGAAACTGAAATACCCTCACCTTTTTGCTTAGTTATTTGTAATTTCTACCTTGCTTAAAATTCTAATTTCGGGACGAAATTCCTTCTAACGGGGGGATGATGTGACAACCCGATATTTCGAGTCAATGTAATGTAAAACCGATCAAAATTAGGTCAAAATGTAACCTTCCTAAAATCTTGTTCGGATTAAATAAAGTAGTAGGAATCATATCAAGGTTTGCGTACATAAAAAGAACGTCCAAATCTGACTTCGGATGAGGAAGTTATGAAATTTTGAAGAAATTCCTTAATCACGTCATTTTAATAAATAAATAATAAAAATAATTTCGGAATTTGCCAACGGAATCTAAACGAAAGTTGTAGATCATGGTCTCACCTTCGCGTGGATATAAAGAACGTCAAAAACGGAGTTCGTATGAGGGAGATATGAATTTTTGAAGTTTATTTAAAATAAATATGAATTTAATTATATATTCCCGGTATTATCCGAAGGGGAGTCATCGGATAGGACCGAAGTACGCCCTGCGTACCTTCGTACGCCCCGCGTACTGAGATCGAGGGTCTCGGATCGTCCACGTCGCACTATCCGAAGAATTCTAAACCATCCGACTCGTCCGAAGCTCCGACCCATCCGACCCGCTGTCCCGTCCGACCCGCCGTCCCATCCGACCCGCGTACCCAGCAACCCGTCCCATCCGAACCGAGGCAGTCGAGGCTTCGGTCATGCATGACGTACGCGTACGCGCTGCGTACGAGCGTACGCCCCGCGTACCGAGGCGGTTCAGCCTTCCTATAAATAGGATGCAAGGCTTTCCGAAAATGTTGCTCATTTCTCTCCTCTCTCTCACAACCTTGCCTCGTTTTCCGTGCCCGTTATAACCCGAAGCTCTGGTCTTTTTGCTCAAGTCCCGAGGGTCGATTTTACTCCCGAGATTCCTGAGAATCCCGAGAAAAATCCGTTTTCCGAGACGAAACTCTGCCCGGTTTTCCATCTCGCTTTCTTCAATCAATCAAGTGAGTTTCATACCCCTTAATCAACCTTTTTAAATATTCTAAATGCTTTTATATGCTTTCAAGGGGGGGAATACAAGTTAAATACTTATAGTTATCGTTTCAATCACATGTGATTGCATTAATCACATGTGATTAATAACTAGGGAAACCAGTGATTTTATCACTATTCAAACTGTCTATCAAACTGTTTTACTTCTAAATGTTTTCCAAACCCATTTACTTTTCGAATTTACACTGCAACTGTGATTTAAACAAATGTTCCTTATACTTAATCTGTTTTAATCAAATCTACGCCTTCAAATTGTTTTATAGGTTGACATCAAGTCAATCTTTCTTTAAAAATAATACTTATGTTTCAAATGTCTTATAAATACTTATTTATGTTTTTATATTATAAATTGCATGCCCATATATGTATAGACGTATAAATAATGTTTAAAGGGCTTAGGAAGGCCATCCACCCTATTTCCTTTTCCTCGATTTGGATGTGGTCTGGTGGGATTTTGGGTGACCATCCGAAGGTCGTTTCCATGTTAATTACATATCAAATATACATATATAGACATAAAAGTACTTCCATAACCATACGTACTAGACGCACCATTAACAAGTTACCATCGGGGTAACACAGAACCATACTATTACAACTGCTAGATCAATGAGTCAGTTCATTCATGAGTCTATACTAGGAAGAGAATATATACAACTATACTACGAGAACATATACAACTATACTAGAACAAGAAACATTTCATCACATATGCAAGAATACGATAACAAATGTGATCCACTGTATCGGAGCATGCCTTAAATGTCATGGCCCGAGTTGTAGCCAGAATTCTCTTGGAGGGAGAGCGTTGAGTTTGCGTATAGATCTATACTGGATTGACTATCCTACACCTTGCTGCTAGCTACAGCCGGACCTGCAAGTCTGCGGGTGCCAAACGTCATTCCGTTATTACGACCGTTCTTTATGTCGTTGTTATCAGTCGATAGTATGGTGCAATTATCACATTATACCTTAATATAAATCCGGTTTAAGGTAGTAGTAATTAGTACAACAGTAGTTCTTATTATACAAAACTACAGTACTACAATGATTTACCCATTACATATTTTGGTGATAATCTCACTTAAGCATTAATGTATGAACTATATTTTATCAAATGATAGTTATACTTGGGTAATTACACACTTTTACAACAGACGAGTTTACAAAACATTTAAGCCTCGGTAGAAGGTTACTTTTATAGAAAATATAGGATTTTCTGAGAGATTCAAACTTTTGCAAACACTTTTAAACATTTACTTACATTTTTACAAACTTATACATTGAGACAGGTTCAAACGTTTTTGACAACGAACATTTACACTAAAATACTTATGAACTCACCAGCTTAATGCTGATAAACTCTTTCAAAATAACTTGTATTCTCAGGTCATCAGTAGACAAGTACCGATGCCAGCTTTTGAGATGATGGAGCGTACTTAAGACTCATCATTTTATTATTTTGATTTACGTTATATTTTTGGTGTCTAAAACTGTACAGAACACGCAAGTATTAAATTTATATATTTAATGCAATGGATGATGTTGTTTGCCTATTTACATTTACTGTGTTGTGATTACCTTACATGACGTCCTCCGCCCCAGAACGTTTCCGCCGTTCTTGGTTTTGGGGTGTGACAGTTGGCGACCCAACTCGGCGACTCCGGTCAACCAGGAAGTTAACTTTGACCAGGATGTTGACTTTTACCGGGAGGTAAAATAGTCATTTTACCCTAAGATTAGTTATCAGTATCTGACGTAGTGATTTTGGAAATTTTAGTCGGGGAGCTCCGATTCAGCAGTCAGGCGCTCAGCAAGCAGACTTTCAGCAGCTATTTCGAGGTGAGTTACATTCCAGTAGCGGTGGGTCTAAGGCTACAATGCCGGCCCACCAGTAGGAGACGTATGATAGATGATTGTCTCTGTGATATCATCTTGGTTTGCTACTACCTGATATGTTAAATGCTAGCATGGTATGTTATATGTGACAGTAGTAGAGTTCGGTTGTTAGGACCGGAGGGTAGTCAGACACCCCAGACGTCTGACAGTATGTGATGTTATGTTTATATACTAGCATGATCTGTTATATGAGTTAGAGGTAGGAGGAGGGGAGCAGTCCCCGAGTTTGGTTGTTAGGACCGAAGGGTAGTTCAGACACCCCAGATATGTCTGATAATATGTTATGTTATGATATGTGACAGTAGTAGTAGTAGGGGGTGAAATAGTCCTCGAGGTTCGGTCGTTAGGACCAAAGGGTAGTCAGCACCCCAGAATGGCTTGACACGGGTAGACGACACCCCAGAATGGCCGCACGGGTAGTCGACACCCCAGAATGGTCGTACCAGGTAGTCAGGCACCCCAGAATAGCCTGGCAGTATGTATGTTATGTGTTTGTATGGTATATGGTACGAAGGGGGAACTCACTAAGCTTTTTGTGCTTACGTTTTTCAGTTCTTGTTTCAGGTACCTCTTCAGCTAGGGGGAAGGAGCCGGCACGTTAGCGGCATATCACACACACTCTTGTTTTCCGCACTATGGATTTCTGGGATGTACTCTGAATTATTACTATGATATTAGCGGTTTTTAGACATGGATTATTGTTATGAATGTTTTGTAATGATGTTTCTATGTATTAACCTAAATTAAAAATGAAATTTTTAACCGGTATTTTTGGGACGTTACAAGTTGGTATCAGAGCCCTGGTTTGAGGGATTCGGACACACCTTCGAGGGTGTCTGAACTCAAATCGAGGGATTAAAAGATTTTCCAAAAAGAAAATGTTTTCAAAAAAATTGAGAAAAGAGTTTTGAGAAAGAACGGAGTGTGTGATGTGCGCGACCGGCCGAGCTCAAGTAAGTATTCCCCAAAGTACCCATACAAGGTTATGTTATGTTTATCAGCTTTTGTGGAACAGCGTGCTAGAATAGGACTAAGGATCTAGGAGTGATGCCTTATGTGCCTGCTTTATATGTTTCAGATGTATGAGAATTGCATGCTAGTATTGAGTAGACAGCAAGTACGACAGCCTGATTAGGTTATGCCTGATAGTATGAACTTAGCATTGTATGCTAGTACAGTTCCTGTAAGCAGATAGAGTTTATTGAGATTGCTACCCTTGTCTGAATGCTGCTTGCTTCGTGCTTTGTGGGACTCTGAAAAATGGGAGTTAGCCATTAGGTGAATACGTCACGTCACATGTGATCAGGGTTGAATAATCTTAGAGTGTTGGATTTGATCCTATTGCGCAGCTCTTGTTTGAGTCCAACCGTGGTAGGGACGAGTCTGTTATTCGAAGGATTATCTGAGCCTCATCACATGTGATGGTATTCAGGTAATGGCTAATTGGCATTACAAGGGGGCCTGCAGCAGCTGAGGACTGGGTAGAGTAGAGTCAGAGATTTCCCTAAGGCAAGCCTAGGATGAGTATAGCAGTGAGCAGCAATAGTGAAAGGGGTCCGGTGGAGTCAAGGCAGTCCTTGAAGAAGGTACGGATAGATGTGGAAGGTAGTATGGGCCCGTATTGCTGAAAGCAGAGGATCCGTACCCGAACTAAGGAAGGCTGAGATAAGACCGGGGAACTTGTAGTAGTTGTGATCCCTAAAGAAGTAGCAGTATCACTAATAATTGTTATTTATGCATTGCAAAATGTGTTGGATAAGGTGTCTAAGTCCATAACTTATTTGGTATATACTTGACCCGACCGGCATGGTCCATTTGGGTTGCATCTCATCCAAACTATTATGGATAATTTTATGAGAGTTATACACATATGTTTATTAATATATTATGAGTTATAATATATTAATATGAAGTTACGTTATTTAATTAGTTTTAGTCTTAAATTAATCATGGATTAATTTAGAGATTAAAAGGAATACTAATTAAATTATGGGCTATTTGTTTTATATAGTGTGGGCTAATACTCATTTGTTAATGGGCTAGGCTTATGTGGAAGTCCATGGATGATCCATGGAGCTTTTAACCCATGGATCCTTGGAAAAGGAAAAGACATGGGTTATTAGGGTTTCACCCTAACCATGCATACTATATAAGCATGCTTATGGAGCATGAAATGAGGCCTAAGAGAGAAAGCTAGTGATCTAGTGTGTGTGTGCATGTGTGTGGCCGATTTATACAAGGTGTATATGCTCTCTCAAAGTTTTCCAAGAGTTTGTGGTGTTTGTGATTCCATTTGAGGCATTCACATTATTGGTGCTTGGCCCTCAAACTCCTAAGAACCCAACACACCAAAAGGTATGTAATCTCTTCTAACTCTTTTATGTTGAAATGTTCCCCATGCCATGTTAGATAGGTTATAAACCTTGGAAAATTATTATTTTGCATGTATTTAGACAAACATAGATCCAAGGTTTATTAGGGTTGCATGCACACTTAGGAAGTGTTAGATTGCTCAAAACCCAACAGTGCTATCAGAGCCTAGGCTTGCTTGTTTGATACTTGATGCAAAATAGTGAAAAAAGTCGAAATCGTTGCTGTCTGCATGCTAGACTCGCCGAGTCCATTGGGGGGACTCGCCGAGTCCAAGGCAAACTTCAACCTACTCGACGAGTCCGTTCGTGCACTCGGCGAGTAGGATCGAAAGAATGCAGAATCTCGACTTTTGCTGCTGGAAATGGACTAGAAACATTACCCTAAATTGTTTTGGTGTTGTAAAACTTATTTAGTTGGTGTAATGGTTGTTCTAATCCATTTACAATAGCATATATCAAAATTCCATGATTTTATGTGTTCATATATTTCTTGAATTTTGATGATCATGTTCATGTTCTTATGAATTTAGAAGATGATAGGAATTATTTGCTGAATTGTTTAGAATTAATTCTTGATCATTTATGTGTTTTAATGGAGTCCATAATTTGTCCTCAAGTTATGGATATCCAAAGGTCACTTTTCTTTAACACACACTTAAAACACATAAGTTACATGAAAATGAAGAGTCTTCATTTTTATGAACCTTTAATTCATAAGTTATGAAATGAAAAGTCTTGGATGGTTACAAAAGATGAAGAGTCTTGTCCTTAAGTTATGGAGGTTCAAGAGTCACTTCATTAATAAATATATAAATAAAGTGTAACCTTAATTAATTCCATAAGTTATAAAAATAAAGAAAAGTAATTCTTTTATTAGTTTAAAGTCATCCATAACTTGTCCTCAAGTTATGGAACTTGAAGAGTTTTTGGATTAAAACTACTTTAAACACATAAATCATGGAATTAATTAGTTTTGAATAGTTTCAAAACTTGCCCTCAAGTTTTGGAATTTGGAAAAGTTTCACACACTTTAATAAACTTTAATTCCAACACTTAGAATTTTAAAAGTTAAAATTCAACACTTATACTATTTATAACATTAATGGTTAATTATTATATATATGTATAAGAACAAGTCGTTTTACCGTTAGTAGGCCTCATTCACGAAGCCGGTCTATAAGGTGGGTATAAGGTTGTTGCCTATAAAATGGCGACTTAATGGGTGTCCACTCTCACCCACCGCTTGCTTGATCGGTGGAGGGTCGTTAGCCGAACGGGTAGGACAATGACTTTAAATTCTCCCTTCATTAAAAGTATTAATGATAAATACTAAAGTAACTAAAATCTTAATAATTCCCAATCTTAGTTACTTTAGGAAAAATGTGAATTTGGTGCTAACCCATGGAATTCACACTTTGTACCTTACCAAGTCGTTGGTGGAGCGTGTGTGGTTAACCGGCACACTAACTTGGACTAGTAAGGACCACGAAGGGTGACTTAATGTTTTTCATAGATCAATGGAGCGTGTGTGGTTAACCGGCACATTGATTAGGTGATAATATTAAGGGTACCAAGTGAATTGGTATGGTTATTCACACCTTGTTTTGTGATCCTCGGCATCCCAGTCACAAAATTTGAGAGGGCACACTCGAGATTGAAACATGCCATTGAAAAGTTCAATGAATCTCAAAAGATCTAGGAATTTCAAATCCAATTAAAACCTGATAAATTATTTCGTTTTTCATGGTGGAAATTGGTGAATCGTCATTCGCCTACCTTCAAATATTTTATAGCTTGGATTACGGCATCCCTCTTCTAAGTTATAAAATAGTTTGTTGGGTCCTAGCCTTAATATTTCATATTGGGTGTCATATTAAGGAATTTAAATCAACTATCTTGAATATCTCCCAAAACATGTCTGGTTTAGACATTTATGATCTTCCCAAATCTCCTGAAGATGATGTTCCTCAACATCATGCTTCACTTCCTTTATCTCCTCCAAATTATTCTCCCTCACCCACAAGTTCTTGAAAAGTTTAAAGTCACTCAAGCCCTATTGGCAAGTTAAGGTCTTGGTGTGGTCACATCTTGGAGATGTAGTCACATATTGACAAGACGGGAGAGTTGGGTGTCAAAGTCTCGTGAAAGTTTGATGTTCAATCACTTTCTTAGTAACATAGCGGGTCACTTTGGGACTACTATGAGACAGACTATGACACGAGCCTTAATGATCTTATCTATTTGCTTTGTGCTGTGGAATCAGTAATGATTTGGAACACTAGTAAAGCAAATTTTGTTAGAAGATCAACTTCCCAAACCTTAAATGGACATTGGCAATGGTAGCATTGGATATCTAGAAAAGCATTTCTCTTCCCAATGGAAAGGGATCGGCCATAGTCAACTCGGCTGACCAAATGGTAAAGAGAAAGGCTAAGTCTGAGATAGTCTCATGTGCCATTATCAAAGGGTCTACATGTGTTTTGTTGCCAAAGGAAGGGGCATTGGTTGCAAAGCCGCCATAATTTACCTAAGGATGTTAAAGTCGATAAGTTTGACTCTACTTCAGGTAAAGTCCACTGTCTAACTCTATTAAGTTTCTATTATGAGATTCTTGATACATGATGTGACTGGGTCACATGGTGATGTTTTAAGAATCAAAAGAAAAGATAGGAAGCTTAAAGAAGTATATGCTGATTTTGATTGCGAAGATGGGTTTCGATCGCATGGTTCGGTAATCAGAATTTTGAGCTGTTGCTTAAGAGTTATAATATATTGCTTATGAATAGATAACAACAATTTTTTCATGTGGATTGTAAGGATAAGTTTTTTCTGCAAAGTTATAAAAGAAAAAAAAGGTTTTAATTTTATTTATTTTAAAAATATCCTTACAATGGCATCGGTGGAAAATTGTTGCTTATATGTTTCAAGTAATAGCAATATTGGAAAGTGGATTTGATTCTTTCATTTGTGGTAGTGTCTGAATTTACCAAATGAAGAAAGTTTTTCATCACCCAAGTTTCAATTGGACAGAAACTTGGAATCATACAAGTTGTATTGTATGATGAATGAGAATTTTCATCTTTGAAAAATTAAGAATAATTCTTTGATCACATGTATATGTGAGTCAATTGAAGGACTAAGGAATTAGGTACATTGGGTGTGCGCTGGTCAAGGTCCACCACAAAGATTGATTTGTCATGATTTACTAAAGATTAGTAAATATGATTGTACTTATAAGGTTAAGTATAATTCTGTAACATTGAAAAGGTTCCAATGTATGACAAAACAAATGAGAAGAATCAAATTAGGCAGAAGGATAAAAGTTTCTCAAAAGATGGGAGAGTACTTTAGTATCAGCTTTGTGATCATCTTAATGATTAAGAAACCATATCAAAATTTGTTCTCTAAGAAAGTCTTAGTGCATTCTTATGACTAAGAAGAAGGGATCTTGTAATTGTTGAAATGGTTAAATCAAGAAGATGAATCATACTTCGTTCCAATACAAGTCTTGGAGTCATACTCCAAGATTGTAATTTGAGTGACATGTCATAAAGTAAGGTTTAAAACACTTATCAAATGTAAGAGTAAAATGTTTTCTACTCTTGTACATTTGAGATTGGTAAGTTGTGATGTCTTGGATGAGACAAAGACCAACTAAGACCAATTGTGTGAAGTGTTAGTCTTGATAAGAATCCGCACTATCTCTTGAATATTTGTTTTATCAAGGAATGGTTCTTGACTAGAAAAACTTATATGTCAAGAGGACAGTGGGAGCCTTAAAGATCCTGAAAGAGTTTTAAGATTTAATCAAGAGTGAAACCTGTAATTTATCACTAGCACACGAATTAAGGTTCGCAACCTATCGTGTTGACATAATTCTTATTTCTGTACCTACTTCAAATAAGTTGAATTTACATGTGAGTTATCAGAGTTCAACTTGGAAGCATTGGTGGGCCTTGTGCTACCAAGGTGACAAGAAACTAAGATTGAACAAGTTTCATCCGTGTAAGGCTGAATTTGTCACTAACCTTATCTTGTGATTATGGTTTTGACAAATTCGCATGGATAGGAACTCATACACTATAAAATCTAAGTGTCATAAGGTTTCTCTCCGATTCATGAAAATGATGGTGAGGAAACGCTTTCACTAAATAGATTTTAAGTAGATATCAATTGTGTCATTTGCATTTTCAAAAGTCATTAGTGGAGCGCGTGTGGTTAACCGGCACACTAATATGGACTTGTGAGAAATGGCAAATGCCTAAGCAATTGAGACTATGATTACGGCATCCCTTTTCATAGTTCTGAAAATTGTTTAGACACACATGTGAGCTATCTAAGAAAGGGTGTATGAATCTAAATTTCAGAAGTCCGGCAGATTTCTGGAAATATGTCAGAGCTAGTGGGAGCATAAGTGTTATGCTGATAATCATCATGTTAGTGGGAGCATGATTATTATGATTAGTATTGCAAGCTAGCAATGTTAATTATAGAAAACAAAATTTCAATTTGTGAAGTTGCAGGGGTTGAAAAGTTGTTTTGCTATAATTAAGGGAGAGGAAATTATACTTCATTTCAATTCTAAAGCTTAGATTGAGATTTTAAGCATTTTTAGTCAATAATATATATGAATTTCATGTTGGAATGGTTCAAACTTGAGGAAATTCTATATATATTGCGTTCTCAAAATTCAATTATGACTACGGCATCCCTCTTCATAGTTAAATTTTGAGAACATGGCAAATAAAAATATTGTAGCAAAAGACTAGTCTAGTATCATGTCTTTATGTCAAACATCATGAATCGTGTCCCATATGCTTCGAATATAGGATCGATTGCATGTGCTATAATATTCATCTTTTCTAAATTTTCCAAATGCTTAAGGCATTGAGAAGGGAAAAGTCTAGAACTGGATATGACTAAAAGTGATTAAGCAATTGTCGAGGACAATCTGAGGTTTGCCAAAGATTGGTTTCTCAAGGATAATTGGAAGTATAGTGTTAATTTTAGCAGGACCATATTGACATTTTCTGAAAAGAAGTAACTCTTGTTCGGAAGTGATATTCAAAATGGGACTATGGAAATGTCTCCATAGTTAGAAATTATTCAATCTATGTAAGATTATGAAACTTAATGCAAGAAGGATGTTCCCAAGGAGCTGATCTCCTTTGGAATGCTCTGTAATGGTTATTGTCAAGTCTTTCTGACTTCGTGCATAATCATTACAAGAGGATCAATGCACATAAGTTTAGAAGCTAACAGATTTCAGTAAATGACATGAATTTGGAATTCTTGCATTTACAGTAAGGATTTGGGATTGTGAAATGAGTATCAATGGAATCATGTTCAATTGATCTACATGACAATGTAAGGATCATAGACAAACATAGTGTGCATACTTTGGGTATGGCATAACTATTGTTTAGAAAAATAAAGTGTACATGCTAGGAGCATGGGACGACTGTTGTTTTTTTTTATTCAAGTCTTAAGTTGATATTTGAAACATTGAATAATGTGTAATCAATATGGTGATAAATAAAAGGTGGTTTTATTTATATTCAGAAGGGTTCTGAGACCATATTAGATTCGATTATTATTGTGTTTCACTTTGCATGTTTTGACTTCCAAAATAGCTAGCTTATTCTTTCTGAATGACTAAGTTATTTAAACACTCCACAGTCGTTCATATGTTGGAAGTAGGTATGAATCAAGACTGTCATGAATCGGGTTTGTAGATGGCTAAATGAGTTTAGTCATGGCGATGGTTGCTACAACATTCATGAGTGCTCATAAGTTATGAGTATTGGAATAATCCCACGCTCACTTGTATCACTTCATGGAATTTATCTCGAGTGATCGTGAGACCGTAATATCATATAAATCTTCAAACCTAGAGATATGAGTTGTTACCTATGAGTTGGTTGTGCATTGATTGCACGTAAACGCATCAGTAACTTGATGTTATAAAACGTGCCTTTGTGTACAATTCAACAAGTAGTAGAACAAGCATATGAGTCGAAGTTTATCTGTTCCTTCTAGAAATAGAAGCGATATCTGGGCCCCTCGATGATTTTGTTGTGACCTTTGTACCGGCCGGTCAGAACTGAATTGATGTGTTCGATTAAGTTCTTTGTCAAACAAATCGAAAATCGGGAAACAAACTGCTGGACAATAAGTACGACGTTGTTCCATGTATTTGTCCGGCTGATATCATGAGAACAGAGGATTATGTGATCACTTATCTAAAATGGCGCTTCATAGTTCGACAGAGTCTTCACTGTTCGAGGGAGTTTTCGAGAGCTACGATTGTTGGTTGGTTCCTGAAGTTATAGGCAAATATAGTTATTAGACTTATCCAAGTGGGAGTCTGTTGGATAAGGTGTCTAAGTCCATAACTTATTTGGTATATACTTGACCCGACCGGCATGGTCCATTTGGGTTGCATCTCATCCAAACTATTATGGATAATTTTATGAGAGTTATACACATATGTTTATTAATATATTATGAGTTATAATATATTAATATGAAGTTACGTTATTTAATTAGTTTTAGTCTTAAATTAATCATGGATTAATTTAGAGATTAAAAGGAATACTAATTAAATTATGGGCTATTTGTTTTATATAGTGTGGGCTAATACTCATTTGTTAATGGGCTAGGCTTATGTGGAAGTCCATGGATGATCCATGGAGCTTTTAACCCATGGATCCTTGGAAAAGGAAAAGACATGGGTTATTAGGGTTTCACCCTAACCATGCATACTATATAAGCATGCTTATGGAGCATGAAATGAGGCCTAAGAGAGAAAGCTAGTGATCTAGTGTGTGTGTGCATGTGTGTGGCCGATTTATACAAGGTGTATATGCTCTCTCAAAGTTTTCCAAGAGTTTGTGGTGTTTGTGATTCCATTTGAGGCATTCACACTATTGGTGCTTGGCCCTCAAACTCCTAAGAACCCAACACACCAAAAGGTATGTAATCTCTTCTAACTCTTTTATGTTGAAATGTTCCCCATGCCATGTTAGATAGGTTATAAACCTTGGAAAATTATTATTTTGCATGTATTTAGACAAACATAGATCCAAGGTTTATTAGGGTTGCATGCACACTTAGGAAGTGTTAGATTGCTCAAAACCCAACAAAATGGTGGTACTTCGATCGAGGCCGATAGATGGCGGTTCAGGAGAGAGGTCAGGTTCGGGATCAGGTTCTGAGCCGGTAGACGAGGGACTACGCGAGTTCATCGCGTCAAAAATCACCAGGGGTATCCTTGAGTCGACCCTCATCATCTACGGGTCGATCAAGGAAGGGATAGTTGAGCTGATGGAGGATCGCCTCAGGGCGTTCAGGAGCGACATGGCATCTGTCCAGTCGGGATCTTGCACGCTGTCCTTTAAGGACTTCAGGGGTAGTGGTGCGCCGGATTTCCACGGGGTGAAAGACCCCATTGCTTCCAGGCGATGGATTGCAGACATCGAGTTTGCACAGTTGACTAGCTTCTGCCCCGAGGGGTCGAAGGTGAGGTATGCAGCAAGGTGTTTACGAGACCGAGCTCGAGATTGGTGGGAGTCAGTGGGTGACTCGTTGGGAGCCTCAGCGGTCGAGGCTATGACCTGGTCGGACTTTGTGACCAAATTCAGGGCGGAGTTTGCGTCGGCTGTCAAGCTTCAGCAGCTAGCCAGGGAGTTTTTGGATATGAGACAGACGACGGAGACTGTGGCGGAGATCACCGCCAAATTCCGGGAGAGGGCACTATTGGTGCCCCAGTACACGGGTGATGAGGACATGATGAGGACCCACTATCATTACATGCTCCAAGCTGACATTCGGGAGCACGTTAGTTTTTCAGCTTGCCCCACCTTGGAATCTATGATTGCCAGGGCGAGGGAGAGGGAGATAGATTTGGAGCATATCCGGAAACGGAAGTCAGAGGAGGGACAGACGGGAGGGGCTTCGGGGAAGAAGCCCAAGGGATCAGATGGTAGGTCGAAAGGCCAGTCAGGACCGGGCCGCTGCAAGAAATGCGGCAGGCCTCATGAGGGGGTTTGTAGACTGGGATCGTCAGGCTGCTATAAGTGCGGCAAGACGGGGCATTTTAGCAGGGATTGTACCGCCCCTGCACCTGTGTTACAGACATCAGAGTTCCTGTGTTTCCACTGCAACCAGAGGGGCCACAAGAAGGCCAATTGTCCCCAGTTGACAGCCACAGCGCCAGTGAAGGCGCCAGCACCAGCGACCCTGCGGATTACTGATGGCCGGCAGGGCAAGGCAGAGGCTCCAGTGGTGAGGAGTCGGGCATTTCAGCTGACTACCGAGGACGCACGCGCCGCACCCGATGTGGTGACGGGTATGATTCTTTCCCTCTCTTTTATTTTTATGATGTTATGATATTGATATGTGTTCTGTGTGTATATGTATGCATTAGGGTCGTTCCATGTAAACGGCATCCCAGTTCAGGTGTTGTTCGACTCGGGTGCTTCCCGATCATTTGTTTCCCTTGCGCTTAGCAAGAAGTTTCCTGAGTCTTCGGGCGTGTTAGATTGCCCATTAGAGGTAGAAATTGCTGATGATCGATCAGTGCGAGCATCGATGGTGTTTCGGGATTGCGTATTGCGTTTGTTTGAGGAGCGCTACCTGGTAGACTTGGTTCCCATTCCGTTGTGTGGGAACAAGGTAATTATAGGCATGGATTGGTTAAGCCCTAATGGGGCGGTGATAGATTGTGCACAGCAGCTAGGAGTCAGGACCCCAGGTGGGGGAGAGTTAGTGATTCATGGCGAGAGGCCACAGTGTGGACCCACAGTCTGTTCAGCAGCGAGAGCTAGACGATACCTTCAGCAGGGATGCGCAAGTTATGTCGCGTACGTGATGGATACCCGGGAGGCAGGTAAGGCGACGGTGAGCGAGGTTCCGGTGGTGCGAGATTTCGCAGATGTTTTTCCAAAGGAGCTTCCTGGGATACCTTCGGAGCGATAGGTGGAGTTCAGGATTGACCTCGTTCCTGGTGCGGCTCCGATAGCCAAGGCACCGTATCGGTTGGCTGCTCCTGAGATGCAGGAGTTGTCTACACAGCTGCAGGAGCTGTTAGACAAGGGATTCATTCGACCGAGCAGTTCACCCTGGGGAGCCCCGATTCTGTTCGTGAGAAAGAAGGACGGGTCGCATCAGATGTGTATAGATTACCAGGAGCTAAACAAGGTAACGGTGAAGAACCGTTACCCACTCCCGAGGATTGATGATATCTTTGACCAGCTTCAGGTAGCGTCTTGGTTTTCCAAGATCGATTTGCGTTCGGGCTATCATCAGATGAGGGTTAGAGAGGAGGATATACAGAAGACCGCGTTTTGGACGCATTATGGCCATTATGAGTTCGTGGTGATGCCGTTGGGCTCACCAATGCTCCTGCCACGTTCATGGACCTCATGAACCACGTACGCTGACCGATGCTGGACCGGTCTGTGATAGTTTTCATTGACAACATCTTCGTTTATTCCAAGACACGGGAAGAGCATGAGGAGCATCTGAGAGAGGTTTTGGAGACCCTGAGGAGGGAGAGCTTGTATGCCAAGTTCTCCAAGTGTGAGTTTTGGTTGCGCGAGGTGCAATTTCTCGGACACCTTGTCAACCAAAACGGGATTCTGGTTGACCCGGCCAAGGTCGAGGCCGTGATGAGATGGGAGGTTCCAAAGTCTCCATCCGAGATTCGGAGCTTCCTGGGATTAGCAGGCTATTATCAAAGATTCATTCAGGATTTCTCCAAGATAGCCGTACCCCTGACATGGCTGACGAAGAAGGCCGTAGTCTTTCGGTGGGGACCTAAGCAGCAGGCTGCCTTTGAGACGCTGAGACAGAGATTGTGCGAGGCGCCAATCTTAGCCCTGCCAGAGGGCGTAGAGGATTTTGTAGTTTACTGTGACGCGTCCATTTCAGGGTCGGGCGCGGTACTGATGCAGAGGGGGCATGTCATTGCCTACGCTTCGAGGCAGCTCAAGCCTCATGAGGCGAACTACCCGACGCATGATTTGGAGTTGGGGGCAGTTGTTTTCGCCCTCAAGATTTGGCGACATTACCTCTATGGAGTCCGGTGTACCATATACACGGACCATAAGAGTTTGAGGTACCTTATGGATCAGCCGAATCTGAACATGAGGCAGCGTCGATGGTTAGACGTGGTGAAGGATTATGATTGCGAGATCCTCAACCACCGGGGGAAGGCCAACGTGGTGGCCGATGCACTTAGCCGCAAGGCGGCGCCGATCAGGGATATTTGCATGAGGATGACCGTAGTGACTCCCCTGTTGGAGCAAATTTGGGAGGCTCAACAGGAGGTTATCAAGGAGGAGCATCGGAAGAGCGAGCGTGTGGTGGGTCAGGTTTCCTCCTTCGATTATGATAGCCGAGGACTATTGACACTACACCGTAGGGTGTGGGTGCCGTATCACGGAGGCGTGTGCCAGATCTTGATGGAGGAGGCGCATGAATCCCGATTCTCTGTTCATCCAGGGGCGACGAAGATGTATAAGGATCTTCGCCTAGATTATTGGTGGCCCTGCATGAAGCGGGATGTGGCTTGGTATGTCGAGCAGTGCTTGACCTGCAGGAAGGTCAAGGCCGAACATCAGAGACCGCATGGCAAGATGCAGCCGTTGGACATCCCGTTGTGGAAATGGGAAGATATCACGATGGATTTTATCACGAAGCTTCCCAGGACCGCGCGTGGAGTAGATTCGATTTGGGTCATCGTGGATCGATTGACCAAGAGTGCTCATTTTATTCCGATTCAGGAGAGCATATCGACCGAGAAATTGGCCGACATCTATATTAGGGAGATTATGGCGAGGCACGGGGTGCTGCTATCGGTTATCTCGGACAGGGATGTGCGTTTTACTTCCAGGTTTTGGAAGAGATTTCATGACGAGTTGGCCACTCATTTGCATTTTAGCACCGCCTTTCACCCACAGACAGATGGTCAGAGCGAGCGGACCATCCAGACTCTGGAGGATATGTTGCGGCCGTGCGTGCTAGACTTCGGTGGTAGCTGGGATACCTATCTTCCCTTGGCTGAGTTTTCATATAACAACAGCTACCATGCGAGTATTGACCACCCTCCTTTCGAGATGCTCTACGGGAGAAAGTGCAGGACCCCGATTTGTTGGGGCGAGGTCGGTCAGCGCGTCATCGGGAGAACCGAAGTGGTGCTCAAGACGACAGAGTTGATCCAGCAGGTTCGTAGCAGGCTGCAGACTGCGCAGAGTCGGCAGAAGAGTTGCGCCGACACAAGGCGTTCAGACATGGAGTTTCAGGTGGGTGACATGGTCCTCCTGAAGGTATCACCCTGGAAGGGTGTCATTAGGTTCCGGAAGAGGGGCAACTTGGGCCCCAGGTTCATTGGTCCTTTTAGGGTTTTGGCCCGGGTGGGTTGGGCCGCCTATAGGTTGGATCTTCCAGCAGAGCTTAGCCAGATCCACAACACTTTTCATGTTTCTCAGTTGAGAAAATGTTTCGTGGACGAGTCGGCAGTTGTACCCTTGGAGGATATTCAGGTCGATAGCAACCTGAATTATATCGAGAGACCAGTTGCGATCTTAGATCGAAAAACAAGGACCTTGAGGAACAAGGTGGTTCAGTTAGTGAAGGTGCAGTGGCAGCACCAGAGGGGTTCAGAGTGGACATGCGAGGCGGAGGAGGAGATGAGGGAGCACTACCCAGAGTAGTTTCTGGAGTCAACAGACTTCGAGGACAAAGTCTAAGATAAGTGGGGGAGATTTGTAACGCCCCATTCCTGGTACGTATTTATTTTTATTAAATGTTCTTTTGGGAAGAGCTACTCGGCGAGTTGTAACCCTAACTCGTCGAGTAGATGTCGAGTGGATGCGGGGTTTAAGTGATCTACTCGGCGAGTCCACACCTGGACTCGACGAGTAAGCCAATCAGGAGGAGACCCTAATCCTTAGGGTTTGCACCCTATTTAAATGTCCTTACAGCCCTATCTCAGCCCCCATCACCCTCAGAGCATTCCTTATCGAAAACCCTAGCCTCCATTGATAAGTTTGAGTGATTGTTGCCTTGTGAAGGGACTTTCGGTGCACCTTGGAGCAAGTGGAAGAAGGGAGAAGTTGAAGAGGTCAAAGAGGGGGACTTAGATCCAGAACACATTCATTTGTGGTCATCCATTCTGGTAATAAAGTTTTCATCTTGGTTATTGATCTATTAGATCTTGTTTGTCCCTAAATTGTTGCTTTTAAGCCCTAAAACCCCAAATCCTTGAAGAGAAACCTTATGGTCGGGTTATAATTCAGATCTGGACTCTCATTACCTTCTTGAAGTGTTACGTTTCAGTTATATTGGTGATTAAGGTCCCTCTTGAGCTTAGAAACCCATTAAGAGCTTAGTTTGGACATTTGAAGCCCCTAAAGCTATGCATGCACGTAAAGTTTGCAACTTTACGTGATAAGCATGCCCTAGAAGCCTAGATCTGTGGTTTGGAGCCGCTGCATGGCTAAAATCAAGTCTGTATAGGAAAAGGACTGAATGAACTCGACGAGTAGAACGATGGACTTGGCGAGTCCTATGAAGTTAGTCGTGGACTCGACGAGTTGGACAGGCAACTCGGCGAGTCCGATGAAGATTGCATTAGACTCGACGAGTTGTTCTTCAACTCGGCGAGTTAGATGAACTTGGACTTAGTATGTATGCATCGAGGAAGAACGCGTCGAGTGTTCACTAAGCTCGACGAGTAGAAACGGGTGTAGAACTAGAACAGATGGAAGGGACTCGGCGAGTTGACGACCCAACTCGGCGAGTTCGGTCAACCAGGAAGTTAACTTTGACCAGGATGTTGACATTGACCGGGAGGTAAAATAGTCATTTTACCCTAAGATTAGTTATCAGTATCTGACGTAGTGATTTTGGAAATTTTAGCCGGGGAGCTCCGGTTCAGGAGTCAGGCGCTCAGCAAACAGACTTTCAGCAGCTATTTCGAGGGGAGTTACCTTCCAGTAGTGGTGGGTCTAAGGCCACAATGCCGGCCCACCAGTAGGAGACGTATGATAGATGATTGTCTCTGTGATGTCATCTTGGTTTGCTACTACCTGATATGTTAAATGCTAGCATGGTATGTTATATGTGAAAGTAGTAGAGTTCGGTTGTTAGGACCGGAGGGTAGTCAGACACCCCAGATACGTCTGACAGTATGTGATGGTATGTTTATATACTAGCATGATTTGTTATATGAGTTAGAGGTAATAGGAGGGGAGCAGTCCCCGAGTTCGGTTGTTAGGACCGAAGGGTAGTTCAGACACCCCAGATATGTCTGATAATATGTTATGTTATGATATGTGATAGTAGTAGTAGTAGGGGTGAAATAGTCCCTGAGGTTCGGTCGTAAGGACCAAAGGGTAGTCAGCACCCCAGAATGGCTTGACACGAGTAGAAGGCACCCCAGAATGGCCGCACGGGTAGTCGGCACCCCAGAATGGCCGTATCGGGTAGTCAGGCACCCCAGAATAGCCTGGCAGTATGTATGTTATGTGTTTGTATGGTATGTGGTACGAAGGGGGAACTCACTAAGCTTTGTGCTTACGTTTTTCAGTTGTTTCAGGTACCTCTTCACCTAGGGGAAAGGAGCCGGCACGGTAGCGCCATATCACACACACTCTTGTTTTCCGCACTATGGATTTCTGGGATGTACTCTGAATTATTACTATTATATTACCAGTTTTCAGACATGGATTATTGTTTTGAATGTTTTGTAATGAAGTTTCTATGTATTAACCTAAATTAAAAATGAAATTTTTAACCGGTATTTTTGGGACATTACACTGGGCTTTGAGGTCCATTAGGGCTTTATTGGGCCTACTAGGCCCACAAGAATGTCATTAAGCCCACTAAGGTTTTATTGGGTCAATTAGAGTCCATTAAACTCATTAGGGTTTTCATTCAGCCCATTTGGCTATATTGGGCCCATTAGCCTAACAAGGCCCATTAGGGTTTCAAGCACCCCAAACGAATCACACTTGACGAGGCAAGACACGCCGCCACCCGACACGGCGGCCGGTGGCGGCAGGAGGCGGCAGCCACCACCTCACAGTGGTGGTTTGATTTTTCCGTTCATTATTCTAGTTTTTACAATTACAATAAACTCACGAAATAAACACACACACACTATACTAAATAAACATACACCCACAACCATCCTTGTGGTGACCGGCGGTGGCACGTGGCAACAGCCACCACCTCACGGTGGTGGCAGTGGCTATTCCTGACTTTTCGGCTAGACAAAACACACACAACACCCACATAAAAGCAAAATCACACACCCACACAACTCACAGCCACCTCCCACGGTGGCTGATGGTGACGAGCCAAGGCAGCGACGGAAAGAAGTAGAAGAACTAGCGGCAGGTGGTGGGATTTGCGATGACAGCCACCATGGCCGGCTGTCATGGTGGTTCTCCACGGCTTCTACTCGACAGAGGCCAAAACCTACGAACGCAACAGCCCCTCGGGGTGGCAAACGATGACCGGAGCGTCATCGTGATTGAGAAATAGCACCATGAGAACGATGAGGAGGATGAATGGAGGCCACCGTGGACTGAAGCAACGTTGACCGCCGGCTAGCGGCGCTTTCGTCTTCAACTAATGGAGCATAACGGTGGCAGCGAACACACCTGAAACTCGTCGTCGATTTGCTCTCACCAGGCGCTAGGGGCTGCGACGTGTTGGCGGATCGGAAACGGTGGTTGACGACCTCAACAGAGGTGGTTTCGGCGCCGGAGGATGAAGAAGCGAGACCGGCGGCTGGAGGAGGGGGCATAAGGAGATGACGACTGCAAGGGTATTGGCTAGGGTATGGGTTACATAACCTTATATACCCAATCCCATTATAAAAGTTTGCCATAATGACTAAAATGGTCCCTCCAGCTCCAAATAAATTCGAAATAGATCCATATTTTACCTTAACAACCCCTCCATCCTAATTCCTTTCAAATTAAGTCAATAATT
Organism: Lactuca sativa; assembly: GCF_002870075.4. Classification (NCBI taxonomy): domain Eukaryota; kingdom Viridiplantae; phylum Streptophyta; class Magnoliopsida; order Asterales; family Asteraceae; genus Lactuca; species Lactuca sativa. Next base: position 299,597,213 of record NC_056630.2, on the reverse strand, counting down.
TACCCTTTAAGCCCCATCTTCTGAAATCCTTACAAATAAGGTTAGGAATTTACCAACCAACCCCTATGTTTCCGAAATCTCTTCATTTCAGTCCCAAAAATTCACTAATTAGTCCCTGCCTTCATAAATATTTACAGAATGAATCTGAAACTTACATTTTAACCCCCAGTCTCTATATTATAACGATTAGCTCCTCAAGACCAACACCTTACTATATAATTATCGATTTTTGGGCTACTATACATTCATTAATTAATTTTTTAATTACTTAATAAATAGGGTGTTACAACTCTCCCCCACTTAAATTAAATTGCATCCTCGAAATCATTTCTTACCACTCCTTACACGCCCAACCACTCTAGTAGCATGGTCACCAACTTGGTCACGCCCTACCCTTCCCAGGGTATCCATGACCCATCCTCGTAAAGCCCTAAAATCCGCAGGTGAACGAATTCCTCACCACAAGATCACATCCACTTCGTCTGAAATGTGCTGCGTTGAGATAGTCTGATTCCCTGACAGACCAATCATATGTTGGATAAGGTGTCTAAGTCCATAACTTATCTGGTATATACTTGACCCGACCCGGCATGGTCCATTTGGGTTGCACTTCACCCGAACTATTTATGGATAATTTTATGAGAGTTATACACATATGTTTATTAATATATTATAAGTTATAATATATTAATATGAAGTCATGTTATTTAATTAGTCTTAGTCTTAAATTAATTATGAATTAATTTCGAGATTAAAAGGAAGACTAATTAGATTATGGGTTATTGGTTTTATATGGTGTGGGCTAACACTCATTTGTTAATGGACTAGGCTTATATGGAAGTCCATGGATGATCCATGGAGCTTTTAACCCATGGATCCTTGGAAAAGGAAAGGTCATGGGTTATTAGGGTTTCACCCTAACCATGTACACTATATAAGCATGCTTATGTTGCATGAAATAGCCACTAGTGTGTGTGCTTGTGTGTGGCCGAAAATTACAAGTGTGTGTACACTCTCTAAAGGTTTCCAAGTGTTTGTGGTGATTTGTGATTTCCATTTGAGGCATTCACACTATTGGTGCTTGGCTCTCAAACTCCAAGGAATCAATCTCATCAAAAGGTATGTAATCTCATCTAACCCTTTTATGTTTAAAAGTTCCCCATGCCATGTTAGATAAGTTATGAACCTTGGAAAAATTATTATTTTGCATGTATTAGACAAACATAGATCCAAGGTTTATTAGGGTTGCACGCACACTTAGGAAGTGTTAGATTGCTCAAAACCCAACAGTGGTATCAGAGCCTAGGCTTGCTTGTTTGATACTTGATGCAAAATAGTGAAAAAAGTTGAAATTGTTGCTGTCTGGCTGATGGACTCGCCGACTCCATGGGGGGACTTGCCGAGTTCAAGGCAAAATTCATCCTACTCGCCGAGTAGGTTTGTGCACTCGGCGAGTAGAATGATCAAAATGCAGAATTTCGACTTTTGCTACTGGAAATGGACTAGAAACATTACCCTAACCTGTTTTGGTGTTTTAAAACTTGTTTTAGTTGGTGTAATGGTTGTTCTAATCCATTTACAATAGCATACATCAAAATTCCATGTTTTTTATATGTTCATATAATTCTTGAAATTTTGATGATCATGTTCATGTTCTTATGAATTTAGAAGATGATAGGAATTATTTGCTGAATTGTTTAGAATTAATTCTTGAACAGTTATGTGTTTTAATGGAGTCCATAATTTGTCATCAAGTTATGGATATCCAAAGGTCACTTTTCCTTAACACACATTTAAACACATAAGTTACATGAAAATGAAGAGTCTTCATTTTTATGAACCTTTAATTCATAAGTTATGAAATGAAAAGTTTTGGATAGTTACAAAACTTGCCCTCAAGTTTTGGAATTTGTAAAGTTTCACACACTTTAATAAACTTTAATTCCAACCCTTAGAGTTTTAATAGTTAAAATTCAACCCTTATACTATTTATAACATTAATGGTTAATTATTATATATATGTATAAGAATAAGTCGTTCTACCGTTAGTAGGCCCCATTCATGAAGCCGGTCTATAAGGGGGGTATAAGGTTGTTGCCAATAAAATGGCAGCTTAATGGGTGTCCACTCTCACCCACCGCTTCCTTGATCGGTGGAGGGTCGTTAGCCGAACGGGTAGGACAATGACTTTAAATCCTCATTAAAAATATAATGATTATTATAAAGTAACTAAACATTTTTTTTAATTCCCAATCTTAGTTACTTTAGTAAAATGTGAACATGGTGCTAGTCCATGGAATTCACACTTTGTACCTTACCAAGTCGTTGGTGGAGTGTGTGTGGTTAACCGGCACACTAACTTGGACTAGTAAGGATCACGAAGGGTGACTTAATGTTTGTCATAGATCAATGGAGCGTGTGTGGTTAACCGGCACATTGATTAGGTGATAATATTAAGGGCACCAAGTGAATTAACATGGTTATTCACACCTTGTTTTGTGATCCTCGGCATCCCAATCACAAAACTTGAAGGGCACAATCAAGATTGAAACATGCCATTGAAAAGTTCAATGAATCTCAAAAGAATCTAGGAATTTCAAATCCAATTAAAACCTAATAATTCATTTTGTTTTTCATGGTGGAAATTGGTGAATCGTCATTCACCTACCTTTCAAATATATTATTACTTAGATTACGACATCCCTCTTCTAAGTATAATATATTGTGATTGGATCCTAGCCTTAATATTACATTTGGGTGTCTTATTAAGGATTCTATATATCTAATCTAAACTTGCTTTCTTCTTTCAGATGTCTTCCAACACTAATGCTTCGGGCTCTAACCCAGCTGGTTCTTTCTCTCTCATGAATCTTTGTGGGAGAGTCATCTTTGATGGTTCCAACTTCATAGATTGGATTAGGAACGTCAGGATGGTTACTCGTTATGAGGACAAGGAATATGTCCTCGATAAGAAGTTAAAAGAGCTTGATGAGTCTACTACTACTCCTGACGAGATCGCTGAATTCAAGACACATGTGAGAGATGCTACTAAGGTGGCATGCATCATGATGGACACGATGACAGCCGAGCTCCAAAAGTCCTATGAGGACTTCTACCCTTTTGAGATGCACCAAGACCTGATGGAAAGGTACCATCAGAGTGCTCGTCAGGAGCGGTATGAAATAATCTCCTCCATAATAACTACCCGCATGAATGACGGTGAATCTGTCACGGCCCACATGCAAAAGATGCAAAGGTATGTGGACCGTTTGCTGAAGCTGAATATGAACTTCCCTGAGGAGTTGGCAATTGACATCATTTTGCACTCCTTACCTTCTTGTTATGACCATTTCCATATGACATATCATATGAACAAGGAGGAAGTTACCCTCAGCAAGCTTTAAGGACTCTTGAAGACCGCTGAAACCGGTCTTAAGGGCAAGGCGGTTGTTACCTCTACTACTCCTACTCCAACATCTACCCCTGTTTTGGCTATCGGGCAAGGCAAAGGGAAAAAGAGGAAGCACCCTTCGAAGGGTACTAAGGGAAAGTCTCTTCAAGGCTCCCCATCGAAGACCAAGAGCGGTTCTGTCACTCCTTCTGCCATTCCCAAGGATACTGATTGCTACTATTGCCTGGACAAGGGGCACTGGAAGCGAAACTGCCCTAAGTACTTGCAGGATCTAAAGGATGGGAAAGTGAAACCCACCCATGCAGGTATTTACACAATATTGTCTAATTACACATCATATTCTAACTCTTGGGTGCTTGATACAGGATGTGGTATTCACATATGTTCTGATTTGCAGGGCCTAAGAAGAAGTGAGGATATGGAGCACGGGAAGATAAACTTGATCATGGGGAATAGGAAGGCTTCACCTATTTCCAACATTGGAGTTTATACTTTGTTGCTTAATAATGGGTTAAAATTAGATTTGAATAAATGTGTACTCGTCTGAAATGGCGAGGAATATTATTTCTTTTCATGCTTTGTACAAACAAGGTTTTACCTTTTCGTTTGATAATGAATGTGGTGGTATTAATGCTTTCTTTAAAAATGTGTTTTATTTTAAAGCATTACCTTGTGATGGTGTGTATGAAACTGTGTCGATTGTAGACAACTTAGGAAATAATGTGTTGTATATTGATTCTTCTACTAGCCTAGATAAAGCATCATTGTGGCATTGTCGTCTTGGACATGTAAACAAGAAACGCATAAGCCAACTCCAAAAGAGTGGAGTCTTGGAGTCATTCGACCTTAAATCGGATGATAGTTGTGAATCTTGTCTACTTGGAAAGATGACAAAATCACCCTTCACTGGAACTTGTGAAAGGGGTGAGGGTTTGTTGGACCTAATACATATTAATGTATGTGGGCCATTCAAAACCGCCACAAGGGATGCTAATCGGTATTATGTGACTTTTATTGATGATTTTAGTAGATATGGGTATGTCTATTTAATCAAACATAAGTCAAAAACCTTTGAAAGGTTTAAGGAATTCAAACAGGAAGTAGAAAATCAATTGGGCAGGAACATTAAGATGCTTCGATCCGATCGAGGTGGTGAGTATCTTAGTACCGAGTTCCTTGACTATCTTAATGAGTGTGGGATTGTCTCACAATTGACTCCTCCCAGGACACCATAGCTAAATGGTGTAGCTGAGAGGCGTAATCGAACCTTGTTAGACATGGTTCGCTCTATGATGAGTCGAGCTTCGCTACCAATCTCTTTTTGGGGGTATGCCTTAGAGACTGCCGCCCATATCCTTAATCTAGTCCCTACAAAGAAGGTTACCAAAACACCTCATGAGATGTGGACTGGGAAGGTTCCCAATTTAGACCACATCAAGATTTGGGGTTGCGAGGCTTTCGTGAGGCGTGAGACTCATGATAAGCTCGAACTCCGAAGTGAAAGGTGTATTTTCATCGACTACCCACAAAAATCTTTCAGTTACCTCTTCTACAGACCCAGTGAGAATGTGGTCTTTGTAGCAAGAAGAGGGGTCTTTCGTGAGAGGGAGTTTATAAGCCAAGGAGACAGTGGGAGGCAAATTGATCTTGAAGAAATTCAAGAAGCAATTGGTGAAGGAACCTCAGACACTAGCAATCAACCTGAGGAGGAAACTCCTGTTCAGCAAGCTGACAAGTCTGTACCTCCAAGGCGTTCCACACGGGTTAGGAACACACCTTTGTTTTATTATGGCTTTCATATTACTATGGAAGGTGATACGTTTATCAGCGATAGTACACTGGTAAATTTTGATTAACCTAGCAGTGTTAAGGAAGCCATGGCAGGCTCGGAGTCTGCTAAATGGAAGGAGGCTATGGACAGCGAGATACAGTCCATGTATGACAATCAAGTTTGGAACTTGGTTGACAATGTACCAAGCCGTAAAACAGTCGGGTGCAAATGGATCTTCAAGAAGAAGACCGACATGGAAGGAAAAGTGCATACTTATAAGGCTCGACTGGTTGCAAAGGGTTTTACTCAGACTCAAGGTATTGATTATGATGAAACTTTCTCGCCGATAGCAAAGATTAAGTCTATTAGGGTTATGCTAGCCATTGCTGCATTTCATGATTATGAAATATGGCAAATGGATGTCAAAACCGCTTTTCTTAATGGAAAGTTGGCTGAGGATGTGTACATGAATCAACCAGAGGGTTTTGTCAGTGCAAAGTACCCTAATAGAGTATGCAAGCTTGAGAAATCCATTTATGGATTAAAACAAGCATCTCGTAGCTGGAATCTTTGTTTTGATGAGAAGGTCAAAGAGTTTGGCTTCTCGAGAAGTGAAGATGAGTCTTGCGTGTATGTCAGAGCTAGTGGGAGTATAGTTAGCTTCATGGTACTGTATGTGGATGACATACTACTTATAGGAAATGACATCCCAACCTTGCAGGAGGTTAAGTCCTGGCTTGGGAAGTGCTTTGCTATGAAGGACCTAGGGGAGGCTGCCTATATCCTAGGGATAAGGATATTAAGAGAAAGGAGTAAAAGACTAATTGGACTTAGTCAAAGTACCTACTTGGATAAGGTGTTGAAAAGGTTCAACATGCAGAATTCCAAGAAAGGAGATTTACCGATCCAAAGCAATGCCAAACTGAGAAAGACTCAGAGTCCGAGTATAGAGGCAGAGATAGCTGAGATGATCCAATTACCGTATGCTTCCGCTATTGGCTCGATCACGTATGCTATGACTTGTACCCACCCTGATGTGGCCTTTGCTTTGAGCATGGTTAGCAGGTATCAAGGGAACCCTGGAAAGGCTCATTGGACCGCGGTAAAGAACATTCTCAAGTACCTACGGAGGACTAAGGATCGGATCCTTACCCTTGGTGGGAGTGATGACTTGAGAGTATTAGGGTACAGTGATGCTAGTTTTCAGACTGATAGGGATAACTTCCGCTCTCAGTCGGGCTGGGTCTTTACCTTAAATGGAGGGGCAATTTCTTGGAAGAGTTCCAAGCAGGAGACGGTGGCTGATTCGACTTGTGAATCAGAGTATATAGCAGCGAGTGAAGCAGCGAAGGAGGCGATACGGCTGAAGAACTTCATTGGAGACCTTGGAGTTATACCAGCTATTAAAGAACCTATGGAGATTTTCTGTGACAGCAATAGTGCGGTTGCCTTAGCCAAGGAACCAAGAGATAATGGCAGATCCCGACACATTGACAGAAAATATCACTTCATAAGACACAAGATTGAAGAAGGACTCCTCGTGGCAAAGAGGGTATCGTCAGATGAGAATCCTGCATATCCCCTTACGAAGGGACTGACGAGGGTTAAGCATTTTCAGCATGCGAGGCGCATCGGGCTGAGGGACAATATTAGTTTTACAGATTAGATAGTTTTCCTGAAACTTGTAAAATGTAATCGACATTTGATGGTGAATAAAATTTGTGATTTATTTATGAGTAAGGTGTTACTGTCATTGTCAATTATTTACTATTGTTTCAGTTTTGCATGTTTTGACTTCCAGAATAATTAATTTATTCAAACCTCCACAATCGGTCATACATCGGAAGTAGGTATGAATCAAGATTGTCATGAATTGGGATTGTAGATGGCTAAAGGTGTTTAGACATGGCAATGGTTTCTGCAACGTTCATGAGTACTCATAAGTTATGAGTATTGGTATAAACCCACGCTCACTTGTATCGCTTCATGGAATTTATCTCGAGTGATCGTGAGACGATAATATCATATAAGTCTTCAAACCTAGAAATATGAGTTGTTACCTATGAGTTGGTTGTGCATTGATTGCATGTAAACGCATCAGTAACTTGATGTTATAAAATGTGCCTTTGTGTACAATTCAACAAGTAGTAGAACAAGCATATGAGTCGAAGTTTATCTATTCCTTCTAGAAATAGAAGCGATATCTGGGCCCCTCGATGATTTTGTGTTGACCCATGCACCGGGCCCGATCAGAACTAAACTGATGTGTTCAGTAAAGTTCTTTGTCAAACAAATCGGAGATCGAGAAACAACTGCCAGATAATAAGCAAGACATAGCTCCATGTGTTTGTCCGGTTGATATCATGAGAACAGAGGATTATATGATCACTTGTCTTAAAATGGCGCTTCATAGTTCAACAGAGTTTTCGAAAACTACGATTGCTGGTTGGTTCCTGAAGTTATATAGGCAAATACAGTTATTAGACTTATCCAAGTGGGAGTATGTTGGATAAGGTGTCTAAGTCCATAACTTATCTGGTATATACTTGACCCGACCCGGCATGGTCCATTTGGGTTGCACTTCACCCGAACTATTTATGGATAATTTTATGAGAGTTATACACATATGTTTATTAATATATTATAAGTTATAATATATTAATATGAAGTCATGTTATTTAATTAGTCTTAGTCTTAAATTAATTATGAATTAATTTAGAGATTAAAAGGAAGACTAATTAGATTATGGGCTATTGGTTTTATATGGTGTGGGCTAACACTAATTTGTTAATGGGCTAGGCTTATATGGAAGTCCATGGATGATCCATGGAAATTTTTACCCATGGATCCTTGGAAAAGGAAAGGTCATGGGTTATTAGGGTTTCACCCTAACCATGTACACTATATAAGCATGCTTATGTTGCATGAAATAGCCACTAGTGTGTGTGCTTGTGTGTGGCCGAAAATTACAAGTGTGTGTACACTCTCTAAAGGTTTCCAAGTGTTTGTGGTGATTTGTGATTTCCATTTGAGGCATTCACACTATTGGTGCTTGGCTCTCAAACTCCAAGGAATCAATCTCATCAAAAGGTATGTAATCTCATCTAACTCTTTTATGTTTAAAAGTTCCCCATGCCATGTTAGATAAGTTATGAACCTTGGAAAAATTATTATTTTGCATGTATTAGACAAACATAGATCCAAGGTTTATTAGGGTTGCACGCACACTTAGGAAGTGTTAGATTGCTCAAAACCCAACATCATACAGAATCTTATCGTTGAATCCAATCCGTTTATCTCACAACTGACTACTCAACTTCTGATCACTCGCAGTTCCCGCTATAAAACAGGGTCATAGACCCAATTATCCTTCAATAACACTTAGACTCGGCCAAAGCTCAACTAATTCCGCTGCGAGTGACTTGGCATACCCCAAACAATCTGTTATTCCGTCCGAACTTGCAATCCCAAACACAAATACTAATACTGCCCAAACGCCGAAACTGCTCGAACACTGAACTACCTGAAGCAGTAAGCTGCTACATAGCTGTTTCCCAAAATCTTTCGAGACCTTCCGGGTCTCAATTCATCCATCAGTCACCTGAAATATCGGGTTTCTGCCTGGCTGCGGAGCCAAAGGACTCCCACTTAGTCGTCTTGCACGACTGTTACACGTGATCCTTCTCTGAAACTAGTTGCGACTAGTTATCATGCCACTGTGGCTCTAACAACCTCCTGATCTAACTGATCGGGTCCATACGTCGAATCCTGTCATCATCAAATCCAAGGCTGAAAGTAATTGCTACCTGACCAATGGTAGCCTTATCTCACACGTCCTTAAGCAGTCCGTTGTTTCTCTGACCTCATATCTGTAGTGACGTTCCTACAGTCCTATCATTGGCTCAACCAGATCCAATTCATCTGCGTAATTTCGAAATCCAATCCGTGGATTTCCTTATCCTTGCTACTACACCCGAACTGGTGGGTACTATTGTTCCTTCCGCGTCCTAACAACGCGCTCACACTATCTACTACCCTAGTGAATGTTGCGGCTACACTCGCAGTCTCACAACACTCTATCACTATCTGACCGCTATTGAATGCTACGGCTACACCCGCAGTCTTACAACACTTCCCATGCTAATTGGCCACTAGTGAATGCTACGGCTACCCCCGTAGTCTTACAACACTTTCCATATTATCTGACTGCTAGTGAATGCTATGGCTAACCCCGTAGTCTTACAACACTTTCCATACTATCTGAATGCTAGTGAATGCTACGGCTACCCCCGTAGTCTTACAACACTTTCCATACTATCTGATCGCTAGTGAAAGCTACAGCTACCCCCGTAGTCTTACAACACTTTCCATACTATCTGATCGCTAGTGGATGCTACGGCTACCCCCGTAGTCTTACAACACTTTCCATATCGGTCGACACGCACTGGACCTAACACACAATTGAGCTTGAATCCTAACCGGAACTCTAACCTGGTTCCCGAAACCTGCTATCATGTGACTCCACTGTATCAGTACCGCACCCATGCTCATGATCAAAGCGTCACAGTAACCCACAAAATCACCCACACCCTCTGGCATGGTGAGAATAAGTGCCTCGCACAACCGCTATCTGAGAGTCTCTAAGGCTGCCTGTTGCTCAGGTCCCCAACGAAAGGCCACCGACTTCTTGGTCAGTCGGGCCAAAGGAACCACAATCTCCGAATAGACCCGCATAAATCTCCAGTAATAACTCGCTAGACCCAGGGAATTTTGAACCCCATATGGAGACCTCGGACTCTCCCAATGCATCACGGCCTCCATCTTGGCCGAATCAACTAGAATACCCTTCTGGTTGACAAGGTGGCCAAGAGATTGCACCTTGCACAACCAGAACTCACAGTTGGAGAACTTTATAAAAGAAAAATATCTCCCCCACTTAGATTCGACTAAGTCTTCACATTACATGAGAACTGAAGGATTCCCAATCCTTCTCGCTTTCTAATATCCCACTGATGGCAACCTGTGCCTGCGAATGCTTACGTTTAATCGCTGATTAAACCTTGAGATCTCCCATCCTCGGAAGTCTCGATGAGTACTCTTGAAATCTGATCCAGTCTGACACCTCAATCTATCTAACATGCTATCAATTGAAGACCTTAATCTTCACTCTACCTGACGAATCCTCGTTCCCACTCCCAATCTTGCAGTACCACTGAACTCTAGCCGAACACAGCCCATGTAAAAACACAATTCTCTTGGAAATCCAGTAACCAACCACTTATGCATCTAACACCCACGACTGTCACTACCTTCTTCCTGTCACCAGTTCTGTCCTAGCAACGGTAGTGCCTTCAACTCCAAAGTTCACCCACAAACAATTACCGACCATACCTGAACAATGATAGAACCTCTGAACGCTAACTTCTTTGGAGAACAATCACTCCAACCCTGATCGAGTATACTCTAAATAATACTCCTGCATAGATCCCGACAAAGATCCGAAATGATAACGGTATGCGCGGAACCCGCTCCGCAAGATGCATCCCTCTGTAGGTTCATCAACGACTTTTTGGCATGCAGGATGGCATATATGATCCTTGATAACCCAAACACTAGCAGGAAACCGACCCGAGATCTAACTTATCCAAACTTACTCATAACTCCAACGCGATATGTATCCCCCAACATCCATCTAGTAGCAATAGAAGATGACATACACGCAACATCTGGAGGAATACTAATCACCTTCTACTGACATGATCAACCCTGCTACCCTGAAGTAGCCTAAACCCTCAGAGCGACAAACTCCCTTGTGCACTGTCATATACGTGTTGCACTGACTCCGGCCCTGCTAGCCTTTCACCTGATGATCAGAAATCATGGGTCTCTTCCCGGGACCCTTACTGTACGCACCTAGCACAAACCTCTCTTCTCTAAGTGCTCCAAATTGATCTCACATCTGCAACTTCATGGAAATCATATCCTCAGGGTCTGACACCCTGCCACGCTCACTAACTCACTTGCCAATGGCTAAGCAGCAGCAACTGGAACATCCTCTGACCCCAAACTAGGTCAAAACTCTTCCCTGAAGTTTCTCAGATTCTCCAAGACTCTCACTGATTCGAGTATGGATCTTGTGCTTTCAATAGTACGGGCCCAATACTACCTTTCACACCTATCCATACTTTCCTCAGCAATCCTCCCGAATCGCCCGAGTCACTTCCTTAACTGGTAGACCCAAGTCTAACTGAGCCTCACTACTAACTTACTGAAATATATCCTAGGCTTCCCTAGGTTTCTGAACTCACCCAGTCCTCAGCTGATGAAAGATTCCCAATAATGTCAACTAGCTACCTCGTGAATATAGCCACATGCAGCAGATATCAGATAATCCTTCAAGTAACAGACTCGTCCCTATAACGGTTAGACTCAAACGAGAGCTGCGCAATAGGGTCAAATCTATCACTATGAGATTATCCATCCTATGCCACATGTGACTTAGCATATTCACTTAATAGCCAACTCACATTACTAAGAGTCCCACAAAGCACAAAGCAAGCAGCATTCAGACAATGGAAAATCTAACCATCATATTCCAATCAAATCATTCTATCTTCTAATCAGGAATCTGTACATGCAATTCAAAGGCTCATACAATCAGGCATAACCTAAACAGGCTATCCTATTACTGACTGATCGGTACTAACATGCAAGTCTACAAGCACATACAATAGGCATATAAGGCATCCTCCTAGATCCTTAGCCCTAAGCTATCATGCAATTCTCATAATCATATCATAACATCTCATAACATGTATGGATATCTTGGGGAAAACTTACTTGAGGTCGGCTGATTGCACGCATCACACACATTGTTCTTTTCAAAGTTCTTTTCTCTTTTCAAATTTCTTTTATAGAAGGATTTTTCTTTCGAAAATTTGCATCCCAAGTCCTTAGTTTGAGTTCAAACACACCCGAGAGTGTGCCCGAATCCCTCAAACCAAGGCTCTGATACTAACTTGTAACATCCCAAAAATACAGGCCAAAAATTTCATTTTTAAATACGTTATTAAAAAACCAACAGTGTAATAAAACATCTGTAATATCATGTTATATCAAAACCAAAGTAGAAATAATCAAAACATGTTACCATAAAACAATATCAGAGTGTAATACCAAAGAATCTCATGTGTGGAAAACCATAGTGTGATGCGCTGCGATCGAGTCGGCTCCTTTCCTTAAAAAACGAGTACCTGAAACCAAAACTGTAAACCGTAAGCACGAAGCTTAGTGAGTTCCCCCATAGTCCCACATACCAAACAATTACATAACATACATATACCGTCAGGCATATCTGGGTGCCCGACCTGCCCCTTCGGTCCTCTCGACCGGACACTGCCTAGCATACCTGAGTGTTGGCCTCCCCTTCGGTCCTCTCGACTAGATACCGACTAGCATATATGGGTGCTGGTCTCCCCTTCGGTCCTCTCAACCGGATACTGACTAGCATATCTGGGTGCCGGTCTCCCCTTCGGTCCTCTCGACCGGATACTGGGGACTATTTCACCCCTACCACTACCACATAAAACCCTATCATATAAGCATGAATCACATGTTGGCTAGCATATCTGGGTGCTGGCCTACCCCTTCGGTCCTGTCGGCCGGTAACCGGGGACTATTTCACCCCTACTACTACCACATAATATCATATCACATATATCATAATCTGGCTAGCATGGATGGGTACTAGACTACCCCTTCGGTCCTATCGACCGGTAACCGGGGACTATTTCACCCCTACTACCACTATCAAATAACATCATAACATACTAGCACATAAACATATCAAGTAGTAGCAAACCTAGATGAATATCACAAAGACAATCATCTAACATACAACTCCTACTTGTGGGCCGGCATTGTGGCCGTAGACCCACCACTATTGGAAGGTAACTCACCTCACACTGCTGAAGTCCCGAAGACACAATCCCACACTTGCTAAAGTCCCGCAAACTGCAGACAGATTCCCGAACTGTCAACACCAAAATAACACCCAATTAATAATTGGGTCCCAATACATAACCATAAGTACATTCTTTGGGTAATTACTACATTACCCCTAGCTTGGCTTATTCAAGCCCAAGGCCCAATCCATAGGCCCAAAGTCAATTAGGAATCAAAGCCCAACACATGGCCCAATTTTCCAAATTGGGCCTAGGCCTATACATGGTCTCATTCTAAGTCCCAACTCATATAATCATTAAGGCCCAAACTATGGCCCATCTATGGCCCAATTTTCTAAATTGGGCCCTAACCCCTTACATGGCCTTACCCTAGGCCCTTTAAATTACTCAAGACTATTTGCTTGATCTTGGATAGCCCATTTAATAACCCAATCATCAAGGCCCAAAAAAGTTCCAACAATACAACCAAGCAAAATTAGGGTTTTCACATAAAATGATGATTTGGGTTAAGTGTTCTCACTTAACCAATTAAGGACTTAATCTATTAAGTCCAATATTACTTAGATTAATTTCTTGACAATGATTATTATTTAATATCTCCAGTTATTAAATAATTCCCATGTGTCCCGATTAATTCTCCAAATTAGGGTTTTATTGGCACTGTGGTTCTTCTGTCCCAAATGTTAGCCCATTTATCAATTTATTGGGCTTTGAGTCCATTAGGGATTTATTGGGCCTACTAGGCCCACTAGAATGTCATTAAGCCTACTAAGGTTTTATTGGGTCAATTAGAGTCCATTAGACTCATTAGGGTTTTCACTAAGCCCATTTGGCTACATTGGGCCCATTAGCCTAACAAGGCCCATTAGGGTTTCAAGCACCCCAAACGAATCACACTTGACGAGGCAAGACACACCGCCACCCGACACGGCGGCCGGTGGTGGCAGCCCCCACCTCACGGTGGTGGTTTGATTTTTCCGTTTATTATTCCAGTTTTTACAATTACAATAAACTCACGAAATAAACACACACACACACACACTATACTAAATAAACATACACCCACAACCACCCTTGTGGTGGCCGGCGGTGGCACGTGGTGGCAGTGGCTATTCTCGACTTTCCGGCTAGACAAAACACACACAACACCCACATAAAAGCAAAATCACACACCCACACAACTCACAGCCACCTCCCACGGTGGCTGATGGTGACGAGCCAAGGCAGCGACAGAAAGAATTAGAAGAACTAGCAGCAGGTGGTGGGATTTGCGATGACAGCCACCATGGTCGGCTGCCATGGTGGTTCTCCACGACTTCTAGTCGACAGAGGCCCAAACCTACGAACACAACAGCCCCTCAGGGTGGCAAACGATGACCGGAGCGACATACTTGAGCCATACGGAGGTCGCGACTGAGAAATAGCACCATGAGAACGATGAGGAGGATGAATGGAGGCCGCCATGGACTAAGCAACGTTGATCGCCGGCTAGCGGCGCTTTCGTCTTCAACTGATGGAGCATAACGGTGGCAGCGAACACACCCGAAACTCGTCGTCGATTTGCTCTCGTCGGGCGCTAGGGGCTGCGACGTGTTGGCGGATCGGAAACGGTAGTTGACGACCTCAACAGAGGTGGTGGTGCGGCACCGGAGGACAAAGAAGCGAGATCGGTGGCTGGAGGAGGGGGCATAAGGAGATGACGGCTGCAAGGGTTTTGGCTAGGGTTAGGGTTACATAACCTTATATACCCGATCCCATTATAAAAGTTTGCCATAATGACTAAAATGGTCCCTCCAGCTCCAAATAAATTCGAAATAGATCCATATCTTACCTTAACAGCCCCTCCATCCTAATTCCTTTCAAATTAAGTCAATAATTTACCCTTTAAGCCCCATCTTCTGAAATCCTTACAAATAAGGTTAGGAATTTACCAACCAGCCCCTATGTTTCCAAAATCTCTTCATTTGAGTCCCAAAAATTCACTAATTAGTCACTGCCTTCATAAATATTTACAGAATGAATCTGAAACTTACATTTTAACCCCCGATCTCTATATTATAAAGATTAGCTCCTCGAGACCAACATCTTACTATATAATTATCGATTTTTGGGCTACTATACATTCATTAATTAATTTATTTAATTACTTAATAAATAGGGTGTTACATTATGAGTTAATATTCTTGACTTGTTTAGTATAATACTACTTAAATCATGTTTGTTTTCCTTCTTATGGGATAGATCTCGATATTTCTTCCCTTTTTGGTTACATATTCATCACAAAAACACATAAAATCACACATACATGCATAAAATCATGCATAGTTTTCTTGTATTCTCCCCCAATAAAACATGTAAAAACCGAAAAAGAGGGGTATGAAGCTCACCTTGAGTTGTGGGTTCGGTTTTGAAGAAGATTGGGAGAAGTTTGATGCTATTTTCGGCCCTAGCAAGCCTTCGTGGGTTGATTTCGAACTTAGAGGGTTTCTAAGATGGTGATAAAGAGTTTAAATGAGTTAAGAAGAGATTTTTGATGAAATGAAGTAAGTAGATCATGGATTTTGGCATCAACTTACCTAAGATGATGATTATCTTATGAAAACCTCTTGAAACACAAGCAAATTTCGAGATCTTGGATGAAGAAGAATGGATGAGTCTTGAGTGTTTTAGAGAGAGTTTTGTAAGGTGTGTGAGTTCATTCTCTTGATCTCGGCTGAAAAAGAAAAAAAAAGAGAGAGAGAAGAGTGCATGGAAACATGAGTGTGCGTGGTTGTATGATGAATAAATAGCCTAGTTATCCTCTAGACAAAAATGAGGTGGCACCTCCAAATTCAACCTCCATTTCTTCTCTTTTTTTTTTTATATAAATATAGATGGGCCGAGAGAAGGGAAGAAAGAAAAGAAATGTTAGGCCTTTGGTGCTTAAATCCAAATCATGGGCCCATGTTGATGATTTTCAGCCCATTGGGCTCCTAGGGTGCCTCAAGGTCCAACTTGTCAAAGAGAATGAATTTTATGGCCCATTTAGGTTAATTAGATTTGTTATGGCCCAATAGAGCCCATTAGGGTATTTTATTTCATTGTAGGCCCAATATGGCCCAAAATGTTAAAATAAATGAAGGTGGGTCCAAATTAGAGCCCATATAATAGTTCTAAGCCCAAAGATATCAAATTTGAAACTTATTGGTCCATTAGGCCCAATAAGGAATTCCTAGTCCAAAATGGACTTAAACCGGGATTTTCAGGGCTTCCAACCTTTTGTTGACTATTTGATGTGCTCTTATAAAGTGTTTGATGGAAGTTTTGTTGTTATTGAATAAGCATCATACATGCTTTCACATTGTTGGTTCACATCTGTTATCATTGTTCAATGTTTACAAGGCACCAAATTCCTAGTTGTGACATTTGTCCTCCATTAGAACAGTGCAACTAGTGAACCTCACCAAAAGGAAGCTAAAAGAGGTGGGGGCACATGTTAAATACCATAATTTAAAGTGAAGTTGGAATGAACATCTTTTCTATTAATAATGAAGTTAGTTAACTATATTGATTGCAAGCTTAATTAAAGTACATTGCTACTTTTTGCAAATTACAAACATGAAATTCTCAAACTTGTAGAAATCAACGTGATAAGACCAAAACATGATATGTTAATGGGTGATAGCTTAAAACATCGAAAACCGTAACTGCAACATTTTAAAAAATTGAATTTGAAAGCAATACAACTTTAAGATAATTTAAAACAAGATGTCATAATAGATGACTATAACATAAGCCCCACACACATTGTGTGCGCTTAATATCTATTAATCAAGAAAACAGTTTTTTTTTTTTAAGAAATTTAAAGTAACATGCTATATACAAAGTAGGCTTCTATAATCAATGAAAAATTCAAAGTACATTGGCTTTTAATAATTTTTAGAAAACGAAAATATAAGATGCGTTAATACACTAACCAACAAAGTACACTGTAAAATGAGGCTCATCTAACTGAAGTGTATATAGAATAACAATCATTATCACAACAAACATAGGAAACAAACATGAATTAGCAAACCATGTAAAGAACCTCGTGGAGCTTTAGCAAACCAAGACAAAAACATGGTATTCTATTTTTTGATTTTAACTTTTGTTTTATTTTTTTAAACATTTCAATATAATCAATAACATGAAGTTTTTTGTATGTTACTTTATCTTATTTTTTATTGTGTCAGCTTTTTATAACTTTATATCCCCCCCCCCCTCCCCACGCGTTTTACGCGGGTCATAATCTAGTTTGAAAATGAAACAGAAAAGGAGATAATTACCTAAATGATACTCATTAGCATCTCCATTCTCTGTAAGTAAAAATATTATATTTTCCATATGCTTTGAAAGATAGTGTTCATAGTGATATTTATAATGATGGGTTTTATGCAAAACAAATAAAATTCATATGTATACATGCAACCGTAGTCTTGATCTATGTTTTCTCTAATTGAAATACAACTTTGAACATCAAATAAAAGACCATAGGATACCTAGCATATTTTCGAAAATATGATTAGGGTTAATAGAAACATACCTTGATTGTTATTGACAAATAACAATGATCATTGTGTTGTTGAAGCCTTGAGAGCGAGCACCACAAATGTCGTGCCTCTAGTGGTTTACACCTAACACTAGCAAGAGGATGAAAGAGGTGAGAGGAGAGGGGAAGACAAGAATTTCGGCTATTTCTCTAGAGGTATGAGTGTCCGAAATTTCTTAGGGGTAAGGGCATATTTATAATGTAACAATGATGACTTGGATAACCCTAATCTAAATATAATAATATTTCAAATTGGCAATTGTCTAGCTTTTTATTTATCCACATGAGATATTCTAGAAACCCTATAATATCTATATAGAAACCGTCTCCTTCCCTAGGAAGGTTCAGGAGCCTCTTGTTCAACTATTGAACAATTGCACTTTAGAACTTACACTTTTAATTAATTTTTTTTAATCAAAAAATTAATTCTCATTAATTTTTGATTAAATATCAATTAAATATTAGTATTTTAATTAATATATTATTCTCATAATATATTAAAAAAATTATTTATTTCAATTTATTAATCAAATAATAAATCAACATCTTTTTCCAAAAGTCATCATGTCCGATTGCTAGTTTTGAGGTCACCCAAAAAAATTGTGCTACAAGTATATATCAGTTGTACTTATGAACTTAGATATCTAATCCAACATATAACTAAATAAAAATTAACGTTTGTCTAAAGAATGTTTTTTTTGTTGATTGTATGGGTGTGCTTCACATAATCGACCATCATAGTGACTTTTATTAAACAAGAATTTTGCGGAAGATTCTATAAAACATATAACCAAACGTAATCATATAATAATGTTGAACCCTAGATAATCAATTATCTTAGTAGACAAAATTCAAATACTAAATAGAAATAAAGAATAGCTTATTGAAAAACATACTTTATGGCATGCAATTAAAAATCATATCAACCCTATATAATATACTTCGGAACCCGTGTATACTGAAAGTGTTTGGTTTTCTTTCATAATCACAACAATAGCTTAAAAGATAGACGATTATTCTTCTTACCATTCAAAAATTCTAGTTTCCGGTTGATTTGATTTTGGATGTAAGTGTCCATAATCAAAACATCTATAGACTTATTCCGCAAATGCTATAGAACAGATGAACAAGGAGGTAATTGTCGTTGGTGGAAGTGTAGAATAGAGATTTTCCGCCGTCAATTATAAAGAACGAGAGAAAGATAAAACAAGGCAATAGAGACAAAATAGGTAACTGTCCATATTTACAGGGGATAAATATTTTATTCAATTAATTAATATACATGATTATAATATAGATCATTAAGGTTGCTGTTTGATTTTCTGAAGCAAAAATTAATGGAGTCTACTGACTATCTCTGCACCCCTCTGCGGTAGAAAAGGTGGACCAAACGGTTGTAAACTGTAATAAAAAACGTGTTTGTTTTTTTTTAACATCTGCAAAACTGCTGCAAATGTTAAAAAATTAAAATAAACTAATTTTATAAACCGAAAATAGTTCTTTTAATACGTAAAATTTAATAATGTATAGCATTTCGGCAAGTATTAATGATATTTCAATTAAAAATAATGATATTTCAATAAAAAAATAAAGGTATTTTAATAAAAAATAATGGTATTTCATCAAGAAATTATCATTATTGAATATAAAAAAACGGGAAAAAAATTCAACAAGAGTAACAAAAAAACGAAAAAAAAAAAAAGATGACGTAAAATTTCAACAACATATAATCAAAATTTCAACAAGAAAAAAAAAAAAAAAAAAAAAAAAAGAGGTTGTAAGAGGCAGTACAAGTGTTGCGCCAAACAGAGCACGCACAGAGGTTTTTGACTCCGAAGACTTCTAAAAAACAAACAACTGCGAGATAAAAAACGTTGCGTGTGTGCTGCGCTGCGCAGCAATAAGAGGTCTGAAAAGGTTTTTTTTTTCTAAAAATCAACGACACCTAATATATCCTTAATCAGATTTTTAAAATGATTGATTTATAGATAGTTAGAAGTAATTATATATAAACCTTACTCTCTCTCTCTCTCTCTCTCTCTCTCTCTCTCTCTCTTTATAGATAGTTAGAAGTAACTATATATGAACCTTACGCACAATCACAATGAATATGCTTTTTCTCTTCAATTGAAATTAAAGACGTAAAAATTTATCATTTCTCCACAAATGAATACATGAAATCGCAAATGAATATACTTTGTTCTCGCGTTCTCAACCTTTTTGGTGTTCTCATTTGAACCTACTCCTATATATATATATATATATATATATATATATATATATATATATATATATATATATAGAGAGAGAGAGAGAGAGAGAGAGAGAGAGAGAGTCAAGATCAAATAATAAGGAAAATTTTGGTAGGAAAGTAAGAAATTTTTTATATGTATATTTTCTTAGCAAAAAATGAAATGAATCATTAGATAATTCAAAAGTAAGATGATTCACAAGAAAAAATTCCAAAAAAAACACCTTCATGATTCATTTTTAATCAAAAAAAAAAATTCACTTTTATAACAATTTTAGTGAATATCAACAAAATCATCATAAAAATGAATCATCGAAATGTTTTTTGGGATTTTTTTTTTCATAAATCATGTTATTATTGATTCATTTAGTGATTCATTTGTTTGTTCGTTAAAAAAATAAGTTGAAAAAAATTTTCTTACCTTTCTACCAAAAAATTTTCTTACCGGATATATATATATATATATATATATATATATATATATATATATATATATATATATATATATATAGAGAGAGAGAGAGAGAGAGAGAGAGAATTAGGTTCAAACGTTTTCAGTATCTATTGTGTGCATGTATGATTGATTCTGGACCAATCATTTTAGTTATTTTAATAAAGTAATTAATGCATATTAAATGCTGAAGATGTAATTAATACCTATTATATGTTCAACATGTAATATGCATTAATTATTTTCTTAAAATAACTAAAATGATTGGTCCAGAATCAATCATACATGCACACAGATAATGAAAACAAAATCACCTAACCCTATATATATATATATATATATATATATATATATATATATATATATATATATATATATATATATATATATATATATATATATATATATATATATATATATGAAAATAATGTAACTTTTAGTGATGGCCCAAGGAATAAAATGATCAATTATTAAGGAGATAATGTATGAAAAAATAATTAAAACTCAATGACAAATTATAAAAGGACAATCATATGATTGGTGCTACTAATGGTTATATATAAGGTTTTAAATAAACCAAATGAACAAAACGAGGTTTGATCAATACTAACACATAAAAAAACTAATTTTATTTTTCATTCGTTTAAAAATCTATTTAATTCATTTTTGTTTATGTTTGTACATTAAGGTGCTAAACGAACGAATACAAAAGAAAAAATATAAACAAACATAAATTAAAGGATATAAACGAACATCAAAAACCTAAATGAACATAAATAAGGATGAATAAAAATAAACACCTCCTAACATTCAAACAAAAAACCATACATAAATATGTGAACAAACAAACAAAATTAGGAGAAAATATGAACCACAAACGTAAATGAGCTAACAACACCAATGTGTCATTTGAAAATAAACACCTATTAACTTTCAAACAAAGATCATAAACAAATGCTTGGAACAACACCAATGTTCATGTTGGTACATTTAACTAATTGAACAAACAACATTGTTCATAGTCGTTTATATATTTGATGAACAAATATAAACGAACCTTCCAACGATCGAATCACCAATTACTCACTGAACGTTCAATTTATTTACAACTCTACTCACATATAGGTTGAACAAATACTAATGTAAACACCGAACCAACCGACCCAATACCAAAAAGTATTTTTAGTTTTGTATTAAGTTTTCTTGTACCCTAGATTTTGTTTTTATCCACAGTCGTTTCAATCATGTCACTTTTTGGTCGTCTATTATAAACCACCATGTTGTATATACATATATTTGGTTCTCAATTGGTTTTGGCACCAAAAACTCAAACACAAACAAAATCCAAATTGGCACAATATATACGCTTTGTTCGGTTTTTAGTTTGTACAACATTCAATTTCGTTTTTGTCCAATCCGATCTGGTTCCTGATAACATGCACCTATAGACTCACATATACCTTTATACGAATTTATATCCGTGTTTTTTTATATATAATTAATTGTTATCTTAATCGTTTACAAACAAGTAAAATGATTTTCTTTTAAATGCCTTTTGACTCAATATTATAAATTATCAAGTTCAACATCTATCGTCAAGACAAAATCCAGTTGTAATCTTTTGCAACCTTGTGTATGTTGTTTACCGTATTATACAAAAATAATATGAGAATATAAGCATTAGTGAATCACGATAAAATTAAATGTTGAGTAAATTACAGTTCTGGTACTTTTAATTTGGTCAATTCTCTCTTTCAGTACAATCTTTGAAAAGTTGACAAGATTTATGGTTTAAAAAAATTGTACTTCACATCCTAAGCTATGCAGTCAATAACGGTGGGATAGCGGTGGGATAACGGTGGGATAGCGGTTATCGATAGTTGGTAAAATAGCGGTACTAAATAGCGGTACCGCAAATAGTGGCGATAGTGACCGATATTGACCGATATTTGACTGCTATTTGACTGATATTTGACAAATATCGGTGAGATAGCGGTGAAATAGCATTTATAGCTAAATTTTTTATTAAGTCACTTCATTTATTATTAAAATGTAGATATATGATGGGGGTTTTATGAGATTGATAAACATTTGCTTCAAACATTTTTTAATTTACTATATGTTTTACTTAATGACCATGTATTCATCCAATAAAACACGAGGTTAAAAGGACCTACATAACATAAAAATACCAATATCCCACCACGATAACTCATATATCGAATATCGGTACTTGACCGACATTTGATTTTGAACCGTTATAACTGCATAGATCCTAAGTCCATTTAAAAAGACTATTTTACCTTTATTTTTATATTTTTGTTTTTCTTTAATATATATATATATATATATATATATATATATATATATATATATATATATATATATATATATATATATATATATATATATATATATATAATTGTTTACGTTTTTTATATTTTGTGGCTTATATTTTATTTTATTTATTTATATATACTTTTTTAATTTTATTCAAATATATTTTTAGTGTTTTTTATATTTTGTTCGTTTACATTCTTTTGACGTTTTTTTGAGTAAATTTTCTAGTTTTTTATTTTTTATTTATTTTTTTGATGTTTTGTTCAAATATATTTTTTTATCTTTAGTTTTTTTTTGTAGTTTTTTTTATAAATATGTTTAACTATATAAAATATAAAAAAGTTTGTTAAATGTGAATCTATTTAACACATATTAGGTATACAAATATTCATTTTAATAGGGTTATTGTACAAGCTAATCAAAATTCGAAACGAGTGTCAACGGCTTCGAGTTCAATTATTTTTTAGTTTTAGAAAATTCTTTACAATTTGTTTCAAAGACAAATCCTAATCAAAATTCCTATAATTAAACACATGTGTCAATATTTTCGAGTTTATTTTTTATTTTTTAAAAATTTTGTTCGTTTTTAAGTTATATGGTTTCCAATTAACCATTATATAACTTGAAACTCATTTTCGAATTTCATTTATCCTATCTATTAATCTTATTAAAAAATAATTTAATACCTAATCTATGTTGATAATATTCACATTTAAAGACTTTTTTTTACAGTTTTTACAAAAAATATTTTAAAAAATATAAACAAACAAAACGTCAAAAAAATTAAAATGTATTAAAACAAAATCTCAAAAAACTAGAAAAAATTATTCAAAAAAAATATACACAAACAAAATATAAAAAACATTATACAGTATATTCTAAAAAATGTCATATAAAAACTAAATAATAAAAAATATATATAAATAAAATAAAATTTAAAAAGAATATAAAAAAAATTAATATATATATATATATATATATATATATATATATATATATATATATATATATAAACGCAAAACAAAAATATAAAAGTAAGAGTAAAAATAATATTTTTAAATGGACTAGGGATGAGGAGTGCAATTTTTTTAAACCACATGGTTGAATCTTATCAAATTTTTAAAAATTTGACTTAAAAATACAAATTTGACTAAACCAAATGGACCAAAACCGTAAATTACTCTTAAATGTTTAGTAAGCCAGAGCTTAAAATATCGACATACTCTTTTAATATTTTCATATTTTGGGTTCTCATTTCGTCTTAATTCAGTAGAAAACAAACAAGTCATTACAATATTAAAAACAAAAAAATTAAAATGATATAAGCGAATAGAATAGTAATCTCCTATGGTT
Source organism: Lactuca sativa (assembly GCF_002870075.4). Classification (NCBI taxonomy): domain Eukaryota; kingdom Viridiplantae; phylum Streptophyta; class Magnoliopsida; order Asterales; family Asteraceae; genus Lactuca; species Lactuca sativa. The sequence continues at coordinate 299,573,101 of NC_056630.2, read as the reverse complement.
CGAACAAGAGGTTCACTTTTGCACCCGACCCGGTTCCAACCAAACTCTGACCCAAACCCAAATGGTTTTTTAATCTGCAACAGCCCAAGTCATATCATTCTCAAAGATCCAATGACAAACTTCAATCTTCCCAGGCTCCGACCCGAGTGAAAGAAAAGCTCCATGGGTCGCACTCCAAGCTGACGTGTCAATGTGACAGATGGCAACCCCATGATTAATCTTGGAGGATGAATTCGGGTCAAGTAGATCCGCTTCGTAGACCCGTACCTTGGGAACCGAGTGACAGTAGTATAGCAGGTAAGGGAACAAGCTCTGATGGCAAGACACCGACTTCGTTATTTTACCGCCGTTAATCTTTTTAATTGACCCGATTTTTACCTTCTTACCCGACCCGTTTGTGTTGTCGGTTGTCCGAACGACGACATCCCGTCCAAGCACTGACGTGGCAAAATCAATCATGTCTTCAACCGATCCGACACACCGTTTTGACTCACCTTGACTCGGTTTCCGTTCACACTCGCTCAATCCTTCAGAGATTAAACCCGCCATGCTTGAGTTATCCTCAGCGTGAAAAATCTTCTTTAAATCGCCGAGTTTGGAGGATGAAAATGGTAATTTTGAAAGAATCACCCGGGGTAAAAATGACCTTTTAGGCATCTTATCACGAATGTCCGGCATGGGCATTATCGTCCCGGATTTTAACATACTCTCCCTGAAAAATTTACCCGGCTCGATCCACTTATTTACAGGTTTGCCACTGGCGGCTGATTTCGTCTTCATTGCTCCTACACGCGCCGCCGAACCCTTTGTCGCGTAGGTAGCAAAAGAAGCCCTCTTCTTATCGGCGTAATCTTTGAACGTATTGTTAACACCGTAGCCTTTAAACCCAAATTTCTGGTTTGTGACGGTGCCTCCGCCGTAGCCGGAGAATGTATCGGTGCCTTCGTTGAAGGAATTCCCGTAATTTGAAAACTTCAAGTCCGCCGCGTTGGAGCTTTTGGCGTATGATTTGAAATTATCGTCCCCGACATTGGATTGATCTCTGTAACTCGTGAATGAATCGACGGCGGCGTTACCGCTGTCGGCGTAGCTCTTGAAGTTATTCTCGGGAACGTTGCCGTTTTCCCCATATGAAGTGAAAGAATCGTTTGCGCCGTTGCCGTTCTCGCCGTAATTGGAAAACGACGAGCCGATGACGTTGGAATTATTACCGTATGATTTGAATTCATTCTCGGCGCCGTTACCCTTTTTCCCGTAACTAGTGAACGATTGATCGCCGGCGTTTGCGTTCTCGGAGTAAGATTTGAAGGTCTGGACACGCCCATTGACGTCGTCGGAGTATGAGGTGAATCTCATGGTGGGTACATTGACGTCTTGGGCGTAACTTGTGAAGTCTCCGGTGCCTCCGGTGGCTTTTGTGCCGTAGGTATTGAAGCTCTGGTCAGGAACGTTTGTGTCTCGGGCATAAGTGGAAAACTTATCGCCATGGCCCACTGAGTCACGTGAATACCGCCGGAACGAGTCAAGAGCCGAGTTGCCGTCATTGGAATAATTTTTGAAGGAATCAAATCCACCAAGACGACCTGACCCGTAGTTAGTAAAGTTCTTCTCGGAGTACTCTTTAAAGTTCACATCACCGGAATGTTTCTCCAGACTGGGTCCGACGTCGGGGAAGCACAGTAAGTTCGCGGCGGAGCAGAACGATGGGAGGTTGGTGGAGAGAGAGTGCTGGTTAGCCGCAAGTTTTGAAAACGCCGCCGACTGCACGGCGGTTAGCGGCGAAGCTTTCTCGATTAAGAACGAGGGTTTGGGTAAATCATTTGAGATCTGTTTCTTCCAGTATCGGATTACATACGCCTTTGGAGTAAACGGGTCTTCTGCTTTTCCGGCGAAAACAAGAACCTGCAAAAGTCAATCCATGGAAGTAAGAATGCGGGTTCCGATAATTGAATAATTACAGAAACTGATGATGGAAATGAAGATTCGTACAATGTGGGAAAGGATTGAATTGGGGAAGAACTTACATTGATTGAAGAGATTATGAGAATCAAGAAAGGGATGGAGTTCTTGAATTTGGGCATTTTGCCAGTGTGAAGATGATAGTGGATTTGGTTTTTGGTTGGAGGTGAGAGCTTTATAGTGAAAATTTTGAATGACTTTTTTTTCACTTTTTTTTTTTCAAAATTTTTCCATAAATAAATAAGACTCCCTCTCACATATTAAATTTAAATAATATTGGAATATACACTTTTCTAAACCACTTTATTTTGAACTCGAAAGCAAATTGCATATGTATGTTTGTATTATTTTAAGTTATAAGTTGACAATACGTATGTCTAATTATTATTAGAGTACTATTATGGTATATATATATATATATATATATATATATATATATATATATATATATATATATATATATATATATTGCTTACATTTTTGTTTTAAATAAATGTAATGCTTATTTATTTTTAGAATATATAGTAATAAATATAAGATTTGTTATGGAAGCTGATATTTTTGTATATTTAGAAAATAAACTTATTTTTATATGCACTTGATATTACATGTTTACTCACCCTGATTTCATACGTTATGCTCCAACCAAGTTTAGTGTTCAAAAGTGTAATAGGGAAACTTATTTAAGTATTAGAGTCCCTAATATATTTGTCCAATTACCCCATATATACACCAACAATTACCAACTAAAATACCATTCTTATGCTACCAAGTACCAACGAGTGTACAACAACACCAACGATGCATGTTCATTTTTAATCATCAAACCCAACAAGGCTCAAGGACCCAAAACTTCATGAGCCAAAAACTCATGAATTCCGCATTTTGACTACAATCCAACTACAACCCTCACAATATTTACCAACATATAAATCTATTCACACTCATGTCAACACAACCTTAATGAACTTAGCGAACATAAACAGTTGGAACAAATTTAGAAGATAGAACTCATAGAAAACAATCGCTCTCCTTTAAAGAAATTAATATCAATTTTTAATTATTACAAAGGATTTAAGTATAACTCAAAAGTTATCAAACCGATCTATCATCTTTTATATATATATATATATATATATATATATATATATATATATATATATATATATATATATATATATATATATATATATATATATATATATATATATATATATATATATATATATATATATATATATATATATATATATATATATATATATATATAAAAGGTTCAATAGAGAACCATAATTAACCAAGGAACCAATCTTTTTTTTCATCTTTTAGAACTTATTTTTTATAAAAAAAAACCTAAAAATATAGAAATTATAACTTTTTATCCTTTTTCGAATGATATAAAATTCGAATTTTTTTTACGTCAAAATCACAATGTGAATGTTCGAAAATTCACAAGGTGAATCCGGATTCACACGGTGAATCCGAAAAATATTTTTCACATTCACAATGTAAATATATGAATTTAGATATTTTTAGATTTTTTTTTCGATAAAAAATAAGCTCTAGAAATTGAAAAAAAAATCGGTTCTTTGAAGAACTCATAATTATGGTTCTTTATTGAACTTATATATATATATATATATATATATATATATATATATATATATATATATATACACACACACACTAGGTACAAGACCCATATATTACATAGATTTATTGAAAAGAAAAAACTAAATATAAAATTCTAAACATTTGAGAAGTTTGAATTTAAAAAAAAAATAGAAAAATATTAAATTATAAAAATTAAAGTGTTTTTTTTTAATTTAAACTAATAATTTAGATAAATAAATAAATGAAATTAATTAAGTTTTAATTTAGTAACTTTGAAATGAAAAGGAAAGCTCATTAAGTAAATTAATATGCATTTATTATTGAATTTAAATACTATGTAGAATTAATAAATTAGAAAAAAAAAATCATAAAATGACATGTAGAATAAAAATTTTAATTCAAAATAACCACAAAATTACATTTGGGAAATTGAATGAGAGTGGGACACGTGGCAAAAAAAACTTTCATTTATTAGTATATATATATATATATATATATATATATATATATATATATATATATATATATATATTGATTAGAATCAAATGTGAATCGTAACTATTGTGTGAATGTGTGATGAAATTCTGACCATTAGATTAAAAAGAATGAATGGAGGTGATGTTAGGATACATTTTATTAACATGGACTAGCGTTTATTATATAATTCTACTTAACTAATTATAAGTGCGTAATTTTTTAAGAGAGAAATAAAATTAACTATATTTTAAGAAAATAAGTCAAATCAAATAATAAAAAAAGTAAAACAATTAAATATTCAAATAAACATTTTGAAAAATAAATGTGTTACAAGACGGTCATAATATTTAAACGTATTGATTTCTCAAAATTTCAAGTCACTGGTTGTTAGAAGCATTCTTAAAAAAAATTAAATATCAATTTTTTTGATAATGATTATTAGTTGATTTTGTAGTTAAATAAAAAAAATTTAGAATGATTAAGAATAAGTTTTATTACGTAACGCTTCATGCTAGTTGCCTGAGAATAGTTAAGAATGTAATGCTTGTAAGACATTCTTGAACAATTAGAATTCATTCTTTAGGAATCAAAGTTAATTCTTCAAGAATGAAAGTTGATCATTTAAGAATGCACTAATTGGTAAAAGTATATGAACCATTAAATTATTATTTTGAAGAGAAAAATAAATCAATATGCAACTAGAAATGTTTGTTTCTTATTTTGAATGACCAAAACATTATATGCATTCTATACGAATAATGAATTGGTTGTCAAAAACAACAAAATTGAAAAACAAAACAATAACACATTACAATGCATTCTCAAAGAATAGTACTATAGTTATTCTTGAAGAATAATATTCTTAAACACGAAAAGTAGACATCCTTAAATAATTTTGAAAGTATAAAATTTGCCAATTATTCCCCATTAGTAATAAAAAAAATTTGAACAACAAAGAATTTTAAATAAAATAAAGCAAACTTACAAAATACATAACAAAAGAAAGAAATTTAAGATATATGGGTTTGATTTCCAAACAATACAACATGGATTAAGAATAAACAACAAAAACACCCATAAGAGATTGGGTTCACATCCAAAAAGAACACCATTTTTCTTTTTCTTGATGCAAATATTATTATAGTTACAATCCTTTATTTTTACTTCATTTAGATCATGTTTTCGTTGCAGCACCAGCATCCTACCAACTGTTTCGACATTCTGTCTAAGAAGAAGAAGCAATAATGACAACACTCATTTTGGTTTGGAGCTTCGTATACCTGAAATACAATAAAAAAGTTATCAAAATGGTGAAATACAAACTTGTTTACAAAAATCAGAACTCGGAAGCAAGAAATGTGTGAACGCCAAGAAAAATCATGGATTACATAAAATTGGTTTAAAACTCATAAATGCCAAAAAATAGACCGATGATGAGAGGGATACAATAAGGGTGAGATTAGTTGATTACATGATTAGTAATAGTTGATGAAACTGAAACAACCACACAAATATGTGGGTGGTGATTTCAAATTTGTTCTCGTTTCACTTCGGTTTCACTCTTCGAAGAACAATGTTTTCCCCAATACTCGATCTTCCCTTTCGTTCGCTAAATGCCTCCATTTTTTAGATGAGTCAAACCTTCTGATTGGATGCACTAATCGTCACACGTGACTAAAGAAACAAATGGCGGTGAAAAGGGTGGAGAATGGTAGAAAGGTTTGGCCGTTGTTAGGCTACATGAAAACATAATTATAGGCCATCACAACTTACTTACCATAATTCTAGGAAGGTTATATATTAATAGTAAATAGTAATTAATACAATTAATAAAGTTATTAAATTATCCATATCAAATGATTGGTGGAGAGTGAGCCATACATTCACACAATAGTTAAAGGTTATATATGAACCTAACTCATATATATATATATATATATATATATATATATATATATATATATATATATATATATATATATATATATATATATATATATATATATATAGAGAGAGAGAGAGAGAGTTAGGATCATATATAACAGTTAATTATTGTGTGGACGTATGACTAAATGTAGACCAATCATTTTATATATGGATATTATAATAATTTTGGTAACTAAATTAAATACTGATATTTATGGAATTAATTTAAATTTCAATGTAAAAACCCATTTTTATGGAATTATATAACCAGATCTTTCGTTCACTTTCGTCTTTGTATGTTCATCCATAGCTGTATGTTCATCCATAGCCTCCGTAACTTCAATGATGGCAAAAATAATTTGAGGCTGAAATTGATCAATATTCTACTAAAATTCAAGATATGTATTTATTATAATTGTATTATATTAAACTATTTTTTTTCTAAGTAGAGAAAAACAGAAGAAGTCGCCGGCAATGGTTGGTTGGTGGTAAAAGAAGATACTAAGTAAACTGGGTGGGGACGTTTGTAATTTTTCAAATTGTAAAAATTATTCAGTTCTAATTTTCGGTTCTTATATATTAAATTGTTTATTGTATTTGCGTTTCTCATTCTTTTATTTTATCGTTTTTCAAATAAATTATTTAATGAATATCTTCTTATTTTAAAATTTAGAGTGATTAACCTAAATCATCATCATCTCTTATTTCTTTATTTATATTATAATAAATATACTCACATAGAAAAAATTTAAAAATAATTTACATAGAATATATGATATTGTGTAAGAATTATATGTTTTAGAATTATATTTTTTATATTATCATAGAATAATATAAGAACATTTGTTATTTTTAAGAATGACACGATACACTTGTTGTAGCACCTGGTTCCTGGTACGTACTTTTTGTGATTAATATTTTAATTTTATGCATTTTCGCCTTGGACTCGGCGAGTTGAAGGACCAACTCGCCGAGTAGGAGCGGATAAGGCGCGGGGTTTGAACTTTGTACTCGGCGAGTCGGTCCCCGGACTCGGCGAGTAGACCCTGTTTGGACAAAAACCCTAATCCGGGTGTTTACACCCTATTTAAACGCTCTAACTTGGCCTTTTCGGTCCCTAACACTTCCAGAGAGCTGTAGAGAGAAACCCTAGCCCCCATATTGTTCTTAAGAGTGATTTTGGCCTTGTGGAGAAGGATTGGAGCTTAGAGAAAGGAAGAAGAGTTTGAAGAGTGCAAGAGAGGGAGTAGATCCGAAATCTACTTTGGGAGAAGCTTTCATTCAGGTAGTAAAGTCTCTACCTTGATCTATAGTTCTTTAGATCCTATTTTGTCCCAATTTGGTGGTTTGCAAGCCCTAAAACATCAAACTCCATGTGTTTGTGCTTAATAATCCGAAAGGACTTCAGATCTAGACTTTATGGACGTGTTAGAAGCATAAAGTTGTTATGGTTGAAGTGATTAAGGACCCCATAGAGTGCATGACCTCTTAAAGAGATTAGAATTCCATTTTTGAGCTTATAGGGCCATGCATGCACCTAAAGTTTGCAACTTTACGTGTTAAGCATGCCTTAGGATCATAGATCTGTGGTTTTGAAGAATTGCATGTCTCAGATTTGGCTCATATGGGAAATGGGTCAAGGGACTCGGCGAGTCCCAAGGTGGAACTCGGCGAGTTCTATGAATACGGCCTTAGACTCGGCGAGTTGGATGAACAACTCGGCGAGTCCTTTGAAGATTTCCTGGTACTCGACGAGTTGTTCCTCAAACTCGGCGAGTTGCATGAACTGTTATTGTGTACGAAGGGTTTAAGTGCCAGAAGTCCAACCCTTCGTGTTTTCACGTAGGATTAGCAATCTAACGTGTTCCGTTAGTCCCAGAAACCCCAGATCCTCATAAAGGATGTTCGGATAAGGATCTGGAAGCGAGTGGGGAGTCTGCTCGCATGGACTCGGCGAGTTGTTCATGGACTTGGCGAGTCGGGTCAACTGGCAGTGACTTTGACTTTGACTCTTGGTTTGGTTGGGGGTAAATGGTCATTTTACCCCGAGGTCGGTTAGCAATATTTGACTAAGGGTTTTGTGGCAATTATAGCCGGAGGATTTCCGGAGCAGCAGCAGCAGACGACGGTCAGTTCCCACGCAGATCAGCAGCTACTTTGAGGTGAGTTGCCTTCCAGTAGTGGTGGGTCTACGGCCACAATACCGGCCCACCAGTAGGAGTTGTATGATAGATGATTGTCTCTGTGATATTCATCTAAGGTTGCTACTACCTGTGATATGTTTATGTGCTAGTATGATATGCTGCTATGTGCTAGTGACTGTAGGGGGAGATAGTTCCCAGAGTACCGGTCAATAGGGCCGAAGGGGCGGTCGTGCCCAGCCATGCTAGATAGATTATGTGATATGTGTTATGTGGTAGTAGTAGGGGTGAAATAGTCCCCAGATTCCGGTCGAGAGGACCGAAGGGGAGACCAGCACCTAGATATGCTAGTCAGTATCCGTTCGAGAGAACCGAAGGGGAGGACAGCTCCCAGATGTACTAGACAGTATCCGATCGAGAGGACCGAAGGGGTAGGTCGGGCACCCAGATATGCCTGACAATATATGTTCGATATGTGATTGTATGGTATGTGGTATGTTGGGGGAACTCACTAAGCTTCGTGCTTATAGTTTTCAGTTTTGGTTTCAGGTACCTCTTCTTCGAAGGGGAAGGAGCTGGCGCAGTAGCGGTACATTGTACACATGCTTGTATTCCGCATCATGAGATTTTCCTGGGGATTTGTACTCGGACACCTATATGTTTTATAAAAATGTTTTCTAGACTTGCACTATCTTTTGTGAAATGATATGATCGTTGAACGTTTTATTCCTGATGTTTTGCTAAATACATGTTTTAAAAATGAAATTTTTGGCTCGTATTTTTGGGATGTTACAAGTTGGTATCAGAGCCCTGGTTTGAGGGATTCGGACACACCTTCGGGGGTGTTTGAACTTGTCACACCCCCGAACCAGACGGCGGAAACGTCCGAGGGCTATTGTGACTCAATTGAATACCATCACAATGAATATACATGAAACATAACATCATACATTACCAAGCATTGAACTGTTACAACTGGTAGCGTTTACATTCAGTACATTGACCCATAATATTACATGCCCAAAAGTAAATTGTTTGATACTAATTAAAACAACAACAAGACGTTACTGAGTACATTTTTCCTTTTCGATTTACCTGTTACCTGAGAATACAAGTCTTTTGAAAAAAAACGTCAACATATGAAATGCTGGTGAGTTCATAAGTAATGTTTGAAATATAGTGGTTTGTATTGTTTTGAAAATCACCAGAAAATCCGATATTTTCTGAAAAGAGCATAGTATAAAAAGTGTGAAGATCCGTAAGTATGCTTGTTTGTTTCTATAAATGTAAAAGTACAATTTGTAAACTCGGTATGCATATCGTAGGTGTATTAATTGAAAACCCTAGGAAAACCCGATGTTTTCCTAATACTATGAATCAAGTGTCTTATATTTTGTTATACCGTTACGACGTGTGTATTCGATGAGTCCAGGTGACATTGGATTAATTATGGATTGTGAATTGTTATAAACACGCATTAATGAAAACGACTAGTTTACAACTATACAAACGATCCCTCAGGCGTCGTTCGTACTATTCACTTAATCCAACCACCCTGACTTCTCATAGCCCCACAACCGAGGAGAAAACGAGGGTGTGAAGCCCCCGATATTTCCATAAGTTGTTCAAGGCTATCGTGAATGCGAAGGGCCCTTAGCCCGACTCGCATTTGGTGAATTCTCGACTTTACTAGCAGTACCAGAGGACCCTTGGGGCCCAACAGCACATAAGCCATTGAAAGTCCTTTTACACGGAATTAGGTCGTATAAGGCCCAACTACATGTAAGCGAGTTTCCTTCGGGCCTAAAGATCATGTCATTGGGCTAGCTAGGCCCAACAAGCACGATTTGAGACTTTCGGGCCCAAAGACGATGTATCGATGTCTGGTGTATTCCCACGTGTGTATTGACTTCCCGAAATTTCCGCATGTGTATTGAATTCCCGAGGTTTCCGCGTGTGTATTGAAGTATCATCGTGTTATTAATTTCGGATTCGTTATTGATTCGAGACCGAATCAATTCGTTTGATAGCGAATTTTGGTGTTGAAGGTGTATTATATTTCGCCGATAGTCGAGGTACTAGTATTTCATCATGTCAGATTTATTGTTTAAAACATTAGAGTTTTACTTTTTGCAGCCCCTTTCTTTTGGATCAATTTACACTTTTGACCCTTTATATAAAAGAATTTCTATTTAGTCCTTAAACCATTTTTCTTGACACTTTAGTATCAAAAATTTGTAGAAAAGGTATTTTTCAGCTCAAAATTATTTGAAAAACAGTTTTAGTCCCTCAAAATGAAATTTTCTCGGCTGGAACCTTTATTTTCGCAATTTTTACACTTTTGGCCCAAAATAGAAAATTTTTGCATCTTTGGTCCCTTTTAAATATGAAAAGTATTTTTAACCCTTGAAAAGGACTTGGAGCACTAGTAGTCCCCTGTTTTGCAGAAAGATACAGTTTCAGCCCCTCTAATTTGAAAATCTCGCATTTTGGGCCTTATTGGGCCGAAAAGTTCATTTTTGGCCCATTATGCTTAAAATTTCACATTTTGATCCTTCAAAAGAGTATATTTCTAGAAAATACATTGTTGAAACTGTTTTGACTCATCTCAACCATCAGAATTTGTATTTTGTCATTTTAGGCCCTTTAACCTTATATTTTTAACATTTTGAGTCCAAAAATGGGATTTTTAGCCCAAAGAGTTCATATTAACCAACTTGGTTATTTTTCTAGAGTTGATTTGTATGAAATAATATGATTTATACTTATTTCATTCAACCTAAGGTAGATCTCGGTTTTTGAGTTCTTTTTGACTAGATCCAACACCATAATCACATAAGAACATGTAAATAAACATAGAAATCACACAAAGCATACATATACTCATAGATCTACACATTTGCTTGTATTCCCCCCCACAAAACTTATAAAAACCGAAAAATAGGGGGTATGAAGCTCACCTTTGGGTGTGGTTTTGGCTTTTAGAAGAAGTGTGAAGAAGGTTTGGCCCTAGTACCAACATGCAAAAATGAGGTGGATATGAAAGTCAACTCTTCCTTTCTCATGGGCTTGGGCCGAAATTTGAAGAGAAGAAAAATATTTTTGGGCTTTATTGCTCCTAAGCCCATACTAGAGTTAAGTTGAATGATTGTTGGCCCTATAAAATATAACTGTGATTTTTATACTTTGTTGGGCTAGTTTAGGTTAATTATGGTTCATAATGGTTCATAATATTTAATTTATTTCATTCTAGGCCCAATATGGCCCAAAATGTTGAAATACATGAAAGTGGGTCCAATTAGAGCCCATTTAAGGATTCTAAGCCCAAGATAGTCAAATTGGAAACTTATTGGTCCATTGGGCCCAATAAGGAAGTCCTAGTCCAAAATGGACCTAAACAAGAACTTCTAGGGTTTCCCATTTGCTTGATGACTATTTGTAATGCTTGTATGGTGTATTTGATTGCAAATTTTGATGTCATAAAGTAAGCATCATACATGCTCTTAAGTTTTTGATTCAAAATTTTACTTATGTGTTGTAGTTACAAGGCACAAAATTTCTAGTTGTGACATCATTCCCCCGTTAGAGGGAATTTCGTCCCGAAATTCTGTTTGAAAGCTAGATTTGAGAATGCTAGAATAGGTGTGGGTACTTTTGCTTCATTTGATCTTCGCGTTCCCACGTGAATTCTGGCCCACGCTTCGCGTTCCACCGTAGTTTCACGATCGGGATGTGACTTTGCTTAGTACGCTTCACCTCCCTGTCCATGATTTCAACCGGTTCTTCAATGAACATGAGATTCTCGTTGATTTCGATCTCCTCAAGGGGAATGATGAGTGTTTCATCCGACATGCACTTCTTTAAATTGGAGACATGGAACACGGGGTGTACACTGTTTAGCTCTGCGGGTAGTTGCAGTTTATACGCCACTGGACCTATTCGGGCGACGATCTCGAAAGGTCCAATGTATCGTGGGTTCAGTTTTCCCCATTTTCCGAATCGAATAACTCCTTTCCAGGGTGATACTTTTAACAGTACTCGATCCCCGACCTGAAATTCTAAGGGCTTTCGCCGTTTATCGGCGTAGCTCTTTTGTCGGTCGCACGATGCTTGTAATCGAGCTCTGATTTGAGCGATCTTTTCCATGGTTTCACGAATGATCTCCGGTCCTGTTAGCGCCTTGTCCGATGTATGTGCTTTTTCTAGTTGGGTATCACCCACCTCAGCCCAACATAGCAGTGATCTACACTTACACCCGTATAGTGCTTCGAAAGGAGCGACCTTGATGCTCGAATGGTAACTGTTGTTATACGAGAATTTGACCAGGGGTAAGTGGGTATCCCAAGACTTCCCAAAGTCTATCACACATGCGCGAAGCATGTCTTCGAGCGTTTGAATGGTTCATTCACTTTGACCATCCATTTGTGGATGATAAGCGGTGCTCATGTCGAGATGAGTTCCCAGTGCCTTCTGGAATGATTGCCAAAAACGTGAAGTGAACCTACTGTCCCTATCCGAGATAATAGACACTGGTACTCCGTGTAGTCTCACGATTTCTCGAATGTATAAATGTGTCAACCTCTCCATCTTGTAGGATTCCTTTATTGGCAGGAAATGGGCAGATTTCGTCAGTCGGTCGACTATTACCCATATGGTGTCTAGTCCATCCGACGTTTTAGGTAGTTTGGTCACGAAATCCATAGAAATTCCTTCCCATTTCCACTCAGGGATTACCGGTTGCTGCAATAATCCTGAGGGCTTCTGGTACTCCACCTTTACCTTGGCACACGTAAGGCACTTACTAACATAGGTGGCGATTTCCGCCTTCATGTAAGGCCACCAATAGTGTTGTTTAATATCCAAATACATCTTGTCTGAGCCTGGATGAATGGAGTATCGTGTCTACTGGGCTTCCTTCATAACTGCCTCCCTAAATCCTCCGAGTTTAGGGACCCAAATACGGTTCATGAAATAGTATACTCCATTCTCCTTTGCCTCTAAGTTCTTCTCCATTCCGCGCAATGCTTCGCTTGCTCTATTTTCCGTCTTCATGGCCTCTGACTGGGCTACTGCAATTTGAGTGGCTAGGTGAGATTGAATGGTTATTGAGAGAGTTTTCGTACGACGATTAGAGTACTCCTTCCGACTTAATGCGTCGGCTACCACGTTGGCCTTGCCTGGGTGGTACTTGATCTCACACTCGTAATCGTTTAATAATTCAACCCATCTTCGTTGCCTCATGTTCAACTCTTGTGGTCCGTGAAGATGGTGCACTTCGTACCGTACAGGTAATGCCTCCAAATTTTCAGGGCAAAGACCACGGCTCCCAATTCTAGGTCATGGGTCGTATAATTTACTTCATGCGTCTTTAGTTGGCGGGATGCGTAAGCTATCACCCTTCCACGCTGCATGAGAACGCAACCTAAGCCCTGATTTGACGCGTCACAGTAGACCACGAAATCTTCCGTTCCCTCCGGTAGTGATAGTACCGGGGCACTACAGAGAGCTTGTTTCAGGGTTCGAAATGCGACTTCTTGTTTGTCCGTCCATTTGAATGGTACGCCCTTTTGTGTAAGCGAGGTAAGTGGCTTGGCGATCTTAGAGAAGTTTTGAATGAATCTCCTATAGTAGCCTGCTAGACCCAAGAATTGACGGATTTCCGTAGGTGTTGTCGGGACTGCCCATCCTTCAACAGCTTTGACCTTAGAGGGATCCACATGAATTCCATCTTGGCTAACTACATGACCTAGGAAGTTCACACTCCGGAGCCAGAACTCACACTTGGAGAGTTTTGCGTATAGCTTTTCCGATCGCAGAGTTTTTAGGATTTGTCGGAGATGTTGGCCATGCTCTTCTTCGCTTCGGGAATAGACGAGACTGTCATCAATGAATACGATGAGAAAGTTGTCGAGGAATGGTCGACAGATTCAGTTCATCAGATCCATAAATGCGGCAGGGGAATTTGTTAGACCGAAGGGAATTACGACAAATTCATATGTCCGTAACGAGTTCGGAAAGCGGTTTTTGGAATATCCTCTTCCCAGACTTTAAGTTGGTGGTACCCGGACCGTAGATCTATCTTAGAAAAATAACTGGCTCCTTGGAGCTGGTCAAATAGATCGTCGATTCGTGGGAGTGGGTAGCGATTTTTAACAGTGAGTTTATTTAACTCTCTGTAATCGATGCACATTCTAAAAGATCTGTCCTTCTTTTTGACAAAGAGGACTGGAGCTCCCCATGGCGAGTAACTAGGGCGGATGAATCCCTTGTCCAAGAGTTCACTGAGTTGGCTGGACAATTCCTGCATTTCAGCAGGAGCTAGCCGATAGGGTGATTTAGCGAGAGGAGTTGCTCCTGGAACAAGGTCAATTCGGAACTCCACTTGTCTCTCTGGGGGTACTCCAGGAAGATCTTCAGGAAACACGTCTGGGAACTCACATGCTATGGGAATGTCTTGAACGTTAACCTCTTCATTGGTTTTATCCACTATGTGAGCCAGAAACGCCAAATTGTTCTTTCGTAGATGTTTCCGTGCCTGGATGCACGAGATGAGGCGAAGGTTCATGCTAGGTTTGTCTCCGTAAATTACTAGGGTTTCGTGATTGGGAAGGTAAAGGCGAACGGCCTTCTCGTGACACATAATTTCAGCATGGTGGGGGCTTAACCAGTCCATGCCAATAATCACATCGAAACTCCTGATGGACACAGGCATTAAGTCTATTCAAAAGACGTGTTGGTTTAGGGTTAGGGTACATCCGATGTAGATTTCCCCGGTGGATTCGGTTTTCCCATTGGCCATTTCCACCGTAAAGGTTTCATTGAGCTTCTGGGGTTGTTGTTTTAATAAATGCTTAAATCTATTGCTCACGAAACTTCTCTCTGCTCCGGTGTCAAATAGGATGCATGCATAAGTGTGGTTTAGGAGAAACGTACCGGTAACAACAGCGGGGTCCTGAATCGCCTCTCCCTGACCCATGGTCAGCATCCTTCCTATTCCTCCATTTCTGGGATTGTTGTTGTTAGGGCAATCTCCGCGGAAATGCCCAGTCCTCCCACACCCATAGCAGGTGTGGCTAGGCCCTGCATTGTTGCCGCCGGTGGTGACGTTGTTGTTGTTGCGATTGTTGTTGTTGTTGTTGTTGTTGTTGTTGTTGTTGTTGTTTCCTTGTTGTTGGTTCTGGGGAGGGTAAGTCCTGTAGTACCTCGCCATGTGTCCCCTTCGATTACAACTAGTGCAATGCAACTCCTTGCATTCTCCATTGTGGTGGAAACCGCAAATGTTGCACTTGGGAAGATTACCGGAATAAGGTCTTGGAGCATTTGAAGCAGCTGAGGCTGGAGCATGTGGTGTGGCTGGAACCGGTGCGATGACAACATTAACTGCCATTGTCTGCTGCTTTTTAGAGGTCTCAGGGCCCTGACGCCCCTTCCTCTCTTTGTTCTTCCCTTTCTTGCCATCACCTTCCTTCTTGCCTTCAGTCTCCGCTGGCTTCTCACCCTTTTTGTTGTTATGGTCATACATCTTCTTCGCCAATGTTTTTGCACTGTCAAATGTTTCGGGGTTTGCAGCTATCACATTTCCTTGGATTGGTGATGTTAATCCCCAGATGAATCGCTCAATCTTCTTTCCTTCCGAGGTGATCATACCCGGGCATAACAGAGATAGTTCACTAAATCTCGATATGTAGGCATCAATATTCGCATTCTGCACAGTGAGGTTCCATAGCTCTTGCTCCATTTTCTGAATCTCACCTCGTGGGCAGTATTCAGCCATCAACATTTCCTTCATTTCCAACCACGACATGGAGTTGGCTACCGAGAGTGTCATGGCTTCTACGTGTCCATTCCACCAAGTGAGCGCTTGATCAACAAAAGTGCAGGCTGCGAACCTCACTTTCATCTCCTCAGGACAATCGCATATCTCGAATACCGATTCCACCTTCTCGATCCATCGCTTCAGAGTGATCACTCCTCCAGTGCCGTTAAAAGTTCGTGGTTTGGCGTTTGTGAAGTCCTTGTAGGTACATGTTTTGGTGGGTACTTGATTCATCCCGTTGTTCGAACTCCCGACCCCTTGCCCGTTGCCTCCTCCGTTATTCCCTTGGTGAAGTTGTGCCATAGCTGCGGTGACCGCAGCAGACACGGCCGCCTGGAATGCAGTGGAGTCAACTTCGGGTGGGGTTGGTCCAGGGTTTCCGCGAGTAGGTCGGCGAGGCATCTTTCTGTCATGAATCGGAAAGATGTTGAGTGTTCGGGGTTTCTGGGAGGTTGTGACCCTACTGACTAGGTGCATGGTACGAACTTAAACACTCCTACCATTTAGCATACAATCATAGATTTGCAACACATAGCAATTTGTAATATCATAACAAAGCATGTAAATGTTTACTAATATTATCCGCATTTGATACATGAAAATTTTGCTCGTAAGAGCATACATGAGTGACACTAGTTCGACAGCATAACGGCTCTATGAGTAGTGTAGTCACTTAAACATAGAGTCGAGGTACATAGCATAGTTCCTAATGACCTACTAAGATAAGTCTATCCCTAATCGCGATGAGCTGCGTCCGGAGGTGGTGCCGAGGATGTGGATGCTCCCTAAAGACGAGCCACCAGTCGTTCTGCGTCCTGGAGTCGAGACTCCCACCTTACCTGCCTCATGTGAAACTCCCGAAGGACGTCACGTGTCTCCTGTTCCGCACGCTCGACCCTAGTCCACAACTGGCGTACCTGATCAGCAGTGCCCTGAGCAAGATCGCCAGTGTTCCGTAATTGTCTCACCATGACCGGTAGGGCTCGGTCGGCCGGTCCTCCATCCCTCAGGTCAAAGAACTCGCGCGACATGCTGAACGGGGGTCGTTGTCCCTGCTGTCTGCTCCATCTACAAAGATCAATACCCCAGGGAGGGGTAGGACCAGTGGGGCCCACACGGTAAGCAGGCACCCTGATCGGGTAAGGGGGGTTAATGACTTCGGACTCCGCGTCCGAATCACCCCCTTCCTCGTCATCAGGTTCCTCCTCGAAGCCCCCTTCATCTTCTTCTGGTTCGGCAGGCTCACCCTCGACTCCTGCTTCCGGCTCTCCGTCAGATTCCTCCTCGGGGTCTTCCTCAGGCTCTTCCTCTAACCATCTGTTATTTCCCTGATTAGGGAAATAAGGATCTCTGGGGTGATGAAAACCAGCCATACTGTCTGCGTGAGTATGTAAATATGCTAACATTATTCCTAGGATGCTACAACTATTGTACAGACTAAGCAAGCGTTCTCTTTTTGGTGATAAAGGGGTATAGTTTTTAGGTTCCCTAGCTATCATGATCTCATCAGAACGTGTGTTAGTTATACTTTGGAGAGAATGTAGTTGATCAGGCTACATCCACTCCTTGGTACCACTAAGAACAGTCCTGAATTAACCGAAATAATAACATTAACTTGTTTGGTTCGGCATTATGTTCCTTATTCCTAATGCAAGCAAAGGTGTTTTATTGTTGTATTTTACTTGTTTTGTTCATAGTTGTGTTAGTCCCTCTTTTGGTTTATAGTTGCATATCAATGTATGGTTAGATATGCTAGTTCACTATAAACAGAGCTCTGATGCCAACCTGTCACACCCCCGAACCAGACGGCGGAAACGTCCGAGGGCTATTGTGACTCAATCGAATACCATCACAATGAATATACATGAAACATAACATCATACATTACCAAGCATTGAAATGTTACAACTGGTAGCGTTTACATTCAGTACATTGATCCATAATATTACATGCCCAAAAGTAAATTGTTCGATACTAATTAAAACAACAGCAAGACGTTACTGAGTACATTTTTCCTTTTCGATTTACCTGTTACCTGAGAATACAAGTATTTTGAAAAAAACGTCAACATATGAAATGTTGGTGAGTTCATAAGTAATGTTTGAAATATAGTGGTTTGTATTATTTTGAAAATCACCAGAAAATCCGATATTTTCTGAAAAGAGCATAGTATAAAAAGTGTGAAGATCCGTAAGTATGCTTGTTTGTTTCTATAAATGTAAAAGTACAATTTGTAAACTCGGTATGCATATCGTAGGTGTATTAATTGAAAACCCTAGGAAAACCTGATGTTTTCCTAATACTATGAATCAAGTGTCTTATATTTTGTTATACCGTTACGATGTGTGTATTCGATGAGTCCAGGTGACATTGGATTAATTATGGATTGTGAATTGTTATAAACACGCATTAATGAAAACGACTAGTTTACAACTATACAAACGATCCCTTAGGCGTCATTCGTACTATTCACTTAATCCAACCACCCTGACTTCTCATAGCCCCACAACCGAGGAGAAAAAGAGGGTGCGAAGCCCCCGGTATTTCCATAAGTCGTTGAAGGCTATCGTGAATGCGAAGGGCCCTTAGCCCGACTCGCATTTGGTGAATTCTCGACTTTACTAGCAGTACCAGAGGACCCTTGGGGCCCAACAACACATAAGCCATTGAAAGTCCTTTTACACGGAATTAGGTCATATAAGGCCCAACTACATGTAAGCGAGTTTCCTTCGGGCCTAAAGATCATGTCATTGGGCTAGTTAGGCCCAACAAGCACGATTTGAAACTTTCGGGCCCAAAGACGATGTATCGATGTCTGGTGTATTCCCACGTGTGTATTGACTTCCCGAAATTTCCGCGTGTGTATTGAATTCCCGAGGTTTCCGCGTGTGTATTGAAGTATCGTCGTGTTATTAATTTCGGATTCGTTATTGATTCGAGACCGAATCAATTCATTTGATAGCGAATTTTGGTGTTGAAGGTGTATTATATTTCGCCGATAGTCGAGGTACTAGTATTTCATCATGTCGGATTTATTGTTTAAAACATTAGAGTTTTACTTTTTGCAGCCCCTTTCTTTTGGATCAATTTACACTTTTGACCCTTTGTATAAAAGAATTTCTATTTAGTCCTTAAACCATTTTTCTTGACACTTTAGTATCAAAACTTTCTAGAAAAGGTATTTTTCAGCTCAAATTTATTTGAAAAACAGTTTTAGTCCCTCAAAATGAAATTTTCTCGGCTGGAACCTTTATTTTCGCAATTTTTACACTTTTGGCCCAAAATAGAAATTTTTTGCATCTTTGGTCCCTTTTAAATTTGAAAAGTATTTTTAACCCTTGAAAAGGACTTGGAGCACTAGTAGTCCCCTGTTTTGCAGAAAGATACAGTTTCAGCCCCTCTAATTTGAAAATCTCGCATTTTGGGCCTTATTGGGCCGAAAAGTTCATTTTTGGCCCATTATGCTTAAAATTTCACATTTTGATCCTTCAAAAGAGTATATTTCTAGAAAATACATTGTTGAAACTGTTTTGACTCATCTCAACCATCAGAATTTGTATTTTGTCATTTTAGGCCCTTTAACCTTATATTTTTAACATTTTGAGTCCAAAAATGGGATTTTTAGCCCAAAGAGTTCATATTAACCAACTTGGTTATTTTTCTAGAGTTGATTTGTATGAAATAATATGATTTATACTTATTTCATTCAACCTAAGGTAGATCTCGGTTTTTGAGTTCTTTTTGACTAGATCCAACACCATAATCACATAAGAACATGTAAATAAACATAGAAATCACACAAAGCATACATATACTCATAGATCTACACATTTGCTTGTATTCCCCCCCACAAAACTTATAAAAACCGAAAAATAGGGGGTATGAAGCTCACCTTTGGGTGTGGTTTTGGCTTTTAGAAGAAGTGTGAAGAAGGTTTGGCCCTAGTACCTCTCCTTGGAAGATCTCGAATTTAGAGAGTTTCTAGGAGAGTGATCAAGATTTTTGCATGGATTAGAAGAAGATTTTGATAAAACAAAGTACCAAAATCATAGATCTTAGCTTGATCTTACCTTAAGTGGAGAATTTATGGAGATATTTTCTTGAAAGCTCCTTAGATCTCGAATTTTTTTGAAGAAGGAGTGAGGAGATGTTCTTCAAGACTTAGAGAGAATGGAGTGAATTTTTGTGAGTGTGTGTGTGTTGTGTTCGGCCGAGAGCAAGAGGGAGAGAAAGAAATAGATCTTGAGGTGACATGTGCATGGAAGTATGAGATAGGTTGCATGGAGAACCAACATGCAAAAATGAGGTGGATATGAAAGTCAACTCTTCCTTTCTCATGGGCTTGGGCCGAAATTTGAAGAGAAGAAAAAGATTTTTGGGCTTTATTGCCCCTAAGTCCATACTAGAGTTAAGTTGAATGATTGTTGGCCCTATAAAATATAACTGTGATTTTTATACTTTGTTGGGCTAGTTTAGGTTAATTATGGTTCATATTGGTTCATAATATTTAATTTATTTCATTCTAGGCCCAATATGGCCCAAAATGTTGAAATACATGAAAGTGGGTCCAATTAGAGCCCATTTAAGGATTCTAAGCCCAAGATAGTCAAATTGGAAACTTATTGGTCCATTGGGCCCAATAAGGAAGTCCTAGTCCAAAATGGACCTAAACAAGAACTTCTAGGGTTTCCCATTTGCTTGATGACTATTTGTAATGCTTGTATGGTGTATTTGATTGCAAACTTTGATGTCATAAAGTAAGCATCATACATGCTCTTAAGTTTTTGATTCAAAATTTTACTTATGTGTTGTAGTTACAAGGCACAAAATTTCTAGTTGTGACAGAACTCAAATCGAGCGATTAAAAGATTTTGGAAAAAGAAAATGTTTCTAAAAAGCTAAGTAAAGGGATTTAAGGGAGAACAAAGTGTGTGATGTGCGTGACCGGCCAAGCTCAAGCAAGTATTCCCCAAAGTACCGATACAGGCTTATGTTATGCTTATCAGTTTCAGTAGAACAACATGCTAGAATAGGACTAAGGATCTAGGAGTGATGCCTTATGTGTCTTCTTTATGTGCTTCAATGTATGAAAAGTTGCATGCTAGAATTGAGTAGACCGTAGTATGATAGCCTGTTTAGGTTATGCCTGATAGTACGAGTTTATCATTGTATGCTAGTTCAGTTTTCTCTATGAGGATAGAGTTGCTTAAGATTGTTTCCTTTTGTCCAAATGTTGTTTGCTTTGTGCTATGTGGGCTTTGAGTGATGGGAGTTAGCTGTTAGGTGAATATGTTAAAGTCACATGTGATCAGGGTTGAATAATCTCAGAGTGTTGGATTTGACCCTATTGCGTAGCTCTTGTTTGAGTCCTAACCGTTATAGGGATGAGTCCCTTACTTGAAGGATTATCCGAGCCTCGTCGCATGTGATTGTATTCAGGTAATAGCTAATTGGCATCACAAAGAGACCTCCAGCAGCTGAGGACTGGGTTGGGTGGAGTCAGAGGTTTCCTAGGGTAAGCCTAGGATAAGAGTAGCACTGATCAGCGGTAGTGAAAGGGACTTGGTGGAGTCAAGGCAGTCCTTGGAGAAGGTACGGATAGATATGGAAGGTAGTATGGGCCCGTACTACTGAAAGCAGAGGATCCGTACCCGAACTGAGGAAGGCCATGATAAGACCAGGGAACTTGTAGTAGGTGTGATCTGTCCAGAGGTATCAGTATCGCTAACAGTTGTTATTTCTTTTGTATTTCAGAATGGTGGTATTACGCTCGAGGCCAGCAGTTGGCAGTACAGGAGAGGGATCGGGTTCGGGATCAGGTTCCGAGCCAGTAGATGAGGGACTACGCGAGTTCATCGCGTCAGAGATCACTAGAGGCATCCTTGAGTCGACCCTCATTATCTTCGGGTCGATCAAGGAAGGGATATTGGAGATGATGAAGGATCTCCTCAGTGCGTTTAGGAGCGACATGGCATCTGGCCAGTCAGGATCTCGCATACTGTCCTTCAAGGACTTTCAGGGCAGTGGTGCGCCGGATTTTCACGGGGCGAAGGACCCCATAGCTGCCAGACGATGGATTGCAGACATTGAGTCTGCACAGTTGACTAGCTTCTGCCCTGAGGGGTCGAAGGTGAGATATGCAGCAGGATGTTTGAGAGATCGAGCTAGGGATTGGTGGGAGTCTGTTGGTTACTCGTTGGGAGCCTCGACTGTCGAGGCTATGACTTGGTCGGACTTCGTGACCAGGTTCAGGGCAGAGTTTGCGCTGGCTATCGAGCTTCAGCAGCTGGCCAGGGAGTTCCTAGATATGAGACAGACGACGGAGACTGTGGCGGAGATCACCGCCAAGTTCTGGGACAGGGCGTTTCTGGTGCCCCAGTACGCGGGCGACGAGGATATGAGGAGGACCCGCTATCATGACATGCTACGAGCTGATATTCGGGAGCATGTCAGTTTTTCAGCTTGCCCTACCCTGGACTCTATGATTTCCAGGGCAAGGGAGAGGGAGATAGATATGGAGCACATCCAGAAGAGGAAGGCGGAGGAGGGGCATGTTATGGGGGCTTCGGGGAAGAAGCCCAAGGGATCAGATGCGGGGCCGAAAGGCCAACAGGGGCGGGGCCGCTACAGGAAATGCGGCAAGACGCACGAGGGAGCGTGCAAGTTGGGATCGTCAGGCTGCTACAAGTGTGGCAAGTTAGGGCACTTCAGCAGGGATTGTACCGCCCCTGCACCTGTGATTCAGACATCGGAGTTGCTGTGTTTTCACTGCAACCAGAGGGGCCAAAAGAAGGCCAATTGCCCCCAGTTGCAGATTACAGATGGCCGGCAGGGCAAGGCAGAGGCTCCAGTGGTGAGGAGCCGGGTGTTTCAGCTGACGGCAGAGGAGGCATGCGCCGCACCCGATGTGGTGACGAGTATGATTCTTTTCCTCTACTTTATTTTTATGATGTTATGATATTGATATGTGCTCTGTGTATATGCATTAGGATCGTTCCATGTGTACGGTATTCCTGTCCAGGTGTTGTTTGACTCGGGTGCCACCCGATCATTTGTTTCCCTTGCGCTTAGCAAGAGGTTTACTGAGTCTTCGGGCATGTTGGATTGCCCTTTAGAGGTAGAGATTGCCGATGATCAATCGGTGTGAGCGTCAGCAGTATTTAGGGATTGTGTCCTAAGGATATTTGAGGAGTGCTATTTGGTGGATTTGGTTCCCATCCCTTTGTAGGGGAACAAGGTGATTATAGGCATGGATTGGTTGAGCCCTAATGGGGCGGTGATAGAATATAGATTGAGCACAGCAGCTAGTGCGGGTTAGGACCCCAAGTGGGGGAGAGTTGGCGATCCAGGGCGAGAGGCCACAGCGTGGACCTATAGTATGTTCAGCAGCGAGAGCTAGGCGTTACCTTCATCAGGGTTGCGCGGGATATGTCGCGTATGTTATGGATACCCGTGAGACGGGTAAGGCGACGGTGAGCGAGGTTCCAGTGGTGCGAGACTACGCTGATGTGTTCCCGGAGGAGCTTCCTGGAATACCTCTGGAGCGTCAGGTGCAGTTCAGGATCGACCTAGTTCCTAGTGCGGCTCCGATAGCCAAGGAACCCTATCAGCTGGCTCCTCCCGAGATGCAGGAGTTGTCTACGCAGCTGCAGGAGCTGCTTGACAAGGGATTTATTCGACCGAGCAGTTCACCCTGGGGAGCCCCGATCCTGTTTGTAAAGAAGAAGGACGGGTCGCACCAAATGTGTATAGATTACCGGGAGCTGAATAAGGTAACGGTGAAGAACCGTTACCCACTCCCGAGGATTGATGACCTCTTTGATCAGTTACAGGGAGCATCTTGGTTCTCCAAGATCGATTTGCGTTCAGGTTATCATCAGATGAGGCTCAAAGAGGAGGACGTGCAGAAGACCGCGTTTCGGATGCGTTATGGCCATTATGAGTTCGTGGTGATGCCGTTTGGGCTCACCAATGCTCCTGCCGCATTCATGGACCTCATGAACCGCGTGTGTAGACCGATGCTGGATCGGTCTGTGATAGTTTTCATTGATGACATCTTGGTTTATTCCAAGACGCAGGAGGAGCACGAGGAGCATCTGAGAGAGGTTTTGGAGACCTAGAGGAGGGAGAGCTTGTACGCCAAGTTCTCCAAATGCGAGTTTTGGTTGTGCGAGGTGCAGTTTCTTGGGCACCTCGTCAACCAGAACGGGATTTCGGTAGACCCGGCCAAGGTGGAGGATGTGATGATATGGGAGGTTCCGAAGTCTCCATCCGAGATTCGGAGTTTCCTAGGATTGGCAAGCTACTATCGGAGATTCATTCGGGATTTCTCCAAGATAGCCGTACCCCTGACACGGTTGACTAGGAAAGCCGTGGTCTTTCGATGGGGGCTGAGCAGCAGGCAGCGTTCGAGATTCTGAGGCAGAGATTGTGCGAGGCGCCGATCTTAGCCCTGCCCGAGGGCGTAGAGGATTTTGTGGTATACTGTGATGCATCGATCTCAGGCTTAGGCGCAGTATTGATGCAGAGGGGGCATGTCATTGCTTATGCCTCGAGGCAGCTGAAGCCTCACGAGGCGAACTACCCGACGCATGATTTAGAGTTGGGGGCGGTGGTCTTCGCCCTCAAGATTTGGCGGCATTACCTCTACGGGGTTCGATGTACGATTTACACAGACCACAAGAGTTTGAGGTACCTCATGGATCAGCCGAATCTGAACATGAGGCAGCGTCAGTGGTTGGACGTGGTGAAGGATTATGATTGTGAGATCCTTTATCACCCGGGGAAGGCCAATGTGGTGGCCGATGCGCTTAGCCGCAAGGCGGCGCCGATCAGGGATATTTGCATGAGGATGACGGTGGTGACTCCCCTATTGGAGTAGATTCAGGAAGATTAGTAGGAGGCTATGAAGGAGGAACATCGGAAGAGTGAGAGAATAGTGGGTCAAGTCACCTCCCTCGATTATGATAGCCGGGGGTTATTGACACTACACCGTAGGGTGTGGGTGCCGTATCATGGAGGCGTGCGCCAGATCTTGATGGAGGAGGCACACAAATCCCGATTCTCTATTCATCCAGGGGTGACAAAGATGTATAGGGATCTTCGTCTAGACTATTGGTGGCCCTGCATGAAGCGGGATGTGGCGTGGTACGTCGAGCGGTGCTTGACCTGCAGGAAGGTCAAGGCTGAGAATTAGAGACCGCACGGCAAGATGCAGCCGTTGGATATCCCGTTGTGGAAATGGGAGGATATTACGATGGATTTGATCACAAAGCTTCCTCGGACGGCGCAAGGAGTAGATTCGATTTGGGTCATCGTGGATTGATTGACCAAGAGCACCCATTTTATTCCAATTCAGGAAAGTATCTCGGCCGAAAAGTTGGCCGATGTCTACATCAGGGAGATAGTGGCGCGGCACGGGGTGCCAGCTTCAGTGATATCAGATCGAGATGTGTGGTTCACTTCCAGGTTTTGGAATAAGTTTCATGACGAGTTGGGTACTCGTCTGCACTTTAGCACCGCCTTTCACCTGCAGACGGATGGTCAGAGTGAGCGGACCATCCAGACTTTGGAGGAGATGTTGCAGGCATGCGTGCTAGACTTTGGTGGTTGCTGGGATACCTATCTTCCCTTGGCTGAGTTCTCGTACAACAACAACTATCACACGAGTATTGACCATCCTCCATTCGAGATGTTGTACGGTCGGAGGTGCAGGACCCTGATATGTTGGGGTGAAGTTGGCCAGAGAGTCATGGGGAGCACCGAGGTGGTGCTCAAGACGACCAAGAGGATCCAGTAGGTTCAGAGCAGGCTTCAGACTGCATAGAGTCGGCAGAAAAGTTATGCCGACAAGCATTGATCAGACCTGGAGTTCCAGGTCGAGAATATGGTTCTCCTGAAAGTGTCGCCTTGGAAAGGCATCATTCGATTCAGGAAGCGAGGCAAATTGGGCCTGAGATACATTGGTCCGTTCAGGGTTGTAGCCCGGGTGGGCAAGGTGGCATATAGGTTGGATATACCAGCCAAGCTCATCCAGATCCACAGCACCTTCCATGTCCCCTAGCTGCGGAAGTGTCTCGTGGATGATTCAGCAGTGGTGCCGCTAGAGGATATACATGTTGATGATAGCCTGAATTACATTGAGCGCCTAGTTGCAATCCTCAACCGGAAGTCGAAGGATCTCAGGAACAAGAGGGTGGAACTCGTGAAGGTGCAATGGCAGCACCGAAAGGGATCGGAGTGGACTTGGGAGCCAGTGGAGGAGATGATGGAGCATTACCCCGAGCTGTTTCAGGATCGAGCAGCAGACTTCGAGGACGAAGTCTGAAATAAGTGGGGGAGATTTGTAGCACCTGGTTCCTGGTACGTACTTCTTGTGATTAATATTTTAATTTTATTCATTTTTGCATTGGACTCGGCGAGTTGAAGGACCAACTCGCCGAGTAAGAGCGGGATAAGGCGTGGGGTTTGAACTTTGTACTCGGCGAGTCGGTCCCCGGACTCGGTGAGTAGACCCTGTTTGGACAAAAACCCTAATCTGGGTGTTTGCACCCTATTTAAAAGCTCTAACTTGGCCTCTTCAGTCCCTAACACTTCCAGAGAGCTGTAGAGAGAAACCCTAGCCCTCATATTGTTCTTAAGAGTGATTTTGGCCTTATGGAGAAGGATTGGAGCTTAGAGAAAGGATGAAGAGTTTGAAGAGTGCAAGAGAGGGAGTAGATCCGAAATCTACTTTGGGAGAAGCGTTCATTCAGGTAGTAAAGTCTCTACCTTGATCTATAGTTCTTTAGATCCCATTTTGTCCCAATTTGGTGGTTTGTGTCACAACTAGAAATTTTTGTGCCTTGTAAACTACAACAACTAAGTCAAATTGTGAATCAAAGACATGAGAGCATGTATGATTCATACTCTATAACAACAGAATTTCAATCAAACACCTCATACAAGCATTTCAATGTAGTCATTAAGCAATTGGAAACCCTAGAAGTTCTTGTTTAAGTCCATTATGGACTAGGACTTCCTTATTGGGCCCAATGGACCAATAAGCTTCCAATTTGGCTACCTTGGGCTTAGAACTCTTAAATGGGCTCTAATTGGACCCACTTTCATTCATTTTAACATTTTGGGCCATATTGGGCCTAGAATGAAATAAAACACCTTAATGGACCTCATTGGGCCATAACTAACCTAATTAGCCCTAATGGGCCATAAGAATCATATTTATATTTATTTGGGCCGTGAATTACTCTAAAAGGGCCAATAGGGCGAAAACCATTAACTTGGACTCCATATTATGGACTTAAACATAAAAGGCCCTAATCTCCATCTCTCTTCTCTATCTCTCGGCCCAAACTACAAACCCAAGAAGAAGGGTTGACTTTGCTTGCCACCTCATTTTTATATGGAGGATATCTAAGCTTTTGCACTTCAAACATCCATGCAATCTCATCTTCCCATGAAAGCAATTCTCTTCTTCTCCCCCTCTCTCTCTCTTGCTCTCAGCCGATTCCTAGCACACACACACATTTCACTCACTATTCTCTCAAGAAACTCTCTTATTTCTCCTCCATATTTTCAAGATTTAAGGAGCTTTCAAGAAGATATCTCCACAAATTCTTCATCTAAGGTAAGATCAAGTTTGTATCTATAATCTAGGTTCTTTGTTTTATCAAAAATCTCCTTCTAATCCATGTAAAAATCATTATCACTCTCTTAGAAACCCTCTAAGTTCGAGATCTCCAAGGAAGGTTGCTAAGGTCGAATCTTCTTCTCATTTTCTTCCAAAAACCGAAACCACACCCAAATGTGAGCTTCATACCCCCTCTTTTTCGGTTTTTATAAGTTTTGTGGGGGAGAATACAAGCAAATGTGTAGATCTATGAGTATATGTATGCTTTGTGTGATTTCTGTGCTTATATGTATGATCTTATGTGATTATGGTGTTTATACTAGTCAAAAAGAACTTAAAAACCGAGATCTACAATATGATGAAAGAAATAAGTATAACTTATACCATTTTCACACTAATCAAGTCAAGAAAAATAACCAAGTTGGTTAATATGAACATTTTTGGACTTAAAACCTATTTTTGGGCTCAAAATGCTAAAAATACAAAACTAAAGGGCCCAAAACGACAATATACGAATTCTGAAGGTTGAGATGAGTCTAAACAGTTTCTAATGTGTATTTTCTGAATATCAACACTTTTGAGGGGTCAAAAATATGAATTTTAAACATAATGGGCCAAAATGGGCTTTTCGGCCCAATAAAGCCCCAAATTGCGAGATTTTTGATTTGGAGGGGCTGAAACTGCACATTTCTGTAAAACAGGGGATTACTAGTGTACGAAGTCCATTTCAAGGGTCAAAAATGCTTTTCAAATTAAAAAGGGACCAAAGATGCAAAAATTTTCTATTTTGGGCCAAAATTGTAAAAGTTGCGAAAATGGGGGTTTCAACCCAGAAAATTTCATTTTTGAAGAACTTAAGCTGTTTATCAAGTAAATTTGTGCTAAAAATGTCTTTCCAACAAGTTTTGTTACTAAAGTGTCAAGAAAAATAGTTTAAGGACTAAAATGGAAATTCTTTTATACACAAAGGGTTAAAAGTGTCAAGTTCATCCAAGAAAGGACTTTAAAAAAATAAAAAAAAGGAATAAATAAACTCTAACTCTTACAACAACAAACCCCCTTACGAGTACTACATCTACCGGCGAAACGTAATAATAAATACACCTTCAACACCAAAATCGTTATCAAACGAATTGATTCGGTCTCGAATCAATAACGAATCAAAAATCAATAAACGATGGTACTTCAATACACACGCCGAAAATTCACGAGAAGTCAATACACCATCTTTGGGCTCAAAAGTTTCAAATCGTGCTTGTTGGGCCTAGCTAGCCCAATGACATGATCTTTAGGCCCGACGGGAACGCACTTACATGTTATTGGGGCTTATATGACCTGGTTTCGTGTAAAAGGACTTTCAATATCTTTATTGTGCTGTTGGACCCAAGGGTCCTTTGGTACTGCTAGCAAAGTCAAGAAGTCAAATGCGAGTCGGCCAAGGGCCTTTCGCATTCACGATAGCCTTGAACGACTCATGGAAATAACGGGGACTTCGTACCCTCTTTTCTCCTCGGTTGTGTGGCTATGAGAAGTCAGGGTGGTTGGATTAAGTGAGTGGTATGGACGACGCCTAATGGATCATTTGTATAGTTGTAAACTAGTCATTTTTATTAATGCGTGATTATAACGACTCACAACCTGTAATTAATCCAATGTCACCTGGAATTATCGAAAACAACGTCGTATCGGAATAATACAAACTCAGCCACGTAATTTAATGTATTGGGAAAACATCGGGTTTTCCTGGGAAATTCAATGCTCTTAACTATGTGATGTATACAAAGTTTAACAATTATTCACATTCATAATAATCAACAAGCATACTTACAGATCTTCACATTTTTTCTTATATACAACATTTCTTTTTAGAAATATCGGATTTTTTGTGGTTTTCAAAATTATACAAATCA
Source organism: Lactuca sativa (assembly GCF_002870075.4). Taxonomy (NCBI): domain Eukaryota; kingdom Viridiplantae; phylum Streptophyta; class Magnoliopsida; order Asterales; family Asteraceae; genus Lactuca; species Lactuca sativa. Next base: position 299,543,629 of record NC_056630.2, on the reverse strand, counting down.
TTTCTTTTCAAACCTTACTTATGAACTCACCAACATTTCATATGTTGACGTTTTTCATAAATACTTGTATTCTCAGGTAACAGGTAAATCGAAGGAAAAATGTACCCAGTGATGTCATGTTGTTTGTCTAATTAGTATGGAACAATTTACGTTTTGGAAATGTAATGTTTTGAAACAATGTACTAGATGTAAACAATACCGGTTGTAATATTTCAATGCATGGTGATTAATGATGTTATGTTTCATGTATATTCATTGTGATGGTATTCAATTGAGTCACAATAGCCCTCGGACGTTTCCGCCGTCTGGTTCGGGGGTGTGATAGGTTGGTATCAGAGCTCTGTTTATAGTGAACTAGCATATCTAGCCACACATTGATATGCAACTATAAACCAAAAGAGGGACTAACACAACTCTGAACAAAACAAGTAAAACACAACAATAAAACACCCTTGTTTGTATTAGGAACGAGAACCTAACACCGAATCAAACAACATAATGCTAGTATCTCGGTTAATCCAGGACTGTTCTTAGTTGTATCAAGGAACGGATGTAGCCTGATCAACTACTTTCCTACGAAGGTATCACTACCACACGTCCTGAGGAGATCGTGATAGCTAGGGAACCTAAAAACATACCCCTTTATCACCAAAAAGAGAACGTCTTTTTACTCTGTACAATAGTTGTAGCATCCTAGGAATAATGGTAGCATATTTACACACTCTCGCAGACAGCATGGCTGGTTTCCATCACCTCGGAGATCCTTACTTCCCTAACCAGGGAAATAACGGATGGATCGACGAAGAGCCTGAAGAAGATCCTGAGGAAGACCCCGAGGAGGAATCTGACAGGGAACCGGAGGCAGGAGCCGAGGGCGAGCCTGCCGAACCAGAAGAAGATGAAGGAAACTTTGAGGAGGAACCTGACGACAGCGAAGGGGGTGATTCGGACGTGGAGTCCGAAGTCATCAACCCCCCTTACCCGATTAGGGTGCCTGCTTACCGAGTAGGCCCCACTGGTCCTACACCCCATGGGTATTGATCTTTGGAGATGGAGCAGACAGCAGGGACAGCGACCCCCGTTCGGCATGTCACGCGAGTTTTTTGACCTGAGGGACGGAGGACCGGGCGACCGAGCCCTTCCGGTCATGGTGAGACGGTTATGGAACACTGGCGACCTTGCTCAGAGCACCGCCGACCAGGTACGCCAACTGTGGACTAGGGTCGAGCGTGCAGAGCAGGAGACACGAGACGTCCTTCGAGAGTTCCATATGAGGCATGTGAGGTGGGAGTCTCGACTCCAGGATGCAGAACGACAGGTGGCTCGTCTTCAGGGAGCATCCACTTCCTCAGCACCACCCCTGGGCACAACTCATCGCGATTAGGGATAGGCTTATCTGACTAGGCCATTAGGATCTATGCTATGTACCCTAACTCTATGTTTAAGTGATTACACTACTCATAGAGCCGTTATGCTGCCGGACTAATATCACTTATGTATGTTCTTTCGAGCAAAATTTTCATGTATCAAATGCAGATAATATTAGTGAACTTTTACGTGTTTTATTATGACATTACAAATTGCTATGTGTTGCGAACCCATGATTGTATGCTAATTTGTAGAAGTACTTAAGTTCGTACCATGCACCTAGTCAGTAGGATCACAACCTCACAGAACCCACAAACACTCAACATCTTTCCGTTTCATGACAGAAAGATGCCTCGCCGACCTACTCGCGGATACCCTGGACCAACCCTACCCGAAGTTGACTCCACTGCATTCCAGGCAGCCGTATCTGCTGCGGTCACCGCAACTATGGCACAAATTCACCAAGGGAACAACGAAGGAGGCAACGGGCAAGGGGCCGGGAGTTCGAACAATGGAATGAATCAAGGACCCACCAAAACCTGTACCTACAAGGACTTCACGAACGCTAAACCACGAACCTTTAACGGCACCGGAGGAGTGATCACCCTGAAACGATGGATCGAGAAGGTGGAATCGGTGTTCGAGATATGCGATTGCCATGAAGAGATGAAAGTAAAGTTTGCTGCATGCAGTTTTGTCGACCAAGCGCTCACTTGGTGGAACGTGCACGTGGAAGCCATGACACTCCCCGTAGCCAATTCCATGCCATGGACAGAAATGAAGGAAATGCTGATGGCCGAATACTGCCCTCGTGGTGAGATTCGGAAAATGGAGCAAGAGCTGTGGAACCTCACTGTACGGAATGCTGATATCGATGCCTACATATCCAGATTTAGTTAACTATCTCTGTTATGTCCGGGCATGATCACCTCGGAAGGAAAGAAGATTGAGCGATTCATCTAGGGACTAACCTCTCCGATCCAAGGAAATGTGATAGTTGCGAATCCCGAAACTTTCGACAGTGCTAAGAGATTGGCAAAGAAGCTGTATGACCACAACAACAAGAAGGGTGAGAAACCAACGGAGGCTGAAAGCAAGAAGGAAGGTGATGGCAAGAAGGGGAAGAACAACAAGAGGAAGGGGAGTCAAGGCCCCGAGACTTCTAAGAAGCAGCAGACAGTGGCAGTTAATGCTGCCACCGCACAAGTTCCGGCCACACCACATGCTCTAGCCTCAGCTGCTTCGAATGCTCTTAGACCTTATTCCGATAATCTTCCCAAGTGCAACAAGTGCGGTTTCCATCACAATGGAGAGTGCAAGGAGCTGCAGTGCACTAGTTGCAATCGGAAGGGGCACACGGCAAGGTATTGCAGGACTTACCCTCCTCAGAATCAACAAGAAGGAAACAGCAACAACAACAACAACAACAACAGCAACATCAACACCGGCGGCAACAATGCAGGGCCTCGCCACACCTGCTACGGGTGTTGGAGGACTGGGCATTTCCGCCGAGATTGCCCTAACAACAACAATCCCGGAAATGGAGGATCAGGAAGGGTGCTGACTATGGGTCAGGGGGAGGCGATTCAGGATCCCGCTGTTGTTACCGGTACGTTTCCCCTAAACCACACTTATGCATGCGTCCTATTTGACACCGGATCCGAGCGAAGTTTTGTGAGCAATAAGTTTAAACATTTTTTAAAACAACAACCCCAGAAGCTCAATGAAACCTTTACGGTGGAAATGGCCAATGGGAAAACCGAATCCACCGGGGAAATCTACACCGGATGTACCCTAACCTTAAATCAACACGTCTTTCGAATAGATTTAATGCCTGTTTCCATTAGGAGTTTCGATGTGATTATTGGCATGGACTGGTTAAGCCCCCACCATGCTGAAATTATGTGTCACGAGAAGGCCGTTCGCCTTCACCTCCCCAATCACGAAACCTTAGTTATTTACGGAGACAAACCTAGCACGAACCTTCGCCTCATCTCATGCATCCAGGCACAGAAGCATCTACGAAAGAACGATTTGACGTTTCTGGCTCACATAGTGGATAAAACCAAGGAAGCGGTTAACATTCAAGAGATTCCCGTAGCACATGAATTCCCAGACGTATTTCCCGAAGATCTTCCTGGAGTACCCCCAGAGAGACAAATTGAGTTCCGAATTGACCTCGTTCCAGGAGCAACCCCTCTCGCTAAATCGCCTTACCAGCTAGCTCCTGCTAAAATTCAGGAATTGTCCAGCCAACTCAGCGAACTCCTGGGCAAGGGATTCATCCGACCCAGCTACTCGTCATGGGGAGCTCCGGTCCTCTTTGTCAAAAAGAAGGAGGGGTCTTTTAGAATGTGCATCGATTACAGGGAGTTAAATAAACTCACTGTCAAAAATCGCTATCCACTCCCACGAATCGACGATCTATTTGACCAGCTCCAAGGAGCTAGTTACTTCTCTAAGATAGATCTACGGTCCGGGTACCATCAACTCAAGGTCCGGGAAGAGGATATTCCTAAAACCGCTTTCCAAACTCGTTACGGACATTATGAATTTGTCGTAATCCCTTCGGTTTAACGAATTCCCCTGCTGCATTTATGGACCTTATGAACCAAATTTGTCGGCCATTCCTCGACAACTTTGTTATCGTCTTCATTGACGACATCCTAGTCTATTCCCGAAGCGAAGAAGAGCATGGCCAACATCTCCGACAAATCCTAGAAACTCTGCGATCAGAAAAGTTATATGCAAAACTCTCCAAGTGTGAGTTCTGGCTCCGTAGCGTGAACTTCCTAGGTCATGTTGTTAGTCAAGAAGGAATTCATGTGGATCCTTCCAAGGTCAAAGCCGTCGAAGGATGGGCAGTCCCGACAACACCCACATAAATTCGTCAATTCTTAGGCCTAGCAGGCTACTATAGGAGGTTCATTCAAAACTTCTCTAAGATCGCCAAGCCACTTACCTCACTTACACAAAAGGGCGTACCATTCAAATGGACGGACAAACAAGAAGTTGCATTCCGAACCCTGAAGCAGATGCTCTGCAGCGCCCCGGTACTATCTCTACCAGAGGGAACGGAAGATTTCGTGGTCTACTGTGACGCGTCAAATCAGGGTTTAGGTTGCGTTCTAATGCAGCGTGGGAGAGTGATAGCTTACGCATCCCGCCAACTAAAAACGCACGAAGTGAATTATACGACCCATGACCTAGAATTGGGAGCCGTGGTCTTTGCTCTGAAGATTTGGAGACATTACCTTTATGGTACAAAGTGCACCATCTTCACAGACCACAAGAGCCTCCAGCAGATCTTGGATCAGAAAGAGTTGAATATGAGGCAACAAAGATGGGTGGAGTTATTAAATGATTACGAGTGTGAAATCAAGTATCACCCAGGCAAGGCCAATGTAGTAGCTGATGCATTGTGCCGGAAAGAGTACTCTAATCGTCGTGCAAAAACTCTCTCGATAACCATCCAATCTCACCTAACTACTCAGATCGGGGTAGCTCAGTCAGATGCCATGAAGATGGAAAACAGAGCAAGCGAAGCATTACACGGAATGGAAAAGAACCTAGAGGTGAGAGAGGACGAAGTATACCATTTCATGAACCGTATTTGGGTCCCTAAACTCGGAGGATTTAGGGAGGTAGTCATGAAGGAAGCCCACAAGACGCGATACTCCATCCATCCTGGCTCGGACAAGATGTATTTGGATATTAAACAACACTATTGGTGGCCTAACATGAAGGCAGAAATTGCCACCTATGTTGGTAAGTGCCTTACTTGTGCCAAGGTAAAGGTGGAGTACCAGAAGCCCTCGGGATTATTACAGCAACTGGTGATTCCTGAGTGGAAGTGGGAAGGGATTTCTATGGATTTGGAGACCAAGCTACCCAAGACGCCGGACGGATTAGACACTATATGGGTAATAGTTGACCGACTGACGAAATCCGCCCATTTCCTGCCAATAAAAGAATCCTACAAGATGGAGAGACTGACGTGTTTATACATTCGAGAAATCGTGAGACTTCATGGAATACCAGTGTCTATCATTTCAGAGAGACAGTAGATTCACTTCACGTTTTTGGCAATCACTTCAGAAAGCACTCAGAACCCATCTCGACATGAGCACCGCTTATCACCCACAAACGGACAGTCAAAGCGAACGAACCATTCAGACGCTCGAAGACATGCTTCGCGCATGTATGATAGACTTTGGGAAGTCTTGGGACATCCACTTACCCTTAGTTGAATTCTCTTATAACAACAGTTACCATTCGAGCATCAAAGTCGCTCCTTTCAAAGAACTATATGGACGTAAGTGTAGATCACCGTTGTGTTGGGTTGAGGTGGGCGACACCCAGCTAGCAAAGACACTAGCATCGGACAAGGCGCTAACGGGACCGGAGATCATTCGTGAAACAACAGAAAAGATAGTTCAAATCAGAGCTCGATTACAAGCATCGCGCGACCGATAGAAGAGCTATGCCAATAAACGGCGAAAGCCCTTAGAGTTTCAGGTCGGGGATCGGGTGCTGTTAAAAGTCTCACCTTGGAAAGGAGTCATTCGTTTCGGAAGACGGGGAAAAATGAACCCACGATACATTGGACCTTTTGAGATCGTTGCCCGAATAGGTCCAATGGCGTACAAACCGCAACTACCCGCGGAGCTAAACAATGTACACCCCGTGTTCCATGTCTCCAATCTAAAGAAGTGCCTATCAAATGAAACACTCGTCTTTCCCCTTGACGAGATTGAAATCAACGAGAATCTCCTGTTCGTTGAAGAACCAGTCGAAATCATGGACAGGGAGGTGAAGCGTACTAAGCAAAGTCTCATCCCGATCGTAAAAGTACGGTGGAACGCGAAGCGTGGGCCAGAATTCACGTGGGAACGCGAAGACCAAATGAAGCAAAAGTACCCTCATCTATTCTAGAATTCTCAAATCTAGCTTTCAAAAAGAATTTCGGGACGAAATTCCCTCTAACGGGGGGATGATGTCACAACTAGAAATTTTTGTGCCTTGTAAACTACAACAACTAAGTCAAATTGTGAATCAAAGACATGAGAGCATGTATGATGCATACTCTATAACAATAGAATTTCAATCAAACATCTCATACAAGCATTTCAATGTAGTCATTAAGCAATTGGAAACCCTAGAAGTTCTTGTTTAAGTCCATTATGGACTAGGACTTCCTTATTGGGCCCAATGGACCAATAAGCTTCCAATTTGGCTACCTTGGGCTTAGAACTCTTAAATGGTCTCTAATTGGACCCACTTTCATTCATTTTAACATTTTGGGCCATATTGGGCCTAGAATGAAATAAAACACCATAATGGACCTCATTGGGCCATAACTAACCTAATTAGCCCTAATGGGCCATAAGAATCATATTTATATTTATTTGGGCCGTGAATTACTCTAAAAGGGCCAATGGGGCGAAAACCATTAACTTGGACTCCATATTATGGACTTAAACATAAAAGGCCCTAATCTCCATCTCTCTTCTCTATCTCTCGGCCCAAACTACAAACCCAAGAAGAAGGGTTGACTTTGCTTGCCACCTCATTTTTATATGGAGGATATCTAAGCTTTTGCACTTCAAACATCCATGCAATCTCATCTTCCCATGAAAGCAATTCTCTTCTTCTCCCCCTCTCTCTCTCTTGCTCTCAGCCGATTCCTAGCACACACACACATTTCACTCACTATTCTCTCAAGAAACTCTCTTATTTCTCCTCCATATTTTCAAGATTTAAGGAGCTTTCAAGAAGATATCTCCACAAATTCTTCATCTAAGGTAAGATCAAGTTTGTATCTATAATCTAGGTTCTTTGTTTTATCAAAAATCTCCTTCTAATCCATGTAAAAATCATTATCACTCTCTTAGAAACCCTCTAAGTTCGAGATCTCCAAGGAAGGTTGCTAAGGTCGAATCTTCTTCTCATTTTCTTCCAAAAACCGAAACCACACCCAAAGGTGAGCTTCATACCCCCTCTTTTTCGGTTTTTATAAGTTTTGTGGGGGAGAATACAAGCAAATGTGTAGATCTATGAGTATATGTATGCTTTGTGTGATTTCTATGCTTATATGTATGATCTTATGTGATTGTGGTGTTTGTACTAGTCAAAAAGAACTTAAAAACCGAGATCTACAATATGATGAAAGAAATAAGTATAACTTATACCATTTCACACTAATCAAGTCAAGAAAAATAACCAAGTTGGTTAATATGAACATTTTTGGACTTAAAACCCATTTTTGGGCTCAAAATGCTAAAAATACAAAACTAAAGGGCCCAAAATGACAATATACGAATTCTGAAGGTTGAGATGAGTCTAAACAGTTTCTAATGTGTATTTTCTGAATATCAACACTTTTGAGGGGTTAAAAATATGAATTTTAAACATAATGGGCCAAAATGGGCTTTTCGGCCCAATAAAGCCCCAAATTGCGAGATTTTTGATTTGGAGGGGCTGAAACTGCACATTTCTGTAAAACAGGGGATTACTAGTGTACGAAGTCCATTTCAAGGGTCAAAAATGCTTTTCAAATTAAAAAGGGACCAAAGATGCAAAAAATTTCTATTTTGGGCCAAAATTGTAAAAGTTGCGAAAATGGAGGTTTCAACCCAAAAAATTTCATTTTTGAAGGACTTAAGCTGGTTATCAAGTAAATTTGTGCTAAAAATGTCTTTCCAACAAGTTTTGTTACTAAAGTGTCAAGAAAAATAGTTTAAGGACTAAAATGGAAATTCTTTTATACACAAAGGGTTAAAAGTGTAAAGTTCATCCAAGAAAGGACTTTAAAAAAATAAAAAAAGGAATAAATAAACTCTAACTCTTACAACAACAAACCCCCTTACGAGTACTACGTCTACCGGCGAAACGTAATAATAAATACACCTTCAACACCAAAATCGTTATCAAACGAATTGATTCGGTCTCGAATCAATAACGAATCAAAAATCAATAAACGATGGTACTTCAATACACACGCCGAAAATTCATGAGAAGTCAATACACCATCTTTGGGCTCAAAAGTTTCAAATCGTGCTTGTTGGGCCTAGATAGCCCAATGACATGATCTTTAGGCCCGACGGGAACGCGCTTACATGTTATTGGGCCTTATATGACCTAGTTTCGTGTAAAAGGACTTTCAATAGTTTTATTGTGCTGTTGGGCCCCAAGGGTCCTTTGGTACTGCTAGCAAAGTCAAGAAGTCAAATGCGAGTCAGGCCAAGGGCCTTTCGCATTCACGATAGCCTTGAACGACTCATGGAAATAACGGGGACTTCGTACCCTCTTTTCTCCTCGGTTGTGGGGCTATGAGAAGTCAGGGTGGTTGGATTAAGTGAGTAGTACGGACGACGCCTAAGGGATCGTTTGTATAGTTGTAAACTAGTAATTTTTATTAATGCGTGATTATAACGACTCATAACCCGTAATTAATCCAATGTCACCTGGAATTATCGAAAACAACGTTGTATCGGAATAATACTAACTCAGCCACGTAATTTAATGTATTGGGAAAACATCGGGTTTTCCTGGGAAATTCAACGCTCTTAACTATGTGATGTATACAAAGTTTAACAATTATTCACATTCATAATAATCAACAAGCATACTTACGGATCTTCACACTTTTTCTTATATACAACATTTCTTTTTAGAAAATATCGGATTTTCTGTGGTTTTCAAAATTATACAAATCATTTCTTTTCAAACCTTACTTATGAACTCACCAACATTTCATATGTTGACGTTTTTCCAAAATACTTGTATTCTTAGGTAACAGGTAAATCGAAGGAAAAATGTACCCAGTGATGTCATGTTGTTTGTCTAATTAGTATGGAACAATTTACGTTTTTGAAATGTAATGTTTTGAAACAATGTACTAAATGTAAACAATACCGGTTGTAATATTTAAATGCATGGTGAGGAATGATGTTATGTTTCATGTATATTCATTGTGATGGTATTCAATTGAGTCACAATAGCCCTCGGACGTTTCCGCCGTCTGGTTCAGGGGTGTGATAGTTTGCAAGCCCTAAAACACCAAACTCCATGTGTTTGTGCTTAATAATCCGAAAGGACTTCAGATCTAGACTTTATGGACGTGTTAGAAGCATAAAGTTGTTGTGGTTGAAGTGATTAAGGACCCCATAGAGTGCATGACCTCTTAAAGAGCTTAGAATTCCATTTTTTAGCTTATAGGGCCATGCATGCACGTAAAGTTTGCAACTTTACGTGTTAAGCATGCCCTAGGATCATAGATCTGTGGTTTTGAAGAGTTGCATGTCTCAGATTAGGCTCATATGGGAAATGGGTCAAGGGACTCGGCGAGTCCCAAGATGGAACTCGACGAGTTCTATGAATACGGCCTTAGACTCGGCGAGTTGGATGAACAACTCGGCGAGTCTTTTGAAGATTAATTGGTACTCGACGAGTTGTTCCTCAAACTCGGCGAGTTGCATGAACTGTTATTGTGTACGAAGGGTTTAAGTGCCAGAAGTCCAACCCGTCGTGTTTTCACGTAGGATTAGCAATCTACCGTGTTCCGTTAGTCCCAGAAACCCCAGATTCTCATAAAGGATGTTCAGATAAGGATCTGGAAGCGATTGGGGAGTCTGCTCGCATGGACTCGGCGAGTCGGGTCAACTGGCAGTGACTTTGACTTTGACTCTTGGTTTGGTTTGGGGTAAATGGTCATTTTACCCCGAGGTCGGTTAGCAGGTGTTGACTAAGGGTTTTGTGGGAATTATAGCCGGAGGATTTTCGAAGCAGCAGCAGCAGACGATGGTCAGTTCCCACGCAGATCAGCAGCTACTTTGAGGTGAGTTACCTTCCAATAGCGATGGGTCTACGACCACAATGCCGACCCACCAGTAGGAGTTGCATGATAGATGATGGTCTCTGTGATATTCATCTAAGGTTGCTACTACCTGTGATATGTTTATGTGCTAGTATGATATGCTGCTATGTGCTAGTGATAGTAGGGGGAGATAGTTCCCAGAGTACCGGTCGATAGGGCCGAAGGGGAGGTCGTGCCCAGCCATGCTAGATAGATTATGTGATATGTGTTATGTGGTAGTAGTAGGGGGTGAAATAGTCCCCTGATTCCGGTCGAGAGGACCGAAGGGGAGACCAGCACCCAGATATGCTAGTCAGTATCCGGTCGAGAGGACCGAAGGGGAGGACAGCTCCCAGATGTACTAGACAGTATCCGGTCAATAGGACCGAAGGGGAATGTCGGGCACCCAGATATGCCTGACAGTATATGTTCGATATGTGATTGTATGGTATGTGGTATGTTGGGGGAACTCACTAAGCTTCGTGCTTACAGTTTTTAGTTTTGGTTTCAGGTACCTCTTCTTCAAAGGGGAAGGAGCTGGCGCGGTAGCGGTACATCGCACACATGCTTGTATTCCACATCATGAGATTTTCCTGGGGATTTGTACTCGGACACCTAAATGTTTTATAAAAATGTTTTCCAGACTTGCACTATCTTTTGTGAAATGATATGATCGTTGAACGTTTTATTCCTGATGTTTTGCTAAGTACATGTTTTAAAAATGAAATTTTTGGCTCGTATTTTTGGGATGTTACAAGTTGGTATCAGAGCCCTGGTTTAAGGGATTCGGACACACCTTCGGGGGTGTTTGAACTCAAATCGAGGGATTAAAAGATTTTGGAAAAAGAAAATGTTTCTAAAAAGCTAAGTAAAGGGTTTTAAGGGAGAACAAAGTGTGTGATGTGCGCGACCGGCCAAGCTCAAGTAAGTATTTCCCAAAGTACCGATGCAGGCTTATGTTATGCTTATTAGTTTCAGTAGAACAACAAGATAGAATAGGAATAAGGATCTAGGAGTGATGCCTTATGTGTATGCTTTATGTGCTTCAATGTATGAAAAGTTGCATGCTAGAATTGAGTAGACCGCAGTAGGATAGCCTGTTTAGGTTATGCCTGATAGTACGAGTTTATCATTGTATGCTAGTTCAGTTTGCTCTACGAGGATAGAGTTGATTAAGATTGTTTCCTTTTGTCCAAATGCTGTTTGCTTTGTGCTATGTGGGATTTGAGTGATGGGAGTTAGCTGTTAGGTGAATACGTTAAAGTCACATGTGATCAGGGTTGAATAATCTCAGAGTGTTGGATTTGACCCTATTGCGTAGCTCTTGTTTGAGTCCTAACCGTTGTAGGGATGAGTCCCTTACTCGAAGGATTATCGGAGGCTCGTCGCATGTGATTGTATTCAGGTAATAGCTAATTAGCATCACAAAGAGACCTCCAGCAGCTGAGGATTGGGTTGGGTGGAGTCAGAGGTTTCCTAGGGTAAGCCTAGGATTAGAGTAGCAGTGATCAGCGGTAGTGAAAGGGACTTGGTGGAGTCAAGGCAGTCCTTGGAGAATGTACGAATAGATATGGAAGGTAGTATGGGCCCGTACTACTGAAAGCAGAGGATCCGTACCCGAATCGAGGAAGGCCAAGATAAGACCAGGTAACTTGTAGTAGGTGTGATCCCTCCAGAGGTATCAGTATCACTAACAGTTGTTATTTTTTTTGTATTTCAGAATGGTGCTATTACGCTCGAGGCCAGCAGTTGGCAGTACAGGAGAGGGATCGGGTTCGGGATCAGGTTCCGAGACAGTAGATGAGGGACTACGCGAGTTCATCACGTCAGAGATCACTAGAGGCATCCATGAGTTGACCCCCATTATCTTCGGGTCGATCAAGGAAGGGATATTGGAGATGATGGAGGATCACCTCAGGGCATTCAGGAGCGACATGGCTTGTGGCCAGTCAGGATCTTGCACACTGTCCTTTAAGGACTTTCGGGGCAGTGGTGCGCCGGATTTTCACGGGGCGAAGGACCCCATAGCTGCCAGACGATGGATTGCAGACATTGAGTCTGCACAATTGACTAGCTTCTGCCCTGAGGGGTCGAAAGTGAGATATGCAGCAGGATGTTTGAGAGATCGAGCTAGGGATTGGTGGGAGTCCGTTGGTGACTCGTTGGGAGCCTCGGCTGTCAAGGCTATGACCTGGTCGGACTTCGTGACCAGGTTCAGGGCAGAGTTTGCGCCGGATGTCGAGCTTCAGCAGCTGGCCAGGGAGTTCCTAGATATGAGACAGACGACGAAGACTGTGGCGGAGATCACCGCCAAGTTCTGGGAGAGGGCGTTGCTGGTGCCCCAGTACGCGGGCGATGAGGATATGAGGAGGACCCGCTGTCATGACATGCTACGAGCTGAAATTCGGGAGCATGTCAGTTTTTCAGCTTGCCCTACCCTGGACTCTATGATTGCCAAGGAAAGGGAGAGGGAGATAGATCTAGAGCACATCCAGAACTGGAAGGCGGAGGAGGGGTATGTTATGGGGGCTTCGGGGAAGAAGCCTAAGGGATCAGATGCGGGGCCGCTGCAGGAAATGCGGCAAGACGCACGAGGAGAATGCAAGTTGGGATCGTCAGGCTGATACAAGTGCGGCAAGTTAGGGCACTTCAGCAGGGATTGTACCGCCCCTGCACCTGTGATTCAAACATCGGAGTTGCTGTGTTTTGACTGCAACCAGAGGGGCCACAAGAAGGCCAATTGCCCCCAGTTGACAACATTAGCACCGGTTAAGGCGTCGACTCCAGCTACCCTGCGGATTACAAATGGCCGGCAGGGCAAGGCAGAGGCTCCAGTAGTGAGGAGCCGGGCGTTTCAGCTGACGGCAGAGGAGGCACGCGCCGCACCCGATGTGGTGACGAGTATGATTCTTTTCCTCTAATTTATTTTTATGATGTTATGATATTGATATGTGCTCTGTGTATATGCATTAGGATCGTTCCATATGTACGGTATTCCTGTCCAGGTGTTGTTTGACTCGAGTGCCACCCGATCATTTGTTTCCCTTGCGCTTAGCAAGAAGTTTACTGAGTCTTCGGGCATGTTGGATTCCCCTTTAGAGGTAGAGATTGTCAATGATCAATCGGTGCGAGCGTCAGCAGTATTTAGGGATCGTATCCTAAGGATATTTGAGGAGCGCAATTTGGTGGATTTGGTTCCCATCCCTTTGCGGGGGAACAAGGTGATTATAGGCATGGATTGGTTGAGCCCTAACGGGGTGGTGATAGATTGCGCGCAACAGCTAGTGCGGGTTAGGACCCCAAGTGGGGGAGAGTTGGCGATCCATGGCGAGAGGCCACAGCGTGGACCTGTAGTATGTTCAGCAGCGAAAGCTAGGCGCTACCTTCATCAGGTTTGCGCGGGATATGTCGCGTATGTTATGGATACCCGGGAGACGGGTAAGGCGAAGGTGAGCGAGGTTCCAGTGGTGCGAGACTACGCTGATGTGTTCCCGGAGGAGCTTCCTGGAATACCTCTGGAGCGTCAGGTGGAGTTCAGGATCGACCTAGTTCCTGGTGCGGCTCCGATAGCCAAGGCACCCTATTGGTTGGCTCCTCCCGAGATGCAGGAGTTGTCTACGCAGCTGTAGGAGCTTCTAGACAAGGGATTTATTCGACCGAGCAGTTCACCCTGGGGAGCCTCGATCCTGTTTGTGAAGAAGAAGGACGGGTCGCACCGAATGTGTATAGATTACCGAGAGCTGAATAAGGTAACGGTGAAGAACCGTTACCCACTCCCGAGGATTGATGACCTCTTTGATCATTTACAGGGAGCATCTTGGTTCTCCAAGATCGATTTGCATTCAGGTTATCATCAGATGAGGGTCATAGAGGAGGACGTGCAGAAGACCGCGTTTCGGAAGCGTTATGGCGATTATGAGTTCGTGGTGATGCCGTTTGGGCTCACCAATGCTCCTGCGGCATTCATGGACCTCATGAACCGCGTGTGTAGACCGATGTTGGATCGGTCTGTGATATTTTTCATTAATGACATCTTGGTTTATTCCAAGACGCAGGAGGAGCACGAGGAGCATCTGAGAGAGGTTTTAGAGACCTTGAGGAGGGAGAGGTTGTACGCCAAGTTCTCCAAATGCGAGTTTTGGTTGCGCGATGTGCAGTTTCTTGGGCACCTCGTCAACCAGAACGGGATTTCGGTAGACCCGGCCAAGGTGGAGGCTGTGATGAGATGGGAGGTTCCGAAGTCTCCATCCGAGATTCAGAATTTCCTAGGATTCGCAGGCTACTATCGGAGATTCATTCGGGATTTCTCCAAGATAGCCATACCCCTGACACGATTGACTAGGAAAGTCGTGGTCTTTCGATGGGGGCCTGAGCAGCAGGCAGCGTTCGAGATTCTGAGGCAGAGATTGTGCGAGGTGCCAATCTTAGCCCTGCCCGAGGGCGTAGAGGATTTTTTGGTATACTGTGATGCGTCGATCTCAGGCTTAGGCGCGATATTGATGCAGAGGGGGCATGTCATTGCTTATGCCTCGAGGCAGCTGAAGCCTCACGAGGCGCACTACCCCACGCATGATTTAGAGTTGGGGGTGGTGGTCTTCGCCCTCAAGATTTGGCGGCATTACCTCTACGGGGTTCGATGTACCATTTACACGGACCACAAGAGTTTGAGGTACCTCATGGATCAGCCGAATCTGAACATGAGGCAGCGTCGGTGGTTGGACGTGGTGAAGGATTATGATTGCGAGATCCTTTATCACTAGGGGAAGGCCAATGTGGTGGCCGATGCGCTTAGCCGCAAGGCGGTGCCGATCAGGGATATTTGCATGATGATGAAGGTGGTGACTCCCCTGTTGGAGCAGATTCGGGAAGCTCAGCAGGAGGCTATAAAGGAGGAACATCGGAAGAGTAAGCGAATAGTGGGTCAAGTCACCTCCTTCGATTATGATAGTCGGGGGTTGTTGACACTACACCGTAGGGTGTGGGTGCCGTATCACGGAGGCGTGTGCCAGATCTTGATGGAGGAGGCACACAAATCCCGATTCTATATTCATCTAGGGGTGACGAAGATGTATAGGTATCTTCGTCTAGACTATTGGTGGCCCTGCATGAAGCGGGATGTGGCATGGTACGTCGAGCGGTGCTTGACCTGCAGGAAGGTCAAGGCCGAGCATTAGAGACCGCACAACAAGATGCAGCCGTTGGATATCCCATTGTGGAAATGGGAGGATATTACGATGGATTTTATCACAAAGCTTCCTCGGACGGCACGAGGAGTAGATTCGATTTGGGTAATCGTGGATCGATTGACCAAGAGCGCCCATTTTATTCCGATTCAGGAATGTATCTCGCCCAAAAAGTTGGCCGATATCTACATCAGGGAGATAGTGGCGCGGCACGGGGTGCCAGTGTCAGTGATATCAGATCGAGATGAGCGGTTCACTTCTAGGTTTTGGAATAAGTTTCATGATGAGTTGGGCACTCGTCTGCACTTTAGCACCGCCTTTCACCCGCAGACGGATGGTCAGAGTGACCGGACCATCCAGACTTTGGAGGAGATGTTGCGGGCATGCGTGCTAGACTTCGGTGGTAGCTGGGATACCTATCTTCCCTTGGATGAGTTCTCGTACAACAACGGCTATCACACGAGTATTGACTGTCCTCCATTCGAGATGTTGTACGGTTAGAGGTGCAGGACCCCGATATGTTAGGGTGAAGTTGGTCAGAGAGTCATGGGGAGCACCGAGGTGGTGGTCAAGACGACTGAGAGGATCCAGCAGGTTTGGAGCAGGCTTCAGACTGCGCAGAGTCGGCAGAAAAGTTATGCCGACAAGCGTCGATCAGACCTGGAGTTCCAGGTCGGGGATATGGTTCTCTTGAAAGTGTCGCCTTGGAAAGGCGTCATTCGATTCAGGAAGCGGGGCAAATTGGGCCCGAGATACATTGGTCCGTTCAGGGTTGTAGCCCGGGTGGGCAAGTTGGCATATAGGTTGGATCTGCCAGCCGAGCTCAGCCAGATCCATAACACCTTCCATGTCTCCCAGCTGCGGAAGTGTCTCGTGGATGATTCAGCAGTGGTGCCGCTAGAGGATATACATGTTGATGACAGCCTGTAACGACCAAAAAATTTCAACCAATTTCAACCTTTGTGACTCGCCGAGTGCCTCTAGATCTCATCCCAAACAGAACCTTCCAGGCCATGCAATTGATCCAAAACGTAGATCTAGCCTCCTACAACCCATCCATCACGTAAAGTGGTAAACTTTACGTGAATCCAAAGAGATCTAGGCATTTTACACTTTAGGGATAGGGTTTGGGACATGATGGCTTCACTAATCACTCAAGAACAGGGACTTTAATGCACTTTATACCTCCTCCACTCCAGATCTGAGGTAGCAATCTTAGATCTACTTTTTAAACTCAAGATACCACAAGCTAAACCTCCCATACATTCCAAGAATAATGGATCTAGAAGAATAACAACCCAAGAACGAGATTATACCTCAAAAGGAAGCCCCAACAGCAAATAAATCCGAATCTAAGCAAAGCCCCTTGCTCCAAGCCTCCTAACTCTCCAATATCTTCCTCCAAATCTCTTTTCCAAGGTTCAATTGCACTCCAATCCTTCACAATCGCGTTTCTAGGGTTTTCTGGACTTAAGGGAAGGTAAGGAGGCTGGGGAGAGGATATAATGTCCTTCATATAGGGCTCATCCTCCGAAATTAGGGTTTTCTCCACTCAGCACCTACTTGCCGAGTCCAGCCGCCGACTCGCCGAGTCGGCCACTTAACACGCGACCAAAATCGGGACCTTACTCGCCGAGTCCACTCGTGGACTCGCCGAGTTGCCCTTTCCAATTTACACTTTTAGCCCTTCAACTTTACTCTTGATATTCCGGGATGTTACAATTCTCCTCCACTTAAATTAGGCTTCGTCCTCGAAGCCTGCGGCAACTCAACTCCAGAAATACTCCCGCAACGCACCACCTGGCATTAACCAAACCAGGTTCCTCAAAGCACAACCATAGAAACCCGAAACTCACTTTCTCCTTTCTTGCGGTGCCCTGACCACTGTCTCAAGCCGACCACCGGCTTTACCCTCTGACAACCACACCCATCAGGCTCCACACTTAACAACCGAGTACCACTCCATGACACTTTTCTCGATCCTGATCACCACAATCACTTGACTCTTAGGAGCTAGATATAACCCTGAACCACCGGGTTCTTGATCCGAGTCCAACTTTATCCACACCCTGCTGACAGAATGACACATTCTTCAGCCTCCGAGCAACTCCCATGAGTTCTCCTCTTGCAATCGCATGCACATGCTGAACTAGCCCTAGCACTCTCGGGTTGGGAAAACCCGTCACACTGACGACATCTCCAAAAATCCCCCAGGATGAACCACCACTACATACACAGTTCCCTGACCAGAATCACATTGGGAGCCCAAAACTCCCTCCCTGCATCCCTTCCGAGCCTCTTGGCTCTACACCCGCGGAATTCCTTCCGCGACCTTAGCAGACATCCCAAACCGGATGTGATCTCATACCACTGCCGCAATTACGATGCTTAATGACCGCAATTGGATCACTCCAATCATAACTCTGCGCTGCTGCTTTCACTTCCGTGAATTTACACTCCCTCTCGGAGTTACATTCCTCTCTCTTTCCCTTACCAAGGAAATCCACTTGGCCGCCTTGTCACTACGACAAGTGCCACGGTGCTTGCCCAACGCTACACCACTCCTTTATAGCATAACCGCTATCCATGCAACACACATGCTCTGAATCTGCTCGCAGGGACTCTCGAGTCCATGCACTATCTCCACTCATCAAGATCAATACCCGGGGCCAGACCTTCTAATGCTAACACATCGCAACATACTCAACCCATTTCCTTGAACCGGTCTAACAATACCTGTAGAGTCTTAAGCATGACTGGACCGCCTTACCAGGCCTTCAGTCAATCTGGACCACTCTCAGAACCTTCAGCCAATCTGGACCGCCCTACAGTGCCTTCAGTCTGGCTGGACCGTTCTCCGAGCCTTCGGCCTGACTGGTACGCCTACCGGCCTTCAGTCTATCCGGACCGCTCAACCGACATTCATCACTCTGAGTTATCTCTCTGGGAAATCCTCCCATGCATACTGTTCTAGCTCTCTAGGGGTTCCGAACTCTATCTCCATCACACAACTCAATCCCGCCCTGATTCCAGGCCCTCCGCAATTAAGTACCCTTGGTCTGTATCCTGCCCCGCATGCCTGCCACTTACTCATACCAGCCTACGCTCTTGGCTGACAGAAACCTGTTGAATCCCAAACAGCTAAACAATCTCACATGCTCATCGATCATCCGGAGAATTTTCCAATTCTCCCCCACTTATAGCAGTGATTATCAACCACCGGTCGCTATCACCGACCTCCCAAAACAACCCTGCACAAAACCAACACTTACACGCGGACTGATTTCCACTAGCACTAGCAACGTTCACAAAAATCACATTTCCACACTGATCATCCCGCTCGAAAGAAACTCAATCTGCAGCTAACCACTCCTCAGAAAGTAGATACTACCCGGCATTCCGACCAACGCCAGATTTCCACTAATAACCCTCATGAATGATAACCAACGAAATTCCCATTACTAACCCATAACCATACCATAACTCTCAAAGAACAACGAATACCACACCGAAAACCACACAATGAGACTAGCATATAAACAATACTCCACAATAATCACAAGATAATCAAGACATCAAGAAAGAAACATACCTGCGGCTTCATCCGACACTGCTCTGATCTCTTCTGCTGTATGCTGAAAAGCACGACCCTGAGCCCTTGGGGGCTCCGCTCCACCCTGACATCCACCCGTGATCCTCAAAGTGGCCGGTGCTGAAGCCTGCACCGGTCCTGCAGCAAGCTGTGGACAGTTGACCCTCAAGTGCCCAACCTGATGACAATGATAACAAATCTTCAAATCCCGAACTGGCGCTGACTGCTGACAATCCCTCGCATAGTGCCCCTCCTTTCTGCACTTGCGGCATGCACCACCGGACCTACAAACTCCGGTGTGACCCCTCCCACACTTCCCACAAGTGTGGCTGCTCAGATCTCCCACCCTAGAATCAATGGTCTTGGACTGTTTCGGCGCCGGTTGCGACTGCACCGAAGCCTGCCTCAGCTCACGCAACTGCAACTCAATCTCTAACCCATGTCGCCTGGCGGCCTCCTACAACTCCAACAAAGTCTCGCACCTCTGTGTAGACACAAACTGTCGGATATCCCTCTTGAGCATGCTCAGATATCGAGACATCTGAGCCTGCTCCGAAGCAAACTCAGGGCAGAACATCGCCCTCTCAGTGAACATCCTGGTGATCTCCGTCACCGACTCCGAATCCTGCTTCAGCTCAAGGAATTCCTGAGCCAATCTCTCCCTCTCAACCCGCGGAACATAACGAGTGCTGAACATCTCTCTGAACTGATCCCATGAAACCGCAGCCCTCTGCGCATCCGAATATGACCCCGTGGTCAATCTCCACCAATCCTTCGTCTTGAGCCTCAGCAGGTTCAGAGCACACCTCACCCTCTGTTCAGCAGGGCATGAACACATGAAGAAACACCCCTCCACGTCCGATAACCATCTCATAGCTACAATCGGGTCCTGAACTCCATCAAAGGTGGGAGGCTTCGTATTATCGATGTCCCGATACTGAAGACCCCGACCAGCTCCTCCCCCTACCGCTGCTACAGCCGCTGTAGCCGCCGCGACAGCCGTCTCTGTGAGAGCTGCATAGCGCTCATCAAAATACTCAACCATGGCGGTCTTGATCGACCCAAACAGTTCCGGCAACTCGGCCCGGAACAACGCAACAACCGCATCATGCAGGATCTCACGAATCCTCGCATCCAACTCGCACGTGCTCATCTGACCAATAACCTCGGGCGGTACCGACCCGCCCGGAACTCCCTCTCCTGCTCCCGATCCTGACCCGGATCCACTCCCAGCATGCCTCGGAATCTCCATAGTGAAAAACACCACAAAATCTCAGACACCTCCCACTAACCCGGGAACCAACTCTCAAACCAACCCTAGAGGTCATGGTTTCCCTGATACACGTATGGGTCCTGTGCTTTCAGTAGTACGGGCCCATACTACCTTCCACACCTACCCATATTTGTATGAAGTACTACCACAACACCCTAGTGAAAACATACATAACAAGCGCTCAATCCTCACTACTAGAGGAACACTAGAAATCTCCCACAAGGAATCCCTAGGCTAACAGGCATCATAATCAGGCAACATTATCATGAAATCCTGAAGATCCCTAGCCTAGCACTAGCATGGTGTTCTATCAAAGCTCAAAAACAAATATCAGGTATGGTATTTTGGGGTTACTTACTGGCTCCGGCTGATCGTACCTCCATGTCCTCCTTTTACTCATTTTGAAAACCGTTTTAAATTCTCTTTCGAAAACCCTCCTTGATTTGAGACTGGAGTCACACAAGTGTTCCTCCAATTCACTCAAACCAAGGCTCTGATACCAACTTGTAACGAACGAAAAATTTCAACCAATTTAAACTTTTCAAAAACAGCCCGATTTCACTCAATCATTACAAAAAGGTTTTCAATACAATTAAATTAAAGAATTCCCAGAATCACAACATAAACATAAGGAGCGGTACGATCATGCCTTCGCCTTGCCACGGTCTCCTGAAGAACCTAAAAAACATAAAACCACAACTATAAGCCCGAAAGCTTAGTGAGATATCCCCCAAATACCAACCACATATACCATACACGCATAACATGCCATACCATATCCGATCACAAAACAACCATGCACTTCGGGTCTACTATGTGACTGGTCAGCCGCACCGGCCAACAGTCCACCTGGTCTACCCTCCGAGTCTATCCATATACATCGAGTCTGCATTGTGATTGGTCCGCCCGCACCGAGCCTTCAATCCACCTGGTCCACTCTCCGAGTCTACAGTATGATTGGTCCGC
Organism: Lactuca sativa; assembly: GCF_002870075.4. Lineage (NCBI taxonomy): Eukaryota > Viridiplantae > Streptophyta > Magnoliopsida > Asterales > Asteraceae > Lactuca > Lactuca sativa. The sequence continues at coordinate 299,522,390 of NC_056630.2, read as the reverse complement.
CCGCACCGGGCCTTCAGTCGGCCTGGTCCACTCTCCGAGCCTCGGCACGTCTGGTCCGCCCTCTTGGGGCCTACAGCCTATCCGGACCGCTCGCTGGGCCTTCGGAACAACCGGTCCGGCCTGGGTATCTTGGCCTACAGCAAAAAGCAGGGCCCGCCTCAACCCAACTCCAGTCCAAAAAACCATGTGCACATAAACATATAATCATATAACAATTCTGATGGGTTTTAGCCATAAGAACTTTCCTATGTGCGCATGCAAAACCCTAATGCTTGGATCTAGGCTTTCTAATAAACATGCTTTGAATCCAAGACTTCTAATTACTAATTAGGTTAAATAAGAACATTGAAACAGATCTAGAATCATACCTTTGAGTTCCTTGTTGATCTTGAGGTCTTGGAGCTTCTAGAGTCACAAATGTCACTCCTCTAATGGCTTACAAACACCAAAGCAAAGAGGATGATTTGGGAGAGAGGAGAGGGGAGGAATTTCGACCAGAGGTTCCTTACTTTAAGTCAAGTGTCGAATTCCATCAGCCATAGGGTCTATTTATACTTGTAGACTCCTTAAGGGTTACAACCTAAACCCTAATTGGATAATCTTCTCTCAAGGCTATCTAAATCCATTCCTAGATAAGCATATGGACGATCTTAGCTCTCCTAAAGCTCTTAGAATCCGTCCAAACCATATCCTAATGGATTTACAGTCTAAAGCTTAACTATCAAACAATTGACAGTTTATACCCCTTTATTTAATTAATCTCTTTAAGTCACCAAATTAATTCTAATTAATTCTATGACTTATATTAATCAAATAACAAATATATTATTCATTATATTATTCTCATAATATATTAATAATATTTATTCTCTCTTAATAAATCATCCTATCAAGTTGCTATGGTGAAGGCAACCCAAAAGGACCATGCACAACCGGATATAGTTACACCCTTAGACACTATTCCAACAGTCTCCCACTTGGATAAGTCTAGTAACTATACAAGTACAATTCGGTTTGCAATCGTAGCTCTCAAAGATGCTGTCAACTCTGATCTAATCAATCTTGTCCTTTAGATAAGGGAACGTACAGTCCTCTGTTAGATATCATGCTGACAATCCTATGGAATGGTTAGTCAAGCATTTAGGTTTCTCGATCTCTGATTTATTTGACATAGAACTTAATCGAACACATCAATTCAGTTCTGACCGGGCCCGGCACATAAGTCAAATCAAATCATCGAGCGGCCGAGATACCGCTTTTACCTTCTTAGATAAAAGTTACAGATAAACTTCGACTTATATGCATTTACTTATTCTTTAACCAACTATACACAACAATACGTTTTATAACACCAAATTACTGATGCGTTTTCGTATAATCAATGTACAATCAATTAACAAATAATAAACCATATATCTAGGTTTTAAGACTATATGATATTATCGTCTTGCGATCACCTTTTATATCGTATTCCATAAGGTGATTCCAGCAAGCGCGGGTTTATTCCAATGCTCAAAACTAGTTCATAAGCACTCATGAACGCTGCAGCAATCCTTTGCTATGTCTAACACCATTTAGACATTCTGCACACCAATTCATGACAATCTTCTTTCATATCTACTTCCAACATATGAACGATTGTGGACAATTTGAACCATTCTATTATTCCTAATAATTTCAATTATTCTGGAAGTCAAAACATGCAAAGTGAAACAATAGCTAAACAATTAACATAAGATAGTAACATTACTCATAAATAAAACTCCTTTATTTAATCATCAAATGTCAATTACATTTATCTATTACACGTTTCTAATACTATCTAATCTATACTAATATCATCCTTCAGCCCAATACTCCTAGCATGCTGTAAGTGCTTAACCCTACTCAGTCCCTTCGTAAGCGGATCTGCTGGGTTATCTTCTGATGATATCCTCTTCACTACGAGTTGTCCTTCTTCTACACGATGTCTGATGAAGTGATATTTTCTGTCGATATGTCTTGATCTACCATGATCCCTCGGTTCCTTGGTCAAGGCAACTGCTCCTTCGTTATCACAGAAAATTTCCATGGGCTCCTTTATGGCAGGTACGACTCCAAGATCACCGATGAAGTTCTTTAGCCATATTGCCTCCTTCGATGCTTCGCTCGCTGCAATGTACTCTGATTCGCACGTTGAATCAGCTACGGTTTCCTGCTTGGAACTTTTCCATGTCACTGCTCCTCCATTTAGGGTAAAGACCCAGCCCGACTGCGAACGGTAGTTGTCCCTGTCGGTCTGAAAACTGGCGTCACTATACCCTCGCACCTTCAATTCATCACTCCCTCCGAGGACTAAGAACCATTCCTTCGGCCTCCGAAGGTACTTAAGGATATTCTTCACCGCAATCCAATGGGCTTTGCCAGGATTCCCTTGATATCTGCTAACCATGCTCAAAGCGAAGGCTACATCAGGGCGAGTACAAGTCATAGCGTACATGATTGAGCCAACTGTGGAAGCGTATGGTACTCGGCTCATTTCTGCTATCTCAGCTTCGGTACTCGGACTTTGAGTCTTACTCAATTTGGCATTACTTTGTATCGGTAGTTCTCCCTTCTTTGAGTTTTCCATACTAAAACGTTTTAGTACCTTCTCTAAGTAAGTATTCTGACTAAGTCCAATTAGTCTCTTACTTCTTTCTCTTACTATCCTTCTTCCCAAAATGTAAGAAGCCTCTCCGAGGTCCTTCATAGCGAAGCACTTCTCGAGCCAGGATTTTACCTCCTGCAGAGTCGGGATGTCGTTTCCTATGAGTAATATGTCATCGACATATAGAACGAGGAAGCTTACTATACTCCCACTGGCTTTGACGTATACACAAGATTCGTCTTCGCTTCGTACAAATCCAAACTCTTTGACTTTCTCATCGAAACAAAGATTCCATCTGCGAGATGCTTGCTTAAGTCCATAAATGGACTTCTCAAGCTTACACACTCTATTCGGATGTTTCGGATCCACAAACCCCTCTGGCTGAGCCATGTAAACATCCTCAGCCAACTTTCCGTTAAGGAAAGCGGTCTTGACATCCATTTGCCAAATCTCATAATCATGAAATGCGGCAATTGCTAACATCACTCTAATAGATTTAATCTTCGCAACTGGTGAGAAGGTCTCATCATAGTCAACTCCGGAAGTTTGAGTAAAGCCCTTCGCAACCAATCGCGCTTTATATGTGTGTACGTTCCCATCCACGTCGGTCTTCTTCTTGAAGATCCATTTGCACCCAACGGTCTTACGTCCGGGCACGTAATCAACCAAATTCCAAACTTGGTTATCATACATGGATTGGATCTCGCTATCCATTGCCTCTTTCCACTTTACAGACTCCGGGCCTGCCATGGCTTCCTTATAGCTATTAGGTTCATCAAGATTTACTAGTGTACCATCACTAATATATGTGTCCCCTTCGGTAGTAATATGAAAGCCATAAAACTGGGGATGAACTCTAATTCTATCAGAACGTCTAAGAGGTAAGGATTCGTCAATTGGTTCAACCGGAGTTTCCTCCTCGGGTTGAGTGCCAGCGGTAGAGGTTCCTTCATCTATTGATTCTTGAATCTCTTCAAGTTCGATTTGCCTCCCACTGTCTCCTTGGCTTATGAGTTCTCGCTCTCGGAAAACTCCTCTCCTCGCAACGAAGACAACATTGTCCTTTGGTCTATAGAAGAGATATCCAAAGGATGTCTGCGGGTAGCCGATGAAAATACATCGCTCACTTCGAGGTTCAAGCTTGTCGTGAGTATCTCGTCTTACGAAAGCCTCGCAACCCCAAAACTTGATATGTGCCAACGAGGGAGCTTTCCCTGTCCACATCTCGTGAGGTGTTTTGGCAACCTTCTTAGTAGGGACTCGGTTAAGGATATGGGCGGCAGTCTCTAAGGCATACCCCCAAAAAGAGATTGGTAGTGAAGCACGACTCATCATAGAGCGAACCATATCCAATAAGGTTCGATTACGCCTTTCTGCCACACCATTCAACTGCGGTGTCCTAGGAGGCGTCAATTGCGAAACTATTCCACACTCCTTGAGATAATCGTGGAATTCAAGACTTAGGTACTCTCCTCCTCGATCGGATCGAAACATCTTGATTTTCCTGCCCAATTGATTCTCCACTTCATTCTTGAACTCTTTGAACTTTTCAAAGGTGTCTGACTTTTGCTTGATTAAGTAGATATACCCATATCTACTATAGTCATCGGTAAAAGTCACATAGAAGCGGTTCCCATCCTTCGTGGTTGATCTAAACGGTCCACATACATCGGTATGTATTAGGTCCAACAGACCCTCGCCCCTTTCACAAGTGCTCGTGAAGGGCGACTAAGTCATCTTTCCAAGCAAACAAGACTCGCATGTGTCATCTTCCCTAAGGTCGAATGACTCCAACACTCCATCCTTTTGGAGTTGGGCTATGCGTTTCTTGTTGACATGTCCAAGACGACAATGCCACAAGGATGCTTTATCCATACTAGTGGAAGAATCAATATTCAAAACATCATTTCCTAAGTTATCAACAATCATAACGGTTTCATATATTCCATTACATGGTATAGCTTCAAAGTAAAAGACACCATTTAGATAAGCCAAAATAGAACCATTCTCATTATTAAAAGAAAATCTAAATCCTTGTCTATATAAACCATGAAATGAAATGATGTTTCTTGCCATTTCTGGCGAATAGCAACAATTGTTCAAATCTAAAACTAAACTATTCCTAAGCACTAAGGAATACACTCCAATCTTGGTCACAGGCGACGATCTTCTGTTCCCCATGATTAGATTGATCCTTCCTTGCTCCACATCCCTACTTCTTCTTAGTCCCTGCACATTAGAACAAATGTGATAACCACAACCGGTATCAAGAACCCAAGAAATAGCATGATTAGAATCGTTAGATTTGATTGTATATATACCTGCGAAAGATGGCTTGATCTTTCCTTCTTTGATTGCTTGCAGGTAATCCGGGCAGCTTCTCTTCCAATGTCCTATCTTGTGGCAGTGGTGGCACTATGCCTCCTTCGGGTTAGAGTAGGGCTTGGCGGGATCAACTTTGGTCCCACTAGAAGAGGCACCATCTTGGGCTTTCACCTTGCGATAGTTCTTCGATGAATCTTTCCTCTTCTTTCCCTTCCCTTGTCCAATAGCCAAGACAGGAGCAGCGGGCGGATTGGGAGTAGGTGCAACAGACTTGTCTTTGAAGTTGCTCTCAGCAACCCTCAAGAGACCTTGGAGCTTGCTTAGGGTGACCTCTTCTTTGTTCATGTGGTAGGTCATCCTAAATTGATTGTACATCGGAGGCAAAGAGTGAAGCACCATGTCGATCGCCAAATCCTCACCGAAGTCAACATTTAACTTGCGAAGGCGGTCGACATACCTTTGCATCTGTTGCAAGTGCACGGTAAGAGATTCTCCATGACCCATCTTCGCGGAAATCATGTTAGTGAAAATCTCGTACCTCTCTTGTCTCGCGTTTTGGTGGTACCTCTCTAATAAGTCTTGATGCATCTCGTACGGGTACATGTCCTCGTAGGACTTTTGGAATTCGGAGTTCATGGTGGCGATCATGATGCAATGTACCTTCGTTGCATCTCGCTCATGAGTTTCAAAGGTGGTGATTTCGGCTGGAGTAGCGATTTCGGTGTTGATTTTCTCGAGCTTCTCATCAAGGACATACTCTTTGTCCTCATAGCGAGCAATGGTGCGAATGTATCTTATCCATTCGCTAAAGTTCGTTCCATCGAAGGTGACCTTTTGGCAAAGGCTCATCAATGTGAAAGAACTAGCAGCAGCGTTGTTTGCGTTCGACATCTACAATTAGAAAAGGACAAAGATAGATTAGAATAAGAATCCCTAATTATCACCCAATAAGAAAATTAGGGCTAGGATCCAACAATGACATTTACATACTAGAAAAGGGATGCCGTAATCTAACATGCAAATAAATTGAAGGTAAGTGAATGACGATTCACTAATTCTCCATCACGAAACTTAAACTATTAGTCCTAAGTGTTTTTGAGAATTCCTAGGTTCGGATGAGATTCATTGAAACTATTCAATGGCATGTTTAAATGTCGATATGCCCCTCTTGTTTGTGACTGGGATGCCGAGGATCACAAAGCGGGTGTGAATTACCATGCAAATTCACATGGCGCCTTCATTGTAACAATCACCTATTCGATGTGCCGGTAAACCACACACGCTCCATCGAACTATGATAAACAACGAATCACCCTTTGCCACCTTCGCTTAGAACCAATTAGCGTGCCGGTAAACCACACGCGCTCCACTAACATCTTAGCAAGGTGCAAAGTGTAATTTCATGGGATTGCATCAATTCACTTTTCCTAAAGTAACTAGGATTGGGAAATTTTAAAAAAATGTGTAGTTACTTTATATTTCTTATTATACTTTTAATGAGAGGATGAGGTTGCCCTATCCTACCCGTTCAGCTAACGACCCTCCACCAATCAAGCAAGCGGTAGGTGTGAGTGTACACCCATTAAGCACTATTTTATAGGCCGCAACCTTATACCCACCTTATAGATCGGCTTCGTGAATGAGGCCTACTAACGGTAAGACTAGCATTTAGTTATACATATATATATTATTCTAGTAATATCATATTAGTATAGGGTTGTATTTTAAAACTTTTAAAATCTAGGGTTTGAAATTTAAGTTGTCTAAATTAAAACTTTTAATCACAAAAGTAAATTTCAAAACAAGAGGGTAGGTTTTAAACATTTAAAACATGGAGGATCAAATAACAAATAATTCCAATTAACAATTAATATCCTAATTATCTATATTTGATTTATTCAAGATTTCTTTTTAAGATAACTACCAAAATAATCAAAATAATTAATTAATTATCATATAAGGAAATTAAATATTTAATTAGTTGATAATTACCTTTAACTAGATCAAGATAATAGTTATATTTATCAGAAAAACGAATTAATATTGATCTAATTAGTTTATGGTAAGTTAAGATAAGATAAACACCAAGAAATCCCGAATCTGGCCATTCCTGACGCCTGGACTCGCCGAGTGCACAAAGGGACTCGCCGAGTCAGGCCTACTCGCCGAGTCCACTTTGAGACTCGCCGAGTCCATGACTCAGAAACCAAAAATCGAATTTTGCAGGTTTGTTTCAGTTAATCAAGCAACAATTTACAGAAAACCAAGCTAGGCTCTGATACCACTGATGGGTTTTAGCCATAAGAACTTTCCTATGTGCACATGCAAAACCCTAATGCTTGGATCTAGGCTTTCTAATAAACATGCTTTGAATCCAAGACTTCTAATTACTAATTAGGTTAAATAAGAACATTGAAACAGATCTAGAATCATACCTTTGAGTTCCTTGTTGATCTTGAGGTCTTGGAGCTTCTAGAGTCACAAATGTCACTCCTCTAATCGCTTACAAACACCAAAGCAAAGAGGATGATTTGGGAGAGAGGAGAGGGGAGGAATTTCGACCAGAGGTTCCTTACTTTAAGTCAAGTGTCGAATTCCATCAGCCATAGGGTCTATTTATACTTGTAGACTCCTTAAGGGTTACAACCTAAACCCTAATTGGATAATCTTCTCTCAAGGCTATCCAAATCCATTCCTAGATAAGCATATGGACGATCTTAGCTCTCCTAAAGCTCTTAGAATCCGTCCAAACCATATCCTAATGGATTTACAATCTAAAGCTTAACTATCAAACAATTGACAGTTTATACCCCCTTATTTAATTAATCTCTTTAAGTCACCAAATTAATTCTAATTAATTCTATGACTTATATTAATCAAATAACAAATATATTATTCATTATATTATTCTCATAATATATTAATAATATTTATTCTCTCTTAATAAATCATCCTATCAAGTTGCTATGGTGAAGGCAACCCAAAAGGACCATGCACAACCGGATATAGTTACAGCCTTAGACACTATTCCAACAAATTCACAGTCAACAAACCGATCAAACAGATCACATAACATATCATCATCCTAACCAGGATACCGACCTAACCGGTCACTAGCATAGCATCACCCAACATCTCAGGATACCGAGCTCAACCAGGTCTCTAACATATACCATCCTAGCTACCAGGATGCAACAAATCAAAGCAATATCATAACAACAAATACCCGGATCTCAATCCATAGACCCTATTGATATAGTGAGGATAACACACCTCGAAATTGCCGACTGAACAGATAAACCCAAGCTACTCCAACCACTGATACGATCTCCAACACTGGCCAACACCAAGACACTGAACTCAAAACAATATTCAACAATTACCACAATGCCCTAGGAAAATAACTGGTCAACCCTTGGCCAAAGCCAACCCCTGACTGACTCTACTCGCTGAGTCATCCGAATGACTCGCCGAGTCCACATACACATAATCTCCCCCATCCGCGACTTAACTCGCCGAGTCATCCCAAGACTCGCCAATTCCAGCAACTCTAAGTCCTTTCTCACGCGACTCACCGAGTCATCCCTTGACTCACCGAGTCACAGCTCAACCAGAAGAAACTTGGACCTCACGACCAGACTCGCCGAGTCCAAGAACAGACTCGCCGAGTCTAAGGCTATCTTCAACCTACTCGCCGAGTTATTCTTCCAACTAGCCGAGTTCCGGACCATCTTCAAGCAACTCGCCGAGTACACCTTTGTGACTCGCCGAGTGCCTCTAGATCTCATCCCAAACAGAACCTTCCAGGCCGTGCAATTGATCCAAAACGTAGATCTAGCCTCCTACAACCCATCCATCACGTAAAGTGGTAAACTTTACGTGAATCCAAAGAGATCTAGGCATTTTACACTTTAGGGATAGGGTTTGGGACATGATGGCTTCACTAATCACTCAAGAACAGGGACTTTAATGCACTTTATACCTCCTCCACTCCAGATCTGAGGTAGCAACCTTAGATCTACTTTTTAAACTCAAGATACCACAAGCTAAACCTCCCATACATTCCAAGAATAATGGATCTAGAAGAATAACAACCCAAGAACGAGATTATACCTCAAAAGGAAGCCCCAACAGCAAATAAATCTGAATCTAAGCAAAGCCCCTTGCTCCAAGCCTCCTAACTCTCCAATATCTTCCTCCAAATCTCTTTTCCAAGGTTCAATTGCACTCCAATCCTTCACAATCGCGTTTCTAGGGTTTTCTGGACTTAAGGGAAGGTAAGGAGGCTGGGGAGAGGATATAATGTCCTTCATATAGGGCTCATCCTCCGAAATTAGGGTTTTCTCCACTCAGCACCTACTTGCCGAGTCCAGCCGCCGACTCGCCGAGTCGGCCACTTAACACGCGACCAAAATCGGGACCCTACTCGCCGAGTCCACTCGTGGACTCGCCGAGTTGCCCTTTCCAATTTACACTTTTAGCCCTTCAACTTTACTCTTGATATTCCGGGATGTTACAATTCTCCTCCACTTAAATTAGGCTTCGTCCTCGAAGCCTGCGGCAACTCAACTCCAGAAATACTCCCGCAACGCACCACCTGGCATTAACCAAACCAGGTTCCTCAAAGCACAACCATAGAAACCCGAAACTCACTTTCTCCTTTCTTGCGGTGCCCTGACCACTGTCTCAAGCCGGCCACCGGCTTTACCCTCTGACAACCACACCCATCAGGCTCCACACTTAACAACCGAGTACCACTCCATGACACTTTTCTCGATCCTGATCACCACAATCACTTGACTCTTAGGAGCTAGATATAACCCTGAACCACCGGGTTCTTGATCCGAGTCCAACTTTATCCACACCTTGCTGACAGAATGACACATTCTTCAGCCTCCGAGCAACTCCCATGAGTTCTCCTCTTGCAATCGCATGCACATGCTGAACTAGCCCTAGCACTCTCGGGTTGGGAAAACCCGTCACACTGACGACATCTCCAAAAATCCCCCAGGATGAACCACCACTACATACACAGTTCCCTGACCAGAATCACATTGGGAGCCCAAAACTCCCTCCCTGCATCCCTTCCGAGCCTCTTGGCTCTACACCCGTGGAATTGCTTCCGCGACCTTAGCAGACATCCCAAACCGGATGTGATCTCATACCACTGCCGCAATTACGCTGCTCAATGACCGCAATTGGATCACTCCAATCATAACTCTGCGCTGCTGCTTTCACTTCCGTGAATTTACACTCCCTCTCGGAGTTACATTCCTCTCTCTTTCCCTTACCAAGGAAATCCACTTGGCCGCCTTGTCACTACGACAAGTGCCACGGTGCTCGCCCAACGCTACACCACTCCTTTATAGCATAACCGCTATCCATGCAACACACATGCTCTGAATCTGCTCGCAGGGACTCTCGAGTCCATGCACTATCTCCACTCATCAAGATCAATACCCGGGGCCAGACCTTCTAATGCTAACACATCGCAACATACTCAACCCATTTCCCCGAACCGGTCTAACAATACCTGTAGAGTCTTAAGCATGACTGGACCGCCTTACCAGACCTTCAGTCAATCTGGACCACTCTCAGAACCTTCAGCCAATCTGGACCGCCCTGTAGTGCCTTCAGTCTGGCTGGACCGTTCTCCGAGCCTTCGGCCTGACTGGTACGCCTACCGGCCTTCAGTCTATCCGGACCGCTCAACCGACATTCATCACTCTGAGTTATCTCTCTGGGAAATCCTCCCATGCATACTGTTCTAGCTCTCTAGGGGTTTCGAACTCTATCTCCATCACACAACTCAATCCCATCCTGATTCCAGGCCCTCCGCAATTAAGTACCCTTGGTCTGTATCCTGCCCCGCATGCCTGCCACTTACTCATACCAGCCTACGCTCTTGGCTGACAGAACCCTGCTGAATCCCAAACAGCTAAACAACCTCACATGCTCATCGATCATCCGGAGAATTTTCCAATTCTCCCCCACTTATAGCACTTATTATCAACCACCAGTCGCTATCACCGACCTCCCAAAACAACCCTGCACAAAACCAACACTTACACGCGGACTGATTTCCACTAGCACTAGCGACCTTCACAAAAATCACATTTCCACACTGATCATCCCGCTCGAAAGAAACTCAATCTGCAGCTAACCACTCCTCAGAAAGCAGATACTACCCGGCATTCCGACCAACGCCAGATTTCCACTAATAACCCTCATGAATGATAACCAACGAAATTCCCATTACTAACCCATAACCATACCATAACTCTCAAAGAACAATGAATACCACACCGAAAACCACACAATGAGACTAGCATATAAACAATACTCCACAATAATCACAAGATAATCAAGACATCAAGAAAGAAACATACCTGCGGCTGCATCCGACACTGCTCTGATCTCCTCTGCTGTAAGCTGAAAAGCACGACCCTGAGCCCTTGGGGGCTCCGCTCCACCCTGACCTCCACCCGTGATCCTCAAAGTGGCCGGTGCTGAAGCCTGCACCGGTCCTGCAGCAAGCTGTGGACAGTTGACCCTCAAGTGCCCAACCTGATGACAATGATAACAAATCTTCAAATCCCGAACCGACGCTGACTGCCGACAATCCCTCGCATAGTGCCCCTCCTTTCCGCACTTGCGGCATGCACCACCGGACCTATAAACTCCGGCGTGACCCTTCCCACACTTCCCACAAGTGTGGCTGCTCAGATCTCCCACCCTAGAATCAATGGTCTTGGACTGTTTCGGCGCCGGTTGCGACTGCACCGGAGCCTGCCTCAGCTCACGCAACTGCAACTCAATCTCTATCTCACGCTGCCTGGCGGCCTCCTGCAACTCCAACAAAGTCTCGCACCTCTGTGTAGACACAAACTGTCTTATATCCCTCTTGAGCATGCTCAGATATCGAGACATCTGAGCCTGCTCCGAAGCAAACTCAGGGCAGAACATTGCCCTCTCAGTGAACATCCTGGTGATCTCCGTCACCGACTCCGAATCCTGCTTCAGCTCAAGGAATTCCTGAGCCAATCTCTCCCTCTCAACCCGCGGAACATAACGAGTGCTGAACATCTCTCTGAACTGATCCCATGAAACCGCAGCCCTCTGCGCATCCGAATATGACCCCGTGGTCAATCTCCACCAATCCTTCGCCTCGAGCCTCAGCAGGTTCAGAGCACACCTCACCCTCTGTTCAGCAGGGCATGAACACATGAAGAAACACCCCTCCACGTCCGATAACCATCTCATAGCAACAATCGGGTCCTGAACTCCATCAAAGGTGGGAGGCTTCGTATTATCGAAGTCCCGATACTGAAAACCCCGACCAGCTCCTCCCCCTGCCGCTGCTACAGCCGCTGTAGCCGCCGCGACAGCTGTCTCTGTGAGAGCTGCACAGCGCTCATCAAAATACTCAACCTTGGCGGTCTTGATCGACCCAAACAGTTCCGGCAACTCGGCCCGGAACAACGCAACAACCTCATCATGCAGGATCTCACGAATCCTCGCATCCAACTCGCCTCAACCCAACTCCAGTCCAAAAAACCATGTGCACATAAACATACAATCATATAACAATTCACAGTCAACAAACCGATCAAACAGATCACATAACATATCATCATCCTAACCAGGATACCGACTTAACCGGTCACTAGCATAGCATCACCCTACATCTCAGGATACCGACCTCAACCACGTCTCTAACATATACCATCCTAGCTACCAGGATGCAACAAATCAAAGCAATATCATAACAACAAATACCCGGATCTCAATCCTTAGACCCTATTGATATAGTGAGGATAACACACCTCGAAATTGCCGACTGAACAGATAAACCCAAGCTACTCCAACCACTGATACGATCTCCAACACTGGCCAACACCAAGACACTGAACTCAAAACAATATTCAACAATTACCACAATGCCCGAGGAAAATAACTGGTCAACCCTTGGCCGAAACCAACCCCTGACTGACTCTACTCGCCGAGTCATCCCAATGACTCGCCGAGTCCACATACATAGAATCTCCACCATCCGCGACTTAACTCGCTGAGTCATCCCAAGACTCGCCAATTCCAGCAACTCTAAGTCCTTTCTCACGCGACTCACCGAGTCACAGCTCAACCAGAAGAAACTTGGACCTCACGACCAGACTCGCCGAGTCCAAAAACAGACTCGCCGAGTCTAAGGCTATCTTCAACCTACTCGCCGAGTTATTCTTCCAACTAGCCGAGTTCCAGACCATCTTCAAGCAACTCGCCGAGTACACCTTTGTGACTCGCCGAGTGCCTCTAGATCTCATCCCAAACAGAACCTTCCAGGCCATGCAATTGATCCAAAACGTAGATCTAGCCTCCTACAACCCATCCATCACGTAAAGTGGCAAATTTTACGTGAATCAAAATAGATCTAGGCATTTTACACTTTAGGGCTAGGGTTTGGGACATGATGGCTTCACTAATCACTCAAGAACAGGGACTTTAATGCACTTTAGACCTCCTCCACTCCAGATCTGAGGTAGCAACCTCATATCTACTTTTCAAACTCAAGATACCACAAGCTAAACCTCCCATACATTCCAAGAACAATGGATCTAGTAGAATAACAGCCCAAGAACGAGATTATACCTCAAAAGGAAGCCCCAATAGCAAATAAATCCGAATCTAAGCATAGCCCCTTGCTCCGAGCCTCCTAACTCTCCAAGATCTTCCTCCAAATCTCTTTTCCAAGATTCAATTGCATTCCAATCCTTCACAATCGCCTTTCCAATTTACACTTTTAGCCTTTCAACTTTACTCTTGATATTCCGGGATGTTACACAGCCTAAATTACATTGAGCGCCCAGTCGCAATCCTCGACCGGAAGTCGAAGGATCTCAGGAACAAGAGGGTGGAACTCGTGAAGGTGCAATGGCAGCACTGAAAGGGATCGGAGTGGACTTGGGAGCCGGTGGAGGAGATGATGGAGCATTACCCCGACCTGTTTCAGGATCGAGCAGCAGAGTTCGAGGACGAAGTCTGAAATAAGTGGGGGAGATTTGTGGCACCTGGTTCCTGGCGCGTACTTCTTGTGATTAATATTTTAATTTTATGCATTTTCGCCTTGGACTCGACGAGTTGAAGGACCAACTCGCCGAGTAGGAGCGGATAAGGCGCGGGGTTTGAACTTTATACTCGGCGAGTCGGTCCCCGGACTCGGCGAGTAGACCCTGTTTGGACAAAAACCCTAATCCAGGTGTTTGCACCCTATTTAAACGCTCTAACTTGGCCTCTTCAGTCCCTAACACTTCCAGAGAGCTGTAGAAAGAAACCCTAGCCCCCATATTGTTCTTAAGAGTGATTTTGGCCTTGTGGAGAAGGATTGGAGCTTAGAGAAAGGAAGAAGAGTTTGAAGAGTGCAAGAGAGGGAGTAGATCCGAAATCTACTTTGGGGGAAGCTTTCATTCAGGTAGTAAAGTCTCTACCTTGATCTATAGTTCTTTAGATCCCATTTTGTCCCAATTTGGTGGTTTGCAAGCCCTAAAACACCAAACTCCATGTGTTTGTGCTTAATAATCTGAAAGGACTTCAGATCTAGACTTTATGGACGTGTTAGAAGCATAAAGTTATTGTGGTTGAAGTGATTAAGGACCCATAGAGTGCATGACCTCTTAAAGAGCTTAGAATTCCATTTTTTTTAGCTTATAGGGCCATGCATGCATGTAAAGTTTGCAACTTTACGTGTTAAGGATGCCCTAGGATCATAGATCTGTGGTTTTGAAGAGTTGCATGTCTCATATTTGGCTCATATAGGAAATGGGTCAAGGGACTCGGCGAGTCCCAAGATGGAACTCGGCAAGTTCTATGAATACGACCTTAGGCTCGGCGAGTTGGATGAACAACTCGGCGAATCCTTTGAAGATTTCCTGGTACTCGACGAGTTGTTCCTCAAACTCGGCGAGTTGCATGAATTGTTATTGTGTACGAAGGGTTTAAGTGCCAGAAGTCCAACCCTTCGTGTTTTCACGTAGGATTAGCAATCTAACGTGTTCCGTTACTCCCAGAAACCTCAGATCCTCATAAAGGATGTTCAGATAAGGATCTGGAAGCAAGTGGGGGAGTCTGCTCGCATGGACTCGGCGAGTTGTTCATGGACTCGGCGAGTCGGGTCAACTGGCAGTGACTTTGACTTTGAATCTTTGTTTGGTTGGGGGTAAATGGTCATTTTACCCCGAGGTCAGTTAGCAGTATTTGACTAAGGGTTTTGTGGGAATTATAGCCGGAGGATTTCCGGAGCAGCAGCAGCAGACGACGGTCAGTTCCCACGCATATCAGCAACTACTTTGAGGTGAGTTACCTTCCAGTAGCGGTGGGTCTACGGCCACAATGCCGGCCCACCAGTTGGAGTTGTATGATAGATGATTGTCTCTGTGATATTCATCTAAGGTTGCTATTACCTGTGATATGTTTATGGGCTAGTATGATATGCTGTTATGTGCTAGTGACAGTAGGGGTAGATAGTTCCCAGAGTACCGGTCGATAGAGCCGAAGGGGCGGTCGTGCCCAACCATGCTAGATAGATTATGTGATATGTGTTATGTGGTAGTAGTAGGGGGTGAAATAGTCCCCAGATTCCGGTCGAGAGGACCGAAGGGGAGACCAGCACCCAGATATGCTAGTCAGTATCTAGTCGAGAGGACCGAAGGGGAGGACAACTCCCAGATGTACTAGACAGTATCCGGTCGAGAGGACCGAAGGGGTAGGTCGGGCACCCAGATATGCCTGACAATATATGTTCGATATGTGATTATATGGTATGTGGTATGTTGGGGGAACTCACTAAGCTTCGTGCTTAGAGTTGTAACACCGTAAATTTCAAAACAATTTTTCTCATTTTATACAAAACACAATTTGTTCAATATTCATAAAAACATCATTGTTTGAAACTCGAATTAGTAGCATATAAAAATCCCAAGATCTCATAACAAAAAAAATCCCGTGTGTGTACTGATCAGGCCGGCGCCTTCCCGCGATCCTCACTAGTACCTGAAACAAATAACACCAAACATTGTAAGCACAAAGCTTAGTGAGTTCCCCAAAATACCCCACATAGCACGTACTAGCCACTCGAGGCTATAACTCTATGGGTCCGTGGACCCTACTCTGTGAACCCTCTGGTTCTAACTCTGTGAACCTTCCGGTTCCAACTCTATAAACATGCACAACATAAATCACATATAAATAATGCAGTACAACACATAACATACATATAGCATACAAATACTCTATCACATAACTCTGATTACCTACTCAAGGTAAGGTATAGTGAGAAGACTCACCTTGCGTATCTCGGTAACTCGTAAATCCCTGAAATCACTAGTGCTCAATCTCCCGAGCTATGGCCCTCCTATATCACAAATACATCCCTAATTAACACTTTCCAAACTAGGGTTGACTAACTCTATCAAGTCAACACCGGTCAACTCTGGTCAATGGTCAACGGTCAACTCAACTCGCCGAGTCTCTACGGGGACCCGATTCCTCTGAGTCCTTTTCAACTCACCGAGTCACTCACCCGACTCGGTTACTCAACCCCTGGTTCGAAATCACTGAACAACCCGCACAAACTCGTCGAGTCTGGAAATGGACTCGGCGAGTGCATTCCATGCACAACCCCAAACGACCTTCTGAGGTCAGATCTGTTCCACTAACTCATAGATCCAGTCCTTCCAAGCTTATTTATCACATAAAGTTCATGTCTTGGTGCTCATATCACACCTAATGACTCATAAATGGTGTTTTGACCTCAAGCACAAAGATCCCAAACGAAAACCTCCATGGATTCATAAAAAAGCTTGGACAAAGGGACACTCTGGACCTCTAAGGGTCCAGATCCAGAACCTAACTCGCTTAAGGGACCAAGGAAACACGAGATCTAGCCACAAAAGTGCTCAATAAGCCCTAAATCAACATGAACATCACCTTAACAGAAAATGGTTCGAAAATAGTACCTCAAACGTGATGTTCTGGACCTCAGATCTACAGGAAGTTGATCCTCTTGCTTCCCCTTGGCTATAGCTTCCTTTCCCTTGATAGATAACACCTCCAAGGTCAACAATGGATCCTTCTCTCACTCCAAACCCTCAAGCTCACTAGGGTTTTGCTCTGGGGACTGTTGAGCACAAATGACGGCCATAAGGCCCTTTAAATAGGCCCCTAACCCGAGAAATTAAGGTTTTATTAAACAGCGCAGACTCGCCGAGTCCACCAATGCGACTCGTCGAGTCCGGTCATTAATCCGGGTGAGAAATCGCGTCTCTACTCGAGGAGTCTACGCACCAACTCGCCGATTTCTTCCACAAAACTCAAAATAAAAAGAATAAATATAATACCTGAAATTCCGGATGTTACAATTCTCCCCCACTTGAATCTGACTTCACCCTCGAAGTCTCATTCCTGAAATAGCTCCGGATGCTGCTCCCGCATCTCACGCTCTGGCTCCCAGGTCAACTCGGATCCCTTCCGATGTTGCCACTGAACCTGTACCAGAGGCACCTCCTTGTTCCTCAGAACCTTGATCTTCCGATCCACAATCGCAACTGGTCTCTCTGCGTAGTTCAGGCTCACATCCACCTGAATGTCCTCTAACGGCACTACCGCCGACTCGTCGGCTATACACTTCCTCAACTGAGACACATGGAAGGTATTATGAATCCGCTCCAAATCCGCAGGTAGCTCCAAGCAATACGCTACCCTACCCACCCTCGCGATCACTCTGAACAGCCCAATATACCGGGGCCCTAGCATGCCCCTCTTCCTGAATCGGATCACTCCTTTCCAAGGAGATACCTTCAGGAGAACATAATCACCGAAATGGAACTCGAGATCGGATCGACGTCTATCCGCATAACTCGTCTGGGGGCTCTGAGCGGTCAACAACCTCTGCCTGACCCATTGTATCTGCTCTGTCGTCTAAAGCACAATCTCTGTGCTACCCATAACACGCTGCCCGACCTCTCCCCAGCAAATGGGGGTCCGACACCTCCTCCCATACAACAGCTCAAAGGGTGGCATACCAATGATCGAATGATGGCTGTTGTTGTAGGAAAACTCTGCCAATGGCAAATACGTGTCCCAACTCCCCCCCCCCAAAGTCTAACACACATGCCCGGAGCATGTCTTCGAGCGTCTGAATCATCCGCTCACTCTGCTCGTCAGTCTGGGGGTGATATGCGGTACTAAAATGCAGCCTGGTACCCAAATCCTCATGAAACTTCTTCCAGAATCTGGAAGTGAAACGCACATCTCGGTCTGAAACAATCGAGATCGGCACTCCATGCCATGATACCACTTCCCTTACGTACATCTCTGCTAATTTCTCTGCGGAAGAACTCTCACTGATAGCAAGGAAGTGGGCGCTCTTTGTCAACCTGTCCACAATCACCCAAATTGCATCGACTCCCCTAGCAGTCCTTGGCTATTTGGTGATAAAATCCATGGTAATCTACTCCCACTTCCATTCGGGAACCTCCAACGGCTGCAACTTACCATGGGGTCTCTGGTGCTCGTCCTTAACCCTACGGCAGGTTAAGCACCTCTCAACAAGCCACGCAACATCCCTCTTCATCAGGGCCACCAATACTCTCTCCTCAGGTCCAAATACATCTTAGTGGTCCTAGGATGGATCGAGAATTTCGACCGATGAGCCTCTTCCATCAAAATGGTACGCGTACCTCCCACAAACTGTGACAACCCAAGTTGTCCCGTTACGTTTCCCCGTTACCGTTAACGGAATATTCCAGTTATAAAAGTTCCGTTAATTGGAGGTTGTCAATTAAATAAACATTACAATTGTTCATGTTTCATAGGCCATTAACTCATGATGAAAGGAAATAAAAACACATAACACACATTTCCATTTTGTTGGAAAATGTTAAGTTTTATTATTACGACCACTAAATCGGGTGCGACCAAAAGCCCCGTTTAACGGCAGTATCGGGTAAAATTCCACAGAGCCCCGACTCGGAACCCTATATAAGGGTGAGTGGAGTCCATTGGAGACTTTTTACACACTCTCTCTATACTCTCTCTCTAGACTCGTTTTCGCCCCGAATCCGCAACCAAACGCTTCCAGATTGTAAGTCCGCTTACCCTAGCTTATTCTAAACATATTAATTCGTGTTTATAGCTTAAAAATCAAACCTAGAAGCTGTTGAAAAGGAGTTTACGGCCTAAGCTCCTCCTTAGGCCGTAAACACCTAAAATGAGGCCAAAATGACCCCAAAATGTCCCTAAAGGCTTAGAAATAAATTAAGAGATTTGCCTAGGAGTGTTTAAACATTAAATCACGTGATTTTAGGGGGTAAAAGAGAGTTTACGGCCCAGGCATATGCCAAGGCCGTAAACACCTCTTAAACGTGTCATAAAGCCCCAAAAACACTCCCAAACCACCCTAGGACTTCATACATAATTTAGGGACTTAGTACTTTGGGTTTAGCTCAATTAAACACATCAAAATGAAAGGGAAAAAGGAGTTTATGGCCCAGGTTATACCAAGGCCGTAAACACCCCAAATCATGCCCAAAAGTTGGTTTTTGTTCCCCAAATGGCCTTAGACATTTACCATAAAATACTAGGATTGAAACAAGGGCTTAAACACAAGAAATGGAGGGATAAAAAGGAGTTTACGGCCCAAGCAAGTTTCTAGGCCATAAACTCCCCAAAACACATCCAAATGATAGTTTTAATCCCCCAAAATAGCATCGCACTTCATTATAAATTACTAGCAAGGCATTAGGGGCTTTAAACTTCACAAAACTCAAAGAATGAGAGTTTACGGCCGTAAACTCCCTTAGGAGTGTCCCTAGGCCGTAAACTCCCTAATGAAGCCCTTAGAAGCCTTAAACTCACTCATGCCTTTTTGGAAAAGTGCTTAGAATAATCCCATGAATAAGTAGAAGCCTTAAACCACCCTAGAACCCATCACCATGAGTTTACGGCCGTAAACTCATGTTGAGTAGTCGCTGGGCCATAAACATTATAGTAAGGGCTTAATCTTGGGGAGTAAACTCCATTCCTAAGTCATACACACCCTTAAACGCTACCCGGGACACCCAAACACTTAACCAAAGTGTTTTCTGCTCCTGTGAGCGCGTATATTTGTTTAAATTAGCATTAAATATACTAATTGTATGTGAACATATGTTATCATATGTTAAATAGGTCATTGTGTGTGTTCAATTCCTTGCGTGGCACCGAACGCCCAAACGGCACCTTCGTCGGACCTACTTACACCAGGTGAGTTCATACCCATGAATGAACCTTTTAAATGTTTTAACATGTTTTATAGGGGGAATACAAGTTAAACATGCCAGTTATCATATCAATCCCATGTGATTGATAACCTGCATGCACAAGATTTTACCAATGTACACTGTTTTACCGAGTAGGACACTATAATGGTTTTCTAGAAGGTTTTCATTGTTTCAAAACTCTTACTTATACTGTTTTGTCCTAATTCATTTTAAACTGGTTTAAGAAAGATTTCCAAAGGTTTACAAACATATTTTACAAAAGAATACAAATTACGATTTTTCCCCGAGTATAAGGTTTTACAAGATTTTAATCAAAGTTCTCTTTCACAACGTATACTTTTACTTGTTAGTTACTGCTGCTTCACTTATACCTATTTTTAAACTCCTACTCGATAACGCTTTCACTTTGTGATGCGTTTACACTTGGTATTGTCTCTATTTCGCTTATACTTGTAGTCGCTTATATTTGATAGACGCTCTTACTTCACTTATCGTTGTTTCCACTTCGTGATACACTTATACTTGGTCCACTTACATTTCACGATTCGATTATCCCACTCTGTACGCTTATAGTTCACGACTCGGATGTCTCACTGTACACTTATACTTCACGATATGATTCCACTTGTTACACACTCAAGCGTAGTTAGATGGATGTCTGTGCTTGTATAGATGCATATAAATAATGATTGAAGGACTTAGGAAGGCTTGTCCGCTCTATTTCCTTTTCTTCGTTGAGATGTGGTCTGGTGGGATCGGATGTCCATCCGAAGGTCGTTGATTCATTAGTTATATATTATGTACACAAGCATAGACATATGGGTTACTTCAGTTAGTTCAGTTATGAGTCTTTACCTCTAGTTCAACACTTGCATTAGAAACCCACTAGTTGGAACTCTCTACCCACTATTTGGGATGCATCTTCAGGACACGGCCTTCTCCGTCGTCTAGTTGGTAACCAGAGTCTCCTGTAGGGAGAGTGGACATTGTGTGTATAGATCTATACGGGATTGACACCCCCGCACCCTGACTGCTAGCTACAGTCCACGGCTCACCAAGCCAAGGGGTGGCAAATGTCACATTATATAGACGCTTGTAGGGCGTCTGGTACTCTAGTATTGGTTAGTATGGTTATGAGTATCCCGTGTTACCTTATAATTCATGGCCTTAAGGTAACATTATTTCGCCAACAATTTACACTGTATGCAGGTAAATCAATTTCAGAGTCACACTGGTTTGACCTTACAAGCCGTATCTTTCATTTGATACTGTTTGGGGTCTGTCTCCTCTGTTTTGACCTTACAAGACGTATCTCTCATTTGATGCTGTCTGGGGTTTGTATCCACTGTATTCACAGTATCCACTGTATTCACTGTATTCATTGTATTCACTGTTTTAGACCTTGCTAGACATATCTTTCATTTGATATTGTCTGCGGTCTGTATTCACTGTTTTGGACCTTACCAGCTGTACCTTTCATTTGGTACCTTCGGGGGTCTGTGTCTCTATTTGTTAGACTGAACCAGGCGTGTCGTTCATTCGATACTCTCCTGGAGTCTATGATCCCTTTGCCTTAGTCAGCAGTCCTCACTGCTGAGATATATGTTATTTCCCTGTTATCTCTTGCTTTCTTTAATAATCAAATTAAGTATTTTGATAATGATAGCAATTAAGGGAAAACCACTTTTTATCACATAACACTGACCAGTCTTGGTAGAAGACTGCTTTGATAAAAGAAAATATAGGATTTTCTGGAAAGAACTCTAATACACAGTAAGCACTTAAACTACTACTTTATAAAGTTATTTGAATGAAAACGTCACTAAATGCTTATGAACTCACCAACATTTGTAAAAATGCTGATACTCGCTTTTCAAATAACTTGTATTCTCAGGTTAGCATTAGACAGGTACATCTCGGAGCTGTTGATGAAGATAGCTTATATCGCGCTGTATTTATTCTATTACTTGTATTACTTTGAATTGATGTATTAATGTAACCATGTAAAATTATTACTATTAATGCAATGTCTTGTTGTACTTTGATTACTATAATGCATGTGTTGTGATACTTCACATGACGTCATCCACCCCAGAACGTTTCCGCCGTTCCGGTTTTCGGGTGTGACAGATTGGTATCAGAGCATTGTTTATAGTGAGCTAAGTATATCAATTCATAAAAGATATACAACCTATAAACACAATGGGATAAAACACTCTGACCAAGAATTATACTTTAAAATATAACCATATTTTACCAAAGTATAATAACATCCAGAATCTAAATACCCGAACAAAAGTATCACAAGAAGAACAATGATAAATGTCTTCGGATGTTGAGCATTACCGTCAAACCTGGACAGTTATGTAATCGTAAGCTGGGATAAATGTAACCTGATCAACTACATTTATCCGAGATGCGATGAACGTGTGCTTGGGAGTGATAGTGGTGTACAACAGGTCTGAAACTTACCAACTAGGAATGCTAGAGCCAAACATAAAGTTAAAATACTATAGGAGTATTTTAGAACACTAAAAGATCCACACTAATCCCAGAATGAAACTCAGAAGATGAGAATCAAACAAGAATTAAAATACCATAGGGGTATTTTAGAATCCATAAACAACCTTACGTGAAGAACTAAAAAGATCCTTATTGATATACCTACAACTAAAGAGGGTGTACTTCCAAGGTTATATATAATAAGGATCTCATAGGCTAAGAATGTGTGGTTTCGCTCTACTTCCTTTTCCTTGTTTGGATGTGGATCCCGAGTAGTATCACATATTCGAAGGCCTATCGGATCTAAGTTATATATGATTTGTATACCCTGTGTAATCGTAGCTGGACTCGATATGGATCATACAGTGAAATGTTAATAATCTCTTAGGATTCTTTAGACATTTCCATTCTCGTGCGAACCCTGTAGACAACCCTATCCACTTCAGTGCTCGGCACATGAGTTGATACAGACCCAGAGAAGGTTCATTGAGAAGATTTCCTATTCGGAAATAAATGAACTGGGTCGAGACTATTGAATTCACTAGGTGCCTATATTCTTTTAGGGTGAGAGATTCGCCTAAACTTCGGAGATTCCCAGCCATCCATCATGAAGTGGTGACACCCAGAGTTGGAATCAGAAGGAAGGCGGAGTAGAAATTCAATATGTCTTCACCAAAAAAGAACCCTAGGTAACTACCTGAAGGAAACCAACGCCGATTCCAGTCAAAGATACGAGGCAGACTGAGGGAGCCAGTACATGGAACCCGAGAATTTTCTTTTCCTCGTGTTCGTCACGCTATCAAACCCTTAAAATAATACAATTTAGTGAGTTAGTGGTTACACTACTCACGCTATGTGTTAGGTAAATCGTCGTTTCCCGTTTCCAGATACACGATTAGGGCGGAATCCCGCACCTTTATTGAGAGTGCTTAGCCTTGAGCTTTCATGGGCCTCTCTTTCCGTAGTTTCGTTCCGAACCGTTCTCAAATCTCTCCAGGCCGGAGAGTGAAACCTTTTCCAGTATAAAGGTAACTTAGTAGGAACGACTCACAGTTTATGACCTTTTTCCGATACTCATACACCTACCTTGATTACCAAGACTACATCATAGGGATGTAGGTCGACACTTGGACGACCAGTACCCGAGGCACGGGAAAAATTTATGCCTAATACGTTCAGGACAGAAATGTCCAGGGTTAACCATCGTCTCTCATTACCTTGTATTCCTTTCCATGTAGGAAAATCATGCCACCGAAGAAGCGTAACCAATCCACAAGCAAGAAACCTACTCTCTTATTCAATGAAGCTACGTTCCAAGCTGCAGTCTCAGCAGCTGTAGCAGTTGTCATGGCTCACCTGAATGCTAAAACCGCCAATGTTAGCAAGGGCCCTGTCGGGATTTCCAATCCTGACGATGGACAGCAACAACCAACACTTCCATACTCAGCCACCCAATAACCTCCACTGAACCCACTAAAGAGAAAACTCATGATTGAGGAGGGAAGTACCTCGGCTCAAGGACCTTCCGAAGGGCAACGAGCTGAGACAGTCTATACCCCTGTCAATCCTTCCCTCCCGACTCCAAGAAGGCCATACCTAGGAGACCTTCCCCACTGCAGCATGTGCAGCTACCATCATCATGGTGTCTGCCGAGAGCTCTATTGTGCTAGGTGCCACATGTTGGGGCATACTGCTCGCGTCTGCAGAACCCCGGTTGAATTCATTACATCAACCACCAATGTGGCGACCCGTACAGTTTGCCACCTATGTGGTAAAATGGGACACTTCGAGAAGGACTGCCCAACCGAAAGGAAAGACAAAGACACAGAAGGAGCCTAACTCTACTGCTTAGGGAGAAGCGGCAATGAACTCGTTAGATTTTGGTACGTCTCTCGATCTTGGATAACTAAAAGGACAATAAAAGACTAATTCAAATGTAAATTCTTCCCAGTAAGGCGAAAGTAGCAGCACTGTTATAAAATTTAAAATTCATTAGGTAAAACTATAATGGCTAAACATATACGTTACGACCATGTATATTTAAGATGGACAGACCTAGAATGAGCGAATGCCACCTCATTTCCTGTTCCTCGTTTGGTTGTGGATTTAGGGCTGGTTCGCTCAGTCAACAATCCTCCCCACCTTAAATATACATGACTAGTATATGTGAGGCGATTATAGAAATGCCTTGTGAGAATCCATTCATGAAAAAGTACTCTATTCGGAAACACTTAGAACTCTCTATAGTTCCGCGTCGACTCTATCGGTCCAAGTATCCGCGGTAGTGATACATAGGACGAAACCCGAGACGCCTAGAACTTGTGTGCCTGTTCGGCACATGACTCTATCGATCTTCACTTTATATCATGTCGGAGTGTGCCAACTTCGACGACTCTACTGATCACGGTTTGACTTCGTGCAACCATGTGTACATTCTTAGTACTGTGTAAAAAGAACTTTCTCCATAGCCATGTTGGCGAATAAAGGTTCTTCCGAACCTGAACATAACACAAATAATCTAACCTAATGTGATCCGTCAATCGTCCCTCTTATCTCAAACCTTCCGAAGTACCCAAGAGAGGGTACCGTGCGCCGTTGACCGACCCCTCGTAGTCAGATGATCACCAAAGTGAACAACACTGTAGAAACTCCAGAAGACGACAACCAACCGAAGCATACTCCGTAGAATCCACGGAAAGACCCTTCGCACCTCGCACGTCAGGTTCGTAAGCATAGAGATTAGAACTCACGAGACTGACCACTATAACTAGGTATACGCGTAAAGGTGGCATATAATTAAGATCAAAAAGATTTAAGGTGTGTGTTTCCTCCCTATTCCCTGTTCCTCGTTGGGTTGTGGGTTTGGGGTGGAGTCGCACAGCTGAACATCCTGCCGACCTCAATTGTATACTGCTTGTATACACCAAGTACTGGTGGTTAAGCCAAGCGTGAGCTCTACCACGAACCCCTTCGCAAAACGATTTCATCCTATTCCATAACATAGGAGCCGAAATCAAGAGAATCACTGCGGGTTGAGCTAGTAAGGTTCCGAGTGATGAGACCCTATACTCACTAGATTTGACCTAGACCGAGAAAACGCAGAACCTTCAGCAGAGTAGTTGCAGGATATGCTCGCACTACTCAGGCACTACATCCGCCCAGTTATAGACGAGCAGTGCCTATCATCCTCTACCCTCTCGTATGGAGGAAATCGTCGTCGCCCTGTAGACGATGAAATACACTTACCGAAGTGAACACTAGGATACCGAGAACCACAGGATAACCTTCGCAGCCAAGAATACTTGATCAAAGAGCGAAAGTAGTTGCGTTAAGCCTCATGACCCTGCTCCCGAAGAGGTTATAGACTTGACACCAGTCTTGGTGTTAGTCGAAGGGTTATGCAGGAGCCTGCGCTTTCCGCACTAGATCAAACCAAAGTCTTAGAGGTTAATTGGACTATTAGGTGTTCCACGAATACTGTCTCACACAGAGATAGTAGAACCGCCTCCCGAGATAGTCCAACACTCGTTTGGTGAAACCCTATCTCCCCGACCCTCAGGGTTTCCATATCTCAAGATTCGTTAGTGCAGGTCCATTTTGCACAAGCTTGAGATAGACACCATTCAGAAAACCGATAACCATAGTCACGCAACCCACTCGACGATCTAGAAAGCCTCTATCGGCCAGTTGACAGAAAACACGAAACCAAAGACCACTCGAGATTCCTAAGAACCAACCTGAAGGACTACACACACAGTACGAGTGAGAACATTCAGAACTTCGTAATGGCGATCACGCCAGTGATGAGCTTGCCATAGAAGTACACTATGTTCTGAGTATTGAAAAGCTCTACCTTTCCGAGAGCTTAGGACCATATGAGAATCCCCATGGAGATTTGGTCCAACCCTATTCAGGCCGCTACTACCTTCGGATATACCCCAAGATTCACACTCGGTCGATCCACTTCTTAGACTTGATATGTGAATTCCCGACAACACTCTTCGTGCCTCACTCATCTTGATAGAATCCGTTGAGAACCCTAACCTTGTAGATACATCAGTTGGAATCAACTAGCTACACGAGACGGAATCCGCACCCCGTACGTGAAGGTCTGTCAGAATGACAAACACAGACTAGAGTTCACTTGGGAATGCAAGGACAACCGTGTAGGAAGTACTCTCTTACCTCTACTTGGCCATTCATACCTACTTCCTTGCCTAGACCTGAATTTCGGGACGAAATTCCCTCTAACGGGGGGATGATGTTGTTGGATTAATGTCTAAGTCCATAACTATATTTGGTATGTACTTGACCCGACCCGGCATGGTCCATTTGGGTTGCACTTCACCGACACAATTTATATGGATAATCTTTTGAGAATAGTATGTTTATGATTAATATTAATATATTATAAGTTCTAATATATTAATATGGAATCATATTATTTAATTAGTATTGATCAAGTATTAATTTATAATTAATTAAGTGATCAAAAGGAACTAATTAAATATGGACTCTTATATATATGGAATGGGCCAAGTTCATTTAGGTTGGGCTAAGCTTTCATGGATAGTCCATGGAGTGTTTAACCCATGGATCCTAGGAAATGAAAGGTCATGGGTATTAGGGTTTAACCCTAATCCTCCATACTATATAAAGATGTCTTTGGTTGGTGAAATAGGCACTAGTGTGGATACACTAAAGAAGGGCTAGCCAATTTCACTAGAGAGAACCAAGTAATCATATTCTCTAAAGTATTCCAAGGTGTCTTGGTGATTTGTGATTCCACTTGAGGCTTCCACACTATTGGGGCTAAGCTCTTAAAGCTTGAAGACATCAAGCTACATCAAGAGGTATGTATTCTATCTTGTTACATTCATAGTTTTTGTATGCTAGATTAGGATAATACCTTGGATGTTCTTATTTGCATGTATAATAGAGAAAACATAGATCCAAGGTATTTAGGGTTGCATGTACACTTAGGAAGTGTTAGAATGCTCAAAACCCAACAGTGGTGTCAGAGCCACGGGTTGTTTTTTGTTATATTGATGCAAATATTTTATTTTCAAAGTTGAAAAAAAAAACATGAAGTTTGTCAAATTTTAAGATAATTACTTGTTCTTGTGAAAAACTAATTATTTGTAAAATTTGAATAATTTGCTTTATAAGTTGAATTAGGTCAAATTTAATAAAAGATAAAATCATATGATTATTTTATTAGTTTTAAAAGTTTGATCTAAAGAGTTTTATTTTTTGAAACCTCCATAAGTTATGGATATGAAAAGGTTTTTAAAAAAAAAAATGATTCAAAGTTTTTATGGAGTTACAAAATTTGGTGTTAATGTTTTAAAGGATTCCATAACTTAAGAATAAGTTATGGATCACCAAAAGTTTTTTGTGTTACCTTGTTTTATGAGTGAATTTAGATTAATGAATATATTATGTGATAGTTGGTTTTAATCCAAATTAATCTAAGAATTGATTCTAAAATGTGTTTTTGTAACTTGTCCTCAAGTTATATGAAAAGTCACATTTAAGAATCATAAAACTCATAAAAATTGGCAAAGGTTACAAAAATGAAGAGTCTAGTTCTAATTAAATGGTTTTATGACTCCATAACTTGTCCTCAAGTTATGGAGGACCAAGAGTCTCTTCATTTAATAAAATAAAATAAAATAAAAAAAGGTGTAACCTTAATTAATTCCATAAGTTATAAAATAAAGAAAAGTTAATTCTTTTATTAGTTTAAAGTCTTCCATAACTTGTCCTCAAGTTATGGAACTTGAAAAGTTTTTGGATTAAAACTACTTTAAACACATAAGTTATGGAATTAATTAGTTTTGAATAGTTTCAAAACTTGCCCTCAAGTTTTGGAATTTGTAAAGTTTTCTCTTATGAATACTTTAATTCCAAGTTAGCCCTTAGAATTTTAAAAGTTAAAATTCAACCCTTATGCTTTATAATATTATAAGTTAATAATATATATATGTATAAGAGTAAAGTCAGTCTTACCGCTAGTACGCCTCATTCACGAAGCCGGTCTATAAGGTGGGTATAAGGTTGTTGCCTATAAAATGGCAACTTAATGGGTGTCCACTCTCACCCATCGCTTGCTTGACCGGTGGAGGGTCGTTAGCCGAACGGGTTTGACAAGACTATAATTCTCCTTCATTAAAAGTATTAATGATAATACTAAGTAACTAAACTCTTAATAATACCCAATCTTAGTTACTTAGGAAAAATGTGAATAAGGTGCTAACCCATGAAATTACACTTTACACTTTGTCTAAGTCGTTAGTGGAGCGTGTGTGGTTAACCGGCACACTAACTTGGACTTAACAAGGTAGGTAAAGGGTGACTTAATATTTATCATAGTATCGATGGAGCGTGTGTGGTTAACCGGCACATCGATTGAGGGGTAATTTATTAAGGGTACCAAGTGATTTGCATGGTTACTTCACACCTTGTTTTGTGATCCTCGGCATCCCAGTCACAAAACCTGAAGGGCACACTCGAGATTGAAACATGCCTTTGAACAGTTCAATGAATCTCAAAGATCTAGGAGTTTCAAAACCAATTAAAACCTAATAATACATTTCGTTTATCTTGGTGGAAATTGGTGAATCGTCATTCACCTACCTTCAAATATTTTATAGCTTGGATTACGGCATACCTCTTCTAAGTTATAAAATAGTTTGTTGGGTCCTAGCCTTAATATTTCATATTGGGTGTCATATTAAGGACTTTAAATCAACTATCTTGAATATCTCCCAAAAGATGTCTGTAATAGACACCTATGATCTTCCCAAATCTAGTGAAACAAGGTTTCCTAAATGAAGATGATGTCCTTTGGAAATCATACTTCTTTCACCTCCTCCAATTATTCTCCCCAACCCACAAGTTCTTGAAAAGTTTAAGGTCACTCAAGCCCTATTGGCAAGGCAAGGTCTAGGTGTGAACACATCTTGGAGATGTAGTCACATATTGACAAGCCGGGAGATTTGGGTGTCAAAGTCTTGAGAAAGTTGGTGGTTCAATCACTTTCTGAGTCACATAGTGAGTTCCTTTGGGACACCTATGAAACAGACAATGACAAGACCCTTAATGATCTTATCTATTTGTTAAGATCAACTTCGTAAATCTTTATGGACATTGACAAAGATGACATTGGATATCTAGTAAAGCTCTCTCTTCCCAGTGGAAAGGGATCGGCCATAGTCAACTCGGTTGACCAAATGGTAAAGAGAAAAGCTAAGTCTGTGATAGTCCCGTGTACCTTTATCAAAGGGTCCATATGTTTATATTGCCAAAGAAAGGGGCATTGGTTGCGAAGCTGCCAAATTTACCTAAGGAGGTTAAAGTCAATAAGTTTGACTCTACTTCAGGTAAAGTCCACTATCTAACTCTGCTAAGTTTCTATTCTGAGATTCCTGATACACGATGTGACTGGGTCACATGGTGATGTTTTAAGAATCAAAGAAAAGTGAAGAAACTTAAAGAAAGAATATGTTGAATCTGATGGCGTAGATGGATTTCTATCGCATAGTTTGAAGATCGGATTCTTGAGCAACTTCTTAGGAGTTATGAGATATTGCTTAGGAATAGATAACAACAAGTTTTCATATGGATTGTAAGGATAAGTTTTTCCGCAAAGTTTTAAAATAAAAGAATTTTTTTTTGATTTTATTTATTTTAAAATATCCTTACAATGGCTTTTGAGGAAAAATTGTTGCTTATATGATTCCATTAAGAGCAAGAGTGGAAATATGAAGTTGATTCTTTCATTTGTGGTAATGTCAATATTTACCAAATAAGGAAAGATTCTCATCACCCAAGTTTCATTTGGACCGGGACTTGGAATCATGCAAGTTGTATAGCATGATGAATGAGAACTTTCAAGTTTTGGAAAATTAAGACTAATTACTCGGCCACATGGATGTGTGAGTCAAGTAAAGGACTAAGGGATCGAGTACACATTCTTGTGCACTGATTAAGTCCACCACAAAAGATTGATAAGACTATTTGTCATAGTTTACTAAAGCTCAGTAAATATGATTATACTTACAAGCTTAAGTGTAACTCTGAGACATTGGAAAAGGTCCCAATGTATGGCAGAGCGAATAAGAAGAATCAACATAAGCAGAAGGATAAAAGTTTCTCAAATTTGAAAAGATGGGAGAGTACTTTAGTATCAGTTTTGTGATCATCTTAATGATTAAGAAACCATAGCACAATTAGTTCTCTAAGGAAGTCTTAGTGCATTCTTATGACTAAGAAGAGGAACTTGAATTGTTGAAATGGTTAAATCAAGAAGATGAGTCATACTTCGTTCCAATACAAGTCTTAGAGTCATACTCCAAGATTGTCATTTGAGTGACATGTCTTAAAGAAGGTTTAAAACACTTGTCAAATGTAAGAGTAAAAGTTTTCTACTCTTGTACATTTGAAATTGGTAAGTTGTGATGTTTTGGATAAAACAAAGACCAACTTAGGCCAATTGGGTAAAGTGTTTTTCTTGATTAGAATCCGCACTATCTCTTGGATGTTTGACAAGGGAGTCTTATATGTCAAGAGGACAGTGGGAGTCTTAAAGGTCTTGAAAGTCTCAAGAAATAATCAAGAATAAAACCTGAAGTTCTTCACTAGCACACGACTTGAGGTTTATAACCTATCGTGTTGACATATCTGTGCTCATTCCAGTTAAAGTTGGCTTTGCATATGAGTTCTTAGAGTTCTCAGTTTGTTGCATAACAACTTGGAAGCAATGGCAGGCCCTTGAGCTGCCAGGTGGCAAGAAGTTAAGATTGAGTTCAATCCATATGGTTTTGGATTTGTCATTATCTTTGTCTTGTGATTATGGTTTGACAAATTCATATGGGTAGGAACTCATACACCATATAAATCTAAGTGTCATAAGGTTTCTCTCCGATTCATGAAAATGATGGTGAGGAAACGCTTTCACTAAGTAGATTTTACGAAGATATCAATTGTGTTATTTGCATTTTCAAAAGTCGTTAGTGGAGCGCGCGTGGTTAACCGGCACACTAACATGGACTTGTGAGAAATGGCAAATGCCTAAGAAATTGAGACTATGATTACGGTATCCCTTTTCATGGTTCTTGAAATTGCTTAGACACACAGGTGAGCTATCTACGGAAAGGGTGTATGAATCTAAATTTCAGACTGTCCAGCTGATTTCTGAGTACATGTCAAAGCTAGTGGGAGCATAAGTGTTATGCTAATAATCATCATGTTAGTGGGAGCATGATAATTATGATAAATATTGCAAGTTAGCAATGTTAATTATAGAAAAACAAAAAGTTTCAATTCGTGAGGTTGCAGGGGTTGAAAAAGTTGTTTTGCTATAATTAAGGGAGAGGAAATTATACTTCATCTCAAATCTATAAGTTTAGATCGTGAGGTTTTAATCATTTAGTCAAGGATATATATGAATTTCATGTTGGAGTGGCTCAACATAAGGAAATTCTGTATATGGGTCCATTATTTGCGTTCTAAAATTCGATTATGATTACGGCATCCCTTTTCATAATCTGAATTATGAGAACTTGGCAAATTGAAATGGAAATATTATAGCAAAAGACTGGTTTAGTCTTTATGTAAGACATCATGAATCGTGTCCCATATGCTTCGGATATAGGATCGATTACATGTGCTATATTCATCCGTTCTAAAATTTTCCAAATGCCTGGGGCATTAAGAAGGGAAAAGGTTTAGAACTGGATATGACTAAAAGGATTAAACAATTGTCGAGGACAATCTAAGGTTTACCAAAGATTGGTTACTCAAGGACAATTGGAAGTATAGTGATAATTCTGGAAGGACCATATTGACATAATCTGTAAGGAGGCAACTCTTGTTCAGAAGTGATAGTCAAAATGGAATCTGGAAATGTTTCAAAGTTAGAATTCTCAATCTGTGTAAGATTAAGGAAACTTAATGCAAGAAGGATATTTCCAAGGAGTTGATCTCCTTTGGAATACTCTGTAATGATTGTTGCCAAGTCTTTATGACTTTGTGCATAATCATTACGAGAGGATCAATGCATATAAGTTTAGAATCTAACAGATTTCAGTAAATGGCATGAATTTGGAATTCTTGCATTTGCGGTAAGGATTTGGGAGTGTGAAAAGAGAATCATTGAAGTTATGTTCAATTGATCTAGTTCACAAAGTAAGGATCATAGACAAACATAGTATGCATACTTGGTGTGTGGCATGACTAGTGTTTAAGAAAACATAGTGTACATGCTTGGAGCATGGGACAACTATTGTTTTAAATTCAAGAATAAAGTTGATAGCTGAAACAGTATACAATGAATAATGTGTAATCATATGGTGATAAATAAAAGGTGTTTTATTTATGTTCAAAGATTTGATACCATATTGGATTCAATTATTATTGTGTTTCACTTTGCATGTTTTGACTTCCCGAATAAACTAGGTTATTCTTCCGGAATGACTAAGTTATTCAAACCATCCACAGTCGGTCATATGTTGGAAGTAGATATGAATTAAGACTGTCATGGGTTGGCTTGTAGAGGTCTAAGGTGTTGGACAAAGGGCTACAACACTCATGAGTGCTCATAAGTTCTGAGTATTGGATTCAACCCGCGCTCATTGGAATCACTTCATGGATTTTATCATGAGTGATCATGAGACGATAATATCTTATATTCTTCAAACCTAGAGATATGAGTTGTTACTATGAGTTGGTTGTACATTGATTGCACGAAAACGCATTTGGTAACTCGGTGCTATAAAACGTGCCTTTGTGTATGATTCAACAAGTAGTAGAACAAGCCATATGAGTCGAAGTTTATCCATTCCTTTTACCTTCGGGATAAAAGCGATATCTGTGGGCCCCTCGATGATTTGATGATGACAAATGGAAGTGCTCGGCCGGGCCAGGACTAATTTGATTTGTTCAATTAGTCAGTCGTCATAAATCGGAAATCGGGAAACAACAAATGGACAGAGAGAATGATTATAATCCATGTCTCAGTCCATATGATATCTAGAATGGAGGAATATATGATCCCTTATCTAATGGACAAGTTCGTTGACAAGATCAGAGTTTGACAGCAGCTTTAAGAGCTACGATTGCCAGTTAGGTTTGAAGTCATACGCAATAATAGTTTTAGACTTATCCAAGTGGGAGACTGTTGGATTAATGTCTAAGTCCATAACTATATTTGGTATGTACTTGACCCGACCCGGCATGGTCCATTTGGGTTGCACTTCACCGACACAATTTATATGGATAATCTTTTGAGAATAGTATGTTTATGATTAATATTAATATATTATAAGTTCTAATATATTAATATGGAATCATATTATTTAATTAGTATTGATCAAGTATTAATTTATAATTAATTAAGTGATCAAAAGGAACTAATTAAATATGGACTCTTATATATATGGAATGGGCCAAGTTCATTTAGGTTGGGCTAAGCTTTCATGGATAGTCCATGGAGTGTTTAACCCATGGATCCTAGGAAATGAAAGGTCATGGGTATTAGGGTTTAACCCTAATCCTCCATACTATATAAAGATGTCTTTGGTTGGTGAAATAGGCACTAGTGTGGATACACTAAAGAAGGGCTAGCCAATTTCACTAGAGAGAACCAAGTAATCATATTCTCTAAAGTATTCCAAGGTGTCTTGGTGATTTGTGATTCCACTTGAGGCTTCCACACTATTGGGGCTAAGCTCTTAAAGCTTGAAGACATCAAGCTACATCAAGAGGTATGTATTCTATCTTGTTACATTCATAGTTTTTGTATGCTAGATTAGGATAATACCTTGGATGTTCTTATTTGCATGTATAATAGAGAAAACATAGATCCAAGGTATTTAGGGTTGCATGTACACTTAGGAAGTGTTAGAATGCTCAAAACCCAACAGATGTCACAACCCAAGTTGTCCCGTTACATTTCCCCGTTACCGTTAACGGAATATTCCAGTTATAAAAGTTCCGTTAATTGGAGGTTGTCAATTAAATAAACATTACAATTGTTCATGTTTAATAGGCCATTAAGTCGTGATGAAAGGAAATAAAAACACATAACACACATTTCCATTTTGTTGGAAAATGTTAAGTTTTATTATTACGACCACTAAATCGGGTGCGACCAAAAGCCCCGTTTAACGGCAGTATCGGGTAAAATTCCACTGATCCCCGACTCGGAACCATATATAAGGGTGAGTGGAGTCCATTGGAGAATTTTTACACTCTCTCTCTATACTCTCTCTCTAGACTCGTTTTCGCCCCGAATCCGCAACCAAACGCTTCCAGATTGTAAGTCCTCTTACCCTAGCTCATTCTAAACATATTGATTCATGTTTATAGCTTAGAAATCAAACCTAGAAGCTGTTGAAAAGGAGTTTACGGCCTAAGCTCCTCCTTAGGCCGTAAACACCTAAAATGAGGCCAAAATGACCCCAAAATGTCCCTAAAGTCTTAGAAATAAATTAAGGGATTTGCCTAGGAGTGTTTAAACATTAAATCATGTGATTTTAGGGGGTAAAAGAGAGTTTACGGCCCAGGAATATGCCAAGGCCGTAAACACCTCTTAAAAATGTCATAAAGCCCCAAAAAAACTCCCAAACCACCCTAGGACTTCATACATATTTTAGGGATTTAGTACTTTGGGTTTAGCTCAATTAAACACATCAAAATGAAAGGGAAAAAGGAGTTTACGGTCCAGGTTATACCTCGGCCGTAAACACCCCAAATCATGCCCAAAAGTTGGTTTTTGTTCCCCAAATGGCCTTAGACATTTACCATAAAATACTAGGATTGAAACAAGGGCTTAAACACAAGAAATGGAGGGATAAAAAGGAGTTTACGGCCCAAGCAAGTGTCTAGGCCGTAAACTCCCCAAAACACATCCAAATGATAGTTTTAATCCCCCAAAATAGCATCACACTTCATTATAAATTACTAGCAAGGCATTAGGGGCTTTAAACTTCACAAAACTCAAAGAATGAGAGTTTACGGCCGTAAACTCCCTTAGGAGTGTCCCTAGGCCGTAAACTCCCTAATGAAGCCATTAGAAGCCTTAAACTCACTCATGCCTTTTTGGAAAAGTGCTTAGAATAATCCCATGAACAAGTAGAAGCCTTAAACCACCCTAGAACCCATCACCATGAGTTTACAAGCCGTAAACTCATGGTGAGTAGTCCCTGGGCCGCAAACATTATAGTAAGGGCTTAATCTTGGGGAGTAAACTCCATTCCTAAGTCATACACACCCTTAAACGCTACCCGGGACACCCAAACACTTAACCAAAGTGTTTTCTGCTCCTGTGAGCGCGTATATTTGTTTAAATTAGCATTCAATATACTAATTGTATGTGAACATATGTTATCATATGTTAAATAGGTCATTGTGTGTGTTCAAGTCCTTGCGTGGCACCGAACGCCCAAACGGCACCTTCGTCGTACCTACTTACACCAGGTGAGTTCATACCCTTGAATGAACCTTTTAAATGTTTTAACATGTTTTATAGGGGGGAATACAAGTTAAACATGCCAATTATCATATCAATCACATGTGATTGATAACCCGCATGCACAAGATTTTACCACTGTACATTGTTTTACCGAGTAGGACACTATAATGGTTTTCTAAAAGGTTTTCATTGTTTCAAAACTCTTACTTATACTGTTTTGTCCTAATTCATTTTAAACTGGTTTAAGAAAGATTTCCAAAGGTTTACAAACATATTTTACAAAAGAATACAAATTACGATTTTTCCCCGAGTATAAGGTTTTACAAGATTTTAATCAAAGTTCTCTTTCACAACGTATACTTTTACTTGTTAGTTACTGTTGCTTCACTTATACCTATTTTTAAACTCCTACTCGATAACGCTTTCACTTTGTGATGCGTTTACACTTGGTATTGTCTCTATTTCGCTTATACTTGTAGTCGCTTATACTTGATAGACGCTCTTACTTCACTTATCGTCGTTTCCACTTCGTGATACACTTATACTTGGTACACTTATATTTCACGATTCGATTATCCCACTCTGTACGCTTATACTTCACGACTCGGATGTCTCACTGTACACTTATACTTCACGATATGATTCCACTTGTTACACACTCAAGCGTAGTTAGATGTATGTCTGTGCTTGTATAGATGCATATAAATAATGATTGAAGGACTTAGGAAGGCTTGTCCGCCCTATTTCCTTTTCTTCGTTGAGATGTGGTCTGGTGGGATCGGATGTCCATCCGAAGGTCGTTGATTCATTAGTTATATATTATTTACACAAGCATTGACATATGGGTTACTTCAGTCAGTTCAGTTATGAGTCTCTACCTCTAGTTCAACACTTGCATTAGAAACCCACTAGTTGGAAGTCTCTACCCACTATTTGGGATGCATCTTCAGGACACGACCTTCTCTGTCGTCTAGTTGGTAACCAGAGTCTCCTGTAGGGAGAGCGGACATTGTGTGTATAGATCTATACGGGATTGACACCCCCGCACCCTGACTGCTAGCTACAGTCCACGGCTCACCAAGCCAAGGGGTGACAAATGTCACATTATATAGACGCTTGTAGGGCGTCTGGTACTCTAGTGTAGGTTAGTATGGTTACGAGTATCTCGGGTTACCTTATAATTCATGGCCTTAAGGTAACGGTATTTCGCCAACAATTTACACTGTATGCTGGTAAATCAGTTTCAGAGTCACACTGTTTTGACCTTACAAGACGTATCTTTCATTTGATATTGTTTGGGGTCTGTCTCCTCTGTTTTGACCATACAAGACGTATCTCTCATTTGATGCTGTCTGGGGTCTGTATCCACTGTATTCACTGTATTCACTGTTTTAGACCTTGCTAGACATATCTTTCATTTGATATTGTCTGCGGTCTGTATTCACTGTTTTGGACCTTACCATCTGTACCTTTCATTTGGTACCTTCGGAGGTTTGTGTCTCTGTTTGTTAGACTGAACCAGGCGTGTCGTTCGTTCGATACTCTCCTGGAGTCTATGATCCCTTTGCCTTAGTCAGCAGTCCTCACTACTGTGGCATATGTTATTTCCCTGTTGTCTCTTGCTTTCTTTAATAATCAAATTCAGTATTTTGATAATGATAGCAATTAAGGGAAAGCCACTTTTTATCACATAACACTGACCAGTCTTGGTAGAAGACTTCTTTGATAAAAGAAAATATAGGATTTTCTAGAAAGAACTCTAATACACAGTAAGCACTTAAACTACTACTTTAAAAAGTTATTTGAATGAAAACGTCACTAAATGGTTATGAACTCACCAACATTTGTAAAAATGCTGATACTCGCTTTTCAAATAACTTGTATTCTCAGGTTAGCATTAGACAGGTACATCTCGGAGCTGTTGATGAAGATGGCTTAGTACTGCGCTGTATTTATTCTATTACTTGTATTACTTTGAATTGATGTATTAATAGTAACCATGTAAGATTATTACTATTAATGCAATGTCTTGTTGTACTTTGATTACTATAATGCATGTGTTGTGATACTTCACATGACGTCATCCACCCCAGAACATTTTCGCCGTTCCGGTTTTGGGGTGTGACACAAACGGTACCCATATACACCCCTGAAATGTCATAAGCCCCCGACCATCGGTAACGAAGTCCGATACCAACCCAACAACTCGTTCTCTCTTCTGGTTCTCCGATCTCACGTCCTCAGCCTATGCTCCACGAGTGGTTTCATACACCGGAGCCATCACGGTCAATCGCAAACATACATCTCGCAATGGGGCGCTCTCCGCCCTGCGACTCAGGGCGTCGGCTACCACATTAGCCTTGCCCGGATGATACAGGATCTCACAGTCATAATCCTTGACCACATCCAACCACCTCCTCTGCTGCGTATTTAGGTTAGGCTGATCCATCAAATACTTCACGCTCTTATGGTCCGTGTGTATCGTACACCGAACCCAATGCAAATAGTGACGCCAAATTTTGAGGGCGAACACTACTGCCCCCAACTCTAGATCATGGGTGGGATACCTCGTCTCATGAGGCTTCAGCTGTCTTGATGCGTATGCTATCACATGTCCTCTCTACATCAGCACCACTCCCAACCCCATGATCGACGCATCACAATATACCACAAAGTCCTCCATCCCCTCCGAGAGGGATAACACCGGGGCTTCGCATAACCTTTGGCGAAGCGTCTCAAAGGAGGCCTGCTGCTCGGGGCCCCATGAAAAAGTGACACTCTTCCGGGTCAACCTGGTGAGTGGCACTGCGATCTTAGAGAAATCCCTGATAAATCTCCAATATCCCTTTGGTTAACGAGATGCCCTAGGAACTGGACCTCTCGCAACCAGAAATCACACTTGGAGAATTTGGCATAAAGCCTCTCCGATCTCAGAACTCTGAGGATCTCCCTCAAATGCTCCTCATGCTGCTCTCTAGATCTCGAATATACCAAAATGTCGTCGATGAATACAATCACCGACCGATCCAACATCAACCTACACACTCGGTTCATGAGATCCATGAACACTGCTGGGGCATTGGTGAGCCCGAAAGGCATCACCACAAACTCGTAATGCCCATA
The DNA here is from genome assembly GCF_002870075.4 of Lactuca sativa. Lineage (NCBI taxonomy): Eukaryota > Viridiplantae > Streptophyta > Magnoliopsida > Asterales > Asteraceae > Lactuca > Lactuca sativa. The sequence goes on along the minus strand of NC_056630.2, from coordinate 299,483,023 downwards.
ATGCGTCCTAAACGCTGTCTTCTAGATGTCCTCATCTCGCACCCTCACCTGATGATATCCAGACCTCAAATCGATCTTGGAGAACCAAGATGCTCCCTGTAACTGGTCGAACAAATCATCGATCCTCGGCAACGGGTAACGGTTCTTGACCGTCAGCTTGTTCAACTCCCGGTAATCAATGCACATCCGGTGTGAACCATCCTTCTTCTTGACAAAAAGGATAAGCGCTCCCCACGGCGAGCTGCTCGTCCGAATAAATCCCTTTCCAAGCAGCTCCTGAAGCTGCGAGGATAACTCTTGCATCTCTAGAGGTGCAAGGCGATAAGGCACCTTGGCGATAGGCGCGGCCCCTGGAACCAAATCGATACTGAACTCCACTTTCCTCACGGGAGGCACACCCGACAACTCCTCTGGAAATACATCTGGGAACTCACGCACTATCAGAACCTCCTCAACTGACCTCGGCCTCTCTGAATTAATCAACCCTCGTATCCGTCACATATGCCACAAAGCCCTTACAGCCCTACTGTACACACTGCCTCACCCTAGCGACCGAACAAAACGCTGACCTAAAACGTGTACCCTCACCGTACACTGTAAGAACTCCCCCACTAGGGTCTCGTATGGTCACCAGCTGCCGCTTGCAGTCGATAATTGCACCGAATCTGCTCAACCAGTCCATGCCCACAATGACACAGACATCACCCATCGCAATAGGAACCAAATCAATCGGGAACTCAACACCGAAAATCTCGAATACGCACCAACGGATCACCTCCATGGCATATATCACCCTTTCGTAAGCTATGTAAACTTTCAGAGGCGGACTCAACGCCTCACGACTAATACTGATATGCTGACTAAAAGCCAAAGATACAAAAGACCGACTCGCACCCGAGTCAAATAACACCAAGGCAGGTACAAAATTCACAAGAAAAGTACCTACGCATAACATAATATAAGCATAATATCTCAACATTAAATTATACACAAAAAAATACATACCAGCTACGATATCGGGCGCTGCGCGGACCTCCTCCGCGGTCAACTGAAAGGCTCTCCCTCGTGCCCTCGGCGCCTCGGCCTTCACTGGCCGACTCTCGGTAGCTCTGATGGCGGCAGGGGCAGATACCTGAGGTGCTCCCTGAGCTGATCCCCGCAACTGCGAACACTCTGCCTTCCGGTGTCCGGTCTGGTTGCAGTGAAAACACACTGCAAACCCCTTGGGGAAGTCCTTGGCCATATGCCCCTCCTTGCCACACTTATAGCAAGATCTAGCTCTACAAACTTCATCATGACCCTTGCCGCACTTTCCACAAGTGCGGCCCTTCTGGCTCCCTGATTTGGGATCAGCGGGCTTGGCCCGCTTGGTTGCCGACTGGGACTGTGCCGGTCGCCGTCCCCTGAGACTCCGCCTCCTCCCTAGCCTGAGTCTCTAGCTCGATCTCCCTCTTCTGGGCATTTTCCTGAAGCTATGAAAATGTCCCGTACGAGGAGTTCGCCACGAACTCCCGAATGTCTCTCCTCAAGATACTCAAATATCGGCTCATACGTGCCTGCTCAGTAGACGCGTGCTCAGGGCAGAACATCGCCCTCTCATGAAACATCCTGGTAATCACCGTAACAGACTCAGTACCCTGGTTGAGAGTCAGAAACTCCTAGGCCAAACGCTCCCTCTCCACCTGGGGAACGTACTCATCTCAGAACTTGGCAGTGAACCTCTCCCAGGTTACTGCTGCAAGCTCAGTAGGCGTATAGTGCGCCGTCACAAACTTCCACCAGTCCTTCGCTCCCAAGCGAAGCTGGTTCTGTGCGAACCGGACTCTCAAATGCTCAGGAGATGAGCAAGTAAAGAAACACCCCTCAATGTCTGAAATCCATCTCATAGCTTCCACCGGGTCCTGGGTCTCGTCAAACTCTGGCGGTTTTGTGTTGCTGAACTCTCGGAACAGCAACACATCACCACCCTGCGGCCTCGCAGCAGCAACAGCTGCGGTGGCCGCTGCAACAGCAGCCTCAGAAAGAGCAGCAAAACGCTCGTCGAAAGTCTCAATTAACGTGGTCTTAATAGACCCGAACATCTTTGGTATCTCTGCCCTGATGGCCGCAGCCACCTCCTCATGGAAGATCCGGCGGATCTCCTCATCACTAGCCCCGCTGCTCTCTGGCATAAGACGTATCCTCACCATGATCTACCTCTGAAAAACAACATACGCTATATTAGAAACTCTCTCGAGCATACTCGCACTCGATAACTCATCCCTCCTTGATCCTTGGCATCCCGAAGATTCTTACTTGGACTGTACACTGCCCTAGTGCTTCCAGTAGTACGGGCCCAATACTACTGTCCGTACCGTTTCAGTATACACCCCAAGTCCTCCTCTTCGTATCCCAAGTTCCAGCTACTCTATTATGCATGATCCACTCCCTAACAGATCTCTCATAAGCTCCTCGCTGCTACCTACTCACTCTCAAGCATCTCATAGCAGGTCACCTCTCCCTAGGCTAAGGCATCACAAATCAGGCCACTCTAGTCCTAATAGGAGTACCTAGCCCACTCTAGCATGAGAATACATCATATCAATACCATAACATATATTATAAGGGTATCTTGGGAAATCACCGTTCGGGCGCGGACTGATCGTACACACGACTCTGCTCTGCGTTTTCCAAAATTCTTTTACTCCTTTTGAAAATATTTCTCAAATCCTCAGTTTGAGTTCAAATACGCCCGAAGGTGTACTCGAATCCCTCAAACCAAGGCTCTGATACCAACTTGTAACACCGTAAATTTCAAAACAATTTTTCGCATTTTATACAAAACACAATTTGTTCAATATTCATAAAAACATCATTGTTTGAAACTCGAATTAGTAGCATATAAAACTCCCAAGATCTCATAACATAAAAATCCCGTGTGTGTACTGATTAGGCCGATGCCTTCTCGCGATCCTCACTTGTACCTGAAACAAATAACAGAAAAAAACTGTAAGCACAAAGCTTAGTGAGTTCCCCAAAATACCACACATAGCACATATTAGCCACTCGAGGCTATAGCTCTGTAGGTCTATGGACCCTACTCTGTGAACCCTCTGGTTCTAACTATGTGAACCTTCCGGTTCCAACTCTATAAACATGCACAACATAAATCACTTAGAAATAATGCAGTACAACCCATAACATACATATAGCATACAAATACTCTGTCACATAACTCTGATTACCTACTCAAGGTAAGGTATAGTGAGAAGACTCACCTTGCGTATCTCGGTTACTCGTAAATCCCTGAAAGCACTAGTGCTCAATCTCCTAAGCTATAGCCCTCCTATATCACAAATACATCCCTAATTAACACTTTCCAAACTAGGGTTGACTAACTCTATCAAGTCAACACCGGTCAACTCTGGTCAATGGTCAACGGTCAACTCAACTCGCCGAGTCTGGCATAGACTCGCCGAGTCTCTACAGGGACCCGATTCCTCTAAGTCCCTTCCGACTCACTGAGTCACTCACCCGACTCAGTTACTCAACCCCAGGTTCGAAATCACTGAACAACCCGCACAAACTCGTCGAGTCTGGAAATGGACTCGGCGAGTGCATTCCATGCACAACCCCAAACGACCTTCTGAGGTCAGATCTGTTCCACTAACTCGTAGATGCAGTCCTTCCAAGCTTATTTATCAGATAAAGTTCATTTCTTGGTGCTCATATCACACCTAATGACTCATAAATGGTGTTTTGACCTCAAGCACAAAGATCCCAAACCAAAACCTCCATGGATTCATAAAAAGCTTGGACAAAGGGACACTCTGGACCTCTAAGGGTCCAGATCCAGAACCTAACTCGCTTAAGGGACCAAGGAAACACTAGATCTAGCCACAAAAGTGCTCAATAAGCCCTAAATCAACATGAACATCACCTTAACAGAAAATGGTTCGAAAATAGTACCTCAAACGTGATGTTCTGGACCTCAGATCTACAGGAAGTTGATCCTCTTGCTTCCCCTTGGCTATAGCTTCCTTTCCCTTGCTAGATAACACCTCCAAAGTCAACAATGGATCCTTCTCTCACTCCAAACCCTCAAGCTCACTAGGGTTTCACTCTGGGGACTGTTGAGCGCAAATGACGGCCATAAGGCCCTTTAAATAGGCCGCTAACCCGAGAAATTAAGGTTTTATTAAACAGCGCAGACTCGCCGAGTCCACCAATGCGACTCGTCGAGTCCGGTCATTAATCCGGGTGAGAAATCGCGTCTCTACTCGGGGAGTCTACGCACCAACTCGCCGAGTTCTTCCACAAAACTCAAAATAAAAAGAATAAATATAATACCTGAAATTCTGGATGTTACAACAGTTTTCAGTTTTGGTTTCAGGTACCTCTTCTTCGAAGGGGAAGGAGCTGGCGCGGTAGCGGTACATCGCACAAATGCTTGTATTCCGCATCATGAGATTTTCCTGGGGATTTGTACTCTGACACCTATATGTTTAATAAAAATGTTTTCCAGACTTGCACTATCTTTTGTGAAATGAGATGATCGTTGAACGTTTTATTCCTGATGTTTTGCTAAGTACATGTTTTAAAAATGAAATTTTTGGCTCGTATTTTTGGGATGTTACACTTGTTATTCTTTAAGAATGATATTTTTTCATTCTTATGGAATAATATAAGAATGTTTGTCATTATTTAAAAGTTATATTATTATATATTCTCACAGAATAATATAAGAACGTTTCTTATTTTTAAGAATGTATGTTATTCTTTAAAAGTTATATTTTTATATTCTTACATAATCATATTTTGGGTCAAAAATATGGTTTATACTTTGCTTTTCTAGGAAAATATATTTTTATGTAATGTTGCATGTGTTTGCGGTTTGTGTGCGGCTGTATACATGTGTATGGCTGGAGGTCCATATAAATAGAGGAGTGCATGTGGGGGTGTACGGTTGGAAAAAGAGAAGGTTACAAGAGAACATCTTGTAGAGAGAGAAACTTAGAGAGAAGAAGTGTGTGTGAGAGAGAATCTATTGTAAGGAGCATAATTCATATTGAATACATCATAGATTCATCATCTTCTTCTTCTCATTCTCTTCCATTTTGATCTGACATCATCCAATTGATTGGGATTCCGCACCATCAATTGGATCTGATTGATACACAAGCAATTTTGGGGACTTACAATTGGTATCAGAGCTTGTTTTGTATCAGTCAATTTTGTCAGATCTGGAGCTTATTTGATCTTATTTTGAAAAGAGAATAGCGTTTTTGGATAGATCTCGCAAAAATAAGGGGGGTTACTTCTTTGCATTTTCATAAAAACGAGTTTTTGATCGAGTTTTGGAGCAAAAAAAGGGTGAAAAACGTCGTTTTTTCGCGAATCTGTTGAAGGAGTACGGCCACTTGAAGGTGTGCGGCTCAGCAGCCTCGGTGTGCGGCTCGGAGTATACGGCTCGGTGTGTGTGGCTCCGTGTGCGGCCTCGGTATACGGCTCAGCAGCGTGTTCGGCTAGCATTTGGCTCTCCTCGCTTCGCAACTCTAGTCCTCTCTTCGCAACCGTCCTCGCTTAGCAGCTTTCGCATACAAAAGGAAACGGGTTTGAAGTTGCCAGGGATCGAACCCGGGACATCTAGTTGAGCATCCCACCGTCTTAGCAACTCGTCTAGGAGGCTTCTTGTTTCCTAAATCCGAAATTTAGAATATAACTCATCGTCTTCGCATATAATTTCACAAATTGACATTTTCAACCCCAAAAGTTCAAAATTTTATTTTTAAAATCCTTTTTCAACCCAAAAATTTTAGTTTTTAAATTTTAACTTTTATTTTTCATTTTTTCTAAAAATTTGGACTTTGACTTTTAAAAGTTGACCTTTGACTTTAAATTTTGACTTTCTCATTTGACTTTTAATTTTTCAAATTTGGCTTTTCGGTTTGACTTTTCAAGTCTGACTTTTGAGTTTGACTTTTTTTTTTAAATTTGACTTTTAAGGTTGACTTTCTCTTTTAAGTCAAAGGGCAATTAAAAAAAAATAAAAAATAAAAAATATATATATAAAAAAAATTTTAAAAATAAAAAAATGAGTTCCACATCAATTTCGGTAAATGAAGTTTCATGTACTCCATCTTGTAAAGCTATGATTAAATTTCTTCGAGATCAAATCGATTTATTAAAAAGAGAAAATGAGGATCTCAAATACGAAGGCTATACCCTAAGGAAAGGTCAGAAACCTTTAAAATCTCAATTAGAGGCCAAGACTAAGGACTTTAGGAAATTACAAGAAGAGTACAACAACAAGTGTGAAAATTATGATCACATTAAATGCAAACTTGTTGTTGTAACTGAAGAACTTGATGCTTTGAAAATAAAGTGTGGAAAAAAAGATGTTAGTTTCAAAAATTATACTGCATCAAGTAAGACAATCGAGTCCTTAGTAGAAAATCAATTGAGTTTTAAAGATAATCAAACCAAGGGTCTAGGGTATCACAGTGTGCCACCTCCTTTTAATCACAATTATAACCCACCCTTTGAGACCAATGAGGAAGAAATGCCTGCTCAGTATGGCCAAACCCCTGCTCCAAATTCAGTCAACACTGAACAATCAGGGCCAACTGAGGGTGCTGAGCTGAACGATACTAATGCTTTTACTTCATGTGCAGGTAAAGTAGCAGAGGATGAGAACAACGAGAACACCATTGAACAAACCAACACCTCCTTGAACTCTGAATCTCTTGCTTCGAACTCAGTTGCTTCTGATCAACCTGCTGTTGAGAAGTACAGGCCACCAAGTCAAGTGAAACAGCCGACCTGTTGCAGTTGTGCGTGTGGGAAAAGCAAGAGACAAGGAAAAGACACGCCACCAGGGGCAGGAAGAAACAACTTCACAGTGAAAAAAAAAGACATGTTTTCACTGTGGAACACCTGGACACATTGCCCGAAACTGTCCGAATCGCGCATATATTCCCTACTACGCACAAGGGTGGCAGAACGCGCCAAGAGGGAGATATTTGAAAAGAAACCCCTCAAGGTCACATTCAGACCATGATGACTGGAACACGCAGAAGGCCAAAAATCAATCCCACAAGGTCAAGAAGGGAATGTCGGCCAAGAAGCCAAATCCAAGAGATGCTCCCATAAAGCCAAAATCAAAATCATCTCGGAAGCCGACTTCGAGTTCAAAATCAAGTGCCGAGGCACCTGTCGGATCGAAAAAGAAATGGGTCAAACCCGACTACAGATGGGTACCAAAGGTTCAATCTCCCAAATCTCCTAATGCTTCTAACGTTTCTTCATCTTCTGTTTGTGATAAACAGGATATGTCTTGGGAGAGAGTTCCTTGCACTGATGACAAAGGTCAACCCAGTTTCAAAATGGACTGGGTTCCAAAGACCAACTGATACTGCTCTGTGTCGGAGCAACTATGGAGGCATATCATTAGACTTTGGTTTGCTGGTAGTGGTTGTTCCTGGCACTTGATAGGGGACATCTCTCAACTGTACAACATTCAGACATTTGTTTGAGAGTATGTGTCCTTTGTGGGAAGAGAAGAAAGGAAGTGATCACTCACGGGGTTTGTGCTTAACGACATGAAGAGTTTTCGGATCTGTTTTGAGATTACGCGTGCTATTCTCAGACCTTCTGGATGCAAATTCAATCGGTGACTTAAGTTTTAAGTTTACTTCTCTGTACACCTGAGTTTTTCTTAAGCTGATTCGCTTTAAAAACAAATTTTTGTTTTAGGATAGTTTAAATTTGCGCATTTACTTTCATTTCTCTCCTGTGCACAAATTTAGGGGGAGAAATAAAAACAAAACAAAAATTAGAAAATTCAAAAAAAAAATAAAAAAAATAATATGATGGATATGCTTTGGGAAGTGATATGATTATGTGATAACAGGCAACCTGAGTCTGTGTAACGTACCCAAAGTTGAAGGGTCTATGCTCTGGTTTGATGCGTCGGTAGGAACGAAAGATTCTAAATGGACATGACTAGGCAGAGTTGAACTTAAGAAATCAAATGACTTGAAAAATCTTGACCTAGTTTGATCCGTTTAGCCTGACAATACGACGCTTGGATAGGTTGAGCAGGGAGATATATATGGGAATCTACTCGTCACATTAAATGAACCCGTATCTGGAACCGTGGTTTAACTTTTCCTCCATGTGCGGATTCCGTCCTTAATTCCGGTATTGATGGGGCAACTGGTAAATTCCGATAAATTAGGTCTGTAGAAAATCATTTTCTTTCTTTCTGTCTGTTAGTCATATGTTACCTCATCTACGTGATTGGAAGAGATCCGACCTGGACTGTAACATATGCAACTCTATTTCTCTTCATATTATACATATATATACATATGAAATTCCTCTCATATGTTAGCCATATGTTGTCTCCTTTGTGTGACTAACAATCCGACCTGGTACACAGCATATGCACTATAAGTGATAATACTCTGAATATATCTGCTCCGCTAATGATGGTCTACTCATCCGATGTAAGGAGTATTCTGGATGTCCTTGATTACCGAGGCATATCTGGAAGCGGGAAACATGTTCCAGTACAATTAAAATAGAACACTCAAAGATTGTCTATAGATCTCGTTGCTCAATTTAGGTGGACAACAATATCCCTGGTCGTTGTCAGGTAATGGTCCTTAAGATATAGTATCTAGAAACTTATGATCAGATATAATATCTAGGAACTTAGGATCACATTGTCTTGTCACTTAGAGTATGTCCTAATCTTGTTCAGAAAATCCAAAAATATTTTTGCTTCTGTTTTTATTTTTCCAGAAAATATCAAAAATCCAAAAATATTTTTTTGTGTGCTAATTTTTCTTTTAGTTTTGTTTTGGCTTGAAAAGTGATTGCAGGCATAGATGAGACTCGTGGAGACTGTATTGAAGATCTTCTGAGCCAAGGCTTCATCTGTGAGCATCAAAGAATTTTCATTCGAAGGAGCAAGAAATGAAGATTATTCTTTCAACATTTAATTTGTCAACCCCAGAAGCAAGGTGAAGCTGAAAGTGAAGATTATGTGACAAATTGCATTGAAGCCTCCTCAATTGTGACAACCCGAAATTTCCATTCTGAACAAACCATTTGAAGCCAATAGAAGTAGAACAGTTATAGTGAAAACTTAGAGTTCGAGTATAAGTTTGGCAGTTTTTAGGATTTTAGACTTAAGGAGATATTAGGAGAGTGGATGCACTAGGGTTTTGTGCAACACTGTTATTCCAATACTCTAGGACATTAGAATTCGTTTCAGGAATAAAAATATTTTCTGCCAAAAATATCTCAGGACTATAAATAGAATTCTGAACCAAATTGGTTCATTAGTTGAATTCCATTTAGAGAAAAGTCAAAATTCTCTCACACGGATCTTCAGGTTTTTATCACAAATTGTGAGTAACTCTTTCTAGTAGTGTTAGAAAGCTTTAAATGTGTTCATAACATAGATTACATAGCTAAATCATTCGATTTAGGAGTTTACTCCCCAAGGTGTTCTTGGGCGGTAAACTCCCGAAACCAAGCCTAGATTGTCCCCCGTGATATACTACTTCCTTGGACTTGTATAGGAGCGTATTAGGGACATGAAATCAAGCAAGAATCACCCAAGTTTAGGATTTCACGGCCCAAGAGTATCTTAGGCCGTAAACTCCAAAAAGAATGCTCAAAATGGTGCTTTTAAGGCACCTAACGCTTAGACTTGATTTTAGACATGTACCCTAAAGTGTTTAAAGCCTAGAAAACATAAGGAATCACAAGTATTAAGGAGTTTACGGGCAAGACAAGTTCTTGGGCCGTAAACCCCTATAAAGGGGTCAAATGACACCCTAACTCCTTCCTTATGCCTAGAACCCAACATAGATCATAACCTTGAAATGTTAGAGACTTGAAAACACCATAAACACCCTCCCAAGGGAGTTTACGGCCGTAAACTCCAAGGGAATATGGTACCAGGGCCGTAAACTCCTTAAAGGAGTTAATAGGAAGCCCAAACACTTGATTTAGCCTTGAAACAATTCACCACTAGAGTTTTCGTAATTCTAAGCTTAATTTAGTGACCCTAAGGAGAGTTTATGGCCAGGAGTTTACTCCCCTGGGCCGTGAACTCCAAAACATATGGTCATTAGACCTTAAACACCCATTAGAGGCCTTGCACTCCTTTGTTGCAACCCATTAGCCTCCTAGCACTTGACCTAAAGTGTTTTCCTTGCGTTAAAATGTTTATACTTGTATAATTAGTGTTTTAATCACTAATTATTTATATACATATGTTTTCATATGTAATTAGGATCATTGTGTGTGTCTAAAGTCTTCACTTGACACCAAGCACTTGTCCGATCCTTCCTTACGATAACAGTCCGTTCAATTCCAGTCACTTACTGTAGGTGAATTCATACCCCTTAATCAATGTTTTAAACTGTTTTTAAATGTTTTATGGGGGGGGGGGATACAAGTAGAATTATGCTAATTATTATATCAATCACATGTGATTAATAAGCAGCATTCAAATGATTGGCTACTCATTAGCCGTTTTACCAAACAGTTTCCTTCAAATGTTTTTCATAAACACTTTACGTGTTTAAAAACTCCTTATTACACTGTACATTTTATTCTGTATATTACATTTCAAACTTATTTACAATTGTGTTTCAAACAAATGTTCTTTATACTAAACTGTTTTATCAAACCCATGCCTTCGAAACCATTTTATAGATCGACATCAAGTCGATCTTTTCTTGGAAAATATTTATGTTCAAAGGTTTTACAAATCTTATTTTATGCTTTTATATTATAAATTGCATGCCTCTATATGTATAGTTATATAAGAAATGTTTATAAGACTTAGGAAGGCTATCCACCCTATTTCCTTTTCGTGCTTGAGATGTGGTCTGGTGGGATATCGGGTACTCATCCGAAGGTCGTTTAAATATTACTTATATATCTTGTGTACATATATAGTCATAAAACGTCCTTCTAGTTCATCCCATGCCCTTGGGTAGCAAGGGTATACATCCATGGTCATACGTCCCAGTTAGATTACTAGTAAACTACCACATGGGTAGTTTAGGAAGATACTAGAACTATTACTAGAACACGATATCATACAATGAGTCAGTTCATTCATGAGTCTATACTTGCTAGATAGGGATCACATACATTACAACTAGAACATTTCATTGCTATGAGTACATATACAACTATACTAGAGAAGAACATATACAACTATACTAAGAAGAGAACATATACAACGATACTAGAACAAGTACATTACTATACTTGCTAGATAGAGAGAGAACACAAATTACAGCTAGCACATGTAGAACATTTCCGTACATTACACTTACATTAATACGTTAATAAAATTGTGATCCACTGTATCGGAGCATGCCTTAAATGTCATGGCCCGAGTTGTACCCAGAGTCTCTTGAAGGGAGAGCGTGAGTTTGTGTATAGATCTATACTGGATTGACTATCCTACGCCTTGCTGCTAGCTACAACGGGACCTGCAGTTCTGCGGGTGCCAAACATCATTGCGTTTTTATGACCATTCTTATGTCGTTGTTACCAGTCAATTGTATGGTGCGATTAATCACATTATGCCTTAATATAAATCCGTTTTAAGGTAGTTAGTACAACAGTAGTTCCTATAATACAACACTACAGTACTACATTTATTTTCCCTTTTCTTATATTTAGTGATCATTTCACTTAAACATTTAATGTAAAAACTATATTTTGATAATAATAGTTACACTTGGGAAAATTACACCCTTTTACAAGAAACGATCAGTTAGAACAGTTAAGTCTTGGTAGAAGACTACATTTAGAACAGTTAGGTCTTGGTAGAAGACACACTTGTTTAATAGTAGGAATCATAGGGATTTCTAGGATTTTTCAAACGTTTACAGTTCCTTTACAAACATTTTCATACTTACAGTTCATTTACAAACATTTATATACTTACAGTTCATTTACATTTTCCATACTTACAGTTCATAAACTTTCAAATTCTTACATACAAATTAAGACACTAAAATACTTATGATCTCACCAGCTTTAAAGCTGATACTCGCTTTCAAAATTACTTGTATCCTTAGGTCATCATAGACAGGTACCGATGCAATGAATAGGGAAGATGGAGCTTGTTGAAGACTCATATTTCAATGTGATTTATGCTTTAGTGTTTATCAAAATTTGACAGAACACACTTTTATAATAATTATATTATTAATGCAATGGAAGATGTTGTTGTTTGTTTACTACTTTACATTGTTGTGATACTGTACATGATGTCCTCCGCCCCAGAACGTTTCCGCCGATCTTGGTTTTGGGGTGTGACAGATTGGTATCAGAGCATTGTTTATAGTGAATTAAGTATATCAACCCATAAAAGATATACTAACTATAAATACATAAGGGATTAAAAATACTCTGATCAAGAGTTTATACCTAAAATAATAAAATATTTAAGTAAGTATACGTGCCTGCATTCATACTAAAATCAGTGTCACTAGGACAGTACAAAAGAATTACGATTGTTGGGCAACACAGGTGGGCTTAGAGACATATGGTCAAAACTGGGAAGATATAGCCTGATCACCTATATTATCCGAGGGTTGACTAGCATGTGCCTAAGTTTAATTGTGTGGTTGCAAAAATGCTAAAATCTTACCAACCCTACCACAATGAGAACAATAGAACATAACATTAAAATTTAAAATACTATAGGAGTATTTGGTGTTACTATAAGTACGTTATACTTGAGAACTAAAACAGGATCTTCATTACTAAGTTGATAGTTGCTAAGTTGATACACTAAGGATATATGTAATTAGGATGTTATAGACCTAGAATCTGTGAAATTTTACTTTACCCCGATTCTGTGTGAATTTGGAGTTTAGATCACTTATTTGAAGGTCTATCTTGTTTAGATTACACATAGCTGGTATGCACTTCACAAATAGCAATGTAACTAATGAAGGTTTTCTAAATAATTATCTACATAGTTCGTCTAATAATTATTCTGTTACCCTAAATTCTCGCATAGAAAATATAGTTGGACTCCATCCCCACGACAACCAGTACCTTCTGAGTGAGGTTATAACTGGTTGGTTTGGAGAAGAACCAGAGAATGATCATCCTATCCCTTTGAATGATCACCATGATGAAAACCTTTCGGACGATGCTAATTCCGAACAAGAGGTTGAGAACCTACCCCAAGAAGCTCCCTTTCCAATTCCTAACCCTTGTCCGGCTTTTCATGGACCGACCCTGAGTGAGTGGAATTCTTGGAAACATGGAGCCAAGGACAAGATCAGCCCATGCCATTTAATGGCGACCGAAGCTTTTACGACTTGAGCAATGGGGGCTCAGCAGATAGAGTCTTGCCAATGTTGGTCTGCAGAGTGGCCGAAATGAGATTCAAGGCAGGACAACCCTACATCATATTTCCGAAGATGTCACGGATACGAGAATACATACCCTCCGCACCATTAGTCTAGAAGATGCTTGCGTGAGAGAAGAGAGAAACCATGAAACCCTGCTGCAAGCACTGGCTGAATCACGAGCTGAAGTCATAGAACTTCTAGTACGCCATAGGGTGTACAATAGACACCTACTTGATGAGGAACATCGACTGGATGAATTGAGAGTTCACCAGAGGGATGACCGTCACCAGGAGTAGATGCTTTACCTTACTTCCCTTGTTAGAAAGTAATCGTTTTCTGTCTTTGCCTGATGTGGCATTTTCTATGAAATTATCTTGTACTGTAAGTACTTTTAGTTAGGTCCTTATGCTGTCAGGAACTATCTTCTGTGGATATGATGTAAGACCTTTACAAGGTCATTTTCCCGAATCTTTACGTCTTGAATATCAAAGATATTGACAGCCGGCTAACTTCTGTGTCATTCTGCATTCAAGTACTCTTATCATACTCTCATTGGAGTCTATCTGAAACCTGCTTTAGTCAAGTCATTGGACTATAGCAAGTTAGATCCGGAGACATTTCCAAGTCTCTTTTAGTGGTTGGATCATGTTATTCACCAACCTATGATACCTCGGCTTGAACGACAAGCGTCTTGAGACCATTCTACGAACTTACCTCCACTCAGTACTAGGACTGCATCATAAAAATGTAGGTCAAACCTTCGCGATCATACTTCCATTCTGTACTAGGACTGCATCATAGGGATGTAGGTCAACCTTTCGAGAACATACTCTTACTCCTTACTTGAACAATCTAAGTACACCTAGGGTCAACCAGAATCGCTCACAAATTTCTTATCTTTCGTATTACAAAATCATGTCGTCATCCAGAAACAATCAGTCGGACAACGAAACCTCTACCTTTCCTATGGACGCCGCTACCTTCCAAACCGCAGTTACAACTGCCGTGATGGCTGCCGTGACAGCTGTCCTTGCGCACCGTACCGCTATTAACACAAGCAATGCTGATGTTGGGATTGAAGATTCCAATCGTAGTATCAATCCAGGAAGTCGCCAAACAGTAACAGTTACAGGCTCGCAAAGCCGAAAGATAGAGAACAAGAAACGAAAGCGTCAAGCCCAGAAAGAACGCAAGAAATCCCAAAGGCTGGCTATGCAACAACAACAAGTGGAAACCCCTGCCATCCCAGTATCGAGCAGGCCATACGAGGGAAAACTCCCGAAGTGTGATAAGTGTAGTTTCCATCATCATGGGGCTTGTCATGAGATGCAATGTTGCAATTGCCTAAAAATAGGGCACCATGCTAGTAACTGTGGAGCACCGGCACGACCCATCACTCAAGTCCCTTTCATCGGGACTAACCCTTCACACGGGAGTAGTTATAATGCCGAACGCTTTAGGAAGCAATTTTCAAAGTGGAGTAACGAGGAAGGCATTCGTGTCCACATAACACTGGCTAAGCACCGCAATCCTGTCACCAATGCAAGTACTAGCCAGTCATGCCACCAATGCGGTGAAATAGGGCACTTCAAGAAGGATTGCCATATAGCAAAGAACTCTGGCGCAGATGGGAGGATCCTCAGGATCACAGCCGTAGGAGAGCCTACTCCAGAACCATCGTTAATGTAATTTAGGCGTTTCGTTGTAACAGACTTATAAACCATCCAGAACTAGTGCAACTAGAGTCTTACCTTTTGCGAGATCTTGTCTGTATAGGGATTCTCGTGCTGCGTATACTTGTCTTTTGTAGCATATCTTATTCGCAGCAATAGTCTTGTGGTAAATCTGAAGTACTGTAACTATTTTCAGGGTTGCACGGTTCTGTTTTGTCTGTAAACGTCTAATGTTCGAATCTAATGTCTTTAAGTTTCAGTATGATTCCGACATTATCATACGAATCGATTCAATTTGTTCTTCACGAAAACAGCTTCATACATACATCTCTTTCTTCTAGATCACTTTTCCAGCGAGCCCGTCATATCAGAACACCGAAGTACTCATGCATGGAGTACCTCATAGTTCTTTTCTTTTCCGAAGAAACCCCCGAAGTACCACTCGTGCAGTACGTCAAGTTCAATCCAAGGATTCATACGATTGATCTATCACTGAGGAATGTATGCATAAGAGTGATATATAATCAAGGTTCTACATGTTTAGAATTGATGATTCCACTTTAACTTCTTTTCCCAGATGGGATGTGAGCTTAAAGAAGAATCAGTTATTCGACTACCTTTTCAATCTTAATTATATACGACTCGTATACACAAAATTGTGATTGTGAACCATGTATGAATTCTAATATGAACTTCAGGATGGAGAACTGTTTAAGCCTACGAGTAATCACATCGTCATGTGGACAAACATAGGACCCAATACGACTCTTGTAATCAGATCACCCCATAGTCTAAACACCTACGAAGATACCAGAACAGCCCAGACAACTTAGCGAACTACACAGAAATAGAATTACAAGACTATGCTTCTCACCCTGGAGAACCCCAGCTTTATTCTCCCAGAGATTGATGGGTTGCATCATATGTACCTCGGATATCGAGGACTCCGTCAATATTTTTCAATAGAAATCATTATCTCTGCCTCGCATGGATGAGATGGTTGAGCAAACGCAAGGAAAGAATTACTTTCAGAAATGGATCTGAGATCCGAATATCACCAGTTCGAGTGTTAGGGAAGGATGTCCGGAAGACTATCTTCCGAACTCGATGCGGACACTTCGAGTCCGTAGTGATACCCTTCGGATAGGACCAATACGCTCATAGTTTTCATGAACTATATGAGTAGGGTACGTCTTTCTTACTTGGATCAGTTCGTCATTTCTCCATGTAATGACTTACTTATCTACCCTCGTAGTAAGAAGAAAACCCATGGAAACATTACCTTCAGAGGAACTTTTCGCAAAGTTCTCTAGGCACGAGTTTTGAAATTGAAGAGTCGAATTTCTATGAGACACTGTTAGTAACTTGGGAAATTTTGAGTACTCTTTCAACTTGTCAAAACCGTTGAGCATTTGTTGACACCAGAGACGCCGACAGTCATTCGTCAAATTCTAGGTCTTACAGACCTACTATCATAGTTCATCCAGAAACCCTCACAAATCACAGGAAACCGTATGACTTTGACCCAGCAAGGGGTGGCCTTTGTCTGGGAAGTTAAACAAGAAAAAGAAACCCTTGGAATTCCAAGTGAGTGACCAAATTCTTTAAGAAGTCTCACTCGGGAACGGCTTAATACGCTTCGTAAAGCGTGGAAAGCTAAATCAAAGATAGACAGGACCTCCGAGATTCTTACCAGAATCAGTCCTGTATCTCACAAACTAGACCTACTCCGCGAACTCAGTAACGTATATTCTACTCTTCGCGTCTCGATCGTGAAACCATACCTTTCCGTTGGGACTCTTGTAAGTCCACTCATCGAGATCCTCGCCTTCGTATTAGAACCGTACTGAACCTCGACCGAGAGGTCAAGCGGACGAAGCAACGCCGTCGCCAGTTAGTGAAAGTTCGTTGGATTGCCAACCGAGAACCCGATTTCAATTAAGTACGCTAGAACCAATCGATTAGGAAGTTTCCTCCTCACGACTCGATCATTCATACATACTTCCTTGCCTAAATTCTAATTTCAGGACAAAATTCCCTTCAACAGAGGGATGATGTGACAACCTGAAGTTTCCATTCTGAACAAACCATTTGAAGCCAATAGAAGTATAACAGTTACAGTGAAAACTCAGATTTCGAGTATAAGTTTGGCAGTTTTCAGGATTTTACACTTAAGGAGATATTAGGAGAGTGGATGCACTAGGCTTTTGTCCAACACTGTTATTCCAATACTCTAGGACATTAGAATTCGTTTCAGGAATAAAATTTTTTTCTGCCAAAAATATCTCATGACTATAAATAGAATTCTAAACCAAATTGGTTAATTAGTTGAATTCCATTTAGAGAAAAGTCAAAATTCTCTCTCACGGATCTTCGGGTTTTTATCCCAAATTGTGAGTAACTCTTTCTAGTAGTGTTAGAAAGCTTTAAATGTGTTCATAACATAGATTACATTGCTAAATCATTCGATTTAGGAGTTTACTCCCCAAGGTGTTCTTGGGCGGTAAACTCCCGAAACCAAGCCTAGATAGTCCCCCATGATATACTACTGCCTTGGACTTGTATAGGAGCGTATTAGGGACATGAAATCAAGCAAGAATCACCCAAGTTTAGGAGTTCACGGCCCAAGAGTATCTTAGGCCGTAAACTCCAAAAAGAATGCTCAAAATGGTGCTTTTAAGGCACCTAAGGCTTAGACTTGATTTTAGACATGTACCCTAAAGTGTTTAAACCCTAGAAAACATAAGGAATCACAAGTATTAAGGAGTTTACGGACAAGACAAGTTCTTGGGCCGTAAACCCCTATAAAGGGGTCAAATGACACCCTAACTCCTTCCTTATGCCTAGAACCCAACATACATCATAACCTTGAAATGTTAGACACTTGAAAACACCATAAACACCCTCCCAAGGGAGTTTAGGGCCATAAACTCCAAGGGAATATGGTCCCAGGGCCGTAAACTCCTTAAAGGAGTTAATAGGAAGCCCAAACACTTGATTTAGCCTTGAAACAATTCACCACTAGAGTTTTAGTAATTCTAAGCTTCATTTAGTGACCCTAAGGAGTGTTTACGGCCAGGAGTTTACTCCCCTGGGCCGTGAACTCCAAAACATATGGTCATTAGACCTTAAACACCCATTAGAGGCCTTGCACTCCTTTGTTGCAACCCATTAGCCTCCTAGCACTTGACCAAAAGTATTTTCCTTGCGTTAAAATGTTTATACTTGTATAATTAGTGTTTTAATCACTAATTATTTATATACATATGTTTTCATATGTAATTAGGATCATTGTGTGTGTCTAAAGTCTTCACTTGACACCAAGCACTTGTCTGATCCTTCCTTACGATAAAAGTCCGTTCAATTCCAGTCACTTACTGCAGGTGAGTTCATACCCCTTAATCAATGTTTTAAACTGTTTTTAAATGTTTTATGGGGGGGGGGGGATACAAGTAGAATTATGCTAATTATTATATCAATCACATGTGATTAATAAGCAGCATTCAAATGATTGGCTACTCATTAGCCGTTTTACCAAACAGTTTCCTTCAAATGTTTTTCATAAACACTTTACGTGTTTAAAAACTCCTTATTACACTATACATTTTATTCTGTATATTACATTTCAAACTTATTTACAATTGTGTTTCAAACAAATGTTCTTTATACTAAACTGTTTTATCAAACCCATGCCTTCGAAACCATTTTATAGATCGACATCAAGTCGATCTTTTCTTGGAAAATATTTATGTTCAAAGGTTTTACAAATCTTATTTTATGCTTTTATATTATAAATTGCATGCCTCTATATGTATAGTTATATAAGAAATGTTTAAAAGACTTAGGAAGGCTATCCACCCTATTTCCTTTTCGCGCTTGAGATGTGGTCTGGTGGGATATCGGGTACTCGTCCGAAGGTCGTTTAAATATTAGTTATATATCATGTGTACATATATAGTCATAAAAGGTCCCTCCAGTTCATCCCATGCCCTTAGGTAGCAAGGGTATACATCGATGTTCATACGTCCCAGTTAGATTACTAGTAAGCTACCATACGGGTAGTTTAGGAAGATACTAGAACTATTACTAGAACGCGATATCATACAATGAGTCAGTTCATTCATGAGTCTATACTTGCTAGATAGAGAGCACATACATTACAGCTAGAACATTTCATTACTATGAGTACATATACAACTATACTAGAGAAGAACATTTACAACTATACTAGGAAGAGAACATATACCACGATACTAGAACGAGTACATTACTAATTGCTAGATAGCGAGAGAACACACCTTACAGCTAGCACACGTAGAACATTTCCATACATTACACTTACATTAATACGTTAATAAAATTGTGATCCGCTGTATCGGAGCATGCCTTAAATGTCATGGCCCAAGTTGTACCCAGAGTCTCTTGAAGGGACAGCGTGAGTTTGCGTATAGATCTATACTGGATTGACTATCCTACACCTTGCTGCTAGCTACAGCGGGACCTGCAGGTCTGCGGGTGCCAAACATCATTCTGTTTTTATGACCATTCTTATGTCGTTGTTACCATTCAATAGTATGGTGCGATTAATCACATTATGCCTTAATATAAATCCGGTTTAAGGTAGTTAGTATAGCAGTAGTTCCTATAATACAACACTACAGTACTACATTTATTTTCCTTTTCTTATATTTAATGATCATTTCACTTAAAAATTTAATGTAAAAACTATAATTTGATAATGATAGTTACACTTGGGAAAATTACACCCTTTTACAAGAAACGATCAGTTAGAACAGTTAAGTCTTGGTAGAAGACTACATTTAGAACAGTTAGGTCTTGGTAGAAGACACACTTTTTTAATAGTAGGAATCATAGGGATTTCTAGGGTTTTTCAAACGTTTACAGTTCATTTACAAACATTTTCATACTTACAGTTCATTTACAAACATTTTTATACTTACAGTTCATTTACATTTTCCATACTTACAGTTCATAAACTTACAAATTCATACATACAAATTAAGACACTAAATTACTTATGATCTCACCAGCTTCAAAGCTGATACTCGCTTTCAAAATTACTTGTATCCTCAGGTCATCATAGACAGGTACCGATGCAAGGAATAGGGAAGATGGAGCTCGTTGAAGACTCATCTTTCATTTTGATTTATGCTTTAGTGTTTATCAAAATTTGACAGAATACACTTGTATAATAATTATATTATTAATGTAATGGATGATGTTGTTGTTTGTTTACTACTTTACATTGTTGTGATACTGTACATGACATCCTCCGCCCCAGAACATTTCCACCGTTCTTGGTTTTGGGGTGTGACATCAACCAATTTGCTGCTATCTATGAACCTGCTGAAGTGATCCAGAAGATTATTTATCTCTGTTGTTCTCTCTGAAGATTCTCAAGCTGAAAGTGCTATCTTTCAAGAATCTTTTCATCAAGCCTCCTCACCCAACGCGCGTTCAATGTCAAATTTTGAAGAAAAACCCAACCGCTCACGATGAATTAATTTATTGAAGATTCATATGTTCATCTTGATGTTGTGAAGAAATTTGAAAATTAATGCTGAAGCCAAGCTCCCAATGAAGATTAACAAGAAAAAGCCAGCTACTATTTAGGGGGAGTTTGTTGGGCCAATTAGAAAAGAAAGCTATAAACCAAGGGGGAGATTGTTGGGTCAAAAATATGGTTTATACTTTGCTTTTCTAGGAAAATATATTTTTATGTAGTGTTGCATGTGTTTGCGGCTTGTGTGTGTGGCTGTACACATGTGTATGGCTGGAAGTCCATATAAATAGAGGAGTGCATGTGGGAGTGTACGGTTGGAAAAAGAGAAGGTTACAAGAGAGCATCTTGTAGAGAGAGAAACTTAGAGAGAAGAAGTGTGTGTGTGTGTGAGAGAGAGAATCTATTGTAAGGAGCATAATTCATATTTAATACATCATAGATTCATCATCTTCTTCTTCTCATTCTCTTCCATTTTGATCTGACATCATCCAATTGATTGGGATTCCGCAACATCAATTGGATCTGATTGATACACAAGCAATTTTGGGGACTTATATCATATAAGAATGATATTTTAAAGAATGTCATGATATAATAGTTATTCTATAAGAATGACATTTTTTTCTATATATTCTCAAAGAATAATATAAGAAAGTTTGCTATTTTTAAAAATAATGATATAATTAAGCTTGTATCATGTCTTTTGACGTTTGATATGAAAAAAAATATAAATGGTTAGCAGAGACAGATTTATTTCTTTTTTCATATATATAACTTGTAATTCACGACTTGTTTTTCAAAAATGAGAATGATAAAAATTGAAATTGAATTATATCCTTGGAAACGTTAATAACAATCTCCAGTAAAATTTTGTTCTCTAAGAATGTAAATCGACAAATTGAAAAGTTCAAAGAGTAATTAATTTGAATTTTTCAATTTTGATTTTTATTAATTAAGCCTCTTTATTGCCTCACATATATATATTTTTAGTTCTTTCTCATAATAAAATGTTATAAATGCTCTTATAATTATTTGCATGTAGAGTAAACGCTACCTCATATTAATAATATGTACCTTAACATCATAACTTTACTTTCCTTTTAATCTAATGGTCATAATTTCGTCATACATTCACACAATAATTATGATTCATATTTAATCGTAACCCTATATATATATATATATATATATATATATACATATATATATATATATATATATATATATATATATATATATATATATAATATCATACTATACTATAAAAGAAACATTTTTTCTTTCACCACATTCATTTTAAACTCCTATGATTTTTCAATTTCTTTCTAATAATGATTTTAAGTTGGTTAATAAGGTTAAATAAATATCAAACCTAAAGTGTAATCATATATAAACTAAATTTCATTATTAAAAAATATCTTTACTTCTACATATAAAGTTATGTTTTTTTAACTTTTAACATATTATACTTAATTTATTAAGTTTAATATATTCTTGGAAATATACGATTATCATTTTAAAGCTATAAATTTTGAGCAATTTGTATAAAATACTTAACCTATTAATTTAAATAACATATAATATGACCAACTTAAATATAAATTTTAGTTTAACTTAAAAAACCTAAAAAATATTTTGTAAATAATTAAAAGTGATAAATTGTAATGCCTTTCTAATAATCATTATAATTTGGTTAATAAGGTTAAATAAATATCAAACCTAAAATGTAATCATAAATAAAATAAATTTCAATATTAAAATAATATATTTACTACTACTTATACAATTATAACTTTAACTTTTAACATATTATAATTAATTTATTAAATTTAATATGTTATTGTATGTAAACAATTATTAGTTTAAAGCTACAACTTTTGAACAGTTTAGAAAAAAATACTTAAATTGTTAATTTAAATATAACATTACAGTGTCAACTTAAATATAAATTTTAGTTCCCCTTAAAAAACCCAATGAAGATTTTGTGAATAGTTAAAAGTGGTAAATGCAAAATCTAAATTATAATCCCAATTTAACTAAAATATTTTCTAAAGATATTTTTATAATCGTTAATTTGTTTTTCAAATAAGTAGCTTAAAATAACTTATAATAACAATTGTTAAAAAAGAACTCTATATAAATTATTATATTGTTACCTTTAAAATAAAATAAAAAACAATGTTTGATGTTTTAAATAATTATAATGATAAAAATTAAAACGTTAAACAAATAAATTAAAAAAATAATTAGCAATAAGAACAACTATAAATAACATCAAACCACATATTATATTTAATTTTATTTATGAGTAACTCGCAGATACAAGTTATTCACACGATTGAGATTATACAGTTATAATAGATGTATATATTATCATATAATTTAAAATAGTCAATATATTATATTAATTTATTATACAAACTATTATATCAAATTTAACTACAATGTTATTGTTATATTTAGAAAAACATAGATTTGTAAAGATTTCAACTAGATAGGTCTGTCTGCGCAATGTGCGGGCATTCGTTTAGTATAATTATAAAGGAAACAATTTTCCTTTCATCACATTCATTTGAAACTCCCGTTCATTTTTCCTTTCACCACATTCATTTGAAACTCCCATGATTTTTCAATTTCTTTCTAATAATGATTGGAAAGTTGGTTAATAAGGTTAAATAAATATCAAACCTAAAGTGTAATCATATATAAACTAAATTTCAATATTAAAAGAATATATTCACTTCTACTTATAAAGTTATGTTTTTTTAACTTTTAACATATTTTACATAAGTTATTAGTTTGAATATATTGTTGAATGTAAACCATTATCATTTTAAAACTATAACTTTTGAACAATTTGCATAAAATACTAAAATTATTAATTTAAATATAACATTACAAGGTCAAGTTAAGTATAAATTTTAGTTTAACTTAAACAATCCAAATAATATTTTGTAAATAGTTAAAAGTGATAACTTATAGTGTCTTTCTAATAATAACTATAAGTTGGTTAATAAGGTTAAATAAATATCAAACCTAAAATATAATCATAAATAAACAAAGTTTCAATATTAAAATAATATCTTTACTTCTATTTATAAAGTTATGTCTTTAACTTTTAATATATTATACTTATTTTATTAGGTTTAATATGGTGTTGTATGTAAACCATTATTAGTTTAAAGCTACAAATTTTGAACAGTTTGGGCAAAATACTTAAATTGTTAATTTAAATATAACATTAAAGTCTCAACTTAAATATAAATTTCAGTTCCACATAAAAAATCCAATGAATATTTTGTGAATAGTTAAAAGTGATAAATTGTAGTGCTAAATGCAAAAATAAATTGTAATCTCATATTAAAAAAAAATATTTCCTAAAGATATTTTTATAATCGTTAAAAGTTTTCAAATAAGTAGCTTAAAATAACTTACAACAAAAATAGTTAAAAATAACTCTATATAAATGATTATATTGTTATCTTTAAAATCAAAAAACAATGTTTGATCTTTTAAATAATTATAATGATAGAAATTAAAACGTTAAGCAAGTAAATTAATAAAAATTGATTACCAATAACAACAACCATAAATAATATTAAACCATATATTATGTTTAATTTATTAATGACTAACTCGCGAGTAGAAGTCATTCAAACAATTGAGATTATGCAGTTATAATAGATGTATATATTATCATATAATTAAAAATAATCAATATATTATATCAATTTAGTATGCGAGTTATTATAAAAATTTAACAACAATGTTACTGTTGTATTTAAAAAAACGTATATTTATAAAGATTTCAACTATATAGGTGTTTCTGCGCAACGCGCAGACATTCACATAGTATCATACTATATTATAAAGGAAGCATTTTTTCTTTCACCACATTCATTTGAAACTCCCAAATTTTCATATTTCTATACAATATACTTAATTTATTAACTTAAATATGCTTTTAGTTGTAAATATTATCATAAATGGAAGAATTTGTGACTTATCAATATGATATGCTTAATTTGTTAACATCAATATATAGTTAAATAAATAACCTACGTTAAAATATCAAATAAGCTAAAAAAATTTAGTGTAAAATTTA
Source organism: Lactuca sativa (assembly GCF_002870075.4). NCBI lineage: Eukaryota > Viridiplantae > Streptophyta > Magnoliopsida > Asterales > Asteraceae > Lactuca > Lactuca sativa. Next base: position 299,458,330 of record NC_056630.2, on the reverse strand, counting down.
AAACCTAAAGTAAAATATCAAATAATGTTTAAAAAAAAATTCAATATATATTTTTTAACATAGTTAAAAGGAAAACATTAAATATAATAATAATAATAATAAAAGAACCTAAATTGATGAATCGAAGTAACTAAAAGGTGTCTGAAAACTATATTCTAACAATATATTTTTAACCTACGCCACGCAACGCGCGGGAATTCGTCTAGTATACTTATAAAGGAGGCATTTTTACTAGCACTACATGCATTTAAAACCACTATGACTTTTCAATTTCTGTATAATAATTATTATAAATGGGTTAATAATGTTAAATTAATGTGACAACTAAATTCTAATCATAAATTAATTAAACTATAATATTAAAATATTATATTTTACTTTCATTTATAAAATTATGACTTTAACTTTTAAAAATATTATAGTTAACTTATTAGTTTAGATATGTTGTTGTATATGATCAATTGTTATTTTCAAGTCACAACTTTTTTATAATTTATAATTTTATGTAGAACAGTTATATTATTGAATTCAATATAGTGGTAAATGGTTAACTTAAATAAAAAATTCAGTAAAACTTGAAAAAAAATAGATAGATTATTCTATAAATAGAGTTAAAAGGTATAACTTATGGTGTTAAACCTAAACCGTAATCATAAATTAACAAAAAAACCATAAAACTATTTTTTTTTTTAAAATCATTAAGTATCTTCAAATAAGTAGTTTAAGTATAACTTACAATAAGAATAGTTAAAAGTATTATTATATAAAAAAAATTATAATGTTATCTTTAAAAACAAAAGCAATGTGTGTTGTTTTAGATAATTGCAATAAAATAAACTAACAATATTCATCAAATAATTTCTTAAACCAAATTAAAATAATTAAGAGTTTCCAAATATGTTATTTAAAATAACTTACAACAACAATAGTTATAAGTAACATTATATATAAAAATTATATTGTTACCTTTAAAAAACAAAAACATTGTTTGATCATTTAAATAAGGGTTTCGGTCATTTTTGGTCACTTAACTTTTCACTTTATGCCCATTGGGTCGCTTAGCTCGTTTTAAGTTTTAAAAGGTCACTAAACTTTTGGCTTTGTGGTCATTTAGTCAACTAACTTTTGGTTTGGTCGCTTAACTTTCAGATTTTTGCTCATTTAGTCACCTAACTTTTAAAATTGTGCTCATTTTTATAGCTTTATTTTAAAAGTTTAATGACTAAAGGAACACAATTTTAAACGTTAAATGACTAAATGAGCACAAATCTAAAAGTTAAGTGACCAAACCAAAAGTGAGGTGACTAAATGAGCACAAAGCCAAAAGTTAAATGGCTTTTTAAAACTTAAAAAGACTTAAGTGACCAAATGAGCACAAAACCAAAAGCTAAGTGACCACAAATGACTAAAACCCTATATTATATTTAATTTTTTTCATGAGTAACCCATAGGTAGAGGCCATTGAGACAATTGAGATTATAGAATCTTAAAAGATGTCTACATTATCATATAATTAAAAACAAACAATGTTTATACCAATTTATTATAAGATTTATTATATAAGAGATAACAACAATGTCATTGATATATTTAAAAAACATATATTTGTAAATATTTCAAATACATTTTTGTATTCTGCGCAACGCACGGGAATTTGCCTAATCATATCATCATATCATATCATATCATATCATATCATATCATATATTATACTATAAAGGAAGCATTTTTCCTTTCACCACATTCGTTTGAAACTCCCATGTATTTTTTCTTTCTCCACATTCATTTGAAACTCCCATGACTTTTCAATTTCTTTCTAATAATGATTATAAGTTGGTTAATAAGGTTAAATAAATATCACATCAAAAGTTTAACCATATATACACTAAATTTCAATATTACAAAATATATTTACTTCTACATATAAAGTTATGTTTTTTAACTTCTAACATATTATACTTAATTTGTTAATTTTAATATTCTTGGATGTAAACCATTATCATTTTAAAGCTATAAATTTTGAACAATTTGTATAAAATACTTAAATTATTAATTTAAAAATCATATTACAATGTCAACTTAAATATAAATTTTAGTTTAATATAAACAACCTAAAAAATATTTTGTAAATAATTAAAAGTGATAAATTGTAATGTCATTCTAATAATGATTATAATTTGGTTAATAAGGTTAAATAAATATCAAACCTAAGTGTAACAATAATTAAACTAAATTTCAATATTAAAGTAATATCTTTACTTCTACGTTATGACTTTAACTTTTAACATATTATACTTAATTTATTAAATTTAATATGTTATTGTATGCAAAACATTATCCGTTTAAAGCTGCCATTTTTGAACAGTTTGGACAAAATACTTAAATTGTTAATTTAAATATAACATTACAAAGTCAACTTAAATATAAATTTCAATTCTACGTAAAAAAACTAAATGAATATATTGTGAATAGTTAAAAATGAAAAATTGTAGTGTTAAATGCAAAAACTAAATTGTAATCGCAATTTAGCTAAAATATTTCCTAAATATATTTTTATAATCGTTAAAAGTTTTCAAATAAGTAGCTTAAAATAACTTATCATAACAATAGCTAAAACTAACTCTATATAAATGATTATATTGTTACCTTTAAAATAAAATATCAGTGTTTGATGTTTTAAATAATTATAATGATAGAAACTTAAACGTTAAACAAATAAATTTGAAAAAATTAATTAACAATAACAACAACTATAGATAACATTAAACCATATATTATATTTAATTTTATTCATGAGTAACTCACAGGTAGAAGTCATTCAAACGATTGAGATTATGCAGTTATAATAGATGTATAGATTATCATTTAATTCGAAATAGTCAATATATATATATATATATATATATATATATATATATATATATATATATATATATATATCAAATTTAACACAAATTATTATATCAAATTGAACAACAATGTTATTGTTATACTTTTATATTTAGAAAAACATATATTTGTAAAGATTTTAACAATATAGGTCTTTCACCACATTAATTTGAAACTCCCATGCATTTTTATTTCAACACATTTATTTGAAACTCTCATGACTATTCAATTTCTTTGTAATAATAATTATAAGTTTGTTAATAAGGTTAAATAAATATCAAATCTAAAGTGTAATCAAATATAAACAAAATTTCAATATTAAAATAATATCTTTACTTCTACTTATAAAGTTATGTTTTTTTTTTTTAACTTTTAACATATTATACTTAATTTATTAGTTTTAATATATTGTTGGATGTAAACCATTATCATTTTAAAGAAACAATTTTCGAACAATTTATATAAAATATTTAAATTATTAATTTGAATATAACATTACATGATCAACTTAAATACAAATTTTAGTTTAATTTAAACAACTCAAAGAATATTTTGTAAATAGTTAAAAGTGATTAATTGTAGTGTATTTCTAATAATGATTATAACTTAGTTAATAAGGTTAAATAAATATCACACCTTAAGTGTAATCATAAGTATACTAAATTTCAATTTCAAAAATAATATCTTTACGTCTACTTATAAAGTTATGTCTTTCACTTTTAACATATTATACTTCATTTATTAAATTTGATATGTTGTTGTATGTAAACTACTATCAGTTTAAAGCAACAACTTTTGAATAGTCCGAACAAAATACTTCAATTGTTAATTTAAATATAACATTACAATGTCAACTTAAATATAAATTCAGTTCCACTTAAAAAACCAAAAAATATTTTGTAAATAGTAAAAATTAATAAATGCAAAAACTAAATTGTAATCTCAATATTTTTATAATCGTTAAAAATTTCCAAAGAAGTAGCTTAAAACAACTTATAATAACAATAGTTTAAAATAACTCTTTATAAATGAATCTATTGTTAATTTTATAATCAAAAAACAATATTGTTGTTTTAAATAATTATAATGATAGAAATTAAAACATTAAGCAAATAAATTAAAAAAATATTATTTAATAATAACAACAAAAATAAATAACATTAAACCATATATTATATTTAATTTTATTCATTTGTAACACGCGGATAAAAGTCATTCAAACGATTGAGATTATGCAGTTATAATAGATGTATATATTATCATGTAATTCAAAATAAGCAATATATTATATCAATTTATATACGAATTATATATATATATATATATATATATATATATATATATATATATATATATATATATATATATATATATTGTAAAGACTTCAACTATATAGGTGTTTTTGCGCAACGCGCGAGCATTCGCTTACTCATACTATATTATAAAGGAAATATTTTTCCTTTCACCACATTCATTTGAAACTCCTATGACTTTTCAATTTCTTTCTAATAATAATTATAAGTTAGTTAATAAGGTTAAATAAATATCAATCTAAAGTGTAATCATATATAAACTAAATTTCAATATCAAAATAATATATTTACTTCTACTTATAATGTTTTGTTTTTTTATCTTTTAACATATTATACTTAATTTATTAGTTTTTATATATTGTTGGATGTAAAACATTATCATTTTAAAGATACAATTTTGGAACATTTTGTATAAAATATTTAAATTATTAATTTGAATATAACATTACACGGTCAACTTAATTATAAATTTTAGTTTAACTTAAACAACCCAAAGAATATTTTGGAAATAGTTTAAAGTGATTAATTTTAATGTCTTTCTAATAATGATTATAAGTTGGTTAATAAGGTTACATAAATATCAAACCTAAAGTGTAATAATGTATATACTAAATTTAAATTTTGAAATAATATCTTTACTTCTACTTATAAGGTTATGTCTTTAAATTTTAATATATTATACTTAATTTATTAGATTGAATATGTTGTTGTATGTAACTCATTATCAGTTTAAAGCTACAACTTTTGAACAGTTTGGACAAAATACTTCAATTGTTAATATAAATATAAAATTACAATGTCAACTTAAATATAGATTTCAGTTGCACTTAAAAACCAAAGAATATTTTGTAAATAGTTAAAAGTGATAAATTTTAGTGATAAATGCAAAAACTAAATTCTAATCTCAATTTAACTAAAATATTTCCTAAAAATATTTTTATAATTGTTAAAAGTTTTCAAATAAGTAGCTTAAAATAACTTACAATAACAATAGTTAAAAATAACTCTATATAAATGATTATATTGTTACCTTTAAAATATAAAACAATGTTTGATGTTTTAAATAATTATAATGATTGAAATTAAAACGCTGAGCAAATAAATTTTGAAAAATTAATCAATAATAACAACAACTATAAATAACATTAAACCATATATTATATTTAATTTTATTTACGTGTAACTCGCTGATATAAGTCATTCAAACGATTGAGATTGTGCAGTTATAATAGATGTCTATATTATCACATAATTAAAAATAATCAATATATTATATCAATTTAGTATACGAATTATTGTATAAAATTTAACAACAACGTTTTTGCTATATTTAAAAAAACATATATTTGTAAATACTTCAACTATATAGGTGTTTCTACGCAACGCACGCGTATTTTCCTAGTATACTTATAAAGGAAGCATTTTTCCTTTCACCATATTAATTTGAAACTCCCATGACTTTTCAATTCTTTCTAATAATGATTATAAGATGGTTAATAAGGTTAAATAAATATCTAACCTAAAGTGTAATCATATTTAAACTAAATTTCAATATTAAATTAGTATTTTTACTTTTACTTATAAAGTTATGTCTTTAGCTTTTAACATATTATACTTAATTTATTAGTTTTAAAATGTTGTTGTATGTAAATCATTATTATTTTAAAGCTATAATTTTCGAACAGTTTGGATAAAATACTTAAATTGAAAGACCCAAACTTTCATGTTTGACAATTGTTACTCCAAAACATGCTACCTGCATATTCATAAAACAATATTTTACATTGATAATTTGATTACAAAAGACTGGATACAAACCGACTAGGTTTTAATATATTACAAAACTACTTAGGATATTATAGTTTCATACATACATGAAAACTAATTACAAAAAGTAATAGTTTTGTCTATTCAAAATCTTCTAATAGTATATGTCTATATTGGATGCTTATTACCTGCATTTGTTAAACATTAAGAGGGGTAAGCGGTGACGCTTAGTGAGTTCAATAATAGATACAATATAACATTATGCCATATATACACATCAATATGGCAGAAGCAAAGAGGAACAAGGAACAACAAAGGCATATGTGAATCATGTGCAAAACTTTCCATATCAATCAATGATTTGATTCAAAGATATACAATCAATGAGACATAACAATTTCAATACTTTATACACATCAATAAAGCTTCGACCCAAATGGCACAGAAGAAATATAAATTCTACTTAAACATTTTGGTAGATTTCAGGCTTTCAGCCCTACATAACCTTCTGCCAATGCCATAAGGGTAGAAGTCATTCTCTTACCAGACATGCTCTACACGGCCAGAGGCTACATACCAATACCACTGTGAATCTAATTCCTTTCACTGATCACATGGTTAAAGGTACAATTTTGCTATCAAAATAGCACGAAATAATAACACGGGAAAATAACATGGAAAAGCACATAGCATATATCAAACATAACATACAATTGTTCCTATATATTGAACTCACTGTGAAATAATCGGATGTTACGATGAAATTACCCTTAAAGAGCGTTTTTTCCGGTTGAATCTGACTGAACATTGTCAGCAGCTAGCGATCATCGGCTCGGGAAAATAGCTCAAAATCAGAAATACGAGAGAGAGGGTTGCGTTTTTGCATTAACGGAAGTAATAGGGATGACCCTCTATTTATAGGTCAAAATTTGAGGTTCACGACGTGAACCATGCTTGTTCACATCGTCAGTTTGATCCTGGTCATCTCCTAGGCTTGCCGTGTGTCTTCTAGGCTCGATTATGTCGTTCAACTAGTTCATGTCGTGAATTCTATATTCATGTCGTGAACGCAGTCAGGTCTCGAAGATTGTGCTCCGAACTTCAAAAATCCATATATTTCTTATACGAGCTCCGTTTTTGACGTTCTTTATATGCACGCATAGGTGAAATTATGCTCTACAACTTTCGTTTAGACTCTGTCGGCTAATTTTGAATTTATTTTTAATAATATATTTTTAACGGGTCGAGACATGAAAAGTCCGTTAAAAATTCATAATTTCGTCTGTCTTTTTACTGTTGTACTACTATTGACGAGACCTTCGATTCTCATTTAGGCTGTGTCGGCTAAAACTCACTCCATCTTTATTTCAAGGTTTTAGCAGTATACTGCTATACCAAAACTTAGAAAAATCATAACTTCCTTATACGAAGTCAGATTTGGACGTTCTTTTTATGAAAATTCTCACTATAATGAATACTACAACTCTCATTTAGATCACTAAGGCTAAAAATTAGTTTATCAAAAACTCACTTTTTACGTCATACGGCATCGTACTAGTTCTGTCGTGAAATTTCGATAAGTCATAACTACTTCGTTATAACTCGGATTTTGATGAGGTTTTCGCCTAAATGTTTCTAACGAGATTCTTTACAGCTTTCAATAATATAATTTTACTTATTTCCAACTTTATATTTTCGTTAATACAAAAAGTTGACTTTTGATTGTAATCTCATAAGACTTCCAATATTTTCCAAATGATTCTAAACATAGTTTTACTTTAATTCTCGTAAAAGCTATCTTGTTAGAACTCAACGCTCAAATTCATATAATATTTCATTATATTATTCAGTTTTTAAACTTACAAAACATGATAACTGGACGTTTATGTTACAAATACCTCCTCCTTTTGAGGATTTCGTCCCCAAAATTACATCGATTTAAATAAATGGGGATTTTTTTCACTCTTATCTCATTGTTATTTTCCCAAGTATAATTTGGGCCTCGATGATGTTTCCACTTGACAAGCACCAACTCTACTTCTTTATTACGTAGCTCAGTCGTTCTTTCGTTTACGATCTCTTCAGGCTCTTCTACATATCTTAATTTATTATCCAGTTTCACCTCAGATAACCGAACCGTTTCATCATATATGCTTAAACATTTACGCATATAACTTACATGAAACACATCATGAATACCTACGAAATCTTCTTGCAATTCCATGTGGTATGCTTGTTTACCAATTCTCTGGGTGATTTTGAAAGGACCAACAAATCTAGGACTTAGTTTTCCTTTCTTCCCAAATCGTATAAGGCCTTTCCATGAGGATACCCTTAGCATTAAGAAATCACCCAACTAGAATTCTATGGGTCGTTCTGCATAGGACCTTTGTCAATCCTAGGCCGCTTTCATTCTTTCTCGTACAATTTGAATCTTGTCAGTGGTTTCTTTAATCATTTCAGGGCCACTAAGGATTTTCTGTCCTACATCATGCCAACATAATGCAGTATGACATTTATGATGGGTTTTATGCATAAGAACAATCCTATGTGCTCATACAAACCCTAATGCTTGGATCTAGGTTTCTCTATTGTACATGCTTTGAATCCAAGACTTACAAACCTAGATCTATCATATATAATTCGAAATTATCATAAAGAAAACAGATCTAAGTGTTTTGCCTCTTTTAAGTAGCTTGAATCCTTGTAATCTTCTTGATATTGAGCTTAGAGTCACAATTGTAACTCCTCTAATGGTTCACAAACCCCACAAGCAAGAAGGAAACATGAGAGAGGATGAGAGATGCTAAAATCGGCCCTAAGGTTCTCTTGGAATAAAGTGTAGCCGATTTCCATAGCCTAGGGATCTTATTTATACTGTTGGCTGCTAGGGTTTCAGTCTAAACCCTAATGGACAACTTAGCCACCAAGAAGCCCAATGAACCTTCTGGAATAAGGCCTTGGACGAAAATATGATGGATCCCCATCATAATTTTGTCCCCCTATAGTCCATTAGGTTTCCCAGCCCAAAACTCAACTATCATACATTTGACAGTTTATGCCCCTTTATGTAATTAATTTCTTTTAGTCACCAAATTAATTCCTAATTAATTTATGACCAATACTAATTAAATAAATATGATTTCTCTATAATATATTATTCTTCTAATATATTAATAACCCATAATATTCTCTCTCTCTCTCTCTCTCTCTCTCTCTCTCTCCTTAAATTACCTTGTCAAGTTGCTTTGAAGAAGGCAACCCAAAAGGACCATGTACAACCGGGTCAAGTACATACCAAATATAGTTATGGGCTTAGACACTAATCCAACAATCTCCCACTTGGATAAGTCTAGTAACTATATCTCACATATGACTTCAGAATCCGACTAGCACTCGTAGCTCTTGTACTTCGCTGTCAACTCTGATCAGCAAATTGTCCTTCAGATAAAGGATCTTATAATCCTCTATTCTGGATATCATGCTGACAATGCTTATTGTCCAGCATTTGTTCCTCGATTTCCGATTTGTTTGACATAGAATTTAGTTGAACACATCAACTTCATTCTGACGGGGCCCGACACATAAGTCAAACCAAATCATCAAGTGGCCAAGATATCACTTTTATTCTCATAGAATAAAAGGAACAGATCAACTTCGACTCATATGCATCTATTCTTTACTAATTGAATCATGCACAACAATGTGTTTTATAACATCAAGTTACTGATGCGTTTACACATCATCAATGCATAACCAACCAGCAAACAACAATCATATCTCTAAGTTTTAAGACTATATGATATTATCGCTTTACGATCACTTAAAGCAGAACACCACGAAGTGATACCAGCAAACACAAGCTTAATCCAATGCTCAAATCATATTCATAAGCACTCATGAACTTTGCAGCAAACCTTTGCTATGCCCAAAACCTTTTAGAAAATCTACAAACAATTCATGACAGCCTTCATTCATATGTAGTTCCAAAATATGAACGACTGTGGACTGTTTGAATAATCCTATCATTCAGGAAGTCAAAACATGCAAAATTGAAACAATAGATAAATAACCAACACAAGATAGTAGCTTTACTCATAAATACCACAACTTTATTTATTCATCAAATGTCAAGGACAAACAATCTATTACATGTTTCCTATTTAATCCAAACTTATATCATCCTTCAGCCCAATGCTCCTAGCGTGTTGCAAGTGTTTGACCCTACTCAATCCCTTCGTAAGGGGATCTGCTGGATTTTCTTCTGATGATACCCTCTTCACAACGAGGAGTCCCTCTTATACCCAATGTCTGATAAAATGGTATTTTCTGTCCATATGTCGAGATCTACCATGATCTCTTGGTTCCTTGGTTAAGGCAACTGCTCCTTCATTATCATAGAAAATTTCCATCGGCTCCTTTAAGGATGGAATAACTCCAAGGTCTCCAATGAAGTTCTTCAACCATATAGCCTCCTTTGACGCTTCGCTTGCTGCAATGTACTCTGATTCGCATGTTGAATCAGCCACGGTCTCCTGCTTGGAACTTTTCCAAGTCATTGCTCCTCTGTTTAGGGTAAAGACCCAGCCCAACTGCGATCGGTAATTATCCCGATCCGTCTGAAAACTAGCGTCAATGTACCCTCGTACCCTTAATTCATCACTCCCACTGAGGACTAGAAACCATCCCTTGGTCCTTCGTAGGTACTTCAGAATATTCTTAACTGCAATCCAATGAGCTCTACCAGGGTTCCCTTGATATCTGTTGACCATGCTCAAAGCGAAGGCCACATCAGAGCGAGTACAAGTCATAGCGTACATGATAGAGCCTACTGCGGAAGTGTAAGGTACTCGGCTCATATCAGCTATCTCTGCATCTGTACTCGGGCTCTGAGTCTTACTCAGCTTGGTATTGGTTTGGATTGGCAACTCCCCTTTCTTGGAATTTTCCATACTAAAACGCTTTAGTACCTTATCCAAGTATGTATCCTGACTGAGTCCTATCAGTCTCTTTTCCCTTTTTCTTACTATCCTTATTTCAAGAATATAAGCAGCCTCTCCAAGGTCCTTCATAGCGAAACATTTCCCAAGCCAGGACTAGACCTCCTGCAAGGTTGGGACATCGTTTCCTATGAGCAGTATGTCGTCGACATACAATACGAGGTAGCTCACTATACTCCCACTGGCTTTGACATAAACACAAGATTCATCTTCGCTTTGCAGAAAGCCAAACTCTTTAACTTTCTCGTCAAAACAAAGATTCCATCTGTGAGACGCTTGTTTCAATCCATAAATGGATTTCTCAAGCTTGCATACTCTATTTGGATGCTTCGCATCGACAAAACCCTCTGGCTGATTCATGTAAACATCCTCAGCCAACTTTCCATTAAGGAAAGCGGTTTTCACGTCCATCTGCCATATTTCATAATCATGAAATGCAACTATTGCAAGCATTACTCTAATAGACTTTATCTTCGCAACTGGTGAGAAGGTCTCATCATAGTCAACTCCGGGAGTTTGAGTAAAGCCTTTCGCAACCAATCGCGCTTTATAAGTATGCACTTTCCCATCCATGTCTGTCTTCTTCTTGAAGATCCACTTGCACCCTACTGTCTTGCGACCTGGTAGATTATCAACCAAATTCCAAACTTGGTTGCCGTATATGGACTGAATCTCGCTGTTCATTGCCTCTTTCCATTTAGCAGACTCTGGGCCTGCCATGGCTTCCTTGTAGCTGCTAGGTTCGTCCAAATTTACTAGTGTAATATCACTAATAAATGTATCCCCTTCAGTAGTAATATGGAATCCATACAAATGGGGTGGAAATCTAGCCCTAGTGGAACGTCGAAGAGGTAAGGACTCGTCAACAGGTTCAACAGGAGTTTCATCCGCAGGTTGTGTGCTAGTGTCAGAGGTTCCTTCATCGCTTTGATCTTGAATCTCTTCAAGTTCAATTTGCCTCCCATTGTCTTCTTGGCTTATCAATTCCCTTTCTCGAAAAAAATCCTCTTCCAGCAACGAAGACAACATTGTGAACGGTCTATAGAAAAGATAGCCAAGAGACTTATACAGATAGCCGATGAAATAACACTTCTCACTATGAGGTTCAAGCTTCTCGTGAGTCTCTCGTCTTACGAAAGTCTCGCAACCCCAAACCTTAATATGTGCCAACGAGGGAGCCTTACCTGTCTACATTTCGTGAGGAGTCTTGGTAACCTTCTTGGTGGGAATTAAGTTAAGGATGTGGGTGGCAGTCTCTAAGGCATACCCCCAGAAAGCTATTGGTAACGAAGTCCGACTCATCATAGAACGAACCATGTCCAACAAGGTCCGATTACGTCTCTCAGTCACACCGTTCAATTGTGGCATCCTCGTAGGCGTCAATTGTGAAACAATTCCGCGTTCTTTTAGATAGTCATGAAACTCAAGACTCAGGTACTCTCCTCCTCGGTCTGATCGAAGCATCTTGATTTTCCTGCCCAGCTGATTCTCCACTTCATTCTTAAACTCTTTAAACTTTTCAAAGGTTTCCGACTTTTGCTTGATTAATTAGATATATCCATATCTGCTATAATCATCCGTAAAAGTCACATATAAGCGGCAAGCATCCCTTGTGGTGGATCTAAAGGGCCCACACACATCGGTGTGTATGAGATCCAATAGACCCTCACCCTTTTCACAAGTGCCAGTAAAGGGTGACTTGGTCATCTTCCCAAGTAAACAGGATTCACACGTGTCATCATCCCTAAGGTCGAATGACTCCAACACTCCATCCTTTTGGAGTTGGGCTATGCGTTTCTTGTTGACATGGCCAAGGCAACAATGCCACAAGCATGCTTTGTCTAGACTAGTAGACGAATCAATATTCAAAACATTATTTCCTAAATTATCAACAACCATCACATATTCATAAATCCCATTACAAGGTAACACATTGAAGTAAAAGACACCATTCAAATAAACATTAATAGAACCATTACTATTATCAAAAGAATATCTGAAAACTTGTCTAAACAACCCATGAAATGAAATAATGTTTCTTGCCATATCTGGCGAATAACATCAATTGTTTAAATCTATCCCTAACCCATTACTCAACACTAAAGAATAAACACCAACTTTGGTCACATGCGACGATCTTCTGTTACCCATAATCAGGTTCATCTTTCCATGTTCCATCTCCCTACTTATTTTTAGGCCCTGCATTTCAGAAAAAATGTGGTAACCACACCCTATATCAAGAACCCATGAAGTAGCAAATGATAAGTTACTAGATTTAATAGAATACATACCTGCGAAGGTGGGCTTAATCTTCCCATCCTTTATATCTTGCAGATACCGAGGGCAGCTTCGTTTCCAGTGGCCCTTTTGGTGACAATAGAAGCACTCTACTTCCTTGGGATCGGAGGAGGGTTTAGCAGAGCCTGCTGTGGTCCCACTTGAGGATGAACCATCACGGGGCTTCCACTTTTGGTGGATCTTACATGGAGCCTTCCTCTTTTTAGCCTTTCCTTGACCTATTGCCATCACAGGAGCGGCCACAACAGGTGATGGTGCAACAGATTTGTCTTTGATATTGCTCTCAGCAGTCCTCAAGAGTCCTTGGAGCTTGCTCAAGGAGACCTCTTCCTTGTTCATGTGGTAGGTCATCCTAAACTGGTTGTAGCAGGAGGGCAAGCAGTGGAGGATTATGTCGATAGCCAAATCCTCATCAAACTTAACATTAAGTTTGAGAAGACAATCAACATACCTCTGCATTTTCTGCAAATGAGAGGTTAGGGATTCTCCACTCCCCATCTTAGCGGTGATAATATTAGTAATGATCAAAGCGCTCTTGCCTCGCGCTCTGGTGATACCTGTCCAGCAAATCCTGATGCATTTCATACGGATACATGTCCTCATAGGACTTTTGGAGTTCAAGGTTCATGGTGGCCAGCATGATGCAGTGAACTTTCATAGCATCACGCTCGTGGGCCTCAAAGGCGACCAGTTCTTCAGGAGTAGCAACATCTGGGATGATCTTTTCAAGCTTTTCATCGAGGACATATTCTTTGTCCTTGTAGCCTATGATCATGCGAATATACCTCATCCACTCGTTGAATTTTAACCTATCAAATGTCACTTTTTGACACAGGTTCATTAACGAGAATGACCCAGAAGCGTTGTTGTTGTTGTTTGCAGACATCTGAAAAGAAAAGGAACGAAGTTTGATTAGAAATGAATCCCTAATTAAACACCCAAATAAGAAATTAGGGCTAGGATCCAACAACCTTATCTACAACTTAGAAAGGGATGCTGTACTGTAAAAGTAAATAATTTGAAGGTAAGTGAATGACGATTCACTAATTCTCACCATGAAAAACAAAAAAGAGATTTAGGTTTTAAATGTATTGAAAACTCCTAGATCTTTGAGATTTATTGAACTTTTCAATGGCATGTTTAAATCTCAATATGCACTTCAAATTTGCGACTGGGATACCGAGGATTGCAAACAAGTTGTGAATAACCATGCGAATCAACATGGTGCACTCAATATCTCTATCACCTAATCAACGTGATGATAAACAACACACAGTCCATTGATCTATGACAAACATCGAGTCACCCTTCGCTACCAATGTCATCCCTAAATTAGTGTGCCGGTTAACCACACGCGCTCCACCAACGTTTTACAAGGGTACGAAGTGTAATTTCTTGGATTAGCATCATTTTCACATTTTACCCTAAAGTAACTAAGATTGGGAATTTGTAAAACATGTAGCTACTTTGTATCTTACATTATACTTTTAATGAGGAGAGGGTTGCCCTATCCTACCCGTTCGGCTAACGACCCTCCACCAGTCAAGCAAGCATTGGGTGTGAGTGTACACCCATCAAGTGCCATTTTATAGACATCAACCTTATACCCACCTTATGGACTGGCTTCGTGAATGAGGCCTACTAACGGTAAGACTAGCATTTTAATTTATACATATATATTTATTAAGCTTGTAATAATATATATAATAGTATAGGGTTGAATTTTAAACTTGTAAAACTCTAAGGGTTTGAAATTTATATTATTGAAAATTAAAATTTTAATCACCAAATTCAAATTTCAAAACTTGATGGCAAGTTTTGAACTTTTCAAAACAAAAGGGATCAAATAACAAATAATTTAAATTAAACAATTAATTTCATAATTATCTATATTTGACCTAATCCAATTTTAGTCATAAGATAATTACCAAATAATTTTAAATAATTCATATTTATCATATAAACAACCAATATTTAAAACATTTGAAATTATCTATTGTTTTGGCAGGGATAATCATTTAATTATGGTAAAATTCAGATTTTAACTTCAAAAAACAATTTAGGCGTCAAATCCAAGACAAAAAAACAACTAAATCTCGAAATATCCTCTGTCTGACGCACAAACTTGCCGAGTCAGCTCTGAACTCGCCGAATCCAGATACTGACTCGCCAAGTTGAGTCGGGTAGAAGCAAGAAAAACGATTTTCATCAAGCAAACAGTTAAAGCATCACATACAATTGAAACCAATCAAGGCTCTGATACCACTGGTGGGTTTTATGCATAAGAACAATCCTATGTGTTCATACACACCCTAATACTTGGATCTAGGTTTCTCTATTGTACATGCTTTGAATCCAAGACTTACAAACCTAGATCTATCATATATAATTCGAAATTATAATAAAGAACACAGATCTAAGTGTTTTGCCTCTTTCAAGTAGCTTGAATCCTTGTAATCTTCTTGACCTTGAGCTTAGAGTCACAATTGTAACTCCTCTAATGGTTCACAAACCCCACAAGCAAGAAGGCAATATGAGAGAGGGTGAGAGATGCTAAAATCAGCCCTAGGGTTCTCTTAGAATCAAGTGTAGCCGATTTCCATAGCCTAGGGGTCTTATTTATACTGCTGGCTGCTAGGGTTTCAGTCTAAACCCTAATGGACAGCTTAGCCAGCAAGCAGCCTAATTTAAGGAACCTTTTGGAATAAGGCCTTGGACGAAAATATGATGGATCCCTATCATAATTTCATTCCCCCTATAGTCCATTAGGTTTCCCAGTCCAAAACTCAACTATCATACATTTGACAGTTTATGTCCCTTTATTTAATTAATCTCTTTTAGTCACCAAATTAATTCCTAATTAACTTATGACCAATACTAATTAAATAAATATGATTTGTCTTTTAATATATTATTATTATAATATATTAATAAACCATAATATTCTCTCTCTCTCTCTCTCTCTCTCTCTTTCTCTCTCTCCTTAAATTACCTTGTCAAGTTGCTTTGGAGAAGGCAACCCAAAAGGACGATGCACAACCGGGTCAAGTACATATCAAATATAGTTACGGCTTAGAAACTAATCCAACAATTTATGCCCATACAGTGCTTCATACACCTTCAGTATATTTTCTACTGTTTGGAATGTTCTCTTCTTCTGACCATCTGTATGGGGATGGTAAGTTGTGATGAGAGCAACACGAGATCCCAATTCATATTGCATACTTGCCCAAAAAAAATTGAGAAGTGAAGCTACTATCACAATCAGGAATAATCTTTAGCGGCGCACCATGTCTCGTAACAGTTTCGTGCAAGTACACTTGTGCGTATTTCTCTATTGGAGCTGTTTCGCGCATGGCAAGAAAATGTGCACTCTAGTTTTCTAGTTGACAATTATCGAAATGCTATTATTTTGTATAGCAGTCTTTGGCAATTGAAGCAGCACTAGACATAAAGTCTTTTCAAAATTCTATTTGCCTATCATGGGTAGTCCAGGAAAATCATCGGGGAAAACATCAAGATATTTATTATGAACAGGAATGTCATTTACAGTTTCCTTCTCCTCTTTTGAGATATCAAATGTATTGTAACGCCTGTAGATCCGGGCTATTTAATTTAGAGATAATAGGGGTCGAAAACGACTTTTCGACAAAAGATTATTTAGAATAAATAATCTTAACCATGTTGTATAATATGTGTCAAGGGTTCCGTACATATAAATAATGCCGAAATCCGAGTTATAACGAAGAAGTTATGGCCCGTCGAAGTTTTTCAGAAAAACCGGCACGACACCGAGAGACGTAAATATTGAATTTAAGATAGAGGAATTTTTAGCCTTAGTGATCTAAACAAAAGTTGTAGTATACGTTAAACCGAGAACATACAAAAAAAGAACGCCCAAATCTGACTTCGTATGGGGAAGTTATGATTTTTCTAAGATTTGGCATAACAGTGCACGACCCGAAACTCGAATTTTAGTTTGAGCGGTTTTTGGCCTACGCGACCTAAATGATAGTTAATATCTCATTAATAGGAACTCAAGGGTAAAAAGACAGACGAAAACGGAGTCCGTATGAAGGAGTTACGAATTCTTCGCGGTTATTTAGCAGTCTAATCACCTTGTACTGTTAAATTTAAGATCGGTCGAGAATTAGCCGATGGAGTCTAAATGAAAGTTGTATTTCTTGTTTTTAACTACGCATGGATATAAAGAATGTCGAAAACGGAGCTCGTATGTGAAAGTTATGAATTTTTGAAAATCGGCTGATTTCCACCCTGTGTGCGTTGCCACTTGTCAGCACCAGGCTGCGCCTGGCTGTAGCCAGCCTGGCTCACGATGTGAATATTAAAAATTCACAACATGGACTGTCCTCCAGCCCCTATAAATAAATGGTGAGGCCTCCATTCATTCCTCACACCTCCCCTCACTTCCCCCTCTCTCTAGAACTTCTCTCAAGCCCCGAAACCCCCCGAAACCTCCTGAAAAGCCTAGGGAACCCCCCTAGCACGAGGCGGAAGACCCGGAGTGCCCGTCGGCTTCGAGAAGAAGAGCCTTTCGGCTCAGGAATGCTGCTCCAGCGGTGCCCGATTTTGAGAAAAACCCGCTGTAAGTAAGCTACGCCTACGCTATTTTTAATATAGCTTTTATTTAATGATAGTAACGTTATTAGGAACTTACAATAAATACTTGGGCTATTATTATGGGCTATATAAGTATTGTTTAATGCTTATATAATAGTAATAATATCTAGACTATTAATTAGTCGCGGTTAACGTTAGACTAAACCCTAGTGATACTGATACTAGGTTTTGTCGAGGAAAATTATTTTAAGAGTAACGAAGTGCTGTCCGAGTGTCGAGTCACCACCTAATCAAGTGAGTGCATAGTCCCTTTCATGAACATGATTTTAATACAAGTATTGATTTAACGTATTAAATAGATGTTTATGTGCGAATTATTTGATGTTGTCTGAATTACATGTTAAAGAACATACCCAGTTATTTATAATGATTTAGGTTAATGAGTAAACCTAAAATTTGTTATGAGGGTCATTGGGTAGTATCTCCTTATGAGTACGAGTGAGATATATACCGGGAATAGAACCCTTAAACATGTCATTGATCCAGAAGAATGCATTAGACATAGTCATTTGTCCCTAGTCCGAGAGTATGGATTGGACTCAGTCAACTATCGTTAATCCGGGAGTATTGATTTAGACATAGTCAGTTGTCCTTAATCTGGGAGTACGGATTAAGACATAGTCACTTGTCCTTAGTCCAGGAGTATGGACAGGACATAGTCATCTGTCATAAATCCGGGAGTATAGATTTAGACACAGACCAATTGTCCCTCATCCGAGAGTATGGAATAGGTACAATCAAGGACTCGAGAGCATGGATTAGATCCGGAGTAAGAGCTAAAATTTAAGGTTCGTGAGTATGGATAGTCTCTTTGTGAGGACTGACGGGGTGGGGGTAAGAGTTGATTATATATATGGTGTAATAGCCCAGATTCCCAGGTATTATTCATTCTTATATTTTGGTATTTTTGTGTGGATACTCGGTGAGTTGGAGCTCAGACTCGCCGAGTAGGATCGCGGTTTTGGACGCGGGTTCGCGCCTGGACTCGGCGAGTCCAAGGAGTGGACTCGACGAGTCCATGCTGTTTAATGAAACCCTAAAACCCTGGGTTTGGAGCTTATTTAAGGGCACTTGTAGCCTCCCATTGCGGCTACCAGTCCCTTGAGAGAACCCTAAGAGAGCTAATTCGTTTTGGGAGAGAAGAAGTCACTTTTGGGCCTTTGTATTCCTTGTTTAGCAAAAAGAAGGTGGCAAGAGCTAGGAGGAGGTGAGATTCTAGCAGATCCAGAGTCTAGAGGCTTCATTTTGAGGTAATGGTTCGAATCTCCTTCAGTTTTACGGTTGATCTTTAGAGTTAGGGTTTTATAACCCCTTTGAAGAGTGATTATGTGAAGCAAATGGCCCCTCTTCGAGTTTGTGCCTTGGATCTGGACTCAAAGAGGTCCAGAGACCTTAACCCTTGTGGCTTTTCGGGTTATTATGGAGTTATTAGACCTAGGTGGTCATTTTTGGGACCAAATCATCTTTTGATGCCTTATGGGGGTTATACAAGCATCAAGTTCCAAACTTTACGTGACATTCATGCTTGGGGAGGCTAGATCTATGGTTTGGGAAAGCAGATCTGACCTCAAAAGGTCAATAGAGTTTGTGCATGGCATGAACTCGCCGAGTTGTTCTTGAGACTCGGCGAGTAGGGTCGGGGTTTCATGTAAATTGTTCAGCGAGTGGACTCGCCGGGTTGGGGGTTGACCCAGTGAGACAGGGAGAGTCATTAGGGGGTTGAGTCAAGCCTGAACTCGCCGAGTTGAGTCGTGGTGTCCCCACGATTCATGCCAGGTGGAACTCGTCGAGTTAGGGAAGTACTCGACGTGTCAAGAGAGGATCCTAGGGAGTCAGTGAACACGTATAGACTCGCCGAGTCGCTCTAGTGCACTCGCCGAGTCTGGTCAAAGTTGACCGTTGACCAGAGTTGACCAGTGTTGACTTGATAGGGGTATTCAACCTTAGTTGTGAAAATGTTAATTAGAGATATATTGTGTTATAGGAAGATTATAGCTCGGGGGATCGAGCGCGAGTGATTTCCAGATTTGCAAGTTATCGAGATACGCGAGGAAAGTCTTCTCACTATACTTTACCTTGAGTAGGTAATCAGAGTTCCGTGACAGAGTATTTGTATGCTATATGTATGTTATGTGTTGTACTGCATTATTTCTATGTGATTTATGGTGTGCATGTTTATAGACTTGGAACCGGAAGGTTCCTAGAGTTAGAACCAGAGGGTTCACAGAGTAGGGTCCACGGACCCACAGAGTTATAGCCTCGAGTGGCTAATATGTGTTATGTGTGGTATTTTGGGGAACTCACTAAGCTTTGTGCTTACAATGTTGGTGTTATTTGTTTCGGGTACTAGTGATGACCGTGGGAAGGCGCCGGCTTGATCAGTACACACACACGGGATTTTATGTTATCAGATATTGGGAATATTATATAGCATGGTGTAACAGCCCGAAATTCCAAGTATTGTAATAATTATGTTTTTGGGGTGTTTTAAGAGGGGACTCGGCGAGTTGGGACATCGTTTCCTATGCGGAAGTGTAAGGTACTCGGCTCATATCAGCTATCTCTGCATCTGTACTCGGGCTCTGAGTCTTACTCAGCTTGGTATTGGTTTGGATTGGCAACTCCCCTTTCTTGGAATTTTCCATACTAAAACGCTTTATTACCTTATCCAAGTATGTATCCTGACTGAGTCCTATCAGTCTCTTTTCCCTTTTTCTTACTATCCTTATTTCAAGAATATAAGCAGCCTCTCCAAGGTCCTTCATAGCGAAACATTTCCCAAGCCAGGACTAGACCTCCTGCAAGGTTGGGACATCGTTTCCTATGAGCAGTATGTCGTCGACATACAATACGAGGTAGCTCACTATACTCCCACTGGCTTTGACATAAACACAAGATTCATCTTCGCTTTGCAGAAAGCCAAACTCTTTAACTTTCTCGTCAAAACAAAGATTCCATCTGTGAGACGCTTGTTTCAATCCATAAATGGATTTCTCAAGCTTGCATACTCTATTTGGATGCTTCGCATCGACAAAACCCTCTGGCTGATTCATGTAAACATCCTCAGCCAACTTTCCATTAAGGAAAGCGGTTTTCACGTCCAT
This sequence comes from Lactuca sativa, assembly GCF_002870075.4. Classification (NCBI taxonomy): domain Eukaryota; kingdom Viridiplantae; phylum Streptophyta; class Magnoliopsida; order Asterales; family Asteraceae; genus Lactuca; species Lactuca sativa. The sequence continues at coordinate 299,437,318 of NC_056630.2, read as the reverse complement.
CTGCCATATTTCATAATCATGAAATGCAACTATTGCAAGCATTACTCTAATAGACTTTATCTTCGCAACTGGTGAGAAGGTCTCATCATAGTCAACTCCGGGAGTTTGAGTAAAGCCTTTCGCAACCAATCGCGCTTTATAAGTATGCACTTTCCCATCCATGTCTGTCTTCTTCTTGAAGATCCACTTGCACCCTACTGTCTTGCGACCTGGTAGATTATCAACCAAATTCCAAACTTGGTTGCCGTATATGGACTGAATCTCGCTGTTCATTTCCTCTTTCCATTTAGCAGACTCCGGGCCTGCCATGGCTTCCTTGTAGCTGCTAGGTTCGTCCAAATTTACTAGTGTAATATCACTAATAAATGTATCCCCTTCAGTAGTAATATGGAATCCATACAAATGGGGTGGAAAACTAGCCCTAGTGGAACGTCGAAGAGGTAAGGACTCGTCAACAGGTTCAACAGGAGTTTCATCCGCAGGTTGTGTGCTAGTGTCAGAGGTTCCTTCATCGCTTTGATCTTGAATCTCTTCAAGTTCAATTTGCCTCCCATTGTCTTCTTGGCTTATCAATTCCCTTTCTCGAAAAAAATCCTCTTCCAGCAACGAAGACAACATTGTGAACGGTCTATAGAAAAGATAGCCAAGAGACTTATACAGATAGCCGATGAAATAACACTTCTCACTATGAGGTTCAAGCTTCTCGTGAGTCTCTCGTCTTACGAAAGTCTCGCAACCCCAAACCTTAATATGTGCCAACGAGGGAGCCTTACCTGTCTACATTTCGTGAGGAGTCTTGGTAACCTTCTTGGTGGGAATTAAGTTAAGGATGTGGGTGGCAGTCTCTAAGGCATACCCCCAGAAAGCTATTGGTAACGAAGTCCGACTCATCATAGAACGAACCATGTCCAACAAGGTCCGATTACGTCTCTCAGTCACACCGTTCAATTGTGGCATCCTCGTAGGCGTCAATTGTGAAACAATTCCGCATTCTTTTAGATAGTCATGAAACTCAAGACTCAGGTACTCTCCTCCTCGGTCTGATCGAAGCATCTTGATTTTCCTGCCCAGCTGATTCTCCACTTCATTCTTAAACTCTTTAAACTTTTCAAAGGTTTCCGACTTTTGCTTGATTAATTAGATATATCCATATCTGCTATAATCATCCGTAAAAGTCACATATAAGCGGCAAGCATCCCTTGTGGTGGATCTAAAGGGCCCACACACATCGGTGTGTATGAGATCCAATAGACCCTCACCCTTTTCACAAGTGCCAGTAAAGGGTGACTTGGTCATCTTCCCAAGTAAACAGGATTCACACGTGTCATCATCCCTAAGGTCGAATGACTCCAACACTCCATCCTTTTGGAGTTGGGCTATGCGTTTCTTGTTGACATGGCCAAGGCAACAATGCCACAAGCATGCTTTGTCTAGACTAGTAGACGAATCAATATTCAAAACATTATTTCCTAAATTATCAACAACCATCACATATTCATAAATCCCATTACAAGGTAACACATTGAAGTAAAAGACACCATTCAAATAAACATTAATAGAACCATTACTATTATCAAAAGAATATCTGAAAACTTGTCTAAACAACCCATGAAATGAAATAATGTTTCTTGCCATATCTGGCGAATAACATCAATTGTTTAAATCTATCCCTAACCCATTACTCAACACTAAAGAATAAACACCAACTTTGGTCACATGCGACGATCTTCTGTTACCCATAATCAGGTTCATCTTTCCATGTTCCATCTCCCTACTTATTTTTAGGCCCTGCATTTCAGAAAAAATGTGGTAACCACACCCTATATCAAGAACCCATGAAGTAGCAAATGATAAGTTACTAGATTTAATAGAATACATACCTGCGAAGGTGGGCTTAATCTTCCCATCCTTTATATCTTGCAGATACCGAGGGCAGCTTCGTTTCCAGTGGCCCTTTTGGTGACAAAAGAAGCACTCTACTTCCTTGGGATCGGAGGAGGGTTTAGCAGAGCCTGCTGTGGTCCCACTTGAGGATGAACCATCACGGGGCTTCCACTTTTGGTGGATCTTACATGGAGCCTTCCTCTTTTTAGCCTTTCCTTGACCTATTGCCATCACAGGAGCGGCCACAACAGGTGATGGTGCAACAGATTTGTCTTTGATATTGCTCTCAGCAGTCCTCAAGAGTCCTTGGAGCTTGCTCAAGGAGACCTCTTCCTTGTTCATGTGGTAGGTCATCCTAAACTGGTTGTAGCAGGAGGGCAAGCAGTGGAGGATTATGTCGATAGCCAAATCCTCATCAAACTTAACATTAAGTTTGAGAAGAAAATCAACATACCTCTGCATTTTCTGCAAATGAGAGGTTAGGGATTCTCCACTCCCCATCTTAGCGGTGATAATATTAGTAATGATCAAAGCGCTCTTGCCTCGCGCTCTGGTGATACCTGTCCAGCAAATCCTGATGCATTTCATACGGATACATGTCCTCATAGGACTTTTGGAGTTCAAGGTTCATGGTGGCCAGCATGATGCAGTGAACTTTCATAGCATCACGCTCGTGGGCCTCAAAGGCGACCAGTTCTTCAGGAGTAGCAACATCTGGGATGATCTTTTCAAGCTTTTCATCGAGGACATATTCTTTGTCCTTGTAGCCTATGATCATGCGAATATACCTCATCCACTCGTTGAATTTTAACCTATCAAATGTCACTTTTTGACACAGGTTCATTAACGAGAATGACCCAGAAGCGTTGTTGTTGTTGTTTGCAGACATCTGAAAAGAAAAGGAACGAAGTTTGATTAGAAATGAATCCCTAATTAAACACCCAAATAAGAAATTAGGGCTAGGATCCAACAACCTTATTTACAACTTAGAAAGGGATGCTGTACTGTAAAAGTAAATAATTTGAAGGTAAGTGAATGACGATTCACTAATTCTTACCATGAAAAACAAAAAAGAGATTTAGGTTTTAAATGTATTGAAAACTCCTAGATCTTTGAGATTTATTGAACTTTTCAATGGCATGTTTAAATCTCGATATGCACTTCAAATTTGCGACTGGGATACCGAGGATTGCAAACAAGTTGTGAATAACCATACGAATCAACATGGTGCACTCAATGTCTCTATCACCTAATCAACGTGATGATAAACAACACACAGTCCATTGATCTATGACAAACATCGAGTCACCCTTCGCTACCAATGTCATCCCTAAATTAGTGTGCCGGTTAACCACACGCGCTCCACCAACGTTTTACAAGGGTACGAAGTGTAATTTCTTGGATTAGCATCATTTTCACATTTTACCCTAAAGTAACTAAGATTGGGAATTTGTAAAACATGTAGCTACTTTGTATCTTACATTATACTTTTAATGAGGAGAGGGTTGCCCTATCCTACCCGTTCGGCTAACGACCCTCCACCAGTCAAGCAAGCATTGGGTGTGAGTGTACACCCATCAAGTGCCATTTTATAGACATCAACCCTATACCCACCTTATGGACTGGCTTCATGAATGAGGCCTACTAACGGTAAGACTAGCATTTTAATTTATACATATATATTTATTAAGCTTGTAATAATATATATAATAGTATAGGGTTGAATTTTAAACTTGTAAAACTCTAAGGGTTTGAAATTTATATTATTGAAAATTAAACTTTTAATCACCAAATTCAAATTTCAAAACTTGATGGCAAGTTTTGAACTTTTCAAAACAAAAGGGATCAAATAACAAATAATTTAAATTAAACAATTAATTTCATAATTATCTATATTTGACCTAATCCAATTTTAGTCATAAGATAATTACCAAATAATTTTAAATAATTCATATTTATCATATAAACAACCAATATTTAAAACATTTGAAATTATCTATTGTTTTGGCAGGGATAATCATTTAATTATGGTAAAATTCAGATTTTAACTTCAAAAAACAATTTAGGCGTCAAATCCAAGACAAAAAAACAACTAAATCTCGAAATATCCTCTGTCTGACGCACAAACTTGCCGAGTCAGCTCTGAACTCGCCGAATCCAGATACTGACTCGCCAAGTTGAGTCGGGCAGAAGCAAGAAAAACAATTTTCATCAAGCAAACAGTTAAAGCATCACATACAATTGAAACCAATCAAGGCTCTGATACCACTGGTGGGTTTTATGCATAAGAACAATCCTATGTGTTCATACACACCCTAATACTTGGATCTAGGTTTCTCTATTGTACATGCTTTGAATCCAAGACTTACAAACCTAGATCTATCATATATAATTCGAAATTATAATAAAGAACACAGATCTAAGTGTTTTGCCTCTTTCAAGTAGCTTGAATCCTTGTAATCTTCTTGACCTTGAGCTTAGAGTCACAATTGTAACTCCTCTAATGGTTCACAAACCCCACAAGCAAGAAGGCAATATGAGAGAGGGTGAGAGATGCTAAAATCAGCCCTAGGGTTCTCTTAGAATCAAGTGTAGCCGATTTCCATAGCCTAGGGGTCTTATTTATACTGCTGGCTGCTAGGGTTTCAGTCTAAACCCTAATGGACAGCTTAGCCAGCAAGCAGCCTAATTTAAGGAACCTTTTGGAATAAGGCCTTGGACGAAAATATGATGGATCCCTATCATAATTTCATTCCCCCTATAGTCCATTAGGTTTCCCAGTCCAAAACTCAACTATCATACATTTGACAGTTTATGTCCCTTTATTTAATTAATCTCTTTTAGTCACCAAATTAATTCCTAATTAACTTATGACCAATACTAATTAAATAAATATGATTTGTCTTTTAATATATTATTATTATAATATATTAATAAACCATAATATTCTCTCTCTCTCTCTCTCTCTCTCTCTCTCTCTCTCTTTCTCTCTCTCCTTAAATTACCTTGTCAAGTTGCTTTGGAGAAGGCAACCCAAAAGGATGATGCACAACCGGGTCAAGTACATATCAAATATAGTTACGGCTTAGAAACTAATCCAACAATTTATGCCCATACAGTGCTTCATACACCTTCAGTATATTTTCTACTGTTTGGAATGTTCTCTTCTTCTGACCATCTGTATGGGGATGGTAAGTTGTGATGAGAGCAACACGAGATCCCAATTCATATTGCATACTTGCCCAAAAAAAATTGAGAAGTGAAGCTACTATCACAATCAGGAATAATCTTTAGCGGCGCACCATGTCTCGTAACAGTTTCGTGCAAGTACACTTGTGCGTATTTCTCTATTGGAGCTGTTTCGCGCATGGCAAGAAAATGTGCACTCTAGTTTTCTAGTTGACAATTATCGAAATGCTATTATTTTGTATAGCAGTCTTTGGCAATTGAAGCAGCACTAGACATAAAGTCTTTTCAAAATTCTATTTGCCTATCAGGGGTAGTCCAGGAAAATCATCGGGGAAAACATCAAGATATTTATTATGAACAGGAATGTCATTTACAGTTTCCTTCTCCTCTTTTGAGATATCAAATGTATTGTAACGCCTGTAGATCCGGGCTATTTAATTTAGAGATAATAGGGGTCGAAAATGACTTTTCGACAAAAGATTATTTAGAATAAATAATCTTAACCATGTTGTATAATATGTGTCAAGGGTTCCGTACATATAAATAATGCCGAAATCCGAGTTATAACGAAGAAGTTATGGCCCGTCGAAGTTTTTCGGAAAAACCGGCACGACACCGAGAGACGTAAATATTGAATTTAAGATAGAGGAATTTTTAGCCTTAGTGATCTAAACAAAAGTTGTAGTATACGTTAAACCGAGAACATACAAAAAAAGAACGCCCAAATCTGACTTCGTATGGGGAAGTTATGATTTTTCTAAGATTTGGCATAACAGTGCACGACCCGAAACTCGAATTTTAGTTTGAGCGGTTTTTGGCCTACGCGACCTAAATGATAGTTAATATCTCATTAATAGGAACTCAAGGGTAAAAAGACAGACGAAAACGGAGTCCGTATGAAGGAGTTACGAATTCTTCGCGGTCATTTAGCAGTCTAATCACCTTGTACTGTTAAATTTAAGATCGGTCGAGAATTAGCCGATGGAGTCTAAATGAAAGTTGTATTTCTTGTTTTTAACTACGCATGGATATAAAGAATGTCGAAAATGGAGCTCGTATGTGAAAGTTATGAATTTTTGAAAATCGGCTGATTTCCACCCTGTGTGCGTTGCCACTTGTCAGCACCAGGCTGTGCCTGGCTGTAGCCAGCCTGGCTCACGATGTGAATATTAAAAATTCACGACATGGACCGTCCTCCAGCCCCTATAAATAAATGGTGAGGCCTCCATTCATTCCTCACACCTCCCCTCACTTCCCCCTCTCTCTAGAACTTCTCTCAAGCCCCGAAACCCCCCGAAACCTCCTGAAAAGCCTAGGGAAACCCCCTAGCATGAGGCGGAAGACCCGGAGTGCCCGTCGGCTTCGAGAAGAAGAGCCTTTCGGCTCAGGAATGCTGCTCCAGCGGTGCCCGATTTTGAGAAAAACCCGCTGTAAGTAAGCTACGCCTACGCTATTTTTAATATAGCTTTTATTTAATGATAGTAACGTTATTAGGAACTTACAATAAATACTTGGGCTATTATTATGGGCTATATAAGTATTGTTTAATGCTTATATAATAGTAATAATATCTAGACTATTAATTAGTCGCGGTTAACGTTAGACTAAACCCTAGTGATACTGATACTAGGTTTTGTCGAGGAAAATTATTTTAAGAGTAACGAAGTGCTGTCCGAGTGTCGAGTCACCACCTAATCAAGTGAGTGCATAGTCCCTTTCATGAACATGATTTTAATACAAGTATTGATTTAACGTATTAAATAGATGTTTATGTGCGAATTATTTGATGTTGTCTGAATTACATGTTAAAGAACATACCCAGTTATTTATAATGATTTAGGTTAATGAGTAAACCTAAAATTTGTTATGAGGGTCATTGGGTAGTATCTCCTTATGAGTACGAGTGAGATATATACCGGGAATAGAACCCTTAAACATGTCATTGACCCAGAAGAATGCATTAGACATAGTCATTTGTCCCTAGTCCGAGAGTATGGATTGGACTCAGTCAACTATCGTTAATCCGGGAGTATTGATTTAGACATAGTCAGTTGTCCTTAATCTGGGAGTACGGATTAAGACATAGTCACTTGTCCTTAGTCCAGGAGTATGGACAGGACATAGTCATCTGTCATAAATCCGGGAGTATAGATTTAGACACAGACCAATTGTCCCTCATCCGAGAGTATGGAATAGGTACAATCAAGGACTCGAGAGCATGGATTAGATCCGGAGTAAGAGCTAAAATTTAAGGTTCGTGAGTATGGATAGTCTCTTTGTGAGGACTGACGGGGTGGGGGTAAGAGTTGATTATATATATGGTGTAATAGCCCAGATTCCCAGGTATTATTCATTCTTATATTTTGGTATTTTTGTGTGGATACTCGGTGAGTTGGAGCTCAGACTCGCCGAGAAGGATCGCGGTTTTGGACGCGGGTTCGCGCCTGGACTCGGCGAGTCCAAGGAGTGGACTCGACGAGTCCATGCTGTTTAATGAAACCCTAAAACCCTGGGTTTGGAGCTTATTTAAGGGCACTTGTAGCCTCCCATTGCGGCTACCAGTCCCTTGAGAGAACCCTAAGAGAGCTAATTCGTTTTGGGAGAGAAGAAGTCACTTTTGGGCCTTTGTATTCCTTGTTTAGCAAAAAGAAGGTGGCAAGAGCTAGGAGGAGGTGAGATTCTAGCAGATCCAGAGTCTAGAGGCTTCATTTTGAGGTAATGGTTCGAATCTCCTTCAGTTTTACGGTTGATCTTTAGAGTTAGGGTTTTATAACCCCTTTGAAGAGTGATTATGTGAAGCAAATGGCCCCTCTTCGAGTTTGTGCCTTGGATCTGGACTCAAAGAGGTCCAGAGACCTTAACCCTTGTGGCTTTTCGGGTTATTATGGAGTTATTAGACCTAGGTGGTCATTTTTGGGACCAAATCATCTTTTGATGCCTTATGGGGGTTATACAAGCATCAAGTTCCAAACTTTACGTGACATTCATGCTTGGGGAGGCTAGATCTATGGTTTGGGAAAGCAGATCTGACCACAGAAGGTCAATAGAGTTTGTGCATGGCATGAACTCGCCGAGTTGTTCTTGAGACTCGGCGAGTAGGGTCGGGGTTTCATGTAAATTGTTCAGCGAGTGGACTCGCCGGGTTGGGGGTTGACCCAGTGAGTCAGGGAGAGTCATTAGGGGGTTGAGTCAAGCCTGAACTTGCCGAGTTGAGTCGTGGTGTCCCCACGATTCATGCCAGGTGGAACTCGTCGAGTTAGGGAAGTACTCGACGTGTCAAGAGAGGATCCTAGGGAGTCAGTGAACACGTATAGACTCGCCGAGTCGCTCTAGTGCACTCGCCGAGTCTGGTCAAAGTTGACCGTTGACCAGAGTTGACCAGTGTTGACTTGATAGGGGTATTCAACCTTAGTTGTGAAAATGTTAATTAGAGATATATTGTGTTATAGGAAGATTATAGCTCGGGGGATCGAGCGCGAGTGATTTCCAGATTTGCAAGTTATCGAGATACGCGAGGAAAGTCTTCTCACTATACTTTACCTTGAGTAGGTAATCAGAGTTCCGTGACAGAGTATTTGTATGCTATATGTATGTTATGTGTTGTACTGCATTATTTCTATGTGATTTATGGTGTGCATGTTTATAGACTTGGAACCGGAAGGTTCCTAGAGTTAGAACCAGAGGGTTCACAGAGTAGGGTCCACGGACCCACAGAGTTATAGCCTCGAGTAGCTAATATGTGTTATGTGTGGTATTTTGGGGAACTCACTAAGCTTTGTGCTTACAATGTTGGTGTTATTTGGTACTAGTGATGACCGTGGGAAGGCGCCGGCTTGATCAGTACACACACACGGGATTTTATGTTATCAGATATTGGGAATATTATATAGCATGGTGTAACAGCCCGAAATTCCAAGTATTGTAATAATTATGTTTTTGGGGTGTTTTAAGAGGGGACTCGGCGAGTTGGAGCCTAGACTCGCCGAGTAGGATCGCAGACCTGGTCGCGGGTTCGCGACTGGACTCGACGAGTCCAGATATGGACTCGGCGAGTCTGCGCTGTTTAGCGAAAACCCTAACCGTTCAGGTTTGGGACGTATAAAAGGGACTTATTGGCTGTCATTGTTCATTTTAGCATTCTGAGAAGAACCCTAAATCGATTGTGTGCATCTGGAGCAAGGTTATAGGCCATTGTTGATTATAGAAGAGTTGTTGTGCAAGGAAGAGAAGGGCTTGGCTAAAAGAACAGCAAGGGAGTCACGTTCTGAGGATTGGGGACACAGAGAGTACATCATCCAGGTAAGAATTCGAGTATACTCTGCTATGTTGATGTGTTTATGGAATTAGGGTTTGTGGAACCCTTTTGTGATTAGATTGAATGCTACCCTAGTCCCCCAAACGATTGTAACCCTGTATTGGGACCTTTGGAGGTTCAGAATGTCCCATGCATGTACATGTCGGGAATTGGTGAAGGTTTTGGATTGGAATCCTTATGCCTTAGGTCAATATGTATGTTATGAATCATGGGGTGTATCATGAGCACCGAAATGAGGACCTTACGGGCTGAGTTGCCAGAATGGTTTGGGTCGATCAGGACCGCCATGGTTGAGTAGTTTAATGAGCGATATGCGGCTCTCGCAGAGACGGCTGCCGCGGCGGTTACAGCGGCTGTAGTAGCGGCAAAGGGAAGACCTAGTCGGGGTTTCAGTATCGGAACTTCTATTATACGAAGCCTCCCACATTCGATGGAGTTCAGGACCCGATTGTTGCTATGAGATGGTTATCAGACATGGATGGGTGTTTCTCCACGAGTTTATGCCCTGCTGATCAGAGGGTGAGGTGTGCTCTGATCCTATTGAGGCTCGGGGCGAAGGATTGGTAGAGATTGACCACGGAGTCATATTTCGACGCGCAGAGGGCTGCGGTTTCAGGGGATCAGTTCAGAGAGATGTTCAGTACTCACTATGTTCCGCGAGATGAGAGGGAGAGATTGGCTCGGGAGTTCCTTGAGCTGAAGCAGGATTTGGAGTCGGTGACTGAGAGCACCAGGATGTTTATTGAGAGGGCGAAGTTTTGCCCTGAGTTCGCTTCGGAGCAGGCTCAGATGTCCCGATATCTGAGTATGCTCAAGGGAGATATCAGACAGTTCGTGTCTGCGCAGAGGTGTGAGACCTTGTTGGAGTTGCAGGAGGCCGCCCTGTGGCGTGAGTTAGAGGTTGAGTTGCAGTTACGTGAGTTGAGGCAGGCCCCGATGCAGTCGCAGCCGGCGCCAAAACGGTCCAGGACCGTAGATGTTAGAATGGGGGATCGGAGCGGCCACACTTGTGGGAAGTGTGGGAGGGGTTACACCGGAGCTTGCTGGTCCGGTGGTGCATGCCGCGAGTGCGGAAAGGAGGGGCACTGTGCACGGGATTGTTGGCAGTCAGTGCCAATTCGGGATTTGAGGATTTGTTATCAGTGTCGGCAGGTTGGACAATTGAGGGTCAACTGTCCACATCTTTCTGCAGGACCGGTGCAGGCTCTAGCACCGGCCACCTTGAGGAGTTCAGGAGGAGGACAGGATGGAGCGGAGCCCCAAGGGCTCAGGGTCATGCTTATCGGCTTGCGGCAGAGGGAGACGGAGCAGTGCCGGAGGCAGCTGCGGGTATGATGCTTTCTTGATGTCTTGATTGCCTTGCATTGATTGTGGCATATTATTTGTGCTGGTATCTTGTGTGGATTTCGATGCGGTATTCGTTGTTTCGCGGGTTTGGCATGGTTATGGATTGGTGCTTCAGGTTTTCGCTTTGGCATTCGTTGTTCCCTGATGGTTTGGTATGGTTATAGTTTGGTGTTTTGGTGCCGGTAGCCTTGTGCGGTTTTTGATGCGGTATTCATCCTTTGGCAGGTTGTGGGTTTGGTTACGGGTTATTGTTGGGAATTCCGTTGGTTATCGTTCGTGAGGGTTGTTAGTGGAGATGCGGCACTGGGTTGAATGTCGGGTAGCATCTGCAGTCGTAGAGTGGATAATTGAAAGACGGGATTCTTTTGAGTGGATTGATCAGGGAGGAGATGTGTTTTGCTGAGGGTTGCTTATGCTTGTGGGAAGCAGTCAGTGTGTAAATGTTCTCTTTGTGCAGGATTGTTCTGAAAGGTCATTAATGACGATCGGTGGCAGTTAGTCAGTGCTTTAGTGGGGGAGAATTGGAGAATTCTCCGGGAGATCGATGAGTAGGTGAGGGTGCTTAGCTGTTGGGATTCAGCAGTGTTTGTCAGCTCAGAGTATAGGCCGACGAGAGCGAGTGTCGGGTATGCGGGGCGGGATACAGACCTAGGGCATTTGATTGTGGAGGCCTGAGAGAAGGCCGGGATCAAGCTTGAGTAAGTTACCAGGGTTATGCGATCAGAGTATTTGTATGTTTGAGGTACGTGATGGGTTGTGCTGCATTAATCCCACGGGATTATGTTGTGCATGTTTCTAGAGCTGGAACCGGAAGGTTCCCAGAGTTAGAACTTGAGGGTTCGCAGAGTTTGGGTGTACGGACCCACAGAGATATAGCCTCGAGTGGCTAGTATGTGTTATGAGAGTCGGTCCAGTCATGCTGGAGACTCTGTTGGTATTGCTGGATCAGTTTGAGATTGCGGATTGTGTATGTTGCAGTGTAATCGCATTGGAAGGTCTGGCCCCGGGTTAGTGATCTTGTTTAGCTGAGGCAGTGATCTTGATGAGTGGAGAGAGTGCATGGGATTGAGAGCCCCTGCAATGAGAACCAGAGTATGTGAATAGCGGTTACGCAAAAAGGGTGGTGTCGCTTGGAGCGAGCACCATGACACTGGTTGGAGTGGCATTATGGCCAAGAGGGTTCCTTGGAAAAGGAAAAGAGAAAGGTGTGTAACTCCGAAGGGGAGTGCAAGTTCATGAAAGTGAAAGTTGCAGAACAGAAGTTATGGTTAGAGTGTTTCGAGTATGGCTTTGAGCATCGTGTTCGCGGCAGCGAAGTAGGAACCCATCCGGTTTGGGGATGTCTGTTGAGGCTCAGAAGGGATGCAGGGGGAGAAAGAATCTTAAATTCTAAGTGTGATTCTGATCAGAGTGTAGGGTGGATGTAGTGGTTCATCTTGGGAGATGTTCGAGGATATCATCAGTGTATCGGGTCTTCCAACCTGCGGGTGTTGGGGCTAGTTCAGCATGTGTATGTGATGGCAAGAGGAGAACTTGTGAGAGTTGCTCTGAGAGTGAGAATGGATCTCTCGGTCGGTCCGGAATGGACAAAGTGGGCTTTGGATCGGGGATCCGGTGGTTCATGGTTTCCTAACCCTTATGGGTCGAGTGATCGTTGAGATTTAGAGCAGAGTTGCATCTTGGGTAATTTTCGGTTACAGAGAGTGATGTGCAGTACAGAGATCGTGCTTCAGTCGGCAGAGCAGGTTCAGCAGGTTAGACAGAGGTTATTGACCGCCCAGAGCCAACAGGAAAAGTTATGCAGACAGACGCCGGTCCGAGCTTGAGTTTCAGGTCGGCGACCTCGTACTCCTGAAGGCCTCTCCTTGGAGAGGAGTGATTCGATTCAGGAAGAGGGGCAAGTTGGGGCCCCGGTATATTGGGCCTTTTCATGTGATTGCGGGGGTAGGCCGGGTGGCCTAACGTTTGGAGTTGCCCACGGATTTGAGACAAATCCACGACATTTTTCATGTGTCGCAATTGAGGAAGTGTAAAGCCGATGAGTCGGCAGTGGTCCCATTAGAAGACATTCAGGTGGATGCGGGCCTAAATTATGCTGAGAGACCAGTGGTCATCAGAGATCGGAAGATCAAGGTGCTGAGGAATAAGGAGATACCTCTGGTGTTAGTTTAGTGGCAACGCCGGAGGGGATCGGAAATGACCTGTGAGCCGGAGCGTGAGATGTGGGAGCAGCATCCGGAGCTATTTTCAGAGTGAGACTTCGAGGGCGAAGTCTAGTCCTAGTGGGGGAGAGTTGTAACAACCCGAAATTCCAAGTATTTTAATAATTATGTTTTTGGGGTGTTTTAAGAGGGGACTCGGCGAGTTGGAGCCTAGACTCGCCGAGTAGGATCGCAGACCTGGTCGCGGGTTCGCGACTGGACTCGACGAGTCCAGATATGGACTCGGCGAGTCTGCGCTGTTTAGCGAAAACCCTAACCGTTCAGGTTTGGGACGTATAAAAGGGACTTATTGGCCGTCATTGTTCATTTTAGCATTCTGAGAAGAACCCTAAATCGATTGTGTGCATCTGGAGCAAGGTTATAGGCCATTGTTGATTATAGAAGAGTTGTTGTGCAAAGAAGAGAAGGGCTTGGCTAAAAGAACAGCAAGGGAGTCACGTTCTGAGGATTGGGGACACAGAGAGTACATCATCCAGGTAAGAATTCGAGTATACTCTGCTATGTTGATGTGTTTATGGAATTAGGGTTTGTGGAACCCTTTTGTGATTAGATTGAATGCTACCCTAGTCCCCCAAACGATTGTAACCCTGTATTGGGACCTTTGGAGGTTCAGAATGTCCCATGCCTGTACATGTCGGGAATTGGTGAAGGTTTTGGATTGGAATCCTTATGCCTTAGGTCAATATGTATGTTATGAATCATGGGGTGTATCATGAGCACCGAAATGAGGACCTTACGTGATGAGCCAGTCTAGGAAGGCCAGGCCTATGAATGGTCGGAGCAGTTCTGCCATTAGAAAGCAGTTTGAGAGGTTGCATGGCATGGACTCGCCGAGTCCGATGAACAGACTCGGCGAGTAGCTTGAAGATTTACTGGGACTCGTCGAGTCGTTCTTCAGACTCGGCGAGTTGAGTCGGGGTGGCCCCGCGATTCTTCCAGGAGGAACTCGTCGAGTAAAAAGGGGATACTCGACGTGTAGAAAGGGTGTCTTAAGGAATCGGTGAGTTAAGGGCGAGTGGACTCAGAGTCGTTGAACTCGGCGAGTCTTGGGGTGACTCGGCGAGTTAGATCGCGGGTTGAGTGAAGTTCTGAGTATGGGGACTCGGCGAGTCATATGGTTGACTCGGCGAGTAGGGTCAGTCAGGGGTTGACTTTGACCTTGTCTTTGACCAGGGATTTACCAGTGGTTCCAGGGGTATTTTGGTAATTGTTGTTATTGTTTGAGTTCAGTGCATTGGTGACTGTCCAGAGGTGGAGATCGTATCAGTGATCGGAGCAGCTTGAGCTATCTGTTCAGTCGGCAGTTTCGAGGTGAGTTATCCTCACTATATCGCTAGGGTTTATGGCACCAATGCCAACCCTTTTATCGGATGGAAATCCGGGTAGTTGTCAGTTGTTATATGTTATGGGCCGGAAGGCAATACATGTTATGGGCCGGAAGGCATTACTATGTGGACCGGAAGGTCATGGCCTGGAAAGGCGTATGTATGCATTTAGTATGTTGACTGATTCATAGGGTAATGTTATGCTAGTGACCGGCCAGACCGGTATCTTGTTTAGAGTAATGCTATGATATGTGATCTGTTGATCGATTGTTGTCTATGAACTGCTATATGATTATCTGTTATGTTATATATGCATTTTATGCTTATGGGCCGGAAGGCGATATGTTATGGGCCGGAAGGCAATATGTTGTGTGATGGACCGGAAGGTCGGCGTGGGTAGGACCGGAAGGTTTACCCAGCAGGGACGGAAGTCCCCTGAGACACATGGACCGGAAGGTCAGGGCCTGGAAAGGCGTATATGTGGTTGGTATTCTGGGGGTATCTCACTAAGCTTTCGGGCTTATAGTTGTGGTTTTATGTTTCAGGTTCTCAAGAGGCTGTGGCAAGGCAAAGGCGTGATCGTACCGTTCCTCGCGTTGGTGTTTTATGATATGAACCTGGGGAAAATACTCTGTTACATAATGTATTAAAAACCTTTTTGTAACAACGTTATTAAAATGAGTGGTTTTGAAAAGTTTTAATTGTTTTGAAATTTTGGATGTTACACATGGATTGAGTTTCAAACATTGATGTTTTTATGAATGTTAAATGAAATTGTGTTTTTATATTATGCGAAAAATTATTTTGAAATTCGCGGTGTTACAAGTTGGTATCAGAGCCTTGGTTTGAGGGATTCGAGTACACCTTCGGGCGTATTTGAACTCAAACTGAGGATTTGAGAAGTATTTTAAAAAAAAAGTAAAAGATTTTTGGAAGAACGCAGAGCAGAGTTGTGTGTATGATTAGTCCGCGCCCGAACGGTGATTTCCCAAAATGCTCTCATGTTATGTGATATTGATATTGATATGATGTATTCTCATGCTAGAGTAGGCTAGGTACTCCTATTAGGACTAGAGTGGCCTGATTTGTGATGCCTTAGCCTAGGGAGAAGTGAGCTGCTATGAGATGCTTGAGAGTGAGTAGGTAGCAGCGAAGGGCTTATGAGAGATCTGTTAGAGAGTGGATTGTACATGATAGAGTACTTGGAATTTGGGATCCGAAGAGGAGGACTTGGGGTGTATTATGATATGGTGCGGACAGTAGTATTGGGCCCGTACTACTGAAAGCACCGGAGCGGTGTACAGCCCAAGTAGGAATCTTTGGAATACCAAGGATCAAGGAGGGATGAGTTGTCAAGTGTGAGTATGCTCGAATGGATTCTAATTTATCGTATGTTGTATTTCAGAGGTAGATCATGGTGAGGACACGTCTGATGCCTGAGAGTAGTGAGACCAGTGATGAGGAGATCCGCCGGATCATCCATGAGGAGGTGGCTGCGGCCATCAGGGCAGAGATACCAGAGATGTCCGGGTCTATTAAGACAACGTTGATTGAGACCTTCGACGAGCGTTATGCCGCTCTTTCTGAGGCTCCTGTTGCAGCGGCCACTGCCGCTATTGTTGCCGCGAGGCCGCAGGGTGGTGATGTGTTGCTGTTCCGAGAGTTCAGCAACACAAAACCGCCAGAGTTTGATGGGACCCAGGACCCGATGGCGGCTATGAGATGGATTTATGACATAGAGGGGTGTTTCTTCACTTGCTCATCTCCTGAGCATTTGAGAGTTCGGTTCACACTGAACCAACTTCGCTTGGGAGCGAAGGACTGGTGGAAGTTTGTGACAGCGCACTTTACGCCTGCTGAGCTTGCGGCCTTGACCTGGGAGAGGTTCACTGCCATGTTCCGAGATGAGTACGTTCCCCAGGTGGAGAGGGAGCGTTTGGCCCAGGAGTTTCTGACCCTCAAGTAGGGTACTGAGTCTGTTACACTGATTACCAGGATGTTCCATGAGAGGGCGATGTTCTGCCCTGAGCACGTGTCCACTGAGCAGGCACGTATAAGCCGATATTTGAGTATCTTGAGGCGAGACATTTGGGAGTTCGCGGCGAACTCCTCGTACCGGACATTTGCCGAGCTTCAGGCAAATGCCCGGAAGAGGGAGATTGAGCTAGAGACTCAGGCCAGTGAGGAGGCGTTGTCTCAGGGGAGGGATCGGCGACCGACACAGTCTCAGCCGGCAGCCAAGCGGGCCAAACCTGCTAATCCCAAATCAGGGAGCCAGAAGGGCAGCACTTGTGGGAAGTGCGGCAAGGGTCATGATGGAGTCTGTAGATCGGGATCTTGCTACAAGTGTGGCAAGGAGGGGCATATAGCCAAGGACTGCCTCAAGGGGTTTGCGGTGTGTTTCCACTGCAACCAGACCGGACACCGGAAGGCAGAGTGTCCGCAATTGTGAGGATCATCTCAGGGAGCACCTCAGGGATCTGCCCCTGCCGCCATCAGAGCTACCGAGAGTCGGCCAGTGAAGGCCGAGGCGCCGAGGGCACGTGGGGGAGCTTTTCAGTTGATCGCGGAGGAGGACCGCGCAGCGCCCGATGTCGTGGCTGGTATGTATTCTTTCGTGTATTTATTTTGATGTTGAGATATTATGCTTATATTATGTTATGCGTAGGTACTTTTCTTGTGAATTATGTACCTGCCTTGGTGTTATTTGACTCGAGTGCGTGTCGGTCTTTTGTATCTTTGGCTTTTAGTCAGCATATCAGTGTTAGTCGTGAGGCGTTGAGTCGGCCTCTGAGAGTTTCCATAGCTGACGAGAGGGTGATATATGCCACGGAGGTTCTCCGAGGGTGCGTAGTCGAGATTTTTGGTGTTGAGTTCCCGATTGATCTGGTTCCTATTGCGATGGGTGATGTATGTGTCATTGTGGGCACGGACTGGTTGAGCAGATTCGATGCGGTTATCGACTGCGAGCGACAACTGGTGACCATACGAGACCCTAGTGGGGGAGTTCTTGCGGTGTACAGCGAGGGTACACATTCTGGATCAGCGTTTTGTTCGGCCGCTAGGGCGAGGCAGTGTCTACAGCGGGGCTGTAAGGGCTTTATGGCGTATGTGATGGATACGCGGGTGGATTCCGAGAGACCGAGGTCAGTTGAGGAGGTTCCGGTAGTGCGTGAGTTCCCGGATGTATTTCCTGAGGAGTTGCCGGGTGTGCCTCCTGTGAGGCAAGTGGAGTTCAGTATCGATTTGGTTCCGGGGGCCGCGCCTATCACTAAGGTGCCTTATCGCCTTGCACCTCCAGAGATGCAAGAGTTTTCCTCACAGCTTCAGGAGCTGCTGGGGAAGGGGTTTATTCGGCCGAGCAGCTCGCCGTGGGGAGCGCCTATCCTGTTTGTCAAGAAGAAGGATGGTTCAAACCGGATGTGCATTGATTTCCGGGAGTTGAACAAGCTGACGGTCAAGAACCGTTACCCGTTGCCGAGGACCGATGATTTATTCGATCATTTACAAGGAGCATCTTGGTTCTCCAAGATCGATTTGAGTTCTGGATATCATCAGGTGAGGGTGCGAGATGAGGACGTCCAGATGACAACGTTCAGGAAGCGTTATGGGCATTATGAGTTTGTGGTGATGCCTTTCTGGCTCACCAATGCCCCGACAGTGTTCATGGATCTCATGAACCGAGTGTGCAGGCCGATGCTGGATCGGTCGGTGATTGTATTTATCGACGACATTTTGGTATATTCGAGATCTAGAGAGCAGCATGAGGAGCATTTGAGGGAGGTTCTCGGAGTTCTGATATCGGAGAGGCTTTATGCCAAATTCTCCAAGTGTGATTTCTGGTTGCGAGAGGTCCAGTTCCTGGGGCATCTCGTTAACCAGAAAGGGATATTGGTCGACCCGGCCAAAGTTGAGGCAGTGATTAGTTGGGAGGTGCCGAGGTCACCCTCCGAGATCAAGAGTTTCTTAGGGTTGGCAGGTTATTATCGGAGATTTATCGAGGATTTGTCTAAGATCGTAGTGCCACTCACCAGGTTGACCCGGAAGGGTGTCGCTTTTTCATGGGGCCCCGAGCAGCAGGCCTCCTTTGAGACGCTTTGCCAAAGGTTATGCGAAGCCCCGGTATTAGCCCTCTCGGAGGGGATGGAGGACTTTGTGGTATACTGTGATGCATCGATTTTGGGGTTGGGAGCGGTGCTGATGCAGAGAGGGCATGTGATAGCATATGCATCGAGGCAGTTGAAGCCTCATGAGACGAGATATCCCACCCATGATCTAGAGTTGGGGGCAGTGGTGTTCGCCCTCAAGATTTGGTGTCACTACCTGTATGGGGTTCGGTGTACGATATACACGGACCATAAGAGTTTGAAGTATTTGATGGATCAGCCCAACCTGAATATGCGACAGAGAAGGTGGTTGGATGTGGTCAAGGATTATGATTGTGAGATCCTGTACCACCTAGGCAAGGCTAATGTTGTAGCCGATGCACTGAGCCACAGGGCGGAGAGCACCCCACTGCGGGATGTATGTTTGAGATTGACCGTGATAACTCCAGTGTTGGACGCCATTCGTGGGGCACAGGCCGAGGCTGTGCAACCTGAGATGCAGAAGAAGGAGCGAGTAGTTGGATTGATTTCAGAGTTCGTTACTGATGGTCGGGGGATTATGACATTTTAGGGGCGTATCTGGGTGCCGTTTGTGGGAGGAGCGCGTACCATTTTGATGGAAGAGGCTCATCGGTCGAAATTTTCGATCCATCCTGGGGCCACTAAGATGTATTTGGACCTGAGGAAAGAGTATTGGTGGCCCTGTATGAAGAGGGATGTTGCGTGGTTTGTTGAGAGGTGCTTGACCTGCCGTAGGGTTAAGGCCAAGCACCAAAGGCCGCATGATAAGTTGCAGCCGTTGGAGGTTCCCAAATGGAAGTGGGAACATATCACCATGGATTTTATCACCAAATTGCCAAGGAATGCCAGGGGAGTTGATGCAATTTGGGTGATTGTGGACAGGTTGACGAAGAGCGCTCACTTTCTTGCCATCAGCGAAAGTTCTTCAGCAGAGAAATTGGCAGAAGTGTACGTGAGGGAAGTGGTATCTCGGCATGGGGTGCCAATCTTGATTGTTTCAGACCATGATTTGCGTTTCACTTCCAGATTCTGGAAGAAGTTTCATGAGGAGTTGGGTACTAGGCTGCATTTTAGTACCGCATATCACCCCCAGACAGACGGACAGAGTGAGAGGACTATTCAGACGCTCGAGGACATGCTCCGGGCATGTGTGCTGGATTTCGGGGGAAGTTGGGATACGTATTTTCCCTTGGTGGAGTTTTCCTACAACAACAACCATCATTCGAGCATTGGTATGCCGCCCTTTGAGCTGTTGTATGGGAGGAGGTGTCGGACCCCCATTTGTTGGGGAGAGGTTGGACAGTGTGTGATGGGCAGTACGGAGATCGTGCTTCAGACGAGAGAGCAGATCCAGCAGGTCAGACAGAGGTTGTTGACCGCTCAGAGTCATCAGAAGAGTTATGCAGACAGACGCCGGTCCGAGCATGAGTTTCAGGTCGGCGACCTTGTACTCCTGAAGGTCTCTCCTTGGAAAGGATTGATTCGATTCAGGAAGAGGGGCAAGTTGGGGGCCCGATATATTGGTCCATTCCGAGTGATCGCGAGGGTAGATCGTGTAGCCTATCGTTTGGATTTGCCAGCAGAGTTGGGGCAGATTCACGACACTTTTCATATGTCACAATTGCGGAAGTGTATAGCCGATGAGTCGGCAGTGGCTCCATTGGAGGATATTCAGGTGGATGCGAGCCTGAATTATGCTGAAAGACCAATGGCAATCAGAGATCGAAAAATCAAGGTTCTGAGGAACAAGGAGGTACCCTTGGTTTTGGTTTAGTGGCAGCATCGGAAGGGGTCCGAGATGACTTGGGAGCCGGAGCGTGAGATGTGCGAGCAGCATCTGGAGTTATTTGTAGAGCGAGACTTCGAGGACGAAGTCTAGTTCTAGTGGGGGAGAATTGTAACAGCCCAGATTCCCAGGTATTATTCATTCTTATATTTTGGTATTTTTGTGTGGATACTCGGTGAGTTGGAGCTCAGAATTGCCGAGTAGGATCGCGGTTTTGGACGCGGGTTCGCGCCTGGACTCGGCGAGTCCAAGGAGTGGACTCGACGAGTCCATGCTGTTTAATGAAACCCTAAAACCCTGGGTTTGGAGCTTATTTAAGGGCACTTATAGCCTCCCATTGCGGCTACTAGTCCCTTGAGAGAACCCTAAGAGAGCTAATTCGTTTTGGGAGAGAAGAAGTCACTTTTGGGCCTTTGTATTCCTTGTTTAGCAAGAAGAAGGTAGCAAGAGCAAGGAGGAGGTGAGATTCTAGCAGATCCAGAGTCTAGAGGCTTCATTTTGAGGTAATGGTTCGAATCTCCTTCAGTTTTAGGGTTGATCTTTAGAGTTAGGGTTTTATAACCCCTTTGAAGAGTGATTATATGAAGCAAATGGCCGCTCTTCGAGTTTGTGCCTTGGATCTGGACTCAAAGAGATCCAGAGACCTTAACCCTTGGGGCTTTTTGGGTTATTATGGAGTTATTAGACCTAGGTGGTCATTTTTGGGACCAAATCATCTTTTGATGCCTTATGGTGGTTATACAAGCATCAAGTTCCAAACTTTACGTGACATTCATGCTTGGGGAGGCTAGATCTATGGTTTGGGAAAGCAGATCTGACCTCAGAAGGTCAATAGAGTTTGTGCAAGGCATGAACTCGCCGAGTTGTTCTTGAGACTCGGCGAGTAGGGTCGGGGTTTCATGTAAAGTGTTCAGCGAGTGGACTCGCCGGGTTGGGGGTTGACCCAGTGAGTCAGGGAGAGTCATTAGGGGGTTGAGTCAAGCCTGAACTCGCCGAGTTGTTCTTGAGACTCGGCGAATTGAGTCGTGGTGGCCCCGTGATTCATGCCAGGTGGAACTCGCCGAGTTAGGGAAGTACTCGGCGTGTCAAGAGAGGATCCTAGGGAGTCAGTAAACACATATAGACTCGCCGAGTCGCTCTAGTGCACTCGCCGAATCCGGTCAAAGTTGACCGTTGACCGTTGACCAGAGTTGACCAGTGTTGACTTGATAGGGGTAGTCAACCTTAGTTGTGAAAATGTTAATTAGAGATATATTGTGTTATAGGAAGATTATAGCTCGGGGGATCGAGCGCGAGTGATTTCCAGATTTGCGAGTTATCGAGATACGCGAGGTGAGTCTTCTCACTATACTTTACCTTGAGTAGGTAATCAGAATTCTGTGACAGAGTATTTGTATGCTATATGTATGTTATGTGTTGTACTGCATTATTTCTATGTGATTTAGGCTGTGCATGTTTATAGAGTTGGAACCGGAAGGTTCCTAGAGTTAGAACCAGAGGGTTCACAGAGTAGGGTCCACGGACCCACAGAGTTATAGCCTCGAGTGGCTAATATGTGTTATGTGTGGTATTTTGGGGAACTCACTAAGCTTTGTGCTTACAGTGTTGGTGTTATTTGTTTAAGGTACTAGTGATGACCGTGGGAAGGCGCCGGCTTGATCAGTACAGACACACGGGATTTTATGTTATCAGATCTTGGGAATATTATATAGCATGGATTGAGTTTCGAACATTGATGTTTTTGTGAATGTAAAATGAAATTGTGCTTTTATATTATGCGAAAAATTATTTTGAAATTCGCGGTGTTACATATAGGGAAATTATATATTGTGTGAATTTTTATATACATGTATAACATTAATTTTGGGATTGAAATCCCTATGTATTCACCAGGTTTCCCAACCTGACCCACTCAGTTTATTTATATCACAGGTGTTGATATGAAGTCACATTACACCGAGAGATTTAAAAGAGATCTAGATGACTAGTGATAATGAATGTAAGTTCTGTTTATGCTTATGTTTCTGTATTGACGATGACATCCCAAATGTCTTAAAATGAATAAAAATACTTTTCTTCGGAAAAGCTTTGATAAGGTATTTATCATGTTTTACTAGGAACAAATTCCGTAACATTTTTATTAAAAAGGTACTCTAATTTTTATAAAGCATAAACAAAATCGGTCTTTTCTGGCCGTGAAAATGGGGATGTCACATGTATAGACTAAATAAGTAGAATACCCCCTTCGATTTAAATTTACGAGTTTTTAGGAAAAATATTATCTTTAAGATTTTTATGTCTTTGTTCACTGTAGACATAAATAGGATTCCCCCTTTCGATATGGATGCGTATCGTCTTTTCGTAATACAAGAGTTTTGTGCGGTTCTTTGACATCCAATTCATGCCGAGAATAATTTCAAAGTTGGGAAAGGAGATAAGAATCAGGTTAACAAGAAAACTATAACCTTTAATTTCTATGACACAATCTCTATAGACTTTACCAACAAGTAATGACACACTTTCCATGGTATTTATATGAAACGGTTGGGTGACTGCAAAGTAATCAATTTGAAAAGTGTGCACAATTTTATGAGACACAAAAGAATCTGAGGCATCAGAATCAAATAAGATATGAGCAGGTCTAGAGTTGGCGAGTAATGAACTAGTCACAACGTTCGGGTCCCTACGTGCTTCCTCTATGGTAATCTGATTTGTACAACCTTTAGCTCTTGGTTTTCCAAACGATTTTCAAACTCTTCAAACTTCTTAATTGATGAAGGTGTTCAAACCTACACTCGCTCTTCATTCTCTATTAGGCTTTCGGTGCTAATCTCCGAGTTAACATCTCAATTCTCATTGCAGACTCTTGGTCCTTCTTAAATTTGATTTATAGACCTAAGTCAAGATAAGGTCTCCACTTTTTCTATAACAACATCTCGAATGGTTATATTCTAATGACCTTTGATTTTTGTAACGCAAAAGACACACAACAAACCAAACTCTTGTCTTTAATAGTCAAATACTAACATGGAAGAAACCTTCCTTCATGTTCTCATGTGATATAATCTCTTCATAGCAAGTAGCATTTCTAGCTAAGAGATCTTATGTTAACAATGATCATGATACTTATATTGATCGCTTCAATTACTTTTCAGTTTAATCTTCTGGCTTCAGTCAGACGCTACATCGAACTTGGTTCTATGAACTACGTAACATACTTGTCTTAGTCGGACTCGATTTGATATGACCACTAGGGTCAGAATAACAATCATCTTCTTAGTCATTATCGAAACGATGGTAACAACATACTTGAACAAAAAAGGAATCAATTACTAGCTTCTTGGTCACCTTGTGACTTTCCCTGATCCAACTGTGAGTCTTGTGCTTCCAGTAGTATAGGCCTCTACTACTATTCACACCTACTCATACTCGTCCCAAATATTATCTCATAGTTTTCCAAGTCACCATTCAAAAGTTTTCACAAAGCGACTTAGCACACTTGAATGTGTTCAAACAAGTACATACGAAAATTTCTCCTAGTCTCAACTATGGTTTCACATTTCTATCAAACATATCTTGGATTTCTTATACTTGCCTTCTAGAATCCTTTTTACACATATGCTGGATTTAGTATATCCTAATACTTTTCCTAGATCGATAGGAATTTCACTTCCAAATTCTTCATATAAATTCTTCCTCGGGTAGTGTCTACTCTGCAAGACACACTACACCAAAATTTATTCTAGCAGTGTGGAGACAAACGGTTTCCAACTACATGTATCATCTTCTAACTCATACAAGTCATCATGGATATTTGTTTATTTCATTATCCTTCTATGGCACCGTCATTCCTGTATATGAGTAAGTCTTCTTCTCATGGTTGTATCTTTTAAATCTTCTTCATAGGAGTCTATCCAAAGAAGTCTGCATTATAGCTGCATCTCAGCATGTTCTACTAGCTTCAACTGGGTTCTTTGTTATTCCTAACTACAACATCTCTTCTCATACAATACTATGAATGTGTATCTTCTTTAACTAAGTACTCTACCTTACTTAACAAGTAAGTCACTCAGCCTTTTCACAACCAAATAACCTATTTCACCATACTAATCATGTATGTTAAAGTTGACTTAACACACAATGGAACTTTCATAAGGATACGATAGAAGTCAATTGCCACTCAGTATTATTAAATACTAAGTCTGAGCATCCTACATAGGGTTACATATCAACTCTTATCATACTACTCAAACTTCATACTACATCATAATGTTAGACAAGGACTTGGTCTATTAAGTCTGGAAAATTTATCCACCTTTCCTTTTAATTTTCATTGAATTCTTCTAAATCTTGCACAACATCAATTTCGATACTGTCAAAGTATTGATCACCATCTTTGGTTCTTCCTACTTTATAAGCAATCGATGCTTCAATCTGGACAACGGTGGAACAACTTCATGGATTACTTCAAAACATTCATCTCGTCTGAATGTACTTTGAATACACAATATTCCTCCAACGGTGTTATTATTTCATCAAACATACTTTGAATGTACAACACCACTCTATAGGTATTAATACACTATTTACGTTATCACTTGATAAATATTATTTTACGATATCCCTCGATCGTTTATTTATAAAATTATCGATGTCAACTATTATAAGTCTCTTTATCACTTCGAAAAGTTTCATATCAGTTCTAATATCGAAATTTTAGAATTTGGAATACTTAAAATTTCTTCTTCTAGACCAAGGTCGGCAACAGACCTTAGACTTTCTCAAGTAATAGCAATATAAGTAAGCAACCTAAGGCATGCTATATCTAATTATCATTTAGCATATATTAGAATATAATGCATATCTCCTCTAATATTCTAGTATTTGTGTCCATTTAGGTATTCAACCTCAAATATACTAGATACACGTCGTATCATCATCCCTTAACTCCATGTTTAAATCTAGAAATTCTCAAAATTCCTAGTTCACTTAAACTAATTCTCTGAAAATTTTGAAGTAACTCAATATTTTAGACTACTAGGGTTTATCACTACCCAATACCCCACTTAAATCATTCCTATGGTTTGTATCCATATGCTTACAATGAATCCGTTCATATATTGAACTTCCAGTGGTTTAAGTCTAAATACCAATCTATGGTATTTAGTTCACTTAAACTATTGCTCTGATACGATGATTGCAAGACCCAAACTTTTATATTTGACAATTGTTACTCCAAAACATGCTACATGCATAATCATAAAACAATATTTTACATTGATAATTTGATTACAAAAGACTGGATACAAACCGACTAAGTTTAATATATTACAAAACTACCCAGGATATTATAATTTTATACATACATGA
This sequence comes from Lactuca sativa, assembly GCF_002870075.4. NCBI lineage: Eukaryota > Viridiplantae > Streptophyta > Magnoliopsida > Asterales > Asteraceae > Lactuca > Lactuca sativa. The sequence goes on along the minus strand of NC_056630.2, from coordinate 299,411,753 downwards.
ACACTAATTACAAAAAGTAATAGTATTATCTATTCAAAATCTTCTAACAATATATGTCTATATTGGATGCTTATTACCTGCATTTGTTAAACATTGAGAGGGGTACGCGGTGACGGTTACTGAGTTCAATAATAAATACAATATAAGGTTATGCCATACATATATATATATATATATATATATATATATATATATATATATATACACACACACACACACACACATCAATATGGCAGAAGCAAATAGGAACATGGAACAACAATGGCATATGTGAATTATGTGACAAGCTTTCCATATCAATCAATTAAATGATTCAAAGATATACAATCAATGAGACATAACAATTTCAAAACTTCATATACATCAATAAAGATTCCGCCCAAATGGCACAGAAGACATACAATTTCTAATTAAACATTTTGGTAGATTTCATGCTTTCAGCCCTATCTAACCTTCTGTCAATGCCATAGGGTTAGAATTCATTCTCTTACGAGACATGCTCTACATGGACAGAGGCTACATACCAATACCACTGTGAATCTAATTCCTTTCACTGATCACATGGTTAAAGGTACAGCTTGCTATCAAAATAGCATGAAATAATAACACGGGAATATAACATGGAAAAGCACATATCATATATAAAACATAACATACAATTGTTCCTATATATTGAACTCACTGTGAAATAATCGGATGTTGCGATGAAATTACCCTTAAATAGCGTTTTGCCAGTAGAATCTAACTAAACACTATCAGCAGCTAGCGATCGTCGGATCGGGAAAATAACTCAAAATCAGAAATACGAGAGAGAGGGTTGCGTTTTTGTGTAAAAGGAAGTAAGAGGGCTGACCCTCTATTTATAGGTCAAAATTGGAGGTTTACGACGTGAACCATGCTTGTTCACGTCGTGAGTTTGATCATGGTCATCTCCTAGGCTTGCCGTGTGTCTTCTAGGCTCGAGAGGTGTTGTTCAACTAGTTCATGACGTGAACGCAGTCAGGTCTCGAAGTTTGTGCTCCGAACTTCAAAAATCCATATATTTCACATACGAGCACCGTTTTGATGTTTTTATATCCATGCATAGGTGAAATTGTGCTCTAAAACTTTCGTTTAGACTCCGTCGGCTAATTTTGAATTTATTTTTAATATATTTTTAACGGTTCGAGACAGGAAAAGTCCGTTAAAAATTCATAACTTCTTCATCCGATTTCCGTTTTCGTCTGTCTTTTTACTGTTGTACTAATATTAAGGAGGACTTCGATTCTAATTTAGGTAGTGTCGGCTAAAAGTCACTCGATTTTTATTTCGGATTTTTAGCTATAAGCCGCTATACCGAAACTTAGAAAAATCATAACTTCCTCATACGAAGTCATATTTGGACGGTCTTTTTATTTAAAATTCTCAGTTTAATAAATACTACAACTTTAATTTAGATCACTAAGGCTAAAAAGTAGTTTATCAAAAACTCACTTTTTACGTCATACGGCGTCGTGCCGGTTGTGTCGTGAAACTTCGATAAGTCATAACTACTTCGTTATAACTCCGATTTGGATGAGGTTTTCGCCTAAATGTTTCTAACGAGATTCTTTACAACTTTCAATAATATAATTTTACTTATTTCCAACTTTATATTTTTGTTAATATAAAAAGTTAACTTTTGATTGGGAATCTCGTAAGTTTTCAAATAAGTAGCTTAAAATAACATATAATAACAATAGTTAAAAATAACTATATATATAAATGATTATATTGTTACCTTTAAAAACTAAAAAACTATTTTTGATGTTTTAATTAATTACAATGATATAAATTAAAATGTTAAACAAATAAATTTTAAAAAATTAATTAACAAGAACAACAACCATATAACATTAAGCCATATATTATTTTTTATTTTCATTTATGAGTAACCAGCTAGTTGTAACAACGTAATTTTCAAAACAAAATTTTCATTTTTCATCAACCAAGTTCATATAAAAATATTCTCAAATATTTCCAACAGTAGTTTTTGAAACATAACATATTCCAAGATCATAAAAATGAAACTCTCTCTCTAGTGTGTACGAGTCACGTCGACGCCTTTCCACGGTCCTCGCTAGTACCTGAAACACATAACACAACAACTGTAAGCATAAATGCTTACTGAGTTCCCCAAAATACCGCATACAACACATAAGCCACTCAAGGCTATAATACGAGCCTCCGGTCGATGTGTCTCAGCGGGACCCTCTAGTCCCATAGCTCGTCGGACCCTCTGGTCCGGTCATAGCTCGTAGGGCCCTCCGACCCGGTCTGTATCGTTGGACCCTTCGGTCCGGTCTTAACATCATACAACATACATATAACACATAGCACATAATCTCATACATAAAACACATGAGCCTCTGGTCAACATATAATACCACTCTAGGTACGTATAGTGAGAAGACTCACCTCAGGTGTCTCGGTAAGTCTCTGACTCGGTACAAATGTGATCTAGCCTCCGCCTAATCACATAAAGTAAATACTCTCATAAATATAACTATACTCAAACCTTTCTTAACACCCTCAGAAGGGTAAAAGACCATTTTAACCCTCTCTTGGCTTAAAGGCCTCATCGTTGACGAAACCCTAAATGTCAACAAAAGTCAACGGTCAAACTTTGACCCGACTCGTCGAGTGCACTTGGGTGACTTGGTGAGTCTACACGTGTCCGCTAATTCTTTAGTCCCGCTTGGCATGTCGAGTTCCTCCCCTTGCTCAACAAGTCACCCCTGGCATGAATCGCGGGGCCACCCCGACTCAACTCGCCGAGTCTCAAGAACAACCCGACGATTTCCGTCTTGAACTCTAGTCCTCTAACCCCCCTCCGACTCACTGAGTTATCTCCCCAACTTGGCAAGTCTACCCACTGAGTGGTTTACGGGAAACCCTAACCCTACTCGCCGAGTCAGATCTTTGGACTCGGTGAGTTCATGCCATGCACATACTCTATAGACCTCCTGAGGTCAGATCTGTTCCATTAATCCATAGATCTGACCTTCCCAAGCAAGATAATCACGTAAAGTTCAGACCTTGACACTCAAATAGCATCTAGATGGTCTTACTTGGTGATTTAGTCCCAAAATAGCATCCTAAGTTCATGACTCCCAAAATAACTCCAAAAATCCCCAAGGGATAAGGTCTCTGGATCTCTTTGAGTCCAGATCCAAAGCATGAACTCGAGAAGGGACCAATTGCTCCACAAATCCATCCTCTAAAGGGGTTAGAAAACCCTAACTTTAGGAATCAACACCAAATCTGAAGAAGGTCCGAAAAATACCTCAAGATGAAGTCTATGAACTCCAAAATCACCAGAATCACACCTCCTTCATCCTCCTCTTGCCTTGGTTTCCTCCTTTTGCAATAACACCAACAAAATGGTCCCAAATGGCCTCTCCTTCCTCACAAACACTCTTAGGGTTTCTCTCTGGGGTTTGGTAGCCGCAAATGTCGGCCTTAAGGGCCTTTAAATAGGTCGCAAACCCAAGAAATTAGGGTTTCATTAAACAGCGTGGACTCGCCGAGTCCACTCATGAACTCGCCGAGTCCAACTATGAACTCGGATAAGAATCCGCGACCATACTCGGCGAGTTCAAACACCAACTCGCTGAGTCCCCACTCAACTTCCAAAAATATGGAATAAAATATTATACCTGGGAATCCGGATGTTACAATTCTCCCCCACTAGAATTAGACTTCGCCCTCGAAGTCTTACTCTGCAAACAACTCTGGATGTGCTCCCGCATCTCACGCTCCGGCTCCCAAGTCAACTCTGACCCTTTCTGATGTTGCCACTGGACCTGCACCAGAGGCACCTCCTTGTTCCTCAAAACCTTGACTTTCCGATCCCTAATCGTACCGGTCTCTCAACATAAATCAGGCTCACATCCACATGAATATCTTCTAATGGCACCACCGCCGACTCGTCGGCTATACACTTTCGCAGCTGCGACACGTGGAAAGTGTCATGAATCTGACCCAACTTTGCAGGTAACTCCAACGGGTAGGCTACCCTGCCTACCCTCGCGATCACCCTGAAAGGACCAATATACCGGGGCCCCAACTTGCCCCTCTTCCTGAATCGAATCACTCCTTTCCAAGGAGAGACTTTCAGGAGCATGAAGTCGCCGACCTGAAACTCGAGCTCGGACCGGCGTCTATCCGCATAACTCTTCTGACGACTCTGAGCGGTCAACAACCTCTGTATGACCTGTTGAATCTGCTCTGTCGTCTGAAGCATGATCTCAGTACTACCCATCACACACTGCCCTACTTCTCCCCAGCAAATGGGGGTCCGACACCTCCTCCCATACAACAGCTCAAAGGGTGGCATACCAATGCTCGAATGATGGCTATTGTTGTAGGAAAACTCTGTCTAGGGCAAGTATGTGTCCCAACATCTGCCAAAATCCAACACACATGCTCGGAGCATGTCCTCGAATTTCTAAATCGTCCGCTCACTCTACCCGTCAGTCTGTGGGTGGTATGCGGTACTAAAATGCAGTCTCGTAGCCAATTCCTCATGAAATTTTTTCCAGAATCTGGAAGTGAAACGCACATCTCAATTTGAGACAATCAAGATCGGCAATCCATGTCGCGATACCACCTCTCTCACGTACATCTCTGCCAACCTCTCCGCGGAAGTGCTCTCACTGATAGCAAGGAAATGAGCGCTCTTCGTCAACTTGTCCATAATCACCCAAATTGCATCGACACCTCTCGTACTCATTGGCAATTTGGTGATGAAATCCATGGTAATCTGTTCCCATTTCCACTTGGGAATGTCTAACGGCTGCGGCTTACCATGTGGACGCTGGTGCTCGACCTTAACCCTGCGACAGGTCAAGCATCTCTCTACAAACCATGCGACATCCCTCTTCATACAGGGCCACCAATACTCACTTTTTAGGTCCAATTACATCTTAGTAGCCCTGGGATGGATCGAGAACTTCGATCGCTGAGCCTCTTCCATCTAAATGGTACGTGTTCCGCCGACTGACGGTACCCAAATCCGACCCTGAAATGTCATAAGCCCCCGGATATCAGTAATGAATTCCGATACCAGCCTGACAACTAGCTCTCTCCTCTGGCTTTCTGGCCTTACGGCCTCAGTCTGGGCCCCACGAATAGCGTCCAACATAGGGGTCATCACCGTCAATCTCAAACAATCATCTCACATCGAGGTGCCCTCCGCCCTACGGCTCAGTGCATCGGCTACAACATTAACCTTGCCCGGGTGGTACAGGATCTCACAATCATAATCCTTGACCACATCAAACCACCTCCTCTGGCGCATATTCAGGTTGGGCTGATCCATCAAATACTTCAAGCTCTTGTGGTCCGTGTATATCGTACACCGAACCCCATACAGATAGTGTCGCCAGATCTTGAGGGCGAACACTACCGCTCCCAATTCCAGATCATGAGTGGGATACATCGACTCATGAGGCTTAAGCTGCCTCAATGCATATGCTATCACATGCCCCCTCTGCATAAGCACCGCTGCCAATCCGGATATCGATGCATCACAATATACCACGAAATCCTCCATCCCTTCCGGAAGGTCTAACATTCGGGCTTCGCATAATTTCTGGCGAAGTGTCTCGAACGAGGCCTACTGCTCCGGACCCCAAGAAAATGCAGCACCCTTCCGGGTCAACTTGGTGAGTTGCACGGCGATCTTGGAGAAATCCTTAATAAATCTCCGATAATAGCCGGCCAAACCCAGAAAGCTCCTGATCTCGGTGGGTGATCTTGGTACCTCCCACCTCATGACCGCCTCAATCTTGACCGGATCGACCAAAATCCCATTCAGGTTGACGAGATGCCCCAAAAACTGAACCTCTCGTAACCAGAACTCACATTTGGAGAACTTGGCATAAAGCCTCTCTGATCTCAGAACTCCAAGGATCTCCCTCAAATGCTCCTCATGCTGTTCTCTAGACCTCGAATACACCAAAATATCATCAATGAATACGATCACCGACCGATCCAACATCGGCCTGCACACCCTATTCATGAGATCCATGAACACAGCTGGTGCATTGGTGAGCCCAAAAGGCATCACCAGGAACCATAATGCCCATAACGAGTTCTGAATGCTGTCTCATGGATATCTTCATCCCGAACCCTCATCTAATGATAAGCCGACCTCAAGTCTATCTTGGAGAACCAAGACGCTCCCTGCAACTGATCGAAGAAATCATCAAACCTCGACAACGGATAACGGTTCTTGACCGTTAGCTTGTTCAACTCCCGATAGTCAATGCACATCCGATGTGAACCATCCTTCTTCTTGACAAAAAGGATCGGCGCTCCCCAAGGTGAGCTACTTGGTCGAATAAACCCCTTCCCCAACAACTCCTGAAGCTACGAGGATAACTCCTGCATCTCTGGCGGTGCGAGGCGATAAGGCGCCTTGGCGATAGGAGCTGCTCCCGGAACCAAATCTATACGGAACTCCACTTGCCTCTCGAGAGGCACACCCAATAGTTCCTCGGGAAAAACATCCGGAAACTCGCACACTATCGGAACCTCATCAATCGAACTTGGCCTCCCAATGGCCACTCGTGTGTCTGACACATAGGCTACGAATTCACTGCAGCCTTGCTGCAAACTCTGCCTCGCCCTGGCGGCCGAACAAAACGCTGACCCACCTCGGGTTCCCTCACTGAACACTGTAAGTACTCCCCCACTAGGGTCTCGTATCGTCACCAACTGACACTCACAGTCTATCACAGCTCCATAGCGGCTCAACCAATCCATACCCACTATAACACATAGACATCCCCCATCGCAATCAGAACCAGATCTATCAGAAACTCCACACCGAAGATCTGAAGGACACATCCTCGAATCACATCTGTAGCATACACTCCTTGCTCATCAGCTATGGAAACTCGTAGAGGTCGACCCAACGCCTCTCGACGGATGCTAAAGTGCTGACTAAATGCTACGGAAACAAACGACCGACTCACACCTGAGTCAAATAATACCAAAGAAGGCACAAAACTCACAATAAAAGTACCTACGCATATCATCATATAAGCACAATAACTCAACTCAAATAAAAGATGAATATAGAATACATACCAGCTACAACATCGGGAGCTGCGCAGACCTCCTCCGCAGTCGACTGGAAAGCTCTCCCACGAGCCTTTGGTGCCTCGACCTTCACTGGCCGAACCTCGGTAGCCCTAGCAGCAGGCGCAGATCCCTGAAGTAGCTGAGGGCACTCTGCCTTCCGATGGCCGGTCTGGTTGCAAAGAAAGCAAACCGAAAATCCCTTGGGGAAATCTCTTGCGATATGCCCCTCCTTTCCGCACTTGTAGCATACTCCAGGCCTGCATGACCCTCATGACTCTTGCCGCACTTCCCACAAGTGCGGCCCTTCGTGCCCCCAGATCTCGAATCAGCGGGTCTAGCCCGCTTGGCAGCCGGCTGGGACTGAGCCGGTCGCCGATCCACCCTCTGTGACTCAGCCTCCTCCCTGGCCTGAGTCTCCAACTCAATCTCCCTCTTCCAGGCATTTTCCTGGAGCTCAGAAAATGTCCGGTAAGTCGAGTTCGCCACGAACTCCCGAAACAACAACAAGTCACCTCCTTGTTCCTCAAAACCTTGACTTTCCGATCCCTAATCGTACCGGTCTCTCAACATAAATCAGGCTCACATCCACATGAATATCTTCTAATGGCACCACCGCCGACTCGTCGGCTATACACTTTCGCAGCTGCGACACGTGGAAAGTGTCATGAATCTGACCCAACTTTGCAGGTAACTCCAACGGGTAGGCTACCCTGCCTACCCTCGCGATCACCCTGAAAGGACCAATATACCGGGGCCCCAACTTGCCCCTCTTCCTGAATCGAATCACTCCTTTCCAAGGAGAGACTTTCAGGAGCATGAAGTCGCCGACCTGAAACTCGAGCTCGGACCGGCGTCTATCCGCATAACTCTTCTGACGACTCTGAGCGGTCAACAACCTCTGTATGACCTGTTGAATCTGCTCTGTCGTCTGAAGCATGATCTCATTACTACCCATCACACACTGCCCTACTTCTCCCCAGCAAATGGGGGTCCGACACCTCCTCCCATACAACAGCTCAAAGGGTGGCATACCAATGCTCGAATGATGGCTATTGTTGTAGGAAAACTCTGTCTAGGGCAAGTATGTGTCCCAACATCTGCCAAAATCCAACACACATGCTCGGAGCATGTCCTCGAATTTCTAAATCGTCCGCTCACTCTACCCGTCAGTCTGTGGGTGGTATGCGGTACTAAAATGCAGTCTCGTAGCCAATTCCTCATGAAATTTTTTCCAGAATCTGGAAGTGAAACGCACATCTCAATTTGAGACAATCAAGATCGGCAATCCATGTCGCGATACCACCTCTCTCACGTACATCTCTGCCAACCTCTCCGCGGAAGTGCTCTCACTGATAGCAAGGAAATGAGCGCTCTTCGTCAACTTGTCCATAATCACCCAAATTGCATCGACACCTCTCGTACTCATTGGCAATTTGGTGATGAAATCCATGGTAATCTGTTCCCATTTCCACTTGGGAATGTCTAACGGCTGCGGCTTACCATGTGGACGCTGGTGCTCGACCTTAACCCTGCGACAGGTCAAGCATCTCTCTACAAACCATGCGACATCCCTCTTCATACAGGGCCACCAATACTCACTTTTTAGGTCCAATTACATCTTAGTAGCCCTGGGATGGATCGAGAACTTCGATCGCTGAGCCTCTTCCATCTAAATGGTATGTGTTCCGCCGACTGACGGTACCCAAATCCGACCCTGAAATGTCATAAGCCCCCGGATATCAGTAATGAATTCCGATACCAGCCTGACAACTAGCTCTCTCCTCTGGCTTTCTGGCCTTACGGCCTCAGTCTGGGCCCCACGAATAGCGTCCAACATAGGGGTCATCACCGTCAATCTCAAACAATCATCTCACATCGAGGTGCCCTCCGCCCTACGGCTCAGTGCATCGGCTACAACATTAACCTTGCCCGGGTGGTACAGGATCTCACAATCATAATCCTTGACCACATCAAACCACCTCCTCTGGCGCATATTCAGGTTGGGCTGATCCATCAAATACTTCAAGCTCTTGTGGTCCGTGTATATCGTACACCGAACCCCATACAGATAGTGTCGCCAGATCTTGAGGGCGAACACTACCGCTCCCAATTCCAGATCATGAGTGGGATACATCGACTCATGAGGCTTAAGCTGCCTCAATGCATATGCTATCACATGCCCCCTCTGCATAAGCACCGCTGCCAATCCGGATATCGATGCATCACAATATACCACGAAATCCTCCATCCCTTCCGGAAGGTCTAACATTCGGGCTTCGCATAATTTCTGGCGAAGTGTCTCGAACGAGGCCTACTGCTCCGGACCCCAAGAAAATGCAGCACCCTTCCGGGTCAACTTGGTGAGTTGCACGGCGATCTTGGAGAAATCCTTAATAAATCTCCGATAATAGCCGGCCAAACCTAGAAAGCTCCTGATCTCGGTGGGTGATCTTGGTACCTCCCACCTCATGACCGCCTCAATCTTGACCGGATCGACCAAAATCCCATTCAGGTTGACGAGATGCCCCAAAAACTGAACCTCTCGTAACCAGAACTCACATTTGGAGAACTTGGCATAAAGCCTCTCTGATCTCAGAACTCCAAGGATCTCCCTCAAATGCTCCTCATGCTGTTCTCTAGACCTCGAATACACCAAAATATCATCAATGAATACGATCACCGACCGATCCAACATCGGCCTGCACACCCTATTCATGAGATCCATGAACACAGCTGGTGCATTGGTGAGCCCAAAAGGCATCACCAGGAACCATAATGCCCATAACGAGTTCTGAATGCTGTCTCATGGATATCTTCATCCCGAACCCTCATCTAATGATAAGCCGACCTCAAGTCTATCTTGGAGAACCAAGACGCTCCCTGCAACTGATCGAAGAAATCATCAAACCTCGACAACGGATAACGGTTCTTGACCGTTAGCTTGTTCAACTCCCGATAGTCAATGCACATCCGATGTGAACCATCCTTCTTCTTGACAAAAAGGATCGGCGCTCCCCAAGGTGAGCTACTTGGTCGAATAAACCCCTTCCCCAACAACTCCTGAAGCTACGAGGATAACTCCTGCATCTCTGGCGGTGCGAGGCGATAAGGCGCCTTGGCGATAGGAGCTGCTCCCGGAACCAAATCGATACGGAACTCCACTTGCCTCTCGAGAGGCACACCCAATAGTTCCTCGGGAAAAACATCCGGAAACTCGCACACTATCGGAACCTCATCAATCGAACTTGGCCTCCCAATGGCCACTCGTGTGTCTGACACATAGGCTACGAATTCACTGCAGCCTTGCTGCAAACTCTGCCTCGCCCTGGCGGCCGAACAAAACGCTGACCCACCTCGGGTTCCCTCACTGAACACTGTAAGTACTCCCCCACTAGGGTCTCGTATCGTCACCAACTGACACTCACAGTCTATCACAGCTCCATAGCGGCTCAACCAATCCATACCCACTATAACACATAGACATCCCCCATCGCAATCAGAACCAGATCTATCAGAAACTCCACACCGAAGATCTGAAGGACACATCCTCGAATCACATCTGTAGCATACACTCCTTGCTCATCAGCTATGGAAACTCGTAGAGGTCGACCCAACGCCTCTCGACGGATGCTAAAGTGCTGACTAAATGCTACGGAAACAAACGACCGACTCACACCTGAGTCAAATAATACCAAAGAAGGCACAAAACTCACAATAAAAGTACCTACGCATATCATCATATAAGCACAATAACTCAACTCAAATAAAAGATGAATATAGAATACATACCAGCTACAACATCGGGAGCTGCGCAGACCTCCTCCGCAGTCGACTGGAAAGCTCTCCCACGAGCCTTTGGTGCCTCGACCTTCACTGGCCGAACCTCGGTAGCCCTAGCAGCAGGCGCAGATCCCTGAAGTAGCTGAGGGCACTCTGCCTTCCGATGGCCGGTCTGGTTGCAAAGAAAGCAAACCGAAAATCCCTTGGGGAAATCTCTTGCGATATGCCCCTCCTTTCCGCACTTGTAGCATACTCCAGGCCTGCATGACCCTCATGACTCTTGCCGCACTTCCCACAAGTGCGGCCCTTCGTGCCCCCAGATCTCGAATCAGCGGGTCTAGCCCGCTTGGCAGCCGGCTGGGACTGAGCCGGTCGCCGATCCACCCTCTGTGACTCAGCCTCCTCCCTGGCCTGAGTCTCCAACTCAATCTCCCTCTTCCAGGCATTTTCCTGGAGCTCAGAAAATGTCCGGTAAGTCGAGTTCGCCACGAACTCCCGAAACAACAACAAGTCACCTCCTTGTTCCTCAAAACCTTGACTTTCCGATCCCTAATCGTACCGGTCTCTCAACATAAATCAGGCTCACATCCACATGAATATCTTCTAATGGCACCACCGCCGACTCGTCGGCTATACACTTTCGCAGCTGCGACACGTGGAAAGTGTCATGAATCTGACCCAACTTTGCAGGTAACTCCAACGGGTAGGCTACCCTGCCTACCCTCGCGATCACCCTGAAAGGACCAATATACCGGGGCCCCAACTTGCCCCTCTTCCTGAATCGAATCACTCCTTTCCAAGGAGAGACTTTCAGGAGCATGAAGTCGCCGACCTGAAACTCGAGCTCGGACCGGCGTCTATCCGCATAACTCTTCTGACGACTCTGAGCGGTCAACAACCTCTGTATGACCTGTTGAATCTGCTCTGTCGTCTGAAGCATGATCTCAGTACTACCCATCACACACTGCCCTACTTCTCCCCAGCAAATGGGGGTCCGACACCTCCTCCCATACAACAGCTCAAAGGGTGGCATACCAATGCTCGAATGATGGCTATTGTTGTAGGAAAACTCTGTCTAGGGCAAGTATGTGTCCCAACATCTGCCAAAATCCAACACACATGCTCGGAGCATGTCCTCGAATTTCTAAATCGTCTGCTCACTCTACCCGTCAGTCTGTGGGTGGTATGCGGTACTAAAATGCAGTCTCGTAGCCAATTCCTCATGAAATTTTTTCCAGAATCTGGAAGTGAAACGCACATCTCAATTTGAGACAATCAAGATCGGCAATCCATGTCGCGATACCACCTCTCTCACGTACATCTCTGCCAACCTCTCCGCGGAAGTGCTCTCACTGATAGCAAGGAAATGAGCGCTCTTCGTCAACTTGTCCATAATCACCCAAATTGCATCGACACCTCTCGTACTCATTGGCAATTTGGTGATGAAATCCATGGTAATCTGTTCCCATTTCCACTTGGGAATGTCTAACGGCTGCGGCTTACCATGTGGACGCTGGTGCTCGACCTTAACCCTGCGACAGGTCAAGCATCTCTCTACAAACCATGCGACATCCCTCTTCATACAGGGCCACCAATACTCACTTTTTAGGTCCAATTACATCTTAGTAGCCCTGGGATGGATCGAGAACTTCGATCGCTGAGCCTCTTCCATCTAAATGGTACGTGTTCCGCCCACTGACGGTACCCAAATCCGACCCTGAAATGTCATAAGCCCCCGGATATCAGTAATGAATTCCGATACCAGCCTGACAACTAGCTCTCTCCTCTGGCTTTCTGGCCTTACGGCCTCAGTCTGGGCCCCACGAATAGCGTCCAACATAGGGGTCATCACCGTCAATCTCAAACAATCATCTCACATCGAGGTGCCCTCCGCCCTACGGCTCAGTGCATCGGCTACAACATTAACCTTGCCCGGGTGGTACAGGATCTCACAATCATAATCCTTGACCACATCAAACCACCTCCTCTGGCGCATATTCAGGTTGGGCTGATCCATCAAATACTTCAAGCTCTTGTGGTCCGTGTATATCGTACACCGAACCCCATACAGATAGTGTCGCCAGATCTTGAGGGCGAACACTACCGCTCCCAATTCCAGATCATGAGTGGGATACATCGACTCATGAGGCTTAAGCTGCCTCAATGCATATGCTATCACATGCCCCCTCTGCATAAGCACCGCTGCCAATCCGGATATCGATGCATCACAATATACCACGAAATCCTCCATCCCTTCCGGAAGGTCTAACATTCGGGCTTCGCATAATTTCTGGCGAAGTGTCTCGAACGAGGCCTACTGCTCCGGACCCCAAGAAAATGCAGCACCCTTCCGGGTCAACTTGGTGAGTTGCACGGCGATCTTGGAGAAATCCTTAATAAATCTCCGATAATAGCCGGCCAAACCCAGAAAGCTCCTGATCTCGGTGGGTGATCTTGGTACCTCCCACCTCATGACCGCCTCAATCTTGACCGGATCGACCAAAATCCCATTCAGGTTGACGAGATGCCCCAAAAACTGAACCTCTCGTAACCAGAACTCACATTTGGAGAACTTGGCATAAAGCCTCTCTGATCTCAGAACTCCAAGGATCTCCCTCAAATGCTCCTCATGCTGTTCTCTAGACCTCGAATACACCAAAATATCATCAATGAATACGATCACCGACCGATCCAACATCGGCCTGCACACCCTATTCATGAGATCCATGAACACAGCTGGTGCATTGGTGAGCCCAAAAGGCATCACCAGGAACCATAATGCCCATAACGAGTTCTGAATGCTGTCTCATGGATATCTTCATCCCGAACCCTCATCTAATGATAAGCCGACCTCAAGTCTATCTTGGAGAACCAAGACGCTCCCTGCAACTGATCGAAGAAATCATCAAACCTCGACAACGGATAACGGTTCTTGACCGTTAGCTTGTTCAACTCCCGATAGTCAATGCACATCCGATGTGAACCATCCTTCTTCTTGACAAAAAGGATCGGCGCTCCCCAAGGTGAGCTACTTGGTCGAATAAACCCCTTCCCCAACAACTCCTGAAGCTACGAGGATAACTCCTGCATCTCTGGCGGTGCGAGGCGATAAGGCGCCTTGGCGATAGGAGCTGCTCCCGGAACCAAATCGATACGGAACTCCACTTGCCTCTCGAGAGGCACACCCAATAGTTCCTCGGGAAAAACATCCGGAAACTCGCACACTATCGGAACCTCATCAATCGAACTTGGCCTCCCAATGGCCACTCGTGTGTCTGACACATAGGCTACGAATTCACTGCAGCCTTGCTGCAAACTCTGCCTCGCCCTGGCGGCCGAACAAAAAGCTGACCCACCTCGGGTTCCCTCACTGAACACTGTAAGTACTCCCCCACTAGGGTCTCGTATCGTCACCAACTGACACTCACAGTCTATCACAGCTCCATAGCGGCTCAACCAATCCATACCCACTATAACACATAGACATCCCCCATCGCAATCAGAACCAGATCTATCAGAAACTCCACACCGAAGATCTGAAGGACACATCCTCGAATCACATCTGTAGCATACACTCCTTGCTCATCAGCTATGGAAACTCGTAGAGGTCGACCCAACGCCTCTCGACGGATGCTAAAGTGCTGACTAAATGCTACGGAAACAAACGACCGACTCACACCTGAGTCAAATAATACCAAAGAAGGCACAAAACTCACAATAAAAGTACCTACGCATATCATCATATAAGCACAATAACTCAACTCAAATAAAAGATGAATATAGAATACATACCAGCTACAACATCGGGAGCTGCGCAGACCTCCTCCGCAGTCGACTGGAAAGCTCTCCCACGAGCCTTTGGTGCCTCGACCTTCACTGGCCGAACCTCGGTAGCCCTAGCAGCAGGCGCAGATCCCTGAAGTAGCTGAGGGCACTCTGCCTTCCGATGGCCGGTCTGGTTGCAAAGAAAGCAAACCGAAAATCCCTTGGGGAAATCTCTTGCGATATGCCCCTCCTTTCCGCACTTGTAGCATACTCCAGGCCTGCATGACCCTCATGACTCTTGCCGCACTTCCCACAAGTGCGGCCCTTCGTGCCCCCAGATCTCGAATCAGCGGGTCTAGCCCGCTTGGCAGCCGGCTGGGACTGAGCCGGTCGCCGATCCACCCTCTGTGACTCAGCCTCCTCCCTGGCCTGAGTCTCCAACTCAATCTCCCTCTTCCAGGCATTTTCTTGGAGCTCAGAAAATGTCCGGTAAGTCGAGTTCGCCACGAACTCCCGAAACAACAACAAGTCACCTCCCTGAGGTCTGGCAGCAGCAACAACAGCTGTAGCTGCAGCTGCCGCAGCCTCAGTCAGTGCTGCATACCACTCATCAAATGTCTCAATCAATGTGGTCTTGATGTCCTCAAACATCTCTGGAATCTCAGCCCGGATGGCAGCAACTACCTCCTCATGAATTAATCAACGAATCTCCTCATCGCTGACACCACTGCTCTCAGGTGTGTGTCGAGTCCCAACCATGATGCCTCTGAAATACAACAATAAATATCAGATACTCGATCGAGCATACTGATACTCGATGACACAACCCTACTCGTTCTCCGTTGTCCAAACGATTCTTACTTGAAATGCCCACTGATCCAGTGTCTTCAGTAGTACGGGCCCTATACTACTGACCCCACCACATCAACATTCACCCCAAGTCCTCCTCCTTGGATCCTGGATCACAAGTACTCTACTCTCATTATGCATTGGCTAACCTCCGATAGACCTCTCATGAGCTCCTAACTGCTACCTACTCGCTCTCAAAGCAACTCAGCAGCAAAAATCTCCTAGGCTAAGGCATCACAAATCAGGCCACTCTAATCTTAACATGAATACCTAGCCTACTCTAGCATGCATAGTATTGTTGGGTTTTGAGCAGTCTAACACTCCTAAGTGTACATGCAACCCAAAATACCTTGGATCTATGTTTTCTCTATTATACATGCAATTATGAACATCCAAGGTATTATCCTAATCTAGCTTACAAAACAATAAAGATAGAATACATACCTCATTGATGTAGAAAGTCTTCATGAAGCTTGAGTGCCTAGTGCCCCAAGTGTGACACCTCAAATGGTTCACACAACATCAAATACACTTGGAATAACTTGAGAGAAATCTACACTTCATGAAATCGGCTATCCCTTCTTTTTCACTCACTAGTGGCCGATTTTAGTGAATAATATGATGCTTATATAGTGTGTTACAATTAGGGTTACACCATGTAAACCCTAATGGTCATGACCTTTCATTTCCATGACCCATGGGTTATGTAACCTCCATGGAGCATCCATGAAGTATCATATGGGTTTTAGCCCAACTAGATAATCCATGGAGCAATAACCCACTATATAAGTATGGATGATTTACAAAATCAACCCATATATTAATTAGTCTTCTTTTGATCACTTAACTTATCCTAGATTAATTCTTGATCAATACTAATTAAATGATCGTATTATTATTATTGTTAATATACTAGAACTTATAATATATTAATAACCATAAGTGTCTTATTTCTCTCATTTTAGTCTATCCAAGTGCATGATCCCATGCAACCCAAATGGACCATGCCGGGTCGGGTCAAGTCTTACCAATTATAGTTATGGACTTAGACATTAATCCAACAGTCTCCCACTTGGATAAGTCTAAAACTATTATTGCGTATGACTTTAGGAACCGACTGGCAATCGTAGCTCTCAAAAGCTTCTGTCGAACTCTGACCTTGTAGATGAACTCTGACCTTTGTCAATGACTTGTCCATTAGATAAGGGATCATATATTCCTCCATTCTAGATATCATATGGACTGAGACATGGATTATAATCATTCTCTCTGTCCATTTGTTGTTTCCCGATTTCTGATTTATGACGACTGACTAATTGAACAAATCAAATCAGTCCTGGCCCATCCGAGCACTTCCATTTGTCATCATCAAATCATCGAGGGGCCCACATATATCACTTTTATCCCGAAGGTAAAAGGAATGGATAAACTTTGACTCATATTATAACACCGAGTTACCGTATGCGTTTTCATGCAATCAATGTATAACCAACTCATAGTAACAACTCATATCTCTGGGTTTGAAGAATATAAGATATTATCGTCTCATGATCACTCGTGATAAAATCCATGAAGTGATTCCAATGAGCGCGGGTTGAATCCAAAACTCAGAACTTATGAGCACTCATGAGTGTTGTAGCCCTTTGTCCAACATCTTAGACCTCTACTAGCCAACCCATGACAGTCTTAATTCATATCTACTTCCATCATATGACCGACTATGGATCGTTTGAATAACTTAGTCATTCGGGAAGAATAACCTAGTTTATTCTGGAAGTCAAAACATGCAAAATGAAACACAATAATAATTGAATCTAATATGGTCTCAGAACTTATGAATATAAGTAAAACACTTTTTATTTATCACCATATGATTACACATTATACTGTTTCAGCTATCAACTTTATTCTTGAATTTAAAACAATAGTTGTCCCATGCTCCAAGCATGTACACTGTGTTTTCTAAACACTAGTCATGCCATACACCAAGTATGCATACTATGTTTGTCTATGATCTTCACTTTGTGAATTACATCAACTGAACATAACTCCAATGATCCTATTTCACAGTCCCAAATCCTTACTGCAAATGCAAGAATTCCAAATTCATGCCATTTACTGAAATCGGTTAGATTCTAAACTTATATGCATTGATCTTCTTGTAATGATTATGCACAAGTCAGAAAGACTTGACAACAGCCATTACAGAGCATTCCAAAGGAGATCAACTCCTTGCATTAAGTTTCCTAATCTTACATAGATTGAATAATTTCGAACTTTGAAACATTTCCAGATTCCATTTTGACTATCACTTTTGAACAAGAGTTGCCTCCTTACAGATTATGTCAATATGGTCGTTCCAGAATTATCACTATACTTCCAACTGTCCTTGAGCAACCAATCTTTGGTAAACTTTAGATTGTCCTCGACAATTGTTTAATCCTTTTAGTCATATCCAATTCTAGACCTTTTCCCTTCCTAATGCCTCAGGCATTTAGAAAATTTAAGAACGGATGAATATATCACATGTAATTGATCCAATATCCGAACTATATGGGACACGATTCATGTGACATCCCCAAAATCACTGCCAAAAAAGACCGGTTTGTTTATGCTTTGTAAAAATCAGAGTACTTCTTTTAATGAAAGTGTTGCGTAATTTGTTCCCATAAAAACACGATAAATACGTTATTAAAATGTTTTCAAAGAAACGTATTTTATTCACCTTAAAACGTTTGGGATGTCATAGTTAATACAGAAAACATAAGCATAAACAGAACTTACCTTTGTTTACACTAGTGATCTATATCTCTTTAAATCTCTCAGTGTAAAGTGACTTCATATCAATACCTGTGATATAAATAAACTGAGTGGGTCAGGTTGGGAAACCTGGTGAGTACATAGGGTTTTCAACCCATAATAATACAATTATTATGTTAAACAATCAAACAATCAACCCAATTACCCATCCCCATTATCTTCTTTACTCTTAAGGATTTAACATACGAGTCATATATCCTACATTCGTTTATTCCAAAGTCCCTTACTTCCAGGGTGATAGGACTGGCACTAAATCCATAGCTGCCAATGTTCGTTCGTAAAGCACTAATTCCATAGCTGCTATAGTCTACTCATCGGGTACTAAATCCATAGCTACCAGTGTTCATCTAATAGTTACTAAATCCATAGCTACCAATTCCTAACAGGTACTAAATCCATAGCTACCAACGTCTAACAGGTACTAAGTCCATAGCTACCGGTGTTTGTACCATAGGCACTAAGTCTATAGCTGCCAATGTATACTCACGTCATCTTCTATCTCTCATCATTCATCTACCCATCTCATACCCAACACATTCGTATATATAAAATACGTATACAGTTTAAATCCTTTAAAACATGTATAAAACGTTCATCTACCATAGACAGCAAGTATTCAGATAATATGCAAACATAGGACGTAGTTTATATAAAATACTTCATATCTTTGTGTAAGATGAAAGGGACTATGCACTCACCTGAGTAGGTGGTGACTCAGCACTCGAACAACGCTTCGATATTCTCAAAACGATATTCCTTCGATAAAACCTAGTACCAATACCACTAGGGTTTAGTCTAACGATAATCGCAACAAATTAATTAGTCTGACTATTATTCAGCGTTAATAACGCTCAATATAACTCATAATAACAGCCTAAATAATTATTTTAAGGACCTAATAAAATTCCTATAATTATTTGAAATCTATATTAAAAATTGCGTAAGCGTAGCACACTTACAACGAATTTTATCGAAAACCGGAACTTAATTGGAGCAGCGTTTCGAAACCGAAAGGCTCTTTTTCTCGGGACTCCGGGAGCCTCGGGGCTTCCCTCGGATGCTAAGGGTTTTAACTAGGGCTTAGGGGAGGTTTGGAACTCTAGAGAGAGAAGTGAAAAATGGTGTGAAGAATGAAGAAATCTCGGCCCCCTTTTATAGCCTACGAGGCCTCGGTACGTTGGGCGTACCTCGGACCTACACTGGGCGTAATGGCTCGGATAAGGGCGCCACCTCGGACCAGTTGTCTTGCACTCCGAAAGAGATAAGGGCGAGGGTACGCGGGGCGTACTGGCTTCGGACGCAGGGCGTAAGCGAGGGCGACGTGTCCTTCATCCGAAGCGAGATCTGATCAGCGATGGACGGACCACAACGCGCCACGTCATCAATTCCTTATCAGCCTTCACAAACTGCATTCTCGACTTCTAAAAATCATAACTTTCGTATACGAGCTCCGTTTTCGACGTTCTTTATACCCGTGCGAAGGTGGGAACGTACTCTACAACTTTCGTTTACAATCCGTTGGCTAATTTTGACTCGATTTTAAATTTTATATTATTAATAGGCTGGGACAGGATTGGTCCGTTAAATCCTCATAACTTCTTCATCTGATGTCCGTTTTCGCCCATCTTTTTCTCGTTACACTACTCTTAATGAGATCTTCGATTCTCGTTCAGGTCATGTCGGCTAAAAACCGCTCGATCTAATATTCGACTTTCGGGCTGTACACTACTAGTCTGAAACATCGAAAAATCATAACTGCTTCATACGAAGACAGATTTGGGCGTTCTTTTAATCGCTGTTCTTAGTTTAACATATTCTACGACTTTCTTTTAGATTGCTAAGGCTAAATCTTGCTCTATCATAAATTCACTATTCACGCTTCCCGGTACCGTGCCGGTTCTGACGCGAAACTTCGATGGGTCATAACTTCTTTGTTATAACTCGGATTTCGGCGTTCTTTATATGTACGGAAACCTTGTAACATATACTACAACTTGGTTCAGATTATTTATTCTCAATAACCTTTTGTCGAAAAGTCGTTTTCGACCCCTTATTGCCTCTAAATTGACTAGCCCGGATCTACGGGCGTTACAATTATCTCCCCCTTAGGATGATTACGTCCCGGAATCATCAACGAAACAGGGTCGTATAATGACTCCATACGTCATCTCTTCATCCTAGGTAATAATTATAACTTCTACATTCCTTCAAGTCTATCTCTTAAAGTCATTGGTCGTATAATGACTAGCCCGGATCTACGGGCGTTACAATTCATGATGTCTCACATAAAGACTAAACCAGTCTTTTGCTATAACATTTCCATTTCTATTTGCCAAGTTCTCATAATTCAGATTATGAAAAAGGGATGCCGTAATCATAATCGAATTTTAGAACGCAAATAATGGAACCATATATATAGAATTTCCTTATGTTGAGCCATTCCAACATGAAATTCATATATATATATATATATATATATATATATATATATATATATATATATATATATATATATATATATATATATATATATATATATATATCCTTGACTAAAAACGATTAAAACCTCAATCTAAGCTTTTAGATTTGAGATGAAGTATAATTTATCTCCCTTAATTATAGAAAAACAACTCTTTCCTAATTGAAACCTTTTGTTTTCTATAATTAACATTGCTAACTTGCAATACTTTATCATACTTATCATGCTCCCACTAACATCATGATTATTAGCATAACACTTATGCTCCCACTAGCTTTGACATGTACTCAGAAATTAGCTGACGATCTAATATTCGACTTTCGGGCTGTACACTACTAGTCTGAAACATCGAAAAATCATAACTGCTTCATACGAAGATAGATTTGGGCGTTCTTTTAATCGCTGTTCTTAGTTTAACATATTCTACGACTTTCTTTTAGATTGCTAAGGCTAAATCTCGCTCTATCATAAATTCACTATTCATGCTTCCCGGTACCGTGCCGGTTCTGACGCGAAACTTCGATAGGTCATAACTTCTTTGTTATAACTCGGATTTCGGCGTTCTTTATATGTACGGAAACCTTGTAACATATACTACAACTTGGTTCAGATTATTTATTCTCAATAACCTGTTGTCGAAAAGTCGTTTTCGACCCCTTATTGCCTCTAAATTGACTAGCCCAGATCTACGGGCGTTACAATTATCTCCCCCTTAGGATGATTACGTCCCGGAATCATCAACGAAACAGGGTCGTATAATGACTCCATACGTCATCTCTTCATCCTAGGTAATAATTATAACTTCTACATTCCTTCAAGTCTATCTCTTAAAGTCATTGGTCGTATAATGACTAGCCCGGATCTACGGGCGTTACAATTCATGATGTCTCACATAAAGACTAAACCAGTCTTTTGCTATAACATTTCCATTTCTATTTGCCAAGTTCTCATAATTCAGATTATGAAAAAGGGATGCCGTAATCATAATCGAATTTTAGAACGCAAATAATGGAACCATATATATAGAATTTCCTTATGTTGAGCCATTCCAACATGAAATTCATATATATATATATATATATATATATATATATATATATATATATATATATATATATATATATATCCTTGACTAAAAACGATTAAAACCTCAATCTAAGCTTTTAGATTTGAGATGAAGTATAATTTATCTCCCTTAATTATAGAAAAACAACTCTTTCCTAATTGAAACCTTTTGTTTTCTATAATTAACATTGCTAACTTGCAATACTTTATCATACTTATCATGCTCCCACTAACATCATGATTATTAGCATAACACTTATGCTCCCACTAGCTTTGACATGTACTCAGAAATTAGCTGACGATCTAATATTCGACTTTCGGGCTGTACACTACTAGTCTGAAACATCGAAAAATCATAACTGCTTCATACGAAGACAGATTTGGGCGTTCTTTTAATCGCTGTTCTTAGTTTAACATATTCTACGACTTTCTTTTAGATTGCTAAGGCTAAATCTCGCTCTATCATAAATTCACTATTCATGCTTCCCGGTACCGTGCCGGTTCTGACGCGAAACTTCGATAGGTCATAACTTCTTTGTTATAACTCGGATTTCGGCGTTCTTTATATGTACGGAAACCTTGTAACATATACTACAACTTGGTTCAGATTATTTATTCTCAATAACCTGTTGTCGAAAAGTCGTTTTCGACCCCTTATTGCCTCTAAATTGACTAGCCCAGATCTACGGGCGTTACAATTATCTCCCCCTTAGGATGATTACGTCCCGGAATCATCAACGAAACAGGGTCGTATAATGACTCCATACGTCATCTCTTCATCCTAGGTAATAATTATAACTTCTACATTCCTTCAAGTCTATCTCTTAAAGTCATTGGTCGTATAATGACTAGCCCGGATCTACGGGCGTTACAATTCATGATGTCTCACATAAAGACTAAACCAGTCTTTTGCTATAACATTTCCATTTCTATTTGCCAAGTTCTCATAATTCAGATTATGAAAAAGGGATGCCGTAATCATAATCGAATTTTAGAACGCAAATAATGGAACCATATATATAGAATTTCCTTATGTTGAGCCATTCCAACATGAAATTCATATATATATATATATATATATATATATATATATATATATATATATATATATATATATATATATATATATATATATATCCTTGACTAAAAACGATTAAAACCTCAATCTAAGCTTTTAGATTTGAGATGAAGTATAATTTATCTCCCTTAATTATAGAAAAACAACTCTTTCCTAATTGAAACCTTTTGTTTTCTATAATTAACATTGCTAACTTGCAATACTTTATCATACTTATCATGCTCCCACTAACATCATGATTATTAGCATAACACTTATGCTCCCACTAGCTTTGACATGTACTCAGAAATTAGCTGACGATCTAATATTCGACTTTCGGGCTGTACACTACTAGTCTGAAACATCGAAAAATCATAACTGCTTCATACGAAGACAGATTTGGGCGTTCTTTTAATCGCTGTTCTTAGTTTAACATATTCTACGACTTTCTTTTAGATTGCTAAGGCTAAATCTCGCTCTATCATAAATTCACTATTCATGCTTCCCGGTACCGTGCCGGTTCTGACGCGAAACTTCGATAGGTCATAACTTCTTTGTTATAACTCGGATTTCGGCGTTCTTTATATGTACGGAAACCTTGTAACATATACTACAACTTGGTTCAGATTATTTATTCTCAATAACCTGTTGTCGAAAAGTCGTTTTCGACCCTTATTGCCTCTAAATTGACTAGCCCAGATCTACGGGCGTTACAATTATCTCCCCCTTAGGATGATTACGTCCCGGAATCATCAACGAAACAGGGTCGTATAATGACTCCATACGTCATCTCTTCATCCTAGGTAATAATTATAACTTCTACATTCCTTCAAGTCTATCTCTTAAAGTCATTGGTCGTATAATGACTAGCCCGGATCTACGGGCGTTACAATTCATGATGTCTCACATAAAGACTAAACCAGTCTTTTGCGATAACATTTCCATTTCTATTTGCCAAGTTCTCATAATTCAGATTATGAAAAAGGGATGCCGTAATCATAATCGAATTTTAGAACGCAAATAATGGAACCATATATATAGAATTTCCTTATGTTGAGCCATTCCAACATGAAATTCATATATATATATATATATATATATATATATATATATATATATATATATATATATATATATATATATATATATATATATCCTTGACTAAAAACGATTAAAACCTCAATCTAAGCTTTTAGATTTGAGATGAAGTATAATTTATCTCCCTTAATTATAGAAAAACAACTCTTTCCTAATTGAAACCTTTTGTTTTCTATAATTAACATTGCTAACTTGCAATACTTTATCATACTTATCATGCTCCCACTAACATCATGATTATTAGCATAACACTTATGCTCCCACTAGCTTTGACATGTACTCAGAAATTAGCTGACGATCTAATATTCGACTTTCGGGCTGTACACTACTAGTCTGAAACATCGAAAAATCATAACTGCTTCATACGAAGACAGATTTGGGCGTTCTTTTAATCGTTGTTCTTAGTTTAACATATTCTACGACTTTCTTTTAGATTGCTAAGGCTAAATCTCGCTCTATCATAAATTCACTATTCATGCTTCCCGGTACCGTGCCGGTTCTGACGCGAAACTTCGATAGGTCATAACTTCTTTGTTATAACTCGGATTTCGGCGTTCTTTATATGTACGGAAACCTTGTAACATATACTACAACTTGGTTCAGATTATTTATTCTCAATAACCTGTTGTCGAAAAGTCGTTTTCGACCCCTTATTGCCTCTAAATTGACTAGCCCAGATCTACGGGCGTTACAATTATCTCCCCCTTAGGATGATTACGTCCCGGAATCATCAACGAAACAGGGTCGTATAATGACTCCATACGTCATCTCTTCATCCTAGGTAATAATTATAACTTCTACATTCCTTCAAGTCTATCTCTTAAAGTCATTGGTCGTATAATGACTAGCCCGGATCTACGGGCGTTACAATTCATGATGTCTCACATAAAGACTAAACCAGTCTTTTGCTATAACATTTCCATTTCTATTTGCCAAGTTCTCATAATTCAGATTATGAAAAAGGGATGCCGTAATCATAATCGAATTTTAGAACGCAAATAATGGAACCATATATATAGAATTTCCTTATGTTGAGCCATTCCAACATGAAATTCATATATATATATATATATATATATATATATATATATATATATATATATATATATATATATATATATATATATATATATATCCTTGACTAAAAACGATTAAAACCTCAATCTAAGCTTTTAGATTTGAGATGAAGTATAATTTATCTCCCTTAATTATAGAAAAACAACTCTTTCCTAATTGAAACCTTTTGTTTTCTATAATTAACATTGTTAACTTGCAATACTTTATCATACTTATCATGCTCCCACTAACATCATGATTATTAGCATAACACTTATGCTCCCACTAGCTTTGACATGTACTCAGAAATTAGCTGACGATCTAATATTCGACTTTCGGGCTGTACACTACTAGTCTGAAACATCGAAAAATCATAACTGCTTCATACGAAGACAGATTTGGGCGTTCTTTTAATCGCTGTTCTTAGTTTAACATATTCTACGACTTTCTTTTAGATTGCTAAGGCTAAATCTCGCTCTATCATAAATTCACTATTCATGCTTCCCGGTACCGTGCCGGTTCTGACGCGAAACTTCGATAGGTCATAACTTCTTTGTTATAACTCGGATTTCGGCGTTCTTTATATGTACGGAAACCTTGTAACATATACTACAACTTGGTTCAGATTATTTATTCTCAATAACCTGTTGTCGAAAAGTCGTTTTCGACCCTTATTGCCTCTAAATTGACTAGCCCAGATCTACGGGCGTTACAATTATCTCCCCCTTAGGATGATTACGTCCCGGAATCATCAACGAAACAGGGTCGTATAATGACTCCATACGTCATCTCTTCATCCTAGGTAATAATTATAACTTCTACATTCCTTCAAGTCTATCTCTTAAAGTCATTGGTCGTATAATGACTAGCCCGGATCTACGGGCGTTACAAATCATGATGTCTCACATAAAGACTAAACCAGTCTTTTGCGATAACATTTCCATTTCTATTTGCCAAGTTCTCATAATTCAGATTATGAAAAAGGGATGCCGTAATCATAATCGAATTTTAGAACGCAAATAATGGAACCATATATATAGAATTTCCTTATGTTGAGCCATTCCAACATGAAATTCATATATATATATATATATATATATATATATATATATATATATATATATATATCCTTGACTAAAAACGATTAAAACCTCAATCTAAGCTTTTAGATTTGAGATGAAGTATAATTTATCTCCCTTAATTATAGAAAAACAACTCTTTCCTAATTGAAACCTTTTGTTTTCTATAATTAACATTGCTAACTTGCAATACTTTATCATACTTATCATGCTCCCACTAACATCATGATTATTAGCATAACACTTATGCTCCCACTAGCTTTGACATGTACTCAGAAATTAGCTGACGATCTAATATTCGACTTTCGGGCTGTACACTACTAGTCTGAAACATCGAAAAATCATAACTGCTTCATACGAAGACAGATTTGGGCGTTCTTTTAATCGCTGTTCTTAGTTTAACATATTCTACGACTTTCTTTTAGATTGCTAAGGCTAAATCTCGCTCTATCATAAATTCACTATTCATGCTTCCCGGTACCGTGCCGGTTCTGACGCGAAACTTCGATAGGTCATAACTTCTTTGTTATAACTCGGATTTCGGCGTTCTTTATATGTACAGAAACCTTGTAACATATACTACAACTTGGTTCAGATTATTTATTCTCAATAACCTGTTGTCGAAAAGTCGTTTTCGACCCTTATTGCCTCTAAATTGACTAGCCCAGATCTACGGGCGTTACAATTATCTCCCCCTTAGGATGATTACGTCCCGGAATCATCAACGAAACAGGGTCGTATAATGACTCCATACGTCATCTCTTCATCCTAGGTAATAATTATAACTTCTACATTCCTTCAAGTCTATCTCTTAAAGTCATTGGTCGTATAATGACTAGCCCGGATCTACGGGCGTTACAATTCATGATGTCTCACATAAAGACTAAACCAGTCTTTTGCTATAACATTTCCATTTCTATTTGCCAAGTTCTCATAATTCAGATTATGAAAAAGGGATGCCGTAATCATAATCGAATTTTAGAACGCAAATAATGGAACCATATATATAGAATTTCCTTATGTTGAGCCATTCCAACATGAAATTCATATATATATATATATATATATATATATATATATATATATATATATATCCTTGACTAAAAACGATTAAAACCTCAATCTAAGCTTTTAGATTTGAGATGAAGTATAATTTATCTCCCTTAATTATAGAAAAACAACTCTTTCCTAATTGAAACCTTTTGTTTTCTATAATTAACATTGCTAACTTGCAATACTTTATCATACTTATCATGCTCCCACTAACATCATGATTATTAGCATAACACTTATGCTCCCACTAGCTTTGACATG
Organism: Lactuca sativa; assembly: GCF_002870075.4. NCBI lineage: Eukaryota > Viridiplantae > Streptophyta > Magnoliopsida > Asterales > Asteraceae > Lactuca > Lactuca sativa. Next base: position 299,384,281 of record NC_056630.2, on the reverse strand, counting down.
TACTCAGAAATTAGCTGACGATCTAATATTCGACTTTCGGGCTGTACACTACTAGTCTGAAACATCGAAAAATCATAACTGCTTCATACGAAGACAGATTTGGGCGTTCTTTTAATCGCTGTTCTTAGTTTAACATATTCTACGACTTTCTTTTAGATTGCTAAGGCTAAATCTCGCTCTATCATAAATTCACTATTCATGCTTCCCGGTACCGTGCCGGTTCTGACGCGAAACTTCGATAGGTCATAACTTCTTTGTTATAACTCGGATTTCGGCGTTCTTTATATGTACAGAAACCTTGTAACATATACTACAACTTGGTTCAGATTATTTATTCTCAATAACCTGTTGTCGAAAAGTCGTTTTCGACCCTTATTGCCTCTAAATTGACTAGCCCAGATCTACGGGCGTTACAATTATCTCCCCCTTAGGATGATTACGTCCCGGAATCATCAACGAAACAGGGTCGTATAATGACTCCATACGTCATCTCTTCATCCTAGGTAATAATTATAACTTCTACATTCCTTCAAGTCTATCTCTTAAAGTCATTGGTCGTATAATGACTAGCCCGGATCTACGGGCGTTACAATTCATGATGTCTCACATAAAGACTAAACCAGTCTTTTGCTATAACATTTCCATTTCTATTTGCCAAGTTCTCATAATTCAGATTATGAAAAAGGGATGCCGTAATCATAATCGAATTTTAGAACGCAAATAATGGAACCATATATATAGAATTTCCTTATGTTGAGCCATTCCAACATGAAATTCATATATATATATATATATATATATATATATATATATATATATATATATATATATATATATCCTTGACTAAAAACGATTAAAACCTCAATCTAAGCTTTTAGATTTGAGATGAAGTATAATTTATCTCCCTTAATTATAGAAAAACAACTCTTTCCTAATTGAAACCTTTTGTTTTCTATAATTAACATTGCTAACTTGCAATACTTTATCATACTTATCATGCTCCCACTAACATCATGATTATTAGCATAACACTTATGCTCCCACTAGCTTTGACATGTACTCAGAAATTAGCTGACGATCTAATATTCGACTTTCGGGCTGTACACTACTAGTCTGAAACATCGAAAAATCATAACTGCTTCATACGAAGACAGATTTGGGCGTTCTTTTAATCGCTGTTCTTAGTTTAACATATTCTACGACTTTCTTTTAGATTGCTAAGGCTAAATCTCGCTCTATCATAAATTCACTATTCATGCTTCCCGGTACCGTGCCGGTTCTGACGCGAAACTTCGATAGGTCATAACTTCTTTGTTATAACTCGGATTTCGGCGTTCTTTATATGTACGGAAACCTTGTAACATATACTACAACTTGGTTCAGATTATTTATTCTCAATAACCTGTTGTCGAAAAGTCGTTTTCGACCCTTATTGCCTCTAAATTGACTAGCCCAGATCTACGGGCGTTACAATTATCTCCCCCTTAGGATGATTACGTCCCGGAATCATCAACGAAACAGGGTCGTATAATGACTCCATACGTCATCTCTTCATCCTAGGTAATAATTATAACTTCTACATTCCTTCAAGTCTATCTCTTAAAGTCATTGGTCGTATAATGACTAGCCCGGATCTACGGGCGTTACAATTCATGATGTCTCACATAAAGACTAAACCAGTCTTTTGCGATAACATTTCCATTTCTATTTGCCAAGTTCTCATAATTCAGATTATGAAAAAGGGATGCCGTAATCATAATCGAATTTTAGAACGCAAATAATGGAACCATATATATAGAATTTCCTTATGTTGAGCCATTCCAACATGAAATTCATATATATATATATATATATATATATATATATATATATATATATATATATATATATATATATATCCTTGACTAAAAACGATTAAAACCTCAATCTAAGCTTTTAGATTTGAGATGAAGTATAATTTATCTCCCTTAATTATAGAAAAACAACTCTTTCCTAATTGAAACCTTTTGTTTTCTATAATTAACATTGCTAACTTGCAATACTTTATCATACTTATCATGCTCCCACTAACATCATGATTATTAGCATAACACTTATGCTCCCACTAGCTTTGACATGTACTCAGAAATTAGCTGACGATCTAATATTCGACTTTCGGGCTGTACACTACTAGTCTGAAACATCGAAAAATCATAACTGCTTCATACGAAGACAGATTTGGGCGTTCTTTTAATCGCTGTTCTTAGTTTAACATATTCTACGACTTTCTTTTAGATTGCTAAGGCTAAATCTCGCTCTATCATAAATTCACTATTCATGCTTCCCGGTACCGTGCCGGTTCTGACGCGAAACTTCGATAGGTCATAACTTCTTTGTTATAACTCGGATTTCGGCGTTCTTTATATGTACGGAAACCTTGTAACATATACTACAACTTGGTTCAGATTATTTATTCTCAATAACCTGTTGTCGAAAAGTCGTTTTCGACCCCTTATTGCCTCTAAATTGACTAGCCCAGATCTACGGGCGTTACAATTATCTCCCCCTTAGGATGATTACGTCCCGGAATCATCAACGAAACAGGGTCGTATAATGACTCCATACGTCATCTCTTCATCCTAGGTAATAATTATAACTTCTACATTCCTTCAAGTCTATCTCTTAAAGTCATTGGTCGTATAATGACTAGCCCGGATCTACGGGCGTTACAATTCATGATGTCTCACATAAAGACTAAACCAGTCTTTTGCTATAACATTTCCATTTCTATTTGCCAAGTTCTCATAATTCAGATTATGAAAAAGGGATGCCGTAATCATAATCGAATTTTAGAACGCAAATAATGGAACCATATATATAGAATTTCCTTATGTTGAGCCATTCCAACATGAAATTCATATATATATATATATATATATATATATATATATATATATATATATATATATATATATCCTTGACTAAAAACGATTAAAACCTCAATCTAAGCTTTTAGATTTGAGATGAAGTACAATTTATCTCCCTTAATTATAGAAAAACAACTCTTTCCCAATTGAAACCTTTTGTTTTCTATAATTAACATTGCTAACTTGCAATACTTTATCATACTTATCATGCTCCCACTAACATCATGATTATTAGCATAACACTTATGCTCCCACTAGCTTTGACATGTACTCAGAAATTAGCTGACTTTCTTACCAAAGTTCAGACTTTTGATACTAGCTTGCTTTGATAAAACTTTTTCATAATCATACACCTTATCTTAGATAGATCATAGGCGTGTCTAAACAATTTTTAAGAACTATGGAAAGAGATGTCGTAATCATAGTCTCAATTGTTTAGAACTTTCCCACTTCTCACAAGTCCATGTTAGTGTGCCGGTAAACCACTCACGCTCCACTAATGACTTTGAGAATGCAAATATCACAATTGTTATCTAGCTAAAATCTACTTAGTGAAAGTGTTTCCTCACCATCGTTTTCATGAATCGGAGAGAAACCTTATGACACTTAGATTTACTGGTGTATGTGTTCTTATCCATGTGAATTGTCAAAACCGTAGTCACAAGACAAGGATAATGACAAATCCAAACTCATATGGACTGAACTCAATCTTAATTTCTTGCCACCTGGCAGCTCAAGGGCCTGCCATTGCTTCCAAGTTGTTGTGCAACAAATTGAGAACTCTAAGAACTCATATGCAAAGCCAACTTTAACTGGAATGGGCACAAAATATGTCAACACGATAGGTTATAAACCTCAAGTCGTGTGCTAGTGAAGAACTTCAGGTTTTATTCTTGATTAGTTCTTGACACTTTCAAGACCTTTAAGACTCCCACTGTCCTCTTGACATATAAGACTTTCTTGTCAGATATTCAAGAGATAGTGTGGATTCGAATCAAGACAAACACTTCACACAATTGGCCTAAGTTGATCTTTGTTTTATCCAAAACATCACAACTTACCAATTTCAAATGTACAAGAGTAGAAAACTTTTACTCTTACATTTGACAAGTGTTTTAAACCTTCTTTAAGACATGTCACTCAAATTACAATCTTGGAGTATGACTCTAAGATTTGTATTGGAACAAAGTATGACTCATCTTCTTGATTTAACCATTTCAACAATTCAAGTTCCTCTTCTTAGTCATAAGAATGCACTGAGATTTCCTTAGAGAACTAATTGTGCTATGGTTTCTTAATCATTAAGATGATCACAAAACTGATACTAAAGTACTCTCCCATCTTTTCAGATTTGAGAAACTTTTATCTTTCTGCCTAAGTTGATTCTGCTTATTTGCTCTGCCTTACATTGGAACCTTTTCCAATGTCTCAGAATTACACTTAAGCTTGTAAGTATAATCATATTTACTGAGCTTTAGTAAACTATGACGAATAGTCTTGTCGATCTTTTGTGGTGGACGTAATCAGTGCACAAGAATGTGTAGTCGATCGCTTAGTCCATTACTTGACTCACACATCCATGTGAACACGTAATTAGACTTAATTTTCGAATACTTGAAAGTTCTCATTCATCATGCTATACAACTTGCATGATTCCAAGTTCTGGTCCAATTGAAACTTGGGTGATGAGAATCTTTCCTTATTTGGTAAATTTAGACATTATCACAAATGAAAGAATCAATTTCATATTTCCACTCTTGCTATTAATGGAATCCTATAAGCAACAAAAATTTACACAGATGTCATTGTAAGGATATTTTAAAATAAATAAAATCAGAAATTTTCCTTTTATTTTAAAAACTTTGTGGAAGAACTTGTCCTTACAATCCATATGAAAACTTTTTGTTATCTATTCCTAAGCAATATCTCATAACTCATAAGAAGTAGCTCAAGAATCCGATCTTCAAACTATGCGATAGAAATCCATCTACGCGATCAGATTCAACATATTCTTTCTTTAAGTTTCTGTACTTTTCTTTGATTCTTAAAACATCAACATGTGACCCAGTCACATTATGTATCAAGAATCTCAGAATAGAAACTTAGCAGAGTTAGATAGTGGACTTTAACTGAAGTAGAGTCAAACTTATTGACTCTTATATCCTTAGGTAAAATTGGCAACTTCGCAACCAATGCCCATTCCTTTGGCAATTTAACATATGGACGCTTTGGTAATGGAGCATGGGACTATCACATACTTAGCCTTTCTCTTTACCATTTGGTCAACCTAGTTGACTATGGTCAATCTCTTTCCTTGGGAAGAGAATGCTTTTTCTAGATTTCCAGTGTCACCATTGTCCATGTCCATAAAGTTTTAGGAAGTTGATCTTAGCAAATAGATAAGATCATTAAGGGTCTTGTCATAGTCTATTTCATAGGAGTCCCAAAGGAAGTCACTATGTGACTTAGAAAGTGATTGAGCCACCAACTTTCTCAAGACTTTGACACCCAGCTCTCCCGGCTTGTCAGTATGTGACTACATCTCCAAGATGTGGTCACACATAGACCTTTGCTTGCCAATAGGGCTTGAGTGACCTTAAACTTTTCAAGAACTTATGGGTTAGGGAGAATAATTGGAGGATATGAAAGAAGTATGATTTCCATGGGACATCATCTTCATTTAGGAAGCTTGTTTCAAGAGATTTGGGAAGATCATTAATGTCTAAACCAGACATCTTTTGGGAGATATTCAAGATAGTTGATCTAAAGTCCTTAATATGACACCCAATATGAAATATTAAGGCTAAGACCCAACACAATATTCTTATAACTTGGAAGAGGGATGCCGTAATCCAAGCTATAAAATATTTGAAGGTAGGTGAATGACGATTCACCAATTTCCACCAAGATAAACAAAATGTATTATTAGGTTTTAATTAGATTTGAAACTTCTAGATCTTTGAGATTCATTGAACTGTTCAATGGCATGTTTCAATCTTGAGTGTGACCTTCAGGTTTTGTGACTGGGATGCCGAGGATCACAAAGCATGGTGTGAAGTAACAATGCAAATTACCTAATACCCTTAAGTGTTTACCCCTCAATCAATGTGCCGGTTAACCACACACGCTCCATCGATACTATGATAAACATTAAGTTACCCTTTGCCTACCTTGTTAAATACGAGTTAGTGTGTCAGTTAACCCCACACGCTCCACTAACCGACTTAAACAAAGTGCAAAGTGTAATTTCATGGATTAGCACCTTATTCACATTTTCTTAAGTAACTAAGATTGGGTATTTCTAAGTGTTTAGTTACTTAGTATTTATCATTAATACTTTTAATAAAGGGAGAATTCTAGTCCTGTCAAACCTGTTCGGCTAACGACCCTCCACCGGTCAAGGAAGCGGTGGGTGAGAGTGGACACCCATTAAACTGCCATTTTATAGCCAGTAACCTTATGCCCCTCTTATAGACCAGCTTCGTGAATGAGGCCTACTAACGGTAAGACTGACTTTACTCTTATACATACATACATATATATATATATATATATATATATATATATATATATATATATATATATATATATATATTATTAACTTATAATATTATAAAATATAAGGGTTGAATTTTAACTTTTAAAATTCTAAGGGCTAACTTGGAATTAAAGTATTCATAAGTAAAACTTTTCAAATTCCAAAACTTGAGGGAAAGTTTTGAAACTATTCAAAAATAATTAGTTCCATAACTTATGTGTTTAAAGTAGTTTTAATCCAAAAACTCTTCAAGTTCCATAACTTGAGGACAAGCTATGGAAGACTTTAAACTAATAAAAGAATTAACTTTTCTTTATTTTATAACTTATGGAATTAATTAAGGTTACACTTTTTTATTTATTTATTATTTAATGAAGAGACTCTTGGTCCTCCATAATTTGACGACAAGTTATGGAGTCATAAAACCATTTAATTAGAACTAGACTCTTCATTTTGTAACCTTTGCCAACTTTTATGAGTTTTATGAAACTTAAATGTGACTTTTCATATAACTTGAGGACAAGTTACAAAAACACATTTTAGAATCAACTCTTAGATTAATTTGGATTGAAAACAACTATTTCACTCAATTTTCTATTAATCTAAGCAGATCATAAGAACAAGATAATTCAAATCAAACTTTTTCATGTAATTACCCTAATCAATAAACTAATTCAAAGCATGAATCTATTGACAATTATCTTTGAAATTGGATTAGCATGAACATTACCACATGAAAAACAAGTTTATAAGTTCAAAAACAACTTAGGGTAATGTTCCTAGTCCAATTCTAGCCAAAAAAAGTTGAATTTATGCTGTCTGGGGGTCCAACTTGGCGAGTGCACGAACCAACTCGGCGAGTTGGATGGATTTTGTCTTGGACTCGGCGAGTCCATTCATGGACTCGGCGGGCCTGCTGGTCAGACCGCATCAAAACTCGATTTTTCAGCTAATTTTGCAAATATAACAAGAAAACAAGCCTAGGCTTTGATACCACTGTTGGGTTTTGAGCATTCTAATACTCCTAAGTGTACATGCAACCCTAAATACCTTGGATCTATGTTTTCTCTATTATACATGCAATTATGAACATTCAAGGTATTATCCTAATCTAGCATACAAAACAATAAAGATAGAATACATACCTCATTTATGTAGAAAGTCTTCATGAAGCTTGAGTGCCTAGTGCCCCAAGTGTGACACCTCAAATGGTTCACACAACACCAAATGCACTTGGAATAACTTGAGAGAAATCTACACTTAATGAAATCGGCTAGCCCTTCTTTTTCACTCACTAGTGACTGATTTTGGTGAATAATATGTTGCTTATACATTGTGTTACAATTAGGGTTACACCATGTAAACCCTAATTGTCATGACCTTTCATTTCCATGACCCATGGGTTATGTAACCTCCATGCAGCATCCATGAAGTTGTTGGGTTTTGAGAAATCTAACACTCCTAAGTGTACATGCAACCCTAAATACCTTAGATCTATGTTTTCTCTATTATACATGTAAATATCAACTTTCCAAGGTATTGTTCTATTCTAGCATACAGAACCTTGAATAACACAAGTTAGAATAACATACCTTTTGTTGGTGCTTGTCTTCATGAAGCTTGAGTGCCTAGTGCCCGAAGTGTGACACCTCAAATGGTTCACACAACACCATAAGCACTTCGAATAACTTAGAGAGAAATTAGAACACTTCAAGAATCGGCTTGCCCTCCATGCATATCATATCCGCCAATTTTCCCAAGAAAGAGATCATTATATAGTGTGTTACAATTAGGGTAAACCCTAATTGTCATGGCTATCCATTTCCATGGATCCATGGGTTCAAATACACCAGGGAGCATCCAATGGGTTTTAGCCCAACTTGATAATCCATGGAGCATTAGCCCACTATATATGTATGGATGATTTACACAATCAACCCATATATTTAATTAGTCTTCTTTTGATCACATAATTAATTCTAAATTAATTATTGATCAACACTAATTAAATAATCTTATTAATATATTAGAACTTATAATATATTAATAAACCTTAAGTGTTATGTCTCTCATTTTAGTCTATCCAAGTGCATGTTGCCATGCAACCCAAATGGACCATGCCGGGTCGGGTCAAGTCTTACCAATTATAGTTATGGACTTAGACATTAATCCATTAGTCTCCCACTTGGATAAGTCTAAAACTATTATTGCAAGTATGACTTCAGAACCCGACTAGCAATCGTAGCTCTCAAAAGCTTCTATCGATCTCTGACCTTGTCGATGAACTCTGACCTCTGTCAATGACTTGTCCATTAGATAATTGATCATATATTCCTCCATTCTAGATATCATATGGACTGAGACATGGATTATAATCATTCTCTTTGTCCATTTCTTGTTTCCCGATTTCTGATTTCTGACGACTGACTAATTGAACAAATCAAATCAGTCCAGGCCCGGCCGAGCACTTACTTTTGTCATCACTAAATCATCGAGGGGCCCACAGATATCGCTTTTATCCCGAAGGTAAAAGGAATGGATAAACTTTGACTCATATGATTGTACCAACTATTTGTTGAATCATACACAAAGGCACGTTTTATAACATCGAGTTACCAATGCGTTTACGTGCAATCAATGTATAACCAACTCATAGCCAACAACTCATATCTCTAGGTTTGAAGAATATAAGATATTATCGTCTCATGATTCACTCGTGATAAAATCCATGAAGCGAATCCAAATGAGCGTGGGTTGAATCCAATACTCAGCCCTTATGAGTACTCATGAATGTTGTAGCAACTATTGAATTGTCTAAAGCACTTTAGACAAATCATACAAGCCAAATTCACGACAATCTTGATTCATATCTACTTCCAACATAAGACCGACTGTGGTTGGTTTGAATGACTTGGTCAATCAGGAGAATGACCTCGTTATTCTGGAAGTCAAAACATGCAAAGTGAAACACAAAATAATACTAGTCCTATATGGCTTCAACACTTTGAGCGTAAATAAAACACCTTTTATCTAAGCACCATATTGATCACTCATTATTCATGTTTCGATTAATCAACTTAATACTTGAATTGAATCAGTAGTGATGCCATGCTCCAAGCATGCATACCATGTTTCTCTAAACATTAGTTATGCCATACTCCAAGTATGCACACTATTTTTACATGTGGTCATCACTTTGTGAAATGTATATCAATTGAACATGACTTCAATGATTCTCATTTCACAATCCCAATCCTTATTGTAAATGTAAGAATACCAAGTTCTTGTCATTTACCGTAATCTATGCAATGATCCTCTTGTAATGATATTCACACAAGTCACAAAGACTTGGCAACATACATTACAAAGTATTCCAATGGAAAGCAATTCCATGGAGATGAAATCTCAAATTCAAAGTACATTCCTTTGAACATCCTTCTTTGCATTAATTCTTTAATCTTACACAAATTCAAAGAATAACTTCCACCTATGGAAAAAATTCCATATTCCCATCTTGACCATCACTTTTGAACAAGAGTTGCCTCTTTCCAAAATATGTCAATACGGTCCTTACTCTATACTTCCAATTGTCCATGGGTAACCAAACTTTGGAAAACTCCAAATTGTTCTCGACAATTGCTTAATCATTTTAGTCATATCCAGTTCTAATCCCTTTTTCCTTCTTAACACTCTAAGCATTAGGAAAATTTAGAATGGATGAATATTATAACACATGCAATCGATCCTATATCCGAAGCATATGGGATACGATTCATGCTATAAAATTTTTTATTTGCCATGTTCTCATAATTCGAACTATGAAGAGGGATGCCGTAATCATAATCGAATTTTGAGAAAGCAACATATATAGAAATTCATTATGTGGAACCATTCCAAAATAACATTCATATATATTCTTGACTAAAGTTAATTAAAATCTCAATCTAAGCTTGTAGAATTGGAATGAAGTATAAATTTCTCTCCCTTAATTATAGTAAAACAACTTTTTCAAAGCGAGTTGAAACTTTTGTTTTCTATAATTAACATTGCTAATTTGCAACATAATCATCATGCTCCCACTAGCATAATGATTATTATCTAACTAGCATAACACTTTATGCTCCCACTAGCTTTGACATGTACCTAGAAATTAGTCAGATTTCTGGTACTAGATTGCCTTGATAAGACTTTATCAAATCATACACCTGGAGTCTAAACCTTTCCTTAGATAGCTCACATGTGAATCTAAACCTTTTCCATTCTCATTAGTTAGTGTGCCGGTTAACCACACACGCTCCACTAACGACATGAGAATGCAAACTTCACACTTGCTATCCACTTAAATCTACTTAGTGAAAGAGTTTCCTCACCATCATTTTCATGAATCGGAGAGAAACCTTATGAAACTTAGATTTAATGGTGTATGTGTTCTTATCCATGTGAATTGTCAAAACCATAGTCACAAGACAAGGATAATGACAAATCCAAACACATATGGACTGAACTCAATCTAATTTCTTTCCACCTGGCAGCTCAAGGGCCTGCCATTGCTTCCAAGTTGTTATGCAACCAGTTGAGAACTCTTAGAACTCCAATGCAAAACTAACTTTAACTGGAATGGGCACAGAATATGTCAACACGATAGGTTACAAACCTCAAGTTGTGGTCTAGTGATTAACAAAACTCTTGATTAGTTCTAGAATCTATCTTAAGATCCTTTTAAGACTCCCACTGACCTCTTGACATATAAGATTCTCTTTGTCAAGAACCATTCCTTGACAAAAACGAATATTCAAGAGTTAGTGCAGATTCTTATCAAGTTAAACACTTCTCACAATTGGTCTTAGTTGGTCTTTGTTTTACCCAAGCATCACAACTTACCAATTTCAAATATACAAGAGTAAGAACACATTTTTCTCTAAATTTAACAAGTGTTTTAAACCTTTCTTAAGATTATGTCACTCAAGGCTTAATCTTGGAGTATGACTCCAAGATTTAATTTTGGAACGAAGTATAATTTATCTTTTGATCTAACCATTTCAACAATTCACGATTCCTCTCCTTAGCCAAAAAAAATGAACTAAGGTGTCCTTAGAGGATCAATTGTGACATGGTTTCATAATCACTAAGATAATCATAAAACAAGATACTCAAGAACTCTCCCATCTCTTCAGATTAGAGAAACTTTTATCTTTCTGCCTTATTTGATTCTTCTTACTCATTATGTCTATCATTGAAACTTCTCCAATAATCCAGAACTATACTTAAACTTGTAAGTATAACCATATTTACTAAACTTTAGTAAATCATAATGAGTAATCTTATCAACTTTGTGGTGGACCTGATCAGCGCACACACAAGTGTATCCGATCCCTATGTCCTTCACTTGATTCAAATATACATGTGAACAAGGAACTAGACTTAATTTGCCAAATATATATAAAAGTTCTCATGATCGTACAATACAAGTTGCATGATTCCAAGTTTCTATCCAACTGAAACTTGGGTGATGAGAATCTTTCATTATTTGGTAAATTATGACACTTCCACTAATGAAAGAATCAAATCCATTTACCCATATTTCTTATCAATGGAAACATATAATCAACAATTTTTTTCACAAATGCCATTGTAAGGATACTTAAAATAAATAAAATCAAAACCATTTTTCTTTTATTTTAAGACTTTGCGGAAAAATTAATCCTTACAATCCATATGGAAAACTTGTTGTTATCTATTCCTAAGCAATATATCATAACTATTAAGTAACAACTCAAAATTCTGATCACCGAACCATGCGATCGAAATCCATCTTCGCGATCAGAATCAACATATACTTCCTTTAAGTTTCTTCACGTTTTCTTTGATTCTTAAAACTTCAACATGTGACCTCGTCACATTGTGCAATAAGAATCTCAGAATAGAAACTTAATAGAGTTAGACAATGGACTTTACCTGAAGTAGAGTGAAACCTATTGACTTTACCATCCTTAAGATGTTTGAGGTAAATTTAGCAGCTTCACAACCAATGTCTTTCCTTTGGCAACAAAATCTTATGGACTCTTTGGAAACGCTACATAGGACTATCACATACTTAACCTTTCTCTTTACCATTTGGTCAACTGAGTTGACTATGGCCGATCCCTTTCCATTGGGAAGAGAAAGTTTTTCGTGGACCCCCAATGTCACCATTTTTAATGTCCAAATAGGTTTGGAAAGTAGATCTTCCAATCCAATTTGCTTTACTAATGCTCCAAATCACTACTGATTTAGCATCATCAAGCAAATAGGTAAGATCATTAAAGGTCTTGTCGCGACCTGTCATCAGGGAGTTACTGAAGAACCAAGTCAGCAGCCAGCTACCTCGAGACTTTGACACCCGACTCTCCCGACTTGTCAATATGTGGCTTAATCCCCAAGATCTAAGCACATATAGACTTTGCTTGCCAATAGGGATTGAGTGACTTAGAACTTATCAAGTCTTAAAACTTGTGGGTAGGGAGATTTATTGGAGGAGGTGGATGAAGTGAAGTATGATTTCTAGTCCCACAAATGCCCAACAAAGGGATTGATGTTTCACCTTCATTGCCATTTGGGATATCATCTTCATTAGGAAGCTTGTTCCTAAAGATTTAGGAAGACCATAGCTGTCTAAACTAGACATCTATAATGGGAGAAATTCAAGTTAGTTGATTTAAAGTCCTTAATATAACACCCAATATGAAATATTAAGGCTAGGACCCAACAACCTATTTATAACTGGAAGAGGGATGCCGTAATCCAAATTATAAAATAGTTGAAGGTAGGTAAATGACAATTTACCAATTTCCACCATGAAAACGAAATATTTTATTATTAGGTTTTATTAGTTTTGAAACTCCTAGATCTTTTGAGATACATTGAACTTTTCAATGGCATGTTTGAATCTCGATTGTGCCCTCTCAAATTTGTGACTGGGATGCCGAGGATCACAAACAAGGTGTGAATAACCATACAAATTGACTTGGTACCCTCAACAATATTACCTAATCGATGTGCCGGTTAACCACACACACTCCACCGATCTATAATTAAGTCAAGTTACCCTTTGCCACTCTTACTAGTCCATGTTAGTGTGCCGGTTAACCACACACGCTCCACTAACGACTTGGTAAGGTACATAGTGTAATTTTATGGGCTAGCACCTTTTCACATTTTCCTAAGTAACTAAGATTGGGAATTTATAAGTGTTTAGTTACTTAGTATTTTTCATTATACTTTTAATAAAGCGAGAATTATAGTCCATTCCTACCCGTTCGGCTAACGACCCTCTACCAGTCAAGGAAGCGGTGGGTGAGAGTGGACACCCATTAAACTGCCATTTTATAGGCAGTAACCTTATACCCCCCTTATAGACCGGCTTCATGAATGAGGCCTACTAACGGTAAGATTGACTTCCTCTTATACATATCTATATAATTAAAATTATAATAATAGTATAAGGGTTGAATTTTAAACTTTTTAAAATTTCAATGTTCAATTTGGAATTAAAGTATACATGAGGAGTAACTTTTCAAATTCCAAAACTTGAGGGCATGTTTTGAAACTATTTCAAGAGTCTTTAAATCATAACTTATGAGTATAATGGTTCATTAAAATAAAGACTCTTCATTTTAATGTAACCCCTTATTCTTTAAAAACACTTTAAAGAAGTGTCTCTTCAGCATCCATAACTTGAGGACAAGTTATTGAGTCATTAAACTATTTAATGGAAAAAACTCTTACATTTTATGTAACCTACAAAACTTTTATGAGTTTTTAAGATTCATAAATATGACTTTTCACATAACTTGAAGACAAGTTACAAAAACATATTTTATGAACTTCTTTTAAACTAATATGGATTGATAACAACTAAAACATAATTTTTTTCATTATCAATCTAAACTAACTCATAAATCAAGGAAACATAAAATTCTTGAAAATTCATAACTTGAGGAAAAGTTATGAACTCCATACAATTTTCAACAAGATCATGAATTATATCAACAAACAATTTGCACACAATTCCTATGATCTAGCAAAACTCATAAGCATGATCATTCATAATCTACAATTTTCAAGAATAACATGAACACATATAAACTTGAAACTTTTATTATAGCATTGAAATTGGTTTAACATAATCATTACCACATTCAAAACAAGTTTTATAAGCCCAAAACAGTCAAAAGTAATGATTCTAGACCAATTCCAGCACCAAAACTCGAAAATATGCTGTCTGGGGTCCAACTCGTCGAGTGCATGAACAAACTCGGCGAGTTGGATGCATTTTGCCTTGGACTCGTCGAGTCCCTTCATGGACTCGGCGAGTCTGCTGGGAAGACAACACCAAAAGTCGATTTTTAAGCAGTTTAAGCAAGTACAACAAGAAAACAAGCCTAGCCTCTGATACCACTGTTGGGTTTTGAGCAATCTAACACTCCTAAGTGTACATGCAACCCTAAATACCTTGGATCTATGTTTTCTCTATTATACATGCAAATATCAACTTTCCAAGGTATTGTTCTATTCTAGCATACAAAACTTTGAATAACACAAGTTAGAATAACATACCTTTTGTTGGTGCTTGTCTTCATGAAGCTTGAGTGCCTAGTGCCCCAAGTGTGACACCTCAAATGGTTCACACAAGACCATAAGCACTTGGAATAACTTAGAGAGAAATTAGAACACTTCAAGAATCGGCTTGCCCTCCATGCATATCATATCTGCCTATTTTCCCAAGAAAGAGATCATTATATAGTGTGTTACAATTAGGGTAAACCCTAATTGTCATGGCTATCCATTTCTATGGATCCATGGGTTCAAATACACCAGGGAGCATCCAATGGGTTTTAGCCCAACTTGATAATCCATGGAGCATTAGCCCACTATATAAGTATGGATCATTTACACAATCAACCCATATATTTAATTAGTCTTCTTTTGATCACATAATTAATTCTAAATTAATTATTGATCAATACTAATTAAATAATCTTATTAATATATTAGAACTTATAATATATTAATAAACTTTAAGTGTTATTTCTCTCATTTTAGTCTATCCAAGTGCATGATGCCATGCAACCCAAATGGACCATGCCGGGTCAGGTCAAGTCTTACTAATTATAGTTATGGACTTAGACATTAATCCAACAGAAGTATCATATGGGTTTAAGCCTAACTAGATAATCCATGGAGCAATAGCCTACTATATAAGTATGGATGATTTACACAGTCAACCCGTATATTTAATTAGTCTTCTTTTGATCACTTAATTAATCCTAGATTAATTCTTGATCAATACTAATTAAATAATCTTATTATTCTTATTATTAATATACAAGAACTTATAATATATTAATAACCATAAGTGTCTTATTTCTCTCATTTTAGTCTATCCAAGTGCATGATGCCATGCAACCCAAATGGACCGTGCCGGGTCGGGTCAAGTCTTACCAATTATAGTAATGGACTTAGACATTAATCCAACAAATATAACATGGCATATCCCGTAACAGATAATGTAAGGGTAATTTTGGGGATTCACCGTTCGGGCGCTGGCTGATCGTACACACAACATTGCTCTGTTTGTCTCAAAACTCTTTTTATTGTTTTCCAAAAATTTTACTTCATTATCAAAATTTTTCCTTAAATCCTCAGTTTGAGTTCAAATACGCCCGAAGATGCATCCGAGTCCCTCAAACCAAGGCTCTGATACCAACTTGTAACAGTAGTTTTTGAAACATAACATATCCCAAGATCATAAAAATGAAACTCTCTCTAGTATGTACGAGTCACGCCGGCGCCTTTCCACGGTCCTCGCTAGTACCTGAAACACATAACACAACAACTGTAAGCATAAATGCTTAGTGAGTTCCCCAAAATACCGCATACAACACATACGCCACTCAAGGCTATAATACGACCCTCCGGTCGATGTGTCTCAGCGGGACCCTCTAGTCTCGTAGCTCGTTGGACCCTCTAGCCCGGTCATAGCTCGTAGGGCCCTCCGGCCCAGTCTGTATCGTCGGACCCTTCGGTTCGGTCTTAACATCATACAACATACATATAACACATAGCACATAATCTCATACATAACACACATGACCCTCTGGTCAACATATAATACCACTCTAGGTACGTATAGTCAGAAGACTCACCTCAGGTGTCTCGGTAGGTCTCTGACTCGATAGAAATATGATCTAGCCTCTGCCTAATCACATAAAGTAAATACTCTCATAAATATAACTATACTCAAACCTTTCTTAACACCCTCAGAAGGGTAAAAGACCATTTTACCCCTCTCTTGGCTTAAAGGGCTCATTGTTGACCAAACCCTAAAAGTCAACAAAAGTCAACGGTCAAACTTTGACCTGACTCGTCGAGTGCACTTGGGCAACTCGACGAGTCTACACATGTCTGCTAATTCTTTAGTCCCTCTTGGCACGTCGAGTTCCTCCCCTTGCTCGACGAGTCACCCCTGGACTCCAGTCCACTAACCCCCCTCCGACTCACTGAGTTATGTCCCCAACTCAGCAAGTCTACCCACTGAGTGGTTTACGGGAAATCCTAACCCTACTCTCCGAGTCTGATCTTTGGACTCAGTGAGTTCATGCCATGCACATACTCTATATACCTCCTAAGGTCAAATCTGTTCCATTAATCCATAGATCTGACCTTCCCAAGCAAGATAATCACGTAAAGTTTAGACCTTGACACTCAAATAACATCTAGATGGTCTTACTTGGTGCTTTAGTCCCAAAATAGCATCCTAAGTTCATGACTCCCAAAATAACTCCAAAAAGCCCCAAGGGTTAAGGTCTCTGGACCTCTTTGAGTCCAGATCCAAAGCATGAACTCGAGAAGGGACCAATTGCTCCACAAATTCATCCTCTAAAGGGGTTAGAAAACCGAAACTCTAGGAATCAACAACAAATCTGAAGAAGGTCCGAAAAATACCTCAAGATGAAGTCTATGAACTCTGAAATCACCAGAATCACACCTCCTTCAGCCTCCTCTTGCCTTGGTTTCCTCTTTCTTGCAATAACACCAACAAAATGGTCCCAAATGGCCTATCCTTCCTCACAAATGCTCTTAGGGTTTCTCTCTGGGGTTTGGTAGCCGCAAATGACGGCCCTAAGGGCCTTTAAATAGGTCCCAAACCCAAGAAATTAGGGTTTCATTAAACATCATGGACTCGCCGAGTCCACTCATGAACTCGTCGAGTCCAGCTGTGAACTCGGATAAGAATCCGCGACCATACTCGGCGAGTTCAAAAACCAACTCTCCGAGTTCCCTCTCAACTTCCAAAAATAAGGAATAAAATATTATACCTGGGAATCCGGATGTTACACTAGTAGAGGTCATTCAACTGATTGAGATTATGTAGTTTTAATAGATGTATGTACTATCATATAATTCAAAATAATCAATATATTATATTAACCTAGTATACAAATTATTATATTAAATTTAACAACAACGTTATTGTTATATTTAAGAAAATATATACTAGTAAAGATTTCAACTATATAGGTGTTTTTGCACAACGCGCAGACATTCGCCTAATATACTTATAAAAAAGACATTCTTACTTATATCATATGCATTTTAAATCTCCATGACTTTTCAATTCCTTTCTAATAATTACTATAAATTGGTGAATAATGTTAAATTAATGTAAAAGTTAAATTCTAATCATAAATCAATTAAACTACAATATCAAAATATCATATTTTATTTCTATTAATAAAATTATGAGTTTAACTTTTTAGCATACTATAGTTAATTTATTAGTTTAAATATATTGTCATATGTGAGAAATTACCATTCCAAAGTCACAACTTTTATAAAATTTATGATGTTGTGCAAAATAATTAAATTATTAATTTAAATATAATGTTAAAAAGTTTACATAAATAAAAAATTCAGTTAAACTTGATTAAAATTGAGACTATTTTTGTAACGCCCTATTTTTGGTATGTTGCTTTCGTGGCATTTATTTAGAAGTTTTCGAGAGGGACTCGGCGAGTCTATGGCCCGACTCGTCGAGTAGGGACGAGATTTCGAGCACGTGATAGTCGGCGACTCGGCGAGTCCATATTCGGAACTCGGCAAGTCTGCCTGCCAGGTAGAAACCCTAAATCCCCGGGTTTACACCCTATTTAAACCACCTTATGAGCCCCAAACTCTTCCGCTTCACCCTCAGAGCATCATTTAGCAAACCCTAATCGTTTTCTTCAGTAATTGAGTATTTCTTGTGTGAATCTTGAAGTTTTGCACCCATTTCAGAGTTTATTGAGGTATCAGCTGATTTCCTTCTGTTTCTATGATTTATTTATCTTTCACAAGCATATTTAGCCTCTTTTAGCCATTCCTTAGCTTGTTCTTAGTAGAGAGATCACATTAGATTGATTAGCCTTCGGATCTAGCCATGTTTCAGTTCCAAAATCGTAGATCTATTACCTTTATACAGCCATTTTGCATGATAGCCCTAGATCTACTCTTCTAAGTACCTTTTTAGCCTTTATATCCCTTTTCATGCGTATATGCACGTAAAGTTGGAAACTTTACGTGGTAAATCAGCCTTAGAAACTTAGATCTATAAATTGTATGCGGTGGTTTCGAGCAGAATCGAGTTTTTAGTATCTGCATGCATGTGACTCGGCGAGTCGTTCTTCGAACTCGACGAGTCAGGTCGCGAGTCCCCGATCTTTACCCTTTGAGTGATTCCGAGTGGAGGCCAGTGAGCAGTAGGATGGACTCAGTGAGTCAGAGGTTAGACTCAGTAATGGAGGGACTCGACGAGTTGTTCATACAACTCGGCGAGTCCAAGACAATCTTCTTAGATCGAAGAACAACTCGTCGAGTTGTTCATATGACTCGACGAGTCGGATGCAGATTGCCTGAACTTTTGAATCAAGAGGCTACTCGTCGAGTCGATGCCATGCTCGACGAGTAGCCACGAGTAGGGTTGAGAAGTGAGACTAGGGACTCGGCGAGTTGGTGGCCCAACTCGGCGAGTCAGGTCAACTATAGGTTGACTTTGACCGGGAGAGTTGACTTTGACCAGGGATAAAAGAGTCATTTTATCCAAGGCAGTGATTAGCATCTGATTGAGTGTGTTTATGGATTTGTAGCCGGAGAGATACCGGAGCTGCAGCGGTTAGCTTCCAGAGCCATACACACAGCAGCCTGTTCGCGAGGTGAGTTTCCTTCCAGTAGGAACGGGTCTAAGGCCACAATGCCGGCCCGTTCAGTTAGCAGTAGTTTCTGGACTTTGGTCCAATGTAGTAGTTAGTATGTTTGACGCCTCCGTGGCTCAGACAGGATTTATGTGCTTATGCTAGATGATATGTTATGCTATGTCGTGTTCAGTTAGTCCGGATATCGGTCCGATGCAGGGGACGGGGTCCCAGTCAGTTTCGGACTTCGGTCCGATGTAGGGGACGGGGTCCCAGTCAGTTTTGGACTTCGGTCCGATGTAGGGGACGGGGTCCCAATCAGTTTTCGGACTTCGGTCCGATGCAGGGGACGGGGTCCCAGTCAGTGGGCAAGGCCCAGTATGTGCTTTTTATGTATTGTATGGTATGTGGTAGTTTGGGGGAGCTCACTAAGCTTCGTGCTTACAGTTTCAGTTTTGGTTTCAGGTACTTCCGCAAGCAAAGGGAAGAACTCGGGACGATGGCATCACATACACCACAGCTTCAGTTTTTGTCCTGGGAGTTGATTCAGTTTCTTGATATGTTTGGATACAGTTGTGTTACAGTTTCTCTCACAGTATTTTATTATGGTTTTTGAAACACGCAACATATGGTTTTAATATGTGATACTCAGTTTCATGGTTTTTGTTATAATAAAAATTGAAAATTTTGGGTCGTATTTTTGGGTTGTTTCAAGTTGGTATCAGAGCCTTGGTTTGAGGGATTCGGATACACCTTCGGGCATATCTGAACTCAAACTAAGGGAAAGATAAAAAGATTTTCAAAAAGGAAAAATGTTTTCGAATGAAATCTTGAAAAGCACTTAGAAAGAAAAGAATTTTTTTTTGTTTTAAACAAGATAAGGGTGTGGTGCATGCGATCAGTCGAGCTCAAGTAAGTACTCCCAAGCTACCCATACAAGTTTATTTATTATGATAAATTGTTCCAATTTCAGTAGAACAACATGCTAGTATAGGACTAAGGATCTAGGAAGATGCCTTATGTGCCTGTTATATGTGTTCCAACTTTATGAGAATTGTATGCTAATATCGAGTAGACAGCAGTAGGATAGCCTGTTTAGGTTATGCCTGGTAGCGCGAGCTTAGCATTGTATGCTAGTATAGTTTCTCGTTATGAGAGTAGATTTGCTTGAGTAGTTCCGGTGTCCGAATGCTGCTTGCTTCGTGCTTTGTAGAACTCTTGGTGATGAGAGTTAGCCATTAGGTGAATACGTCACGTCACATGTGATCAGGGTTGAATAATCTCAGAGTGTTGGATTTGGCCCTATTGCGCAGCTCTCGTTTGAGTCTAACTGTTGTAGGGACGAGCCTTTTACTCGAAGGATTATCCGAGCCTCATCACATGTGATGGTATTTAGGTGATGGCTAATTAGCATTGCAGGGAGGCCTTCAGCAGCTGAGGACTGGTTTGAGTAGAGTCAGAGATTTCCCTAGGGCAAGCCTAGGATGAGAGTAGCAGAGATCAGTAGTAGTAGAAGTGACTTGGTGGAGTCAAGGCAGTTCTTGAGGAAAGTACGAATAGATGTGGAAGGTAGTATGGGCCCGTACTACTGAAAGCAGAGGATCCGTACTCGAATCGAGGAAGGCGGAGACAAGACCATGGAGCTAGTAGTAGTATCAATGATCCCTTGAGAAATTTTAGTTTTCTGATGTTGCTATGATGTGTTTCAGAATGGTGGTTTTGCACTCTAGGCCAGCAGCCGGCAGTGGAGGTGCCGGGGAGGGATCAGGATCAGGCTCGGGGGACGAGTGCATGGATGAGCAGACCAGAGAGTTTCTTTCTTCAGAGATTACCCGTATCATTTTGGAGTAGACTCCTGTGATCTTCGGTTGGATCAAGGAGGGTATCCTAGAGTTGATGGATGAGAGGTTGGGCACCTTCCGTGCCGAGGTGGCGGCCATGATGGGGTCGCGCACACTTACGTTCAGGGAGTTCTGGGCATGTGGAGCTCCAGATTTTCATGGGGCGCGGGACCCCATAGCGAGTACTAGATGGTTGACGGATGTGGCCAACACGTTCCGCACGAGCAGGTGTCCCGAGGGGGACAAGGTTAGATTGGCGTCCTGTCTTCTGAAGGGCAGGGCACGGGATTGGTGGGAAGAGGTCGGACATACCATTGGAGATGATGCAGCGTTAGATGCCATGACCTGGGCTGATTTCTATACCAGGTTCAGGGCGGAGTTTGCACCGGTTATTGAGGTGCAGCAATTAGCCAGAGAGTTTCAGGACCTCACCCAGACTATAGAGACCGTGGCGGAGATCACCGCCAAGTTCAGGGAGAGGGCTCTTCTTGTTCCTCAGTATGCAGCCGATGAGGAGATGACGAAGGCCCGTTATCATGAGATGTTGCGGAGCGATATCTGCCAGTTTGTGAGCCGATCCAGCTGTAAAACGCTAGATGACATGATTGCTAGGGCTTGAGAGAGGGAGATTGATCTCGAGATGGAGAAGAAGAGGAAACCGGAGGCGGTTTCGGGTTCAGGAGGTTCGGGCAAAAAGCCCAAGGTTTTAGATCTCAGATCCAGGATTCAGCCGATCCACGGTCGATGTGGCAAGTGTGGGAGGATGCACGATGGGGTGTGCAAGGCAGGGAGTTCCGGCTGCTTCAAGTGCGGTCAGACTGGGCATTTGAGTAGGGATTGTACGACCCCTACTACTACCATTGCAGCATCGGATCTGATTTGCTTTCAGTGTAATCAGAGGGGACATAAAAAGTCTCAGTGCCCGAGTTTAGCTGCAGTAGGGAAGGTGGCTGCACCTGCCCCTGCTACTTTGAGGATTACAGATGGCCGGCAGGGCCGAGCCGAGGTGCCAGTGGCGAAGAGTAGGGCTTTGCAGATGACAGCAGAGGAGGCGCAAGCAACTCCTAATGTGGTGACGGGTATGTATTTTCCCTTCATCTCTTTATTATTATTGATTGATTATTGCTTATGATTATATGTTTTTATATAGGGTCGTTCTCTGTGAACGACATTTCTGCTATGGTGTTATTTGATTCGGGGGCTACGCGATCGTTTGTATCGCTTGCGCTTAGCAAGAGATTTAGTAGAGCTCCAGGGAAGCTGGATTGTCCACTAGAGGTTGAGATAGCATATGACAGGACCGTGAGGGTCGCCAGAGTGCATAGAGAGTGTTCTCTTTAGTTGTTCGACGAACAGTTTTCGGTGGACCTGGTTCCGATTCCCCTACGAGGGAATAAGGTTATAGTAGGCATGGATTGTTTGAGTCCCAATGGGGCGGTGATTGATTGTGAGCTGCAACTAGTGAAGGTTCGAACTCCCAGTGGGGGAAAGTTAGTGATTCAGGGCGAGAGGCCACAGCGCGGACCAACCTTTTGTTCCGCCGCGAGAGCGAGACGCTATTTTCAGCAGGGTTGCGCTAGTTATGTAGCTTATGTCTTGGATGCCCGGGAGAAGGGTAAGGCGGCAGTTGATGATGTTCCGGTAGTGCGAGACTTTCCGGATGTATTTCCCGAGGATTTACCGGGAATACCTCCTGAGAGGCAGGTTGAGTTTAGGATCGACCTGATTCCTGGTGCGGCTCTGATAGCCAAGGCACCGTACCGTCTAGGTCCCCCTGAGATGTAGGAGTTGTCTACGCAGCTGCAGGAGCTGCTAGACAAGGGTTTCATTCGGCCGAGCAGTTCGCCTTGGGGAGCGTCGATCCTGTTTGTGAGGAAGAAGGATGGGTCGCACCGTATGTGTATAGATTATCGGGAGTTGAATAAGGTAACGGTGAAGAACCGTTACCCACTTCTGAGGATAGATGATTTGTTTGACCAGGTATGGTCATTATGAGTTTGTGGTGATGCCATTTGGGCTCACCAATGCTCCAGCCGCATTCATGGATCTCATGAATCGCGTGTGTAGACCGATGCAGGATCGGTCAGTGATAGTATTCATAGATGATATCTTGGTGTATTCCATGACACAGGAGCAGCACGAGGAGCACCTGAGGGAGGTGCTGGAAGTTTTGAGGAGGGAGAGACTTTTCGCAAAGTTCTCCAAGTGCAAGTTCTGGTTGCGCGAGGTGCAGTTCATTGGTCATCTCGTCAACCAGAAGGGTATTTTGGTAGATCCGGCCAAGATAGAGGCCGTGATGCAGTGGGAGGTCCCGAAGTCTCCATCCGAGATTTGGAGCTTCCTAGGGTTGGCAGGGTATTACCGGAGGTTCATTCAGGATTTCTCGAAGATAGCAGTGCCGCTCACCCGACTGACCAAGAAGTCGGTGGTATTTCGTTGGGGGCCTGAGCAGCAGGCAGCGTTCGAGACTCTCAGGCAGAGATTGTGCGAGGCTCCGATCCTTACCTTGCCAGAGGGAGTAGAGGACTTTGTAGTCTACTGTGATGCTTCAATCACAGGTATGGGAGCAGTGTTGATGCAACGAGGCCATGTGATAGCTTACGCCTCGAGACAGTTGAAGCCTCACGAGGCTAACTATCCTACCCATGATTTAGAGCTGGGGGCGGTTGTGTTTGCCCTCAAGATTTGGAGACATTATATTTATGGGGTCCGTTGTACTATCTACACGGATGAAAAGAGTTTGAGGTACCTTATGGATCAGCCGAGTCCGAACATGAGGCAGAGGAGGTGGTTGGATGTGCTGAAGGATTATGATTGTGAGATCCTTTACCATCCAGGGAAGGCCAACGTGGTGGCCGATGCCCTAAGACGTAAGGTGTCACCAGCTCCTATCAGAGATTTGTGTTTGAGGATGACAGTGATTACTCCGTTGTTGGAACGGATCAGGGAGGCTCAGGTTGAGGGCCTTAAGGAGGAGAGGCAAAAGTGTGAGAGGATAGTGGGCCGAGTAGCTTCATTTGATTATGACAGTCGGGGATTGCTGACGCTTCATAGGAGAGTGTGGGTACCATACTGGGGTGGGGTACGGCAGGTGTTGATGGACGAGGCTTATAAGTCTCGATTTTCTATCCACCCAGGGGCGACGAAGATGTATAGAGATCTTCGACCCAATTATTGGTGGCCCTGCATGAAGCGGGATGTCGCCTGGTATGTTGAGAGGTGCCTCACCTGCAGGAAGGTCAAGGCGGAGCACCAGAGGCCTCATGGAAAGATGCAGCCGTTAGATATTCCCGTGTGGAAATGGGAGGACATCACCATGGATTTTATCACCAAGCTTCCCAGGACCGCACGAGGGGTAGATTCGATTTGGGTAGTAGTGGATCGGTTGATGAAGAGTGTTCATTTTATCCCGATCCAGGAGAGTATATCGGCAGAAAAGTTAGCCGATATCTATGTGCGTGAGATCGTGGCACGTCATGGAGTGTCGGTATCGGTGGTGTCAGACTGAGATGTCCGTTTTACATCCAGATTCTGGAAGCGGTTTCACGACGAGATGGGTACTCGTCTCCATTTCAGCACCACTTTCCACCCTCAGACGGACGGGCAGAGCAAGAGGACGATTCATACTCTCGAGGACATGCTCAGGGCATGTGTTCTAGACTTCGGTGGCAGTTGGGATACGTATCTTCTGTTAGCGGAATTTTCGTATAACAACAGTTATCATGCGAGCATTGATCGACCTCCCTTTGAGATGCTTTATGGGAGGAAGTGTAGGACCCTGATTTGTTGGGGAGAGGTCGGTCAGCGGGTCGTTGGGAGCACAGAGGTGGTGCTCAAGACGACCGAGTTGATTCAGCAGGTCCGTAGTAGACTGCAGACTGCGCAGAGTCGGCAGAAGAGCTACGCCGACAGGAGGCGTTCAGACTTGGAGTTCCGGGTGGGCGATATGGTCCTTCTAAAGGTCTCACCTGGAAGGGTGTCATCAGGTTTCGGAAGAGGGGCAAGCTGGGCCCCAGATTCATTAGTCCTTTCAGGGTTTTGTCCTGGGAGTTGATTCAGTTTCTTGATATGTTTGGATACAGTTGTGTTATAGTTTCTCTCACAGTATTTTATTATGGTTTTTGAAACACGCAACGTATGGTTTTAATATGTGATACTCAGTTTCATGGTTTTTGTTATAATAAAAATTGAAATTTTTGGGTCGTATTTTTGGGTTGTTTCAATTTTATAAATAGTTAAAAGTTATAAATTATAGTGTTAAACCTAAATTGTAATCCTAAATTAACAAAAAAAACATGAAACTATTTTTTACAATCATTAAGGATTTTCAAATAACTAGTCTAAAAACAACTTACAATAAGAATAGTTAAAAGTAATATGATATAAAAAGTTATAATGTTATCTTTAAAAAACAAAAACAAAGATTGTTGTTTTAAATAATTATAACTAAATAAAATAAAAATATTCATCAAATAAATTTTATAAATGTTAAATTTCTAAAACCAACTTAAAATAATTAAGAATTTTCAAATATGTTATTTTAAATAACTTACAACAGTAATAATTATATACAAAAACTATATTGTTACCTTAAAAAACAAAAACAATGGTTGATGTTTTAAATAAATACAATGATAAAAATTAAAATATTAGATAAATAAACTTTTTAATAGTAAGTAATCATAACGGCAACTATAAATATCATTAAATAATATATTATATTTAATTTTATTCATGAGTAACTTGCTGGTAGAGACATTCAGACAATTGAGATTATAGAATTTTAAAAGATATCTACATTATCATATAACTCAAAAAAACAATGTCTATACCAACTTATTATATGATTAATTATATAAGAGCTAACAACAACGACATTGATATATTTATAAAACATATATTTGTAAAGATTTGAAATATATTGTTTTATTCTGCCCAAGGCGCGGGTATATTCGCCTAGTTTATGATAATAAGAGTCCTAGTTGTAAATGAAACAAATAATCTAAACACAGAGTGCAAACCCTAAATAAAAACTAAAAAACAAAAATATAACTAAAAGATAGCCAATTTAAATAAATAAAATTTGAGCCAAAATCTCGTCAGTCACACCGGAGCCCTACAATTCTAACCCAACTAGTGTGTAGGCACACCAAACTGGTATGTTTCATTCTCCCGCTCCACAGTGGTACACATGCTCCATCTAGAATGCTTGAGGTTTAAACATACTTGGTTTATTGGATAACTTGATTGCTATTCCTTGTGAAAATAACTACTCTACACTAAGTACTTTATCAATCTAGTCATGTGTCTTGGTCTTGATCATTTGGTTGCTCAGGTGGTCATCTTGTAGGTATCATGCGTCATCCTAACCCTAGAAAAAGACTTATCCATAGTCTGATTCTTCTTCTTTGTCTTCTTCATACATGCTAAGATTTTCTACATTGAATATTCAAGAGATGTTCCAGTGGTTAGAGAGCTCAAATCGTGCAGGTACTATTGTTGATCTTACAAAAGACGTGAAAGAGACTATTTGCTTGTGGCTTCGGCTTATCAAATCGACTCGTTGGAAACTGTTCTTTGAATACACGGATCTACACAATATCGAATTCTTGAAAAATGACATGTTTTTAATGTAATTTTTTCCCAATCGATATACTGATTTGGTAGAGTATGTACATAATCATAACATACTTGTGTTACAACCAACATTAAATATCCATAGAGAAAAAATATATAATTAGGAAAAACAATGTAAGACCTAGTTCAAAATGCTTCTAATTTTGGGATAACATGTCTTAGTATGATCACGTAGAGGTTTTGGGCTTCATGGAGATAATGGTTTGACCTTATTGGACATAGATATTCTTGGTTAAATGGGTCAAGCTTTTGAATTATGTTTTAGAGCCAAAGGGTAGAATGGGAAATAAATATTTGGACTCCTTTATTAAGTTCGATATTTATTAAGTCAAAATTAAGTAGATAAAACTGTGGAGTTTACCAATACCTTCTCGTGCATATAAAGATCATTGAAAACGGGTTTGAAACGAAGAAGTTATGGTTGTTTGAAGCTAAAGTGCATTTTAAAAAAAACGAGTTCACCACAGCGTGGCGAGGAGCTCTACACGGTGTGGAGTGTTGTGCAGCCCAATACCATTAAATTAGGGTTTGCCTCGTATTTAAGGGCTTCAAACCCTTGCAACCAAGAAACCCTCTTTTTAGAAACCTTAGCCTCCCTACATAAATTAAGCTCATTCTATCTCCTTGGACCTCTTTTGGGAGCTTTGGGTGGTGATTTGATGAAGCTTGAAGTTAAAAAAAAAAAGATCTTTTGGTTGCAAGGAATGTTGTTTCAAGTTTGGATCCATTAAAGGCACTTCATTTTTGGACTATTGTGAGTATAAAGGTCCTATCTTTATCTTTAGTTCTTTAGATCTTGTCATTTGGGGGGTTTTGGCACTTTTGGTCCATTTTATGAGTGATCTTGGAGTTGAGTGGACTCCAACATCTTTTGATCAGTTCGGAATGCTTCTTGCACCTCATGGACTGGGAAAGTTATGATACTTTGCCTTCCCTTAAGTCCATGGAAGTTATCTTGGTCCTTTAGGTCTTTTTGGTGTATTAAAGTTTAGATCTTGAAAGTTTGTGGCACTATTATGGATAAATATGGAAACTTTATCCATCTAAGCATCATCTTGATTCAGATCTCAAGGTTGTAGACTTGGACTTAATGGATTAAATTGAGTAACATGTACTCTTGATCCCTTTAATACTTAAAATTTGGATCTTGGTTGTTTGGACCATCCTAATGGATAAAGTTGGAAAGTTTATCCTTTATGCAGTTATTAGATACTAGATCTGATGTTATGAGCCTTGGTCTTAAGGATTAAGCTCTTAATGAAGAAAAGAGCATTTTGCTAGAGACCACGACGTGGCCAAGGAAGGCCTATAACGTGGTGGTGCTCCACATCTCAACTGTTTTGACTTGAATTAGCCACGACGTGGCCAAGAGTTCACCATGGCATATCAACAGTTGCATTTTGTTGACCGTTGACCATTGAGTTTTTTGACCAGTTTTACTTTTGGTCAACCTTTAGTAGAATTAAGTATTTAGCTAACGGATAGTCTTGGTTTGACTTTTTGGTATCCCGGGTTAGCTGTTTTGTTGTTGAAAATGCTGTTGAGCTTCCAATGTTTAGTTCAGGTAAGTTTTCTCACTATACTTTGTATTGCAGTATGTATCATTGTATGTAGGACGTTGGTATGTTGTAGTGAACTGTTAGATTGGTGGTTTTGTTATTATTACATGTTCCTTGCTAGTTATTTTTTTAATCCATTTTCATATGTCGATATATTGTAGTTGGGTTGAGGGCGGTCCTTCTTTGTGTTGTAGGCCAAGATACTCGGGTGATCAAGGTGTATTGTATGCGTTGTGGGGCAGTCCAGTCAGACTGTAGGACCTAGGGAGTGGTCCTGCTATACTGTAGGCCCTAAGCTTTGATTTACAATTATCGATCCAATTAAACTGTGGGCTCGAGAGAGCTGTCCAGGTGCACTATAGGTCTTGCAAGGTGATCTATTCTAGCTGAAGGCTCATGTGCGCATGCATTGCATGTGTATTATTATATGGGATCTTTTGGGGAACTCACTAAGCTTTGATTTACAATTATGGATTCAAATGTTTTTTAGGTACTTATCAGATTGTGAAGGAAGGACTGTACATACACATCAATGATTTCATGAATTGAGATTCCACATTGTATTCCTAATAAAAATTATTTTGAATTATGTTTTATGAACATGGTTTGACTTGAATGTAAGTTTATAAAAATGGTTTTTTTACTCTATTTTAAAAATGAAAGAGCTATTTTGGAATTGGCACGTTACAAATAAGGACAAACATTGAGTTACTAAAAACCTTATGTCATTTGCATCATGGTGAAAAGAAAACATATCACCTCATTGTATAAATTAGATTATAACTAATGATCCTTTCTGACTTAAGAGATGTCATGGGGCAAATGTCTAATAGTCCTTATGTAAGATCTATCTTTTACTATTGATGAAAATTTAGTAAGTGTTGTGCTTGATAGTGTCCTTAATGGTATTTAAAGTAAAATTATAACATAGTGTGAGAAGAATGAAGATTTTGAAAGGAAATGGTATATCTAAATTTCTAAATATAATGTCTAAAGGAAATTTTAAGCTTGTACATAAGGCGTAGAGTTTTAATACAAGATATATTATAAAACAACTATAAAACATGATTATAAATATAAAATATAGATTAAATTCTATGAAATAACCATATAATGAAAGGGATTTAGAAGTGCAAAGTACATTGCTATTAGTAGAAAATATGGGATACTTTGTTAAATTCTTCGAAATAACCATATAGTGAAATTCATAAAATATTTATATTTCAAATCATTTGATAAGTTTTTCCTGTAAGATATCTTTCAAACTATAAACATACTTTAATGTTACAAACATATATGATGGGTTTGACATGTAAGAATACGGAAAAATCCTTATAATCTTAAGGGTACATGCAACCTAATAGATCTATGTGATAACACTATTGAAACAACATACTATTGAACAACAAAACATATAAACCCTAAATAGTAATTGAAATTCGGAATAAGGGTTACATACCTTTTCTTGACTCCAATCACACTAATCAAAATCTATGTATCTCTTTAGAAAACCTAGCTCTAATGGTATACAAACCACTATTGGTTCACACCCAAACTCAAGAAACCTTAGGATTAAATCAAAAATGAAAGAGAGGATGAGAATTTCATTCTCCATCTTTAGGTATTAAGAGCCACGAAATTAGACACCTTAAGGGTCCTATTCATAGTCTAGGTAACTTAGGAAAAAATCAAGATTTAAATGATTAAATAATAGATTTAATCCAAATCCAAATGCTTTCCTTATCAACAACTAACAGGCTCTTTGAAACCCTAAGAAAGACTCCAAAGTCATCCATGCCATGGACTATTCTAGAATTGCTTCTTTTTGCTCAAATATTGAACAATTACAATTCATCCCTTGCACCTTTAATTAATTTCAATTAAATAAAAGGCACAACAATGGTTTTTTTGTTGCATTATATCAGGGAAATTAAGGTGCAATCAACAATCTTAAGAAAGCAAGTTTAAAATTCCGATTCCAGTTGTTTTCAAACTAAACAGAAAAAACTAAACGGAAAACTTCAAGAAATGTTGGTAACAAATAACAAACCCTCTCAAGCCCTTCTAATGGTTGATTTTA
This sequence comes from Lactuca sativa, assembly GCF_002870075.4. NCBI lineage: Eukaryota > Viridiplantae > Streptophyta > Magnoliopsida > Asterales > Asteraceae > Lactuca > Lactuca sativa. The sequence goes on along the minus strand of NC_056630.2, from coordinate 299,353,512 downwards.
GTTGATTTCTGGTTCCTTGTGATATTTTAGATTAGATGGATGATGTTTCAATGGAAGAAGATGAAATTTCAATAAGGTACTTTGGTTTCCCACCAAGTGTTTGATAAAATGCCAACCAATTTTTCTCTTGTTGCAGCTTTATTGTTCAAGATAATGTAGCTTGCTTATTTTGGGTCCTCCTTGTGCACCCAACAGTGTGTTGGTGTGCCATTTTCTTCCCTTCCTTTTTAAATATTGCTTCATAGCTTAAACTTCATCTCGAGGCTTGTTCTCATGTATTTTTCTTCTTCTACTAGTTCAAGTGATATTTGTTTGTGCCCACTCAAAAGCTTCCATTGTTGCCCAAATGGTGAAGCGGGAAGTAAGGTGATCAACCGTATGATTTCACACATCAAAAGGCATCATCTACTTACGATAGATCGTAAATGTGCTTTACGTGAAGCTCTTTCTAGTGATGTTGGTTTATTTATGGTTGTGGAAGAAACTTTGAAGGCTTTTTGTTAACGGATGTGTGGGAAGTGTATTGCTTTACATGTTGTTAGCCGTTATTGTCATCACCCTGATGGTCGTGTGAGTTTTGTTACAGGGGCTGACGGCTCGAATTGGTACATTGTTAGTATTTTAAAGCTGTCTACTAAAGAGTCGGTGACAAATATTTTTGGAGGCTTGGTTTTTGATGTTGGGCTCCTTGACCGTGTTTTTAAAGAGCCTATCACTATTTTCAAGAGCATCCCCCATAGTTGTCACCTTGCTTTCTCTCAGGATTTGAAAACTACCCTTTACAAGGTGATTTCCTAACCCGACTTGGTTGATGCATGTATTTGTTTGTTACTTCTTCCTCGCTACACAGTGCATGTGTTTAGGCCCAAGAATAGACAAGAAGACAGGTCTGGGAATAGAAAATCCTTACAACAAAGCTCCATCTTGAAGTCCTTGGATACATGGGGGGGGGGGGGAAGAGGATGGTATCAGAAAGTTAGTTCAAAATATGTTTGTCACACCCCCGAACCATACGGCGAAAACGTCTGGGGGCTTGTTCATGACTTCATCTTGAAATATCATTACAGTGAATATAATTGAAACATAACACATCATCATCACACTTGTAATATAACAACGTTCATTTTTTACATCGAGTATTGTATTTGAATATTACATGCCAAATAGTAAGAGTATGATGAAACAATATATAACACAATATCCATTAGTTTGTTTCATTCGTACTGCTTCAACGGTTTCCTGAGAATACAAGTTATTTTGAAAATCGTCAACATAAAATGTTGGTGAGTTCATAAGCATGTTTGTGAAAATGATTTGTATAATTTTCAAACCACCAGAAAATCTTATATTTTCGGCAAACTGTTTAGTATGTTTGTGTTAGATCTTCTATTAATGCATGTATGGTATTGTTTATTTGACTAAAAGCGTAAAGAGAATGTGGAGAGAATATAAAGAGCATGTAAAGAGAATGTTTGCAGACAACCCGATGTTGTCTGTAAAAGAGAAAGCTGCCATACCAACCCCCGAGGTTGAGTACCAGTACGAGAATGTTTCCAAGTAATCTAAGAGAAAATAGAATGGACTTCCGTAAACTTCATAATGTTAATTCCTCTAAGCGAGTCGTCATAACCATACTAAATAATGAGAATTTCGCCTGTCTTGGCGTTTTTGGACGCCGGTTTTTATTTTTGATTATAAGGTTTTCGTCATCCTAGACTGAGTCAATCTAACTGTAGCGAACAGCTCAGGTGTGGGGTGTCATCCCTGTATAGATCTATACACAAATCCCCGCTCTCCCTCCAAGAGACTCTGGTTATAACTACAGGCTACGATCGTACACTTAATAGGTGCCAACCAACAAAACTCACTAGATCCATAATCGAATTTACGCGAAGAAAGGCATAATCCCATTTCAGGCCCAACGAACCATGCAAGTGAACCACTAAGGCATCATTAAACATGTAAATCATTTAAAGGCCCAAATTGGAATGAAATTATATAACATTGGCCTGAAATATATATATCAAAGAACAACTAAGGCCCATTTCACATGTAAGGTATTTGCAGACCCAAATAGCACACAAATAGTATCCGAGGTCCGTCGCACATGTTAATGGGTCCATCAGGCCCAATAAACATATAAATAGTATACATGACCTATCACACATAAAAATGGGCCACTAAGGCCCAATTACCTAGAAAATGATCAAATTAATTCATTTGTTAGTTTATCATTGGTTTTGGTTAAAGTATTCGCTAAAATTGCATAAAAGCCCACTTTTTATAAAAATGACGTTCTTGGCCCAATAAGCCAAAAACTTACAATTAAGGCCCATTTTTTGTAAGAATAACACTTTAGTCTCCATTTTGTTCAAAACTTGTGTTGATGACTAGTTTGTGGTAAAAATAACATTTTAAACCCATTTTTGTCAAACATATCATTTTTGGCTTGATTTTTGTGAAAACACACATTTTTCTGGTTTTGGGCTTTTCTGACCTAGTTGTTGGAAAATTCGTAGAAAAATCATCGTAAGTCGAAATTTGGATCCGTAAACTCTAGAAGTTTGGAAACTTTGTCTACTTTGCTCAAAAAATTTCTCATAATTTTTGATCGCTTCAAACTAGTGTGAAATTACTCACCTTCACATGTTGGTCCAAAATTATTTCAAATATGATACGCACTTTTGAAAAATTCGCCAAAAATTGTAGAAACATCGTATGAAAACGTGAGAGTAGTCATTTTAAAGTTATGAACCTGAAATTTGAGCCTGTAAAACAGTTTTGAAAAATATTACCATTAAGGGGTTCAAAACAGTTCGAGATTGGCCTAAAACGTTTATGTCAAAAGCTGATTTTTGAGTATAAGTTATTCATGTTTGCTCACAACACTTGTTTGTACTATTTTAAGTGTATAAATCCTAGATCTACAAGTTTACATGTATTATATGTGATAACACATATTTTTCTCAAGGTTATTATGAAGATCCAAGTGATAAACTCCATATTCTTAACATATTCTTAGACTTATGAAGTAAGCAACACATAATCACCTAATGATTCAAGAAAACACACATAATCATGCATATACACATAGATCTACACAAATCAACTTCTATTCTCCCCCAAAAACAAGTAAAAACCGAAAACAAGGCGGTATGAACTCACCTTTGCTTTGATGTTTTAGTTTTGAAGAAGAAATTGAGAGATTTTCGGTCCTAGCAACACCTTGAAGTGGCTTTCGGACTTAGATGGCTTCTAGTGTGTTAGATTACGAAAGGAAGATTTATAAGAGAGTGTTCTTAGCTTAAAGATGAAAATCAAACACTTAAATATGACAATAACTTACCAAAGATGATGATCTAGATGAAAACTCTTGAACACACCCATAAATCTTCGAAAATTTGAAGGGATTAATGAGGGAACTTTCTTGTGCTAGAGAGAGGGAGATTTGAGAGAGTTGTTGTGTTGTTTGAAGTGAAAAATAAGGTGAAACGGGGAGGGTTGGGCCGAATTAATAGAGGATAGGGAGAGAAGAGAGGTGTATAGAAGTATCTTGGACAAACTCCATTCTCCTAGATGCATGTTGGTTAATGACATATATATATATATATATATATATATATATATATATATATATATATATATATATATATATATATATATATATGTTATGTAATTGTGAGGTGGCAACCAATTATGGATTCTTCCTTTTTTTTGTCTAATAAACACCTTGGGCCCAGAATTTGGGCTAGGAGAAAGCAGTTGAAGTGATTTGGGCTCCATCTTGGCTTTGCTCGATTTTTATGAGATTTATGAAAAAATTTCGACCCATTGGGCTCCTTGTTAAGGTTCTCGGCCCAATGAAGCCCAATTAAAGAGTTTTACGGCCCATTAGAAGAAATGAAGTCTTTTATGGCCCAACAAGGCCCATCAGATATAAGATGGATTATTTTAGGACCACATGGCCCAAAATCCTAAAGTTTTATGAATGTGGTCTATTTAGAGCCTAATTAGGGTTCCTATGTGACATCCCCATTTTCATGGCCATAAATGACCAATTTTGTTTATGGTTTATAAAAATCAAAGTAATTCTTTTCATAAAAATGTTGCAGAATTTGTTCCCAGAAAAACACAATAAATAGGTTATCAAAACATTTTCGAAGAAACGTATTTTATTCATTTAAAACGTTTGGGATGTCATCGTCAATACAGAAACATAAGCATAAACGGAACTTACATTTATTTACACTGGTGATCTACATCTCTATTAAATCCCTTAGTGTAATGTAACGTCATATTGACACCTGTGATACAAATTAACTGAGTGAGTCAGGTTGGGAAACCTGGTGAGTACGTAGGGTTTTCAGCCAACAATAATATAATTATTATGTTTAAACAATCACGCAATCAACCCAGTTACCCATCCCCATTATCTTCTTTATTCTTAAGGATCTACCCTAAGAATCAACTATCTCTCGTTCATTCATTCCTAAGGATCATCCTAAGGAATCAACACGAAGTCCATCGTTGCCACGGTTTACACAACAGGCACCAAGTCTTCATAGTCCCCAGGGCTTAGGTACTAAGTCTGCATAGTCGCCAGGGTTTAGGCATCAAGTCTGCATGATCACCAAGGTTTAGGTATCAAGTCTGCATGATCACCAAGGTTTATGCATCAAGTCTACATGATCACCAGGGTTTAGGCACCAAGTCTGCATGATCACCAAGGTTTAGGCATCAAGTCTGCATGATCACCAAGGTTTAGGCACCAAGTCTGCATGGACGCCAGGGTTTAGAGTACACCGGGTGAACACATTGTTCACAACACCTACAGGTTGCGAGCCTGCTAGTGTTCCACTGGACTGTCTAGAATAGTCCATGGTTGTCATCCATACTCTGCTGAATAACGGGGCCATCATTTGGGAAAAAGGCTTCTCACATCGTCCACCTCTCATCCTCACCTCATGGTCTATTTCACCTCTCAACTCATCATCCAACTCATACTCCATCTATTACATCTACCCAGGTTTTACCCCAACATTATCGTAGATATAAAATACATATACAATTTAAATCATTTAAAACATGTATAAAATCGTTCATTCAACATAGATAGCAATTATACAGATAATATTCACACATAGAACGTAGTTTATATAAAATACTTCATATCTATGTGTAAGATGAAAGTGATGGGTTTTAGCTATAAGAACATCCTATGTGCTCATACAAACCCTAATGCTTGGATCTAGGTTTCTCTATTGTACATGCAATTCATCCAAGACTATAAACCCTAGATCTAGTATATGATAATCAATATAACATATGAATTAGGGTTTAGATCATACCTTGATTGTTATGTAGCAATAACAATCTCAAATCCTTCTCGTATTGACTTTAGAAAGCTTAGAGTCACAAATGTCACTCCTCTAATGGTTCACAGACACCAAGAGCAAGAGGATGAAGAAGAGAAGAGAAGGAGGCTGCCCAAAACATGTGGAAACCCTAATCCACAAGTTCACCCCGTTTTTGAGCCATAAGGGTCCTTTAAATAGAGAGTCTATTAGGGTTATCTAACAAGGAAATCCTAGTTTGGACGCTTAAGCCGTAAGAAACCCATGGACTCCTTCCTTAAAGGCCTAGGACGATTTCTAATGGGTTTCCCCATAGAATTCATCCACCCCTTTAATATGGAGTCCATTAGCTCAATATTCAACTATCATACAATTGACAGTTCTAGTCCCTTAAGTTTAATTAATGTCTTTTAGCCAGAAACTTAATTCTTATTAACTCTTGACTAATATTAATTAAACAATATGATTTCTCCTTTAATATATTATTCTCATAATATATTAATAAATCATATTTAATCCTTTCTCTCCATTATTCATCCTATCAAGTTGCTTTGGTGAAGGCAACCCAAAAGGACCATGCACCATCGGGTCAAGTACATACCAAAGTAGTTATGGACTTAGACACTAATCCAACAGTCTCTCACTTGGATAAGTCTAATAACTATTCTGCGTATGACTTCAGATCCTGATCTGCAATCGTACCTTTCTAAAGCCGCTGTCAACTCTGATCTTATCGAATACGCGTGTCTTTTAGATAAGGGATCATATATTCCTCCATTCTTGATATCGTATAGATATGAGTGTGACAACCCAAAGTTCCGTTACATTACCCCGTTTCCGTTAACGGAATATTCCACTGTATAAAAGTTCCGTTAATAAGAGGTCGTCAAATAAATAAATATTTTATTTATTTATGTTTTATGTCGTGATAGTCGGAATAAAGTAAATGAAAACACTTAAATTACACTTCCATAGTAATTTAGAAAAAGTTAGTTTTTATTATTACGACTAGTAAATCGGGTGCGACCAAAAGCCCCGTATAACGATAGTATCGGGTAGATTTCCCCTGAGCTTCAACTCCAACCCATATATAAGGGGGAATGGACTTCATTCCACCCCTTTTCACTCTCTCTCTAAACTCTCTCTCTCTCTACAAACCTTTCCCGAGCCAAAAATCGTCCGTTTCGAGCCCCAAACGAGTAGGTAAACTATCCTAACTTGTTGTATAGCCTATCTAGCATGCAAATTCGTGTTTAAATCATAAAATAGGGACAAAATGATGTGTTTACGGCCCAAGAACACTCTTGGACCGTGAACACCATTTAATGGGGTTTTTAAGCCCCCAAACCCCTCCAAATTATCCCTAATGCTTAGATATGACTTGTAGGCTTATGGAATCGGACATAGAACACCTTGAACTAGCATTTTGGGGAGTAAACATGAGTTTATTGCCCAAGAAGATGCTTGGGCCGTAAATCCCTCTTCATGGGGAGTAAACTCATATTTGTGTGTTAAAAATGCCCTTAAACACACCAATGGCCTTGCATTAAATTCTAGAAATGACCACCAACAAGCTAGGGACCTTAAATTCAATTAAAACAACTCCATATGGAGTTCACGGCCGTAAACCCCTCATGGAAGGGTACCCGGGCCGTAAACTCCTACAAAGGGGTTAATTGGTGCCCTAAACTCCCCATTTGACTTGGAAAAATGCTTAGGAATTTACCCTCTACCACTTAAGCCCTTAAAACACCAAAAGAAAGAGTGCATAGAAGCTTACGGCCATAAGCTCCCTTGCTTAGGGCCGTAAACTCCTCAAAGGGTCCATTTGATGCTTTAAAAACATTCACAGATTTGATATTTGAGTCTAGCAAAATTCCACAATTGATATGAGACATTTTAGCACCCTAGAACACCCTCACCATGAGTTTACAGCCGTAAACTCATGGGGAGTTGTCCCAGGGCTGTAAACTAAGTGTATAGAGTTTACTCTTGAAGAGTAAACTCCATTCCTAAGCCATTTGAACCCTTAGATGTTACCCGGGACACCCCAAACACTTAACCAAAGTGTTTTCCGCTCGTTAGAGTGCATATACTTGTTTAATTAGTATATAATGTACTAATTGTATGTGAAGATATGTTATCATATGTTAAATAGGTCACTAAGTGTGTCCAAGTCTTTACTGGACACCGAGCACCCAACCGGCACCTTCGTCGGATCCACTTACACCAGGTGAGTTCATACCTCCGAATGAACCTTTTAAATGTTTTTACATGTTTTATAGGGGGAGGGGGGAATACAAGTTAAACATGGCAGTTATGATATCAATCACATGTGATTGATAACCCGCATGCACAAGGATTTACCACACTGTTAACTGTTTTATCGAGTAGGATGACTATAAATGGTTTTCTAAAATGTTTTCACTTGTTCAAAACTTTTACTTATACTGTTTATTCAAAGTTTCATTTCAAATTGATTTATGATAGGTTTCCAAAGAATTTCTAAAGGTTTTCAAACAAATACCAAGTTGTGATTTTCCTAAGTATAAAGGTTTTCCAAGGTTTTAAATCAAAGTTCTCTTTCACGTCGGATACTTTTACTTTTACTTGTTAGATACCGCTGCTTCCCTTTTACATAGTTTAAACTCCTACTCGATAACGCTTCCAGTTCATGATACACTTATATTTGGTACGCTTATACTTCACGACTCGGTTATTCCACACTGTACGCTTATACTTCACGACTCGATTATTCCACACTCTATGCTTATACTTCACGACTCGGTTATTCCACACTGTACACTTATACTTCACGATTCGGTTATTCCACACTGTACACTTATACTTCACGATATGTTTCCACTTGTTGCACACTCAAATGTAGTTAGATGTATGCATGTGCTTGTATAGATGCATATAAATAATGGTTGAAGGAATTAGGTAGGCTTGTTCGCCCTATTTCCTTTTCTTCGTTGAGATGTGGTATGGTGGGATCGGATGTCCATCCAAAGGTCGTTTGATCATTAATTATATATTATGTACACAAGCATAGACATACAGGTTTACATTAGTCAATTCAGTTAAGAGTCTCTACCACCAGTTCAGTACTTACATTGGAAACCCTCTACCAGTTATTTGGGATGCATCTTCGGGACACGGCCTTCTCCGTCGTCTAGTTGGTAACTAGAGTCTCTTGTAGGGAGAGTGGACATTGTGTGTATAGATCTATACGGGATTGACACCCCCACACCCTGACTGCTAGCTACAGTCCACGCCTACCAAGCCAATGGATGACAAATGTCATATTCTCTAGACGCTTGTAGGGCGTCAGGTACCCTAGTGTCGGTTAGTATGGTTACGAGTATCCCAGGTTACCTTATAATTCATGGCATTAAGGTAATGGTAATTCACCAGCAATTTACACTGTATGCTGGAAACCCACTCTCGGAGTCACACTGTTTTAGACCTTGCTAGACATATCATTCATTTGATACTGTCTGGGGTCTGTATTCATTGTATTCACCGTATTCACTGTATTCACTGTAACCACTATATTCACTGTATTCACTGTATTCACTATATCCATTGTATTCACTGTATTCACTGTTTTAGACCTTGCTAGACGTACCATTCAGTTGATACTGTCTGGGGTCTGTGTTCACTGTTTTAGACCTTACTAGCTGTACCTTTCATTTGGTACCGTCCGGGGTCTGTGTCTCTTTTTGTTAGACTGATTCACACGTGTCGTTCATTCAATACCCTCCTGGTGTCTATGATTCTTTTGCCTTAGTCAACAGTCCTCACTGCTGAGGCATATGTTATTTTCCCTGATATTTTCCGACTTTCTTAAAAAGCAAATCCCGTATTTTGATAATGAAAGTGTTTAAGGGAAAACTACTTTTTACCACATAACTCCGTCCAGTCTTGGTAGAAGACTGCTTATATTAAAGAAAATATAGGATTTTCTGGAAAAGACACTAATGTAATAGATACACTGAAACTACCACTTTTAGTAAAGATATTTGAATAAAATGCCACTAAATGCTTATGAACTCACCAACACTTGTACAAATGCTGATACTCGCTTTTCAAATAACTTGTATTCTCAGGTCAGTATTAGACAGGTACAATCCAGGAGCTTCTGTTGAAGACTATTTTGTGCCAAGCTGCACTTGTATTATTACTTGTATTACCTTTATGTATTGTAAAGTAAATCATGTAAAAATTATTACTATTAATGCAATGTTTTCTTGTACTTTGATTACTATAATGCATGTTTTGTGATACTTGACATGACGTCATCCACCCCAGAACGTTTCTGCCGTTCCAATTTTAGGGTGTGACAATGAGACATGTGTTGGGTTTTGAGCAATCTAACACTTCCTAAGTGTGCATGCAACCCTAATAAACCTTGGATCTATGTTTGTCTAAATACATGAAAAATAATAATTTTCCAAGGTTTATAACCTATCTAACATGGCATGGGGAACATTTCAACATAAAAGAGTTAGAAGAGATTACATACCTTTGTTGTGTTGGGTTCTTAGGAGTTTGAGGGCCAAGCACCAATAGTGTGAATGCCTCAAATGGAATCACAAACACCACAAACTCTTGGAAAACTTTGAGAGAGTATACACACTCTTGTATTTTCGGCCACACACATGCACACACACACTAGAACAATAGCTTTCTCTTAGGCTATCTTAGGCTCTCTTTCATGCTCCATAAGCATGCTTATATAGTATGCATGGTTAGGGTGAAACCCTAATAACCCATGTCTTTTCCTATTCCAAGGATCCATGGGTTAAAAGCTCCATGGATCATCCATGGACTTCCACATAAGCCTAGCCCATTAACAAATGAGTATTAGCCCACACTATATAAAACAAATAGCCCATAATTTAATTAGTATTCCTTTTAATCTCTAAATTAATCCATAATTAATTTAAGACTAAAACTAATTAAATAACGTAACTTCATATTAATATATTATAACTCATAATATATTAATAAACATATGTGTATAACTCTCATAAAATTATCCATAATAGTTTGGATGAGATGCAACCCAAATGGACCATGCCGGTCGGGTCAAGTATATACCAAATAAGTTATGGACTTAGACACCTTATCCAACAGACTCCCACTTGGATAAGTCTAATAACTATATTTGCCTATAACTTCAGGAACCAACCAACAATCGTAGCTCTCGAAAACTCCCTCGAACAATGAAGACTCTGTCGAACTATGAAGCGCCATTTTAGATAAGTGATCACATAATCCTCTGTTCTCATGATATCAGCCGGACAAACACATGGAACTATGTCTTGCTTATTGTCTAGCAGTTGTTTCTCGATTATCCGATTTGTTTGACGAAGAACTTCACTGAACACATCGGTTTAGTTCTGACCAGGCCTGGTATATGGGTCAACACAAAATCATCGAGGGGCCCGGATATCGCTTCTATTTCTAGAAGGAACAGATAAACTTCGACTGATATGCTTGTTCTACTACTTATTGAATTGTACACAAAGGCACGTTTTATAACATCAAGTTACTGATGCGTTTACGTGCAATCAATGCACAACCAACTCATAGGTAACAACTCATATCTCTAGGTTTAAAGATTTATATGATGTTATCGTCTCACGATCACTCGAGATAAATTCCATGAAGTGATACAAGTGAGCGTGGGTTTATACCAATACTCATAACTTATGAGTACTCATGAATGTTGCAGCAACCATTGCCATGCCTAAACACCTTTAAGGCATCTACAAACCCAATTCATGACAATCTTGATTCATACTTACTTCCGACGTATGATCGATTGTGGAGGTTTGAACAAATTAATTATTCTGGAAGTCAAAACATGCAAAACTGAAACAATAGTAAATAATTGACAATGATAGTAACACTTTACTCATAAATAAATCACAAATTTTATTCATCATCAAACGTCGATTACATTTTACAAGTTTCAGGAAAACTATCTAATCTGTAAAACTAATATCGTCCCTCAGCCCGATGCGTCTCGCATGCTGAAAATGCTTAACCCTCGTCAGTCCCTTCGTAAGGGGATCTGCAGGATTCTCATCTGACGATATCCTCCTTGTCACAAGGAGTCCTTCTTCAATCTTGTGCCTTATGAAGTGATATTTTCTGTCAATGTGTCGGGATCTGCCATGATCTCTTGGTTCCTTGGCTAAGATAACCGCAGCATTGTTGTCACATAAAATTTCTATAGGTTCCTTAATAGCTGGTACAACTCCAAGGTCTCCGATGAAGTTCTTTAGCCATATCGCCTCCTTCGATGCTTCACTCGCTGCTATATACTCTGATTCACAAGTCGAATCAGCCACCGTCTCCTGCTTGGAACTCTTCCAAGAAATTGCCCCTCCATTTAAGGTAAAGATCCAGCCCGACTGAGAGCGGAAATTATCCCTATCAGTCTGAAAACCAGCATCACTATACCCTAATATTCTCAAGTCATCACTGCCACCAAGGGTAAGGACCCAATTCTTAGTCCTCCGCAGGTACTTGAGAATGTTCTTTACCGCGGTCCAATCAGCCTTGCCAGGGTTCCCCTGATACCTGCTGACCATGCTCAAAGCAAATGCCACATCAGGACGGGTACAAGTCATAGCATACATGATCGAGCCAACTGCGGAAGCATATGGTAATTGGCTCATCTCAGCTATCTCAGCCTCTGTACTCGGACTCTGAATCTTACTCAGTTTGGTATTGCTTTGGATCGGTAAATCTCCTTTCTTGGAATTCTCCATGTTGAACCTTTTCAACACCTTATCCAAGTAGATACTCTGACTAAGTCCAATTAGTTTTCTACTCCTTTCTCTTAATATCCTTATCCCTAGGATATAGGTAGCCTCCCCTAGGTCCTTCATAGCAAAGCACTTCCCAAGCCAGGACTTAACCTCCTGCAAGGTTGGGATGTCATTTCCTATGAGTAGTATGTCATCCACATACAGTACCAAGAAGCTAACTATACTCCCACTAGCTCTGACATACACGCAAGACTCATCTTCGCTTCTCAAGAAGCCAAACTCTTTTACCTTCTCATCAAAACAAAGATTCCAGCTACGAGATGCTTGTTTTAATCCATAAATGGATTTCTTAAGCTTGCATACTCTATTAGGGTGCTCTGCATTGACAAAACCCTCTGGCTGATTCATGTACACATCCTCAGCCAACTTTCCATTAAGGAAAGCGGTTTTGACATCCATTTGCCATATTTCATAATCATGAAATGCTGCAATGGCTAACATAACCCTAATAGACTTAATCTTGGCCACCGGCGAGAAGGTTTCATCATAATCAATACCTTGAGTTTGAGTAAAACCCTTCGCAACCAGTCGAGCCTTATAAGTATGCACTTTTCCTTCCACGTCGGTCTTCTTTTTGAAGATCCATTTGCACCCGACTGTTTTACGGCCTGGTACATTGTCAACCAAGTTCCAAACTTGATTGTCATACATGGACTGTATCTCGCTGTCCATAGCCTCCTTCCATTTAGCAGACTCCGGGCCTGCCATGGCTTCCTTAACACTGCTAGGTTCATCCAAATTTACTAGTGTACTATCACTAATAAACGTATCACCTTCCGTAGTAATATGAAAACCATAATAAAACGAAGGTGTGTTCCTAACCCGTGTGGAACGTCTCGGAGGTGCAGACTCGTCAGCTGGATCAACAGGAGTTTCTACCTCAGGTTGATTGCTAGTGTCTGAGGTTCCTTCACCAATTGATTCTTGAATTTCTTCAAGATCAATCTGCCTCCCACTGTCTCCTTGACTTATAAATTCTTTCTCGCGAAAGATCCCTCTTCGTGCTACAAAGACCACATTCTCACTGGGTCTGTAGAAAAGGTAACCGAAGGATTTCTGTGGGTAGCCGATGAAAATACACCTTTCACTTCGGGGTCCAAGCTTATCATGAGTTTCATGCCTCACGAAGGCTTCGCAACCCCAAATTTTGATGTGGTCCAAATTGGGAACCTTCCCAGTCCACATCTCATGAGGTGTTTTGGTAACCTTCTTTGTAGGGACTAGATTAAGGATATGGGCGGCAGTCTCTAAGGCATACCCCCAAAAAGAGATTGGTAACGAAACTCGACTCATCATAGAGCGAACCATGTCCAACAAGGTACGATTACGCCTCTCAGCTACACCATTCAGCTGTGGTGTCCTGGGAGGAGTCAATTGTGAGACAATCCCACACTCCTTAAGATAGTCAAGGAACTCGGTACTAAGATACTCACCACCTCGATCGGATCGAAGCATCTTAATGTTCCTGCCCAATTGATTTTCTACTTCCTGTTTGAATTCCTTAAACCTTTCAAAGGTTTCGGACTTGTGTTTGATCAAGTAGACATACCCATATCTACTATAATCATCAATAAAAGTCACATAATACCGATTAGCGTCCCTTGTGGCGGTTTTGAATGGCCCACATACATCAGTATGTATTAGGTCCAACAAACCTTCACCCCTCTCACAAGTTCCAGTGAAGGGTGATTTTGTCATTTTTCCAAGTAGACAAGATTCACAACTATCATCTGATTTGAGGTCAAATGATTCCAAGACTCCACTCTCTTGGAGTTGGTCTATGCGTTTCTTGTTTACATGTCCAAGACGACAATGCCACAATGATGCTTTATCTAGGCTAGTAGAAGAATCAATATACAACACATTATTTCCTAAGTTGTCTACAATCGACACAGTTTCATACACGCCATCACAAGGTAATGCTTTAAAATAAAACACATTATTAAAGAAAGCATTAATACCACCACATTCATTATCAGACGAAAAGGTAAAACCTTGTTTGTACAAAGCATGAAAAGAAATAATATTCCTCGCCATTTCAGACGAGTATACACATTTATTCAAATCTAATTTTAACCCATTATTAAGCAACAAAGTATAAACTCCAATCTTGGAAACAGGTGAAGCCTTCCTATTCCCCATGATTAAGTTTATCTTCCCGTGCTCCACATCCTCACTTCTTCTTAGGCCCTGCAAATCAGAACATATGTGAATACCACATCCTGTATCAAGCACCCAAGAGTTAGAATATGTTGAGTAATTAGACAATATAGTGTAAATACCTGCATAGGTGGGTTTCACTTTCCCATCCTTTAGATCCTGCAAGTACTTAGGGCAGTTTCGCTTCCAGTGTGCCTTTTCATGGCAATAAAAGCATTCAGCATCCTTTGGAATGGCAGAAGGAGTGACAGAACCGTTCTTAGTCTTGGATGAGGAGCCTTCAAGAGACTTTCCCTTGGTACTCTTCGAAGGGTGCTTCCTCTTTTTCCCTTTTCCTTGCCCAATAGCTAAAACAGGGGTAGAAGTTGGAGTAGGAGTAGTAGAGGTAACAACCGCTTTACCCTTAAGACCGGTTTCAGCGGTCTTCAAGAGTCCTTGAAGCTTGCTGAGGGTAACTTCCTCCTTGTTCATATGATATGTCATTCGAAAATGATCATAACAAGAAGGCAAGGAGTGCAAAATGATGTCAATTGCTAACTCCTCGGGGATGTTAACATTCAGCTTCAGCAAACGGTCCACATACCTTTGCATCTTTTGCATGTGGCCCGTGACGGATTCACCGTCCTTCATGCGGGTAGTTATTATGGAGGAGATTATTTCATACCGCTCCTGACGAGCACTCTGATGGTACCTTTCCATCAAGTCTTGGTGCATCTCAAAAGGGTAGAAATCTTCATATGACTTTTGGAGCTCGGCTGTCATCGTGGCCATCATGATACATGCCACCTTAGTAGCATCTCTCTCATGAGTCCTGAATTCAGCGATCTCCTCAGGAGTAGCAGTAGACTCATCAAGTTCTTTTAACTCCTTATCGAGGACATATTCCTTGTCCTCGTAACGAGTAACCATCCTGATGTTCCTAATCTAATCCATGAAGTTGGAACCATCAAAGATGACCCTCCCACAAAGATTCATGAGAGAGAAAGAACCAGTTGGGTTAGAGCCTGAAGCATTAGTGTTGGAAGACATCTGAAAGAAGAAAGTAAGTTTAGATTAGATATTTAGGATCCTTAATAAGACACCCAAATGTAATATTAAGGCTAGGATCCAATCACAATATATTACACTTAGAAGAGGGATGCCGTAATCTAAGTAATAATATATTTGAAAGGTAGGCGAATGACGATTCACCAATTTCCACCATGAAAACGAAATGATTAATTAGGTTTAATTGGATTTGAAATTCCTAGATTCTTTTGAGATTCATTGAACTTTTCAATGGCATGTTTCAATCTCGATTGTGCCCTTCAAGTTTTGTGACTGGGATGCCGAGGATCACAAAACAAGGTGTGAATAACCATGCTAACTCACTTGGTACTCCTAATATTATCACCTAATCAATGTGCCGGTTAACCACACACGCTCCATTGATCTATGACAACATTAAGTTACCCTTCGTGATCCTTACTAGTCTAATTAGTGTGCCGGTTAACCACACACGCTCCACTAACGACTTGGTAAGGTACAAAGTGTGAATTCCATGGATTAGCACCATGTTCACATTTTCCTAAAATAACTAAGATTGGGAATTAAAAGAGTTTAGTTATTTTATAATATTCATTATACTTTTAATGAGGATTTAAAGTCGTTGTTCTACCCGTTCGGCTAACGACCCTCCACCGATCAAGCAAGCGGTGGGTGAGAGTATACACCCATTAAGTTGCCATTTTATAGGCAACAACCTTATACCCACCTTATAGACCGGCTTCGTGAATGAGGCCTACTAACGGTAAAACGACTTATTCTTATACATATATATAATAATTAACCATTAATGTTATAAATAGTATAAGGGTTGAATTTTAACTATTAAAACTCTAAGGTTTGGAATTAAAGTTTATTAAAGTGTGTGAAACTTTACAAATTCCAAAACTTGAGGACAAGTTTTGTAACTTTGCAAAACTCTTCATTTCATAACTTATGAATTAAAGGTTCATAAAAATGAAGACTCTTCATTTTCATGTAACTTATGTGTTTTAAGTGTGTGTTAAATGAAAGTGACCTTTGGTAATCCATAACTTGAGGACAAATTATGGACTCCATTAAAACACATAAATGATTAAGAATTAATTCTAAACAATTCAGCAAATAATTCCTATCATTTTCTAAATTCATAAGAACATGAACATGATCATCAAAAATTCAAGAATTATATGAACACATAAAATCATGGATTTTTGATATATGCTATTGTAAATGGATTAGAACAACCATTACACCAACTAAAATAAGTTTTACAACACCAAAACAATTTAGGGTAATGTTTTCAATCCATTTCCAGCAGCAAAAGTCGAGATTCTGCATTCTTTCGATCCTACTCGCCGAGTGCACGAACGGACTCGTCGAGTAGGTTGAAGTTTGCCTTGGACTTGGCGAGTCCCCCCAATGGACTCGGCGAGTCTAGCATGCAGACAGCAACGATTTCGACTTTTTTCACTATTTTGCATCAAGTATCAAACAAGCAAGCCTAGGCTCTGATACCACTGTTGGGTTTTGAGCAATCTAACACTTCCTAAGTGTGCATGCAACCCTAATAAACCTTGGATCTATGTTTGTCTAAATACATGCAAAATAATAATTTTCCAAGGTTTATAACCTATCTAACATGGCATGGGGAACATTTCAACATAAAAGAGTTAGAAGAGATTACATACCTTTGTTGTGTTGGGTTCTTAGGAGTTTGAGGGCCAAGCACCAATAGTGTGAATGCCTCAAATGGAATCACAAACACCACAAACTCTTGGAAAACTTTGAGAGAGTATACACACTCTTGTATTTTCGGCCACACACATGCACACACACACTAGAACACTAGCTTTCTCTTAGGCTATCTTAGGCTCTCTTTCATGCTCCATAAGCATGCTTATATAGTATGCATGGTTAGGGTGAAACCCTAATAACCCATGTCTTTTCCTATTCCAAGGATCCATGGGTTAAAAGCTCCATGGATCATCCATGGACTTCCACATAAGCCTAGCCCATTAACAAATGAGTATTAGCCCACACTATATAAAACAAATAGCCCATAATTTAATTAGTATTCCTTTTAATCTCTAAATTAATCCATAATTAATTTAAGACTAAAACTAATTAAATAACGTAACTTCATATTAATATATTATAACTCATAATATATTAATAAACATATGTGTATAACTCTCATAAAATTATCCATAATAGTTTGGATGAGATGCAACCCAAATGGACCATGCCGGTCGGGTCAAGTATATACCAAATAAGTTATGGACTTAGACACCTTATCCAACAACATGAACTTAATCATTCTTTCTAAACTATTTCCCTACTTCTGATTTATGACAACTGACAACAGACTACAATTGATCACATCAAATTAGTCCCGGCTTGGCCAAGCGCTTAGGTGCCATCACTAAATCATCGAGGGGCCCACAGATATTGCTTTTATCCTACTTTGGATAAAAGGAACGGATAAACTTTGACTCAATGCTCTCTTGCACTCACTCACCAAATCACACACATCAATATGTTTGATAACACAAGTTACTAGTGCGTTTACATATTATCAATGTGCAACCGACTCGCAAGATACAACTCACACATCTCGGTTTCAAGAATATAAGATATTATCGTCTCACCAATCACTCGTGATAAAATCTATGAAGTGATCCAAGTGAGCGAGGGTTTAATCCAATGCTCAAATCATATTCATAAGCACTCATGAACGTTGCAGCAAACATTTGCCTATGTATAATGCTCTTTAGACAATCCACACACCAATTCACGACGGTCTTCATTCATATCTACTTCCAACACAAGAATAATACTAATCCCATATGACCTCAAAACCAATTAAATTATTCAGGAACTCAAAACATGCAAAGTGAAACACAAGAATAATACTAATCCCATATGACCTCAAACCTTAGAGTATAAATAAAACACCTTTTATCTATCACCATATCGATTACTCATTATTTGTTGTTTCGGGTAATCAACTTCTTACTTGAATTATTACTACACTTGTACCATGCTCTTAGCATGCACACAATGTTTACCTATGGTTCTTACTTTGTGAAATAGATCAAATGAATACATTCCCAATCATACTAATTTCACAACTCCTAATCCTTTTCACAAGTGAAAGAATATCAAATTCTTGCCACTTGTGGAATATGTTAGATTCCAACATTTAATGCAATGACCCCTTTTGTAATGTCATAACACAAAAATCACAATGACTATTGCCAATGAATTACAAAGTCATCTATCGGAGATTGTTACAAGACAATTCTGTAGATGTGATGTCTCTCACTCAAAGTACATTCCTTTGAACATCCTTTTGTGTAAAAGTTTCTAATCTAGACATTGATTCTCGATATCCAATTCCCAATATGGAAACATTTCCATATTTTTCCATATGACCACTCATTCTTGATAGAATCTTTTGAATTCACAATAATGTCGATATGGTCCATCCAATACTATACTTCCAACTACTCACAAGCGACCAATCCTCGATGAACTTTGGATTGTCCTTTGATAGGTTTTTAATTATCTTAGTCAAACTGATTCTTGTCCTTTTCCCTCTAAATGCGTTAGAAATTTGGAAAATTTTAGAATGGTCAAATATTATAGCATTTGCAATCGATCCTAAACCCGAAGGGTATGGGACACGATGCATAATGTCTTACATAAAGATTTGATACTTTATCAATCTTCTGCCATAATAATTTATGTGCTACGTTCTCACAATTCGAATTATGAAGAGGAATGTCGTAATCATAATCGAAACATTTTCGAAGAAACGTATTTTATTCATTTAAAACGTTTGGGATGTCATCGTCAATACAGAAACATAAGCATAAACAGAACTTACATTTATTTACATTGGTGATCTACATCTCTTTTAAATCTCTTAGTGTAATGTAACGTCATATTGACACCTGTGATACAAATAAACTGAGTGAGTCAGTTAGGAAACCTGGTGAGTACATAGGGTTTTCAGCCCACAATAATATAATTATTATGTTTAAACAATCACACAATCAACCCAGTTACCCATCCCCATTATCTTCTTTATTCTTAATGATCTAGCCTAAGAATCAACTATCTCTCGTTCATTCATTCCTATGGATCATCCTAAGGAATCAACATGAAGTCCATCGTTGCCACGGTTTACACAATGGGCACCAAGTCTGCATAGTCGCCAGGGCTTAGGTACTAAGTCTGCATAGTCGCCAGGGTTTAGGCATCAAGTCTGCATGATCACCAACGTTTAGGTATCAAGTCTGCATGATCACCAAGGTTTAGGCATCAAGTCTGCATGATCACTAGGGTTTAGGCACCAAGTCTGCATGATCACCAAGGTTTAGGCATAAAGTCTGCATGATCACCAAGGTTTAGGCACCAAGTCTGCATGGACGCCAGGGTTTAGAGTACACCGGGTGAACACATTGTTCACAACACCTACAGGTTGCGAGCCTACTAGTGTTCCACTGGACTGTCTAGAATAGTCCGTGGTTGTCATCCATAATCTGCTGAATAACCGGGCCATCATTTGGGAAAAAGGCTTCTCACATCGTCCACCTCTCATCCTCACCTCACGGTCTATTTCACCTCTCAACTCATCATCCAACTCATACTCCATCTATTACATCTACCCAGGTTTTACCCCAACATTATCGTAGATATAAAATACATATACAATTTAAATCATTTAAAACATGTATAAAATCGTTCATTCAACATAGATAGCAATTATATAGATAATATTCACACATAGAACGTAGTTTATATAAAATACTTCATATCTATGTGTAAGATGAAAGTGATGGGTTTTAGCTATAAGAACATCCTATGTGCTCATACAAACCCTAATGCTTGGATCTAGGTTTCTTTATTGTACATCCAATTCATCAAAGACTATAAACCCTAGATCTAGTATATGATAATCAATATAACATATGAATTAGGGTTTAGATCATACCTTGATTTAACCATTTCTTTAATTCTTGATCGCCTTTTTGATTTAACTATTTCTTTAATTGGTTATTTCTCTTCTCAGACATGCAATTGTACTAAGACTCACTCAGAGGATCAATTGAGATATGGTTCTTAATCATTAAGATCTATCATTAAACATAATAAAAGGTACTCTCCCTTCTTCTTAGAATAGAGAAACTTTTATCTTTCTGCCTACTTGATTCTTCTTATTCGTTCTACTATTGATTTAAACTCTTTCAATCAATTCAGAATTATACTTAATCTTAGAAGTATAATCATATCCACTAAACCTTTAGTAAATAATGACGAATATATTTGTCACTTTTGTGGTGGACTTGATCAACACACAACCTTTGTGTACTTGATCTCCTAGTCCTTCACTTGACACTTTGTCAACAAATTAGTCTAATTTCCAAATATGAAACTTCTCATTCATCATGCAATACTTGTTGTGTGATTCCAAGTTTCTATGCAATTGAATCTTGGGCGATGAGAAACTTTCCTTATGTGGTAAACTCGTGACCTTAACATAATTAAGAATCAAATCCATTATTGCTAAAATAGAAACTTACAAACATCAATTTTTCATACACACCATTGCAAGGATAAATAAATAATATAGAATCAAATTTTATTTTATTGCGGAAACATTTGTACTTACAATGTAATTAAATCAAAAAACTATGTTAATATATATTTCTTAGCAATCTATTCTAACTCTAAGTAGTAGCTCAAGATTCTAATCTTTATGTAATGCGATCGAAATCCATTTCTTCACGATTAGATTCCGCTCACTTCTTCCCTTAAGTTTCCTCTCTTTTCTTTGATCCTACAAAACATCGAAATGTAATCTTATCACATCATGTATTAAGAATCTAGAATAGGAACTTAAAAGAGTTTGTTAATGGAGTTTACCTTAAGTAGAGCCACACGTTTTGACTCTCCCATCTCTTAGATCTATTAGGTAAATAGGACAGCTTCGTCTCCAATGCCCCTTCTCTTGGCATTAAAAGCATATTGACTTCTTTGGAACAGCACACGGAACTACTTCTGACTTTGCCTCTCTCTTATGATCAAACTTTTCGATCATGGCATGCCTTTCGTTCCCATTGCCTATATCCATAGAGGTCTGGAAGGCCGATCCACCAATCAACTTTGCTATTCTAGTGCGCCAAATCATCTCTGATTCAGCAGAAATAAGCATGTAGGTGAGATCTATAAGGTTCACATCGTGGTTCATCACATAGTACTCTCTTACGAACTCACTATATGAGTTAGGAAGTGACTGAAGAACCCAGTCAACAACCATCTCCTCACAGACAACGGATCCCAGCATTCTTATCCTATCAATGTGTGACTTCATCTCTAGGACGTGTGCATACACCGACTTTCCTTCTTCATGTTGACTTGCCAAAAGGGCTTGAGTGAGCTTGAACCTTTCAAGCCTTCGAACTTGTGGGTTAGGGAGAATAATTGGAGGAGGTGGAGGAAGTGAAGCATGTTCTCTTGTTCCCCTATCGAATCGTGGAATATCATCTTCATGTGGAAAGCTTGTTCCACGGGATTTGGGAATACCATAGTTGTCATACTTTGACATCTACAAAACGGGAGAAAACAAATTCAAGTTAGTTGATTGATTGAGTCCTTAATAAATCACCCAAATGAGATACTAAGGCTAGGACCCAACACACTATTCCACAACTCGGGAGAGGGATGCCATAACCCAAATTGCAGAACTTTTGAAGGTAAGTGAATGACGATTCACTAATTTTCCACCATGAAAAATGAAAACCGATTAAGTTTTAAATACTTTGAAAACTCCTAGATCATTTGAGATTCATTGAACATTTCAATGGCATGTTTAAATCTCGATATGCCCCTCTAATTTTGTGACTGGGATGCCGAGGATCACAAAGCGGGTGTGAATAACCATGAAAACTTACATGGTGCCCCCACATGTTACAGTCACCTATTCGATGTGCCGGTTAACCACACACGCTCCACCGAATTAGGACAAACATTGAGTCACCCTTTGCTACCTTTGCTGAGACCCATTTAGTGTGCCGGTTAACCACACACGCTCCACTAACGTCTTCGCAAGGGTACAAAGTGTAATTTCATGGAATTGCATCAATTCATTTTTGCCTAGAGTAACTAAGATTGGGAATCTGTCCTATCCTACCCATACGGCTAACGACCCTCCAGTAGTCAAGAGTGTGGTGGGTAAGAGTGGATACCCATTCAATCGCCATTTTATAGGCAATTTCCTTAAACACCCCTTATAGACTAGCTTCGTGAATGAGGCCTACTAACGGTAAGACTTGACACTTTACTCATACATATATAATATTAGACTTTAATGATATATATAGTATAGAGTGTATTTTACACTTTTAAAATACTAGGTGGTCTAATTTAATAATTATACACTTTAATTAATTAATAACCCATTAGGGTGTGATATTAACTTTTCAAAACAATACTAGGGTTTTACAATTTAGCATTTCCAAATTAAACTTTTAATGAACTTTTAAATTCCAAAACTTGAGGGCAAGTTTTGAAACATTTCAAAACATTAGGGTTTCAACTATTTAAATTTCAAAACAAAACCTTTAAGTTCAAAGTTTTACCATAAAACATACACGGGCACAATTGAAACTTTTTCACAACACAAGGATCAAATAACAAATAATAGAAATTAAACAATTAATTTAGTCAATATCTATATTTGATCTAATTTCAATTTCTTGCAAGATAAGTTACCCAATTAATACAAATAATCATGCTTTAATCATATAAGGAAGTTATTATCTAATCTATTGGTAAATATCTTTTGTTTAATTAAGAATATACTCGAATTTAGGATAAAATTCGAATATTAAAGACCCAAAACAATTAAGGCAAGTATCCTTAAGAAAAATAGCAAGAAATCCCGAAACTGCCTCCTTCTGACGCTCGAACTCGCCGAGTTCCTCTATGGACTAGCCGAGTTGGAGCAACTCGCCGAGTCCACATTGGAACTCGCCGAGTTCATCAGGCGGGGAACCAAAAAACGATTTTTGCAACAAGAATGAATATGCTAGGCATCAATATAATAGAAACCAATCAAGGCTCTGATACCACTGATGGGTTTTAGCTATAAGAACATCCTATGTGCTCATACAAACCCTAATTCTTGGATCTAGGTTTCTCTATTGTACATGCAATTCATCCAAGACTATAAAACTTAGATCTAGTATATGATAATCAATATAACATATGAATTAGGGTTTATATCATACCTTGATTGTTATGTAGCAATGACAATCTCAAATCCTTCTTGTATTGACTTTAGAAAGCTTAGAGTCACAAATGTCACTCCTCTAATGGTTCACAAACACCAAGAGCAAGAGGATGACGAAGAGAAGAGAAGGAGGATGCCCAAAACGTGTGGAAACCCTAATCCACAAGTTCACCCTGTTTTTGAGCCATAAGGGTCCTTTAAATAGAGAGACTATTAGGGTTATCTAAAAAGGAAACCCTAATTTGGATGCCTATGCCCTAAGCAACCCATGTAATCCTTACTTAAAGGCCTAGGACAATTTCTAATGGGTTTTCCCATAGAATTCGTCCACCCTTTTAATATGGAGTCCATTAGCTCAATATTCAACTATCATACAATTGACAGTTCTAGTCCCTTAAGTTTAATTAATGTCTTTTAGCCACAAACTTAATTCTTATTAATTCTTGACTAATATTAATTAAACAATATTATTTCTCCTTTAATATATTATTCTCATAATATATTAATAAATCATATTTAATCCTTTCTCTCCATTATTCATCCTATCAAGTTGCTTTGGCGAAGGCAACCCAAAAGGACCATGCACCATCGGGTCAAGTACATACCAAAATAGTTATGGACTTAGACACTAATCCAACAGAAAGTAACTATGCACTCACCTGATAAGGTGATGACTCAGTACTCGGACAACACTTCATTACTGTTAAAACAATTTCCCTCGGACAAAACCTAATATCATTACCAGTAGAGTTTAGTCTAACGTTAACCGTGACTGATTAATAGTCTAGATATTATTACTATTATATAAGCGTTAAGAAACACTCTTATATAACTCATAACAATAGCCCAAATACTCATTATAAGTTCCTAATAACGTTACTATATTAAAACATAAGCTATACTAAAGATAAGGTAGACATAGCTCACTTACAATAGGATTTTCTCAAAACCAGGCGCCGCTGGAGCAGCGTTCCCGAGCCGAAAGGCTCTTCTTCTCGGAGCCGTTGGGCGCTCTGGGGCTTCCGCCTCGTGCTAGGGAGGTTCCCTAGGCTTTTTGGGGGGTTTCGGGGCTTAGAGAGAGAGTATAGAGAGAAGAATGAAGGGTTAAGGTGTGAGGAATGAAGTTGAGGGGTGTTTCTATTTATAGGAGGCTGGAGGGTCACTCACTTCGTGAATTTTTGATATTCACGTCGTGAGCCAGGCTGGCTACAGCCAGACAGAGCATGGTGCTGACACGTGGCATCGCACATAGGGTGGAAATCAGCCACTTTTCAAAAATTCATAACTTTCGTATACAAACTCCGCTTTCGATGTTCTTTATGTCCACACGTAGGTATAAACAAGATCTACAACTTTTATTTAGACTCCGTCGTCTAATTCTTGATCGATATCAAATTTAGCAGTAGGAGGAGTTTAGACTGCTAAATGACCGCGAAGAATTCGTAACTCCTTCATACGGAATCCGTTTTCGTCTATATTTTTACCATTGAGTTCCTATTAATGAGATCTTCAACTCTCATTAAGGTTGCGTAAGCCGAAAACCACTCGAACTAAAATTCGAGTTTCGGGTCATGCACTGCTAAGTCGAATCTTAGAAAAATCATAACTTCCTCATACGAAGTCAGATTTGGGCGTTCTTTTTATTGATGTTCTCGGTTTAACATATACTACAACTTTTGTTTTAGATCACTAAGGCTAAAAAGTCCTCCATCATAAATTCACTATTTATGTCTCCTGGTGCCGTGCTGGTTTTTCCGTAAAACTTCGACGGGCCATAACTTCTTCGTTATGACTCGGATTTCGGTGTTCTTTATATGTACGGAACCCTTGAGACATATTATACAACTTGGTTAAGATTATTTATTCTAAATAATCTTTTGTCAAAAATTCATTTTAAACCCCTATTATCTCCAAGTTAACTAGCCCGGATCTACGGGAGTTACAATTATCCCCCCCTTAGGATGATTACGTCCCGGAATCATCAAAGAAACAGGGCTCACATGATGACTCCATACGTTAACTCTTCATTCTAAGTAATAACCGTAACTTTGATGTTTCTTTGAACGAGTATCTAACTCTAAGACTTCTTGACTGCAGGCGGTGCTCGATCTTGCACTTGCTCCCTATCTCACGTTAGACTCTAAATTATGACCTTCAAGTCACAATCTTGATCCTCACTGGATACGAACTTAACATAAGTTCTTTTATTACTATCATGGACCGATGTGTTATATTCTAATGACCTCTCATCGTATGTTGCAACGCTCAGACTCAGGTTTCTTAGAGTCAAAATTCCAGAACAGAATATATCTTCCTTCATGTTCTAATGCGATACAATCACATTTCAATATGTAGCATTTCTAGCTACAAGCTTCTTACTTTAACGGCAATTAATGATACTCCTATTGGTTGCTTCAATTATCTTTTATTTCAATCTTCCGGCTTAAGTCAGATGTTACATCAAACTTGGTTCTCTGAACCACATAGCATATTCATCTCAGTCGAACTCGATTTAATATGAACACTAGGGTCAGAATAACAATCATCTTCTTAGTCATTACCGAAACGATGGTAACGACATACTTGAATAAAACGGACTCAATTATTGGCTTCTTGGTAACCTTGTGACTTTCCCTGATCCAAGCATGAGTCATGTGTTTCCAGTAGTATATGCATCTACTACCTTTCACACCTACTCAAACTCGTCCTAAGTATTGTCTCGCAGTTTTTCAAGTCACCATGCAAGAAAATCACATAACAGTTTAACACACCAGATAACAAATCGAAGACTTTATTATTTCTTGAAACTATTACATAGGTGTTCAAGTTCACCCTACACTATGCCTCTAATAGGCTACATCATACGATACTATGGCTACTGCATAACTTGATCTTTGGATATGAAGTCATCATCCTTAATTCCTCGCATGGTTCTCTGTTTCGTCGAGGATCATGTGAAATGCCCTTGGCCTCGGTGGCGTCTCTGGTCTTGCTGATTTATTTTTCCTCAGGCAGTCCCTAGAAATATGCCCTTCTTTGTTACATCCATAACACACCTTCTTGTTGGACGCACACTTGCTGGCGTAATGCCCTGTATTTCCATATTTGTAGCAAGTCACCTCCTTGCTACATTCCCCGAAATGCTTCTTTTTACACTTCTTGCACCACTTGGTTTCACCTCCTCCTCCTTCTTCAGTCTTTGAGAATTTCCTTTCTTTGTTGGATTTTGAAGATCCTTCATGCTTCCTTTTCTCGCCAACTTCAGCTCTCTCCAGACCCTTTTCCTTAATCTGGGTCTCAGCATTCCTGGCTGCAAAAATGGCTCCTTTCAAAGTGGCTGCTTGCTTGACCATTGGTCTAAAGTATGCTGGTAATCCATGGGTAAACATGTTGACCTTGGAGAGCTCAGTTGGAACTAGGTAAGGAACCAGCTTCATCTTTTCCGTAAAGCTTGCAGCGTATTCTTTAACGCTCATTCTTCCTTTTTTCAGATTCTGGAACTCATTGTTGATCTCCAAAAGATCCTGCTCAGAGTAGTACTGCATTTTTAGTTGCACCAGGAAATCTTCCCAAGATATCTTACTTGCTTCTCCCTTGGGCATCGTGTTAGCTAGTAGCTTCCACCAGCTCAGTACTCCAGACTTTAACAAAGGGACCGCGAGGGCGGTTTTCTATCTGTTGCTACACTCACAACTCTCAATCATTGTCTCCATCTCGGAGATCCAGTTCATAACTTCCACCGGCGTCAAGCTTCCAGATAGACTCGGTGGTTTAGACGCCATGAAATCCTTGTATTTGCATCCACATCCATAATTTCCTCCATCCTGGTGGTTTTGCCTAACTATTGGTGGGTTGGCTTGACCAACAGTCCCACTGTAGTTTCCCTCCTCAGTCTGTCCTTCGTTCAACTCAAGCTGTTCAATTTGTATGGTCACTTCCTCTCGATTTTGGTAGAGCAAACGTCTGGTTTCCTCCATTTGTTGATCCAGCATCGCCTGGATCATCTCTTGCACTCCGTCCATCGTTATTGGCTCAACAGCGGCCACCACAACCGGTATGTGCAATATCATTGGCGGCTGATCTTGGTTCCCATTTGCATTCACATTTCCGCTACAGGTCCTTCCCATCTTGATCTATACACCGAATATGATGAATCTAGATCTTTATTTAGGATTGATGTTTAAATCATCCTTATCACTCCGAAATGTTTACATGCTTGTTCTAATATCGTATTCGTATGATTAGAATCCTAAACACATAAGGTTTCCAGATTCCGTCGGCAACAAACTATAGATCCGATCAAACTATAGCATAAAGCATAACAAATCATTTAGCACGTAAAAGCAATTTAGACATCATTCCTAAAATAAGCTAGTGCTTGTGTCTACTCAGGTGTATTACCTAAATCTATTAGACACACACCTCACATTCATTGCTTAACATTCTAAGTTTAAGTCTAGAAATAAATCCATATTCCTAGTTCACTTAAACTAATGCTCTGATACAAAGTGTGACATCCCCATTTTCATGGCCAGAAAATACCAATTTTCTTTATGCTTTATAAAAATCAGAGTACTTCTTTTCATAAAAATGTTGCTGAATTTATTCCCAGAAAAACACGATATATACGTTATCAAAACATTTTCGAAGAAACATATTTTATTCATTTAAAATGTTTGGGATGTCATCGTCAATACAGAAACATA
This sequence comes from Lactuca sativa, assembly GCF_002870075.4. Lineage (NCBI taxonomy): Eukaryota > Viridiplantae > Streptophyta > Magnoliopsida > Asterales > Asteraceae > Lactuca > Lactuca sativa. The sequence continues at coordinate 299,325,119 of NC_056630.2, read as the reverse complement.
AGCATAAATGGAACTTACATTTATTTACACTAGTGATCTACATCTCTTTTAAATCTCTCAGTGTAATGTAACTTCATATCGACACCTGTGATACAAATAAACTGAGTGGGTCAGGTTGGGAACCTGGTGAGTACATAGGGTTTTCAACCCATAATAATATAATTATTATGGTTAAACAATCACGCAATCAACCCAATTACCCATCCCCATTATCTTCGTTATTCTTAAGGATCTACCCTAAGTATCAGCTATCTCTCGTTCATTCATTCCTTAGGATCATCCTAAGTAATCAACACGAAGTCCATCGTTTCCACGGTTTACACAACGGACACCAAGTCTGCATAGTCGCCAGGGCTTAGGTACTAAGTCTGCATAGTCGCCAGGGTTTAGGCATCAAGTCTGCATGATCACCAAGGTTTAGGTATCAAGTCTGCATGATCACATAGGTTTAGGCATCAAGTCTGCATGATCACCAAGGTTTAGGCACCAAGTCTGCATGATCACCAAGGTTTAGGCATCAAGTCTGCATGATCACCAAGGTTTAGGCACTAAGTCTGCATGGACGCCAGGGTTTAGAGTACACCGGGTGAACACATCGTGCACAACACCTACAGGTTGCGAGCCTGCTAGTGTTCTGCTAGACTGTCTAGAATAGTCCGTGGTTGTCATCCATACACTACTGAATAACGGGGCCATCATTTGAGAAAAAGGCTTCTCACATCGTCCACCTCTCATCCTCACCTCACGGTCTATTTCACCTCTCAACTCATCATCCAACTCATACTCCATCTATTACATCTACCCATGTTTTACCCCAACATTATCGTAGATATAAAATACATATAGAATTTAAATCATTTAAAACATGTATAAAATCGTTCATTCAACATAGATAGCAATTATACAGATAATATTCACACATAGCACGTAGTTTATATAAAATAATTCATATCTATGTGTAAGATGAAAGCAACTATGCACTCACCTGATAAGGTGATGACTCGGTACTCGGACAACACTTCGTTACTGTTAAAACAATTTCCCTCGGACAAAACCTAGTATCATTACCACTAGAGTTTAGTCTAACATTAACCGCAACTAATTAATAGTCTAGATATTATTACTATTATATAAGCGTTAAGAAATACTCTTATATAACTCATTACAATAGCCCAAATACTCATTATAAGTTCCTAATAACGTTACTATATTAAAACATAAGCTATACTAAAGATAAGGTAGGCATAGCTCACTTACAGTGGGTTTTTCTCAAAACCGGGCGCCGCTGGAGCAGCATTCCCAAGCCGAAAGGCTCTTCTTCTCGGAGTCGTTGGGCACTCCGCGGCTTCCACCTTGTGCTAGGGAGGTTCCTAGGCTTTTCGGGGGGTTTCGGGGCTTAGAGAGAGAGAGTATAGAGAGAGGAATGAAGAGTTAAGGTGTGAGGAATGAAGGAGAGGGGAGTTTCTATTTATAGAAGGCTGGAGGGTCACTCACGTCATGAGCGAGGCTGGCTACAGCCATACAGAGCCTGGTGCTGACACGTGGCATCGCACACAGGGTGGAAATCAGCCGATTTTCAAAAATTCATAACTTTCGCATACGAATTCGTAAATCCTTCATACGGAATCCGTTTTCGTCTATCTTTCTACCGTTGAGTTCCTACTAATGAGATCTTCAACTCACATTAAGGTTGCGTTAGCCAAAAACCGCTCGAACTAAAATTCGAGTTTCGGGTCGTGCACTGCTAAGCCGAATCTTAGAAAAATCATAACTTCCTCATACGAAGTCAGATTTGGGCGCGTCTTTTTATGGATGTTCTCGGTTTAAATGATACTACAACTTTGATTTAGATCACTAAGGCTAAAAAGTCATCCATCGTAAATTCACTATTTACGTCTCCCGGTGCCGTGCCGGTTTTGCCGTAAAACTTCGACGGGCCATAACTTCTTTGTTATAACTCAGATTTCGGCGTTCTTTATCTATACGGAACCCTTGAGACATATCATAGAACTTGGTTAAGATTATTTATTATAAATAATCTTTTGTCGAAAAGTCATTTTCGACCCCTATTATCTCCAAATTGACTAGCCCGGATCTACGGGTGTTACTTCTTAGGCCTAAAGTGATCAAGTTGAAAGTTCATTGGTCTATTAGGCCCAATAAGAGAATCCTAGTTCATAATGAACTTGAAACAAGATTTCTAGGGTTTTTAACCCATAGTTGAACGTATGAGATGTATTGTATTAGGTCTTGAACCTCTTATGTGAGTTTTGATTTCAAATGGATGATGTTGATTGAACTTAGGTTATGATATTCACTTAGAGTACAAGCTTTACAATAGATGATTTTTTCATGAGAATAGAATTTCCGAGCAAGAATGCCAGTTGTGATAATTTTAGGCAATCCCAAGGATGGGGCCATGGGAAAAGGTGGAGGCAGCCTTCAGAAGGAGTCTACATCAAGTAACACTAACATCAGGTAGTGTCTTCGTAAGGTCGCAGATGGACATCTTACCGCAGCAGTGAAATTGTTATGCTCATCGGGTGTTGCGACATACAATGGTGATACTATTAAAGCTTTGGAGGACAAACACACTTTTAGGCTACCCCCATCCATGCCGAGCCCCATAATTTCTAAACCTCCCCTTGTAGCAGACTCTAGTGCCAATAAGGTGTTGAGTGAACACCACGTTGATGGGTCTCTTGCAATGTTGACAGTGGGTTACTCGAATTCCTTTAACCTAGTGGATAGATCAGCCTTGCTCCACGAGGTTAAGAGGATGTACCCTTCTATTTCTTTGTGGGTGAATTTCTTGTACGGGCAAGCATCGAGACTTTATATAGGAGAACAACATATATGGTCTTCCACTAGGGTGCATAAAGGCGACCCCTTGGTCCCTCTTCATTTTGCCCTCGTTGTTCACCCACTTGTGCACAAGATTAGAGACAGTTGTAAGATCCTTCTCCACACTTGGTATCTTGATGATGGGACTGTCATTGTGGATTAAGAGGAGGTGGTTAGAGTGTTGGACTTTATCCGGGTGAATGGTCTAGGCTTCGGTCTTGAGTTGAACATCAAGAAAATGGAGCTTTTTCGGCCCTCCTATGATGGCAGGAAGCTTCGTGATGATTTATTCTTAATGGATATAGGGATACCTTCTTAGGGGGTGAAACTCCTTAGTGGGGCTGTTAGCAGAGATGCAGGGTTTATTAGCGGGCTGGCCATGAAGAGAGCGGTCAATGCTATTGATTTGATGGGACCTCTTCCACAACTATGTGACCCGCAGAGTGAGCTCCTTTTGCTTCGATCATGAATGGTTATTGCAAAACTTTTCTTTGGTTTAAGGACATGCCAATCGGTGCACATAGAAGAGGCAGCTTTGTTCTTTGACAAATGATTGCACAGGTCTACCGAGGATATGGGGATATGTGGAGGCCCTTTCTTCAGAGACATCCAGTGGCGTCTGGCTTCATTACGTATTCGTTTTGGTGTTTTGGGTTTGTAGTCGGCATACGAGGTTTCCTCATACGCATTTGTAGCCTCGAGGGCCCAATCGTAGGCATTACAAGACCACATCTTATGTGATAGTTGCACATGTGGTATGGACTCTGATTACCTATGTGCTATGACTCATCTTCGCGATACGATTCTGGGATTAAACTATAGTGGTTTCACTAACAGCAACACCCCCCTAAATCCAAAAAAGCATTGGTATGTGCCCTTTTTAGAAAAATTGTCAAAGATATGGAAGTCGACTTTGACATGACTGTTAGACAAAAAGCAGTTTTTGAGTGTCTTCGGGCACCTCATGCTCAGGATATTCTACTATCCCAATTGAGGGTCTCGGCTAACATATGTATCTTGTAGAGTATCGAACTATCCTCCGTTACCGCCTCGTGATTCCTCTAATCCCAACTGACGAGATATGCCCAATTTTCTGTAAGGCATGTTTGGAAACTTTTGGGGAACATGCGGTTCATTGTAAAGAGCTCCCTGTTTTCAAGTACCGACATGATGTGGTTAGGGATGTTCTCTTTGATGTTTGTTGGCATGCTGATATCTCTGCGAAGAAAGAAGCGCCCGTGAACTTTTTGACGGACTCATAGGATAGAATATCTTGATGGGTTTGAGCCATAAGAACTATCCTATGGGCACATGCAAACCCTAATGCTTGGATCTAGGTTTTTCTAATTGAACATGCATTGAATTCAAGACTTACAACACTATATCTAATGAAAACAATTGAATCTAATCATATGAAATTGGATCTAGAACAATACCTTGGATTACTTGCTTGATACTTCCTCTTCTTGGAGCTTAGAGTCACAATTGTCACTCCTCTAATGGTTACAAACACCAACTACCAAGAGGATGATCTTAAGAGAGAGAGGAGAGGGTGAGAAATCGGACCTAGGGTTTCTTGCCTTGCATGAGTGGCAATTTCCCTCACCCTAGGAGTCTAGTTATTCTATGAGCTACTAGGGTTTCACCTTTAACCCTAATTGAATAACTTAGGCCCTAAGCAATCCAAGATCCGCCTAGATACTAGGCTTGGACGATTTTATGGTTCCCAAACCCCAAATTTCGTCCACCCTCATATCCATAAGGATACATAGCCCAAAACACAACTATCACACATTTGACAGTTTATGCCCCTTTATTCAATTAAACCTCTTTAAGTCACCAAATTAATTCCCAATTAATATATGACTTATATTAATCAAATAATATTATTATTCCTTTAATATATTATTCTTATAATATATTAACAATAATATCTTTTCTCTCTTAACAAATCATTCTATGAAGTTGCTATGGTGAAGGCAACCCAAAAGGACCATGCACAACCGGGTCAAGTACTTACCAAGTATGGTTACAGCCTTAGACACTAATCCAACAGTCTCCCACTTGGATATGTCTAGTAACTATATATGCAAACACAATCCGATTAGATAAGGGATCTTCGACACTAATCAGTATCATGTCCTTTAGATAAGGGATCGTACAGTCCTCTATTTAGATATTGTTCGGGCAATCTTATGGAACTTATTGTGCAATAGTTGGTTTCTCGATCTCAGATTCATTTGACATAGAACTTAATTTGAACACATCAATTCATTCCTAACCGGTCCCGGCACATAAGTGAAATCAAATCATCGAGGGGCCCTAATATCGCTTTTACCTTCATAGGATAAAAGTAACAGATAAACTTCGACTTATATGCATTTACTATTTACTAATCAACTATACACAACAATGCGTTTTATGACATCAATTTACTGATGCAGTTTCGCATTGTCAATGTACAACCAATTAATAAACAATAAACCATATATCTTGGTTTTAAGACCATATGATATTATCTTATTGCGATCACTTGTGTCACATTCCATAAAGTGATTCCAGCAAGCGCGGGTTTATTCCAATGCTCAAAACTTGTTCATAAGCACTCATGAACATTGTGGCAAACCTTTTTTATGTCCAATACCTTTTAGACACTCTACATACCAATTCATGACAATCTTCATTCATATCTACTTCCAACATATGAACGATTGTGGACCGTTCGAATAATTCGATTATTCTTAATAATTCAATTATTTAGGAAGTCAAAACATGCAAAGTGAAACAATAGTTAAACAATTAACATAAGAGAATAGCTCTACTCATAAATAATACTCTTTTATTTAATCATCAAATGTCAATTCCATTTATCTATTACATGTTTCCAAACTATCTAATCTAAAGTAATATCGTCTTTCAGCCCAATGCTCCTAGCGTGCTGCAAATGCTTAACCTTACTCAGTCTCTTCATAAGCGGATCTGCAGGGTTATTCTCTGACGATACCATCTTCACTAGGAGGTGTCCTTCCTCTACTCGATGTCAAATAAAGTGATATTTTCTGTCGATATGCCAAGATCTACCATGATCCCCCGGTTCCGTGGTCAAGGCAACCGCTCCCTCATTATCACAGAAATTTTCCATAGGCTCCTTTATGGCAGGCACAACTCCAAGATCACCAATGAAGTTCTTCAACCACATCGCCTCCTTTGATGCTTCACTCCCTGCAATGTACTTTGATTCGCACGTTGAATCAACTACGGTCTCTTGCTTGGAACTTTTTCAAGTCACTGCTCCTCCATTATGGGTAAAGACCATGCCAGACTGCAAACGGTAGTTGTCCCTGTCGGTCTGGAAGCTTGCGTCACTATACCCTCGTACCTTTAAGTCATCACTCCCTCCAAGGACTAAGAACCATTCCTTGGTCCTCCGAAGGTAGTTAAGAATATTCTTTACTGTAATCCAATGAGCTCTGCCCGGGTTCCCTTGATATCTACTGACCATGCTCAAAGCAAAGGCCACATCAGGGCGAGTACAAGTCATAGCATACATGATTGAGCCAACTGCGGAAGCGTAGGGTACTCGGCTCATCTCAACTATCTCGGCTTCGGTACTCGGACATTGATTCTTACTCAATTTGGCATTACTTTTTATCGGTAGTTCTCCCTTCTTCGAGTTCTCCATAGTAAAACGTTTTAGTACCTTATCCAAGTAAGTATTTTGACTACGTCCTATTAGTCTGTTACTTATTTCTCTCACTATCCTTATTCCCAAAATATAGGATGCCTCTCCGAGGTCCTTCATAGCGAAGCACTTCCCAAGCCAGGACTTAACCTCCTGCAGAGTCGGGATGTCATTTCCTATGATTAGTATGTCATCGACATACAAAACGAGAAAGCTAACTATACTCCCACTGGCCTTGACATATACACATGATTCATCTTCACTTCGTACAAATCAAAACTCTTTGACTTTCTCATCGAAGCAAAGATTCCATCTGCGAGATGCTTGCTTAAGTACATAAATAGACTTCTCAAGCTTGCACACTCTATTGGGATGCTTCGGATCGACAAAACCTTCTGGCTGAGCCATGTAAACATCCTCAGCCAACTTCCCATTAAGGAAAGCGGTTTTGACATCCATCTGCCATATCTCATAATCATAAAATGCAACAATGGCTAGCATCACCCTAATAGACTTTATCTTAGTAACTGGCAAGAAGGTCTCATCCGGGAGTTTGAGTAAAGCCCTTCGCAACCGATCGCGCCTTATACGTGTGCACATTGCCATCCACGTCGGTCATCTTCTTGAATATCCATTTGCACCCAACCATCTTACGTCCGGGCATATTGTCAACCAAATTCCAAACTTGGTTGTCATACATGGACTGAAACTCGTTGTCCATCACCTGTTTCCATTTTACAGACTCTGGGCCTGCCATGGCTTCCTTATAGCTATTAGGTTCATCTAGATTTGTTAGTGTACCATCACTAATATACGTGTCCCCTTCGGTAGTAATATGAAAACCATAAAACTGGGGTTGAACTCTAACTCTTTCGAAACGTCTAAGAGGTAAGGACTCGTCAATCGGTTCAACCGAAGTTTCCTCCTCGTGTTGAGCGCCAGCGTTAGAGGTTCCTTCATCGCTCGACTCTTGAATCTCTTCAAGATCGATTTGCCTCTTACTGTCCCCTTGGCTTATGATTTCTCGCTCTTGGAAAACCCCTCTCCTTGCAACGAAGACAACATTGTCACTCGGTATATATAAGAGATATCCAAAGGATCTCTGCGGGTAGCCGATGAAAATACACCGCTCACTACGAGGTTCGAGCTTGTCGTGAGTCTCTCTTCTTCCGAAAACTTCACAGCCCCAAACCTTGATATGTGCCAACGAGGGAGGTTTCCCTGTCCACATTTCGTGAGGTGTTTTGGCAACCTTCTTTGTAGGGACTCGGTTAAGGATATGGGTGGTAGTCTCTGAGGCATACCCCTAGAATGAGATAGGTAGTGAAGCACAACTGATCATAGAACGAACCGTGTCTAACAGGGTTCGATTACGACTTTCTGCCACACCATTCAACTGCGGTGTCCTAGGTGGCGTCAATTGCGAAACTATTCCGCATTCCTTGAGATAGTCGAGGAATTCAAGACTTAGGTACTCTCCTCCTCGATCTGATTGAAGCGTCTTGATTTTCCTGCCCAATTGATTCTCCACTTCATGTTTGAACTCTTTGAACTTTTCAAACATTTCTGACATGTGCTTGATTAAGTGAATATACCCATATCTACTATAATCATCGGTGAAAGTCATGTAGAAGCGGTTCCCATCCTTTGTGGTGGATCTAAAGGGCATCAGTTGCAAGCTATAATGTAGAATATGCGCGGGATGCGATCCTTAATAGTTCACTGTCACACGTCGGTGTGTATGAGATCCAATGAACCCTCACCCCTCTCACAAGTGCCAGTGAAGGGTGACTTGGTCATCTTTCCAAGTAAACAAGATTCGCACGTGTTATCTTCCATAAGGTCGAATGACTCCAACACTCCATCCTTTTGGAGTTGGGCTACGCGCTTCTTGTTGACATGTCCAAGACGACAATGCCTCAAAGATGCTTTATCCATACTATTTGAAGAATCCATACACAACACATCATTTCCTAGGTTATCTACAACCATAATAGTTTCATAAATTCCATTACAAGGCATTGCTTCAAAATATAAAACACCAATTAGATAAGCATAAATCGAACCATTCTCATTATTAAATGAATATCTAAATCATTGTCTAAATAAACCATGAAAAGAAATGATGTTTCTTGCCATATCTAGCGAGTAGCAACAATTATTTAAATCTAAATTCAATCCATTACTAAGCACTAAAGAATACACTCCAATCTTGGTCACATGCGACGATCTTCTGTTCCCCATGATTAGATTTATTCTTCCAAGCTCCATCCCCATTTCTTCCTAGTCCCCACAAATCAGAACAAATGTGGTAACCACACCCTGTATCAAGAACCCAAGAAATAGCATGAGATGAATCATTAGATTTAATTGTGTAAATACCTGCGAAAGATGGCTTGATCTTTCCATCCTTGATGGCTTGCAGATATTCCGGGCAGCTTCTCTTCTAATGCCCTATTTTGTGGCAATGACGGCACTCTGCCTCCTTTGGGTTTGGGTTGGGCTTAGCAGGATCAAACTTGGTCTCACTGGAAGAGGAACCATCTTGGGACTTTCCCTTGCAGTGGTTCTTCGAAGAAGCCTTCCTCTTCTTGCCCCTTCCCTGCCTAATAGCCAAAACAGGAGCAGCGGATGGATTGGGAGTTGGTGCAACAGACTTGTCCTTTAGGTTGCTCTTAGCAATCCTTAGGAACCCTTAGAGTTTGCTTAGGGTGACCTCTTCCTTGTTCATGTGGTAGGTTATCCTAAATTGGTTGTAGCATGAGGGCAAGGAGTGAAGAACAGTGTCGATAGCCATATCTTCCCCAAAGTTGACATTCAACTTGCAAAGACGATCAACATACCTTTGCATCTTTTGCAAGTGCACGGTTAGAGACTATCCACTTCCCATTTTAGCACTGATCATATTCGTTATGATCTCATAGCACTCTTGCCTTGCGCTTTGGTGGTATCGCACCATTAAGTCTAGATGCATCTCATAAGGATACATGTCCTCATAGGACTTTTGGAATTCGGAGTTCATTGTGGCTATCATGATGCAATGGACTTTCGTTGCATCACGTTCATGGGTCTCAAAGACAACCATTTCTTCAGGAGTAGCAGTTTCTGGATTGATCTTCTCGAGCTTCTCATCGAGAACATACTCTTTGTCTTCGTAACGCGCGATTGTGCGAATGTATCTTATCCATTCAATAAAGTTCGATCCATCGAAAGTCAATTTTTTACAAAGGCTCATTAGCGTGAATTAGCTAGCAGCAACGTTGTTTGCGTTAGACATCTACAAATAGAAAGGAACAAAGTTGATTAGAATTAAGTCCCTAATTAACACCCAAAATGAAATTTTAGGGCTAGGACCCAACAACATTATTTACACATTAGAAAAGGGATACCGTAATCCAACATGAAAATAATTTAGAGGTAAGTGAATGAAGATTCACTAATTCTTCACCATGAAAAACATAAGCTTTGAGTTTTAAATGTATTGAGAATTCCTAGATATCTTTGAGATTCATTGAAACTTTTCAATGGCATGTTTAAATCTCGATATGCCCCTCTATTTTGTGACTGGGATACCGAGGATCACATAGCGGGTGTGAATAACCATGCAAATCTACATGGTGCCTTCATTGTTACAATCACCTATTCGATGTGCCGGTAAACCACACACACTCCACCGAACTATGACAAACAATGAATCACCCTTTGCCATATTTTCTTAGAACCAATTAGTGTGCTGGTTAACCACACACGCTCCACCAACTTCGGAATTTTATAAAGTACGTTTAGTTACTTTATCTAGTTTCATTATACTTATTAATGAGGAGAGATTTGCTCTATCCTACCCGTTCGGCTAACGACCCTCCACCAGTCAAGCAATTAGTGGGTGTGAGTGTACACCCATTAAGCGCCATTTTATAGGCAGCAACCTTATACCCACCTTATAGACTGGCTTCGTGAATGAGGCCTACTAACGGTAAGGCTAGCATATTTTAACTCATATATATATATATATATATATATATATATATATATATATATATATATATATATATATATATATATATATATATATATATATATATATATATATATATATTAATCTTGTAATAATATATTAGTATATTGTTGAATTTTAAACTTGTAAAATTCTAGGGTTTGAAATTTAAATGATTCAAATTAAACTTTTAATCACAAAACTTAAATTTCAAAACTTGAGGACAAGTTTTAAACTTTTCAAAACATAAGAAATCCCGAAGACAATTCAACAATTAGATTATTACAATTTGATCTTATTCAGTATTACTTGCAAGACAATTCACCAATTCAATTCAAATAATCAATTTATTATCACAATTCACCCAAAACAGTTAAGGCAAGTTTCCAGCAAGAAATCCCGAAACAAGATCCTTCTGATGCTCGAACTCGCCGAGTTCCTCTATGGACTCGCCGAGTTGGAGCTACTCGCCGAGTCAACAGTGGAACTCGCCGAGTTCATCAGGCAAAAGCACAAAAAACGAATTTTCCAAGAAACAAGCAATCAACCAATGCATCAATTCAATAGAAATCAATCAAAGCTCTGATACCACTGATGGGTTTGAGCCATTAGAACTTTCCTATGGGCACATGGAAACCCTAATGCTTGGATCTAGGTTTCTCTAATTGAACATGCATTGAATCCAAGACTTACAATACTAGATCTAATGAAAACAATTGAATCTAGTCATATGAAATTGGATCTAGAACAATACTTTGGATTACTTGCTTGATACTTCTTCTTCTTGGAGATTAGATTCACAATTGTCACTCCTCTAATGGCTTACAAACACCAACTAGCAAGAGGATGATCTTGAGAGAGAGAGAGAGAGGAGAGGGTGAGAAATCGGCCCTAGGGTTTCTTGCCTTGCATGAGTGGCGATTTCCCTCACCCTAGGAGTCTATTTATTCAATGAGCTACTAGGGTTTCACCTTTAACCCTAATTGAATAACTTAGGCCCTAAGCAATCCAAGATCCTCCTAGATACTAGGCTTGGACGATTTTAAGGTTCCCAAACCCTAAATTTCATCAACCCTCATATCCATAAGGGTACATAGCCCAAAACACAACTATCACACATTTGACAGTTGATGCCCCTTTATTCAATTAAACCTCTTTAAGTCACCAAATTAATTCCCAATTAATATATTACTTATATTAATCAAATAATATTATTATTCCTTTAATATATTTTTCTCATAATATATTAACAATAATATCTCTTCTCTCTTAACAAATCATCCTGTCAAGTTTCTATAAAGAAGGCAACCCAAAAGGACCATGCACAACCGGGTCAAGTACTTACCAAATATAGTTACAACCTTAGACACTAATCGAACAGATCTAGCCTCAGGCCGGCTGACATTTTGCTCTTTGGATGGGTAGGAGGGAAGCACATGTGTGTGGATCTTACAGGGGTCTCTCCTCTTGTCGGTTTGAGGAATGGGGGTTTCACAGCAGGGCATGTCTCTTTGAAATCTGCTACGTGCAAAGTGACTGTCACACCCCCGAACCAGATGGCGGAAACGTCCGGGGGTTTGAGTGACTTCATTTTTGTAGTATCATCACAGTGTATATAATTAAAACATAACATCATCATCATCACAAATGAAATATTATAACTGCCATTGTTTACATCAAGTATTGTATTTCAATATTACATGCCAAAATATCCAAAGTATAGTGATAGCAAAACACAACAAAAGATCAAGGTATTCTTGCTCACCAACTTGCTCAACGATTTCCTTAGAATGCAAGTTAATCTAAAAAGGTCAACATATATAATGTTGGTGAGCTCATAAGCATGTTTGAGTAAAATGTTTTGTATTTCTTTGTAAATGCCGGAAAATATGATATTTTCTGAAAAAACGGTTTGAAATGTTTGTGTCTGATCTTGTATTAATTCATGTGTGTTAATGTTTGTAAGAGTATAAAGTGAATGATCCCAGACAACCCGCTGTTGTCTGTTTATGAAAACATTGTGATCACAACACCCTAGGATGAGTACCAATGTGTGTATGTTACCGTGTTATCAACAAAAACTGTATTTTGTAAATTTTATAATGGAGTTACTTCCTATAAGTGAGTCGTTATAACCATACTTGATAATCACTAATCCGCCTGTCATGACGTTTTTCGGACGCCGACATGTTTAAGGTAAGGTTTGTTACCCTAGACTGGCCTAGTCTAACTGTAGCGAACAACTCAGGTGTGGGGTCTCATCCCCGTATAGATCTATACACAAACTCCCGCTCTCCCTCTAGAAGACTCTGGTTATAACTACACACTACGGTTGTAAACTCGATAGGTGCCAAACGAAGTGTCTTATAAGATCGTTAACTAAATTTATGCAAATATGGAATTGCACAGTGTATATTGTTTTCGTGTATGTATTTACTTTTCAAAGCCCAACGACTATGTATCTGAATGTGTGAAGTCAACAAGCATGTAGATGGACCATAAAGGCCCAATAAACATGTAAGATATATTCTAAACCCAATAAACATGTAAGAGGACAACTAAGGCCCACTAAACATGTAAATTATATTCCAGAACCAATAAGCATGTAAATGGACAACTAAGGCCTAATAAACATGTAACAGGACACTAAGGCCCATTAAACATGTAAATTATATTCCAGGCCCAATCAGAAGTGTAAATGTTGTAACCGATTCATTTGTTGTTACGTTGGTTGTTAAGGTTAGTTGTTTACCAAAGTGACATAAAAGGCCCACGTTTTGTAAAAAGACATTTTTGGTCTTTAAAACCGAAAATTTACAATTAAGGCACATTTTTAGTAAAAATGACACTTATCGAACTTTTAAAACGAAAAGTTTACATTTAAGGGCATGATTCGAGTGAAATAATATTTTTAACCCCATTTTTGTCAAAAATTCATTTTCGGCCCAAAAGCATAGAAATTATTCCTTTTTGGCCCAAGTTTGGTAAAATTATAATTTTCAGTCCTGATAACCGAAAATTTTTATTTTTGGCTCAACTTTGTTTAAAATGACACTTAAGTCCACAAAAGCCCAAAAATTTACAAATTTATCCCAAAACCATGGAAGCCCAAAATGAGGCCCGTTTGTGAAAGTTTACACTTGTAGCCCTTACAAATTCCTAAATACTATAAGGATCCATATTTATTCAAATAAATCCTTTCAAAACCGTGAGTTATGCATACTAACTTCACTTTTTGATTATTTTGTCATTTTTGGCCCTCTTATGTAATTTCTTAGTTTTAAACAACCTTGTAATGTCTTAAACCTTTTCTTTGCGTAATATGTTATATCAAGTGTTATTTCCACCCATATCATCATATTTTTGTATATTTTCGAGTTCATGAAGTTTATAACACATAATCACACTTATATAATGAAAAACACACAAAATCTTGCATATACACATAGATCTACACAAAAAACTTGTATTCTCCCCTAAAACATAGTAAAAACCGAAAATAGGGGGGGTATGAACTCACATTGGTTTGATGATTTCGGTTGTGGTGAAGAAAATAGAGAGAAATCTCAGCCCTAGTAAGGTTTCTTGAGTAGAGCTAAAACTTATGAGGTTTCTAAGGAACATGGTTCATGAAATGATGTGTTAAGAGAAGTAAATTTAACATAAACATGAAGTTAAACCTTTTTGATGGAAGTAGCTTACCAAGATTAGTGGATTTTTGGATGAAATGTTCATGGACACACACTCTAGCACACACAAATTCTTGGAAGGATATGAGAGCTTTATTGAGAGTGATAAGTGAAGTTTAGAAGTGAAAGTGAGTTTTGAATCGAGATGAATTTGGCCGAGAATAAGAAGAGAGAATAGAGAGATGAGAGGTGACATGCATGGATATATGATACTTGTCTAGGTAAATGTGGTGTAAATGCATGGAAATCCATTAAGCAATAATTAGGTGGCACTTATTTTGTAAATTAATTTTCTCTTTTTTTATACATATGTGTATATATGGCCGAGAATGAGAGGGAAGGTAAAGAGAAAGAAAAGTTTGGGCCATTTTTTGAATATATTCGAAATTATGTGGCCCAATATGAAAGTTTTCGGTCCATTCGGCCCATATGAGGGTTTATGAGCCAATAATGATAAAGAAAGGGGGTTTATGGCCAAATAAGTATAAAAAGATGTTTATGGCCCAACAAGGCCCATGAAAATGTTATGGGACATTTTATGCCCAATATAGCCCAAAATGCTATAACTTAAAGAATGTGGGTCCAACTAGAGCCCAAATAGGGTTCCTTGACCCAAAATAACCAAATTGAGAGTTTACTGGCCCATTAGGCCGAATAAGAGGATCCTAGTCCATTTTGAGTTTGAACTGGGATATTAGGATTTGAAACCCATAGTTGAGTATATGAGATGTATTGAATTAGGTTTTGAACCTCATGCATGAGTTTTGATTCAAATGGTTGATTTTGAATGAGCATAGTACATGACATCAACTTAGATTACAAGTTATACAAGATTTGATTACATGTAGACAGAATTTCTTAGCCAAAAATGCTAGTTGTGACATCATCCCCCTGTTAGAGGGAATTTCGTCCAAAAATTATTTAGAAAGATAGAACTATGAACGACCTAATATGTGAGGGTACTTTAGCTTCATATGGTCTTCACGATCCCATGTGAATTCTGGTCCATGCTTAGCGTTCCATCGAACCTTCATAATCGGTATGCGACTCTATTTTGTACGCTTCACCTCTATTTCCATTATCTCGACAGGCTCTTCAACGAATAGGGGTTTTTCATTTACTTCGATCTCCTCCAGAGGAATGAAAAGGGTTTGATCGGATAAACACTTTTTTAGGTACGAGATGTGGAACACGGGGTGTACGTTGCTGTGCTCTGCAGGTTGCTACAACTTGTAAGCCACCAGACCAATACGGGAAAGAATCTCGAATGGCCTGATGTATCATGGATTTAGTTTTCTCCACTTCCCAAAACAGATCATCCCTTTCCAGGTAGAGACCTTCAATAGCACCCGATCTCTGACTTGGAAATCTAGAGGCTTTCACCATTTATCGACATAGCTCTTTTGTTGGTCACGCGATGCTTGGAGTCGTGTATTGATTTGAATTATTTTATCTGTTGTTTCCCGAATGATCTGTGGTCCTATAAGAGTGCCATTTGATGTTTGCCCTTTTTCCAACTGGGTTTCACCCACCTCAGCCTAGCAGAGAGGAGATTTGCATTTGCGACCACCCGAAACGTCAAAAGGAGCAACATTTATGCTCGTGTGATAGCTGTTGTTGTACGATAATTCAATTAAGGGCAAATGGGTATTCCATGATTTGACAAAATCGATCACACAGGCTCAGAGCATATCTTCAAGTGTTTGAATGGTTCGTTCATTTGGGTCGTTGGTTTGCAGGTGGTAAGCAGTGCTCATGTGTAGTTGTGTTCCCGTTGCCTTCTGGAGCGACTGCCAAAATCGTGAAGTAAATCTACTATCCCGATCCGAGATAATAGATACCGGTATCCCATGAAGTATCACAATCTCTTTTATATAGATTCGTGTTAATCTTTCCATCTTCTAAGATTCCTTGATTGGTAGGAAATGGGCGGATTTGGTTAACCTATCGACAATCACCCAAATAGCATCCCATCTCTCTGCTGTCTTAGGTAATTTGGTTATGAAGTCCATGGTAATCCTTTCCCTTTTCCACTCGGGTGTCACTGGCTGTTATAATAACCATGAGTGTTTTTGATACTCCACTTTCACTTTGGCACAAGTGAGACACTTGCCCATGTAAGTGGTGATCTCTGCCTTCATATTTGGCCACCAATAATGTTTTTTGATGTCCAGGTACATTTTATCCGAACCTGGATGGACAGAATATCGCGTTTGATGAGCCTTGTTCATGACTATCTCCCTGAATCCCCCAAATTTTGGGACCCAAATTCTATTCATGAAGTAGTAAGCTCCGTTGTCTTTGGCTTCAAGTTTTTTTTCCATCCTACAGAATGTTTCATTAGCGGCATTCTCCGGCTTCAATGCTTATGATTGAGATCCCTTGATCTGTGAGGTTAAGTGGGAGTGGATGGTTATCAATAATGTTTTCACCTGGCGACCTGAGTATTCTTTCCTGCTCAGGGCATCGGCTACCACGTCAGCCTTGACCAGGTGGTACTTTATCTCACATTCATAATCATTTAGCAGCTCAACCCACCTTCGCTGCCTCATGTTCAGCTCCTTTTGATTTAGAATGTGCTGGAGGCTTTCGTGATCCGTGAAGATGGTGCACTTTGTACCATATAGGTAGTTCCTCCAAATTTTTAGGGCGAAGACCATGACTCCCAGCTCAAGATCATGGGTGGTGTAATTCACTTCATGTGTCTTCAATTGCATGGATGCATAAACTATCACCTTTCCATGCTACATGAGGACACATCCTAACCCTTGGTTCAAAGCATCGCAATATACTACGATGTCTGCGGTTCCCTCTAGTAAGGATAGCACTGGAGCACTACACATGGCTCACTTCAAGGTTTGGAAGGCAGCTTCTTTCTTGTCCGTCTAGTTGAAGGGTACGCCTTTTTGTGTCAGAATAGTGAGGGGCATGGCTATCTTGGAAAAGTTCTGAATAAACCATCGGTAGTAGCATGCGAGACCCAAGAATTGTCAGATGTCTGTTGGTGTCTTCGGGATCGCCCAACCTTCAATGGATTTGATCTTGTAAGGATCCACATAAATCCTATCCTCACTGACTACATGACCCAAGAAGTTTACACTGCGAATCCAGAACTCGCATTTGGAGAGTTTTGCATATAGCCTTTCAGCTCCTAGAGTTTCCAAGATTTGACGGAGATGTTGACTGTGCTCCTCCTTACTTCGGGAGTATATGAGAATATCATCGATGAAGACGATCACAAAATTATCGAGGAATGGACAACAGACTCGATTCATGAGTTCCATAAATGTTGCGGGGGCATTTGTTAGACCGAAGGGCGTCACAATGAATTCGTAATGGCCGTATCGAGTTCGGAAAGTAGTTTTTGGAATGTCCTCTTCTCGGACTCGGAGTTGATGATAACCGGATCTTAGATCTATTTTGGAGAAGTAACTAGCTTCTTGAAGCTGGTCAAATAGATCGTCAATCCAAGGGAGTGGATATCGGTTTTTGATAGTGAGTTTGTTCAAATCCCGTTAGTCAATGCACATTCTGAAGGATCCATCTTTCTTCTTGACAAACAAGACCGGAGCTCCCTAGGGTGAGAAGCTTGGCCTGATGAATCCTTTGTTCAGAAGTTCGCTTAATTGACTGAATAACTCCAACATTTCAGAGGGAGCTAACAAGTAGGGTGATTTGGCAATTGATGTGGCTCCCGGTATTAGGCCGATTCAAATTTCAACCTGTCTTTCTAGGGGTATTCCCGGAGGGTCTTTAGGAAATACATCTCGGAAGTCGCATGCCACTGGGATGTCCTTAATGTTTACTTCTTCATTGACTTTATCCACAGCATGAGCGAGGAAGGCCTAGTTTTTCTTGTGCAGGCACTTCCGTGCCTTAATGCACGAGATAAGACGAAGATTGGTGTCAGGTTTGTCACCATAGATTATTAGGGTTTCATGATTGGGGAGGTGAAGGCGAATGACCTTCTCGTAGCACATAATATCAGCACGGTGGGGGCTTAACCAATCCATGCCGATTATCACATCAAAACACCTAATATTTACTGGCATCAAACCTATTTGAAATAAATGGTTGTTTAGTGTTAATGTGCAACCAACATAAACATATTTGGTTGTTTCAATTTTCCCATTAACCATCTCCAGTCATGACTTGAACCTCTATTAGCAAGCATACATTGATCTCAAGAATTCACTCAAGGTTTGAGTTTTCAAACCTTGTCTCTGCATATCGATCTTGTTCTTTCAATTGGTATCAGAGCTTGAGTGGTTGTCCTTTGAATCCATAAGATTATATGATAGTTGGCTTGAATTTACCTTGGTATTTCAACCATTATTGTGATAAGGATAAAAGTTCTTCTATATAACACTTTAGCTTGAATATATCTTGACTTCAATGACTGCTTCTAATCCTCAGCAAATGATTTCAATGCAAATCACAAAATATTGTGGGTGGCCCTATGCGTGCCCCATTGCTAGTTGTAGAAGAATATGATCATTGGAAAATTATAATGGAAAGGTTTTTACTAGCCAAAGATAAGGGTGAACAAATTTGGAGATCCGTCAAAGAAGGCGCTCATGTTGCTGTAAGAAAAGTTTTAAGAGATGCAGCTGCACAACTTATGTGAGAAGATGAAGCTCGTCCGGCTCCTCTAACCGTAGATGATATCGAAAAGCTGAATGCTGATCAAGTTGCCTTCTCAGAAATGGTGTTTGGTGTTCCTCCATCACTCTTTGAGCATATCAAACTATGCAAATCAGCCAAAGAGATTTGGGACACACTTTAGGATTTGATTGAAGGTTCCGAAAATATGAATGACAGGTTCCTTACCTCGGTTGTCAATGACTTTGACACCTTCACCACTACTCCAAGTGAATCTGTAGCCTCATCCTCCAACCGTTACCGAATCGTTTTCAAAAACATGATTGCTCATGGGATTGTTCGAACTCCTTTGGAGTACAATCTGAAGTTCATAAACAGTCTGGGAAAAGGATGGGGAAATGTATAATCCTGTCTCCAAAGTAATGGCTTCTTAAAAAACTGAAGCTTTATCAACTCTTTGATGAACTTCAAGGCCATGAGTCCAATGTTGCTCAAAAAATAAGGGAACTCTCTGGAGGTTCTCTTGCTCTTGTCAGTTCTTTTGAATCAAACATTTCGAACTCATCCACTTCGGATCCCTTCAAACCCATTGTTCCATCCGTTCAATCATCCACACCTTCCCTATCAACACAAACCTATCCCACTGATGATTATGAAGCAATGGACTCTAAAATTCATTTCCAAAGGAGTTCGTACTACTTTCAATGAAGTACAAACGTCCCTTCAATCCTTCCTACAAATCAAACCAAAACCGATTCCATGCTCCTCACCAGAACAATCCTCAACCATTTTCAACTCCGAAATCTAAAACATCCGAGAATCCTCCTTCATACAAACCAAACCTCCCTAAAACAAGCTCTACTTCGGAACCCTCTCAGAGTACAAAATCAGACAAACCAAAAATTGTGTGTCATAAGTGTGGACATGCAAACCATTTGGCTAAAGATTGTCTAGTTGATACTCCACTAAAACCAAAGGTCAAGCACTCTGCCTACTATGTCCGAAGAGCACAAGAGATAGCTGAAAGTGAAAAAGCCTTTGTCACAACGGTTTCAAGAGATGTTGAAGGATATTGGTCCTCCAGGGATGATGATGATATGACAACTAGAAGGAATATGTGCCTGATAGCAAGACAAACGGTTGAATGTGATGAAGGTTATTGGTCTTCTGGGTCTGAAGATGAAGATGATTTTGCTGAACCTCACTACTGCTACATGGCCACTAACGATCCACCAGGTCGAAGCATCGTTCAGCAGGTAAAATCTATGATCTCTGATAATAATTTGTATTTGAATTTATGTGAACCTTATCTGACCCAGATCCAAATAGATATGAACACCATTTATACATTTATAAAGCCTATGAGTCTGCCACTAAAGCTAGTGAGAAGAAGGAATGTGAACTAAGTCATCTTAGGTTACGTTTTGAGGATAAAAAATGGAAAATCTAGTCTTTAGAGCATGAACTTGTAATGTCAAACAATGAATGTATCATTTTGAAAGATAAATGTGAAATCACCTATTCCGAACGTAATGTTTTGATTTCAGATAATAAACGTCTTAATGCCAAAATAGTGGCTTTGCATAATTTTGTTGACATGCTTGAAGTGGACATTCAGATGATTCACAATTTTCGTCATCCATGGTCTAAAGCACCTGATCTCGGAAGTGAGTTTCCGAAACCAATTGTTAGTCCCCTGAAGGAATTTCAAAATTTGACATTTGTGGGAGATGTTCCGAACATCAAGCATTCATACACCCCTGTTTCTCCGTTGTCACCCCTTCCGGAGACTACTGATCATTTTGAATCCCTAATTCCTGAGTTCAAACCAATTTTTGTCAAATGTCCTGATTCCACGCAAGTTCCGTCTCTGACAAACCTAGACCTGAATCGGACCACAAAATTTCATTACAGTCTTCCAAATTGTGTAGACTATGTTCCTAGAAGCAATCACACTAACAATTGAGTTGTTGAAGAAATTCCTACCATGAAAACCGAAATTGATACCTTTGAGGTTGTATGGGCATCCTTAGATGATAAGGTTGGAAAATCAAGTAGTGTCTCCTCTGATTCATGTGAATCAGATTTCTTAGTTGTTTCAAAAACTAAGTTGGTTCCCATTTCTCCTAAGTTTAATAATCCATCCGCAGGACAGACCTCAAAGTCCTTGTCACACACTAAGAGAAAACCAAAGCTGAATAGGAAGGATATGACAGATCCCAATGTAGAAGCTAGAAATGCACTTAAGAAGGAAGTTAAGACTAGACAAAATTCCAGATTCATTGCCAATTCTAAACCAAACGTATCGAGAAACTCTCATGCTTCAAATCATAGTAAAAAATCCTTTGCTCCCACTAAGATTCTCAAAAGACCTTCCGTATCTCATAATCATGTAGAACCTGAGAAACCAGATTGTTCTACTCAGCCTAAATCTCACGTGAATGTCACAAAACCTCAAAACACCCCTCCTCTGACAAATTCATCTGTTTTCATTGCAAAATCTGATGGCACAATTTTTAAACCAAAATCTACCAAATCAAATGTGTCATCAAGTAAACCCACAAATCAAAAGAAAACCTCTTCTTCAAAATCCTTAAAGAAAATTTTTGTGTGGAAAGTCAAAACTCCAATTGATGAAAGAAAACAATTCCGGAGGTAACGAATTTATCGAAACTCCAGAAGTCAAATGTCCGAAGCAGACTATTCTGAAACACAGAATCATTGAATATGACTACTGTATAGATGAGAAGACATTAGCCTTTTGTCTGTTTCCGAAAGACTCAAAGAATTCCACTCAGATACACAAAGTTGTTCCAAAATCACTATTTAAGTCTAAAGCCCATGCCCTTGTCCCCAAATCTAATTTGGAGCCTAAAAACTCCATTACTCACTAATTTTTGCAGGCACTTTGTGCTTCGAAGCAAGAAACAGTATGGTATATTGATAGTGCTTGCTCCATGCAGATGATGGGGTAGAAGAAACTTTTGCGAGACTTAAAGCTCACTCCAAATTCTGGTTATGTAAGATATGGAAACAACTCCAATTCTCAAATTCGTGGTTATGGAACTCTCACCAATGGTAACGTCTCTATTTCACATGTTGCTTATGTAGCTGATTTGAAACATAACTTGATAAGTGTTGCTCTGCTCACTGACTCAAGTCATCGTGTGGAATTTTGCAATAAGTATAGTGATCTGATGACAGAAGACCGAAAAGACTGTTTGATAAAGTCACACCGCAATAAGAAGATGTACTTGCTTGACATCAACATGATTATTGGCAAAAAGAAACTCTGCCTTCTCTCCAAAGTTGTTCATGACGTTAGTTGGTTATGGCACCGAAGGCTTGCTCATCTGAACTTTCGGTACACGAATGATCTTGTATCAGGCGAAATGGTAAGAGGTTTACCTCTTCTCAAGTTTGAAAATGATCATTTGTGTGCCACTTGTGAGTGTGGTAAGCAATCAAAGAAAGGTTATCCTGTTATCGTCGAAAAGTCCATTTCGGAGCCATTAGAGCTTCTACACATTGATCTTTGTGGACCATCCACTGTATAAAGTCTTCATCATAAGAAATGCATTATTGTGATTGTAGATGATTTTACAAGGTTCACTTGGGTTTTCTTCCTAAGGCTGAAATCTGAAACAGACCCAGAGCTCATAAATTTTATCAAAGGAATAGAAGTTCTTATCAAACTCCCAGGCAAGAGAATCTGAAGTGATAATGGTTCGGAATTCACAAATTCCACCATTGAAAAATACCTCATAGAAAAAGGAATAGACCACAACTTCTCAGATCCCTATACCCCACAACTAAACGGTGTAGTCGAAAGGCGCAACAGAACTCTCGTTGAAGCGGCTCGATCCATGCTGAACTTCGTAAATCTATCTCTTTATCTTTGGGCTGAAGTTGTATCCACTGCGTGCTTCACTCAGAATCGAAGTATCACGTAGCATCCCAAAATTCAAAGCCAAATATTTCATTTTTAAATAAGTTATTACATAAGACAAACATTATAAAAACATTCATAATAATATCTCATGTCAAACCAAAGTGTCAGTAATCAAACAGAGTATCATAAAACCATATCAGAGTGTAATCCCAAGAATCCAGTATGCAGAAAACATAGAGTGATGCGCTGCGACCAAGCTGGCTCCTTTCCTTTGAAACAATGTACCTGAAACACATAACACATAACACAGTAAGCACACATGCTTAGTGAGTTCCCCAAAATACCACATACAACACATAAGCCACTCGAGGCTATAGCTCGACGAGACCTTACGGTCAATGTGTCTCAGGGGCCTTCCAGTCCCACAATCCGAGTAGACCTTCCGGTCTTCCCCTGTCGACCATCCGGTCTATACCATGTTGACCTTCCGGTCCATACACTGTTGACCTTCCGGTCCATACCAAGCACCTCATAAGATACATAACATATACATATCACATAGAGGCATATATCACATGCTCTTCATAGCACAGAAAATATATAAGACCTTCCGGTCACATATCACTTAAGTCACATAGCTCATACAAATATATAAGACCTTACGGTCACATATCACATAAAGTCTCATAACTCGTTCATACACATAAGACCTTCCGGTCACACCTAGTTACCATTCATGGTAAAGTATAGTTAGAAAACTCACCTGACATTACTGAAGTCCCTCAGACTCCATCCCACACTGTAGAAGTCCTACAGACTCAACCCCACCTGTTGCATGACAGATTCCCGATCAGTCAATATCAAAACATCTCCCAATTAATAATTGGGTCTCACTACATAGCCATAAGTACATACTTTGGATAATTACTACATTACCCCAGGTTCGGCTTTATTTAAGCCTAAGGCCCAATCCATAGGCCCAAAGTCAATTAGGAATCAAAGCCCAACATGTGGCCCAGTTTTCCAAATTGGGCCCAAACCCCTTACATGGGCCTTACCCTTGGCCCATTAAAGTATTTTAGTCCAATTGCTTGACTTTGTATGGCACATTAATAACTCAATCATCAAGGCCCAATAGAAGGGCCCAACAATAAACCCAAGTGAAATTAGGGTTTTCACATAAAATGACGATTAGGGTTAAGTGTTTCTCACTTAACCCATTAAAGACTTAATCCATTAAGGACTTAATCCACTAAGTCCATCATTCTTCTAAATAAGTCATATGGTGTGATTGGGCTTAATCACACAATTCCCTTCCAATGGCCCAAAAGTGGGTCCCAATAAGTCCAAGCCCATAAATCCAATATTAGGGTTTTCTAAACCCTAATTAGGGTTTCCAACCCCATCTTAGCCCGTTAGGCCCAATTGATATGTCTTTTGATCAATTAAGGTTCACAAGACTCATTAAGGTTTCACTAGGCCCATTAGTCATTTGTTTGGGCTTTTAGGTCCATTAAGCTTCATTGGGCCCATTAGGGTTCATTACGCCCATTAAGCCTCATTAGGCCCATCAGGGTTTCTTACTCCCTTGTCCAAACATCCAAACGACTCAAAACACCATCAAAGCACGCCGCCACCCGACACGGCGGCCGGTGGCAGCAGGAGGGGGCAGCCACCACCCTACGGTGGTAGTTTGAGTTTTCTTATTATTATTTTGGCACCATTACAATGTACAACTCGATAATACACACACACTAAGTAAACACACACCCGCAACCACCCTTGTGGTGGTCGGCGGTGGCACGTCGCGGCAGCCACCACCTCACGGTGGTCGTGATGCCCTTTTTCCGACCAAATAAACACCCACACACATACTTCTAATGGAATGCAACCACACACACCTAAACACATAGTAAAACAAGCACACAACCTACACTCGGAACAGAAGTGCAGCCACCCTCCTAGTGGCGGTTGACGGCGGCAGAGGCGGTGGCAGGTGGACAAGAAGGTGGCAGCAGCTCACGGTGGAGCAACAATCCCCACAAACACGACAACCACCTTGACTGAGCTGTCCACAAGAACTGGCGACCATTTACCTTCACAGAAACACACAGCGGCGGCATCATCTACCGGAGATAACGGCGGCAGCGGCGCTGTCGTTTTGCTTCCCCTTCATATCTGTTAGAGCATCGATATCTCATGTCCATCTTTGTCTTCAGCAACCATGGGAGGCGCGACGGTGGTTTTTTTCCCAATCACACACGTCGTGCATAGTGGCGAACACAACGCAGTTCACCGGAGGAGAGCAACGACAATCGTCTGTCGGCTTCTTGTATTGCACTTCATCGCTGGCAGCAGCTTCGTCGGCGATGTGGTTGCGAAGGACTCCAGCTTCAACGACAAAGAGGTGGTTGGTGATGGTGCTCTGGTGATCTCCGACGGCGATACACATGGCGGCTGGAGAGAGAGATAAAGTGAGGGTGGCGGCTGAATGAAGCATCTAGGGTTCGGGTTTCGCATGACATATATACCCGACACCCTTAAAACATATATCCATAATAACATAAATGGTCCCTCCCCATAGGATTCTTTTCACAGAAAGCCCACAATTTACACTTTCAACCCTGGCTTTGGAAATCTTCTTCAAATTAAATCCAATAATTATGACATAGTCAGCCCTTCCACCTTATTTCCTTTTAAATTAAATCCAAATAATTATCACAGAGCCCCTGTCTTCATAAATATTTACAAACTGAGTCTGGAACTACACTTTTAACCCTCAACTTCCAGATTATGACAATTAGCTCATGCGAGACATCCTTTTATATATAATTATTTATTTTAGGGCTTCTATTCGTTCATTAATTTGTTTATTTATTTAATAAATAAACAGCGTGTTATAACTCTCCCCCACTTAAATTAGATTTCGTCCTCGAAATCATTTCTTGTTATTCCTTGCTCGCACAACCACTCTTGTAGCATGGTCACCAAACTGGGCAAACCCTAGCCTCCCCATGGTAGCCATGACCAATCCTCTTAAAGCCCTAAAATCCATAGGTGAATGATTTCCTTGCAACAAGATCTCGTATACTCTGTCTGAAGTCTACTGTCTCGAGATGATCTGTATCCCTAACAGACCACTCATACCGAATCATTATCATTGAATCCAGTCTGTTTCTCCCTCAACTGACTACTCAACTTTCAATAACTCGAGGTTTCCACTATAATTCAGGGTGACAAGCCCAATTATCTTTGCATATCAATTATACTTGGCCAAGGCTCAGCTAATCCCGCTGCGAGTTACTTGTCAATTCCCAAGCAACCAGCTATTCCATTCGTATTTGCAACCCAAAACAGAAATGTTAATACTGCCCAAACATTAAAACTGCTCAAACACTGAACTTCCTGAAGTAGTAAGCTGCTACATGGCTGCTTCCCAAAATCTATCGAGACCTGCCTGGTCTCGATTCAATCACCAATCATCTGAAATGCTCGTCTCCGGCTTGGATGCGGGGCCAAAGGACTCCCTACTTAGTTGCCTCACACGACTTCTGAACGAAATACTTCCCTTGAACTAGTTGCCAGTAGTTATCATGCTATTGCAACTATGCAGCTTTCTGTTCTACCCGATCGGGTCCACGCGTCGAATCATGTCATCATGAAATCCAAGATTAAAAGTGATTGCTAGCTGACCACTGGTAGCCTAATATTCCAAATGACCTTAAGCAGTCAACTGCTTCCTTGATCTCATATCTGTAGTAGCGTTATTACAGTCTTATCACTGATTCAACCAGATCTAATCCATCTAAGAAATTTTTGAAATCCAATCCGTGGATTTCCGTATCGTCACTGCTACACCCAAACTAGTGGGGACTACTATTCCTTTCGCGTTCTAACAGCACGCTCATGACATCTACCAACCTAGTGAATGCTACGGCTACACCCACAGTCTCATGACACTCTATCAATATCTGACCGCTAGTGGATGCTACGGTTACCCCCCGTAGCCTTACGACACTTCCCATGCTAACTGACCACTAATGAATGCTACATCTACCCCCATAATCTTACAACACTTCCCATGCTAACTAACAACTAGTGAATGCTACGGCTACCCCCGTAGTCTTACAACACTTTCCGTACTGGTCGAACACACACTCGACCTAACACACAACCGAACTTGAGTCCTAACCGGAACTCTAACCGAACACAGCCGATGCGAAAATACCATTCTCTTGAACATCCATTGACCAACCACTTATACATCTAACACCCGCAACTAACACTACCATCTTTATGCTACCAGTCCTGTCCTAGAAACGGTAGTGCCTTGAGCTTCCAAAGTTCTTCCATAGACAATTGTTGACCACACCTGGATCATGATAGAAACACAGAACGCTGACTCCACTAAAGAACTATCGCTCTATCCCTGACCGGATATCCTCTCACTAATACCCCTGCACTGATCCCGACAAAGATCCGGAATGATAACGGTACACGCAGACCCCACTCCGCAAGATGCGTCCCTCAGTGGGTTCATCAAGGATTTTTCGGTATGCATGATGACATATATGATCCTTGATAACCTATACATTAATAGAAAACCAACCCAAGGTATGACTTATCCAAACTCAATCACAATTCCAAAGCGGTACGTATTCCCAACATCCATCTGGTAGCAGTAGAAGATGATATACCTGCAACATCTGGAGGAATACAGATCACCTTCAGCTGACATGATCAACCCTGCCTCACCTATAGCAGCCTAAACCCTTGGAGCGACAAACTCCCTTGTGCATTTTCCCGTACATGTAGTACTGACTCCGACCCTGCTGGGTTTTCACATGAGCATCAAAAGTCATGGATCCCTTCCCGGGACCCTCTACTATACGCTCCTAGCACGAAACTCTCTTCCCAGGGTGCTCCAAATCGATCTCGCATCTGCAACTCTTGGAAATCATATTCTTTAGGGCCTGACACCCTGTCACGCTCACTAGTTCACTTGCCAATGGCTAAGCTGCAACAACTGGAACATCATCTGCCCCAAACCGAGTCACAAAATCCTCCTAGAAGCTTCTCAGATTCTCCAAGACTCTCACCGATTCGAGTATGGATCCTGTGCTTTCAGCAGTATGAGCCCAATACTACCTTCCACACCTATCCATACCATCCTCAGCAATCCTCCCGAATCCTCTAAGTCACTTCCTCAAACTGGTACTGAAGCCTCACTAAGCCTCGCTACTAACGCATTGAAACATATGTTAGGCTTTCCTAGGTTCCTGAACTCACCCAGTCCTCAACTGCTGAAAGATTCCCGGTAATGTCAACTAGCTACATCATGAATATAGCTAGCTCACATTACTAAGAGTCTCACAAAGCACAAAGCAAGAAACATTTAGTAAATGGAAAATCTAACCCTCATATTGCAATCAAATCCTTTTATCCTCTAATCAGGAATCTATACATGCAATTCAAAGGCTCATACAATCAGGCATAACCTAAACAGGCTATCCTATTACTGACTGATCAGTACTAGCATGCAAATCTACAAGCACATACAATAGGCATATAAGGCATCCTTCCTAGATCATACCATAACATAACATGTAAGGGTATCCTGGGAAAACTTACTTGAGCTCGACTGATTGCACGTATCACACACTTTGTTCTTCTCAAAGTCCTTTTCTCTTTTCAGATTCTTTTCAAACTCCTTTTTATAAAATGGTTTTACTTTTAAAAATTTTCATACAAAGCCCTTAGTTTGAGTTCAGACACACCCGAGAGCATATCCGAATCCCTCAAACCAAGGCTCTGATACCAACTTGTAACATCCCAAAATTCAAGGCCCAAAATTTCATTTTTAAATAAGTTATTACATAAAACAATCATTATAAAAACATTCATAATAATATCTGGTGTCAAACCGAAGTGTTAGGAATCAAACAGAGTATCATAAAACCATATCAGAGTGTAATCCCAAGGATCCAATATGCGGAAAACATAGTGTGATGCGCTGCGACCATGTCGGCTCCTTTCCTTTGAAACAATGTACCTGAACCACATAACACATAACACAGTAAGCATGCATTATTAGTGAGTTCCCAAAAATACCACATACAACACATAAGCCACTCAAGGCTATAGCTCTAGAAGACCTTCCGGTCAATGTGTCTCAGGGTTCTTCCGGTCCCACAATTTGAGTAGACCTTCCGGTCCTACCATGTCGACCTTTCGGTCCATACCATGTTGACCTTCTAGTCCATACACTGCTGACCTTCCAGTCCATACCTTTTTGATCTTCTGGTCCATACACTGTTGACCTTCCGGTCCATACCATGTTGACCTTCCGGTCCATACTAAGCACCTCATAAGATACATAACATATACATATCAGATAGAGACATATATCACATACTCTTCATAGCACATAAAAATATATAAGACCTTCCGGTCACATATCACATAAGTCACATAGCTCATACAAATATATAAGACCTTCCGGTCACATATCACATAAAGTCTCATAAGTCGTTCATACACATAAGACCTTCCGGTCACACCTAGTTACAATTCATGGTAAAGTATAGTGAGAAAACTCACTTGTCATTGCTGAAGTGCCGCATACACCATCCAACACTGCTGAAGTCCTACAGACTCAACCCCACCTGCTGGATGATAGATTCCCGATCTGTCAATATCAAAACATCTACCAATTAATAATTGGGTCTCACTACATAACCATAAGTACATACTTTGGATAATTACTACATTACCCCAGACTTTGCTTTATTTAAGCCTAAGGCCCAATGTTAATTAGGAATCAATGACCAACATATAGCCCATTTTTCCAAATTGCGCCCAAACCCCGTACATGGGCCTTACCCTTGGCCCATTAAAGTATTTTAGTCCAATTGCTTGACTTTGGATGGCCCATTAATAACCCAATCATCAAGGCCCTATAGAAGGGCCCAACAATAACCCAAGTGAAATTAGGGTTTTCACATAAAAGGACGATTAGGGTTAAGTGTTCCTCACTTAACCCATTAAAGACTTAATCCATTAAGGACTTAATCCACTAACTCCATCATTCTTCTAAATAAGTCATATGGTGTGATTGGGCTTAATCACACAATTCCGTTCTAATGGCCCAAAAGTGGGTCCTAATAAGTCTAAGCCCGTAAGTCCAATATTAGGGATTTCTAAACCCTAATTAGGGTTTCCAACCCCATCTTAGCCCATTAGGCCCAATTGATATGTCCTTTGATCAATTAAGGTTCACTAGACTCATTAAGGTTTCACAAGGCCCGTTAGTGATCTGTTTGGGCATTTAGGTCCATTAAGCTTCATTGGGCCCATTAGGGTTCATTAAGCCCATTAAGCCTCATTGGGCCCATTAGGGTTTCTTACTCCCTTGTCTGTGACATCCCCAATTTTACGGCCAAAAAAGACCGATTTTGTTTATGCTTTATAAAAATCAGAGTATCTCTTTTTAATAAAAAGGTTGCGGAATTTGTTCCCAGTAAAACATGAAAAATACGTTATCAAATCATTTCCAAAGAAATGTACTTTTATTCATTTTAAAACATTTGGGATGTCATCGTCAATACAAAAGCATAAGCATAAACAGAACTTACATTAAATTACACTAGTGATCTATATCTCCTTAATCTCTCAGTGTAATGTAACTTCACATCGTCACCTGTGATACAAGTAAACTGAGTGGGTCAGGTTAGGAAACCTGGTGAGTAAGGGTTTTCAACCTAGAATAATATAAT
This sequence comes from Lactuca sativa, assembly GCF_002870075.4. NCBI lineage: Eukaryota > Viridiplantae > Streptophyta > Magnoliopsida > Asterales > Asteraceae > Lactuca > Lactuca sativa. Next base: position 299,294,641 of record NC_056630.2, on the reverse strand, counting down.
TATTATGTTTAATCATCAAACAATTAACAAAATTACCCATCCCGGTTATCTTCTTTATTCCTATGTACCCTCCCTAAGGATTTATCCTAAGGGTCATCTCCTACATCATATTTACCTGTCATCACCTTACATCGCATTTCCTTATATGTTTTTTTCCTAAGGACTCTCCCTAAGGATCATCACCTACATCGCATAGACAGTATTGATTCAGGGATTACTCCCTCAATAAGTGCCCAACAAGGGTTAGAGTATCATCGCATGAATACATAGTTACAACATCGCCTGAAATTGTAATTCATCACCTACAGGTTATGAGCCTGCTGGTGTTTCCACAGGGTTGTCCATAATAGTCCGTGGTTGCCATCTATACTCTGGTAGATGACTATATCTCCAAACTGTCGGACAAGGTTATAGTATCTTTCATCCTACATCACCGATTCATCATCACCTATCTATCCTCACCTAATTATCATCACCTTCCTATCATCACCTACCTCTCATCATTTTAATTTATCACACATCAACTATTTCATCTACCCATGTTTTATCCCAACATATTTGTAGATATAAAATAAATATATAGTTTAAATTATTTAAAACATGTATACAAATCTTTCACTAGCATAGACAACAAGTATTCAGACAATATGCACACATAGCACGTAATTTATATTAAAATACTTCATATCTATGTGTAAGATGAAAGGGACCATGAACTCACCTGGGAAGGTGGTGACTCGGCACTTGAACAACACTTCGTTACTCTCAACACAATTTTCCTCTGACAAACCCTAGTATCATTACCACTAGAGTTTAGTTTAATATTCGTCGAGACTAACTAATAGTCTGGCTATTATTACTATTATATAAGCGTTAAACAATACTTATATAACCCATAATAATATCCCATATAATTATTTTAAGGTCCTAATAATGTTACTATATTAAAACATAAGCTATAGTATAGATAGGTTAGGTACAACTCACTTACAGCGGGTTTCCCTGGAAACCGGGCTCTGCCGGAGCAGCGTTTCTGAGCCGAAAGGCTCTTTTCTAGGGATTTCGGGTGCCTCGGGGCTTTCTTCGGGTGCTAGGCGGTTTACCTAGACTTTAGGAGGGGGGGTTGGGGCTTTAGAGAGAGAAACTAGAGAGAGAAAGAAGGGTTGGAAGGTGTGAGGAAGTGAGGGAACCCGACACCTCTATTTATAGAGGTGCTGACTAATGGACTCGCCGTGTAGGAGGACCTACTCGCTGAGTTGGGGCATGTGGCAGCCTTTTGGTGGTGTCACGTGTCCAATTCTTGTGGTGCCATGTCACCCCCTATCGCGTATCAACCTTCAAATTTAGAAAAAGCATAACTCTCGCATACGAGCTCCATTTTCGACGTTCTGTTTTTCAACACATAGGTAAAATCCAGATCTACAACTTTCATTTTGACTCCGTCAGCTAATTCTCGACCGATCATAAATTTAACAATAGGAGGAGTTTAGACTGTTAAATGACCGCGAAGAATTCGTAACTCCTTCATATAGACTCTGTTTTCGTCTATCTTTTTACAGTTGAGTTCCTATTAATGAGATATTCAATTCTCATTTAGGTCGCGTAAGCCAAAACCTGCTCGAACTAAAAATTGAGTTTTGGGCCGTGCACTGCTAAGCCAAATATTAGAAAATTCATAACTTCCTCATACGAAGTCAGATTTGAATGTTCTTTTTTGTATGTTCTCGGTTTAACATATACTACAACTTTCGTTTAGATTTCTAAGGCTAAAAGTCGCTCCATCATAAATTTACTATTTACGCTTCCCGGTGTCATGTAGGTTTTGCCGTAAAACTTCGACGAACCATAACTTCTTTGTTATAACTCGGATTTCGGCGTTCTTTATATATAAGGAACCCTTAGGACAAATTCTACAACTTAGTTAAGATTATTTATTGTAAATAATCTTTTGTCGAAAAGTCGTTTTCGACCCCTATTATCTCTAATTTGACTAGCGTGGATCTACGGGCGTTACATTGGCTAAACATCCAAACGAGTCAAAACACCATCAAAGCACACCGCCACCCAACACGATGGCCGGTGGCGGCAGCCACCACCCTATGGTGGTGGTTTGAGTTTTCTTATTATTATTCTGGCACCATTACAAGGTAAAACTCGATAATACACACACACACTAAGTAAACACACACTCGCAACCAACATTGTGGTGGCCGGGGTGGCACGTGGCGGCAGCCACCACCTCACGGTGGTGGTGATGCCCTTTTTCCGACCAAATAAACACCCACACACGTACTTCTAATGGAATGCAACCACACACACCTAAACACGCAGTACAACACGCACACAGCCTACACTCGGAACAAAAGCACGGCCACCCTCCTGGTGGCGGTTGACGGCGGAAGAGGCGGTGATAGGAGGACAAGAAGGTGGTAGCAGCTCACGGTGGAGCTACAATCCCCACGAACATGACAACCACCGTGACTGAGCTATCCACAAGAACTGGCGACCATTTACCTTCACAGAAACGCACCGCGGCGGCATCATCTACCGGAGATAACGGCGGCAGCGACGCTGTCGTTTTGCTTCCCCTTAATTTCCGTTAGAGCAGTGATATCTCATGTCCATCTTTGGCTTCAGCAACCATGGGAGGCACGCCGGTGGTTTTTTTCCCAGTCATACACGTCGTTCATAGTGGCGAACACAACGCAGTTCACTGGAGGAGAGTAGTGACAGTCGTCTTTCGGCTTCTTGTGTTGCACTTCGTCGCTGGCAGCAGCTTCGCCGGCGATGTGGTTGCGGAGGACTCCAGCTTCAATGACAAGGAGGCGGTTGGCGATGGTGCTCCAGGGAACTCCGACGGCGATAGACATGGTGGTTGGAGAGAGAGATTGAGTGAGGGTGGCGGCTGAATGAAGCATCTAGGGTTAGGGTTAGGGTTTCGCATGACATATATACCCGACACCCTTAAAACATATATACATAATAACATAAATGGTCCCTCCTCGTAGGATTCTTTTCACAGAAAGCCCACAATTTACACTTTAAACATTGGCTTTGGAAATCTTCTTCAAATTAAATTCAATAATTACCATTTAAACCCTCGACATGAAAATCCTTTACACCTTAGGTACAAAATTTACCAAACAGCCCCCAATATCTGAATTGTGATATAATCAACCGTTCCACCTTATTTCCTTTTAAATTAAATCTAAATAATTATCACGGAGCCCCTGTCTTCATAAATATTTACAAACTGAGTCTGGAACTACACTTTTAACCCTCAACTTCCAGATTTTGACAATTAGAGCATGGGAGACATCCTTTTATATATAATTATTTATTTTAGGGCTTCTATAGCTCATTAATTTATTTATTTATTTAATAAATAAACAGGGTGTTACATAACATCAATCGACGCCTCAACATGACACCATATGAAGCAATGAATGGTCGGAAGCCAACAATCTCGTTTCTTCATGTCTTCGGATGCATATGATTCATCAAGAACAATCGTGATCAGCTTACCAAGTTCCAACCTAGAGCTGATGAAGCCATTTTCCTTGGGTACTCCTCAAAATCGAAAGCTTACAAAGTTCTTAACCAAAGAACCTATGTTCTAGAAGAAAGCTTCGACATTACCTTTGATGAAAAATTTGTTTGGAATTCTAGCCCTACTCACATTACAACTCACATCATGGAGTCTGATGCTCCTCCCCTAGGATGTCTGAACTCTCAGACAATTCTTGAAGGTGACTTTGAAACTCTCTTTGGTCCTCCCGAAACTACACTTGATTCGAAATCTCGATCAAGACCATCTCTCATTCCAATCCCTGCTTCGAAAGGTCCAGTCTCACAAAACATTTCCGGTCCACTTCCAAGCTTCCCTCCATTTGATTTTGAACTGTTTCAACCTTCTCAGGTAGAGGGGGAGAATAATGTAAATCCCTCTCTTGAATCAAATGTGGATAGCTTCCAAGATGCAACTGCTAATTTTGATGATTCTAATCCTCTCAACATTGATGAAAATGAAAATTTCTTTGAGTTTCCTTCTGATGATGATGTTAACCTCTCCGGTTCGGAAGTTCAGGGGGAGCATCATCCCAATATTCAAGTGATTTAGGGGGAGAAAATCAATTCCACTGTTGATGTAGGATTTACGGCGGCACAAGAACTCCCTCAATTACATATTTGGAAGAAGGATCATGCTACTAACCAAGTGATCGGTAATCCTAATGTTGGTGTACAAACTCGCTCAGCTACCAACGTTCAAAATGAATGTCATTTTTCAGCATTCATATCTAGGGTTGAACCCAAATCCATCAAGGAAGCATTGGAGCATGCTGATTGGATTACAGCCATGCAAGAAGAACTGGAAGAATTTGACCGAAATGAAGTTTGGACTCTCGTGCCTCCTCCTCAGAATCATCCTATTGTCGGTACGATATGGGTGTTTCGCAAAAAACTAGATGATGCAGGAGTGATCATTAGAAATAAAGCAAGGTTGATGGCTAAAGGATTCACTCAGATCGAAGGGCTTGACTATGATGAAACCTTTGCTCCTGTGGCACAACTTGAAGCCATCAGAATTTTTCTTGCTTATGCAGCTCATAAAGGCTTCCAAGTTTACCAAATGGATGTTAAGAGTGCGTTCCTTAATGGTGAACTTGACACTGAAGTGTATCTTCAACAGCCCCCAGATTCATTAATCTTTCCTTTTCGAACTTCAGAAGGTTGTCTACGGTCTTAAGCAAGCTTCTCGACATGGTACGGGACTCTCACTGATTTTCTCAAGCGCTCTAGTTTTCAAAAAGGAATTTTAGATCCTAATTTATTCCGAAGATCAAACGGAAAGCATCTCATGCTCGTACAAATTTAAGTTGATGACATCATTTTTGGATCTAAAGATTCATCTATGGTTGCTGATTTTGCCAAACTTATGACCAGTCGATTCCAAATGAGCATGAATCATGAATTAAGCATCTTTCTTGGTCTTCAAGTCAAACATACTAACAAAGGCATCTTCATTCACCAAGAGAAGTACATTTTGGAACATCTCAAGAAATACTCAATGGACTCCTGTGCCTCCGCCAAGGTACCTATGGGCTTTGGGCACAAGATTTTTGCCGACCCATCGGGTGTTTCTATTGATGAAAAGAAGTATCGTGGAATGATTGGATCCCTACTCTATCTCACAGCAAGTCATCCGGATATTATGTTATCAACATGTTTATGTGCCAGATTTCAAGTCAATCCAAAGGTGTCTCATCTTTTGGCTGTGAAACAAATATTCTGATACCTCAAAGGTACAAAGAGTCTCAGAATCTGGTATCCATCAAATGAGAGTTTCCTACTACAAGCTTACTCTGATTCGAACTATGGTGGTCTTCAACTCTGTCACACCCCAAAACCACGAACAGCGGAAACGTTCAGGGGTGGAGGACGTCATGTACAGTATCACAACAGTGTAATATAATAAACAAGAAACAACATCATCCATTGCATTATAAGTAAAGTTTTAATACATGTGTGTTCCTTCATTGTAGTAAGACACCAAAAATATACAATCAAAATAAAATACGAGACTTGTCTGCTCCGTCTTCTCAAAACCTGGCCATCGTACCTGTCTACTGTTGACCTGAGAATACAAGTTATTTTGAAAGAGAAGCTTTAAAGCTGGTGAATTCATAAGTATTTAAGTGTCGTTGTCTTGCTTACTAAAAGTTGTTTTAAAAGTCATGTAAAGCTTTAAATGAAAATGATGATGTAAGTATGAAAAGCCCTAGAAAATCCCTTATTTTCTATCAGTTTGAGATGTAGTCTTCTACCAAGACCCGAATGTTTTGTTATGTAAAATGATAGTTTTTCCTTTCTATTGACTAGTACAAAAATACTTAGTGTAACTCATCATTTATGTGAAAGTGTCACAAAATAAAGTAAACAGGAAAAATTACTAATGTAAGTGTTATCCCGAGGTACTAGGGCTAACACGACGTATATAACTATTATCCCGAGGTACTAGGGCTAACACAACCTATATAACCTAATGAACATCCGAAGATTGTCCAACTGTCCTTTATAGCAGCAGCAGGGCGGAGGAAGGGTTAGTCCCTGTAAAGGTACTCCTAGTATAAGTAATAACCAAAGGCATCCGTAGATGTTCATCACCCACCGTTGCTAATAGATGGGTTCCGGAATGGTTAGTCCCGTCCATATATCCCGAGGTACTAGGGATAGGGGCCCATCTAGGTATCCCGAGGTACTAGGGATAGGGTCCTGTCTAGATATCCCGAGGTACTAGGGATATACAGGAAGATTTACACAGAAGGTACTAATAAATCATCCTCGTAATTCGATATACAAGTATTCATGTTAATATACACAGGTAAGTGTATCTACGTAAAGGTACTCATGTAACGCGTTCATGTAAGCGTGTTCATGTATCATGTAAGTATATGTAAACATACTCATGTATCATGTAATCAAATGTAAATGTACTCATGTATCAGGTAATGTACTGGTATAGACTCATGAATGAACTGACTCTTGTGTGATTCCTTGTAATAGGAATTATGTTTGATATCTCCAAATTATCCCTATGATAATTTACTGAAAGGTAATTGGTTGTTCAAGTAGGTTTATACACTCTTACTACTCAAGGGTGTGAGAAACTAAATGAAAGTTGTAAACTATAACCTCAATACATATATAAGAATATAAGTGTACATGCATAGTTTAGTTCAAGAATGTAAAATGGTTTTGTAAGACATCTTATGGGTTTTGAACAATAATTAACAATGACTTGATGTAGTTTTAATAAACATTTCAAAGGTAAAACATTTGATAACAATGTATTTTTAAGATTTAAAGACCATTTCATGCATCAGATTTTGTAGTATGTAAAATCTGTTAACTGGAAAACACAGTTATAAAATACATATCAATGATTTAATAACATGTTTGTTTCTACTTGTATTCCCCCCATTAAAGCATTTAAAATCATTTTAAACCTTGATTAGCGGTATGAACTCACATGTAGATGGTGATTCGGATGAACCAGACAGTATAGGATTGCTAGGTGTCAAGCGAGGACTTGTACACACACTACGATCCTAATGAACATATAATCACACATATATGCACTCAATTAGTCTCAAATCACTAATTGATAATGTTAAGACATCCTAGACATAATAAACACTTTATATAAGTGTTTTTAAGCCCTAAGGATTGCATCTAAGCTATTGTGGGACAAGGCACTTGTGTTTAGGGTTCCAAAGGACCCCGTATATGAGTTTACTCCTCATATACTAACACACATGGAGTTTACGGTTGTAAAATCTTGAGTTTATGGCCGTAAACTCCCAACCATGGGTGTATTGTGTGTTTTGAAGTTCCAAATGATTCCTAGAATTATTCCAACTTGGTGGATCAATTCTTGAAAGGGTTTAAGACTAGAAACACTCCCTAGAGGAGTTTACGGCCCGAAGGCCATTTCCTTTGGAGTTTACGGCCGTAAACTCCCTTGGAATGGTGTTTTTGGTTGATTTCAAGTCTCTTGCATATGAAGGATAGGTTCTAAACATTTGTTTAAAGCTAATGAGGACGCTAGGCACACTTTGGTGCCCTTGTTTGGTGTTTAGGTCCTAGAAGCATTACTAGGGACGTAAACTCACTTCAAGAGGTGATTTTGATGTGTTTTTGTCCTTCAATTAAGTGGGAACAATTCCTAGTAAATGTCCAAGGCTTTAGGTGCCTTAAAAGCACCATTTGGAGCTTGAATTTGGAGTTTACGGCCTAAGAAACTCTTGGGCTGTGAACTCCCAAACTTGGGTGGATTTTGCTTGATTTCATGTTAGGCCACCGGTATAACTTTTTAAGATCCAGATACATCTTATCTGAACCCGGGTGTACGGAATAACGAGTGTTGTGAGCTTCCGTCATGACCAAGTCTCTGAATCCACCGTGTTTCGGTGTCCAGATCCGATCCATAAGGTATAAGGCTCCGCCACTCTTGACTTCTAAGTTCATATCCATCCCTCTAAGGGAATCACCAGCCACATTTTCAGGTTCAAAGCGTCGAGTTGAGCCTCCTTTATTTGCGTGGACACGTGTGAATGGATAGTTAGACTCAAGGATCTGACTCTACGACCAGTATATTCTTTCTGACTTAGGGCGTCGGCTACTACATTGGCCTTACCCGGATGATAATGAATTTCACACTCGTAATCACTGAGTAGCTCGACCCACCGTCGTTGTCTCATGTTGAGCTCCTTCTGGTCAAAGATGTGTTGCAGACTCTTATGGTCTGTAAAGATCGTGCTTTTTGTACCGTACACGTAATGTCGCCAGATCTTCAGAGCAAACACAACTGCTCCTAGTTCAAGATCGTGGGTTGTGTAGTTAACCTCATGTGTCTTCAGTTGTCTCGAGGCATAGGCTATGACTTTACCTCGCTGCATCAGAACACCTCCGAGCCCTTGGTTTGATGCGTCGCAATAGACCACGAAGTCTTCTATCCCTTCGGGGAGGAACAGTATTGGTGCGGTGCACAAGGCTCGTTTGAGCATTTGGAACGCTCTTTCTTGTTTCTCTTCCCAGTCAAAGGCTACGCCCTTCTGGGTCAGCGTTGTAAGAGGTTTTGTTATGCGGGAGAAGTTCTGAATGAACCTGCAATAGTAGCCAGCGAGACCTAGAAATTGACGAATTTCAGTAGATGTGTTTGGTGCTGACCAGTTCTCGATGGCCTTAATTTTGGAAGGGTCCATGTGTATACCTTCTTCGCTAACAACATGGCCCAAAAATTTGACTCGCCGAATCCAAAATTCGCACTTGGAGAACTTCGCGTAGAGCTTCTCTGATCGCAATGTTTCTAAGATTTGACGGAGATGTTGGCTATGTTCCTCCTTACTTCGAGAGTAGATGAGTATGTCATCAATGAAGACAATGACAAACTGATCCAAGTAAGGACGACACACCCTATTCATCAGATCCATGAATATTGCGGGCGCGTTAGTTAATCCGAACGGCATCACTATAAACTCGTAGTGCCCATAACGAGTTCGAAAGGCTATCTTAGGAACATCCTCCTCTAACACTCGTAGTTGGTGATATCCGGATCGTAGATCTATCTTCAAGAAGTAATTGGCTCCTTGAAGTTGATCAAACAAATCGTCAATACGGGGCAAGGGATAGCAATTTTTAATGGTAAGTTTGTTGAGTTCTCTATAGTCGATGCACATGCGAAACGATCCATCTTTCTTCTTAACGAACAACACCGGTGCTCCCCATGGCGAGAAGCTTGGTCAAATGAATCCTTTCTTCAGAAGTTCGTTAAGTTGACTGGAAAGTTCCTGCATTTCAGCCGGTGCCAAAGGATAAGGAGATTTGGCTACTGGGGTAGCTCCTGGCACTAAGTCGATTCTGAACTCAACTTGGCGTTGCGGTGTTAAACCGAGAAGTTCTTCTGGGAATATGTCAGGGAAGTCGCGTATTCAGGGATGTTCTGAATGTTTTTCGTTTCTTGACTTGTATCAACGACGTGTGCGAGGAATGCATGGTACTCATTTCGCAAGCACTTCTGAGCTTGAATGTAAGAAATGATGCGAAGGCTCGTACTAGGTTTGTCGCCGTAGATAATTAAGGTTTCGTTGTTAGGAAGGTTAAGACGAACTACTTTTTCGAAGCACATAATGTCGGTGCGAAGAAGACTCAACCAATCCATTCCGATGATAACGTCGAAACATTTAATTGGGACTGGCATGAGATCTATCTTGAAAGTATGGCTATCTAATGTTAAGGTACAACCTAAGTATATGCAGTTTGTACTCTCTGTTTTCCTGTTAGCCATTTCTACCGTGAATGAATTATCTAATGCACATGGTTTTTGTTTTAGCAGGTGTGGAAATTTGTGACTTACAAAACTTCTCTCTGCTCCACTGTCGAAAAGTATGCAAGCATATGACTTATCGAGGAGGAACGTACCAGTAACTATCGTAGGATCAGCTACTGCTTCCTTGTGGCCTAGGCCCGTAACTCTTCCTACCCCTCCAACCATTCCTGCTTTAGGGCCTTTCCTCTTGTAGTGGCCCACTTCGCCATAACCATAGCAAGTTTGGCCCATACCGGTGTTAGGAACCTAGGCGGCTTGAGCTGTTGGAGCCTTGCAGAAACGGGCGGTGTGCCCCTTCCTGTTGCAGTTAGAGCAGAACATCTCCTTGCAAGGTCCGTGGTGGTGGAAGCTGCATTTGTTTCACTTAGGAAGAGTTCCAACATAAGTTTTTGCTGGTAAGGGGTTCGCAGGGACAACAGGAGTCACTGTGGCAGCATTGATCGCCACAAGTTGTTGTTTATTGGAGGATCCTTGCGAAGCCCCTCTTTTCCTGTTATTCACCCCTTCTTGTTGTACTCGGGGTTGGACTTCTGTGGTATGGGTGTAGGGATTGTTGGGTTCTAAGGTTTTCGGTGATTGATGAGGGATTGTGCCAGTTCCTTGGCGCTATCAAAGGTAATAGGCCTGGAAGCGATCACACTTGACTACATCTGGGGTGACAGTCCCCAGATATATCTCTCTATCTTTTTGCTCTGTAGAGCAACCATATCAGGTCATAAGTTTGCCAGATCACAGAACCTATTTGTGTTTCACCTTGAGGACAATATTCTTTCATCAGAATTCTTCCTCGAGTTTTTGTATTTCACCTTGAGGACAATATTCTTTCATCAGCATGTCTTTCAACTTTTCCCAGCCGATGGAACACGCCACCACCAAAGCTAGATAGTTAACATGGCTGTTCCACCACGTTAGTGCTCTGTCAGAGAAGGTACAAGCTGCAAACTTGACCTTGTTGCCCTCCTGGCAAGCACAGATTTCAAAGACGGATTCCATCTTTTCAATCCATTGTCTAAACACCATAACACCCCCAGTTCCATTAAAGCTGCGGGGCTTGGCGTTCGTGAAGTCCTTGTAGGTGCATTCCCGAGGGTGTCCATAGCTTTCGCCGTGGTTCGAGGGTGGTGCACCTGTTCCTGATCCACTAGGGGCAGGAGCGTTGATTGCTGACACAGCAGCTGCAACTGCTGCTGTGAAAGCTGCCTGGAACATGTTGGCATCAAAAGGATTTGGTGGTGAAGAGGTTCAGGTGGTGGTGGTATCGGTGTTTCGTTGTTTGGGTCACGCCTCGGATTCCTGCATGGCGGCATCTTTAACTGTACGTTTAAAAGATGATGACGTGGATAAGAATAAATGATTAATGAATATGTCTCATGGACTAACTCCCCATAGTCCAACAACAGAATGAATAGAATGGTTAAATGAAGATGACCGCATTTAGATAATGATTTCCACAAGATTAGATATCTGTCAATAATATTGGAATTACAGATGTAACAAGTTCGGGAAAAATGGCCTAGAAGTAGGCCTTACATCAACCAAGATGGAAAATTTTGACAACATTAAGACTAGATCCAGACCTAACAGTTCTAAGATTTATAAAGACAGGAAATTAGACCAAAGTTTTACATAAACTAGGTTATATCCAAAAGATGAGTTGACGATATTCTATCGGCGACAAGAACTGCTAGCATGAGTCCTTGGGCCCGACAGTAGACGTTCAATATCCCTTATACGCCTGTCCGACCTTGCTTGCTGAGCTCGAAGTTCTCCAACTTCAGCTCGGGTTTCAGCAAGTTCCCTCTGCAGATTTGTATTGCGGACCAGAGTCCTTTCATGAGCAGACTCTAGTTGGTGAATGTGGACAGTGTTAACACCAGAGTTGGCGTCAACTTCCAAGACTTGATTGATAGTCGCCTGATCCATTATCGTGTTCCGAGAAATCCTATGCACCATTATCGGTAGGACTCTATCAGCAGAATCTCCTTCAGTGAGGTTGTAGAAACTTCGGTCTCCATTGTAGGGAATGGGCTGACCCTGTTCATGACTCCATGTATTCAAGTTCATGGCCCACAGAGGTGTGGGTCCTTCAAACACAGGGCGGGGGTTCAGGTTTGGGTTTTAAGTACCTGGGGGTAGGTTGTTGACTTCAGGCTCTGAGTCAGAACTATCGGAAAAACCCTTAGCATGGTGATCATCCAAAGCGATTGGGTGATCATCTTCTGGTTCTGCCTTTAGCCAACCAGCATTGCCTTGGTTTGGGAAGTACGGGTCGTCATGGTGAAATCCAGCCATTTTAATCTACGCGAGAAAAGGGATATAAGAAATAGCTAAATAGACGAACTGACTAAGATAATTACAGTAAGAGCAAATACCCCTATGGTATTTCTTTATGGTTGTGTTGGTAAGTTTTTAGACTTGTTGCCATATCACAACCATTCTTGGGCATATGCTAATCACTCCTAGGACCAGCATAGTTGATCAGGCTATGCCATTCCCAAGACTAACTATATATCCCTAGGCTTACTTGTGATATTCAACAATCGTAATACTTTTGTTCTTGTCATTGTGACACTGATTTTAGTATGAATGCAGGCACGTATACTTTGTTAAATATTTTATTATTTTAAAGTATAACTCTTAGACAGAGTGTTTTAATCCCGATGTATTTATAGTTAGTATATCTTTTATGGGTTGATATACTTTATTCACTATAAACAATGCTCAGATACCAATCTTTCACACCCTAAAACCACGAACGGCGGAAACATTCAGGGGTGGAGGACGTCATGTACAGTATCACAACAGTGTAATATAATAAACAAGCAACAACATCATCCATTACATTATAAGTAAAGTTTTAATACATGTGTGTTCCTTCATTGTAGTAAGACACCAAAAATATACAATCAAAAAAAAAGACGAGACTTGTCTGCTCCGTCTTCTCAAAACCTGGTGTCACACCCCAAAACCGGAACGACGGAAACGTTCGGGGGTGGAGGACGTCATGTCAAGTATCACGAGATATGTATATGGTAAGCGAGTAATGAACAACCATTTTATATAGAAAGAAAGTGTTTACAATGTATGTGTTCACAAAACATAGAAGTCATAAACAAATAACAAAACAAGACTTGAAGCTATAATGCCCCATCTTCTGAAGTCCTAGCACGAGCACCTGTCTAATAGTCTCCTGAGAATACAAGTTATTTGAAATAGTTGATTAGCAATTAAGCTGGTGAGTTCATAAGATTTTAGTGATGTGAGTAAGCTGTAAAAATGTGGTTGAAAACGTATATGTAAAGTACTGTAAGCTGTAAGGTGTTGTTTTGTAAAGTTTGCCTGTTCCTCTAGAAAATCATATATTTCCTACTTAAAATGGGAGTTGAGTGAAATGACACTACAAGCCTTTCTATGTGTAATAAGTGGGTACAAGTTATATATACTTGGAGTAAACAAACAATCGATTATGTGCATCTGCCCTCAACCTACAACCCGACGGGGTATAGTAAGTAAGGCGGATAGCACACATTCCATTGGTTGTTAGATCGTTGTCATATGTAACCATGGTGTATTCACTTGTTACTCATGGATTTATTTGTAATGGTTCCTTTATATCTACTGGGGAGTTCCTTTTAAGAAAACCTATATTTCTTATAATAAAATATTGACTATGGTGACTACTTTTATAATAGCTTTGTTTATACTGCTATATATAATTAGATATCGGGTAGATAGTAGATTGGGTGACCTCGGTGTAAGCCCACATCTAACGGTAACAAGACATACAGCGAAGAGCACACATCCTACTAGCTGTCATATACTAGTCTTATACACAAACATGGTGTATAAACTAAGGTGTTATAGAGTTAACTCACTTAAAGTCTTTAAGACTGTACTGGCTTAATAAAATGGATTAAGCCCTTAACTGGGAAATCTCTAGTTTTGTACATCAAAAGTACTGACTTTGAAACAAAAGTTTTGTACTATGAAAAACTGTGCATTGACCCTGTGTCCTATAACCTGATCCATACCTGGTACCCTTATGATGACTTAATGTATACTAAGCATAAATATATATAGATTCGGGTAGATAATAGATTGGGTGACCTCGGTGTAAGCCTACATCCAACGGGAACAAGACGTACAACGAAGAACACACATCCTATTAGTTGTCGGCATCTACTTAACATATATGTATCCTATAGTGTATACATTACGGAATCATAAGGTTAGCATCATGGTCCTAACTTTTAAAAGTAGCCTTCTACCAAGACTCGATTGTTTTGAAAGCAGTCTTCTACCAAGACCCTACTGTTTTGAAAGCAGTCTTCTACCAAGACCCTACTATTTTGAAAGCAGTCTTCTACCAAGACCCTACTGTTTTGAAAGCAGTATTCTACCAAGACTCTACTATTTTGAAAGCAGTCTTATAAAGTACATTCTCCCTAGTTTATAACCTATCTCGATTAGAGAATAGATCAACCTTCAATTGTTACCGACACTTTATGAAAGTAATGGGAGAAATGAGTACCCTGATGTCTTTTATAATGACATACGGAGGTACTATCAACCTAAAAACATATGTGTGTTTTATTACGGTCATAATGTGAAAGCTAGAACCCCTACTAACCCGCTCTCATGTATGGAGATTGAGGGAACCAAACGCGACCCGAGCAAATCCATGCAAGCCGTGTAATTCACATTAAAGTTAGATCCTATCTGCGTGTTGTCATGCTATAGCAAATTTACTTGTTTGTTATGTTCTGTTCTGGAATTGTTTGATTCTCTTTACTGTTTGTTCTGTTCTGTTCTGTTCTGTTCTGTTCTGTTCTGTTCTTAGTGTGCTTCATTGTACTAGAAGTAATGAATAGCATTCTCCTAAACTATACCTATAATAGTTTACTAATGTTCTAATTGGACTGATACTGAAAAGACTCATTTATCTACAAAGTTATGCTTATACTTTAAAAATGGAGTTTTGTATAACAATAAAGTAACATAACCTTTAGAAGAGTTTTGAAATGTTTTAAGACGTTTTTGGTTACTTCGGCTGATCTTTCCTTGAAATCTTCTCATTGGTTTGTCCTTGTTCCTCCTGAACTCTTCTGTTGTCTACTATGAGGAAGTGGTTACGTTTATCCGGGCTTTTCGTGCGAGAATGAAAGTGACTAAAGAACCTATGAGCTTTAAGGTAACTTTATGGGGTGATCCTTACGGAATCTTCCTATAATTATAATAGGTATACCAGTTGGTATTGTATATAATTGAAGATCAAATAGACCTTCGAACAATTGATCCCACCTCAACACTACTTCCTTAAAAGGAATGGATAGCGAAGCGTCGGTCACAGATTCTATGTCTATAAGGTCTTGATTATATATAAAACTTTATGAATATACCCTGTAAGATTATAGACTTATCCGCAAGGGTCTTTTAAGTTATCACATAGGTTATGTATCTAGACTAAAATACTCATATAGTATCCTAACGTAATGTACTTGGTATGATCTAATTTTGTTATCGCGTTATAGTATCATAGAATACTCCCATAGTACTCTAAACATAACTGTACTTGTTCTGGCGTTCTCTTGACTGGCGTTCTGGTAAGTTTTAACCCTGTCGCAACACCACATCATTCCCAAACACATGTTGGTCACATCTAGAATGAATATAATTGATCAGGCTGTATTGATCCTAGCTATGATTATATAACTGTTCAGGTTGACGAAAGCGTCCAACCTCTAAATACTTTTAGTTCGGTTCTCCTCGTGATCCTAGTTCTATTATGTACATGTATGAGCAAGTAGGTATATTTTTATAACTTGAAGTTATACTCTAAATATATCATTGTCCAGAGCACTTAAGCCCCATTGTATTTATAGACGTATATCTTTTATCGGTTGATATACTTAGATCACTATAAACAATGCTCTGATACCAATCTGTCACACCCCAAAACCGGAACGGCGGAAACGTTCGGGGGTGGAGGACGTCATGTCAAGTATCACGAGATATGTATATGGTAAGCAAGGAATGAACAACCATTTCATATAGAAAGAAATTGTTTACAATGTATGTGTTCACAAAACATAGAAGTCATAAACAAATAACAAAACAAGACTTGAAGCTATAATGCTCCATCTTCTGAAGTCCCAGCACGAGCACCTGTCTAATAGTCTCCTGAGAATACAAGTTATTTGAAATAGTTGATCAGCAATTAAGCTGGTGAGTTCTTAAGATTTTAGTGATGCGAGTAAGCTGTTAAAATGTGGTTGAAAATGTATATGTAAAGTACTGTAAGCTGTCAGGTGTTGTTTTGTAAAGTTTGCCTTTTCCTCTAGAAAATCATATATTTCCTACTTAAAATGGGAGTTGAGTAAAATGACACTACAATCCTTTCTATGTGTAATAAGTGGGTACAAGTTATATATACTTGGAGTAAACAAACAATCGATTATGCGCATCTGTGCTCGACCTACAACCCGACGGGGTACAGTAAGTAAGGCGGATAACACACATTCCATTGGTTGTTAGATCGTTGTCATATGTAACCATGGTGTATTCACTTGTTACTCATGGAGTTATTTGTAATGGTTCCTTTATATCTAATGGAGAGTTCCTTTTAAGAAAACCTATATTTCTTATAATAAAATATTGACTATCGTGATTACATTTATAATAGCTTTGTTTATACTGCTATATATAATTTGATATCGGGTAGATAGTAGATTGGGTGACCTCGGTGTAAGCCCACATCCAACAGCAACAGGACATACAGCGAAGAGCACACATCCTACTAGCTGTTAGATACTAGTCTTATATACAAACATGGTGTATAAACTAAGGATTTATAGAGTTAACTCACTTAAAGTCTTAAAGACTGTACTGGCTTAATAAAATGGATTAAGCCCTTAACTGGGAAATCTCTAGTTTTGTATATCAAAAGTACTGACTTTGAAACGAAAGTTTTGTACTAGGAAAAATTATGCATTGACCATGTGTCCTATGACCTGATCCATACCTGGTACCCTTATGATGACTTACTGTATACTAAGCATAAATATATATAGATTCGGGTAGATAATAGATTGGGTGACCTCGGTGTAAGCCTACATCCAACGGGAACAAGACGTACAGCGAAGAACACACATCCTATTAGCTGTCGGCATCTACTTAACATATATGTATCATGTAGTTTATACATTACGGAATCATAAGGTTAGCATCATGGTCCTAACTTTTAAAAGTAGCCTTCTACCAAGACTCAATTGTTTTGAAAGCATTCTTCTACCAAGACCCTACTGTTTTGAAAGCATACTTCTACCAAGACCCTACTGTTTTGAAAGCAGTCTTCTACCAAGACCCTACTGTTTTGAAAGCAGTCTTCTACCAAGACTCTACTGTTTTGAAAGCAGTCTTATAAAGTACATTCTTCCTAGTTTATAACCTATCTCGATTAGAGAATAGATCAACCTTCAATTGTTACCGACACTTTATGAAAGTAATGGGAGAAATGAGTACCCTGATGTCTTTTATAATGACATACGGAGGTACTATCAACCTAAAAACATATGTGTGTTTTATTACGGTCATAATGTGAAAGCTAGAACCCCTATTAACCCGCTCTCATGTATGGTGTAACAACCCGTTATTTCCAGGCATTATAAACCGAGTCTTGTAACCCCTTTTGAATGTAATGGGAATATCATCGATAAATGAATTATTCAAAAGCTCTGATTTGGAATATGCTATGTGGTAGATATCATCTTAAAGGTTCCAAATATATAAAGAACGTCCAAATCTGACTTCGCATGAGGAAGTTATGATTTTTCAAAGAAATTCCTTAAAAACGATTAGTTATAAAATAAATAAAAAAAAAAAAAATAATAATAATAATTTTGGAATTTGCCAACGGAGTCTAAACGAAAGTTGTAGATCGTAGTCTCACCTACGCGTGGATATAAAGACCATCGAAAACGGAGTTCGTATGAAGAAGATATGGATTTTTGAAGTTTATTAAATAAATTAATTATTTATTTAAATCAAAATTCGGATATTATCCGAAGAGGAGTCAGCGTCCTTCTCCGAAGTACGCGCTGCGTACTCCTGTACGCCCCGCGTAACCGAGAGGATTGGCCTCGGATCGTCCACGTCGCCTTATCCGAGGAAGCCGACCCGTCCGACCCGTCTGACCCGTCCGACCCGACGTCCCATCCGACCCGGCGTCCCATCCGACCCACCTCCCCAGCAACCCGTCCCATCCGACCCGAGAACCCAAGAACCCGTCCCATCCGAACCGAGGCAGTCGAGGCTTCGGTCATGCATGACGTACGCGTACGCAGCGCGTACGAGCGTACGCCCCGCGTACCGAGGCAGACCAGCCTTCCTATAAATAGAATGCGAGGGTTTCCAAAGAAAGTGTTCATTTCTCTTCTCTCTCTCTCAGCATTTCCTCGTTTTCCGTGTCCGTTCAAACCCGAAGCCCTGGTCTTTTTGGCTCAAGTCCCGAAGGCCGATTCTACTCCCGAGATTCCCGAGAATCCCAAGAAAAATCAGTTTCCCGAGACGAAACTCTGCCCGGTTTTCCACCTCACAATCTTCAAACTATCAAGTGAGTTCATATCCCCTTCGAACACTCTTTAAATACATTTTAAATGTTTTATACTCTTTTTGGGGAGGAATACAAGTAAACACATGGCTAAAATCGTGTGAAACATTAACCTTTTGATATACTTTTCATACTGTTGTTTTAACTATCTTGTGAAGTTATTATGATACAAAACCCCTCACAACACAGCTTTACCCTCTTGGGATATAATATGTTTATAAATAGAAATATGTTTTATTTATACGTTTACATACAAAAACATCATATCAAGGGTAACATTCTTTACTAAGTCATTTTATGCATTTAAAAGAACTTATGATTTATGCTTTGTCAAACATTGTGAAAGAGGTTAAATTTTGCATACAAACTACTACCTTATTACGGACTTAGTTGAGAATCCATGAGTCGTGTATATCTTCAAACGTTACTTTCTTTATTAGAAAATAATGCTACAAGTCCTGTCTATAACCAGAGTCTCCCGTTCGGAGAACGTGTCAAATGTGTATAGATCTATACGGGAAGTCATGATCCCGCGCCCTGACTGTTAGCTACAGTCCGTCTTTTGGGGTGACAGTTGTCATAACGCTACGACGCCTGAAGAACGTCGCTACAGGCATATTATGTTTAGTATGGTTATAAAACTCATCGGATATACAATTATTATGGTATTATGCTTTTATGAACAAGTAGTCATTAAAACTATTCTTCACTTAATAAGGGCGATTTTCGTATAGCTTTACTATGTAAAACTATGACACGACTTACAAGCACGTCGCTTGCTTGCGATTTTCGGTCTTAAAGACTGCCAGTTATGTCAGGAAAATAAGGGTTTTTCCTGTATACAAACCAAACAACTAATAGGAAAATAAGGGATTTTCTCGGTACAATTAGTTGTAATTCACATCACAAGCATTCATATGCATTTCATACTTTTATAGGAAAATAAGGTTTTTTTTTTCTGGAAAACATGCAAACACTTTCGAATGGCATACATCTTCTCAAAACACTACTTATGAACTCACCAACTTAAATGTTGACACTTTTTCTTTGAAATAACTTATATTCACAGGAAACCGCTAGCCAGGTAGCAACTACTTCTGAAGACTAACGCACTGGCGTTAGTAACATATTTTGGATCACCATTTTATATTTGATTTCTTTTGCAAACATGTAACACCTACAATCATGTAAACTTTTCAAACATATTTATATTATGGTGGTGTGTACTTTCCTTTCTATGAACTGTTATGATACTGAATATGATGTCCTCCGCCCCCGAACGATTCCGCCGTTCTGGTTTGGGGGTGTGACAGATTGGTATCAGAGCATCGTTTATAGTGAATTAAGTATATCAAAACCATTTTTTTTATACAACTATAAACTCAACTGGGCAAAAACACTCTGAGAAGAGTCATACTTTTGAAATTAAATCTATTTAGTTTTTGTAAGTAAGCATGCATTCATTTAGTAATAAATAACAGTTCCACATCGTACCACATTAGAAGTATTATTAATGAGTTGTACAGTACAGGTACGCCTTGGGACACGTAATCGGAACTGGGAAGGATATAGCCTGATCAACTATATTTGTCCGAGAGCCGACTAACGTGTGCCGAGGGGTGTCTGCAGTGGACAACAAATTTTAAAAACTTACCAAACCGTTATTAGAATCAAACACAATAATTTAAATGCTATAGGAGTAATTGCTATTTAAACTAACTCACATGTTTTGCATGTTCCGACTTTATTCAATTCTTATGACCCTATTTCTCGTACAGTCAAATGGCTGGATTTCACCACCCCAATGACCCCTACTTTCCCCAACCAAGGCAACGGAGGATGGATCGAAGATGATCCAGAAGAGGATGAGGAACCCATAGAATTGGGTGATGACTCCGGTACTGATTCAGAACCTGAAGTGATCGATCCACCACCCATTCAACCTCCTGTCCATGTGAGGAACTTCCAAGGACCCACTCCCGTCTGGGGAAGTCACCTACATCATTGGAGCCAACAACAAGGCATACGCCCTCCCTACGGCATGTGTCGGGACTTCTACGATGTCCGCGGTGGCAGTTCGGCTGATCGAGCACTCCCGGTAATGGTGGGTAAGTTAGCCAATCAGTCCTATCAGTCCGGAGTACAAGCAAGCCGACTCCGGGATATCAACGTGGAAGTGCAGGTTCACACTTCCGATATCCGTAGGCTGGACAAGATACAAGATAATGTCCAACTCCAGTCTGAGGCATTTCAGGCACAGATAATTGCAGCCCTAGCCGAGTTAAGGGAGCAACAAGCCGCTTTTGATCGACGCCTAATAGAATCGAAGCAATCAGATGCGGAGTCAAGCTCCAAGCGCAACCTACGTCGCAAGTAGTGCCTGCCAGGATTTCAAATTTTGTTATAAATTAGGACTTCGGATAAGAATTTTCTTTTCGTTAAAACTTTCTGTAATCGGAGACCTTTAGAAAGGTCAAAAAGTTTTGTCTAAACTCGGATGTAACACAACTATATGTTTTATATATATAGGGCATACCCCCCCTTTTTTTTCTGGTTTTAAATATGTGTATTCCGTTCAACTCATAAGTGCATCCATTCAAACGTTATTAATAAATCAAGCTCAAAACCCATTGTTGATCAAACCAAATTCTTAATCTATTTAAGGCAGTTAACTCAATATCATTCAACTCACAACCACCAAAACTCATAATATCTCATTTTTCCTTTTGACAGAGCGATGCCTCCTCGTAGATCAGCACGTACCAACGCAACCCCACCACCACCTCCACCACTAACTTATGATCCGGCAATGGTCCAGGCTGCTATCACAGCAGCAGTAGCAGCAGCCCTCTCTCAAATAAACTCCAATGCCAATGGAGGTACAGGAAGCAGCACGAATCATCCCAATAGTGGCACCGGCCAGGGCCAAGTTAGAGAGTGTACTTACAAGGAGTTCTCCAACTCGAAGCCAAAGACTTTTAATGGCAGTGGCGGAGTCATTGCACTAATGCAATGGTTCGAAAAGACCGAAACGGTCTTCGAGATCTGCTCGTGCCAAGAAACAAGCAAGGTTAAGTTCGCTGCTTGCACCTTCATAGATCGAGTCCTCACTTGGTGGAAAAGCCATGTGAACTCAGTGACGCTCACTGTCGCTAACGCCATGAGTTGGGAAGAACTGAAGGTACTACTACTGGAAGAATACTCCCCAAGGGGTGAAGTGCAAAAGCTTGAGCAGGAACTCTGGAATTTGAAAATGGTCGGGTCTGACCTAGTCGCTTACACAGCTAGGTTCAACGATCTCGCTGCTTTGTGCCCTACCATGGTCAACCCAGAATCAAAGAAGGTCGAAAGGTACATTTGGGGGTTGTCACCCCAGATTCAAGGGCATGTCCTAGCCTCCAACCCTATCACCTACAACAGCGCTAAACGCCTGGCGCAACGACTCATCGATCACGGAGCGAAACAGAGTACCATCACAACAGCCGCAAATCCACCTAGGGAGGCTCAGGGACAGATTAGGCCTTGGAACAAGAGGAGGGGACAAATCCTCCAGGAGAACCCCAAGAAACAACAAGTGATAGCAACCCACGCTATTACTGTACCTACCAACTCTGCCCCCACAAGTTCATACAATGGAAAGCTACCAAAATGTAACCAGTGCAACTTCCACCATCACGGTCCCTGTCATGGCTTTCAATGCACCAGGTGCAATAAGAAGGGTCATACAGCCCGCTATTGCAAGGAGCCAACCCAACAATCCGCCCCCACTGCTAATACCGGAGTAAGCCGCGCTTGCTTTGAGTGCGGGAGCACAGGGCACTACCGCAAGGACTGCCCGAAGGCAAACAACAGGAATACCGGCGGAAGAGGCCGAGTTTTCGCAATGGGACAAGATGAAGCCATTGCGGACCCTACTGTTGTTACGGGTACGTTTCTTCTCGATAACTCGTATGCATGCATTTTGTTTGATAGTGGAGCGGAAAGGAGTTTTGTGAGTCACGACTTTAAAAGCATGCTAAAACCAATACCACAATCATTAAGTGAACCGTTCATAGTAGAAATGGCCAACGGGAAAACTGAAGGCACTAAAGAGATATACTTAAACTGCACCCTAACTCTAAACGATAATCCCTTTCAAATCAACCTCATGCCAGTCTCGATTAAGAGTTTCGATGTCATCATTGGCATGGATTGGCTGAGTTCACATCGTGCGGACATTCTATGTTACGATAAGGCCGTTCGCCTTAATCTGCCAACCGGCGAAACCTTCCTTGTCTTGGGCGACAAACCTAGTACCACTCTTAGAATCATCTCAAGTATCCAAGCTCAGAAGCACTTACGAAAGGAGTGTCACGCATTTCTTGCACATGTTGTAGACGTGAAACGCGAAGTCCGGGACATCAAGGATGTGCCCGACGTATGCGATTTTCCCGATGTATTTCCCGAGGACCTTCCAGGGATACCACCCGTAAGACAAGTCGAATTCAGAATCGACCTGATTCCTGGAGCTACCCCAGTAGCCAAAGCACCCTATCGATTAGCCCCGGCAGAGATGCAGGAGCTATCCAGTCAACTGAATGAACTACTGGAAAAAGGATTCATCAGACCGAGCTTCTCACCATGGGGAGCACCCGTGTTGTTTGTGAAAAAGAAGGATGGATCGTTCAGAATGTGCATCGACTACAGAGAACTCAACAAACTGACGGTAAAGAATCGTTATCCTCTACCGCGCATAGATGATCTATTCGACCAACTGCAAGGGGCGAACTATTTTTCTAAGATTGATCTGAGATCCGGGTATCACCGGTTACGAGTGCTAGAGGAGGATGTGCCGAAGACCGCCTTCCGAACTCGTTACGGACATTACGAGTTCGTGGTGATGCCATTCGGATTGACCAATGCGCCCGCAGTCTTCATGGATCTGATGAATAGAGTATGCCGACCTTACTTGGATCAGTTCGTCATCGTTTTCATTGACGACATCCTGATCTACTCCCGAAGTAAGAAAGAGCATGGCGATCATCTGCGACAAGTTCTAGGGATATTACGAAAAGAGAAAGTTTATGCGAAGTTCTCGAAATGTGAATTTTGGATCCGAAGAGTCGAATTCTTAGGACACGTGGTAAGCGAAGAGGGAATCCACGTGGACCCAGCCAAAATTAAGGCCATTGAGAACTGGTCAGCACCGAAGACTCCTACAGAAATTCGCCAATTTCTAGGTCTCGCTGGCTACTACCGCAGGTTCATTCAGAACTTCTCACGAATAGCGAAGCCTCTTACAACCCTAACCCAGAAAGGTGTAGCCTTTGACTGGGAAGAGAAACAAGAAAGAGCGTTCCAAACGCTCAAACGAGCCTTGTGCACCGCACCAATACTATCCCTTCCCGAAGGAATAGAAGACTTCGTAGTTTATTGCGATGCATCAAACCAAGGACTCGGATGTGTACTGATGCAGCGAGGTAAGGTCATCGCCTACGCCTCGAGACAGTTGAAAACACATGAGGTTAACTACACGACCCACGATCTTGAACTAGGAGCAGTAGTGTTTGCTCTGAAGATCTGGAGACATTACTTGTATGGAACGAAGAGCACTATCTTTACCGACCACAAGAGCTTACAACACATTTTCGATCAGAAGGAGCTCAACATGAGACAACGGCGATGGGTCGAGCTACTCAGTGATTACGAATGCGATATTCGCTATCATCCGGGAAAGGCAAACGTCGTAGCCGATGCCCTTAGTCGAAAGGAGTACTCAGGCCGGAGAGTGAAGTCATTAGCTATGTCGATCCATTCGCACCTATCAACGCAAATCATGGAAGCTCAATTAGAGACCTTGAAACCCGAAAACGTGGCAGGTGAGGCCCTTAGGGGAATGGACAAGAACTTAGAAATCAAGAGTGACGGAGCACGCTACCTCATGAACCGGATCTGGACACCAAAGTTTGGGGGATTCAGAGAGGTAGTTATGAGCGAGGCACACAGGACCCCATACTCCGTACACCCAGGGTCAGACAAGATGTATCTAGATCTCAAGCAACTCTACTGGTGGCCAAACATGAAAGCGGAGATCGCTACGTACGTGGGCAAGTGTTTAACTTGCGCCAAAATAAAAATAGAACACCAAAAACCCGCAGGCCTACTCCAACAACCTGAAATACCTGAGTGGAAATGGGAGCAGATTTCCATGGACTTCATAACCAAACTGCCCAAAACTCAGAGTGGCCAAGATACTATTTGGGTAATCGTCGACAGATTAACCAAGTCAGCCCATTTCTTACCTATCAAGGAACCCGATAGGATGGAAAAACTATCAAGAACCTACATCCGGGAGATCGTACGACTTCATGGAGTACCAATGTCCATCATCTCAGATAGAGACAGCAGGTTCACTTCCAGATTTTGGCAATCACTGCAAAAATCCATGGGAACAAGGTTGGACATGAGTACAGCATACCACCCTCAGACTGACGGACAGAGTGAGAGGACGATCCAAACCTTGGAAGACATGTTGCGAGCATGTGTAATCGACTTTGGCAAGGCATGGGATATTCACTTGCCTTTGATCGAGTTCTCTTATAACAATAGTTATCATACTAGTATCAAGACCGCTCCGTTCGAAGCCCTTTACGGCCGTAAGTGCAGATCACCCCTGTGCTGGACGGAAGTGGGCGACACCCAATTGGCAAAAGGTCTAGTCACTAAAAGCACCTTACTGGTCCAGAGATCATCAGAGAAACTACCGAAAAGATCGTGCAAATACGGGAACGACTGAAGTCCTCAAGGGATAGGCAAAAGAGCTATGCCGACAGGAGACGTAAACCCTTGGAATTCCAGATTGGCGACCGTGTGCTACTGAAGGTCTCACCCTGGAAAGGCATGATACGCTTTGGGAAGCGTGGAAAGCTAAATCCCAGGTACATTGGACCCTTCGAAATCATTTCGAGAGTTGGTCCAGTGGCCTACAAACTCCAACTTCCAATCGAGCTTAACAAAGTGCATCCAGTATTCCACGTGTCGAACCTGAAAAAGTGTTTATCCGACGAAACACTTGTAATTCCACTCGATGAAATCGCGTTAAACGAAAATCTTAACTTTGTGGAAGAACCTGTCGAGATCATGGATAGGGAGGTTAAAAGGACCAAGCAGAGTCGCATTCCAATAGTAAAAGTTCGATGGAATGCTAAGAGAGGACCCGAATTCACATGGGAACGGGAAGACCAAATGCTACAGAAGTATCCGCATCTCTTCCTCAGCCCCTAAAACTCTTACCTTGTATTAAATTTCGGGACGAAATTCCCTCTAACGGGGGGATGATGTAACAACCCGTTATTTCCAGGCATTATAAACCGAGTCTTGTAACCCCTTTTGAATGTAATGGGAATATCATCGATAAATGAATTATTCAAAAGCTCTGATTTGGAATACGCTATGTGGTAGATATCATCTTAAAGGTTCCAAATATATAAAGAACGTCCAAATCTGACTTCGCATGAGGAAGTTATGATTTTTCAAAGAAATTCCTTAAAAACGATTAGTTATAAAATAAAAAAAAAATAATAATAATAATAATTTTGGAATTTGCCAACGGAGTCTAAACGAAAGTTGTAGATCGTAGTCTCACCTACGCGTGGATATAAAGACCATCGAAAACGGAGTTCGTATGAAGAAGATATGGATTTTTGAAGTTTATTAAATAAATTAATTATTTATTTAAATCAAAATTCGGATATTATCCGAAGAGGAGTCAGCGTCCTTCTCCGAAGTACGCGCTGCGTACTCCTGTACGCCCCGCGTAACCGAGAGGATTGGCCTCGGATCGTCCACGTCGCCTTATCCGAGGAAGCCGACCCGTCCGACCCGTCCGACCCGACGTCCCATCCGACCCGGCGTCCCATCCGACCCACCTCCCCAGCAACCCGTCCCATCCGACCCGAGAACCCAAGAACCCGTCCCATCCGAACCGAGGCAGTCGAGGCTTCGGTCATGCATGACGTACGCGTACGCAGCGCGTACGAGCGTACGCCCCGCGTACCGAGGCAGACCAGCCTTCCTATAAATAGAATGCGAGGGTTTCCAAAGAAAGTGTTCATTTCTCTTCTCTCTCTCTCAGCATTTCCTCGTTTTCCGTGTCCGTTCAAACCCGAAGCCCTGGTCTTTTTGGCTCAAGTCCCGAAGGCCGATTCTACTCCCGAGATTCCCGAGAATCCCAAGAAAAATCAGTTTCCCGAGACGAAACTCTGCCCGGTTTTCCACCTCACAATCTTCAAACTATCAAGTGAGTTCATATCCCCTTCGAACACTCTTTAAATACATTTTAAATGTTTTATACTCTTTTTGGGGAGGAATACAAGTAAACACATGGCTAAAATCGTGTGAAACATTAACCTTTTGATATACTTTTCATACTGTTGTTTTAACTATCTTGTGAAGTTATTATGATACAAAACCCCTCACAACACAGCTTTACCCTCTTGGGATATAATATGTTTATAAATAGAAATATGTTTTATTTATACGTTTACATACAAAAACATCATATCAAGGGTAACATTCTTTACTAAGTCATTTTATGCATTTAAAAGAACTTATGATTTATGCTTTGTCAAACATTGTGAAAGAGGTTAAATTTTGCATACAAACTACTACCTTATTACGGACTTAGTTGAGAATCCATGAGTCGTGTATATCTTCAAACGTTACTTTCTTTATTAGAAAATAATGCTACAAGTCCTGTCTATAACCAGAGTCTCCCGTTCGGAGAACGTGTCAAATGTGTATAGATCTATACGGGAAGTCATGATCCCGCGCCCTGACTGTTAGCTACAGTCCGTCTTTTGGGGTGACAGTTGTCATAACGCTACGACGCCTGAAGAACGTCGCTACAGGCATATTATGTTTAGTATGGTTATAAAACTCATCGGATATACAATTATTATGGTATTATGCTTTTATGAACAAGTAGTCATTAAAACTATTCTTCACTTAATAAGGGCGATTTTCGTATAGCTTTACTATGTAAAACTATGACACGACTTACAAGCACGTCGCTTGCTTGCGATTTTCGGTCTTAAAGACTGCCAGTTATGTCAGGAAAATAAGGGTTTTTCCTGTATACAAACCAAACAACTAATAGGAAAATAAGGGATTTTCTCGGTACAATTAGTTGTAATTCACATCACAAGCATTCATATGCATTTCATACTTTTATAGGAAAATAAGGTTTTTTTTTTCTGGAAAACATGCAAACACTTTCGAATGGCATACATCTTCTCAAAACACTACTTATGAACTCACCAACTTAAATGTTGACACTTTTTCTTTGAAATAACTTATATTCACAGGAAACCGCTAGCCAGGTAGCAACTACTTCTGAAGACTAACGCACTGGCGTTAGTAACATATTTTGGATCACCATTTTATATTTGATTTCTTTTGCAAACATGTAACACCTACAATCATGTAAACTTTTCAAACATATTTATATTATGGTGGTGTGTACTTTCCTTTCTATGAACTGTTATGATACTGAATATGATGTCCTCCGCCCCCGAACGATTCCGCCGTTCTGGTTTGGGGGTGTGACATATGGAGATTGAGGGAACCAAACACGACCCGAGCAAATCCATGCAAGCCGTGTAATTCACATTAAAGTTAGATCCTGTCTGCGTGTTGTCATGCTATAGCAAATTTACTTGTTTGTTATGTTCTGTTCTGGAATTGTTTGATTCTCTTTACTGTTTGTTCTGTTCTGTTCTGTTTTGTTCTGTTCTGTTCTGTTCTGTGTGTGCTTCATTGTACTAGAAGTAATGAATAGCATTCTCCTAAACTATACCTATAATAGTTTACTAATGTTCTAAATGGACTGATACTGAAAAGACTCATTTATCTACAAAGTTATGCTTATACTTTAAAAATGGAGTTTTGTATAACAATAAAGTAACATAACCTTTAGAAGAGTTTTGAAATGTTTTAAGACGTTTTTGGTTACTTCGGCTGATCTTTCCTTGAAATCTTCTCATTGGTTTGTCCTTGTTCCTCCTGAACTCTTCTGTTGTCTACTATGAGGAAGTGGTTACGTTTATCCGGGCTTTTCGTGCGAGAATGAAAGTGACTAAAGAACCTATGAGCTTTAAGGTAACTTTATGGGGTGATCCTTACGGAATCTTCCTATAATTATAATAGGTATACCAGTTGGTATTGTATATAATTGAAGATCAAATAGACCTTCGAACAATTGATCCCACCTCAACACTACTTCCTTAAAAGGAATGGATAGCGAAGCGTCGGTCACAGATTCTATGTCTATAAGGTCTTGATTATATATAAAACTTTATGAATATACCCTGTAAGATGATAGACTTATCCGCAAGGGTCTTTTAAGTTATCACATAGGTTATGTATCTGGACTAAAATACTCCTATAGTATCCTAACGTAATGTACTTGGTATGATCTAATTTTGTTATCGCGTTATAGTATCATAGAATACTCCCATAGTACTCTAAACATAACTGTACTTGTTATGGCGTTCTCTTGACTGGCGTTCTGCTAAGTTTTAACCCTGTCGGAACACCACATCATTCCCAAACACATGTTGGTCACATCTAGAATGAATATAATTGATCAGGATGTATTGATCCTAGCTATGATTATATAACTGTTCAGGTTGACGAAAGCGTCCAACCTCTAAATACTTTTAGTTCGGTTCTCCTCGTGATCCTAGTTCTATTATGTACATGTATGAGCAAGTAGGTATATTTTTATAACTTGAAGTTATACTCTAAATATATCATTATCCAGAGCACTTAAGCCCCATTGTATTTATAGACGTATATCTTTTATCGGTTGATATACTTAGATCACTATAAACAATGCTCTGATACCAATCTGTCACACCCCAAAACCGGAACGGCGGAAACGTTCGGGGGTGGAGGACGTCATGTCAAGTATCACGAGATATGTATATGGTAAGCAAGTGATGAACAACCATTTCATATAGAAAGAAATTGTTTACAATGTATGTGTTCACAAAACATAGAAGTCATAAACAAATAACAAAACAAGACATGAAGCTATAATGCTCCATCTTCTGAAGTCCCAGCACGAGCACCTGTCTAATAGTCTCCTGAGAATACAAGTTATTTGAAATAGTTGATCAGCAATTAAGCTGGTGAGTTCTTAAGATTTTAGTGATGTGAGTAAGCTGTTAAAATGTGGTTGAAAATGTATATGTAAAGTACTGTAAGCTGTCAGGTGTTGTTTTGTAAAGTTTGCCTTTTCCTCTAGAAAATGATATATTTCCTACTTAAAATGGGAGTTGAGTAAAATGACACTACAATCCTTTCTATGTGTAATAAGTGGGTACAAGTTATATATACTTGGAGTAAACAAACAATCGATTATGCGCATCTGCCCTCGACCTACAACCCGACGGGGTACAGTAAGTAAGGGGGATAGCACACATTCCATTGGTTGTTAGATCGTTGTCATATGTAACCATGGTGTATTCACTTGTTACTCATGGAGTTATTTGTAATGGTTCCTTTATATCTAATGGAGAGTTCCTTTTAAGAAAACCTATATTTCTTATAATAAAATATTGACTATCGTGATTACTTTTATAATAGCTTTGTTTATACTGCTATATATAATTTGATATCGGGTAGATAGTAGATTGGGTGACCTCGGTGTAAGCCCACATCCAACAGCAACAGGACATACAGCGAAGAGCACACATCCTACTAGCTTTTAGATACTAGTCTTATATACAAACATGGTGTATAAACTAAGGATTTATAGAGTTAACTCACTTAAAGTCTTTAAGATTGTACTGGCTTAATAAGATGGATTAAGCCCTTAACTGGGAAATTGCTAGTTTTGTATATCAAAAGTACTAACTTTGAAACGAAAGTTTTGTACTAGGAAAAATTGTGCACTGACCATGTGTCCTATGACCTGATCCATACCTGGTACCCTTATGATGACTTAATGTATACTAAGCATAAATATATATAGATTCGGGTAGATAGTAGATTGGGTGACCTCGGTGTAAGCCAACATCCAACGGGAACAAGACGTACAGCGAAGAACACACATCCTATTAGCTGTCGGCATCTACTTAACATATATGTATCATGTAGTTTATACATTACGGAATCATAAGGTTAGCATCATGGTCCTAACTTTTAAAAGTAGCCTTCTACCAAGACTCGATTGTTTTGAAAGCAGTCTTCTACCAAGTACATTCTCCCTAGTTTATAACCTATCTCGATTAGAGAATAGATCAACCTTCAAGTGTTACTGACACATTACGAAAGTAATGGGAGAAATGAGTACCCTGATGTCGTTTATAATGACATACGGAGGTACTATCAACCTAAAAACATATGTGTGCTTTATTAGGGTCATAATGTGAAAGCTAGAACCCCTACTAACCCGCTCTCATGTATGGAGATTGAGGGAACCAAACGCGACCCGAGCAAATCCATGCAAGCCGTGTAATTCACATTAAAGTTAGATCCTGTCTGCGTGTTGTCATGCTATAGCAAATTTACTTGTTTGTTATGTTATGTTCTAGAATTGTTTGATTCTCTTTACTGTTTGTTCTGTTCTATTCTGTTCTGTTCTGTTCTGTGTGTGCTTCATTATACTAGAAGTAATGAATAGCATTCTCTTAAACTATACCTATAATAGTTTACTAATATTCTAATTAGACTGATACTGAAAAGACTCATTTATCTACAAAGTTATGCTTATACTTTAAAACTGCAGTTTTGTATAACAATAAAATAACATAACCTTTAGAAGAGTTTTGAAATGTTTTAACAACTTATAAATAACATAAGTAACATTTTGAAAGAATGTTTTACAACAAATAATCATACAATTATCATTGTGTTCAACTTGTATCCCCCCTTAAAAGAATTAAAATAGTTAAAGATTCATTACGGGGTATGAAGTCACCTGATATGGGTGATTCAAACGGGTATGCGCGTACGGATGAGAAGTTCCACGAATGAAGTTCCAAGACACAATAAGTCATACATGATATTTTAGGACACATAATGA
This sequence comes from Lactuca sativa, assembly GCF_002870075.4. Classification (NCBI taxonomy): domain Eukaryota; kingdom Viridiplantae; phylum Streptophyta; class Magnoliopsida; order Asterales; family Asteraceae; genus Lactuca; species Lactuca sativa. The sequence continues at coordinate 299,263,075 of NC_056630.2, read as the reverse complement.
CATGAATATTGTGTTTATAAACAACTATATGAAAGGAAACACCTTCCGGGACTAGGAAACACCTTAACCAAGTGTTGGAATCACATGTGATTCAACCTAGGAGGGTATAAAGGCACTTAAATGAGTTTACTACCATGAGTTCACGGCCCAAGGGAGTTTACGGCCGTAAACTCATGGTTACTCATGGGTTAGTGCATGTTTGGAGTCTACGGGGTGATTTAGGGACATTAGCTTTAACCTAGGATGAGAAAGACCACATCTTTTGGCACTTTTGGGGTGTTTACGGCCCAAATGAGTTTACAACCATAAACTCATGGCCAAATATTCTTATGAGGGTCCTAGAGGTCATAATGAAGCATTATAAATTCATGCCTAAGCCCTTGGAAGTGTTTGTTGCATCAAAACACCTATATTTTGAGTTTACGGCCCAAAGACCATTTGGTCATGTGTTCACGACCGTAAACACTTATGGAAGATGATATTTTGGTTGTTTTGGGTCCTAAACACATCTAGGTAAAGTTCTATGCTTGTCTCTTGGGCTATGGAAGGCATTTAGGGCATTTTGGCACACTAAAATGGAGTTCACGGCCCAAGAACTTCCTTGGCCATGAACTCACTTTTGGTCCTTGATTTTAATTGCTTTTGAGGCCTAAACATGTCAAGGTTTGTCCCATGTTTGGTTTCCAAAGTCTATGGGTCATTGGGCACACTTTAGCCCTTGATATGGAGTTTACTCCCCAAGGTGTTCTTGGGCGGTAAACTCCCAAATCTTGGTGCTTTCCTATGATTTATAGTCTATTAAGCATATATAAAGCTTTAAAACAACACTAGATAGAAGTACTCACTTTCCGGAACAAAAGTGTGAAGATCCTTGAGAGAGAATTTGGCTTTTCTCTAGTTGGAATTGTAACTAATGAATAATTTGGTTCAGAATTCTATATATAGTCCTGGGATTTTTGGCAGAAAATATTTTATTCCTGGAATGAACTCTAATATTATAGAGTTTTGGAATAACGGAGTTGCACAAAACCCAAGTGCAACCTCTCTCTTGATATTTCCTTAAGTGTAAATCCTGAGTTGCTCAAAGTTGTCCCAAAAGTTTGAAAGTTAGCAGTAACAAACTTGGATTCTATTGAAGTGGAAATTTTTGGGTTGTCACACCTGCCCATCGTACCTGTCTACTGTTGACCTGAGAATACAAGTTATTTTGAAAGAGAGTATCAGCTTTAAAGCTGGTGAATTCATAAGTATTTAAGTGTCGTTGTCTTGCTTACTAAAAGCTGTTTTAAAAGTCATGTAAACCTTTAAATGAAAATGATGATGTAAGTATGAAAAGCCCTAGAAAATCCCTTATTTTCTATCAGTTTGAGATGTAGTCTTCTACCAAAACCCGAATGTTTTGTTATGTAAAATGATAGTTTTTCCTTTCCATTGACTAGTACTAAAAGTACTTAGTCTAACTCATCGTTTATGTGAAAGTGTCACAAAATAAAGTAAACATGAAAAATTACTAATGTAAGTGTTATCCCAAGGTACTAGGGCTAACACGACATATATAACTATTATCCCGAGGTACTAGGGCTAACACAACCTATATAACCTAATGAACATCCGAAGATTGTCCAATTATCCTCTGTAGCAGCAATAGGGCGGACGAAGGGTTAGTCCCTGTAAAGGTACTCCTAGTATAAGTAATAATCGTAGGCATCCGTAGATGTTCATCACCCACAGTTGCTAACAGATGGGTTCCGGAATGGTTAGTCCCGTCCATATATCCCGAGGTACTAGGGATAGGGGCCCATCTAGGTATCCCGAGGTACTAGGGATAGGGTCCTGTCTAGATATCCCGAGGTACTAGGGATATGCAGGAAGATTTACACAGAAGGTACTAATAAATCGTCCTCTCAATTCGAGATACAAGTATTCATGTTAATATACACAGGTAAGTGTATCAACGTAAAGGTACTCATGTAACACGTTCATGTAAGCGTGTTCATGTATCATGTAAGTATATGTAAACGTACTCATGTATCGTGTAATCAAATGTAAATGTACTCATGTATCAGGTAATGTACTAGTATAGACTCATGAATGCACTGACTCTTGTGTGATTCCTGGTAATAGCAATTATGTTTGATATCTCCAAATTATCTCTATGATAATTTACTGAAAGGTAATTGGTTGTTCAAGTAGGTTTATACACTCTTACTACTCAAGGGTGTGAGAAACTAAATGAAAGTTGTAAACTATAACCTCAATACATATATAAGAATATAAGTGTACATGCATAGTTTAGTTCAAGAATGTAAAATGCTTTTGTAAGACATCTTATGGGTTTTGAAGAATAATTAACAATGACTTGATGTCATTTTAATAAACATTTCAAAGGTAAAACATTTGACAACAATGTATTTTTAAGATTTAAAAACCATTTCATGCATCATATTTTGTAGTATGTGAAATCTGTTAACTGGAAAACACAGTTATAAAATACATATCAATGATTTAATAACATGTTTATTTCTACTTGTATTCCCCCTCCCCCCCCCCCCATTAAAGCATTTAAAATCATTTAAAACCTTGATTAAGGGTATGAACTCACCTGTAGATGGTGATTCGGATGAACCGGACAGTATAGGATTGCTAGGTGTCAAGCAAGGACTTGTACACACACTATGATCCTAATGAACATATAATCACACATATATGCACTCAATTAGTCTCAAATCACTAATTGATAATGTTAAGACATCCTAGACATAATAAACACTTTATATAAGTGTTTTTAAGCCCCTAAGGATTGCATCTAAGCTATTGTGGGACAAGGCACTTGTGTTTAGGGTTCCAAAGGACCCCATATATGAGTTTACTCCACATATACTAACACACATGGAGTTTACGGTTGTAAACTCTTGAGTTTATGGCCGTAAACTCCCAACCATGGGTGTACTGTGTGTTTTGAAGTTCCAAATGATTCCTAGAATTATTCTAACTTGGTGGTTCAATTCTTGAAAGGGTTTAAGGCCTAGAAACACTCCCTAGAGGAGTTTACGGCCCCAAGGCCATTTCCTTTGGAGTTTACGGCCGTAAACTCCCTTGGAATGGTGTTTTTGGTTGTTTTCAAGTCTCTTCCATATGAAGGATAGGTTCTAAACATTTGTTTAAAGCTAATGAGGACCCTAGGCACACTTCGGTGCCCTTGTTTGATGTTTACGGCCTAGGAGCATTACCAGGGCCATAAACTAACTTCAAGAGGTAACTTTGATGTGTTTTTGTCCTTCAGTTAAGTGGCAACAATTCCTAGTAAATTTCCAAGGCTTTAGGTGCCTTAAAAGCACAATTTGGAGCTTGACTTTGGAGTTTACCGCCTAAGAAACTCTTGGGCCGTGAACTCCCAAACTTGGGTGGATTTTGCTTGAGTTCATGTCCCTATCACATTTATAAATTAGTCTAAGGCAGTAGCATAACACAAGGGTCAATCTAGGCTCGGTTTCAGGAGTTTACCGCCCATGAACACCTTGGGGATTAAACTCCTAAATCTAATGATTTATCCATCTAAATCATGTTATAAGCACATAATAAGCTTTCTAACACTACTAGAAAGAGTTACTTACGTTTTGGTATAAAAAAACCTGAAGATCCGTGGGAGAGAAAATGGGTTTTCTCTAGTTGGAAATGTGAATAATGAATGAATTTGGTTTAGAATTCTATTTATAGTCCTGAGATATTTTTGGCAGAAAATATTTTTATTCCTGAAATGATCTCTAATATAATAGAGTGTTGGAATAACAATGTTGCACAAAACCCTAGTGCACCCACTCTCTTGATATTTCCTGAAGTGTAAACCCTGAATTACTCAAACTTACGCGAAAAAGTCTGAAAATTAATTGTGATTGCTATAACTTCTATTGAAGTGATATAGCTCGTACAGAAAGGAAATTTCAGGTTGACACAAACTCCATCGTAAAAGCACTTCGGGTGGATGTCAATTCTTAGGTGGACGTTTGGTCAGTTGGTCATCCAAGAAACAGAACTGCATTTCTCTCTCAACAGTCGAAGCTGAATACATTGTTGCTGCTAGCTGTACTTCTCAGGTTTTGTGGATGAAGTCTCAACTTTTGGATTATGGTTACCACTTTCAACGCATTCCTATATATGGTGACTCTCAAAGTGCTATTTCAATCATTCATAATCCAAATCAACACTCCATGACCAAGCACATTGACATAAGGTATCATTTCATAAAAGATCATGTACTTAGTGGTAACATTGAACTCACTTTTGTTCCATATGACGATGAGATTGTTAATGTCTTTACCAAGGCATTGGACGAAACCAAATTCAATGGTTTTCTCAACAAAATGGGTATGATGGTACCATATCCTCAGTTCTTTCAAGAGACTTGTTCTCTTTGATAGGCGTATATGGAAAAAATCTAGTTCTGATCTCAAAATCTCTTCATCTCAGAACCACTTTCTCTCGGATATTTAGGATCATTTTACTTATCTTTGATTTCTGACCATCACTTGAGTTTAAGCTGTACAATTTATCTTATTCATCATGAGTATCAAGTTCAAACCATATTCAAAATCTTTATTTTGGAACTCGCTTCATAATGGAATTTCGGAATTCCACTTCGGAAAGGTAATTTTCTCTGTACTTCAAAATTTTTCTCAAATCCCTCTCCGGAAGATTTCTCAACTCTCTCTCTGGAGTTTTCAAATTTGCTCCAAAATTTTCAAAACTCTCTGGAATTTCGAATTATCTCCGGAATTTTCAAATTTGCTTTGGAATTTTCAAAACTCTCCGAAATTTCACATTAGCTCCGGAATTTTCGAATTTGCTCTGGAATTTTCAAAACTGCTCCGGAAATTCATCTTTGCTTCGAAATTTCAAATTGCTCCGAAAATTTATCAAATCTGTTCCGGAATTTCAAATTGCTCCGGAAATTTCTCAAATATGTTCCTGAATTTCTAAATTGCTCCGGAATCTCAAATCTTGCACTCGACTATTTCTCTCTCCGGAACCATCTCAAAAGAAGATATTCATAACTTATCAATGTACCTACCGGATCATAACCATTCCGGACTCACTCATCATGAATACCAAAGGGTTTAAGGCGAACCATCCACAACGGTTACTTCTGGAAATTCTTATCCTATCAACCTTGATTCCCATGCCACGATTGCACGTTTCCTAAACGCAAACATCGAATCGTCGGATAACATTTCCATTTTAAGCTTTGAACAATTCAACCTTTCACCTTCCTGTCCCATTCAACCCTAAAAAGGCACAATTTCATTCAACGCGACCTATTTGATCTCGGATCCTCATCATTACCTTTTCAACCTGACCCATCTTCCTCTACCTATAAATACCATTTCAAATTCCCTTTTACCTCTTTACACTCTCTAAACTCTCAAACCTCCAAAAACCTCTCACTGTTCTTCATGTTCATCAAGCTTTCATCATTCTTCAACAATGGAGTCTTCAAAGAATCCAATTCAAACTACACCCATTCCCAAGAAATCAATTGCAAGGAAGAAATCATCAAAAGGATCAAAGGGCTCATCTTCTTCGGCCGATCAAGAACCCTTTCTCAGAGATACAACCCAACTGTTCTCCCTAAATCCTCTAGACTATGATAAATTGATCAGAGTGATGATCGAGTTCATTGCAAATCACCATATATCCATTCCACTTACCAAAATCCCAGATCCACCACTACCACTTCATCATCTTCATCGCGCATTAAAAAATGTCAAACTTAAAGATGGAGTTCTGGAAGCCACCATTATTGGTGATCGCACCATTCCTGTCTATAAATCGACCTTTCTCAAGGCAATTGGTGTCACACCTAATCCTATAGGTTTTAAAGTTGTTGAACCAACGACTAAAGAGTTTTAGACGTTTCTAAACTTCATTGGCTACACAGAAGACTTCAAGGAGAAGGATTTCAAGAAAACCGCTGTTTCTAGGCTCTGGACTGTTCTTATGCATCTCATTATCCAAGGGTTATCTGGCAAGCATGGAGGTACTGATACTTTGAGCAAGGATTGGCTGAATGTAGTGATCATCATTTACTCTAGACGCAATAATGTTGTAGACCTTCCTGAAGTCCTATGGCAAGACTTCTGCAAGTTCGCCATCAAGAGGAAGTTGAACGAAATTTCAAGCCATAGATTTTGGTCTCTGACGATTCAACAAATCTTCAAGGAGCTTTCGGAACCGCTTCCGGTTAACACCATTCCTCCGGAGCTATGTGTCTCTTTTAAAATAGTTAAGGCATACAGAATTCCGGACCAATCATCTTTTGGTCCTGTCAGACGTCTTCCGGATAACATGTTGGCCATCATTCCTTCCGACGCTCCATATTTAAAACAACATCTTGAGACTTCGGTTGTGTTCGAACCAACACAACCTGCCCCGATATCTGTTGAGCCTACTCCGAAAGAGGCCGCTCCTGCCAAGTCCGGACCTAAAATCAAGAAACCAACCAAACGGAAGGCTTCTCCTACCAGGCCTAACGCCAAAAAGAAAACCAAAGTCAGTGCCCCCTATCAACAGGAGGGTACCCATGACATTCTGGCGGATATTGGCCGTCCACACACCCCTCCTACCCACTCATATGAGGTACTCCTCAATGTTTCAACATCATAAGCACACACTCATGGGGAGTCTCCACATAATCCACCCTCACCCTCCCAAAAGGGTGATGTCGGTGTTGAACAAAGTTCCTTGCAGCCCCCTAGAACACACGCACATGTCAAATTTGATATTTCCATTGTCTCTTCTACACACACACACACACTCCAGAACCGTTGTCTCAACTGGTCTGATACCCGGAAGGAGTAAAGGACGACCAGGTGCTAATGATCCTGATTGGGAAGATTATGTTAACTGGGCAGCGTCTCGGCGTCCGGACCTAACTAGATCTCAAGTGGAATCCACTCTAATTTCCATGAGGAATAGGGCTATTCAGAGCAACATGACCTATGTTCCTCCCACTGACATGGATGAAGATGTTGAGCTTACCTCGAAACAACCACCTGTCACTACTCATCAATGTGCATTCCAAATCTATCCAGAAGAAGAAATCTTCAAAGAAGTAATGTTGGACGATGAATCAAGGGTCATTCCGGAATACACCTTCAAGGCTTCTACTCACTTCACATCCAAGCCATCCGGTTCTAAGTCTGCATACGACTTTAGATCCTCATCCTCTACCACTCTGGGCGGAGGCTCAAACTCTAAACATCAAGAAGATGATGCTACCACCAAACCTAGTCCTTCAACTCAACATCTCTCTCATAAGTCTCCTCCGTAACACTCTGACTCTGATTCATAATCCTCTACTGGTGATTATGTTGACCCCTTCACTCTCCTAGATATCCGTAACAACGTCTCAGACACTATGGCTAAAGTATCATCAATTGAAACATCTGTAACCCAACTGAACTCCAAATTGGATCAAAAAGTCTCGGGACTTGAAGCCAAACTTTATATTATTCTCCAATCTCTCTCTTTCTCTCTCAGCAGTCCGTACCGTCAGTTGCTGAAAGAGAAGCCCATCTTGATTCGCTTGTCTCCATCCGGCTTAAACGTACAATGGAGCAAGTTGACTCGGAATATGACGCATTGGTGGATAACTACCTCCAAACCATCATGTAACATCCCAAAATTCAAGACTAAAAATTTCATTTGATAAAACATTACGTTAAGCAAATTCATCGTTTTCAAACATAAACAAAGTGTTAGTTTCCAAAATACATATTCGTTATCAGAGTAAACATTCCCAGGCTGTCTAAGCTATGGTGTGTGCCATGCGATCATCTCGAGCTCCATCATCCGCTACTGGAGGTACTTGAAACCAAAACTGAAAACCGTAAGCACGAAGCTTAGTGAGTTCCCCACTTTACCACATACCACATACTACACATACTGGGCCACGCCCGCTATCCGGGGCCTCGCCCCCTTCTTCGGGCCTCGCCCGCTACAACGGCCCCGCCGCTCCAGGCTCCGCTTGGCTTCGAGCCCCGCTCGGATACATATCTGTTTCACTTAGGCCTCGCCTGTCACAGGGCCCCGCCCACTAACATATAATAGCACATACACATATCACATAACATCACATAAGCTAAACGTATGCTAACAGCTCTTGCTCTAAGGCCTCGCCTATCTCTGGGCCCCGCCCGTGTCCTGCTACTGATGAGTCATGGAACCTCGTCCATACTCTTGCTGATAGTGAGATACGGGCCCAGCCCACTCTCACTCCTTTCCTAACTTGGGCCTCGCCCCTGGGCTGCTGCTATTGAGATGTGGAACACCATCCACACTCTGCTATTGGTGAGATACGGCACCTCGCCCACACTCACCTCCCTTCCAGGCACATACAAGTATCACACAGACAACAAGTATAAACTATCACATAACCATTCCTTGGGCACCCGCCCGCTAACATTGGACCTCGTCCTAAACAACATACTAGCATACGATGCCTAGGGCTAACCCCCGGGTCTTCTACTCATGTCTACATGGGCCGGCATTGTGGCCGTAGATCCATTCACACAAAGGGAAGCTCACCTGATACTGCTGAACTACTATTGCTAATCCCTTTGACCGCTACCTGACCACTGACTCCGAACTGCTGCTCCACTAGCTCCCCGAGCTACCAATATCAACATAACACTTAGTCTAACTGACCTTCAAAGGTCAACAAAGTCAACTCTTGCCAAAGTCAAAGTCCTGGTCAAAGTCAACCTTCCAGGTCAACCCTACTCACCGAGTCCACTTACTGACTCGCCGAGTCCCTATGCTCAAAGTCCTTCCAATCAGGACTTGACTCGCCAAGCATACTGATTCCCGAATCCTGTCTTGTCCAACTCACTGAGTCCTTGCTCGACTCGCTGACTCGAGTCTTAACTCGAAGGGTTTGGGACTACGCGACCTGACTCATTGATTCCAAGAACAGGCTCGCCGAGCACAAGGCAATCTTCATCCAACTCGCCGAGTTGTTCATCCAACTCGCCGAGTCCATGCCTATCTTCATCCGAGTCGACGAGCTGTTCATCCCACTCTTCGAGTTCCTCGTCATCTTCAAGCTACTCGCTGAGTCCACTCGAAGGACTCGTCGAGTCCATTAAGATCTACTTACATGCAGAGGACTTTCGAGTCATGCATGGACTCCAAACTGTAGATCTACCCTTCCCAAGCGTATTCCCCACGTAAAGTTGCAAACTTTACGTGTAAAGATGGAGATCTAAGCAAAATACACCATGAACTAGGGTTTAAAACCAAGAGGCTCCAAAATCCACCCAATGGCTGATACTTTACGGGATTCTAAACCAAAACAAGCATGGATCTGAGGTAGCAACCTCAGATCTGGACCTCAAGCTCGAAATTGATCTTAGACATGGCTTAAAAGCCCCAAAACTCATAACCAAAGAAGATCTAAAGGAGAGAAACGAATTAATACCTTCAAATGCTCTGAAATGTTCCCGCAAACTTCGGATCCAAGGCCACTCCTTGATGCTTCAAAGATTCCTACTTCTTCTTCTTCTTTTAAATCACTCAAAAATGGCTAAAAGCTTGAATGAGCACAATGGAGGCTTAGGGTGTTGTGTTCTGGGTGTGAGAGACAGTAAAGGAGCCCTAGGAAGAAGAATGAGGCGATTAAATAGGCTCCAAGCCCCGGATTTAGGGTTTTCCTCGCACAGACTAGACTCGCCGAGTCACCTTGGCCGACTCGCCGAGTCGGTCACTTACTCCTCGACTCGGATCCCGCTCGGACTCGCCGAGTCCCTCCTTGGACTAGCCGAGTCGACCCCTAAACTTAGGGTTTTCTTTCCTTTCTTGGCCTTCAAAACTTTGGGTGTTACACATCACCTCAATGGTCAAGTTCCATGATGATCTGGTGTCTACTACCAACAACCTAATCAAGAAGACCCATATTCGCCATGAGAAACAGATCCAGAGGCTTGAAAAGGAAATTAAGAAAAAGGATGAGATAAACCTCATCATTCAACAAGTCCTCATCAAACTCCTATGCTCAACTTGGAACATTGTTGATGTTCTGAACAAGAAGTTTGATGAGATGATTGCCATCCTTAGCAGCACTTTCAAGCATCTCTCCGAACAAGCTCCCACTGCCGAAGCCTATGACACTCTCACTCTTCAACTTTCCACATGTCTTCAGAAGGTTTTCTCCAAACTCGATGAGCAAACTGTCAAAATGGCTAAGTCCAAATCTCTCCTTACATCTCAAGCTTTCTGAGCCACTCCTTCTGTGTTGTCTCCCACTCCCATTCCGGAACCAAAAATTGCTCCGATTGACTAGGGCTCTCCTCTCCGTACCCCTGATGATATTCCGGAAGAACCACTTCCAAATCCTACTCTGGAATGTACGATCGATGAGAACATGAAGTTCGTCATCTCTGCACTTCAAATAGACAAAGGCAAGAAACCAGTGATAGCCAAACAACCAGGTTTGCACTCCAGACCTCCTCTCAAACAAAAACATGGATGGTCTCATGATGAAATAAATCAAGCTCTTGATGAAAGAATCCGAATCCAGGCTCTGAAAGATAATCCTGACCCAATGCATAGGATATCTCCTCTTTTCCATGAAGGCATCCTTCAGAGTCACAAAATCATTCCAGTTATGTCCTATGCCATTCCTACAAGTGACTTTGATCAACTCGATCTTCCTCTCTCTCCCTTCAGCAAGTATTACACCAAGTTCGCTTGACTTCATCCCATAGATCCTCCGGAAATGATCATCCAAACAGAAAGAGAAGGACTTGATACTTTCTACTCTAAGAACGCAATGCCATTCAAGGAAGTGTGGTCGAAGAAGAAGATTACTCAGGTCAATGGCTTTAGAAGAAAAATCCTGGTGAAGTTTGAAGTACACCGTGCGTTGTTCCGTTTTCAAATTCTCCGGAACAAGCCCACTCCCCGGACAGTTATTTATGTGGATTTCCCTTCTATGAATCCAAATACATTCTCACCTTGGACGACTACTTCAGAGAGAATCAGAAGGATGACCTCAGTATGGGAGCCTATCATGTTGCACTAAGCTTACGAAAGATGACGTTGCCGAGTTTAGCCGAAGAGATTATGAACTTCCCCCATCTTTAGAGAACTAAACAATTTGTTCCTAAGATCGATTTCATCCTTCTGGAAGCTGAACTCCTCACAGATAGTCCTATTGAAGTGCCTGTTCTAGGGGTTTGTCTACACTACAAGAAAAACAAGCAAGAAGGACTGCTTCCAAGTCCTTTACAAACACCTGATTCCTACCAAAGCTCTAAAGAAGTTTATTTCGCATGCATCCAAGACGGATGTTCCACAACATGTGAAGGCAAACTTTATGAGTTAGGTGGCATGGTACATTGAAGTCTCCAAATGGTTGTTCCGGGCCTACACCTTCATCAATGAAAAAAAGATCTAAGTTTGTTGGATTGCTAAGTTCACTTAGGGGGAGATTGTTGGAACCTGAAAGTGAACCTCTAGCAATCATAAGTATATACTCTGAAGTATGTTGGTTCCGAAGGGAAAAGTGCTCTGGAACCTGTCCGAAGCTGAAGAGAAGAAGAGGAGGAGTATTTTGAATAGGAACACATTCCGGAGTGATCCTAACGTTCAGAATGTATGCTGATCCGAAAGAACGCTATTTTGTCTTTTTTCATTTATTATCCTTGTATTGATGTAACGTTTCATAGGACTCAGCCTTTTGTTATATTAGACAATCAGAATGTCATAAATAGTTCTATTGTCTGGTCCTGTGTAAGTTACTTAGTTAATTCGATGTAACTCTCTCTCTTATATATGGGAAACATTCAATACAAGTAAAACACAGATCTTTCACTCACTTTTGGCATTGAATCTATCATATTTAAACATTCTTCTTGTTATTCATTTATTAACTTTACCCTGTTCATTTACTCTCATTCTTCAATTAATGTCTTGATCTTCTGTTGAACTTATTATCTAAGACTTGACTGGTCTTTCCAGTCTTGACTTGAACCTCTATTAGCATGTAGATATTAATCTCAAGCATTCACTCAAGCTTTGAGTTTTCAAACCTTGTCCCTGCACATCGATCTTGTTCTTTCAACGTACCAGTAACAACCATTGGGTCTGAACTGCCTCACCTTGACGCAAAGTCAGGACCCTCCCTGATCCTCCTGCTCCATGGTTGTTGCCTTTGGGGAAATTGTGTCTGAAATGGCCAGTTCCACCACACCTATAACAAGTGTGACTAGCCCCTGCATTTTTCTTGTTCTTGTTGTTTGGCTGTTGGTTTTGTTGGGGTTGAGATTTGCAGTATCGAGCGGTATGGCCCTTACGGTTGCAGTTTGTGTACTGTATTTCTCTACACTCTCCATGGTGGTGAAATATGCATTTGTTACACTTGGGTAAGGTTCCCGAGTGTTGTTGGGTAGTGGTTTGCGTAGTTGAGGCTGGAGCATGTGGTGTTGAGGCAACCTGAGTAGTAGCATCGTGGAGTGCTACAGTTTGCTGGTTTTTCGATGACTCTGGGTTTTGTCGTCCTTTTCGTTTGTTGTCCTTATTTTTCTTGTTATCTTTTCCCTCCTTCTTGACATCAGTTTCCCCAGCTTTGGCACCCTCTTTTTGCCATGGTCGTATAACTTCTTGGCTAGTCTTTTAGCACTGTCATACGTTTCAGGGTTTGCTACTATTACATTTCCTTTAATTAGAGAGGTTAATCCTCAAATGAATCTATCAGTCTTCTTTCCTTCATAAGTGATCATGCCTGGAAATAGGAGTGACAATTTGCTAAACTTCGAGATGTAAGCATCGATGTCGGAGTTCTGAACTATGAGATTCCACAGTTCCTACTCCATTTTGTAGATCTCCCCTCTAGGACAGTACTCCGCCATTAACTTTTACTTAAGCTCCTCCCATGGCATAGCATTCGCCACTGGGAGTGTCATGGACTCCACATGACCATTCCACCAGGAAAGCGCTTGATCGAATAATGTGCAAGATGCAAACTTCACCTTGCACTCTTTAGGGCATCATTAGATGTCGAATACCGATTCAACTTTTTCTATCCACCACTTTAGGGTTATCACGCCTCCTGTTCTGTTAAGGATATGATGCTTGGCATTTGTGAAATATTTGTAAGTACAAACCTTTGTAGGTCCTTGCTTCATCCACTAGTTTAAACTTCCAACTCCTTGCCCGTTACCTCCACCGTTGTTCACATTGTGCATGTAAGCTAGTGTTGCTATAACGGCAGCTGAAACTACTACTTGAAATGCAGCCGAGTCCACTTCTGGTGGAGGCGGTGGTGGCGGTGTTGCATTGTGGTTTTTTCGTATCGGTCTTCGAGGCATCTTCTGTCATGGAACGGAAAGATGGTGAATGTTTAGTGCAATTTTGGTTTCGAGATTCCTTGTATATAGAGCAGTTTTCGTGATTCGGTTGTGTGTGTAAATGAATGCATACAATCAACATGAAATAAAAATAATAGAACACATAGAAGATAACAACGTCACGACAAAATACATATATAACTTCTTTCATTAGTAATAGTCTTTCTGATACATGCTCTACTTGCACTGCTCGGGCTTCTGTTGCTAAAAGTTGTTGTCTCAGGGTGGCAACCTTCTCCTCAATGGAGCACGTCCGATCGGTAGAATCCTATGGTGCTGCAGGGTGGTCCTGTATTATCTCTGAAGAGTGAGGCTCGCTGGGGACTTCCTCAATGTCCCATACTTCTTCCATCTCCTCATCAGATTTCTCGTACTCATAGTCTGTCTCCACATACTCCTCAGGTCCTAAACGTGGATCTACTCCTTGAACATTACCAGGTTCTCCTTCGATCAACCCATTGGCCACCAGGGCCTGATAGTAAAGGACACCCTGTTGGAACTCTTCCATGATGACTGCACGAGAAACGGAGGGATGAGAAGTGTGTAAGGGGAGTGTATGTAAATACCATTCCAAATACTCCTATAGTATTTTAATTGTTTACGTTTGAGTTCCTTAAAGATTTTTAGGTACAAGGTTGGTAAGTTTCTAGATTCATTGCCCACCATGATCACTCCCAAACACATGTTGGTCACATTTCGAAAAAATATAGTTGATCAGGCTCAATTTATCCCCAATACGGCTACATAACTGTCCGGGTTTAACCACTGTGTTCAATTTCCTCCAGAGACTTTTAGTGTTGTTGCATTAATGCTCACCTAGGTATGTATTTTAATTACTTTGTTCAGAGTAGTTTAGTCCTATTGTATTTATAGTTGCATATCTTGTATGATTAGATATGCCAGTTCACTATAAACAATGCTCTGATACCAATCTGTCACACCCCCGAAGCAGACGGCGAAACGTCCGGGGGCTTGAGTGACTTCATTTTTGTAGTATCATCACAGTATATATAATAGAAACAAAACATCATCATCATCACACATGCAATATTACAATAGCCGTTGTTAATATCAAGTATTGTATTTCAATATTACATGCCAAAATATCCAAAGTATGGTGTTAACAAAACACAAAAAAATATCTAGGTATTCTTTCTGACCAACCTGCTCAACGATTTCCTAAGAATACAAGTTAATCTGAAAAGGTCAACATATATAATGTTGGTGAGTTCATAAGCATGTTTGAGTAAAATGTTTTGTATTACTTTGTAAATGCCAGAAAATCTAATATTTTCTAAAAAAATGGTTTGAAATATTTGTGTCCGATCTTGTATTAATTCATGCGTGTTAATGTTTGTAAGAGTATAAAGTGAATGATCCCAGACAACCCGATGTTGCCTGTTTATGAAAACGTTGTGATCTTAACACCCTAAGCTGAGTACTAGTGCATCTATGTTACCATGTTATCAACAAAAATTGTATTCCGTAAATTTTATAATGGAGTTAATTCCTCTAAGTGAGTCGTTAGAACCATACTTGATAATGACTAATCTGCCTGCCATGACGTTTTTCAGACACTGACTTGTTTAAGGTGAGGTTTGTCACCCTAGACTGGCCTAGTCTAACTGTAGCGAACAGCTCAGGTGTGGGGTGTCACCCACGTATTGTTCTATACCCAAACTCCCGCTCTCCCTCTAGGAGACTCTGGTTATAACTACAGGCTACGGTTGTATAATCAATGTGTGCCAAACGAAGTGTCTCACAAGATCCTTAACTAAATTTATGTGAATACGGAATTGCACAGTGTATATTGTTTCTGTGTATGTATTTACTTTTCAAAGCCCAACGAGTATTTATGTGAATGTGTGAAGTCAACAAGCATGTAGATGGACCATGAAGGTCCAATAAACATGCAAGGTATATTCCGGGCCCAATAAACATGTAAGAGGATAACTAAGGCCCACTAAACATGTAAGAGGATAACTAATGCCCACTAAACATCTAAAGTATATTCCAGGCCCAATAAATATGTAAGGGGACACTATGGCCCATTAAATATGTAAATTAAGCATGCAAATGGATAACTAAGGCACAATAAACATGTAAAGTATATTCCAGGCCCAATAAACATGTAAGAGGACACTATGGACCATTAAACATATAAATTATATTCCATGCCCAATAAGAAGAAGTGTAAATGTCGTAATCAATTCATTTGTTGTTATGTTGGTTATTAAGCTTAGTTGTTTACCAAAATGACATAAAATCCCCACTTTTTGTAAAAAGACATTTTTGGTCTTTAAAACCGAAAATTTACAATTAAGGCACATTTTTAGTAATAATGACACTTTAGGTCCTTTTAAAACCAAAAGTTTATAATTAAGGGCTTGATTCGAGTGAAATAACATTTTTAACCCCATTTTTGTCAAAAATTCATTTTCGGCCCAACAGCATAGAAATTATTCCCTTTTGGCCCAAGTTTGGTAAAATTATAATTTTCAACCCTTATAACCGAAAATTTTCATTTTTGGCTGAACTTTGTTTAAGATGACACTTAAGTCCACAAAAGCCCAAATCTTTACAAATTTAGCCCAAAACCATGAAAGCCCAAAATGAGGCCCATTTGTGAAAGTATACACTTTTAGCCCTTAAAATATCATAAATACTATAAGGATTCATATTTATTCAAATATATCCTTTCCAAACTGTGAGTTATGCATACTAACTTCACTTTTTGATTATTTTGTCAATTTTGGCTCTCTTATGTAATTTCTTAGTTTTAAACAACCTTGTAATGTGTTAAACCTTTTCTTTGCATAATATGTGGTATCAAGTGTTATGTCCATAAATATCATCATATTTTTGTATATTTCTTAGTTCATGAAGTTTATAACACATAATCATACTTATATCATGAAAAACACACAAAATCATGCATATACACATATGTCTACACAAAAAAACTTGTGTTCTCCCCCAAAACATAGTAAAAACTGAAAATAGGGGGTATGAACTCACATTGGTTTAATGATTTCGGTTGCGGTGAAGAAAATAGAGAGATCTTGGCCATAGTAAGCTTTCTTGAGTAGATCTCGAACTTATGAGGTTTCTAAGGAACATGGATAATGAAATGATGTGTTAAGAGAAGTAAGTTTAGCATAAACATGAAGTTAAACATTTTTTATGGAAGTAGCTTACCAAGATGAGTGGATTTTTGGATGAAATGTTCTTGGACAGACACTCTAGCACACACGAATTCTTGGAAGGATATGAGAGCTTTCTTGAGAGTCATAAGTGAAGTTTAGAAGTGTAAGTGAGGTTTGAATGGAGATGATGGTGGTCGAGAATAAGATGAGAGAAGAGAAAGAGAGAGAGAGAGAGAGAGAGAGAGAGAGAGAGATGAGACGTGATATGCATGGCTATATGATACTTGTCTAGAAAAATGTGGTGTAATTACATGGAAATCCATTAAACAATAATTAGGTGGCACTTAGTTTGTAAATTAATTTTCGTTTTTTTTACATATGTGTATATATGGCCGAAAATGAAAGGGAAGGAAAAGAGAAAGAAAAGTTTAGGACATTTTTTAAATATATTCGAAATTTTGTGGCCCAATATTAACATTTTCGGCCCATTGGGCCCATATGAGGGTTTACGGCCTAATAATGATAAAGAAAGGGGGTTTACGGCCCAATATGGATCAAAAGTTGTTTACGGCCAATATAGCCCAAAATGCTATAACTTAAAGAATGTGGGTCCAACTAGAGCGCAAATAGGGTTCCTTGACCCAAAATAACCAAATTGAGAGTTTACTGGCCCATTATGCCTAATAAGAGGATCCTTTTCCATTCTGAGTTTTAAACTTGATATTAGGATTTCAAACCCACAGTTTAGTATATGAGATTTATTGAATTAGGTTTTGAACTTCATGTCTGAGTTTTGATTCAAATGGTTGATTTTGAATGATCATAGTACATGACATCAACATAGATTACAAGTTATACAAGAGTTGATTACATATAGACAAAATTTCCTAGCCAAAAATGCTAGTTGTGACAGTGGCAAAGCACGAGAATGCATGTATATAAAATCAACATGTGTTTGTACATTTTGCATTTGATACATTTAGTTTTCTTGATCCATAGGCAGTATAGCTCCTTAAAAGAGTCCAACGGGTCACGCATTCTAATGTCATATCTCTTAGATCCACATATGTTGTTTTCAAAACAATTAATTCTACCATCTAGAAATGGCTAGCGGTGCAGCTTGTTGCCTGTTTGTCTTCCATCGATATGTATTGAACTTTATTTAATTAAAATTCATGTTGATGTTTAAAAACAATTAAACCCGAATTAATTCCAAAGTAATTCTAATTAACAATTAATCAGTTCTGACTATTTCTTATTAATTAATTATTCATATAATAATTTTAACAAATCATCAATTTATAATTTCTAATTAATTTATTAATCACAATATATATTAACAAATCATTTTATCTCTCTCGTGTAATCAATCCAAGTTATTTCCTGCTTATAAGGGCAACCTAAAAAGGACTTTACTTTAGTCATCAACATTATACCAATTTATTTTGGACCTTAGACACTTAATCGAACAGTCTTCCACATGGATAAGTCACTAACTACAATTGAAAGTACAACTACAAATAACTAATAAATAGTTTTTTGCAAACACACTACTAAACTCTGATTAGACGTTGGTCCTAAGATAAGTGATCAACTATCCATTCGTTCTTCAAGATATCGTATGGACATAAGACATGGATCATAATCAACCTCATAGTCCAAGATTCTATTTCTCGATTTCCCGATTTATGATGATTGAATTTAGACTACTTAATTGAAAACATCAATTTATTTTGGGCTTGGTCAAGTGTAAGTCCCCAAAATTGCTTGTGTATCAATCAGAATCAATTGATGCTGCGGAATCCCAATCAATTGGATGATGTCAGATCAAATAGAAGAGAAGGAGAAGAAGAAGATGATGAATCTTGTATGTATTGATATGAATAAAGACCCGAATACAAGATTCATACACACTAACACACACTTGTTCTTCTCTCTAGTTTCTCTCTCTAGAACACCTTAGAATAAACACAAATAAGATCCTTTATTCTATTTTGTTCAGCAATCCCTCCTCTCAACCACCTAACACCTATAAATATATATATATATATATATATATATATATATATATATATATATATATATATATATATATTTATATATACTTGGGGAGTATGGGCCATAAATGGGTTTATGGTCGTAAATGTGTTTACGGCCGTAAACCTGGTTACGGTCATAAACACAACCGTAAACACTTATATGGCCGTAAACACAGAGCAATTTACAGTCCTAGACATAAAAATACATTTTTCTAGAAAAGCAAAGCATAAACCATATTTTTGACCCAACAATCTCCCCCTTGATTGATAGCTTTCTTTTCTTAATTGACCCAACAGGCTCCCCTAAAAAGGTAGCTGGATTTTCTTGATTATCTTCATTGTGAGCTTGGCTTCAACATTTATCTTCAATTTATACAAACCTCAAGATGAACATATGAATCTTCAATGGATGACTTCATCTTGAACACTTGAGCTTTTCTTCATAATTTGGCATTGAACTCACATTGGGTGAGGAGGCTTGATGTACTGATTCTTGAAAGATAGCACTTTCAGCTTGAAAATCTTCAGAGAGAACAAATCTTCTAGATCACTTCAGCAAGTTCAAGGATAGCAGGATATTGCTTGGGGAGGCTTCAATGCAATCCGTCACATAATCTTCAAATGCAGCTTTACCTTGCTTATGGGGTTGAAAGATTGAATTTGAAAGAACAATCTTCACTTCTTGCTCCTTCGAATGAAAATTCTTCGATGATCACGGATCAAACTTTGGCTCAGAAATCTTCGACACAAACTCCATGAGTTTCATCTTCACCTGAATTCAGTTTTCAAGACAAAACAAAACAAAAAGAAAATCTTAGCACACAATATTTTTAGGTTTTTCATATTTTCTGAAACAAATAAAACAGAAACAAAAACATTTTTGGATTTATGATATTCTTGAACAATAAATAAAACAGAATATAACACTATTTTTGATTTTGAATTTTCTGATTTTTTTTTTGTCTTTTTTTTTTAATTTCTTTTATTTTTGTTTGATTTTTGAATTTTTTAATTATCCCCCTAAATTTGTGCATAGAGAAAAACTATGAACAAATTTAACAAAAACAAAAAATATTTGGGATCAAAGTTGTGAGACAGTCTGAACTTGTTTATCAGTACCTTCACCTTTATGAGTAGATCTGGCCAGTGGTCAGTATTGTGGTCCACTTAAACACGAAGGATATCGACAAACTTTTCTAAATAAACCATTTAGCTGACGACGACCACGAGTATTGTTGTCCACCTAAATCAAGTAGTGAGATCTACAGACAAGCTCTAAGTGGTTCGATTTTAGTTGCACTAGAATGTGTTCCCTACTTCCCGATATATCCTGGTTTTCAAGAACTTCCTAAGGACTCCTTACTTTAGGTGAGTAAACAATTATTAAGGAGGAAGTCAGATTTAGAGATAGATGCATATGTTGTGTCCCAGGTCGGATCTATTTCAATCATGCAGAGGGGACAACATATGACTAACAAAGATAGAGAGTTATAGAGATAGTAGGTTGTATATGTTGTGTTCTAGGTCGAATCTTCCGATCACGCAGAGGAGACAACATACGACTAACAGATAAGAAGAATTTCATAGATAAGGAGATGCGTAGAAATAGAGTTGCATATGTTGCATTCCAAGTCGGATCTTCCGATCACGCAGAGGAAGCAACATATGACTAACAGATAGAAAGCAAGAAAATAATTTCCTACAAACCTACTTTATCAAAACCCCCAATCGCCCTATCAGAACCAGAATTAAGGACATAAGTCTGTACATCAAGGAAAAGTTCAACCACAGTTCTAGATGAGTATTAATTTAGTTTATCATGTAGGTTCCTGTGTTTATCCCATTGCTCAATCTACCTGAGCGTCGTATGGTCATTCCAAACAATTCTATCTAAATCCACACTGTCGAATCATTCGTGCCTACCAGCACATTGATCACAAAGTCTAGACAATTCAGATTCAGTCCCTTCCATTGGGTTTAGACAGCCTGCTATCAATTTCTTTATATCACTTCTCAATAATAACTACTAACAAAAAACTATAAGAAAGTGAAAAATTGTCTTTAAAACGAATCAGAGTAAGATAAACTTAGAAATATACAGAAGAAAACGCAAATCCTAATTAACCGATTGAATTTGCATCTTGAAGGTCTGAGAACAACACGCATAATGTCATAACAGTTCCAAAAATTCTTCATGTCATTAAGCACAAACCCTATGAGTGACCCTTCTTTTCTTCTGTTCCCGCAAAGGACACATACTCTCAAACAGAATTCCGAGTGTTGTACAGTTGAGAGATGTCTCCTATTTTGTGTCTGGAACAACCACTACCAATAAACTGAAGTCTTTGCAACCCAATCCATTTTGAAACTGGGTTGACGTTTTTCATCCTTGCACGGTACTCTCTCCCATAACATATCTTGTTTATCACAAACAGAAGATGTAGAAATACTAGAATCATTAGAAGATTTGGGAGATTGAGCCTTTGGAACCCATTTGTAGTTGGGTTTAACCCATTTCTTTTTCAATATGATGGGTGGCTCATTACTTGCTTTTGAACTTGATATCGGCCGTTGAGATGACTTTGACCTAACCGGTCTTTGTTTCAATGGAGCATCTCTTGGAACAGGCTTCCTGGCCGACATTCCCTTCTTTCCCTTGGGAATCGGATTCTTCGCCTTATGGGTTTGATTCTTGGCCTTTTGCGCATTCCAGTCACCATCGTCTGAACGTGACCTTGAGGGGTTTCTATTGGAGTATCTTCCTCTTGGCGTGTTCTTCCACCCTTGTGCATAGTAGGGAACGTATGCGCGTTTGGACAGTTTTGGGAAATGTGTCCAGGTGTTCCACAGTGTAAACATGTCTTTTTCTTCACTGTGAAGTTGTTTCTTCCTACCCCTGGTGGTGTATCCTCCCCTCGTTTCTTGTTGTTCCCACATGCACACTTGCAACAAGCACTCTATTGCGCTGGAATTAGTGGACTGTCTTTCTCAACGGCAGGTTTGTTAGGAGTAGCAGAATTCGAAGCAACAGATTCTGAATTCAAGGAGTCATTGGTATGTTCAGTAGTGTTCTCTTTGTTATCATATTTTGCTACTTTACCTGCACATGAAGTAGAAACATTAGTATTTTCAACCTGAATACCTCCTGACACAAATCCAGCTGGTTTTCTATATTGATGATGTGCCTCCTTGTCAATTTCTTCCTGTGCCATAGGGATGGATGTGTAGTTATGATTGAAAGGTGGAGGAACACTATCATACCCTAGACCTTTTTGCTGGTTATTTTTAAATTGTGGATAATGGTCTATCATTTTTGTAACTACTTCGCTTGACACATCAAATTTTTTAAAATGAAAATCTGCAGTTTCAAATTTGCTTTTTATTGTGTCAAGCTCAGCATGTTGTCTCTTAACATAGTCATAATTTTCACATTTGTTACTGTAGTCCTCTTGAAGTTTCCTAAAGTCTTTTATCTTTGTCTCTAATTGGGCCTTTAAGGGTTTTTGTCCTTTTATAAGTTGATAGCCCTCATACTTAAGGTCCTCTACTTCTCTACGTAATGAATCTATTTCGTCATAAAGAATTTTAACGTAATCAATACAAGCTTGAGAACAAGAGGGAAAACTTACCTCATTTTTCTTCGATTCGGAAGTAGAAGATACAATCAATGCAAACTGCAGCTCCATCATCTTTTCTTCAGCTGCAACACTCTCCACGGAAGCTTTTTCCTTTACTTGGGCTAGGTGAGCATTTTCAGGTCTTGAAATGTTCAAGGCCTGAATCTGGTCCTCCCAGTCAAAAGACTGAGCAACCATAGTCGTTTCACTATTGGCATGAGTACCTCCCCTGTTGTTTCCCACTGCAACCATCGTCCTTTCGTTATTTAACCTTCTATCCGGCTTTGGGCACTCACGAGAAAAATGACCCGACTCGTGACAATTAAAGCACCGCAGCTTCCCTTGGTTGAACCCCAGTTATTCTTCCCTGTCTTAGCAAACTGCTTCGCCTTGAACATTGCCATGGAAATTTGACATGTAATATCCATTTCTTCCACATCTTCTGGATGAATTTGATCCAGATCAGCAAATGACAATTGTGGTGGAAGGTCTCCAACTACAAGAGCATTGTAGTAGTTAACAAGTCCTGTGGTGTGAGCAAGATTTTCATCACGTTACTTAGAATTTGAGGAAGAAGCCACATTTGAGGAAGGAGCAACTTGTGGAGCAACATACAATTGATTATGAGAAAAAGGCATGGATGATGTAGCAGGAGTTGAAGTTGCTGATGAAGTGGAAAAGGGTTGAGTCTGAGCTTGTTGAGCAGCAAAAGGTTGACCTGGAGAGGGAAAGGTGAGAGATGAAAGAGCATTGTTAGAGGAAGTCCCAAGATTTGCAGTTGAATACGAATTCACATGATTAATATCTCGCTGTTTATCATCAATATCACAAGCCTTGATGATCGCCATTGTTTCAGCAAGAGTGAGGCGATTCCGATCCTTGGTCTTCTTAATAACAACTACATTCATGTCCCATGACTTCGGAAGAGCATTCAGTAGCTTTTTATTTATTTCAGACTTGGTCAAGAAGATCCCATCTATATTCATCTCAATAGTTAGAGTTGCGAATCGTTGTAGTTGTGCCTCTAGGGTTTCTCCAAGAATGTAGTTGAACACGTTAAACCTTTGACGCAGCATATCCTGGCGGCTTTCCTTCATGTCTTCATTACCTTCATATACTTCAATCAAGGCTTCCCACAAAGCTTTTACTGAAATATACTCTCTAAAACCTTGAGCTATATCAGGAGATAAAGCCATGGTCAGAGTGGCCAAATCCCTTTCATGTTCTTCCACTTTCTCAAAATCTTCATCTGTATAGTTTTCAATCGCTTTGTCAACTATCTGTCCTGCAACAGTGGTGGTAATTCTGACAGGATTCTTGATGATGCTTCTCCAGATCTTGAAGTCCTTCCATTTAATGTACTTTTCAATCCAGTATTTCTATTCAGCAAAACCATCTACATATAGTCATCTTGGAATGCATGTAGTTGTCCCCATGATAGAATCCAGCTCATGATGATGTGTTTGACTTTGAGAATCCATTTATTATTTTTAAAGCTTAAAGTAAAAATTCAAAATTCAAAATTTTAGTTTACGGTCAGATGTGTTTAGGGCCGTAAACTGAGTTTACGGTCAGCAAGTTTACGGTTGGGGTGATTACGATCGTGCAGTGTACGGTCGATGAAGAAGCACTGATTATGGTCCATGAACACAGTGTACGGCTGTTGAATGTTCTTGAGTTTACGGCCGTAAACAGGGTTCACGGTCGTAATCTCTTGGCAGTAAACTCCCAAAATTTTCAATAAACGCAAGTTTAAGGAATATTTAACCCCCTTAGCAATGAAAACACCAAACCCTAATCTCGAGCAATAAAAAATATGAGTTTAAACGGCTGAAAACTCGATTGAATGATTCTTTGACACCGATCTTGCTCTGATACCAATTGTAAGTCCCCAAAATTGCTTGTGTATCAATCAGATCCAATTGATGATGCGGAATCCCAATAATTTGGTTGATGTCAGATCAAATAGAAGAGAAGGAGAAGAAGCAGATGATGAATCTTGTATGTATTGATATGAATGAAGATCTGGATACAAGATTCACACACACTAACACACACTTGTTATTCTCTATAGTTTCTCTCTCTAGAACACCTTAGAATACACACACATAAGCTCCTCTATTCTATTTTGTTCATCAATCCTTCCTCAACCACCTAACACACACACACACACGCACACACACACACACACACACATATATATATATATATATATATATATATATATATATATATATATATATATATACAATTAGGGAATATGGGCCATAAATGGGTTTACGGCCGTAAACACAACCGTAAACACTTATATGGCCGTAAACACAGAGCTGTTTAAAATCCTAGACATAAAAATACATTTTCCTTGAAAAGAAAAGTATAAACCATATTTTTGACACAAAACCAAGCACTTTAAATGTCAACAACAAATCATCAATGGGCCCAAACATATTTCTTTTACTATTAAGGGAAAAAGAACGAACAAACTTGAACTATATAGTCATCCATTTTACTCCTCAAGTCATGTATGGAATCACACTTTATAACACCCAGTTACGAGATGCATTGGAGTACACCAATGCACAACTAATTTGCAAAATATGACTTACATATCCCCGTTTGAAGGATAGAGGATATTATCGTATTAGAATTACTAGTGATTGAACATATAAAGTAATTTCTAAGCTCGGAATTAACAAATACTTAAAATCCCTATTGCCAAAGTACTCATGAATATTACAAAAATCCCTATACAATGTCCACTCCATATGAACAATCTACAATCAATTCTTAATAGTCTTAAATAAATACCCACTCCCAGAAGTATGACTGACTGTGACATTTCGAACAAAATTAATATTCAGGAAGTAACACACAAAATGAAACACAATAATAAACTAATTTTCTTGTGGCTTTAGACTCTTCAAATATAAATAATTCCTTATTATTTAATCATCATAACAATTACATATTTATCTATTGTAAAAATGTTTCGAGGTAATCGACTTAACAATTAAACTTTTCAACACATTTTCCCTACAGATGCTCTTAGCATGCATATCATTTATTCCTTTGGTCATCACTATTGTGAATGAAACATCTAAAAGATATTCACTTCACAACTAGATCTCCATCCTCAACATTTCTTGGATGTAGTGGAATTTCCTCCTTCTATGCATTGACCTTCTATGATCTCAAGAATACTTGGTCAATATGACCGAACTTTCATAAAATGTTTCTAATGGCAATTTTTTACTTAAACCAAATCCAAGGTCAACTATGAAGTTTTCAACTGCAAGTACGGTCCTTGGATACTTCACTTGCACTAATGTGGCCTTACCCACTTGTCGAACCTACCATCACCTCTTACATGAAACCTTTCACCTTACAACTCTAAATGAATATCCGTTTAGACTATGAATCAAAGTCATCTCTAAAATTCATGTCACTACAACTCTTCGCAATCATGTTCTCTATTGTCTTTAAGCAACAACTCCTTGGTATCTTTCAATACTTTATAATATTTTTGATAGTTGTCTAGCGATTCGGTCAAACAATTTCTGACACAATCTCATGATGCTCAAACCAAATGAGACATCAAAATAAGCACACTTCATATAGTTTTTGATCGATCCTATATCTAAATTGTATAGGACTTGACTCATCTTGTCATTTTTATGACTAGTACAAAGAACCATTGAGATTCACTCAACTCCTTGCTATTAACAATATGAACAATCCCTTTCTTGAAATTTTCTATGTTGAAATCGTTCATCACATTATCGTTTGATTGAATCCTATTAAACATTTGAAGCTACAGTTTTAGATCCTAATACCAAGTATCAATGTCGTTTCCTATGTCCATTATAGCAAAACAATTCCCGAGATTTTGCACCTTGCAACTTAGAGACAATGTTTCCTACGAGTAGTTTTGTCATCAACATGCAACACCAGGAAGACATCGACACTCCCACTAGCATTGAAATGTACTCAAGACTAATATAAACTTTTAGAAAGACAACTCTGTTTGACATTCTCTTGGAAGAACAAATTCCTTGCTACACGATACTTGTTTAAGTCTATGAATTGACTTCTCTAGCTTACACACTTTATTTAGATTCTTTATATGTTTAAATCCTTTTAGAATATGTCATTTATCCTTTGAAGGTTTCCTATCGAGAAAATTTGTTTAAGCATCCACTTTACCATATCTCATTATCAAAGAGGACAACAATGGTAACAAATAACCAAGTATACCTTTCTACCATATTAGATTTGAATGTGTGTACATTCGTATCCATGTTAGTCTTCATAATGAAGATATAATCGCAACCCATTGTCACAAGACTGGGCATTAGATCAACCAATTTCAAAATGAAATATGCATCATGGATTGAATTTTTTTATCGTCAGACTCTTCTAAAGGCATCGATATGACCCATCATTGCTTCATAGTAGCTATTAGAGTTATGTTAATTGATAAATGTTTTATCACTAATCAATGAACCTCTTTCCACGGTTAGATGAAACTCATAAAACTTGGGAGGTGCTCTAACATTACTAGATCTTCTAAGAGAAAATGTAATTTCATTTGACTCAACTGTTTTTCTAACCCCAACTTGAGACCTAGTGTCAACAATAGGTTCATTGTCGGTCATATCTCAAATTTCTTCAAGTTCAATTTGATTTCCACTGACTTATTGAGATCTCTATGTTCTTTCTCCCAAGGAACATTCTTTTTGAGCTATAAGCACAAATATCAAAAGTCTTTAGTGAACTCAACACTTCATAAATCTCAATTCAAGTTGGTCATTGGTTTCTTGTTCCACGATATAACTCACAACGCCAAATCTAAATATAAGGGAAATTTCCAACTCCACGTTTCATGAGGTGTCATCAAAACCTACTTAGTCAGATACAAGGCTCAACATATGCTCTACTATTTCAAGTGTATATTCCCAAAAATGTGTGAATGGTAGTGAAGCAAGATTTATCATAGATCGAACCATATAGTATTCGATTATCCTTTTAGTAACATCATTAGATTATGGTGTCCTCGGAGAAACCATTCCGTTATGAAATGAAAATTTAAATTCATGTTTATACAACACATATGATGAAATTTTGGTTGCTAGACATCCCCAAATAGTAACAAGAGACTAGATTTATCCTAACTCCATTACTAAGAACAAGCTCAAAATCCTCAATCATTGAGACATGCAACATTTTTTCATTCTAATGATTAGGTTTAGCTCTTTACACTTAACTTCCTTCTTTCCTATAGATCCTACAATTCCATCCAAATGTGATTACCACACCATGCATCAAGGGACCAGGAATTGGATGTATTTGAGTTTGATTATTTAAGTACTCGATGTAGATTTCAACATTTGATTTTACCATTTCAAAGTACTTAGGGTAACTTCATTTCCTATGATCCTTGTCATTGCATTAATTGTAACTTGCCCCTTTTGAATCATGGTTGTGTAGAATAGAGGACATGCCAATTCCATTCCTTCATAAAGGGAAGTTTTGGCTGGAACCGTTCCTTTCCATTTAGGATTCAAATGTTTCCTATTCATTCTACCAACATTGAACATCGATGCTTGGAATTGGATAAGAAATCTAATTCCTTTCTAGTTTAGAGAAGGTTTAAGAATCTCATCAATGTTTTCCTCCATACTATTCCAAAGATAAATTATGTCGATGTTATCATAAGAACTAATGAAGGATCCAAGCACAAGATTTATAGCAACACTCTTGTCAAGGGTAACATTACAATTGTCGAGTTTGTCAATGTAGCTCTCATTGATTACATATAAAAGAATTTTCTTCAATTTGAATGCAATTAGGAATTTTTGATAATTTTAAAATCACTCTTATCTTTCTTGGTGAAACATTTCACTTAAATGGAAATTCCTTTCATATGCTCAAATGTTCACAGAATTCTTTTAGAAAATCGAGGAAATTGACATAATGTTACTGTTGGGATTATAGTGGTGTGTCTTTGGGCCTTCTTGGTTAAGTTTATTTTGTAAACAAGTTGGGCCTGTCCACTCGTATTTATTTCTAGGGTGTGAGTATTTAAGATGCATGCCTGCATCGTATTTTTTTTTACCTCTGATAATATCCTGTATACCCTAATCATGCCTCTACAGTAGCAATGCTTAATCAAGTTCTTCTGAGGCGTGACACTTAATCATTCGACATTCTTTGAATCATCTTTGTGTTCTTGTTTTACTTGTTTTGAATCTAATCAATCTTTTACAGATTATTTAATCCTAACAATTGGTATCAGAGCAGGAGACTGTATAATCCATATGCATTTTTTCTGTTTATTGAGTTATTAGGGCCTCCTTTAATATAGGATCTTCTTTTAGTCGTCTTTATTGAGTTTTTGATGACATATAGTGATCTTGATATTCCCCTTTAATTTGTCTTAGTTTACACATCTAATTCATAACAGGTATCAAAGAAAATATCATCATGCAGCATGACGATTCTCACATCAACTCCTTAAATATTTCAAGCAATATTAGATCAACAATAAGGATCCTGATTCTCTTCCTTCATGAATATGAAGTTTGGGCGCTTCATTTAGAAGATTACGTTCTTGGTTGAGGTGATAATGGTTACTTAATATCAGAAGCTATTACTCTAGGTCCATTTGTTCACACAGAGACCAAAAGAACTATCAAAACTCAAAATGAATACAACCAGTTGCTCCATGATGTGAAGGATGTTCCTCAGGATGCGAAAGATAAACCAATCAGCAACGTCAAAGCAATGAGGATCATTATATTCGCTTTGCAGGCCGATACTTTTCGTCTAGTTAGTTCGTGTGATACTGCGAAAGCTATTTGGGATCGGCTCAAGGAACATTACTCCAGTGATGCATATCTTGAGCATTTTACACAACCACTCCTTCATTCGGAGTTTGGTGCTTTCGCACAAAAGCCAAAAGAAAATCTGAGCCAAACATTTAATCGCTACAATCATCTTCTTATCAAGATGATGAAACATGGTATTGGACGTGAGGAGATCAAGCAAAAGGTTACTCTCATGAATGGGCTTAGATCTGAGTGGATGGCAGTGATCTCTACTGTAAAGGCGCATGAACAGTTCAAAAGTTACACTTTGGCCAAGCTTGTTGGGATTCTTAAAGCACATAAAAGTGAGGTGTCGAAAGAAGGAAAAGTTTCTTCTGTAATGGGGTCTCTAACTCTTGTTGCGAAGGGCAAGACAGTTGTAGAGGATGAGTTTGAGTCTGATCATTCTAAATGTGATCTTACAAAAGAGGAGTATGCTTTAATGGTTTCGAATCCCAAGCGGTTCGCAAGGAAGAAATTTCCATCAAACAAAAACTGAAACTGGCAGGGCAGTTGCAACTCAGAAAAAGTGAAAGAGGAGAATAAAAGCGCTTATCAAAAGGAGGAAGATAAAAAGGAGAAGAAGCTCATGGGTGACTCTGGCTATGACTGCAACTATTGTCATGGAAAAAATCATTTGGCCAAGGAGTGCATGCTAAGAAGGTTAAATGAGAAGAAAGAAGGAGAAGATGATGAGGCTTACCACATGAGAAAGTTAGAGGAAATCAAGAAGAGGAAGACTAGTGATAACTCTATGTCTGCTTTGATTGTGTTGGAAAATTTAGCAGAAAATGAGTTTGGAGGACTTGAAATATGGTCAAATGACTCGGAAGATGATGAGGTTCATAGGCCCACACATGGCAGGGCGTTCGTTGCGAAAGAGGAGAATTCATGGTTTGTGTAACGCCCGTAGATCCGGGCTAGTCAATTTAGAGGCAATAGGGGTCGAAAACGACTTTTCAACAAAAGATTATTTAGAATAAATAATCTTAACCAAGTTGTAGAATATGTCACAAGGTTTCCGTACATATAAAGAACGTCGAAATCCGAGTTATAACGAAGAAGTTATGACCCGTCGAAGTTTCGCGACAGAACCCACACGGCACTGAGAAGCGTAAATAGTGAATTTACGATAGAGCGAGATTTAGCCTTAGAAATCTAAACAAAAGTCGTAGAATATGTTAAACTAAGAACATCGATAAAAAGAACGCCCAAATCTGATAAGGAATTGATGACGTGGCGCGTTGTGGGCCGTCCATCGTTGATTAGATCTCGCTTCGGATCATGCCACGAAGCCTCGCTATTACGCCCCGCTTACAAAGAAGCTACGCCCCGCTTACAAAGAAGCTACGCCCCGCGTAACTTCGGTCTGATCCATCCGATGAGTGCAAGACAGTTGGGTCCGAAGCCAGCAGCCTATAAATAGCTGCGAGCGCAACCTTCATTTTCCACACCATTCTCCTTCTCTCTCTAAAATCTTTCTCTCTCTATGGTCCCAAACCACTACTAAGCCCTAGGTAAAACCCCTAGCACCCTAGGGAATCCCCAAGGCTCCCGGAGTCCCGAGAAAAAGGAGTTTTTTGGTTACGAAACGGTGCTCCAATTAAGTTCTGATTTTCGATAAAATTCACTGTAAGTGTGCTACGATTACGCAATTTTTAATATAGCTTTCAAATAATTATAGGAATGTTATTAGTTCCTTGAAATAATTATTTGGGCTATTATTATGAGTTATATTGAGTGTTATTAACGCTTATATAATAATAACAATAGTCAGACAATAATTTGTCGTGGTTATCGTTAGACTAAACCCTAGTGGTATTGATACTAGGTTTTATCGAAGGAAAATCGTTTTGAGAGTGTCGAAGCGTTGTCCGAGTGCTGAGTCACCACCTTTCAAGTGAGTGCATAGTTACTTTCAGCTTACAAATAGATATGAAGTATTTTATATAAATTACGTGTTGTGTGTGTATATTATCTGTATACTTGCTATCTATGTTGGATGAACGTTTTATACGTGTTTTCAATGATTTAAACTGTATATGTATTTTATATCTACAGAATGTGTTGGGTAAAACATGGGTAGATGTAATAGTTGCTGTGTGACAAAATAAAATAATGATAGCCCTCGTTATAGCTGTTCTTGATGATCTAGTCATCTAGCGGAGTATAGATGACGACCACGGACTATTCTAGCCAGTCCAGTGGAACACTAGCAGGCTCGCAACCTGTAGGTGTTTATTCGAACTGTATGTTTATTTGAACTGTGTGTTTATTTGAACTGTGTGTTTATTCGAACTGTGTGAACTGTGTGCTCACCAGGTGTACTCCATCCCCCATATGGTTGCCTTTAGGACTTTCATTGCCAAGGAATCCCCTTAGCAGTAGTATCCATCCCAATGATAGTCCTTTGACTAGGTTCCTTGTGTTAGATGTTTTAGGGACGTAATGTGAGGATAACGGGAATGGGTAATTGGGTTGATTGTTTGATGTTTAAAAATAATAATTATATTATTGTCGGTTGAAAACCCTATGTGCTCACCAGGTTTCCCAACCTGACCCACTCAGTTTATTTATATCACAGGTGTTGATATGAGGTGACATTACACTGAGAGATTTAAAGAGATGTAGATCACTAGTGTAAATAATTGTAAGTTCTGTTTATGCTTATGTTCATGTATTAACGATGACATCCCAAACGTTTTAAAATGAAATAAATACGTTTCATCGAAAATGTTTTAATAACGTATTTACCATGTTTTTCTGGGAAAAAATTCCGCAACATTTTTATGAAATGAAGTACTCTGATTTTTATAAAGCATAAACAAAATCGATCTTTTCTGGCCGTGAAAATGGGGATGTAACAGTTGGTATCAGAGCATTAGTTTAAGCGAACTAGGTATATGGATTTATTTCTAGACTTAAACTTAGAATGCTAAGCGATGATTGTGATGTGTGAGCACTAGATTATTTTAGGAATTATGCCTAAAATGCTTTATGTGCTAAATGCTTTGTGCCTAATATGCTATTATTTGTTCGGATCTATGGTCTGTTGCCGACCAGATCTGGAAACCTTATGTGTTTAGGATTCTAAACGTACGGCTACGATATTAGAACTAGCATATAAACTTTTCGGGGTTATAAGGATGATTTAAACGTTAATCCTAAATAAAGATCTAGATTCACCTTATTCGGTGTATAGATCAAAATGGTAAGGACCCGTAGTGGAAACGCGAATGCAAATGGGAACCTAGATCAACCCCCAGTGATTGAGAAAATACCGGTTGTGGTAGCCGCTGCTGAGCCAATAACGATGGCCGGAGTGCAAGCGATGATCCAGGCCATGTTGGATCTTCAAATGGAGGAAACCAGGCGTTTGTTCCAGCATAATCGAGAGGAAACGACCATTCAGATCGAACAGCCTGAGTTGAACGAAGGGCAGACTAAGGAAGGAAAATACAGTAGGACTGTTGGTCAAGTCAACCCACCAATAGTTCGACAAAACAACCAAGATGACGAATTCGAGAGGAATGGATGCAAGTACAAGGATTTTTTTGACTTGCAAGCCATCGACTTTCACTGGAAAGGAGGATCCGATCGGGGTCATGGATTGGATCTCGGAAATGGGGTTAGCTTTCATGACATGCGGCTGCAGAGGGAAGCTACAGACCACATTTGCAGTGCGTCAGTTTCGAGGAGGCGTTGTACGTTGGTGGAACACCTTGGGGAAGACTCTGAGCCCCAACCAGCCCCTGCAACTGACATGGGCAGAATTTCTGGTGCAATTCAAACGAAAGTACAGCTCAGCTCAAAACCTACTCGAGCTAGAGAACCAGTTTCTAACCCTGAAGAAGGGGAGCATGTCAATCGATGAATACACAAACTTCACAGAAATGATGGAATTTGCCTTGCGTCTTGTTCTGGATGAGCTGACGAAAATTGATAAGTATGCAAAAGGATTGACATGGGAGTACACGGTGCCAGTGCGTCAGGCACCTACCTTGGAGGCAGCTATCTGGGCTGCCAAGTCTGTGGAGGATATGATCAAGGGAAGAGCCGCCAACAAAATCGAGGTTGGTGAAAAGGGGAAGTTTGAGGGGTCTGCAAATCCCGATGAGAGAAGCAAGACCAGTACCAGGAAGTTTAGAGGAGGGAGTGAAGAAAGATGGTGCGAGAAGTGCAAAAAGAAACACTCTGGAAAATGAAGTGAGGAGGTAACTTGTTTCAAGTGTGGGAAGCATGGGCATTATGCCAACGAGTGTAAATTCAACAAAAAGGTGTGTTACGAATGTAATGAGGAAGGGCACTTCAAGCAAGACTGCCCAAAGAGAGAGGGGGCTACAAAGCCAAATGTGCCGCCATAACCAAAGGCAAGAGCATTTCAAATGATCCTTGATGAAGCAGATGACAATGCGAGGATTCAGGAGTGAAGGCTTGACATCCGAAGGTCGAGTTATGAAGTAGCCATAGAATCATATGATGTAGCCTGTTAGAGTCATAGTCTAGGGTGCACTTGAACACCAATGTAATCGTTTCAAGGAATAATAAAAAAAAACCTCCGTCTTGATATTTGATGTGTTAAGCTGGTATGTGATTTTCTTGTGCGGTGACTTGGAAAACTACGGGACAATACTTGGCACGAGTATGAGTAGGTGTAAATGGTAGTAGAGGCCTATACTACTGGAAGCACATGACTCACACTTGGATC
This sequence comes from Lactuca sativa, assembly GCF_002870075.4. Classification (NCBI taxonomy): domain Eukaryota; kingdom Viridiplantae; phylum Streptophyta; class Magnoliopsida; order Asterales; family Asteraceae; genus Lactuca; species Lactuca sativa. Next base: position 299,229,296 of record NC_056630.2, on the reverse strand, counting down.
AGGGAAAGTCACAAGGTTACCAAGAAGCTAGTAATTGATTTTGTTTTATTCAAGTATGTCGTTACCATTGTTTCGGTAATGACTAAGAAGATTGTTTTTATCCCGACCCTAGTGGTCATATCCCATTGAGTCCGACTACGATGAGTAGGTTACGTGGTTCAGAGAACCAAGTTTGATGTAGCTTCTGACTTAAACCAAACGATTCAAATCAAAGCGATCAATAGAAGTATCACGCTCGTTGTTAAAGAAGTTGGTAGCCAGAAATGCGTAATGTTATAGTGTGATTATATCACATTAGAACATGAAGGAAGGTATAGTCTGTTTTAGAATTTAACTCTAAAAGACCTGAGTCTAAGCGATGCAACATACAATAATAGGTCATTAGAATATGACACATCGATCTATAGTAGTAATAAAAGAACTCATCTCAACTTCGTATCCAGTAAGGATCGAGATTGTGACTTAAAGGTCATAATTAGTCTAACCTGAGGTAGAGAGCAGGTGTACGATCGAGTACTGCTTACAGTCAATGAGTCTAAGAGATAGACTTGAAGGAATATAGAAGTTAAAATTATTACCTAGGATGAAGAGACGATGTATGGGGTCATTATACGTGCCCTGTTTTGTTGATTATTCCGGGACGTAATCATCCTAAGGGGGAGATAATTGTAACGCCCGTAGATCCGGGCTAGTCAATTTAGAGGCAATAGGGGTCGAAAACGACTTTTCGACAAAAGATTATTTAGAATAAATAATCTTAACCGAGTTGTAGAATATGTCACAAGGTTTCCGTACATATAAAGAACGCCGAAATCCGAGTTATAACGAAGAAGTTATGACCTGTCGAAGTTTCGCGACAGAACCGGCACGGCACCGGGAAGCGTAAATAGTGAATTTACGATAGAGTGAGATTTAGCCTTAGAAATCTAAACAAAAGTCGTAGAATATGTTAAACTAAGAACATCGATAAAAAGCACGCCCAAATCTGACTTCGTATGAAGAAGTTATGATTTTCCGAAGTTTCAAACTAGTAGTGTACAACCCGAAATCCGAATATTAGATCGAGTGGTTTTTAGCCAACACGTCCTAAATGAGAATCGAAGATCTCGTTAAGAGTAGCGTAACAAGAAAAAGATGGGCCAAAACGGATGTCGGATGAAGAACTTATGAGGATTTAACGGACCAATCCTGTCCCGGCCTATTAATAATATAAAATTTAAAATCGAGCCAAAATTAGGCGACGGATTCTAAACGAAAGTTGTAGAGTACGTTCCCACCTTCGCGTGGATATAAAGAACGTCGAAAACGGACCTCGTACGCGAAATTTACGAATTTTTAATATTTATGATCGAATTTGCGAAGGCTGATAAGGAATTGATGACGTGGCGTGTTGTGGGCCGTCCATCGTTGATCAGATCTCGCTTCGGATCATGCCACGAAGCCTTGCTATTACGCCCCGCGTACAAAGAAGCTACGCCCTGCGTAACTTTGGTCTGATCCATCCGATGAGTGCAAGACAGTTGGGTCCGAGTTGGTGGTCTTATCCGAGGAGTACGCCCAGCGTACCCTCGGTACGCCCAGCGTAGTCCGAAGCCAGCAGCCTATAAATAGCTGCGAGGGCAGCCTTCATTTTCCACACCATTCTCCTTCTCTCTCTAAAATCTTTCTCTCTCTAAGCTCCCAAACCACTCCTAAGCCCTAGGTAAAACCCCTAGCACCCTAGGGAAGCCCCAAGGCTCCCGTAGTCCCGACAAAAAGGAGTATTTTGGTTTCGAAACGCTGCTCCAATTAAGTTCTGGTTTTCGATAAAATTCGGTGTAAGTGTGCTACGCTTACGCAATTTTAAATATAGCTTTCAAATAATTATAGGAATGTTATTAGGTCCTTAAAATAATTATTTGGGCTATTATTATGAGTTATATTGAGTGTTATTAACGCTTATATAATAATAATAATAGTCAGACAATTAATTTGTCGTGGTTATCGTTAGACTAAACCCTAGTGGTATTGACAGTAGGTTTTATCGAAGAAAAATCGTTTTGAGAGTATCGAAGCGCTGTCCAAGTGCTGAGTCACCACCTTTCAAGTGAGTGTATAGTTACTTTCAGCTTACACATAGATATGAAGTATTTTATATAAATTACGTGCTGTGTGTGTATATTATCCGTATACTTGCTATCTATGCTCGATGAACGTTTTATACATGTCTTCAATGATTTAAACTGTATATGTATTTTATATCTACAAAATGTGTCGGGTAAAACATGGGTAGATGTAATAGTTGTGTGTGACAAAATAAAATAATGAGAGGCGTCGTTATAGCTATTTTTGATGATCTAGTCATCTAGCGGAGTATCGATGACGACCACGGACTATTCTAGACAGTCCAGTGGAACACTAGCAGGCTCATAACCTGTAGGTGTTTATTCGAACTGTGTGTTTATTTGAACTGTGTGTTTATTCGAACTATGTGTTTATTCGAACTGTGTGAACTGTGTGCTCACCAGGTGTACTCCATCCCCCATATGGTTGCCTTTAGGACTTTCATTGCCAAGGAATCCCCTTAGCAGCAGTGTCCATCCCAATGATAGTCCTTTGACTAAGTCCCTTGTGTTAGATGTTTTAGGGACGTAATGTGAGGATAACGGGAATGGGTAATTGGGTTGATTGTTTGATGTTTAAAAATAATAATTACATTATTGTCGGTTGAAAACCCTATGTGCTCACCAGGTTTCCCAACCTGACCCACTTAGTTTAATTATATCGCAGGTGTTGATATGAAGTGACATTACACTGAGAGATTTAAAGAGATGTAGATCACTATTGTAAATAATTGTAAGTTATGTTTATGCTTATGTTCCTGTATTAACGATGACATCCCAAATGTTTTAAAATGAAATAAATATGTTTCTTCGAAAATGTTTTAATAACGTATTTACCATGTTTTTCTAGGAACAAATTCCGCAACATTTGTATGAAATGAAGTACTCTGATTTTTATAAAGCATAAAGAAAATCGATCTTTTCTTGTCGTGAAAATGGGGATGTCACAGTTTGCATGAAGGTGCTTGATGGTGACAGGTGATGGGTCACAGACGCAGGAGAATGCTACTGGGAGTGAAAGAAGAGATGATAGCTATTTCGCCACAAGAACAGTTCCTAAACAAATCAACGAATGTGAACAGTTGATCAACAAGGTAAATCTAATTCTTGAATCTCTCAATATAACTGTGTCTATATACGAAACTGAATTAAATGACCTAAAATTTACTTTTTCAAACATTAGTGATAGTTTTAAAAGAACCCGTTTGATAAACTCTAACCTAATTGATGAAATTAGCAGGGTTTCATCGAAAAGTGAGGAGAGGCGAATATGGATTGCGAAGATCGAGTTGGATTTGTCTAAGTCTAGGGATCTGTTAATTTACTTGCAAAGAGACAATTTGATGCTTTTAGAACAATGTAACATTTTTTGCTTGATTGCTAAAAGGCTTTAATTTAAAATAACTCAGTTGCACCTTGATTGTGAGATTGGTGAGAAAATTCACAAGATGAATTTTGCCATTTCTCGAACTAAAGGAAGACAAAATTGACGCCGACTATTATAAGTGTGAATCCATCGTCTCGTATGACGAGACATCTGATGCTTATAGGGTAGCACTGGAATGAATTGAATCATACATTAAGTCCAAAGATCCCAAAAACATGATAAAAACAACTTTTGGATGAAAACGATAAGAAACATATTAAATCTGATACTATACAGAAATTCGATTCATTGAGTTCAAAAAATAAGATAAATGTTGAAAGCACATCTGATTTCGATGAGAACAGTGATATGAGCAAAATCTTTGTAGATGATGAGGTGGATTGCTCAGAGTTTATTAAAAACAAACCTAAACGTACGAAAGATTTGATTTCTAAAAAAATCGGTTGAATTCGCTCGCATTTATCAGAATAAACCTAAAATTTTAAAAGCCAACGCAACCGTTTTTCCCAAAGTGCAAACTGTCCCTAATCAACTATTTGCTACTAAAGGATTGGACGAAAATCAAACTATCGAACTAGCGTCCATCGTCAACGAAGATAACAAAGATGGTTGCGATGAGTATTTTTGGTCCGCTCCTATAGACAATCAGAAAGAACCTCATGCAGAGTGAAAGGAAGATATGTGGCAGAACCACTAAACAAGCTCATGCTTTGAAAAAGGAAGTTCAAGTGGAACCAAGGATATTCAAAGCGAACCTAAGTTAGTGGCGAATGAATCTCGTACATGAAAAACGAAACCTAAGGCGAACATCCACTAGTCCTCAGAGCAACTTGTGGATCAAAAATGGCAAAGGAACATGAAATATCAATGAAATCTCAATTAAAGGAAAACATTTTGGCAATCCCAAACTTCCAACTATGTTCATAGAGAAAAATCTTACAATCAGAATGCGAAGGCTCCTTCGCATGCAAATCCCAGTTTATGTTCACACTGTCATTCTTGTAATCAGCAAAAACCGAAAAGGAACCTTGTTCAAAAACCTTCTCTTTCAAAGAAGCCCATTGAGAAACCAATATCTCATCAGTCTCAACCCAAAAAATCTTCGTTCAAAGATATTAAAGGAAAGGGAAAATTAGTACCGGATTCTAAAGCTCTAACCAAGAAGTCGACTACTAACTCATGGAAAGTTAAGAAAGAATTTGTCAAGAATCAAATAAAAAACGAACAAAAACAATCTGATTCAAAAGAAATGAAAATAAAAAATAATGAAGTAAAAGTGTTCACCATAAATAAGAAAGATGAAACCACTTTGGTTAAACGAACTTATATGGTTGATCTTTGCAATTACTTTTCCTCTTTCTATAAAAGGCACACAAGGACCCAAGCAACTTTGGGCTCCTAAATCAGCTTAATTTTCACAGGTTATACATGATGAGCAGTTTTACACTGAATGGTATATCGACAATGGCTGCTCACATCACATGACAGGGAGGAAGGAGGAGCTACGAGAGTTTCGAGCTCTCAACGACGGTGGAAATGTGAAATATGGAAACAAATCAGTTGGAAATATCAAAGGCTATGGGATGATAACAAATGGATATTTTTCGGTTCGTAAGGTGGAATATGTGGATGTTTTACAAGACAAGCTAATTAGTGTTTCACAACTTGTTGTAGGGATGGGCTTGAAAGTATCCTTTGACGATGAAGGATCTGAGATTATATAAAAGAAGAAGAAAGCGGTTCTCTTAAAGTCGTAGCGAAAGGAGAAATGTATCCTCTGAACCTGAACCCGATATGAGGGAAGCCTGCCATATGTCTGCTTAAGAAAGCTCACTCTAATGATAGGTAGCTATGCCATAGAAGGCTTTCACACCTCAACTTCAAAGACATCAATAAGCTTGTTCTTGGTGATCATGTGCGAGGGCTTCCTCTCTTGAAGTATGATAAAGATCATTTGTGTGTAGCCTGTGAGATGGGGAAACAAAGCAGGAAGAGTCATCCAACAATAGTGAACACAAAAGTCATTAAACCATTGGAACTTCTACATATCGACCTTTACGAACCTTCTGCAATTGAAAGTGTTGGTGGTAGTAAGTACATTATTGTAATAGTTGATGATTTTTTATTTTTCACTTGGGTATATTTTCTTAAAGAACAATATGAAGCTACTCCAAAACTCAACGACTTTATAAAGCAAATTGAGCTTCAACTACGAAAGCTGGTTCGCAATGTTCGCAACGATAATGGGCTAGAGTTCATAAACCAGCCGTTTGAAGAATTTCTTCATGAAAAGGGAGTCTCACACAACTTTTCTACTCTTTACACTCCACAACAGAACGATGTAGTTGAAAGTCTAAGCCGATCTCTGTGTGAAGCTGCACGAACTATGCTCACTTTCGCATGTCTTCCTTTATACTTATGGGCAGATGTTATTGCAACTTCTTGTTTCACCCAAAATAGATGTATCTTAAATAAGCGATTCTCTATTACTCCCTATGAAATCATAAATACTCGTAAACCTAATGTTAAGTTTTTCCATGTATTTGGTTCCAGGTGTTTCATTTTCAATTCCAAGGAACAACATAACAAATTCGATGTGAAACCTGAGAGGGTATATTCTTGGGATATTCAATGACCTCCAAGGCATATAGGGTTCTCAACAAATGCTCAGAGAAGATGGAAGAAATCTATTATGTTACGTTCGATGACAAATACTTGAAGAGGATTCAGTCCAATGAGAATCAAACGGAGGAAATCTTACCTAAGCCAAGTCCAGTAACTATTCCAATCTCCAATCTGTATGACAAATTAATGCTACTCTTTGATGAACCAGAGAAGGCTATCACATCTTAAGCGAAAGCAGCTGACAACAAAGTAGACGAATTGTGGAAGATAATTGATAAAGATGCAAAAGATATGCAAAATCAGCCATCAACTATGAACGTGCCTCAAGACACGAGTACTATATTCCAGGGGGAGAATTCTGACTCCAATGCAAGTCCTTAAAGGGAGCAATCTACACCACAAGATACAAACATTCCATTACAGGTGGAGGGTTACACTTCGTCTCTTTTTTCTGACCCATCCTCTGATACGAATGACTCACCTCCCACAATGACTCACGAACGTCCATTCACAGGGGATTCTACAATTCCTGAAAAAGAGGATCTCTCATCATTCGAGGGGGAGAATAAGGATGCGAATGATGATTCGGACGTTCAATCAGAATTTAAAGAAGTAAATGCTGAATTGGATCCCACTTATGATCTAAACTATCCTCCACTAACCAAATGGACCTGAGATCACCAAAAAACCCAAGTAATTGGCGAATCTTCTGCATGTGTTCTTACGAGATATCAGATAAAAGCGAAACAAACTGTATTATTCTCTAAAGTGGAATTTTTCATTTTTAACTCATTCGTTTCCAAAGTTGAACCCAAAACTGTTAATGTTGCTCTCGATCATTGTAACAACCCGATATTTCAAGTCAATGTAATGACTTAAAGTCAAATATTGTAACCTATTTTTGAATAAATAAAATAGCGTCAAAATGAAATGTTCAAAAATCTCAATTTGGATGTACCAAGTGGTAGATATCATAACAAGGTTTTCAAAAATATAAAGAACACTAAAATCCGAGTTATAACGAAGAAGTTATGACCAATCGAAGGTCTGCAACAAAACTGGTAAAGCACTGTTAAGCACAGGCTTGTCGAAAAAAACTGAAACCTGTTCTACCCACCCAACCTGTTACGAATTCAGGTAGAATGGGTCGGGTAGAGCGGGTAACAGGTATTAACAATTGGGTAGTAGGTTAACCCGATAATAATATAGGTCGGGTAATAGATGTGAATATTAATTTTCGGGTATACTCAAATACCCGAATTCAATTTTTAAATAATAGCCAATATACATTTACACATGAGTCGGAGGTAGTCAGAACGTCAGGTTATGCACGCTTAGAAAACCCTTCAGTGTCTTCTTATGATCGACGCAAGCCCTCATCGATAAACCCTTAAAGACGTTAAACCCTCAACGACATTTGACTCCATATGATCACTTTTCGGTTGTTAATCACAGTCTCCTCATCAACATTCGACTCCACCTTGATCGATCAAAAGAAGGCTTTGTGTCTTCGTGTGTAGTTGTTAATTAGAATTTAAAATTTTTGCATCCACTATGGTTTAATATTATCAATTTGGCCGTATTATATGTCCATGATTATATGTTGATCTTAACATAACTCAAATACGTAATGATTGATCATCAGACCAAGTGTGGAAAAAGTTGTTTGCTACTAGATATGATGCAACGCCACCTTCAAACTTATCGGTGGAATGAAATAAATACCTTATATTTCTGTTTAGTTCGATAGTAGGTTCTTGAATAGGACAATTAATATATTATTAGGTTAACCATCATTGTAGCCAAAATAACTATCGGTTTCTGTTTTATTTGTTTTAGCATTCTAAGGGCATTAAATTCAGTTTTTTGGTTTTAAAGTATCATTTTGTAGAAAATGGAGTCCGTTAAATCTAATCCAATCAGCAAGATACATTACCATTTCGTTAAACATGTCTAGAATGAGACTTGGTAAGAAGTTACTATTGACTCCCTTTTCATTCCATATATGGTCTTACTTTTTGAGCATCATCCTTGGTCCATCTGAGGGAAGATAGACAGTCACTATGTTTTACACAACTAGAAAATTATCAAGATTCAATTTAAGGGGTTTGACCATACTATCATTCTTCAAAACGTTTAAGGAAGTCATTGCAAGATCTGGTGCCAGATGCTAGTTCTATATAACTCAAAAAGTAGTTTATAAATATTAAATGTTAGTTCTATATAACTCAAAAAGAAATTAATAAATAATTGGGTCTGAAACGAATGAGTATATATACTTGTAGATGTCATAAACGAATGAGTATATTGAAGATGAGATGATTAACCTAGGGATGAATTCAAAATATTTACAGACAAAGAGGGAGTTGAAAGATCGAAATGTAAGGATTGTGGTTCCGGGCAATACAAGTGTGAAGGGAAAGGGTATGGTACCAAAAATCTTTTAACTCATTTAGACAAATGTGTGCCTTACTTGGCTAAAGTAAATGTCGGTCAAACACAAATAGCTTTAGGCGATGAAAATAAATTAACATCTTGGAAATTTGATCAAAAAGAGAGTAAGAGGGCTTTGGCACACATGTTAGTAGTTGATGAACTTCCATTTGGTTTTGTAGAAGGTGCGGACTTTGAACATTACAATAGTGTTACTCAACCATTGTGTAAAATTCCATGTATAAGTACAAGTACAACCGATACCTACCAATTGTTTCAAGAAGAAAAACAAAAACTTCGAGCTTTTATTAAAAAAAATGTTGGTAGGATTTGTTTGACCACCGATACTTGGACTTCAACACAACAATCAAGTTATATGTGTCTCACCGCCAACTTTGTAGACAATGAATGGGAATTGAAAAAAAAAAGTGTTGAGTTTTTGTCCTCAAGAAAGTCATCGTGGGGTTGATATTGGATTAGCGGTTGAGAAATGCTTAATAGATTGGGGAATAAAAAATGTTTTCACAATTTTCATTGACAACGCAAGTGCTAATGACGTGGCAATATAGTGTTTTTTAAAAAAATATTTCAAAATTCCAATAAGTTTCTCTTAAATGGGAAATGGACACACATGAGATGTGTTGCCCACATTTTAAACTTGGTGGTGCAAGATGGTATTAAAAAGGTTGATAAGTCGGTTGAGATAATTAGATGGGCGGTAAAGTGGATTAGGCAATCACCTTCAAGAATTGATAAATTCACCAAGTTTTCCATGCTTGTTAATCCGGGTACAACGTAACACATGGTAAGAGATGTTCCAACAAGATGGAACTCTACTTATCGTATGTTCAATATTTCCCAAGCTTATGAAAAAACATTTGAGAGATACGATCTAAAGGAATATGAGTTTCGTTCCAACATTGAAAATGCGGGTTTAGCGATTTCTTCGCCGAGCGATTGGCAACATATTAGGCATTTGTGTCATTTTTTAAAACCACTTTGTGATTTTACTGAAAGGATTTCTGAGACACTATACATGACATCAAACACGTGCATTGAAGATATTTATTCCATTCGTACACTCTTGGATGATGCTATTTCCAATGTTAGCATTTGTGATATTGCATTGGCAATGAGAGTAAAGTTTGATAAGTATTTTGGTGATGTAGAAAAATTGAATTTATTGCTCTACTTTGCTTTGATTCTTGACCCAAGGAACAAAGTAAAGTATTCAGTTATACTACTTGAGGATCGTTGTGGAAAAGAAAAGATGGAGGAGAAAAAGAATAATATTATGGATTCTATGTATAAATTATATAATGATTAAATTAGAGTTTATTCTCCAAGTATTACTTCTAGTACTACCAGGTCTAGTAATTCATCGTCGATTTTAGGGAAATCCCAAAATCCGGATGCTACGACACCAAAACCACCATTGAGAAATAAGTTAAGAGAAAAGATGAAAACAAACATAGTTGAATCAATTGGCGAGTTGGAAAAGTATTTGAAAGAAAGTGTTGAAGAAGATTCATCAAGTTTTAACATTTTAATTGGTGGAAAGTGAATAGCCCAAGATTCGCGATTCTATCATTGATGGCTAAAGATTTGTTTACCATTCCTGTCTCAACTGTTGCTTTGGATTATGTTTTTAGCACTAGCGGGAGGGTTTTGGGTCCGTATAGGATTTCTTTGACTCCTAAGATTGTTGAAAGTAGAATTTGTACCCAAGATTGGCTTCGGAGTGGTATAAGTTACAATATCGATTTTGAACAAGATTGGGAAAACCTATAAGAAATTGATAAAGATAGTTGTTTATCTTTAATTTTTTTTAATATTTTGACATGTTATGTTTTCTCCTTTTAATGCTCATACTATTTGTATAGGATTGGGAGAAGTTGGTACGTCTAATTAGAGCTCGGTTTGGATATGGAATGAAGGTGGCAACGTGAAGATGCAAGATTGGTGATATATTTTTTTGAAACTAAGAATCATTTGAAGGTGATTTGAAACTTGGTTATGTTTTGAATTGGGTTATGACTTATGAATTTTAATCTTTTGTTACGTTTACACTTTTATTGTTTAGTTGGGTTGTGTTTAAACTTTTATTTGTTTAGTTGGGTTATGACTTATGTATTTTGTTTGTTCAACCATGATGATATTACTGATGTTATTATTATATGTCCTTTTTTTTTGGTGAAACAACAGACGTCCTAGGATAGGTATGTGACATTATTTTGTTTGGTATCTTTATTCGTTATTTAGCATCACAACATCATCACATTTGACCTTCTTAACTTTTAGTTCTTGACTTATTATCATCTTCATTTGGTTCATTAAGTTTTATTATTTGAAATATCACATTTATAAACATAATATACAAGGTAAACAAAAATAAAACCAAACATCGATTGATAAGAAGTATTTTTGTTATAAAATGATGAATTCTTGTAATATATATTAATACACCAGGAATTCTTCAAGTACACTTGAAACTCTTTAATTTAAAAAAAAATGAAACTTAAGAAATTTTCGGGTATATCCGTTCTATCCGAAACCCGCAAACTTTACCCGTTCAATAAAATACTTTTAGCCTTAGGTATCTAAATGAAAGTCGTAGATACCATTAAAATGTAAATGTACAGAAAAAAATGTCCAAATATGACATCGTATGAGGAAGTTATGATTTTTCTATGTTTCGGATATAGCAGTAGACAGCTAAAATCTCGAAATGGAGATCGAGTGACTTTTAGCCGACACAACCTAAACAATAATCGAAGATCTCGACAATAGTAGTGCAATGGTAAAAAGACAGACAAAAACGGACGTCAGATGAAGAAGTTATGGATTTTTAACGGACTTTTCCTGTCCCGGCCTGTTAAGAATATAATATGAAAAATGAAGTAAAAAATTAGCCGATAGAGTCTAAACGAAAGTTGTAGAGCATAATCTCACCTACACATGGATATAAAGCACGTCAAAATCGGAACTTGTATGCGAGGGATATGAATTTCTGAAGTTCGGGACACGAAACCCAACACTATCAGGAAACTCACGACGTGAGCTAGAAGCTCACGAGGTGAGCTTGTGACTGATGTGTGCAAGATACGGGCTATCAGACGTCGTTTCTATGGAAGAGATAAAAACCAAACTCATGTCGTCAATAACTACATGCTCATGCCGTGAATCCCAAAAATGCACCTATAAATAGAAACTGAAGGTGTCAGGTTTAGGCTTCTCAATACTACTCTCTTTTCTACTTTTACTCTATGTTAAGCATCTCGAGACTACCCCGACGTGCCGGTTACGTTTCCAAACCCTGAAAGATGCCCGAAGTCCCGAAGTTCCCGTGAAACTTACTTCTTTCCAGTTGAAGTGTTGCCCGAGTTAAACATCGTCTTCATTAAACCGTCGCTCTTACCAAGTAAGTTCATACCTCTATCACTACAGTTTCAAATGCTTTTCAAACGCTTTTAAGCACTTTTAGGAGGAATACACGTAAACATACGGTTAAAATCATGTGAAAACATCAATCTTTTACAATACATTCCTTGTTGTTGTTATAACTATCAGACGAAAAGGTTAGCATGCAAAACATCTTACAATACCACTTTACCCTGTCAGGATGAAATATGTTTGTAAATAAAAATATGCTTTATTTATAAGGTTTCATAACACATCTTGGCAAGGGTAATCATTTGAACTATAACATTACTTATATATAAGAAAATACAAATCATTGTTATGCCTTTATCTACATAGTAAAAAGGGTAATCATTTCGGACATAAACACATTCATTTGAAAAATACGTGTCTTAATTGAGAATATGTGAGTCATTCTTCTTCATCGTACCTATCATGGTATACAAGAAAGCCATGTTTTAAAACCAGAGTCTCCATCCAGAGAATGCGATAAGTGTGTATAGATCTATACAGGACTGATGATCCCGCACCCTGGCTGTTAGCTACAGCCGGACCGACAGGTCAAGGGTGACAAGTGTCATCACATTTCGACGCCTGAAGAACATCGCTACAGGCAAATCCATCATAGTATGGTTATGAAAACTCATAGTATAGACAATTATTATGGTATTATGTTTTACGGGAAAAGTAATATTATAGTTATTTTTACATAAAAATGCAAGTTTCCTATAGTTTTGTTCGCTAATAAAGCTATACATCATCATTTTAAGTATGACATATTTACTTACAAGTTACAGTATTGGAACATTAAGATTGCTTTTCAACTGTGGGAAAATATAGGATTTTCCTAGCTGAATACATCCATTTTATACAGATACAAATCATAACTCTTTTTATAGAAAATATTGGATTTTCCGGAAACAAATGTTAACTTACGAATGGCATGCATTTATTCAAATAACTACTTACGAACTCACCAACTTAACTGTTGACACTTTTTCTTTGATATAACTTTTATTCTCAGGGAATCGCTAAACACCAGGCTAGCAACTACTTTTGGGGACTAATGTTCTGGCGTTATTAACATCTTTTGGAACATCATATTGTATTTGACTTTTGAAACATGTAATACAACAATCATGTAAACTTTTCAAATATATATTATGATGTTGTGTACTTTCATTACTATTCAGTTGTTATGATACTATACATGACGTCCTCTGCCCCCGAGTGTTTTCGCCGTTCAGGTTTAGGGGTGTGACAGATCGGTATTAGAGGATTGTTTATAGTGAACTAAGTATATCAAAACCATTTTTGATATACAACTATAAACACAACTGGGCAAAAACACTCTGCTTTAGAGATATACTTTTAAAAATATAGTTTTATTAAAAGTATACATGCATACATTACATAACAGTAAAAGTATCATAAGGAAAACAATATAGAAGTATTATAGATGAGTTGTGCACTACAGGTATGCCTTGGAATATGTATTCGATGCTGGGATGAATATAGCCTTATCAACTATATTTATCCGAGAACCGACTAACATATGTCAGGGAATAGTTGCAGTGGACGACATGTTTAAAACTTACCAAAGATATAATCTTTAGAATCAAACATAACATTTAGAATACTATAGGAGTATTTTGTAAACGCAATAGTTTAACCTTGATGTTAAAATTTATATGCTTTAGTGTTTAGACAATTCTCATATCCCTATTCTCGCACTATCGCAATGGCCGAATTCCATCTACCAGGGTACCCCTACTACCCGAACCAAGGAAATGGAGGATGGATTGAGGATGATCCGGAAGAGGATCCAGAAGAAATTGTGGACGAAGAAGAAGAGGAATAGGAACCAATCAAGGAAGAAGAAGATTCAGAAGGGACTGTTACAGAACCTGAAGTGTAAAATCCCCCACCATCCATCCGACCTCATGCAATCAGGAGAGGTTTTCAAGGACCAACTCCCATTTGGGGAAACCTCATCCACCACTGGAGCTGGAAACAAGGAGTGCGACCTCCATACATGATGTGCCGAGACATCTACAACGTCATGGACGTTCAGCTGGCAGGGCACTCCCTGTCATCGTGGATAAGATAGCTAACCAAATCGACCAGTCAAGGATCTCGATGACCCGAATTCGAGAAGTCAATGCAACAACTCAAACGAACACTGCAGCTATTCTTCATCTGGAAGAACTACACAATGACACCTGAATCCACACCAGGACACTACAGGGCCAAATGGATACAACCATCACCGAAATAAGAGAAATGAGGGAGCTACAAGGCATTCTTGAAAGGCGACTAATGGGAACCAAACACTCGGAAGCGGAGTCTAGCACTAAGCGCAATACTCGTTGCTAGTAGTACTTGCACTACTCCTAAATTTTGTTATAAACTAGGACCATGGCTAAATGTTTTACTTTTATTAACTTTCTGTACGGTAGACCTGTAGATAAGGTCTAATTTTCCCAACATTTCGATGTATCCACGATATATATATATATATATATATATATATATATATATATATATATATATATATATTAAAGTATTTACGTTACGTGTTAATTCCTTGGATACCACTCAAATTCATAGGTTTATCTGTTATTATATAAACTACTATTATGAATCGAACACAAGTTCACTTTTAAGTCGAATCTTAACATATGAAGAATTATAAATAACTAACTTTTTATCACTCGACTTTCAAATCATCAAAGGCTTATTGTCTTTCATTGTTAATTCTTTGGCAGCAAGATGCCTCCTCGCAGATCTGCTCGTCACGTCAACAATGCAACACCGACGCTACCACTACCACCTCCAAATTTGTTGGGTTTTGAGCATTCTAACACTGCTATGGTGTACATGCAACCGTAAATACCTTGGATCTATGTTTTTTCTATTACACATGCAAATATCAATTTCCAAGGTATTTATCCTAACTAGCATATTTTGAAGTACAAGTAATATAAAATCTAGTAGAATTACATACCTCTTTGTTGGTGCTTGATTCCATGTAGCTTGAGTGCCTAGTGCCCCAAGCGTGACACCTCAAATGGTTCACACAACATCAAATACACTTGGAATAACTTAGAGAGAAGTTAGAACACTTCAAAAATAGGTTTGCCCTCACTTGTTTCACTTTGTGGGCGATTTCTTAATTAATAAGATCATTATATAGTTAGTCACAACTAGGGTAAACCATAATTTTCATAGCTTTCCATTTCCATGGATCCATGGGTTCAAATACACCATAGAGCATCCTATGAGTTTTAGCCCAACTTGATAATCCATGGAGCAATAGCCCACTATATAAGCATGGATGATTTACACAATCAACCCATATATTTAATTAGTCTTCTTTTGATCACTTAATTAATTCTAGATTAATTCTTGATCAATACTAATTAAATAATATTATTAATATATTAGAACTTATAATATATTAATAAACCTTAACTGTTATTTCTCTGATTTTAGTCTATCCAAATGAATGATGCCATGCAACCCAAATGGACCATTTCGGGTCGGGTCAAGTCTTACCAATTATAGTTATGCACTTAGACATTAATCCAACAGTGTCCCACTTGGATAAGTCTAAAACTATTATTGCAAGTACGACTTCATAACCTGACTAGCAATCGTAGCTCTCAAAAGCCGTTGTCGAACTCTGAACAAATCAATGACGCGTCCATTAGATAAGTGATCATATATTCCTCCATTCTAAATATCATATGGACTCTGAGATGGATTATAATCATTCTCTCTATCCATTTGTTGTTTCCTGATTTCTGATTTATGACGACTGACTAATTGAACAAATCTAATCAGTCCAGGCCCGGCCGAGTACTTACGTTTTGTCATCTCTAAATCATCGAGGGGCCCACAGATATCGATTTTATCCATATGAGGGTAAAAGGAATGGATAAACTTCGACTCATATGATTGTACTGACTACTTGTTGAATCATACACAAAGGCACGTTTTATAACATCGAGTTACCAATGCGCTTTCGTGCAATCAATGTATAACCAACTCGTAGTCAACAACTCATATCTCTAGTTTTGAAGAATATAAGATATTATCGTCTCATGATTCACTTGTGATAAAATCCATGAAGTGATTCAAACGAGCGTGGGTTGAATCCAATACTCAGAACTTATGAGCACTCATGAATGGTGTAGCAACCATTGCTATGTCAAATGCACCTTAGACAAGTCTTACAAGCCAGATTCATGTCAGTCTTGATTCATATCTACTTCCAACATATGAGAGACTATGGTTGGTTTGAATAACTTAGTCATTCAGGAAGAACGACCTAGTTATTCTGGAAGTCAAAACATGCAAAGTGAAACACAAGAATAATACTTAATCCTGTATGGCCCCAAACTCTTGAGTGTAAATAAAAAACCCTTTTATCTAAGCACCATATTGATTACTCATTATTCATTGTTTCGATTTATCAACTTAATACTTGAATTGACACAATAGTCATGCCATGCACCAAGCATGCATACTATGTTTACATATGGTCCTTGCTTTTGTTAATAGATCAATTGAACATGACTCCAATGATGCTCATTTCACAATCCCAATCCCTTTTTTAAATATAAGAATACCAAACTCTAGCCATTTACTGTAATCTGTTATATTCTAAACTTATATGCAATCATTCTCTTGTAATGACTATGCACAGAAGTCACAAAGACTTGGCAACAGACATTATAGAGTATTCCAATGGAAAGCAATTCCATGGAAATGAAGTCTCAAATTCAAAGTACATTCCTTTGAACATCCTTCTTTGCATTAAGTTCTTTAATCTTACACAAATTCAAAGATTAACTTCTAAACAAGAGTTACCTCTTTTCAAAATATTTCAATATGGTCATAACCATATACTTCCAATTGTCCATGAACAACCAATCTTTGGTAAGCCTCAGATTGTCCTCGACAATTGCTTAATCATTTTAGTCATATCCGGTTCTATTCCTTTTTCCCTCTTAATGCCCTAAACATTTGGAAAATTTAGAATGGAAAAATAGTATAGCACATGCAATCGATCCTATATCCGAAGCATATGGGACACGATTCATGCTATAAAAATTTTTATTTGCCATGTTCTCATAATCTGAACTATGAAGAGGTATGTCGTAATCATAATCAAATTTTGAGAACATGACATATATAGAATTTCCTTATGCTGAACTATTCCAACATGACATTTATATATATATATATATATATATATATATATATATATATATATATATATATATATCCTTGACTAAAGTTGATTAAAATCTCAAGCGAATCTTGTAGAATTGGAATGAAGTATAAAATCCTCTCCTTTAATTATAGCAAAACAATTTGTCAAACCCAAGTTCAAAATTTTGTTTTCAATAATTAACATTGCTAACTCGCAACACTTAATATAATAATCATGGTCCTACTAACATGATGATTATTAGCATAACACTTATGCTCCCACTAGCTCTGACATGTATCCACTAGCATAACACTTATACTTTATTGAATTTCTTACCAAAGTTCGGATTTCTGATACGAGATGCTTTGATAAGACTTTATCAAAATCATACACCTTTCCTTAGATAGATCACATGTGTGTCTAAACAATTTTAGAACTATGAAAAGGGATGTCGTAATCACAGTCTCAGTTGTTTAGACCTTTGCCATTTCTCACAAGTCTATGTTAGTGTGCCGGTTAACCACGCGCGCTCCACTAACGACTTTGAGAATGCAAATATTACACTTTCTATCTTCCTAATACCTACTTAGTGAAATCGTTTCCTCACCATCATTTTTCATGAATCGGAGAGAAACCTTATAACACTTAGATTTTATGGTGTAAGTGTTCCTATCCATGTGAATTTGTCATAACCATAATCACAAAACAAGGTTAGTGGAAAATACAAACACATATGGTCTGAACTTGTTCAATCTTAGTTTCTTGCCACCCGGCAGCACAAGGGCCTACCATTGCTTCCAGGTTACAAACCTCAAGTCGTGGGCTAGTGATTTACAATACTCTTAATTAGTTCTTGAAACTATCTCAAGATGTTTTAAGACTCCCACTGTCCTCTTGACATATAATACTCTCTTTGTCAAGAACCATTCCTTGTCAAAACAAATACTCAAGAGTTAGTGCGGATTCTTATCAAGAAAAAAACACTTCACATAATTGGCCTTATTTGATCTTTGTCTTATCCAAAACATCACAACTTACCAATCTTAAATGTACAAGAATATGAAACATCTTACTCTACATTTGACAAGTGTTTTAAACCTTTCTTAAGATCACATCACTCAAGGCTCAATCTTGGATTATGACTCTAAGATTTGATTTTGGAACGAAGTATGATTTATCCTATGATTTAACCATTTCAACAATTCACGATTCCTCTCCTTAGGAAAACAAATGCACTAAGGTGTCCTTAGATGATCAATTGTGACATGGTTCCATAATCACTAAGATAATCATAAAACATGATACACAAGTACTCTCCCATCTCTTCAGATTGGAGAAAGTTTTATCTTTCTGCCTTATTTGATTCTTCTTATTCATTTTGCCATACATTGAAACTTTTCCAATGTTTCAGAATTACACTTAAACTAGTAAGCATAATCATATTTACTGAAATTTAGTAAATCATAACGAATAATCTTATTAGCCTTTATGGTGGACCTAACCAATGCACAACCAAGCGTACCTAATCCTTTAGTCCTTCACTTAACTCACACATTCATGTGAACAAGGACTTAGTCTTAATTTACCAAAAATGAAAATTCTCATTCATGAAACAATACAACTTGCATGATTCCAAGTTTCTATCCAATTGAAACTTGGGTGATGATAATCTTTCCTTATTTGGTAAATTATGACACTAACACAAATGAAAGAATCAAATCCATTAACCAATATTGCTTATCAATGGAAACATATAAACAAAAATCTTTTCACAAATGCCATTGTAAGGATACTTTAAAAAATAAATAAAAACAAAATTTTCTTTTATTTTAAAACTTGCGGAAAAAACTTATCCTTACATTGAAAATACATATGAAAAACAATTTGTTGTCTATTCCTAAGAAATATATATATATATATATATATATATATATATATATATATATATATATATATATATATATATATCATAACTCTTATGCAGCAGCTCAAAATTCTGATCATCGGACCATGCGATCGAAATCCATCTTCGCGATCAGAATCAGCATAACCATACTTTAAGTTCCTTTGATTCTTCCAAGACATCAAAATGTAGTTGCATTACATCATGTATTAAGAATCTCAAAAGGAGACTTAATAGAGTTAGATAGTGGACTTTACCTAAAGCAAAGTCAAACTTTTGACTTTTACCAACATTATGAAATTTCAGGTAAATTGGATAGCTTCGCAACCAATGCCCCTTTTATTGGCAAAAGGAAACATATGGACTCTTTGGAAATGGTATACGAGACTATCATAGTATTAGTCGTTCTCTTTACCATTAGGTTAAACGACTTGACCATGGCCGATCCCTTTCAATTGGGAAGAGAAAGTTTTTATGCACTTCCAATGTCACCAATGTCAATGTCCATTTAGGTTTGGGATGTAGATCTAATTTGCTTTACCAATGCTCCAAATCATTTTTAGTTCACCATCATCAAGCAAACATGTATGATTATTAAGGGTCATGTCATAGTCTGTTATCTGGAAGTGACTAAAGAACCCAGTCAATAGCCAACTTTCCTCAGGACTTTGACACCCGTCTCTCCCGGCTTGTCAATATGTAGCTTAACCTCTAAGTTGTATGCACATATATACTTTAACTGCCAATAGGGATTGAGTGACTTAGAACTATTCAAGTCTTGAAACATGTGGGATACGGAGAATTATTGAAGGAGGTGGAGGAAATGAAGTATGATTTCCAGTCCCATTAGTGCTCAATAAAGGGATTAGTCTTTCACCTTGATTGCCTTTTGGGATATCAACTTCATTAAGAAGCATGTCCCTAAAGATTTGGGAAAACCATAATTGTCTGAAGGAGACATCCATAAGGGAGAAATTCAAGTTAGTTGATTTAAAGTCCTTAATATAACACCCAATATGAAATATTAAGGCTAGGATTCAATAACCTATTTATAACTAGAATAGGGACGTCGTAATCCAAATTATAAAATAGTTAAAGGTAGGTAAATGACGATTTACCAATTTCCACCATGAAAAACGAAATATAATTAAGTTTTAATTGGATTTGAAACTCCTAGATCTTTTGAGATACATTGAACTTTCAATGGCATGTTTGAATCTCGATTGTGCCCTCTCAAGTTTGTGACTGGGATGCCAAGGATCACAAACAAGGTGTGAATAACCATGCAAATTGACTTGGTACCCTTAACTTTATCACTTAATCGATGTGCCGGTTAACCACACACGCTCCATCGATCTAAAATAAAGTCAAGTTACCCTTTGCCACTCTTACTAATCCTTATTAGTCTGCCGATTAACCACACACGCTCCACTAACGACTTGGTAAGGTACAAAGTTTAATTTCATGGGTTAGCATCTATTTCACATTTTCCTAAGTAACTAAGATTGGGAATTTATAAGTGTTTAGTTACTTAGTATTTATCATTATACTTTTAATGAAGGGAGAATTATAGTCATTTCCTACCTGTTCGGCTAACGACCCTCCACCAGTCACGGAAGCGGTGGGTGAGAGTGGATACCCGTTAAATTGCCATTTTATAGCCAGTAACCTTATACCCCCTTATAGACCGGCTTCGTGAATGAGGCCTACTATGACATCCCCTAATTTCTCGGCCAGAAAACATCGATTTCATTTATGTTTTTTAAAATAAAATCAGAGAAATTTTTTTAACAGATGTTGCGGAATTGGTCCCCAAACAAAATATGATAAAAGTTTATCAAAACCCTTCATTAAGAAGGTATATGTTTTCCATATATATATCAAAACCTCGGGATGTCATGTTCCGATACAGATCAAAAGCATAAACAAGACATTATAAGCCTTTCAACAGTTATTTACAACTACTGGCCTATAATCCAAAAATCTCTCGTCGTCCTCCGACTCTGGTCGGGGTCCACTACCGGTAACATAAAAAGCTGAGTGGGTCAAGCTTGGGAGCCTGGTGAGCATATAGGGTTTTCAACCCACAATAATAATAAACTTAATAAGTTCACCAATCAACAATAACCCTGATTACCTGTTCCATTTATCCTCACTTTATGGCCCTAAACACTTTTCACAAGGGACCTAGCCTAGAGAATATCATCGGGATGGACACTACTGCTAAGGATTTTCCTTAGCCATATATGTCCTAAAGGCAACCATGAGGGGGATGGAGTACAACGAATGAACACTCTCAGTTCATTAACACCTACAGGTTGTGGACCTGCTAATGTTTCCCACTGGACTGTCTAGAAAGTCCGTGGTCGTCATCCAAACTCCGCTAGATGACTGGATCTCAAAACACATCGAAGTCCGTTTTCGTCAGACTTTTTACCGTTGTGCTCCTAATGACAAGACCTTCGATTCTCGTTTAGGTTGTGTCGACTAAAAATCGCTCGATCTAAAATTCGAGTTTTTAGCTGTCTACTGCTAAGCTGAAACTTCGAAAAATCATAACTTCCTCATACGAAGTCAGATTTGGGCGTTCTTTTTATCGAACTTCTCGGTTTAATGAATACTACGACTTTCGTTTAGATCACTAAGGCTAAAAAGTAGTTTATCGAAAACTCACTTTTTACGACATTCAACACCGTGTCGGTTTTGTCGCGAAACTTCGACGGGTCATAACTTCTTCGTTATAACTCGGATTTTGGTATTCTTTAGATCCCCGAAATCCTTGTTTCGACCACTACAACTTTATGTAAAGATATCGGGCTTATCTCACACTTTAATTTTGATGCTTATTTTTATTCTTAATTAATTAAGCTCTAATAATTAAGCATAAAACACATAATTCACATAATATTCACATAATTCCTTTTCATTTCTTCAAAATGAGTTACAAAGGTTAAGCTAGACTATTAACTAATATAAATGCCTATGCTAGAAACACGAGTGTTACAATTCACTCCCCCTTAGGATGATTCTGTCCACGGGATCATATATCACCAAACAAATGCGGGTAGCGACTCATCATGTCACTCTCCGTTTCCCAAGTGAGATTTGGTCCATTCGTATGTTTCCAGCGCACAAGCACTAAATCGACCATCTTGCGTCGCAACTTCATAGTCTTACGGTCAACGATTACCTCAGGTTCTTCGATCAACCTCTTGTTTTATCCAACCTTAACTCAAAAATCGGAATTATGTCGGGCACATCTCCTGTGAACTTTGTTAAGTAACACACATGAAAGGTGTTATGAATACCCTCCAGTTCTTCCGGTAACTCTAGCTTGTAAGCTTGATTCCCGATCTTCTGAAGAGCTTTAAATGGTCCAATAAACCTTGGACTCAACTTCCCTCTCTTACCAAATCTTATAAGTCCCTTCCACGACGAGACATTAAGTAAAACCGAATCTCCAACATCGAAGGATATCGGTTGTCTTTTCTTGTCAGCATAACTCTTTTGTCGATCTTGAGCAGCTAACATCCTTTCCCTTATCACTTTCAACTTTTCAGCAGTCTCATGGACTATTTCAGGTCCCATAAACTGCTTTTCCCCAGCTTCCAGCCAACATGATGGCATTCGACACTTTTCCCCATACAAAGCGTGATTAGGTGACATCTTAATGCTTGAGTGGAAACTATTATTATAGGAAAATTCTACTAGAGGTAAGTGTTCATCCCAGTTACCTTGGAATTTTAGGGTACATGCTCTCAGCATATCTTCCTATGTTTGAATCGTTCGTTCGCTTTGACCATCGATTTGCAGATGATAAGCTGTACACAAACACACCTTAGTACCCAATTCCTCTTGTAGACTCCTCCAAAACCTTGAGGTAAAATGGCTATCACGATCGGATACAATCGTTAGCAGAACACCGTGAAGCCTCACAATTTCCTTCACGTAAGAATTCACAAGTTTATCCATAAACCACTTCTCTTTGGCTGCTATGAAATGCGCACTCTTAGTGAAGCGATCAACGACCACCCAAATCATGTCGTGACCGTTCCTTGTTCTGGGCAGTTTAGTCACAAAATCCATGGTGATTTCTTCCCATTTACCCATGGGTATGGGTAAAGGTTCTAAACTCACATATGGTTTCTGATGTTGTGCCTTAACCCTAGCACAAGTTACACACTCGGCCACATACTTAGCAACATCGAGCTTCATCGTCGGCCACCAATAATAGGGTTTTAGATCCTTATACATTTTTGTATTGCCAAGATGAATCGAGTACATGGTCTTGTGAGCTTCTTCCATCAGAAGATCTCTTACTCCGCCCGTCTTAGGTACCTAAATCCTATCTTGGAATACCTTCAACCCTTGGTTGTTTGTATCGAACACTAATGTTTTGCCCAAACGTTCTTCCTTTCGGTCATTTTTCTCCAAATCTTTCTCTTGAGCTTTCTTTATACTTTCCACAATTGTCGAGACAACTTCAATTCTCAACGCTCTTGGCCTTTTCTTTTCAAGGTTTACCTTCCAACTGAGAGCATCAGCAAAAATATTTGCTTTACCAGGGTGGTAAAGTATCTCACATTCATAGTCCTTGAGTAACTCTAGCCAGCGTTGTTGCCTCATGTTCAGTTCCTTCTGATTAAAGAGATATTGGAGACTCTTATGATCAGTGAAAAGTTTGCATTTAGTACCATAAAGATAATGCCTCCATATCTTTAGGGAAAATACTACTGCTGCGAACTCCAAATCGTGAGTGGGGTAGTTCTTTTCATGTTCCTTCAATTGCCTTGATGCATACACTATCACTTTATCCCTTTGGGTCAGAACACAACCTAACCCAACTGCAGATGCGTCACTATACACTGCGAAGTCATCAACTCCTTCAGGAAAAGAAAGACTCGGTGCTTCACACAATCTCTTCTTCAACTTCTCAAAGGCTTCCTTATGCTTCTCATTTCAAGCATAAGTAGCTCCTTTGTGGGTCAAACCCGTTAATGGAGTAGCAATCGAAGAAAAGCCTTGGATAAACCTTTGGTAATATCCAGCTAATCCTAAAAAGCTTCAAATTTCCGTAGGACTTTTTGGTTGTTCCCACTTCATTACAGCTTTAATCTTTGCTGGGTCAACCATTATTCCTTCTTTTTTAGCCACATGACCTAAAAATTGGACTTCTTGAATCCAAAATTCACATTTGGAGAACTTTGCATACAACTTCTCCTTTTTCAGGACTTCTAGCACTTCACACAGATGCTTTTCATGCTCCTGCTTGATCTTCGAATAAATCAAGATGTCGTCTATGAATACCATCACGGATTTATCTAGGAATGGTTTACAAACCCTATTCATCAAATCCATGAGAGCTGCTGGGGCATTGGTTAGTCCGAACGGCATAACCAAAAATTCATAGTGTCCATATCTTGTTCTAAATGCAGTCTTTTCGATATCCTGATCTTTCACCTTTAGTTGATGGTACCCGACCTAAGATCGATCTTCGAGAAATAGCTCGAACCCTGTAACTGGTTGAACAGGTCATCGATCCTTGGCAACGGGTACTTGTTCTTTATCGTCACTTTGTTCAACTCTCTGTAATCGATGCACATTCTCATGCTTCCTTCTTTCTTCTTTACAAATAACACAGGGGCTCCCAGGGCGATGAACTAGGTCGAATGAAACCTTCCTCCAATAACTCCTGAAGTTGTGTCATAACTTCTTTCATCTATGTTGGTGCTAATCGATATGGTGCTTTTGCTATCGGCGTCGTTCCTGGTAACAAGTTGATACGAAATTCTACTTGTCGATCAGGGGGCAATCCGGGAAGATCTTCGGGAAAGGCTTCCGGATAATCACACACCACTGGAATATTCTGCACCTCCTTCTTTTCCATCTTAGCATCGATCACGAACGCTAGATATGATGTACATCCCTTGGCCAAACACTTTCTGGGTTTCATTAGGGAAATGATTCCAGAATTTACTCTGCGTTTGTCTCCATACAGCATAAATGACTCTTTCCCTGGCGGGTTTACTTTTACTATCTTCTTTCTACATAATATTTCTGCATCGTTGGCGATAAGTCAATCCATTCCTAAAACTATGTCGAATCCATTTAACTCAATAGGCAATAATTCCTCGTGGAACTTATTCCCATCCAACTCAATGAGGAAGTTTTTCATACGATGGCTAACAGGTACAAACTTGCAACTAGCAATCTCGACTAATAAGGAATTAACTAGCCTATCCGCAGGCAAAGCTAGCTTTCTACCAAATTCATGCGATATAAAGGAGTAATTGGCTCCAGAATCAAACAAAATTTGGGCAGGCAATTCGTTTGCAAGAAAGGTACCTGAAGCGACATCGACTTCTTCTTTTGCAGCTTCAAGTGTCATCTGAAAGGCTCTCGCCTTCGGCTTTGGTGGTAGATTGGGCTTTGCAGCATCCTTCCTCTTTGGACAGTCCTTAAGAACATGCCCTACTTCATGCCACTCAAAACATGCCCTCTTGTCGGACGGACACACGTTGGCATAATGCCCAGTCTTTCCACATTTGAGGCAAGTCACCTCCTCACTACATCTCCTAGAGTGCTTTTTCTTGCACTTCTCACACCATTTCACTTCACCTCCTCCTCCTCCATACTTCTTGGACTTAGAAAATTTGCTTTTCTTGTTGGAACCTGAAGTTCCTTCAAATTTTCTCTTTTCACCAACTTCTGCCCTCTCCAGACCCTTTTCTTTGATCTGAACCTCAACATTCTTAGCAGCCCGGATGGCGGCTTTCGAAGTGGTTGCTTGCTTAACCATCGGACCAAAGTCTGCTGGTAATCCGAGGGCAAACTTGTGGACCTTAGAGAGTTCAGTTGGAACTAGATGAGGAACAAGCTTCATCTTTTCCATAAAACCAGCATCGTATTCAGTAATGCTCATCTTTCCTTTCTTTAAGTTCTGGAACTCATTGTTGATTTCCAGAAGATCCTGCTCAGAGCAGTACTGCAATTTCAGTTGTACCACAAAATCTTCCCAAGACATCTTACTAGCTTCAGCCTTGGGCATCGAATCAGCTAGTAACTTCCACCAGCTCAACACCCCAGACTTTAACAGAGGAATTGCAAGTGCCGACTTTTGTTTGTTGCTGCACTCGCAACTTTCAAACATCGTCTCCATTTCGGAGATCCAATTCATGACTTCCACCGGTGTCGGACTTCCAGATAGACACGGCGGTTTAGATGCCATGAAATCTTTGTATTTGCATCTGCGTCCATCAACTCCTCCATCCTGGTTGTTTTGTCTAACTATTGGTGGGTTGGCTTGACCAAGAGTCCCACTGTAGTTCCCTCCTAGTGATTGCCCTTCATTCAATACGGGCTGTTCAACAGACATCGTAGTCTCTTCCCTATGTTGTTGTAGTAATCGCCATGTATCCTCCATTTGGCAATCTAACATCATCTGGATCATTGCTTGTACCCCAACCATCGTCATTGGCTCAGGTGCAGCTCCTACAACAGGTACTTTCTACACTACTTGAGGTTGAGGTTGTTGATCCCTGTTTCCGTTTACATTTGTAGCTCCACTACGAGTTCTTGCCGTTACAATCTATATAACGAATAAGGCAAATTTAGGACTTTATCTTTGTTAGACATGTCAATTCACTTATCACTCCAAAACCTTTACATGTTAGTTCTAATCTCGTAATCATACGCTTAGAATCCTACACACATAAGGTTTCCAGATCCGGTCGGCAATAGACCATAGATCCGAACAAATAATGGCACACATGGAAAACACATAGCATTTAGCACATAAGGGCATTTTAGGCATCTTTCCTAAAATAAACTAGTGCTCGTGTCTAAAATAAGGTAGACACTCATCTCACAATCATCACTTAGCATTCTAAGTTTAAGTTTAGAAATTCTACAATTTCTTAGTTCTCTTAAACTATTACTCTGATACCAACTGTGACATCCCCTAATTTCTCGGCCAGAAAAGACCGATTTAATTTACGCTTTTTAAAATAAAATCAAAGAAATCTTTTGAAAAGGTGTTGCGGAATTGGTCCCCAAACAAAATATGATAAAAGTTTATCAAAACCCTTCATTAAGAAGGTATATGTTTTCCATATATATATATCAAAACCTCTGGATGTCATGTTCTGAAACAGATCAAAAGCATAAACAAGACATTATAAGCCTTTCAACAATTATTTACAACTACTGGCCTATAATCCAAAAACCTCTCGTCGTCCTCCGACTATGCTCGGGGTCCACAACCTGTAACATAAAAAGCTGAGTGGGTCAGGCTTGGGATCCTGGTGAGCATATAGGGTTTTCAACCCATAATAATAATAAACTTAATAAGTTCACCAATCAACAATAACCCTGATTACCCGTTCCCATTATCATCGGGATGGACACTACTGCTAAGGGGTTTCCTAGCCTAAAGAATATCATCGGGATGGACACTACTACTAAGGGGTTTCCTCAACCATGAGGGGGATGGAGTACATCGAATGAACACTCTCAGTTCATTAACACCTACAGGTTGCGGACCTGCTAATGTTTCCCACTGGACTGTCGAGGAAGTCCGTGGTCGTCATCCAAACTCCCCTAGATGACTGGATCTCAAAACACATTGAGGCCTCTCATCAATTTTATTTTATCACACATCACTATCTACCCATGTTCTACCTAACATATTTGTAGATAAAAATACTTATACAGTTTAAAACTTGTATAAAACATCAACACAACAATCACCTCGAAGAAACAATTAATATATTTACACATATCACGCATTATAAGGTAAATACTTCATATCTATGTGTAAAATGAAAGTGACTATACACTCACTTAATTTGATGATAATTGGGCAGCAATTCGTTTCCTAAAACGATCGTTTCTAATAAAATCGGGAGTTTTATTGAGAAACCGGGCTTTGCAAATGTCGGGCTTGGAAACCGAAAAAAATAAATTTTCGGGCTTCTCGGGCACTTCGTGGAGTATTCCGGGCTTTACAATCAATATCGGGGCTTTGCGGGATGTTAAGATGAAGAAAATATGCGTTTAGGGGTTAAAATTAACAAATTTTCAAAGTTACCCGGGAGGTCTCGCACCCTTCTATTTATAGGGGCGAGGCTTCTAATCGGATGGTCAGGAGGGAAGACACGCGTCGCAGATCCGAAGCTCGCAGGGGAGGTGGCTCGCACGTGGTTGCGCATGGGCCGCACATAGGTCGCACCTGCGAGGGCTCGCTGGCAGCTTCTAAGTGGACCGAGGCGTGTGTCCGATGCGCAGGTGGTCAGCATGTGCGAAGGTCTCGGCCGCACTCGTTGATTGGACCGCGGAGTCGTATCACACATGCGAGGCTCGGAGCTAGGGTGCGAGGTTCAGTCCATATGCTAGCCTCGGATTGGACCTCCCTTCGGTCAAATCAGAATCCGACACGTGGCTGCGCATGACTCAGCAGCTTCGGTGACTCAGCAGCTTGGTGATTCAGCAGGACACGTGGCACTTTTTCAGCGAGGGTGACCTGGCATCTCATGACTTTGCGAATTTTCTCGATTTTCGCGCCAAAACTTCTAAAATCCATAACTTTCGCATATGAGCTCCGTTTTTGACGTTCTTTATTTGCTCGCGCAGCTAAAATTACGCTCTACAACTTCCGTTTAGACTTCGTCGGCTAATTTTGGATTTAAAATTTATGTTATTATTTTTAACAGACCAGGACAGGAAAGCTGTTAAAAATTCATTACTTCTTCATTCAACGTCCGTTTTCGTCGGACTTTTTACCATTTAGGTTGTGTCGGCTAAAAATCGCTCGATCTAAAATTCAAGTTTTTAGCTATGTACTGCTAAGCTGAAACTTCGAAAAATCATAACTTCCTCATACGAAGTCAGATTTGGGCGTTCTTTTTATCGAACTTCTCAGTTTAACGAATACTATGACTTTCGTTTAAATCACTAAGGCTAAAAAGTAGTTTATCGAAAACTCACTTTTTACGACATTCAACACCGTGCCGGTTTTGTCGCGAAACTTCGACAGGTCATAATTTCTTCGTTATAACTCGGATTTTGGTATTCTTTATATCCCTGAAATCCTTGTTTCGAACACTACAACTTTATGTAAAGATATTGGGCTTATCACACTTTAATTTTGACACTTATTTTTATTCTTAATTAATTAAGCGCTAATAATTAAGCATAAAACACATAATTCACATAATATTCACATAATTCCTTTTCATTTCTTCAAAATGAGTTACAAAGGTTAACCTAGACTATTAACTAAATATAAATGCCTAGGCTAGAAACACGAGTGTTACACCTACTAACGGTAATATTTACTTTTCTTATACATATCTATATAATTAAAATTATAATACTAGTATAATAGTGTATTTTAAACATTTAAAATACTTGGTGGTTTAATCTATTAGTTAAACTATACAATTAATTTAATTAAACTTAAGCCATGTCTTTATGGAATTATTAACACTTTTAATTAAACACTATAATTAATTTAGTGAAGTCCATAAAGTTTGAATTTTAACTATTAAAATTTTAGAGTTTGGAATTAAAGTATTAATGTGTCTGAGACTTTACAAATTCCAAAACTTGAGGGCAAGTTTTGAAACTATCCAAAACCTTTCATTTCATAACTTATGAGTTTAATTGTTCATTAAAATGAACACTCTTCATTTTTATGTAACCTCTTATCTTTTAATAACAATTTTAAGGAAGTGATTTTTCAACATCCATAACTTGATGACAAGTTATAGAGTCATAAAACCATTTAATGAAAAAGACTCTTCATTTTTATGTAACCTATAACACTTTTAAGAGTTTTAAGATTCATAAATATGACTTTTCATATAACTTGAAGACAAGTTACAAAAACATATTTTATCAATTAACTCTAGTTTAATTTGGATTGAAAACAACTAAACCACAATTCATTTTTCATTAATGTAAACTAACTCATGAATCAAGGAAATATAAAACTCTTGGTAATCCATAATTTGAGGACAAGTTATGGACTTCATACAATTTCAATTAGATCAAGAATTATACTAACAATTTGCACATTATTCCTATGATCTACCAAAACTCATAAGCATGAACATTCATAATCAATATTTTTCAAGAATTACATGAACACATATAAAACTTTAAACTTTGATTATAACATTGAAATTGGTTTAGCATAATCATTACCACATTAAAAATTAGGTTTTACAAGTACAAAGCAGTCAAAGGTAATGATTTTAGACCAATTCCAGCACCAAAACTCGAAGATATGTTGTTTGGAGGTCCAACTCGAGTCCGTTTATGGAATCATCGAGTCCCTTATCCAGACAGCACAAAACTTCATTTTTTTCAAGCCAATTTTGCAAGTATAAGTGTAAACAAGCCTAGGCTCTGATACCACTGTTGGGTTTTGAGCATTCTAACACTCCTATGGTGTACATGCAACCCTAAATACCTTAGATCTATGTTTTCTCTATTATACATGGAAATATAAATTTCCAAGGTATTTATCCTAACTAGCATATTATGAAGTACAAGTAATATAAAATCTAGTAGAATTACATACCTCTTTGTTGGTGCTTGATTCCATGTAGCTTGAGAGCCTAGTGCCCCAAGTGTGACACCTCAAATGGTTCACACAACATCAAATGCACTTGGAATAACTTAGAGAGAAATTAGAACACTTCAAAAATTGGTTTTCCCTCACTTGTTTCACTTAGTGGCCGATTTCTTCAATAATAAGATCATTATAGTTAGTCACAATTAGGGTAAACCCTAATTGTCATGTCTTTCCATTTCCTTGGATCCATGAGTTCAAATACACCATGGAGCGTCCTATGAGTTTTAGCCCAAATTGATAATCCATGGAGTATTAGCCCACTATATAAGTATGGATGATTTACACAATCAATCCATATATTTAATTAGTCTTCTTTTGATCACTTAATTAATTCTAGATTAATTAATGATCAATACTAATTAAATAATATTATTAATATATTAGAACTTATAATATATTAATAAACCTTAAGTGTTATTTCTCTGATTTTAGTCTATCCAAATGCATGATGCCATGCAACCCAAATGGACCATGCCGGGTCGGGTCAAGTCTGACAAATTATAGTTATGGACTTAGACATTAATCAACAACATTTTGATCTTGTTATGGTACAGGCTGCTATCACTGCAGCAGTAGCAGCTGCTCTTATGCAAATAAATATAAACGACGCTGGCGGAGCTAGAACTAGTACCAACCATTTGAATCATGGCACTGGCCATGGTCATACCAGGGAATGCTCGTACAAAGTATTTTCAAATGCGAAGCCAAAGACTTTCAACGGTGTAGGAGGAGTTATTGCACTTATGAAACGGTTCGAGAAGACCGAAACGATCTTCGAGGTCTGTGCATGCCCGGAAACAAGCAGATTCAAGTTCGCTACTTGCACTTTCTCTGATCGAGCCTTCACCTGGTGGAAGGGCCATTTGAAAGCCCTATCTCTCCCAGTTGCTAATGCCATGAGCTGGTAAGATCTCAAAATCGTGATGCACTACAAGAAAAACACGATTTTGCTAGGGAAGATTGCTATGGAACGTATTTTTGTTGTTAATCTGCAATGGATCGTGCTATGGAATGTCGTTCCATAGCAATGTTGCTAACAGATTGTCTACATATTTTATTTCTGGTAGCGAGAGTTGGAGTTGCTAGGGAAAATGCTACCAACTCAATATCCATTGGTATTATGTTACCGATAGTGCTATGGAACAAAAATTCGTACCAATTTTCCAACAACATTTTTTACTAAATCACTTTCCGTTGTACTGCTGCTATGGTATTCATCATCGTGGTTACTATGCAACGGAGTTTGTGACGGAAACCAATTCCATAGTCTAATTGCTATGGAGGTACCATTCGTAGGTATTTGCTATTGAATTCTGCCATGGAATATGATTTCGTTTGCTCTTTTTTCTATGGAACAAAACGCGTAGCTAATTTGTGACGACATTCGTTGAGATATTGTATCCTTAATTAACTTTGTTATACTATGGATGAATTATTGTTATGATCATTGGAATTTGTAAGATATGGTTTGAATGAAATGTTTTTGAATTGGTAATATGTGGCATAAACTAATGGCTAGAAAATGTAAAAATGAATTATAAATTAGATATTGTTGGCAAGAAGACTTGAACTTAAGCTTATGCTAGAAAAGGGCGCGATTAAGCCAGTTGTGCTAATCAAGTTGTGTATAATTTCTTGAAAACATAGTATATGATGAATAATTAACAACGAATTCATTACAAAGTTATTTTAATTACATTAACCGGGCATGTTTTAGTATATAATATATGTAGATTATTTTCCTTAATAAGGAATTCATTACAAACTAATTTTTAATTACATTAAGTATACTTCATCTCAAAAACAACATGGGTTTTACAAATACTTCATCCTACTCAAAAAACATAGCAAGCAAAAATGACTAAAATGCCCTTTTAACATAATGATGTAAACACAAAAAAACATCCCGGGGCGAAGCCCGTGCTTTCTTCCGAGTTTACATTTATGTATTGATATTAAACCAAATTACAAATTAACTTCACCGCAAAAAAACATTAAACACAAAAACATCTAGGCATTATCTTCTTCCTCCTCTTCTTCTTCATTGCTTGATGTACTATACTCATAACTACCCTCGCTGTCAGGAATACCATCATTGTCATCCTCATGAATTTCACCTTATTCATCAATATTATTTTCATTATCTAAACCGTTGCTTGACATTCTGTGATCATCATCATGATTGTCTGTATCATCTAGACTTGGTATAATGATTTCATTTGATTCAACTTCATCTTATTGGAATGCAACGTCTTTCTGAGGATGATTTTCATCAGTCCAACAACGAGGTTTAACTTTAGATACAACCCACCAGTCCGAGTTGTTTGTTTTCGAACTTCGGTACGGAATGTAACACACTTGAGTGGCTTGCATGGCTAAAATAAAAGGCTCGAACTTGTTGTATTTTCTTTTGACGTTTATCTTGACCAAGTTATATTGTTTGTGAACCTTAACTCCTATGTTAGGTGTTGGATCGTACCAATGACATTTACACAAAACCGTGGTTTTAATTGGGTAACCAGGGTACTTGACATCTAAAATTTCCTCTACCTTACCATAATAATCACCTCCTTGGCGACTAACACACAATCCACTATTAGTTGTTGATTTGTTCAGAATATGATCTTCTATGTGAAACTTGTAACCATTCACAAAGTATACACTATATAATTTCAGTTTTTTGAATGGCATTTTGGATAGGTCAGATATAGACTTGTTGTTTATCGGGATATTACATGCCTCTATGAATAATGGTAAAACACTTAATTAGATTTAATTAGAACCACAACAAAAATAATAAATTTTAAAAAAATACAAAAATAACACCCACATAGTTTTGAAACCATAATGCAAAGATCTTCTCAACCTCAACTGCAAGGGCATGTTCATCCATATCCCCCATAAGCTCATTTAAATGTTCTTTAAATATTCTATATTACCATTTCAATAACATTTTAAAGTAACTATGAATGTAATAAAAAAAATCATGCATGTAAATGTTATTCGATCATAGAAATTACACAACAAATGATTATTACAATTAAAAGTGATGCATATGTAACGTACGAACTTGATGTAATGCTTGATCTTATCTTCGTTAAGGATTATGTAAGTTTGTGCAGCATGCACTTCCTCATCAGCCATCATTCTATTCGTGAATCTTCCATAATGACGCCCAGGATATGAAAATATATCTAACATGTCATTGTTAGCATCTTCTTGCTCATCTCCTCCTCCATCATAATTTTGAGGCAACTTTCTATTACGTTTGGGAACACAAGTCTCGAAATAATGAGAGAAAAATATTGATGCTTCACGTAGCAAGTACGCATTAACAACAAACCCTTCCACTCTAGCATTATTTTTTCACATCTTTTTTCAACTGATTTAGATACCTATAGTGAAGATTGTTTAAATTAGCTTACGAAAATAGCAACATACATTACGATGTACCGTACAAACCTTTCAAATGGATACATCCACCGATATTGGACAGGACCGACTATCTTCGCTTCTTATGGCAAATGTACTGGTAAATGTTCCATGGAGATACAAAGGTGGTCTTTTGTTGTGATTGATGTTGCTGTTAATGTTTTGAAGAAAATACTCAACTCTGTTAATGTTTCCAACACTTGTTGTGGCAACATCTCACAAAATGCAATTGGCATCAATCTTTGCATAAAAACATGACAATTGTGGCTTTTCATTCCGAACAATCTACACACTGTTAAATCAACACACCTCCCTAAATTAGAAACATAACCATCAGGGAAACGTAAATTCTCCACCCATTGGCATATGGCTTTCTTTTGATTCTTGTCCGGAGTGTAGTATGCTCTTTCATTATCTTCGACTCCTTTTCTCTTCCTACAATAGAGCTTCAAATCTCTTCTGGCTACTACATTGTCCTTTGTTTTCCCCTTGACATCCGTTACAGTGTAAAAAAAGTTTTCAAATACATTTTTAACAATATGCATAACATCAAAATTATGCCTAATGAGGTTTATTTTCCAATATGGTAACTCCCAAAATATGCTTTTCATTTTCCAACCATGATCACCACAGCTTTTGTTTACATCATCAACATTTACATTACTCACTTTTACCAAACCTAATTGTTTAACCTCCCTTAAAGTTTGTTCACCATTATTACTTGGAGGTGGACCTTCTATCACTTGACGATTCTTCCTGAACTTATTTTTATCCTTTCTATATGGGTGATTTACCTGTAGAAATCTTCTATGTTCTCTGAATGCTTGTGTATGTTTCCCACCGTGTGGACATGCTAGCTTACCCACTATAGACCATCTGGACAACATTTCATATGCTGGAAAGTCGCTTATTGTCCACATCAAAGCTGCTCTTAGATGGAAAATTTGTTTTAAAGATATATCATATGTTACTATGCCTTCTTCCTATAATTGCTCCAACTTTGCAACAACTGGTTGCAAAAATACATCTATTTTATGCTTAGGGTTTGACGGTCCTAAAAAACATGTAAGGCTCTTTCATGCACATAGAAGGTGGTAAATTATAAGGTGTTATAATAATAGATCAAGATGAATATTGTTTTCTAAATGATCCATGTGGTGCAAATCCATCTGTACTTAGGCCTAATCTTACATTATGTACTCCTGCAGCAAATGATGGATGGCTTTTGTCAATGTGCTTCCAAGCTTCTGAATCGGATGGATGATACATTACTCCAGCATCATGTCCATGATTCTTGGAGTGCCATCGCATGGAAGCGGCCGTGGCTTGTGAAGCATACAGTCTCTTCAACCTTGGAGTTAAAGGAAAGTAATGCATTTTCTTGAAGGATATGCGAGAAGACCTTGCCAAATTTTTTGACCGTTTATACCTATCTGCATTGCAGAATTTTCACCGATAAAGATCTTTGTCTTGCCTCCAATATATCATACATCCAGATCTGCAACAGACAATCATCTCCACAGGCAAACCTAGTGCTTGTATTAACTTTTTGCTCTCGTATAAACTACCAACCATATTATTCTCCTCCGGTAACACATCATTTATCAACTGGCAGATTGCATCATAACTTTGCTTAGGTATGCGATACTCTAATTTTATATTCAATAGCCTAGCTACAGCAGATACTTGTGTCACTTTTTTACATCCATGCCACAGGTCTTTATTGGCTGCATCTAGCATATCAAAAAAAAATTATATTGTGCATTTGGCTCCTCTTCAGGATCACTATTATTTAAATCAGGAGCCATTTCATCTATGACCATATTGTTGGATTAGGTGTCTAAGTTCATATCTATTTCTGGAATGTACTTGACCCGATTAGAATGGTCCATTTGGGTTGCATGGCATCATGTGATTGGGTAGACTAAAATGATAGAAAGTACACTTATGGTTTATTAATATATTATAAGTTCTAAGATATTAATAATATTATTTAATTAGCATTGCTCAAGAATTAATTTGAAATTAATTAAGTGATCAAAAGGAGACTAATTAAATATATGGGTTGATTATGTCAATCATCTATTCTTGTAAAGTGGGCTAATGATTCATGGTTTATCAAGTTGGGCTAAAACCCATAAGATGATCCATGGTGTGTTTTGAGCCCATGGATCCCAGAAATGAAAAGTCATGTCAATTAGGGTTTACATGGTGTAACCCTAATTATGACACACTATATAAGCATCATGTTGTAGACCAAAATCAGACACTAAGTAAAAGAAGTGACGGCTAGCCGATTTCTAGAGTTTTTGCATTTCTCTCTAAGTTATTCCAAGTGCTTTGGTGTTGTGTGAGACATTTGAGGCATCACACTTGAGGTGCTAGGCTCACAAGGTTTTCAAGGAATCCAATCATCTAAAGGTATGTATTTCTTACTAACTTTTATTTTTAAAAGTTCCCCATGTATGCTAGATAGGTTATGAATCTTGGAAAAACAAATTTGCATGTATCATAGAAAAACATAGATCCAAGGTTTCTAGGGTTGCATGTACACCATAGGAGTGTTAGAATGGTCAAAACCCTTCACAAATCTCTATAAGAACATGCACCTTCACCAAAATTTGTGTTTGAATCATCCACCCCTAAAAACGTATTCTCATCATCAATTTATTTTTCCCCATGTTTATCCCAACACCAATATTCCTCAACAAAACCAGACTTGTACAAATGAGTCTTAACAGTAGCAACTTCTGTATATGGTATGTTATGACATTTTATGCCCATGAATTTGATTCTATTTTCGTCCATGAACCTATGTTGACTAGTAGCAAAATCTATAAAATTTTTCACCCCTTGTACGAAAACATGCGATATACAACTACTACTATCCTTTCATTCATACATCCATTTTCTACTTGGATTGTTCATTGTCTTAAATCTATAAAGTATAAATGTAAATAACATAATATTAATTGTATGTTCATTAATGTTGATTTGAATTCTTATATGACATCTGAATTAAATATATAGTTACCATACAAACATAACAAAGGTACCTTCACAACGACTCGTTTCACAAAGCTAATGACCAAATGATGAACAAATCTTCAAAGTTTTCTAATTTGAATGGTTGAACAACTTTTGTAATTGGATAATGGCTTAGACTATAGTAATATTCTTTAATTGAGATCGACACTTGCAGAACACATATTCAAACAGAGTGTGTATCGATTAGGGAACCTTCGACAACCCTTGATTTCAATGTGTTGGATGGATACTAGGTCATATTATTGGGTCGATATTATTCAATAATAGGTTAAAACTCATGTAGTATACGTGTAATTATAAATTTAAATAAAAATCATAATAAATATAAAAATATAGATCTACTTAAAATATAAATTATATATATAGTAGTTTTCTTAATACGACTTGATTAAACAATTTTTTTATTTCCAAAACAAAAATGCCGCCTTTACTTTATAAATTGCAAATAGACCAAAGTGCCCTTGATATCTAACCAAATAGGTCACAATGAACTTTTGGTTAGTAAAATGGAAAAGACAAAAATAACATACATATCAAAAATAACATATATATATATATATAGTA
The DNA here is from genome assembly GCF_002870075.4 of Lactuca sativa. Lineage (NCBI taxonomy): Eukaryota > Viridiplantae > Streptophyta > Magnoliopsida > Asterales > Asteraceae > Lactuca > Lactuca sativa. Next base: position 299,191,523 of record NC_056630.2, on the reverse strand, counting down.
TATATATATATATATATATATATATATATATATACATATCAAAAGTAACACCAAAATACACATACAATATGCATCACTGATTGTGTGAATCAAACAACTATCATATATACACCTACTCAAAATTAATGTCAAACATCCTAGAAAATTTACAAAACATGCATCCCACAAACAAATTTCACAATTAAACAACCAACTGTATTGATTCATAAAAGTTATTCCATAACTGCTCACAGAAGGAGGCTTTGCACAACTTCTATTTAAGACATGGAAGTTTATCTGCTTTGACCGCCTTACCAAGTGGTTTTGAACCTTGTTACAGGTATGCCTTAGATTCCAACTCCTTATACTATTAACGGTTGCATTATTTAACATGATCAGAGCTTTTTGCTTCCTTTCAATGCCTTCGGCCATCAACATCATTCCCAAGACGAAGATCGCATACAACTGCCCCTGATCGGCTGCATTTTGAAGCAACTGTTTCCCTGCTATTTCTTCCCCTAACATAAAATACTTCGCCTGACGTACAAGTAAGTAATCATACAATTGTAAAAAATACAAATATAGAAAACTAATTGAATTCACCATAATCTGATTAGTTAAAAAAAGATTACCATTCCATCGTTGAAGAGGACGTGTGGGTTGTTCAACATTCTGCATCTGCTTATAACTTCATATTGTCGAATACTTAAGGGAAGAAATCTTAGTTGATTTGTGTCTATGATTTTATTTATTGCTTCTGATGTTACAGAATCCCTAAATAGTTTGCAGCTATAATTCACACAAATCAACAAAGTTAATCTACTAACCACTAAATTAAATATGTATATAAGTATAATATAAGTAATACACATCATACTTACACTAACTGGCACTTAAAAGCATCGATTGGTGAATTTCCTCCAATCGCAGTTACTATTTTTTCGATCAAGTTTGATGGCAAAGCAGTAATTCTTGTTCCTTGTTGCCTTATTTGTGTTCTTTCTGATGAACAACTCGTTGCCATTATCTTAAGCTGTGTCGAATAAATTCAAATTATATAATGAAAATGAGTTTGGGGTTTATTGATCAACGTGTCGGAATTTTGACTGTTAGGGATGGAATGTAGATGACCATTCGCCGATAAACTAAATCGTCGACATGACTCTGACTATAAATTATGGCACATAAATATGTAGACTGTGAATTGACATAATTGCCCTTTAAGTAAAAAATATTACTACGTAAATGCTTAGGGTATTTTTGAAAATACCTAGGCCATTTTTTTAAATAAATTAACAGTTGAAATTTAAAAAGATGAAGTTAACTAAAATTAATGACATAAGTAGGATTCAAACCTCCGATTCAGATGGAAAGTAAGATGTTATATGTCCCATATGTCATCCATGGACACCATAAGCCACTACCATATGCACCAATGTCCCATATGTCATCTATTGACATTATAAACAACTACTATGTTGACTAATGGCCCATATGTCATCCATGGACCATAAGCTACTACCATGTGGACCAATGGCCCATATGTCATCCATAGACATGATAAACCACTACCATGTTGACTAATGGCGCATATGTCATCCATGCATACCGTAAGACACTATCATGTCGACCAATGGCCCATATGTCATCCATGGACATCATAAACCACTACCATGCTGACCAATGACCCATATGTCATCTATATGTCATCCATGGACACCATAAACCACTACCATGACCAATGGCCCATATGTCATCCATGGACATCATAAACCACTACCATGTTGACCAATGGCCCATATGTCAACCATGGACACCATCAGCCACTATAAACTACACCAATGGCCCATAAGTTATCCATGGACAACATAAACCACTACCATGTTGAATAATGGCCCATATGTCATCCATATGTCTTCCATGGATACCCTAAGCCATTTCCATGTGGACTAATGGCCCATATGTCATCCATGGACATCATAAACCACTACCATGTTAGCCAATGGCCCACATGTCATCCATGGACACCATAAGTCACTACCTTGACACCTGGCCCATATGTTATCCATGGACATCATAAAGCACTACCATGTTAACCAATGGCCCGTATGTCATCCATGGGAACCATAAGCCACTACCATGTGCACCAGTAGCCCATATGTCATCCATGGGCATCATAAATGACTACCATGTTGACCAATGGCCCATATGTCATCCATGGACACCATAAGCCATTACCATGTAGACCAATGGCCCATATGCGATCCATGGACATAATAAACCACTACCATGTTGACTAATGGCCTATATGTCATCCATGGACAACATAAGCCACTTCCATGACCAATGGCCCATATGTCATCCATGGACATCATAAACCACTACTATGTTGACCACCGGCCCATACGTCGTCCATATGTCATCCATGGACATCATAAACTACTACCATGTTGACTAATGGCCCATATATCATCCATGGACACTATAAGTCACTATCATGTTGACCAATGGCCCATATGTCATCCATGGACATCATAAACCACTACCATATTGACCAATGACCCATATGTCATCCATTTTGTTGGGGCATATTGTGTTGCGTCTTAGGGTTTTTTGTATATATCCGGATTGGGCCTGTCCATCCGTGATTATCTCTTAAGGTTAGACTATATATATGCATGCATGTATGCATTATCTTTAACACACGTCTTATTAATTACTCTTGAGTTTTGTAACCCTAAACACCTCTACAATCGAAGTTCTTAATCGAGCTCTTCTGAGGTGTTGAAGCATTAATCATTCAACGTATTCAAGACATATTCTTGTTCACTTTACATACTTTCTTGTTTGCGTACTTAGAATCATTCAATCCTGATAGAACTTTGTTCTAACAATTGGCATCAGAGCAGGAGTCTGTGTGATCAATACACATTCCTTCAATATTCAGAATTCCTTAGGGTTTCCTCTTTTATCGTATAAATAACAAGTCATCTTCTTCATTTCGAAGGCAACTTTGTTTTAGATAAAACCCTAATCTCAAGTTTAAAAGTCTGATTCTAAAAACTCAACATGTCTCACGATGATTCGCAAACAAATCCCATTAACATCTCAAACAACATTAGATCTACAACTAGGATACGCATACTCTATACTCAAGACGATGAAGTATGGGCGCTTCACTTTGAAGACTACGTGATCGGTTCTGAAGACCATGGCTATCTCATCTGGGAAGCCATCACTCTTGGACCGTTTGTTCATTCGGGAACGAACACTACTGTCAAGACTCAACAGGAGTACAACAAGCTGGTGGCAGATGAATAGAAGATGCCACAGGATGAGAAAGACAAGTTGCTATGTAATGTGAAAGCCATGCGAATGATAAGATTCTCCTTGCAACCTGACACCTTTCAGTTAGTTGGTTCATGCACGACTGCTAAACAAATCTGAGACAGATTGAAAAAACTATATTCAACTGATGAAGATCTGGAACACTCAACTCAAACCTTGTTATTGTCAGAATTTTGAGCTTTCATATAGAAACCAGAGGAGAAACTCGTACAGACGTTCGATCGGTTCGATCATCTTCTCCGTAGAATGGTCAAGCATGGAATAGAAATAAAGTTAATTGAGCAAAATGTGACATTCATGAACGAATTAAGAACCGAATGGATAGCTGTGGTTTCTACCGTAAAAGCGCATGAGAAATTCAAATCTTACTCGCTTGCAAAACTTGTGGGAATCCTTAAGTCCCATGAAAGTGAAGTAACCAAAGAAGCTAAAGTGGTCTCTGGTATGGGATCATTGGCTCTTATATCAAAAGGAAAGGGTGTTGCTGAAGAAGAAGAAGAGTCAGATATGTCTGAATATGACCTTACAAGCGATGAATATGCTTTGATGGTCACCAATCCAAAGGAGTTTGCTAGAAGAAAATTTCCTGTCAACAAGAACCGAAACTGGCAAGGAAGTTATAGTTCTGAAAAGGCAAAGGATGAAGCGAAGATCACCTCTCAAAAAACTGAAGACAAGAATGAGAGCAAACTTGCAGGAGACTCGGGATACGAATGCAACTACTTCCACGGAAAGAACCACTTTGCCAAGGATTATATGTTAAGGAAATTGGATGAGAAAAGAGACGGGGAAGATGATGAGGCATAGTACATGTGCAAGTTGGAAGAGATCAAGAACAAGAAGAAAACTAACGGTGCAAAAGGTATGATGAATGCTTTAATTGTGCAGGAAAAGCTGATGAAGATGAGTTCGGTGGCGTAGAAGTGTGGTTAACCGACTCTGAGGATGAAGAAGTAAGAATTCCCACTCATGGAAGGGCTTATGTGGCAAAGGAAGCAGGTTCGGCCGGGAAGTGCTTGATGGTCACCTATGGATCATCAACCGAAAGTGCAGATGAAGAACGAAACCTGAATGAAGACAAATGCTTCGTGGCAAAGCCTGTCTGTGAGTAGATCAACGACTACGATCTGTTGATCAAAAAGGTACAATCCATCCTCGAATCACTTAAAATTCCATTAACAAATTATGAAGAAGAATTAAATGAATTAAAGTTTAAATTCTTTAACTTAAGTGGTAGTCTCATGCAAACTCGCTTAGCGAATTCTAACCTAACTGACCAACTCAGTAGGGTGTCTTCAAAGAGTGAGGAGAGAAGGATGTGGATCGAGTTCAAGGAGGCAGAATTAGTTAAAGCTAGGGACGAAAGTTTTTATTTACAAAAAGACAATTTGAAATTTTTGAAACAGAGAAATGTTTTTTTGTTTAATTGCTAAGCGTTTATACACTAATATAGCTCAATTGCATTTAAGTTGTGAGATAGGTAAGAAAATTCATAAGATGATTTTGCCATTTCTTGAATTCAAGGAAGATGAGGTAATAGCAGAATGTGAATCAGTAGTGTCATTAGAAGAGACGTCCATGTCATACAAAATTGGTTAGGACAAAATAGAAACCTTCATAGATTCTAAGAAATACAAAAGCATGCTAAAAGATATCTTAGATGAAAATGATAGGCTAAAAATTAAATATGAAACTATTCAAACATTTGATCTTTCAAACGCCAAGCTTGTCAATGAAAATAAAATAAACTTAGATAGTACGTCTGAATTTGATGAGGAAAGTGAGATGAGTGAAATCTCAGTAGAGGATGAAGTTGACTGCTCTAAGTTTATGAAAAGTGAAACCGGGAATGAAAAACCACTGATATCAGAAAAAACGGTTGAATTCGCTCGTATGTCAAAAGAACAGAAAACTGAAACTCAAGGAAAAGGCCATGGTCTATCAAAAGGTTCAGACTGTGCCAAATCAGGTATACGCAGTTACAGGAGTCACTCCAAAGCAAACTGCAGAACTAAGAGTCTTGGTGGAAAAATACAATGAAGAAGGATGTGAAGATTTCTTCTGGTCAGCTCCTATAGATAATGCAGACGAAACAGTAGGCTTATCTGAGCAGACCTCCTGGAGAGTTAAAGGATGATACGTAGCTGAACCCTTAAATAAACCCTCGAGTTCGGACAAACCAAGCACGAGTGGAACCAAGGACATTCCTATAGAACAGAGAGAAGAACCGAAAGCTCCAGTCAAAAGAACCGAAACCCAAAGAGAGAAGCAAAAGGCAAGCTTCAATATGCACAAATCGCAGAAGGAACTTGCTGAGCAAATTTGCTTAAGAAATCAAAGATATGCTAAGAATTTGAATGAGCGAAAGAGTTATTGGAATTCACAAAATTCCAACTATGTTCCTCTAAAGAAGATCTCAGAGGACAAAGGAAAAGAAAAAGGAAAAGACAAATTCAGCCCAAGTTCTTACTATTCCAAGTCAAAGAACCGAAAATCCACTTTTAGTCCTCAATCTAGTTTCGGTCCTAAGTTGAGTTTCTGTCCTAAGTTGAGTTTCGGTCCCCGTAACAGTTTTAAACCCAGTTTCGGTCCTCAATCTACTTTCGGCTACAACAAACCTCAAAGAAAAGCAACTTTAAAAGGAAAAGAAAAGCTAACTGCTGATACTAGGAGCAATTATAAGCAATCATCAACTAATCCTAGGAGCCACACGCCATCAAACAAACTAACCAACGAATTCAAATTTAAACAAGATAAAACCAAAATTAAGGTATACATAATTAAAAAAAAGATCAAACCACTCTCATTAAACGAACATATTTGGTTGATATTTCTTCTGTAATTCCTTTTTTTTTGTGAAAAACTCACCAGGACCCAAGAAACTTTGGGTTCCTAAATCTGCTTAAATAAGCAGGTAATGAGTGTCACACCCCCAAACCAGAATGGCGGAAACATTCGAGGGTGGATGACTTCACGTAGTACCATAACGATTGAATATTGTAAAGAAAGTAACACAACCATCATATATATAATAGAAACGTATATTGTTGTGTTATACATGTTTCCAAAAGAATATTAAAATATGATGATGTAAAATGTTTAATAATAAACGTCTTTAGCGTTCCTTCTTCAAAAGTTGGTAGTTGCCTGTATTACTGATTCCCTGAGAAATACAAGTGGTTTCGGAAAAGTGTCAACAATAAAGTTGGTGAGTTCATAAGTGTTTTGTATTGAAAAATGGCTTTTTGGTAGAAAATCGATGAACGTGGTTTTCAGAAAATCCAATATTTTCTATGTATAGTTTGAAAGGTTTCCAAAGTTGTAGTGCGTTAGTATTTTTCGTACTTGAAAAGATAAACTTTGTGCTCAAAATAATGTAAATACTGAATGCATATATGAATCTCGTAAATCAAACTTGTTTTTATACTTTCATGTGAGTCTTATAACCATACTATTGACACAGACTGCCTGTAACAACATTCTTCAGGTGTTGTAGTGTTATGAATTTTGTCACCCCAGACCTGCCGGTCTAACTGTAGCTATCAGTTTAGGTGTGGGGTTGTCAATCCCGTATAGATCTATACACAAGTATCACGCTCTCCCTCGAAGAGATTATGGTATATAATACAGGACTTGAATGCATACATAAGAGTACGTTGAAGTTTGAATATCTCACACCACTTAGTATAAATAGATTTACGATAAGAAAGACTTTACTTCTTTTTTGTTGAAAGTATTTTGTTTTTCAAGATGTATACGTAAGAATGTATGAATAACTAGCTAACTATACCCATTATAGTTTTTTAGAAAGTATGTTCCATTTGGTGAAAATAACTTGATGATATACTAATCTTTATACGTAAAGTAAGATGTTGGTATCGATAAATAATAAGATAGATGTTGCATTTATGTTTATAAAACGATACGTTTACTTGTAATGTACTTGTATTCCCCCCCCCCCTCCTTAGAACATGAAAAGACTTGAAAAGTAGGGGTATAAACTCACTTGTTTGGTTTGAAGTGAGTGGGACTAGAGTCAAGCAGAACTTCAACTGCCGAAAGCTGTGTCTTCGAGCTTCTCGGGGATCTCGGTAGCATAGAACCGTCGTCGGGGGCTCGGGTGCGGAAATTGAGGGTGTCGGGACGACTTCTGGTGCTTGTAAATGTGTGAAAGTGAGTGTGGGTTTGAGAATGTGTGCCAAAAATCCGGAGTTTATGCCTTCTATTTATAGGGCTGGAAGGACGAGTACGTTGGGCGTACTACCGGAGTACGTTGGGCATACGCGTTACGATGGGCGTACTTCGGTTACGCTGGGTGTAATTTTGTGTCATGGCTTACGACTCGAGTCTAGCTAGGTGTAGAGCTGCAGCCGATGGGACTCGATCCTGCACCTGAGTACGTTGGGCATACTCCTACATTATGCTGGGCGTAATCCTGGGTTCCGTGTTCTAAATTCCGTAACTTTCGCGTACGGGCTCCGTTTTTCGCATTCTTTATATCCACGCGTAGGTGAGATTATGCTCTACAACTTTCAGTAAGACTCTGTTGGCTAGTTTTGATTTATTTTTAATGCAATGTTTTTAATAGGCCGGGACTGCTAAAGTCCGTTACAAATTCATAGTTTCTTTATCTGACGTCGGATTTCGTTTGTCTTTTTATCATTTTACTCCTATTCTGGAGACCTTCAACTTTCGTTTAGGTTGCGTTACCTACATAACGCTCGATCTTCAATTCAAGTTTTTAGCCCTCTACTACTATTACGAAACTTAGAAAATTTGTAACTTCTTCATACGAGGTCCAATTTGGGCGAACTCTACAACTTTTGTTTAGATACTTAAGGCTAAAATGCATTTTATTGAAATTTCACTTTTTACGTTATAGTCTCTTCAATATAACCCGGTTTCGAATGTTCTTTATGTTTTCGGAAACCTTGGTACGATATCCAACACTTGATGTATCCCAATTTAGATATTTGAACACTTTATTTTTGAGGTTAATTTTGTTGATTCCAAATAGTGTTCATTGTACTTGACTTTTGAGCATGACATTGCTTTTGGAAAAATATAGGGTTGTCACAATGAGTGACGAGCAGTTCGACGAAGAATGGTACATAGACAGTGCTTAATCACGTCACATGACCAGAAGGAAGGAAGAACTGAGGGAGTTTCGGTCCCTGAAACATGATGGATGAGTAAAGTATGGAAACAATTCCTATGGAACAATCAAGGGGTATGGCATGATAACCAATGGAGATTTCTCAATTAGGAAAGTGACATATGTAAAAGGATTACAACACAACCTCATCAGTGTGTCATAAATAGTTGTGGGCGCAGGTGTGAAGGTATCATTTGATCATGAGGGGTCTGAGATAATTGAAAAACAATCCAAAAAGGTTTTGCTGAAATCTGAACGTAAGGGAGAAATGTACCCTCTGAATCTAAACCCAATTCGAGGTACACCAGCTATTTGTCTGTTGTCAAAAGCGAATACTGATGAAAGCTGGTTATGGCATCGACGCCGATCGCATCTGAACTTCAAAGACATCAACAAATTGGTGCTTAGTGACCATGCTCAAGGTCTTCCTCTTCTCAAGTTCGATAAGGAGCATCTATGTGCTGCATGTGAGATGGGCAAACAAAGCAGAAAGAGTCACCCTACACGCATAAATACAAAGATAGTTGAACCACTTGAACTATTGCACACTGACTTGTGAGAACCTTCCGCTATAGAAAGTATCGGTGGTAGTAAGTACATTCTTGTAATTGTGGATGATTTTTCACGTTTCACCTGGGTTTTCTTTCTTAAAAAAAATCAGATGCAAACCCCAAGTTGAAGATATTTATTAAACAAGTGGAAGTACAGATGAGGAAGACAGTCAGAAACATCAGAAGTGACAATGGTCTTGAATTCAAAAACAAAGATTTTGAGGACTTTCTGGCTGATAAGGGGATAACTCACAATTTTTCGGCCCCCTATACACCACAACAGAATGGGATTGTTGAATGAAGAAACCGTTCTCTTTGTGAAGCTGCCAGAACAATGCTTACTTTCGCTTCACTACCATTATACTTCTGGGCTGATGCAATCGCCACTGCTTGCTACACTCAGAATCGGTCCTTACTTAACAAAAGATTCTCAATTACTCCATATGAGATCTTAAATAATAGGAAGCCTAATGTCAAATTTTTCCACATATTCGGTTCAAGGTGCTTTATTTTCAATTCTAAAAAAACCGAAATAAGTTTGACGTCAAAGCTGATGAGGGAATATTTATGGGTTATTCTCTATCATTAAAAGCATACAGAGTCTTGAATAAATGCTCCAAAAGGATTGAAGAGACTTATTACGTCACCTTTGATGACAATTATATGAAGAAGGTTTGAAGGACTGCAAGTGACCTAGGTGACATGTTCCCAGAATGTGGACAAGTCTCTGTTAGGGTGCAAAGTCATGCTTGGATGTATTGTTTAGGCTTTCCTCTTTGTATGTGTAAATGGGTTGAGTCTTTTCCTATAAATAGGAAGTGAGTGACTCCCATTATGTAAGAGTCCATATGGAGTGTTAGACTAGAGAGAGAATTTGTATACAAGACCCATTTGTATAATCTTTCTAGATCTAATAAGAGCTTACAAAGATTTATTTACTCGTATTCTTGATTTGTATGATGAATCACTAGATCCTTCTAATTCCGCTCATGCCATCATAATCAACACCACAACAATTGGTATCAGAGCGGGTGTTCTTGAATCTCATCAAGAATTGATCCTTGATGGCTATTTTGATTTGGTGATTCTTTTTGTTCATTGATCTTCTTGTTTAGAGAGTGTTTTGTGTTCTAGAAGTCGAATTTTTCTTTGATTTGATCCATAATTCGACTTTCTCTCTCTAGAATACTTGTTTGTGTTACTTTCTCTCTCTAGAAAACCCATTCATAATCACTTTCTCTCTCTCTAGAAATCTTCAAGTTCTAGTGATCAAAAATGACGGTTTTCTTGGAGCATGCTTCTTGGATTGTGATCATTAAAGATGTCAAATACAAAATCGGTTTAGAACAATTCCTTGGATTAATATTGAAAGGCTTAATGATTTCATGGGATACTTTGATTTCTTATGGAGGTTTAAAGGATGATCATGGAGGATTGATTTTTAAACCACTTTCAAAGATTGAATGCTTGACTCAAATTTGCCATAATCTGAAGAATGAGAGAGATAAAAAGGAAAGAAAGGAAAAAGAATTGTTTGATAAGTATTTCATTTCTCTTGTTGAAAACCCAAGTGAGCTTCATGCTCTTATGTTTGTTGAAGATGTTCTTGATGATCATCATGTTCTTGATGTTCAAGAAAAAGGAGTTAAAGTTGATTTTCATGATGAAAAAGTTTTTTGCTCAATTGGAGTTCAAACCGATGATATTGTGTGTTCTTGTGATTCGTTTGAAGGAATGATTCCTTATCGGAAGCCGGTGGTTCAAGAAATTCACAAATATCAAACTCCAAAAGATTTGATTCAAACTCAAAATGTTCATGGTGTTGAAAGTGGGTTTGTTCATGAAGTCAAGTCTTCAAGATGCAAAAAGATGAGAAAGAAAAAGAAGAAGAAGATGAATTGGAAGAACAAGCGGGTTTACTCACAAAAATCGTCAAATGATGTGAAGACAAAATCCGTGAAACAAATTTGGGTTCCAAAGCAACAATCTCCAAAAGTTGCATTGAATTTGAAGTCAAAACCCAAAAGTGTTGGTGGTTCTTTTGAAGATGTTCTTGGATCGTTCAAGAACACGAAGAACACAAAGAACGAGTCGTACATCTCGCATGGTGGGTGGTACAATGTTCGATTTGGAGATTTTCTCATTCCGACAAAAGAACCAAGATCTTCCAAATTTGATTTGTTCGTTGAAAACGGAACTCGATTCGTCAAAAAGGTATCTCAAATTCTCAAATGGATTCCAAAACGTCCATGATTTCAATTCGTGCTTTGCGTTTTTCATTTTTGATCGATTTGTCTCATTGGATCAAATCCGTTTCAACCCTATTGACTGATCCAATTATTTTTTTTTTATCAAATATAAAAAATCAAAATCATAATCTCGTAATTTTTTTTCTCGAAATTCATTTTTGTTACTGAACTTCGAAATGTTATTGCTCGTGATTTGTTGTAGTCCAAAACTTGATCACTGTTCATGTCTAGTTTTTAAGCCCAAACTTCTTTCAATCCAACACTTGATAAATGTTTGAGCCCAATTTGTTTTTGTCCAAATCAGAATGTGTTATCATTTTCTCGTTTGTTCTTCAGTTTTTGACTGTCGACTCTTTATTTGTGAGTCATATCGTTTTCTTTTTCCAAATTATGGTTTGATTGGCTGAAAATTGTAATCAATTTCTTGATTTTAAGTCTCGATCGTTGTCATCATACCGTTTGCCTCTTTATCACGATTCAAGTTATGAATCAGATTTGTTGACTGATGAACTGAATCGAATTTCTTTTGATGTTTATTGATGAACACTTAATGATCAATCAAGAACAAGATCTGTATGTTGAATCGGTATTTTCGATTTGAAAATTGATTTGGAATCGTTGCTATGTTCTTCGTTTCATCTATGTCAAGAGAATCGAAGTATGCGAATCGATTTTGATTTGATATTGACAAATCAAAACTCGATTGGTGGTTCTTTGTCGAAATCAGATGATCGATTCACAGGGTTATTGAAGTTTGGAGTCTGGTTTGATTATTGAAATGTCAACCCTTCGAAAGTCAAAATTGGGATTTTGATGAACTGGAAACGAATTGAAGTATGTGGTTACAGTTGAAATCAAAGTGTTCATCAGGTGTAGTTGGAGTCGATTTCAAAGGAGTAATAATCGAATGATTGAGAAATCTGTAAATCGAATGGATAAACTGTTTGATTTTGAAGGATTGAAGGAGAAATTTTGAATCGATGGTAATTTCGCATATTTGAGAATCGATTGATTGTGAAATCGATATTTGAGATGATATCGAGTTCGCATATGGATGAATGTTATTGGAAATAAATTTCATGAATCGAATAATTTGATATGACGAACTCGGTAACTGATAACGAAAAGAACAAACTGGGAGATGTCGACGATTGCAGATTTTGTGATTTTGGGTTTACTTGGAGTCGATTTTGAGAATTGGGGAGTACTGTTCGCAAATTTGGGGTTGATCTTGACTGAAACACGAAGCTTGTTACTAAGAATCAATAATCAGGATCGATTTTGTGCTTGTTTATGTTCGCAAGGAGTACGGAAGATTGATTTTGGGTTGCTGATTGTAACAATTTTGGATTCGCATATAAATTTTTTTTGGTTCGCATCTGCAATGATGCTTTAGTTCGCATTTGGAGTAGTTCACTTGTAAAAGCAAAAGTATTCGCATTTGGAGTAGTTCACTTGTAAAAGCAAAAGTATTCGCATTAGGGTGCAAAGTCATGCTTGGATGTATTGTTTAGGCTTTCCTCTTTGTATGTGTAAATGGGTTGAGTCTTTTCCTATAAATAGGAAGTGAGTGACTCCCATTATGTAAGAGTCCATATGGAGTGTTAGACTAGAGAGAGAATTTGTATACAAGACCCATCTGTATAATCTTTCTAGATCCAATAAGAGCCTACAAAGATTTATTTACTCCTTGTATTCTTGATTTGTATGATGAATCACTAGATCTTTCTAATTCCGCTCATGCCATTATAATCAACACCACAACAGTCTCGGTTCTGATATCCAACCTGTTCAAGGAATACATTCGGCTGTTTGATGACCCAGAGAAAGAGATTCATTCAGAAGCGCAAGCAGCATATAACAAAATAGATAATCTCAAAAAGGTCATCGATGAAGCTGCCAAAGAGATGGAAAGTGAACCTCCTACAGCTACAGGTGCACAAACCACAATTGACTCTCCACACAAAGGCTCAACGTTCTAGGGGGAGAGTTCTACAACTTCAAAGACAACTGCAGTCTCTGTCGAGGGGGAGAATCGAATTCCCTCCCCAACGCATAAAGGCCCAGATGAAAAGGAAAGTACTTATTCAAAACCAACGAGTAGAAGTACAATCGAGGGGGAGAATCCTACTTCCACAGGGTATGCAGACACTGATGCTGCCTCAGGACACAATTTGTGACAACCTTAAATTTCTAACTTTCATTCTTCATTGTTATCAAAGATTAGCTTCGTTTTGCTATTCTATAATGAGGTTTTTGAGTCTAAATGAGTGCTTAAAGCCTAGTATAATTGGGATACTTGTCGGAGGATGGAATAGTTAGAGTATAGCATTGGAAAAACAAGCCAAACACACCAAGTAAGGTGTGTGCAGCCAGCCAGCCGCACACACCTAACCTCACAGACCTCCAGCCGTACTCACCTCCTATATATATATATATATATATATATATATATATATATATATATATATATATATATATATATATATATATATATATATATATATATATATATATATATATATATATATATATATATATATATATATATATATATATATGAAATCCTTGGTCTCTTGATCATTTCTTACATTTCTTCAAAGCAAGGACTCAAAATCCTCTCAAGTATCATCCAAAAAGGTAACAAGAACACAAAGAACACCAAGAACACCAAGTTTCTGGCAACACACACCATCTGGCAGCACACCAGGCCGCACACATGTGCTGGCAGCACACCAGTCCACACACCTGGCCACACACACACATATGGTGTGTATTTTGGCCATACATTTTCTTGTATAGCCTTATAACCCTACATACAATCATATATGATTGTAACACTTCATTATAAGTGTTTACTAGTCCCTAAGGTTGTCCCAAATTCATCAATTAGTTGTGCATAACACTAATTATATCCATATATGTGCCAGTATATGCTAAATAGGATTCGCGTATGCACTCAAGTCACCACTTGACACATAGCAACTAATCCAACATTGTCATCAGAACCACTCACTATAGGTGAGTTCATACCCCTTTAATTAAGCTTTGAAATACTTTTAAATGTTTTAAATGCTTTTATGGGGGAAATACAAGTTGAATACTTATAGTTATTACATCAATCACATGTGATTAATAACTATAAAACCAATGATTTTTATCATTGTTCAAACTGTTTTACTTCAAAATGTTTTACAAACTATTTGTTGGATAAGGTGTCTAAGTCCATAACTATTTCTGGTATGTACTTGACCCGACCCGGCATGGTCCATTTGGGTTGCATGGCACCATGCAATTGGATAGACTAAATGAGAGAAATAACACTTGGAGATTATTAATATATTATAAGTTCTAATATATTAATAATATTATTTGATTAGTTTGATCAATAATTAAATTAGAATTAATTAAGTGGTCAAAAGAGAACTAATTAAATATATGGGTTGATTATGTAAATCATCCATATCTCGTATAGTGGGCTAAGAGGCTCCATGGATTATCAAGTTGGGTTCTACCCATAGGATGCTCCATGGATGCTCCATGGGAGTTACAAACCCATGGGTCATGGAAATGAAGAGTCATGACACATTAGGGTTTACATGGTGTAACCCTAGATGTGTCAACAGTATATAAGAATCATATTCTCCGCCAAAATCGGCTACACTAAGAAACTAGAGGGCTTGGCCGATTTTTAGAAGTGTGTATTGTTCAAGAGTCTTTCCAAGAGCATTTGGTGTTGTGTGAAGCATTTGAGGCATCACACTTGGGGTGCTAGGCTCACAAGGTTTCAAGGAACACAAGCAACAACAAGGTAAGTTATTCTATCTATGATTCAAGTTAAAATTGTTCCCCATGTATGCTAGATAGGAATATAACCTTGGAATTCAACTTTGCATGATAATTAGACAAACATAGATCCAAGGTTATTAGGGTTGCATGTACACTTAGGAAGTGTTAGAATGCTCAAAACCCATCAGTGGTATCAGAGCCTAGGCTTGTTTGTTTGTTATTTGTGCTTAAAAGTTGAAGAAAGTCAAAAATCTTGCTGTCTGTCTGATGGACTCGGCGATTCCATGGGGAGGACTCGTCGAGTTCACGTGTATCTTCAACCTACTCGGCGAGTAGGTTCATGCACTCGGCGAGTAGGGTCGACAGAATGCAGAATTTCGACTTTAGTTGCTGGAAATGGATTAGAAACATTACCCTAAATTGTTTTGGTACTTGAAAAACTTGTTTTAGAAGGTGTAATATCTTTTCTAACTCATTTACAACAACTAGTTATCAAAATTACAAAGATTAAATGTGATTTTGATATATGAAAGTGTTCATATTCATATTCTTGTTCTTATGATGTTTAGATGATCATAGGAATTATTTGTAACCTATGTGGTAGATTAATTCATGATCATAATGTGTTTTAAAGGAGTCCATAACTTGTCCTCAAGTTATGGAAAAACCAAAAGTCTCTTGGATTAAAAAACCATTAAAAGAACACAAGAGTTAGGAAAAATGAAAAGTCCTCATTTTATTACTCTATTAAACTCATAAGTTACAAGAAATGAAAAGTTTTGAAAGTTTACAAAACTTGCCCTCAAGTTTTGGAACACGTAAAGTTAAGTTAAAACTTTAGTTCCAACCCCTAGAATTTTAAAAGTTAAAATTCAACCCTTATACTTATATTATTATGATTTAATAATTATATATATATGTATAAGAACAAGTCGTCTTACCGCTAGTACGCCTCATTCACGAAGCCGGTCTATAAGGTGGGTATAAGGTTGTTGCCTATAAAATGGTGACTTAATGGGTGTCCACTCTCACCCACCGCTTGCTTGATCGGTGGAGGGTCGTTAGCCGAATGGGTAAGACAAGGACTTATTAATTCTCATTCAAAGTATGATGAATATTATAAAGTAACTAAATGTTTTATAAAATCCCCAATCTTAGTTACTTTAGGAAAAATGTGAATAAGGTGCTATTCCATGAAATTACACTTTACACTTTGATTAAGTCGTTGGTGGAGCGTGTGTGGTTAACCGGCACACTAACTTGGACTTAACAAGGTAGGTAAAGGGTGACTTAGGGTTTATTATAGTATCGATGGAGCGTGTGTGGTTTACCAGCACATCGATTGAGTGATAAACTTTAAGGGTACCAAGTGATTTGCATGGTTACTTCACACCTCGTTTTGTGATCCTCGGTATCCCAGTCACAAAACTTGGAGGGCACACTCGAGATTGAAACATGCCTTTGAAAAAGTTCATTGAATCTCAAAGTATCTAGGAATTTCTAACAACCAATCAAAAACCTAATACTTAAATATTTCGGTTTTCGTGGTGGAAATTGGTGAATCGTCATTCACCTACCTTTCAAATATGATATAGCTTAGATTACGACATACCTCTTCTAAGTTATATTATATTGTGATTGGATCCTAGCCTTAATATTACATTTGGGTGTTTTATTAAGGACTCTGTTATATCTAAACTAATCTTGTCCTTTTCTTTCAGATGTCTTCTAACAATGTTGCTTCTGGCTCTAATCCTAATGGCTCATTTACTCTTATGAACTTGTGTGGGAAAGTCACCTTTGATGGATCCAACTTCAATGAGTGGATCAGAAACATCAGGATGATTACCCGCTACGAGGACAAAGAATATGTCCTTGACAAGGAGCTTAAAGAGATTGATGAGACCACTGCAACTCCTCAGGAGATCGCTGAATTTCGGGCACATGAAAGGGATGCTACGAAATTGGCTTGCATCATGATGGCCACGATGACAGCGGAACTCCAAAAGTCTTATGAAGATTTCTACCCTTATGAAATGCACCAAGATTTGATGGAAAGATACCATCAAAGTGCAAGACAAGAGAGGTATGAAATCATCTGCTCCATGATAACAACCATGATGAAGGACGGGGAATCCGTCACGAGCCACATGCAGAAAATGCAAAGGTATGTGGATCGTTTGCTGAAGCTCAATGTGAACTTCCCTGAGGATCTTGCAATAGATATCATTTTGCATTCCTTACCATCGTGCTATGATCAATTCCGCATGACATATCACATGAACAAGGAAGAAGTCACCCTCAGCAAACTTCATGGACTTCTCACGACCGCAGAATCAGGTCTTAAGGGGAAGTCGGTTGCTATCACTCCTACTCCAAACTCAACTCTGGTTTTGGCAATTGGGAAGAATCGATGGAGGAAGAGAAAGAGATCCTCGAAGGGTACCAAGGCTCGGACCCTTTATGGCTCTTCTTCAAGTGGAACCAAGAAAGGTTTCATCACTCCTTCTTCTGACCCAAAAGAGGCTGAATGCTTCTATTGCCATGAAAAGTCTCATTGGAAGCGGAACTGCCCAAAGTACCAGCAGGATGTGAAGGATGGGAAAGTTAAACCCAACCACGCAGGTACTTACACTATCATTTCTAATAACTCACCCCATTCTAAGTCTTGGGTCCTTGATACCGGTTGTGGTATTCATATTTGTTGTGACTTGCAGGGACTAAGAAGAAGTGAGAATGTGGAGCAAGGAAGAATAAACTTGATCATGGGGAATAGGAAAGTTTTACCTGTTACCAAGATTGGAGTTTATACTTTATCGCTAAGTAGTGGGTTTAATTTAGATTTGAATAAGTGTTGTTATTCGCCAGGAATGGCAAGAAATATTATTTCCTTTCATGCTTTGTACAAACAAGGGTTTACCTTTTCATTTAATAATGAAGTTGGTTCGATTGATGCTTTCTTTAATAGTGTTCTTTATTTTAAAGCATTACCTTGTGATGGTGTGTATGAAGTTGTATCTGTTATAGATAACTTAGGAAATAATGTTTTGTGTATTGATTCTATTAATAATAATAACCTGGATAAAGCATCATTATGGCATTGTCGTGTTGGACATATAAGCAAGAAACGCATAGGCCAACTCCAAAAGGATGGAGTCTTGGAGTCATTTGACCTAAAGTCAGATGATAGTTGCGAATCATGCTTACTTGGAAAAATTACAAAGTCACCCTTCACAGGTTCGTGTGAGAGGGGTGAAGGTTTGTTGGACCTTATACACACGGATGTGTGTGGACCATTCAAACATGCCACAAGGAATGCTAATCGTTATTATTTGACTTTTACTGATGATTATAGTAGATATGGATATGTCTACTTAATCAAGCATAAGCCAGAGACTTTCGAGAGGTTTAAGGAATTTAAACAGGAAGTCGAGAATCAATTGGGCAGGAACATTAAGATGCTTCGATCCGATCGAGGAGGTGAGTATCTTAGTTCAGAGTTCCTTGACTATCTAAGGGAATGTGGGATAGTCTCACGATTGACACCTCCCAGGACACCACAGTTGAATGGTGTGGCTGAGAGGCGTAATCGAACCTTGTTAGATATGGTTCGTTCCATGATGAGTCAAGCTACGCTACCAATCTCATTCTGGGGGTATGCCTTCGAGACTGCCGCCCATATTCTTAATCTAGTCCCTACAAAGAAAGTTGCCAAAACTCCTCACGAGATGTGGACTGGTAAAATACCTAAACTAGACCACATCAAGATTTGGGGTTGCGAGGCTTTCGTGAGACGCGAGACTCATGATAAGCTCGAACCTCGAAGCGAGAGGTGCATTTTCATCGGCTACCCACAACAATCCTTTGGTTACCTCTTCTACAGACCTAGTGAAAATGTGGTCTTTGTAGCTAGGAGGGCTTTATTTAGAGAAAGAGAGTTCATAAGCCAAGGAAACAGTGGGAGGCTAGTTGATCTTGAAGAAATTCAAGAGTCAAGCGGTGAAGGAACTTCAAACCCTAGCACTCAACTTGAGGAGGAAACTCCTGTTGAGCCAATTGACAAGTCTGTACCTCTGAGGCGTTCCACAAGGGTTAGGAATGCTCCTGAGCATTACTATGGTTTTCATATTACTGCAGAAGGAGATACACTTATCAGTGATGAGACACTGATAGGTCTGGATGAACCTAACAGTTATGCGGAAGCCATGGCAGGCCCTGAGTCTGCTAAATGGAAAGAGGCCATGGATAGCGAGATACAATCCATGTATGACAATCAAGTTTGGAACTTGGTTGAGAATGTACCAGGTCGTAAGACAGTAGGGTGCAAATGGGTCTTCAAGAAGAAGACCGACATAGATGGTAAAGTACACACTTATAAGGCTAGACTGGTTGCAAAGGGCTTCTCTCAAATTCCTGGAGTGGATTATGATGAGACCTTTTCTCCGGTAGCCAAGATTAAGTCTATTCGGGTTCTGTTAGCCATAGCTGCATTTCATGACTATGAAATATGGCAGATGGATGTCAAAACCGCTTTCCTTAATGGAAAGTTGGCTGAAGATGTTTACATGAGTCAGCCAGAGGGTTTTGTCAGCAACGAGTACCCGAATAGAGTGTGTAAGCTCGAGAAATCCATTTATGGATTGAAACAGGCACCTCGCAGATGGAATCTTTGCTTTGATGAGAAAGTCAAGGAATTTGGCTTTTCTAAGAGTGAAGATGAGTCTTGCGTGTATGTCAAGGCTAGTGGGAGTATAGTTAGCTTTTTGGTGCTGTATGTGGATGACATACTACTCATAGGAAATGACATTCCAACTCTGCAGGAAGTTAAGTCCTGGCTTGGGAAGTGTTTCTCTATGAAGGACCTAGGAGAAGCTACCTATATTCTGTTGGGTTTTGAGCATTCTAACACTTCCTAAGTGTACATGCAACCCTAAATACCTTGGATCTATGTTTTCTCTATTATACATGCAAATAAGAACATCCAAGGTATTATCCTAATCTCGCATACAAAAACTATGAATGTAACAAGATAGAATACATACCTCTTGATGTAGCTTGATGTCTTCAAGCTTTAAGAGCTTAGCCCCAATAGTGTGGAAGCCTCAAGTGGAATCACAAATCACCAAGACACCTTGGAATACTTTAGAGAATATGATTACTTGGTTCTCCCTAGTGAAATTGGCTAGCCCTTCTTTGGTGTATCCACACTAGTGTCAATTTCACCAACCAAAGACATCTTTATATAGTATGGAGGATTAGGATTAAACCCTAATACCCATGACCTTTCATTTCCTAGGATCCATGGGTTAAACACTCCATGGACTATCCATGAAAGCTTAGCCCAACCTAAATGAACTTCGCCCATTCCATATATATAAGAGTCCATATTTAATTAGTTCTTTTTGATCACTTAATTAATTATAAATTAATTCTTGATCAATACTAATTAAATAATATGATTCCATATTAATATATTAGAACTTATAATATATTAATATTAATCATAAACATACTATTCTCAAAAGATTATCCATATAAATTGTGTCGGTGAAGTGCAACCCAAATGGACCATGCCGGGTCGGGTCAAGTACATACCAAATATAGTTATGGACTTAGACATTAATCCAACAGTCTCCCACTTGGATAAGTCTAAAACTATTATTGCGTATGACTTCAAACCTAACTGGCAATCGTAGCTCTTAAAGCTGCTGTCGAACTCTGATCTTGTCAACGAACTTGTCCATTAGATAAGGGATCATATATTCCTCCATTCTAGATATCATATGGACTGAGACATGGATTATAATCATTCTCTCTATCCATTTGTTGTTTCCCGATTTCCGATTTATGACGACTGACTAATTGAACAAATCAAATCAGTCCTGGCCCGGCCGAGCACTTCCATTTGTCATCATCAAATCATCGAGGGGCCCACAGATATCGCTTTTATCCCGAAGGTAAAAGGAATGGATAAACTTCGACTCATATGGCTTGTTCTACTACTTGTTGAATCATACACAAAGGCACGTTTTATAGCACCGAGTTACCAAATGCGTTTTCGTGCAATCAATGTACAACCAACTCATAGTAACAACTCATATCTCTAGGTTTGAAGAATATAAGATATTATCGTCTCATGATCACTCGTGATAAAATCCATGAAGTGATTCCAATGAGCGCGGGTTGAATCCAATACTCAGAACTTATGAGCACTCATGAGTGTTGTAGCCCTTTGTCCAACACCTTAGACCTCTACAAGCCAACCCATGACAATCTTAATTCATATCTACTTCCAACATACGACCGACTGTGGATGGTTTGAATAACTTAGTCATTCCAGAAGAATAACCCAGTTTATTCGGGAAGTCAAAACATGCAAAGTGAAACACAATAATAATTGAATCCAATATGGTATCAAAACCTATGAACATAAATAAAACACCTTTTATTTATCACCATATGATTGCACATTATTCATTGTATACTGTTTCAGCTATCAACTTTATTCTTGAATTTAAAACAATAGTTGTCCCATGCTCCAAGCATGTACACTATGTTTTTCTAAACACTAGTCATGCCACACACCAAGTATGCATACTATATTTGTCTATGATCTTTACTTTGTGAACTAGATCAATTGAACATAACTTCAATGATTCTCTTTTCACACTCCCAAATCCTTACTGCAAATGCAAGAATTCCAAATTCATGCCATTTACTGAAATCTGTTAGATTCTAAACTTATATGCATTGATCCTCTTGTAATAATTATGTACAAAGTCATAAAGACTTGACAACAATCATTACAGAGTATTCCAAAGGAGATCAGCTCCTTGGAAACATCCTTCTTGCATTAAGTTTCCTAATCTTACACAGATTGAATAATTTCTAACTTTGAAACATTTCCATATTCCATTTTGACTATCACTTCTGAACAGGAGTTGCCTCCTTACAGATTATGTCAATATGGTCCTTTCAAAATTATCTCTATACTTCCAACTGTCCTTGAGCACCCAATCTTTGGTAAACCTTAGATTGTCCTCGACAATTGTTTAATCCTTTTAGTCATATCCAGTTCTAAACCTTTTCCCTTCTTAATGCCCCAGGCATTTGGAAAATTTTAGAAAGGATGAATATAGCACATGTAATCGATCCTATATCCGAAGTATATGGGAATCGATTCATGATGTCTCACATAAAGACTAAACCAGTCTTTTGCTATAACATTTCCATTTCAATTTGCCAAGTTCTCATAATTCAGATTATGAAAAGGGATGCCGTAATCATAATCGAATTTTAGAACGCAAATAATGGACTCATATACAAAATTTCCTTATGTTGAGCCATTCCAACATGAAATTCACATATATCCTTGACTAAATGATTAAAACCTCACGATCTAAGCTTATAGATTTGAGATGAAGTATAATTTTCTCTCCCTTAATTATAGCAAAACAACTTTTTCCCAATTGAAACTTTTGTTTTCTATAATTAACATTGCTAACTTGCAATAATTATCATAATTATCATGCTCCCACTAACATGATGATTATTAGCATAACACTTATGCTCCCACTAGCGTTGACATGTACTCAGAAATCAGCTGACTTTCTTACCAAAGTTCATATTTCCGATACTAGATTGTTTTGATAAAACTTAATCAAAAGCATACACCTTCCCTTAGATATCACACTTGTGTGTCTAAACAATTATGAAGAGGGATGCCGTAATCATAATGGTTAGACCTTTTTGCCACTTCTCACAAGTCCAGGTTAGTGTGCCGGTAAACCACACACGCTCCACTAACGACTTTGAGAATGCAAATATCACAATTGCTATCTAGCTAAAATCTACTTAGTGAAAGTGTTTCCTCACCATCATTTTCATGAATCGGAGAGAAACCTTATGACACTTAGATTTAATGGTGTATGTGTTCTTATCCATGTGAATTGTCAAAATCATAGTCACAAGACAAGGATAATGACAAACCCAAACTCATATGGACTGAACTCAATCTTAATTTCTTGCCACCTGGCAGCTCAAGGGCCTACCATTTCTTCCAAGTTGTTGTGCAACAAATTGAGAACTCTAAGAACTCATATGCAAAGCCAACTTTAACTGGAATGGGCACAGAATATGTCAACACGATAGGTTATGAACCTCAAGTTGTGTGCTAGTGAAAAACTTCAGGTTCCATTCTTGATTAGTTCTTGAGACTTTCAAGACCTTTAAGACTCCCACTGTCCTCTTGACCTATAAGACTCCCTTGTCAAATATCCAAGAGATAGTGTGGATTCTAATCAAGACAAACACTTCACACAATTGGCCTAAGTTGATCTTTGTTTTATCCAAAACATCACAACTTACCAATTTCAAATGTACAAGAGTAGAAAACTTTTACTCTTACATTTGACAAGTGTTTTAAACCTTCTTTAAGACATGTCACTCAAGTTACAATCTTGGAGTATGACTCTAAGACTTGTATTGGAACGAAGTATGACTCATCTTCTTGATTTAACCACTTCAATAATTCAAGATCCCTCTTCTTAGTCATAAGAATGCACTAAGACTTCCTTAGAGAACTAATTGTGCTATGGTTTCTTAATCATTAAGATGATCACAAAACTGATACTAAAGTACTCTCCCATCTTTTCAGATTTGAGAAACTTTTATCCTTCTGCCTTATTTGAATCTTCTTATTCGCTCTGCCTTACATTGGAACCTTTTTTCCAATGTCTCAGAGTTACACTTAAGCATGTAAGTATAATCATATTTACTGAGCTTTAGTAAATTATGACGAATAATCTTATCGATCTTTTGTGGTGGAATTAATCAGTGCACAAGAATGTGTACTCGATCCCTTAGTCCGTTACTTGACTCACACATCCATGTGAACAAGTAGTTAGTCTTAATTTTCTAATACTTGAAAGTTCTCATCCATCATGCTATACAACTTGCATGATTCCAAGTTCCGGTCCAATTGAAACTTGGGTGATGAGAATCTTTCCTTATTTGGTAAATTTAGACATTACCGCAAATGAAAGAATCAATTTCATACTTCCACTCTTGTTATTAATGGAATCTTATAAGCAACAAAAATTTCCACAGGTGCCATTGTAAGGATGTTTTAAAATAAATAAAATCAAAAATTTTCCTTTTATTTTAAAAACTTTGCGGAAGAACTTGTCCTTACAATCCATATGAAAACTTGTTGTTATCTATTCCTAAGCAATATCTCATAACTCCTAAGAAGTAGCTCAAGAATCCGATCTTCAAACTATGCGATAGAAATCCATCTACGCCATCAGATTCAACATATTCTTTCTTTAAGTTTCTTCACTTTTCTTTGATTCTTAAAACATCACCATGTGACCCAGTCACATCATGTATCAGGAATCTCAGAATAGAAACTTAGCAGAGTTAGATAGTGGAATTTACCTGAAGTAGAGTCAAACTTATTGACTTTAACATCCTTAGGTAAATTTGGCAGCTTCGCAACCAATGCCCCTTCCTTTGGCAATATAAACATATGGAGCCTTTGATAATGGTACACGGGACTATCATAGACTTAGCTTTTCTCTTTACCATTTGGTCAACCGAGTTGACTATGGCCAATCCCTTTCCATTGGGAAGAGAATGCTTTCCTAGATTTCCTGTGTCACTATTGTCAATGTCCATCAAGTTTTAAGGAAGTTGATCTTAACAAATAGATAAGATCATTAAGGGTCTTGTCATAGTCTGTTTCATAGGTTTCCCAAAGGAACTCACTATGTGACTTAGAAAGTGATTGAACCACCAACTTTCTCAGGACTTTGACACCCAACTCTCCCGGCTTGTCAATATGTGACTAGATCTCCAAGATGTGATCACACCTAGACCTTGCCTTGCCAATAGGGCTTGAGTAACCTTAAATTTTTCAAGAACTTGTAGGTTGGGGAGAATAATTAGAGGAGGCGAAAGAAGTATGATTTCCATGGGACATCATCTTCATTTAGGAAATCTTGTTTCAAGAGATTTAGGAAGATCATAAATGTCTAAACCAGACATCTTTTGGGAGATATTCAAGATAGTTGATCTTAAGTCCTTAATATAACACCCAATATGAAATATTAAGGCTAGGACCCAACAAACTATTTTATAACTTAGAAGAGGGATGCCGTAATCCAAGCTATAAAATATTTGAAGGTAGGTGAATGACGATTCACCAATTTCCACCAAGATAAACGAAATGTATTATTAGGTTTTAATTGGTTTTGAAACTCCTAGATCTTTGAGATTCATTAAACTGTTCAAAGGCATGTTTCAATCTCGAGTGTGCCCTTCAGGTTTTGTGACTGGGATGCCGAGGATCACAAAACAAGGTGTGAAGTAACCATGCAAATCACTTGGTACCCTTAATAAATTACCCCTCAATCGATGTGCCGGTTAACCACACACGCTCCATCGATACTATGATAAATATTAAGTCACCCTTTACCAACCTTGTTAAGTCCAAGTTAGTGTGCCGCTTAACCACACACGCTCTACTAACGACTTAGACAAAGTGTAAAGTGTAATTTCATGGGTTAGCACCTTATTCACATTTTTCCTAAGTAACTAAGATTGGGTATTATTAAGAGTTTAGTTACTTAGTATTATCATTAATACTTTTAATGAATGATAATTATAGTCTTGTCAAACCCGTCCGGCTAACGACCCTCCACCAGTCAAGCAAGCGGTGGGTGAGAGTGGACACCCATTAAGTTGCCATTTTATAGGCAACAACCTTATACCCACCTTATAGACCGGCTTCGTGAATGAGGCGTACTAGCGGTAAGACTGACTTTACTCTTATACATATATATATTATTAACTTATAATATTATAAAGTATAAGGGTTGAATTTTAACTTTTTAAAATTCTAAGGGCTAACTTGGAATTAAAGTATTCATAAGAGAAAACTTTACAAATTCCAAAACTTGAGGGCAAGTTTTGAAACTATTCAAAACTAATTAATTCCATAACTTATGTGTTTAAAGTAGTTTTAATCCAAAAACTCTTCAAGTTCCATAACTTGAGGACAAGTTATGGAAGACTTTAAACTAATAAAAGAATTAACTTTTCTTTATTTTATAACTTATGGAATTAATTAAGGTTACACCTTTTTTTATTTTATTTTATTTTATTAAATGAAGAGACTCTTGGTCCTCCATAACTTGAGGACAAGTTATGGAGTCATAAAACCATTTAATTAGAACTAGACTCTTCATTTTTGTAACCTTTGCCAATTTTTATGAGTTTTATGATTCTTAAATGTGACTTTTCATATAACTTGAGGACAAGTTACAAAAACACATTTTAGAATCAATTCTTAGATTAATTTGGATTAAAACCAACTATCACATAATTTTATTTATTAATCTAAATTCACTCATAAAACAAGGTAACACAAAAAACTTTTGGTGATCCATAACTTATTCTTAAGTTATGGAATCCTTTAAAACATTAACACCAAATTTTGTAACTCCATAAAAACTTTGAATCAATTTTTTTTAAAACCTTTTCATATCCATAACTTATGGAGGTTTCAAAAAATAAAACTCTTTAGATCAAACTTTTAAAACTAATAAAATAATCATATCATTTTATCTTTTATTAAATTTGACCTAATTCAACTCATAAAGCAAATTATTCAAATTTTACAAATAATTAGTTTTTCACAAGAACAAGTAATTATCTTAAAATTTGACGAACTTCATGTTTTTTTTCTTTTTTTTTCAACTTTGAAAATAAAATATTTGCATCAATATAACAGAAAACAACCCGTGGCTCTGATACCACTGTTGGGTTTTGAGCATTCTAACACTTCCTAAGTGTACATGCAACCCTAAATACCTTGGATCTATGTTTTCTCTATTATACATGCAAATAAGAACATCCAAGGTATTATCCTAATCTCGCATACAAAAACTATGAATGTAACAAGATAGAATACATACCTCTTGATGTAGCTTGATGTCTTCAAGCTTTAAGAGCTTAGCCCCAATAGTGTGGAAGCCTCAAGTGGAATCACAAATCACCAAGACACCTTGGAATACTTTAGAGAATATGATTACTTGGTTCTCTCTAGTGAAATTGGCTAGCCCTTCTTTAGTGTATCCACACTAGTGTCAATTTCACCAACCAAAGACATCTTTATATAGTATGGAGGATTAGGATTAAACCCTAATACCCATGAACTTTCATTTCCTAGGATCCATGGGTTAAACACTCCATGGACTATCCATGAAAGCTTAGCCCAACCTAAATGAACTTCGCCCATTCCATATATATAAGAGTCCATATTTAATTAGTTCCTTTTGATCACTTAATTAATTATAAATTAATTCTTGATCAATACTAATTAAATAATATGATTCCATATTAATATATTAGAACTTATAATATATTAATATTAATCATAAACATACTATTCTCAAAAGATTATCCATATAAATTGTGTCGGTGAAGTGCAACCCAAATGGACCATGCCGGGTCGGGTCAAGTACATACCAAATATAGTTATGGACTTAGACATTAATCCAACATATTCTAGGGATAAGAATCTTGAGAGATCGGAGTAAAAGACTAATTGGACTTAGTCAGAGTACCTACTTGGATAAGGTGCTGAAGAGATTCAGCATGCAGGATTCCAAGAAAGGAGAGTTACCTATCCAGAGTAACGCCAGATTGAGTAAGACACAAAGCCCTAGCAATGAGGCTGAGATAGTAGAGATGAGTCAAATACCTTATGCTTCGGCTGTAGGATCGATCATGTATGCTATGACGTGTACTCGAGCTGATGTAGCCTTTGCTCTAAGCATGGTTAGCAGGTATCAGGGGAACCCTGGCAAGGCACACTGGATTGCGGTAAAGAATATCCTCAAGTACCTACGGAGGACTAAGGACTGGGTTCTTACCCTCGGTGGGAGTGATGACTTGAGAGTTGTAGGGTATAGTGATGCTAGCTTCCAGACTGATAGGGATAATTTCCGCTCTCAGTCGGGCTGGGTCTTTACCCTAAACGGAAGAGCAATTTCTTGGAAGAGTTCCAAGCAAGAGACAGTGGCAGATTCCACTTGTGAATCAGAGTATATTGCAGCTATCGAGGCTGCAAAGGAGGCGATATGGCTGAAGAACTTCATTGGAGACCTTGGAGTTATACCAGCTATTAAAGAGCCAATGGAAATTTTCTGTGATAGTGAAGGTGTTGTTGCCTTAGCCAAGGAACCAAGGGATCACGGGAGATCCAGACACATCGACAGAAAATACCAGTTCATCAGACATCGAATCGAAGAAGGACTCCTCGTGGCAAAGAGGGTATCATCGGATGAGAACCCAGCAGATCCCCTCACGAAGGGACTGAGTAGGGTTAAGCATCTCCAGCATGCTCGGAGCATAGGGCTGAAGGATGATATAAGTTTTAGTATTTAGATAACCCGGAAATTTGTAAAGTGTAATTGACATTTGATGATGAATAAAAGGTGTTTTATTTATGAGTAAAGTGTTGCTATCTCTTGTCGATCGTTTACTATATTTCTTTTGCATGTTTTGACTTCCAGAATAATTTTGTTTGGTATAACATATTATTCAAACCTCCACAGTCGGTCATATGTCGGAAGTAGGTATGAATCAAGACTGTCATGATGGGTTGTAGAGGTCTAAGGTGTTGGACAAGGCTACAATAATCATGAGTGCTCATAAGTTCTCAGCATTGGACTCAACCCATGCTCACTGGAATCACTTCATGAAATTCTATCTCGAGTGATCGTGAGACGGTAATATCGTATAAGTCTTCAAACCTAGAGATATGATTTGTTACTTACAAGTTGGTTATGCATTGACTGTACGAAAACACATTGGTAACTCAATGTTATAAAACGTGCTTTTGTGTGTAATTCAATGAGTGGTAGAACAAACATATGAGTCGAAGTTTATCTGTTCCTTCTTGGATTAGAAACTGATATCTGGGCCCCTCGATGATTTTGTTTTGACCCATGTACCGGGCCCGGTCAGAACTAAGTTGATGTGTTCAATTAAGTTCTATGTCAAACAAATCGGAAATCGGGAAACAAATGCTGGACAATAAGCAAGACAATGTTCCATGTATTTGTCCGGCTGATATCTAGAACGGAGGATTATATGATCACTTATCTTAAATGGCGTATCATCATCTTCTCAGTTCCGAGAGACCTTGAAAGAGCTACGATTGCCGGTCGGTTCTTGAAGTACTAGAGATATAGTTATTAGACTTATCCAAGTGGGAGACTGTTGGATAAGGTGTCTAAGTCCATAACTATTCTGGTATGTACTTGACCCGACCCGGCATGGTCCATTTGGGTTGCATGGCACCATGCAATTGGATAGACTAAATGAGAGAAATAACACTTGGAGATTATTAATATATTATAAGTTCTAATATATTAATAATATTATTTGATTAGTTTGATCAATAATTAAATTAGAATTAATTAAGTGGTCAAAAGAGAACTAATTAAATATATGGGTTGATTATGTAAATCATCCATATCTTGTATAGTGGGCTAAGAGGCTCCATGGATTATCAAGTTGGGTTCTACCCATAGGATGCTCCATGGATGCTCCATGGGAGTTACAAACCCATGGGTCATGGAAATGAAGAGTCATGACACATTAGGGTTTACATGGTGTAACCCTAGATGTGTCAACACTATATAAGAATCATATTCTCCACCAAAATCGGCTACACTAAGAAACTAGAGGGCTTGGCCGATTTTTAGAAGTGTGTATTATCTCAAGAGTCTTTCCAAGAGCATTTGGTGTTGTGTGAAGCATTTGAGGCATCACACTTGGGGTGCTAGGCTCACAAGGTTTCAAGGAACACAAGCAACAACAAGGTAAGTTATTCTATCTATGATTCAAGTTAAAATTGTTCCCCATGTATGCTAGATAGGAATATAACCTTGGAATTCAACTTTGCATGATAATTAGACAAACATAGATCCAAGGTTATTAGGGTTGCATGTACACTTAGGAAGTGTTAGAATGCTCAAAACCCATCACTATTTTCTTACCAAATACTTTTATTTAAACTTTGTTATACTTCTTATAAATTGCATGCCCATATATGTATACATATATGAGCAATGTCTAAAAGGCTTAGGAAGGCCATCCGCCCTATTTCCTATTCCTCGATTTGGATGTGGTCTGGTGGGATGTCGGGTAGTCGTCCGAGGGTTGTTTCAATATTAATTATATATCATATGTGCATATATAGACATAAAAGTGATTCCATATTCATACGTATCAGTTACATCAATAGTAAGTTACCATCGGGGTAACATAGGGTTACACTTATACTATTGCTAGATCAATGATTCAGTTCATTCATGAGTCAATACTTAGTACTATGAGATCATATACATTACATTACTATGAGAACATATACATTACATTACTATGAGAACATATATATTACATTACTATGAGAACATATACAACTATACTAGCAGAAGAACATATACAACTATACTAGAAGAAGAACATATACAACTATACTAGAGAAAGAACATATACAACTATACTAGAAAGAGAACATATACAACGATACTAGAACATGTAACAATACATTACATATACATATATACATTGACAAATTGTGATCCACTGTATCGGAGCATGCCTTAAATGTCATGGCCCGAGTTGTAGCCAGAGTCTCTTGGAGGGAAAGCGTGAGTTTGCGTATAGATCTATACTGGATTGACTATCCTACACCTTGCTGCTAGCTACAGCCGGACCTGCAGGTATGCGGGTGCAAAACATCATACCTTTTTACGACCTACATTTGTTATTGTTACTCAGTCGATAGTATGGTACAATTAATCACATGACACCTTAATATAAATCCGGTTTAAGGTAGTTAGTACGACAGTAGTTCCTATAATACAATACTACAGTACTACATTAATTTACCCTTTACATATATTTAGTGATCTTTTCACATAAACAATCATGTACAAAGTATATTTTGATAATGATAGTTATACTTGGGAAAATTACACATGTTTACAAGAAGCAAACACACAAAATAGTTACGCCTTGGTAGAAGGCTACTTTTAGTAGAAAATATAGGATTTTTTAGGAGATCAGAAACTTTTACAAACCATACAAACATTCACATACTTTTATCACCAATGTTTACAAACTATTGTTTAAATCTATCTTCAAACGTTTTGATACAAAACCGACACTAAAATACTTATGAACTCACTAGATTAATGCTGATAAACTCTATCAAAATAACTTGTATTCTCAGGTCATCAGTAGACAGGTACCGAGAGCAGCTTTTGAGAAGATGGAGCGCACTCAGGACTCATCTCTTTATTTTGATTTACATTTTTGGTGTCTATAACTGTACAGAACACACTTGTATTAAAATTATATATTTAATGCAATGGATGATGTTGTTTTCTTGTTTACTATTACTGTGTTGTGATACTTTACATGACGTCCT
Organism: Lactuca sativa; assembly: GCF_002870075.4. Classification (NCBI taxonomy): domain Eukaryota; kingdom Viridiplantae; phylum Streptophyta; class Magnoliopsida; order Asterales; family Asteraceae; genus Lactuca; species Lactuca sativa. The sequence continues at coordinate 299,159,942 of NC_056630.2, read as the reverse complement.
CCGCCCCAGACCGTTTCCGCCGTTCTTGGTTTTGGGGTGTGACACAATTCGCCAGTTGACGGGGAGAAAGAGAATGACAGTACAATTGACGAAGGCGAGGGTGATCTATCAGAAGTTGAAGTAGAAGTGGAAGCCGAATTGAATCCAGAATATGACCCAAACTATCCTCCATTAGTGAAATGGACTAAGGACCATCCCAAAGAACAAATTATTGGTAACTCTTCAGAAAGTGTTCTTACTCACTCTCAACTAAAGGCGAAACAAAATGCATTATTCTCTAAAGTTGAATTTTGTATGTTTAATTCGTTTATTTCCAACGTTGAGCCGAACACTATAAATGCTGCACTTGATCATTCTGATTGGGTTTAAGCAATGCAAGATGAGCTCCATGAGTTCGAACGCAACCGAGTATGGAGGTGGATTCTTACACCGAAAGATGCTTCTGTTGTCGGCTTGAAACGGGTGTTTAGGAATAAGTTAGATAAATAGGGGAATGTCATTCGTAACAAGGCTCGGTTGGTGGTAAAAGGATATTGTCAAGTGGAAGGAATAGATTATGAGGAAACCTTTGCTCCAGTAGCACGGCTAGAACCAGTCATAATCTTTTTGGCATATGTTGCTCATAAAAACTTCGAAGTTTTCCAAATGGATGTCAAATGCACTTTCTTGTATGGAGAATTAGAAGAAACAGTCTACGTTGAGCAAACACCTGGTTTTGTGAACGGAAAATATCCTGATCATTGCTATGTGCTAGATAAAGTTGTTTATGGTCTAAAACAAGCACCGAGGGCCTGGTATGAAACACTAACTCGCTTCTTGAAAATGTCAAAATTTAAACAAGGTTTGGTTGACCCAACCTTCTTTCGTAAGAAGGAAGGCGAACATCTGATGATTGTTCAGATTTATGTTGATGATATCATCTTCGGCTCCATGAATCCTAGCTTAACAGCTGAATTCAGGAAGTTGATGGAGACTAAATTTGAAATGAGCGCAATGGGTCCAATTAATTTTTTCCTTGGTTTGAATATTAGACAGGGACTAGAAGGTATATTTATCAACCACGAGGCCTATACAAAGAACTTACTGACAAAATTCAGTATGAAGGATGATTCAAAAGTGAAGGTTCCTATGGCATTTGGCACGAAGTTAACACCATCTCTTGAAAAACCTGTTGTGGACATAACACTATATCGTCAAATGATAGGGTCCCTTATGTATCAAACAACTAGTAGACCGGATATTATGTTTTCTGTTTGTTATTGTGTCAGGTTTCAAGCCAATCCAAGAGAACCTCACATGGTGGCAGTGAAGAACTTTTTCGTTATCTGAGGAGAACCTCATCTCTCGGTCTCTGGTATCCTGCAAGATCTGGATTCTTCATTCAAGCCTTTTCTGATGCTGATATAGGAGGATGTGGACTGGACAGAAAGAGTAATATCGGTGGATGCCAATATCTTGACGGGAAACTTGTTAGCTGGCAATCCAAGAAACAAACCTGTGTTTCGTTATCCACAATCGAAGCTGAGTACATCGCTGCAGCATCTTGCACTTCTCAAGTGATATGGATTCAAAGTCAAATGAGAGACTATGAGCTAGGTATAAAGAAGGTCCCTCTCTATTGCGACTCTGAAAGTGCAATAAGGATTTGTCACAATCCAGTGCAATACTCAAAAACCAAGCACATCGCACTTAGATATCATTTCATCAAGGATCATGTAGAAGATGGGAACGTGGAAGTACACTTTGTTCGATCTGCTGATCAACTAGCTGACATCTTCACTAAAGCCTTACCTGAAGCTACCTTTAACAAAATTTTACAAGGCATGGGCATGATGGAAGGAGAGTCAGTACCGAATCCTCAAATCTCTCACTAAAAATTTAGACAAGCGAATTGGAGCGAACGCTCGGTCTATTTCGGCTCCATAATTTTCGTGAACCGACCGCTCGGTCTATTTCGGCTTTGGAATTTTAGGGAACTGAAATGAACCGACCGCTCGGTCTATCTCGGCTCCATAATTTTCAGGAACCGAAACAAACCGAACACTCTGTCTATTTCGGCTCTAGAATTTTAAGGAACCGAAATGAACTGATCGCTCGGTCTATTTCGCTTCACTCTTTTAAGATAAGGTTTCGGTCGGTTGTATATCTTGTACATTCTTTTCTCATGTCCTTCATTTGATTTAAACTTAAATATTTTATCTTTCTGTTTTTAATTCTTTTTCAGAAAATTCCAAAATTCAAAAATATTTTATCTTTCTGTTTTTAATTCTATTTCAGAAAATTCCAAAAATTCAAAAAAAAATTATCTTTCTGTTTTTATTCTTTTTTAGAAAATTCCAAAAATTCCAAAATATTTTATCTTTCTATTTTTATTCAAAATTTTTTGTTTTGTTTCGTTTGTTTGTTTGTTTGGTTTGTGTGGTGTGTTTCTTTATTTTGCATAGGTGATAAGAGTACCCGTACAACAGAATGTGGATCTAAGGCAAGTATCTTTACTTTAAATTCGAACTAGATAAGGTTCCCTAGAAGCATGCTGTAGTATGTTGACCTAAGCCTCTATGACTTTGAGTAGGCCTTAATGATTCGATCTATACCTATCGTTTCTTCCCAATCAGGCTGATCACATCTACTCGGTCTAGAGCTACCTTACTCTTCTCATATGAGCTAAGAGTTTTTCTTCTTTGTCATGTCAATCTAGCAGAAGGTACTTTTGGTTCTAAATCCACCTTCCTTCAATTCCCCATCTACTTTCGGTTCACGAATGTAACCCTTGAGACTCTCGGTTCTTACCACTAAGGTTTATGGTTGCACAACATCTGTGTTTAAGATCTTAGATACATATACCACGTGCTGAGTGAAACCCAAAATTCAACACCTATAATGAATTAACGGTGAATTTCTATATTCAAGATCTTATTTGGTACCAAATGAAATCTCTTTTATTTGCGAGGTCTTTTATGAATGTGTCTAATACCAAGACTATTCTTCCCAAAAAGATCCAATTTAATTTTTTTTGGTTTCTATACATTCTTTTGTCATTACAAACTAACACCTGCCTACTTGTTCAACAGACCACATCGGTCTCACAAGTACTTCTTCCGACACTCAGTCTTATTTTAAGTATTGATGTTCGATTGAAGATAAGCCAGCATATGCCTATGTCATGAAAAGAAGCCTTTCAATGTTTATTATCAAACACTTGATCATATTTTCGGTAATCCACACAAGCACTTTGAGTCTCTCTTGACTTCAAAGGAAGCGATTCTCGCTAGGAATCCTCTATTTTTCGTCTAATTGTCAGACATCACTCATAACCCATACACATTTGCTTTATTACTTTATCTTTTGTCACTCTAATGCACGGAATTTTTTTTAATTTTACTCATTCTATTGATGATATGTTTGAGTATATTTGTCATCTAGTGAATCAAGGGCAATTCAGGTTCCGATGGTACATTCTAATTCAAATGCAGATTGTTGAAATCTTTTTAGGCGCCTGAATTTGAATGGTCGCTACACGCATGCGTGCTGATGCCTAGCTAGGAACATCCAACCTGTCAAATCACGGTTTATCAGAATATTTTTTAGAGATAACATCACAATCGTCATGATTTTCTCTCTCCTACCAACGGTATATAAAGGGATTGCACGATTCATTGTCTTCTACCGCTTCAAAGATTTCTAAACTGTAATGGCGATTTCCACTGTTCATCTTCTTCACTTGTTCAACAATGGCGACCTCTTCTTCTGCACAAGATAAAATTGCTTCCTCTGCCTTTCTTACCATCAAGCCTAATCAAACCATTATTATTGAACTCACTCCATTCGTGTATGATTCCTATATGCTGCATGTTGTGGAGTGTTTGAAGTATTCTCCGCTAGTTGTTGCCCTAACCCAGTTCGAGGTGGTTCCGATGTCATTATTATCTCAAGTTTACTCTTCTGCATCATATGACAAGAATAAGGAACGAATATATTTTCAAATCCACAACAAGAAAGCCTCTATTTCCAATGGGAGGTTTTGTTCTTTACTTCAACTCGCAGTCGATTCTTCGGTAGTTTCTCCTGACTTTATTACCACAGCACAACTCTTCTCCATGATGTATGACATGGGATATACTGATGTCTTGACAACCATTGCCAAAGTCAAGAAGTCCTGTCTACCGTCTCAGTGGAACGGTCTTCTCACTTAACTGATCAAAGGCTTGGCAAAACGAAGTGTTGGATCAGGTGGCACTAGCAAAGGGTTCCTGACCATTCTCAATGGTTTGTATAATGGTCTTAACCTGGAATATGGGTCAGTCATATGGTCTCAGGTTGTGCAGAGTCTGAACACATCCACTCGTCAATCCGAAATCTCCTGTGGAAGGTTTTGGCCATTATTACTTGACGAGCAATTGATACTCTGGAAGTTCCAGTTATGAAGGATACTCTAATTGCGTCAATTGCAACTTTCCATACGAAGAAGATCATCATCTCTGACCCAATCAAGTTTTGTCACTATGGTTCCATTCCGGAGACAATGTACCGCATTGTTACAGCACACAGTAAGGTGATGGCCGACTACAACAAACTTCATCCTACAGAGCCGAGAGCTCTCATTACAGAACAACAAGCTGCTTTAGATGCTCTTGACAAGCCGAGTAACCGAGGTAAACGGGTGACTACAAAGAAGGAGACAACTGAGCATAAAACTTCTAATCCTTCCAAAAGCAAGAAGCGAAATTCAGAGACAGAAAGTTCTTCTAAGACAAAGAAGATTAAATGAATGGCACGAAAACCTAAGGGTCCATCTCCTTCACAATCTTACAATGAAGATGATGAAGAAGCCAAATCTCAACATGTGTCTCCATGAGGTAATACTCCACCTCGATCTCCTACCCCAACTCAAGGAGTCAAGATTCCAACTCCAACTCCATCACCAAAACAATTACCTACTAAACCAGAAGACGTTAAAATTCCTACTCCACCCACTTCCCCTAAACAAACACCTCCAAAACAGCCACCTCCAACTCCAACACTCACACCAAAAGTTTCAGTTTCGTTTGTTCCCATTTCTACAACTGAAACTTCACTACCACCTCCACAAGTTTCTTCTGTTTCTATTTCCACGACACCTTTATCTACTCCAATAATTACCCCAATCACAACCACTACAAACCCTGAACAAACAACAAGGGTTAACATATCTCATACGGGGGCACCTACTGTATCCATAACTCTTGTCATCACTCTACCTCTCTCGCCAACCCAAGCAACCGATTCAGGTGCTACTCTAGGAGGCGACAATGATGAGTATGACTCCACATACTTTAGTCCCTATCGGTTACAGTCTGATGAAGATACTGAAGCTCCTATCAACCGCCAACACTTAGACAATATTCATGAAAAGATGGATAAATTGCTTGCTGATACTATAGCCTATGGAGGAGTTGTTCTTAAAGCTTTTGTGGAGACAACTATAGAGCAATATACACAAGCTATGGATAAATCAACCGATGTCGTCAAATAAACGACTTTAGTTTGCAAGAAAGCTTCAGCTGATGTTACTGAAGTTATTCGCACAACCCATATCTTTTTAGATTCTTTGAAAGGGCATGTGGACACGAATGCTGCTAAAATTCGTGAATCGGTTGCCTCTCTTTCCCAGTCTTTAAAGGAAGAACAAACAAAGTTTGACGAAGTTCATTCCTCTATGAAAAATGATAATTCCTCTCTAATTAGTTAGGTTTCTTCCAAACTGGACTCCCTGCATGTAGATATTGCCAAAGAGGGTGCTCTAAAAGAAGAATGCATGACAAGCCTCTACAATCGCAGTTCAGCAAGTCCAACTTGCTCAGGCAGAGTAGGAAATTTCGTTGTTGAAGGCCGAAAGAGCCATTTTTCGTAGTTGTGCCAATGATGTTAAGGACATGTTGACCAATCTACTTGGTGCTCATGATCCAATTCTTACTCTCACCATCCGCAATCATCTAACAAGCAAATTGCTTCCCGTCCTTGCTATTCATCATGAAATGAATGGTGTTTCGAAGCCTTTGTTACTCCAAAACAAGGGGGAGAGGGATCTCAGAAAGAAGTTATCACAAAAGACCTAAAGGATAATGTAGCTTCAGGTTCTGACCCAACAGAAAAGCGGAAACAGATTGTACATGACAACGATAGTGATGATACAGATGAGACTATTGCCGATGCTCTGAAAAGAAAGAAAAGGGATAAAAAGTTGGATGAAAATTTGAAGATCACAAAGGAGGCTGAGGAAACAGAGAGACGAAACAAAGAAACCGAAGATATCTTACAATGTAACAAGGCTCTATTTGTTGAATGGACTCGGGATGTATTGATTAGTCAAGCAATTGAATCACCGAGTATCTATTGGTTAGAACCGATTGCTTCGTTTGACTGTGACAATTCCAATGACTCACATTTTGATATGCCGATTACAAGGAAGGCATTTACTTTTCACTGTTTTGACTCAACTGTTGAGGTTCCCTTTCCAAGTCCAAAGGTTTACCGAGAGCTTATCGAATGGTACTTAAAGTATGGTCAACCTCAATATCTGACATGGAGTGCACAAAAGATTGTAACTGTCAAGGTATTGAAGCCGACTCCAGCTGGCAAGTTTGTGAACGTCCATTTCAAGGTTACACAAGGGACTACAAACTCTGTTTCGTTGATATCACTGGCTGATCTTCCCAATCTCAATCCACACGATTGGATTTTGCTAGTCAACATTCTGCTCAATAGTTCCGAGAGGTAGCAAGCGTAATGAACAAGAAGCCGACGGTCAAGCCTACTCAAAAGCCTGGTGATGTGAACAAGATGAAAATAGGACAAATAGATTCAACGAATCTTACTATGATGTTCAAAAAAGTCGAAGCTCACAGGTTTCTGTTCACTTTGGTAGATAAACATTTTTTTCTACTGACTGCTTGGAGCACATTATCAATCTGATACATCGGTGCAAGCAGAACTCGGATGCTGATAAGAAATATTTTACTGATATGCTTCGGTGGTATATCACCTTTCGATACCATCTGTTAGCTATCATACCGAGAGTGTTCAAGACGGTGTAAAAGCCCTCGGTTCCTAAACAAAGTTGAAGTCTCAGTCCCAAAGACGCAAAAGGGGAGATTGTTGGGGCTTAGTGTGTTGCGTCTTAGGGATTTTTGTATATATCCGGATTGGGCATGTCCATCTGTTATTATCTCTTAGGGTTAGACTGTATATATGCATGCATGTATGCATTATCTTTAACACACGTCTTATTAATTACGCTTGAGTTTTGTAACCCTAAACACCTCTACAGTCGAAGTTCTTAATCGAGCTCTTCTGAGGTGTTGAAGCATTAATCATTCAATGTATTCAAGCCATATTCTTGTTCACTTTACATACTTTCTTGTTTGCGTACTCAGAATCAATTGATCCTGATAGAACATGTGGACCAATGGCCCATATGTCATCCATGGACATCATAAACCACTATCATGTTGACAAATGGCCCATATGTCATTCATATCTCATCCATGGACACCATAAGCCACTACCATGTGGACCAATGACCCATATGTCATCCATGGAAATCATAAACCACTACCTTGTTGAAAAATGGCCCATATGTCATCCATGTCTCATCCGTGGACACCATAAGCCACTACCATGTGGAGCAATAGCCCATATGTCGTCCATGAACATCATAAACTACTACCATGTTGCCCAATGCCCAATATGTCATCCATGGACACCATTAACCATATCCATGTGGACTAATGGCCCATATGTCGTCCATGGACATCATAAACCACTACCATGTTGACCAATGGCCCATATATTATCCATATGTCATCCAATGATACCATAAGCCACTACCATGACCAATGGCCCATACGTCATCCGTGGATACCATAAGCCACTACCATGTGGACCAATGGCCCATATGTCATCCATGGACATCATAAACCACTACCACATTAACCAATGGCCTTTATGTCATTCATATGTCATCCACGGACACCATAAGCCACTAACATGTGGACCAATAACCATATGTAATTCATGGACATCTTAAACCACTACCATGTTGACCAATGGCTCATATTCCATCCATATGTCATCCATGGGCACCATAAGCCACTACCATGTGGACCAATGGCCCATATGTCATCCATGGAAATCATAAACCACTACCATGTTGAAAAATGGCCAATATGTCATCCATATCTCATCCGTGGACACCATAAGTCACTACCATGTGGAGCAATAGCCCATATGTCATCCATGAACATCATAAACTACTACCATGTTGCCCAATGCCCAATATGTCATCCATGGACACCATTAACCATATCCATGTGGACTAATGGCCCATATGTCGTCCATGGACATCATAAACCACTACCATGTTAACCAATGGCCCATATATTATCCATATGTCATCCAATGATACCATAAGCCACTACCATGACCAATGGCCCATACGTCATCTGTGGATACCATAAGCCACTACCATGTGGACCAATGGCCCATATGTCATCCATGGACATCATAAACCACTACCACATTAACCAATGGCCTTTATGTCATTCATATGTCATCCACGGACACCATAAGCCACTAACATGTGGACCAATAACCATATGTAATTCATGGACATCTTAAACCACTACCATGTTGACCAATGGCTCATATTCCATCCATGTCATCCATGGGCACCATAAGCCACTACCATGTGGACCAATGGCCCATATGTCATCCATAGACATCATAAACCACTACCATGTTGACCAATGGCCCATGTTTCATCCATATGTCATCCATGGACACCATAAGCCACTAGCATGTGGACCAATGGCCCATACGTCATCCATGGACATCATAAACCACTACCATGTTGACCAATGGGCCATATGTCATCAATATGTCATCCATGGACGCCATAAGACATTAACATGTGGACCAATGGCCCATATGTTACCCATGAACATCATAAACCACTACCATATTGAAAAATAGCCCATATGTCATCCATATCTCATCCATGGACACCATAAGCCACTACCATGTGGACCAATGGCCCGTATGTCATCCATGGACATCATAAACCAATACCATGTTGACAAATGGCTCATATGTCATCCATATTGTTAGAACGCTGAAAGTGACCCTCTTGAACTTTCCTGGAACTGCAACCAACTTACTACCACGATGAAAGCTTCTACGGCAGTCATCCGAAGTCAGAAGACAACAAATTTTTGTACTTATTCTATTTCGTCTTTTCTTTACACTTTCTATTGTCCAGTATGCCTTGCATGGCTACTTCTAGAGAGTTATCTTTTGTAATGATTGAGTCTCTATAAATAGAGCTCACTTGTTCTGAATCAAATACACATCTTCAAGTATCTTTACTACTTATGTCAGAAATTCTCTCCTCTCTCACTTCTTACTATCATATCTGATCATAATCTCTCTTCAGAACAAGTCAGCTGTGACTTTATCACTAAGTTTGATCACATCTATTAACTTGGTTTGAATGCATTCCTCGTTACGAATCGACTTACGTGTATTCTTGATATAACAATTGTTGTCATTTACATTACCTTACTTTCCGCATCTAACTCACTAACTTCTAACTATTAATATTATTGTTGAGCTAACAGATCCTTCGATATTAACTATTCTGCTATATACTTGTTCTAACCATCTTGTTCAAGTGTGTCTCAAAGTTTTTCTCTCAACAATTGGAATCAGAGCCAGAGTGGTTGCTTTTTGAAAATCGGAACTCTGATTTTTCAAAGAGCCCTCTATACAACTGAAGCTCATTTCTAAACAAAAATTTCTAATGGCACAATCGTTATCACTGAATGTTTCCAACAGTGCTGGTGGTTCCAATTGAGCCCCAATACTGGTTTCAAATGAGTATCATCACTGATCTTAAAGGATGAAGAGATATCTCAGACGACTTGGTAGAGATGTCTGGAGATATGTAGAGGAAGGACCCCACATACCAGTCCTTACCCTTGTCCAAACTGATGGAGCCACCACAAGGCTCGGAGGAGGTCAACCAGCTTTGAATCGTCCCACAAAAGATGATCTAGACAAAATGAAAAGTGATGCTATTGCCTTTTATGAAATCTCTTGTGGAGTTGCTCCTGACAACTTTGACATCATCATAAATTGCAAATCAGCAAAGGAGATTTGGGAAGTTCTCAAAAACATATATGAAGGTTCAGAGCAGGCTCAAGACAAGAAGCTCACTACAGCATTCAACAAATTCAATAACTTCAAAGCCCACTCCGGTGAAAGTTTGGAAGATTCATTTAAAAGGTTCAACTTCATTATCACAAAACTGTCCAATGCGGGTACCATCCGTAGCAATCATGAAACAAATCTGCAGTTTCTTAATGGCTTAGGAAGACACTGGACAACAGCCAAAATGATTGTACAAGGTGACAGGAAGATTCACTCCTTATCTCTCTATAAGCTTTATGGAGAATTGCAAGCTCAAGAGTCCACTGTACTCAAGGACTGCTCAGACTTCGGAGGTCCACTTGCATTAGTAGCCCAATCGCCTCACACTCAAACCTATCCCACCTCATATGACTCTCCACCGCAGTCATATGAAGCTGACTCAGAATATAACGACGAAGAAGAGTTTCAGAATGCCATTGCTCTTATCAGTTAGAAATTCAATCGCTTACCACCTTCATTTCGCAAAAACCAACAATTCAATAAACCACCTTTCAACTATAACTTTCAAAACAATCACTTCCATTCCACCAAAAACCCTCTCCCTCCACCGCAGTCTCAGTCCAAAGAAGTACCACCGCAGCCTCAATCAACTCACTTCGGTACCTCTATAGAAGACAAGGGTGATGTGACATCCCTAATTTCTCGTCCAGAAAAGACCAATTTAATTTATGATTTTCAAATTAAAATCATAGAAATCTTTTTAAAAGATGTTGCGGAATTTGTTTTCAAAACAAAACATGATAAAAGTTTATCAAAACCTTCTTTAAGAAATGTATAGTTTCATTTCATATCAAAACCTCGGGATGTCATGTTCCGATACATATCAAAAGCATAAACAAGACATTATAAGCCTTTCAACAGTTATTTACAACTACTGGCCTATAATCCAAAAATATCTCATTGTCCTCCAACTACGCTCGGGGTCCACTACCTGTAATCATAAAACTAAGTGGGTCAGGTTTGGGAGCCTGGTGAGCATATAGGGTTTTCAACCCACAATAATAATATACTTATTAAGTTCACCAATCAACAATAACCCTGATTACCTATTTCCGTTCACCTCACTTTACGTCCCTAAACACCTATCATAAGGGACCTAGCCTAAGGATTATCATCGGAACCGACACTACTGCTAAGGGGTTTCCTCAGCCATACATGTCCTAAAGGCAACCATGAGGGGGATTGAGTACGCCAATGAACATTTAATTCATCAACACCTACAAGTTGCGAACCTGCTAGTGTTCCATTTGACTGTCTAGAAAAGTCTGTGGTCGTCATCTATACTCCGCTAGATGACTACAACAACAACAACAACAAAAAAATCGAGGCCTCTCACCATTTTAACACACATCAACTATTTCATCTACCCATGTTCTACCCAACATATTTTGTAGACAAAAAGCATATACAGTTTAAAACTTGTATAAAACGTCAATTCAACAGTCACCTCAAATAAACAATTAACATATTTACACATAACACGTATTTCAAGGTAAATACTTCATATCTATGTGTAAATTGAAAGTAACTACACACTCACATTATTTGATGATAATCGGGCAGCAATTCGTTTCCTAAAACGATCGTTTCTAATAAAACCGGGAGTTTTATTGAGAAACCGGGCTTTGTAAAAGTCGGGCTTCGAAACCGAAAATATAAATTTTCCCGGATTCACGGTCACTTCGTGGAGTATTCTAGGCTTTACAATCGATACCGGGGCTTTGTGGGATGTTAAGATGAAAGAAATATGGGTTCAGGGGTTAAAATTGACAATTTTTCAAAGTTACCTGGGAGGTCTCGCACCCTTCTATTTATAAGGGTGAGGCTTCTGATCGGACGGTCAGAAAGAAGACACGCGTCGCAGATCCGAAGCTCGCAGAGGAGGTGGCTCGCATGTGGCTGCGCATGGTTCGCACATGGGTCGCATCTACGAGGGCTCGCTGGCAGCTTCTAAGTGGACTGGAGTCTAGGTCCGAGGTTCGGACCCGAAGCAGGAGGGAAGGGAGACAGCTGGTGCGAAGGTCGGACACGCAGCAGGCATTGCGAGGATCGGACTAGGCTGCACACGCATCGCACCTCGGATGTGCCACGGCTTCGGATGACTCAGCAGCTCGGTGACTCAGCAGGACACGTGTCACATTCTAAGCGAGGGTGATGTGGCAAAGTGTGGCTATGTCACATTTTAGACTTCGTAGGCTAATTTTGACTTTACTTTTTTTATTATTGTTTTTAACAGACCGGGACAGGAAATTCGTTAAAAATTCATAACTTCTTCATCCGACGTCCATTTTCGTCAGACTTTTTACCGTTGTGCTACTAATAACGAGACCTTCAATTCTCGTTTAGGTTGTGTTGGCTAAAAATCGCTCGATCTAAAATTCGAGTTTTTAGCTGTCTACTACTAAGCTAAAACTTCAAAATATCATAACTTCCTCATAGACAGTCAGATTTGGGCGTTCTTTTTATCGAACTTCTCGGTTTAACAAATACTACTAATTTCGTTTAGATTACTAAGGCTAAAAAGTAGTTTATCAAAAACTCACTTTTTACGACATTCAGTGTCGTGCCGGTTTTGTCGCGAAACTTCGATAGGTCATAACTTCTTCGTTATAACTCGGATTTTGTTATTCTTTATATCCCCGAAATCCTTGTTTCGACCACTACAACTTTATGTAAAGATATCGGGCTTATCTAACACTTTAATTTTGACGCTTATTTTTATTCTTAATTAATTAAGCACTAATAATTAAGCATAAAACACATAATTCACATAATATTCACATAATTCCTTTTCATTTCTTCAAAATGAGTTAGAAAGGTTAACCTAGACTGTCACCTCAATATAAATGCCTATGCTAGAAACACGAGTGTTACAGGTGACGTCATCATATGTCACAAATGCAATAAGGAAAACCATTTTGCCAAAGATTGCAAGGCAAACGTAGTAAAAGATATAGCCTTCTATCTACGAATGGCTCAAGAACTGGAAGATAAAGAAAAGGGAAAGGCCTATGTTGCTGAAGTGAAGAGGAATCATCAAGTGTGGTCATCAGGAGACGAAGATGAATATGTTCTTAGCAAAGGGAAAGGCAAGATCTGTATGGTAGCAACTGCTGATGAAGAAGGCTCAACCAATCTAACGAAGAACCATTGATATATGGCTAAAGATGGAACTCTCAGCATTGTGGAACAGATAAAACTCATGATTCAAACGTTAAATTACAGAATGCATTATTGTCAACCTTTCATAGACACACTGAATGACACTTGTGCTGTTGTCCTTACAGACTACAATAAAGCCCTAGATGAGAAGAACATTGCTTCGCAAGAGATGTTCCATGTTAGAGGACGCTTGGACAATAAGAGACTCAAAATGGCAATGTTATAGAAGGATTTAATGTTAGAAAAAGATGCTAGAATGCTTAGTGAAACTCGATTAGAAATAACCTTAAATCAAAGAGATCTAGCAAAAAATGAAATTGTACGTTTAAATCTTTTAATTGAAAAGTTGTTTAAAGAAACTGAGGCCATTGAGAATCTTGTTAATAATGGGAATATTGATAACAGTTTTAACTGGGCTTGGTCCAATGGTTACCCAACCGCAACGGACTCGTCACCTAGGTTCACACCGGAACGTCCCTATGTCCCACAAGACCGCAACTTCTTGTTTCCAGTCAATGAAAAAACATTTCTTGAGGATATCCAAGCCCACTTTGGAAAACATCATGATCTGAGTAATAATTGTGTTATAGAAGAAATTCTCCCTAAATTTTCTACTCATGTCAACAACACAGATTCTCAGACATCATCTGTAGTTGATGAGGAAATTATTATTGAAAGTCCTGAAGTCTCTTTAGACTTCCCACCCTTACAGTCTGACTGTAGTATTTCTGACCGCAGTCACTTACTGCAATCTGTCCCTTTGTCCAATATCAAATGTCCCATAGAAGTGTCCACCAAGACTTACTCTGTGGTAATCCAAAGCACTACTCCGCTGACCAAAGTCAAAAGTTTTGTGACGATTGAACCAATCAACCATGAGTTACTAATTGAAAACTTTGAATTTGGTCAATGTTCTCAAAGTCCTGACTTCTCAAGTTCTGATGAATCGAGACACGATTTTTAAAAACTCTCGAAAGATTTAAGGAAACCGCAATTAAATATCACAGACTGCGGTTCTCCTAAGACCTAAGTAAAAAGAGTTTTTAAAGAAGAATTTCGCTCTTGTGGCAAGCAAAGAGAAATTTGCTCAAAGGTTATGAAATATGTGAAATGTCCTAAATCAAAAAGTCCTAAGAAGTTTACTTTTTCAAATTATCATTTCAAGAAAACTGTTTCCAAGAAAACAAAAAGAAAGGAGTTCACTGTTTCTGACAATACTCAAAAAATATCCAAACATGAGGATAAGTCTTTTCGTTCAAATGGATTTCAAATGCATTCTATCAATGATCCAAAATGGAAAGGTATCTTACCTACTCCAACCTTTTCAGTGTCGAAATCCCAAAAATGGAAAGGAATTTTGCCAACTCCGGCACCTAAAAAGTCATCTCAAATATTTAAGAAATCACATCACAAAAGCTCTGCACGTACCTTCACACCAGCTAGACCTGCACAAAACACCTTTTCAAAACACACCAGCAAAAGGTTCAAATCACACAATCCTCGGAATGGAAAAAAACATACTTTTTCTTCAAAACCTCAGACCAGGTCAGATGTCAGGGAAAATGACAAAAAGTTCTCTTGTCAATGTCAATGTAAAAAAATCCAAAGAACTTCAAACACCCAGGATTTCAGGGTCAATTCTAATTTCTCCGAAAATACTCGTGCTTATTCACAATCTCACAAAACTCCAAAGAACTTCAAATACCCAGGACTAGGCTTGAAAGTTGACTTATAGCCTGTCCCTGCTACCTCAAATCATACATCAATTAACACATCGTATGTGACTTCGGGCTCCAAACTCGCTTGGGTGTCCAAATTAACCACTTAGTTCTTATAGGCTTTGTGCAAGGAGGATCAAGAAGAAGAATGGTTGATCGACAGTGCCTGCTCCTTGCACGTGACCAGAAGGTTAGAGTACCTTCGGTATATCAGGCCTATATGCAATGGTGGAAATGTCAACTTTGGAAACTATGCAAATGGAATCACACGAAGCTACGGTGTTATCACCATGGGGAACTTTTCCATACAGAAGGTTTCTTATGTAGAAAGCCTTAAACACAATCTTATCAGTGTTGGCCAACTATGTAAAGCAGGCCATCGTGTGGAGTTTGATGATCAATTCTGCTACATAATGACATGTGACAGAAGCTCCTGTTTAATCAAGTCACGATCTGAAGGTACAATGTACCCTCTGGATGTCTCTCTCATCATTGGTAAACCGTAGTTGTGTTTTCTTTCTAAAGTTGTATCCGAAGTCAGCTGGCTATGGCACCGCAAGCTAGCTCATCTCAACTTCAGATACATCAACAATCTGGTCACTCGAGAACTTGTCCGCGGTCCCCCTATTCTCAAATTCAGCAACGATACACTCTGTCCAGCTTGTGAATGTGGAAAACAAGTCAAAGAAAGTCAGCCTCTGATAATGGATTCGTCTATTTCAGAACCTCTGGAATTATTACACATTGATCTTTGAGGTCCTTCAACTGCAGCTAGTCTCCACCACAAGAAATACATACTAGTTGTTGTTGATGACTTCACTCGCTTCACATGGGTCTTCTTTCTCAAACTGAAATAAGAAAACACCGCAGATTCTCATAAACTTCATCAAAGAAATAGAACTTCAGATCAAGCTTCCAGTCAGATGCATCTGTATTGATAATGGAAGCGAGTCACTAATCATTTTCTCAACAGTTTCATGGTATCCAAGGGTATTTCTCACAATTTCTCAGCACCCTACACTCCGCAACAAAATGGTGTCGTCGATAGAAGAAACTGCACATTAGTAGAAGCAGCCAGATCCATGCTTAACTTCGCCCATCTTCCTCTCTACTTCTGGGCTGAAGCTGTAGCAACTGCATGCTTTGTTCAAAACCGGAGCATTGTGTGCAAACGTCTCAACAAAACACCATACGAAGGTCTTAACAACCGCAAGCCGAATATTCGTTTCTTTAATATCTTTGGGTGTAGATGTTTTGTGATCAACAATAGACATTAGCTTAATAAATTTGCACCTAAATATGATGAAGGCATCTTCCTTGGTTATTCCACTAACAAGGTTGTTTATCGAGTGCTTATCAGACGAACAAGGCTGATGATTGAAAGCTTCAATGTGAAATTTGATGATTCTCACATCTGTGACGCCCCTTCATCCACTGAAACCACTACAATCATGGAATATGACATTCCTGCCTCTTCTAGTCCTTTAAATCTAGTAGAAGTCAATTATGATGATCTCTTCGAACCTTTTGAAACGGCAAAACTATCAGAAGCTCTTGTGTCTCCAGCAGCTCAACAACAACATGCTGACATTTCTGGACCATCTCCATCCGAAGCAGTATCTCTCAATACTTCCACCTCTCCGGTTGACGGGGAAAGCTCTACTCCATATCCATCCGCAACCATCGAGGTTCCACTAATTGATGTTGTTCAATTTCCTGCTCGCAGAGAAGCATTACCATCAAACGTATCTTCGGATTTGGATGATGAACTCATAGAGAATATTGACACTCGAACCGATCCACGAATTGTCACTCTCCCATCCGCAGTCCAGGGGGAACCCTCTCCGGTTCTAGATAGACTCCCTTCAACAATCCAGGGGGAACATATCAAAGAAAATATCTCTCTCACTCCAACTAGTCCGGATGACTCAGCATGCTGTTCCAAAATCCAAGGGGAACATCCTTCCGCATCCGAAGCAACCTCTGATATTGAAAGCATTCCTTCTACCGTAGCTGCTGATCATCTGATGCATCGCCTACATTTATGGACGAAGGATCACCCACCAGGTCAAATTATTGGCAATCCGTCCGCAGGTATCCAAACTCGATCTGCCAAAGATTTATCTGATCATTGTCACTATGCAACATTTATGTCCGTAGGCAAGCCTCGATCTATCAAAGAAGCTGTCACACCCCAAAACCGGAACGGTGGAAACGTTCGGGGGTGGAGGACGTCATGTCAAGTATCAAGAGATATGTATATGGTAAGCAAGTAATGAACAACCATTTCATTTAGAAAGAAAGTGTTTACAATGCATGTGTTCACAAAACATAGAAGTCATAAACAAATAACAAAACAAGACTTGAAGCTATAATGTTCCATCTTCTGACGTCCCAGCACGAGCACCTATCTAATAGTCTCCTGAGAATACAAGTTATTTGAAAGAGTTGATCAGCAATTAAGCTGGTGAGTTCATAAGATTTTAGTGATGTGAGTAAGCTGTAAAAATGTGGTTGAAAATGTATATGTAAAGTGCTATAAGCTGTAAGGTGTTGTTTTATAAAGTTTTCCTGTTCCTCTAGAAAATCATATATTTCCTACTTAAAATGGGAGTTGAGTAAAATGACACTACAATCCTTTCTATGCGTAATAAGTGGGTACAAGTTATATATACTTGGACTAAACAAACAATCGATTGTGCGTATCTGCCCTCAACCCACAACCCGACAGGGTACAGTAAGTAAGGTGGATAGCACACACTCCATTGGTTGTTAGATCGTTGTCATATATAACCTTGGTGTATTCACTTGTTACTCATGGAGTTATTTGTAATGGTTCCTTTATATCTAATGGAAAGTTACTTTTCAAGAAAACCTATATTTCTTATAGTAAAATATTGACTATGGTGATTACTTTTATAATACCTTTGTTTATACTGCTATATATAATTTGATATCGGATAGATAGTAGATTGGGCGACCTCGGTGTAAGCCCACATCCAACGGGAACAGGACGTACAGCGAAGAGCACACATCCTATTAGTTGTCGGATATTAGTTTTATATATAAACATGGTGTATAAACTAATGTGTTATAGAGTTAACTCACTTAAAGTCTTGAAAACTATACAGGCTTAATAAAATGGATTAAGCCCTTAACTGGGAAATCACTAGTTTTGTATACCAAAAGTATGGACTTTAAAACGAAAGTTTTGTACTAGAAAAACTGTGCATTGACCCTGTGTCCTATGACCTGATCAATACCTGGTACCCTTATGATGACTTAATGTATACTAAGCATAAATATATATAGATTCGGGTAGATAAGAGATTGGGTGACCTCAGTGTAAACCCACATCCAACGGGAACATGACGTACAGCAAAGAACACGCATCCTATTAGCTGTCGGAATCTACATAGCATATATGTATCCTATAGTGTATACATTAAGGAATCATAAAGTTAGCATCATGGTCCTAACTTTTAAAAGTAGCTTTCTACCAAGACTCAACTGGTTTGAAAGCAGTCTTCTACCAAGACTCTACTGTTTTGAAAACAGTCTTCTACCAAGACTCTACTGTTATGAAAGCAGTCTTCTACCAAGACTCTACTGTTATGAAAGTAGTCTTCTACCAAGACTCTACTGTTCCTTTGTCAAATGTAAAGTATATTCTCCCTAGTGTATAACCTATCTCGAATAGAGAATAGATTAACCTTCAAGTGTTACCGACACTTTATGAAAGTAATGGGAGCAATGAGTACCCTGATGTCGATTATAATGACATACGGAAGTACTATCAACCTAAAAACATATTTTTTTATTACAGTCACAATGTGAAAGCTGGAACCCCTACTAACCGCTCTCATGTATGGAGATTAAGGGAACCAAACGCGACCCTAGCAAATCCATGCATGTCGTGTAATTCATATTAAAGTTATATGATCATGTATACCCAATATAACTATCACTAATGCGTTAGTGATTCATTGGTATATTTAGATCCTGTTTGCGTGTTGTCATGCTATAGCAAATTAACTTGTTAGTTATGTTCTGTTCTAGTGTTGTTTGATTCTCTTCACTGTTTGTTCTGTTATGGTATTGTTTCTTTGTGTGCTTCATTGTACTAGAAGTAATGAATAGTATTCTCCTAAACTATACCTATAATATTTTGCTAATGTTCTAATTGTACTGATGATGAAATGACTCATTTGTCTACCAAGTTATGCTTATACTTTAAAAACGGAGTTGTGTACAACAATAAAGTAACACAACCTTTAAAGAGTTTTGAAATGTAAAGACGACTTATAAATGACATAAGTAACATTTTGAAGAATGTTTAACAACAAATAATTACACAATTATCATTGTGTTCAACTTGTATTCCCCCCTTAAAGCAGTTAAAATAGTTTAAAAGATTCATTACGGGGTTTGAACTCACCTGATGTGGGTGATTCAAATGGTTATGCGTGTAAGGATGAGAAGTTCCACGAATGAAGTTCCGAGATACAATAAGTACTAAATGATATTTAAGGACACATAATGACTTGAATATAGTGTTTATAAACAACTATATGATAGATAACACCTTCCATGACTAGGAAACACCTTGGCTAGGTGTTGGAATCACATGTGATTCAACATAGGAAGGTATATGGCACACACATGAGTTTACTACCATGAGTTCACGGCCCAAGGGAGTTTATGGCCATAAACTCATGGCTACACATGTGGGAATGCAAGTTTGAAAGCTAGGGAATGTTTTAGGGACATTAGCTCTAATCTAGGATGAGAAAGACCACCTTCTTTGGAGTTTTTGAGGAGTTCACGGCCCAAATGAGTTTACTACCGTAAACTCATGGCTATTTATGCTTATGAGGGTCCTAAAGGTTATAAGGAAGCATTCTAAATTCATGCCTAAGCCTTAGGAGTGTTTGTGGCATCAAAACACTCTTATCTTGAGTTTACGGCCCATGGACCATTTGGTCATAAGCTTGCGGTCGTAAACACCTATGGGTGTTGGTATTTTGGTTGTTTTGGGTCCTAGACACATCAAGGTAAAGTACTATGCTTGTCTCTTGGCTTATGGAAGGCATTTAGGGCATTTTGGCACCCTAAAATGGAGTTCACGGCCCAAGAACATCCTTGGCCGTGAACTCACTTCTAGCCTTGTTTCTTAATGTTTTGGGGGTCTAAAACAAGTAATGGTAGTCTCTAGGTTTAGTCCCAAGGCTTGGACATTGGGCACACTTTGGCCCTTATAAAGGAGTTTACTCTCCAAGATGTTCTTGGGCGGTAAACTCCCAAATCTTGTTGTTTTGATACGATTTCTATGTTTTTAGGCACTTAGTAAGCTATGTAATACAACTAGAGAGAGGTACTCACAATTTGGGATGAAAACCCGAATATCCGTGAGAGAGATAATGGCTTTTCTCTAGTTGGAAATGTAACTAATGAATAAATTTGGCTCAGAATCCTATATATAGTCCTGGGATTTTTGGCATAAAATATTTTATTCACGCAATGAACTCTAATATCATAAAGTTTTAGAATAACAGAGTTGCACAAAACCCAAGTGCATCCTCTCTCCTGATATCTCCTTAAGTGTAAATCCTGAATTGCTCAAACTTATCCCAAAAGTTTGAAAGTTAGCAGAACAGATTTGACTTCGATTGCTGTGGATGGTTTTACTAAGTGGAAACTTTTGGGTTGTCATAGGAGCCTTATTGGAACCAGATTGGATTTCTGCAATGCAAGAAGAACTAGAAGAATTTGAAAGAAACAAAGTGTTGCAACTTGTTCCCATTCCACAAGGTCATACTATTGTTGGTACAAGATGGGTTTTCAAGAACAAGCTAGATGAATCTGGTGTGGTTATCAGAAATAAGGCAAGGCTAGTTGCTAAAGGTTATAGCCAACTAGAAGGTGTTGACTACAATGAGACATACGCTCTGGTAGCTAGAATGGAAGCAATCAGAATATTATTAGCATATGCTTCTCACAAAAACATCAAAGTACACCAAATGGACGTCAAGAGTGCTTTTCTCAATGGGGAATTAAAAGAAGAGGTTTGTCTTCAACAACCTCCCAGATTTGAAAGTATCGAGTTCCCTGATCACTGCTACAAGTTTCAGAAAGCTGTCTACGGTCTGAAACAAGCCCCTAGAGCTTGGTATGAAACTCTTTCTGAATTCTTAGTCTCTCTAGGATACAAAAGAGGAGTGATTGATCCCACACTATTTAGAAAAGCAAACGGGACTCACCTTATGCTTGTACAAATATATGTGGATGATATTATCTTCAGGTCATCTGATCAAGGAATGGTGGATGAATTTGCTAAGCTCATGACAAACAAATTTCAACTGAGCATGAATAGAGAGATTAACTTCTTTCTAGGTCTCTAAGTCAAACAAATTCAACAAGGAATATTCATTCATCAAGAGAAATACACCACTAAACTTCTGAAGAAATATTCTATGGACAACTGCTCTTCTGCTAAGGTCCCTATGGCCTTTAGATATAAGATCTCTGCTGATCCCTCTAGTGAATCTGTGGATCACAAGACTCATAAAGGTATCATTGGTTCGCTAATGTACCTCACCGTAAGAAGACCTGACATTGTCTTCGCAACCGGTGTGTGTGCAAGGTACCAGGCTGATCCAAAAGTGTCACACAGGACCGCAGCCAAACAAATTTTTCGGTACCTTAAAGGAAGCAAATCTCTGGGTCTATGGTACCCCGCAGGAAATGACTTCAGTCTTCAAGCATTTACTGATGCGGATCATGCTGGATGCAAACTTTATCGAAAAAGTACATCCGGTGGATGCCAATTCTTAGGAGGAAGACTTGTCAGCTGGTCCTCGAGAAAACAAAGTTGTGTTTCTTTATCTACCGCAGAAGCAGAATACGTGGCCGCAGCCAGCTGCTGTTCCCAAGTCCTTTGGATGAAGACACAATTGTTAGACTATGGGTACAAAATGCTGCGGATACCAATTTACTGTGACTGTGAAAGTGCCATGGCGATCTCTCATAATCCTATTCAAGACTCCAAGACAAAACATATTGAGTTACGGTATCATTTCATCAAAGATCATATTCTGAAAGGTAATATTGAACTCATCTTTGTTCCTACTCATGAAGAGATTGCTGATGTTTTTACAAAAGCACTTGACTCTACAAAACTCAATGTATTCCTACAAATGTTGAAAATGATGAATCCGGATCCAAAATTCTTCTTGAATTAAATCATACTGCAGACCCTCCTGGTCTCCATTGCAGTCCTTACTGAAAGTTATTTATAATAGATGGTTTTGGAACATTTCTTGTTCTACCGTCTATGTACCGCAACCATATCTTATATCTATCTTTCATGGATCCTTCTTGTTTGTGTTTACTAATTTTTGTATAAGTGTTTCTCTCAGCTTCTCACTACAGTCTTTACCTTGATCATTCGCGACGACATTTCCAACGGCAATGAAGTTTTCATTCGCAATCTTCGTGATAATTTCTCAACTACTTTTTCTACATAAAAAAAACTTTGTGTGTTATTTAATGATCCTTCATTAAATAAAATAAAACATTCTCATCAGAAACTATCATCTTCTCTTTCTGGAAAATCCTTTTATCAGACCTATTTTAGGGATGATGACAAAAAGAACGTATTTCCAATAAACTCATCCTTAATTTGTCCTTTCCTCTCCTAAACACGTCCCATCTCCCAAACACGTCCCATCCGTTACCCCTTCCTCTCCCATCACCCCCACGATTACCTGACGTATAAACATGCGTCCGACTTTACATTAAATGCAAACCCTTTTTGGAAATCTCCCAAAATCTTTTCCAACCCGTTTTAATATATGTGGCTGAGATTCCATCCAAAATTCATCGATTCCCCCCAAATAACCCAATCGACGTTTTATCCTCTTCTACCATTTATCTAGAGTTAAATTTTTTTTATCCCCTTATAAACTCACCTTCTTCACTAAATTCACCTTACACTTTCAGAATATCGATCAATTCCTCTCAAAACCTTCAAGAACTCTGTGATTTTTCTTCATCTTCAAACACCCTCAATCTTCAACAATGGTGAAATCAGGAGTATCTAAGAAGGAATCCAAGGCTTCTGGTTCAGTGAATCCAACAGGTTCAGACTCTCCTTCAATCGCTTCAAGCAATTTCTGAGCTGTATTTTAAGATCATCCTTCATACAATGCTCCCATCAAGCTCAATATCAAGTTCCTCAAGAACCACCCTCTGTCTGGACCTTTTGACGCATTCACAAAAATCATACCAGATTCAACCTTGTTTAAATGTGCATTCTCGGCATATCGACCACTCCAAAACCCTCAAGAAGTGCATCTCAATCTCGTGAATGACGCATTGATCATTCTGACCAAGGAGAAATTTCTAATATCCATCAATCTACTGCTTCATCTGTCGATCAAGTTCTTCTCTCCATCAATGGCGGATATCACTGTTTCTCTATACCAAATGGGATACCAGAAAAGAATCAAGGGTATTGGTGAATTCAAGAAAAATCAACTGCCCGCAGTGTGGCAATATGTGTGCCACTTCATCATCCGAAGCCTATCCGGCAGAACCGGAGGAATCGACAATATAGGGCTTAAGCTCCTTGAGTTGGTTTGGAGCATATTCATAGGGCCCGATGTGAATTACGGGCAAATCCTATGGGATGACTTCCTTCAATACATCCCTAAGGAACACCGCATGGAAAACCGAACAGAACTTACCTTTGCTAGGTTCTGGTCACTGTGCATCCTGGATCTTCACGCCGATGCAGACATCATCATGGGCAACGACACCAATCTTTTTGCTACAAAAGATCTCAAAAGGTACACTCCTTCGTCCAATCAAACTCTTTTGGACCAATCCGCAGGCTTCCCACCTATATTCTCTATACTCTTGGTCCTAAGACTGCTAATATCTCAGACCATATTGAGGCTACGAAGGGTATTGCCCCATACCCTTCTACCCCGCCTCTTCCATCCGCAGCCATTAACCCTGAGGGTGCCGCAGTCACCTCTACCACTACCTTATCCAATCTTTCTCAAAGAAGAAAGACATTGGCATCCAAAAGGAAACAAAGAACACCACAGAAAGCTGCTCCCAAACCAATTGCACCCTCTAAGAAACGTAAAACAAAACCTTCCCAAACCATATCTATCAGTGATTCTGAAGAGGACAGGCAACCGATATCGATCCTCAAGAAAAGAAAAACCACCAAAACCTCTAGCCAAATGCATAAACCGAATCATACCTCAGTCTCTCAAAAGGCTTTGGTAGTCATTGGGATACCCGCAAATCCACTCAACACCACAATCGAGTTCCACTCAAGCTCATCAAGTGAGCCTGTTTCATCATCATCATCATCTGAACGTGGAGACACCCCCCCCCCCCCCCCAGTTATATCTCAATTAGATAAATCTGGTCATCGCCCTAAGGTCTCCAGGGCTTCCCGACTGCATTTCTTAGACTCCATCCTCTTGAATATATCCCAAACACTTCAAACACCTGACCATCCGCAGGGCACCTCTTCAACCTTTGCCAGAACGAAGCCGAGGCCAAACGTGACCACGGGTCACGGAGACCAAGGAAGCTCCGGAAATCCTACTATGCTTCCATCATTTACAGGTGGTTTAGGCACGGTGAGCTCACATGTGCAAGGATCCGTGAACCCAAGGGATACCTTGGTGTGCACTCAAAGGATTGATGGAGACGATTCAAGTGATTCATCGAGTAAGTATCAACCAACTACTGATGCTGAAATCAAAAAATATGTTGCCTTTCGAAGGGCATTCCAAGCCCGAAAGGATCAACAAATCAAACAGCAACAGTAGAAGGAACGAGAACTTCAGATGATTGCTAAGTATTTGGCTGATGCAATCAACAATGCTTATACTGTATCAGGGATTCTTCATATTCAAGACTGGACGTCTCAGATGGCCGATTCACTCCTCAAAGCTCAAGCAGCATGTGCGGCCCAACATACCTCCCAGGTTCCTCCCACTATGATTCTTGAAACATCACAAGACACAGGTCCTAAGTTCGCAATCAGCTCAGCTCCTACCTTCGGTCTTGATGATGACGAGGTACAAGAGGTAAACAAACCCTCTCCTTCTGACGACGATCTAATAATGTTCGATGACGGTGAAGAATCAAGTGGTTCTCACCACTCCACCTCCAAGCCCAAAAAGAAGAAGATGAACACAGCAACAAGTAAAGAGTTTCTATCTCTCCAGGCCAAAGTCGATCGAATCCTGGTTGCGGTCAAGCGAACTCAACCGCAACCAGAGGATGTTCCTGGTCCACAATCATTGATAGAAAGGATTGAAAGACTGGAAGCAAGAGAATGACTGGCTGCGGATGCATCTCTTTACAAGTCAAAATGGGAATCCAGTCCCTCGACAACAATCGCGAAGCAGACCACAAAGATTTCGTGGATGCCACTGAACGTCTTATCTCAGAAGTCACCACAATCAAAAATGATCTTCAAACCGCTATCAAAGATCAAGCCTCTAAGTCTTAGAAGTTAATAGATGAAACTCATACAACTTATGAATCTACCATCTCGGTTCTTCACTCTACTATCAAACTACTTTTACGATCCTTAACAACCAACTTTCATGGCCCTGAACTCCTTCAACTCACTAAGGAGATTCATCGCCTGCTGTTCAAATCCTCCTCTCCAACCAATCAACAACTCCTAGATGCTATCAAGGCTCAATTTCAGGAGGCCTTCTCCAAAATTGATGGCCTTCGGAAATGGCTTGAGGAAGTTCTGGTTTTAACTTCCTCAATAGGGGGAAGTGAAGAATATCAAGCCTATCAATCTCATCAATCAGATCAAGTTCATCAATCGCAGCAATCAATTTCACCAGATCAACCCCCCCCCCCCATCATCACTGGCAAAGTTCCCTCACCACAACCATCATCTCACACTGCGCCTCACATTCCGGAGAAACCTAAAACTCCCCCACACTTCAAACACCTTGAGGAACATATGTCATCTCCAAGCTCAACAAATTCTCCTACCACCGTCCATAGGAAGAAAGATTGGAGGGCAGCCAAACTTGGTGAAGAGATCGGGAGGCTATGCAGATTTGACACAGTCATGGATGAAACTCGTATCAATTCTTGGGTTAATCCCCACCGAAGACTACTAGATGAAGATTAGGTTCCTCATCTTACTTATGCTGAGCCTCCTACTGATGGTTACTGGGATAACCCCATCTCACCCAATGCCAAATACTTCACTGTATTTAAGCCATTTAATCAAAGCCTTCTGGATGCCAAACGATTGCCTATGGAATTTGAGAGACTATCTCAATTCTATGTGAAGCATGCCTCTGCCTTTTAGCACATATGGTCAAATGATCGAAAATCCACAGTTGTGAACTACAAAGCAAGAAAATTCATGAAGGCATAGTTTTTCCAGTACACTCTGACCCGAAGGTAACAAGATTATGTCCGGAACCAAGCTAATTTTCCTTGCATGAATCTGGAGGAGATTTTCCTCATTGCAAGAGTGTTCCAGGGCAAGGCTGAGAAGTATCCGAAGATGAAAATTGCACTTGATAGAGTCAACAGTTTTCTGATGGATACGGTATGTGATTTTGCTAAAATTGATGCAGATATTTATCCCACCATTGCAAAGAAGCATGAATTACCTCTACTTGATCCAGCACCAATGCCCTCCGAAGGCTTTGAAGGAAGACCCTTAGGCGCATCCAACTTCCATGAACTCAGTGTTATATTCAAAAGAAAAACTGGTAATGTCAAATATTTCATCCCTACCTCTGCTATACATCCTCTAACAAAGAAGCAACTTGACATCTATCAGACCGCAGTTGAAAAGTCAAAATATACCACTCCGGAAGTCAAGTATGAAATTCTAAGGAGGATCACTTGGTTAGAAAGTGTCAGGAAGTTTTGGTGGATCCTAATCAAGCATCTCCATCTTGATAAGTGATAAAAGTTAAAGAGGTCACTTAGGGGAAATTGTTAGCACGCTGAATGTGACCCTCTTGAACTTTCCTGGAACCGCAGCCAACTTAGTACCGCGATGAAAGCTTCTACCGCAGTCATCCGAAGTCAAAAGACAACAAATTTTTGTATTTAGTCTATTTCTTCTTTTCTTTACACTTTCTATTGTCCAGTATGCCTTGCATGACTACTTCTATAGATTTATCTTTTGTAATGCTTGAGTCTCTATAAATAGAGCTCACATGTTCTGAATCAAATATGCATCTACAAGTATCTTTACTACTTATCTCAGAAATTCTCTCCTCTCTCACTTCTTACTATCATATCTGATCATAATCTCTCTTCGGAGCAAGTCAGCTGTGACTTTATCACTAAGGTTGATCACATCTATTAAATTAGTTTGAATGCATTCCTCGTTATGAATCGACTTACGTGTATTCTTGATATAATAATTGCTATCATTTACATTACCTTACTTTCCTCATATAACTCACTAACTTCTAACTATTAATACTATTGTTGACCTAACAGATCCTTCGAGATTAACTATTCCGCTATATACTTATTTTCACCATCTTGTTCAATTGTGTCTAAAAGTTTTTCTCTCAACTCATATCCCATCCATTGACACCATAAGCCACTACCACGTGGACCAATGGCCCATATGTCATCCACGGACATCATAAACCACAACCATGTCGACCAATGGCCCATATGTCATCCATGGACACCATAAGCCATAACCATGTAAATGAATGGCCCATATGTCACACATGGACATCATAAACCACTACCATGTTGCCCAATGGCCCATATGTCATCCATGGACACCATAAGAAATTACCATGTGGACCAATGGACCGTATGTCATCCATCGACATCAGAATCCACTACCATGTTGACCAATGGCCCATATGCCATCCATATGTCATATGTCGATACCATAAGCCACTACCATGTGGACCAATGGCCCATATGTCATCCATGGACATCATAAACCACTACCTTGTTGACCAATGGCCCATATGTCATCCATGGACACCATAAGCCACTACCATGACCAATGGCCCATATGTCACCCATGGACATCATAAACCACTACCATGTTGACCAATGGCCCATATTTCATCCATATGTAACCCATGGACACCATAAGCCGCTATCAAGTTGAGCAATGGCCCATATGTCATCCATGGATATCATAAACCGCTACCATGTTGACCAATGTCCCATATGTCTTCCATGGATACCATAAACCATTACCATGAGAACCAATGGCCCATATGTCATCCATGCACATCATAAACCACTACCATGTTGACCAATGGCCCATATGTCATGCATGGAAACCATAAGTCACTACCATGACCACCGGCCCATATGTCATCCATGGACATCATAAACCACTACCATGTTGACCAATGGCCCATATGTCATCCATGGACACCATAAGCCACTAGCATGTGGACCACTGGCCCATATGTCATCCATGGACATCATAAACCACTACCATGTTGACAAATGGCCCATATGTCATCCATATATCATCCGTGAACACCATAAGCCACTACCATGTGGACCAATAGCCCATATGTCATCAATGGACATCATAAACCACTACCTTGTTGACCAATGCTGCATATGTCATCCATATGTCATCCATGGACACCATTAGCCATATCCATGTGGACTAATGGCCCATATGTCATCCATGGACATCAAAAACCACTACCTTATTGACCAATGGCCCATATATTATCCATATGGCATCCAATGACACCATAAGCCACTACCATGATCAATGGCCCATATGTCATCCATATTTCATCAATGGACACCATAAGCCACGACCATGTGGACCAATGGCCCATATGTCATTCATGGACATCATAAACCACTACCATGTTGACCAATGGCCCGTATGTCATCCATGGACACCATAAGCCACTAACATGTGGACCAATGCCCATATGTCATTCATAGACATCTTAAACCACTACCATGTTGATCAATGGCCCATATTCCATCCATATGTCATCCATGGACACCATAAGCCACTACCATGTGGACCAATGCCCCATATGTCATCCATGGACATCATAAACCACCAACATGTTGACCAATGTCCCATACGTCGTCCATGGACATCATAAACCACTACCATGTTGATCAATGGCCCATATGTCATCCATATCTCATCGATGGACACCATAAGCCGCTAACACGTGGACCAATGGCCCGTATGTCATCCACGGATATCATAAACCAATACTATGTTGACAAATGGCCCATATCTCATCCATGGACACCAGAAGCCACTACCATGTGGACCAATGGCCCATATGTCATCCATGGACATCATAAACCTCTACCATGTTGACCAATGTCCCATATGTCATCCATATGTCATACGTGGATACCATAAGCCAGTACCATGTGGACCGATGACCCATATGTCATCCATGGACACCATAATTCACTACCATGACCACTAGCCCTTATGTCATCCATGGACATCATAAATCACTACCATGTTGACCAATGGCCCATATGTCATCAATGGGCACCATAAGCCACTACCATGGGCACCAATGGCCCATATGTCATCCATGGACATCATAAATAAGTACCATGTTGACCAATGGCCCATATGTCATCAATGGACACCATAAGCATTACCATGTGGACCAATGGCCCATATGGCATCCATGTACATAATAAACCACTACCATGTTGACCAATGGCCCATATGTCATCTATGGACACTATAAGCCACTACCATGACCAAGGGCCCATATGTCATCAATGGACATCATAAATCACTACTATGTTAACCAATGTCCCATACGCCGTCTATATGTCATCCATGGACACCATAAGCCACAACCATGAGGACCAATGGCCCATATGTCATCCATGGACATCATAAACCACTACCATGTTGACCAATGGACCATATATCATCCATGGACCCCGTAAGCCACTATCATGTTGACCAATGGCCCACATGTCATCCGTGGACATCATAAACCAATACCATGTTAACAAATGACCCATATGTCATCCATGCACACGGTAAGACATTAAAATGTGGACCAATGGCCCATATGTCATCCATGGACATCATAAACCACTACCATGTTGACCAATGACCTATATGTCATCCATTCACACGGTAAGACATTAACATGTGGACCAATGGCCCATATGCCATCCATGGACATCATAAACCACTATCATGTTGACAAATGGCCCATATGTCATCCATATCTCATCCATGGACACCATAAGCCAGTACCATGTGGACCAATGGCCCATATGTCATCCACTGACATCATAAGCCACTACCATGTTGACAAATGGCCCATATGTCATCCATATCTCATCTGTGGACACCATATGATGAGTTTTGCGCATTCTAACACTTCCTAAGTGTACATGCAATCCTAATAACCTTGAATCTATGTTTTCACTATATACATGCAAATTTCTTTTTCAAGGTTATTTCCTAACTAGCATGGAATGGGGATTACATAAAACAAAAAACTAGTAGAAATACATACCTTGTTGTTGCATGGATTCCTTCAAGACTTTGTGAGCCTAGCACCCTAAATGTTGTGCCTCAAATGCTTGACACAACACCACAAAACCTGGAATAACTTGAGACAATAATTCTTACACTCAAAAATTAGTTATGCCCTCTCTAGTAACATTCTAGTCCAGATTTTGCATGCTATAGGGTTCCTTTTATAGTGGTGTCACAATTTGGGTTTCATCATGAAGACCCATAATTGTCATGACTCTTCATCTCTCATGACCCATGGGTTTGTAACTCCCATGGACTATCCATGGAGCTCCAAATGGTTACATACATAACCCATAAACCATGGACCATTAATCCACCATAAAAGAATTGATGATTGTTATAAATCAACCCCATATATTTAATTAGTCTCGCTTTGATCACCAAATTAATACTAGATTAATACTTGATCAATACTAATTAAGTAATACTATTATTAATATATTAGAACTTATAATATATTAATAATCATAAGTGCCTTATTCTCTCATTTTGTCTATCCAAGTATTTCAATTCCATGCAACCCAAGTGGACCATGCCGGGTCGGGTCAAGTACATACGAAATAAAGTTATGGACTTAGACACTATATCCAACAGTCTCCCACTTGGATAAGTCTAATAACTATATTTGCAAATGTGACTTAAAAATCCGACTAGCAATCGTAGCTCTTTCAAAGTCTCTCGGAACTGAGATGGTGATGATATGCCATTTAAGATAAGTGATCATATAATCCTCTGTTCTCATGATATCAGCCGGACAAACACATGGACCATGGTCTTACTTATTGTCCAACATTCGTTTCTCGATCTCTGATTTGTTTCGACATAGAACTAAATTGAACACATCAATTAGGTTCTGACCGGGCCCGGTACATAGGTCAAAACCTGTGACAACCCGAAATTTCCATTCTGAACAAGCCATATCAAGCCAATAGAGGTTAGAACAGTTTCAGTGAAATTCCAGACTTCGGGTATAAGTTTGGCAGTTTTTCAGGATTTACACTTAAGGAGATATCAGGAGAGTGGTTGCACTAGGGTTTTGTGCAACACTGTTATTCCAACACTTTGTTATATTAGAAATCATTTTTGGAATGAAAATGTTTTTTGCCAAAAATATCTCAGGACTATAAATAGAATTTTGAACCAAATTCATTCATTATTTGCATTTCCAACTAGAGAAAAGCCATTTTCTCTCTCACGGATCTTCGGGTTCTTATCCCAAAATGTGAGTAACCCTCTCTAGTAGTGTTATATAACTTTAAATATGTTCATAACATACATTACATAGCTAAATCACCAGATTTAGGAGTTTACTCCCCAAGGTGTTCTTGGGCGGTAATCTTCCAAAACAATCCCTAGCCTTTCCCCCGCGATATACTGTTGCCTTAGGCTTGTTTATAAGTGTATTTGGGACATGAAAATATCAAAGAAACACATATGTATGGGAGTTCACGGCCCAAGAGGATCTTCGACCGTGAACTCCGAAAACTTGGACAAAAGGGTGCTTTTAAGGCACCTAAAGCCTTAGACAATTACTAGGAATTACTCTTACATAAATCAAGGACATTAAACCATCAAAAACAACTTCTAAAGTGAGTTTACGGCCATGACATGGTTCGTGGGCTGTAAACATGATTAAAGGGCACCAAAGTGTGTCAAAGGCCTTCATATGCTTAGGATAAAAGTCTAAGATCTATACCACATGTGCAAGAGACTTGAAAGCATCAAAAACACCCATCCTTAAGAGTTTACGTCCGCAAACTCTAAGGGAAATGGCCTTAGGGACGTAAAATCCTCAAAGGAGTGTTTATATGCCTTAAACCCATCCAAGAATTTAACCACCAAGTTGGAATAATTCTAGGGATCATTTAGAACTTCAAAACACAAAATACCATTAGGTCTTCGAGTTTACGGCCGTAAACTCCATGTGTGATCCTATATGGAGAGTAAGCTCATGTATAGGGTCCTTTGGAACCCTAAACCCAAGTGCCTTGTCCCACAATAGCTTAGATGCAATCCTTAGGGCTTAAAACACTTATATAAACTGTTTACTATGTTCTA
Organism: Lactuca sativa; assembly: GCF_002870075.4. NCBI lineage: Eukaryota > Viridiplantae > Streptophyta > Magnoliopsida > Asterales > Asteraceae > Lactuca > Lactuca sativa. Next base: position 299,127,173 of record NC_056630.2, on the reverse strand, counting down.
GGATGTTTTAACATTATCAATTAGTAATTTAAGACTAATTGAGTGCATATATGACTGATTATATGTTCATTAGGATCGTAGTGTGTGTACAAGTCCTCACTTGACACCTAGCAATCCTACACCATTCAGTTCATCCAAATCACCATCTACAGGTGAGTTCATACCCCTTAATAAATGTTTTAAATGATTTTAAATGCTTTAATGGGGGGGGATACATGTAGAAAACAGTATGTTATTAAATCAATCTTATATATTTTATAATTGTGTTTCCACTCAGTAGATTTCATATATTTCAAAAGGTGACACATGAAATGGTTTTCTATCTTAAAATACCTTGATAACAAAAGTATTAGTTTTGAAATGTTTATTAAAATGACATCAAGTCACTCTTAATTATTGTTCAAAACTCCTAGATATCTTGCAAAACCATTACTTTTACCTTCTTGAACAAAACTAAACTTATACGCATATGTTCTTATATATGTATTGATGTTATAGTTTTCATCCTTCGTTTAGTTTCCCACACCCTCGTGTATTGAGGGTACATAAATCTACTTGAACAACCAATTACTTTCCAGTTAATTATCGTAGGGATAGTTAGAAGATATCAAACATTATTCCTATTACAAGGAATCACACATGAGTCAGTTCATTCATGAGTCTATACCAATACACTTACATATGCTTACATGATACATGAGTACATTTACCTAGGATTACATGATACATGAGTACGTTTACATAGATACATTTATCTGAATACGCTTACATAAATACCATACATGAATAATGTTACTTAGATACATTATCATGTATTCACTTACCTGGATACTTGTACCTAGAGTTATTAGGAAGATTTATTCGTACCTTCTGTGTAAATTTTCCTGCCTATCCCTGCTCGACGGGATGTCTAGACGGGACTAACCATTCTGGAACCCAGTTGTTAGTAACACTGGGTGATGAACATCTACGGATGTATAAGGTTATCACTTATATTAGGAAGATTTATTCGTACCTTCTGTGTAAATTTTCCTGCCTATCCTTGTTCGACGGGATGTCTAGACGGGACTAACCATTCCGGAACCCAGCTGTTAGCAACACTAGGTGACAAACATCTATGGATGTCTAAGGTTGATACTTATATTAGTAGTCAGTAACGGGACTAACCATCCCTCCATCCTGTTGTTGCAACAGTGGATGAGATGAAAATCTTCGGATGATCATTAGGCTAAGGCTTGTATTAGGAGTCGGCCACGGGACTAACCCTTCCTCCAACCTGCTGCTGCTACAGAGGACAATTGGACAATCTTCGGATGTTAATTAGGTTATACATGTTGCTTATTGCAATGGCGTGTTAGTCCTGGTAACCAGGGATAACACTTACATGGTTATATTTTCCTATTTAATTTATTTTGTGATATATTCACATAAACGATGAGTTAGACTAAGTACTTTTAGTACTAGTAAATAGAAAGGAAAAACTATCATTTTACTTACAAAACGTTTAGGTCTTGGTAGAAGACTATCATATCATTTTCCTATTTTACTTTATTTTGTGGTATATTCACATAAACGATGAGTTAGACTAAGTACTCTTAGTATTAGTCAATAGAAAGGAAAACCTATCATTTTACTTACAAAACATTTAGGTCTTGGTAGAAGACTATCATATCATTTTCCTATTTTACTTTATTTTGTGATATATTCACATAAACGATGAGTTAGACTAAGTACTCTTAGTACTAGTCAATAGAAAGGAAAACCTATCATTTTACTTAAAAAACGTTTAGGTCTTGGTAGAAGACTATCATATCATTTTCATATTTTACTTTATTTTCTGGTATATTCACATAAACGATGAGTTAGACTAAGTACTCTTAGTACTAGTCAATAGAAAGGAAATCCTATCATTTTACTTTGTCATAACAAAACATTCGGGTCTGGGTAGAAGACCACATTTCATACTTATATCAACTGTTCTTTTTAAGGATTTATACGACATTCTTAACAGCATTCCAAAACAGGACAATAACACATAAATACTTATGAAATTCACCAGCTTTAAAGCTAATACTCGCTTTCAAAATAACTTGTATTCTCAGGTCATCAGTTAGACAGGTGCGATGGCCATGTTTTTGAGAAGATGGAGCACAGACAAGATTCGCCTTATTTTGATTATTCATTTTATTGTCGTACATTATGAAAGAACACACATGTATTAAAACTTTACTTTTAATGCAATTGATGATGTTGTTTCTTTTTTACTACTTTACACTGTTATGATACTTCACATGACGTCCTCCACCCCGGAACGTTTCCGCCATTCTTGGTTTTGGGGTGTGACAAAACCAAATCATCGAGGGGCCCAAATATCACTTCTATTTCTAGAAGGAATAGATAAACTTCGACTGATATGCTTGTACTAACTACTTGTTGAATTATTCACAAAAGCACGTTTTATAACATCGAGTTACCAATGCGTTTTCATACAATCAATGAATAACCAAATCATAGTCAACAACTCATATCTCTAGGTTTAAAGATTTGTATGATATTACCGTCTCACGATCACTCGAGATAAATTCCATGAAGTGATGCAAGTGAGCGTGGGTTGAATCCAATACTCAGCCCTTCTGAGTACTCATGAATGTTGTAGCAACCATTGCATTGTCTAAAGCACTTTAGACAAATCATACAAGCGAAATTCATAACAGTCTTGATTCATATCTACTTCCAACATATGACTGACTGTGGATGGTTTGAATAACTTAGTCATTCAGGAAGAACGACCTAGTTATTCTAGAATTCAAAACATGCAAAGTGAAACACAAGAATAATACTTAATCCTATATGGCCTCAACACTTGGGTGTAAATAAAACAACTTTTATCTAAGCACCATATTGATTACTCGTTATTTATGTTTCGATTCATCAACTTAATATTTGAATTAAAACAATAGTCATGCCATGCTCCAAGCATGCACAATATGTTTTTCCAAACAACAATTATGCCATACTCCAAGTATGCATACTATGTTTACATAAGGTCCTCTCTTTATGAAATAGATCAATTGACAATATTCCAATGATGCTCATTTCACAATTCCAATCCTTGTTGTAAATGCAAGAATACCAAACTCTTGCCATTTACTGTAATTTGCTATATTGTAAACTTATATGCAATGATCCCCTTGTAATGACTATGCACAAAAGTCACAAAGACTTGGCAACAGACATTACAAAGTATTCCAATGGAAAACAATTCCATGGAAATGAAGTCTCAAATTCAAAGTACATTACTTTGAACATCCTTCTTTGCATTAAGTTCTTTAATCTTACACAGATTCAAAGAGTAACTTCCACCTATGGAAACAATTCCATATTCCCATTTTGACCATCACTTTTGAACGAGAGTTGCCTCTTTTCAAAATATGTCAATATGGTCGTAACTCTATACTTCTAATTGTCCATGAGTAACCAATCTTTGGTAAACTTCAAACTGTCCTCGACAATTGCTTAATCATTTTAGTCATATCTAGTTCTAATCCCTTTTCCCTTCTTAATGCCCTAAGCATTAGAAAAATTTAGAATGGACGAATATTATAGTACATGCAATCGATCCTATATCCGAAGCATATGGGACATGATTCATGCTATAAAATTTTTGTTTGCCATGTTCTCACAATTTGAACTATGAAGAGGTATGTCGTAATCATAATCGAATTTTGAGAACGCAACATATATAGAAATTCCTTATGTTGAACAATTCCAACATAACATTCATATATATATATATATATATATATATATATATATATATATATATATATATATATATATATATATATATATATATATATATATATCCTTGACTAAAGTTGATAAAACTCAATCTAAGCTGGTAGAATTGGAATGAAGTATAAAATCCTCTCCCTTAATTATAGTAAACAACTTTTCAAAGCAAATTGAAACTTTTGTTTTCTATAATTAACATTGCTAACTTGCAATACTTAACATAATCATCATGCTCCCACTATAATGATTATTATCTTACTAGCATAACACTTATGCTCCCACTAGCTTTGACATGTATCCAGAGATCAGCTGAACTTTTAGAAACCAACACTTTATTGACATTCTTACCAAAGTTCAAATTTTTGATACGCAATTGCTTTGATAAGACTTTATCAAAATCATACATCTTTCCTTAGATAGCTCACTTGTGTGTCTAAACAATTATGAAGAGGGATGTCGTAATCATAATGTTTAGACCTTTTGTCATCCTCACAATTGCTATCTACTCAAAATCTACTTAGTGAAAGATTTTCCTTACCATCATTTCCATGAATCGAAGAGAAACCTTATGACACTTAGATTTTATGGTGTATGTGTTGTTTTCCATGTGAATTTTGTCAAAACCATAATCACAGGACTAGGTTAGTGACACTTCCAAATTCATATGGACTGAACTTGTGCAATCTTAATTTCTTGCCACCCTGCAACACCAGGGCCTACCATTGCTTCCAGGTTGTTATGTAAACAGTCGAGAACTCTCAGAACTCCAATGCAAAGCCAACCTTAATTGGGATGAGCACAGAGTATGTCAACACGATAGGTTACAAACCTCAAGTCGTTAGTGATTAACAAATCTCTTGATTAGTTCTTGAACATATCTTAAGATCATTTTAAGACTCCCACTGACCTCTTGACATATATGATTCTCTTTGTCAAGAACCATACCTTGACAAAACAAATATTCAATAGCCAGTGTGGATTCTTATCAAGTTAAACACTTCCCATAATTGGACTTAGTTGGTCTTTGTTTTACCCAAAATGTCATAACTAACCAATCTCAAATGTACAAGAGTAGGACACATCTCACTCTACATTTGATAAGTGTTATAAACTTTCTTAAAGATTATGTCACTCAATGGCTCAATCTTGGAGTATGACTCTAAGATTTGATTTTGATGTATGATTTATCTTTTGATTTAACCATTTCATCAACTCATGATTCCTCTCCTTAGCCAAACAAATGAACTAAGGTGTCCTTAGAGGATCAATTGTGATATCGTTTCATAATCACTAAGATAATCATAAAACAAAATACTCAAGTACTCTCCCATCTCTTTAGATTGGAGAAACTTTTATCTTTCTGCCTTATTTGATTCCTCTTATTCATTTTGTCTATCATTGAAACTCTTCAATGATCCATAATTATACTTAAACTTGTAAGTATAACCATATTTACTAAACATTAGTAAATCATAATGAATAATCTTATCAACCTTTGTGGTCGGCCTGACCAGCACACAACCAAGTGTACCCAATCTTTTAGTCCTTCACTTGACTCACATGTACATGTGAATCAGGAATTAGTCTTAATTTCCCAAAGATGAAAACTTCTCATTCATCATACAATATAAGTTGCATGATTCCAAGTTTCTATCCAACTGAAACTTGGGTGATGAGAATCATTCCTTATTTGGTAAATTATGACACTACCACTAATAAAAGAATCAAATCCATTTACCCATATTGCTTATCAATGGAAACATATAAGCAACAACCTTTTTCACAAATGCCATTGTAAGGATACTTAAAATAAATAAAATCAAAACCATTTTTCTTTTACTTTAAAAATTTGCGGAAAACTTATTCTTACAACCCATATGAAAACCTTGTTGTTATCTATTCCTAAGCAATATGTTTCAACTCTTAAGTAACAGCTCAAAATTCTGATCACCGAACCATGCGATCAAAATCTCTCTTCGCGATCAGAATCAGCATATACTTCTTTTAAGTTTCTTCACTTTTCTTTGATTCTTAAAACATCAACATGTGACCCAGTCACATCATGCAATAAGAATCTCATAATAGAAACTTAATAGAGTTAGATAATGGACTTTACCTAAAGCAGAGTCAAACATTTGACTTTACTATCCTTATCGACTTTTAGGTAAATTTGGCAGCTTCGCAACCAATGCCCTTCCTTTAGCAATAGAAACATATGGACTCTTTGGAAACGGTACACGGGACTATCACAGACTTAGCCTTTCTCTTTACCATTTGGTCAACCGAGTTGACTATGGCCAATCCCTTTCAATTGGGAAAAGAATGTTTTTCTGGACTTCCGATGTCACCATTGTCAATGTCCATGGAAGTTTGGGAAGTTGATCTTCCAATCAAATTTTGCTTTACCAATGCTCCAAATCATTGCTGATTCAGCATCATCAAGCAAATAGGTAAGATCATTAAGGGTCATGTCGTGATCTGTCATCAGGGAGTGACCAAGTCAACGACCAGCTACCTTGAGACTTCCACACCCGACTCTCCCAGCTTGTCAATATGTGACTTTATCTCCAAGACCTAAGCACATATAGACTTTGCTTGCCAATAGGGATTGAGTGACTTAGAACTTATCATGTCTTGAAACTTGTGGGATAGGGAGATTTATTGGAGTAGGTGAAGGAAGTGAAGTATGATTTTCAGTCCCACTAATGCACAACAAGGGGATTGATCTTTCACCTTGATTGCCATTCAGGATATCATCTTCATTAGGAAGCTTCTTCCTAAATATTTGGGAAGACCACAGCTGTCTAAACTAGACATCTATAATGGGAGAAATTCAAGTTAGCTGATTTAAAGTCCTTAATATAACACCCAATATGAAATATTAAGGCTAGGACCCAGTAACCTATTTATAACTGAAAGAGGGATGTCGTAATCCAAATTATAAAATAGTTAAAGGTAGGTAAATGACGATTTACCAATTTCCACCATGAAAAACGAAATATAATTAAGTTTTAATTGGATTTGAAACTCCTAGATCATTTGAGATACATTGAACTTTCAATGGCATGTTTGAATCTCGATTGTGCCCTCTCAAGTTTGTGACTGGGATGCCGAGGATCACAAACAAGGTGTGAATAACCATATAAATTGACTTGGTACCCTTAACAATATTACCTAATCGATGTGTCGGTTAACCACACACGCTCCACCGATCTATAATAAAGTCAAGTTACCCTTTTCCACTCTTACTAGTCCATGTTAGTGTGTCGGTTAACCACACACGCTCCACTAACGACTTGGTAAGGTACAAAGTGTAATTTTATGGGCTAGGACCAATTTCACATTTTCCTAATGTAACTAAGATTGGGAATTTATAATGTATAGTTACATTATAATTCATTATACTTTTAATGAGTATTTAAGTTGTATCCTACCCGTTCGGCTAACGGCCCTCCACCGATCAAGGAAGCGGTGGGTGAGAGTGGACACCCATTAAGTCACCATTTTATAGGCAACAACCTTATACCCCCCTTATAGACCGGCTTCGTGAATGAGGCCTACTAACGGTAAGAATGACATATTCTTATACATATCTATATAATAAAATTATAATAATGGTATAAGTGTTGATTTTTAAACTTTTTAAAAATCTAAGGTTTAATTCGGAATTAAAGTATTAGAGTGTAAGACTTTTCAAATTCCAAAACTTGAGGGCAAGAATTGAAACTATTCCAAGTCTCTTCAATTTGTAACTTATGAGTTTTAATGGTTCATAAAAATGAAGACTCTTCATTTTATGAAACCTCTTTAGTTCTTTAATCACAATTTAAAGAAGTGACTTTTGGTTATCCATAACTTGAGGACAAGTTATGGACACCATCATTGCCATTAAGAACATGAATTAAACACACATGGAGGTTACACATAATTCTTATGATCTTCTAAAAACTCATAAGAACACAAATTCATGTCAAGCAATTTCAAGAGATCATATAAACATATACAATACTTGAAAATTGATAAAAGTCATGCAAAATGGGTTAACATAATCATTATCATTTTCAAAAACAGATTTTACAAGTCCAAAACCAATTAGGATAATGATTTTAATCCATTTCTAGCAACAAAACAGGAAAAATCTGCCCAGCACGCTCCTACACGTTGAGTGCATTATCCTACTCGACGAGTAGGATGAATTCGTTCATGGACTCGGCGAGTCCAGTCGACAGTGAGCAGAATTTTCGATTTTCAAGCAGTTTTGCATCAAGTATAAAGAAAACAATCCTAGTCTCTGATACCACTGATGAGTTTTGAGCATTCTAACACTTCCTAAGTGTACATGCAACCCTAATAACCTTGAATCTATGTTTTCACTATATACACGCAAATTTCTTTTTCAAGGTTATTTCCTAACTAGCATGGCATGGGGATTACATAAAACATAAAACTAGAAGAAATACATACCTTTTTGTTGCTTGGATTCCTTTAAGACTTTGTGAGCCTAGCACCCCAAATGTTTTGCCTCAAATGCTTCACACAACACCACAAAACTTGGAATAACTTGAGAGAATAATTCTTACACTCAAAAATCGGTTATGCCCTCTCTAGTAACACTCTAGTCCCGATTTTGCATGCTATAGGGTTCCTTTTATAGTGGTGTCACAATTAGGGTTTCATCATGAAGGCCCATAATTGTCATGACTCTTCATTTCTCATAACCCATGGGTTTGTAACTCCCATGGACTATCCATGGAGCTCCAAATGGTTACGTCCATAAACCATAAACCATGGACCATTAATCCACCATAAAAGAATTGATGATTGTCATAATCAACCCCATATATTTAATTAGTCTCACTTTGATCACCAAATTAATACTAGATTAATATTTGATCAATACTAATTAAATAATACTATTATTAATATATTAGAACTTATAATATATTAATAATCATAAGAGCCTTATTCTCTCATTTAGTCTATCCAAGTATTGCAATGCCATTCAACCTAAATGGACCATGTCGGGTCGGGTCAAGTACATACCAAATAAAGTTATAGACTTAGGCACTATATCCAACACCATAAGCCACTACCATGTGGAACAATAGCCCATATTTCATCCATGGACATCATAAACCACTACCATGTTGACCAATGGCCCATATGTCATCCATGAACACCATAAGCCACTACCATGTGGACCAATGGCCCATACGTCATCCATGGACATCATAAACCACTACCATGTTGACCAATGGCCCATATGTCATCAATATGTCATCCATGGACACCATAAGACATTAACATGTGGACCAATGGCCCATATGTTATCCATGAACATCATCAACCACTACCATGTTGACAAGTGGCCCATAAGTCATCCATATCTCATCCATGGACACCATAAGCCACTACCATGTGGACCTATGGCCCGTATTGTGACAACCTGAAATTTATTCCGTCACAGTATTCCATTTTCGTTAATAAAATTTATTTTATTGAAATTTTCCGTTAACTTTTGGATTAAGTTAATTAAATTGCGACTTTTATTTTGACTTCATAAGTTTCGGAACGCATTAGAAACACGTTAAAACATCCTCAATGTTCTTTTGGAAAATTTTTAGTTTCAACTTAGTCGGGTTACGGCAAATTAATCAGGTATGACCAAAAGCTCCGTTTAACGTCGGTATCGGGTAGATTTCCACCGGGCTACAAACTCAACCCCTATATAAGGGATTGAGTGACCACATTTTGAAGCTTTTTCACTCTCTTAAAACACTTTCTCTCACTACTCTTTCTTTAAAACTTGAGTTTGATCCAAAAACACCCCTTTCAAGCTTCAAATTGGTAAGTAATCTATCGTAGCTTATAGTTTAGCTTGTTTAGCAGGAAAATCTATGTTTAAATCATTCAAAACACCCAAGAACATGTGTTTTCGGTTTGGGAACATCTCCCAAACCCGTGAACTCCTATAAGAGGGTTTTGAGGCCCCAAAACCCTTCCAAATCACTTCTAGTGTTTAGATATGACTTAGGGGCTTGCATGAATGGACTTAGAACACCAAAATCTTACCATTGAGGAGTAAACATGAGTTTACGACCCAATATCATGCTTGGACCGTAAACCCTCATTCATGGACCATAAACACCATTTAAGGGTGTAAAAGTGCCCTTAACACCTTGTATGACTTATATATGGGTCTAGAACCTTGTATGCTTAACCTACAACCACCAAAACACATGAAACATGGATAAACATGAGTTTACAGCCGTAAACTCATGTGTTTATGGTAGTAAACTCACCAAGAACACCTTCATAAACCGTAAGCTCCTTTTCCAAGGTCAATTCAAGTCCTGATCACTTCCTAAGCCTTTGATTCAACCCTAGAACCTTCCCTTGTGCATTGTAAGACCTTTAATCATCCAAGAACACACCACCCATGAGTTTACGGCAATAAACTCATGGGGATATGGTCATTAGGCCATAAACTCCTCAAATAGTTTACTCTTGAAGAGCAAACTCCATATTTAGGCCCTACACACCCTTAGATGCAACCCGGATCATTCCTAACACTTGAGATAAAGTGTTTTTGCATCTCGGAGTGTTTCATTTTACTTAATTAGTAGTTCACAATCTAATTAGATACAAATTTGTATCTCCTCATGTTACATAGGATCCCCGCACGTATTCAAGCCCTAAACTGGCTCTTAGCATCCAACCGGCACATTTCGCGACTGGTGAGTTCATACCCCTAAGCTTTTTCCAAGTTTTTATGTTTTTAAGGGGGGAATACATGCAATTCATAAAGATTTTAGTAAATTAAAAACTAATGTAATTATACGATTTTTTGATAAACTTTTAGATATCTTTATCCCTTTTGTAATATGCGGAGCATAAGGGATGTTTTCTCAATATAATCACATAGTCTTCAATATAGTTTGAGAAACTTATCAAACTAATCAAATTATTATGGGAATAATTTGGGATTATCATTACTTGTTTTACGGGTTTAGATTTCATGCAAAGTCAATATATAAACTATGTCTGATTTGGTTTATCCATGTTTAAAGTAGAGTCTTATGCTAAATAACCACTTTGAATTCAATTATTTATACCCTACTATGTTCCCAACGATTACGAAATTCGATAACGACCGAGTATACCGTGAATAATTTAATACTAGCTTGTGAGATTCGTCTTCGTTACACCCTTCGGGTTATCAGTAAACCCTCTCCGGAAGTATAACCAGAGTCTCCTGGAGGGAGAGCGTGGAATTTGTGGATAGATCTATTCGGGAATGACAATCTCACACCTTAACTGCTAGCTACAGTTAGGCGGGCATGCCTGGGGTAACAAATTTCGGATATCGTCCGACTCCTGAAGAACGTCAAGGAGGTCATGGGTCAAATCAATATGGTTATACGAATCACAATACGTATTAAACTAATTAGTTTTATTCACGGATTTATTTCTTTTTGTCTTCTATAGTCTTACTTATGTAATAAGACTCCCTACTTTCGTACTGGAGGGTATTCCAGAGTTCTTAATCTATAGTTTTATGTATTAAAACTACTTACTTTCGTACTCTTGGTTTTCTTTACTTACTGGTGATTAGTAATGGTTTTGCTTATCTTATGGAAATCGACTTACATGTTAGAAAATATGGGATTTTCTGGGAAAAACATGCTTATGTATTTAATAACTCAGTAACAATGGTTTTCGATATTTCAGAAATCTTTATCAAAGGAAATGAAGTATTTATCACAAGATTTAATAACCAGTTTTCCTTTAAAATGTACTTTTTAACTCACCAGCTTTATGCTGATATTTTAAAACTGCTTGTATTCTCAGGTTCGCATTAGACAGGTACCCCGCAATCTTTTGGAGAAGACGGAGCATATAGAAGTCACGTCTTTACTTTTGTTACTAATGTATATGTAAAACAGCTATTACTACGCTTTCAAACAAATGTAAATATTTCTATGTAATGTAATGGTTGTGTTTACTATGCTTACTATGTACATTGGTTGTGATACTTTACATGACGTCACCTCCGCCCCGGAACGTTTCCACCTTCGGTTTCGGGGTGTGACAGATTGGTATCAGAGCCCTTGTTTATGGTGAACTAAGTATACTGAACCTTACATGGTATATAACTATAAACACTAAGGGGCCGAAGTGCTCTAAACTAAAAGTATAGTTCAAAATATAAGTATTTTCAAAAGGATACAAGAATACCTAACCACGGGAATTCATAACTACGAGTAGAACAAAACATAAGTAAGTGGGTGTTGTACACTGCGGTTAAACCTGGGTAGTTATGTAGTCGTGTCTAGGGTCAATATAGCCTGATCAACTATATTCATTCGAGACACGGCCAACATGTGCTTGGGAGTGACTGTGGTGTGCAGCAAGCCTAAAACTTACCTAATATCCAAACAACGAGTCATCGTAGCAGCGAAACATAAAATACTATGGGAGTATTTTCTAGAGCCAACTTCGTTATAGAAATCCTCATTTAAGTGTTGCTACTCATCCTTTCCTTTAGCGATAATTTTCTTTCTTTGATAGCTCTCCTATATTATCGCATAGTAGAACAATTTATCTGTCATAATGAGATATCTCTTGTTCCATATCTCTTGATTCAATTCAGAGGACTTACCATCCTCTCTTTCCTGATCATTTTAGATCAAGATGCCTCCAAGAAAGAGACCCAACTCAAAGAACAACAATCTCCTCCACCGCCACCTCCCTCTCCATTTGATCCCGCCATGTTCCAAGCAGTTGTTACTGTCACTGTGGCCGCTGCTATGTCACAAGTGAACCTCGGTGGTTCAGGCGGGCCAGGAGGTGGTACTCAGCCCCAAAACCAGGAAGGTAGTCAGGGACACTATAAGGAGTGTTCCTACAAAGATTTTATGAACGTGAAACCTACATCTTTCGATGGCATTGGAGGTGTTATCGCCCTGACTCGATGGTTCGAGAAAATCGAGTCTATTTTTGAGATTTGTTCTTGTTCGGAAACTGATAAGGTGAAGTTCGCATCCTGCACCTTCACTGACAAAGCTCTGACTTGGTGGAATGGCCGAGTCAAATCTCTCACCCTACCAGTAGCCAATGCTATGGGTTGGGAGAGCATGAAGGATCTCCTACTGGCTTAGTACTGCTCGCGGGGCAAAATGCAGAAGCTAGAGCATGAACTCTGGAACCTTAAGATGAAGGGTTCCGATGTCGCCGCTTACACCTCCAGATTTGAAGACCTAGCGCTTCTCTATCCGGGAATGGTTACGCCGGAAAGTAAAAAGATGGAAAGTTTTATCTGGGGGCTGACCCAGCCAACCAAAGGAAATGTTTTGGCTGCGAAGCCGGACACCTTCGACAGCGCTAAGTGTCTGGCGCAAACTCTGATTGATCATGGAGATAATCCCGATGAGGTGGTCATCGCTCCTGAACCGGCTAAAGCTAGTGGTGAAAATAGAAAGAAATTCTGGAACAAATGGAAGGGCCATAGTTCACATGGATCCTCCAAGAAACAGCAAACTGTAGCGATTCACGCTGCTACAACTCCTGTCGCAGCTCCTACCAATGGATACACCGGTACCCTTCCTTGGTGCAGCAAGTGCAACTACCATCATCGTACTCCCGGGACATGTCGTGAAAGACTCTGCAACAACTGTGGCAAGAAGGGCCACCTTGCTCGAAACTGCAGAACACCATCTCAATCAACCAATCAAGCTTCCGGAGCAGGTGTCGGTCAGGCCTGCTACGGTTGCGGTGAAGTCGGGCATTTCAAGCAAAACTACCCCAAGGCAGCAATAACTGGCAACACTGGGAGAGTTCTAACTATGGGACGAGAGGAGGCAGTCACCGATCCCACCGTTGTCTCAGGTACGTTCCTTCTCGACAACTCTTATGCTAGTATCCTTTTCGATTCTGGTGTTGAGCGAAGTTTTGTTAGCCATTCATTCAAACGTCTCCTTAAACATAATCCCCAATCATTACCCGAAACATTTACCGTCGAGATGGCTAACGGTGAAAAGGAGAACGCTAACGACATATTCATAAGTTGTACCCTTACCCTCAATGATCATTCCTTTCCCATTGATCTTATGCCAGTTTCCATAAAGAGCTTTGATGTTATCATTGGCATACTAAACTATAATAGGTATAGTTAGGTTGCATGTACATTTCAAATATTTTGATAAACTATAATAGGTATAGTTTATGATCATTTACATTACAAAAAAGGGTACAAATACAAAGTACCGGTTTTATAGAAAAAGGGGTATAAATACAAAGTACCGGTTTTATACAGAAAGGGGTACAAATACAAAGTACCGGTCTTATACGAAAAGGGATACAAATACAAAGTACTGGTTTTATACAAAAAGGGTACAAATACAAAGTACCAGGGTCACATAAAATAGTTTTTTATGATATTAAAACTATATTTCATCTAGAATTGTTAGACTTCAGCTATAATTGCTAAGTGTATATGCTAGAGTTATATAAGAATCTAGTCACAATCGACTTAGAATTGGTGGGCCCGCCTTATCTCATGTTCCTTGTTTGGTTGTGGACCTGGGGCAGACCCATTATATTCAACGGTTTATTTAACTTAATTTTTATATAATTTATATACGCTGAGTGATTATAGAAGGAATCTATGGGTCTATCTAGGAATCATTATCGCATAACATAGAAGCATTCATTTCATACATAATAAGGAAAATATTGGATTTTCTGGAAACATACTTTGTTACTTTTACAAGGAAAATGGTTTCATTCTAAAACAAAAATCTTATGAACGCACCAACTTAATCGTTGACACTTTTTCAAAACTACTTGGATTCTCAGGAAATCAGTGAAACAGAAATACATGAGCGCCTTGAGGATGGGACGTTAAATCGTCAAACAATTTATTTTGTCATCATAATGTAATTGATTTTGAAACATGTAAACACATACTTTGGTGTAACTTTTACAATTATATTTAAGATGGTTGTATTTACTTTGAGCAGTATTATACTCGTTGTTGTGATATTATACATGAAGTCCTCCACCCCCGAACATTTCCGCCATCCTTGGTTTGGGGGTGTGACACTGAGTGATGATACTTACCAAATGAAGATGGAAATCTTGAAAAATGACTTGGAAATCTCGAATTTGTATGAGAGATTTTGAGAGAAAGGATGTGTTCGATCTTTGGTGGGAATGAAAGAAATGATTGAGAATGAGGAGAGAGGGTGGTTTTTTAGCCCTTGACTAAGTGTATGGTTGGTCAAATGGTGGGGAAGTACCCTTGAATGACCAGGTATGGTGGGGAGGACAATGGTTGGTCATGGAGTGGGTATGGGGGTGGTTGCTTGTGTCATAAATCAAAGATAAGTCAACACTTCACCATAAGATCTCCTTTAATAGATTTTATTGTAAAATAAATATTTTCATAAAAATATGTTTATATTATGAATATTTAGGGTCTTATATGTTGAAATATGATTATTGGAGAAAATCCCACATTAAAATAGTTAAAACGGGCTTAAAATGTTAAAAATATTGAAAACCGGGAAGGGAGAGCTAAAATCCGAAGTTCAGGACAAGGCTGCTAAAGGGTTTCGCTGCTGATGTGGAAGGCTCGCTGCGGTCCGAAGTAAAGCTCGCTGCGGGGCTTGGTTCCGGGTTCGGTGGCTCCGGCTTCGTGGCTGCAGTCTTGATGGTTGCGGCTCTGGGCTTCGGCTCGGTGGCTGCGGCTGCTCAGGGACCTCGGACTCGGTTTAAGTGGCCTCGGATCCAAGAGGACTTGGCCCCTATAGAGAGGCTTCGGTCCCAAGGGTCTTTTTCCAAGATTTTACCCCTCCTTGAGCGATTCCTCCTCAAGCCAAGTATCGGGATGCCCCAATTGATTATAAAAATTTCAAGAGAGGTTTCAGGAGAGATTTTGGAGAGATTTTACAATCTTGGAGAGGTTCCTCATATAGAGAGAAATTTGGGAGAGATTTCACATACAAAGAGAGATTTGGGAGAGATTTCACATTCTTGGAGAGATTTCTCATACAAAGAGAGATTTGGGAGAGATTTCACATACAAAGAGAGATTTGGGAGAGATTTCACATTCTTGGAGAGATTTATCATACAAAGAGAGATTTTGGAGAGATTTCACATTCTTGGAGAGATTTCTCATACAAAGAGAGATTTGAGAGAGATTCTAGATAAAGAGAGAGTGAAAACGATTGAGAGAGGTTTCGTGTGTGACATTTGTGAGTGTTTGCCTCGGCAACGCAAGGTCTGTAAGCCCCATTAAGCCATGTTTAAGGATCTTACACACTCCCAATGAGTATGCAACATTGTTTTATCAGTTTGGTTCATTACTTACTATGGTTTTAGGTTAAGGAAATCTAGATGTACGAACTTTTCAATTTATGATCTCTCATTAGAATAGCGAGTTGTATAGTAATTACCTAATGTAAGCCCTAGTACACAAGGGTTAGTTGGGTTGACCGGTTTGACTTGTTGACTTTATTTGACTTTGACTTGACCAGAATTTGACGGTTGTCACATATGTCATCCATATCTCATCCATGGAAACCATAAGCCACTACCATGTGGACCAATGGCCCATATGTCATCCTTGGACATCATAAATCACTACCATGTCGACCAATGGCCCATATGTCATCCATATGTCATCCATGGTCACCATAAGCCACTACCATGTGAACCAATGGCCCATATGTTATCCATCAATATCATAAACCACTACCATGTTGACAAATGGCCCATATGTCATCCATATCTCATCCATGGACACCATAAGCCGCTGCCAAGTGGATGAATGGCCCGTATGTCATCCATGGATATCATAAACCAATATCGTGTCGACAAATGGCCTATATATCATCCATATCTTATCCATGGACGCCATAAGCCACTACCATGTGGACCAATGGCCCATATGTCATCCATGGACATCATAAACCACTACCATGTCGACCAATGGCCCATATTTCATCCATGGACACCATAAGCCATTACCATGTAGAGGAATAACCCATATGTCATACATGGACATCATAAATCACTACCATATTGACCAATGGCCCATATGTTATTCATATGTCATCCATGGACACCATAAGCCACTACCATGACCAATGGACCATATATCATTCATAGACATCATAAACTACTACCATGTTAACCAATGGCCCATATGTCATACATGTATCGTCCATGGACATCATAATCCACTACCATGTGGACTAATGGCCCATATGTTATCCATGGGAATCCTAAACCACTACCATGTTGACCAATGACCCATATGTCATCCATATGTCATCCATGGAAACCATAAGCCACTACGATGTGGACTAATGGCCCGTATATCTTCCACAGACCTCAAAAACCACTACCATGTTGACCAATGGCCCATATGCCGTCCATATGGAATCCATGGAAACCATAAGCCGCTAACATGTGGACCAATGGCCCATATGTCATACATGGACATCATAAACCACTACCATGTTGACCAATGGCCCATATGTCATCCATATGTCATACATGGACACCATAAGCCACTACCATGTGGATCAATGGCCCATATGTCATCCATGGACATCATAAACTACTACCATGTTGACCAATGGACCATATTTTATCTATATGTCATACATGGACACCATAAGTCATTAACAAGTGGACCATTGGCCCATATGTCATCCATGGACATCATAAACCACTACCATGTTGACAAATGGTCCATATGTTATCCATATCTCATCCATGGACACCATAAGCCACAACCATGTAAACTATTGGCCCATATGTCAGCAATGGACATCATAAACCACTACCATGCTGAGAAATGGACCATATGTCATCCATATATGATCCATGGACTCCATAAGCCACTACCGTTTAGACCAATGGAACATTTGTCATCCATGGACATCATAAACCACTACCTTGTTAACCAATGCACCATATGTCATCCATGGACACCATAAGCCATTACCATGTGGATGAATGGCCCATATGTCATCCATGGAGATCATAAACCACTACCAGGTTGACCAATGACCCATATGTAATCCATATTTCATCCGTGGACACCATAAGCCACTACCATGACCAATGGCCCATATGTCATCCATGGATATCATAAGCCACTGCCATGTTGACCAATGGCCCATATGTCATCCATATGTCATCCATGGACACAATAAGCCACTACAATGTAGACCAATGGCCAATATTTTATCCATGGATATCATAAACGACTAGCATGTTGACCAATGGCCCATATGTTGTCCATGGACACCATAAGCTACTAACATGTGGACCAAAGGCCCATATGTCATCCATGGACAACATAAACCACTACCATGTTGACCAATGGCCCATATGTCATACATATGTCATCCATGGACACGATAATCCATTACCATGTGGACCAATGGCCCATATGTCATCCATGGACATCATACACCACTACCATGTTGACTAATGGACCATATGTCATTCATATGTCATCCATGGACATCATAAGCCATTACCATGTGGACCAATGGCCCATATGTCATCCATGGACATCATAAACCACTACCATGTTGACCAATGGCCCATATGTCATCGATAGACACCATAAGCCATTACCATGTGGACCAATGGCCCATATGTCATCCATGCACACCAAAAGCGCACTACCATGTTGACCAATGGTCCATATATCATCCATGGGCACCATAAGCCACTACCATATATATTGACATAAGTCGTACGTCTTTTGTATATAAATTTCGGTTTTAATAGAAAAGCATAAAGATGTATAGTTTATTAATGTTTAGTCATCGTATATAATGTTAAGTTAGATTTATACTATGAACACATCGTTAGTCTATGTTCTGTCTTGCTGTTATTTATATGTATATATGCTAACTATCAATCTATAACTACTTTAAATAAATTTGAATTACTAAATATTTAGCGGTAATTAGCACAGTTCGAATTATTTATTAGATGCGAGGATCAAAGTATTTCACAATTCGTTTTACTCCAACCTACACACGTTTATGCTACATATTAGGGTAATTAAGTTTACCGATTAGAACTAGGGTTTATGTTTTCTGTAATCATCATCTCCGGTGGCTAATTGATCAGAATCTTTGTTCGTTATACGTTTGTGCACTGACTTTGGCGATATAGGTTGTCACTCATCTAAAATTTATATTTGTTTAATTTAGTGTTGTCGTGATGATTGATCGTTTTTTGTTCTCTGGTCATCTTCATGTAAATTGGTTTTGATTGTATTCAATAGTTTGCATGCAAAGTAATGCCTTCATATATAATTTATTTTTATTGTTTGTGTCAGAAAGATGTCGACCTCGAAAGCAAAAGGAGCATCCGGTGTGAAGCCAACTAAATTCATTGCACCACAAGTTATGAAACGCAATAGGATTTTTGCTGCAAAATTCATAAAAAGACATTTACAAGATGATGAAATTGAATTCCCAATATCAACAACAACATCCAAATTGATTGAGAAGTAGTGGTCATAATTCACCTTCTTCTGGGTTTCTAGATCAGTTAGCACATGTTCGTATCAAATTTCTTGCAACTATTACTTATACTTTGCGTTTTTTTTTTCTCAATCGATTTATTTTCTCTATTGAAATTCTTTTTCATATGTTTTGCGTGCTGTTATACAGGTTGTATTTTTTGCTACCATATTTTGCATTTTTCATGTACTTCATGTTTCTATTGCTCGATTGGAATACATTTAATTACACAGGTTCATTGAAGGTACTACTTTCACATGTACCTTGTGGAACATTGATATGCATACAACCTGTTTGTTTAAATGCCTAAGCGAGGGTACAATGGCCATGACATCTTTATTAGTATTATTATGATTTATATGTATTAATATTGTTATGATTTATCTCTATTAATGTATTACATATTTCATGTCATGTTTGTGTTAGTGTGTGTAGAAAAAGGGAGTGATGGAATGAATCAATTATTTAACTTTCTTTATACATGAATGTGAATGAGATAATTATGGAGTTTATATATTTAGTCTTCTTAATGCAGGTGCTTGCTGCTTTTTTTAGTTTCAAATGTTGGTGGAGTCAACAATTTACAATACCATTGAAAGGGTCAATGGTATTGTATATTAGCATGTAGGGATATCATTATTAATTGGTTTCATTGGAGATGTTTGGATATTTTTTTGCTCAGGTGGTTTCATCAAAATTTGTGGGTTTTGATTGGATCGTATATTAAATTTGTTTGTTGTTCTATGCGTGTAGGAACCCATTTTTCTAACGAACGGTGAATGCGGAAGAAAGATATCTCGAGATTAATTGTGTTTTTGGAAGTATGAACACGAAGAACATAATATGAGTTCATAAACAAGTTTAAGAACAAGAGAGAATAATAATATATTTCATGAAGAACATGGTGGGAGAAAAACTCTCCATGGGTGGGAGAACCCACCACTTTCTCTCTCTAGAGATTACATTGTGAGAAGTGTAATCTAACTAAGAAAAGTAAGAGTGGCTAGCTTAGCTAAAAGAAATAAATGACCAAATCTCCCTTTATATAGGAGGGAGAGCATTTACACCATAAATACAATAAAGGGAAAATATAACCTAACTATCACTCATTATTTGTCGAGCATTTACATGCCCCAACATTCTCTCCCTAAAATGCTTACAAATGATGAGAGATACAATAAGTGATACAAGGCTATAATACAGTAATCCGACTAGCAAGTGTGGTAATAAAATGAAATCAAGTGCTAAAATGTCTCTAAAACTATGAAGTGTCTATGAAGTCTGAAACTGACCATGAATCTCTAACAATGAAGGTCTTCGGCTTCTAAGCACAACCAATGAAGCAGAAAAGATAAGATTCAAATCTTCAAACCAGTCATAATCACCCGAAGAAGGAGGTCACCATGAGCAAGTAGAAGATCCAATAAAAGAAACACTTCGGCTTCAAAAGGATGAAAAACATCTCGAGTTCTCGAATCATAATACACAGAAATTCTTCAAAGAATAACTTGCTAAACATGTGAAGCATCCATAAAATATAGTCCGGATAAAAATAATCTGAGTCCAAAAACATGGTCAAGCGATGCCAAAAATTTGATCCAAGGATCAAAAATAAGTGCCACGTCACATCGCCAAAATAATCTTCGTCTTCAACATTTCATAAATCCAAACTCGTGAAACCATAAGATCTGAACTAGATGCGAACAAAAAATCATCCAGCGGTAGAGTCCGAATAATAAATAATCTGAGTCGGAAAACATCGAGTAATGCCAAAATTTTGATCCGTGAAGACCAAAAATAAGTGCCACATCGCATCACTAAATAAATAATCGTCTTCAGAAGTCTTCAAAATCCAAACTCAAACAATAATAACCAAATCCGGATGATATTCTCTCTCTATTTTTGATAACCAATTTCCAAATATCAAAAATCAACAAATCATCGGATGGAGAGTGTCGGATACCAAGAGCTAAGAGAAGCTCTCCTTAGATGTATGAAGGGTCTCGATAAGAAACGAGAAAGAGTAAAATAAATACTCTTGCGGTCATGAGAAGGCGGGTGACATAGTTGCTGAAGTTGTGCTGAGAAATATGTTGTGCCAAAAACAATATCCAAATATCCAAACTGCAGTGCCGGAACACTTAAAGTGGTCTTCAATATAGACTAAAGTCCACATGCTCAAGATACATGATTCGTCAGCCAAAAATTAAGAGCGTCAAGTCATAATAATGCAAAACAACTTTGTTGATAAATCGTTGTTGCGGTGCAAGCATCACAAAAAGATAATATGAAGTCCTACTGTGGTAGGAATATTCTTCCAATAATAATAACCGGCATGAAATAAATAACCAATGTGACAATCCATGGGTAGGTTGTGACAAAAATTGGTGTTAAAAAAATTGGTTTTAATAAAAAAATGGTTATAATAAAAAAATGGCTAAATAAAAAAATTGGTGTTAAAAAAATAGTTGGCTAAATAAAAAAATTACCTGAATAAAAAAAATTAACTAAAAAAAATAAAATAAAACTGAATAAATAAAAAAAAGGCTTAAAAAAAATAAGAAGGCAAAAAAAATAGGAGGGGGGGGGGGGGGGGCTGATGAGAAGGGAGGAAAAAGAAAGGAGGGGAGGAGGGGAGAAGGGGAAGGAAGAAGGAGGGAGGAGGAGGAGGAAGGATTGAAGGCTGAAGGGGTGCTGCTGAAGAGAGGATCCGAAGTGAGGGTATTGTGGATGAGAGAGGGTGACAAGGGTGGGAGGTGGTTGCAGATGGAAGGGTTGATTGCAGATCAGTAGGTGCGGTGGGTAGTCTTGGGTGCGGACGGGCTAAGTGGCTAGGCAGACTACTGATAGGCGAGGATTGCGGTGCAAGGGAAGCAAGCGGCTGCGGTGCGAGGAGCAAGCAACTTCGGATGCGAGCCTGCAGTGGAGCGCCTGCGGTCCGAGCCAGCAGTGATCCGAGATTGCGGTTGGGCTGAAGGACTTCGGTTCATGGAAGGAGCTGCGGTCTCTTGGTTGCGAACCAAGAGGCTGCGGATCAAGGCTGAGATGACTTCGGATCAGGGGCTGAGAAGGGTTGCTGAGAGGCTTCTCAGGGGACTTCGGTAGGCAGTTTTTG
This sequence comes from Lactuca sativa, assembly GCF_002870075.4. Taxonomy (NCBI): domain Eukaryota; kingdom Viridiplantae; phylum Streptophyta; class Magnoliopsida; order Asterales; family Asteraceae; genus Lactuca; species Lactuca sativa. The sequence goes on along the minus strand of NC_056630.2, from coordinate 299,104,703 downwards.
GCTGCGGTTCGGGGGTCCGGAAGGGGCTGAACAGGTGACGAAAAATGCTATTTTTTCATGAAAAATGGTACCGTAAAGGCCATTTATTCATATTTTAACAAGGAAATCTTTTTATAAAGCATTTAAGTCAACAAGTGGCTCTTGGGAAGGCAAAAAGAGGAGTATACAGGGGTTTTTAGGAGACAAAAGGTGATGGGATTTGTCATAGCCACATGGTTTTTGCTTGGGAAGGCAAATATAAGTGGAATACTCTTTACCCAGAAGAGTAAAAAGGACAAAGTGCTTTATGCAAACAACAACTTACGTCCAAACAATTCAATTAGAGGATCTACATCAACTAAAATATGATAATCAAGAGCTTCATACCTCATATTAATGAAAGTTGCTGGAAAGAAAAATCTTCAAAAAGAAATGTTTTTCTCCACTTTCTTCATGAAAATAATAAGCCCATTAATCTTTCTGTCTTCACATCCAAGAAAAAGAGAACTTCCTGGAGAATATCTTCAACATTTTAGAGACCACAAAATTAATTTCTCTTCTCATTTTTCTTCATTTCTTCAACAGAAAAAGTAATAAACTTTTAAGAACATCTTCTTCCAGCAATAAATAGAACGAGCAGCAGAAACAACATTTATTTAAGAGAGTAAGAATCACCCATAAGATAGAACTAAGAAAGAACTTCATAAAAAAATTCTGGTAAGAAACCCAAAAAAATTTCTTGCAGACACACGGAAAAATCACAAGATAATCACCGAACGGGAGTCGTTCCCTTGAACTAATCGTGAGATCTTCAAGGTACGGCTCTGATACCAATTGTAGGAACTTATTTTTCTAACGAACGGTGAATGCGGAAGAAAGATATCTCGAGATTAATTGTGTTTTTGGAAGTATGAACAAGAAGAACATAATATGAGTTCATAAACAAGACTAAGAACAAGAGAGAATAATAATATATATCATGAATAACATGGTGGGAGAGAAACTCTCCCTGGGTGGGAGAACCCTCCACTTTCTCTCTCTAGAGATTACATTGTGAGAAGTGTAATCTAACAAAGAAAAGTAAGAGTGGCTAGCTTAGCTAAAAGAAATAAATGACCAACTCTCCCTTTATATAGGAGGGAGAGTATTTACACCATAAATACAATAAAGGGAAAATATAACCTAACTTTCACTCATTATTTGTGGAGCATTTACATGCCCCAACAATGCAGGTGATTGCTTTATTGGTTTGATGCTTTTTTGGTGAATCCCCAAAAGTTAATGTGGTTTTGCTATATGTCCCCAACATAGAGTAGGTTTGGTTGCTGTTAAATTTAAACGTGTCAATTGATTTTTAGGTGGTTGCTATTAGTTTGATTCTATTTACATTCCTGCTACATACTAATTGTATTTTATTTGTATTTGGCTCATTTGTAAGGTGACTCCAATGATTAACGGTACAATGGAACTATGTTATTTTTCGGAAAAAAATGATGAATTAAAAGAATTGAGAGAGTTTCCAAGTAAACAAAAAGAGGAAAACGAAGAACCTATGGAAGTAATGAAAGACAAAGATCAACAACACAACACAAAACGCAAGCAGCTAGAATGACAACTACAATCGACAAAGAAAATTGTTAAGGCTTTTAAAGAACTGCAAGAATAGTAGATAATAGAGTGTTGATTTGTTTATCACAAAGTATTAATTTTAGATTAACCGCTTTTCATTTTCCATGTAATACATATTTATTTTTTTATTTTATGATATAAATGTTATTTGATTTTTTTTATATATATATTATTACAAAATAATTAGGATTTAATTTATAAATTAATTATCCATTCGTAGCTATCCACCTTTGCAACGAAAATATATTGACGTTATTTTCTATGGAATTTGCTATGGAATATGAACCATGGATTTTGTTAGGGATTCATTACAATGGGTTTAGCTAGAGAATTAACACTACAGCTTTTGCTAGGGATTCATCACAACATATTTAGCTATGGATTCATCACCACGGATTTAGCTAGGGATTCATCAACACAGCTTTAGCTAGGTATTCATCACCAGGAATTTAGCAAGGGATTAATCACTATGGATTTGGCTAGGGATTAACTACAACGGAATTTGTGATGGAAGAACAAGCACATAATTTGTGATGGAAACCTACAACGGAATACACGACGAAATACCATCTACCACGAATTTCATTTCGTTGTCACAATTGCTACATAATTATCGTTTCTGTTGCAAACCCCTCGCTATAGCGTTTTTATGGACGGAAATAGTTCGTTGCAAATTCCGTCGCTATTCGTCTTTTTTCAACGGAATTTTAGCTTTTCGCAACGGATTCCTTCCGTAGCAAAATCGCGTTTTACTTGTAGTGATGCTGGAAGAATACTGTCCGAGGGACGAAATCCAAAAGTTGGAACAAGATTTATGGAATCTAAGGATGACTGGATCAGACCTAGCCACATACATGGACAAGTTTAGTGGTTTGTCAGCCTGATGCCCAGGTATGGTAAACTCGAAACCGAAGAAGGTGGAGAGGTACATTTGGGGATTTTCACCCTAGATCCAAGGGCATGTCCTGGCTTTTAACCCAATCACGTTTGACAGCGCGAAGCACTTGGCTCAACGATTGATTGATCATGGTGTCAAACAGGGTACTATTATCGTTGTTTCTAAGCCATCGAAGGAGATAGAGGACCGAAGGAAACCCTGGAACAAGAGAAAGGGGCAAACCACGCAAGAGAATCCCAAGAGGCAACAGTTAGTGACAAGTCATGCTGTTACTGTCCCTACATCCACCACACCCACAAAGCCGTACATCGGCAACCCGCCGAAGTGCAATAGATGCAACTTTCATCACCAAGGACCTTGCCGTGGAATGCATTGCACTAGGTGCAACAGGAAGGGACACAATGTCCGCTTCTACAAGGAACCAACCCAACCGGCTGCTCCAGCCACAAATGTTGGATTAGGCCGTACTTGTTATGAGTATGGAGCAATGGGGCACTTCCGAAGGGACTGTCCGAAAGTAAACAATAGGAATGATGGTGGAAGAGGCCGAGTATTCTCAATGGGCCAAGAGGAAGCCATTGTCGATCCCACGGTGGTTACGGGTACGTTTCTCCTCGATAACTCTTATGCATGCATTCTATTTGATAGTGGAGCGGAGAGTAGTTTCGTGAGCCACAATTTTAAAAATCTACTCAAACAAACACCCTAGTCATTAAGCGAAACATTCATGGTAGAAATAGCTAACAGAAAGATAGAAGGCCCGAAAGAAATATACTTAAACTGTACCCTCGCACTAAACAACAATTCTTTTCCAATCAACCTCATGCCGATTTTAATAAAAAGTTTCGACATTATCATAGGCATGGATTGGTTGAGTTCTCATCGTGCGAACATTTTATGATACGAAAAGGCCGTTCGCCTTAATCTGCCAAATGGTGAAACGTTCGTTATTTATGCCGATAAACCCGGTACAAATATTCGTATCATCTCTTGCATCAAAGCTCAAAAATATTTATGCAAGGAATGCCATGCATTCTTGGCACACATCGTGGATGTAAAGCGAGGAGTAGAAGACATCAAGAGCGTGCCTGACGTATGTGATTTTCCTGATGTCTTTCCCAAAAATCTTCCAGGAGTACCTTCTGCAAGACAAGTCGAATTCATAATCGACTTAATTCCTGGAGCCACCCATGTAGCCAAAACACCGTATGGTTTAGCCCCAATAGAGATGCAAGAATTATCCAGTCAACTGAATGAACTGGTCAGCAAAGGATTCATCAGACCAAGCTTCTCACATTGGGGAGCACTAGTGCTTTTCGTGAAGAAGAAAGACAGATCGTTCAGAATGTGAATCGACTACCGACAACTAAAGAAAATCACCATTAAGAACCGATATCCCCTGCCACGAATAGACGATTTGTTCGATCAACTCCAAGGGGAAAATTACTTTTCAAAGATCGATATGAGATCGGGATATCACCAGCTACGAGTCCTGGAGAGTGATATTCCTAAGACGACTTTCCGAACAAGATACGGGCACTACAAGTTTGTAGTCATGCCTTTCGGGCTAACTATAGCACCCGTCGTGTTCATGGACTTAATGAATCGGGTATATCGTTCATTCCTTTACAAATTTTTGATCGTATTCATAGATGACATACTCATTTACTCAAAGTATTAAAGAAGAACATGGTCAGCACCTAAGACAAGTCTTGGAGACACTACGAGCAGAAAAGCTTTACGCAGAGTTCTCGAAGTGCGAGTTTTGGATTAGGAAACTGGACTTTCTAGGTCACGTGGTCAGCGAAGAGGGAATCCATGTGGACCCTTCCAAAATCAAGGCAATCAAGAATTGGTCACCATCGAAGACGCCAACTGAAATTCGCCAATTTCTAGGCCTTGTTGGCTATTACCGCAGATTCATACAGAACTTCTCCAGCATCGCAAAACCCCTTACCACCTAGACTCAAAAGGGTGTAGCTTTCAACTGAGGAGAGAAGAAAGTGTTGGATAAGGTGTCTAATTCCATAACTATTTCTAGTATGTACTTGACCCGACCCGGCATGGTCCATTTGGGTTGCATGGCACCATGCAATTGGATTGACTAAATGAGAGAAATAACACTTGTGGCTTATTAATATATTATATGTTCTAATATATTAATAGTATTATTTAATTAGTTTGATCAAGAATTAATTTAGAATTAATTAAGTGATCAAAAGATAACTAATTAAATATATGGGTTGATTATGTAAATCATCCATAACTTGTATAGTGGGCTAAGAGGCTCCATGGATTATCAAGTTGGGTTGAACCCATAGGATGCTCCATAGATGCTCCACGGGAGTTACAAAACCATCGGTCCTGGAAATGAAGAGCCATGACACATTAGGATTTACATGGTGTAACCCTAGATGTGTCAACACTATATAAAGAACATGTTCTCCACCAAAATCGGACACATAAGAAACAAGAGGGCTAGGCCGATTTTAGATGTGTGTATTCTCTCTAAAGTCATTCCAAAAGCATTTGGTGTTGTGTGAAGCATTTGAGGCATCCCACTTGGGGTGCTGGGCTCACAAGGTTTCAAGGATCATAAGCAACAACAAGGTAAGTTATTCTATCCTTCATTCAAGTTAAAAATTGTTCCCCATGTATTCTAGATAGGAATATAACCTTGGAATTCAACTTTGCATGATAATTAGACAAACATAGATCCAAGTTTTATTAGGGTTGCATGTACACTTAGGAAGTGTTAGAATGCTCAAAACCCATCAGTGGTATCAGAGCCTAGGCTTGTTTGTTGATTTTTTGTGCAAACTGTTGAAAAAAAATCGTTTTTTGTTTTCTGCTCGTATGAACTCGCCGAGTCCATGGGGGGACTCAACGAGTCCATGAACAAATGCAAGCTTCTCGTCGAGTCTGTTCTTGCACTCGACGAGTAGAGGATGCAGTTTTCAAAAATTCGACTTTTGTTGCTGGAAATGGACTAAAAACATTACCCTAAACTGTTTTGGTACTTGAAAACTTGTTTTAGATGGGGTAATGTTTATGCTAATCCATTTGCAATGGCAATTATCAAAATTACAAAGTTTTAAGTGTAATTTTTGATTCTTGAAAGTGTTCATATTCATGTTATTGAACTTATGAAGATTAGATGATCATAGGAATTGCTTTTAACCTTCATGGTAGTTTAGTAATGATCATAATGTGTTTTAATGGAGTCCATAACTTGTCCTCAAGTTATGGAAAATCAAAAGTCACACTTTTATTAAAACCATTAAAAGAACACATGAGTTATAAAAATAAAGAGTCTTCGTTTTATTACTCAATTAACTCATAAGTCATAAGAAATGAAAAGTTTTGAAAGTTACAAAACTTGCCATCAAGTTGTGGAACAAGTAAAGTCTAGATTAAAACTTTAGTTCCAACCCTTAGAATTTTAAAAGTTAAAATTCAACCCTTATACTTTATAATATTATAAGTTAATAATAATAATATATATATATATATATATATATATATATATATATATATAAGAGCAAGTCGTCTTACCGCTAGTACGCCTCATTCATGAAGCCGGTCTATAAGGGGGGTATAAGGTTGTTGCCTATAAAATGGCAACTGAATGGGTGTCCACTCTCACTCACCTCTTCCTTGATCGGTGGAGGGTCGTTATCCGAACGGGTAAGACAAGGACTTATAAATTCTCATTAAAAGTATGATAAATATTATAAAGTAACTAAATGCTTTTATTAAATTCCCAATCTTAGTTACTTTAGGAAAAATGTGAATAAGGTGCTAATCCATGAAATTACACCTTACACTTTGTTTAAGTTGTTGGTGGAGCGTGTGTGGTTAACCGTCACACTAAATTGGACTTAACAAGGTAGGTAAAGGGTGACTTAAGGTTTACCATAGCATTGGTTGAGCGTGTGTGGTTTACCGGCACATCGATTGAGTGATAAACTTTAAGGGTACCAAGTGATTTACATGGTTACTTCACACCTTGTTTTGTGATCCTCGGTATCCCAGTCACAAAACTTGGAGGGCACACTCGAGATTGAAACATGCCTTTGAAAAGTTCATTGAATCTCAAAAGAATCTAGGAATTTCTAAGAACTATTCAAAAAATATAATATTTAATATTTCGTCTTTCATGGTGGAAATTGGTGATTCGTCATTCACCTACCTTTCAAATATGTTATAGCTTGGATTACGGCATACCTCTTCTAAGTTATAATATATTGTGATTGGATCCTAGCCTAAATATTACATTTGGGTGTATTATTAAGGACACTCTTAATATCTAAACTAATCTTGTCCTCTTCTTTCAGATGTCTTCAAACAATGCTGCTTCTGGCTCTAATCCTAATGGCTCCTTTACCCTTATGAACTTGTGTGGGAAAGTCACTTTTGATGGATCCAACTTCAATGAATGGATCAGAAACATCAGGATGATTACCCGCTACGAGGACAAAGAATATGTCATTGACAAGGAGCTTAAGGAGATTGATGAGACCACTGCAACTCCCTAGGAGACCACTGACTTCTAGGCACATGAAAGGGATGCTACAAAAGTGGCATGCATCATGTTGGCCACCATGACAGTGGAACTCCAAAAGTCCTATGAGGACTTCTACCCTTTTGTAATGCACCTAGATCTGATGGAAATATACCATCAAAGTGCACGACAAGAGAGGTATGAAATCATTTTCTCCATGATAACAACCATGATGAAGGACGAGGAATCCGTCACGAGCCACATGCAGAAACTGCAAAGGTATGTAGATCGGTTGCTGAAGCTTAATGTGAACTTCCCTGAGGAGCTTGCAATAGATATCATTTTGCACTCCTTACCATCGTGCTATGATCAATTCCGCATGACATATCACATGAATAAGGAAGAGGTCACACTCAGCAAACTTCAGGGACTTCTCAGGACCACGGAAACAGGTCTTAAGGGGAAGTCGGTTGTTAACACTCCTACTCCAAAATCCACCCCGGTTTTGGCAATCGGGAAAAGTCGAGGGAAGAGCTCTTCGAAGGGTACCAAGGCTAGGACCCTTGATGGCTCTTATTCAAGTGGAACCAAGAAATGTTTCGTCACTCCTTATTCTGATCCAAAAGAGGTTGAATGCTTCTATTTCCATGAAAAGTCACATTGGAAGCAGAACTGCCCAAAATACCAGCAAGATGTGAAGGATGGGAAAGCTAAGCCCAACCATGTAGGTATTTACACTATCTTATCTAATAACTCACCCCATTCTAACTCTTGGGTCCTTGATACCAGTTGCGGTATTCATATATGTTCTGATTTGCAGGGACTAAGAGGAAGTGAGAATGTGGAGCATGGAAGAATAAACTTAATCATGGGGAATAGGAAAGCTTTACCTGTCACCAAGATTGGAGTTTATACTTTATCGCTAAGTAGTGGGTTTAGTTTAGATTTAATAAGTGTTGTTATTTGCCAGAAAAGGCAAGAAATATTATTTCCTTTCATGCATTGTATAAAAAAGGTTTCACCTTTTCATTTGATAATGAAGTTGGTTCGATTAATACTTTCTTTAATAATGCTCTTTATTTTAAAGCATTACCTTGTGATGGCGTGTATGAAACTGTATCCGTGGTTGATAACTTAGGAAATAATGTATTGTGTATTGATTCTGTTAATAATAATAACTTGGATAAAGCATCATTATGGCATTGTCGTCTTGGACATATAAGCAAGAAACGCATAGGCCAACTCCAAAAGGATGGAGTCTTGGAGTCATTTGACCTAAAGTCAGATGATAGTTGCAAATCATGCGTACTTGGAAAAATGACAAAGTCACCCTTCACAGGTTCTTGTGAGAGGGGTGAAGGTTTGTTAGATCTTGTTCACATAGATGTGTGTGGGCCCTTCAAACATGCCACAAGGGATGCTAATCGTTATTATTTGACTTTTACTGAAGATTACAATAGATATGGATATGTCTACTTAATCAAGCATAAGTCAGAGACTTTCAAAAGGTTTAAAGAATTTAAACAGGAAGTCGAGAATCAATTGGGCAGGAACATTAAGATGCTTTGATCGAATCGAGGTGGTGAGTATCTTAGTTCAGAGTTCCTCGACTATCTTAGGGAATGTGGGATTGTCTCACAATTGACACCTCCCAAGGCACCACAATTCAATGGTGTGGCTGAGAGGCGTAATCGAACCTTGTTGGAAATGGTTCATTCCATGATGAGTCGAGCTTCGCTACCAATCTCATTTTGGGGGTATGCCTTAGAGACTGTCGCCCATATCCTTAATCTAGCTCCTACAAAGAAAGTTGCCAAAACTCCTCATGAGATGTGGAGTGGTAAAGTACCCAAACTAGAACACATCAAGATTTGGGGTTTCGAGGCTCTCGTGAGACGCGAGACTCATGATAATCTCGAACCTCGAAGCGAGAGGTGTATTTTCATCGGCTACCCACAAAAATCCTTTGGTTACCTCTTCTACAGACCTAGTGAAAATTTGGTCTCTGTAGCTAGGAGGGCTTTCTTGACGAAATTCAAACCCTAGCACTCAACTTGAGGAGGAAAATCCTGTCGAGCCAATTGACAAGTCTGTACCTCTGAGGTGTTCCACAAGGGTTAGGAATGCACCTGAGCATTACTATGGATTCTATATTACTGCGGAAGGTGATACACTTATCAGTGATGAGACACTGATAGGTCTGTATGAACCTAACAGTTACGCGGAAGCCATGGCAGGCCCTGAGTAAGCTAAGTGGAAAGAGGCAATGGACAGCGAGATACAGTCCATGTATGACAATCAAGTTTGGAACTTGGTTGAGAATGTACCAGGTCATAAGAATGTATGGTGCAAATGGATCTTCAAGAAGAAGACCGACGTGGATGGTAAGGTACACACTTATAAGGCACGACTGGTTGCAAAGGGTTTCTCACAAACTCTGGGAGTTGATTATGATGAGACCTTTTCTCCAGTGGCCAAGATTAAGTCTATTAGGGTTCTGTTAGCCATAGCCGCATGTCATGACTATGAAATATGGCAAATGGATGTCAAAACCGCTTTTCTTAATGGAAAGTTGGCTGAGGATGTTTACACGAGTCAGCCAGAGGGTTTTATCAATACAGAGTACCCTAATAGAGTGTGTAAGCTTGAGAAATCCATTTATGGGTTAAAGCAAGCACCTCGCAGATGGAATCTTTGCTTTGATGAGAAAGTCACGGAATTTGGCTTTTCTAGGAGTGAAGATGAATCTTGTGTATATGTCAAGGCTAGTGGGATTATAGTTAGCTTTTTGGTATTGTATGTGGATGACATACTACTCATAGGAAATGACATCCCAACTCTGTAGGAAGTTAAGTCCTGGCTTGGGAAGTGTTTCTCTGTGAAGGAACTAGGAGAAGCTGCCTATATTCTAGGGATAAGGATCTTGAGAGACTGGAGTAAAAGACTAATTGGACTTAGTCAGAGTACCTACTTGAATAAAGTGCTGAAGAGATTCAGCATGCAGGACTCCAAGAAAGGAGAGTTACCCATCCAGAGTAACGCCAGATTGAGTAAGACACAAAGCCCTAGTACTGAGGCTGAGATAGCAGAAATGAGTTGAATACCTTATGCTTCGGCTGTAGGATCGATAATGTATGCTATGACGTGTACTCGACCTGATGTAGCATTTGCCTTGAGCATGGTTAGCAGGTATCAAGGGAACCCTGGCAAGGCACACTGGACTGCGATAAAGAATACCCTCAAGTACCTACGGAGGACTAAGGACTGGGTCCTTACCCTCGGTGGGAGTGATGACTTGAGAGTTGTAGGGTATAGTGATGCTAGCTTTCAAACTGATAGGGATAATTTCCTCTCTCAGTCAGGCTGGGTCTTTACCCTAAACGGAGGAGCAATTTCTTGGAATAGTTCCAAGTAAGAGACAGTGGCTGATTCAACTTGCGAATTAGAGTATATTGCAGCTAGCGAGGCATCAAAGGAGACGATATGGTTGAAGAACTTCATTGGAGACCTTGGAGTTGTACCAGCTATTAAAGAGCCAATGGAATTTTTCTGTGATAATGAAAGTGTTGTTGCCTTAGCCAAGGAACCAAGGGATCACGGGAGATCCAGACACATCGACGGAAAATACCATTTCATTAGACATCGAATAGAAGAAGGACTCCTCATGGCGAAGAGGTTATCATCGGATGAGAATCCAGCAGATCCCCTCATGAAGGGACTGGCTCGGGTTAAGCATCTTCAGTATGCTCGGAGCATAAAGCTGAAGGATGATATTAGATTTAGTAGTTAGATAACCTTGAAATTTGTAAAGTGCAATTGACATTAGATGATGAATAAAAGGTGTTTTATTTATGAGTAAAGTGTTGCTATCTCTTGCCGATCATTTACTATATTTCTTTTGCATGTTTTGACTTCCAGAATAATTATATTTGGTATATCATATTATTCGAACCTCCACAGTCGGTCATATGTCAGAAGTAGGTATGAATCAAGAATTTCATGATTGGTTGTAGAGGTCTACGGTGTTGGACATGGCTACAACAATCCTGAGTGCTCACAGGTTCTGAGCATTGGACTCAACCCACGCTCACTGGAATCAATTCATGGAATTTATCTCGAGTGATCGTGAGACGGTAATATCATATAAGTCTTCAAACCTAGAGATATAATTTGTTACTTATTAGTTGGTTATGCATTGATTGTACGAAAACGCATTGGTAACTAGATGTTATAAAACGTGCTCTTATGTATAAGTCAATGAGTGGTAGAACAAACATATAAGTAGAAGTATATTTGTTCCTTCTTGGATTAGAAGCTGATATATGGGCCCCTCAATGATTTTGTTTTGACCTATGTACCGGGCCCGGTCAAAACTAAGTCGATGTGTTCAATTAAGTTCTTTGTCAAACAAATCGGAAATCGGGAAACTAACTGCTGGACAATAAGTAAGACACTGTTCCATATATTTGTCCGGTTGATATCTCGAACAGAGGATTATATGATCACTTATCTTAAGTGGCGTATCATCATCTTCTCAGTTCCGAGAGACCTTGAAAGAGCTACGATTGTCGATCGGTTCCTGAAGTCATACTTGCAGTTATAGTTATTAGACTTATCCAAGTAGGAAACTATTGGATAAGGTGTCTAAGTCCATAACTATTTCTGGTATGTACTTGACCCGACCTGACATGGTCCATTTGGGTTGCATGGCACCATGCAATTGGATAGACTAAATGAGAGAAATAACACTTGTGGTTTATTAATATATTATAAGTTCTAATATATTAATAGTATTACTTAATTAGTTTGATCAAGAATTAATTTAGAATTAATTAAGTGATCAAAAGATAACTAATTAAATATATGGGTTGATTATGTAAATCATCCATAACTTGTATAGTGGGCTAAGAGGCTCCATGGATTATCATGTTGGGTTAAACCCATAGGATGCTCCATGGGAGTTACAAACCCATGGTTCATGAAAATGAAGAGCCATGACACATTAGGGTTTACATGGTGTAACCCTAGATGTGTCAACACTATATAAAGAACATGTTCTCTACCAAAATTGGACACATAAGAAACAAGAGGGCTAGGCCGATTTTAGAAGTGTGTATTCTCTCTAAAGTCATTCCAAAAGCATTTGGTGTTGTGTGAAGCATTTGAGGCATCACACTTGGGGTGCTAGGATCACAAGGTTTCAAGGATCATAAGCAACAACATGGTAAGTTATTCTATCTTTCATTCAAGTTAAATATTGTTCCCCATGTAGGCTAGATAGGAATATAACCTTGGAATTCAACTTTGCATGATAATTAGACAAACATAGATCCAAGGTTATTAGGGTTGTATGTACACTTAGGAAGTGTTAGAATGCTCAAAAACCCATCAGCAAGATGCTGCATTTCCAACTCTAAAGAAAGCCCTATGCAGCGCACCCATTTTGTCTCTCCCAGGGGGGACATAAGACTTCGTAGTATATTGCAATGCATCCAAGCAAGGGCTGGGTTGTGTGCTAATGCAGCGATGAAAGGTTATTGCTTACGCCTCGCGACATCTAAAAACACACGAAGTCAACTACACCACTCATGATCTAGAGCTTGGAGCAGTAGTGTTCGCTCTGAATATTTGGAGGCACTACCTATACGGTACAAAGTGCACCATATTCACAGACCACAAAATCCTTCAACACATATTCGATCAGAAGGAGCTAAATATGAGGCAACAACGTTGGGTTGAGTTACTCAACGACTACGAATGTGAAATTCGTTATCACCCGAGAAAAGACAATATAGTGGCGGATGCCCTAAGTCGAAAGGACTGCTCTGGTCGAAGAGTGAAAGCGCTAACCATAAAAATCCATTCACACCTGTCAATGCAAATCAAGGAAGCCCAACTAGAAGCCTTGAAACCAGAAAACATGACAAGTGAAGCACTTAGAGGAATGGAAAATAATCTTGAAATCAAAAGTGACGGAGTTCGTTATCTCATGAACCAAATCTGGACACCGAAGTTTGGTGGATTCAGAGAGGTGGTCATGAATGAAGCACACAAGACTTGATACTCCGTACCCCCAGGTTCAGATAAGGTGTATCTGGATCTCAAACAACTATATTGGTGGCCAAACATGAAAGTAGAGATTGCTAACTACGTTGGCAAGTGCTTAACTTGTGACAAGATCAAGGTATAACATCAAAAACCCTCAGGTCTACTCCAACAACCTAAAATACCTGAGTGGAAGTGGGAGCAGATTTCCATGGATTTCATAACCAAACTGCCCAAGACGCAAGGTGGTCACGATACCATCTGGGTGATCGTTGACAAATTAACCAAGTTTGCTCACTTCTTGTCAATCAAAGAGACCGATAAGATGGAAAAACTGACAAGGACTTACATGTGGGAAATCGTGCGACTTCATGGAGTGCTGATATCTATTATGTCGGAAGGAGATAGCCGATTCACTTCACGATTCTGGCAATCACTATGGAAGTCCTTGGGAACTAGGCTAGATATGAGTGCGGCCTATCACCCAGAAACTGACGAACAGAGAGAGAGAGAGAGAGAGAGAGAGAGAGAGAGAGAGAGAGAGAACTCTACAAACCCTAGAAGACATGTTGCGGGCTTGTGTAATAGAGTTTGGTAAAGCATGGGACATTTACTTACTGTTAGTTGAGTTCTCATATAATAACAGTTATCACACTAGCATCAAGACTGCTCCATTTGAAGCCCTTTACGACCGCAAGTGCAGATCACCTATGTGCTGGGCGGAAGTGGGTGACACGTAGTTGGCAAGAGATCTAGTCCCTGATAGTACTCTTACTGGCCCGAAAATCATTAGAGAGGCGACTGAGAAGATCGTTCAAATCTATGATCGCGTCATACTAAAGGTCTCACCCTTGAAGGGCAAGATACGCTTTGGGAAGCATGGAAAACTAAATCCAAGATACATTGGACCCTTTGAAATTATTACCAGGGTTGGTACAGTAGCTTATAGACTCTAACTACCACTCGAATTTAACAACGTATATCCTGTATTCACGTGCATAATCTAAAAAAGTGTCTCTCCGATGAAACTCTCGTAATTCCACTCAAAGAGATCGAATTGAACGAAAATCTTAACTTTGTGGAAGAACCTGTTAAAATCATGGATAGGAAAATCAAGTGAACAAATCAAAGTCGCATACCAATAGTGAAGGTTCGCTGGAATGCTAAGCGGGGACCTGAATTCACTTGGGAGCAAGAAGATCAGATGCAACAAAAGTACCCTCATCTCTTACCTAGTCCTTAAACTCTTACCTTGTAAATAATTTCGGGACGAAATTCCCTCTAATGGGAGGATGACGTAACAACCCGATATTTCAAGTCAATGTAATGACTTAAAGTCAAATACTGTAACCTATTTTTGAGTTAAGACTCAGGGTTAATTTGGTAATTATGTTGTAGTAGTTAATCCTAGTTAAAATTAGTTATTATAAGTTAGTTATTTCTGGAAAGTTAGTTAGTTATATGGAAGTTATTAAAGATCAAAGTGAAGGGGTGCAATGGTTGTGAAAAGGTTGCATTTGTTCGTATGTATGTGTATAAATACCTTCAAACATGTAACTTGTATGAATGTTGTTAATATTTTGATAAATAAAAAATTCTTGTTTTGATTGCACTCATTATCTCTTCATGCTTCAATGCCTTTCTCCAACAATTACACCACTAAATACACTCAAAGGGGTTGATTAAAGTCTTTGGAGCTCAATATCTCATAAAGTCTCCAACTTTTGGGACAAAACCCTAAGATACTCTACTAAGATGCACAAATCAAAAGAGTGAGAAAGCTTGAAGCTTTATACCTCTATATAAAGCTCCCAACATAGATATGCTCAGATCCAAGGACCTGGACTCTAACTCCTTCTTCTCCAAAGCTTCTTCTTCACTCCAAGAAAACCCAAAAATATTCAAAGGCTCTCAAATGCAATTACAAGCTCCATGAACGAAGGTTTAGGGTTTAAGAGGGTTTGCAATATGAGGATGGTGGCCAGGAATGAGGCCATCTCATTCTTTATATAGGGACACCCCTCAACTAAGGTTTTTCATTTAGTGCCTAGTACGCCCAACGTACCCTCTGGTACGCCCAACGTACTAGGTGGCTCAGCTTAAAAGCCACGCACATGAGTACGGTAACGCACACGTACGCCCAGCGTACTCAGCGGCCACCTTTCTCAAATAAGGGACTAATCCTGCCAAAACTTCAAACTTCCATAGCTTCCTCAATATTACTCCAATTCCAATGAACCTCATACCCACGGAAAGGTGTCGAGATGCCATATGCTTCTAGCAACTCGTCGCACCCCCAGGCTTCCTCATGTCCGGGTTGCAACCCATAAACCCTAATCTCATACGATCTGAAACAGGATGTATACAATGATACACCAACTTCTTCAGATAGTTCCTCGACTCTTATTCTTGATTCCACCCTTCGACTCTTGAGATTGATGACCCACCTCGACCACCCTTGAGGATGTCTATTTGTCATATCAAGTCCACCAAGCTTCCAGATTTTGCTTAATCTGCATACTTAAGACCATTTGATTCATTTATAGCAAGCATCCATCATTTGTTTTACTTGAATCGTATAAAGAAGTTGTTTTAGATCCTCTTTGGCAAAATGCTATGGTTGAGGAACTCACTGCATAAATAACCAAAATTATAAAAAAATAGAAAATAAAAAAAACTCAAACATCAAAATTGTAATATACTCTATTATATATATATATATATATATATATATATATATATATATATATATATATATATATATATATATATATATATTATTTTTAGAAAAAGGTCACTTTTTTTTATCAAATTGAAGAAAAATAGAATGCAACAATGAAAAATAAATAAAAAATAATACGAAAAAATTAATAAAATAATACAAAAAAATAAAAAAAAACCGTAAAAAAACAAATACAGATGAAAAATATAAAATGTATTACTATATTAGATTATACTACAATTTTGATGTTTAAGTTTTTTTTTGTTTTTTTATTTTTGATTACTCGAATCAAAATATCTAAAAACAATAGAAGAATAATAAATAACTAAAACTATAAAAAAAATAGAAACCAAAAGGTGAAATAATGATAATGATAAATGTAAATATAAAGTTGCTAATGATATTAACAATTGAGCATCCAAGTAAAAAACATGAACTATAACATCATAAAATCAAAATAAAACATTAACCCTTCAACTCACAAATAAGAAAAAAAAAACAGTTTCGATATGGTTTATTGAATTTAAGTTTAATTACATGAATTAAAATAAATTAAAACATTAAAAAAACTATAAATAATTTTAAATATAAAATAAAAATAAAAAACAAAATATCAAAAAGATATAAAAAAAGTTATCAAATTATTTAAAAGTATATATTTATATATATATATATATATATATATATATATATATATATATATATATATATATATATATATATATATATAATTTCAAATTTACAAACACAAATCCTCTTTAAGGTTTGTAGTAAACAATTAAGAAAAAACGTAAAAAAACAAAAACAGATGAAAAATATAAAATGCATTACTATATTAGATTATATTACAATTTTGATGTTTAAGTTTTTTTTTTATTTTTTTTATTTTTGTTTACTCGAATCAAAATATTAAAACAATAGAAGAATAATAAATAACTAAAATTATAAAAAAGATAGAAACCAAAAGGTGATATAACAAAAAGTTATCAAATTTAAGTTTCGATATGGTTTATCAAATTTAAGTTTCATTACTTGAATTAAAATAAATTAAAACATTAAAAAAACTGTAAATAACTTTAAATATAAAATAAAAATAGATAACAAAATATCAAGAAGATATAACAAAAAAGTTATCAAATTATTTAAAATTATATATATATATATATATATATATATATATATATATATATATATATATATATATATATATATATATATATATATATATATATATATATATATATATCATGGTTGCAGAAATCGGGATTAATCAACGATTAATCGTGGATTAATCGCTTGGCTTTCTCCAACCGTCGAGGATTAGAGCATTAATCGAAAATTTAGGATTAATCGGGTTTGACGGGATTAATCGGCCTTGACGGGATTAACCGGTCAACAAAAGTTAACAAAATACTAAAAAGTCGAAAAAAGTCAAAAAAAAGTCAAAAAAAGGTTAAAAAAATTCAAACAACCAACTTTCTTTTTTTACTCCAAAATTTTCAAATTTTCAAAATTTCAAATATTATACCAAAATGTTCATATTTTCGTATTTCCATATTTCTAAATTACAATTTTTATTATTTTCTACTTTTGAAGTACTTATTTTTCTTAAGATATATTAATGTTTAATTAATTTTAATATTTTATTAATAGTCTATGGTCCCCGATTAATTCTCGATTAATCTCCGCCAAGACCGATTAATCTCTTAACACCAGTCGACCGTCGAGCTACCGTCAAATGATTTTTACAACCTTGATATATATATATATATATATATATATATATATATATATATATATATATATATATATATATATATATAATTTCTAATTTGCAAACACAAATCGTTTTTAAGGTTTGTAGTATATTGCAAATTCAGATGAAACTAAAATAATATATTTTTTTTATAAAAATCTAACAGATAAAAAATTAAATTTAATGTAAAAAAAACAATTAATGAAATTTTGAGAAAGATAAGGACCAGTGGGGTAGTGTTTCACATAAAAGTTTTTAAATCAAAATATTTTGCAAAACTAATTATGAAATTTTGTCTGATAAAAAGATCATTTAAATTTCGGAAAATAGTAAATAGGTGGGACCTTTAATTGAGCCGCCGCCCAGGTGGCGATTTGTTGGCGACTGTTATCTCAGAATGCTCGTTGACTCAATCTTGCTTCTGTGTTGACACAATACGCGTTTATTTATTTATTTATTTATTTATTTATTTTTTTGGCTAATTAACAAGTATATGAGTATATGGATGTTTAAAGTGACGATGAAAAGGGGTATTCATCTCCAAAATTAGTGTCCATACAAAATGAAATTAATTAAAGCGATACTTGATTTATATTTTTTTGTTTGTTGTTTATGAATGAAATAAATTATATTTCATATAGTGAATATATGTTGTAGAATATGAACTTGATATTTGATGTGAATATATATTTTTTTTAATATATGAATCAAATTCTACTAATTGTAAATAATATTTATGCAGGTAAGAGCATTGAATATTTATTATAAATATTTTATGAAGTACAAAAAGAAAATTATATCTTTCAACTTTAACAAAATTTCATAATTAGTACATGTGGAAAAGTCAAGCCCCTAGTTTTATGGTTTCAATTCATTATGCGATTAGTTCATAATCCTAACCGCGTCACATTTGTACCATTAGTGAAATGTTATTTTTGTCTTTTCATTTAGTTGGTCCTCAGACTATATAATTAAATCTGCACTTTTACATCCTTCTACTTCTTCTCCCCTTCTTCCATTATTCCCTCCCAACTCAACTTCTCTGCCAAAAAAAAGACGATGGTGGTATATCATTGTGGAAGGTCGGCGATATTGGTGACATCATGGACTGATCTGAACCCTCGTCATCGCTTCTAGTCCTGCTCATCATTTGGAGGAACTTGCAGTTTTTTTATGGTTCGACCTTCCCATGTGCTCTAAGTCAAGTGTTTTATTATGTGGTAGTTGTGTAGAAGAAACAATCTCGATGCAAGATTGATGACGGTGAAATGGTTACTTTGATTTGGTTGTGGTTGTTTTTCTTGGTGTGTTACTTTTTCAAGTAAAAATGTAAGAAGCTTTTTTTGTCGGGGGGGGGGGGGGGGGGGAGGGGGAGGGGGTCTGTGTTCTGGAATTTATGTTTTAGTTCGTCTTTTGTTATAGCTTTTGAAGGATATTTCCTATAATTGTATGTTGTTGGGATAAGAATATGTAATGGTTATGATATGTAATGTACGCGTAATGTTATGTTATAATGTCAACCGGTATTAGCAAGGAAACAAATTGTTAATTTGATTGCTTGTAAATATAGAGTTGATAGTTAATGTGCAATAACATAACCAATAAACTAGTTTCCAAAATGGCATTACCAAAATTGAAAGTGTACTAGTTCAAACATAGTAGACCAAAATATCATGTTTACAAATGTACAATAACTAAAATACCTAGCAAATCTAATTATTTCTACAAACATAGCATAACCAAAGATAGTAGACAGGTTAAATACTTACACATAATAGTAAACAAAGGCATACTTCAAGCTACAAACTAAACTACAGGTACTTTCCCTTATTCTTTCTACTCCCCTTTCCATCTTCATTGGGACCTCCCTGCCCTTTGCATCTCCTAGCATTGTGACCTTTGTGATGGGTTTTCTAGGTTATAAAAAATTCATGTGGTGGAAAAACTCTTAAACCCTTAAGTTCACATGCAACCTAGAAATGATCTATGTTTTCTCTATTGATAACAACTAACTATAAATATCAAGAAACTCTAGGAAAGCCTCGTATAATCGAAATTATAAGAAATGGTTAGAGTTACATACCTTTTGATTAATGTAGCAATTAATCAAACAAAATCTCCTTTGTGTTCCTTGGAAAGCAACCACCAAAAGCTTGGATGCCTCTAATTGCTTATACCCAAGACCCTAGCAACTAGAAGACATGGAGAAAGGGGGAGGAGAGAATTTTTTTGGCTCTTTTATGAGTAAATTTAGGATCAAAATTATAGAACCCTTAAGGGGGTCTATATATGTGAATAAGGAAGCTTAAATAAGAAAATTAAATGTAGATAACCCTTATCCATTTTCTTGCTCCCTAAGGCTCCTAGAAACTCTAGGAAGCCTCCTAGAATCGTCTGCCTCTATGAGAAGGTTTTGGAATCCTTCAATGTTCAACTTTTAAACATTGTCAACTTTAGTCCTTATACTTTCAATTAATCTAATTAATCATAAAATTAATTCTAATTAATTTTTGATTAATTCTTAATTTATTAATACCATTTCCAATTAATGTATTAATCATATAATATATTAATAAATCATTTATATTGATTTCTAATTAATTTATCAATCATATAGTAAATTAATAAATCAACATCTCTCTCTCCAAAAGTCATTCTATTAAGTTGCTAGTTATAAGGGCATGCCAAAAAGGACTTTGCTTAATATAAGAATACATACTAATTTAGTTATTAGCTTAGACACCTTAATCCAACAGTCTCCCACTTGGATATGTTTGTAACTACAATTGCAAGTATAGACCTTGAAGTAAACATCAATGAGTGCTTTCCAAAGCAACTGCCAAACTCTTAATCAAATTAGTTATTAGCCCTAAGATAAGTGATCAACTATTCGTTCATTCTTAAAGATATCGTATGGAAATGAGACATGGATCAAAATCAATCTCATTGTCTATGATTATACTTCTCAATTTCCCAATTTGTAAAGACATTATTAGACTTCAAATTGAACACATCAATTAGTTCGGCCTAGGCCCAACACTATATACTCAACATCAAATCATCGAGGGATACAATGAAATCACTGTTCCTGTTAGGGCATAAGGAACGAATCACTTTGACTATATAGTCATACAATTTACATATTAAATCACACATAGAATAACCCTTTATAACATCTAGTTGTGACACTTGAGTAAACCAATGCATGAGTGATCTGTAACTATGAACTATATATCTCTTTTTTATAAATAGTAGATATTATCATCTTAGAAATACTCGTGACAAGATCAATGAAGTAATTTCTAGGTGTAGGTTTATCAAATACTTAAAATCCCAATTTTCAAAGTACTCATGTATATTGTAGCAATTCAAATTGTAATGTCTTAATCTCAATAAACAATCTATAATCCATTCATGATAGTCTTAATTCACTACTCACTTCCAAAAGTATGAATGAATTTTGATGTTTGAATAATTCAAATTACCCAGGAAGTGTAAACATGCAAAAAGAAACACAAGAATAAATAAGTGAATAAGGCAGTACGATACTCATAAATAATTTTCTATTATTCAATCACCAAATAAATTACATTTATTTTGTTACAAGGTTCAAAAAATATATCACCTAAATACTAAAACTATTAACATCTATTAAGACTATGCTCGTAACATATTGGTAGTGTTTGTAAGATCACACTTTATGATCTGATGAGTCAAATACACGACACGCTGATAGATTAGTGTCAATGCCTACTACATCTATAGCGCAAGCTTATCAACGTCAGCTTACAATTCAGTTATCCAATTGTAATCTTTTGTACATTATGTAATGATATAGATAAGTATAGAATAGAATACATATCCGGTATCTTGTGATAAGATCGGTTGTTAGTATAGATTAGACACAATCCCTTCAATCAAGGGATATAAATATATAGATTAGTATATATACAACATTCGGACAAACCCTAATGTTGTGATCATGAATTTATGTCAATTGTCTTTGTAAGAAACCTATCCTCTTTGTGAAGACAAAACTCTTTCTTGGCGAAAGAACAATTTGGAGAACTTTTTTGTTATTTACTTTCCATTTATTATTTTGCTTAGATTAGTTTTACATTTGTTATTCATACTTGAAGTGTATCCGATCGATACAAACCTTCAATTGGTATCATAGCAGGTTTATGATACACTTAAGTAATCATGTCGACTTCTTTCTTTCCAAAGTAAACTGTATGTAAGAAGATCCCTCCATTTGACAAACACCACTTCTTTGATTGGAAATAAAATGCCATGGAAGTTCTAGATTTCATGGATTTCGATAGGCTCAACGTCGTTGTTGAGAGAAAAACTTGAGACACACTTGAACAAACGGTAGAACAAGTATAGTTGCGGTATAGTTAATCTCAAAGGATCATAAAAGCTCAACAATAATAATAAGTTTGAGTTAGATAATTAGAGAGTTAGGTGCGGAAATGTAAGGAAATATAAAGAACAGCAGGTGTTATATCAAGTATACACATAAGTTGATTCTTAACAAGGAATGCATTCAAACCACATTAGTAAATGAGATCGAACTTAGTGATTAAGTCAAGAATGACTTGCTCTGAAGAGAGATGATATCTAGTTATGATATGATGAATTTGGAGAGTAAGATACAGATGAGAGTAATAACACAAGATATGATAATTTAAGATGCGAAGTGTTATCAGATTATATTCAGTTGAGAAACATTGGGTTCTATATATAGAGACTCAAAGGTTACACTTGTTCATCTATAAAAGAGAGTAATATAAGAAAAGCAAATAAAAGGCTAAACTAAGAAAACTAGATAGTAAACTGTTGATGATGATGACTTCGGATGCAGTTGCTGAAGTGACATGACTGCGGATCTTCAAGGGGCTGCGGTAGGTCAAGTTTAAGAGGGTCACTTTTATGATTCAACAATTTCCCCCTAAGTGAACTCTTCGACTTTTTCTTCAGTTATCAAGCTTTAGGAACTTGATTAGAATCCACCAAAATTTTCTGACATTCTCCAACCAAGAAATCCTTCTTAAAATTTTGAACTTGACTTCGGCAGTTGTATTTTTTGACTTTTGAACTACGGTTCGACAAACTTCAAGTTGTTTCCTTGTGAGGCAATTCATGGCAGTCAAAGGAATGAAGTATTTGGTTTCATTGATTTTTCTTTTGAAAATGACACCAAGATCTGGGAAGTTTGTTGCTCCTAGAGATCTTTCTTGATAGCCTTCAGTAAGCATCGGTGCAGGATCAAGTGGTGGTAGATTGAACTTCTTGGCAAGAGCAGGGTGAATGTCCGCATCAATTTTTGAAAAGTCATAGAGAGTTTCCCTTAGAAAAATGCTAGCCCTTTCAAATGTTATCACCATCTTTGGATATTTCTCGGATTTGTTTTGGATCACCCTTGCTATCAGGAAGACTTCTTCTGGATTCATGCATGGGAAGTCAGCTTCGGTGCAGACGTAATCCTGATTCCTTCTTGTGAGAGTATACTAGATGAAGTCAGCTTTCATGAATTTCCGAGGTTTGAAGTTCTTGACTGTCGATAGTCTATCGTTAGACCATATTTTCTCTATTGAGGAAGCATGTTTGGTATGTAATCGATTAAGTCTTTCGAATTCCATAGGCAGTCTCTTGTGATCAGGTAGGCTTCGGTCAAACTGCTCGAATACAGTGAAGTATTTTGCATTGGGGGATATTGGAATATCCCAGTATCCGTCAGATGGGGGTTCAACGAAAGTAAGGTAGGGTTTGTAGTCATCATCTAGCAATCTGCGGTGAGGATTGATCCAAGAATTGACTAAGGATTCATCCATGGTAATGTCGAATCCGTTTTCTCTCCAGATTAGCTTGGCAAGCTTGGCTGCTTTCCAATCTACTTTCTTCTGTTTCGTTGCGGGAGAGTCATCAGAATGTTCGGATCACATATTAGATGCTAAATTTTTGAAGTGGGGAGGAGTCTTTGGTCGCTTAGGATCATCTTCTTGAATGTTTTCCTGTTGTAGTGGCGACTGTTGTTGCGGTGAAGTCTGATGGATTGGAGTCTTGTGAGAAGATGGTTGCGGTGAAGGAATTGTTTCATTCAAGACAGGGAGCTTCTATGTTGCTGAGAGATGTTGTTTGAATGATGGTGTTCATCACTTCCCCCTCTTGAGGAATGCAGAGCAGGGGATTCCTCAAGCCATTATTTAAGACCATCGACTTTAGCACACACATTGTCGAATTGATCTTTAGGTGCATTAGCCAGTTGCTGACTGTTGGGAATGGTGGTGTTGAAAAGTAAGCGATGAATCTCTTTGGTGAGTTTAAGGATCTCTGGACCATGAAAGTTTGAAGATAGAGATCATCGAAGACTTTTGATAGTAGACTGAAGGACGGAGATGGTGGACTCATAAGTAGTATGAGTTTCATCTATCAGCTTCTTTGAGTGTGTTGATTGATCCGCAATGGGCTTGGAGGTGGAGTGTTGAGAGCCACTTGAAGCTTCTTCTTCATCAAATAACATTAATTCATCATTAGACGGGATAGGCTGATTTACCTCATTGAGATCAAAGTCATCGAGTCTGAATGTAGGTGTAGAGCTGACTTTGATTACAGTGCCATCATATTGAGACGTTTGAGCATTGGGAGTTGGAGGGATTCTTGAAGTACCTTGATTACTGGGAGTAGCCAGAGCGTTTCGGACTGTCTCAGCCATGTTGGAGACGCACTGCTGCACTTTTAGAATAGTGGTTACGGTGTTGGCGTTGTTAATTGCGTCTGCCCAGTACTTGGCTACTGACTGAATCTCATGTTGTTTTTGTTGAAGCTTCTTGGTTTGTCTATCTTTTCTTGCTCGGAATGCCCTATGGAAAGCGGCATATTTCTTTGCTTCAGCTTCGTTTGATGGCTTGTAAGTACCCCCATAGTAATTGAGATCAATATCGTCAATTCCTTGAAATCGCATCGAGGTGTCCCTCGGGTCCACGGATCCTTGCACCATCATGCTCACCGTGCCTAAACCACCTGGAAAAGATGGAAGCAGAGTAGGATTTCCTAAGCTTCCTTGGTCTCCTTGACCCGTGGTCAAGTCTGGCCTCGGCTTAGTTCTGGCAAGGGATGAAGGATTTCCCCGCGGTTGGGAAGGTGTTTGAATTGTATGGGTGATAGAAAAAAGGATGGAGTTCAAATCCTCAGGAGAAAAGAAATGCATTCGGAAAGATCTGGAGACCTTAGGGCGAGAACCAGTTCCATCCCCTTGGGATTGAGTTAGGGATGAGTCTCCACGATTAGGTGAAACAGACACACTTTATGTGTCTGAGTAGAATTCGATGGTGGTGTTGAATGGGTCTGCGCCCACCCCAAGGACTACCAGAGCCTTTTGAGAGACTGTGGTATCAGTCTGGTCACGCATTTGATCTTTGGATTGGGTTTTTTGTTTCTTGAGGATAAAAATGGGTTGTGCATCATCATCAGAATCAGTGGAAGAAGATTGAGATTGATTGTCATTGGATTTGTCATTTGATGGCACAATGTGTTTTAGTTTTCTTTTCTTTGATGGTTCAGTGTGCCTGGGACCATCTTTCTTTTTTGGGGTTCCATGTTTCTTAGAGATGTTGCGGGGGACTTGGTTGGGTTATGCTAACTTCTTGACTCTTTGAGATAAAGGTAAGTTGGATAGAGTAGTGGAAGATGGAGCTGCGGTACTACCAGGATTGATGGGTGCGGTTGAGGCAGGTATATTCTGACTAGGGAGAGGTGGGGTAGGAAGGTATGGGTCAATACCTTTCGCAGCCTCTATATGATCTGAAACATCAGGAGTTTCAAGTCCACGTGTGGACAAAATATGGATTGGTAGTCGTCTAATGGGTCCAAAAACATATTGATCTTTAGAGGGATTGTACCTTTTAAGATCTTTGGTGATGAAGAGGTTGATATCGTTGCCCATGCTCAGTCCTGCATCAGCATGAAGATCAGAGATGCATAGGGACCAAAATCTTGCAAAAGTGAGCTCGGCAGGGTGTTCTTTTGGACTCTCCTTAGGGATGTACTACATTAAGTCATCCCATAGAATCTGGCCGTAGTTGACATCGTGGCCAGTGAAGATACTCCATACCAATTCTAACAGTTTGAGGCCCATGTTATCAGTGCCTCCGGTCCTGCCAGACAGAATGCGATTGACAAAGTAACAAACAAACCGCCACACCGCAGGCAACTAATTCTTCTTGAATTCTCCTACACCTTTCAGCTTCTTCTGGTAACCCATTTGGTAAAGTGTCGACCGGATATCGGTTGTGCTTGGAGTGAAGACCTTTGTTGAAGCATGAACTAGCAGATTAATGGCATTGAGAAACTTCTCTTTGGTTAGAGTCACCAGGGAATCATTCACTAGATGAAAATGCGGCTCTTGAAGGTTGTTGGGAGGGCGATATGCAGAGAAAGCACATTTGTAAAGAGTCGAAAGTGGCACTACGTTAGTGAATGAGTCAAATGGAACGAACAATAGATGATTTGACAAGAACTTGATCATCAACTTGATTGGAGCATTGTAAGAAGAATGCATATCAAACACTGCCCTAAAATTGCTTAAGGCAATCGATGGCATTTGGTTTCTTGATTCGGAGTCTGAACCAGTTCGGTGAACAGAGGCAGATGCTTTGGATTGTTTCTTTGAGACACCCAATTTTACCATTTTGAAAAGAATGTTTGAAGAACTTGCAGAAAAAAACAGAGTGCAAGAAGACGAAGTTCGTCTTGAGAGTTTTCAGAAAGTGTAAACCTTTATTGGGAAGAAAAAGAGGGTTTTATAGTGGCGGATTAAAACTTAATTGATTTTACCCTAGGTTGAGTCGGGTAAAATAGAACGTTTGTTTTTTTATTTGAAAGAAATCTCAACCACATATCATGACAAGATTTATTTTATTGTTTTTAAATTTTTTTTTGTAAAAGCAGTTGCATTTAATGAAATGTCAATCCCTAAACCATCACGTCTGAAGAACATGTGGTGAGGGAGTTAATCCGTTGTATAAAGGAGGAATATGTAACGGATTTGACGTTTTGGGGATAATAGGAAGCGAAAGTTTAGAGGAAAAGGATTTCTTAAAAAGAAATATTTATGGAAAACTGTTCTTTTTGTCATCATACCTAAAATAGCTCTGACACAAGGTTTATTGGAAAAGTAGAGATGAAACGATGATATGCTACATCAAGAATATTTTACTTGTTTGTTTGTTTGTTTTTTTTGAATGTTTTCTTATTTAATGAAGGATCATTAAATAGCACACAAAGTTTCAAGAATTTATGAAGTGGTTGAGAAACTGATCAATGTTATTGCGGATTGATACTTCAATGATGAATCTTTTATCATTGCGGATGGATGGTTAGATGACTGCAGTAGAGAAACTGAGGAAAACACTTGAAAAAATTAGTAACAACAAACAATAAGGAACAATGAAAGAAAGATATTAAATATAGTTGCAGTATAATTGGGATACTACGGTATATAGAATATACTATGGTACACAGGTTACATCAAAACTATCTAGCATAAATAAGTTCAATTGGGACTGCAACAGAGACCAAGGATGGTCTGCGGTACCTATCAATTGAGAAAGAATTGTGGGTCCAGATTCATCATTCCTAACATTTGTAAAAACTGTTCAATTTTGTAGAGTCAAGTGCCTTTGTGAATACATCAACAATCTCTTCATGAGTATGAACAAAAATTAGTTCAATGTTTTCTTTTCAGGATGTTGTCTTTGATGAAGTGATACTGTAGTTCGATATGCTTTGTCTTAGAGTGATAAATAGGATTGTGAGAAATCGCAATAACACTTTCAGAGTCACAATAAATTGGTATCCACAACATTCTGTAATCGTAGTCCATAAGTTGTGTTTTCCTCCAGAAGAGTTGTGAACAACAGCTGGCTGCAGCCACATATTCAGCTTCTGCGGTAGACAGTGATACACAACTTTGTTTTCTTGATGACCAGCTGACGAGTCTTCCACCCAGAAATTGACATCCACCTGAAGTGCTTTTTCGATGTAGTCTGCATCTAGCATGATCCACATCAGTGAATGCTTGTAGGCTGAAGTCATTTCTTGCAGGATACCATAGACCAAGGGTCTTACTACCCTTTAAGTATCATAGAATCTGCTTTGCTATGGTCATGTGTGACATTTTTTTGATCAGCCTGATATCTTGCGCATACACCTGTTGCAAATACAATGTCTAGTCAGCTTGCGGTGAGATGCATCAATGAGCCAATTATTCCTCTATAGGTCTTGTGATCCATTGATTCACCAGAAGGATTAGTAGATATCTTATATCCGAAGGCCATGGGGACCTTGGCCGAAGAGCAATTGTCCATTGAGTGTTTCTTCAGTAGTTTCGTAGTGTATTTCTCCTGATTGATGAATATCCCTTGAGGGATTTTCTTTACTTGAAGTCCTAAAAAAAGTTAATCTCTCTATTCATGCTCATTTTGAAATTGTTAGTCATGAGCTTAGCAAATTCATCAACCAATCCCTGATCAGTTTATCCGAAGATGATATCATCCACATATATTTGTACAAGCATAAGGTGATTACCAATAGCTTTTCTATTAAAGTAGGATTAATGACTCCTCTTTTGTATCCGAACGAGACAAGAAATTCAGAGAGTGTATCGTACCATGCTCTTGGAACTTGCTTTAGACCATAGACAACTTTTTCAAGCTTGTAGCAGTAATGTGGAAATTCAAGACTTTCGAAGCCCGGAGGTTGCTAAAGATAAACCTCTTCTTTTTATTCACCGTTGAGAAAAGCACTTTTCACATCCATTTGATGTACTTTGATGTTCTTATGAGCTGCATATGCTAAGAAGATTCGGATGGCTTCCATTCGTGCCACCAGAGCATCTGTTTCATCATAGTCAATACCGTCAAGTTGACTATATCCATTGGCAACTAGCCTTTCTTTATTTCTAACGACCGCGCCAGATTCATACAATTTGTTTTTGTACACCCATCTGGTACCAACAATAGTGTGACTTTGCGGCTTTGGAACGAGTTGCCACACTTTGTTTCTTTTGAATTCTTTTAGTTCTTCTTGCATTGCAGATATCCAGTCTAGTTCTACTAATGCTTATTTGATTGTTCGGGGCTCGATCGAGGACATAAATGCTGCATAGTGACAATGATCAGATAAGTCTTTAGAAGATCGAGTCTGGATACCTGCAGATGGGTTGCCGATGATTGGAACCGGTGGGTGGTCCTTTGTCCATACGTGTAGACGGGGTTGCAGATGATCAGCAGCTGCGGTGGAGGTAATATCTTCAATATCAGAAGATTTTGCAGTTGGAGATAACAGTTCCCCCTGGATTTGAGAACAGCCTGCGGAGTCATCTTGGACTGTTGGAGCGAGATTAGCATTTTCCATTGGAAGAGGTTCCCCCTGGATTGCTGATGGAAGATCCTCTTGAGCATGAGAGGGTTCCCCCTGAGGTGTTGGAATTTTAAGAATTCTTTGGTCATTCCTGATGTCGATGTTCTCTGTGTTTTCCTCATCTAAGTCCGAAGAAACTTTTGATGGTTAAAATTCTCTGCGGAGAGGGATTGGAGCGACTTCTTCTAATACTGGAACCTCGATGGTTGTAATATGATCCGAAGTTGCATTTTACCCCTCAACCGGCGAGGTGGAAGTATTCAGTGATACATCATCAGATGGCGTAGGACCAGATACTTCAACATACTGCATTTGAGCTTCAGGAGACACGATAACTTCAAATAGCTTAGCAATTTCGATGGGATCAAAGAGATCGTCATAGTTAACTTCACTATGTTCAATGGACCCGAAGAGTCAGGGACATCACATTCCAAGATTGCTTTGGTTTCGGTGGATGGAGCAGTGTTGTGGACATAATAATCATCAACTTTACATCAAAGCTTTCAATTATTAGTCTCGTACGTCTTATGAGAACCCTATAGGCTACTTTGTTTGTTGAGTAACTAATGAAGATGCCTTCATCAGATTTTCGTGCGAACTTGTTGAGATAATCCTTATTGTTAATCACAAAACATCTGCACCCAAATATATGGAAGAATCAAACATTAGGCTTTCTGTTGTTGAGACCCTCATATGGTGTTTTGCTAAGACGTTTGCACACAAGTCTTCAGTTTTGTACAAAGCATGTTGTGGCGATTGCTTCGGCCCAGAAATAGAGAGGAAGGTTGGCAAAATTGAGCATAGATCTGGTTGCTTCTACCAGAGTAAGGTTCCTTCGCTCTACTACTCCATTTTGGTATGGGGTGTATGGAGCTGAAAAATTGTGACTTATTCCCTTGGAAACCAGGAAACTATTGAGATGATGATTAGTGAACTCGGTTCCATTGTCACTGTGGATGCGACTACGTGTAGTTTAATTTGATGTTCTATTTCCGTGATAAAATTGATGAGTACTTTGAGTCTAAGAAAGAAGACCCATGTGAAACGAGTGAAGTCATCTACTATAACCAGGATGAATTTCTTACGTTGAAGACTGGCTACGGTGAATGGAGTGCAGAGATCAATATGAAGAAGTTCTAGTGGTTCTGAGATTGAGGAATCGATCACCTTAGGATGACTTGCTTTGGACTGTTTGCCACATTCACGAGCCGGGAAGAGAGTGTCATTGTGATACTTAAGAATAGGGAGACCTCGGACAAATTCCCCTGTGAACAGGTTGTTGATATACCGGAAGTTGAGATGAGCAAGCTTGCGATGCCAGAGCCAGCTAACTTCGAATATGGCTTTTGATAGGAAGCAGAGCTGTGGTTTGCTGATGATCAGAGAAATGTCCAAAGGATACATGGTACCTTCAGATCTGGATTTGTTCAGGCAAGTGCTTCTATCGCTTGTCATTATGTAGCAGAATTGGTTATCAATTTCAATCCGATGGCCTGCCTTACATAGTTGGCCAACACTAATGAGATTGTGTTTGAGACCTTCTACATAGGCTACCTTTTGAATAGAAAAGTTTCCGGTAGTAAGAACACTGTAACCTCGGATGATCCCATTCGCGTAGTTGTCGAATGTGATGTTAACCCTGTTACAAATTGGCATGAAATCCCGAAGGTATTCCAACCTTCCAGTCATTTTCATGAAGCAGGCACTCTTGACCAGCCATTCTTCTTCTTGGTCGTCCTTGCACAAAGCCAGAGAATTAAACAGTCAGTTTAGGCACCCAAACGAGTTTGGAGCCTTGGGCAACATAAGAATTCTTAATTGATGCATGATACGAGCTTGCAGAGACAGGTCTTGTTTCAACATTGAGACCTAGTCCTGGGTGTTAGAGATTTTTTGGAGTTTTGTGATATTGAGAAAATATACGAGATTTTTGAAAAGTACGTGATTTGATACGAGAAGAAAACTTTTGACACTGACATTTGCAAACTGGACTTTTGTCATTTATTTTGACCTTTTGTTTAGTCAGAGGTATTTGTGAGGAAGTATGCTTGTGACCAGTCCGAGGGTTGTGAGGTTTGACAATAGGATTTGAAAAAGTGGATTTCGCAGGTGTAAGAGCACGTGTAGACCTTTTGAGAAGTGATTTCTTAAAACTTTGATTTGACTTTAGGAGTGCTAGAGTTGGCAAAATACCCTTCCATTTTGGGTCATCTGAGGAATAGATTTGAAAACCATTATTTTGAAAAGACTTTACCTTTTTTTGGGTTGTGTCAGAAGGACTTGGAATGAATTTAGAAACTGTATATTCCTTTTTCTTTGTTTTCTTGACTGCAGAGTTTTTGAATAGGTAATTTGAGAAAACAAGTTTTTTTGGACTTCTAGACTTCGGAATTTTGACAAGTTGTTTTTGTTTTGGAAGATTTTCCTGCTTTTTACCACGGGATCGAATTTCTTCTTTTAAAGCCTTTTTCCCCTCGGTTTTAGGAGAACCACAGTCAATGATATTTAGTTGCGGTTTCCTTGAAACACTTGGTAATTTTGAAAAACGAGGACTTGATTCATCCGAACTAGAGAGTTCAGGATTCGGGGAACATTTACCAACTTCAAAGTTTTCAGATGGTAATTCATGATGAATTGGTTGGATGGCTACAATACTTTTGACTAAGGTCTGCGCTTCGGTGCCTTGAACAACCGCATAGTAAGTTTGAGTGGATACACTGGTGTGACAATTGATGGAAGGTAAGTGGACAGACTGAGGTTCATGACCGTAGTAAGGGATACTACGGTCTGATGATAGAGACGGGAAGCCCATTGAGACTTCAGGACCTTCCAAGATATTTTCCTCATTAGCGATTGATGAAGTCTGAGAACTGGGAATAGTTGTGTTGTCTATAGGATTAGAAAATCCAGGGAGAATTTCCTCGATAACACAATTGTTACTCAGATCGTGAAGTCTACCAAAGTGAGCTTAGATATCTTTAGGAAATGTTCTTTCATTGACAGGAAACAAGAATTCACGGTCCAGAAGGACGTAGGGACGATCCTTATTGAATCGGGGTGATGAGTCCATTGCGGTAGAGTACCCATTGGACCAACCCCAATTGTAGGTATTATCAGTAGTCCCATTGTTAACAAGATTTTCAATGGCTTCAATTTCATTAAACAATTGTTCTATTAAGAGATTTAACCGTACAAGTTCACTCCGAGCTAAATCTCTCTGATTCAATGCTATTTCTAATTGTGTTTCTCTCAAAATTCTTGCATCTTTTTCTAACATTATGTCCTTTTCTAACATATCCATTTTGAGTCTTTTGTTGTCCAGTCATTCTCTTACGTGAAACATCTCTTGGGACACAATGCTCTTCTCATCTAATGCTTTGTTATAGTATGAAAGGACGGCAGCACAAGTGTCATTAAGGTTGTCTATGAAGGGCTGACAATCATGCATGCTATAATTTAGAGTTTGGATCATAAGTTTTACCTGTTCGATGATGTTGAGTGTCCCATCTTTCGCCATATAACAGTAATTCTTCTCCTTCTTTGTGGATCCATCCTCATCAGTAGTTGCAATCATACAGATGTTTCCCTTTCCTTTGACATTGTTGATGTCCTCATCTTCATCCCTCGAGGACCAAACCTGATGGTCTCTTTTTACTTGAGCGACATGCTCTTCCATTTTCTCTTTCTTCCATCTCTTGATCCATTCTAAGATAGAATGATCTATCTTTAACTACATTTGCCTTGCAGTCTTTGGCAAAATGATTCTATTTGTTGCACTTGTGACAAATCACAACATAATTTTACCTTCTGAAGGAGTACTAGAGTCCGTAGTTTGGATGGACTGAGGTGCTTCCTTGGGTTGAGTAGTTTGAGACTGCGGTGGTGGGTACGTTTTTTTTAGTGAAATGAGAGTGAGTGTTTTGAGAGTTAGGATTGCGGTTGAAAGGTGGTTTGTTGTACTATTGGTTCTTTCGGAATTAAGGTGGTAACCGATTGAATTATTGGCCGACGAGAGCAATTGCATTATGAAATTCTTCTTCGTCATCATATTATGAGTCTGCTTCGTATGACTACTGAGGGTTGTCATAGTAGTGGAGTATGATTGAGAGTGAGGAGATTGAGCCATGAGAGCGAGTGGGCCACCAAAGTCTACACAGTCTTTGAGTATCGTAGACTCTTGAGCTTGCAGTTCACCGTATAGCTTATAGAGAGAAAGAGAGTGGATTTTTCTATCCCCTTGGAAAATCATTTTGGCAGTTGTCCAGTGTCTTCCTAAACCATTTAGAAATTGAAGATTTGTTTCATGGTTGCTTCAGATCGTGCCAACATTGGATAGCTTTGTGACTATCAAATTAAACCTTTTAAAGGAGTCCTCCAAACTTTCACCCGCATGAGCTTTAAAGTTGTTGAACTCATTGAGTGCAGTAGTAAGCTTTTTTTCTTGAGCTTGTTCAATTCCTTCATATAGATTTTTGAGAACATCCCAAATCTCCTTTGCAGATTTGCAATTTATGATTATGTCGAAGTTGTCAGGTGCAACTCCACAAGAAATCTCATAAAAGGAAATAGCGTCATTTTCCATTTTGTCAAGATCGTCCTTGGTGGGACGATTCAACGTTGGTTGACCTCCTGCTAGTCTGGCTGTGGCTCCGAGGGTTTGTACTGGAGTAAGAACAGAAATATGAGGCCCTTCTTCTACATATTTCCATATGTCTCTTCCAAGTCTCCTTAAATATCTTTCCATTCTTTGAGACCAGTGATGTTATTCATTTGCCAGAAGTATTGGTGCTTTATTCGAACCACCAACACTGTTTGATACATTGAGAGATAATGCATGTGCCATGTTTCCTTGTTTTAAAAAAACTTTTGTTGTTTTTTTTTAAGAAATGAGCTTCAGTGGTATAGAGGGCCTTTTGAAAATCAGATTTTTGCTTCAAAAGGCAATCACTTTGGCTCTAATACCAATTGTTGAAAGAAAAACTTGAGACACACTTGAAAAAATGTTAGAACAAGTGTAGTTGCAGAATAGTTAATCTCAAAGGATCATAAAAGCTCAACAATAATAATAAGTTAGAGTTAGATAATTAGAGAGTTAGGTCCAGAAATGTAAGGAAATATAAATGACAACATGTGTTATATCAAGTCTAAACATAAGTTGATTCTTAACAAGGAATGCATTCAAACCAAGTTAGTAAATGAGATCGAACTTAGTGATTAATTCAAAAATGAATTGCTCCGAAGAGAGATGCTATCTATTTATGATATGGTGAATTTGGAGAGTAAGAAAGAGATGAGAGTAATAACACAATATATGATATTTTAAGATGCGAAGTGTTATCAGATTATATTCAGTTGAGAAAGATTGAGTTCTATATATAGAGACTCAAAGGTTACACTTGTTCATCTATCTAAATGTAGCCATGTAAGGCATACTGGATAAAAAAGAGTAATCTAAGAAAAGCTGATAAAAAGATAAACTAAGAAAAGTAGATAGTAAACTGCTGATGATGATGACTTCGGATGCGGTTGCTGAAGTGACATGACTGCAGATCTTCAAAGGGATGCGGTAGGTCAAGTTTAAGAGGGTCACTTTTATGATTCAACAGTCGTCAATAAAGGTCATATAGCCTATATGCATCAATAATCCAATGATGGTGCATCTGGTAGTAATCTGAAAGGGAAATACGTTCCCATTTATAACAAGGAAGAGAAAAGGATGTTGAATCTCAATGTAAAGGCTAGAATTACTTTTGGAAACTCACTCCCTTTTTATGTCTATCGTTTGGTCCATAACTACTCAATTGATCAAGAGATGACAACCACTCTATCATTTGCTTTTGAGAAGGAAAACTCTTCATACAATGAAGTTAAGTGCCTCATGGCTCAGATTATTGAATATGAGGTTGGCACTTTACATGAAAGTGTTGGGATCCTTAACACTGATTTTACTCACATTTATAAAGACCTCAAGTTAGAATGGGATGATACTTTAGTGTATTAGATAAAAAATCATGTTAATCTTTCATCTATTGATAGTATCGAAAAAGATGACACGATCAATCTCTTACGTTCAGTTTATTGATCTCAAATAAAGAAAAATATTCTCTCAGTTTTGAGCTAATGATTTTCAAAGAAAAACTCTCCTCTCTAGAAAAATCTCTTTCTGTTTTTAAAAAAGGAAAACACTTGTATCTCGTGAACCAATAATTTTTTTCACACTAAATAAGAAAAAGTTGTGGATCATTCTAATTGCACTTAACCTTTTTTTTTGAATTATTGGGTATCCTCTCATATTAATGTCACGAGAATTATTAATCCTTATATTCCAGATCAGTGTAAGAAAATTCTTGGAGGTGATATAGATGGTGTTGTTTCTTTAACCAAAGTTGAAACTAAACAAACCTTTTATAAAGCTGACTGCTTAAAAGTAGACTTTAAGAGTAGATTTGTGAGTTCTTAGTTTATAAATCAAGCTTTAATCAATACTCACTTCTCTACTGATTCTAATGGCATTACTAAATGTGTTTCTAAATTATCTCCTCTTGATCCTTATCTCCAACCTTCTCATCGTGATTATTTTCTTCCCTCAGCTAAGATTTTGCTAAAGTTTCCTATATGTAATGGTGAATGTTATTCTATAAATGAAATTCTTAGCATGTTTCCTTAGTGCTCAGTTAGCAATTCTGAACCTGGAGATCAATCAAATCCTTCTACTCCTAATAGTTCTTCAAAGGATCATGAATGTCATTACAAGGTAGTATATGAGCATACCATTGATAACACTCCTTATTCTAGAACTAACCAGGAGCTCCTAAGTCAAATAATCAAAGTTCTTCTGATCCAGAAGTTGAAAAGAAATCAAAATCTAATGTTAAACGAAAGAATCATGGAATTAAAGTTTTTTTTATCGATGTGGAGACACCTTTCACAAAGTCAGTGAGTGCACTTTTGAAAAGAACATTGTTCGTGCTGATAATATCATGACTCAAAATGATAAGTACATCAAAAGGGAGACTCCTTGAACTGTCTCCCTAATGATTTTTATAACATCTTTTCTTAGTTATCCTTTGCAAATGGTTCAGTGTATATTTAGGGTATATATATATATATATATATATATATATATATATATATATATATATATATATATTTTGGACTTACTATACATCTTAGTTTCAGGGTAAAGAGCATATTTGGTATTTAGATAGCGGATGCTCAAGACATATGACAAGAAGGCAGTCTCATCTAAATTGGCTATGGCATAGAAGGCAGTCACATATGAACTTTAAGAACATCTCAAGGATTGCAAGGAATCAGTTTATGAGAGGAATTCCTAAAATGTAATTTGTCAAGGAAAAACCATGCTCAACATGTGAAAAAAAGGAAGAAAACCACGTCTTTGTTCAAGCCAAAGTCCTCTTTGTCTCACCCCCAAACCGAGACGGCAGAAACATTCGTGGGTGGAGGACGTCATGTACAATATCATAATAATGCACAATAGTAAAACAAACAACAAAATCCATTGCATTAATAGCTTTGTGTAGTTTTGTGACACCAAAATTTTATAGCAAAATTAAAAGACGAGTATTGAACATGCTCTGTCTTCTCAAAACCTATGCTACTGTACCTGTCTACTGGTTCGTTGAAAATACAAGTTATTTTGAAATAGAGTATCAACATTTACGTTGGTGAGTTCATAAGTATTTAGAGTCTAATGTTTGTAATTGTATCATGAAAATGTTAGTATACTTCCCAGAAAATCCGATATTTTCTACTTAAAATGAAAAGTAGTCTTTTACCCAAGACCTAACTGTTTGTATGTTTTGTTCTCTTGAATTAGTGTAAAATGTATGTTTGTACTTGAAATAGTATAAATGTATTTTTTCCATATTTGTAAACTATCTTTATTAGAAAAATAGTATGCCTTGTTCATGTGTGAACATCATTGTATGTATGGAATAAAAGATAATATCTTTTAGTAGTTTTGTTTGAAATAAAACCATTGAAGAAATGTTTCTCTTGTAAACCGAATTATGTAGTTAATGCTTAATGTGACTGAGGTTATAACCATACTTAATTGACTAGTATAAAACACGACATTCTTTAGGCGTTGAAAAAGAAATGACATTTATCACCCGTAGACCTGCCGGTTCCAACTGTAGCTAACATCCAAGGTGCGGGATTGTTAGTGTCATATAGATCTATACACAAACTCACGCTCTCCCTCCAGGAGACTCTGGTTATAAAACATGACTTAGCAAGAATGTTGCTAAGTATCATCAAGTAGTATATCACATTCTAGTTAACTTGTTTACGTATAGTATGTATATGTTTCTTGTTCTTTTAAATGAGTAGTGTACTT
The DNA here is from genome assembly GCF_002870075.4 of Lactuca sativa. Classification (NCBI taxonomy): domain Eukaryota; kingdom Viridiplantae; phylum Streptophyta; class Magnoliopsida; order Asterales; family Asteraceae; genus Lactuca; species Lactuca sativa. Next base: position 299,067,384 of record NC_056630.2, on the reverse strand, counting down.
TGAAATGAAAAGTAATAGTATGTATGTACGATTCATGTATTGTTTCTCTGATCTAGAAAATAGTGTGAATCGATTCTCTAAACTATACATATTATAGTTTACTAGTGTGATTGTTTAACTGTAAATGATTTGGAGAAAAGACTCATTTGCCCATCATATGCAATTGAGTTAACTAAGTTCTTGAAAATGAGATTTAATATTCATGTATATATTTAGCATGTATAATTATGATTTAGCCGACAGTTAGACTAGTGATCCTACCCTAAGACCAATAGTCCTAAGTCTGTTAAAGCATCATTATACATAAATATACAAATGAATATGATTTTGATATAAACAGAAATCTAAAATAGTTTTAAAATAGTTTGAAAATGATTTTTAACAATATTTATAAGCATAAGAATTTCTTTGTTTGTTTCTTTTCACATGTAAGTGTTAACATAATTATATTATGTTTAGCTTCTATTCCCCCCCCCCCCCCCCCCCCTAAAAACATTGAAAAAGGTAAATTGTAGGGGTATGAACTCACCTCAAGTGAGTGATTCATTTGATGGTTCAATATAGGATGTTTTTCCACAAATTAGATCCCGAGACAAAAACAAGTCCTAAAAGCATTTCACGTAATATATATGTATACTATTAGTGAATATAATCGCAAGTATGTTAAGGAGATAGACTAATTTGTAAGGTTTGCTTACAAATAGGAGTGTTAGAAGCTATTTTGGCAGGCTGCAATGTGTTTTTGGCCAACTTTAGGGTTTTTGGCCACATGAAGATCTTGGTGTTCTTGGTGAAACCAAGATTATCCAAGAGTTTTAGGTTGAAGATCACCAAAAGGAAGGTGATATCTTGATGAAATGAAGAACACTTGGTGTTCTTAGCAAGATCCGAAGAAGATTCAAGGCTTTTTCAGATGATAGTTCAGAAAGAATAAGGGCTTTTTGGTTGATGATCTTGAGAGAAAAGCTGGAGTTTTCGGTTAGAAGTGTAGAAGTGAGGTGGTGATTTTGGTGCCTCCATATGTATAGGGCCGAAATAGTGATAGGACACAAGCATTGGTTTGCAAACCGAGAGGATAAGAACAAGGGTTCTCAGTTGGAAACCGAGGGTTTGCGGCTGCGAACCGAGGGTTTGTGGCAGAAGTGGGTTAACGGTCCGAAGTCTGTTTGCAGTTTGAAGTCTGTAAGAGCATGCGAGGGTTTTCGGTCCTAGCAAGACTTCTCAGATTAAGAAATTCACTTCCAATTTGTAACACTTCTAATAAAAGGTTTAAATGCATATGGATTTTAAATCTAACTTAATAATGTTGGGCTTATAGTGTTGCGTAATGGGCTCGGTCCTTAGCCCAATTTTGATTGTCGGTTTGGGCCTGTCCAACCGTGTTTGTTTTATTCTAGGGTTTAGTATTTAAGCTGCATGCATGCAATCTTTGTAGTTAACACTTTTATTATTTTTCTGAGTCAGTTTTTGTAAACCCTAGCTCGCCTCTACAGTGGAAGTTCTTCATCGAGCTCTGCTGAGGCGTGACTATATTTGAATCATTAGCACAACGTTGATACTATAATGTGTTCATCATATTATTGTGTTTGTTTTTGTTTGATCTTTATCTTTTACCTGTGAAAGATCTAATCGATCTGAGTTTTATTCTCATCAATTGGTATCAGAGTAGGAGACTATGTAATTGATACACATCTCTTTTGTCGAAGAAGTTCTTTGGGTTCGCGTTGATTGATATTAATTGAGCCGTCATTCCATATTGACGTATCTCATTAATCGTCATTCTTACTCTAATTGATAAAATTACAAGTCTGGTCTGTAAAACAGGTAATTGATCAAACGCTATCAAAATGTCCTTGGATGATTCTCAATCCAATCCGATCAACATCTCTACCAGCATTAGTTCAACTACAAGTATTCCAATCTTGTATACTAAAGATTATGAAGTTTGGACGCATCATTTCGAAGATTATGTGATTGGATCAGAAGATAATGGGTACTTGATCTGGGAAGCAATCACTGTTGGCCCATTTGCTCACTCAAGCACCTCAAAGATTGTCAAAACTCAGAAGGAGTACAATCAGCTTGTTAACGATGTAAAAGATATTCCTCAAGACGAGAAGGAAAAGTTTTAATGCAACATCAAGGCCTTGAGGATGATTACGTTTGCTCTGCAGTTAGATACTTTCCGTTTGGTGAGTTCATATACTACTGCTAAAGAGATATGGGACAGGCTAAAAGAATTGTATTCCACTGATGAAGATCTGGAACATTCCATTCAAACTCTTTTGCTTTCTGAATTTGGTGATTTCAAATAGAAGCCCAAAGAGAAACTGGTTCAGGATTTTGATCGCTTTAATCATCTTTTAAGTAAGATGATAAAGCATGGGATCGAAAGGAAGGTTATAGAACAAAAGGTTACATTCATGAGCGGTTTGAGATCTGAATGGATGGCTGTCGTATCCACTATTAAAGCACATGAACAGTTCAAATCGTATTCTCTAGCAAAACTGGTGGGAATTTTGAAATCCCATGAAAATGCATTGTCTAAGGAAACGAATGTGGTTTCTAGTTTGGGTTCGTTAGCCCTTGTTTCAAAAGGGAAGAGTTCGATTGAAGAAGAAGAGGAATTGGATCTTGCTGACTACGATCTAACCGGTGAAGAATATGCCATGATGGTCTCTAATCCTAGAAAGTTCATTAAAAGAAAGTTCCCAGCCAACAAGAACCGAAACTGGCAGGGAATTTACAGCGCTGAAAAGGTTAAGGAGGAACCGAAGATGGGGTCGAAGTCAGAAGAGTCAAAGAAAGAAGCGAAAGCTGTTGGAGATTCAGGATTTGATTGTCATTACTGTAGGGGCAAGAACCATTTTGCAAAAGACTGTATGCTGAAACAGAAAGCAGAAAAGATATATGATGTTGATGAGGAAGCGAGCTTCCTGAGACGACTGGAGGAAATCAAGAAAAGAAAGTCTATTGCCAAGAACATAACCATGAGTGCTTTGATTGTACAGGATATAGGCAATCGTGATGAATTTGGTGGTGTGGAAATATTGTCCACGGACTCCGAGGATGAAGAAGTGAGAAAACCCACTCATGGCAAGGCGATGTTGGTAGAAGAAGAAACTGCTGCAGGAAGATGTTTGATGATAACCGAAGTTGTATCTCAGATGAGAGGATATACAACTGATGGTGGGATAGAGGGCGAGAAGGAGCGAGAGGACATGTGTTTTGCTGCTAAACCTATTAGTGCACAGATCAACGAATGTGATGAGTTGATCAAGAAGGTACAAAATATTCTTGCTTCTCTAAATATACTTGTTACTAACTATGAAAAGGAATTAAATAACTTAAAATCTAATTTTTCAAGCATAAGTAGCTGTCTTACCCAAACCCGTGTCACAAATTCTAACATGACTGATCAAATTAGCAGGATATCGTTGAAGAGTGAGGAAAAGAGGATGTGGATTGAGCTGAAGGAGAAAGAGATGATTAGGTCTAAGGATGAATCGATTTATTTGCAAAGAAACAATCTTAAACTTTTAAAACAACGAAATGTGTTTTGTTTGATTGCTAAAAGACTTTATTTTAATATCACTTAGTTGCTTCTTGATTGTGAAATAGGAAAGAAGATACATCGCATGATTTTACCCTTCCTTGAGTTAAAGGAGGATGAAATCGATGCCGAAGCTTACAACTGTGAAAGCGTTGTATCTTCCAACGAAGTCTCTGCTGCATATAAAATCGGTCTTGACAAAATTGAATCCTACATAAAGTCCAAAGACCGCAAGGACATGCTCAAAAATCTGTTAGATGAGAATGATAAATTGAAGTTAAGAACCGAAACTGTATAGAAATTTGACTCATTAAATGCCAAATTAAGTTCAGAAAATAAAATTGATGTTGAAAATGTAACTGAACTTAATGAGGATGATGATCTGAGTGAAATATCTGTAGAGGATTTGGTGGACTGTTCAGAATTTATCAAAAGCGAACCTGAAACAAGCAAAAATCTGATTTCTGAAAATTCTGTTCAGTTCGCTCGCTCATCAACAGACAAGACCAGAACTCTCAAAGCTAAAGTTGTTGTGTATCAAAAGGTACAAACCACTCCAAATCATGTCTACACAGTTCCAGGAGTCTCTCCACAACAAACCGCAGAACTGAAATCTATGGTGGAAGAAGATAATGCAGATGGATGTGATGAGTTCTTCTGGTCAGCACCAATAGATAATGCTGACGAGACAAAAGGTCTATCTCAGAAGACTTCATGGAGAGTGAAAAGTGGATATGTGCCAGAACCTCTAAATGAGCCTGCAAGATACGATGTGCCAAGCACAAGTGGCAGCAAAACATCATTGGGCGAATCGGTGCAAACTACCAGTGAAACTTCTTCAACAAAGAGCGAAAACTATGCTCGTGCTTCAAAGAAAAAGGCTAACATCTACAAAAATCCAAAACAGGTAGCTGATCGAAAACAACAACGAAATCTGAGATATAAGAAGAATCTCTCAGAAAGAAAATAGTTTTGGAGAGCACAAAATCCTCACTATGTAAGGAACGAAAGGAAGCATAAGTCTCAAGAGGAAACAAAGAACCGAGAGGGTAGTTTCGGTCCCTCGACTGAAAAGAAACGAAAGTGTAGTTTCGGTTCCATGACTGAAAGGAACCGAAAGGCGGGTTCCAGTCCTCAACCCAATAGCAACCGAAAGAGTGGTTTCGGTCCTCAGCCTAATAGCAACCAAAAGAGTGGTTTTGGTTCTCAGCCTAATAGCAACCGGAAGAGTGGTTTCGGTCCTCAGCCTAATAGCAACCGAAAGAGTGGTTTCGGTCCTCAACCATACACGTTTAATCAGGCGAACAGAAGACCCAATGTCACTTCTAAACCTAACTCTTCTTATTCCAAGGAAAAAGGAAAACTCTATCTAGAAGATGATAGAAGTCCAAAAGAGACACAAAAGAATGCTGACGTCAAAATCTCAAAACCTACGTCCTATGAACCTAAATCAACCAAAATTAAAGTATTCACTATAAAAAAAAGATGAAACAAATTTAGTTAAACGTACTTATTTGGTTGATATCTATCTTACTATTCCCTGTCCTGTAAAAAGGCTCACAAGGACCCAAGAAACTTTGGGTTCGTAAATCTGCTTGATATTTTGCAGGTTATTAGTGACGAGTAGTTTGACAAAGAATGGTATATTGACAGTGGCTGCTGACGTCACATGACAGGAAGGAAGGAAGAACTGAGGGAGTTTCGGTCTCTCAAGGATGGTGGTATTGTGAAGTACAGCAACAACTCATTTGGTACTATCAAAGGCTATGGAATGATCACCAATGGCGATTTCTCGATAAGAAAGGTAGCTTATGTTGAAGGGCTCCAACACAACCTTATTAGTGTATCACAGCTGGTAGTTGGTACTGGATTGAAGGTATCGTTTGATGATGAAGGATCAGAAATAGTCGAGAAGAAGTCAAATAATATTTTGCTGAAGTCAAAGCGAAAGGGGGAAATGTACCCTTTAAACCTCAACCCAATTCGAGGCAAACAAATAGTCTGTTTACTCATGAAGGCTCACTCAGATGAAATCTAGTTATGGCATCGAGGACTCTCTCATCTTAATTTCACGGATTTCAACAAGCTGGTTTTAGGAGATCATGTTCGAGGTCTTCCAGTTCTTATATTCGATAAAGATCACCTATGCATAGCCTGTGAAATGGGAAAGCAGAGTAGACAGAGTCATCCCTCTATTATCAATACAAAGGTAATAGAACCATTGGAGCTATTTCACATCGATCTGTGTGGCCCTTCTTCCGTTGAAATCATTGGTGGTAACAAGTATATTCTGGCCATAGTGGACGATTTCTCTCGATTCACTTGGGTGTTTTCTTGAAGCAAAAATCTGAGGCTACTCTAAAGCTCAAGCTCTTCATAAAACAGATAGAAATTCAACTGAGGAAAGTTGTTCGTAATGTAAGAAGCGACAACGACTTCGAATTCAAGAACAAATATTTTGAAGAGTTTCTTGTTGAGAAAGGAAAGAAACATAATTTCTCAGCCCCCTGTACTCCACAACAAAATGGTATTGTTGAAAGGAGAAACCGGTCTTTGTGTGAAGCAGCTCGAACGATGTTATGCTTCGTATCATTAACTTCATATTTCTGGGCTGATGCAATCTCTGCTGCTTGTTACAATTAGAACAGATCATATCTGAACAAGCGATTCTCTATCACTCCCTACGAAATCTTGAACAATCGCAAACCGAATGTGAAATTCTTCCATGTGTTTGGTTCAAGATGATTCATCTTCAACTCTAAAGAGAATCGAAATAAGTTTGATGCTAAGGCAGATGATGGAATATTCTTAGGTTACTCCCTGAGTTCTAAGGCATATAGAGTTCTAAACAAGCGCTCTAAGAAGATTGAAGAAACATACTATGTCACTTTTGACAATAGCTATGTTAAGAAGATGAAGACAACCGAAGGTGCCATACAGGAAATCTTTCCAAAGACTTGTCAAGTTACAGCCTCTATTTCAAATCTTTTCAAGCAATATATGCTTCTTTTTGATGAGCCTCAAACAAAAATTGATTCTGAATCAACGACGAAAGACAACAAGGTTGATAGTCTAAGGCAAATCATCGATGATGCTGCTCAAAAGATGGCTGATGATCCACCTAAAGCAACCGAGAGGCCAGACGGAAGAGAACCTTCAAATGACCATCCTAATGTCCAGGGGGAGGGTCCGTTACTACAACACAATCAAGGTTCATCATTCCAGGGGGAGAATCTATCGTCACAATCATCAAGCTTCTCAGAGAATCCAGTAGAAGGAGAAGATACTAATCTAGATTCTGAACACGCATCATCCTTCGAGGGGGAGAACACCAATGTTAATGATGATGACATGCTATCAGGATTGGAAGAAGAAATCAATGCAGAATTGGATCCCTCTTGTGATCCAAATTACATGTTGCTTATTAAATGGACAAAAGATCATCCTCAAAGTCAAATTATTGGGGAATCTTCTGAAAAGGTGTTAACTCGATCCCAGATCAAAGCGAAACAAGCTACACTCTTTTCTCAAGTGGAGTTTTGTATGTTCAGCTCCTTTGTTTCCAAAGTTGAACTGAAGACTGTTAATTCAGCACTTGATCACTCTGATTGGGTGCAAGCCATGCAAGATGAGTTGAATGAATTTGAAAGAAATAAAGTATGGCGTCTTATTCCAACTCGAAAGGATGCTTCAGTTGTAGGTCTCAAATGGGTATTCAGAAACAAGATGGATAAGGAGGGGAACGTGATTCGTAACAAAGCTCGGTTAGTTGTGAAAAGCTACTGTCAGGAAGAAGGTATCGACTATGAAGAAATCTTCGTTCTCGTTGCAAGATTAGAGTCCGTTCATATCTTTCTTGCCTACGTTGCACACAAAAACTTTGAAGTCTATCAGATGGACGTCAAGTGTGCCTTTCTCAACGGAGAACTTGAAGTAACTGTGTACGTTGAGCAACCGCCAGGCTTCATGAACGAGAAGTATCCAGATCACTGCTACATACTTCATAAAGCGGTATATGGCCTAAAACAGGCTCCCAGGGCATGGTATGAAACTCTAACTTGGTTCTTAAAAATGTCTAAATTCAAACAAGGTTCGGTTGACCCAACCTTCTTTTGAAAGAGAGAGGGTAACCACCTTATGATAGTCCAAATTTATGTTGATGACATCATCTTTGGCTCCACGAATCCCAGCTTAACAGCTGAATTCAGGAAGTTGATGGAAACTAAATTTGAGATGAGCTCAATGGGTCCAATTAACTTTTTCCTTGGCTTAAACATTAAACAGGGACTCGAAGGCATTTTTATGAATCAGGAGACATACACCAAGACATTATTGGCTAAATTTGGTATGACGGGGGACTCCAAAGTTAAAGTTCCAATGGCTTTTGGGACAAAGCTTACGCCCTCATTAGAGAAGTCGGCCGCTGACATGATGCTCTACCGTCAAATGATTGGGTCTCTAATGTATCTCACAGCCAATAGACCCGACATCATGTTTTTCGTCTGTTACTGTGCCAGATTCCAAGCTAACCCACGAGAACCTCATTTGCAAGCCGTGAAAAAAATCTTTCGCTATCTGAAGCGAACCTCCTCTCTCAGTCTGTGGTATCCAGCCAACTCAGGATTCTTTGTTCAAGCATTCTTAGACGCTGACCTAGGTGGCTGTGGATTAGTGTCACACCCCCAAACCAGACGGCGGAAACGTCCGAGGGCTGTCGTGACTTAATTGAATACCATAACATTGAATATATATGAAACGTAACAACATTCGTCACCATGCATTAATATAGTACAACCGATAAAGTTTACATGAAGTACATTGTTTAAACATTACATTCCCAAAAAAAATAAATTGTTCGATTCATTAATAAGTAAACTGCAAGCCATCACTGAGTACACTTTCCTTTGATTCACTGGTTACCTGAGAATACAAGTATTTGGAAAAAAAACGTCAACATGTGAAATGTTGGTGAGTTCATAAGCAGTTTTTGAAAAGCAACGTTTTGTATCATTTTGAAAACCACCAGAAAATCCGATATTTTCTGAAAAGAGCCTTTGAAAACATTTGTGGAGATGCATAAGTATGCTTGTTTGTTTCCATAGTTGTAAAAAAAATGTTCATCAAAATTGTGTACATTTCGAAACCGTATGTATTGAAAAACCCTAGGAAAACCCGATGTTTTCCTAATTCTTTGAATTCCATGAAGTTGAAAATAAAACCATTGCAGCGTGTGAAGTCATTAATTCCAGGCGACGTCGGATTATTTTTGCGCATGATAAATTGCTATAAACACGCGTTACACAAACGACCGGTTTATAACTATACTAACGATCCCGTAGGCGTCGTCCGTACTAATCACGTTATCCAACCGCCCTGACTTCAGGTACTCCCACATCCGAAGAGAAAGAGGGCACGAAGACCTCGGTAACTCCATTAGCCGGTTAGGGATAGAAAAAGAGTACGAGGGGCCCTTGACCCGCCTCGCATAAAATACCAACATTACTAGCAATACCAAAGGACCCTTGGGGACCAATAGTATACAAGCCATTGAAAGTCCTTTTACGCTGTGTTAGATCATGTAAGACCCAACAACTCGTAAGGTAGAAGTCTTCGGGCCTTAAGATCAGGTCATTGGGCTAGCTAGGCCCAACAAACAAGATTTTACACTTTGGGGCCCAAAGATGGTGCGTAGACGTCTGTGCACTCTCACGTGTGTATTAAATTCCCAAACGTTACTTGTGTAAATCGAGGTATCGTCGCATTAGTAGTTCGGATTTCTATTGGTTCGAGACCGAACCAATTCGTTTAACAACGATTTTTGGTATTGTTGTGTATTATATTTCGTCGGTAGTAGCGGTGCCAATATTTGATCAAGTTGAGTGTATTGAATTAGCCTTGAAAATCTTCTGTTTTCAGCCCCTCTTTGTTTGTAAATCTACTTTTTCAACCCTCTAATTAAATAACTTTCCGGTTTGGTCCTTAAATCATTTTTCTTGACATTTTAACACCAAAAATTACTGAAATTGATATTTTTCAGCATATTTTTCATAGAAAATAGTTTGAGTCCCTGAAAATGCTGTTTCCTCGGTTATAACCCTTCTTTTTCGCAGTTTTTACAATTTTGGCCCAAATTGGAAAATTTTTGCAATTTTGGTCCTTTTTAAATTTGAAAAGCATTTTAAACCTTTGAAAAGTACTTGGAACACTAGTAACCCACTGTTTTACAGAAAAACACAGTTTTGGTCCTCCAAAACAGAAAATTTCGCATATTGGGCCCTATCGGGCCGAAATTGTCATTTTTAGCCCATTAAGCTTGAATTTTATGTTTTTAATCCTCCAAAAAGTATATTTTCAGAAAATACATTATGGAAACTGTTTTGACTCATCTCACCCATCAGATTTTGAAATATTTCATTTTGGGCCCTTTAACTTTATATTTTCAACATTTTATGTCCAAAAATTGAGTTTTTAGCCTAAAGAAAATGTTATTAAGCCATTTAGCTATTTTTCTTGGAACAATTTGTATGTAGAAATATATTTGATGCTAGTATCCTTTAACATAATGTGTATCACGATTTTTAGGGGTTTATGGCTAGATCCAACATCATAAACACACAAAAACACCCATATAAGCATAGAAATCACACAAGGCATACAAAACACATATAGATCTACACTTTCACTTGTATTCCCCCCCCCACACAAAACTCATAAAAACAGAAAATAGGGGGTATGAAGCTCACCTTAGGGTGTGATTTCGGTTTTTGAAGAAAAGATGGAAGAAAACTTGGTGATTTTTGGCCTTAGCACCCTTTTCTTGAAGATCTCGAGTTTGATGTGCTTCTAGGATGTAAGATCACGATTTTTGCATGGATTAGGAAAAGATTTTGATAACAAAAAGAATCTAAGTCATAGATCCAAGCATAATCTTACCTTAGATGAAGAGTTTGTGGAAAGATCCTCTTGAAAGCTTCCTAAATTTCGAGATTTTTGAGTGGAGAGGGAGGAAGTGTTCTTGAGAGAGTTTGAGAGATATTTGTGTATGTGTGTGTGTGTTTCGGCCGAGAGTGAGGGAGAAGAAAGGATTGAGTGACTTTGATGAGATAGGTGCTTGGAAGTATGAGTTACATGCATGGATACCCAATGAATAAAAGTGAGGTGGCAATCCAAAGTCAACTCCTCCTTTATCCTTGGGCTTGGGACGAGAATGGAGAGGGGAGAAAGGAGTTTTGGGCTTTTTGCCCCTAAGCCCAATATTCAAGTTAATTTGGGTGATCATTGGCCTTATAAAATAAAATTGTGATTTTTATGCTTCATTAAGCTAGATTAGGTTAATTATGGATCGAAGCTTTTAATTCATTTCATTCTAGGCCTGAAATGGCCCAAAATGTTGAAATAAATGATTGTGGGTCCAATTAGAGCCCAATTAGGGTTCTAAGCCCATGATAGTCAAATTGGAAGCTTATTGGTCCATTTGGGCCCAATAAGGAAGTCCTAGTCCAAAGTGGACCTAAACAAGAACTTCTAGGGTTTCCAATTGTTTGATGACTATTTGTAGTATTTTTATGATGTATTTGATTGAAGTTTTTGATGTCATAATAATAGGTATCACACATGCTCTTAAGCTTTTGATTCACATTATCTTGAGTGTATAGATTACATGACACAAAATTTTCAGTTGTGACAATTAGATCGTAAAAGCAACACTGGAGGATGCCAATTTCTAGACGGTAAATTGGTTAGCTGGGAATCGAAGAAACAAACTTGTGTTTCTCTCAACTATAGAAGCTGAATACATCGCTGCAGCATCATGCACATCTCAAGTTGTATGGATACAAAGTCAACTAAGAGATTACGGGCTGAACATGAAGAAAATACCACTATATTGCGACTCTGAAAGTGCAATTAGGATTTGTCATAACCTATTGCAACACTCAATGAGCAAACATATAGCACTGAGGTATCACTTTATCAAGGATTACGTCGAAGATGGCAACGTGGAAATTCACTTTGTAAGGACAACTAATCAACTGGCTGATATCTTCACTAAGGCTTTCCCTGAAGCTAGCTTCAACAAGGTTTTGCAAGGCCTGGGAATGATGGAAGCATAATCAGTACCAAAATCGCCTTCGCTTCAATAAAGGTAAGAAGCGAAATGGAGGGAACCGAGAACCCAAATGAATCGAACGTTCGGTCTATTTTGGGTGAAGCTCGACCATGAACCGAAATGAACCGAACGTTCAGTCTATTTCGGGTTCAGTCCTTCTGAACTTGTTTGCTTCTTTTTCTTCTCAAGGCATTTTCATTGTATTACCATGTACATTCTTTTAAATACTTATTTTTATATTCATAAAATTCAAAAATATTTTTCTTTTTTGTTCAATTAAATATTTTTCACAAAATACAAAAATATTTTTCGTTTTAATCAATTTTTTAAAGTGCTATTCTCAATGATGAAGATCCACAAGGTATGATTTCTTTTCTACACACGTTATATACGTCCCTAGAAGTATGCTGCTGCATGTTGACTAAAGCCTCAAAATATTTTGAGTGAAGCCTTAATAACATGATATATACAAATCATGTTTTCCCAAGCTAGGCTGCAATATTCACTCTAATCATGAGCTACCTTACTCTACTCACATTGAGCTTAGAGTTTTCTTCTTAGTACTTCTTTTATAGCAGATGTACATTTGTTTCTTATACCACCTCCATCATTTTTCTCCATTATACTTCATCTCACCAACATAACCCTTGAGACTCTCAGCATTTACCACTGAGGTTTATGGTTATACAAAAATCTGTGTTAATGATCTTAGTTTCGTGTTACTATGTACCAAGTGAATGTCACAATTCAATACCATTAATGAATTGACGGTACATAAACTATATGTTACAACTGAAATCTCTTTTTTTTTTTTGAGTGATTCTTTTGAAACATTCTATTACCAAGAATGTCTCTTCCCCAAGGATCCAGTTAATATTTTTTTTTGAGATTTCTCACCTATCCAACAGTCAATACATATCTTTCCTACCTACTTGTTCAACAGATCACATTGATCTCACAAGTACTTCGTTCAGTTTCGGTCTTATATCAAGTATCGAAATCATGAATTGAAGCGAAAGCTACCTGTTATAAGCTTTAATTTAAAAGATGCCTTTCAATACTTCTTAACAAGTACTTGATCGTTATTTAGTGGGAAACCACACAAGCTTTTTAAAGTCTCTCTTGACTTTGAAGGAAGAGATTTGTGCCCAGAATCAACTGCTTTATGTCTTTTTCAGACATCACAAGTTATCCCAAAAAGTTTGCTTTATTTCTTTATCTTTTACACTCCTTGCACGAAAATTTTTAATTTTCCAAAATCTGGTTCTATTAATGATGATTTACTTGTTCCAGCTTCGTTTCATCAAGTGTTTCAATGCTTGATAAAGTTAAAAAGTGATGACGGTTCATGTGGAATATGGGAGTGACGATTGGGATAAAGTTAAGGGTGACTCAGCAGCTATCCAATCGTTTCGACGATTTGAAAAAGCACATTTTATGGAATGTCGTGCAAAAAGGAAACGTCCTTTCTCTTTCCTGTGTCATCATCAGGTATGACAACTATTCATCCACCAAATCAGGTGCAGTTACCAATTAAATCCAAGCTATTAGCCGGATTTTTCTCTCTCCTCCTAGTACGTATAAAAGGGTCAGGCACACTCCACTTTACCCTTTTATCACTCACAAAAATCTCTCAAAGAACAATGATGCTTTATCTCACTGTTCATCATCTTCTCCAAGCTTCAACAATGGCAGACTCTTCTTCAGTTCATGATAGCTCTGTTCACCAAACCTTTCTCACCATCAAACCTAAACAAAACCTGATCATCAATCTTACTCCCTTCATCTATGAACCCTACATGCTCTATGTCGTCGAATGTCTCAAATACTCGCCTCTCGTCGACGCTCTGACTAAAGTTGAAGTCGTTTCCATGTCCTGCCTCTCACTCATCTACTCCACTGCCTATTACGACAAAGTTGCTGAAAGGATTCACTTTGAAGTCCACAACAAGAAGACTTCTATCTCCAAGCACCGCTTCTATGCCCTAATTGGTCTCTCTCAAGAACCAAACTTGGTTAACCCTGACTCGATCACTACTGGTCAGCTCTTCTCAATGTTCTGTCAAAGGAGCCACCTTGATGCTCGAATGATAACTATTGTTATATGAGAACTCGATCAAAGGTAGGTGGGTATCCCAAGACTTCCCAAAGTCTATTACACATGCACGAAGCATGTCCTCAAGCGTTTGAATGGTTCGCTCACTTTGACCATCCGTTTGTGGGTGATACGCGGTGCTCATGTCGAGATGAGTTCCCATTGCCTTGTGGAGTGATTGCCAAAAGCGCGAAGTGAATCTACTGTCTCTATCCGAGATAATGGACACTGGTACTCCGTGGAGTCTCACGATCTCCCGAATGTACAAACGTGTCAGCCTTTCCATCTTGTAGGATTCTTTTATAGGCAGGAAATGGGCAGACTTCGTCAGTCGGTCGACTATTACCCATATGGTGTCCAGTCCGTCCGACATCTTGGGTAGTTTGGTCACGAAATATATAGAAATCCCCTCCCATTTCCACTCAGGGATTACTGGTTGCTGTAACAATCCTGATGGTTTCTGGTACTCCACCTTTTCCTTGGCGCACGTAAGGCACTTACTAACGTAGGTCGCAATTTCCACCTTCATGTTAGGCCACCAATACTGTTGTTTAATGTCCAAATATATCTTGTCTGAACCGGGATGAATGGAGTATCGTGTCTTGTGGGCTTCCTTCATAACGACCTCCCTAAATCCTCCGATTTTTGGGACCCAAATACGGTTCATGAAGTAGTATACCCCATTCTCCCTTGCTTCTAGGTTCTTCTCCATCCCGCGCAATGCCTCGCTAGCTTTATTTTCCGTTTTCATGGCCTCCGACTGGACTGATGCAATTTGAGTGGCCAAATGAGATTGAATGGTTATTGAGAGAGTTTTCGCACGGCGATTAGAGTACTCCTACCCACTTAATGCATTAGCTACCACGTTGGCCTTGCCTGGGTGGTACTTGATTTCGCACTCGTAGTCGTGTAGCAATTCAACCCATCGTCGTTGTCTCATGTTCAGCTCCTTCTGGTTCAAGATGTGTTGGAGACTTTTGTGGTCCGTGAAGATGGTGCACTTCGTACCGTACAGGTAGTGCCTCTAAATTTTCAGAGCGAAGACCACGGCTCCCAATTCTAGGTCATGGGTCGTATAATTTACTTCGTGCGTCTTTAGTTGGCGGGACGCGTATGCTATCACTCTTCCACGTTGCATGAGAACGCAACCTAAGCCCTGATTTGACGCGTCACAGTAGACTACAAAATCTTCCGTTCCTTCAGGTAGAGATAGTACGGGAGCGCTACAGAGAGCTTGCTTCAAGGTTCGAAACGCAATCTTTTGTTTGTCTGTCCATTTGAATGGTACGCCCTTTTGCGTAAGCGAGGTAAGTGGCTTGGCGATCTTAGAGAAGTTTTGAATGAATCTCCTATAGTAGCCTGCTAGGCCTAAGAACTGACGAATTTCTGTGGGCGTGGTCGGGGTTGCCCATCCTTCCACAGCTTTGACCTTAGAGGGATCCACATGAATTCCGTCTTGGCTAACTACGTGACCTAGGAAGTTCACATTCCGGAGCAAGAACTCACACTTGGAGAGTTTGGCATAAAGCTTTTCCGATCGCAGAGTTTCTAGGACTTGTCGGAGATGTTGGCCATGCTCCTCTTTGCTTCGAGAATAGACGAGGATGCCATCGATAAACACAATGACGAAGTTGTCGAGGAACGGTCGACAGATTCGATTCATTAGGTCCATAAATGCGGCAGGTGCATTTGTTAGACCGAAGGGCATTACGACGAATTCATAATGTCCGTAGCGGGTTCGGAAAGCGGATTTAGAAATATCCTCTTCCCGGACTTTGAGTTGGTGGTATCCGGACCGTAGATCTATCTTAGAAAAATAACTGGCTCCTTGGAGCTGGTCGAATAGATCATCGATTCGTGGGAGTGGGTAGCGGTTTTTAACAGTGAGTTTATTTAACTCTCTGTAATCGATGCACATTCTGAAAGATCCGTCCTTCTTTTTGACAAAGAGCACTGGAGCTCCCCATGGCGAGTAGCTAGGTCGGATAAATCCCTTGTCCAGAAGCTCACTGAGTTGGCTGCACAATTCCTGCATTTCAGCAGGAGCCAACCGATAGGGTGATTTAGCGAGAGGAGTTGCTCCTGTGACGAGGTCGATTCGGAAGTCAACCTGTCTCTCTGGGGTACTCTCGGAAGGTCTTCAGGAAACACGTCTGGAAATTCACACGCTACCGGAATATGTTTTTGTGCCTTGATGCACGAGATGAGGCGAAGATTCATGCTGGGTTTGTCTCCGTAAATTACTAGGGTTTCGTGATTTGGGAGACGAAGGCGAACGGCCTTCTCGTGGCACATAATCTCAGCATGGTAGGGGCTTAACGAATCCATGCCGATAATCACATCGAAACTCCTAATTGATACTGGCATTAGGTCTATTCGAAAGACGTGTTGGTTAAGGGTTAGGGTACATCCGATGTAGATTTCCCCAGTGGATTCGGTTTTCCCATTGGCCATTTCCACCGTATAGGTTTCATTTAGCTTTTGGGGTTGTTGTTTTAATAAATGTTTAAACTTCTCGCTTACGAAACTTCGCTCCGCTCCGGTGTCAAGTAAGATGCATGCATAAGTGTGGTTTAGGAGGAACGTACCGGTCACAACGGCGGGGTCCTGAACCGCCTCACCCTGACCCATAGTCAGCAACCTTCCTGCTCCTCTGTTTCCTGAATTGTTGTTGTTAGGGCAATCTCGGCGGAAATGCCCCGTCCTTCCATACCCGAAGCAGGTGTGGATAGGCCCTGCATTATTGCCGCCGGCATTGGTGTTGTTGTTATTGCGATGGTTGTTGTTGTTGTTGTTGTTGTGGTTGTTTCCCTGATTTTGATTCTGGGGAGGATAAGTCCTGCAGTACCTTGCAGTGTGTCCCCTTCGGTTGCAACTGGTGCAATGAAAATCCATGCATTCTCCGTTATGATGGAGACCGCACTTATTGCATTTGGGAAGATTACCGGAATAAGGTCTTGAAGCATTTAAAGCAGCTGAGGCTGGAGCATGTGGTGCGTCTGGAACCGGTGTGGTGACAGTGTTAACTGCCACTGTCTGCTGCCTTTTAGAGGTCTCGGGGCCCTGACGTCCCTTCCTCTTGTTGTTCTTCCCTTTCTTGCCATCACCCTCCTTTTTCTTCTCAGCCTCCAGTGGCTTCTCGCCCTTCTTGTTGTTATGATCATATAGCCTCTTTGCCAATCTCTTCGCACTGTCAAACGTTTCAGGGTTCGCAGCTATCACATTCCCTTGAATGGGTGATGTCAGTCCCCAGATGAATTGCTCAATCTTCTTTCCTTCTGATGTGATCATACCCGGGCACATCAGAGATAGTTCACTAAATCTCGATATGTAGGCATCGATATTCGCATTCTGCACAGTGAGGTTCCATAGCTCTTGCTCCATCTTCTGTATTTTGCCTCGTGGTCAGTACTCAGCCATTAACATTTCTTTCATTTCTGCCCATGGTATAGAGTTGGCTACAGGGAGCGTCATGGCTTCCACGTGTCCGTTCCACCAAGTGAGTGCTTGGTCCACAAAAGTGCAGGCCGCGAACTTCACCTTCATCTGCTCGGGGCAATCGCATATCTCGAATACCGACTCCACCTTTTCAATCCATCGCTTCAGAGTGATCACCCCTCCAGTGTCGTTGAAAGTTTGTGGTTTAGCGTTTGTGAAGTCCTTGTAGGTACATGTTTTGGTAGATCCCTGGTTCATCCCGTTGTTCGAACGTCCTGCCCCTTGCCCGTTGCCTCCTCCATTATTCCCCTGATGGAGTTGTGCCATAGCTGCGGTGACCGCAGCAGACACGGCTGCCTGGAATGCAGTGGAGTCAACCTCAGGTGGAGTTGGTCCTAGGTTTCCGCGAGTAGGTCGGAGAGGCATCTTTCTGTCATGAAACGGAAAGATGTTGAGTGTATGTGGTTTCTGTGAGGTTGTGATCCTACTAACTAGGTGGATGGTACGAACTTAGACATTACTACCATCGGACATACAATCATAACTTCTCAACACATAGCAATTTGTAATATCATAGCAAAGCACACAAAAGTTCATTAATATTATCCGCATTTAATACAAGAAAATTTTGCTCGTAAGAGCATACATAAGTGACGCTATTTCGACAGCATGACGGCCCTATGAGTAGTGTAGTCACTTAAACATAGAGTCGGAGTACATAGCATAGTTCCTAACGACCTACTAAGACAAGTCTATCCCTAACCGTGATGAGCTGCATCCGGAGGTGGTGCCGAGGATGTGGATGCTCCCTGAAGACAAGCCACCAAGCGTTCCGCGTCCTGAAGTCGAGACTCCCACCTTACCTACCTCATGTGAAACTCCCGAAGGACGTCATGCGTCTCCTGTTCCGCACGCTCGACCCTAGTCCACAGCTGGCGTACCTGATCAGCAGTGCCCTGAGCAAGGTCGCCGGTGTCCCGTAATCGTCTCACCATGACCGGTAGGGCTCGGTCGGTCGGTCCTCCGTCCCTCAGGTCAAAGAACTCACGTGACATGCCAAACGGGGGTCGCTGTCCCTGATGTCTGCTCCATCTCCAAAGATCAATGCCCCAAGGAGGGGTAGGACCAGTGGGGCCCACACGGTAAGCAGGCACCCTGATCGGGTAAGGGGGGTTGATGACCTCGGACTCCGCATCCGAATCACCCCCTTCGCTGTCATCGAGCTCCTCTTCGAAATTCTCTTCGTCTTCTTCGGGTTCGGCAGGCTCGCCCTCGACTTCTGCCTCCGGTTCCCCGTCAGATTCCTCTTCGGGGTCTTCCTCAGGTTCTTCTTCAGGTTCTTCCTCAGGCATCCCGTGAGCCACTAGGACCTGATGGAACTGGATACCCTGCTGCTCTTCCTCCTCTAGCCATCCGTTGTTTCCCTGATTAGGGAAATAGGGGTCTCCAGGGTGATGAAAACCAGCCATGCTGTCTGCGCGAGTAGGTAAATATGCTAACATTATTCCTAGGATGCTATGACTATTGTACGAACTAAGCAAACGTTCTCTTTTTAGTGATAGAGGGTATAGTTTTAGGTTCGCTAGCTATCCCGATCTCATCAAGACGTGTGTTAGTTTTACTTTGGAGAGAATGTAGTTGATCAGGCTACATCCACTCCTTGGTATCACTAAGAACAGTCCCGAATTAACCGAGATACTAGCATTATTGTGTTTGGTTCGGCGTTATGTTCCTATTCCTAATGCAAGTAAGGGTGTTTTATTTACTTGTTTTGTTCAGAGTTATGTTAGTCCCTCTTTTTGGTTTATAGTTGCATATCAATGTGTGGCTCGACATGCTAGTTCACTATAAACCTGGCTCTGATACCAACCTGTCACACCCCCGAACCAGACGGCGGAAACGTCCGAGGGCTGTCGTGACTTAATTGAATACCATAACATTGAATATATATGAAACGTAACAACATTCGTCACCATGCATTAATATAGTACAACCGATAAAGTTTACATGAAGTACATTGTTTAAACATTACATTCCCAAAAAAATAAATTGTTCGATTCATTAATAAGTAAACTGCAAGCCATCACTGAGTACACTTTCCTTTGATTCACTGGTTACCTGAGAATACAAGTATTTGGAAAAAAAAACGTCAACATGTGAAATGTTGGTGAGTTCATAAGCAGTTTTTGAAAAGCAACGTTTTGTATCATTTTGAAAACCACCAGAAAATCCGATATTTTCTGAAAAGAGCCTTTGAAAACATTTGTGAAGATCCATAAGTATGCTTGTTTGTTTCCATAGTTGTAAAAAAAATGTTCATCAAAATTGTGTACATTTCGAAACCGTATGTATTGAAAAACCCTAGGAAAACCCGATGTTTTCCTAATTCTTTGAATTCCATGAAGTTGAAAATAAAACCATTGCAGCGTGTGAAGTCATTAATTCCAGGCGACGTCGGATTATTTTTGCGCATGATAAATTGCTATAAACACGCGTTACACAAACGACCGGTTTATAACTATACCAACGATCCCGTAGGCGTCGTCCGTACTAATCACGTTATCCAACCGCCCTGACTTCAGGTACTCCCACATCCAAAGAGAAAGAGGGCACGAAGACCTCGGTAACTCCATTAGCCGGTTGGGGATAGAAAAAGAGTACGAGGGGCCCTTGACCCGCCTCGCATAAAATACCGACTTTACTAGCAATACCAAAGGACCCTTGGGGACCAATAGTATACAAGCCATTGAAAGTCCTTTTACGCTGTGTTAGATCATGTAAGACCCAACAACTCGTAAGGTAGAAGTCTTCGGGCCTTAAGATTAGGTCATTGGGCTAGCTAGGCCCAACAAACAAGATTTTACACTTTGGGGCCCAAAGATGGTGCGTAGACGTCTGTGCACTCTCACGTGTGTATTAAATTCCCAAACGTTACTTGTGTAAATCGAGGTATTGTCGCATTAGTAGTTCGGATTTCTATTGGTTCGAGACCGAACCAATTCGTTTAACAATGATTTTTGGTATTGTTGTGTACTATATTTCGTCGGTAGTAGCGGTGCCAATATTTGATCAAGTTGAGTGTATTGAATTAGCCTTGAAAATCTTCTGTTTTCAGCCGCTCTTTGTTTGTAAATCTACTTTTTCAACCCTCTAATTAAATAACTTTCCGGTTTGGTCCTTAAATCATTTTTCTTGACATTTTAACACCAAAAATTACTGAAATCGATATTTTTCAGCATATTTTTCATAGAAAACAGTTTGAGTCCCTGAAAATGCAGTTTCCTCAGTTATAACCCTTCTTTTTCGCAGTTTTTACAATTTTGGCCCAAATTGGAAATTTTTTGCAATTTTGGTCCTTTTTAAATTTGAAAAGCATTTTAAACCTTTGAAAAGTACTTGGAACACTAGTAACCCACTGTTTTACAGAAAAACACAGTTTTGGTCCTCCAAAACAGAAAATTTCGCATATTGGGCCCTATTGGGCCGAAATTGTCATTTTTAGCCCATTAAGCTTGAATTTTATGTTTTTAATCCTCCAAGAAGTATATTTTCAGAAAATACATTATGGAAACTATTTTGACTCATCTCACCCATCAGATATCGAAATATTTCATTTTGGGCCCTTTAACTTTATATTTTCAACATTTTATGTCCAAAAATTGAGTTTTTAGCGCAAAGAAAATGTTATTAAGCCATTTAGCTATTTTTCATGGAACACTTTGTATGTGGAAATATATTTGATGCTAGTATCCTTTAACATAATGTGTATCACGATTTTTAGGGGTTTATGGCTAGATCCAACATCATAAACACACAAAAACACCCATATAAGCATAGAAATCATACAAGGCATAGAAAACACATATAGATCTACACTTTCACTTGTATCCCCCCCCACAAAACTCATAAAAACAGAAAATAGGGGGTATGAAGCTCACCTTAGGGTGTGATTTCGGTTTTTGAAGAAAAGATGGAAGAAAACTTGGTGATTTTTGGCCTTAGCACCCTTTTCTTGAAGATCTCGAGTTTGATGTGCTTCTAGGATGTAAGATCACGATTTTTGCATGGATTAGGAAAAGATTTTGATAACAAAAAGAATCTAAGTCATAGATCCAAGCATAATCTTACCTTAGATGAAGAGTTTGTGGAAAGATCCTCTTGAAAGCTTCCTAAATTTCGAGATTTTTGAGTGGAGAGGGAGGAAGTGTTCTTAAGAGAGTTTGAGAGATATTTGTGTATGTGTGTGTGTGTGTTTCGGCCGAGAGTGAGGGAGAGGAAAGGAGTGAGTGACTTTGATGAGATAGGTGCTTGGAAGTATGAGTTACATTGATGGATACCCAATGAATAAAAGTGAGGTGGCAATCCAAAGTCAACTCCTCCTTTATCCTTGGGCTTGGGCCGAGAATGGAGAGGGGAGAAAGGATTTATAGGCTTTTTGCCCCTAAGCCCAATATTCAAGTTAATTTGGGTGATCATTGGCCTTATAAAATAAAATAATAATTTTTATCCTTCATTAAGCTAGATTAGGTTAATTATGGATCGAAGCTTTTAATTCATTTCATTCTAGGCCCGAAATGGCCCAAAATGTTGAAATAAATGATTGTGGGTCCAATTAGAGCCCAATTAGGGTTCTAAGCCCATGATAGTCAAATTGGAAGCTTATTGGTCCATTTGGGCCCAATAAGGAAGTCCTAGTCCAAAGTGGACCTAAACAAGAACTTCTAGGGTTTCCAATTGTTTGATGACTATTTGTAGTATTTGTATGATGTATTTGATTGATGTTTTTGATGTCATAATAATAGGTATCACACATGCTCTTAAGCTTTTGATTCACATTAACTTGAGTGTATAGATTACATGACACAAAATTTCCAGTTGTGACAATTAGATCGTAAAAGCAACACTGGAGGATGCCAATTTCTAGACGGTAAATTGGTTAGCTGGCAATCGAAGAAACAAACTTGTGTTTCTCTCAACTATAGAAGCTGAATACATCGTTGCAGCATCATGCACATCTCAAGTTGTATGGATACAAAGTCAACTAAGAGATTACGGGCTGAACATGAAGAAAATACCACTATATTGCGACTCTGAAAGTGCAATTAGGATTTGTCATAACCTATTGCAACACTCAATGAGCAAACATATAGCACTGAGGTATCACTTTATCAAGGATTACGTCGAAGATGGCAACGTGGAAATTCACTTTGTAAGGACAACTAATCAACTGGCTGATATCTTCACTAAGGCTTTCCCTGAAGCTAGCTTCAACAAGGTTTTGCAAGGCCTGGGAATGATGGAAGCAGAATCAGTACCAAAATCGCCTTCGCTTCAATAAAGGTAAGAAGCGAAATGGAGGGAACCGAGAACCCAAATGAATCGAACGTTCGGTCTATTTTGGGTGAAGCTCGACCATGAACCGAAATGAACCGAACGTTCAGTCTATTTCGGGTTCAGTCCTTCTGTACTTGTTTGCTTCTTTTTCTTCTCAAGGCATTTTCATTGTATTACCATGTACATTCTTTTAAATACTTATTTTTATATTCATAAAATTCAAAAATATTTTTCTTTTTTGTTCAATTAAATATTTTTCACAAAATACAAAAATATTTTTCGTTTTAATCAATTTTTTAAAGTGTTATTCTCAATGATGAAGATCCACAAGGTATGATTTCTTTTCTACACACGTTATATACGTCCCTAGAAGTATGCTGCTGCATGTTGACTAAAGCCTCAAAATATTTTGAGTGAAGCCTTAATAACATGATATATACAAATCATGTTTTCCCAAGCTAGGTTGCAATATTCACTCTAATCATGAGCTACCTTACTCTACTCACATTGAGCTTAGAGTTTTCTTCTTAGTCCTTCTTTTATAGCAGAGGTACATTTGTTTCTTATACCACCTCCATCATTTTTCTCCATTATACTTCATCTCACCAACATAACCCTTGAGACTCTCAGCATTTACCACTTAGGTTTATGGTTATACAAAAATCTATGTTAATGATCTTAGTTTCGTGTTACTATGTACCAAGTGAATCTCACAATTCAATACCATTAATGAATTGACGGTACATAAACTATATGTTACAACTGAAATCTCTTTTTATTTTTTTTGAGTGATTTTTCTGAAACATTCTATTACCAAGAATGTTTCTTCCCCAAGGATGCAGTTAGTATTTTTTTTTGAGATTTCTCACCTATCCAACAGTCAATTCATATCTTTCCTACCTACTTGTTGAACAGATCACATTGATCTCACAAGTACTTCGTTCTGTTTCGGTCTTATATCAAGTATCGAAATCATGAATTGAAGCGAAAGCTACCCGTTATAAGCTTTAATTTAAAAGATGCCTTTCAATACTTCTCAACAAGTACTTGATCGTTATTTAGTGGGAAACCACACAAGATTTTTAAAGTCTCTCTTGACTTTGAAGGAAGAGATTTGTGCCCAGAATCAACTGCTTTATGTCTTTTTCAGACATCACAAGTTATCCCAAAAACTTTGCTTTATTTCTTTATCTTTTACACTCCTTGCACGAAAATTTTTAATTTTCCAAAATCTGGTTCTATTAATGATGATTTACTTGTTCCAGCTTCGTTTCATCAAGTGTTTCAATGCTCGATAAAGTTAAAAAGCGATGACGGTTCATGTGGAATATGGGGGTGACGATTGGGATAAATTTAAGGGTGACTCAGCAGCTATCCAATCGTTTCGACGATTTGAAAAAGCACATTTTATGGAATGTCGTGCAAAAAGGAAACGTCCTTTCTCTTTCCTGTGTCATCATCAGGTATGACAACTGTTCATCCACCAAATTAGGTGCAGTTACCAATTAAATCCAAGCTATCAGCCGGATTTTTCTCTCTCCTCCTAGTACGTATAAAAGGGTCAGGAACACTCCACTTTACCCTTTTATCACTCACAAAAATCTCTCAAAGAACAACGACGCTTTATCTCACTGTTCATCATCTTCTCCAAGCTTCAACAATGGCAGACTCTTCTTCAGTTCATGATAGCTCTGTTCACCAAACCTTTCTCACCATCAAACCTCAACATAACCTGATCATCGATCTTACTCCCTTCATCTATGAATCCTACATGCTCTATGTCGTCGAATGTCTCAAATACTCGCCTCTCGTCGACGCTCTGACTAAAGTTGAAGTCGTTTCCATGTCCTGCCTCTCACTCATCTACTCCACTGCCTATTACGACAAAGTTGCTGAAAGGATTCACTTTGAAGTCCACAACGAGAAGACTTCTATCTCCAAGCACCGATTCTATGCCCTAATTGGTCTCTCTCAAGAACCAAACTTGGTTAACCCTGACTCGATCACTACTGGTCAGCTCTTCTCAATGTTCTGTCAAAGGAGCCACCTTGATGCTCGAATGATAACTATTGTTATATGAGAACTCGATCAAAGGTAGGTGGGTATCCCAAGACTTCCCAAAGTCTATTACACATGCACGAAGCATGTCCTCAAGCGTTTGAATGGTTCGCTCACTTTGACCATCCGTTTGTGGGTGATACGCGGTGCTCATGTCGAGATGAGTTCCCATTGCCTTGTGGAGTGATTGCCAAAAGCGCGAAGTGAATCTACTGTCTCTATCCGAGATAATGGACACTGGTACTCCGTGGAGTCTCACGATGTCCCGAATGTACAAACGTGTCAGCCTTTCCATCTTGTAGGATTCTTTTATAGGCAGGAAATGGGCAGACTTCGTCAGTCGGTCGACTATTACCCATATGGTGTCCAGTCCGTCCGACATCTTGGGTAGTTTGGTCACGAAATATATAGAAATCCCCTCCCATTTCCACTCAGGGATTACTGGTTGCTGTAACAATCCTGATGGTTTCTGGTACTCCACCTTTTCCTTGGCGCACGTAAGGCACTTACTAACGTAGGTCGCAATTTCCACCTTCATGTTAGGCCACCAATACTGTTGTTTAATGTCCAAATATATCTTGTCTGAACCGGGATGAATGGAGTATCGTGTCTTGTGGGCTTCCTTCATAACGACCTCCCTAAATCCTCTAATTTTTGGGACCCAAATACGGTTCATGAAGTAATATACCCCATTCTCCCTTGCTTCTAGGTTCTTCTCCATCCCGCGCAATGCCTCGCTAGCTTTATTTTCCGTTTTCATGGCCTCCGGCTGGACTGATGCAATTTGAGTGGCCAAATGAGATTGAATGGTTATTGAGAGAGTTTTCGCACGACGATTAGAGTATTCCTTCCCACTTAATGCATCAGCTACCACATTGGCCTTGCCTGGGTGGTACTTGATTTCGCACTCGTAGTCGTGTAGCAATTCAACCCATCGTCGTTGTCTCATGTGCAGCTCCTTCTGGTTCAAGATGTGCTGGAGACTTTTGTGGTCCGTGAAGATGGTGCACTTCGTACCGTACAGGTAGTGCCTCCAAATTTTCAGAGCGAAGACCACGGCTCCCAATTCTAGGTCATGGGTCGTATAATTTACTTCATGCGTCTTTAGTTGGCGGGACGCGTATGCTATCACTCTTCCACGTTGCATGAGAACGCAACCTAAGCCCTGATTTGACGCGTCACAGTAGACTACAAAATCTTCCGTTCCTTCAGGTAGAGATAGTACGGGAGCGCTACAGAGAGCTTGCTTCAAGGTTCGAAACGCAATCTCTTGTTTGTCTGTCCATTTGAATGGTACGCCCTTTTGCGTAAGCGAGGTAAGTGGCTTGGCGATCTTAGAGAAGTTTTGAATGAATCTCCTATAGTAGCCTGCTAGGCCTAAGAACTGACGAATTTCTGTGGGCGTGGTCGGGGTTGCCCATCCTTCCACAGCTTTGACCTTAGAGGGATCCACATGAATTCCGTCTTGGCTAACTACGTGACCTAGGAAGTTCACATTCCGGAGCAAGAACTCACACTTGGAGAGTTTGGCATAAAGCTTTTCCGATCGCAGAGTTTCTAGGACTTGTCGGAGATGTTGGCCATGCTCCTCTTTGCTTCGAGAATAGACGAGGATGCCATCGATAAACACAATGACGAAGTTGTCGAGGAACGGTCGACAGATTCGATTCATTAGGTCCATAAATGCGGCAGGTGCATTTGTTAGACCGAAGGGCATTACGACGAATTCATAATGTCCGTAGCGGGTTCGGAAAGCGGTTTTAGAAATATCCTCTTCCCGGACTTTGAGTTGGCGGTATCCGGACCGTAGATCTATTTTAGAAAAATAACTGGCTCCTTGGAGCTGGTCGAATAGATCATCGATTCGTGGGAGTGGGTAGCGGTTTTTAACAGTGAGTTTATTTAACTCTCTGTAATCGATGCACATTCTGAAAGATCCGTCCTTCTTTTTGACAAAGAGCACTGGAGCTCCCCATGGCGAGTAGCTAGGTCGGATAAATCCCTTGTCCAGAAGCTCACTGAGTTGGCCGCACAATTCCTGCATTTCAGCAGGAGCCAACCGATAGGGTGATTTAGCGAGAGGAGTTGCTCCTGGGACGAGGTCGATTCGGAACTCAACCTGTCTCTCTGGGGTACTCCCGGAAGGTCTTCAGGAAACACGTCTGGAAATTCACACGCTACCGGAATATGTTTTTGTGCCTTGATGCACGAGATGAGGCGAAGATTCATGCTGGGTTTGTCTCCGTAAATTACTAGGGTTTCGTGATTTGGGAGACGAAGGCGAACGGCCTTCTCGTGGCACATAATCTCAGCATGGTAGGGGCTTAACCAATCCATGCCGATAATCACATCGAAACTCCTAATTGATACTGGCATTAGGTCTATTCGAAAGACGTGTTGGTTAAGGGTTAGGGTACATCCGATGTAGATTTCCCCAGTGGATTCGGTTTTCCCATTGGCCATTTCCACCGTATAGGTTTCATTTAGCTTTTGGGGTTGTTGTTTTAATAAATGTTTAAACTTCTCGCTTACGAAACTTCGCTCCGCTCTGGTGTCAAATAAGATGCATGCATAAGTGTGGTTTAGGAGGAACGTACCGATCACAACGGCGGGGTCCTGAACCGCCTCACCCTGACCCATAGTCAGCATCCTTCCTGCTCCTCTGTTTCCTGAATTGTTGTTGTTAGGGCAATCTCGGCGGAAATGCCCCGTCCTTCCATACCCGAAGCAGGTGTGGATAGGCCCTGCATTATTGCCGCCGGCATTGGTGTTGTTGTTATTGCGATGGTTGTTGTTGTTGTTGTTGTTGTGGTTGTTTCCCTGATTTTGATTCTGGGGAGGATAAGTCCTGCAGTACCTTGCAGTGTGTCCCCTTCGGTTGCAACTGGTGCAATGAAAATCCCTGCATTCTCCGTTATGATGGAGACCGCACTTATTGCATTTGGGAAGATTACCGGAATAAGGTCTTGAAGCATTTAAAGCAGCTGAGGCTGGAGCATGTGGTGCGTTTGGAACCGGTGTGGTGACAGTGTTAACTGCCACTGTCTGCTGCCTTTTAGAGGTCTCGGGGCCCTGACGTCCCTTCCTCTTGTTGTTCTTCCCTTTCTTGCCATCACCCTCCTTTTTCTTCTCAGCCTCCAGTGGCTTCTCGCCCTTCTTGTTGTTATGATCATATAGCCTCTTCGCCAATCTCTTCACACTGTCAAACGTTTCAGGGTTCGCAGCTATCACATTCCCTTGAATGGGTGATGTCAGTCCCCAGATGAATTGCTCAATCTTCTTTCCTTCTGATGTGATCATACCCGGGCACATCAGAGATAGTTCACTAAATCTCGATATGTAGGCATCGATATTCGCATTCTGCACAGTGAGGTTCCATAGCTCTTGCTCCATCTTCTGTATTTCGCCTCGTGGTCAGTACTCATCCATTAACATTTCTTTCATTTCTGCCCATGGTATAGAGTTGGCTACAGGGAGCGTCATGGCTTCCACGTGTCCGTTCCACCAAGTGAGTGCTTGGTCCACAAAAGTGCAGGCTGCGAACTTCACCTTCATCTGCTCGGGGCAATCGCATATCTCGAATACCGACTCCACCTTTTCAATCCATCGCTTCAGAGTGATCACCCCTCCAGTGTCGTTGAAAGTTTGTGGTTTAGCGTTTGTGAAGTCCTTGTAGGTACATGTTTTGGTAGATCCCTGGTTCATCCCGTTGTTCGAACGT
Source organism: Lactuca sativa (assembly GCF_002870075.4). NCBI lineage: Eukaryota > Viridiplantae > Streptophyta > Magnoliopsida > Asterales > Asteraceae > Lactuca > Lactuca sativa. The sequence continues at coordinate 299,039,078 of NC_056630.2, read as the reverse complement.
CCTGCCCCTTGCCCGTTGCCTCCTCCAATATTCCCCTGATGGAGTTGTGCCATAGCTGCGGTGACCGCAGCAGACACGGCTGCCTGGAATGCAGTGGAGTCAACCTCAGGTGGAGTTGGTCCTAGGTTTCCGCGAGTAGGTCGGAGAGGCATCTTTCTGTCACGAAACGGAAAGATGTTGAGTGTATGTGGTTTCTGTGAGGTTGTGATCCTACTAACTAGGTGGATGGTACGAACTTAGACATTACTACCATCGGACATACAATCATAACTTCTCAACACATAGCAATTTGTAATATCATAGCAAAGCACACAAAAGTTCATTAATATTATCCGCATTTAATACAAGAAAATTTTGCTCGTAAGAGCATACATAAGTGACGCTATTTCGACAGCATGACGGCCCTATGAGTAGTGTAGTCACTTAAACATAGACTCGGAGTACATAGCATAGTTCCTAACGACCTACTAAGATAAGTCTATCCCTAACCGTGATGAGCTGCATCCGGAGGTGGTGCCGAGGATGTGGATGCTCCCTGAAGACAAGCCACCAAGCGTTCCGCGTCCTGAAGTCGAGACTCCCACCTTACCTACCTCATGTGAAACTCCCGAAGGACGTCATGCGTCTCCTGTTCCGCACGCTCGACCCTAGTCCACAGCTGGCGTACCTGATCAGCAGTGCCCTGAGCAAGGTCGCCGGTGTCCCGTAATCGTCTCACCATGACCGGTAGGGCTCGGTCGGCCGGTCCTCCGTCCCTCAGGTCAAAGAACTCACGTGACATGCCAAACGGGGGTCGCTGTCCCTGATGTCTGCTCCATCTCCAAAGATCAATGCCCCAAGGAGGGGTAGGACCAGTGGGGCCCACACGGTAAGCAGGCACCCTGATCGGGTAAGGGGGGTTGATGACCTCAGACTCCGCATCCGAATCACCCCCTTCGCTGTCATCGAGCTCCTCTTCGAAATTCTCTTCGTCTTCTTCGGGTTCGGCAGGCTCGCCCTCGACTTCTGCCTCCGGTTCCCCGTCAGATTCCTCTTCGGGGTCTTTCTCAGGTTCTTCTTCAGGTTCTTCCTCAGGCATCCCGTGAGCCACTAGGACCTGATGGAACTGGATACCCTGCTGCTCTTCCTCCTCTAGCCATCCGTTGTTTCCCTGATTAGGGAAATAGGGGTCTCCAGGGTGATGAAAACCAGCCATGCTGTCTGCGCGAGTAGGTAAATATGCTAACATTATTCCTAGGATGCTATGACTATTGTACGAACTAAGCAAACGTTCTCTTTTTAGTGATAGAGGGTATAGTTTTAGGTTCGCTAGCTATCCCGATCTCATCAAGACGTGTGTTAGTTTTACTTTGGAGAGAATGTAGTTGATCAGGCTACATCCACTCCTTGGTATCACTAAGAACAGTCCCGAATTAACCGAGATACTAGCATTATTGTGTTTGGTTCGGCGTTATGTTCCTATTCCTAATGCAAGTAAGGGTGTTTTATTTACTTGTTTTGTTCAGAGTTATGTTAGTCCCTCTTTTTGGTTTATAGTTGCATATCAATGTGTGGCTCGACATGCTAGTTCACTATAAACCTGGCTCTGATACCAACCTGTCACACCCCCGAACCAGACGGCGGAAACGTCCGAGGGCTGTCGTGACTTAATTGAATACCATAACATTGAATATATATGAAACGTAACAACATTCGTCACCATGCATTAATATAGTACAACCGATAAAGTTTACATGAAGTACATTGTTTAAACATTACATTCCCAAAAAAATAAATTGTTCGATTCATTAATAAGTAAACTGCAAGCCATCACTGAGTACACTTTCCTTTGATTCACTGGTTACCTGAGAATACAAGTATTTGGAAAAAAAACGTCAACATGTGAAATGTTGGTGAGTTCATAAGCAGTTTTTGAAAAGCAACGTTTTGTATCATTTTGAAAACCACCAGAAAATCCGATATTTTCTGAAAAGAGCCTTTGAAAACATTTGTGAAGATCCATAAGTATGCTTGTTTGTTTCCATAGTTGTAAAAAAAATGTTCATCAAAATTGTGTACATTTCGAAACCGTATGTATTGAAAAACCCTAGGAAAACCCGATGTTTTCCTAATTCTTTGAATTCCATGAAGTTGAAAATAAAACCATTGCAGCGTGTGAAGTCATTAATTCCAGGCGACGTCGGATTATTTTTGCGCATGATAAATTGCTATAAACACGCGTTACACAAACGACCGGTTTATAACTATACCAACGATCCCGTAGGCGTCGTCCGTACTAATCACGTTATCCAACCGCCCTGACTTCAGGTACTCCCACATCCAAAGAGAAAGAGGGCACGAAGACCTCGGTAACTCCATTAGCCGGTTGGGGATAGAAAAAGAGTACGAGGGGCCCTTGACCCGCCTCGCATAAAATACCGACTTTACTAGCAATACCAAAGGACCCTTGGGGACCAATAGTATACAAGCCATTGAAAGTCCTTTTACGCTGTGTTAGATCATGTAAGACCCAACAACTCGTAAGGTAGAAGTCTTCGGGCCTTAAGATTAGGTCATTGGGCTAGCTAGGCCCAACAAACAAGATTTTACACTTTGGGGCCCAAAGATGGTGCGTAGACGTCTGTGCACTCTCACGTGTGTATTAAATTCCCAAACGTTACTTGTGTAAATCGAGGTATTGTCGCATTAGTAGTTCGGATTTCTATTGGTTCGAGACCGAACCAATTCGTTTAACAACGATTTTTGGTATTGTTGTGTATTATATTTCGTCGGTAGTAGCGGTGCCAATATTTGATCAAGTTGAGTGTATTGAATTAGCCTTGAAAATCTTCTGTTTTCAGCCGCTCTTTGTTTGTAAATCTACTTTTTCAACCCTCTAATTAAATAACTTTCCGGTTTGGTCCTTAAATCATTTTTCTTGACATTTTAACACCAAAAATTACTGAAATTGATATTTTTCAGCATATTTTTCATAGAAAACAGTTTGAGTCCCTGAAAATGCAGTTTCCTCAGTTATAACCCTTCTTTTTCGCAGTTTTTACAATTTTGGCCCAAATTGGAAAATTTTTGCAATTTTGGTCCTTTTTAAATTTGAAAAGCATTTTAAACCTTTGAAAAGTACTTGGAACACTAGTAACCCACTGTTTTACAGAAAAACACAGTTTTGGTCCTCCAAAACAGAAAATTTCACATATTGGGCCCTATTGGGCCGAAATTGTCATTTTTAGCCCATTAAGCTTGAATTTTATGTTTTTAATCCTCCAAAAAGTATATTTTCAGAAAATACATTATGGAAACTGTTTTGACTCATCTCACTCATCAGATTTCGAAATATTTCATTTTGGGCCCTTTAACTTTATATTTTCAACATTTTATGTCCAAAAATTGAGTTTTTAGCCCAATGAAAATGTTATTAAGCCATTTAGCTATTTTTCTTGGAACACTTTGTATGTAGAAATATATTTGATGCTAGTATCCTTTAACATAATGTGTATCACGATTTTTAGGGGTTTATGGCTAGATCCAACATCATAAACACACAAAAACACCCATATAAGCATAGAAATCATACAAGGCATAGAAAACACATATAGATCTACAGTTTCACTTGTATTCCCCCCCCCCCCCCCCCACAAAACTCATAAAAACAGAAAATAGGGGGTATGAAGCTCACCTTAGGGTGTGATTTCGGTTTTTGAAGAAAAGATGGAAGAAAACTTGGTGATTTTTGGCCTTAGCACCCTTTTCTTGAAGATCTCGAGTTTGATGTGCTTCTAGGATGTAAGATCATGATTTTTGCATGGATTAGGAAAAGATTTTGATAACAAAAAGAATCTAAGTCATAGATCCAAGCATAATCTTACCTTAGATGAAGAGTTTGTAGAAAGATCCTCTTGAAAGCTTCCTAAATTTCGAGATTTTTGAGTGGAGAGGGAGGAAGTGTTCTTGAGAGAGTTTGAGAGATATTTGTGTATGTGTGTGTGTGTTTCGGCCGAGAGTGAGGGAGAGGAAAGGAGTGAGTGACTTTGATGAGATAGGTGCTTGGAAGTATGAGTTACATGGATGGATACCCAATGAATAAAAGTGAGGTGGCAATCCAAAGTCAACTCCTCCTTTATCCTTGGGCTTGGGCTGAGAATGGAGAGGGGAGAAAGGATTTATGGGCTTTTTGCCCCTAAGCCCAATATTCAAGTTAATTTGGGTGATCATTGGCCTTATAAAATAAAATTTTGATTTTTATCCTTCATTAAGCTAGATTAGGTTAATTATGGATCGAAGCTTTTAATTCATTTCATTCTAGGCCCGAAATGGCCCAAAATGTTGAAATAAATGATTGTGTGTCCAATTAGAGCCCAATTAGGGTTCTAAGCCCATGATAGTCAAATTGGAAGCTTATTGGTCCATTTGGGCCCAATAAGGAAGTCCTAGTCCAAAGTGGACCTAAACAAGAACTTCTAGGGTTTCCAATTGTTTGATGACTATTTGTAGTATTTGTATGATGTATTTGATTGATGTTTTTGATGTCATAATAATAGGTATCACACATGCTCTTAAGCTTTTGATTCACATTAAATTGAGTGTATAGATTACATGACACAAAATTTCCAGTTGTGACAATTAGATCGTAAAAGCAACACTGGAGGATGCCAATTTCTAGACGGTAAATTGGTTAGCTGGCAATTGAAGAAACAAACTTGTGTTTCTCTCAACTATAGAAGCTGAATACATCGTTGCAGCATCATGCACATCTCAAGTTGTATGGATACAAAGTCAACTAAGAGATTACAGGCTGAACATGAAGAAAATACCACTATATTGCGACTCTGAAAGTGCAATTAGGATTTGTCATAACCTATTGCAACACTCAATGAGCAAACATATAGCACTGAGGTATCACTTTATCAAGGATTACGTCGAAGATGGCAACGTGGAAATTCACTTTGTAAGGACAACTAATCAACTGGCTGATATCTTCACTAAGGCTTTCCCTGAAGCTAGCTTCAACAAGGTTTTGCAAGGCCTGGGAATGATGGAAGCATAATCAGTACCAAAATCGCCTTCGCTTCAATAAAGGTAAGAAGCGAAATGGAGGGAACCGAGAACCCAAATGAATCGAACGTTCGGTCTATTTTGGGTGAAGCTCGACCATGAACCGAAATGAACCGAACGTTCAGTCTATTTCGGGTTCAGTCCTTCTGAACTTGTTTGCTTCTTTTTCTTCTCAAGGCATTTTCATTGTATTACCATGTACATTCTTTTAAATACTTATTTTTATATTCATAAAATTCAAAAATATTTTTCTTTTTTGTTCAATTAAATATTTTTCACAAAATACAAAAATATTTTTCGTTTTAATCATTTTTTTAAAGTGTTATTCTCAATGATGAAGATCCACAAGGTATGATTTCTTTTCTACACACGTTATATACGTCCCTAGAAGTATGCTGCTGCATGTTGACTAAAGCCTCAAAATATTTTGAGTGAAGCCTTAATAACATGATATATACAAATCATGTTTTCCCAAGCTAGGTTGCAATATTCACTCTAATCATGAGCTACCTTACTCTACTCACATTGAGCTTAGAGTTTTCTTCTTAGTCCTTCTTTTATAGCAGAGGTACATTTGTTTCTTATACCACCTCCATCATTTTTCTCCATTATACTTCATCTCACCAACATAACCCTTGAGACTCTCAGCATTTACCACTTAGGTTTATGGTTATACAAAAATCTGTGTTAATGATCTTAGTTTCGTGTTACTATGTACCAAGTGAATCTCACAATTCAATACCATTAATGAATTGACGGTACATAAACTATATGTTACAACTGAAATCTCTTTTTATTTTTTTTTGAGTGATTTTTCTGAAACATTCTATTACCAAGAATGTTTCTTCCCCAAGGATGCAGTTAGTATTTTTTTTGAGATTTCTCACCTATCCAACAGTCAATACATATCTTTCCTACCTACTTGTTGAACAGATCACATTGATCTCACAAGTACTTCGTTCTGTTTCGGTCTTATATCAAGTATCGAAATCATGAATTGAAGCGAAAGCTACCCGTTATAAGCTTTAATTTAAAAGATGCCTTTCAATACTTCTCAATAAGTACTTGATCGTTATTTAGTGGGAAACCACACAAGATTTTTAAAGTCTCTCTTGACTTTGAAGGAAGAGATTTGTGCCCAGAATCAACTGCTTTATGTCTTTTTCAGACATCACAAGTTATCCCAAAAACTTTGCTTTATTTCTTTATCTTTTACACTCCTTGCACGAAAATTTTTAATTTTCCAAAATCTGGTTCTATTAATGATGATTTACTTGTTCCAGCTTCGTTTCATCAAGTGTTTCAATGCTCGATAAAGTTAAAAAGCGATGACGGTTCATGTGGAATATGGGGGTGACGATTGGGATAAAGTTAAGGGTGACTCAGCAGCTATCCAATCGTTTCGACGATTTGAAAAAGCACATTTTATGGAATGTCGTGCAAAAAGGAAACGTCCTTTCTCTTTCCTGTGTCATCATCAGGTATGACAACTGTTCATCCACCAAATCAGGTGCAGTTACCAATTAAATCCAAGCTATCAGCCGGATTTTTCTCTCTCCTCCTAGTACGTATAAAAGGGTCAGGAACACTCCACTTTACCCTTTTATCACTCACAAAAATCTCTCAAAGAACAACGACGCTTTATCTCACTGTTCATCATCTTCTCCAAGCTTCAACAATGGCAGACTCTTCTTCAGTTCATGATAGCTCTGTTCACCAAACCTTTCTCACCATCAAACCTCAACATAACCTGATCATCGATCTTACTCCCTTCATCTATGAATCCTACATGCTCTATGTCGTCGAATGTCTCAAATACTCGCCTCTCGTCGACGCTCTGACTAAAGTTGAAGTCGTTTCCATGTCCTGCCTCTCACTCATCTACTCCACTGCCTATTACGACAAAGTTGCTGAAAGGATTCACTTTGAAGTCCACAACGAGAATACTTCTATCTCCAAGCATCGCTTCTATGCCCTAATTGGTCTCTCTCAAGAACCAAACTTGGTTAACCCTGACTCGATCACTACTGGTCAGCTCTTCTCGATGTTCTGTCAAAGGAGCCACCTTGATGCTCGAATGATAACTATTGTTATATGAGAACTCGATCAAAGGTAGGTGGGTATCCCAAGACTTCCCAAAGTCTATTACACATGCACGAAGCATGTCCTCAAGCGTTTGAATGGTTCGCTCACTTTGACCATCCGTTTGTGGGTGATACGCGGTGCTCATGTCGAGATGAGTTCCCATTGCCTTGTGGAGTGATTGCCAAAAGCGCGAAGTGAATCTACTGTCTCTATCCGAGATAATGGACACTGGTACTCCGTGGAGTCTCACGATCTCCCGAATGTACAAACGTGTCAGCCTTTCCATCTTGTAGGATTCTTTTATAGGCAGGAAATGGGCAGACTTCGTCAGTCGGTCGACTATTACCCATATGGTGTCCAGTCCGTCCGACATCTTGGGTAGTTTGGTCACGAAATATATAGAAATCCCCTCCCATTTCCACTCAGGGATTACTGGTTGCTGTAACAATCCTGATGGTTTCTGGTACTCCACCTTTTCCTTGGCGCACGTAAGGCACTTACTAACGTAGGTCGCAATTTCCACCTTCATGTTAGGCCACCAATACTGTTGTTTAATGTCCAAATATATCTTGTCTGAACCGGGATGAATGGAGTATCGTGTCTTGTGGGCTTCCTTCATAACGACCTCCCTAAATCCTCCGATTTTTGGGACCCAAATACGGTTCATGAAGTAGTATACCCCATTCTCCCTTGCTTCTAGGTTCTTCTCCATCCCGCGCAATGCCTCGCTAGCTTTATTTTCCGTTTTCATGGCCTCCGGCTGGACTGATGCAATTTGAGTGGCCAAATGAGATTGAATGGTTATTGAGAGAGTTTTCGCACGGCGATTAGAGTATTCCTTCCCACTTAATGCATCAGCTACCACATTGGCCTTGCCTGGGTGGTACTTGATTTCGCACTCGTAGTCGTGTAGCAATTCAACCCATCGTCGTTGTCTCATGTTCAGCTCCTTCTGGTTCAAGATGTGCTGGAGACTTTTGTGGTCCGTGAAGATGGTGCACTTCGTACCGTACAGGTAGTGCCTCCAAATTTTCAGAGCGAAGACCACGACTCCCAATTCTAGGTCATGGGTCGTATAGTTTACTTCGTGCGTCTTTAGTTGGCGGGACGCGTATGCTATCACTCTTCCACGTTGCATGAGAACGCAACCTAAACCCTGATTTGACGCGTCACAGTAGACTACAAAATCTTCCGTTCCTTCAGGTAGAGATAGTACGGGAGCGCTACAGAGAGCTTGCTTCAAGGTTCGAAACGCAATCTCTTGTTTGTCTGTCCATTTGAATGGTACGCCCTTTTGCGTAAGTGAGGTAAGTGGCTTTGCGATCTTAGAGAAGTTTTGAATGAATCTCCTATAGTAGCCTGCTAGGCCTAAGAACTGACGAATTTCTGTGGGCGTGGTCGGGGTTGCCCATCCTTCCACAGCTTTGACCTTAGAGGGATCCACATTAATTCCGTCTTGGCTAACTACGTGACCTAGGAAGTTCACATTCCGGAGCAAGAACTCACACTTGGAGAGTTTGGCATAAAGCTTTTCCGATCGCAGAGTTTCTAGGACTTGTCGGAGATGTTGGCCATGGTCCTCTTTGCTTCGAGAATAGACGAGGATGTCATCGATAAACACAATGACGAAGTTGTCGAGGAACGGTCGACAGATTCGATTCATTAGGTCCATAAATGCGGCAGGTGCATTTGTTAGACCGAAGGGCATTACGACGAATTCATAATGTCCGTAGCGGGTTCGGAAAGCGGTTTTAGAAATATCCTCTTCCCGGACTTTGAGTTGGTGGTATCCGGACCGTAGATCTATTTTAGAAAAATAACTGGCTCCTTGGAGCTGGTCGAATAGATCATCGATTCGTGGGAGTGGGTAGCGGTTTTTAACAGTGAGTTTATTTAACTCTCTGTAATCGATGCACATTCTGAAAGATCCGTCCTTCTTTTAGACAAAGAGCAATGGAGCTCCCCATGGCGAGTAGCTAGGTCGGATAAATCCCTTGTCCAGAAGCTCACTGAGTTGGCTGCACAATTCCTGCATTTCAGCAGGAGCCAACCGATAGGGTGATTTAGCGAGAGGAGTTGCTCCTGGGACGAGGTTGATTCGGAACTCAACCTGTCTCTCTGGGGTACTCCCGGAAGGTCTTCAGGAAACACGTCTGGAAATTCACACGCTACCGGAATATGTTTTTGTGCCTTGATGCACGAGATGAGGCGAAGATTCATGCTGGGTTTGTCTCCGTAAATTACTAGGGTTTCGTGATTTGGGAGACGAAGGCGAACGGCCTTCTCGTGGCACATAATCTCAGCATGGTAGGGGCTTAACCAATCCATGCCGATAATCACATCGAAACTCCTAATTGATACTGGCATTAGGTCTATTCGAAAGACGTGTTGGTTAAGGGTTAGGGTACATCCGATGTAGATTTCCCCAGTGGATTCGGTTTTCCCATTGGCCATTTCCACCGTATAGGTTTCATTTAGCTTTTGGGGTTGTTGTTTTAATAAATGTTTAAACTTCTCGCTTACAAAACTTCGCTCCGCTCCGGTGTCAAATAAGATGCATGCATAAGTGTGTTTTAGGAGGAACGTACCGGTCACAACGGCGGGGTCCTGAACCGCCTCACCCTGACCCATAGTCAGCATCCTTCCTGCTCCTCTGTTTCCTGAATTGTTGTTGTTAGGGCAATCTCGGCGGAAATGCCCCGTCCTTCCATACCCGAAGCAGGTGTGGATAGGCCCTGCATTATTGCCGCCGGCATTGGTGTTGTTGTTATTGCGATGGTTGTTGTTGTTGTTGTTGTTGTGGTTGTTTCCCTGATTTTGATTCTGGGGAGGATAAGTCCTGCAGTACCTTGCAGTGTGTCCCCTTCGGTTGCAACTGGTGCAATGAAAATCCCTGCATTCTCCGTTATGATGGAGACCGCACTTATTGCATTTGGGAAGATTACCGGAATAAGGTCTTGAAGCATTTAAAGCAGCTGAGGCTGGAGCATGTGGTGCGTCTGGAACCGGTGTGGTGATAGTGTTAACTGCCACTGTCTGCTGCCTTTTAGAGGTCTCGGGGCCCTGACGTCCCTTCCTCTTGTTGTTCTTCCCTTTCTTGCCATCACCCTCCTTTTTCTTCTCAGCCTCCAGTGGCTTCTCGCCCTTCTTGTTGTTATGATCATATAGCCTCTTCGCCAATCTCTTCGCACTGTCAAACGTTTCAGGGTTCGCAGCTATCACATTCCCTTGAATGGATGATGTCAGTCCCCAGATGAATTGCTCAATCTTCTTTCCTTCTGATGTGATCATACCCGGGCACATCAGAGATAGTTCACTAAATCTCGATATGTAGGCATCGATATTCGCATTCTGCACAGTGAGGTTCCATAGCTCTTGCTCCATCTTCTGTATTTTGCCTCGTGGTCAGTACTCAGCCATTAACATTTCTTTCATTTCTGCCCATGGTATAGAGTTGGCTACAGGGAGCGTCATGGCTTCAACGTGTCCGTTCCACCAAGTGAGTGCTTGGTCCACAAAAGTGCAGGCCGCAAACTTCACCTTCATCTGCTCGGGGCAATCGCATATCTCGAATACCGACTCCACCTTTTCAATCCATCGCTTCAGAGTGATCACCCCTCCAGTGTCGTTGAAAGTTTGTGGTTTAGCGTTTGTGAAGTCCTTGTAGGTACATGTTTTGGTAGATCCCTGGTTCATCCCGTTGTTCGAACGTCCTGCCCCTTGCCCGTTGCCTCCTCCATTATTCCCCTGATGGAGTTGTGCCATAGCTGCGGTGACCGCAGCAGACACGGCTGCCTGGAATGCAGTGGAGTCAACCTCAGGTGGAGTTGGTCCTTGGTTTCCGCGAGTAGGTCGGAGAGGCATCTTTCTGTCACGAAACGGAAAGATGTTGAGTGTATGTGGTTTCTGTGAGGTTGTGATCCTACTAACTAGGTGGATGGTACGAACTTAGACATTACTACCATCGGACATACAATCATAACTTCTCAACACATAGCAATTTGTAATATCATAGCAAAGCACACAAAAGTTCATTAATATTATCCGCATTTAATACAAGAAAATTTTGCTCGTAAGAGCATACATAAGTGACGCTATTTCGACAGCATGACGGCCCTATGAGTAGTGTAGTCACTTAAACATAGAGTCGGAGTACATAGCATAGTTCCTAACGACCTACTAAGACAAGTCTATCCCTAACCGTGATGAGCTGCATCCGGAGGTGGTGCCGAGGATGTGGATGCTCCCTGAAGACAAGCCACCAAGCGTTCCGCGTCCTGAAGTCGAGACTCCCACCTTACCTACCTCATGTGAAACTCCCGAAGGACGTCATGCGTCTCCTGTTCCGCACGCTCGACCCTAGTCCACAGCTGGCGTACCTGATCAGCAGTGCCCTGAGCAAGGTCGCCGGTGTCCCGTAATCGTCTCACCATGACCGGTAGGGCTCGGTCGGCCGGTCCTCCGTCCCTCAGGTCAAAGAACTCACGTGACATGCCAAACGGGGGTCGCTGTCCCTGATGTCTGCTCCATCTCCAAAGATCAATGCCCCAAGGAGGGGTAGGACCAGTGGGGCCCACACGGTAAGCAGGCACCCTGATCGGGTAAGGGGGGTTGATGACCTCAGACTCCGCATCCGAATCACCCCCTTCGCTGTCATCGAGCTCCTCTTCGAAATTCTCTTCGTCTTCTTTGGGTTCGGCAGGCTCGCCCTCGACTTCTGCCTCCGGTTCCCCGTCAGATTCCTCTTCGGGGTCTTTCTCAGGTTCTTCTTCAGGTTCTTCCTCAGGCATCCCGTGAGCCACTAGGACCTGATGGAACTGGATACCCTGCTGCTCTTCCTCCTCTAGCCATCCGTTGTTTCCCTGATTAGGGAAATAGGGGTCTCCAGGGTGATGAAAACCAGCCATGCTGTCTGCGCGAGTAGGTAAATATGCTAACATTATTCCTAGGATGCTATGACTATTGTACGGACTAAGCAAGCGTTCTCTTTTTAGTGATAGATGGTATAGTTTTAGGTTCTCTAGCTATCCCGATCTCATCAAGACGTGTGTTAGTTTTACTTTGGAGAGAATGTAGTTGATCAGGCTACATCCACTCCTTGGTATCACTAAGAACAGTCCCGAATTAACCGAGATACTAGCATTATTGTGTTTGGTTCGGCGTTATGTTCCTATTCCTAATGCAAGTAAGGGTGTTTTATTTACTTGTTTTGTTCAGAGTTATGTTAGTCCCTCTTTTTGGTTTATAGTTGCATATCAATGTGTGGCTCGACATGCTAGTGCACTATAAACCTGGCTCTGATACCAACCTGTCACACCCCCAAACCAGACGGCGGAAACGTCCGAGGGCTGTCGTGACTTAATTGAATACCATAACATTGAATATATATGAAACGTAACAACATTCGTCACCATGCATTAATATAGTACAACCGATAAAGTTTACATGAAGTACATTGTTTAAACATTACATTCCCAAAAAAATAAATTGTTCGATTCATTAATAAGTAAACTGCAAGCCATCACTGAGTACACTTTCCTTTGATTCACTGGTTACCTGAGAATACAAGTATTTGGAAAAAAAACGTCAACATGTGAAATGTTGGTGAGTTCATAAGCAGTTTTTGAAAAGCAACGTTTTGTATCATTTTGAAAACCACCAGAAAATCCGATATTTTCTGAAAAGAGCCTTTGAAAACATTTGTGAAGATCCATAAGTATGCTTGTTTGTTTCCATAGTTGTAAAAAAAATGTTCATCAAAATTGTGTACATTTCGAAACCGTATGTATTGAAAAACCCTAGGAAAACCCGATGTTTTCCTAATTCTTTGAATTCCATGAAGTTGAAAATAAAACCATTGCAGCGTGTGAAGTCATTAATTCCAGGCGACGTCGGATTATTTTTGCGCATGATAAATTGCTATAAACAGGCGTTACACAAACGACCGGTTTATAACTATACCAACGATCCCGTAGGCGTCGTCCGTACTAATCACGTTATCCAACCGCCCTGACTTCAGGTACTCCCACATCCGAAGACAAAGAGGGCACGAAGACCTCGGTAACTCCATTAGCCGGTTGGGGATAGAAAAAGAGTACGAGGGGCCCTTGACCCGCCTCGCATAAAATACCGACTTTACTAGCAATACCAAAGGACCCTTGGGGACCAATAGTATACAAGCCATTGAAAGTCCTTTTACGCTGTGTTAGATCATGTAAGACCCAACAACTCGTAAGGTAGAAGTCTTCGGGCCTTAAGATCAGGTCATTGGGCTAGCTAGGCCCAACAAACAAGATTTTACACTTTGGGGCCCAAAGATGGTGCGTAGACGTCTGTGCACTCTCACGTGTGTATTAAATTCCCAAACGTTACTTGTGTAAATCGAGGTATTGTCGCATTAGTAGTTCGGATTTCTATTGGTTCGAGATCGAACCAATTCGTTTAACAACGATTTTTGGTATTGTTGTGTATTATATTTCGTCGGTAGTAGCGGTGCCAATATTTGATCAAGTTGAGTGTATTGAATTAGCCTTGAAAATCTTCTGTTTTCAGCCGCTCTTTGTTTATAAATCTACTTTTTCAACCCTCTAATTAAATAACTTTCCGGTTTGGTCCTTAAATCATTTTTCTTGACATTTTAACACCAAAAATTACTGAAATTGATATTTTTCAGCATATTTTTCATAGAAAACAGTTTGAGTCCCTGGAAATGCAGTTTCCTCAGTTATAACCCTTCTTTTTCGCAGTTTTTACAATTTTGGCCCAAATTGGAAATTTTTTGCAATTTTGGTCCTTTTTAAATTTGAAAAGCATTTTAAACCTTTGAAAAGTACTTGGAACACTAGTAACCCACTGTTTTACAGAAAAACACAGTTTTGGTCCTCCAAAACAGAAAATTTCGCATATTGGGCCCTATTGGGCCGAAATTGTCATTTTTAGCCCATTAAGCTTGAATTTTATGTTTTTAATCCTCCAAAAAGTATATTTTCAGAAAATACATTATGGAAACTGTTTTGACTCATCTCACCCATCAGATTTCGAAATATTTCATTTTGGGCCCTTTAACTTTATATTTTCAACATTTTATGTCCAAAAATTGAGTTTTTAGCCCAAAGAAAATGTTATTAAGCCATTTAGCTATTTTTCTTGGAACACTTTGTATGTAGAAATATATTTGATGCTAGTATCCGTTAACATAATGTGTATCACGATTTTTAGGGGTTTATGGCTAGATCCAACATCATAAACACACAAAAACACCCATATAAGCATAGAAATCATACAAGGCATAGAAAACACATATAGATCTACACTTTCACTTGTATTCCCCCCCCCACAAAACTCATAAAAACAGAAAATAGGGGGTATGAAGCTCACCTTAGGGTGTGATTTCGGTTTTTGAAGAAAAGATGGAAGAAAACTTGGTGATTTTTGGCCTTAGCACCCTTTTCTTGAAGATCTCGAGTTTGATGTGCTTCTAGGATGTAAGATCACGATTTTTGCATGGATTAGGAAAAGATTTTGATAACAAAAAGAATCTAAGTCATAGATCCAAGCATAATCTTACCTTAGATGAAGAGTTTGTGGAAAGATCCTCTTGAAAGCTTCCTAAATTTCGAGATTTTTGAGTGGAGAGGGAGGAAGTGTTCTTGAGAGAGTTTGAGAGATATTTGTGTATGTGTGTGTGTGTTTCGGCCGAGAGTGAGGGAGAGGAAAGGAGTGAGTGACTTTGATGAGATAGGTGCTTGGAAGTATGAGTTACATGGATGGATACCCAATGAATAAAAGTGAGGTGGCAATCCAAAGTCAACTCCTCCTTTATCCTTGGACTTGGGCCGAGAATGGAGAGGGGAGAAAGGATTTATGGGCTTTTTGCCCCTAAGCCCAATATTCAAGTTAATTTGGGTGATCATTGGCCTTATAAAATAAAATTTTGATTTTTATCCTTCATTAAGCTAGATTAGGTTAATTATGGATCGAAGCTTTTAATTCATTTCATTCTAGGCCCGAAATGGCCCAAAATGTTGAAATAAATGATTGTGGGTCCAATTAGAGCCCAATTAGGGTTCTAAGCCCATGATAGTCAAATTGGAAGCTTATTGGTCCATTTGGGCCCAATAAGGAAGTCCTAGTCCAAAGTGGACCTAAACAAGAACTTCTAGGGTTTCCAATTGTTTGATGACTATTTGTAGTATTTGTATGATGTATTTGATTGATGTTTTTGATGTCATAATAATAGGTATCACACATGCTCTTCAGCTTTTGATTCACATTAACTTGAGTGTATAGATTACATGACACAAAATTTCCAGTTGTGACAATTAGATCGTAAAAGCAACACTGGAGGATGCCAATTTCTAGACGGTAAATTGGTTAGCTGGCAATCGAAGAAACAAACTTGTGTTTCTCTCAACTATAGAAGCTGAATACATCGTTGCAGCATCATGCACATCTCAAGTTGTATGGATACAAAGTCAACTAAGAGATTACGGGCTGAACATGAAGAAAATACCACTATATTGCGACTCTGAAAGTGCAATTAGGATTTGTCATAACCTATTGCAACACTCAATGAGCAAACATATAGCACTGAGGTATCACTTTATCAAGGATTACGTCGAAGATGGCAACGTGGAAATTCACTTTGTAAGGACAACTAATCAACTGGCTGATATCTTCACTAAGGCTTTCCCTGAAGCTAGCTTCAACAAGGTTTTGCAAGGCCTGGGAATGATGGAAGCAGAATCAGTACCAAAATCGCCTTCGCTTCAATAAAGGTAAGAAGCGAAATGGAGGGAACCGAGAACCCAAATGAATCGAACGTTCGGTCTATTTTGGGTGAAGCTCGACCATGAACCGAAATGAACCGAACGTTCAGTCTATTTCGGGTTCAGTCCTTCTGAACTTGTTTGCTTCTTTTTCTTCTCAAGGCATTTTCATTGTATTACCATGTACATTCTTTTAAATACTTATTTTTATATTCATAAAATTCAAAAATATTTTTCTTTTTTGTTCAATTAAATATTTTTCACAAAATACAAAAATATTTTTCGTTTTAATCAATTTTTTAAAGTGTTATTCTCAATGATGAAGATCCACAAGGTATGATTTCTTTTCTACACACGTTATATATGTCCCTAGAAGTATGCTGCTGCATGTTGACTAAAGCCTCAAAATATTTTGAGTGAAGCCTTAATAACATGATATATACAAATCATGTTTTCCCAAGCTAGGCTGCAATATTCACTCTAATCATGAGCTACCTTACTCTACTCACATTGAGCTTAGAGTTTTCTTCTTAGTCCTTCTTTTATAGCAGAGGTACATTTGTTTCTTATACCACCTCCATCATTTTTCTCCATTATACTTCATCTCACCAACATAACCCTTGAGACTCTCAGCATTTACCACTTTGGTTTATGGTTATACAAAAATCTATGTTAATGATCTTAGTTTCGTGTTACTATGTACCAAGTGAATCTCACAATTCAATACCATTAATGAACTGACGGTACATAAACTATATGTTACAACTGTAATCTCTTTTTATTTTTTTTGAGTGATTTTTCTGAAACATTCTATTACCAAGAATGTTTCTTCCCCAAGGATCCGGTTAGTATTTTTTTTTTTTTGAGATTTCTCACCTATCCAACAGTCAATACATATCTTTTCTACCTACTTGTTCAACAGATCATATTGATCTCACAAGTACTTCGTTCTGTTTCGGTCTTATATCAAGTATCGAAATCATGAATTGAAGCGAAAGCTACCCGTTATAAGCTTTAATTTAAAAGATGCCTTTCAATACTTCTTAACAAGTACTTGATCGTTATTTATTGGGAAACCACACAAGATTTTTAAAGTCTCTCTTGACTTTGAAGGAAGAGATTTGTGCCCAGAATCAACTGCTTTATGTCTTTTTCAGACATCACAAGTTATCCCAAAAACTTTGCTTTATTTCTTTATCTTTTACACTCCTTGCACGAAAATTTTTAATTTTCCAAAATCTGGTTCTATTAATGATGATTTACTTGTTCCAGCTTCGTTTCATCAAGTGTTTCAATGCTCGATAAAGTTAAAAAGCGATGACGATTCATGTGGAATATGGGGGTGACGATTGGGATAAAGTTAAGGGTGACTCAGCAGCTATCCAATCGTTTCGACGATTTGAAAAAGCACATTTTATGGAATGTCGTGCAAAAAGGAAACGTCCTTTCTCTTTCCTGTGTCATCATCAGGTATGACAACTGTTCATCCACCAAATCAGGTGTAGTTACCAATTAAATCCAAGCTATCAGCCGGATTTTTCTCTCTCCTCCTAGTACGTATAAAAGGGTCAGGAACACTCCACTTTACCCTTTTATCACTCACAAAAATCTCTCAAAGAACAACGACGCTTTATCTCACTGTTCATCATCTTCTCCAAGCTTCAACAATGGCAGACTCTTCTTCAGTTCATGATAGCTCTGTTCACCAAACCTTTCTCACCATCAAACCTCAACATAACCTGATCATCGATCTTACTCCCTTCATCTATGAATCCTACATGCTCTATGTCGTCGAATGTCTCAAATACTCGCCTCTCGTCGACGCTCTGACTAAAGTTGAAGTCGTTTCCATGTGCTGCCTCTCACTCATCTACTCCACTGCCTATTACGACAAAGTTGCTGAAAGGATTCACTTTGAAGTCCACAACGAGAAGACTTCTATCTCCAAGCACCGCTTCTATGCCCTAATTGGTCTCTCTCAAGAACCAAACTTGGTTAACCCTGACTCGATCACTACTGGTCAGCTCTTCTCAATGTTCTGTCAATTGGGGTACACTGAAACCCTAACCACATAACCAAGTTCAAGAAGTCATGCCTTCCTCCTCAATGGAATTGTGTATTTACTCTACTGTTTAAAGGACTCTTTAAGCGAAGCGCCGACTCATATGGAGCAAGAAAGTCATTCATGACTGTGCTTTATGGTCTATATCATGGGATAGATCTAAACTATGGGTCCATCATCTGGGAACAATGAGTCCAAAGCTTGTACTCCTCCTCAAGACACTCAGAAATCTTGTGTGGCAGGTACTGGTCAATCATCACCAAGTGGGAAATGGATCATCTTCACGTTCCAATCATGGCGGATTCTCTTCTATCCTCTATCAACACCTTTCACACAACCAAGATAATCATCACAGATCCCACCAAGTACTCCTTTATTGGATCCATTCATGACACCATGCTTGCATGTGTGTCTGCAGCAAGTAATGTCCTGCAACAATACAAGAAGATTCCTTCTTCAAGTCCAAGGGAGATTACACCAGCCACGGTTCGCTCCATTGACGAGGCTAAGAAGCCAGAAAAAAGGGGAAAGAAGACTGACACTCAGAAGGAGTCGAAGGTGACTAAAAAAACCAAGGGGCAAACCCCTAAGAAGCGAAAGTCTGACAAGGGTGCTCCGTCCCAGCCTCAACCAAAGAAGCAGAAGAAGCTTGCTCCGAGACTCATACTCCAATCTTCAAGTGATTCAGACTCAGAGTATGTTCCTACCAAACATACATATGCTCCTCCTTCAGAATCTGAAAGCAAAAGCTCTGATGTTGAGGCTTCGGGTCGTGGTGATACCCTGTCTCGCTCCCCTACCCCAGAAATTCCAGTTCTCTCCCTAGCTCCTTCTCCTCCACCTGTTACTATCCTAATATCAATCCCTCCTATATTTCCTATCCCTACATCTTAACCATCAACCTCAACTCCCATCCCCACTCCAATCTTCATAGACACTACCACTACCACCACTACTCATTCTATAGCTCCCACCCCACCTGTTACAACCGAACCACCAGTAACAACCAAACCTCCTGTTACTACCAAACGCTTATCACCTACACCTTCTACTGACACCACCTCAGTTCTAGGCGGTAAGGACTTGGAATTTGATTCCACTTCTTTCAGTCCTTACCGTGTATAGAGTGATGAAGACGACAATGAACCGGTAACCAAGCATCATCTCAAAGCAGTCAAAGACAAACTCGATCAACTGCTCTCCTCTTCTTCATCTGGAGCCTATTCTGATGCTGCTTTAAAGGCTTTGTTCTCCTATGTTGTTCAAGAACACAATGCCTCTCTTTCTGCTGCAGCTAAGGCTATAGACGCCTCCACTTCACAATGCCAGAAAGCCTCCCTCGCTGTTGAGGCTTCCACAAAGGAGTGCAAAGAAGTGATCGCAAAAGTCAATAAACTAATTTCTGAGGCTCACTTATTTTTGGATTCATTGCAGGCGGTAGCTCAGAAAAATTCTCAATCTGTGAACGCTTCGGTTGACAATCTTCAGGGTTCTTTTCAAGCTAAACGGTCTAACCTTGAAGCTGCTTGTCAAGCAATCAAGGCAGCCAATGCCACTCTACACGACAATGTCAATGATCGATTGACTCAATTGGAGGCAGAGTTGGCTGTTGAGAATCGCATCATGGATGAACTCGACAAAAGAACCTTTCAGCTAAAGATGCAGAATCTCAAAGTTCGCACTGCGACAGTCGAACTCAATCACTTGAAGTCTGAGAGGGAGCTTATACGAAGCTCTGCTGTTGATGTTCACTCCATCTTACTTCACCTTCTTGAAGCCCATGATCCCATCATTACCATCACAATTCGCAGGAATTTGGCTGACAAACTTCGACCTGCCCTGGATATCCTTAGTCGTATCAAGGGTGTTCCGGTGACTAGCGTCTAGCCGAAACAAGGGGGGAGAGAAGGCAGCAAAAACTCAACCTCCTCCTGCACCGAAACCATCTACTGAATCG
This sequence comes from Lactuca sativa, assembly GCF_002870075.4. Taxonomy (NCBI): domain Eukaryota; kingdom Viridiplantae; phylum Streptophyta; class Magnoliopsida; order Asterales; family Asteraceae; genus Lactuca; species Lactuca sativa. Next base: position 299,019,157 of record NC_056630.2, on the reverse strand, counting down.
AAGGATAATGAAGCTTCGATCAGTAATAGAGACAAGAAGAAGAAGAAAATTGGGGATGATGACACTGATAATGAAGATGATGTCTATGGTAAAAATCCTGAAAAGCCTTTTCAGAAGACAAAACGTTCTGATAAAGAGCTTGAAGAAAGGTTCAAGAAACAAAAGGTTGAGCTAGAGCAGAAGCAAAAGGAAAAAGAGCTCCTAGAAAAGAAGAAGTCCATTTTTCCTGAATGGGCTCTTGATTCGCTTCAAAGGTGTGCCATTGATGAGCCAAGCACACTTTGGCTTGAGCCTGTGATGTCGTTCGGGCTTAATAACTCCAAGGATGCACAGTTTGACATGTCGATCACGCGAAAGGCATTGATCTTTCATTGCTTTAACTCGACTGTTGCCATCCCGTCTCCAGACCCGAAGGTGGATAGGGATATGTTGGAGTTCTACCTAGAGTTCTCTCAACCCCAGTACTTGACTTGGAGTTCGAAGAAAATTACGACTGTCAAGGTTCTGAAGCCCTACTCAACAGGGAAGTTTGTTAATGTAAAATTAAAGGTGACTCGAGGCTCTAAAGGCTCGGCTCATAACTTCACCCTTGCTCATCTACCGAACCTCAATCCCCACGACTGGATACTCCTCAACAAAATCTGACTATCAAATCCACAGGAGTATCAGCCAATCATTGACCATGTCAAGCGAATGCTTGTGTGCTACATTCATGAGGTAGAAAAGATGGACCAGGAAATTGCCTCTGTCATTCACAAGCAAACCACGATCAAAACCTTGGGCAAAGCTAGCAATCTTAATACAATGGTCAAGGGCAAGATTGATTCAAAGTACCACACTGTCACGTTCTTTAGAGGCGAAGGATATAAATGCATGTTCGCTCTTGTTGACAAACACCTCTTCTCAACTACTTGCTTGGAGCACATAATGGAGATTATTCAGAGGTGTGATCAGAACACTACAGCTGACAAGAAGATGTTTACTGATATGCTGAGTTGGTACATTCAATTTCGGCAGACTCTTTTTGCTATTATCCCTCGGCTGTTCAAAGTGGTCAAGACTGTGAAGCCAACTCAAAGAAAGTGATCTCTCGCCTCATTTGACGCAAAGGGGGAGATCGTTGGGCTTATAGTGTTGCATCATGGGCTCGGTCCTTATCCCAGTTTTGATTGCCGGCTTGGGCCTGTTCAACCATACTTGTTTTATTCTAGGTTTTAGTATTTAAATTGCATGCATGCAGTCTTTGTAGCTAACGCTTTTATTATTTTTCTGATTCAGTTTTTGTAAACCCTAGCTCGCCTCTACAGTGGAAGTTCTTCATCGAGCTCTGCTGAGGCATGACGATATTTGAATCATAAGCACAACGTTGATTCTATTCTGTGTTCATCATATTATTGTGTTTGTTTTTTTTATCTTTATCTTTTACCTGTGAAAGATCTAATCAATCTGAGTTTTATTCTCATCAAATAAAATAGATAAACACAAGAAGTTTGACTTTAGTTGACCCAAGTTTGACTTTTACAAGATTTAAATTAACGGGTTGTCACATTGCTCTTCAATCATCAAACCTATTCATCTCCTTTATATGGACCCTTTTGGACCAGTTTCGATTAAGTCAAGAGCTGCAAAGAAATATACTCTTGTCATTGTGGATGAATTTTCAAGGTTTACATGGGTAGTCTTTTTAAGAAAGAAGAGTCATGTTGTTGATGAAATCATTGCTCACATTAAGCAGTTGGAAGTACTATTTGATCACAAAGTAAGGCAATTACGTAGTGATCATGGAACTAAATTCAGAAACTCCTCTTTGGAAGATTTTTGCTTAGTCTTAGAAATCTCTCAGAACTTTTCAGTAGTTAGAACTCCCCAACAAATGGTATTGCAGAAAGAAGAAATTGAACTCTCATTGAAGCTGGAAGAACTCTGGTTGTTGAAGATGGTCTTTCATAGTCATTTTGGGCTGAAGATGTCAATACAGTGTGTTATTCCCAAAACCGGTCTGTTATCGTTAAACATCATGGGAAAACTTCTTATGAGTTATGAAAAGGAAGGAAACCAAACATCTCTTATTTTCTTGTGTTTGGATGTGTCTGTTAAATCTTGAATCAAAGAGATGAGCTTTCGATGTTTGAGGCTAAAGTTGATGAAGGAGTGTTCCTAGGATACTCCAGCCTATCCAAGGCTTTCAGAGTATTTAATCATTCAAGGAAAATTGTTGAAGAAACAATTTATGTCACCTTTTCTGAGGACTTATTCATTCATGATCAAGTTGATCACCCCTCATCAATTCTGAATGAACTTACTTACAGTCCTTCATACCCTGTTCCTAAGCTCTTGTTAGATGATGTTGATCCCATTATTCCTAATGTTGCTCAATTAATCAATTCTAAACCTATCTCTGAAGATCAACTTGTTGTCCCTAAAGAATTTGAATCATCAAATTAGGTAGTCTCTACCCATAACAATACATATGAAAGTTCTAATCTAATAATACGTTGAGATCATCCTGAATTTAAAATCATTGGAGATGTAAATTCTGGGATTCTCACTCGCAACAGAGTCAGCAACAACTTCTACATGCTTGTAAAATTTGTCTCAATGATCGAACCAAAGAATGTTGTTGATGCCTTGGAAGAATCTGACTAGGTTAAGGCCATGCGGGATGAGCTAAATGAAATCGAACGTCATCGTGTGTGGTCTCTGGTTCCCAAACCTCAAGGAAAGAAAATCATTGGCAGTCGCTGGTTTTTCAGGAACAAAATGAATAGATATGGAATCTTCATACGAAACAAAGCTAGGCTTGTAGCTCAAGGGTTTTATCATCTTGAAGGGTTAGACTATGATGAAATGTTTGCTCCAGTTGCAAGACTTGGAGCAATTCATGTGTTTCTAGCTTTTTCCTCTTTAAAAACTTCAAAGTCTACCAAATGGATGTCAAGGCTACCTTTCTACATGGACATCTTCTGAAACATCCAAAAATACGACCCAAAGATTTTGTTTTAAATAATAATAAAAGTCATAACACCGAATGTCATATAATAATAACCATTCGTCGGGTATCTCAAAAGCCACAATAAAAGTGTCGTATCAAAACTGTATCAAATCATATCTAAGTATTTGAACAAAAACTCCCAGGAATGAAGCTGAAGTTATGGTGTGTGCGATGCCGTCATCCCAAGCTCTTCCCTTTACTTGCGGAAGTACCTAAAACCAAAACTGAAACTGTAAGCATAAAGCTTAGTGAGCTCCCCCAAACTACCACATACCATACAAACATATAAAAAACTAATGGACCCCGCCCACTGCATTGGACCGAAGTCCGGAAACTGCATCGGACCGATGTACGGAACTAACTAGGGCCTTGCCCTCTGCATCAGACCGACGTCCGGAACTAACTGCATCAGACCAAAGTCCGGAACTATCTGCATCGGACGGAAGTCTGAAACCACTAAGCATGGCATAGCATACACATATCAACTAGTATAACAACATAGACTGTATACTTAGTCGAGCCATACCCGAAACATATAACACGCAAAACCTGTCTCAGCCACGAAGGCATCAAACATACTAACTACTGCATCAGACTGAAGTACGAAAATTATTGTTAACTAAATGGGTCAGCATTGTGGCCTTAGACCCGTTCCTACTGGAAGGAAACTCACCTCGTATGTTGGCTGGTAAATGAACTACTCTGGAAACTGACTACTGCTGCTCAAGTATCTCCCCGGCTACAATTTCCATAACACTCTGAATCAAATACTCATAAGTATACTGAGGGTAAAATGACTATTTTACCTCTGGTCAAAGTCAACCTATTGGTCAAAGTCAACATACAGTTGACCTGACTCGTCGAGTTGGCTCACCAACTCGTCGAATCCTCACTCTCACTTCCTTGCTTCTGCTAGCTACTACTCGTCGAGTTTGGCATAGACTCGACGAGTTCCTCTTCAATGCTATCACTTAGTCAATCTGCATCCGACTCGCCGAGTTGTATGAACAACTCGTCGAGTCCTCCTTCAACACATGAACATTTTGGCTGTGACTCGCCGAGTTGTATGAACAACTCGTCGAGTCCGATCTTGAGGTATGAAGATTGCCTTGGACTCGCCGAGTCAGGGCATTGACTCGCCGAGTCCCTCCATGAATGAGTCTGCCAATCAACTCACTGAGTCCTCCTTACACTCACTGATTCCACTCACACAACTCAACAGTGGAAACTTCAGGAACTCACGACTCGACTCGCCGAGTCCTAAGAACGACTCGCCGAGTCGCATGCATGCAATTACCATTCAGACCATTCTGCTCAAAACCAACACATCCAACTGATAGATCTGGGCTCCTAAGGCTTGGTTTGAACGTAAAGATTCCATCTTTACATGCACAAAGACCTCTAAAGAGGTTTAAAGGCTTAAAATGCATGAATAAGATTAGATCTAGGGCTTATATGCAACAAGGTTCAATAAAGGTATTAGATCTGGGTTTTGGGACATAAATATGACTAGATCTGAAAGCTATACTACTACACAAGCTCCTTTACTAGATTAATCTCATAAATGGGCAAAAAGGGTAACCTAAATGAGATTTCTAAAGAGAAGCATCCAAAGAACAGAAGGAGTCCGATTAATACCTCAAATGACTCTAAAATGGATGCAAGATCTTGTTTCCCCTCTGCTCCTTTGGATCTATCCTTCCTCTTCTCTTCCAATCTTCACTCTTTACACAAAAATGCCCAAAATCATTCAAGATAGGTTAAGGTTTTGCTATGAAACGTTCTGAGGGTGAGGGAGGCCAAGTTGGGCGCATCAGGGGGATTATATAGGGTGCAAACCCCGTGGATTAGGGTTTCTTCCCGGCTGGCGGACTCGCCGAGTCACCAACTTAAACGTGCTCGAAATCCCGACTCTACTCGATGAATCAGGCCACTGACTCGTCGAGCCCGTCTTGCAATTGAACAAATAATAATGATAAATAACATACCAGAATTGGGGCTTTACATCTTCAAGAAGAAGTCTTTCTAAAACAACATCCAGGGTTTTCAAAATGAGGAGTTTCTAGATCATGTGTATCATCTTGATAAAGCTGTCTATGGCTTAAAGCAGGCTCTTAGGGCATGGTATGTCACGTTGGCAAGCTATATTCTCTCAAGTGGATACAAATAAGGAAAGATCGATAACACTATATTCATAAAGCAATCAGGATTCCATATCATTCTTACTCAAGTGTTTGTGGACGATATCATCTTTAGATCCACTGATGAAAAGCTAAGTTTAGAATTGGTGGAGGTCATGACCAAGAAATTCGAGATGAGCATGATAGGTGATCTAACTTTGTTTTTGGGATTGCAGGTCAAACAAATAACTGATGGTATTTTTTGTCAAGCTAAATCTATTGCAGATGTGCTGAAGATGTATGGTTTCTCTGATTGCAAACCAGCAAAGTCTTCATCAGCGTCTATTGGCACTGATCAAAGTGGCACTGATATGAATGCAACTATGTTTCGAGGAATGATAGGCTTTCTACTCTATATTATAACCAGTCGCCTTGACATTATGTTTGCCACCAGATTGTGTGATCGCTTTCAATCCAGTTCTAAGGAATCTCATCTTCACGCTGTCAAAAGTATTTTTCGGTACTTCAAACAAACACCCAATCTTGGGTTATGGTATCCTCATGACTTTGAGTTAAAGATAGTGGGATATACTGACTCTGATCATGGCGGATGTGGCGTTGATCATAAAAGAACTTCAGGTGGGGTGTACATGCTTGAAAATATATTAGTAAGATGGTCAAGGAAAAAGCAGAAATCAGTGGCATGTTCTACCGCTAAGGATGAATATGTTGCTGCATGAAGGTGTTGTCCTCAGATTTTATGGATTCAGAATCGGCTGTTGGATTATGGTCTAAACTTATTGATGACACCCATTTGCTGTGACAATACAAGTTCCATTCAGATGATACAAAATCTAGTGCATCATTCCAAGATGAAGCACATTGGCATCCGTCATCTTTTCATCAAGGACATGTTCAAAATGGAAAAATGGAATTATTTTGTATTCTATCCACTGATCAGCTGGCTAACATCTTCACCAAGGCATTGGACGAAAAGTGTTTGAACAAATTAATTCCACATCTTGGCATGCTTTTATTATCTTAATCTTTTTCTAACTGTTTTCTGTCTTATGAAAAACTCAAAAACAAGTGCTTCTTTTATTATGAATGTAAAATCTTACATTTAGTATTTTCAAGCCTATCTAAGATGTATCTGCATCTTATTGATTTAGAATTTGTAAGGATTGGGGCTTTCTTGACAAATAATAATGCTCTTGGTTTTAAGAAAAAGGTAAGGATTGGAGCTTTCTTGAAAAATCATAATGCTCTTGGTGTTAAGAAAAAGGGTGGCATCATGTCCTCTTCTTCTTAAGGATACCTTCTTTCTCCTCCACTTACTATTATGGATGCAAAGAGCTACCATGAATGCAGTAAGTCTTGTTTTCATCTACTGACTCATGATCCTGTAAAACCTCAAATGCCCTCATGTTTATCTTGAATACATGATGGTTTTGTGGATTCGATCTAGTTAACTTGTTGGTTAGAAAGACAGATATTCACTTATTCTCTCGCACTCAATGAACATGAAGCTTGGAATCCTTCTATAACGATTCAATAATAAAAGGCTACAACACTTGTGATATATTGTGCTGTTTTTGTGTGATATGGGTAATCTTGTTTGTTCTCTTTTAGAGCTGAAATTTCAAGTGGCAGATATCTCGGAAAATGGAAGTGTATTATTGACTATTCAATCCCAAAGATTTGATGGAACGAGTCATTATCACCTTTCTAAAAGGTTGCATATATTTAACTCTTTAAACTATCTTCTTGCTTAACCAACTCTTCATTTATTCTTATATTGTTTACTCTTTTGTACCATTTAAAAAAGGAATATAACAGTAGCAATTCTAAGCCTAATATACAACTTTTGACATATCATCGTTCCTAGAAGCATGTTGTTGTATGTGTCTAAATCTCTCTAAGTTTCTTATCAGCGAGACCATATGTTAAGAGCATTGTGTCACCCACTCTCGCTCTTTGTCAAGCATTGTCTAAACTTTCAAAGTGAGATTGTCTAGTCCTGATCAAAAAATTATTGCAAGGATTGGGTATTTATTTTTCTTTATTGATCATCTTTTACCTTACTCTATCCCTAGAAGCATGCTTTCGTATTCAGCAAATCTCATGTTTTGCTGAAACATTGATCAAAACCCAATGGCTTACCCTGATTGCGTAGTCATCAATGTAAGAGATACATGTCAGGTCCTTAAATGACAAAGTGTTAATTGAAAGATCTAGTATACCCAAGAGTCATTATAAATAGATATTGCTAATAATATATGATCCTATAGGGTCACACCTTATAGCAAGTTACCGTCAATTGATTATTTACTAGTATAATTTGATTATTAATAAATATATCAACACTTGTATTTAATTGGAAAATTATTATTTCATGGAAATAATATTTTACTAATTGGGAACTTTTTATTTGTGGAAATAATATTTATTGGAGAAGTAACAACTTATGAAATATATCAAAAAGTATGATTATTTATAAGTTATATTTATATCTTAATAAACTACTTAGAGTTTATTTATATAAAAGGTAGTTTTTAAATATAAGAGATATTTATAAATATATTAGACTAGTTCTATGTTATATATATATATATATATATATATATATATATATATATATATATATATATATATATATATATATATATATATATATATATATATATATATATATATGTGTGTGTGTGTGTGTGTGCGTGTTAGAATCACTTTATATAAATGATAGGCTTTTATATAAAGTTGATATATAAATATATGTAACATCTAATCATGAATAAAGAAAGAAGCACATCATGCTTATTCCCTTGACCATTGTGGCCGGAAATAAAGGAGCATGGGGATTCTAGTTGCTTTTTTTCTTTGTTTAATATATGTCCCATAACATGCTTTAAGTTTAGCTTTATGGTCTTGCTTTGGGTCTACACTTGTTGTAGTATAAATACAAGACTTGCTAGAATTCTAAGTGAGTTCTTGCAAGCATGATTCTTCTTTTTCATTAGAGCGTAAAATGGAGAGCAATGTGCTCCCTATGGGGATGCCAAATTTTGAGCTTCATAAGCTCTTCTTCTCCTCCATTTTCTAGCATTTTAATTCTAGACAAAGTCCCTTTTTTGCTCTACCTTTGAACATATATTTGGTATATATTTCAGAGGCTTATTAACAACAAATCACAAGTGTATAATAGCATATTTTGATGGTTCTACTCTTGCTTGGTGGATACTTCTAGAGAACTTTTGTTCTAGAGTTTCATGCCACACTTCATTAACTTCCAACCTCCCATGAGGATCAAAGTCTTCAAAGGTTGTTATGCTTTCCTTTATATGGTTATTTTAATGTTTCTAACTCTTGCAAAATGATCCTTTGTGGGTAAAATAGTTTTAGTTTTATTCAACTTTTTTAAACTTCCGCTATCATTTTTACCGGCTATGAAACTGGAATTTTGAATAAAAACCCAATAATTGGGATTATACTTCAATCACTATTAATTCTATTGGTAGAAATGTCCTCCTTTTAACCTATTTGGGATTATACTTGAATCAATATTAATTCTATCGAGAATACAAACACCGACTAATTACATAATTGTAGAATATTTTAAAAGGACGTTTAGATTATTATATACAAACCCACCAAGAATAAGTTCATTTATTCCCCTGAAAGCTGAGTTAGCAGAAAGCAAGCTTCTAATGACAAAGCAAGTAGAACTTGAAGCAACTCAAGAACCATAGCCGGATGTAACAATAGTTGGTACTAGTTTCAACAAGGAATTGTTGAACATGAATAGTAGCTATTCATAAACACAAATTGTTCACACTAATGGTAGAAATCATCTATGACTTGATAAATGTGGAATCTCTCATTGATGAGTTATTGATGGTTTCTAGTTAGACCATCAACTATCAAAATGTTATATCAGATCTTGGGTCTGAAAAATGACTTAGAGACATGAACATTGAAATGTAAACCATGTTTAATAATCAAGTATGGGTTCGATTAATCTTCCTCTCTATAACAAGGCTAGAAGGAGTAAGTAATTCTTTTAGAAAGAGCATCTATACATGGATATATATATATATATATATATATATATATATATATATATATATATATATATATATATATATATATGTATATATATAAATACACACACACACATGTTCAGTAATACTTGTTATACAAGCATTTTCTCATACTCATGTCATTGACTATAGTCCTTATCATACTCATGAAATTGACTACGGTCAAACCTTTTCACAAGTAGCTATGATTAGATCAACAAGGATATTATTTACTATAACTTCATATGAGATATAGCAAACAAATTTCAAGAAAGTCTACTTTCCTTAGTAGACTTTTACTAGAAGATATCTATATAGCTTAGCCTGGGGGTTTTCTTAATCCATATTATCCTAACCAAATGTGTAAGGCCTAAGATCCACTTGTGGATATAAAGCAAACATTTCAAGGTTGGAATAGTCATTTTAATATTATGCTTTTATATCAAAATGAAAAAGAACGTGTGTGTATGTGTGTTTACTAAGAACTAGTGAGAGGGTAGTGATATTCCTAATCTTTTATGAAAGAGACATACTTAATCATTTGACATGACATTCTGACTATGCAAGGTGATTTTCATCTTGACTCGGAAAGTATTTCGAAAATGAAAGACATAGAAACGACAAGATACATTCTTGGAATGTAAAATCTATAAGAGAGAGATAAAGATGAATGTTAAAGGTTTTTAAATTCTTTTTACATGAAATGACAATATCTTGAAAGAGGTCAACATAGATGATTCCTTTGGATGACTCTTTGCATTGTTACATGACACCTTTTGAGTTTGTCTCAAAGGACCTAGCACATAGGTTGTGCTAGATGAAATGATTTATATTATATTTGCTTGGAAAATGAATCCATCATTTATGTCATATCATGAGATACAAAATTGAATACATGGTTAAATCACTAGATGATTGTAAGAACATTCTAAGAGTACTTAAGAAGTGTTAAGAGACAGTGTATGATACAATTAGTTTAGAATAAAATCTTAATGTAAAGAGCTACAAAGGATTTTGATTTCTTAGTAAATATAGATAATTATGAATTATAATTGTATTATGACTTCATTTTGGAATGAAGAGTAAGTTTAGCTGGAATGAGGTCCAAGCAAAAACATAATGACACAGTCTACTACAAAATAAGAGTACATACCTTTTAAAGTTAAAGTCAAATATGATTGGATGAATGATTTCATTGAAAAACTATGTTGATTTCTACCTTTCAAGGATCACATAGAAATCTTTGTGACTTCGAGAGTTGACTAAATCAAGCTAAGGGACACTATGTCACAAAAGCACACCAATCATATTCTCCAAGATATTTAACTATACCTACAGTAAAAGTCAAATATGGAGATATAATATTCTCGAAATTCACACATATTAAATTTAGTTGAGCCCATTAATAGATTCTTTCCTTTTAAGCTAAGTATGAGTGGTCACACTTAAGCCATAAGACTTTTATTATTCTAGAAATGGGATTTTGGTTTGGATTTACAAAATAAAGTAAAATAGGAAAATGATATGATAGTCTTCTACCAAGACCTAAACGTTTTGTAAGTAAAATGATAGTTTTTCCTTTCTATCGACTAGTACTAAGAGTACTTAGTCTAACTCATCGTCTATGTGAATATATCACAAAATAAAGTAAAATAGGAAAATGATATGGTAGTCTTCTACCAAGACCTAAACGTTTTGTAAGTAAAATGATAGTTTTCTCCTTTCTATCGACTAGTACTAAGAGTACTTAGTCTAACTCATCGTTTATGTGAATATCTCACAAAATAAAGTAAAATAGGAAAATGATATGATAGTCTTCTACCAAGACCCTAATGTTCTGTTATGACTTTGTAGCCTTCTACCAAGACCCGAATGTTTTGTTATGACTAAGTACTCTTCTACCAAGACCCGAATGTTTTGTTATGACTACGTAGTCTTTTACCAAGACCCGAATGTTTTGTAATGACTAGGTAGTCTTCTACCAAGACCCGAATGTTTTGTAAGTAATATGATAGCTTTTCCTTTCTATTGACTAGTACTAGAGTACTTAGTCTAACTCCTCGTTTATGTGAAAGTATCACAAAATAAAGTAAACAGGAAAAATATAATCATGTAAGTGTTATTGTCTTGGGTTACCAGGACAAACACGACATCGCCGAAGCGAAAGATAGACCCTATGGACATCCGAAGAGTGTACCCTCATCCTCTGTAGCGGCAGCAGTGTGGAGGGAGGGTTAGTCCCAATATCGATCTCTTAATACAGATCGCTAACCTAATGATCCTCCGAAGATTCACATCTCATCCACTGTTGCAACAGTGGACAGAGGGATGGTTAGTCCCGTCACTGACTACTAAATAAGTGACAACCTTAGACATCCGTAGACGTTCATCGACCACTGGTGCTAATTAGTGGGATTCGGAATGGTAAGTCCCGCCGAATTATCCCATTGAACTGGGATAGGAAAGATAATTTACACAGTAAATACTAATAAATCATCCTCGTAGTTCTAAGTACAAGTATCCAGGTAAGTAAATACAAGATAATGCACCTAAGTAACAGTCTTCCTGTATGGTATTCATGTAAGTGTGTTCATGTAACAGGTAAGTATATGTAAACATATTCATGTATCATGTAATCGTAAGTAAGTGTACTCATGTATCATGTAAGGTATTGGCATAGACTCATGAATGAACTGACTCTTGTGTGATTCTTTGTAATAGAAATAAATGTTTGTTTCTTCTAACTATCCCTATGATAATTAATTGGAAAGTAATTGGTTGTTCAAGTAGATTTATGCACCCTTGCTACCCAAGAGTATTGGAAACTAAATGAAGGGTGAAAACTATAATCTCTAACATATAAATGAACATATGCGCATAAGTATAGTTTGATTCAAGAAGGTAAAATAATGGTTTTGCAAGATATCTAGGAGTTTTGAACAATAATTAAGAGTGACTTGATGTCATTAAACATTTCAAAACTAATACTTTTGTTATCAAAGTATTTTAAGATAGAAAAACATTTCATGTGACACCTTTTGAAATATGTGAAATCTACTGAGTGAAAACACAGTTTTAAAATACATAAGATTGATTTAATAACATACTATTTTCTACTTGTATTCCCCCCATTAAAGCATTTAAAATCATTTAAAACATTGATTAAGGGGTATGAACTCACCTGTTGTTGGTAGTTCGTATGAACTGGACGGCGTAGGATTGCTAGGTGTCAAGTGAGGACTTGTACACACACTACGATCCTAATGAACATATATTCACACATATATGCACTCAATTAGTCTCAAATCACTAATTAAAAATGTTAAGACATCCTAGACAAAATAAACACTTTATATAAGTGTTTTAAGCCCTTAGGGTTGCATCTAAGCTACTGTGGGACAAGGCACTTGTGTTTAGGGTTCCAAAGGACCCCATATATGAGTTTACTCCTCATATACCATCACACATGGAGTTTACGGTTGTAAAATCTTGAGTTTACGGCCGTAAACTCCCAACCATGGGTGTTTGATGTGTTTTGAAGTTCCAAATGATTCCTAGAATTATTCCAACTTGGTGGTTAAATTCTTGGAAGGGTTTAAGGTCTAGAAACACTCCATTTAGGAGTTTACGGCCCTAAGGCCATTTCCCTTAGAGTTTGCGGCCGTAAACTCTTAAGTATGGGTGTTTTTGATGCTTTCAAGTCTCTTGCTTATGTGGTACAGGTTCTAGGCAATTGTTCAAGGCTTTAGGAGGAATTATGGCACCATTTGGCACCATTTATTGGAGTTCACGACCCTAGAACCTTTTGGGCCGTGAACTCTCTTTGTACCAAGAATATTAATTGATTTGGTGGTCTAAACATGTAATGTAGGCTTCTAGTTTGAGATCTGAGACAGAGTGTTTTAATCCTGATGTATTTATAGTTACTATATCTTTCATGGGTTGATATATTATATTCACTATAAACAATGCTCTGATATCAATCTGTCACACCTCAAAACCACGAACGACGGAAACGTTCAGGGGTGGAGGACGTCATGTACAGTATCACAACAGTGTAATATAATAAACAAGCAACAACATCATCCATTGCATTAAAAGGTAATGTTTCAATATATGTGTGTTCTTTCATAATGTACAACAATAAAAATGAATAATCAAAATATGGCGAGTCTTGACTGTGCTCCATCTTCTCAAGGCCTGGATATCGTACCTATCTAACTGATGAGCTGAGAATACAAGTTATTTTGAAAGCGAGTATCAGCTATAAAGCTGGTGAATTCATAAGTATTTAGGTGTTATTGTCCTGTTTTGCAATGCTGTTAAGAATGTCGAATAAATCCTTACATAGAACAATTGATATAAGTATGAAATGTGGTCTTCTACCAAGACACGAATGTTTTCTTATAACCAGTAAAATGACAGGTTTTCCTTTCTATTGACTAGTCTAAGAGTACTTAGTCTAACTCATCGTTTATGTGAATATATCACAAAATAAAGTAAAATAGGAAAATGATATGATAGTCTTCTACCAAGACCTAAACGTTTTGTAAGTAAAATGATAGTTTTTCCTTTCTATCGACTAGTACTAAGAGTACTTAGTCTAACTCATCGTCTGTATAAATATATCACAAAATAAAGTAAAATAGGAAAATGATATGGTAGTCTTCTACCAAGACCTAAACGTTTTGTAAGTAAAATGATAGTTTTTTCCTTTCTATCAACTAGTACTAAGAGTACTTAGTCTAACTCATCGTTTATGTGAATATCTCACAAAATAAATTAAAATAGGAAAATGATATGATAGTCTTCTACCAAGACCCTAATGCTCTGTTATGACTATGTAGCCTTCTACCAAGACCCGAATGTTTTGTTATGACTAAGTAGTCTTCTACCAAGACCCAAATGTTTTGTAATGACTAGGTAGTCTTCTACCAAGACCCGAATGTTTTGTAAGTAATATGATAGCTTTTCCTTGCTATTGACTAGTACTAGAGTACTTAGTCTAACTCCTCGTTTATGTGAAAGTATCACAAAATAAAGTAAATAGGAAAAATATAATCATGTAAGTGTTATTGTCTTGGGTTACCAGGACAAACACGACATCGCCGAAGCGAAAGATAGACCCTATGGACATCCGAAGAGTGTACCCTCATCCTCTGTAGCGGCAGCAGTGTGGAGGGAGGGTTAGTCCCGATATCGATCTCTTAATACAGATCGCTAACCTAATGATCCTCCGAAGATTCACATCTCATCCACTGTTGCAACAGTGGACAGAGGGATGGTTAGTCCCGTCACTAACTACTAAATAAGTAACAACCTTAGACATCCGTAGACGTTCATCGACCACTGGTGCTAATCAGTGGGATACGGAATGGTAAGTCCTGCCGAATTATCCCATTGAACTGGGATAGGAAAGATAATTTACACAGTAAATACTAATAAATCATCCTCGTAGTTCTAAGTACAAGTATCCAGGTAAGTAAATACAGGATAATGCACCTAAGTAACAGTCTTCCTGTATGGTATTCATGTAAGTGTGTTCATGTAACAGGTAAGTATATGTAAACATATTCATGTATCATGTAATCGTAAGTAAGTGTACTCATGTATCATGTAAGGTATTGGCATAGACTCATGAATGAACTGATTCTTGTGTGATTCTTTGTAATAGAAATAAATGTTTGTTTCTTCTAACTATCCCTATGATAATTAATTGGAAAGTAATTGGTTGTTCAAGTAGATTTATGCACCCTTGCTACCCAAGAGTATTGGAAACTAAATGAAGGGTGAAAACTACAATCTCTAACATATAAATGAACATATGCGCATAAGTATAGTTTGATTCAAGAAGGTAAAATAATGGTTTTGCAAGATATCTAGGAGTTTTGAACAATAATTAAGAGTGACTTGATGTCATTAAACATTTCAAAACTAATACTTTTGTTATCAAAGTATTTTAAGATAGAAAAACATTTCATGTGACACCTTTTGAAATATGTGAAATCTACTGAGTGAAAACACAGTTTTAAAATACATAAGATTGATTTAATAACATACTGTTTTCTACTTGTATTCCCCCCATTAAATCATTTAAAATCATTTAAAACATTGATTAAGGGGTATGCACTCACCTGTTGTTGGTAGTTCGGATGAACTGGACGGCGTAGGATTGCTAGGTGTCAAGTGAGGACTTGTACACACACTACGATCCTAATGAACATATATTCACACATATATGCACTCAATTAGTCTCAAATCACTAATTAATAATGTTAAGACATCCTAGACAAAATAAACACTTTATATAAGTGTTTTAAGCCCTTAGGGTTGCATCTAAGCTATTGTGGGACAAGGAACTTGTGTTTAGGGTTCCAAAGGACCCCATATATGAGTTTACTCCTCATATACCATCACACATGGAGTTTACGGTTATAAAATCTTGAGTTTACGGCCGTAAACTCCCAACCATGGGTGTTTGGTGTGTTTTGAAGTTCCAAATGATTCCTAGAATTATTCCAACTTGGTGGTTAAATTCTTGGAAGGGTTTAAGGTCTAGGAACACTCCATTTAGGAGTTTACGGCCCTAAGTCCATTTCCCTTAGAGTTTGCAGCCGTAAACTCTTAAGTATGGGTGTTTTTGATGCTTTTAAGTGTCTTGCTCATGTGGTATAGGTTCTAGGCAATTGTTCAAGGCTTTAGGAGGAATTATGGCACCATTTGGCACCATTTATTGGAGTTCACGACCCTAGAACCTTTTAGGCCGTGAATTCTCTTTCTACCAAGAATATTAATTGATTTGGTGGTCTAAACATGTAATGTAGGCTTCTAGTTTGAGATCCGAGGCTTTGAGGGACTTTGGGACACCTTTAGCCCTTAAAATGGAGTTTACTCCCCAAGTGTTCTTGGGCGGTAAACACCCGAATCTTTGGGTTTTGTTTGTTTTCTAGTCTCAAACACACTTATATACAAGCCTAAGTTCGTTACCTAACACGGGGAAAAGACTAGGTAGCATTTAAGCCACATATAGGAGTTTACTCTCCAAATGGAGTTTACTCTCCAAGAGGTGTTTACTCTCCAAGATGTTCTTGGGGAGTAAACTCTCAAATCTTGTTGTTTTGAGTTTGTTTTCTGTCCCTAAACTAGTTAGTGTACTAGTCCATACTAGTTTCATGGCTTAAGGGAGGACTAGGCCTCATTTGGCTTTCGAAAAGGAGTTTACTCTCCAAGATGTTCTTGGGGAGTAAACTCACAGATCTTGTTGTTCTGTCGTGATTTTGATGTTATTAAGCACAATCTAAGCTATATAATACAACTAGATTGAAGTACTCACGTTTTGGGATAAAAACCCGAAGATCCGTGAGAGAGAATTTGGCTTTTCTCTAATTGGAAATGTAACTAATGAATTATTTGGTTCAGAAATCTATTTATAGTCCTGAGATATTTTTGGCAGAAAATATTTTTATTCCCGAAATGATTTCTAATATAACCGAGTGTTGGAATAACAGTGTTGCACAAAACCCTAGTACAACCACTCTCCTGATATCTCCTTAAGTGTAAATCCTGAAAAACTGCCAAACTTATACCCGAAGTCTGGAATTTCACTGAAACTGTTCTAAGCTCTATTGTCTTGATATGGTTTGTTCAGACTGGAAATTTCGGGTTGTCACATCATCCCCCCACTAGAAGGAATTTCGTCCCGAAATTAGAATTTAGATAAGGAAGTAGGTATAAATGATCGAGTCGTTAGGTGAAAACTTCCTAATCGATTTGCTCTTGCGCTCCCAAGTGAAATCGGGTTCTCAGTTGGTATTCCAACGAACCTTCACTAATGGGCGACCGCGTTGCTTCGTCCACTTGGCCAGCCGGTCGAGGGTCACTACGGTTCTAATACGAAGGCAAGGATCTCGTAAATCTCGATCTCGTCGAGAGGGATTACGAAAGTCCTAATGGAAGGATACTGTTTCAAGTTCGAGACGCGAAGGGGAAAATGTACATTACTAAATTCGCGGAGTAGGAGTAGTTTGTGAAACGCATGGCCGATTCTGGTAAGAATCTCAGAGGTCCTAACTATATTGGATTTTAACTTTCCACGCTTTACGAAGCGTATTAAGCCGTTCCCAGAGTGAGGTTTCCTAAAGAATTTGGTCTCTCACTTGGAATTCCAAATGTTCTTTCTCTCGCTTACTTCCCAGTCAAGGGCCATCCCTTTCTGGGTCAAAGTCGAAAGGGTTCCTGAAGTTTTTGGGGAGTTCCGAATGGACTATGATAGTAGGTTTGTAAGACCTAGAATTTGGCGAATTTTCCGTCGGTGACTATGGTGCCGACATATTCCCAACGGTTTTGAATAATTTGACAGAGTACTTAAGAATTTCCACAACACTTAAAGTGTGTCTCAGGAAATTTGACTCTAAATTCCAAAACTCTTGTTTAGAGAACTTTGCGGGAAGTATCTCCGAGGGTAAGGTTTCTATGGGTTCTTTCTTACTACAAGGGTAGACAAGTAGTCATTATATGGAGAAATGACGAACTAATCCTAGTAAGAAAGGCGTACTCTACTCATTTAGCTCATAAATACTATGGGCGTATTGGTCCTATCCGGGGGGTATCACTACAGACTCGAAGTGTCCGCATCGAGTTTGGAGGGTAGTCTTTAGGACATCCTTCCCTAACACTCGAACTGGTGATATTCGGATCTCAGGTCCATTTCTGAAGAAATTATTTCCCTGTGTTTGCCCAATCAATTCGTCTATGCGAGGCAGAGACAACGATTTTTAAAGGAAATCTTAATGAAGTCTCCGGTCGTCGAGGTACATAAAATGCACTCCGTCGACTTCTGGTAAGAATAAGACCGAAGCTCTCAAGGGTAAGAAGCCTGGTCTTCTAATTCTACTGTTGAGTAGTTTGCTGGGTTTTCCGGGCTGTTCTTGTATCTTCTGTAGGTGTTTAGACTGTAAGGCGATCTAGTTATAAGAGTCATACTGGGTTCTAAGTTTGTTCCTATGCCAATGCAATTACTCGTACTCCTGGACAGTCTCCGTCCTAAAGTTCATATTAGAATTCATACGTGATTCAATGATCACAATCTTGTGTATACGAGTCGTATATAATTAAGACTGAAAAGGTAGTCGAATAACTAATTCTTCCTTAATCTCACATCCCATCGAGGGAAAATAAGTTAAAGTGGAATCATCAATTCTAAGCCTGTAGAACATTGATTATATATCACTCTCATGTATACATTCTTCAGTGATAGATCAACCATATGAATCCTGGAATTGAACTTGATGTACTGCACGAGTAAATACTGTGGGTATTCCTTTGGAAAGGAAAAGAACTATAAGGTACTCCTTGTATGAGTACTTCGGTCTTCTGATATAAAGGCTTTGCTAAAAGACGATTTCTGAGAAAGAGATGTACTTATGAAGCTGGTATTGCGAGGATCAAATTTACTCGAGTCGTATGATAAAGTCGGATACATATGGAAACTAAAGACATTATATTTGAAGATAAGGCATTACAGACAAAACGCAACAGTGCAACCATTAACAGAGTTACTGAAGTTAGGATTTACTACAAGACTATTGTTGCGAACAAGGTATACTACAAAAGACAAGTATACACGGCACGAGCATCCCTAAACGGACGGGATCCCGCAAAAGATAAGACTCTGGTTGCACTAGTTTTGGGATGGTTCATAAGTCTGTTACAATGAAACGCCTAAATTATATTAACGTGGGTCCGGAGTAGACTCTCCTGTGGAGGTGGTTGGTTGTAGACTTTCGTCTGTGCCAGCAATTTCTGCCCCTGGGTAGTTCCTTTTGTAGTGACCTACTTTGCCACAACCGTAGCAAGCCTGGTTCACACTGGTGTTTGGTACTGGAGCGTCCTGAGCTATTGGAGTCTTGCAGTAACGGGCTGTATGCCCCTTCCCGTTGCAGTGTGAGCATTGCATCTCCCTACAAAGTCCATGGTGGTGAAAACTGCATTTAATGCATTTTGGGAGATTTCCAGCATAAGGCTTGGCCGGTTTAGGGACCATTAGGATGCCCGAAGGGATGGTAGTCAGAGGTGCTGATGTCGTGGCTGTGAAGGTCATTACCGGTGATTGTTTCTTATTTGCCCCTCGAAGCGATTTGTCCTTAGAGTTAGTCCAAGACTTTCATTCGATACTCTTGGTCTTAGGACTCGGGGTATCGTGGTAGTTTGTTGCTTGCTGGGGTATTGGATTGTTACTTGGATGGGAATAGTTGTTAACAATCCCGCTAACACTTGCGTTGTTAGCGTTCAGATGGTTCAGAATGGCTGACACGACAGCCGAGACTGCAGCTTGAAAGGTAGCTGCATCAATCTGAAGAGTTGGTGTTTGGTTGATGGGCTGATCATCTTTCTTGGATGACATGATTATGTTACACAGAAGGAAACGAATTTGTGAGCGAAAATGGTTGAACCTAGACGTAGTTCGATCGCTCATGAAAAGAATAGAAGTATGTTCTCTAAAGTTCGACCTACATCCCTATGATGCAGTCCTAGTATGGAATGGAAGTATGTTCAGGAAAGTTCGACTTACATCCCTATGATGCAGTCCTAGCAAAGATCGGAAGTAACTTCATGCAATGGTCTCAAGATGTTTGTTGTTCTAGCCGAGGTATCAATGGTTGGCGAATAACGTGATCCAACCATTAGAAGAGACTCGGAGATGTCTCCGGAGTCAAATTGCTATAGTCCAATGACTTGACTAGAGCATGTTTCAAATAGACTCTAATGAATGTATGATAAGAGTATTCGAATAAAGAACGACATAGAAGTTAGTTGACTGTCAATATCTTTGATATTCATGACGTACAGGTTCGGGAAAATGACCTTGTAAAAGGTCTTACATCATAACCAAAGAAGATGGTTCCTGACAGTAAAAAGACCTAACTAAAGTACTTACAGTACAAGATAGTTTCATAGAAAATGCCACATCGGGCATAGAAAGGAACACGATTCCTTTCTAACAAGGAATATAACGTAACGCATCTACTACTGGCGACGGTCATCATTCTGGTGAACTCGCATTTCAGCCATTTGGCGTTCCACATCAAGTAGGTGTCTTTCGTACACTCTCTGGCGTACCCGAAGTTCCATGACTTCGGCTCGTGATTTAGCCAGTGCTTGCAGCAGCGTTTCATGGTCTCTCTTAGACCTCTCACGAGCATGTTCAAGGCGACTGGTGCGAAGCATATGCATTCCTCCATTTGTATCGACTTCTGCGAAACGTTGTAGAGTTGTCCTGCCCTGAATTTCGTTTCGGGCAACTCTTCGGATCAGAATTAGCATGATTCTGTCTGCTGAGACCCCATTGCTCAGGTCATAGAAGCTTTGGTCACCATTAAATGGCATGGGCTGATCTTGTCCTTGGCTCCATGTTTCTAAACATTCCACCCACTCAGGCGTCGGGCCATGAAAAGTCGGACGAGGGTTAGGAATCGGAAAGGGAGCTGCCTGAGGTAGGTTCTCAACCTCGGGTTCGGAGATGGCATCGTCTGAAAGGTCTTCAGCATGGTGATCATTCAGAGGGATTGGATGATCATTATCTGGTTCTTCTCCAAACCATCCAGCAATAACCGCGTTCGGAAGGAACAGGTTTTCGTGGGGATGGAATCCAGCCATGTTATCTACGCGAGAATTTGGGGTAAGAAAATAATTATTAGACGAACTATCTAGATAATTATTTAGGAAATCTTCATTAGTTCCATCTCTATTTGTAAATTGCATACCAGTTATATGTAATCAACACAGGATAGGCCTTCGAATAAGTGACCTTAACTCCACATTCACAAGGAATAAAGGTAAAGCAAAAATTTCACCGATTCTAAGTCTATAACATCCTAGTTACATATAACTTTAGCGTATCCACTTAGCAATTATCAACTTAGGAATGAAGATTGCATTTTAGTTCTCAAGTATAAAGTACTTATAGTAACACAAAACACCCCTATGGTATTTTAGACTTAGGTTCTGTTATAATGTTCTTATTGTGGTGATGTTGGTAAGTTTTTAGACTTGTTGCCATCTCACAACCATTCTTGGGCAACTGCTAATCACTCCTCGGAACGGCATATTTGATCAGGCTATGTCATTCCCAAGACTTACCATATATCCCCAGGCTTACTTGTGATATTCAACAATGGTAATACTTTTGTTCTTGTCATTGTGACACTGATTTTAGTATGAATGCAGGCACATATACTTACTTAAATATTTTATTATTTAAAAGTATAACTCTGAGACAGAGTGTTTTAATCCTGATGTATTTATAGTTACTATATCTTTCATGGGTTGATATATTATATTCACTATAAACAATGCTTTGATACCAATCTGTCACACCCCAAAACCACGAACGACGGAAACGTTCAGGGGTGGAGGACGTCATGTACAGTATCACAACAGTGTAATATAATAAACAAGCAATAACATTATCCATTGCATTAAAAGGTAATATTTTAATACATGTGTCTTCTTTCATAATGTACAACAATAAAAATGAATAATCAAAATATGGCGAGTCTTGACTGTGCTCCATCTTCTCAAGGCCTGGACATCGTACCTATCTAACTGATGACCTGAGAATACAAGTTATTTTGAAAGCGAGTATCAGCTATAAAGCTGGTGAATTCATAAGTATTTAGGTGTTATTGTCCTGTTTTAAAATGCTGTTAAGAATGTCGAATAAATCCTTACATAGAACAATTGATATAAGTATGAAATGTGGTCTTCTACCAAGACACGAATGTTTTCTTATAACCAGTAAAATGACAGGTTTTCCTTTCTATTGACTAGTCTAAGAGTACTTAGTCTAACTCATCGTTTATGTGAATATATCACAAAATAAAGTAAAATAGGAAAATGATATGATAGTCTTCTACCAAGACCTAAACGTTTTGTAAGTAAAATGATAGTTTTTCCTTTCTATCGACTAGTACTAAGAGTACTTAGTCTAACTCATCGTCTGTATAAATATATCACAAAATAAAGTAAAATAGGAAAATGATATGGTAGTCTTCTACCAAGACCTAAACGTTTTGTAAGTAAAATGATAGTTTTTTCCTTTCTATCAACTAGTACTAAGAGTACTTAGTCTAACTCATCGTTTATGTGAATATCTCACAAAATAAATTAAAATAGGAAAATGATATGATAGTCTTCTACCAAGACCCTAATGCTCTGTTATGACTATGTAGCCTTCTACCAAGACCCGAATGTTTTGTTATGACTAAGTAGTCTTCTACCAAGACTCGAATGTTTTGTAATGACTAGGTAGTCTTCTACCAAGACCCGAATGTTTTGTAAGTAATATGATAGCTTTTCCTTGCTATTGACTAGTACTACAGTACTTAGTCTAACTCCTCGTTTATGTGAAAGTATCACAAAATAAAGTAAATAGGAAAAATATAATCATGTAAGTGTTATTGTCTTGGGTTACCAGGACAAACACGACATCGCCGAAGCGAAAGATAGACCCTATGGACATCCGAAGAGTGTACCCTCATCCTCTGTAGCGGCAGCAAAGTGGAGGGAGGGTTAGTCCCGATATCGATCTCTTAATACAGATCGCTAACCTAATGATCCTCCGAAGATTCACATCTCATCCACTGTTGCAACAGTGGACAGAGGGATGGTTAGTCCCGTCACTGACTACTAAATAAGTGACAACCTTAGACATCCGTAGACGTTCATCGACCACTGGTGCTAATTAGTGGGATTCGGAATGGTAAGTCCCGCCGAATTATCCCATTGAACTGGGATAGGAAAGATAATTTACACAGTAAATACTACTAAATCATCCTCGTAGTTCTAAGTACAAGTATCCAGGTAAGTAAATACAGGATAATGCACCTAAGTAACAGTCTTCCTGTATGGTATTCATGTAAGTGTGTTCATGTAACAGGTAAGTATATGTAAACATATTCATGTATCATGTAATTGTAAGTAAGTATACTCATGTATCATGTAAGGTATTGGCATAGACTCATGAATGAACTGACTCTTGTGTGATTCTTTGTAATAGAAATAAATGTTTGTTTCTTCTAACTATCCCTATGATAATTAATTGGAAAGTAATTGGTTGTTCAAGTAGATTTATGCACCCTTGCTACCCAAGAGTATTGGAAACTAAATGAAGGGTGAAAACTATAATCTCTAACATATAAATGAACATATGCGCATAAGTATAGTTTGATTCAAGAAGGTAAAATAATGGTTTTGCAAGATATCTAGGAGTTTTGAACAATAATTAAGAGTGACTTGATGTCATTAAACATTTCAAAACTAATACTTTTGTTATCAAAGTATTTTAAGATAGAAAAACATTTCATGTGACACCTTTTGAAATATGTGAAATCTACTGAGTGAAAACACAGTTTTAAAATACATAAGATTGATTTAATAACACACTGTTTTCTACTTGTATTCCCCCCATTAAAGCATTTAAAATCATTTAAAACATTGATTAAGGGGTATGCACTCACCTGTTGTTGGTAGTTCGGATGAACTGGACGGCGTAGGATTGCTAGGTGTCAAGTGAGGACTTGTACACACACTACGATCCTAATGAACATATATTCACACATATATGCACTCAATTAGTCTCAAATCACTAATTAATAATGTTAAGACATCCTAGACAAAATAAACACTTTATATAAGTGTTTAAGCCCTTAGGGTTGCATCTAAGCTATTGTGGGACAAGGAACTTGTGTTTAGGGTTCCAAAGGACCCCATATATGAGTTTACTCCTCATATACCATCACACATGGAGTTTACGGTTATAAAATCTTGAGTTTACGGCCGTAAACTCCCAACCATGGGTGTTTGGTGTGTTTTGAAGTTCCAAATGATTCCTAGAATTATTCCAACTTGGTGGTTAAATTCTTGGAAGGGTTTAAGGTCTAGGAACACTCCATTTAGGAGTTTACGGCCCTAAGTCCATTTCCCTTAGAGTTTGCAGCCGTAAACTCTTAAGTATGGGTGTTTTTGATGCTTTTAAGTGTCTTGCTCATGTGGTATAGGTTCTAGGCAATTGTTCAAGGCTTTAGGAGGAATTATGGCACCATTTGGCACCATTTATTGGAGTTCACGACCCTAGAACCTTTTAGGCCGTGAACTCTCTTTCTACCAAGAATATTAATTGATTTGGTGGTCTAAACATGTAATGTAGGCTTCTAGTTTGAGATCCGAGGCTTTGAGGGACTTTGGGACACCTTTAGCCCTTAAAATGGAGTTTACTCCCCAAGTGTTTTTGGGCGGTAAACACCCGAATCTTTGGGTTTTGTTTGTTTTCTAGTCTCAAACACACTTATATACAAGCCTAAGTTCGTTACCTAACACGGGGAAAAGACTAGGTAGCATTTAAGCCACATATAGGAGTTTACTCTCCAAATGGAGTTTACTCTCCAAGAGGTGTTTACTCTCCAAGATGTTCTTGGGGAGTAAACTCTCAAATCTTGTTGTTTTGAGTTTGTTTTCTATCCCTAAACTAGTTAGTGTACTAGTCCAAACTAGTTTCATGGCTTAAGGGAGGACTAGGCCTCATTTGGCTTTCGAAAAGGAGTTTACTCTCCAAGATGTTCTTGGGGAGTAAACTCACAGATCTTGTTGTTCTGTCGTGATTTTGATGTTATTAAGCACAATCTAAGCTATATAATACAACTAGATTGAAGTACTCACGTTTTGGGATAAAAACCCGAAGATCCGTGAGAGAGAATTTGGCTTTTCTCTAATTGGAAATGTAACTAATGAATTATTTGGTTCAGAAATCTATTTATAGTCCTGAGATATTTTTGGCAGAAAATATTTTTATTCCCGAAATGATTTCTAATATAACCGAGTGTTGGAATAACAGTGTTGCACAAAACCCTAGTACAACCACTCTCCTGATATCTCCTTAAGTGTAAATCCTGAAAAACTGCCAAACTTATACCCGAAGTCTGGAATTTCACTGAAACTGTTCTAAGCTCTATTGTCTTGATATGGTTTGTTCAGACTGGAAATTTCGGGTTGTCACAGCTAGTAAGAGTTCAAGAGGTTTTGATGATTTTCTTCCTGGCTTTGGAAGCGGCGGTTCTCCATCTAGTAGCAGGTACTATGGTATGATTTAACTGCGTTTTAGCTGTTTGATTCACTGATTTATGGAATTTATATGCTCTTGGTTTTGAAAATGTATAACTTTATTTAGTATTTAGAATCATAGCTAGGTTTTCATATGGATCAACCATCGAAAGTGAAAACTTATATTTGTTAATAAGAAAATGCATTTGTAAGAGTTTGTGCATTCACTATAGAAACGCAAAAATGATTAGTCATAAGTTAAGTGGAATCATAATTGCTTCCTTTTATGTTCCTGGAACAAACTGCTATCCTACACATTACACAACTGATATCACTAGAAGAATTGCATGGTAATATAATTAATGATAAAGGAGTCTAGTGATATGCAAACTCCAATAAGTCAGGGGAATGCGTAGCTGTTCAAGGATTTAACTACTTTTGGTGTTTTTAAAGCTAAATATGCCACATTTTACTTCTCAGGTATTTTCTTTCTACAATTTCCTGCTGCAATCCAGGATTATAATGAGCGCATAAGTAGATGCAGAAGCTCTTGCTTTCTTGTTTCTGTTCCCTTATGCTTCTGAATTTTCACTACGAGAAGAATGCCAATCTCACTTTTAAATGTGTTCAGTTGGTGAACATAGAATGAGATGAAAAGTCACATGCAAAATATCATACGTTTCTCACAGGTCAAATTTAGAGTCAGTGCCAACATCAACTGGCAACACAAAGGAAACATCTATAGCAATGGATGATCCATTTGTGGTTCTAGAATCTGCATCAACACCTATCATATCACCTCCAAGTGTTTGTATCGATCTAAGGGAAACAGTTCACTAGATGAATAAATCCGGGAGCACTAATGCTGGAGTAAGTAGGGGTGTGTTTGATTTTGGTTAAATTGACCCCCTTCATGGATTTGGTAAGCCTGCACCTGCATTCCCAACTGAGATAAATAATAAGGAAAAAGATCAGAGCCCTTATAAAGAAGGACTAAGAAGTTCAACCCGTAGAGACCCAACAAACAAATCTTCTTTTATATTTCCGGAGACCCAATCAGAGAAGGCACCTATAGAAGATTTTCAAGATTCTCAAGAAACTGTCTTTGACATGCCACCTGTCTCTAAAAAATTTCATCGGTCTGTTGATCAAACTGGTTCTCCACCTTCATATACTGAGACAAGTTCTCAAGAACATGAACAAGAACAACCATCCGATGATATAAGGCTTACCGTATCAGAGATACCTCTATTCACACAAGCTACCAAAGCACTACCACCTTCAAGACCTCCCCTCCAATACCAAGGCATACTTAAAAATCCGAATGAAGGTATTCTGGTAAATACTCTCAAAGCTATAACCCATTCTAAGCATCTCCATTAGATGAGTTTGAGACTTTTGCCATGGACAGAGCCGAAGCTAAATTCAGGCACGCAAAGGGAGTAAGGGAAAGAGAACATGCAAAAGGAAAGGGCAGCTGCTGAAGCTCGTTTGAAGTCTGAAAGGGCTTCTGTTCAAAGAGCACAAGCTGAGGCACGTGAGCGGGCAGCTATTGATGCAAAGGGAAGGGCAGAACGGGCAGCTGGGGCAGTTGGGCCTGGAGGTAATAAAATTACCAAAGTCATTCTTACATAATCTTTTATCAAGTGAAAAAAAATCTTGACTTAATTTAATTAATCAGTGCGGATGGGAAATACATTTTGACTGGTGGAGAATATGATCTACATTTCTAGTAGGTAAATCCATAGAATAATGATGTTTAATTAAATTATTCAGGTTTGGCTGCATCTCTCTCTCTCTCTCTCTCTCTCTCTCTCTCTCTCTTTTGTGAGCATTTCGATGACCCCCAAGTTCATATGGGCTGCAGAAGTACCAGGTTGCTTCTTTCATTTGAGTAAGCATCTTGAAGCTGTCAGCAGTGAACATTTCAATCTGTGTTGTGTTGACTTGAAGAAAAAAAAAGCCGAACAACAAATGACAACCCCAATTTCAGAGGTCAGGGTAAGCTCTCAACTACCTTATTTCATCCCATTCTAACTTTTACTACCATATATGGTTAATAGACACAATTACCCCCTAGACTCAGTCAACTTATATTTACTTAAAACATCAATAAACTTAAGGATCATTTTTACACCCTATGAAACAACTGAAGTAATGCTTCCTTCTTTCCTACTTGCAACTAGTTTTCCAAAAAAAATCTATAAAATGATATTCATACAGATGCTCCTTTTAGCCAAGATTATGATTTGTATCATGAATCAGAAACTTGTTTTAGTTAGAGCGTATCAAAGAGTATGATTCAATTCCCAAATTATGTACTTGTAGCAAGTGTAAACATATATCCTCCCTCATATGTATATTATATAGTAATCAATCATAAGTATCTATTAGTATTAACTAAAATTTCTTCAGCTAAACAAGAACAATTTAGATTATGTGATATTTTCTTGATATAAGGAAAGACCAAAGATAATTAAGAAACAAAAAGAAAGGAGAAGTGGTTTTGTTACAAATAGTCAACTAACTTAAAAGCAATGGGAACCATGAGGCAGAGAAAATAGAATGGGAGTATTTTATTTAAGTAGTCTTCATATAAAAAATGAACTGTAATGAACCTGATAGAAAGGAGATTACATTCAAATGTCTTTTGTTAAATAATTTTCAAGAGGCATTTGAAGGTGCTGACAAACTGATGTCAGAAATAAGACAAATGAATGCCCCTGAACAAGATTCTGAATGCAGAGACAAAGAACGAATGATTAAACTTCACACACATGGAAACATCAAACTTATTGGTGAGCTTTTGAAGCAGAAATGGTCACCGAAAAGATCATGCATCACATTGTCAAGGTTTCATTTTTCATCTACTTCCATTTCTTTCATTTATAATTTTGTACTTTCTTTCACTATTTTCTTATTATGGTGGATTTGACATGAAAGAAGCTTTTAGGAGCAGACAATAAAATTTGTCCAGAGGAGGAAAACGTAGAAGCAATATGCCGATTCATTAACACCATTGGCAATCAACTAAAAGAGAGCCTTAAATCAAAGCGTACTAATGATATGTTAAGAAATCAAACTATTTTTCAATGGGAAAGTCTCAGAGTCCTTCCGCCTCATAGATGCTTTTGTTTCTAACTTTTCCTCCTTCATCTGCAGCTGTTGAAGAAGAGCACTGGGTGATGGATGTCTGCAGAAATCAATATCATCTTCCTTTCACTTTCCTCATTCCATAACAATATCAGGAAGCCTTGAAATGCATTCTATATGCCAGAATCAGTCACCCATGTGAGGAGCAGGAGCTCTGCTACTCAACTCAACCTATCTGCCAACTTGTGAAGTATAGTTGGGTAATATTAGAAGCCTTGAAATGCATGCTTATGACTTCATCTAATACTCTCTTAGAAATCACTATTGACCACACAAAGTAGCCATAAGTCGCTCTAATAGTAACTCTATCAGAGATGATTTAGAGAATAATGGTTCTCATGAGTGAAGTATGAGAATGATAAGATGGAATAGAAGAATACTGATGAAACCTAAATTTCTACAATAATATTTCGTATTGTTTAACTTAATTTTCATTGTGAGTATATCCTAATCTTACTTAGAGTTAGAGGGGTTGGTATGATTTCTTAGGAAGGCTCTAGACATGACATGTTGCTTGAGAAGCTTATATATGATGTATGCAACTATTACCCTACCCTTGCAGAAAGGTTAAAGGTATTTCACTAGTAATCCAAACTAGAGGAGTGCATTTCACCATATATAGTGCGACTGTGATAGTATACTAATACAAGCTTAATACACAAAGAAAAGAAACGTGTAGCGTAGTGTAAACCAAATTTGCTACCACTTTTTGATATGTTAATAGAATGTAGTAATCTTTGGTTCTTTAACATTCACATTGCTTCTTTTATATGATGTGATGTTCATCATTTCAATGCAGGCTTTTGTAAGATCTAAAAGGTGTTATATAGCCTTTATCCTATGCTGTCTTGTTTGAGAGAAAGCATGCTCAAGCTTTAGGTTCAGGGAGGAGGTTGTATATTTACTTATTTAGCCTTGTGTAAGTTATCTTTTAAGAATGATGTATAAAACATGAGGTTAACTTTATATATATATATATATATATATATATATATATATATATATATATATATATATATATATATACTAGCTGTTTACCCGCATCAAGCGACGGGTATAAATAGTTTTTCAAAAAATAGTTTCTACACCCATTTACCTTACACATGTAATCTATGCAATCTAATCTGTCGAAGCTATTAGTTTTATTTCGGACAATATTTTTGTTTCAGTGATTACAGTTTGCGTGGAGGATTATGTGAAGAATTTATATGCAATATTGTGATACCCATGCAATACAGTAACAAGACAAATGATTAACAGAATTGCAACATACGTAATGGAGGCGCTTATCCGAAAAACATATGAATGTACTCATGTGTTGGCTACCAAACCATTTTCTTGTTTCCTTTAGGATTGAAGAACCGAACCGAGGCAATCTTTTATATATGTATTTTTAATTATTGATTTTTTGTTAATCAATTTGATAAAAATAAAAACTCTAATTGTGTGGAGAAGAAATCAACAAAATAATGAATGAAGACATAATCATGTGGGAATGAAAAATGGAAACTTCGTTAAAGTGACTTTTCGAAAAAATCTAAGGTCAAGTCCACAAAAACCACTATGATTTGGTTTAACTATTGAAACCACCACGCCCTCTTCGTTGAAGACATCGACTATTTTTTTTCCTTCAAAAAATCATTTTAAGTGTTTCCTACTATTAAATTGGAAAAGTGGTAACTTTTGTTGTCAAACTGTCCATCTAGTAATTTTTTGTTGTCAAATTAGTCTAAAAATGGTCCAGTTAAATATTCAATTTTCGTCAAATTAGAAAGAAAGTGAATTTTATGTCAAAATAATTATTCTGTGTTGTCAAAAAGCTAAATGTTTTATATAGTGGTATTATAAACAAATGAAAATTTATACCATAAAATGTTAGCAAATATGACACAGACTGTCCAAACCTTGTTATAATATGAGTGCCCAAGGTTATTTCAAGAATGTAGCCTTGTTAAGCTAGAAGTGTACATTCAAACCATTTTTTTAATCAACAAAAAAAATCCAAAACGGTTTTTGAGAACAGGTTTTTCCAAAACATCTTAGTATATAATCAAACCACTATAATAGGTTTGAATATATATATATATATATATATATATATATATATATATATATATATATATATATATATATATATATATATATATATATATATATATATATATAAACAGTTTTTATACTATAACCAAACTGAAGCATTTTTTAATCGAAAAAACCGGTTCTTAAATCAGTTTCACTTCAAAAAAAAACCCAAAAACCAAAACCAATCTAGAAAAAACATGTTAGAAAATCAAATCGGTTTTGAAAAAGAAAAACCAAAACCGATAAATTTGCATCTCTAGTTGCAGCAAGGACCATTTTAGTAAATAAGGGTTGAATTACTATTCTATATGATAAGGTATCATTACAGCTCGTATTTGGTAGAAAAAAAAACACATAAAGGACATACAAGTAATTAAGTCATATTTGATAGTTTTATGTATAATATTATTAACCAGATAAAAGAGTAGTACATTATGATGCAAATAGTCTAAGCTTTTGTATGTTTTCAATTGCTCCTGTAATTGTAATACATGTAGCTAAAAGAAAGATATACAATGTATTCAAAATTTTATAATTTTTCTTCTATCAACTAATAGGTATGACACCCAACGATCAATTTGTTGCTGATTTTCATAAAACTTTTCAATTTACAGTCAATTATACATAGGTCAATCTGAAAATTGGTTATCATACATACATATATTAGACTTATATAGAGAGACCGGATAACACAAACTCCAATATTGGATTTGGGACAATTTACTATAATTTGGATGAGATTTTGAAGTACAACTCTATAATAGGAAGAAACAAAAAGCACGGTGCTAAAAAATATATACAAACAAATATACATTGCTATATCCTGTAATTAACCCTTTTTATTTGTTAAAAAAAAGAAGGTAATATGTCAAAATATACAAACCAGCGAAATTACAATGCTACAATTGGTACTTCCTCAACTAAATGTACCATATCTTCAATATAATGCTTAAAAATCATACTTTTTCCCCAACTAAAAATCAAGTGATTTTAAAACACACTTTACCCTATATAGTTTTACAATTTTACCTTCAACTCAATTGTTCCTTATAAACCGGTTCATGCCACCACTCATTCTACACTCCTCAAAACTCATACGTGCATACAAAAACATAAATTAATACCAATTTCAATAAACTTTTAGTGATATGTCTCATGGAAATGTGCAAATAAATGATTGTACATAGAATATTTAAAGAGAACAAAACTACCACACAACCAGTATTCCAAACTGGAACTTTTACAGACCATAAAGTGTAAATGAGATGTGGGGTCGGGTTAATTTAGCAATAGGCTAAGAACAAAGCCAGGTTGCCAGATCAGGAAGGATCAAATACCCTTATATTGTCTATTGTCGAGGTCTTTTCCTGTCACTAGCAATACATGTCAATATTGGATGCTTTAATCACACATATGGAACATTTGGGAAGTATGTTGATTAATTTTAGCAATAACAAATGAAAGAATAATGCATGGTCAGTTGTGATTAAGAATCCAATACTGGAAGAAAAAACTTGTTTTAGAATCAAAAGAAGAAAAATTGAAACGAAAAACATTCAACTGAGTTAATGAAAAGGTAATAGACATCTGGATGTCAAATAACCTGCAAAAATTAGAAAAAATATTATTTCGGGTCAAAGAGAGATTAGGCATTCTAGGAGTTGTGGTATTTCCACCGTGCATATTAGTTATAGGGTTGAAATTGGCATTGTTTTGCAAGAAATCTTAGACATGCTCTCAACATCTATCATTCTATCCTACATCCTGCAAAATTTGGATACATTTATCAAATTACAATGCTAAAGTAAGATAAAAATTGAAAATAAATGCTATAACTTAGTAAATTTTACAAAGTATGTCGTAACATCAAGGCTGGACACTCATCAAAATACCATCTGACTCCTGAAATTACTTCAATGAGAGTTTTAGAAATATTTTCATGCCTGCCTAGATGGCAATCTGAATCCAAATGCTTACCAACATACATTCTTCAAATCTTTTCTCAAAGTACCAGATGTGGAGCATAGATTTTACTAAAAAGCAAAAACCCTTAGAAAAAAGAAAAAACACATATATGAAAGTTATCGTTCTCCTGCAAAATCCTTTAAACCATTGTTCATTCATCCCAGCCAAATTTTCTAAACAGAGGATGATTTAAAAGAAATTATAGAAAAAAGATAAGAAATGATCAAGGTTTGAGTTATGAGTTACCAACACATCTCCGGATAGCTAGAGTAAATTAATATTTTCTCATGGAAACATCATAAACTTGAGTTATGCTTGATCATCGTTATCTCTCTCTATAAAACCAAACCAGATATAACCTAAAAATGAAAAAAGAAATAATAAAAATAGAACACGAACATGAATTGATCAATCCAAAGAGAGACGAGATAGAGATGAACGATTTTGAAGTTTATCTCTTCTAGAATTACTTTAAACTTCGAAGAAATAGCGAAGAATTAACCCCATCCTGGTGAAGAAAATAGAAGGAATGAAGGTGTTGGAAGTTTATCTGAAACCATACCTGGATGGTTGTGACTGGAACAAATTAAGGGTGGTGATGGCGGTAATGGTGGTGTAGACTTCATCGGAGGCCTGGAAATCCAAATAAAACATAGATTAGAAAAATATGTAACCAAGAAAATCAAGATGTTGGTGTGTGGTGTTGAAGGTGTTGATTACAGAATAGAAGGAGGAGAGTGGTGGTAGTGTTTGTGTTAGCGATGAAGATGGTGATAATGGCTTTAATTAGGGTTTGTGGATAGAAAGATGAGAGAAATATGTATGTGTGTAGAGCTTGACGATGGTGTTAAGCACCACCTCCATAACCCGCAACTAAAAAAACCATAGAGATTTTAAGCAACAAAAACAAAACTTGAGTTGGGAAAAAAGATTATAAGTGAAGGGATAGAGTTTTGAAGAAACTCATGTCAAGAGTAATGTTGAAAACAATGTTTGTAGAGAGAATATTTTTTGTTTTTATAAATTCAAGCAACAATGTTTATTTTAAATTGAAAATCGGATGAAGGGAACGAAAGGGTGGCTATAATTAACTGAGAATAATGTGATATAATGGGGAGTTTGTTTGACCTATTCAGTTCGATATAAGAAACACTTGGTCAAAACTTTGACGCATTCAAAATTTTATCACTTTGACTCATTCAAAATCTTATCACCTGGTCAAAACTTTGACTCATTAAAAATCTTATAACTTTGACTCATTTAAAATCTTATCACTTGATCAAAACTTTGACTCATTCAAAATCTTATCGCTTTGACTCATTCAAAATCTTAACACTTTTTCAATGGATCTTATTTTTCTAGAATGCATAAACTTTGACTCATTCAAAATCTTATCACTTTGACTCATTCAAAATCTTATCACTTGATCAAAACATTGACTCATTCCAAATCTTATCATTTGACTCATTCAAAAACTTATCACTTTTTCAATGGATCTTATTTTTCTGGAATGCATAAAGTTGATGTATATGATGCATTGAGGATTGTATCTCTTAAAATTCAGCATTTTTGGCTAAATGCTTATTAAGGTATAAAGATATATACATACATATATATACATATATATATATATATATATATATATATATATATATATATATATATATATATATATATATATATATATATGAAGATTACTTTTCAAATCTTATTTGTTTTTCAGGGAAATGTGTTGGATAATTTAGGTGCTATTACTATTGGCAATCACTTCCTAGAACCAGATGGTAATAAAGAAATAGAATCAAAACTAATTTAAGCATGTTTTTGTATTTAACCAACTTTAGTAAATTTGAACAATTTTCAGGGTTATTTCCTAATCATATCCCTAACCCCAAGGATAAGGCAGCAATGAAGGCACTTACTCAAGCTGTGCTTGATAACAAAGTCGATTTAGGGATCATCTTTGACACTGATATTGACAGGTGATCTTCTAATATTTTATATATTATAAGTTTTTCTTTATGAATAGGATTTTGTGAAATTATGTTTATTATGGTGTGTGTCAATTAGATCTGCTGCTGTGGATTCCATTGGTCGTGAGTTTCACCGAATTCGTCTAATTGCTTTGATGTCTGCTATTGTTTTAGAAGAAATAAGTTTGTAGAAATATCCCTAATATTACCAGAATGATTGAGATCCAAGGAAGTTGCCAAATTCTATTTTCTCTCATTATTATATTCCAAAAGCCAACTATATATTTACTGATTTACCCCTTGAAGATTCAAGAATGTTGAGGGGAAATTACACCATTTATAGTTGTAAGTTTACTAATCAATCTATTATATCTGAATTTCTGATCATTTATATTTGGGAAATTGACCCTCATTGATCTTCCTGGTGTGACAAAAGTAGTTGTTGGTAAGTTTACACAATTAAAACATTTATAATATTGTTCAATTTTAGTTAACTTCTGAATGAAGACTTTGACACAGGTCAATTACAGGAACTTGTGATCGTAGTTACAAACTTTCAGAATGAAGACAAAGGACTGATGGTGTTGGAATGTGATGTTTTTGATCTTCCCATTCAGAAGAATATTATCCACCGTGTTGTCAGATGGCAGCTTGCAAAAAGACAACAAGTATTTTTTTTCATGAATTTAGAAACTTACTTATTCTAGAATTTTATATCTTTCTCATTGTCAGAATATGAACCCTAAAACCCTTTTTTATTAATTTATCTATACTGTTACTCTTGGTTGTTTGACTCGTAAAGATCCTTTTTTCTTTTTTCATTAAAAATGAAATAAGGTCTAAATGCAAGAAAGAGCAATATATTTGTTTATTCATTACATAAGGAGGGATCTTATGACATTGTAACATAAGAACATTGTAAAATGGAAACACTTCAGGAGACATTGAAGCCGTTCGAGAGGTTTTTCCTGCAACGAGTCTGAATCCCAGCATGTATAACATTGGGATAACCAAAATCATATATGTCTCTCCGCTCATTCATTATACTCATACCTAAGAAGCAGAACCTAACCTTTCGTTCTCAATCTCGGGTAGGTTTTTCTATTTTTTTTAAATTTCTTACTGCCATATGCTTTACTTTTTTCATTTAACATGTGTAGTGGTTAATTTGTTTGTGTTTGATATAGTTTGATTGTCATTATATATAACAAATGAGTTGTCTTGTTTGAATCTGAAGTTTATTATTGATGTGAAATAGGGATTTCATCATTCATATACCGGACTCAAAATTATTAAGAAAGTGAAAACTCCAGGACTTTTTTTTACTTAGGTTCTGTCTTTAGACTCTGAAGTGTCTTTAGACTCTGATATTATCATCAATCATCACAATTTTATGGTTTTAGGTTAAAGGAACTGAAATATTAATTTATGGTGGAGGTCCTGTTGCATATACTTCACAACATATGAGTCAAGTTATTTTATTATTGGTACCTTTTGTATGCCAATTCAGCAACTTGACTGCAAACTCTGAAATTTGTAGTAATTTTTCTCATGTTTATGGTAACAATGGTGGACATCACTAAACAAATTTCATTTAGGATATTTTTCAAATCGACTATAGGTCCTTCAATTTCAAGCTTCTTATTTTTACCGATTTCCATGTGCAGGTTCTGACAGCTCTAGCAACCTCCTTCCATGCCCTGCAGCCTCTCAAACTTCCTGCATTCAGATTATTCTCTTAGAAAGGAAATTGTCAAAGGAGATTGTCGAAGGGAAATTTAGTGATGGGTTTCTTTTAACGTTTTACATGTTTTGTTTTCTATAATAAATATCATGCAATAGTAGCAATATGTTACATTTACTTACTATTGGAATGATTATTTGTATTTGACATATTAGTGCAATGAATTATCTTTATTGTTTATGGTAATTTATTTTGTATTATGAGACTTTTAATGTTTTATTTAATTTGAAAATTAGTAAATCTATCAAAAATATATAATTTTAAAAACATTTAAAATTATGACACGCAAAAATGTGTGTCGTCTTCCTTTATAACAGGGGCTTCCTTGATATGCATTCCGTGTCATAAACACGCGCGGCGTAAGGTTACAACATGCAAATGCGTGTCTTCTTCCTTTATGACAGGGCCATCCTTGATATGCGTGTCATAAATGTGCATCGTAAATGTGCGTCGTAAATAGACGACACACAAAGTGTGTCGTCTCTCGTTATGTCATGGCCTTCCGTGACACGCATTTGCGCGTCGTCTGAGTGCTTTATGACGGGCATTGCGTGTCATCAAAGGCTATTTTTCTAGAAGTGTAAGGATTATTAATAACAAATCACAAGTGTATACTTACATATTTTAATGGTTCTACTCTTGCTTGGTGGATATTTCTAAAGAACTCTTGTTTTATAGTTTCATGTCACACTTCATCAACTTCCAACCTCCCATAAGGATCAAAGTCTTCAAAGGTTGTTATGCCTTCCCATCTATGGTTATTTTATTATTTATAACTCTTGCAAAATGATCCTTGGTGGGTAAAATAGTTTTAGTTTTAATCAACATTTTTAAAGCTTTCGCTATAATTTTTACCACTTGTGAAATTGAATTTTTGAATAAAAACCCAATAGTTCATATCCCTGACCTCCTAGTTTTAGGTATGACATGGTACCATTATGAATTAATGGTCAATCTTTGATTCTAATTTGCAACTTACTCTATCATATCTAAGCTTAAACCAGTTCTTGTTGATGTGTTCAACTGTTAATTATTCACACTGTTTTCACCTCAATTGTCTTTTTGACAAACCCATCTTCATTGTGAAGACACAACTCTTTCTTGGTGAAAGAACAATTTGGGGAACTTCTGTGTTATTTACTTTCTGTTTATTATTTTGCTTAGATTAATTTTACATTTGTTATTCATACTTGAAGTGTATCCGATTGATAAAAACCTTCAGTGTTTTATTTTGCTCAAAGCCTTTGTAAAGGATCTACAACATTATCGTCAGATGATAGTAGATTCACTAGAAGGTGTCCTTAATTTACTCGATGTCGAACATAACGGTACTTTCCATCGATATGCTTGGATCTACCATGATCCTATGGTTCTTTTATCAAAGAAACCACACATTCATTATTATAGAAGAGTTCTGTGGGTTCCTGAATAGTTGGAAGAACTCCAAGATCTCTTATAAAGTTGTTAAGCCAACTAGATTCCCTAGACGCGTCACTCAACGAAATGTACTCTGACTCACATGTGGCATCAATCATAGTTTCTTGCTTGGAGCTCTTCCAAGTAACCACTCATCCATTCAATAGGAATACCTAGCCAGACTACGAAAAAAAGTTATCTCGGTGTGTTTGAGAGTTGGCTTCACTGTAGCTAATCACTCTTTATGTATCACTGATGCCAAGAACTAGGAACATGTCCTTCGATATACGTCGTTACGTAAGAATATTCTTCACCATAATCTAATGGGATCTCCCATGATTTCCCTGAAATCGAATAACCATGCTCAAAGCATAATACATATATGGGCGAGTAGATGTCATTACATACATGGTTGATCCTACAGCTGAAGCATATGGAACTCGACTCATGCCAGTTATCTCTTCATCAGCACTTGGACTATGAGTCTTAATCAACATGATAGTACTATGAATGAGAAATTCCCCTTTCTTTGATTTCTCCATACTGAAACGCTTGAGTATTTTATCTAAATACATACTCTAGTTAAGACAAATAAGATGATTCTTTCAATCCCGATGAATCCTTATACCCACAATATAGGACGCTTCCCTTAAATCCTTAATGGAGAAATACTTTCCATGACAAGACTTAACCTCTTGATAAGTTGGAATGTCGCTTCCTATAAGGTTTATTTAATCTACATAAAAGAATAGAAAATTCACTATATTCCACTAGCTTTGATATATACATAGGACACATCTTAACTTGTAAAAAAACAAAATCGTTGACTTTTTCATGGAAGCAAAGATTCCAACTGCAAAATGCTTATTTCAATCTATATGGAAGTAACAAGCCTACACACTCTATCAGGAAACTTGGCATGTACAAAAGCCTCTAGCTAACTCATGTAGACGTCCGCAGATAACATCCCATTAAGGAAAGCAATTTTGACATCCATTTGCCAAATTTCCTAATCATGAAATGCATCTATAGGAAGCATAATCCAGATAGACTTTATGTTAGCTACTGGTGAGATGTTCTCATCATAGTCAATCCATTAGGTTTGAGTAAAGCCCTTAACAACTAAACTTCTTTATAGGTATGTACCTTCCCTTCTATGTCGGTCTTCTTCAAATATCTATTTTCATCTAACTATCGTTTGACCATGTACATGATCAACCAACTTCCACACATGGTTATCATACACGCAATGAATCTCACTGTCGATTTCCTCCTTCCATTTAGCAGCCTCTGGGCATGCCATTTCTTCATTGTAGTTAGCTAGATCTTGCAAATTTACCATAGTTCAATCACTATCAAACGTAATATGGAGACCATAGAACATAAGAGGCATGCTAACCCTATTGGAACGACAAAGCGGTAATGAGTTATGAATTGGCTCAACTGGAAGTTCTTCCTCATGTTGAATGCTAGTGTTGTCTGAGGTTCCTTCATTGGATGACTCTTGAATTTGTTAAAGAACAATGGCACTCCCAATATCCTCTTTGAATATGAGACCTCTATAGCGAAAGACTCATCTTCGAGCTACGAAGACCACGTTCTAACTAGGTCTATAGCATAGATATCAAAAGGTCTTTTGTGGGTATTAATGAAATAACACTTCTCGGCTCTGGGTTCATGTTTGTCATGCATCTCTCGTCTTATGAGTGCTTCACAACCCAGACCTTGATATGTAAGAGCGAGGGAGCCTTCCCTGTCCACATCTCATGAGGTGTTTTGGCAACCTTCTTTTTTGGAACAAGATTCACGATATGGGCGACTTCCTTTAAGGCATACCGCTAGAAATGAATAGGAAGAGAAGTTCCACTCATCGTGGAACGAACCATATGTAGTAAGGTTCGATTATGCCTCTCAGCCACACAATTAAGTCGTGGTGTTCTTGGAGGAGTCATTTGTGAAACGTTTCCACATTCCTTAAGATAATCGTGGAAATCGGTACTAAGATATTCACCACCTATGTAAGATCTAAGCATCGTTATCTTCCTGCCTAATTGATTCTCAATTTCATGCTTAACTCTTCAAACCTTTCAAAAGTTTTAAATTTATGTTTGATTACGTAGATATAACCATATTTGCTATAATCATCTGTAAATATCACATAATATCGATTAGTATCATTCGTGGTGGATCTAAATGTCCAAATACATCTGTATGGATTAGGTCCAATAATCCTTCACCTGTTTCACATCATCTAGTGAAAGGTGATTTTCTCATCTTGCCCAAGAGACAAGATTCCCATTCATCATCTTTCCTAAGATCAAATGATTCCAGCACTCAATCCTTTTGGAGTTGGGCGATGCATTTCTTGTTTACATGCCTAAGACGACAATGCCACAAACATGGCTTGTGCACACCATTGGACAGATCAATATGGAACACACTATTGCCTAGATTTTCAAAACAAGTCACAGCTTCATACACACCATTACCAGGTAATGCTTTAAATAACAAAACACCATTATGAAAAGCAGAAATAAATCCAAATCATTAACAAATGAAAAGATAAAGCCTTGTTTGAACAATGCATGGAATGAAATAATTTTTCACATCATATCTAATGAATAACAACAATTAATCAAATTAACCCTACCACCACTATCGATCACAGATTTGTAAGTACCAATCTTGGTAACACGTGAAGATCGCCTATTCCCCATAATTAAGTTTAGTCTTCCATGCTCTAATTCCTCACTTTGTCTTAGTCCATGCAAATCAGAACAAATATTGAAACCACATCCTGTGTCAAGGACCCAAGAATAAGAAATTTATGTTTTATTAACATGAATAGTGTAAATACCTGAAGAGGACACCCTAAATTTACCATCCTTCAAGCCCTTCAACTATTTAGGGAAGCTTATTCTCTAATGACCCTTTGCACCACAATGGAAGCAAGTGTCCTCTTTTGGATCACTGATTGTAGGGACGTCAAAGTTGGGCTTCGACTTGGACCCATTGTTAGACCCTCGAACAAGGGCCTTCCATTTCCTGCTGGATTGGGAAGGATCCTTCCTCTTTATCCGTTTGCTAGATCCAATATCCAGGATAGGAGCACATTTTGCAAAATGGGTATGACTTTTCTTCATTACCGACTCAACATACTGCAACAAGTTATGGAGTTAGGTCAATGTCGTCTCCATGTTACTCAAATTATAAGTCAGAACGAACTAATCATAACTAGGAGGCAAGGAGTTAAGGACCATGTCAATGGCCAACTCCTCATCAAACAACATATGGAGCCTTTATATTGTTGGATTAGTGTCTAAGTCCATAACTATAATTGGTATGTACTTGACCCGGCTTAGCATGGTCCATTTGGGTTGCATGGCATCGAAGCGATTTGGATACACTTTTGTGAGAAAAAGATATTCATGATTTATTAATATATTATAAGTTCTAATATATTAATATGAAATCATATTATTTCATTAGTATTGATCAAGAATTAATTTGAAATTAATCTTGTGATAAAAGCACACAAATTAAATACATGGGGACTGATTGTGTAAATCATTCATTCTTATATATGTTGGGCTAAACCCATGGAGTAACCCATGGATACTCTATGGAGGTTTTAACGCATGGAGCATAAGGACTTTTCTCTAAGGATTCATATGAGAGGGCTAGCCGATTTTGAGCATAAGGACTTCTCTCTCAAGTTATTCCAAGTTGTTGTTGGTGTTGTGTGAACCATTTTAGGTGTCACACTTGGGGCATTAGGCTCTTAAGCTCCATGG
This sequence comes from Lactuca sativa, assembly GCF_002870075.4. NCBI lineage: Eukaryota > Viridiplantae > Streptophyta > Magnoliopsida > Asterales > Asteraceae > Lactuca > Lactuca sativa. Next base: position 298,977,744 of record NC_056630.2, on the reverse strand, counting down.
AATCAAGTAACAACAAAGAGGTATGTTATCCTAACTAGTATCTTGTATTATTTATCTCAATTGCATAATAGTTTTAGGTCTAATGCCTTGGAAACCATTTGCATGCATAATTAGTAAAAACATAGATCCAAGGTATTTAGGGTTGTATGTGCACCATAAGATGTTGTAGTACACCAAAACCCATTAGTGGTATCAGACCCAATGCTTGTTTTCAATTATAGTTGATGCAAAAGGCTGAAAAACAAAGTTTTGTGTTGTCTGGACAGGGGACTCAATGAGTCCATTAATGGACTCCACGAGTCCATGAACAAACTCATCCAACTCGTCGAATTTGTTCATGCACTCGGCGAGTTGGACCCCCTGATAACATATTTTTGAGTTTTTTTTGCTGGAATTGGACTAGGAACATTACCTTAAGTTGTTTTTGAACTTATAAACTTGTTTTTGATGTGGTAATGTTCATGCTAATCCAACTTCTAAGATAATTATCATAATTTCAAGATTTGTAATAGTTTATGTGTTCATATTAATTTCATGAAGATTGATGATTTGAATTATCTTGTTCTTATGAGTTAGTTTAGATTAATAGAAAAGTTATGTGATAATTTATATTTGATCCAAATTAATCTAAAAGTTGTTCATAAAATGTGTTTTTGTAACTTGTCCTCAAGTTATATGAAAAGTCACATTTATGATTTTTAAAATTGATAAAATTTCCATAAGTTATAAAAAATGAAGAGTCTCATTTTTTAAAGTCTTCCATAACTTGTCCTCAAGCTATGGAACTTGAAGAAGTTTTCCATTAAAACTACTTTAAACTCATAAGTTATCGAATTGAACAGTTCTTTGAATTGTTCAAAACTTGCCCTCAATTTTTGGAAGTGGTAAAGTTTCCCCCCCATGAATACTTTAATTCCAAGTTGAATCCTTAGAATTTTAAAAGTTAAAATTGAACCCTTATACTATTATAATATTAAAGGTCTAATATATATATATATATATATATATATATATATGTGTGTGTGTGTGTGTGTGTTTGTGTGTATATATATATATATATATATATATATATATATATATGTGTGTGTGTGTGTGTGTATGTATGCATGTACGTATAAGAACAAAGTCAGTCTTACCGTTATTAGGCCTCATTCACGAAGTCGGTCTATAAGGAGGGTATAAGGTTACTGCCTATAAAATGGCAGTTTAATGGGTGTCCAATCTCACCCACCACCTCCTTGACTGGTGCAGGGTTATTATCCGAACGGGTTTGACATGACTCTAATTCTCCCTTCATTAAAAGTATAATGATAAATACTAAGTAACTAAACACATATAAATTCCCAATCATAGATACTTACGAAAATCTTAATTTGGTGCTAACCCATGAAATAACACTTTGCACCTTGCTTACTTCGTTAGTGGAGCGTGTGTGGTTAACCGGCACACTAACTTGGATTTAACAAGGATGGAAAAGGGTGACTTAATGTTTATCATAGATCGGTGGAGCGCGTGTGGTTAACCAGCACATCGATTAGGTGATAAAAATTAAGAGTACCAAGTATATTTGCATGGTTATTCACACCTTTTTTTGTGATCCTCGGCATCCCAATCACAAAACTTGAGAGGGCACAATCGAGATTGAAACCTAATATTTATTTCGTTTTTCATGGTGGAAATTGGTGAATCATCATTCGCCTACCTTCAAATATTTTATAGATTGGATTACGGCATCCCTCTTCCAAGTTATAAAATATTGTATTCGGTCCTACCATTAAATTTTTCATATTGGGTGTTATATATAGGACTTAAATCAACTAACTTGAATATCTGCCGTTGTAGATGACTGGTTCAAACAACTATGATCTTCCCAATTCTCTTGGAACAAGCTTTCCCATTGAAGATGATGTCCTGTGGTTGGATCATGGAAATCATACTTTAATTTCTCCACCTCCTCCAATTATTCTCCCCATCCCACAAGTTCTTGAATAGTTCAAGGTCACTCAAGTCCAATTGGCAAGAAAAGTCTATGTGTGCTCACATCTTGGAGATGAAGTCACATATTGAAAAGCCGGGAGAGTTGGGTGTCAAAGTCTTGAGGAAGTTGGTTGTTGACTAGGTTCTTCTATCATTTTGTAAGTGAGATAGTGAGTTCTTTAAGGACTACTATGTAACAGACTATGACATGACCCTTAATGATCTTACCTATTGGCTTGATTCTACTGAATCAACAATGTTTTGGAGCACCTGTAAATCAAATTTGATTGGAAGATCGACTTCCTAAAGTTCCATGGACATTGAAAATGGTAACATTGGAAATCCAGAAAAGCTTTCTCTTCCCAATGGAAAGGAATCGACCATAGCCAACTCGGTTGACCAAATGGTAAAGAGAAAGGCTAAGTCTGAGATAGTCCCATGTACCATTCCTGAAGGGTCCATATGTTTGTATTGCCAAACGAAGCGACAATGGTTGTGAAGCTGCCCTATTTACCTAAAATATCATGAGGATGGTAAAGTCAAAAGTTTGACTCTACTTCGAGTAAAATCCACTATCTGACTTTGTTAAGTTCCTATTTAGAGATTCTTATTACATGATGTGACTACGTCGCGTGTTGATGTTTTAAGAATCAAAGAAAAGAGGAAGCTTAATGGAAGAATATGTTGATTTTGATCGTGAAGATGTATTTCAGTCGCATGGTTCGGTGATAAGAATTTTGAGTTGTTGCTTAAGAGTTATGATATTTTTCTTAGGAATAGATAACAAAAAGTTTTCATATGCATTTGCATTTTAAGGATAAGTTTTCCGCAAGTTATTAAAATAAAAGAAAAAAAAATTAATTTTATTTATTTTAAAATTCCTTACAATGGCATTTGCGAAAAATTGTTGTTTATATGATTCCATTGATAACAATTTTGGAAAATGGATTTGATTCTTTCGTTTGTGGTAGTGTCATAATTTACCAAATAAGGAAATATTCTCATCACCCAAGTTTCAGTTAGATAGAAACTTGGAATCATGCAACATGTATTGTATGATGAACGAGAATTTTCATCTTTGGGAAATTAAGAGTAATTCCTTGATCACATGTATATGTGAGTGAAGTGAAGGATTATGAGATTGGGTACACTTAAGTGTGCGTTGGTCAGGTTCACCACAAAGAATGATAAGGCTATTTGTCATGATTTACTAAAATTTTTAGTAAATATGGTTATACTTACAAGTTTAAGTATAATTTTGAAACGTTGGAAAAGATTTAATGTATGACAGGACGAATGAGAAGAATCAGATTAGGCAGAAAGATAAAAGTTTCTCAAATCTGAAAAGATGGGAGAGTACTTGAGTATGTTGTTAACGATTATCTTAGTGGTTATGAAACCATATCACAATTAATCCTCTATGGACATCTTAGTGCATTTGTGTAACTAAGAAGAGGAGTCATGAATTGTTGAAATGGTTGAATCAAGAAGATAAATCATACTTCATTCCAAAACAATTCTTAGAGTGATGCTCCAAGATTGTAACCTTAAGTGACATAAATAAAGGTTTAAAACATTTTTCAAATGTAGAATAAAATGTTTTATCACTCTTGTGCACTTGAAATTGGTAGGTTGTGATGTTTTGGATAAAATAAAGATCAACTAAGACCAATTGTGTGAAGTGTTTATCTTGATACGTATCCGCAATAACTCTTGAATATTTGTTTTGTCAAGGAATGGTTCTCAACAAGAGAGTCTTATATGTCAAAAGGACAGCGGGAGTTTTAGAGGTCTTGACAAGAGAGTCTTATATGTCAAGAGGACAGTGGGAGTCTTATATGTCAAGAGCTTTGTAACCTATCGTGTTGACATATTACTATTTTGTGCCCATTCCAGTTAAATTTGACTATGCATATGAGTTCTATGAGTTCTCTATTGCATTCATAACTACATGGAAGCAATGGTAGGCCCTTGTGTTACCAGGTGGCAAGAAGTTAAGATTAAACTAGCTCAGTCCATATAGAATGGGTTTGTCACTGACATTGTCTTGTAATTATGGTTATGACAAATCTACCTGGATTGGAACACATACACCGTAGAAATCTAAGTGTCATATGTTTTCTCTTCGACTCATGAAAATGATGGTGAGGAAACTTTTTCACTAAGTAGATTTTAAGTAGATAGCAATTATGATGTTTGCATTCTTACAGTCGTTAGTGGAGCGTGTGTGGGTAACCAACACACTAACATGGACTTGTGAGAAATGGCAAAGGTCTAAAAATTTAAGACTATGATTACGTCGTCCCTTTTCATAGTTCTACAAATTGTTTAGACACACATGTGAGCTATCTAAGGAATGGTGTATGATTTTGATAAAGTTTTATCAAAGCATCTCATATCAGAAATCTGAACTTTGGTAAGAAAGTCAATAAAGTATTGATTTCTAGAAGTCCAGATGATTTCTGGATACATGTCAAAGCTAGTGGGAGCATAAGTGTTATGCTAATAATTATCATGTTAGTGGGAGCATGATTATTATGTTAGGTGTGGCAAGTTAGAAATGTTAATTATAGAAAACAGAAGTTTCAATTTGGAAAAGTTGTTTTCTATAATTAAGGGAGAGGAAAATATAAATCATTTCAATTCTAAAAGCTTAGATTGAGATTTTAATCATCTTTAGTCAAGGATATATATATATATATATATATATATATATATACACACACACACACACACACACACACATATATATATATATATATATATGAAATTTTATGTTGGAATGGTTCAACATAAGGAAATTTTGTATATATTGCATTCTCAAAATTCGATTATGATTACGTATGGCATCCCTCTTCATAATCCAATTATGAAAACATGGCAAATAATAAAATTATAGCAAAAGACTGGTCTAGGATCAAATCTTTATGTGATACATCATGAATCATGTCCCATATGCTTCGGATATAGGATCGATTACATGTGCTATAATATTTATCCTTTTTAAATTTTTGAAATGCCTAGGGCAATTTTAGGGGAAAAGGTCTAGAATACGATATGACTAAAATGATTAAGCAATTGTCGAGGGAAATCTGAGGTTTACCAAAGATTGGTTGCTCATGGACAGTTGGAAGTATAGTGTCAATTTCAAAAGGACCATATTGACATATTCTGAAAGGAGTCAACTCTTGTTCAGAAGTGATATTCAAAACAGAATGTGGAAATGTTTCAATAGGTGGAAGTTATTCTTTAAATATTTGTAAGATTAGAAAACTTAATGCAAGAAGGATGTTCAAAGGAATGTACTTTGAATTTGAGACATCGTTTCCGTGGAATTGCTCTCCATTGGAATACTTTATAATGTTTGTTGCCGAGTGTTTGTGAATTTTTTGCATAGTCATTACAAGAGGATCAATGCATACAAGTTTAGAATCTAACAAATTTCGGTAAATGGTAGGAATTTGGAATTCTTACACTTACCATGAGGATTTGGATTGTGAAATGAGCATCATTGAAATTATGTTCAATTGGTCTATTTCACAAAGTAAGGATCATAGAAAAATATAGTGTGCATACTTGGAGTATGTCATATCTATTGTTTGGACAAACATAGTGTGCATGCTTGGAGCATGGCATGACTATTGTTTTAATTCAAGTATTAGGTTGATAAATCGAAACATTATACAATGAATAATGTTTAATCAATATGGTGATAAATAAAAGGTGTTTTATTTATATTCATAAGCTCTGGGACCATATTGGATTCGATTATTCTTGTGTTTCACTTTGCATGTTTTGACTTCCAGAATAACTAGGTCATTCTTCCCGAATGACTGAGTTATTCAAACCATCCACAATCGATAATACGTTGGAAGTAGGTATTAAGGCAAGATTGTCATGAATTGGGTTTGTAGATGTCTAAAGTGTTTTGACATAGCAAAAGTTGCAGCAACATTCATGAGTGCTCCTCGAATGAGATTCGAGTATTGGATTAAACACATGCTCATTTGACTCACTTCATGGATTTTATCACGAGTGATCATGAGACGATAATATCTTATATTCTTCAAACCTAGAGATGTGAGTTGTTGACTATGAGTTGGTTATACATTGATAGTACGAAAATGCATTGGTGACTCGATGTTATAAAATGTGCCTTTATGTATGTTTCAACAAGTAGTAGAACAAGCATATGAGTCAAATTTTATCCATTCCTTTTACTCTTGGAGGGATAAAAGCGATATCTATGGGCCCCTCGATGATTTAGTGATGACAAACGTAAGTGCTCGGTTGGGCCTGGACTGATTTGATTTGTTCAATTAGTCGGTCGTCATAAATCGGAAATCGGGAAACAACAGATGGACAGAGCGAATGATTATAATCCATGTCAGAGTCCATATGATATTTAGAATGGAGGAATATATGATCACTTATTTAATGGACGCGTCATTGATTTGTTCAGAGTTCGACAACGACTTTCAAGAGCTACGATTGCTAGTCGGGTTTTGGAGTCATACTTGCAATAATAGTTGTAGACTTATATATCCAAGTGGGAGAATGTTGGATTAGTGTCTAAGTCCACAACTATAATTGTTATGTACTTGAATCGACTTGGCATGGTCCATTTTGGTTGCATGACATCGAAACAATTTGGATAGAATTTTGTGAGAAAAGGATATTTATGATTTATTAATATATTATAAGTTGTAATATATTAATATGAAATAACATTATCTAATTAGTATTAATCAAGAATTAATTTGGAATTAATTTTGTGATAAAAAGACACTAATTAAATATATAGGGATTGATTGTGTAAATCATTAATTCTTATATATGTGGGCTTATGATCCATAGTTCGTCATGTTGGGCTAAACCCATCGAGTAACCCATGGATACTCCATGGAGGTTTTAACCAATGGATACTCCATGGAGATTTTAACCCATGGAGCATGAAGAATATGTAAAGACAAGAGCTAGATGGTGTAACCCTAATATCCACAATATATAAAGACACCATAGCTCAAGAAATCTGCCCTAAGGATTAATATGAGAGGGTAGCCGATTTTGAGCATAAGGACTTTTCTCTCAAGTTATTCCAAGTTGTTGGTGGTGTGTGAACCATTTGAGGTGTCACACTTGTGGAAATACGCTCTTAAGCTTCATGGAATCAAGCTACAACGAAGAGGTTTGTTATCCTAACTAGTATCTTGTACTGTTTATCTCAATTGCATGCTAGTTATAGGTTTAATGCCTTGGAAACCATTTTCATGTCTAATTAGCAAAAACATAGATCCAAGGTATTTAGGGTTGTATGTTCACCATCGGATGTTGTAGTATACCAAAACCCATCAGCTATTTTATCCATGTACGTTTGCCTCTTTTGTATGTGAAGGAAAACATATTCTCTTTCCTTGAGCTTGCATGTCATAAGAGACATGACCACTTCCAAGTGCTCTTGTCTCTCCTTCTTTTGGAACTTTAAAACAAGGTTGAGAGCCATCTCATATGGCTAATATTCTTCATAGAACTTCGCCCACTCAGGTGCCATAGTGGCCACCATGATGCAAGCGACCTTTATGGCATCATCAGAGTGTTTGTTGTACGAGGTAATTTCCTCAAGAGTAGCGGTCGAACGATCGATTTCAACAAGAGGTTTTTTGAGGACATATTATTTGCCCTTGTATAAGAGAGTCATCTTTGTAGAGGTCGAATTTAGTTGTGAGGTGTCAAATCTTGTTGATATCTTCGTTAGTTTGTAATCTTATTACTAGGTCATTTTAGTGTTCGAAGTCTAGAGTATTTAGTCCCTTGTATTTTTTTTTTTTGCTTTCATCTTCCCTATTAATAGTGAAGTGTACTAGAGTAGATAAGAACTTCGCTTTTGCTCATTGGTGTAACCTTGTCTATTCTCTATGTACTTGTTGAAAACTAATTGGAGCGAAACATACTATATTTACTTCTTGTGTTCATCAATCATACTTTACTCTGATCTTGTTATTCAATCTCGATTTCTTAGCAACTACAATCTTCAATTCCTCATATTGTCCATTTAGTTTGGACCATTGAGCTTCTCTTTTGACAAAATCAAGAGTAAATGGATGTTTGAGTTGGAGGGGGCATATTGAGTAGTATTGAGATCACCGTTTCCAGACATCTATATAAGGAGAAATAGTTTTTAGTTAGTGATATGAATCTTTAGTATTTTAACCCAAAATAGATATTCAATGCTAGGATCCAAAAATATATTTCACATTAAAGAAGAGGGATGTCGTAATCTAATTGCGAATTTATCAAGGTAGGTAATACAAATTTACCAATTTCAATCTAGTATGAAACTCCTGAATCGTTTTAGATTCATTGAATCTTATCAATGACATGTTTAATCTCAAATTATGCTCTTCAAATTTCTGAATGAGATGCCGAGGATCACAAATAAGATGTAAATAACCATGCAAACCCTCTTCACAACCTCGTTTTCATTTAGCCTCTCAAACTAATGTGCCGATAAACCACACACACTTCATCAACAATGATAATTTTCAATTTGTGCATCACTTAACTTTATAGTCCTATATTAATGTGTTGTTTAACCATGCCCGCTCCACTAACCAATATAAAGAGTGATGTGCATCTTCATGGAGTAGCATACACTTCACATTTTTTTCCTAAAGTAACTAGAGTGGGACTTTATTAAAAAGGTTCTAGTACTTTAATAGAATCATACCTTTAGTACATTATGTCCTATCAATTATGCTCGACTAACGACCCTTCACCATACAAGGGAGCAGTCTGTGAGAGAGGACTCTCATTCAATGGTCATTTTATAGGCCGCTTCCTTATACCCCCTCCCCTTAGAGTATGACTTCGTGAATGAGGTGCACTAGCGATTTAACTGATTTATCTTATACATATAATATATTAATCTTTTAATCAGATATAGTATAAGATGTATTTTAAAACCTTTCAAAATACTAGGGTTTAAAATTAATTTTGAAATTAAACAATTAAAAATTAAATAGTTTAAACTAAATGATGATTTAATCTTTTATCTTAATTAAACAATTAAATAAATTTAAATCATATTATTTATCAATTAAACAATTAATTAATAAATTTAAATAATGTGGATGAAATAATTATTTACCAATTAAAAAAATGTAATTAAATATTTTAAATTTAATCATAATCCCTTAGCCTTCTAATTTTCAAAAAATGGGTAAGGGTTACCAAGTTTTAACTATCCAAATTTTAAGGCATTGATAATTGTAAATAAGGAAAATAGAAACCTTAAGGAGCCTTCCATATTGTTGAAAATAAGGGTAGATGCTAGGGTTTCAAGAACTCTAGCCATTATCGAAATTTTGAGCCTTTAGTATTTAATTTCCATCAACCATAATTTTGATCAGTTCATTTTAGTGAACAATCAAATAGAAAATTAAGGCTATGATACCATTGATGATTTTTCTAGGTTATAAAAATTTCATGTGGCGGTAAAATTCTTAAACCCTTAATTTGATAGGTAACCTAGAAAGGATCCATGTTTTCTCTATTGATGGCAACTAACTATGAATGTCAAGAAACCCTAGGAAAACCTAGTATAATCGAAACTATAAGAATGGTTTAGAGTTACATGCCTTTGATTAAGGTATCAATTAATCAAACAAAATCTCCTTTGAGTTCCTTGGAAAGAAAGTACTAAATGTGTGGATGCCTTTAATGGCTTGTACTAAAAACCCTAGCAACTATAAGACCTAGAGAAAGGGGAGAGTAAACACTAGGACGTCTCCTAAAATTGTCCCATCTATGGGTAGGTTCTGGAATCCTTCAATGTTCAAATTTTGAACATTGTCACCTTTAGTCCATATACTCAGTTGCTAGATATGAAGGCAACTCATAAGTTATTCTATTCAATTCCTAGTTATGAGGGAAACCCAAAAGTCATTCTACTCAGCCTCTTTATCTAAAAGTCATTATATTTAGTTGCAAGTTATGAGAGCAAACTAAAAAGGACTTTGCTTATAATTCAAGAATATACAAATTTAGTTATTGGCTTAGACACCTTAATCCAACACTTTGTTGTGGTATTTGCTACAAGTGACTGTCAAGTATTTCATGCTTAAACTGGTAAACTGACTTAGCTCAACAGCTTTCCTCTTCCATTTTTTCCTTTTGCCTGTCAACGTATAAACACATTTGTAATGGTACATATGAACAATTTAAGGGAATATATTCAGATAAAATTATGCAAAAATAGGTATCTCAACAAACTTGTGTGTGATGTTTTGGTGGGAGAAGGATATTTAGATAAGTGTTCATATGTACGATTAAAAATGTGTTTATTTGATATACCTATTTTACATGGAATGCTATGTAACAATACACACTTGCTCCAATAAATGGAACGAGTATGTGCTCCTATAAACACATTTGTAATGGTACATATGAACAATTTAAGGAAATATATTCAAATAAAATTATGAAAAATAGGTATGTCAACAAACTTGTTTGTGATGTTTGGATGGGAGAAGGATTTTTGATAATTAAATCTAGGCCACATGCTCATTCCATTTATTGGATCAAGTGTGTATTGTTACATAGCATTCCATGTACTAAGCCAGCAACATTTGTTCACCCAAGCCACATGATCTCCATATTCTGACCCACTCTACATCTTATCATACATTACAACAATAACATGCGTGTATGGAATACCTATAATGTTCCAACTCCTACAAGTGCAAATCCTCTCGTTAATGTTCATAATATACTGCTCCATCCATATACCAGTTACAACAATAACATGCGTGTATGGAATACCTATAATGTTCCAACTCCTACAAGTGCAAATCCTCTCGTTAATGTTCATAATATACTGCTCCATCCATATACCAGTTACTTGATACTTATCAGATCTAGTAAATAGAACCCTTATCTAATTTGCATCCGTCTTATTTTTTGTAAGTTTGTTGTCGCAGTTGGAGTACAAAACCTTTGTATTTGTCTAGCACTTTATGAACATTTACTATTCTCTAATAAATTCCAAACAAGTGATTATAGGCTTATCCTTAGCCTCATCTAAATTGGACTTAAATACCTCAAACAAGTTTATTTTCAAACTACTATTGATTTCCCTTCCTATGTATATAAACAAACATTGAATTGATGAAAATCAGTTATGAAATATGTTAATGAAAGCAATATCATACTTACGAAATAAATGGGATCATGCCCAACTTTTAGCAAGAATTTAGTTAACCATTCTTGAGCTTGTGGGTTAAGTTATTTTATATTCTCCAAGCCTTACCAAACCATGGTATGCGATATGATTTTCCATACATCCATACAGTTTCCCTCAATTCATCTGGCTTGTTTTGAAATTTCATCTTGTCAAGCACATGTATTAAAAAGAACCTTTTCTTAGCTACTGGAAAAATCTTGCCTATGGTAGGAAAGATTCTATGTGAGTATAATCAACATAACATAGTAATTAAACATAATTCTAAATGAAAATAATAAAGTGAAGTTTGTTGAAGTTAGAGGGTATCTTTTGTCGATCTAAAATGAAGGTGAAGTTTGATGAAGAATTTAAATCCAAGTCATCACCTAAAAGTCCCAAAAACCATGTTCAAGAGTTAGTACATTCAACTTCTATAATGGAATACGCAATCGGGTAAATTCTATTGTTCGGGTCAAGCCCAACTGCACTACGATTTGTCCAGGAAAGGGACCCTTCAAAAACGCAACATCAATGGACATATATATATATATATATATATATATATATATATATATATATATATATATATATATATATATATATATATATATATATATATGCATTTGGAGATCCTTGTTTCAGAACACAAGGTGGGTTCAGGTTAGACATCTATCTTGACAGTTGTTCTTGGATTCCTAGACTACAATTACATGGCATAGTCTCTCAAAAGACCATATTACATTTCATAATCACCAACAACAATTTTTTTGCTATACCATTAGCCCACAATACCTTCATCTTTGATATTGAAAATGAATACCTTTGTATCATGTCCTCCTGTAAGGCATGTGCAGGGATTTTGGGGGTACTTTCAAATATGCAATATGTTGTTAGCTACAAACTGATATGAGCAATCCCTCATTGTCCTTGTTGCAAATAAGAATGACAATCTTCATATTTTTTAGTAGCCCAAACTTGTTTTTCAACTGACCTAGAAACAAAAAGAACCCATGGACAAGTTTTTTCCTTGGAAAGTACTAAATTGCCCATGCTTTTATTACTGCCACTAGTCAATTTAGGGACAACACCCCTACACTTTACCCTACGTTTTTTCTTGTCATTCTTTACATAATGCAGATCCATCCTTTCTTTTATAGAGTAGTTGGCAATAACTTCTCTAAGCTTTTTGTTTTCCTTTAAAGTTTAACCAATCTTAAAGGCTTTTGTGAGAACCTCACCAGATGAACAAGAAACTGGTTTTAAAATGTATTTTAGTAATTTTTGTCGAGGTTCTTATTCACTAGCAACTGAATGAAACACATCATTATATAAAACTTTTAAAGGTTCATCTTGAATGTCTTCATGTACCTCTTTATTATTATTTGTCTGAACAGGATGCCCCAAGTTAATGTCTTCGTCAACTATAGTACAAAAGTTGATCATGTTCACCTCCACATCATCTACCAAAGGTTCCTCATCAAACACTCTTTTTTTCATCATGCTCACTATCAAATCTAGTTTCATCACTATCATATTCGCTATCCTCACTATCATGTTCAATGCTTATTATATCTTCATCATCGATGGTTGGTTCCTCGTCTATGTCTGGGTCATCATTACCCTGTAACACTTGGGAAGGTCTTCCAGATTGTCTATATGGCACAATGGACTGGGAGTAGCCTAGTTTTTTACAAGAAGTTCCAACATCTTTCCCTTATTTTGGTTCCTATCTAGTTCATCGGACACATCGTTAACCAAATCCTTAATAACAACCTTTTGTTGGTGATAAAAAAAATAACTTTTAACCCTTGTATGTCCACGCTTTATGTAAATACTTAGTTGGTTATTTTTTTTTCAGATAGGTTTATAATAGATAAACATCCCCGTCATTTGTTATAGGTAAGAGACCAAAGTCCGACTATACTTCTAGAATAAGAAAAGGATAATATAAAGTTTTCCCATCTACGTACCCTATTTTTTGAACCATTGTATCCAAATCATGGACGGAGAAAATGTCAATATCTACGAAGTCAACATAGTCTATTGTTGTATTAGATGTCTAAGCCCATAACTATTATTGGTATGTACTTGACCTGAGAGTAGCATGGTTCATTCGGGTTGCATATCATCAAGACAATTTGTTAGGATGGACTTTTGAGAGAAGGTTACTTATGGTTTATTAATATATTATAAGTTATAATATATTAATATGAAATCATATGTTTTAATTAGTATCGATCAAGAATTAATTTGGAATTAATTTACTGATCAAAAGAGACTAATTAAATCTATGGGGACTAATTATGATAATTAGTTATATTTATATGTGTTGGGCTTATGACCCATGTTGGACCAAGTTTATGTATGGATACATAAAGAGTTGGGCCACATGAACCATGGATCATAAAACCCATGGGTATGGATTATGGGTTATACCCATGACCCTTGGAATCCTACATATAATTAGGCTACTCCATAGCCAAAATCACAACTTCTTTTCTTAGAGAAATATGGAGGTGTTTTGGTGCATGCAATTTTTTCTCAAGAGCTACGTTTGTCCTAGGTGTGTTGTGATTACATTTGAGGCATTTCATACTATTGGTGCTAATCTCTTAAGGCCAAATACATCAACACTTGAATCCACATAAAAGGTATGTTTCCCTAACTAGTATATTATATGGTTTATGTCAAATGCATGCTAGTTATAGGTTTAATGCCTTGGAAACCATTTGCATGTAGAATTAGTGAAAACATAGATCCAAGGCATTTAGGGTTGTATGTGCACCATAGCATGTTGTATTATACCAAAACCCAACATCTATTGTACAATCTACATAGTTTTTCCTAGGGATTTTGGCGTATATCCCACTGTGATGGATTTTCAATGTGAAATAGTTGCTTATTCAATCTGAAACAAAGAAAAACAAACAACATTTAAAATATTTTGGCGTTATTTCAAATCGACTTAATGTAAGATCACCTTAGTCACTTCTAGTATAACTTTTCCAAATCATAGTTTGATGCCTGCATGTGTCTGGAATGAACCGACAATAACGTTAACACCGTTATCTTCTTTAATCGAAATGGAAGATAATCTTTATGTTGGAAAATACAATGATGAATGTGAAAGGTTTTTGGGTAGCTAGAAGATGATCGTTGCAAATAACTATAAATACCATACGTATATCATCCATAATGAAGGATTAGGGTTACGGCAAAATGAAAACATGAAAATACCCTTGCACTAATGGCACAAAAGTGACAATGATTGGGTCAGGGACCAATCGCGTAATGAATTAAAACCATTTAGGCCAGTGGTGTCACTTCATTCCCAATAAGTTCTCATAAGTGACATTTTTTAAACCACAAGGACCAATTATAAGATTGTGTCTTTTCTTCATATATATATATATATATATATATATATATATATATATATATATATATATATATATATATATATGAGACCCTCTTCTGCAAGATTAAGCTATCTACGTAGTAGCTTCCCCACTGACCACTCGTCACACCTTCGTCATATGGTTGTAAGTTAGATTCTTGCCTTGGTTAATGACACCTCTCTCATTTGGAATTAAGCTACATGCTTGGCTGCTTAAACTCCCCCAACTCTACAACAACCTGTCGTGACACTGGGGCTCCCAAAATGTGTCGTTTGGATGCCGATGAAAGCAGGTTACCTGCTTGCTTTAGGTACCGCACGATGAGGTTGAAGACTTCGCCGTGATTTTTTACTTGTTGGCGGTGGCGTTACCCCCAAAGTTGTTTGCCACTCTTGGAGTGCGATTTACCGCCACCTCCGCTTCATTGTGGTTGTGTCACCCTCTTGACTTCATTTTCATGCCGACTCCATCTTTACGATGTATTTAAGGTCCTTTATAATTTCATAACTTTGTTGTTAATTTATTTTTATAGGATTTTAATCAGAAGGTAGAGTTTGATAAGGTTTATGCAATTTTTCTTTATTCTTTCAATTACCACCACTTCCCCTTCTCACCACTCCGAATATCTTCATTGATTTTGATTAGGTTTGTTTTATATATGGTTGGATTCAATTTAATCATTTCCTTACTTCTCAAGGATTTATTCCTTCTTCATGGGTGAATGAAAAAGGGGAGATACTTACTCGTATGTTCCTAAAAGGTAAATTTGAACTCCAAGTTACAACTCTATTATTTGTTGTTTATCTGATTAGTCTGGAATCGGTCCAGGTATAGGCCTTGAACTCTAATTTCGTTTATTCCTATTACGAGCTCTGAGCTTTGTCTTTTTGAAGTTTTCTTTTCTTTTTTTTTTTTTTTTTTTTTAATTTTAAATTTGATATTGTCACTGTTAGTTAATCTATTTTATCCACAATTTATGATATGGGTTATGATAAGTAGCACTACATTGTTTTTGGATTTCACTTTCAGTTCTGTTGGTAATGTCTATTTTGATTTAGAATATTAATTTTAGGTTTGTATGTTGGAAAGTAGATTTGACGACTCATCTGGATTAAGATTAAGCAAGTCAGAAATGGGTTCAATGATCTTGAAATCACTCCTAGCTCACTTTGTAATTTTCTACTTTTCTCCTTATTTAATTGTTTAAACATGTAATATGACAGTCTATATAAATTTCTATTAGGCTAATCATCTTGAAATAGAAAAGATACTCCCTTTGATTTCTTTTTAGTTGTGTCTTTGTTGCAGAGAATTTTCATGGAAGTGGAGACGGTGTGATAATCCAAAGGGCCATCTTTTGGATATGATTTTTCATTCACCAAAGATCAGAAAATCACCTAATCTCGATGTCCAACCATGCTTTTTTGTCATACATTGTTTTATTTATCTATTTTGCATATTTCTAAATCATATATTAAAGCTACATTACCTTTTTCTGTTTATTTTTCAGCTTGTAAAGAATATGAGAGAATTTAAGGAGAAACTAAAATATTACACTTGTGAGATATCGGATATTTTTGTTTTTTTTTTTTTGAAAATAATCTCACTTTGGAAACAGAATCGATTGTTCTCCTAAAGTCTCCTTATTTGCATGTTGTATCCTACCATGAGTAACTAGAGTTTAAACTCAATTTGGTCAGGTGAATGTTGGATCTCCTGGATGAAGAGAACATTATTATGAATACAAGATTTTTACGGACACGGAAGCCAGTAGAGAAAAAATTGCATAAACCTTATTTTGTATGTATGCCTATGCCATGTTTCATTCTTTTTGTTATAGTCTTACGTCGGCTAGACACGTATTATCCCCCTTTATATTTTGGATCTCACATTTATCCTACAAGTCTCTTTTGAAACAATTTTCTAATTAGTACAAATAAAATGAATTTCTTATATGTGGTGTATGTACCTAATTATTTACTTTGTTGAGAAGGACAATCAAGAACTTGAGCTCGTGTTGCACGCAATTGTTATCAATAAAAAGCTTCTGCGAGATTAGTTAAGATAGATGTGTGATTGAAATACCTAACCCTATCTACCCCTACATTAATTAACCTGGTTTTTATTATATATTTCTATTTGTATTTGTTGATTATGATTATAATCTTATATATATATATATATATATATATATATATATATATATATATATATATATATATATATTATTTTTAGGTACGTACTAATGTGTTTTCATTTCTTGTAGATGTGTATGCCTTCAAGCCTTCCATATCTATAGGTTGTTTTTGATGGGTTTTTGGTCCTAAGAACATTCTATGTTCTCATACAAACCCTAATGCTCGGATCTAGGTTTTTCTATTGTACATGCAAGTTATCCAAGACTATAAACCCTAGATCTAGAATATGACAATCAATATAACATATAATTAAGGTTTAGATCATACCTTGATTGTTATGTAGCAATAACAATCCAAGTCCTCCTTGGATTGACTTTAGAAAGCTTAGAGTCACAAATGTCACTCCTCTAATGGTTCACAAACACCAAGAGCAAGAGGATGAGGAGGAGAAAGGATGGAGGCTGCCCAAAACCGTCTACAAAACCTAGAGAAGTCTTACCCACGTTTTTGGGTCATAAGGGATGTATATATAGTTAGGCTATTAGGGTTATCTAACAAGGAAACCCTAATTTGGATGCTTAAGCCCTAAGCAACCCATGGATCCCTTTCCTTAAGGCCATGGACAATTTCTTATGGGCTTCCCCATAGAATTCGTCCACTCCTTAATATAAGGCAATCCATAGCCCAAATTACAATTATCTTATAATTACAATTCTAGTCCCTTAAGTTTAATTAATCTCTTTTAGTCACAAAAATAATTATTGACTAATATTAATTAAACAATGTGGTTTCTCCTTTAATATATTATTCTCATAATATATTAATAAATCAAATTTAATCCTTTCTCTCCATAATTCATCCTATCAAGTTGCTTTGGTGAAGGCAACCCAAAAGGACCATGCACCATCGGGTCAAGTACATACCAAAATAGTTATGGACTTAGACACTAATCCAACAGTCTCCCACTTGGATAAGTCTAATAACTATTATGCGTATGACTTCAGATCCTGATCTGCAATCGTATTTTTCCAAAGCCGCTATCAACTCTGATCCTATCAGATACGCGTGTCCTTTAGATAAGGGATCATATATTCCTCCATTCTAGATATCGTATCAGACATGATTTCTAATCATTCTGTTTGTACTATTTCTCGATTTCCGATTTATGACGACTGACTAATTGAACAAATCAAATTAGCCCTAGCCCGGCCGAGCATTTACATTTGTTATCACTAACTCATCGAGGGGCCCAAAGATATCGCTTTTATCCTAATTTGGATAAAAGGAACGGATAAACTTTGATTCAATGCTCGCTTGCACTCACTCACCGAATCAAACACAACAATAAGTTTTATGACACCAAGTTACTAGTGCGTTTACATATTATCAATGTGCAACCGATTTGCAAGATACAACTCACACATCTCGGTTTCAAGAATATAAGATGTTATCGTCTCACCAATCACTCGTGACATAATCTATGGAGTGATCCAAGTGAGCGTGGGTCTAATCCAATGCTCAAATCATATTCATAAGCACTGATGAACATTGCAGCAAACATTTGCTTATGTCTAATACTCTTTTAGACATTCCACACACCAATTCATGATAGTCTTCATTCATACCTACTTCCAACATATGAACGACTGTGGGCCGTTCGAATAATTTGACTGTTCTTAACCAATTAAATTATTCAGGAAGTCAAAACATGTAAAGTGAAACACAAGAATAATACTAATCATATGGCCTCAACCCTTTGAGCATAAATAAAACACTTTTTATTTATCACCATATCGATTACTCATTATTTATCGTTTCGGTTAATCAACTTCTTACTTGAATTACAACACTTGTCCCGTCCTCCTAGCATGCACACAATGTTTACCTATGGTTCTTACTTTGTGAAATAGATCACATTGAACACATTTCCAATCATACTCATTTCACAACTCCAAATCCTTTTTTCATAAGTGAAAGAATATCAAATTCTTGCCACTTATAGAATATGCTAGATTCTAACATTTTATGCAATGATCCTTTCATAATATCACTGCACCAAAGTCACAAAGACTATTGCCAATTATATTACAAAGTCCTCTATCGGATATTGTTACAGTACAATTCCTTAGATATGATGTCTCTCACTCAAAGTACTTTCCTTTGAACATCCTTTTACATAAAAGTTTCTAATCTAGTCATAGGTTTTCAATATTTAATTCCCAATATGGACATGTTTCCATATTTTCCATATGACAACTCATTCTTAATAGAATCTTATCTATTCATAATAATGTCGATATGATCCATCCAATATGGAAACATTTCCATATTTTCCAATACTATACTTCCAACTACTCATAAGCGACCAATCATCGGTGAACTTTGGATTGTCCTTTGATAGTTGTTTAATTATCTTAGTCAAAACCGATTCATGTCCTTTTTCCCTCTACATGTGCTAGACATTTGGAAGATTTTAGAATGGTTAAATATTATAGCATTTGCAATTGATCCTATACCCGAAGCGTATGGGACATGATGCATAATGTCTTACATAAAGATTTGATACTTTATCAATCTTTTGCCATAATGTTTTATTTGCTATGTTCTCAAAATTCGAATTGTGAAGAGAAATGCCGTAATCATAATCGAAATTTTAAGAACACACTATGTACCTTTGACTAAATTTATTAACATTTCTCAACCTAAGCCTTTAGATTTGAAATGAAGCTTAATATTCTCTCCCTTAATTATAGTAAAACAACTTTACAACCCTTACGACTTTGCAAGGTATAACTCTTGTTTTCTATAATTAATATTTCCAACTTGCAATACGTGCCTTAATAATTATACAATCATAACATTTATGCTCCCACTATCATGATGATTATTATAAACATAACAGTTATGCTCCCACTAGCTTCGACATGTATTCATAAACATCTTAACTTTCAGAAAAACAATACCAATTGAATTTCATAAGTCCATGTTTCTAATACTTAATGCTTTGATAACCTTTTATCAAGGCTTTTTGAACTTATACACCTTTGCCTTAGATAGTTCATATGTGTGTCTAAACAATTAAGACTAATTGCCAAACCTCACAATTCAAATCATGGAAAGGGATACCGTAACCATAATCGAATTCGAGAATGCAAATTTACAATCACTATCTTCTTAAAATATTTCTTAGTGAAAGCATTTCCTCACAATCATTTTCATGAAGGAGGAAATCTTATGACACTTAGATTTAAACGGTGTATGTGTTCCTATCCATGTGAATTTGTTAAAACCAAGGTTTACGACAAATTCAAACTCATATGGATCGAACTTTCTTAATATTGATTTCTTGCCTTATGGTAGCACAGCTGCCCACCATGTCTTCCAAATAGTTAAGCAGCTCACCTTTTCCTATCAATGTACTTTTCATTGATCAAGGTCCTCGTCTTTTATACATTTAAATGAGAACTCATAGGACTCACATGCATAATTAACTCAATTGGAACAGCACATAAACAAAATAATGTCAACACGATAGGTTGTAAACCTTAACTCGTGTGCTAGTGATGATCAATAAGGTTCATTTGATTTGTTCTTGAATCCTTTCAAGACCATTAAGACTCCCACTGACTCCTTGACATATATGATTCTCTTATTAATAACCATTTCTTAACAAACAAATATTCAAGAGTTAGTGTAGCTTTTATCAAAAACACTTCATAAATTGGTTCTAGTTGGTCTTTGTCTTATCCAAGACATCACAACTTTCCACATTTGATGAATGTTACAAACCTTCTTAATACTTTTCACTCAATGTCACAATCTTAACTTTTAAGACTTGATTTTGGAACGAAGTATGATTGACTTCTTGATTTAACCATTTCTTCAATCCTTGATTCCTCTTCTTAAACATACAATTGTGCTAAGACTCACTTAGAGGATCAATTGAGATATGGTTCTTAATCATTAAGACCTATCATAAAAGGTACTCTCCCTTCTTCTTATAATGGAGAAACTTTTATCTTTCTGCCTACTTCATTCTTCTTATTCGTTCTGCTATTGATTTAAACCTTTTCAATCAATTCACAATTACACTTAATCTTATAAGTGTAATCATATTTACTAAGCCTTTAGTAAACCATGACGAATATCTTTGTTACTCTTATGGTGGACTTTTATCAACACACAACTTTGTGTACTTGATCTCCCAGTCCTTTACTTGACACTTTGTCAATGAATTAGTCTAATTTCCAAATATGAAATTTCTCATTCATCGTGCAACCAAGTTGCATGATTCCAAGTTTCTGTCCAATTGAACATTGGGCGATGAGAAACTCTCCCTATTTGGTAAATTCTCGACATTTACATAATTAAAATAAATAAGAATCATATCCATTCTTGGTAGAAATATGCAAACATCAATTTTCATAACGATTTCATTGCAAGGAATTAAACAAATAAATTTATTTTATTTATAAAAGCAGCGGAAAACATTTGTCCTTACAATGCAAAATCCATTGAAAACTGTGACAACCCGAAATTTCCATTTTTGTACAAAGATCATCTATTCAATAGAAGCTAGACTAGTTTCAATGAATTTCAGACTTTTCCGAGTAAGTTTGTGTACATTATGGTTTATGTTTAAGGAGATATCAAGAGAGTGGATGCTCATGGGTTTGTGAAACTTGAGTATTTCAAAACTTCATAATGTTAGAGTCCAATTCCGGAATAAAAATATTTTCTGCCAAAAATATTTCAGGACTATAAATAGATTTCTGAACTAAATTCATTCATTATTCACATTTCCAACTAGAGAAAAGCCATTTTCTCTCTCACGGATCTTCGGGTTTTCATCCCAAATCGTGAGTACACTTCTCTGGTTGTTTTATAATACTTGTTTTATGCTTAATAACATAGATTAAATGTCAAATATGTGAGATTCGGGAGTTTACCGCCCAAGAACGTTCTTGGGGAGTAAACTCCAAAATGAGGCTTAAAGGCTATCTAGTCCCATTTCCTTGTTAAGTAACTAGCTAAGGATTATATGTATGTATATTTGAGACTAGAAAACAATCAAAAACACCTAGCTTAGGGTGTTCACGGCCCAAGAACTTCTTGGACCGTGAACTCCAAATTCAAGGGTCAAAAAGTGTCCTAAACACTCCTAAGGCTTTAGACATTAACCCTCATTTACTTCTAGCTAATTTGTGGACTTGAAAACATCAAAATCACCTCTTAAAGGGAGTTTACGGCCAAGTAAATACTCTCAGGCCGTAAACACCAAATAAGGGCACCAAAGTGTGCCTAGGGTCCTCATTAACCTTAAACAAATGACTAGAAATTATCCTACTTGTGCTTGGGACTTGAAAGAATAAAAACACCCATCCCATGAGAGTTTATGGCCGTAAACTCTAAGGGATTTGGCCTTGGGGCCGTAAACTCCTCAAAGGAGTATTTCTATGCCCTAAACCACCCAAAGGATTAAACAACCAAGCAAGGCTTATTCTAGAAATCAAATAGCACTTCAAAACATCAATTACCACCAAGATTGGAGTTCACGGCCGTAAACTCAAGGGTTTACGACCGTAAACTCCTTGTGTGGGGTTTATTGAGGAGTAAACACTTATTTAAGGCCCTTTGGTACATTAAACCCCTTTAGCCTTGTCCCATAACAACTTAGATGCAACCATTAGGACCTATAACACTTATACAAAGTGTTTACATGTTCCTGAGTGTCCCAACTAAATTTATTAGTTATTATTTGGCTAATTAGTTATATATATGCTCATTATATGATAACTAGGCTCGTGCGAGTGAACAGCTCTCCGTTTTCCACCTAGCACAGTATCCGACACTTCAATCCAATCCACTCACCGCAAGTGCGTTCATACCCCTTTAATTAACCTTTGAAATACTTTTAAATGTTTTAAATACTTTATGGGGGGTTACAAGTTAAATACTTATAGTTATTACATCAATCACATGTGATTAATAACTAGAAAACCAATGATTTTATTACTGTTCAAACTGTTTATCAAACTGTTTTACATCAAACTATTTTACTTCAAACTGTTTTACAAACTCTTTTACTTATCAAATGCTTTTATTTAAACTTTGTTATACTTCTTATAAATTGCATTCCCATATATGTATAGATATATAAGCAATGTTTAAAGGGCTTAGGAAGGCCATCCGCCCTATTTCCTTTTTCTCGATTTGGATGTGGTCTGGTGGGATTTTGGGTAGCCCTCCGAAGGTCATTTCAATATTAATTATATATCAAATGTACATATATAGACATAAAAGTAATCCTTTATTCATGCGTATCAGTACATCATTAGTAAGTTACCATCGGGGTAACACGGGATCATACTACTACAATTTCTACATCAATGAGTCAGTTCATTCATGAGTCAATACTTATTACTACAAGTACATATACAGCTATACTAGAAAGAGAACATATACAACTATACTAGAAAGAGAACTTATACAGCTATACTAGAGAGAGAACATATACAACTATACTAGACAGAGAACATATACAACCATACTAGAGGAAGAACATATACAACTATACTAGAACAGTTCATTACATTACATATACAAGAATACGTTCATTATTGTGATATGAATCGGAGCATGACTTAAATTCCATGGCCCGAGTTTTAGCCAGAATCTCTTGAAGGGAGAGCGTGAGTTTGCGTATAGATCTATACTGGATTGACTATCCTACACCTTGCTGCTAGCTACAGCCGGACCTGCAGGTCTGCGGGTGCCAAATGTCATTCCGTTATTACGATCATTCGTATGTCGTTGTTACCAGTCGATAGTATGGTGCAATTAGTCACATGATACCTTAATATAAATCCGGTTCAAGGTAGTTAGTACATCAGTAGTTCCTATAATACAACACTACAGTACTACGATAATTTACCCATTACATATATTTAGTGATTATTTCACTTAAACATTAATGTACAAACTATATTTTGTTAAATGATAGTTACACTTGGGAAATTACACACTTTTACAACAAACGAGTATACATAACAGTTAAGCCTTGGTAGAAGGCTACTTTAATAGAAAATATAGGTTTTTCTGAGAGATTCAAACTTTTACAAACACTTACAAACATTTACATACATTTTACAAACTTACACTTGAGACATGTTCAACGTTTTGATAACAAACACCGACACTAAAATACTTATGAACTCACCAGCTTAATGCTGATAAACTCTTTCAAAATAACTTGTATTCTCAGGTCATCAGTAGACAGGTACCGAGGCCAGCTTTTCAGAAGATGGAGCGCATCCAAGACTCATCTTATTATTTTGATTTACATTATATTTTTGGTGTCTAAAACTGTACAGAACATGCTTGTATTAAAATTTATATATTTAATGCAATGGATGATGTTGTTTTCTTGTTTACATTTACTGTGTTGTGATACTTTACATGACGTCCTCCGCCCCAGAACGTTTCCGCCGTTCTTGGTTTTGGGGTGTGACAGATTGGTATCGGAGCATTGTTTATAGTGAATCAAGTATATCAACCCATAAAAGATATACTAAACTATAAACCCATTAGGGATTAAAACACTCTGACCAAGAGTGTATACTTTAAATATTAAAATATTTAATTAAGTATACTAGTCTGCGTTCATACTAAAATCGGTGTCACAATGACAAGAACATAAGTATTACGATTGTTAAATATCACAAGTGAGCTCGGGGATGTATGGTCAGTCCTAGGAATGGCATAGCCTGATCAACTATGCTGGTACGAGGAGTGATTAGCATGTGCCCTAGAATGGTTGTGATATGTTAACAAGTCTAAAAACTTACCAACAATACCACAAGAAGATCAATAGAACCTAAACATAAAATACTATAGGTGTATTTTGTACTACTAGCTACATATATACTATATTCTTATACCTCTTTTCTCGCGTAGATTTAAATGGCTGGATTCCATCACGGCGACCCGTACTTTCTAAATGAAGGCAATGCAGGGTGGATCGAAGAAGAGCCCGAAGATGAGCATCCAATCCCTTTGAATGACCACCTCGCAGAAGGCTTTTCTGATGGATCCGACTCCGAGCCTAAAGTCAACAACCTACCGCTAGCAGGTCAAGCCCCGAACAACAACCCCCGACCAGCTTTTCCAGGTCCTACACCCTTGTGGGCAACCAACTTGAATCGCTGGAGTGATGAACAGGGTCAACCCTTACCTTACTTTGGGGAACGAGGCTTTTACAACGTCAGTGAAGGTGGTTCTGCTGACCCAGCTCTGCCCGTCATTATCCGCAGAATAGCTCGTAATGTTGAGCAAGGTCGAGCAGCCATCGACCGGGTCATGGAGATTGATGCCAACTCTGGTGTCAACACAGTCCGCATCCGCCGTCTTGAAGAAGACATGGAATGGACCCGGAGAACCAATGAAACCCTGCAGCAACAGCTAGCTGCCTCCCGAGCTGAAGTCTTGGAACTTCGAGCCCGCCAGAAGGCTCAGGAGTGACACCTTCAAGAGGTGTTTTGTCAAGTGTCAGACCTCAGGACTCGCCCGAGGAATTCCCATCGTCGTTAGATGATGTCTAGTACATCTCTGTCTTTTGATTAAGGAATAGCCTTTAACATCTGTGCTCTAAGTAGCACTTGTCTGTAAATATTCCTAACTTTCAGTACTCTAATCAGGAATCTAAGAACTGTGAAACTTTTCCGTATGGTATGATGTAAGACCTACTGTTAGGTCGATTTTCCCTGAACTTATTACATCAGTAATACCAGTATTATTGACGTCTATCTAATCTGTGGGAAAAATCTGTACACTTGTGTTTTCCTACTAATATTCTTTGTTGTGATCTCAAACATTCATTCAATTGTTGGACTATGGTTAGTTAGTCCATGTGTCACTCTCACCTTGCTTAAAATTGATTCTTACCACTTTTTCTTATCTTTATAAACTTATAGCTGAAAGATGCCTCCTCCCAAATCTCCCCGGAATAACCCTGCACCTCCACCACCTCCTCCGCCTCCGGTCATCGATATTGCAGCCCTGAATGCTGCCGTAGCCACAGCAGTGGCAACTGCCATGGCTCAGTATCACTCTACTGACACCAGCAGAGGTGGGACCCCTGTTAACTCCATTCCGGTTGAAACCCCTGTGCGCTCGAGAGAGTGCTCCTACAAGGATTACACCAACTACAAGCTGAAGTCCTTCCATGGCACCGGCGGAGTCATTGCCCTCTCGCAATGGTTCGAAAAGACTGCATAAGTCTTCGAAATCTGTTCATGCCCTGCTGCGAGCAAAGTCAAATATGCCGCATGCACCTTTGAAGGAAAGGCCCTGACGTGGTGGAACGGCCACGTTAAGCTCTAACCCTCGTCGTAGCCAACGACATGGGCTGGGAAACGATGAAAGACCTCATGATTGAGGAATACTGCCCAAGGGGCGAAGTCCAGAAATTGGAGCAGGAGCTTTGGAGCCTGACCATGAAGGGTACCAACGTGGTTGCTTATACAACCAGATTCAGCGAGTTGGTGGCCCTCTGCCCCAATATGGTTCCCACTGAAGGGAAAAAGATCGAAAGGTACGTATGGGGGCTAGTGCCTTCGTACCAGGGGAATGTCCTATCATCAAACCCCGCTACCTTCGACAGTGCCAAATGACTGGCACAGCGACTCATTGATCATGCAGTCAAAACCTCTGCAACAACAACCACCCTAACCATCCTGGAACCCTCCAAACCCGCTGACACTAAGCGGAAGTTCTGGGAAGACAAGAAGAAACGACGAGTTGCTAAAACGTAGCAAAGTGACTCATTGATCATGCAGTCAAAACCTCTGCAACAACAACCACCCTAACCATCCTGGAACCCTCCAAACCCGCTGACACTAAGCGGAAGTTCTGGGAAGACAAGAAGAAACAACGAGTTGCTAAAACGTAGCAAGTTGTGGCTATACATGCCGCGATAACCCTTGTTGCTGATACTGCTCCGGTGAGGCAGTATGCTGGGAGTTTGCCTAAGTGCAACAAATGCAACTTCCACCACAACGGCCCCTGCCGTGAAATGCAGTGCTCTAACTGCAACAGGAAAGGACACATCGTCCGTTTCTGTAAATCCCCGGCGAGGCCGATCACCCAAGTCCCCGACTCTGGCGCGAGCCCGACCTGCTATGGATGTGACGAAGCATGCCAATATAAGAGCCCCAAAGCAAAGAATGATGGTGGAGCAGGGAGGGTACTAGCTATAGGCGACGGGGAAGCAGTTGCTGACCCGGAAGTGGTGACTGGTACGTTCCTCCTCGATAACTCCTATGCATGCATTCTGTTTGATAGTGGAGCGGAGCGAAGCTTCGTGAATCATAAATTTGCTCGCATGCTTAAACAACCACCATACGTACTCAAAGAACAATTCACAGTAGAAATGGCTAATGGAAAAACTGAAAGTACGAATAGCATATACTTAGGTTGTACCCTAACTCTAGATAACCATTCATTCCCAATCGACCTTATGTCGGTCTCAATTAACAGCTTCGACGTTATCATCAGCATGGATTGGTTAAATCTTCATCGCATCGACATCATGTGCTTCGAGAAAGCAGTCTGTCTAAACCTCCCGCCTAACGAAACTCTTATAGTCTACGGCGACAAACCCGGTGCGAGTCTTCGTATAATATCAAGTATTCAAGCACATAAGTATCTGCGTAAAGAATACCATGCATTCCTTGCTCACGTCGTCGATACGAGCCTCGAAACGAAAGAACTAAAGAACATCCCAGTAGTGAGCGACTTCCCCGACATTTTCCCAGAAGAGCTACCTGGATTACCTCTGCAACGACAGGTCGAGTTCAGAATCGACTTAGTCCCAGGAGCTACCCCAGTAGCCAAGTCGCCCTACCGTTTAGCACCAGCTGAGATGCAGGAACTCTCTGGTCAACTTAACGAACTGCTCAGCAAGGGCTTTATAAGACCAAGTTTCTCACCTTGGGGAGCACTGGTCTTGTTCGTTAAGAAGAAAGACGGATCATTCCGTATGTGTATCGACTACAGAGAACTCAACAAACTGACGGTCAAAAATCATTACCCTCTGCCTCGCATAGACGATCTATTTGACCAACTGCAAGGGGCGAACTATTTTTCCAAAATTGATCTGAGATCCGGATATCACCAATTACGAGTACTAGAGGAGGATGTGCCAAGGACAGCCTTCCGAACTCGTTACGGACACTACGAGTTCGTGGTGATGCCATTCGGATTGACCAATGCACCCGCAGTTTTCATGGATCTGATGAATAGAGTATGCCGACCTTACTTGGATCAGTTCGTCATCGTTTTCATTGACGACATCCTGATATACTCCCGAAGTAAGGAAGAGCATGGCGATCACCTGCGACAAGTTCTAGGGACTTTAAGAACGGAAAAACTCTATGCGAAGTTCTCGAAAGGTGAATTTTGGATCCGAAAAGTCGAATTCTTTGGGCACGTGGTAAGCGAAGACGGAATCCACGTGGACCCATCCAAAATTAAAGCCATTGAGAACTGGTCAGCACCGAAGACGCCTACAGAAATTCTTCAATTTCTAGGCCTCGCTGGCTACTACCGCAGGTTCATACAGAACTTTCCCGAATAGCGAAACCTCTGACAACCCCGACCCAGAGAGGCGTGGCCTTTGACTGGGAAGAGAGACAGGAGAGAGCGTTCCAAACGCTCAAGCGAGCCTTGTGCACCGCACCAATACTATCCCTTCCCGAAGGAATAGAAAACTTCGTGGTCTATTGTGATGCATCGAATCAAGGGCTCGGGTGTATTCTGATGCAGCGAGGTAAGGTCACCGCCTATGCCTCGAGACAGTTGAAGACACACGAAGTTAACTACACGACCCACGATCTTGAACTAGGAGCCGTGGTGTTTGTTCTGAAGATCTGGAGACATTACTTGTACGGAACGAAAAGCACTATCTTTACCGACGACAAGAGTTTACAACACATTTTCGATCAGAAGAAGCTCAACATGAGACAACGACGGTGGGTCGAGTTACTCAGTGACTACGAATGCGATATTCGTTATCATCCGGGTAAAGCCAACGTAGTAGCAGACGCCCTAAGTCGGAAGGAATATTCTGGTCGCAGAGTCAAGTCATTGTCAATAACCATCCATTGACACTTGTCTAAGCAAATTCAGGCGGCCTAACTGGAAGCCATGAAACCTGAAAATGTGACGAGTGAATCCCTTAGGGGAATGGACAAGAATTTAGAAGCCAAGGGTGACGGAGCCTTATTTTTCATGAACCGGATCTGGACACCGACACATGGTGGTTTCCGAGACATGCTCATGACCGAGGTGCACAACACTCGGTATTCCGTCCACCTAGGTTCAGATAAGATGTATTTGGATCTTAAAAAGGTATACTGGTGGCCTAATATGAAAGCAGAGATTGCTACCTTCGTAATTAAATGCCTTACTTGCGCAAATGTTAAGGTCGAGTACCAGAAGCCCTCCGGTTTACTGCAATAACCAGAGATTCCAGAATGGAAGTGGGAGCGGATCACTATGGATTTCATAACCAAGTTGCCCAAGACAACGGGTGGACTTGATACCATATGGGTCATCGTCGATAGATTGACCAAGTCTGCACACTTCCTGCCTATCAAAGAAACTGACAAGATGGAGAAACTTACGAGAACATACATTAGGGAAATCATACGGCTGCATGGTGTACCTATATCCATTATCTCCGATAGAGATAGTAGGTTCACCTCCAGATTCTGGCAATCACTACAACACTCCCTAGGAACAAGGCTAGACATGAGCACAGCCTACCATCCACAGACCGACGGACAGAGTGAGAGGACCATCCAAACACTGGAAGATATGTTGAGAGCCTGTGTGATTGACTTTGGAAAGGCATGGGATACTTATTTACCCCTTGTCGAGTTTTCCTATAATAACAGTTATCACACGAGCATCAAGGCTGCTCCATTTGAAGCCCTCTACGGCCGAAAGTGCAGACCCCCTCTGTGCTGGGCTGAGGTGGGTGATACCCAATTAGCCAGGGGCCAAGCTTCCGACAGTACTCTCACCGATCCGGAGATCATTCGGGAAACGATAGAGAAAATCGTTCAGATTCGTGAACGATTGAAAGCCTCTAGAGACCGACGGAAGAGGTACGCTGATAAGCGCAGAAAACCTTTGGAATTTCAGGTGGGAGACCGAGTCCTTCTCAAAGTCTCTCCCTGGAAGGGCTTGATACGCTTCGGGAAGCAAGGGAAGCTTAATCGAAGCTACATAGGACTTTTTGAAATTCTTGCAAGAGTCGGCCCCGTAGCTTACAAACTTGACCTATGTCACACCCCAAAACCAAGAACGGCGGAAACATTCTGGGGCGGAGGACGTCATGTATAGTATCACAACACAGTAAATGTAAATAAGCAAACAACATCATCCATTGCATTAAATATATAATTTCAATACAAGCGTGTTCTGTACAGTTATAGACACCAAAATAATGTAAAACAAAACAATATGAGATGAGTCTTGAATGCACTCCATCTTCTCAAAAGTTGGCCTCGGTACCTGTCTACTGATGACCTGAGAATACAAGTTATTTTGAAAAAGTTTATCAGCATTAAGCTGGTGAGTTCATAAGTATTTTAGTGTCAATGTTTGTTGTCAAAACGTTTGAACCTGTCGCAAGTATAAGCTGAAAAATGTATGTAAGTGTTTGAAAGTGTTTGTAAAAGTTTGAATCTCTCAGAAAAACCTATATTTTCTATTAAAGTAACCTTCTACCAAGGCTTAGATGTTTTGTATACTCGTTCGTTGTAAAAGTATGTAATTTCCCAAGTGTAACTATCATTTAATAAAATATAGTATGTACATTAATGCTTAAGTGAGGTTATCACTAAAATATGTAATGGGTAAATCATTGTAGTACTGTAGTTTTGTATAATAAGAACTACTGTTGTACTAACTACTACCTTAAACCGGATTTATATTAAGGTATAATGTGATAAATTGCACCATGCTATCGACTGGTAACAACGACATAATGAATGGTCGTAATAAAGAAATGCGGTTGGCACCCGCAGACCTGCAAGTCCGACTGTAGCTAGCAGCAAGGTGTAGGATAGTCAATCCAGTATAGATCTATACGCAAACTCATGCTCTCCCTCCAAGAGAATTATGGCTACAAATCGGGCCATGACATTTAAGGCATGCTCCGACACAGTGGATCACAATTGTTAACGTATTCATGTATATGTAATGTTTTTTGTTTTAGTATAGTTGTATATGTCCTGTTTCTAGTACAAATGTATATGTACATGTTTCTAGTATAGTTGTATATGCTCATGTTTCTAGTATAACTATATATGTACATGGTTCTGGTATAGCTGTATATGTACTTGTTTCTAGTATAGCTGTATATGTACTTGTTTCTAGTATAGTTGTATATGTTCCTGTGTTACCCCGATGGTAACTAACTATTGATGTACTGAAAGTATGAATATGGAAGTACTTTTATGTCTATATATGTATATATGATATATAAGTAATATTGAAACGACCTTCGGATGGTCACCCGAAATCCCACCAGACCACATCCAAATCGAGAAAAAGGAAATAGGGCGGATGGCCTTCCTAAGCCCTTTAAGCATTATTTATACATCTATACATAAATATTATTTCAAGAAAAGATCGACTTGATGTCAATCTTTAAAACAATTAGAAGGCATAAGTTAATAAAACAGTTTAAGTATAAGAAGCATTTGTTTGAATCACAGTCTATAAATAAGTTTGGATAGTAAAAGAGTTTGTAAAACATTTCAAAGTAAAGCAGTTTGATAAACAGTTTGAACAGTGGTAAATATCGTTGTTTTCCTAGTTATTAATCACATGTGATTAAATGCAATCACATGTGATTGAAGCAATAACTATAAGTATTTGACTTGTATTCCCCCCCCCATAAAGTATTTAAAACATTTAAAATCATTTCAAAGGTTGATTCAAGGGGTATGAACTCACTTGCGGTGAGTTGTACGAATTGCAGTGTCAGATACCGTGCTAGGTGGCAAACGGAGACTTGTTTACACACACGAGCCTAGTTATCATATAATAAGCATATATATAACTAATTAGACAAATAATAACTTAATAAATAAGTTAAAACACTTAGGAACATGTAAACACTTTTTATAAGTGTTTAAGGTCCTAATGGTTGTATCTATGTTGCTACAGGACAAGGCAAAAGGGTTTGAAACATCAAATGGCCTTGCATAAGAGTTCACCGCCCAACAAACCCCACCCTTTGGAGTTTACGGCCGTAAACTCATGGGTTTATGTCCGTGAACTCCTCACATGGTGGTTTTGGGTGTTTTAAAGTGTTATCTTGATCCTAGAACACTCCTAGCTTTGTTGGAATAACACATGAAGTAGTTTAAGGCCCTAGAATGCTCCATAGGGGAGTTTACGGCCTATAGTCCATATACCCTAGAGTTTACGGCCGTAAACTCCTATGGGGTGATGGCTTTTAATTCATTTGAGGCACTTGCACATCAAGGATAGCTTCCATGATTTTATCTAAGGCTAAAGGGGACAAGAGGCACACATTTGTGCCTTCACTTGGAGTTTACGGCCCAAGAGGTGTTCCTTGGTCGTAAACTCCCTTTAAGGGATGTTCTTGATGTCTTTTACTCCCCATTCAAGTCCTAGGTGTTCAATGGTAATTGTCTTAAAGCCTTAGGGGTGTTTGTGGTGCATTTAGCCCTTGGAAAAGGGGTTTGCGGCCCAAGAGAGGTTCTTGGCCATAAACTCCTATAAAATTATGATTTTGAATTGTTTTGATGTCCAAAATAGGTACAAGCATTTGAGGGTTAAAGTCCTTAAGCATTAGGGGTGGTTTAGGGCACTAAATGCCCTTGAAAAGGGGTTTACGGCCCAAGAGAAGTCCTTGGCCGTAAACTCCTATTACTTGTTGATTTTGGATGCTTTCTAGTCTCTTAAGATCATACACAAGGTCCTTAATAAGTTGCTTAACAAGAGAATGGATCTAGGTAGCCTTAAAGCTCCATTTTGGAGTTTACTCCCCAAGAACGTTCTTGGGCGGTAAACTCTCGGATCTTGTAATCTAAACATGTAATTGATGTTATAAAGCATCTAACAAGTATTGAAACACATTTAGTAAAGTAGACTCACAATCTGGGATGAAAACCCGAAGATCCGTCAGAGAGAATATGGCTTTTCTCTATTTGGAATTGTGAATAATGAATTAATTTAATTCAGACAACTATTTATAGTCCTGGAATATTTTGGCAGAAAATATTTTTATTCCTGATATGGGACTGTAACATGATGAAACTTGAAATGCTCAAATTTCACAAAACCAGGAGCATCCACTCTCCTGATATCTCCTTAAACATTAACCCTAATGTATACAAACTGGTTCAGAAAAGTATGAAAATCACTGAAACTGCACTAGCTTCTATTGAATAGATAATGTTCGTACAAATGGAAATTTCGAGTTGTCACATCATCCCCCTGTTAGAGGGAATTTCGTCCCGAAATTAGAATTTAAGCAAATAAGAGTTACAAATAATTAAGCGAAAAGATGAGGATATTTCAACTTCATCTGATCTTCGCGTTCCCAAGTGAATTCCGGTCCTCGCTTGGCGTTCCAGCGAACCTTCACGATAGGGATACGGCTTCGTTTCGTCTGCTTGACCTCACAGTCCATGACCTCTACAGGTTCTTCCACGAAGTTGAGGCTCTCGTTGATCTCGATCTCGTCGAGTGGGATCACAAGAGTCTCGTCGGACAGGCACTTTTTCAAGTTAGATACGTGGAAGGTAGAATGTGCGTTACGAAGTGTGTCGGGTAGGTCGAGTTTGTAAGCTACGGGGCCGACTCTGGCAAGAATCTCGAAAGGCCCTATGTACCTCGGATTAAGCTTCCCACGCTTGCCGAAGCGTATCAAGCCTTTCCAGGGTGAGACTTTGAGAAGGACTCGGACTCCCACCTGAAATTCCAAAGGTTTTCTTCGTTTATCGGCGTAGCTCTTCTGTCGGTCTCTAGAGGCTTTCAATCGTTCACCGATCTGAACGATTTTCTCTGTCGTTTCCCGAATGATTTACGGACCAGTGAGAGTACTTTCGGAAGCTTGCCCTCATGCTAATTGGGTTTCACCCACCTCAGCCCAGCACAAAGGGGATCTGCACTTCTGGCCGTAGAGAGCTTCAAATGGAGCAGCCTTGATGCTCGTGTGATAACTGTTATTATAGGAAAATTCGACAAGGGGTAAATGAGTATCCCATGCCTTCCCAAAATCAATCACACAGGCTCACAACATATCTTCCAGTGTTTGGATGGTCCTCACACTCTGTCCGTCGGTCTGTGGATAGTAGGCTGTGCTCATGCCCAGCCTTGTTCCTAGGGAACGTTGTAGTGATTGCCAAAATCTTGAGGTGAACCTACTATCTCTATCGGAGATAATGGACATAGGTACACCATGCAACCGTACAATTTCCCTAATGTATGTTCTCGTAAGTTTCTCCATCTTGTCAGTTTCTTTGATAGGAAGGAAGTGTGCAGACTTGGTCAATCTATCAACGATGACCCATATGGTGTCAAGTCCACCCGTCGTCTTGGGCAACTTGGTTATGAAATCCATAGTGATCCGCTCCCACTTCCATTCCGAGATCTCTGGTTGTTGTAATAAACCAGAGGGCTTCTGGTGCTCGACCTTAACCTTTGCGCAAGTAAGGCATTTACTTACGAAGGTAGCAATCTCTGCTTTCATATTAGGCCACCAGTATAGCTTTTTAAGATCCAGATACATCTTATCTGAACCTGGGTGGACGGAATACCGAGTGTTGTGCGCCTCGATCATGACCAAATCTCGGAAACCACCGTGTTTCGGTGTGCAGATCCGGTTCATGAAATATAAAGTTCCGTCACCCTTGGCTTCTAAATTCTTGTCCATTCCTCTAAGGGATTCACTCGACACATTTTCAGGTTTCATGGCCTCAAGTTGAGCCGCCTGAATTTGCTTAGTCAGGTGTGAATGGATGGTTATTGATAATGACTTGACTTTGCGACCAGAATATTCCTTCCGACTTAGGGCGTCTGCTACTACGTTGGCCTTACCCGGATGATAACGAATATCACATTCGTAATCACTGAGTAGCTCGACCCACCGTCGTTGTCTCATGTTGAGCTCCTTCTGATCGAAAATATGTTGCAAACTCCTGTGGTCGGTAAAGATAGTGCTCTTCGTTCCATACAGGTAATGTCTCCAGATCTTCAGAGCAAACACTACTACTCCTAGTTCAAGATCGTGGGTCGTGTAGTTAACCTCGTGTGTCTTCAACTGTCTCGAGGCGTAGGCGATGACCTTGCCTCGCTGCATCAGAACACATCCGAGTCCTTGATTTGATGTGTCGCAATAGACTACGAAGTCTTCTATTCCTTCAGGAAGGGATAGTATTGGTGTGGTGCACAAGGCTCGTTTGAGCGTTTGGAACACTCTTTCTTGTTTCTCTTCCCAGTCAAAGGCCATGCCTTTCTGGGTCAGGGTCGTAAGAGGTTTCACTATTCGGGAGAAGTTCTGAATGAACCAGCGGTAGTAGCCAGCGAGACCTAGAAATTGACGAATTTCTGTAGGCGTCTTTGGCGCTGACCAGTTCTCAATGGCTTTTATTATGGATGGGTCCATGTGGATTCCTTCTTCGCTTACCACGTGTCCTAAGAATTCGACTCTTCGGATCCAAAATTCACATTTCGAGAACTTCGCATAAAGTTTCTCTTTTCGTAATGTCTCTAGAACTTGTCGCAGATGATCACCATGCTCTTTCTTACTTCGGGAGTAGATCAGGATGTCGTCAATGAAAACGGTGACGAACTGATCTAAGTAAGGTCGGCATACTCTATTCATCAGATCCATGAAGACTGCGGGCGCATTGGTCAATCCGAATGGCATCACCATGAACTCGTAGTGTCTGTAACGAGTTCGGAAGGCTGTCTTCGGCACATCCTCCTCTAGCACTCGTAACTGGTGATATCCGGATCTCAGATCAATCTTAGAAAAATAGTTCGCCCCTTGCAGTTGGTCGAATAGATCATCTATGCGTGGCAGAGGGTAACGATTTTTGATCGTCAATTTGTTGAGTTCTCTGTAGTCAATACACATACGGAATGATCCGTCTTTCTTCTTAACGAACAAGACCGGTGCTCCCCAAGGTGAGAAACTTGGTCTTATAAAGCCCTTGCTGAGCAGTTCGTTAAGTTGACCAGAGAGTTCCTGCATCTCGCCTGGTGCTAAACGGTAGGGCGACTTGGCTACTGGGGTAGCTCCTGGGACTAAGTCGATTCTGAACTCGACTTGTCGTTGCGGAGGTAACCCGGGTAGTTCTTCTGGGAAAATGTCGGGGAAGTCGCTCACTACTGGGGTCTTGACTCCATGGTCAATGAGTCTTTGTGCCAAACGCTTGGCACTGTCGAAGGTAGCGGTGTTCGATGCTAAGACATTCCCCTGGTATGGAGGCATTAGCCCCCATACGTACCGTTCGATCTTTTTCCCTTCAGTGGGAACCATATTGGGGCATAGGGCCACCAGTTCGCTAAATCGGGCAGTGTAAGCGATCACATTGGTGCCCTTCATGGTCAGATTCCAGAGTTCATGTTCTAACTTCTAGATTTCGCCCCTCGGGCAGTATTCCTCAGTCATGAGGTCCTTCATCGTTTCCCAGCCCATGTCGTTAGCCACGACGAGAGTTAGGGCTTTGACGTGGCCGTTCCACCACGTTAGGGCTTTACCCTCAAAGGTGCATGCGGCATATTTCACTTTGCACGTAGCAGGGCATGAACAGATTTCGAAGACTGATTCAGTCTTCTCGAACCATTGCGAGAGGGCAATGACTCCGCCGGTGCCATAGAAAGGCTTTGGCTTGCAGTTTGTGAAATCCTTGTAGGAGCACTCTCTCGAGCGCACAGGGATTTTGATCGGTATAGATTCCACAGGGGTTCCACCTCTGTTGGCATCTGATGAGTGATACTGAGCCATGGCAGTTGCCACTGCTGCAGCTACGGCAGCATTCAGGGCTGCAGTATCGATGACCGGAGGCGGTGGAGGCGGTGGAGGTGCAGGATTATTCCTATTCCTGGGAGTCTTGTGAGGAGGCATC
The DNA here is from genome assembly GCF_002870075.4 of Lactuca sativa. Classification (NCBI taxonomy): domain Eukaryota; kingdom Viridiplantae; phylum Streptophyta; class Magnoliopsida; order Asterales; family Asteraceae; genus Lactuca; species Lactuca sativa. The sequence continues at coordinate 298,940,831 of NC_056630.2, read as the reverse complement.
TTTCAGCTATAAGTTTATAAAGATGAGAAAGATGGTAAGAATCAATTTGTAAGCAACGTGAGAGTGACGCATGGACTAACTAACCATAGCCCAACAGTTGAATGAGTGTTTGAAATCACAATAAGAAATAATAGTGGGAATACACAAGTGTACAGATTTTTTTTCCACAGATTAGATAGATTTCAATAGTACGGGTATTACTGATGTAATATGTTCAAGTAAAATCGACCTATCAGCAGGTCTTACATCATACCAAAAGGAGAAGTTTGACAGTTCTTAGATTCCTAATTAGAGTACTGAAAGTTAGGAATATTTTACAGACAAGTGCTACTTAGAGCACATAAGTTCAAGGCTATCCCTAAATCAAAAGACAGATATGTACTACACATCATCTAATGGCGATGGGAATTCCTCGGGCGAGCCCTGAGATTGGACACTTGGCGAAACACCTCTTGAAGGTGTCGATCCTGAGCTCTCTGACGAGCTCGAAGTTCCAAGACTTCAGCACGGGAGGCAGCCAGCTTTTGTTGCAGAGTTTCTTTGGTTCTCCGGGTCCGTTCCATGTCTTCTTCAAGACGGCGGATGTGGACTGTATTGACACCTGAATTGGCATCAATCTCCATGACCCGGTCGATGGCTGCTCGACCTTGCTCGACATTACGAGCTATTCTGCGGATGATTACCGGTAGAGCTCTGTCAGCTGAGCCACCATCGCTGATGTTGTAAAAGGTTCGGTCCCCAAAGTATGGTAAGGGTTGACCCTGCTCATCACTCCAACGATTCAAGTCGTTTGCCCACATGGGAGTAGGACCTGGAAAAGCTGGTCGAGGGTTGTTGTTCGGGGCTTGACCTACAAGCGGTAGGTTGTTGACTTCAGGCTCGGAGTCGGATCCATCAGAAAAGCCTTCTGCGAGGTGATCATTTGGAAAGTACGGGTCGCCATGATGGAATCCAGCCATTTAGATCTACGCGAGAAGAGAGGTATAAGGATATGGTATACGTGTAACTAGTAGTACAACAATACACCTATTGTATTTTAAGTTTAAGTTCTACTGATCTTCTTGTGGTATTGTTGGTAAGTTTTTAGACTTGTTAACATATCACAACCATTCTAGGGCATATGCTAATCACTCCTAGGACCAGCATAGTTGATCAGGCTATGCCATTCCTAGGACTGACCATACATCCCCGAGCTCACTTGTGATATTTAACAATCATAATACTTTTGTTCTTGTCATTGTGACACTGATTTTAGTATGCATGCAGACTAGTATACTTAATTAAATATTTTAATATTTAAAGTATAGACTCTTGGTCAGAGTGTTTTAATCCCTTTTTTTGGGTTTATAGTTTAGTATATCTTTTATGGGTTGATAAACTTGATTCACTATAAACAATGCTCTGATACCAATCTGTCACACCCCAAAACCAAGAACGGCGGAAACGTTCTGGGGCGGAGGACGTCGTGTATAGTATCACAACACAGTAAATGTAAATAAGCAAACAACATCATTCATTGCATTAAATATATAATTTCAATACAAGCGTGTTCTATACAGTTATAGACACCAGAATAATGTAAAACAAAACAATATGAGATGAGTCTTGAATGCACTCCATCTTCTCAAAAGCTGGCCTCGGTACCTGTCTACTGATGACCTGAGAATACAAGTTATTTGGAAAGAGTTTATCAGCATTAAGCTGGTGAGTTCATAAGTATTTTAGTGTCAATGTTTGTTGTCAAAACGTTTGAACCTGTCACAAGTATAAGCTGAAAAATGTATGTAAGTGTTTGAAAGTGTTTGTAAAAGTTTGAATCTCTCAGAAAAACCTATATTTTCTATTAAAGTAACCTTCTACCAAGGCTTAGATGTTTTGTATACTCGTTCGTTGTAAAAGTATGTAATTTCCCAAGTGTAACTACCATTTAATAAAATATAGTATGTACATTAATGCTTAAGTGAGGTTATCACTAAAATATGTAATGGGTAAATCATTGTAGTACTGTAGTTTTGTATAATAAGAACTACTGTTGTACTAACTACTACCTTAAACCGGATTTATATTAAGGTATAATGTGATAAATTGCACCATGCTATCGACTGGTAACAACGACATAATGAATGGTCGTAATAAAGAAATGACGTTTGGCACCCGCAGACCTGCAAGTCCGGCTGTAGCTAGCAGCAAGGTGTAGGATAGTCAATCCAGTATAGATCTATACGCAAACTCACGCTTTCCCTCCAAGAGAATTATGGCTACAACTCGGGCCATGACATTTAAGGCATGCTCCGACACAGTGGATCACAATTGTTAACGTATTCATGTATATGTAATGTTTTTTGTTTTAGTATAGTTGTATATGTCCTGTTTCTAGTACAAATGTATATGTACATGTTTCTAGTATAGTTGTATATGTTCATGTTTCTAGTATAACTATATATGTACATGGTTATGGTATAGCTGTATATGTACTTGTTTCTAGTATAGTTGTATATGTACTTGTTTCTAGTATAGCTGTATATGTTCCTGTGTTACCCCGATGGTAACTAACTATTGATGTACTGAAAGTATGAATATGGAAGTACTTTTATGTCTATATATGTATATATGATATATAAGTAATATTGAAACGACCTTCGGATGGTCACCCGAAATCCCACCAGACCACATCCAAATCGAGAAAAAGGAAATAGGGCGGATGGCCTTCCTAAGCCCTTTAAACATTATTTATACATCTATACATATATGGGCATGCAATTGAATATATAAAAGCATAAAATAAGTTTTCATAAAACATTTGAAGCATAAATACTATTTCAAGAAAAGATCGACTTGATGTCAATCTTTAAAACAATTAGAAGGCATAAGTTAATAAAACAGTTTAAGTATAAGAAGCATTTGTTTGAATCACAGTCTATAAATAAGTTTGGATAGTAAAAGAGTTTGTAAAACATTTCAAAGTAAAGCAGTTTGATAAACAGTTTGAACAGTGGTAAAAATCGTTGTTTTCCTAGTTATTAATCACATGTGATTAAATGCAATCACATGTGATTGAAGCAATAACTATAAGTATTTAACTTGTATTACCCCCCCCATAAAGTATTTAAAACATTTAAAATCATTTCAAAGGTTGATTCAAGGGGTATGAACTCACTTGCGGTGAGTTGTACGAATTGCAGTGTCAGATACCGTGCTAGGTGGCAAACGGAGACTTGTTTACACGCACGAGCCTAGTTATCATATAATAAGCATATATATGACTAATTAGACAAATAATAACTTAATAAATAAGTTAAAACACTTAGGAACATGTAAACACTTTTTATAAGTGTTTAAGGTCCTAATGGTTGTATCTATGTTGCTACGGGACAAGGCAAAAGGGTTTGAAACATCAAATGGCCTTGCATAAGAGTTCACCACCCAACAAACCCCACCCTTTGGAGTTTATGGCCGTAAACTCATGGGTTTATGGCCGTGAACTCCTCACATGGTGGTTTTGGGTGTTTTAAAGTGTTATCTTGATCCTAGAACACTCCTAGCTTTGTTGGAATAACACATGAAGTAATTTAAGGCCCTAGAATGCTCCATAGGGGAGTTTACAGCCTATTGTCCATATACCCTAGAGTTTACGGCCGTAAACTCCTATGGGGTGATGGCTTTTAATTCATTTGAGGCACTTGCACATCAAGGATAACTTCCATGATTTTATCTAAGGCTAAAGGGGACAAGAGGCACACATTTGTGCCTTTACTTGGAGTTTACGGCCCAAGAGGTGTTCCTTGGCCGTAAACTCCCTTTAAGGGATGTTCTTGATGTCTTTTACTCCCCATTCAAGTCCTAGGTGTTCAATGGTAATTGTCTTAAAGCCTTAGGGGTGTTTGTGGTGCATTTAGCCCTTGGAAAAGGGGTTTATGGCCCAAGAGAGGTTCTTCGCCGTAAACTCCTATAAACTTATGATTTTAAAGTGTTTTGATGTCCAAAATAGGTACAAGCATTTGAGGGTTAAAGTCCTTAAGCATTAGGGGTGGTTTAGGGCACTAAATGCCCTTGAAAAGGGGTTTACGGCCCAAGAGAAGTCCTTGGCCGTAAACTCCTATTACTTGTTGATTTTGGATGCTTTCTAGTCTCTTAAGATCATACACAAGGTCCTTAATAATTTGCTTAAAAAGAGAATGGGTCTAGGTAGCGTTAAAGCTCCATTTTGGAGTTTACTCCCCAAGAACGTTCTTGGGCGGTAAACTCTCGGATCTTGTAATCTAAACATGTAATTGATGTTATAAAGCATCTAACAAGTATTGAAACACATTTAGTAAAGTAGACTCACAATCTGGGATGAAAACCCGAAGATACGTCAGAGAGAATATGGCTTTTCTCTATTTGGAATTGTGAATAATGAATTAATTTAATTCAGACAACTATTTATAGTCCTGGAATATTTTGGCAGAAAATATTTTTATTCCTAATATGGGACTGTAACATGATGAAACTTGAAATGCTCAAATTTCACAAAACCAGGAGCATCCACTCTCCTGATATCTCCTTAAACATTAACCCTAATGTATACAAACTGGTTCAGAAAAGTATGAAAATCACTGAAACTGCACTAGCTTCTATTGAATAGATAATGTTCGTACAAATGGAAATTTCGGGTTGTCACAACCTACCCAACGCACTTCTACTGAATAGACTCCCACTGACTCCTTGACATATATGATTCTCTTATTAATAAGCATTTCTTAACAAACAAATATTCAAGAGCTAGTGTAGCTTTTATCAAAAACACTTCATAAATTGGTTCTAGTTGGTCTTTGTCTTATCCAAGACATCACAACTTTCCACATTTGATGAATGTTACAAACCTTCTTAATACTTTTCACTCAATGTCACAATCTTAACTTTTAAGACTTGATTTTGGAACGAAGTATGATTGACTTCTTGATTTAACCATTTCTTCAATCCTTGATTCCTCTTCTTAAACATACAATTGTGCTAAGACTCACTTAGAGGATCAATTGAGATATGGTTCTTAATCATTAAGACCTATCATAAAAGGTACTCTCCCTTCTTCTTATAATGGAGAAACTTTTATCTTTCTGCCTACTTCATTCTTCTTATTCGTTCTGCTATTGATTTAAACCTTTTCAATCAATTCACAATTACACTTAATCTTATAAGTGTAATCATATTTACTAAGCCTTTAGTAAACCATGACGAATATCTTTGTTACTCTTATGGTGGACTTTTATCAACACACAACTTTGTGTACTTGATCTCCCAGTCCTTTACTTGACACTTTGTCAATGAATTAGTCTAATTTCCAAATATGAAATTTCTCATTCATCGTGCAACCAAGTTGCATGATTCCAAGTTTCTGTCCAATTGAACATTGGGCGATGAGAAACTCTCCCTATTTGGTAAATTCTCGACATTTACATAATTAACATAAATAAGAATCATATCCATTCTTGGTAGAAATATGCAAACATCAATTTTCATAACGATTTCATTGCAAGGAATTAAACAAATAAATTTATTTTATTTATAAAAGCAGCGGAAAACATTTGTCCTTACAATGCAAAATCCATTGAAAACTGTGACAACCCGAAATTTCCATTTTTGTACAAAGATCATCTATTCAATAGAAGCTAGACTAGTTTCAATGAATTTTAGACTTTTCCGAGTAAGTTTGTGTACATTAGGGTTTATGTTTAAGGAGATATCAAGAGAGTGGATGCTCATGGGTTTGTGAAACTTGAGTATTTCAAAACTTCATAATGTTAGAGTCCAATTTCGGAATAAAAATATTTTCTGCCAAAAATATTTCAGGACTATAAATAGATTTCTGAACTAAATTCATTCATTATTCACATTTCCAACTAGAGAAAAGCCATTTTCTCTCTCACGGATCTTCGGGTTTTCATCCCAAATCGTGAGTACACTTCTCTGGTTGTTTTATAATACTTGTTTTATGCTTAATAACATAGATTAAATGTCAAATATGTGAGATTCGGGAGTTTACCGCCCAAGAACGTTCTTGGGGAGTAAACTCCAAAATGAGGCTTAAAGGCTATCTAGTCCCATTTCCTTGTTAAGTAACTAGCTAAGGATTATATGTATGTATATTTGAGACTAGAAAACAATCAAAAACACCTAGCTTAGGGTGTTCACGGCCCAAGAACTTCTTGGACCGTGAACTCCAAATTCAAGGGTCAAAAAGTGTCCTAAACACTCCTAAGGCTTTAGACATTAACCCTCATTTACTTCTAGCTAATTTGTGGACTTGAAAACATCAAAATCACCTCTTAAAGGGAGTTTACGGCCAAGTAAATACTCTCAGGCCGTAAACACCAAATAAGGGCACCAAAGTGTGCCTAGGGTCCTCATTAACCTTAAACAAATGACTAGAAATTATCCTACTTGTGCTTGGGACTTGAAAGAATAAAAACACCCATCCCATGAGAGTTTATGGCCGTAAACTCTAAGGGATTTGGCCTTGGGGCCGTAAACTCCTCAAAGGAGTATTTCTATGCCCTAAACTACCCAAAGGATTAAACAACCAAGCAAGGCTTATTCTAGAAATCAAATAGCACTTCAAAACATCAATTACCACCAAGATTGGAGTTCACGGCCGTAAACTCAAGGGTTAACGACCGTAAACTCCTTGTGTGGGGTTTATTGAGGAGTAAACACTTATATAAGGCCCTTTGGTAGATTAAACCCCTTTAGCCTTGTCCCATAACAACTTAGATGGAACCATTAGGACTTATAACACTTATACAAAGTGTTTACATGTTCCTGAGTGTCCCAACTAAATTTATTAGTTATTATTTGGCTAATTAGTTATATATATGCTCATTATATGATAACTAGGCTCGTGCGTGTGAACAAGTCTCCGTTTGCCACCTAGCACAGTATCCGACACTTCAATCCAATCCATTCACCGCAAGTGAGTTCATACCCCTTTAATTAACCTTTGAAATACTTTTAAATGTTTTAAATACTTTATGGGGGGATACAAGTTAAATACTTGTAGTTATTACATCAATCACATGTGATTAATAACTAGAAAACCAATGATTTTATTACTGTTCAAACTGTTTATCAAACTGTTTTACATCAAACTGTTTTACTTCAAACTGTTTTACAAACTCTTTTACTTATCAAATACTTTTATTTAAACTTTGTTATACTTCTTATAAATTGCATGCCCATATATGTATAGATATATAAGCAATGTTTAAAGGGCTTAGGAAGGCCATCCGCCCTATTTCCTTTTTCTCGATTTGGATGTGGTCTGGTGGGATTTCGGGTAGCCCTCCGAAGGTCGTTTCAATATTAATTATATACCAAATGTACATATATAGACATAAAAATACTCCTTTATTCATGCGTATCGGTACATCATTAGTAAGTTACCATCGGGGTAACACAGGATCATACTACTACAATTTCTAGATCAATGAGTCAGTTCATTCATGAGTCAATACTTATTACTACAAGTACATATACAACTATACTAGAAAGAGAACATATACAACTATACTAGAAAGAGAACTTATACAACTATACTAGAGGGAGAACATATACAACTATACTAGATAGATAACATATACAACCATACTAGAGGAAGAACATATACAACTATACTAGAACAGTTCATTACATTACATATACAAGAATACATTCATTATTGTGATATGAATCGGAGCATGAATTAAATGCCATGGCCCGAGTTGTAGACAGAATCTCTTGAAGGGAGAGCGTGAGTTTGCTATAGATCTATAGTAGATTGACTATCTTACACCTTGCTGCTAGCTACAACCGGACCTGCAGGTCTGCGGGTGCCAAACGTCATTCCGTTATTACGACCATTTGTATGTCGTTGTTACCAGTCGATAGTATGGTGCAATTAGTCACATGATACCTTAATATAAATCCGGTTTAAGGTAGTTAGTACAACAGTAGTTCCTATAATAGAACACTACAGTACTACAATAATTTACCCATTACATATATTTAGTGATTATTTCACTTAAACATTAATGTACAAACTATATTTTGTTAAATGATAGTTACACTTGGGAAATTACACACTTTTACAACAAACGAGCATACATAAGAGTTAAGCCTTGGTAGAAGGCTACTTTAATAGAAAATATAGGTTTTTCTGAGAGATTCAAACTTTTACAAACACTTACAAACATTTACATACATTTTACAAACTTACACTTGAGACATGTTCAAACGTTTTGATAACAAACACCGACACTAAAATACTTATGAACTCACCAGCTTAATGCTGATAAACTCTTTCAAAATAACTTGTATTCTCAGGTCATCAGTAGACAGGTACCGAGGCCAGCTTTTGAGAAGATGGAGCGCATCCAAGACTCATTTTATTATTTTGATTTACATTATATTTTTGGTGTCTAAAACTGTACAGAACACGGTTGTATTAAAATTTATATATTTAATGCAATGGATGATGTTGTTTGCTTGTTTATATTTACTATGTTGTGATACTTTACATGACGTCCTCCGCCCCAGAACGTTTCCGCCGTTCTTGTTTTTGGGGTGTGACAAAAACTATGTATTTCAAAAGAAAATTTCTAACAACTCTATCATAACTATCTAAGCTCATAATCTAATCTTCAAGTCCATGCGATCAAGATCCATTTCGTGTGATTAGATTCATCTTGCTCTTTCACCAAGCTTCCTTTCTTTTCACCGATCCTGCAAAACATTCAAATGCAATCTTATCACATCATGTATTAAGAATCAATGAATAGGAACTTAACAAAGTTAGATAGTGGATTTTAACTGAAGCACAACCATACTCTTTGACTCTCCCATCTTCTGGGCTCTTCAGGCTACCTGGGCAGACTTGTATCCAACGCCCTTTCTTTTGGCAGCAAACGCAAGTCGGTTCTCCTAGAACATCCTCGAAAGCATGGTCGGTTGACTTTCCCAACAAATACGCTCCATTGCTTCGCCAAATCATTTCTGATTCAGCAGCAATGAGCATGTAAGTTAGGTCAATGAGGTTGTCGTCATGATCCATCATATAATACTTTCTTTTGAACTCATTATATGATTCAGGAAGTGACTGCAAAACCCAATTCACAGCCAACTCATCCGGGAATGACACACCCAACATTATCCACCTATCAATGTGTGATTTCATTCCTAGAACGTGGGCACACACGGGTTTACCATCTTCATGTTTCATTTCCAATAGGGCTTTAGTGATATTAAACCTTTCAATTCTTCGATCTTGTGGGTTTGGGAGAACAATTGGAGGAGGTGGAGGAAGTTAAGCATGATTTCTTGTTCCTCGATCGAATCGTGGAATACTATCTTCATGTGGAATGTTTGTTCCATGGGATTTGGGAAGACCATAGTTGTCGAACGTTGACATCTACAAAACGGGAGAAAACGAATTCAAGTTAGTTGATTGATTGAGTCCTTAGTAAATCACCCAAATGACATACTAAGGCTAGGACCCAACACAATATTCTACAACTCGGGAGAGGGATGCCGTAACCCAAATTGTAGAACATTTAAAGGTAAGTGAATGACGATTCACTAATTTCCACCATGAAAAAAAACGAAAAAGAAATTTAGGTTTTAAATCTATGAAAACTCCTAGATCCTAAGAGATTCATTGAACATTTCAATGGCATGTTTAAATCTCGATATGCCCCTCTTGTTTGTGACTGGGATGCCGAGGATCACAAAGCGGGTGTGAATAACCATGCAAACTACATGGTGCCCCCACATGTTACAGTCACCTATTCAATGTGCCGGTAAACCACACATGCTCCACCGAACTATGACAAACATTGAGTCACCCTTTGCTACCTTTTCTTAGAACCATTTAGTGTGCCGGTAAACCACACACGCTCCACTAACGTCTTTGCAAAGGCACAAAGTGTAATTTCATGGAATTGCATCAATTCACTTTTTCCTAAGTAACTAAGATTGGGAATTTTATGAAAACATTTAGTTACTTTTATACTTCATTATACTTATAATGGAAGGTTTTGTCCCATCCTACCCGTTTGGCTAACGACCCTCCACTAGTCAAGAGTGAAGTGGGTAAGAGTGGATACCCATTCAATCGCCCTTTTATAGGCAATTTCCTTAAACACCCCTTATAGACCAGCTTCGTGAATGAGGCCTACTAACGGTAAGACTGACTTTACTCATACATATATATAATGTTAGACTTTTAATGTTATATATATATATATATATATATATATATATATATATATAGTATAGGGTGTATTTTATACTTTTAAAATACTAGGTGGTCTAATTTAATAATTATACTTTTAATTTAATTAAATTGTATACCAAGACTTTATAGATTTACTAAATCTCTTTTAATTATACACATTAATTAATTAATAAAACCATAAGAGTGTGATTTGAACCTTTTCAAAACAATACTAGGGTTTTAGAATTTAACATTCCTAATCAAACTTTTAATCAACTTTTAAATTCCAAAACTTGAGGGCAAGTTTTGAAACATTTTTCAAAACATTAGGGTTTAGAATTTAAATATTCATCAAAATTAAACTATTAATCAAAATTTAAATTCCAAAACTTGAGGGCAAGTTTTGAACCATTTCAAAACATTAGGGATTCAACTATTTAAATTTCAAAACTAAAACTTTTGAGTTCAAATTTAAACTATAAAACCTACAGGGGAAAAATATGAAACTTTTCATAACATAAGGATCAAATAACAAATAATCTAAATTAACATTTAATCATATAATTATCCATATTTGATTTATTTAATGATTTCTTGCAAAACAATTTACCAATTTAATCAAAATAATTAATCAATTATCACATAAGGAAACAAATATTTTATTAATTTATAAATATATTCAATTAGATCAAGAATATACTCATATATATGAAAAAATCGGATTTATATTGATCTAATATGATAAGGCAAGTATCCTCAAGCAAAAACAACAAGAAATCCCGGTTTTCCCTCATTCTGACCAGCCGACTCGTCGAGTCAGGCATGGACTCGGCGAGTTCATCTAGAGACTCGGCGAGTTCAGTAAGCAGAACCACAAAAAACGAATTTTTGCAACATACAAGGCATCAATACAATAGAAACCAACTAGTCTCTGATACCACTAATGGGTTTTTGGTCCTAAGAACATCCTATGTGCTCATATAAACCCTAATGCTTGGATCTAGGTTTCTTTATTGTACATGCAAGCTATCCAATACTATAAACCCTAGATCTAGAATATGACAATCAATATAACATATAATTAGGGTTTAGATCATACCTTGATTGTTATGTAGCAATAACAATCCAATTCCTCCTTGTATTGACTTTAGAAAGCTTAGAATCACAAATGTCACTCCTCTAATGGTTCACAAACACCAAGAGAAAGAGGATGAGGAGGAGAGAGGATGGAGGCTGCCCAAAACCGTCTACAAAACCTAGAGAAGTCTTACCCACGTTTTTGGGTCATAAGGGATGTATATATAGTTAGGCTATTAGGGTTATCTAACAAGGAAACCCTAATTTGGATGCTTAAGCCCTAAGCAACCCATGGATCCCTTTCCTTAAGGCCTTGGACAGTTTCTTATGGGCTTCCCCGTAGAATTCGTCCACTCCTTAATATAAGGCAATCCATAGCCCAAATTACAATTATCTTATAATTACAATTTCAGTCTCTTAAGTTTAATTAATCTCTTTTAGTCACAAAACTAATTACCAATTAATTATTGACTAATATTAATTAAAAAATATGATTTCTCCGTTAATATATTATTCTCAAAATATATTAATCAATCATATTTAATCCTTTCTCTCCAAAATTCATCCTATCAAGTTGCTTTGGTGAAGGCAACCCAAAAGGACCATGCACCATCGGGTCAAGTACATACCAAAATACTTATAGACTTAGACACTGATCCAACAGTTTTTTCTCCTTGTTGTACTACTTACTTGCTTTATGCAATATACACGACTAATTGCAGGAAATAGCAATGTACTTTCATTTTGCTTGTGTATTATAGAATGCTATTTTAATTTCTGTAAATTGCAGAGTTGTAGTTCCATTTATCATAAGGCATTGTAGTTTTTAATATTTACCCAATAAGAACATTATACTTTCACTATTTTTCTTACTAATACAATATACTTTCAAAATTTTATGAAATTATAGCATTTTATGTTCAATAGTTTCTTATATTTTTACTTTAAAGAATCTATCGAATTTTAGCATTCTACTTTTAATATTTTCTTATTAGTATGTAATACTTTGAAAATTGTACCCAATTTTTTTCAGGGGCTTAGGGTCGTTACCACATGGCTGAGATGCGAGGATTTTGCCTCTCTGACGGTCTGAACCTCTGAATGCAAATTGTTAGCACTATGTATTTTTCCTAACCAACTACTTATTTCCTTGAGTACCCTTTTAAAAATAATTTCAGTTGTTGTTAAAATCCCATAAACATTTATTTCGACAAGAATAATTAATAAATATGAGTATTTGGAAAAACAAACATGTTTTTTTTATTGTTTTTTAGTTTCGATTATCATTATATATGTGAGGAAAATGATGAACTAAATTCAAAATTGAAGAATTCTCTATAGGATAAGAGAAATAACAAAATAGAATATGAAATAAAAAATTTGACACTTAATTTTGAATTTTTTAAGTCAAAGCTGATTATTATCGATACCGAATTGAATAACACATCAGAAGGAAGCGAGAAGCTCAAACTGTAAATCAAGAAAGTGGATTGTGTTTATAATGTTTTTATGGTTCACATCCTAAAAAAGGAACCTGTAGTTATGCTCCTTATTCAAAGTTTTCATCACAATTTTTGTTCCTTAAACTAATAGTAATAACATATTGCCTTTAAATCCTTTTAAATGCTAATTTTAACCATGTTATATTTTATTTATGAACTTTGTTTTGAAATTTATGAAAAATATTGAGTAATACCATTGCACTTTTCCAAGGTTTGTTTATCTTTTTTAGGCTAGAATGCAAGTAATACCAATTTACCTTAAAAAAAAATTTTGTTATAACATTGTACTTCCATTTGTTTTTAGTACATCAATGTACTTTCATATGATTTTTTATAAAAGGTGTTGTACATTGAGCAATCAACCATATTACAACTATAGGCAAGTATTATCAACGTACTTTTTAAGATTATTTTTATTTTTTTAAATTGCAAGACTGAATGATATTTATGATCCTTATTTGTAGTTACTTTTTCAAAATCAGGTCCAAAGCATCTTTTTATTTTTACGTATTGTAATATATATATATATATATATATATATATATATATATATATATATATATATATATATATCATTGTTATATATAAAATCCCTTTTATTGTCGTGCCTTCGATATCAATATAAGTCGTTTCTTTTCAGGACACGTCGCCTTACTCTTGAACGACGCCATAGACATAACCATCATTTCATATGATTCGCGTTGTTCCGTATCCACTTTACTTTCTGGAATTCTATAATCAAACACTTTTCCCCTCCTCGCATCGTCCACCCTTCTCAATTCATCAACCGATCCTCGTTCTTCATTAACCACAACTCCGAATTCTTATTCAAGAAAACGTTCGACTAAATCCTTCACAGAAAAACTAACCATCACACCGCTCTCTTTATCACTTTATAGGTGGTGTCGATTCAAAACATGTATCCCACCGCTTCCATCATGCATCAGAACACCTATATTCTCTCTTCTACAAAACTCATTAAACTCTACGTGTATATGAAAGGTTAGAGCAAATCATATGTCATGTTGAAGGTGAAGCATATTACGGGACAACCGCAATCAATTATTTGTCAATTTCCTCTTCCCTGGTTCCCTAAAGCCTTCCCTATACCATATTCTTCTCTATTCATTAAGCGACACCCCAATTCCTGCATCAGACTCATCTCTGCTCCTTCACCAAGCGCCTCTCTATTGCATTCATCGTATTGTTTTCTTACAGTTGGTAATTTAAAGTGTATAAGGTATTTGACTCTCTCTCTTCCCTTCATTCTGAATATTCTAGCCCTAATTCATTTGTTTCTTAGCCCTAATTGCATTTTCTATCTATTTTGTGGGGTTGTGTGGGTGTTGGTGTTTTGTGTTAGGGTAGTGTGGGCAAATAGACATTTCATGGTTAAATGTCAGGCAAGTCTTGTATAATCATGCAAACGTGCAATACATGCAGGGACTAAGGTACTTTGCAGATTCAAAATAAAACCACCAATGGGAGTTGTTTGTATAATCATGTTATACATTCTACATAGAACAACCAATGATCAGGGCTTGAAGATGTAAGGATTTTACTATCTTTCTGCATTGTTGATTCTTTACCCAGATGGCAAAGTAGTTTATTCATAAATAACCGTTCATGAGATAATTTGATATGGGTTTTGTTAATTGGATGTATTTTTTATTTACTGTGTATAGATACTTTGTGAGGCAAAGTAGTTTATTCATAAATAAATGTTCATGAGATAATTCTTTACCCAGATGAAGAAGGTAAGGTTTATCTTTCAGTGACTTTATTGCATTTCAATAAATATTCAAAATTATATATTTTGATTTGAAATTTTAATTGCAGCCCTTAAAATCGAAGTAACATCAAATTGGTAGAGACATAAGAAGGCTAGCCTGTTTACCCATCCATTATGATGGTGTATAATGGATCACTGGTATTGATATCATGAACTATGAGACTGACACCTCTTTTCATACGACTTCTAAGCAGCCCTAACAGACTCCCCATTACAACAGGCTAATTGAACAAAAGTGTATTGTAGCTAATCGAATCACAAATGTTCGCTATTTCCAAGTAGATACAACAAATTGATTTGCAGTTTTTGTTTAGAATTCACAAGTAATTTCTAATTTTGGAAGAAAATCTCAATTAGTGTGCATACATCATGAGGAGTTTCACTTATTCATCTTAGCATTCTGTGTTTGGAGTGCACGCATAGATCTTATCATAGCTTATTGTCCATTGGGCTGCCAACATATTTTTTCTATTTAACTGATAATCTGTCAATATTACATTTTATTTGTTTCACTGATAATAAAATGTACAACTGACGGTCTATTCCACAGTTTATAGGGATATGGAACTGCAAAATTGAGTTATGCCTTATTATGGAAGGCATTGGTATGTATCTGTGGGTAGTGGCTAACTTTCAAAATCATCATGACCCTTTTCTTATAGGAAAAAGGAAACTATTTTGCAATAGCAAATGAGTTTTTCGTATTTATATGTTTATAAGTGGCATTAAAAACCATTAATTATTGTACGGCTTAAATGCATTTTTCTTCAAAAAGGTTTCACTCACAACCTTGTTCATCCAGACCATGTCCAACCACCATGTCACACTAAGAGGGACCCTCTTCAATGACCATCAGACCATGTATCTCCTGACAATGAATGACCCTTTATTGAATTTAAGCCACCATACACCTGTTAACATGCACTCTATTACTGATACCCAAACAGAATCTGAGAATTTATTTGGTTTTTTTTCTTGTTTCAAACGATGTGTAAGTTCAGTTGTGTCATTCACACATGATCCTCAAGGAACAATTGATGTAGTCTGCAATTTTGCAACTCTAA
The DNA here is from genome assembly GCF_002870075.4 of Lactuca sativa. Lineage (NCBI taxonomy): Eukaryota > Viridiplantae > Streptophyta > Magnoliopsida > Asterales > Asteraceae > Lactuca > Lactuca sativa. The sequence goes on along the minus strand of NC_056630.2, from coordinate 298,925,171 downwards.
ATAGTTGCTTGAGAGGCTTAATGCTAGAAATAGCATTATTTATGCTTCTACTTTATGCAAATTTTGCATAGCTTATTGTTGTGATTTTCATGGGAAATGGAATTTTAGGCGACTAAGTTGATCTTATCCAACATCATCTGAGAATGAATCTAGGCAGTCTTGAAGCAACAGCTCGAAATGGGTCTTATTTATTCTCATTTTAGTGATAAAGTGTAGTCCCTGAGTAGTTATTGAATTGTGATTAATCATAGGGTTGGTACCCATTCCTGTCAATGGGACAAAAATTGCAAATTTTTTGTCCCACCTTTTTTTTATCATCTTCGTGGCCTATAACTCTGATTATTAATTTGCATAAGTAGAAGTTGCAAGCTCAGTAGCACCTCTCCTTCCAAGTGAACCAAATCATGAGGATGAGGCAATAGACACATGGAAGGAGGAACTGCTGCCATTTGTCATAAACAAAAAGACGAAATCAAAATTACACGATAGACAGAAAATGAGGCGTCCCACTTTGCTAAATGGAAAAAGTCTGAAACCACAGCATGTCGTTTTCTTTTTTAACCCATAATAGCAATGTACTTTCATTTTTTAAGTATAATGTTATAATAGAAAAAAGTAAGAGTAAGATGATATAACACGACAATATAATTTCATGTCTTTACCCATATTAGCAACGTACCATACTTGTTTCTTAACTAATAATAGTATTGTACTTGGAATTCCTTACCTATAATAGCAATGTACTTATATTTTTTCAAAGATTTAGACAATCATGAAGGAAATAATCAAATCAACTTTCATGGGCCGTGCTTAGCACGACCTTCAAGAATGCCTAGTGTATATATATATATATATATATATATATATATATATATATATATATATATATAAATGAGTAGCATCAAATGTTTTGTGAGTGTAAACTTTATCTAGCATAAACTCCTTTCATGAAATGGTTTGAAAAAACAAAATTCCAATTAATAAAATAGTTGCTTAATGTACAATATACAACTATTCAACGTAAAAAATAACAATCTACTTATGAATAGTAACCTTTTTAAGTTGGCTTGAATTTGAAGTTGTACATGTTCGGTCCTTGTATTTTTGTCACTTATCTAATATAATGGAGCAATAACGTGTAAATTGTCTGATGATTGAAGACGACTAAGATGTGTAATATATTGTTAGGAATCATATGTTTTAAAAAAAAACTTATAGCACTGTCTCTCCACAATTTCTCTAGAATCATCGGCCTCCACCACCTCCTATAATCTCCTTCGTAAGAGTAAATCCTTCTCGCCTTCAACATCACCAATTATTATTCATGCAATCGATTGTCTCCATCTGCTATGCTTCATGATTCTTCCACAATATACATTTCATCAAGTTATTAAAATAGAGAGAAATAGAGGTTGGCTCATAGAACCCTCTTCGAATCGATCATCTCCACCGCCTCACTCCAGCTGTTTCTGATTGTCATCACCATCAAAAGGAAGAGAACGCCAAATGAAGGAGCAAAATTCAGAAGAACTTACTACCATCATCAATTCTCTATTTCTGATTGTCGTCACCATCAAAAGCAAGTGCCCAACTGGTTCCCTTTCTTTTATTACTATGTTTTTTTTTCACTAGTTTTTTCTTTTTTCTCACATGTTCTTTTTAATTTTTTGTTGCGCACACCAACTGCTTGATTGCTCCAAAGAGTTATCATGTTTTTTACTTCTTCCTTTTTGTATCTATTTATTGGAAATTGCAATTGAAAATTATAGCAATTCTTTTAGAATTCATATATTATTGTTAAAGAACATGGCTAACAATCACATTTAGTCATAGAGAATATGATTATGTGGTAGAATTTTAGTCCAAATCTAATTCATTCGACCACTTTTAATCTTCTTCCCTTTTACTGATAACATTTCAAATAAAGTTTCCATGGATTTAGTGAATTCCTTTTCCACATACCTTTTTATTGTTTTTGAAGTTGAAATCCAGAAATGTATTACTTAAAATAAATAAAAGTGATAAACAACTTTATACAGAACCTATTAGTAATAACGATCTTGAACCAACTTGCAGTGAACAAGAATACACTATGAACTAAAGAAAACTGAAAAATACAAGATACAAATTACTTTAAAATTTTCATTTATAGGATTAGATACAAAGATGAATGTAATCCAACAAACTAAAAGTGGTGTCAAAAGGTGAACATCATTATAGATTTAAAGTAACAATCAAATGGAGTGATAACATTGACAATTAAGTGAACAAAAGAAGAAAATTTCATCAAGAAAATGAAACCATGAAATGTAGAACTACAGAAAACCAAAACTTGAAGTTTCTTACATCGAAAGAAAAAAAACATATTCGAAATGAATGGACAACAAGAGGGAATAATCGACTTCTCTTTTTTAGAAAAAAAAAGAACTCTCCCGAAAGAAATCGATAGAAAAAGTACTTCCATGTTTTTACCTCTGTTTCATTTTCCTTTTGCTATATGATTGCCTACTCATTACTCAGATCGCAACAACCAAAAATAATAAAAAGTAATATCTTTATAGATATTAAGAATTCATCCATTATCAAATAACCTTAAATCATAACCAAGAATCAGTTTTGATAAGCAAGAAAAAAACATATCGCAGTCAATTATTTCACTTATCATCACACAAAACCCTAGTTCCAATATCGTTCGATTTCTTGACTTTGTAACTGGCAGCGACAACCATGGATTCTGGATGGTGGTGTTGTATTTTTTTAGGAAGATCGACGAGCAATTCAGATAGAAAAGGGTCGGTGAGGACTATCGAGAAGAAGGGGACATATAAAGAGAAAGAAGGATACGAGGTTTGATTCCATAAATATAGGTTTATAATTTTGGTTAATTAACTAATTAATAATTGGATTAATATAATACATTATTTATTGATTGGTCTAAAATTGGTTATATATTCACACAATAGATATGGATTATATATCAACCTAACTCTCTCTCTCTCTCTATATATATATATATACATATATATATATATATATATATATATATATATATATATATATATATATATAGGGTTCGGTTCATGTGAGACCACTATATTTTGTGAGACGGGAAAACGCAATCGTAGTCACTCATCTGGTTTTTTTGAAATATTTGTGAAATATTTTAGTAGAATATTCAAATATTCTACTAGAATATTAAAATATTTTACATATCTGACAAATATAGTAGAACACTAGAATATTCTAACATTCTAAAAATTATATTGGAATCTTTACCGTGTAATATTCTATTATAAAATTTCACGTATATTTCAAAAAAACAATCGGTAATTTATTTATTTATTTTTTATTTTTTTAGGTAAAAAATGATGAAAATAATAATTAAAAAAAGAATATTCAGATTTTCCTTTTATTTTGCATTTTCAGATTATTTTTAAATTGCGTCTCATGGTATTACAAAATTAACATGGTGCCAAATGAACCTAAATCTACATATATATATATATATATATATATATATATATATATATATATATATATATATATATATATATATATATATATATATCACTATTTTAATAAAAGAATAGGTTTATTCTTCTTTTGTTATGTGTCATACTATTAAGCTTCATAATTAATGTGATTCATATGGCAACCTATTAATTCTGCATTTCAAATTTTAAATTTTAAAATTTTCACTTTAATTACATTAAATTAGATAACATTAGAATAAAAAAATAATACAGATTATAAAGTCACGTACTTATTTAAATCACTGCTTATAATTTTATATAACTAAAAATATCTCTGAATTAATAATTTATTTAAAATAATTGATTAAAAATTTTACGTTTTTATTATTAAATTTTAATTAATTTTCTAACCATAGTTCTCATGGGTTATAAACTAGTATATATATATATATATATATATATATATATATATATATATATATATATATATATATATATATATATATATATATATATATATATATATATGGAAAAGTTCAATAAAGAACTATTATTAATCAAGGAACCAATCCAAAACGTCGGAATTTAAAGCGATCAACGGCAAAAGTAAGGGTTGTAATTTTTATAATGTACGCACATGTAGTTGATTATAACAAAATTCACTTCCTTTTTTTTCTTTTTATATTTTTTTTAGACCAAGTTTTTTATCGAAAAAAAAACTGAATATACCGTTGTTCACGATTTTTCATCAGTTTTCCATTGAGATCCATGATAATATATAAAAAACGAACTTTTTTTTAGAAAAAAACCCACTTAATTCTTTTAGTTTTTTCAATATTTAAGTTTATTTTTATTAAAAAAAACCTAATTATACCAAAAATATTATTTTTTTGTACTCTATTAACATAATCAACACTGATTAAAAAAAAAAACTCGAGCAGTGCAGATTCACACTGTGAATCTAAACTGTAAATATTTCAATTTTTAATATTCACAATATGAAAACTCTCGAACAGTTTGTGAATCTGAATTACTATTATACACACTGTGAATCTGAGAAGGTTAAAAAAAAAACGTCGATCAGTGTAGATTCATACTATGAATCTAAACTGTAAATATTTCAAATTTTAACATTCACAATGTGAAAATGCTCCGATCAGTTCAGATTAACACTGTAAATCTGACTTATTATTATGCACACTATGAATCTGAGGAGGTTCATAATGTGAATCTGAATAGGTTTACAATATGAATCTGAACAGATTCACAATGTCAATCTAAACTGAAATATGTTTTTTTTTTTTTTATATATTTTTATAATTTGATTATGAATTTATGTTTAAAAAGTTAAAAAATATGAGTTTTGATATGTTTATTAATTTTTTTTCTATAAAAAAAGTAGACCTTAACTTTTTTCATCAAAGAAAATGAAGTGGGTTTTTTTCCAAAAAAAAAGGTTGTTTTTTATATATCATTATGGATCTCTATGGAAAGAGGACGAAAAATCGTGAACAACGGTATATTCGTTATTTTTTTCGATAAAAAAAGTGGTGGGTTTTGTAAATGATGGATTTTTTTTATATGATCTGGTGTAAAAGTGTATATGTATTTCCTTGGCCGTTGATCGTTATGATTTCTGACGCTCACGATTGGTTCCTTAGTTGCTTGGTTAATTATGGTTTTTTATTGAACTTCACATTATATATATATATATATATATATATATATATATATATATATATATATATATATATATATATATATATATATATATATATATATATATATATATATATATATATAGGTCAGACACATTGATTATAAAAATAAATAAAGAGGCAGATAAAAACCACCATTTTTAGTGAGTAGAGACAAATGCCCGTGACCATGAAATATCTCTAAATGTTCTTCCATCACCCTACTTTTGTCATAAATGATTAAAACCTTCTTGTTTTTGAACCTTTATACTTTTAATTATAAATTCTCCAACGACTTATACATCATATAATTAAACTTTAATAATAATATTAAAGGTAAATATTAATATATTACTTTTATTTGATGTAAAAGATTTACCTAACGTTTGATTATTGGCATCAAAACATTATCGCTTTGATGATAAATAATATGTTTTCTTGAATCTTTAATGGAACATGTAAATCATTTAAGGCCGTCCGGTATATCCGGGACGAAGGCCTCTGTGGTCTAGTTGGCCACGAACCATGATCGTGCACACCATCTCGGTGTCTAGTCGTGACTTGTGGTCGTGACAGTTCATGTTGGGGATGAGGATGACCAATCAACTATCTCTTTTTACCGTCTTCTTCTCTCTTACCGTCTTCTTCTCTCTTGCGGACCATGAGGAAGTGGTTGTTGAGCACCGTCTCGGCTAGGTTGAGGAAAAGTTGTGGTGGTGACGTGGAGGTGGAAGACGATGGTGATCGTGAAGACCATAATGGATGCTTTAAGTTGCCCAGAATCCAAGTGATTAATATTTGGACCTTGTCTATGTGTTGCACGAAATCCAATCTTGGGATAATCCACTAAAGTTACTTTCCATTTCATATGACATACAGAAAACAAAGTTATTTAAGATAAATATGTACTTAAGATTTTTTAGTGTCTTAAAATTGACGCGCAATAGTGATTTTGACAATTAAGTAGTACTTTTCTAAAACAAATCGTTAGAATGCTCAAACTGTTGGAAGAATTTTTAAGACACGAAAGTGTGGCTGCCAAATACTTTTTCTGTTGGAACAATAGTAATATTGTTACCTCTATTAATACCCTATAGAATAGAAAACATTACAAAGAAGCAATAAGAATAATCGATTTGTGAAGTCGGCCAACCTAGTTAATTCTGATGTTAGTGCTCTTATGAAAAAACTAGAAGAAAGATTTTGTAACAAATTTATCAAAAAAATTGCTTGTCTTGTTCTATTTTTTTTTAGAATAAGAAAATTTCGATAGGTCTAAACAACTCATATAAAGTCTCGAAATGAACATCGCACAAACATTTCTTTGATTTATATAGATGGGCACTTGGTCGATTGTCCACAAGTGCAAATCACAAGTTAGTAATGACAAGGAATCTACTTCAATTTTGAGCTTATTAAAATCGATGCTAGTTGACATTTTTTTAAGTTACCATCTAAGAGCTCAAACATTCATTTTTACTTTAAAAAAGTTATTCCAATGAGTAGGATTATCTCTAACCATGAATTTAGCTTGATGAATAAGCTTTGATTTGGAAAAAAATTATGTAGGTCCTGAAGCTTCTATCTCTCACTTCCAACAATCATTATGGTTAGAAAGTTTAACTGATTGCAAGAATTCTTTCAAGTTAGTCCATTAGTCAAAGTTAACCCCCTCAGGTGTCTGCAAAGCTAATTAGGTTATATATCTTAGGGTGGTCTATAATTAACCATGCTCATTTCAGATGGGTCGATAAATGTGACCTTCAAATAGACATCGTATTTCCAAGTGTACTCCAAAAAACTTATAAGTCATCCATCTCCAATACATACACACAAAGAATCAAGGCCGATTAATTTATTTCGAAGATGCATATTTAATTTCAAAATAGTCTTCCAATAAGCATTTGCTTGACAATGACCAAATTGGACCCAATTTACCATCCCCTCTTTATAGATTCAATGACATGGACCCAAAAACCTTTAGGCTCATCAAAAGAGTGCAAATTCAATCCAAAAAAGACCTATAATAAACATGAATACTTCCTATCCATAACCACATTTTTCTTTTTTATCCATAACCTTCTTTCATTGAACTCAAGGTAATTTATTGTCTCCAAGCTCTCCACCAATGAAGAATCTATTTATAGGGACCTCATTAACATTTATAACCATCTTTCGAACCTATAAAATACATACACATGCTTTCCAAAATCATGTTTAGTAGAGTAATATAATCACCCATGGATAAAGTGTTCACTTTCTACATGAAATTTTTTCTTGGAACTTATCATTAACTACTTTCCACTCATGACTATGAAACATATTTAATCGCACATGTACACCGCGCTGCGTGAAAGGAAAACAAAATACAGAACAAACAATATTTGCTGCAACATTTTCTAGTTTCTTGTAAGCTACCCTTACTCTTATTAGCTACTTTTTACAAGTTGGTGTTTAGATCGGAAGCTAAGTAGGAACAATCACAATTCTAATGACACATCTAGAATTTCTTCAGATCAATACCCTAAAAATATGATTTTATCCACATCAAATAAATGAGAAACCATCATTATGTCACCACTAAGTTTCTCTCTCTTGAAAATTCATTTCAAGATCGCCTTTAGAAAAGGTCCATCAATGCCTTACAAAATGATAAAAAAAGGGATGAATGATTACCTTGGAGAAGCCCCTCATTTACATAACAAAACTCCTTATTTGGCAATTATTTACCAAAATAGATGCCATAGAGAAATGAATATATAATTACTCATCCACCCCCTCTATTTGGCATTATAACACCTAACAAAGTAGCATAAAATACACCCATTTTTACACAAAAAACTCGGTGTACATTCATATTAATACGTAGCATATAAGAAGTAATCATATAAGATTGCATACATATGAACATCCAAAAATCAACTTGAGTATCATCGTTACAGTGCAAAGTCACCCTTGGATGTCATGTGTGTGCTTACTCCTTTGTTTGAAGATAATGAATTGTCTTTCCTTTATAAGAAAGTGAGTGACACTCATTTTTTCAAAAGAATGAACATTTATGAGAGATAAGTTTAGAGAGAGAATTATTACAAACCCATTTGTACTCTTTCTAAAAAGTAATGAGAGCTTAAACGAGATTTATTTACTCTTGTGTTCTTCATGTTCATGATTCTTATATGATTCCTAAATCATTTCATATTCCGCATTCATCATGATGATCAACATCACTACAATTGGTATTAGAGCGGGTGCTCTTGATTTCATCAAGAATTGATCCATAATGACATTCTTGATTTGGTGATTCTTCATTGTGTTTTGATCGACGTGTTTTCGAGAGTTTTTGGATTCTAGAAATCGAATTATTCATTGATTATATTCATAATTCGATTTTCTTCACTAGAATTCAAGTGATTTTTTGTTTATCTCTAGAAAACCTATTCGGAATCACTTTTTTTCTTTAGAAAAACTCAAGATCTTATCGGTTGATCAAAGATGGTGTACTTATGTTATGGTTCCTGGGTTGTGATCATTGAAGATGTCAAAAAATAAAGTCAACAAAAATTACTTCTATGGATTATTGTTGAAAGGTGGTTTGATTTCATGGGATACTATGGTTTATTATGGATGTTTCAAGGATTATAATGGAAGATTGATTTTTCAACCACATTCGAAGATTGGATGCTAGGTTGAAATCTCCTTGAACATGGTATCTTGGAGTCAAAATCAAAAGGAAGGAGAAGAAAGAGATTTATTTAATAAGAAATACATTTATCCTATTGAAAACCCAAGTCATCTTCATGCTCTTATGAATGTTGAAGTTCAAGACTATGGAATTCAATGTGATATTGTTGATGTTCTTGAAGTTCATGACAAGAAGATTCAAGTTGATTCTCATGAAGATGAAAGAGTTTTTTTTTTTTTTTTTTTTTTTTTGCTAAATTGGAGTTCACACCGATGATATTTTGTGTTCTTGTGATTCTTTTGAAGGAATGATTCCTTATAGAAAACCATCAATCCAGTAAATTCATAAAATCAAACACTAAAAGATATGATACAAAATTTTCAAGTTGAAGTTGTGGAAAGTGGGTTTGTTCATAAATTCTAATCTTCAAGATCCAAGAATATGAAAAAGAAAAACAAGAAAAAGATCAAACGTAAAAACAAGCGGGATTATTCACAAAAACCATCAAACGTTGTTGTGAAGCCGAAATACGTGAATCAAACCAAATCTTCCAATGAATTTGAAATCAAAACCCAAAAGTGTTGATGGTTCTTATGAAGATGGTATTAGATCACTGAAGAACACGAAGAACAAGTTGTACAACACGCATCGTGGGTGGTACAATGTTCAAATTGGATATTTTCTTGTTCCAACCAAAGAACAAAAATCTTCAATGGTTCATTCATGTGTTTCAAACGGAAATGAGATCGTCAAAAACAACGGAATTTATTGTTCATTGATTCCAAATCTCGATTGAGCCCAACTTGAATATCAGTTTATTGTTCATTCTTTTAGTATCGTTATCTCACATTCTCTTATTTCAGATTTTGATTCAACCAAGTCAAAAGTCAAAATCGAATGAGTTCCTGATGAATCGAAAGAATTTTGAGATTGTTGGGATTCGATTTCTATTCGTTGACTGATTCAAAAGAGTAGTTGTTTGGAGTTTAACAGATTTTGTTTGACTTTGAATGTCTGTATCTTATGTTTGAATCGTATTTTGTTGGATTTCTAAATTGAATTTATGTTCGAGTTCAGTTGGTAAATTATTTTGGATTCGATTTTGTTGAATATAAAATTGATTTAACATCTGGAATCGAAAAGTCAAACACAAGGAAAAGTCAAAATCATTTTTTTGAGGTTGTTCAAGTCAAAATCGAAATTTATTTGGGAATCAATCTGATTTTTAAAGTCGATATCTAATGGTGTTGATTCAAACTCGAAAGGTGTTGAAGTCATGGAGCCAAACTAGTCGAAATTGAATTATAAAATTCGATTTGTTCTTATATGTTGAGTTTAATTGAAGTAATTGATTTCAAAGGTGAATTTAGGTGATCAATTTGGAGTAAGTTGAAAGTCAAATGAGTTTTTGAGAAGTCATAATCGAAATCATTTTTGGAATTCGAATGTAAATTGGGATCGAATGAACTTTTACACATAATTAAATTTGATTTTGATTAGCTAGCTTCGTTCTCATGCAAGTATTGTTCCAGGTTGAATTTCCATTGGAATAGTTAGGAACGAAAGTGAAATTTGCAATAAGTTGAACATACAATGATTTGGAAAATTGATTGGGATGTTGAACACGTTTTATTTGGAAGAAGAGTCATTGAGGTCGAATCTTTGTGTAACATCCCATGTTTTTCCATTTGTAGTCCCTGGGATTGGAAGGGTAAAGTCATGAAGAACCTAAGGTCTAGACTGTAAATTTGGGACTAGGAGGAGTACGCTGCGCGTACTAGGGCACGCCCTATTACGTTGGGCGTAATCTTGTGTACGCTGGGTGTACTCATAAAAGATGGAAACCTTAATGATTGTAGTTGGGGGCTATATAAACATCCTTATGGTCTATTCCCTCTCATCACTCTAAGCCTCCATCTTCTAGAAGCGTCCCCAAACCCTAGTTTTGTGTGTGAGTGTGATTTAGAGTGCATTTTGAGCTCTTGAATGTGGAGTCATTGCATCAAGGAGTCGGAGAAGAAGTTTGGCTTGTAGATCTGAAGTTGTGTTGTACCTTAGAAGCTCTAGAAGGTAAAAAGCTTGGAACTTCACACTTGTATGAGATAGATCTAATCATTTTAGCTTTATAGAAGAATTCTTGTCCCAAAAGTCCCAAAATGGTGCATGTCATGATTTGGACGAGATGAGCCGTCCTTTCAGACTCTTCTAGGGGTTTTGAGTGTTAAAAATGAGGTCACAATGGCTTAAGATGTCCCATGCATGTATTAGGAAGGTCATAATGGATTAAGTCCTTAGATTAAGAGCTTTATGGACGTCCAAAGTGATAAAGTTCGAGACTTTATGAGTCCTAGGCATATTTGGTCGATAGATCTAAAGTTTGGGCTTAAGTGCTTAAGCCATTAAGCACTTATGAGGGTTTTTGTTCAGTTCGTGTACGCCTCGCGTAGGAAGCTGTACGTCCAGCGTACAGGGTCAACAACCCCATTTTCCAGTCAACATGAGTCGAGGTACGCCCCGCGTACCTGAGGAGTACGCCCATCATATGTCCTCTGTGGGGTTTTTGATTTTGGGTTGTTTATGGGGTAGATGGACTTAGGCCTTGGCTGGACACTATGCATATGGTGTATTGGACCAAGTCATGGTAATGGATCTTTGATTTAGGCCCAATTAGGTTGTTGGACCTAATTTGGAAAATTAGGCCAATGATGGGCCTTGTTATATGGACTTATGCATCATGGGTTTGGTATTGGGACTTGGCCCGAATTAGAGGGAAGGAAATTTGGGCTATTAGTATAAGGAATTCTTGGTTAAAAATTTATATTCCTATTTATTGAATTCTTATTCGCTATTTTGCATATTACAGGATTGTCGGTGAGTCGGTGGTTCGGGAATCTGCTTCTTCGGTTTAGATTGGCATTTCGAGGTGAGTTATCCTCACTACATCAACAGGGTCTAAGGCACCAAGGCCGACCCTTTCTCGGATTGTATACTTATATTGCTTGATATGTTTATTGATATTTTAGATCTGTGTTCTGGTAGTTAGGACGGTAGTATGTTTAGTGACCTGGTTTGGGTCGGAATCCTGGTATGTAGGATGATGCTATGTTTAGTGACCTGGTTTAGGTTGGTATACTGGTTAGGATGTTATTATACTATATGATCTGTTAGATCGATTTGTTTTTATATGGACTGTTATGTGATTATCTGTTTATGTGCACATGATTGATTGGTATGGGGGTTCGGTTGAGGCGAGTCCTGCTTTGTGTTGTAGGCCAACATACCAGGGCAGACCAGATAGACTGCAATCCCGGGAGGGTACATTGTTAGGCTGAAGGACTGGTAATCGGTCCAGATAGGTTGAAGGCCCGCGAGGGTGGTCCAGACGTGCCGAGGCTCGGAGAGTGGGCCAGATAGACGAAAGGCCCGGTGCGGGCGGTCCATTCATATTGTAGACTCAGAGAGTGGACCAGGTGGACTAAAGGCCCAGTGTGGGCGGACCAGTCACTCTGTAGACTCGAGATGCATGGTTGTTCTATGTTTGTTATATGATACGTTTATGGTTGTATGAGGTTGGTATTTTGGGGGTAACTCACTAAGCCTTCAACCTTACATTTATCGATTATTGTTTCAGGTTCAACGGATGACCGCGGGAAGGCGAAGGCGTGACCGTAAAATTTCCTTGATTTATGATTATGATTTCTAGGAACTCTGATATGAAACTGTTTTGGAAACCTTTTTGTAAGAACTATTGGTATTTTAAATGTTTTTGAAAGTTTAAATTTGGCATGAATTTTATGGGTGTTACAAGTTGGTATCAGAGCCTTGGTTTGAGTGAATTGGAGGAAAATTCATGTGAATCCATTCTCAAATCAAGGAAAGATTTTCAAAATGATTTCTAAAATGGTTTTCAAAATAAGTAAAGGAGGATGCAAGTGTACGATCAGCCAGAGCCAGTAAGTAGACCCCAAAAATACCATTCAGTTATTTGATTATGTGATATGTTAGAATAGAATGCTAGTACTAGGCTACGAAACTTCAGGAATCACATGATATGAATTACCTGATTATATGATGCCTGCTAGCCTAGGGTTTTCCTTATATGAAATTGGCATCATTACCGTAGTTACTTGTGTATGCATCACGGTTATACATAATTAAGATCTTATAGCCTGCGAATGTTTGATTTGGCCTTATGTTATGTTATTGTCTGATTGGGAGCTTAGGGTAGGATTGGATATTTGAAAGCCTATAGGGTCCAACTTTATGTATGACTAGCATACACTAGTGTTGCAGAGTTGGTGGAAGTTTCATGGATGGGTGGGTAGTGAGAGGCCCGGAGGCCAAATATGTGATATTTAGTATTCCACTAGGAGTGAGGATTGAGCACTTGTTATGTTTTGTATATTGTTAGGGTGTTGTGGTGATACTTGAGACAAATATAGGTAACTGTGGAAGGTAGTATGGACCCGTACTACTGAAAGCACAGGACCCACACGTATAGCAAGGAAATCACAACCTCTTGGGTTTTTGGTTGGGAGTTAGTTCCCGGATTGTTATGAGGAATATCTGATGTTTTTCGGCATGCTTTTAGCATGGTGGTTACATGGAGATTCGTGTCTGGATCTGGATCAGGATCATTAGAGGGCGGGCAGGGGGCACCGATAGCGCCTGAGACTATCGGCCATATGAGGCCATACGATATGGATGCCAGGACTAAGGGATTGAGTACATATTCTTGTGAACGGGTCAAGTCCACCACAAAAGATCGATAAGACTATTCGTCATAATTTACTAAAGCTCAGTAAATATGGTTATACTTACAAGCTTAAGTGTAATTCTGAGATATTGGAAAAGGTTCCAATATATGGCAGAGCGAATAAGAGGAATCAAGTTAGGCAGAAGGAAAATTTTTTCTTAAATCTGAAAAGATGGGAGAGTACTTTAGTATCATGTCATATGATCATCTTAATGATTAAGAGACCTTATCACAATTCATCCTCTAAGTGCATTCTGATAGCTAGGAAGAGGAGCTATGAATTGTTGAAGTGGTTAAATCAAGAAGATGAGTCATATTTCATTCCAAAACATTTCTTAGAGTCATACTCCAAGATTGTAACTTGAGATTGGTAAGTTGTGATGTTTTGGATAAAACAAAGACCAACTAAGGCCAATTGTGTAAAGTGTTTGTCTTGATAAAGAATCCAAACTATCTCTTGAATATTTGGCAAGTGAGTCTTATGTGTCAAGAGGATAGTAGGAGTCTTAAAGATCCTGAAAGGATAATCAAGAATAAAAACATGTAAGTTTATCACTAGCACACGACTTGAGGTTTATAACCTATTGTGTTGACATATTATGTGCTCATTCCAATTAAAGTTGTCTTTGCATATGAGTTCTTAGAGTTCTCAATTGGTTACATAACAACCTGGAAGCAATAGCAGGCCCTTGAGCTGCTAGATGGCAAGAAATTAAGATTGAGTTCAGTCCATATGAGTTTGGATTTGTCATTATCCTTGTCTTGTTACTATGGTTTGGACAATTCACATGGATAGGAGCACATACACCATTAAATCTAAGTGTCATAAGGTTTCTCTCCGATTCATGAGAATGATGGTGAGGAAACACTTTCACTAAGTTGATTTTAGCTAGATAGCAATTGTGATATTTGCATTCTCAAAGTCATTAGTGGAGCGTGTGTGGTTAACCGGCACACTAACCTGGACTTGTGAGAAGTGGAAAAGGTCTAAACAATTAAGACTATGATTACGACATCCCTTTTCATGGTTATTGAAATTTTTTAGACACACCTGTGAGCTATCTAAGATATGGTGTATGATATTGATAAAACTTTATCAAAGCAATCTAGTATCAGAAATCTGAACTTTGCTAAGAAAGTCAATAAAGTATTGATTTCTAGAGGTCCAGCTGATTTCCAAGTACATGTCAAAGCTAGTGGGAGCATAAGTGTTATGCTAATAATCATCATGGTAGTGGGAGCATGATAATTATGATAAGTATTGCAAGTTAGCAATGTTGATTATGGAAAACAAAAGTTTCCATTCGTGAGGTTGCAGAGGTTGAAAAAGTTGATTTGCTATAATTAAGGGAGATGAAATTATACTTCATTTCAATTCTAAAAGCTTAGATTGAGATTTTAATCAAATTTAGTCAAGAATATATATATGAATTTCTTGTTGGAATGGATCAACATAAGGAAATTCTATATATGGGTTCATTATTTGCGTTCTAAAACTCGATTATGATTTCGGCATCCCTTTTCATAATCTGAATTATGAGAACTTGGCATATAGAAATGGAAATATTATAGCAAAAGACTGGTTTAGTCTTTATGTGAGACATCATGAATTGTGTCCCATATGCTTCGGATATAGGATCGATTACATGTGTTATATTCATCCTTTCTAATATTTTCCAAATGCTTGGGGCATTAAGAAGGGAAAAGGTCTAGAACTGGATATGACTAAAACGATTAAGCAATTGTCGAGGACAATCTAAGGTTTACCAAAGATTGGTTGCTCAGGGACAGTTGTAAGTATAGTGTTAATTGTTGGAAGGACCATATTGACATATTCTGAAAAGAGGCAACTCTTGTTCTGAAGTGATAGTGTCACACCCCCGAACCAGACGACGGAAACGTCTGAGGGCTCGTGTGACTTAAGTTGAAAATCATCACAATGAATATACATGAATCATAACATAAACATCACCATGCATTAATATATTACAACTGACATTGTTCACATCAAGTACATTGTTTTAACGTTACAAATCCATACATAAATTGTTTGATAGTTTTCAAAAGCGAAACACACTAACATACTTGGTACTTATTCCTCAGTTTAACTGTTACCTGAGAATACACGTTATTTTGAAAACGAGTCAACATATGGAATGTTGGTGAGTTCATAAGCATGTTTGGTATGAAAATGTTTTGTGTAGTTTGAATGAAAACAACCTAGAAAATCCGATATTTTCTGAAAAGACCATTGTTTATAAAAATGTGTGAAGATCCTTAAATATATATGCATGATGATTTAAAAACATGTATAACTGAAAAAAAACTTTGTAATAACTTACAAGTGAAAATGTTGAACTTTCCTGGAAAACCCGATGTTTTCCAAAATAAAACATATTATATAACGGTTTGAATGGTTACTCATCACGTGAATGACTTTGAATTACCTTGTTTACATGGTTTACATTGGATTTATTTATGTGAGTCGTTATAACCATGCATGATAATGACTAGTTCGTCTGTCTTGGCACTGTGGTGAACGCCGAAATTGATCTTAAAATTTTGTCACCCTAGACTGGCCGATTCTAACTGTAGCGAAAAGCTAACGTGTGGGGGAGTCACCCCCGTATAGATCTATACACAAACTCTCGCTCTCCCTCCAGGAGACTTTGATTATAACTACAGACTACGATCGGAACACGTTGGTGCCACCCCTTATTACTCACTACATCCCAGTTGACTTTGATTACAATTGATTATCGAATTGTATTTATTTACTTTGATTACGCATAGGCTTAGCAAACAAGGAGAAGAGGAATACAAAGCCTGCTACTTTTGTGAGTTATTTTAGGCTGTTGGGTATACGAAGGACACGTTGGTCCATTTCGTATTTGATTACTTGGACCTTACTAGCAATGCTAATGGGACACTAAGGCCTAATGACACTTAAAAGCTATTTAGGGCCCCTTAAATATGAAATTGGGTCATAGAAGGCCCAATAACGTTCATAATTATCCATTGGGCCCAAAAATCATGTTAATGGGTCACAAAGGCCCAATAAGCATGTTTGGAAACATTCAAGCCCAAAGAGTTTAATGTTTACTTTTTTTAGGTATAGTATAGTTGTCGGAATGTTTAATTGATCAATTGTTAAATTTGTATCGTTACGAGACCGGTTGGTCATTTATAACGATATTTGGAAATTTATGCATATTCATCTTGTCATTTGTCTTAAATTGTAGTTTGGTATTTTCGACCAAAATATCTTAATAATAAAATAATTGACTTAAAATATTGGTTTGGCCATTTCAGCCCTGCTTTGATAAAAATGACAATTTTAGCCCCTTATATATATAAAAAGACATTTTAGGCCCTAAAAATCATTTTCTTGTTATTTTTGACCCATAGACTTTGTTTAAGTGATGGTTTAAGCTCTAAATTTACTTTTATCAGTTTCAGCCCTTCAAGAAAAGTATTTTTCGGCTGAAGTTCAAACATTTTGCAACTTTTACAATTTTGACCCAAAATCCAAAAACTTTACATTTTTGATCCTTTTTGGTAAAGAAAAACATTTTAACCCCTAAAATGAGGTTGTTTAACCTTTTTATCCCCTGGTTTCAGAAAAATTTTCATTTTAGCCCTTTGAAAATCAGATTTTTCGCAACCTTGGGCTTAATGGGCCGAAAAGCCCAAAAATTGGCCCATTGAGCTATTATTTACATTTCAAGTCCTTTGAAAAGCATTATTGCCACAAAAATATTTATTTTAACTGTTTTGAATCTTTTGACCCTCAAGAAAACCATGAATAGCAACTTTTCACCCAACTTTTGTTTATTTGAAAATTTAAGCCCAAAAATGAGTTTTATGTTGTAATGTTTTTATAATAATCTTAGAGATTAATATTTTGACTTTTTTAGTGTAATATAACTTGGATTATGTTTGATTTCCTTCTTATATCATAGATCTCGAGATTCCCCTTTTGGTTACATATTTTCCGAAAAAACACATAAAATCACACATACATGCATAAAATCATACATAGCATACACATACACATAGATCTACACATTTTTCTTGTATTCTCCACCATAAAACTTGTAAAAAACCGAAAAAGAGGGGTATGAACTCACCTTGAGTTTGTAGATTCGGTTTAGAAGTAAAATGGAAGAAGTTTGATTTAAATCTCGGCCTAGTAAGCTTCTTGTAGGATCTTTGGCTTAGAAGTATTCTAAGATGCAAGATCACGAGTTTGAATAGATTAGGAGGTTTTTTGATGAAATTAAGTAGTTAGATCATAGATTTAAGCATCAACTTACCTTAGATAATGATTTTTGGGGAATAATCTCCTTGAAAAGCTCCTAAATCTCGAAAATTTGATGAAGAAGAGTGAGGATATTCTTAAGAGAGTTTGTTTCAAAAATTGGATGAAATGTGTCTATGGGTGTGTGTCTTTGGCCGAGAGAGAAAAAGAGAGAGGAGAAGAGAGAGTGTTGATGAGATGGTTACTTGGAAACATGGGATATTGCATGGAGAACCAAGATATAATAAGGAGGTGGCAATCCTAAAGTCAACTCTTCCTCCCATGTTGTGGTTTGGGCCGAGAGGAGGAGAAAGGAGAAAGGAAAATTGGGCTTTTTTGTTCTTAAGTCCATCTTATGGCCAAATTAGGTGATTTTTGGCCCAAGATAAATCAAGGGATGATTTTTATGATCCATTAGGGCAAATTAGATTTGTTATGGCCCAATAATGCCCATTAAAGATAAACCAGTTCATTTTAGGCTTATAAGGCCCAAAATATTAAGTTTCATGTATATGGGTCCAATTAGAGCCTATTTAAGAGTTCTAAGCCCAAAATAATCAAATTGGAAACTTTTTGGTCCAATAGGGCCAATAGGAAAATGCTAGTCCAAAATGAACTTAAACTGGGATTTCTAGGGTTTTCAAATCTTCGTTGATTAGTTGTACTGCTTGTATAAAGTGTTTGATGGAAGTTTTGTTGTTATTGAATAAGCATCATACATGCTTTCACATTTTTGGTTTACAAGGTGTAAAAATTCCTAGTTGTGACAGATAGTCAAAAGGGGAATATGGAAATGATCCCATAGGTGGAAGTTGTTCAATAAATCTGTGTAAGATTAGGAAAATTAATGCAAGAAGGATGTTTGCAAGGAGTTGATCTCCTTTGGAATGCTCTGTAATGTTTGTTGTCAAGTCTTTGTGACTTTGTGCATAATCATTACAAGAGAATCATTGCATATAAGTTTAGAATCTAACATATTTCGGTAAAATGGCATGAATTTGGAATTCCTACATTTGCCAAAAGAATTCGGGAGTGTGAAATTAGAATCATTGAAAGTTTGGTCAATTGATTTATTTCACAAAGTAAGGATCATAGACAAACATAGTGTGCATACTTGGTGTACGGAAAAGCTATTGTTTAGAAAAACATAGTGTACATGCTCGGAGCATGGGACAACTATTGTTTTAATTCAAGAATAAAGTAGATAGTTGAAACAATATGCATCGAATAATGTGTAATCATATGGTGATAAATAAAAGGTGTTTTATTTATGTTCATAGGTTTTGATACCATATTAGATTCAATTATTCTTGTGTTTCATAGGTTCCGGAATGACTAAGTTATTCAAACCATCCACAGTCGGTCATATGTTTGAAGTAGATATGAATCAAGACGATCATGGGTTGGCTTGTAGAGGTCCAAGTTGGTGGACAAAGTTGTGCTACAACACTCATAAGTGCTCATAAGTCCTGAGTATTGGATTCAACCCGCGCTCATTTGAATCACTTCATGGATTTTATCAAGAGTGATCATGAGACGATAATATCTTATATTCTTCAAACCTAGTGATATGACTTGTTACTATGAGTTGGTTGTACATTGATTGCACGAAAATGCATTGGTAACTCGATGTTATAAAATGTGCCTTTGTGTATGATTCAACAAGTAGTAGAACAAGCCATATGAGTCAAAGTTTATCCAGTCCTTTTACCTTCAGGATAAAAGCGATATCTGTAAGCCCCTTGATGATTTAATGATGATACATGTGAGTGCTTGGCCAAGCCAGGACTGATTTGATTTGTTCAATCAATCAGTCATCATGAATTTGAAATCAGGAAACAAAAAATGGACAGAGAGAATGATTTTAATCCATGTCTCAGTCCATATGATATCTAGAATGGAGGAATATATGATCCCTTATCTAATAGACAAGTCATTGACAAAGGTCAGAGTTCATCCACAAGGTTAGAGTTCGACATAAGCTTTTGAGAGCTGCGATTGCCATTCGGTTCTTGAAGTCATACGCAATAATAGTTTTAGACTTATCCAAGTGGGAGACTGTTGGATTAATGTCTAAGTCCATAACTATAATTGGTAAGACTTGACCCGACCCGACATAGTCCATTTGGGTTGCATGGAATCATGCATTTGGATAGACTATAATGAGAGAAATAACACTTAAGGTTAGTTAATATATTACAAGTTCTAATATATTACTAAGGTTATTTAATTAGTATTGATCAAAAATTAATTTGGAATTAATTAAGTGATCAAAAGGAGACTAATTAAATATATGGGTTGATTGTGTAAATCATTCATTCTTATATATGTGGGCTTGTGATCCAAGATTCCTTATGTTGGACTAAGTCCATGGGGTGACCTATGGATACTCCATGGAGGTTAAAATCCATGGAGCATAAGGAATGGGTAAAGTTATGAGTTACATGGTGTAACCCTAATAGCCACCATATAAAAGAATCCCATGGCTCAAGAAATCATACACTAATGTGTGAATATGAGGGCTAGATGATTTCAAGGATTGTTCCATTTCTCACAAGTCATTCCATGTGCATTTGGTGTTGTGTGAACCATTTGAGGTGTCACAATTGGGGTACTAGGCACTAAAGCTTCATGAAGACAAGCTACATCAAACAAAGGTATGTATTCTATCCATTTGGTTACCCAAGTATCAAGTATTGTATGCTAGATAGCGTAATACCTTGGAAAGTTCATATTTGCATGTATAATAGAGAAAACATAGATCTAAGGTATTTAGGGTTGCATGTACACTTAGGAGTGTTAGAATGCTCAAAATCCAACAGAAGGGTCATACCGGAGTTTGTAAGTCCGGCGCAACGTGTCGCAAGTGCGGGAAGGAAGGGCACTATGCGATGGATTGTCGCCAGTTGGCCCAGGTTCAGGACATGAGGATTTGTTATCATTGCTATCAGGTTGGTCACATGAGGACTAACTTGTTGGATATAGTGTCTAAGTCCATAACTATATTTGGTATGTACTTGACCCGACCCGGCATGGTCCATTTAGGTTGCACTTCACCCGAACAATTATGGATAATCTTTTGAGAATAGTATAAGTTATGATTTATTAATATATTATAAGTTCTAATATATTAATATAAAATCATATTATTTAATTTGTATTGATCTATAATTAATGTAGAATTAATTTAGACATCAAAAGTATGACTAATTAAATATGGGCTCTTGTATTTATATAGTGTGGGCTAATGCTTATTTGGAATGGGCTAGGCTTGCATGGAAAGTCCATGGATACTCCATGGAGCTTTAACCCATGGATCTTATGGAAATGAAAAGACATGGGTATTAGGGTTTACATGGATGTAACCCTAACCCACCACACTATATAAAGGAGGCTTTGGTTCTTGAAATCACACTAGTTGTGGTGAGTAAAGTAAGAGGGCCGATTTCAAGAAAGGTGATTACTATTCTCTCAAAGTTCCAAGTTTGTGATGATTTGTGATTTCCATTTGAGGCATCCACACTATTGGTGCTAGGCTCTAAAACTCCAAGCTATCAACTACAAGTACAAGGTAAGTAATTCTACTAGCTTTATTTGATTCAAGTTCCCCATGCCATGCTAGATAGGATAAGAACCTTGGAAAAATAATTATTTGCATGTATCTTAGTCAAACATAGATCCAAGGTTTCTAGGGTTGCATGTACACCATAGGAGTTTTAGAATGCTCAAAACCCATCACAACTGTCCACAACTGGTTGCAAGACCGGTTCTAATGGGTTTGACACAAACAATCCTATGTGTGCATGCAACTCTAGATTTGGATCTATGTCTTCTCTATTAGATACACAACTTTATGAACACAAGAAGAACCCTAGCATACACCTAGGTATTTCGAAATCTATGTAGTAGAAGTGATTACATACCTCTTGTTGTTATATTGCAATAACAACACAAATCTTCAATCTCTTAGTCTTGAAAGCAAGTACCACAAGTGTATTACCTCTAATGGATCACAAACACCACAAGCAAATGGAGAGGCAAGAAAGAGAGAGGGGAGAGGCACGAAATCGGCTCTAAGCCTTCTAGGGATCAAGTGGCCGATTTCCTAAGGCCTAAGGGGTCTTTATATAGGGTATAGATTAGGGTTTTAGTCCTTATCCTTATCTAGTTGCTTGCACACCAAGAAAACCATAAGATAATCCTAGAAGCCTTATCCTTGGACGAATTCTAAGGCCCTATTGTGACAACCCGAAATTTCCTTTCTGAACAAACCATATCAAGACAATAGAAGTATAGCAGTTGCAGTGAAATTCCAGACTTCGGGTATAAGTTTTACAGTTTTTCAGGATTTACACTTAAGGAGATATCAGGAGAGTGGATGCACTAGGGTTTTGTGCAACATTGTTATTCCAATACTCTAGGATATTAGAGATCATTCCGGGAATAAAAATATTTTCTGCCAAAAATCCCAGGACTATATATAGAAATCTAAACAAAAAAAATTCATTAGTTACATTTCCAGATAGAGAAAAGCGTATATATTCTCTCTCACGGGTCTTCAGGTTTTTATCCCAAATTGTGAGTACTTTGATCTAGTTATATTATATAGCTTAGATTGTGTTTTATAACATCAAAATCGAACCAAAACCCCAAGATTTGGGATTTTACCGCCCAAGAACACTTGGAGAGTAAACTCCATTTTAAGGGCCAAAAGTGTCCCAATGTCCCTCAAAGCCTTGGAACTCAAACTAGAAGCCACCATTGCATGTTTAGGACACCAAAATCAATTAGGACTTCAAAACACAAAATGACACTAAGTCTAGGAGTTCACGGCTGTAAACACAAGGGTTTACGACCATAAACTCGTTGTATGGAGTTTAATGAAGAGTAAACACATACATAAGGTCTTTTGGAACCCTAAAACCCCTTTAGCCTTGTCCCACAACAACTTAGATACAATCCTAGAGGCTAATAACACTTGATAAAGGTGTTTAGCATGTCCTAGGGTGTCTTAACTTGTTTATTAGTTGTTTATAGTCTAATTTGTTACATATATGTGATATTATATGTTAACTAGGATCATAGAGTGTGTTCAAGACTTCACTTGACACCTAGCCATCCTAACTCTTCAGTTCATCCGTATCACCCACAAAAGGTGAGTTCATACCCCTTAATCAATGTTTTAAACTGTTTTTAAATATTTTATGGGGGGGGGGATACAAGTAGAATGATGCTACTTATTATATCAATCACATGTGATTAATAAGCAGCATTCAAATGATTTACTACTCATTAGCCGTTTTACCAAACAGTTTCCTTCAAATGATTTTCATAAACACTTTATATGTTTAAAACTCCTTATTACACTATACATTTTACTCTGTATGTTTTATCTCAAACTTATTTAGAATTGTGTTTCACACAAATGTTTCTTTATACTAAATTATTTTATCAAACCCATGCCTTCAAACTGTTTTATAGATTGACATCAAGTCGATCTTTTCATAGATAATAATTATATTCAAAGATTTTACAAAACTTATTTGATGCTTTTATATTATAAATTGCATGCCTCTATATGTATATTTATATAAGTAATGTTTAAAAGACTTAGGAAGGCTATCCACCTTGTTTCCTTTTCCTCGATTTGGATGTGGTCTGATAGGATATCGGGTACCCGTCCGAAGGTCGTTTAAATATTAGTTATATATCATGTGTACATATATAGTCATAAAAGGTCTTTCCAGTTCATCCAATGCCCTTGGGTAGCAAGGGTATACATCCATGTTCATACGTATAAGTTATATTACTAGTAAGCTACCATATGGGTAGTTTAGGAAGATACTAGAACTATTACTAGAACACAATATCATACAATGAGTCAGTTCATTCATGAGTCAATACTTGGTAGATAGAGAGAACATACATTACAGCTAGTACACACAGTACATTACTATACAATTACATGATTACGTTTACATAGAGATTCTGTTATAAGCATGCCTATATATGTATAGTTATATAAGTAATGTTTAAAAGACTTAGGAAGGCTATCCACCTTGTTTCCTTTTCCTCGATTTGGATGTGGTCTGATAGGATATCGGGTACCGTCTGAAGGTCGTTTAAACATTAGTTATATATCATGTATACATATATGGACATAATAGTTTCCTTTTAGTCAGTTCAAAACCTTTGGGTAGCAAAGGCATACGTTCATATACTTTTACATGATTACACTTAAATGAGCACACATACGTTAATACGTTAACAAAATTGTGATCCACTGTATCGGAGCATGCCTTAAATGTCATGGCCCGAGTTGTAGCCTGAGTCTCTTGGAGGGAGAGCATGAGTTTGCGTATAGATCTATACTGGATTGACTATCCTACACCTTGCTGCTAGCTACAGCCGGACCTGTAGGTCTGCAGGTGCCAAACGTCATTTCTTTTTACGACTAGACATATGTCGTTGTTACAAGTCAATAGTATGGTGCAATTAATCACATGATACCTTAATATAAATCTGGTTTAAGGTAGTTAGTACAACAGTAGTTCCTATAATACAACACTACAGTACTACATTAATTTCCCCTTTTCATATATTTAGTGATCATTTCACTTAAACATTAAATGTAAAAGCTATATTTTTGTTAATGATAGTTACACTTGGGAAAATTACACACTTTTACAAGAAAAGAACATTTAGAACAGTTAAGTCTTGGTAGAAGACTATTTCGAGAACAGTTATGTCTTGGTAGAAGACACCCTTTATATAATAGTAGGTATCATAGGGATTTCTAGGGTTTTTCAAACGTTTACAGTTGTTTTACAAACATTTTTACACTTACAGTTCATATACATTTTCAATACTTACAATTCATATACACAAATTCTTACATACAAATTAAGACACTAAAATACTTATGATCTCACCAGCTTCAAAACTGATACTCGCTTTCAAAATTACTTATATCCTCAGGTCATCATAGACAGGTACCAATGCAAGGTTTAGGGAAGATGGAGCTCGTTCAAGACTCATCTTTCATTTTGATTTATGCTTTAGTGTTTATCAAAATTTGACAGAACACACTTGTATAATAATTATATTATTAATGCAATGGATGATGTTGTTGCTTGTTTACTACTTTTCATTGTTGTGATACTGTACATGACGTCCTTCGCCCCAGAACGTTTCTGCCGTTCTTGGTTTTGGGTTGGGACAGATTGGTATCAGAGCATTGTTTATAGTGAATTAAGTATATCAACCCATAAAAGATGTACTAACTATAAATACAATGGGATAAAAAATACTCTGACCAAGAGTTTATACTTCAAATAATAAAATATTTAATAAAGTATACGTGCCTGCATTCATACTAAAATCAGTGTCACTAGGACAGTACAAAAGAATTACGATTGTTGGGCAACACAAATGGGCTTAGAGACATATGGTCAAAATTGGGAACATATATCCTGATCACCTATATTATCCGAGGGTTGACTAGCATGTGCAGTTGTGTGGTTGCAACAATGCTAAAATCTTACCAACTCTACTACAATTAGAAAAGTAGAACATAACATTAAACTTAAAATACTATAGGAGTATTTGGTGTTACTATAAGTACGTTATACTTGAGAACTAAAACGGGATCTTCATTACTAAGTTCATAGTTGCTAAGTGGATACACTAAGGATATATGTAATTAGGATGTTATAGACTTAGAATCTGTGAAAATTTTACTTCACCCCTATTCTGTGTGAATATGGAGTTAAGATCACTTATTCGAAGGCCTATCCTATTTCGATTACATATAACTGGTATGCACTTCAAAAATAGCGATGTAACTGATGAAGATTTTCTAAATAATTATCTAGATAGTTCGTCTAATAATTATTTTCTTACCCCAATTCTCGCATAAGTAACATGGCTGGACTCCATCCCCACGGCAACCAATACCTCCCGAATTAGGTCATTGTTGGATGGTTTGAAGAAGAACCAGAGAATGATCATCCTATCCCTTTGAATGATCACCATGATGAAGACCTTTCGGACGATGCTAACTCCAAACCCGAGGTTGAGAACCTACCCCAGTCAGCTCCCGTTCCAATTCCTAACCCTCGTCCGACTTTTCATGGCCCGATGCCTGAGTGGGTGGAATGCTTGGAAACATGGAGCCAAGGACAAGTTCAGCCCATGCCATTTAATGGTGACCGATGCTTTTACGACCTGAGCAATGGGGGCTCAACAGACAGGACCTTGCCAATCTTGGTCCGCAGAGTGGCCCGAAATGAGATTCAGGGCAGGACAGCCCTACATCAGATCACTGAAGTTGTCGTCGATGCGAGAATGCATATCCTCCGCACCATTCGTCTAGAAGATGCTCGTGAGAGATTTAAGAGAAACCATCAAACCCTGCTACAAGCACTGGATGAGTCATGAGCCGAAGTCATAGAACTCCGAGTACGCCAGAGGGTGTACGAAAGACACCTACTTGATGTAGAACATCAACTGGCTGAACTGAGAGTTCACCTGAAGGATGACCATCGCCAGTAGTAGATTCTGTGACACCCCAAAACCAAGAACGGCGGAAACATTCCGGGGTGGAGGACGTCATATACAGTATCACAACAGTGTAAAATAGTAAACACGCAACAACGTCATCAATTTCATTATAAGTAAAGTTTTAATACATGTGTGTTCTTTCATTGTAATAAGACACCAAAAATATACGATCAATATAAAAGACGAGACTTGTCTGCTCCGTCTTCTCAAAACTTGGCCACCGTACCTGTCTACCGATGACCTGAGAATACAAGTTATTTTGAAAGAGAGTATCAGCTTTAAAGCTGGTGAATTCATAAGTATTTAAGTGTCATTGTCTTGCTTACTAAAAGCTGTTTTAAAAGTCATGTAAACCTTTAAATGAAAATGTTGATGTAAGTATGAAAAGCCCTAGAAAATCCTTTATTTTCTAGTAGTTTGAGATGTAGTCTTCTACCAAGACCCGAATGTTATGTTATGACAATGTAGTCTTCTACCAAGACCCGAATGTTTTGTTATGATAATGCAGTCTTCTACCAAGACCCGAATGTTTTGTAAGTAAAATGATAGTTTTTCCTTCTTTTCAACTACTACGAACAGTAATTAGTCTAACTCATTGTTTATCTGAATATATCACAAAATAAAGTAAATAGGAAAATATACTAAAGTAAGTGTTATCCCGAGGTAGTAGGGCTAGCATGACGTATGTAAATGTGATCCCGAGGTACTAGGGCTAACACGACATATATAACCTAATGAACCTCCGAAGATGGTCCAATTGTCCTCCGTAGCAGCAACATGTTGGAGGAAGGGTTGGTCCTGTAGCTAACTCCAAATATAAGTTGTAACCTAATGATCATCCGTAGATTTTCATCTCATCCTCTGTTGCAACCGTAGGATGGAGGAATGGTTAGTTCCGATATCAATCTATCGATTATAAGTGATAACCTTAGACATCCGTAGATGTTCATCACCCACTGGTGCTAACAGCTCGGTTCTGGAATGGTTAGTCTCGTCCATATATCCCAAGGTACTAGGGATAAGGTCCCGTCTAGATATCCCGAGGTACTAGGGATAAGGTCCTGTCTAGATATCCCGAGGTACTAGGGATAGGCAGGAAGATTTACATAGAAGGTACTAAAAAATCATCCTCGCAATTCGAGATACAAGTATTCATGTTTATATTCACAGCTAAATGTATCTACGTAAAGGTACTCATGTAATGTGTTCATGTAAGCGTATTCATGTATCATGTAAGCATATGTAAACGTACTCATGTATCATGTAATCATATGTAAATGTACTCATGTATCAGGTAATGTACTGGTATAGACTCATGAATGAACTGACTCTTGTGTGATTCCTTGTAATAGGAATGATGATTTGTTTCTTCTAACTATCCCTATGATAATTAACTGAAAGGTAATTGGTTGTTTAAGAAGGTGAAGGTAATGGTTTTGCAAGATATCTAGGAGTTTTGAGCAATAATTAAGAGTGACTTGATGTCATTTTGATAAACGTTTCAAAAGTAATACATTTGATAACAAAGTATTTTAAAGATAGAAAACCATTTCATGCATCACATTTTGTAGTATGTGAAATCTGTTGAATGAAAACACAGTTATAAAATACATATAGATAATTTAATAACATGTTGTTTTCTACTTTTATTCCCTTCCCCCATTAAAGCATTTAAAATCATTTAAACATTGATTAGGGTATGAACTCACCTGTAGATGCTGGTTCGGATGAACTGGACGGTGTAGTATTGTTAGGTGTCAAGTGAGGACTTGTACACACACTACGATCCTAATGAACATATAATCACAGATATATGCACTCAATTAGTCTTAAATTACTAATTGATAATGTAAAGACATCCTAGAACATAATAAACACTTTATATAAGTGTTTTAAGCCCTAAGGATTGCATCTAAGCTATTGTGGGACAAGGTACTTGGGTTTAGGGTTCCAAAGGACCCCATATATGAGTTTACTCTCCATGTATCCTCACACATGGAGTTTAAGGTTGTAAACTCTTGAGTTTACGGCCGTAAACTCTTGAGTTTACGGCCGTAAACTCCAAGACTTAATGTCCTTGCTTGTTTTGAGGTGTCAAATGATCCCTAGAAGCATTCCAACTTTGTGGGTTAATTCTTGGATGGGTTTAAGGCATAGAAACACTCCTTAGAGGAGTTTACGGCCCCAAGGCCATTTCCTTTGGAGTTTACGACCGTAAACTCCCTTGGAATGGTGTTTTTGTTGCTTTCAAGTCTCTTGCATATGTAGGATAGGTTCTAGACTTTTACCTAAAGCATATGAATGCATTAGGCACACTTTGGTGCCCTTCTTTCATGTTTACGGCCCAAGAGCTTATTAGGGCCATAATCTCCCAAAAAGATGGGTTTTTGATGTGTTTCAGTCCTTGATTTAAGTGGGAACAATTCCTAGTAATTGTCTAAGTCTTTAGGTGCCTTAAAAGCACCCTTTGATCCAAGTTATTGGAGTTCACGGTCCAAGATCATCTTGGGCCGTGAACACCCATGTTTTTGTGTTTCTTGGTTGTTTTCATGTCCCTAACACACACACACACACACACACACATATATATATATATATATATATATATATATATATATATATATATATATATATATATATATATGAGTGTAAGGTAGTAGCATAACGCAAGGGAAGGTCTAGGCATTGTTTTGGGAGTTTACCGCCCAAGAACACCTTGGGGAGTAAACTCCTAAATCTAGTGATTTAGCTATGTAATCTATGTTATGAACACATTTTAAGCTATATAACACTACTAGAGAGAGGTACTCACGATTTGGGATAAAACCCCGAAGATCCGTGAGAGAGAAAATGGCTTTTCTCTAGTTGGAAATGCGAATAATGAATGAATTAGGTTTAGAATTCTATTTATAGTCTTGAGATATTTTTGGCAGAAAATATTTTTATTCCAGAAATGATTTCTAATATATCAGAGTGTTGGAATAACAGTGTTGCACTAAACCCTAGTGCATCCACTCTCCTGATATCTCCTAAAGTGTAAACCCTGAATTACTCAAACTTATACGAAAAAGTCTGAAAATTAACTGTGACTGCTATAACTTCTATTGAAGTGATATAGTTTGTACAGAATGGCAATTTCGGGTTGTCACATCATCCCCCCGTTAGAAGGAATTTTGTCCCGAAATTAGAATTTAAGCAATTAAGAAGTTATAAATAACTAAGCGAAAAGGTGAGGGTATTTATGTTTCATCTGATCCTCTTGTTCCCAAGTGAATTCAGGTCCATGCTTTGTGTTCCAGCGAACTTTCACTATCGGGATACGGCTCTGCTTTGTTTGCTTGACCTCTCGGTCCGTGATCTCTACTGGTTCCTCCACAAAGTTGACGCTCTCGTTGATCTCGATCTCGTCGAGTGGAATAACAAAAGTCTTGTCGGACAGACACTTTTTCAAGTTCGAGACGTGGAAGGTAGGATGTACGTTACTGCGTTCGTGTGGTAGATTGAGATTGTAAGCTACAGGGCCGATTCTCGCGAGAATGTCGAAAGGCCCTATGTATCTTGGATTGAGCTTCCCATGCTTTCCAAAGCGTATCAAGCCCTTACAGGGTGAGACCTTCAGTAGGACTCGGTCGCCCACCTAGAATTCCAACGGTTTCCTTCGCTTGTCAGCATAGCTTTTCTGTCGGTCTCTAGAGGCTTTCAATCGTTCACAAATTTGAACGATCTTCTCTGTCGTTTCCCGAATGATCTCCGGACCCGTGAGAGTGCTCTCGGGAACTCGTCCCTTAGCTAACTGGGTATCACCCACCTCAGCCCAGCACAAACGGGATCCGCACTTTCGGCCATAGAGGGCCTCAAATGGAGCTGCCTTTATGCTCGTGTGATAACTGTTGTCGTAGGAAAATTCAACGAGGGGTAAATGAGTATCCCAAGCTTTTCCAAAGTCAATCACACAGGCATACAACATATCTTCTAAGGTTTGGATAGTTCACTCACTTTGCCCGTCGGTCTGTGGATGGTAGGCTGTACTCATATCCAGCCTAGTTCCTAGGGAACTTTGTAATGACTACCAGAACCTCGAAGTGAATCTACTATCTCTGTCTGAGATGATAGATAAAGGAACACCGTGCAACCTTAAAATCTCCCTAATGAAAGTTCTGGTAAGTTTCTCCATCTTGTCTGTTTCTTTGATCGGTAGGAAGTGTACAGACTTGGTCAGTCTATCAATGATGACCCATATGGAATCAAGTCCACCCTTCGTCTTGGTCAACTTGGTTATGAAGTCCATAGTGATCCGCTCCCACTTCCATTCTGGTATCTCCGGTTGCTGTAGGAGACCGGAGGGTTTCTGGTATTCGACCTTGACCTTTGCGCAAGTAAGGAATTTACTCACGAAGGTAGCAATATCTGCTTTCATGTTAGGCCACAAGTATAACTTTTTAAGATCCAGATACATCTTATCTGAACCCGGGTGGACGGAATAACGAGTGATATGAGCTTCCGTCATGACTAAGTCTCTGAAGCCACCGTGTTTCGGTGTCCAGATCCGATCCATGAGGTATAAGGCTCCGCCACCCTTGACTTCTAAGTTCTTATCCATCCCTCTAAGGGATTCACCAGCCATGTTTTCAGGTTTCAAAGCATCAAGCTGACCCTCCTTAATTGGCGTGGACAAGTGTGAATGGATAGTTAGAGTCAAAGATTTGACTCTATGACCAGTATATTCTTTCCGACTCAGGGCGTCGGCTACTACATTGGCTTTACCCGGATGATAACGAATTTCGCACTCGTAATCACTGAGTAGCTCTACCCACCGTCGTTGTCTCATGTTGAGCTCCTTCTGGTCGAAAATGTGTTGTAGACTCTTATGGTCTGTAAAGATCGTGCTTTTTGTACCATACAGGTAGTGTCTCCAGATCTTCAGAGCAAATACGACTGCTCCTAATTCAAGATCATGGGTGGTATAGTTAACCTCATGTGTCTTCAGCTGTCTTCAGGCATAGGCTATGACTTTACCTCGCTGCATCAGAACACATTCGAGCCCTTGATTTGATGCATCGCAATAGACCACGAAGTCTTCTATCCCTTCGGAGAGGGACAGTATTGGTGCGGTGCACAAGGCTCGTTTAAGCGTTTGGAACGCTATTTCTTGTTTCTCTTCCCAGTCAAAGGCTACGCCCTTCTGGGTCAGGGTTGTAAGAGGTTTTGCTATGCGGGAGAAGTTCTGAATGAACCTGCGATAGTAGCCAGCTAGACCTAGAAATTGGCGAATTTCTGTAGGTGTCTTCGGTGCTGACCAGTTCTCGATGACCTTAATTTTGGAAGGGTCCACGTGTATTCCCTCTTTGCTAAAAACATGGCCCAAAAATTCGACTCGCCGAATCCAAAATTCGCACTTGGAGAACTTCGCGTAGAGCTTCTCCGACCGCAATGTTTCTAAGATTTTACGGAGATCTTGGCTATGTTCCTCCTTACTTCGAGAGTAGATAAGTATGTCATCAATGAAGACGATGATGAACTGGTCCAAGTAAGGACGACACACCATATTCATCAGATCCATGAATACTGCAGGCGCGTTTGTTAATCCGAACGGCATCACCACAAACTCGTAGTTCCCATAACGACTTCGAAAGGCTGTCTTGGGAACATCCTCCTCTAATACTTGTAGTTGGTGATATCTGGATCGTAGATCTATCTTCGAGAAGTAGTTGGCTCCTTGAAGTTGATCATATAAATCGTCAATGCGGGGCAAAGGGTAACGATTTTTAATGGTAAGTTTGTCGAGTTCTCTATAGTCGATGCACATGCGAAACGATCCATCTTTCTTCTTGACGATCAAGACCGGTGCTCCCCATGGTGAGAAGCTTGGTCGAATGAATCCCTTCTTGAGAAGTTCATTAAGTTGACTGGAAAGTTCCTGCGTCTCGGCCGATGGCAGACGATAAGGAGATTTGGCTACTGGGGTAGCTCCTGGCACTAAGTCGATTCTGAACTCGACTTGGCGTTGCGGTGGTAAACCGGGAAGTTCTTCTGGGAAGATGTCGGGAAAGTTGCGTACTTCTGAGATGTCCTGAATATTTTTTGTTTCTTGACTTGTATCAACGACGTGTGCGAGGAATGCATGGTACTCCTTCCGCAAGCACTTCTGGGCTTGAATGCACGAAATGATGCGAAGGCTCGTACTAGGTTTGTCTCCATAGAGAACTAAGGTTTCGTTGTTAGGAAGGTTAAGACGAACTACTTTTTGAAAGCACATGATGTCGGTGCGAAGAAGACTTAGCCAATCCATGCCGATGATAACGTCGAAACATTTAATTGGGACTGGCATGAGATCTATCTTGAAAGTATGGCCATCTAAAGTTAAAGTACAACCTACATATATGCAATTAGTACTCTCTGTTTTCCCGTTAGCCATTTCTATCGTGAATGAACTATCTAATGCACATGGTTATTGTTTAAGCAGGTGTGCAAATTTGTGACTTATGAAACTTTTCTCTGCTCCACTATCGAATAGTATGCAAGCATATGAGTTATCGAGGAGAAACATACCAGTAACTATCGTAGGATCAGCTACCACTTCCTCGTGGCCTAGGGCCATCACTCTTCCTACTCCTCCAGCCATCCCCGCCTTAGGGCAGTTCCTCTTGTAGTGGCCTACTTCGCCACAACTATAGCAAGCTTGGCCCATACCGGCGTTAGGAACCTGGGCGGCCTGAGTTGTTGGAGCCTTGCAGTAACGGGCTGTATGCCCCTTCCTGTTACAGTTAGAGCACTGCATCTCCTTGCAAGGTCCGTGGTGGTGGAAGTTGCATTTGTTGCACTTCGGAAGAGTTCCAGCATAAGTTTTTGCTGGTAAGGGGTTCGCAGGGACAATGGGAGTCACTGTGGCAGCATTGATCGCCACAAGTTGTTGTTTCTTGAAGGATCCTTGAGAAGCCCCTCTTTTCCTCTTATTCCACCCCTTCCTGTTGTGGTCGGGGTTGGACTTTTTTGGTATGGGTGTAGGGATTGTTGGGTTATGAGGTTTCCAGTGATCGATGAGAGATTGTGCCAGTTCCTTGGCGCTATCGGAGGTAATAGACCTGGAAGCGATCACACTTGACTGGATCTGGGGCAACAGTCCCCAGATGTATCTCTCTATCTTTTTGCTCTCAAGAGCAACCATATCAGGACATAAGTTTGCCAGATCACAGAACTTGTTTGTGTAGGTCGTGATGTCGGATCCAACCATTTGAAGACCCCAGAATTCCTGCTCGAGTTTCTGTACTTCACCTCGAGGACAATACTCTTTCATCAGCATGTCCTTTAACTTTTCCTAGCTGATGGAATACGCCACCACCAAAGTCAGATAGTTAACATGGGCGTTCCACCATGTTAGTGCTCTGTCAGAGAAGGTACAAGCTACAAACTTGACCTTGTTGCCTTCCTGGCAAGCACAGATTTCAAAGACGGATTCCATCTTTTCAATCCGTTGTGTCAACACCATAACATCCCCAGTTCCATTGAAGCTGTGGGGTTTGGCGTTCATGACGTCCTTGTAGGTGCATCCCCGAGGGTGTCCATGGCTTTCGCCGTGGTTCGAGGGAGGTGCACCTGTTCCTGATCCACTAGGGGCAGGAGCGTTGATTGCTGACACAGCAGCTGCAACTGCTGCTGTGAAAGTTGCCTGGAACATATTGGCATCAAAAGGATTCGGTGGTTGAAGAGGTTCAGGTGGTGGTGGAGGTGGTGGTATCGGTGCTTCGTTGTTTCGTTACGCCTTGTATTTCTGCGTGGCGGCATCTCTAACTATACGTTTAAAAGATGACGACATGGATAAGAATAAATGATTAATGAATGTGTCTCATGGACTAACTCCCCATAGCCCAAAACAGAAGGAATAGTATGACTAAATGAAGATAATAGTATTTGGATAATAATTTCCATATGATCAGATATCTGTCAATAATACTAGAATTACAGATGTAATAAGTTCGGGAAAATTGGCCTAGGAGTAGGCCTTACATCAACCAAGATGGAAAATTTTGACAGAATTAAGACTAGATCAAGTCCTAATAGGTCTAAGATTTATAAAGACAGGAAATTAGACCAAAGTTTTACATAAACTAGGTTATATCCAAAAGATGAGTCATCGAGATTCTATCGGCGACGAGAACTGCTAGCATGAGTTCTTGATCCCGACAGTAGACATTCCATGTCCCTCATATGCCTGTCAGCTCTCACTTGCTGAGCTCGAAGTTCCCTAACTTCAGCTTGAGTTTCAGCAAGTTCCCTCTACAGATTTGCATTGCGGACCAAAGTCCTTTCATGAGAAGACTCCAGTTGGCGAATGTGGACAGTGTTAACGCCAGAGTTGGCTTCAATCTCCATGACCCGGTCAATAGTTGCTTGACCCAATATCGTGTTTCTGGAAATTCTGTGAACCATGATGGGTAGGACCGTGTCAACAGAACCTCCTTCAGTGAGGTTGTAGAAACTTCGATCCCCATTGTAGGGAATGGGCTGACCTTGTTCCTGACTCCATCTAGTCAAGTTAGTGGCCCACAGAGGTGTGGGTCCTTGAAACACAGGACGGGGGTTCAGGTTTTGGTTTTGAGCAGCTGGGGGTAGGTTGTTGACTTCAGGCTCCGAGTCAGAACTATCGGAAAAACCCTCAGCATGGTGATCATCCAAAGGGATTGGGTGATCATCTTCTGGTTCTGCCTCTAGCCAACCAACATTTCCTTGGTTCGGGAAGTACGGATTGCCATGGTGAAATCCAGCCATTAAAATCTACATGAGAAAAGGGATATAAGAAATAGTTAAATAGACGAACTGACTAATATAATTATAGTAAGACCAAATACCCTTATGGTATTTCTTTATGGTTGTGTTGGTAAGTTTTTAGACTTGTTGCCATATCACAACCATTCTTGAGCATATGCTAATCACTCCTCGGACCAGCATAGTTGATCAGGCTATGCGATTCCCAAGACTGACCATATATCCCCAGGCATAATTGTGATATTCAACAATAGTAATACTTTTGTTCTTTTCATTGTGACACTGATTTTAGTATGAATGCAGGCACGCATACTTACTTAAATATTTTATTATTTAAGAGTATAAATCTTAGACAGAGTGTTTTAATCCCGATATATTTATAGTTAGTATATCTTTTATGGGTTGACATACTATATTCACTATAAACAATGCTCTGATACCAATCCGTCACACCGCTAAACCAAGAATGGCGGAAACGTTCCGGAGTGGAGGATGTCATGTACAGTATCACAACAGTGTAAAATAGTAAACAAGCAAGAACATCATCCATTTTATTATAAGTAAAGTTTTAATACATGTTTGTTCTTTCATTGTAATAAGACACCAAAAATATACGATCAAAATAAAAGACGAGACTTGTCTGCTCCGTCTTCTCAAAACCTGGCCACCGTACCTGTCTACTGATGACCTGAGAATACAAGTTATTTTGAAAGAGAGTATCGGCTTTAAATCTGGTGAATTCATAAGTATTTAAGTGTCATTGTCTTGCTTACTAAAAGCTGTTTTAAAAGTCATGTAAACCTTTAAATGAAAATGTTGATGTAAGTATGAAAAGCCCTAGAAAATCCCTTATTTTCTAGTAGTTTGAGATGTAGTCTTCTACCAAGACCCGAATGTTTTGTTATGACAATGTAGTCTTCTACCAAGACCTGAATGTTTTTTTTATGATAATGGAGTCTTCTACCAAGACCCGAATGTTTTATTATGATAATGTAGTCTTCTACCAAGACCCGAATGTTTTGTTATGATAGTGCAGTCTTCTACCAAGACCCGAATGTTTTGTAAGTAAAATGATAGTTTTTCCTTCTTTTCGACTACTACGAACAGTAATTAGTCTAACTCATCGTTTATCTGAATATATCACAAAATAAAGTAAATAGGAAAATATACTAAAGTAAGTGTTATCCCGAGGTAGTAGGGCTAGCATGACGTATGTAAATGTCATCCCGAGGTACTAGGGCTAACACGACATATATAACCTAATTGTGACACCCAATTTTTTTTTTTTTTTTTTTTTTTGCAAAAATTTTGAACTTTTAAAACCCATCTTAAATTAAATTAAAACAACTGAAATAGTCATAACATAATCCATCAACTTAATAACCATATAAAATAAGTGCGGAAGTAATAATAATAATAAGGTCCCAACAAAATAACTAGTAGCGATGTCCCGATGCTCCATGTCAAGCCTTAGCCTCTTTAATCTTAACACCTGAAAAGTTATAAGGGAAAAACGTAAGCATGAAGCTTAGTGAATTCAAACACTGACATTGTACTAACATTCATATTTACTAGCCCTAATCCATTTTCCAATTATAATGATAAAGACAAAGAACGAATCAATGTCTATATTACGAGAAGGACTTGTAGGTTTGAACCACACCGGGAAGATCCCGTATCATTTGGCCCTAATCACCGCACCTCACGAAGAGTATTACGTTGGTGATCTTACCTACCCACCGCACCGGTAAATCCGTATCCTTTGGTGGTGTCCCCATATCCATAATTAGTTACATACAGTGCACATGTACGAATTAAAACAATACTTATAAAGCATGCTTTTATAATAAATTCAAATAATCACACACGAGCTAACTAGCAAACACAATCATTAATACAATGGTGTGAGAGAACTCACCTTGAGTGAGTATTAAGGATGGCTAACAATCAAATAATGCTACCAAGCTTGAGCAAACTTCAAAACCTCGCCTAAGAAGGACTAAAGGTTAGAAACGAGAAGTAATGAAGCTATGAGTTGAGAAAAGAGTAATCACAGCAAGGTCTCTAAAACAGACCTGCTGTTCAAAACGGATTTACTCCAAAATCTAAAACAGAAACATAGCTTTAACTAAATTTTATAGGAAACTATGATTGCTC
Source organism: Lactuca sativa (assembly GCF_002870075.4). Taxonomy (NCBI): domain Eukaryota; kingdom Viridiplantae; phylum Streptophyta; class Magnoliopsida; order Asterales; family Asteraceae; genus Lactuca; species Lactuca sativa. The sequence goes on along the minus strand of NC_056630.2, from coordinate 298,887,781 downwards.
AGGATTCCATAACTATAAAGAACTCATTCTAACTCCAAAAGATGAATTAAATATGAATTTTACAAAATGGTGTATCACTTCTGTCTCCAACAATACAGTCAAGTGATGTTGGCCAATTCTACCCAACTTGTGAGTAGAATTTGTTGGGCTGAAGTTCTATTAGATGTTGCGTCTTTTGGGCTCGTTAGATTAGCCTTTTATTCTCCGGTTTGGGCCTGTCCAACCGAGAGCCTTTTATGTATTGTATATAAGTTAAATGCTTGCATGCATATTAGGTTAAGATTCTAGAGATTATCGATATAGCGATTGATCAAGAGTACAATATCTTTGCAGTAATCGTTCTTGTAATCTTCCAATCCTTTACAGTTGATGTTCTTAATCGAGCTCTTCTAAGGATTTTATTTAATCATTCGACATGATTGATTCAAGCTGTTTTGTTCTTAATATTGCGTTCTGCTTTGTTTTTAATATTGTGTTCTTGCTGTTTCATATTCATATACTTATTCAAGATCTAATCGATCTTCATAGATTAAAAGTTGTTTTAATCCCATCAATTGGTATCAGAGCAGGAGGCTGTGTAATCGATACACATCTTTTCTGTGAAAAAGATTTCCATTAGGGTTTTCCGCAATCATCGATATTTATTGATTCGTCATCTTAATTGACGTATCTTAGTATTTATTGTTTTGCCCTAATCTGCTTTATTACAAGTCTGATCTTTGAATAGGTTATTACGATCATAATGGACGCGACGCAATCAAACCCTATTAATATTTCCAACAGCATCGGTTCGACAACAAAGATTCCAATCTTATACACCCATGACTATGAAGTATGGGCGCATCATTTCGAAGATTATGTAATTGGATCGGAGGACAATGGTTTTCTCATATGGGAAGCCATCATCAATGGACCGTTTTCTCATTCTGCTACATCCAGAATCATTAAGACGCAAAAAGAGTATAACGATCTGCTTAAGGACGTGACTAATATTGCACAAGATGAAAAGATAAATTTCAGTGCAATATTAAGGCGCTAAGGTTGATCAGATTCGCCCTTCAGTCCGACACATTCAGGCTGGTCAGCTCATGCACTACGGCGAAGGAAGTGTGGGATAGACTTCGCGAACTGTATTCCACAGACGAAGATCTTGAACATTCCATCCAAACCTTGCTTCTATCTGAATTTGGTGAATTCAGGCAAGGGGCCGAAGAAACTGTGACCCAGACGTTTGATCGCTTCAATCATCTTCTCAGCAAGATGATCAAACACGACATTGAAAGGAAGCTCATCGAACAAAAGGTTACTTTCTTGAACGGACTGCGATCTGAATGGCGAGCAGTTGTTTCCACAGTCAAAGCCCATGAACAGTTTAAATCATATTCTTTGGCGAAACTGGTGGGTATTCTAAAGTCCCAAGAGAAGATTGTGGTTCAAGAGAAGAATGTTGTCTCCAGTCTTGGTTCGTTGGCCCTCCTATCCAAAAGTAAAGCCATGATGGAGGATGAAGAGCTCAACTTGGAAGAATATGACCTCACAACTGAGGATTATGCCATGATGGTATCCAATCCTAAGAGGTTCATAAAGAAGAGATTCCCCAACAACAAAAACCGAAACTGGCAGGGGAGTTACAGCTCTGAAAAGGCGAACAATGAACCGAAGGCTGAGGAGCCCAAGAAGGAACCGAAGGCAGATGGCGATTCCAGAGTAAGCTGCTTCTACTGTGGTGGCAAGAACCACTATGCTAAGGACTGTGTTCTTAAGAAGATGGCTGAAAAGGACGATGGAAAGGATGAGGAAGCCGTGCTGCAGAAGAGATTGGATGAGTTGAGAAAGAAAAAGTCTACCGCTAACCCTTCTATTAATGCTCTTATTGTGCAGTGTTCGGTTAATGACGATGAGTTTGGTAGCACTGAAGTTTGGTCTACTGACTCAGAAGACGAAGAAGTGAGGAAGCCTACTCATGGAAAGGCATATGTGGCTAAGGAGGAAAGCAGTGGTGGAAAATGCTTCATGGTGACTGAAGTGTCTCAAATGAGGGGATACAACACCGATGGAGGAAGCAATGGACCGAAGGTGCAGGAGGATATGTGCTTTACGGCCAAACCACTCAGCCAGCAGTTCAATGAACTCGATGAACTGATAAAGAAGGTACAATCTGCTTTTATTTCATCTAAAGTACCACCATCCTCTTACGAGAAAGAACTAAAAAACGTTAACACAAGAATTTCTCATTTAGATAGTAGCTTAACTCAAACTCGAGTCACCAATTCTAACCTGACTGATCAATTAAGCAGGGTGGCGTCGAAGAGTGAGGAGCGGCGTATGTGGATTGAGTTAAAAGTTTCGGAATTAGTTAAAGTTAAAGACGAAGACATTTATTTGCAGAGAGACAATTTGAAATTGTTAAAACAATGAAATGTTTTTTGTTTAATAGCTAAACGTTTATATTCCAATATTACTCAACTTCACTTGGACTGTGAGATAGACCAAAAGATCCATCGTATGATTTTGCCCTTCCTAGAATTTAAGGAGGATGAAATCGATGCCGAAGCTTACAATTGTGAGAGCGTGATATCGTCTGATGATGTCAACCCATCTTATAAAATTGGACTGGACAAAATTGAGTCCTTCATTTAATCCAAAGACCACAAGGTCATGCTCAAAAATCTTTTGGATGAAAATGACAGACTTAAACTGAGAACCGAAACCGTACAAAAGTTTGACTCTCTAAACGCCAAAGTAAGCTCAGAAAATAAAATCGATGTTGAAAATGCATCTGAGCTTAACGAGGACGAAAACATGAGTGAAATTTCTGTAGAGGATACGGTTGACTGCTCAGAATTTGTTAAAAGCGAAACTGAAAACCACAAAAATCTTATTTCTGAAAACTCTGTGGAATTCGCTAGATTGTCCCAACAAAAGTCCCCGAAATTAGTAGAAAAAGTTGTTGTGTATCAAAAGGTCAAGACCACTCCAAATCAAGTATACAAGGTGACTGGAGTAACCGAACATCAAACAGCTGAACTCACAGCTATTGTTAACGAAGACAATGCTGATGGCTGTGATGAGTATTTCTGGGAAGCTCCTATTGATAATGGAAACAAAACCGTCGGACTATCTGAAAGAACCTCTTGGATGAGAAAAGGGAGATACATACCTGAACCCTTGAACAAGCCTGATAATTTCAGTGAACCAAGTACAAGTGGTACGAAAGAAATTCCTCAAGAGGATGATCGTTTAGCAAAAGGAGACATTCCTTCAACACCTACAGCTCGAAGCGAAACTTCATCAGATACTCCTTCCACTTCCTCAGGGCAAACTGAATCTTCTTCAGATATTCCCTCTGCTCCCTCGGCTCAAAGAAAAACTCCTGAAGTTCAAAAGGAACCAGCCAAGGTGACATCAAAAACGAAAGCGAACGTTCATCATCAACCTAAGCAGATGACGGATAAAAAGATAGAAAGGAACCTAAGATACAGAAAAAACCTTTCTGAAAGGAAACAATTCTGGCAATCACAGAATGCATACTATTCACACAAAGACAAGAATCTAAAGTATGAAAACAACAACCGAAAGCCAAGGTTCGGTTCGCAAGAAGATACCAACCGAAAGTTAAGGTTCGGTTCGCAAGAAAACACCAACCGAAAGTCAAGGTTCGGTTCTGAAAAGGATTTCAACCGAAACCGAAGGTTCGGTTCCAAGAACAACTCCAACCGAACACAGAGGTTCGACTCCGAAATACAAAAGGAACAAGACTCAAAGGTTAACCCCACCAACGATCAAAAGCAAAAGGGTCACCTAGAGTCATCAGCAAGGAAGACATCTCCATCCAAATCCAAATCCTCTCGTTCTAATTCTTCTTGTTCTTCTACTTCCACTCATTCATCTCCATCTAGTTTCAAAACTAATCCCGCTTGCCCTCAAAAACCTCATTCTTCAGCTGAACAGAAGGGAAAGCAAAAGGTCAATGAATCCAAACCTGAGTTCAAAGCGAACAAACCCAATCTTAACAAAATAAAAGTCTACACCATTAAAAAGAAAGATGAAACAACTCTAATTAAAAGAACATATCTAGTTGACATCTCTCTTACTATTCCCGTTCCCATGAAAATCTCACATGGACCCAAGAAACTTTGGGTTCCTAAATCTGCTTAATTTTTGCAGGTTATAAGTGACGAGCAGTTTGACGAAGAATGGTACATCGACAGTGGCTGCTCGTGTCACATGATAGGGAGGAAAGAGGAGCTCAGGGAATACAGATCTCTTGCAAATGGTGGCAACGTTAAGTTTGGAAATAACTCTTTCGGCACCATAAAGGGATATGGGATGATAACGAATGGTGATTTTACCATAAGGAAGGTGGCCTATGTGGAAGGACTTCAACACAACCTCATCAGTGTATCTCAGCTTGTTGGAGGTACAGGTCTCAAAGTTTCATTCGATGATGAAGGTTCTGAAATCATAGAGAAAAAGACAAAGAAAGTGATTCTGAAGTCAGAGCGAAAGGGTGAAATGTTTCCTCTGAACATGAAACCCATCAAAGGAAACCCAGCCATATGTCTGCTATCAAAAGCTCAATCCGACGAAAGCTGGTTGTGGCACCGAAGACTCTCTTATCTCAATTTCAAAGATATCAACCGACTTGTCACTGGAGGTCATGTTAGGGGTCTTCCATTGCTCAAGTTTGACAGAGAGCATTTGTGTGCTGCATGCGAAATGGGAAAGCAGAGTCGTCAAAGTCACCCATCCGTAATTAACACAAAAGTTGTTGAACCACTCGATTTGCTTCATATCGATTTGTGTGGTCCTTCATCTATTGAAAGCATCACTGGTAGCAAGTACATTCTTGTTATCGTTGATGACTTCTCTCGATTTACATGGGTGTTCTTTCTAAAGCTCAAATCTGAAGCGACTCAAAAGCTGAAAGTGTTTATCAAGCAAATTGAAGTCCAGCTCAAGAAGGTCGTTCGCAACATCAGGAGCGACAATGGTCTCGAATTCAAGAACAGGGAGTTTGAAGAGTTTCTTGCAGAAAAGGGAATTAGCCATAATTTCTCAGCTCCCTACACACCACAGCAGAACGGGATAGTCGAAAGACGAAACCGATCTCTGTGTGAAGCTGCCCGAACTATGTTAAGTTTCGCTTCCTTACCTCTTTATTTTTGGGCTGACGCTATTTCTGCTGCTTGTTATACACAAAACAGGTCCTATCTCAACAAGCGATTCACGCTCACACCATATGAGATATTAAACAACAGGAAGCCCAACGTGAAATTTTTCCATGTGTTTGGCTCAAGGTGTTTCATCTTTAACTCTAAAGAACACCGCAACAAGTTTGATGTCAAAGCCGACGAGGGAATCTTTCTGGGTTACTCACTCACATCTAAGGCGTACAGGGTCCTAAACAAACGTTCAAGAAGGATTGAAGAGACATACTATGTGACCTTCGACGATAACTACGTCAAGAAGCTACAGGCCATAGATGACACTGCCGGGGAAATATTTCCTCAAACTGGCCAAGTCACAGTCTCAATCGCCAATTTGTACGAGAAATTTCTGGAACTATTTGACGAACCGGAAAAAGCTTCTCTCTCCAAAGCAGGTGCAGCTGACAACAAAATAGATCATATGAAGCAGATTGTCGAAGATGCTGCAAGAAGAATGCATGAAGGAGAATCGCCCACTGATGACTCTCCAACCATCAATGCTTCAGTCTAGGGGGAGCCAAGTTCTCATGTCGAGGGGGAGCAAAGCTCTACCACTTCACCCGAAGGTCCTTCACCAACCGAAGGTACCTCTCCAACCGAAGGTGCCCCTCCAAACGAAGGTGCTTCAATGCCTGAAAGTCCAGCACCGCAACAAACCCCTGAACCTCATGTTTCTCAAGACTCCTCAATTGAGGGGGAGCATGATGATATGATGCTTGATTTTGATAGTCAATCTGAGCCAGAAGAGTTGATCAACGCTGAACTAGATCCAACCTTCGATCCGAATTACCCTCCTCTTACAAAATGGACCAGAGATCATCCTATCTCTCAAGTGGTTGGTGATGTATCTGAAAAGGTTCTGACCCGATCTCAACTGAAGGCAAAACAGACATCCTTATTCTCAAAGGTTGAGTTTTGTATGTTTAACTCATTTGTATCGAAAGTTGAACCGAAGACAGTGAACACTGCCCTCGATCACTCTGATTGGGTTCAAGCAATGCAAGACGAACTGAACGAGTTCGAAAGGAACAAAGTCTGGCGCCTCATTCCAACTCCTCCGGATGCTTCAGTTGTTGGTCTCAAATGGGTCTTTAGAAACAAAATGGACAAGGAAGGTAATGTCATAAGGAACAAGGCTCGTCTGGTTGTCAAGGGATACTGTCAGGAGGAAGGGATAGATTACGAAGAGACGTTCGCTCCAGTAGCTAGGCTAGAATCGGTTAGAATATTTCTGGCCTATGCTGCTCACAAAAACTTTGAGGTTTTCCAAATGGACGTCAAGTGTGCATTTCTCAATGGAGAACTTGAAGAAACTGTGTATGTGGAGCAACCTCCTGGGTTCGTGAACGAAAAGTATCCAAATCATTGCTATATTCTGGATAAAGCTGTGTACGGCCTCAAACAAGCTCCGAGAGCCTGGTATGAAACGCTTACAAAATTTTTAAAGATGTCCAAATTCAAACAAGGTTCGGTTGACCCAACCTTCTTTCGCAAAAAGGAAGGTAACCACCTTATGTTAGTTCAAATTTATGTCGGTGACATCATCTTTGGCTCTACGAATCCCAGCTTAACAGCTGAATTCAGAAAGTTGATGGAGACTAAGTTTGAAATGAGCTCAATGGGTCCTATTAATTTTTTCCTTGGTTTAAATATAAGACAGGGACCCGAAGGCATCTTTATCAATCAGGAAGCTTACACGAAGACTCTCCTAGCAAAGTTTGGCATGATGGGATACTCAAAAGTCAAAGTCCCAATGGCATTCGGCACCAAACTTACCCCTTCACTAGATAAACCGGCTGTCGACATCACACTCTATCGTCAAATGATAGGCTCACTGATGTATCTAACTGCTAGCAGGCCTGATATCATGTTTTCTGTGTGTTATTGTGCTCGATTTCAGGCTAACCCACACGAACCTCACATGCTGGCAGTGAAGAACATCCTACGCTATCTCAAGCGAACCGCCTCCTTAGGTCTATGGTATCCATCCAATTCAGGCTTCTTCGTTCAAGCCTATTCTGATGCTGACCTTGGAGGATGTGGACTCGACCGCAAAAGCACAACTGGTGGCTGTCAATTTCTTGATGGGAAGTTGGTCAGCTGGCAATCCAAGAAACAAACATGTGTGTCGCTGTCTACTGCTGAAGCGGAATACATTGCCGCTGCATCCTGCACATCACAAGTGATTTGGATCCAGAGTCAACTTCGAGACTATGGACTCAATATGAAGAAGATCCCACTATATTGTGACTCTGAAAGTGCAATTAGGATCTGTCATAACCCAGTGCAACACTCTAAAACCAAACACATAGCATTGAGGTATCACTTCATCAAAGATCATGTGGAAGATGGAAATGTCGAAGTTCACTTCGTAAGAACCACTGATCAACTGGCTGACGTCTTTACCAAAGCTCTTCCAGAAGCATCGTTCAATAAAATATTGCAAGGGCTAGGAATGATGGAATCAGAGTCAGTACCTCACACTACCTCTCAATCTCAAACGTAAGAAGCGAATCCAACCGAACGTTCGGGTTCGGTTCAACCATTTCACTCGTTCATTACTTCAAAGGTAGTTTTTATGTGTTGTATATTTCTTGTGCAAAATTTGTTTTTCTTTATGTAAAAAGCTTTTTTATATTGCATATCTAAACTCCTTGGTTTCTTAAAAAATTTCCAAAACCGAAACCTCCAGAAGGTTCGGGTTCGGTTTTTCAAAATTTTCAAGAACCGAAACCAACCGAAGGTTCAGGTTCGGTTTTTCAAAATTTTCCTGAACCGAAACCAACCGAAGGTTCGGGTTCGGTTTTTCAACTTTTTCCAACCGAAACCAAACGAACGTTCGGGTTCGGTTTTTCAATTTTTTTTTCTAATAATATCAAAAATCCAAAAATGTTTTTATTGTGTGCTCATTTGTTTATGGGAATATATTCGATGCCTTACTTAAGTGTCCCTAGAAGCATGCTGCTGTATGTGTCCCAAGCCTCATAAGATTTTGAATAATAGCCTTCATGACCTGGTATACACAAACCTTGTCTTCCCAATAAGGCTAACTCATTTATTCTAATCGTGAGCTACCTCACTCTTTTCTCACATGAGTTCAGAGTCTCCTGCTTGGTCCTTTTGTTCACAGTAGAGGTACTATGTCTTCTTTCACCATCCCCATTACACTTCTCCATAACATTCGTTTCATCACTGTAACCCTTGAGACTCTCAGAAACTACCACTGAGGTTTATGGTTACACAACATCTGTGTTTATGATCTTAGCTTTGTGTCACTACGAGCTGAGTGAAACCCAAAATTCAACACCAACGAATTGACGGTGACCAATTAACTTGATCAAGTTTTCACCAATGAATTGACGAATGTACCTTCATGAAATCTCAATTTCTTTTCTTTTTGCGTGGTTCCAATGAAATTGTCACACACCATGACATTTCTTCCCAAGGGATCCAGTTTTAAATTTTTATCTGAGATTTCATATTAATCCAAGCCACTACAAAATCAACTCAACCCTACTTGTTCAACAGACTACACTGGTCTCACAAGTACTTTGTTCACGTTCGTTCTTATATCAAGAATTGAACTGTTGAATCAAAGCGAAACCACCCTTAATTTGCCTTATTAAAAGAAGCCTTTCAACATTTCTTAATAAATGTTTGATCGTAATTCAACGGGATTCCACATTAACACTTTGAGGTCTTTCTTGACCTTGAAGGAGGAGATTCGTGCCCGGGATCATCAGTTTCGTGTCCTTATGGACATCACAGATTATCCTAAAAAGAGTTGCATTATTTCTTTTTCTTTTACACTCTTTGCACGAAAATCCTAGATTTTCAAAAATTCCGTTACTAATTATTTTACAGGCTGGATATTTACTGGATGGTTACAAATGAAGTTGTGGTAAAAAATTAGCCACGTGGATCATTAATTGGAAACAGCCGTTTAAAAGGGGATAAGACAAAAAGTTGCTGACTCGGCGGGAGTTAAAAGGATAGAAATTCAAACGACGGTAAAAAGGAGGGCGCGTGAATTTGAAACGGCCGCGCTTTTTCTGACACTTGAGGACGCGTGTACAATGTCGAAGCGTCATATCTCTGAAGTTACAGGCGCGTGTGGAAATGGAAACGATTTCTTTCTCTGAACCGGCGCTTACTAGGCGGCGTGATCCTAGGAATCTGACACTCTCTCTCCTATGTGATCATCGCACATCCCAACTGTCACCAATCAGTCACTCCAAAAAACCCGTTTCGTATTTCCATAAGAGATTTGAAACGATTTTTCTCTCTCCTATCATCTACTATAAAAACCCATCAACACCACCTTTTACCTCTTTACTGCCCCATAATTTCCAAAGCAAAAATACTTCCAAACTCTCTCCCGGTTATCTACTTCTCCAAACCTGCAACAATGGCTGAATCCTCTTCCGTCCATGCTACTTCTCAGATTCTTCCAATCCGTCCTCAGCAATGCCTCGTGATTGATCTTAACCCACTGGCGTATGATTCCTATATGTCGCCGGTCATCGAGTGTCTCAAATACTCCCAGCTTGCTCCTGCACTGTCACGGATTGAAACGGTGCCAATGGTGGCCTTATCTCAGGTCTACGCAACGGCTTACTACGACAAGGCCGTCGACAGGGTATTTTTCGAAGTGGCGGAACACAAGACGTCGATTTCTCGTCCCCGCTTCTGCACCATACTTGGGTTTGCTACTGACCCATCGCGTGTTCACCCGGAGACGATTCCGGTTGGTATGCTCTACAACATGTTCTACAACATGGGCTACACGGAAGTTCTTACCTCCGTCGCAAGGTTCAAGAAGTCCTGCCTACCGCCCTAGTGGAATGGGTTATTTACAGTTCTCTTCAAGGGACTGTCAGAAAGGAGCTCAGGATCGGACGGGGCCAGTCGTCTTTTCCTGTCAATTATGTATGGGGTGTACAACAAGATCAATCTGGACTATGGATTTGTCCTTTGGCAACAACTGATTCAGAGCCTCTCTTCCTCTTCCCGACACTCCGAGGTATCGCTGGCCCGGTTCTGGATCTTGATCACCAGATGGGCTATGGACAAGTTTAACGTTCCCACAGCCGACGGTGCACCGATGTCTTCTATTGGTACCTTTCATACCAAGAAGATCATCGTATCCGATGCATCGAAATTCTCCTTCATTGGCTCTATCCCGGAGTCGATGTATGCTGATGTGCCAGCACATAGCAGATTGATCAGAACGATCAAGGAGTTTCGCCAAACTGGTCCGAGGGAACTGACACCGGACATGCTGCGATCAATTCATGATGCCGACAAACCGGTGGCCAGGGGCAAAAAGGGTGACAAGGGAAAGCAAGTGTCCAAAGCTCCAAAGGGACCTTCTCCAAAGAAGCGTAAACAACAGAAACCTGCTTCATCCCCACAACCGAAAAGGAGGAAGACCCAACCGAAACGAAAGTTCCTCATACCCTCCTCTTCAAGTGAATCCGAAGGTGGGAGTTCGGACTCTGAGGGCTCACAGGGAGACGAATCTCCACAACGAGGCAACACACCCCCTCGGTCCCCAACCCCGGAGATGGAACTTCACCAATCCCCAGTTCCTTCCCCTCCACCCACAATACCTATTTCCATTCCCACCATAAACCCTACTATACCACCAACCTCATTCCCTATACCCCCACCCATATTCACCACATCAACCGAAACACCACCTGTAACCGAAACCCCTCCCGTAACCGAACCTCCACAAACCGAAACCCATACAACACCACCACCCGAAACTAACCCCCCACCCACTCAACCTGAACCAACCAAACCCACAACACCCCTAGCTTCACCACCACCTCAATCTCCAGAAGACGCCTCCGATGGCGATGATCAATACCTTGGTGGTGATCACATGAACTTTGATTCGGTCTACTATAGTCCGTTTCAAGTTCAGAGTGATGAGGAGGATGATGCTCCAGTGACAAAGTAGCATCTCCGCGAGCTTAACGAGAAGGTTGATCAACTTCTCGCCTCCTCTTCCAACCAGCAGTCATCCTTATCTGAAGCTGCCCTTCAGAAGATCGTTGACGCCTTCTCCAGGGCTCAGCATGACTCAGTGGACTCAGCAACTGCTGCGATAGACGCCTCCACCCGAGCCTGTGTGGCTGCGACCGAAAAAGTCGATAAACTATTCTCCGACGCTTCTGCCCTGCTAAAGTCTCTGCAAGAAAGCGCAAATGCCACAAAGACAACTCTGGAACCGATTGTTCAGCAATTGGCCAAGTTCGTCTCGACGGAGTTGACTTCGTTCGCTACCCTCCGACAAAATATCAGCGACGACAACTCGGCACTCCGTGCCTCCATCGATGCCCGTCTGGCAAAACTACAAGAGGATCTTGCGGCAGAGAACTCTCTGATGGACGTTCTGGCGAGTAAAACAACTGCCTAAAGGTCAAGAGCACGCAGCTTTCCAACTCTCAAGAACAATTGGAAGCTCTTCGATCCGAGAGGGAAGTCATAAAGACGTGTGTTTCGGATGTCCACGCAGCTCTATCTAACATCCTGGAAGCACACGACCCCATCCTTAATCATTCGGTGAGGCGCACCCTCGCTGAAAAGCTCTCCCCGGCCATGGACCTCTTAAGCAAAATTGAAGGCCTTCCGAGTTTCGTGTCTATTCCGAAACAAGGGGGAGATGAGAAGAAAGGATCGAAACCACCTCCGTCCTCCAAAGCTACTCACACAACCGAACCACCCCCAACTGGTCATGCCTCGGGTTCGGGTGTGAAGAACAAGGGAAAACACATAGCAGAGGATGGAGATGAAGATGAAGATGAAGACAAGGAGACTATTGCGGACATGTTAAAAAGAAAGAACAGTCGCAATGCTGAAGGTGATGCCAGTCGTGTGGCGCGTGAGGCTGAGGAAGCCGAACGAAAGCAAAAAGAAGCCTACGATCTCCTTGAGAGCCGAAAGTTGCTCTTCCCTGCCTGAACCAGGGATCGTTTGATAAAAGAGGCCATAGAGACTCCAAGCATACTATGGCTCGAGCCGGTGATATCGTTCGACTGCAACAACACCATCGATTTGCAGTTCGATATGCCTATGACTCGAAAGGCGTTCATCTTCCACGCCTTCTCCAACATCTTTGAAGTCCCGCATCCGAACGATGAGCTTGACAGGGAGCTCGTTGACTTCTACCTGGAGGCCGCTCGCCCTCAATACCTTACATGGAGCGCCTAGAAGATTGTCAATGTTCGGGTGATGAAGCCTTTTGCCGTGGGGAGATTCACAAACGTCAAGTTCAAGCTTATCCGAGGATCTGCAAGAACTGCTCACATGATCTCTCTGGCGGATCTGCCCAATCTGAACCCTCATGATTGGATAGTCTTGTACAATATCCTGCTGACAAACGAAGCCGAATATGGTCCCATCTTAGACCATGTCAAAAGGATGCTGGCATGCTATATCATGGAGGTGGCCCTAATGGATCAGGAGGTTGCCACAGTTTTTAAGAAGAAACCGAAAGTCAAGCCTGTGGGGTCGGCCAGTGATCTGAATCAAATGCAAATGGGCAAGATAGATTCGAGGCGAAACTCTGTGATGTTCACTAGAGCCGAAGGACAGAAATGTCTCTTCGCTTTAGCTGACAAACATCTTTACACTACAACTTGCTTGGAGCACATCTTATTCATCATCAAACAGTGTAAAGACAATTCGGCTGATGATATCAAGTACTTCAATGATATGATCAATTGGTACATCCGGTTTAGACAGACCATCCTTTCCATATAAGTGTCTGTTTAGTACCGTGAAGAAGAAGGTACCAGCTTCAGCCGCCGGCCCAAGTAGGAAGTGAAGGTCTCGCTCCAAATTGACGCAAAGGGGGAGATTGTTGGGCTGAAGTTCTATTAGATGTTGCGTCTTTTGGGCTCATTAGATTAGCCTTTTATTCTCCAGTTTGGGCCTGTCCAACCGAGAGCCTTTTATGTATTGTATATAAGTTAAATGCTTGCATGCATATTAGGTTAAGATTCTAGAGATTATCGATATAGCGATTGATCAAGAGTACAATATCTTTGCAGTAATCGTTCTTGTAATCTTCCAATCCTTTACACTTGATGTTCTTAATCGAGCTCTTCTAAGGATTTTATTTAATCATTCGACACGATTGATTAAATAAAATCCTTAGAAGAGCTCGATTAAGAACATCAACTGTAAAGGATTGGAAGATTACAAGAACGATTACTGCAAAGATATTGTACTCTTGATCAATCGCTATATCGATAATCTCTAGAGAATTCGTCCAAAAGAAAATTAAGAGAAGTAAAGGACATACAAGTGAAAGTCTCATAGTTGGAATTGAATGAAAAGCATCTCTCAAACTCCAGATATAAAATTCACATTGTGGATAATCACAGCACTAGCAAAAGCTGGTGACTACCCACTGACCTGGAGTGTGGATCCATTCTAACCAATTTATAATTGGAAATAACACCCCATATTCTCCAGATCTTAAATTCATAATATAAGGAACATATAGAAACTAGGAATCACTCTGGATCCTTTTCCAAGCCTTAGAAATGATGAAAACAAAATGACATATCATAACAGACCCGGATCAGACCTAACAGCAAAGATTCCATTCTTTCACATAGATAAAGCCCTTATCAGTGAGGTTGGCCTTCTTAAGAAAGTTAGCCAACTCAATTTGTGAACTTTTGGAACTGGTTTGGGGTCCGTTTGAGTTCTAGAGCTCCAGATATGATTTTTACAAAATGACTACAGATCTGATGGAAAACAGAATCGTAGCCACCCGTGATTCCTTTTTGGCTTATCCATCCTTCTCCTTTTGAAACACATTTTAAGATGTGTTCATCATCCCAATTCAGTCCCCATGATAATGGTGGTACTAAAAAGGGTTAGGGATCATTAGGATTTCATTTAGCCTCAAGGATGTAATAATAATCAAATCAACATGAAAATAAACATAAGCACATAAAATCATCATTCTCCCTTTTAGGGTTTCCATGATCTTTTGCCACATGTAATCCCCTAGATCCATCATCCACCATATATGGGGTGAAGATAGGATCTTGAGATGATGTATAACATACAATTACAAATAAAATAAGAAGGAGAAGAGGTGAAGATGAAATCATAAAACTAGAACAAGGTTATGAATCAAGTTGTAAGAAAGGATAAGGAGGTTCATACCAATACGAATCAAGGCTGGAAATGAACAAGAATTAAGCACCAAACAGCCCCTTGGCTGCTCTTGATCCCAAAGAGAGAGAGAGGGACGATTTTTGAGAGAGAGGGAGGGTTTAGAGTGTTTTCCTTGTGTGTGTTCCAAATGATTCAATTTACACATTAAGTACTATTAACTAGATGGACATTGCAAATAGGCCCATAGCCCATGGACTTCAAAAAGGAGTTTACAAGATGATCAAAAGAGTCCAATAACATAAGAAATCAGACATTGGTTAAATAAATTAACCCAAGGTTACAAGGATAATTAAATTAAAATAACCAAACGTACCGAGAAAACCCGGGGCGTTACAACTCTCCCCCACTAAGAACGGACTTCGTCCTCGAAGTCAACACCTAGAAACAGATCCGGATAATGAGTCTGCATCTCGCATTCCGCTTCCCAAGTCCATTCCGAACCCTTCTTATGTTGCCATTGCACCTTAACCAGGTTTATAGTCTTGTTGCGGAGAGCTTTCGTCTTTCGTTCTAAAATAGCGATTGGTTTCCCAACATAATTGAGACGCTCGTCAATTTGTATGTCATCCAGTGGTATCACAGCGGTCTCATCAACAACGCATTTTCATAACTGAGACACATGGAACGTATTATGAATTAGACTAAGCTCGTCAGGAAGCTCTAAACGGTAAGCCACCTTCCCCACACGAGCTATGACCTTGTAGGGTCCAATGAATCGGGGTCCGAGCTTTCCCCGCTTCCGAAATCGAATCACACCTTTCCAGGGGGTGACTTTAAGCAACACATAATCTCCCACCTGGAACTCAAGATTGGAGCGTCTTTTGTCAGCATAACTTTTCTGACGACTGCTCGCTGTGACCAAATGATCCTGAATCACTTGGATTTTCTCCGTAGTCTGTAGCACGATATCAGTACTCCCAAGTACCCTCTGCCCAACCTCGCCCCAACAAACGGGCGTCCTGCACTTCCTCCCGTACAAGGCTTCATACGGAGGCATTTTAATGCTCGAGTGATAGCTGTTGTTATAAGAAAACTCAGCTAGATGTAGATGGTCATCCCAACTACCCCCAAAATCAATCGCACACGCCCTAAGCATGTCCTCCAAGGTATGAATCGTCCGCTCACTCTGCCCGTCTGTCTGCGGATGGAATGCGGTACTAAAATGTAATCGTGTGCCCAATTCCTCTTGAAACTTCCTCCAGAACCGAGAGGTAAATCGGGTGTCTCGATCGGAGATGATAGAAACGGGCACCCCATGTAATGAGACAATCTCCCGAACAAAGATATCGGCTAATTTCTCCGCCGATGAGCTCTCCTTTATAGCCAGAAAATGAGCACTCTTAGTCAAACGATCAACAATCACCCATATCGTATCTGATCCTCGGGCAGTTCTAGGAAGTTTTGTAATGAAGTCCATGGTTAGGTGCTCCCATTTCCATTCAGGAATCTCCAATGGTTGCAACTTCCCATGCGGTTTCTGGTGTTTCGCCTTGACCTTTCGACAGGTTATACATTCTTCCAGAAATCGAGCCACATCATTCTTCATTCCATGCCACCAGTAAGCCTCATGAAGGTCCCGATACATTTTAGTAGCACGAGGATGGATAGAAAATTTTGACTTATGAGACTCATCCATTAGGGTTTTCCGATTTCCCCCGGTATATGGAACCCAAATCCTACCGTAGCGAGTCAGCAAACCACGCCCGTCTCGTTCCATCTTAGGCAACTCTTTCCGAATCTTCTCACGCCTGATGTTTTCCTCCAGTATTGCCGTCTTTTGGGCGTCCCGGATTAGATCTAACAAAGACGACACCATCGTGATCCAGAGACACTTAGCTCGAATTGGTTCGGCAGATTGTTTACGACTAAGAGCATCAGCTACCACATTAGCTTTACCGGGGTGGTAGTGAATTTCACAATCATAATCTTTTACCACATCTAACCATCGGATCTGCCTCATATTCAAATCCCGCTGCTCGAACAAATATTTTAGACTCTTATGGTCAGTGTATATGATAAACTTCACTCCATAGAGATAGTGTCTCCAAATCTTAAGAGCGAAAACAACAGCCCCAAGCTCCAAATCATGAGTGGGGTAGTTTCGTTCATGGGGTTTCAGCTGTCGGGAGGCATAGGCTATCACCCTATCTCGTTGCATTAACACGGCACCAAGACCTTGAAGCGATGCATCACAGTAAACCACCATATCCTCAACCCCATCAGGTAAGGCCAAAATCGGAGCTTCACACAATCGCTTCCTTAACTCATCAAACGCCAGTTGCTGCTCCGGGCCCCAAACGAATTTCATTGATTTCTTGGTCAATCGGGTGAGTGGTAAGGCGATTTTAGAGAAATTTTCAATGAACCTCCGGTAATAACCGGCTAAACCCAAGAAACTGCGAATTTCAGAAGGTGTTTTCGGAATCTTCCGTTGGTTAACCACATCAACCTTGGCTTGATCGACCTTGATACCTTGTTTGTTTACCACATGCCCCAAGAACTGAACTTCTTCCAACCAAAATTCACATTTTGAAAATTTAGCATAAAGCCTTTCTCTTGCCAGAGTTTCCAGAATCTCCCGAAGGTGTTGCTGATGCTCCTCTTTGCTCTTAGAATAGACTAAGATATCATCTATGAACACTATGACCGAACGGTCAAGCATCAGGCTACACACCCGGTTCATGAGATCCATGAACGCTGCGGGTGCATTGGTGAGCCCAAAAGCCATCACCACGAATTCAAAGTGCCCATATTGAGTATGAAATGCTGTTTTCTCAATGTCTTCTTCACGAACACGCATCTGATGGTAACCGGAACGTAAATCAATCTTGGAAAACCAAGATGCTCCCTGAAGCTGATCGAAAAGATCGTCAATATGTGGCAACGGGTACCTATTCTTTATCGTGCGCTTGTTTAGCTCCCTATAATCAATATACATTCGCTGGGATCCATCATTCTTCTTCACAAAGAGAATAAGAGCACCCCAAGGCGAGCAGCTTGGCCGTATAAACCCTTTATCATTTAGATCTTGAAGTTGATCTTGGAGCTCTTTCATTTCAGGTGGTGCCAAGCGGTAAGGAGATTTCGCTACCGGAGTCGCACCTGGCACCAAATCAATGCGAAACTCCACTTGCCGAACAGGTGGCAAGCCAGGGAGTTCCTCCGGAAAGACATCGCTGAAGTCGGAAACGATAGGAACGTCGTCTAGTGCTATAGCAGAAGAGCAAGAAGCCATAGCCAGGCGGGGAATGTCCCCCTGAATAATAAGTTCTCCACCTCTAGGGTTTCGAACACGAACTTGCTTCTTACGACAGTGGATCTCCGCATCAAACGCATCAAGCCAATCCATGCCTACGATAACGCAGAGCTCTCGCATCGCAATAGGGATAAGATCAATAGGGAATTCAACTCCAGAAAACTCGAGAGTGCAACCCCGATAGACATCGGTGACATAAATAGTGCGGTTGTCGGCAACTTCGACAACCATTGGGCGTGCTAATTTTCCGATACTACACCCCAGACGATTAATAAACGTGCGAGATACAAAAGAATGGGTAGCACCGCTATCAAACATAACAACAGCAGGCTCGGAATCTAGCAAATAAGTGCCTGATTTACCACATACAATCATGTAAACAATTCTAATTACCATTTATTAAATAATGGCAGGAGAGAAAAAAAAAAAGAAATTTACCTGCCACTGTCGCGGTAATCACCGGCTCATCCGCAGTCATCTGGTGAGCACGACCTCGTGTCACCATAGTGGGTCCCTTAGAAGACGATGCAATTGCAGGATTTGTACCCCCGCTTCCTTTACCAGCCTTCAACTTTGGACATTCGGGCTTCTTGTGTCCCGTCTCGTTGCAGTGATAGTAGACGGGAGCAGCAGAAGTAATCTGAGGACCTGCACTCACAGGGGGAGCCCTACAATTCTTCCAATGATGCCCTGGCTTTTTACAGTTGTAGCATATCAACGGATTTTTCTCGCCCTGACTTGAAGACGGCCTGTACTCATACCTTGACTTACCACCCTGCTTTTGCTTTTTCTGGGCATCTCCGGATGTCTTGGAGGAGGTGTCACTGGCCTTCCTCTTGGTCTGGGTCTGCAACTCGATTTCCCTCCTCCTCGCTGCATCCATGATCGCGGATAAAGTCGGGAACTCCTGCATGCTAACGAATTCTCGAATCTCGGTACGTAGAATGGTAGTGTATTGGCTGACCAACCAGGCCTCGTTCCCAGCAAATGAGGGACAAAAAGATAGCATCTCCAAGAACTTGGCGTTCAAGTCGCTAACAGACTCGGTAGTTTGCTGTAAGGCCATGAACTCTTGCTGCATCCGCTGCTACTCCACCTTGGGCACATATTGTGCCTCGAACCTCTCCACAAATTGGGCCCAAGACATGGCCCTCACTTCTTCCTCATTTAATAGAGCGGTGATGGTGTTCCACCATGTCTTTCCCCTTTTTCGCAGCTGATTCATGGCGATCACAACTTTGTACTGGTCCGGACACCCAACAGTCATGAAGGCGCCCTCAACATCTGACACCCAATGCTTAGCAGCAACTGGGTCGGATTCACCATTCCAAAGAGGAGGGCTACACTTGTTGAACTTCTCGAAGTAGTATGCCGAATCCCGAACGGGCGGAGCCGATAACGCTCCCCCGGGAATAGTTGCGAGGCGCTCATCCAGAAGAGCTTTGACCTGGTTAATTATGTCATTGGTCACGCCCGGGATTAATTCATTGAAAGCGTTATTGAATTCCTCAGCGACAATATTCCTAACTTGCTCCATTTGGAGCTGATTAAGGCGAGCAGGCGGAGCCATCGGTATCCGTAGAAGGAGGAAAATATTTAGAAATAATTCAGCCTAGATATTTCTAGGAAGACGAAACACTCAGCTTGCCGAAAATTTCTCAACCTTGCCCCGACCCGAAACCGGCACCGATGTTTCAAATCGTAGGGGCCCTTCTACTATCTTCCACACAAGTTCCAATTTCGCAATCGCGTCTAGTTTCAAAATTTCCAGCTCGCTCTAGCCGTTAATTTTACATCTCTCTCACATGTTAACATTAAATAAGTGTGTAATCTAGCATTTTAAGACTAGTAGAATCCAATTCATAGTCAACAATTTAACATAAACATTTAACATAAGAAATAAGGCTTACTTGGCTGGCCGACTGGCACACCGCGACATCTTTCACTACTAGTCTTCAGAAAATTTGAAAAATCTTTTAAAAAGAGAATAAACTATTATAGAGCCTCAAATTTGAGTCTAGAACATCCACAAGAATGCCTAGTTCCCTCAAACTGTGGCTCTGATACCAACTTGTGACACCCAAATTTTTTTTTTTTTTTTTTTTTTTTTGCAAAAATTTTGAACTTTTAAAACCCATCTTAAATTAAATTAAAACAACTGAAATAGTCATCACATAATCCATCAACTTAATAACCATATAAAATAATTGCGGAAGTAATAATAATAATAAGGTCCCAACAAAATAACTAGTAGCGATGTCCCGATGCTCTATGTCAAGCCTTAGCCTCTTTAATCTTAACACCTGAAAAGTTATAAGGGAAAAACGTAAGCATGAAGCTTAGTGAATTCAAACACTGACATTGTACTAACATTCATATTTACTAGCCCTAATCCATTTTCCAATTATAATGATAAAGACAAAGAACGAATCAATGTCTATATTACGAGAAGGACTTGTAGGTTTGAACCGCACCGGGAAGATCCCGTATCATTTGGCCCTAATCACCGCACCTCACGAAGAGTATTACGTTGGTGATCTTACCTACCCACCGCACCGGTAAATCCGTATCCTTTGGTGGTGTCCCCATATCCATAATTAGTTACATATAGTGCACATGTACGAATTAAAACAATACTTATAAAGCATGCTTTTATAATAAATTCAAATAATCACACACGAGCTAACTAGCAAACACAATCATTAATACAACGGTGTGAGAGAACTCACCTTGAGTGAGTATTAAGGATGGCTAACAATCAAATAATGCTACCAAGCTTGAGCAAACTTCAAAACCTCGCCTAAGAAGGACTAAAGGTTAGAAACGAGAAGTAATGAAGCTATGAGTTGAGAAAAGAGTAATCACAGTAAGGTCTCTAAAACAGACCTGCTGTTCAAAACGGATTTACTCCAAAATATAAAACAAAAACATAGCTTTAACTAAATTTTATAGGAAACTATGATTGCTCAGGATTCCATAACTATAAAGAACTCATTCCAACTCCAAAAGATGAATTAAATATGAATTTTACAAAATGGTGTATCACTTCTGTCTCCAACAATACAGTCAAGTGATGTTGGCCAATTCTACCCAACTTGTGAGTAGAATTCGTCCAAAAGAAAATTAAGAGAAGTAAAGGACATACAAGTGAAAGTCTCAGAGTTGGAATTGAATGAAAAGTATCTCTCAAACTCCAGATAGAAAATTCACATTGTGGACAATCACAGCACTAGCAAAAGCTGGTGACTGCCCACTGACCTGGAGTGTGGATCCATTCTAACCAATTTATAATTGGAAATAACACCCCATATTCTCCAGATCTTAAATTTATAATATAAGGAACATATAGAAACTAGGAATCACTCTGGATCCTTTTCCAAGCCTTAGAAATGATGAAAACAAAATGACATATCAGAACAGACCCGGATCAGACCTAACAGCAAAGATTCCATTCTTTCACATAGATAAAGCCCTTATCAGTGAGGTTGGCCTTCTTAAGAAAGTTAGCCAACTCAATTTGTGAACTTTTGGAACTGGTTTGGGGTCCGTTTGAGTTCTAGTGCTCCAGATATGATTTTTACAAAATGACTACAGATCTGATGGAAAACAGAATCGTAGCCACCCGTGATTCCTTTTTGGCTTATCCATCCTTCTCCTTTTGAAACACATTTTAAGATGTGTTCATCATCCCAATTCAGTCCCCATGATAATGGTGGTACTAAAAAGGGTTAGGGATCATTAGGATTTCATTTAGCCTCAAGGATGTAATAATAATCAAATCAACATGAAAATAAACATAAGCACATAAAATCATCATTCTCCCTTTTAGGGTTTCCATGATCTTTTGCCACATGTAATCCCCTAGATCCATCATCCACCATATATGGGGTGAAGATAGGATCTTGAGATGATGTATAACATACAATTACAAATAAAATAAGAAGGAGAAGAGGTGAAGATGAAATCATAAAACTAGAACAAGGTTATGAATCAAGTTGTAAGAAAGGATAAGGAGGTTCATACCAATACGAATCAAGGCTGGAAATGAACAAGAATTAAGTACCAAACAGCCCCTTGGCTGCTCTTGATCCCAAAGAGAGAGAGAGGGACGATTTTTGAGAGAGAGGGAGGGTTTAGAGTGTTTTCCTTGTGTGTGTTCCAAATGATTCAATTTACACATTAAGTACTACTAACTAGATGGACATTGCAAATAGGCCCATAGCCCATGGACTTCAAAAAGGAGTTTACAAGATGATCAAAAGAGTCCAATAACATAAGAAATCAGACATTGGTTAAATAGATTAACCCAAGGTTACAAGGATAATTAAATTAAAATAACCAAACGTACTGAGAAAACCCGGGGCGTCACACTAATGAGCCTCCGAAGATGGTCTAATTGTCCTCCGTAGCAGCAACAGGTTGGAGGAAGGGTTGGTCCCATAGCCAACTCCTAATATAAGTTTTAACCTAATGATCATCCGAAGATTTTCATGTCATCCTCTGTTGCAACAGCAGGATGGAGGAATGGTTAGTTCCGATATCAATCTATCGAATATAAGTGATAACCTTAGACATCCGTAGATGTTCATCACCCACTGGTGCTAACAGCTCGGTTCTGGAATGGTTAGTCCCGTCCATATATCCCAAGGTACTAGGGATAAGGTCCCGTCTAGATATCCCGAGGTACTAGGGATAAGGTCCTGTCTAGATATCCCGAGGTACTAGGGATAGGCAGGAAGATTTACATAGAAGGTACTAAAAAATCATCCTCGCAATTCGAGATACAAGTATTCTTGTTCATATTCACAGGTAAATGTATCTACGTAAAGGTACTCATGTAATGTGTTCATGTAAGCGTATTCATGTATCATGTAAGCATATGTAAACGTACTCATGTATCATGTAATCATATGTAAATGTACTCATGTATCAGGTAATGTACTGGTATAGACTCATGAATGAACTGACTCTTGTGTGATTCCTTGTAATAGGAATGATGATTTGTTTCTTCTAACTATCCCTATGATAATTAACTGAAAGGTAATTGGTTGTTCAAGAAGGTGAAGGTAATGGTTTTGCAAGATATCTAGGAGTTTTTAGCAATAATTAAGAGTGACTTGATGTCATTTTGATAAACATTTCAAAAGTAATACATTTGATAACAAAGTATTTTAAAGATAGAAAACCATTTCATGCATCACATTTTGTAGTATGTGAAATCTGTTGAAAGAAAACACAGTTATAAAATACATATAGATAATTTAATAACATGTTGTTTTCTACTTTTATTCCCTTCCCCCATTAAAGCATTTAAAATCATTTAAACATTGATTAGGGGTATGAACTCACCTGTAGATGGTGGTTCGGATGAACTGGACGGTGTATGATTGTTAGGTGTCAAGTGAGGACTTGTACACACACTACGATCCTAATGAACATATAATCACACATATATGCACTCAATTAGACTTAAATTACTAATTGATAATGTTAAGACATCCTAGAACATAACAAACACTTTATATAAGTGTTTTAAGCCCTAAGGATTGCATCTAAGGTATTGTGGGACAAGGTACTTGTGTTTAGGGTTCCAAAGGACCCCATATATGAGTTTACTCTCCATATATCCTCACACATGGAGTTTACGGTTAAAAACTCTTGAGTTTACGGCCGTAAACTCCAAGACATAATGTCCTTGCTTGTTTTGAGGTGTCAAATGATCCCTAGAAGCATTCCAACTTTGTGGGTTAATTATTGGAAGGGTTTAAAGCATAGAAACACTCCTTAGAGGAGTTTACGGCCCCAAGGCCATTTCCTTTGGAGTTTACGACCGTAAACTCCCTTGGAATGGTGTTTTTGTTGCTTTCAAGTCTCTTGCATATGTAGGATAGGTTCTAGACTTTTACCTAAAGCATATGAAGGCATTAGGCACACTTTGGTGCCCTTCTTTCATGTTTACGGCCCAAGAGCTTATTAGGGCCATAATCTCCCAAAAAGATGGGTTTTTGATGTGTTTTAGTCCTTGATTTAAGTGGGAACAATTCCTAGTAATTGTCTAAGGCTTTAGGTGCCTTAAAAGCACCCTTTGATCCAAGTTATTGGAGTTCACGGTCCAAGATCATCTTGGGCCGTGAACACCCATGTTTTTGTGTTTCTTGGTTGTTTTCATGTCCCTAACACACACACACACACACACACACACACACATATATATATATATATATATATATATATATATATATATATATATATATATATGAGTGTAAGGTAGTAGCATAACGCAAGGGAAGGTCTAGGCATTGTTTTGGGAGTTTACCGCCCAAGAACACCTTGGGGAGTAAACTCCTAAATCTTGTGATTTAGCTATGTAATCTATGGTATGAACACATTTTAAGCTATATAACACTACTAGAGAGAGGTACTCACGATTTGGGATAAAAACCCGAAGATCCGTGAGAGAGAAAATGGCTTTCCTCTAGTTGGAAATGCAAATAATGAATGAATTTGGTTCAAAATTCTATTTATTGTCTTGAGATATTTTTGGCAGAAAATATTTTTATTACAGAAATGATTTCTAATATATCAGAGTGTTAGAATAACAGTGTTGCACTAAACCCTAGTGCACCCACTCTCCTGATATCTCCTAAAGTGTAAACCCTGAAATACTCAAACTTACACGAAAAAGTCTGAAAATTAACTGTGACTGCTATAACTTCTATTGAAGTGATATAGTTTGTACAGAATGGAAATTTCGGGTTGTCACAGATTCTTTACCTTACTTTCCTTGTTAGAAAGTAATCGTTTTTTGTCTTTGCCCGATGTGGCATTTTCTATGAAATTATCTTATACTGTAAGTACTTTTGGTTAGGTCTTTATGCTGTCAAGGACTATCTTCTCTAGATATGATGTAAGACCTTTTGCAAGGTCATTTTCCTGAATCTTTACGTCGTGAATATTAATGATATTGACAACCGGCTAACTTCTGTGTCATTCTTTATTCAAGTACTCTTATCTTTCTTTCATTGGAGTCTAGCTAAAACCTGCTTTAGTCAAGTCATTGGACTATAGTAATTTAGCTCCGGAGACATTTCCAAGTCTCTTTTAGTGGTTGGATCATGTTATTCTCCAACCATTGATACCTCGAATTGAATGACAAACGTCTTGAGACCGTTCTACGAACTTACTTCTACTCATTACTAGGACTGCATCATATGGATGTAGGTCAAACCTTCGCGAACACACTTCCATTCCGTGCTAGGACTGCATCATAGGGATGCAGGTCAAACTTTCGAGAACATACTCTTACTCTTTTCTTGAGCAATCGAAGTACATCTAGGGTCAACCACAATCGCTCACAAAATACTTATCTTTCGTGCTAACAGAACCTTGTCGTCATCAAGAAACAATCAACTTCATACGTACATCTCTTTCTTCTAGATCGTTTTTCAAGCGAAGCCGTCATATCAGAACACCGAAGTACTCATGCATGGAGTACCTCATAGTTCTTTTCTTTCTGAAGAAATCCCCGAAGTACCACTCGTGTAGTACGTCAAGTTTAATCCAAGGATTCATGCTGTTGATCTATCACTGAGGAGTGTATACCTAAGAGTGATATATAATCAAGGTTCTACAGGTTTAGAATTGATGATTCCACTTTAACTTCTTTTTCCTCGATGGGATGTGAGCTTAAAGTAGAATCAGTTATTCGACTACCTTTTCAATCTTAATTATATACGAGTCTTATACACGAAATTGTGATTGTGAAATCATGTATGAGTTCTAATATGAACTTCAGGACGGAGAACTACTCAACGTTACGAGTAATCACATCGTCATGTGAACAAACTTAGGACCCAGTATGACTCCCGTAAACGGATCGCTCTACAGTCTAAACACTCCGGAGATACAAGAACAGTACAGACAACTTAGCGAACTACACAAAAATAGAATTAGAAGACTAGGCTTCTCACCCTAGAGAACCCTGGTCTTATTCTTCCAGAGATCGACGGATTGCATCGTATGTGCCTCAGATATCGAGGACTACGTCATGATTTTCCATTAGAAATCGTTGTCTCTGCCTCACATAGATAAAGCGGCTGAGTAAACGCAAGGAACGAGTACTTTTCAGAAATGGATCTGACATCTGAATATCACCAGTTCGAGTGTTAGGGAAGGATGCCCGGAAGACTATCTTTCGAACTCGATACGGACAGTTTCGGATAGGACCAATATGCCCATAGTTTTCATGAGCTAAATGAGTAGGGTACCTCTTTCTTATTTGGATCAGTTCATCATCTATCCCTGTAATGACTTACTTATCTACCCTCGCAGTAAGAAGAAATCCATGGAAACTTTACCTTCGGAGGAACTTACGCGAAATTCTCTATACATGAGTTTTTGAAATTCAAGGGTTAGATTTCCTATGACACGCTATTAGTGATGTGGGAAGTTTTGAGTACTCTTTCAATTTGTCAAAACCATTGAGAATTTATCGACACTAGAGATGCCGCCAGAAATTCGTCAAATTCTAGGTCTTACAGGACCTACCATCATAGTTCATTCAGAACTCCTCGCAAATTACAGAAACCCTTTCGACCTTGACCCAGCAAGGAGTGGTCCTTGACTGGGAAGTTTAGCAAGAAAAAAGAAACCTTTGGAATTCCAAGTGAGAGACCAAGCACTTTAAGAAAACTCACTCTGGAAATGGCTTAATACGCTTCCTTAAGCATGGAAAGCTAATCCAAGTTAGTCAGGACCTTCGAGATTCTTACCAGAATCGGTCCTGTACCTCGCAAACTAGATCTACTCCGTGAACTCAGTAACGTACATTTACTCTTCGCATCCCGATCGTGAAACCATACCTTTCCGTTAGGACTTTAGTAAGTCCACTCGTCGAGATCCACGCCTTCATGTTAGAACCGTAGTGACCCTCAACCGAGAGGTCAAGCAGACGAAGCAACTCCGTCGCCCATTAGTGACGGTTGGTTGGGATACCAACCGAGGACCCGATTTCACTTAGGAGCACTAGAACCAATCGATTAGGAAGTTTCCTCCTCACGAATCAATCATTCGTACCTACTTCCTTATCTAAATTCTAATTCCGGGACGAAATTCCCTTTAACAGGGGGATGATGTGACAACCCGAAATTTCCTTTCTGAACAAACCATATCTAGCCAATAGAAGTAGAGTAGTTGCAGTGAAATTCCAGACTTCGGGTATAAGTTTGACAGTTTTTCAGGATTTACACTTAAGGAGATATCAGGAGAGTGGATGCACTAGGGTTTTGCGCAACACTATTATTCCAATACTCTAGGATATTAGAGTTCATTCCGGGAATAATAATATTTTCTGCCAAAATCCCAGGACTATATATAGAAATCTGAACCAAAATAATTCATTAGTTACATTTCCAATTAGAGAGAAGCCAAAATTCTCTCTCACGGATCTTCGAGTTTTTATCCCAAATTGTGAGTACTTCGATCTAGTTATATTATATAGCTTAGATTGTGTTTTATAACATCAAAATCGGACCAAAACCCCAAGATTTGGGAGTTTACAGCCCAAGACCACTTGGAGAGTAAACTCCATTTTAAGGGCCAAAAGTGTCCCAATGTCCCTCAAAGCCTTGGAACTCAAACTAGAAGCCACCATTGCATGTTTAGGACACCAAAATCAATTAGGACTTCAAAACACAAAATGACACTAAGTCTAGGAGTTCACGGCCATAAACACATACATAAGGTCTTTTGGAAGCCTAAAACCCCTTTAGCCTTGTCCCACAACAACTTAGACACAATCCTAGAGGCTAATAACACTTGATAAAGGTGTTTAGCATGTCCTAGGGTGTCTTGACTTGTTTCTTAGTTGTTTATAGTCTAATTTGTTACATATATGTTATATTATATGTTAACTAGGATCATAGAGTGTGTTCAAAACTTCACTTGACACCTAGCCATCCTACCTCTTCAGTTCATCCGTATCACCCACAAAAGGTGAGTTCATACGCCTTAATCAATGTTTTAAACTGTTTTTAAATGTTTTATGGGGGGATACAAGTACAATCATGCTACTTATTATATCAATCACATGTGATTAATAAGCAGCATTCAAATGATTTACTACTCATTAGCCGTTTTAACAAACAGTTTCCTTCAAATGATTTTCATAAACACTTAATATGTTTAAAACTCCTTATTACACTGTACATTTTACTCTGTATGTTTTATTTCAAACTTATTTACAATTGTGTTTCAAACAAATGTTTCTTTATACTAAACTATTTTATGAAACCCATGCCTTCAAACCGTTTTATAGATTGACATCAAGTCGATCTTTTCATATATAATAGTTATGTTCAAAGGTTTTACAAAACTTATTTTATGCTTTTATATTATAAATTGCATGCCTCTATATGTATAGTTATATAAGTAATGTTTAAAAGACTTAGGAAGGCTATCCACCTTGTTTCCTTTTCCTCGATTTGGATGTGGTCTGATAGGATATCGGGTACCCTTCCGAAGGTCGTTTAAATATTAGTTATATATCATGTGTACATATATAGTCATAAAAGGTCTTTGCAGTTCATCCAATGCCCTTGGGTAGCAAGGGAATACATCCATGTTCATACGTACCAGTTATATTACTAGTAAGCTACCATATGGGCAGTTTAGGAAGATAATAGAACTATTACTAGAACACAATATCATACAATGAGTCAGTTCATTCATGAGTCAATACTTGCTAGATAGAGAGAACATACATTACAGCTAGTACACATAGTACAGTACTATACAATTACATGATTACGTTTACATAGAGATTCTGTTATAAGCATGCCTATATATGTATAGTTATATAAGTAATGTTTAAAAGGCTTAGGAAGGCTATCCACCTTGTTTCCTTTTCCTCGATTTGGATGTGGTCTGATAGGATATCGGGTACCGTCCGAAGGTCGTTTAAACGTTAGTTATATATCATGTATACATATATGGACATAATAGTTTCCTTTCAGTCAGTTCAGTACCTTTAGGTAGCAAAGGCATACGTTCATATACTTTTACATGATTACGCGTACATGAGCACACATACATTAATACGTTAGCAAAATTGTGATCCACTGTATCGGAGCATGCCTTAAATGTCATGGCCCGAGTTGTAGCCAGAGCCTATTGGAGGAAGAACGTGAGTTTGCGTATAGATCTATACTGGATTGACTATCCTACAACTTGCTGCTAGCTATAGCCGGACCTGCAGGTCTGCAGGTGCCAAACGTCATTTCTTTTTACGACCATACGTATGTTGTTGTTACCAGTCAATAGTATGGTGCAATTAATCACATAATACCTTAATATAAATCCGGTTTAAGGTAGTCAGTACATCAGTAGTTCCTATAATGCAACACTACAGTACTACATTAATTTCCCCTTTTCATATATTTAGTGATCATTTCACTTAAACATTAAATGTAAAAACTATATTTTTGTTAATGATAGTTACACTTGGGAAAATTACACACTTTTACAAGAAACGAACATTTAGAACAGTTAAGTCTTGGTAGAAGACTACATCGAGAACAGTTATGTCTTGGTAGAAGACACCCTTTATATAATAGTAGGAATCATAGGCATTTCTACGGTTTTTCAAACGTTTACGGTTGTTTTACAAACATTTTTACACTTACAGTTCATATACATTTTCAATACTTACAATTCATATACACAAATTCTTACATACAAATTAAGACACTAAAATACTTATGATCTCACCAGCTATAAAACTGATACTCGCTTTCAAAATTACTTGTATCCTCAGGTCATCATAGACAGGTATCGATGCAAGGTTTAGGGAAGATGGAGCTCGTTCAAGACTCATCTTTCAGTTTTATTTATGCTTTAGTGTTTATCAAAATTTGTCAGAACACACTATTATATTAATTATATTATTAATACAATGGATGATGTTGTTGCTTGTTTACTACTTTTCATTGTTGTGATATTGTACATGACGTCCTCCGCCCCAGAACGTTTCTGCCGTTCTTGGTTTTAGGGTGTGACACCTATCACTTTGAATTCATCCACCCTATCTATGGGGCATCCATTACCCTAATTTACAACTATCACATAATTACTATTTAGCCCCTCTAGTTTAATTAATTACTTTTGATCACATAGTTAATTCTTAATTAATTATTTACCAATTTTAATTAAACAAATATGATTTCTCCTTTAATATATTATTCTTATAATATATTAATAAATCATAATAACCTCTTTCTCTATTATTTCTCCAGTCAAGTTGCTTTGGTGAAGGCAACCCAAAAGGACCATGCACAACCGGGTCAGGTACTTACCAAATATGGTTACGGGCTTAGACACTAATCCAACAGTCTCCCACTTGGATAAGTCTAGTAACCACAAATGCAAGTATAACTCGATTAGCAATCGTAGGTCTCAAAGACGCTGTTGAACTCTGATCTTATCAGTAACCTGTCCTTTGGATAAAGGATCGTACAGTCCTCTGTTTTAGATATCGTGCGGATAATCTCATGGAACATAGTCATACTTATTGTCCAACGGTTTTTTTCTCGATCTTGGATTCATTTGATATAGAACTTAATTGAACACATCAATTCAGTCCTGACTAGGCTTGACACATAAGTCAAATTAAATCATCGAGGGGCCCTGATATCGCTTTTACCCTCTTAGGATAAAAGAAACAGATAAAGTTCGACTTATATGAATTTACTACTCATTAATCAAATTATACACAACAATGCGTTTTATGACATCAATTTACTGATGCATTTTCGCATTATCAATCCACAATCAATTAGCAAACAATAAACCATATATCTTTGTTTTAAGACCATATGATATTATCGTCTTGCGATGACTTGTGATAAATTCCATTAAGTGATTCCAGGAAGCGCGGGTTTATTCCAATGCTCAAAACTTATTCATAAGCACTCATGAATGTTGTAACAAACGTTTGTTGTGCCTAATACCTTTCAGACAATCTACACACCAATTCATGAAAGTCTTCATTCATACCTACTTCCAACATATGAACGACTGTGGACGGTTTGAATAATTCGTTTATTCTTAATTAACTCAATTATTCAGGAAGTCAATACATGCAAAGTGAAACAATAGTTAAACAATTAACATAAGACAAACTTTAAATAATACCCCTTTATTTAATCATCAAATGTCAATTACAGAAAATTTCCCTCGGTTCCTTGGTCAAGGCAACCACTCCTAGCGTGCTGCAAGTGCTTAACCCTACCATGATCCCTCGGTTCCTTGGTCAAGACAACCACTCCTTCATTATTACAGAAAATTTCCATAGGCTCCTTTATGGCAGGTACAACTCCAAGGTCTCCAATGAAGTTCTTCAACCATATCGCCTCCTTTGACACTTCGCTCGCTGCAATGTACTATGATTCGCACGTTGAATCAGCTACGGTTTCTTGCTTGGAACTTTTCCAAGTCACTGCTCCTCCATTAAGGGTAAATACCCAGGCCGACTGTGAACGGTAGTTGTCCCTGTCGGTCTGGAAACCAGCGTCACTATACCCTCGCACCTTTAAGTCATCACTCCCTCCGAGGACTAGAAACCATTCCTTGGTCCTCCGAAGGTACTTAAGGATATTCTTGACTGTGGTCCAATGTGCTCTGCCAGGGTTCCCTTGATATCTACTAACCATGCTCAAAGCAAAGGCCACATCAAGGCGACTACAAGTCATAGCATACATGATCGAGCCAACTGCAGAAGCGTAAGGTACTCGGCTCATTTATGCTATCTCGGCTTCGGTACATGGACTTTGACTCTTACTCAACTTGGCGTTACTTTGTATCGGTAATTCTCCCTTCTTATAGTTTTCCATAATAAAACGTTTTAGTACCTTGTCCAAGTAAGTATTCTGACTAAGTCCTATTAGCCTCTTACTTCGCTCTCTCACTATCCTTATTCCCAAAATATAGGAAGCCTCTCCGAGGTCCTTCATAGCGAAGCACTTCCCAAGCCAGGACTTAACCTCCTGCAGCGTCGGGATGTCGTTTCCTATGAGCAGTATGTCATTGACATACAAAACGAGGAAGCTAACTATACTTCCACTAGCCTTTACATACACACACGATTCATATTCGCTTCGTACAAATCCAAAATCTTTGACTTTCTCATCAAAGCAAAGATTCCATCTGCGAGATGCTTGCTTAAGTCCATAAATGGATCTCTCAAGCTTGCAAACTCTATTAGGATGCTTTGTATCGAGAAAACCCTCTGGCTGAGCCAAGTAAACATCCTCATCCAACTTCCCATTAAGGAAAGCGGTTTTCATATCCATTTGCCATATTTCATAATCATGAAATGCAGCAATCGCTAGGATCACCCTAATAGACTTTATGTTAGCAACGGGTGAGAAGGTCTCATCATAGTCAACTCCGGGAGTTTGAGTAAAGCCCTTCACAACCAATCGCGCCTTATACATGTGCACATTCCCATCCATGTCAGTATTCTTCTTCTTGAAGATTCAGTTGCACCCAACCGTCTTACGTCGGGGCACATGGTCAACCAAATTCCAAACTTGGTTGTCATACATGGACTAAATCTCGCTATCCATCGCCTCTTTCCATTTTACAGACTTCGGGCCTGCCATGGCTTCCTTATAGCTGTTAGGTTCATCTAGATTTACTAGTGTACTATCACTAATATACGTGTCCCCTTCAGTAGTAATATGAAAACCATACAACTGGGGTTGAACTTTAACTCTTTTGGAACGTCTAAGAGGTAAGGACTCGTCAATTGGTTCAACCAGAGTTTCCTCCTCGGGTTGAGGGCCAGCGTTAGAGGTTCATTCATGACTAGACTCTTGAATCTCTTCAAGATCGATTTGCCTCCTATTGTCTCCTTGGGTTATGAGTTCTCGCTCACGGAAAACCCCTCTCCTCGCAACGAAGACAACATTGTCACTCGGTCTATGGAAGAGATATCCAAAGTATTTCAGCAGGTAGCCGATGAAAATACATCTCTCAGAACGAGGTTCGAGCTTGACGTGAGTCTCTCGTCTTACGAAAACCTCGCAACCCCAAACCTTGATATGTGCCAATGAGGGAGATTTCCATGTCCACATCTCGTGAGGTGTTTTGGCAACCTTCTTTGTAGGGACTAAGTTAAGGATATGGGCGGCAGTCTCTAAGGCATACCCCCAGAATGAGATAGGTAGTGAAGCACGACTCATCATGGAACGAACCATGTCCACCAGGGTTCGATTACGCCTCTCAGCCACACCATTCAACTGTGGTGTCATAGGCGGCGTCAATTGCGAAACTATTCCGCATTCCCTGAGATAGTCGTGGAATTCAAGACTTAGGTACTCTCCTCCTCGATCGGATTGAAGCATCTTGATTTTCTTGTCCAATAGATTCTCCACTTCTTGTTTAAACTCTTTTAAATTTTAAAAGGTTTATGACTTGTGCTTGATTAAGTAAATATACCCATATCTACTATAATCATCGTTGAAAGTCACATAGAAGCGGTTTGCGTCCCTTGTGGTGGATCTAAAGGGCCCACACACATCGGTGTGTATGAGATCCAATAAATCCTCACCCTCTCACAAGTGCCAGTGAAGGGTGATTTGGTCATCTTTCCAAGTAAACAAGACTCGCACACGTCATCGTCCCTAAGGTCGAATGACTCTAACACTCCATCCTATTGGAGTTGGGCTATGCGTTTCTTGTTGACATGTCCAAGACGACAATGCCACAAGCATGCTTTATCCATACTATTTGAAGAATACACACACAATACATCATTTCCTAGGTTATCTACAACCCTAACAGTTTCATAAATTCCATTACAAGGCAATGCTTCAAAATATAAACGCCATTTAGATAAGCATAAATCGAACCATTCTAATTATTAAACGAATATCTAAATCCTTGTCTAAACAAACCATGAAATGAAATGATGTTTCTTGCCATATCTGATGAATAGCAACAATTATTTAAATCTAAACCTAATCCATTACTAAGCGCTAGTGAATACACTCCAATCTTGGTGACAGGCAATGATCTTTTGTTCCCCATGATTAGATTTATTCTTCCATGCTCCACATCCCTATCTCTTCTTAATCCCTGCAAATCAGAACATATGTGAAAACCACATCCTGTATCAAGAACCGAAGAAATAGCATGTGATGAATCGTTAGATTTAATTGTGTAAACACCTGCGAAGGACGGCTTGATCTTCCCATCTTTCATGGCTTGCAGATATTCCGGGCAGCTTCTCTTCCGAGGCCCTATTTTGTGGCAGTGGTGGCACTCTGCCTCCTTTGGGTTTGAGTTGGGCTTGGCAGAACCAAATTTTGTTCCACTAGAATAGGTACCATCTTGGGGCTTTCCCGTGTGGTGACTCTTTGAAGGAACCTTCCTCTTCTTTCCCTTCCCTTGCCCTATGGCCAAAACAGGAGCATCGGGTGGAGTGGGAGTTAATGAAACAAACTTGTCCTTGAGGTTGCTCTCAGCAGTCCTTAGGAGCCTTGGGAGTTTGCTTAAGGTGACCTCTTCTTTTTTCATGTGGTAGGTCATCCTAAATTGGTTGTAGCACGAGGGCAGGGAGTGAAGAACGATGTCGATTGCCAAATCTTCCCAAAGTTAACATTTAACTTGCGAAGACGATCAACATACCTCTGCATCTTTTTCAGATGCGAGGTTAGGGATTCTGCACTTCCCATCTTAGCGGTGATCATCTTGGTGATGATCTCATAGCGTTCTTGCCTTGCGCTTTGGTGGTACCTCTCCAGTAAATCTTGGTGCATTTCGTACGGATACATGTCCTCATAGGACTTTTGGAGTTCATGGTTCATTGTGGCTAGCATAATGCAATGAACTTTTGTTACATCACGCTCATGGGTCTCAATGACGGCCGTTTCTTCGGGAGTAGCGATTTCCGGATTGATCTTTTCAAGCTTCTCGTCGAGCACATATTTTTTGTCCTCGTAGCAAGCAATCATGCGAATGTATCTTATCCATTCATTGAAATTCGATCCGTCAAATGTCACCTTTTGACCTAGGCTCATTAGCAAGAATGAACCAGCAGCAGTGTTGTTTGTATTTGCATTAGACATCTGTAAATAGAAAGGAACAAAGTTTGATTAGAATTGAATCCCTAATTAAACACCCAAAATGAGAAATTAGGTCTAGGATCCAACAACATTATTTACATATTAGAAAAGGGATGTCGTAATCCAACATGCAAATAATTTAGAGGTAAGTGAATGACGATTAACTAATTCTTCACCATGAAAAACATAAAAGGTTTAGGTTTTAAATGTACTTAGAACTCCTAGATTCCTTTTGAGATTCATTGAACTTTTCAATGGCATGTTTAAATCTCGATATGCCCCTCTCGTTTATGACTGGGATGCCAAGGATCACAAAGCGGGTGTGAATAACCATGCAAATGTACATGGTTCCCTCATTGTTACAGTCACCTATTCGATATGCCGGTTAACCACACATGCTCCATCGAACTATGACAAACAATAAGTCACCCTTTGCCACCTTTTCTTAGAACCAATTAGTGTGCCGGTTAACCACACACGCTCCACCAACTTCTTAGCAAGGGTGCAAAGTGTAATTTCATGAGATTGCATCAATTCACTTTTGCCTAAAGTAACTTGGATTGAGAATTTTGTAAAAACATTTACTTACTTTATATAGATTCATTATAATTATTAATGAAGAGAGGATTGCCCTATCCTACCCGTTCGGCTAACGACCCTCCACCAATCAAGGAAGCGGTGGGTAAGAGTGGATACCCATTAAATGGTCATTTTATAGGCGATAACCTTATACCCTCCTTATAGATTGGCTTCGTGAATGAGGCCTACTAATGGTAAGAATAGCATTTTCGTTATACATACATATATATATATATATATATATATATATATATATATATATATATATTAATCTTGTAAAAATATAATAGTATAGGGTGTATTTTAAACATTTTAAAGTACTAGGGTTTTAATTTCAATTTAAAATTTTTGAAATTTATAACCTTTAAATTAAAAATTTAAATATTAAAACTCTTGATTTAATAATTATCTAAATTAAACAATTGATTTGAATTACTAAATCATAAAGGATTATCTTAAATTAAACAATTAATTTTATCCTAATCCCTTAAATCCCTATAGATTTCGAAAATCATGGGATGAGATAATTCAAAATCTTTAATTACCATATTTAACCATTAAAAGATAATTACAAGATATGGGATTATCCAAATCCATAAAATTTAGGATCTTATCTTGGGGAGGAGGCATATTTAGAAAATCCTAGGGTTTGAAAACCCTAGATTTCAAAATCTTGGGCAAAAAAGAAAGGGTTTGACAACCCTTATAAAAATATCGAAAACTAGGATTCAAGAACCATAATTTCGAAATCCTTGCCTCCTAGGGTTTATTGGCCATAAACCCTAAAGTGTCAAATTCATACAACTGAATAATCTAATAGAAAACAAATAACCATAATGCTTTGATACCACTTATGGGTTTTATACAAAAAATCCTATGTGTGCATGCAACCCTAGATTTGGATCTACGTTTTCTCTATTAGATACACAACTTTATTAACACAAGAAGAACCCTAGCACACACCTAGGTGTTTCTAAATCTATCTAGTAGAAGTGATTACATACCTCTTGTTGTTATATTGCAATAACAACACAAATCTTCAATCTCTTAGTCTTGAAAGCAAGTACCACAAGTGTAGTACCTCTAATGGCTCACAAACACCACAAGCAAATGGAGAGGCAAGATAAAGAGAGGGGAGAGGCAGGAAATCGGCTCTAAGCCTTCTAGGGATCAAGTGGCCGATTTCCTAAGGCCTAAGGGGTCTTTATATAGGGTATAGATTAGGGTTTCAGTCCTTATCCTTATCTAGTTGCTTGCCCACCAAGCAACCCATAAGATAAACCTAGAAGCCTTATCCTTGGAAGAATTCTAAGGCCCTATCACCTTGAATTCATCCACCCTATCGATGGGGCATCCATTGCCCTAATTTGCAACTATCACATAATTACAATTTATCCCCTCTAGTTTAATTAACTACTTTTGATCACAGAATTAATTCTTAATTAATTATTGACCAATATTAATTAAACAAATATGATTTCTCCTTTAATATAATATTCTTATAATATATTGATAAATCATAATAACCTCTTTCTATATTATTTCTCCAGTCAAGTTGCTTTGGTGAAGGCAACCCAAAAGGACCATGCACAATCGGGTCAAGTACTTACCAAATATGGTTTCAGGCTTAGACACTAATCCAATAGGTTCAGGATCTAGCGCCGGCTACTAAGGATTACTGGCGGCGGTCAGGGTGGAGCAGAGCCTCCAAGGGCTTAGGGACGTGCCTTCCAGCTTACAACAGTGCAGATCGGGACAACGCCAAATGCGGCTGCTGATATGTTTCTATCTTTTATCTTATTAATTATGATGATATTGTGAATTCTTTTCCATCCCTTTATGCATATGTCATAGAAACATAGGAGATTTTGAGGAATTTAGT
This sequence comes from Lactuca sativa, assembly GCF_002870075.4. Lineage (NCBI taxonomy): Eukaryota > Viridiplantae > Streptophyta > Magnoliopsida > Asterales > Asteraceae > Lactuca > Lactuca sativa. Next base: position 298,850,524 of record NC_056630.2, on the reverse strand, counting down.
ATCTAGGGGTTATAGTTGGTTAGTATCCAGGGATGTTGGTGATCAGAAGTAAGGATATAGGATCTCTATTCCAGGGCTAGTAGTTGTAAATCGGAGATGCTGAAGTGTTCAGATGAGACTTGGGTTTCTTTTGAAGTTTGGTTGCACCACGATAGAAGGGTTTTTTCTGCGGAGATTGCTCAGTCTAGGGTTAACTGATCCATGGATAAGGATGATAATACCAAGTACGGACGGATAAGTTGTGTTGGTTTCGCCATCAGAAGGTAGTAGCTAGTGTCCCAAGTGGAAGAGAATTGGAAATTCTCAGATGAGGCAGCGATCATTGAGGGTTATGTTAGTTGTCAGGGGTTAGATAGTACTTTCAACAGGTATGCGGGTTACTTAACGCATGTGGTAGGTATGTAGGTCAGGGATCAGGGCACGACTGTTCGATTGGGTGGATGATCGACATGAGGCCTAGGGTTAGGCCAGGGTTATGGTCTGCAAGTGGATCCGAAGTTCGGAACCCCAAGTGGGTAAGAACAGTTTGCATGGGAAGGGTCACCGAGAAGGCAGTCGCCCAGGGTGATGCTTAACAACTTAGAGTGGTCCGGATAGACTAAAGGCCGGTGGGGCATACCAGGCCGTAGGCTCGGAGGACGGTCCAGACAGGCTGAAGGCCCAGAAGGGCGGTCCATACATGCTGAAGGATGTAAGAGTGGTCCAAATAGATGGAAGTCCTGGTGAGGCGGTCCCGTCATGCTGAAGAGACTCTGTATGCGTGGTAGATCATTGTGTGGGTTTAGATGGTCATATGATTAGGTTCCAAGTGTATATATATATATATATATATATATATATGATATGGTGTATCGACTTGTTCTACAAGTGGATATTATGGAGTGAGGCGATCCTGCTATATGTAGTAGGCCAAGATACCGGGTGTGGACTGACGGGGAGTCATAGGCACAAAAGGTCCAGGAGAAAAGTAGATTTGGGGCATAGGGTTGGCGGACCAGGATGGTCCGGTTAGAATGAAGGCCTGGTAAGGCGGTCGACTCAGGTCAACGCCCGCCGAGCGGTCCGGGGAGGCTTTAGGCCCTAAGAGGCGGTCCAGTCATGCCGAAGGCGTGGTGCATCTTAGTTTGGTAATTTTTGGATGCATTAATTGTCATAGCAGCAGGTAATCTTTGGTTCCATTTCTGGTGGGAAACCTCGAATTAACAGGAGTTGGTTAATCAGTCTAAGGGACCAGTGGAGTGGAAGTAAAAATGGATCAGTAGATAAGGCCTGTCAGCAAGACGGATCGGTTTCGGGATTTAAGATTTTAGGGTTCAAGAGAGATGGGATTGGTTGCTATTTGAGGTTATCATTAAGTGTCTTCAAGGTAGTGAATTATGTTGGGTTGCTCACCTTTAGAAGTCATTATGAGCTCGAGTGGTAGAGGTGCCCTTTAGGATGTCGAGTTACCAAGGACGGTAAAGAATGATTTCGAGGACGTTATCGAATTTAAGTGGGGGAGAGTTGTAACATCCCAAGTTTTGCCATTTTTACTCCTAGTGAATGGAAGGGTAAAGTCATGAAGAGCCTAAGGGTTAGATTGTAAATTTGGGACTAGGAGGAGTACGTTGCGCGTACATAAGGGTACGCTGTGCGTGATCTTGTGTACGTTGGGTGTACTCATAAAAGATGGAAACCTTAATGATGGGAGTTGGTAAACATCCTTATGGTCCATTACCTCTCAACACTCTCAACCTCCATCTTCTAGAAGCGTCCCTAACCCCTAGTTTTGTGTGAGTGAGATTTATAGTTCATTTTGAGCTCTTGAAGGTGGAGTCATTGCATCAAGGAGTTGGAGAAGAAGTTTGGCTTGTAGATCTGAAGTTGTGTTGTACCCTAGAAGCTACCGAAGGTAAAAGGCTTGGAACTTTACACTTGTATGAGATAGATCTTGTCATTTTAGCTTTATAGAAGAATTCTTGTCCCAAAAGTCCCAAAATTGTGCATGTCATGATTTGGACGAGATGAGTTGCCCTTTCAGACTCTTGGAGGGGTTTTGAGTGTTAAAAATGAGGTCCCAATGGCTTAAGATGTCCCATGCATGTATTAGGAAGGTCTTAATGGATTAAGACCTTATATTAAGAGCTTTCTAGATGTCCAAAGTGATAAATTTCGAGACTTTAGGAGTCTTAGGCATATTTGGTCGATGGATCTGAAGTTTGGGCTTAAGTGCTTCAGCCATTAAGCACTTATGAGGGTTTGTGTTCAATTCGCGTACGCCCCACGTAGGAAGCTGTATGCTTAGATTACAGGGTCAATAGCCCCGTTTTCTAGTCAACAAGAGTCAAGGTATTCCCCGCGAACCAGAGGAGTATGCCTAGCATACGTCCTCTTTTGGGTTTTTGATTTTGGGCTGTTTATGGGCAAGCTGGACTTGGGCCTTGGCTGGACACTATGGTATGGTGTGTTGGGCCAAGTCTTGGTCATGGATCTTGGACTTAGGCCCAATTAGGTAGTTGGGCCCAATTTGGAAAATTGGGCCAATGATGGGCATTGTTATATGGAACTCTTGGTCAAAAAATTCATATTCCCGTTTATTGAATTCTTATTCGCTATTTTGGATAGTATGGGATTGTCGGTGAGTCGGTGATTCGGGAATCTGCTTCTTCGCTTCAGATCAACATTTCGAGGTGAGTTATCCTCACTATATCAACAGGGTCTAAGGCACCAAGGCCATCCCTTTCTCGAATTGTATACTGATATTGCTTGATATGTTTATTGAACTTTTAGATATGCGTTCTGGTAGTTAGGACGGTAGTATGTTTAGTGACCTGGTTTGGGTCGGTCTCCTAGTTTGTAGGATGATGCTGTGTTTAGTGACCTGGTTTAGGTCGGTATCTTGGTTAGGATGTTGTTATGCTATATGATCTGTTAGACTGGTTTGTTTATATATGGACTGTTGTGTGATTCTTTGTTTATGTGCACATGATTGATTGATATGGGGTTTGGGTTGAGGCGGGTCCTGCTTCGTGCTGTAGGCCAACATACCTAGGGCGGACTGGATAGACTGTAGTCCCGGGACGGTACATAGTAATGTTGAACCCCCGACGAGCGGTCCGGATAGGTTGAAGGCCCACGAGGGCGGTCCAGACGTACCGAGGCTCGGAGAGTGGGACATATAGACTGAAGGCCCGGTGTGGGCGTTCCAGTCATACTGTAAACGTAGAGAGTGGACTAGGTGGACTGAAGGCCTGGTATGGGCGGACCAGTCACTCTGTAGATTCGAGATGCGTAGTTGTTCTATTTTTGTTATATGATACGTTTAGGATTGTATGACATTGGTATTTTAGGGGTAACTCACTAAGCCTTCGAGCTTACATTTATCGATTATTGTTTCAGGTTCGACGGATGACTGCGGGAAGCCGAAGGGGTGACCATACACTTTCCTCGATTTATGGTTATGATTTTTGGGAACTCTGATATGAAACTGTTTTGGAAACCTTTTTGTAATAACTATTGGTATTTTAAATATTTTTAAAAGTTTAGATTTTTCATGAATTTGATGGTTGTTACACTGTGATTTCGAATAGATACTTTTTGTTTCTTATCGAATTTAATGTTGAGTCAGTGACGAATTAATAGCAAAGTCCATATGTAACCTTGGGTTTCGAATCATGGTTTGGATGTCGACTTGGAAGTTTTAGTGTATATGGTCGAACACTTATGAATGAATTCTACTACTTTGAATTGGAATTTGGAAGTATTGGAATGTTTTTCGAAGGTCAGTTAATGAGAATCGATGTCTTAAAGTCAAAGCATCGATGTGTCAAATTGAAGGTTTAAAGTCGTTGGTCAATAGGTCCATCGATGGCATCAATGTCGATGGTCGTCAGTTGGATTTCGAAGGCTTGTTGTGGACATAGAACATGGCGGAAGGTCGACATCAAATTCATTGTGTGGAGTTTCATTGTTCGCATTGGTTTCACATTGGGGAAGAAAAGATTAATTTTTGATTTGGGTACCTGAACTTTCACAAAAGTTGTAAAAAAGATCCACATTCGAAATGGATTCAATTTGTTGAAAAGAATGCATACTATTCATTTTGAGTCCATGATGTTTCGAAAACTTGGCAGAGTTTACCCAACGTTGACATTGGGCTGAAAATTTTGAGAAATGGGATCATTTTCGAAACAGGCCCCTATATTAAATAAGAATTTACACATTATGCCCAGTTTTGCAATTGGGGTAGAGTTTTGCATCTGAAACTGTTTTTGATGCAACGTGTAACAACGAGAATTTCAAAACAATTTCTCAGTTTTAAAACGTAATATAATTAATCAAATAATCTCAAAACGCAATGTATCACATGTTATCTCTATAAACAAATCCCAGAATCTAAAAATACATAAATCTCCATAAGTATGTACAGATCATGTCGGCGCCTTCCCGCGATCCTTGCTGGTACCTGAAACACATATCACATAACACAATAAGCATAAATTCTTAGTGAGTTCCCCAAAATACCACATACAACACCTACGCCACTCGAGACTATAACTCGGTATGACCCTCCAGTCGATGTGTCTCAGCCGGACCTTCTAGTCTCGTAACTCGTTGGACCCTCTAGTCCGATATGTATATCACATAAGATACATATATCACAATGCATAAAATCTCAAAGATACACATACACGTAAGACCCTCCGGTCTGCACAGAGATACCACTTTAGGTAATGTATAGTGAGAAGACTCACCACGTATGATGTCGGATAAACTATCGTGCTAGATATCCCGACCTAGCCACCTCCTATCAAAATAATAACATCTCTAATCAATACCCTCTTATGTAATCATATCTAGAGAATGGGTAGAAGACCATTCTACCCCTTCCTAACCTCTCTTTAATCAGTTTGACCAAAACCCTAAGGTCAACTGAAGTCAACACGTGTCAACGGTCAAACTTTGACCAGACTCGCGGAGTGCACTTGGGTGACTCGGCGAGTCCATGCGTGTCCTCTGAATCCTCCTAAGGCCTCACTCGACTCGTGGAGTCATCCTTTCACTCGACGGGTTACCACTGGTCACAAATCATGGGGCATCCCGACTCGACTCGTCGAGTCCTCTTACGGACTTAGCGAGTTTCCTCCATGGCAACACTTAAATAAACTTCTGAGGTTAGATCTGTTTCTCTAACTTATAGATCTGACCTTCCAACACCCAATGATCACGTAAAGGTCCAACTTTACGCTTATGCAACACTCATATGGCTCTATTTGATTAAATAGCTCCTAAAATGGCAACCTAGGTTCACAACTCCAATGGAACAGTATATAGCTGGAAGATTGGGACTCTCTAGACCTCTTAAGGTCCAAATCTAAAGCCTATTCCACATTTGGACTTCACATGCTCCATATTCAACTAAAGAAACAGGGTCAAGAAACCCTAGATTCATGTAATCTACACCATACAGAAGGAAAGGGTCAATTCGTTACCTCAAAGTGAAGCTTTATGCTTCAATGCCCCCGAATATCAACCTCCCCTATCCCCTCTTGTTGGAACTCCCTTTTTCTTTGCAAAATCACACCAACAAGGCTCAAGATGGCTCCTCCTCTCACACTATACGCTCAAGCTCACTAGGGTTCTTTTCTCTGGAATGGTAGCCGCAACTGAGGGCTATAAGGACTCTTAAATAGGTCACATGCCCAAAGATTTAGGGTTTCTATCTACAGCACGGAGTCTTCGAGTCCATTCATTAAATGCAGTCAACAGTCGCGATCCTACTCGACGAGTTTAAGCATCAACTCGTCGAGTTCCTCTTCTAAACTCAAAATAAATAATTGAAATATGATACCTGGATATCTGGATGTTACAATTGTCCCCCACTAGAATCAAACTTCGCCCTCGAAGTCTCGCTCTACAAAAAACTCTGGGTGCTGCTCCCGCATCTCTGCTTCCGACTCCCAAGTCAGCTCAGACCCTCTCCGATGTTGCCACTGGACCTGAAACAGGGCCACCTCCTTGTTCCTCAGAACCTTGATCTTCGTATCCAAGATCATGATCGGTCTCTCAACGTAGTTTAGGCTCCCATACACCTGAATATCCCTTACCGGCACTAATGCTGTCTCATCGGCTATACACCTCCTTAACTGGGATATGTGGAAGGTATCATGTATCTGGTCCAAACGGTATGCTACCTTGCCCATCCTCGTGGTCACCCTGAAAGGACCAATGTCCTGGGGGCCCAACTTGCCCCTTTTCCTGAATCGGATCACTCCTTTCCAAGGAGATACCTTCAGGAGTACGAAGTCTCCAACCTTGAACTCGTGCTCGGATCGTCGCCTATCTGCGTAACTCTTCTGGAGACTCTGGGCTCTCAGTAACCTCTTTCTAACCTTCTGAATCTGCTTAGTCATCTTAAATACTATCTCAGTGCTACCCATCACTCGCTGTCCTACCTCTCCCCAATAGATGGGGGTCCCACACCTTCTCCCATATAAAAGCTCAAAAGGAGGTATACCGATACTCGAGTGGTGGCCGTTGTTGTGGGAAAACTTAGCCAGGGGTAGGTAGGTGTCCCAACTTCCACCAAAGTGTAAGACACATGCCCGAAGCATGTCCTCGAGCATCTGAATTGTCCACTCACTCTGTCCGTCTGTATGTGGGTGGTAAGTGGTGCTGAAGTGCAATATCGTACCTAACTCCTCATGGAATTTCTTCCAGAACCTGGAAGTGAAACGTACATCTCGATCTGACATAATCGAGATCGGCACCCCACGCTGCGACACCGCCTCTCTCATATATATCTCGGCCAACCTCTCTACAGAAGAGCTCTTACTGATAGCGAGGAACTGAGTGCTCTAATCCAGCCGGTCTACAATCACCCAAATTGCATCGACACCCGTCACGGTTCTCGGAAATTTGGTGATGAAATCCATAGTAATCTCTTCCCTCTTCCACTGGGGAACCTATAGTGGCTGCAAATTTCCATGCGGACGCTTGTGTTCGGCCTTAACCTGGCGACAGGTCAAGCAACTCTCTACTACCCACGCAACATCCCTCTTCATACAGGGCCACCCGTAATCTCTCCTCAGGTCCAAATACATCTTAGTGGCCCCGGGATGGACCGAGAATCTCGATCTGTGCGCCTCTTCCATCAATATACTACGTGCCCCGGGATGGATCGAGAATCTCAATCTGAAAGGTCATAAGCCCTCGACTATCGGTTATAAACTCGGATACCTGACCGATCACTCGCTCTCTCTTGCAGTTCTCCGGTCTCACAACCTCTACCTGGGCCTCTCGAATGGTATCCAACACCGGAGTCATCACCATCATCATCATGCATATATCTCAAGTAGGGGAACTCTTTTCCCTTTGACTCAGAGCATCGGCTACCACGTTAGCCTTGCCCTGGTGGTACAAGATTTCACAGTCATAATCCTTTACCACATCCAACCATCTCCATTGGCACATGTTTAGCTTGGGCTGATGCATCACATACTTCAAGCACTTGTGGTCCGTGTGCATGCTACATCGAACCCCATACAAGTAATGGCGCCATATCTTGAGGGCAAACACCACTGCCCCCAACTCCAGATTGTGGGTGGGATACCTCGTCTCATGAGGTTTTAGCTGCCTCGATGCGTATGCTATCACATGCCCTCTCCGAATAAGCACTGCACCCAACCCTGATATAGATGTGTCACAGTACATCAAAAAAATCCTCCATTCCCTCCAGAAGGGCTAACACTGGGCCTTCGCACAATCTCTGGCGCAGAGTCTCACACGAGGCCTGCTGCTCTAGACCCCAAGTAAAAGCCACGCCCTTCCTGGTCAAGCGGGTGAGAGGGACGACAATCTTGGAGAAATCCCTGATAAATCTCCGGTAGTAGCCGGCCAACCCCAGAAAACTCCTGATCTCGGTGGGGGATCTCGGCACCTCCTAACTCATCACAGCTTCAATCTTGGCCGGGTCGACCAATATACCATTCTAATTAATGCGGTGTCCCAAGAACTGGACCTCTCGTAACGAGAAATCACACTTGGAGAATTTGGCGTAAATCCTCTCCGATCTCAATACTCCAAGGATCTCTCTCAGATGCTCCTCATGCTGCTCTTTGGATCTCGAATACACTAGAATATCATTGATGAATACAATCACCGATCGATCCACCATCGGCCTGCAAACTCGGTTCATGAGATCCATGAATGCTGATGGTGCGTTGGTGAGCCCAAAAGGCATCACCACGAACTCGTAATGCCCGTAACGCATCCTAAACGCAGTCTTCTGGATATCCTCATCATGCAGCCTCATCTGATGATATCCAGACCTCATGTCTATCTTGGTGTAACATCCCGAAATTCAGGTAAAGCTATTTAACCCTTCTCCCTTCGCAAGTTGTCAAGTTAAGTCCTTTATGTATGTGTTAGACTTGTGAGTATGTTGGGCATACAAAGGAGTACGTTGCGCGTACTCGCGCACTTATTTTGGACGCGGACTCGCCTGGGTACGCTGGGCGTACCCAGGTTACGCCGGGCGTAATGTGTCCAGATGTAAACCCTAATTTGGGGCTTAAGCACTATAAAAGGAATGCTATGGATGCAACCTTAGCCTCTACTCTAGAGATAAAAACCCTAATAGAGAGAGTCCCTTTTGTTTTTAGCAAGTGTGTTGGTGTTCTAAGCTTCTAGTGTCATTTCAAGGTGGTGGAAGGAAAGAAGAGGTCATTTTGCAGGCTAGAAATGTAACACCAAAATTTCCAAAAACAAAATTTTCATTTACTTAATCAATTTAATATTAAAAACACTTATTTAAAATCTTATTCACATTCGAATTACAAAACGTAGTTTCATTTTCATTATAATAGAAGACCAGGATCCTCCAAAACACAACTCTTTCTTTGGTGTGTACAATCGAACCGTTGCCATCCCGCGTTACTGTAAGAACCTGAAACAACATAACATAAACAACGTAACCACGAAGCTTAGTGAGTTCCCCAATATACCTTACGCACATACGCCTTCCGGCCCGGACCTCTCGGTCCACATAACATTGCCTTCCGGCCCGGACCTTTCGGTCCACATAACATTGCCTTCCGGCCCGGACCTTTCGATCCACATAACATTGCCTTCCGGCCCGGACCTTTCGATCCACATAACATTGCCTTCCAGCCCGGACCTTTCGGTCCATAATATATATATCGCCTTCCGGCCCATAAGATAATTGCCTTCCGGCCCATACACATATATAACACATGATACAAATACTCTAACACATAAAGCACATATATCATATATCAAACCTGACCTTTCCGTCACATAATACCTTGCCTTCCGGCCCATATATAAGCATGTATATAACACGTAGCAGCTAACTTTCCATTTATAGCATATAAACATAACACATAACATACTTGACCTTCCGGTCACACAATCAAACCCTTCCGGGTGAGGTATAGTGAGAAGACTCACCTCGCAGACACTGGAAGATAGCAACTCCTGAAATCTCTTGCACTTGATCCTCCGAGCTACAAGCTCCCTGTCTCATCATATATCTCTTTTTAATACTCCTATCTTCCACGTTAACTGACCCTAAGAAATCACACCAGTCAACTCTGGTCAACAGTCCATTGTCAGCTCGACTGGACTCGACGAGTTCCCTGGCGACTCGGCGAGTCTGGTCGTCCTTCAATCCTCTAAGATTCCCCTTCTACTCGTCGAGTATCCTCTTTGACTCGACGAGTCACTCCTGGAAGAATCGCGGGGCCACCCCGACTCCACTCGCCGAGTCTGAAGAACAACTCGGCGAGTCCCAGTGAATCTTCAAGCTACTCGCCGAGTCTGATCATCCGACTCGGCGAGTCCACGCCATGCAGTCGATCAAACTGCTTCCTGAGATACATTTTTCCGAAATACACACTCATGGGACTTCTGGACCTCTTATCATCCTATTACCAGGGTATAAACTTTTGTATAACAACATAATAATCCATCAAATCACCAAATGGGTTTCATAAACCCTAAATTCGTGTACACATCGAAATAACAGGAATGATCCGAAACATTACCTGAAAACATACTTTCTGTGTCCCCAAACCTCAGAGCTCGATCCCCTTACTCTTCCTTTGGCCAAAATCCTTCCTCTTCTTGCACCACAATTCCTTCAAAGTCAATAATGGCATTCAAGCTTGCTCTAGATGCCACAGTCGTTTAGGGTTCTCCACAACCGGCCAAAAGACGTGAAATGACGACATAACAACCCTTATATACGACCCAATACGAAACAGCTAGGGTTTTCTGCTGAACAGCGTCGACTCGCCGAGTCCATACCTGGACTCGTCGAGTCCAGTCGCGAACCCGCGACCAAATCTGCGACCCTACTCGGCGAGTCTGGCTCCAACTCGCCGAGTCTCCCCTTTAAAACACCCCAAAATGCAATTTAACAATACTTGAGATTTTGGGCTGTTACAATTCTCCCCCACTAGAATTAGACTTCGCCCTCGAAGTCTCACTCTGAAAATAGTTCTGGATGCTGCTCCCGCATCACACGTTTCGGCTTCCCTAAACACTACCGATCTCTCCCGAGGCCGCTACTGAACCAATACCAGAGGTACCTCCTTGTTCCTCAGAACCTTGATCTTCCGATCTCCGACGGCCACTGGCCTCTCGACGTAACACAGGCTCGCATCCACCTAATCGTTCTCTAGCAGAACCACCGCTGACCCATCCGCTATACACCTCTTCAACTGTGACACATACCAGTGTCATGGATCCCAATTCCGTTGACAGCTCCAAACGATAGGCCACCCTTCCTACCTTCGCACCTACACGAAAAGACCCAACATACCGGGGCCCCCCATTTACCCCTCTTCCTAAATCGAAGCGCCCCATTAGAAATACGAAGTCGCTGACCTGAATCACATGCTCGCAACGGCGTCTGCCTGCATAACCTTCCTGTTAACTCTAGACGATCACTAACTCTCTTTAACTTGCTGAGTCTGCTTTGTCAACTAAAGTACGAACTCTGAACTGCTCATCACTCTCTGTAATCGGAAATTACCCACGATGCACTCTGCTCCAAATCTCAACGATCACTCAACCCATAAGGGTTAGGAAACCCTGAACCACCGGATCCCCGATCCAAAGCTCACTTTGTCCATCCCCGACCAACTGAGGGATCCATTCTCACTCCCGGAGTAACTCTCACAAGTTCTCCTCTTGCCATCATATACACATGCTGAACTAGCCCCAACACCCATAGGTTGGAAGACCCGATACACTGATGATATCCTCGAACATCTCCCAAGATGAACCACCACATCCACCCTACACTCTGATCAGATTCACACCGAGAATTTAAAATTTTCTCTCTCCATGCCCCCTTCTGAGCCTCAACAGACATTCCCACCGGGTGGGTTCCTACTCCACTGCCGCGAACACGATGCTCAAAACCATACTCGAAATACTCTAACCATAACTCTGCTCTGCAGCTTCCACTTTCGTGAACTGGCACCCCCTTCGAAGTTACATACCCTCCTCTTTTCCTTTTCCACGGAACTCTCTTGAACATAATGCCACTCCAACCGGTGCCACGGTGCTCGCCCCAAGCGACACCACCCTTCTTGCGTAACTGCTATTCACATACTCTGGTTCTCATTGCAGAGGCTCTCAATCCCATGAACTCTCTCCACTCATCAAAACCACTGCCTCCGCTAAACAAGATCAATAACCCGGGGCCAGACCTTCCAATGCAATCACACTGCAATATACGCGATTCGCAAATCTCAAACTAATCCAGCAATACCAACAGAGTCTCCAGTATGACTGGACCGACTCTCATAACACATACTAGCCACTCGAGGCTATATCTCTGTGGGTCCGTACACCCAAACTCTGCGAACCCTCAGGTTCTAACTCTGGGAACCTTCCGGTTCCAGCCCTAGAAACATGCACAACATAATCCCTTGGGATTAATGCAGTACAACCATCACGTATCTCAAACGTACCAATACTCTGATCGCAAAATTCCGATTACTTACTCAAGCTTGATCCCGACCTCCTTTCATGCCTCCACAATCAAATGCCCTAGGTCTGTATCTCGCCCCGCATACTCAACACTCGCTCTCGTCAGCCTATACTTTGCGCCGACAAACACTGCTGAATCCCAACAGCTAAGCACCCTTACATACTCATCGATCTCCCGGGGAATTTTACAATTCTCCCCCACTAAAGCACTGACTAACTGCCACCGATCGTCATTAACGACCTTTCAGAATCATCCTGCACAAAGAGAACATTTACCCACTGACTGCTTCCCACAAGCGTAAGCAACCCTCAGCAAAACACATCTCTTCCCTGATCAATCCGCTCAAAAGAATCCGATCCTTCAATTATCCACTCCACAACTGCAGATGCTACCCGTCATTCAACCCAGTGCCGCATCTCCACTATCAACCCTCACGAACGATGACCACAGGAATCCTCGACAATAACCCATAACCAAACTCACAATCTGCCCAAAGGTGGAACACCACACCGAAAACCGCACAAGACTACTGACATTAAAACACCAATTATAACCATACCCAACCATCAGGGAATAACGAATGCCAAAGCGAACACCTGAAGCACCAATCCATAACCATGTCAGACTCGCGAAACAACGAATACCACATTGAAATCCATACAAGATACCAGCACAAACAATACGCCAAATCAATGCCAGACAATTAAGACATCATGAAAGCATCATACCCGCAGCTGTCTCCGGCACTGCTCCGTCTCCCTCTGTCGCACGCAGATAAACACGACCCTGAGCCCTCTGGGGCTCCGCTTCATCCTGTCCTCCTCAAATCCCGAATTGGCACTGACTGCCAACTATCCCGTGCACAGTGCCCCTCCTTTCTGCACTTGCGGCATGCACCACTGGGCCAACAAGCTCCGGTGCCATCTCTCTCACACTTCCCACAAGTGTGACCGCTCCAATCCCCCATTCTAACGTCTACGGTCATGGACCGTTTCGGCGCCGACTGCGACTGCATCGGGGCCTGCCTCATCTCACGCAACTGCAACTCAACCTCTAACTCACGCCACATGGCGGCCTCCTGCGATACCAACACGGTCTCGCGCCTCTGCGCAGGCACGAACTGTCTGATACTCTCCCTTGAGCATACTCGGATATCGGGACATCTGAGCCTGCTCCAAAGCAAACTCAGGGCAAAACATCGCCCTCTCAATAAACATCCCGGTGCTCTCAGTCACCGACTCCAAATCCTGCTTCAGCTTAAGGAACTTCCGAGCCAATTTCTCCTTTTCATCCTGCGGAACATAGTGAGTACTGAACATCCCTCTGAATTGATCCCATGAAACCGCAGCCCTCTTCGCATCGGAAAATGACCTCGTGGTCAATCTCCACCAATCCTTCGCCCCGAGCCTCAATAAGGTCAGAGCACACCTCACCCTCTGATCAGCAGGACATAAACTCGTGGAGAAACACCCCTCCATGTCTGATAACCATCTCATAGCAACAATTGAGTCCTGAACTCCATCGAATGTGGGAGGCTTCGCATACTAGAAGTCCCGATACTGAAAACCCCGACTAGCCCCTTTCTTTGCCGTTGCTACAGCCGCTGTAACCGCCGCGGCAGCCGTCTCTGCGAAAACCGCATATCGCTCATCAACTACTTCAATCATAGTGGTCCTGATCGACCCAAACAATTCTGGCGACTCAGCTCGCAACAATGCAGCAACCTCATCACGCAGGATCTCGCGAATCCTCGCATCCCGCTCGCTCGTGCTCGTCCGATCGATAACCGGATAACAAGGTAGCCACAAGCATCATCCACTACGAACCCTGGTACTCATCTCATGACATCCCTCCTCAACATGCTTCGGTGTATGGTACCTGAACCATAGCACCACTCCTCAATCTGCTCCAATGTATAGCACTCGAACCACAACATCTATCTCAAACTGTTCCGATGTATGGTGCCCTGACCATAACATCACTCTGTATCCGCTCCGATGTATGGTATTCGAACCATAACATCACTCCTCAATCCGTTCCTTAGGACCTTCAGAATGCCCCCTGTATCAAGTATGGGTCCTCTGCTTTCAGTAGTACGGGCCCATACTACCTGCCACATCTACCCATACTTTCCACACGGACCATCCCAGAGTTCCTAAGTAGCTGATAAACCTGCTCTTTCACCCATCTCATCGCGCGTGCTCGCTTTCCAGCGAAATCCTCTACTCTACCAGCGCACTCATCTGGCTAGGGTTACTCCCTAGTCCCTTCCGCTGTCCTCCCACTTCTTTGCTATCAGCTGCTGAAGAGTTCCTAATGATGCCAGCCCTCTACCTCCTGAGTATCGTCATACTCACTTAGTAGCTGACTCCCATCATCAATAACTCCACAAAGCACAAAGCAAGCAGCATTCGAGCATTGAAGCATACATAGGACTCCCCATCTGTGGTAGCTCCACCTTCTCGGCTCATCCTCGGAAGTACCTCTGTACCCCGTAGCTTTACCCCTTGTGCGTTCTAACTAGATAATCTCACTCATCACACACACACAAAAGCGTAACGTACATATAACAGCAACCCTAGACTAAGGCATCACAAATCAGGCCGCTCTAGTCCTAGGATGTGAACTACCTAGCCTATCTCTAGCATGCAATAATGTCTCATAACGTGCATAATAGATATTTCATAATACAAAAGTAAGGGTATTTTGGGAAATCACCGTTTGGCTCTGGCTGATTGTACACACTGCTCTTTCTTGCTTTCTCTTTGAACTCTTATTCACTTTTAGAAAACCATTTATTTGGAAAACTTTTTCTTACTTCCTCGGTTTGAGTCCAGATTTACCCGTAGGTGCGTCCGAATCCCTCAAACCAAGGCTCTGATACCAATTTGTAACACCAAAATTTCCAAAAACAAAATTTTCATTTACTTAATCAATTTAATATTAAAAACACTTATTTAAAATCTTATTCACATTTGAATTACAAAGCGTAGTTTCATTTTCATTATAATAGAAGACCAGGATCCTCCAAAACACAACTCTTTCTTTGGTGTGTACAATCGAACCGTTGCCATCCCGCGTTACTGTAAGAACCTGAAACAACATAACATAAACAACGTAAGCACGAAGCTTAGTGAGTTCCCCAATATACCTTACGCACATACGCTGCCATCCCGCGTTACTGTAAGAACCTGAAACAACATAACATAAACAACGTAAGCACGAAGCTTAGTGAGTTCCCTAATATACCTTACGCACATACGCCTTCCGTCCCGGACCTCTCGGTCCACATAACATTGCCTTCCGGCCCGGACCTTTCGGTCCACATAACATTGCCTTCCGGCCCGGACCTTTCGGTCCACATAACATTGCCTTCCGGCCCGGACCTTTCGATCCACATAACATTGCCTTCCGGCCCGGACCTTTCGGTCCATAATATATATATCGCCTTCCGGCCCATAAGATAATTGCCTTCCGGCCCATACACATATATAACACATGATACAAATACTCTAACACATAAAGCACATATATCATATATCATACCTGACCTTTCCGTCACATAATACCTTGCCTTCCGGCCCATATATAAGCATGTATATCACACGTAGCAGCTAACTTTCCATTTATAGCATATAAACATAACACATAACATACTTGACCTTCCGGTCACACAATCAAACCCTTCCGGGTGAGGTATAGTGAGAAGACTCACCTCGCAGACACTGGAAGATAGCAACTCCTGAAATCTCTTGCACTTGATCCTCCGAGCTACAAGCTCCCTGTCTCATCATATATCTCTTTTTAATACTCCTATCTTCCACGTTAACTGACCCTAAGAAATCACACCAGTCAACTCTGGTCAACAGTCCATTGTCAGCTCGACTGGACTCGGCGAGTTCCCTGGCGACTCGGCGAGTCTGGTCGTCCTTCAATCCTCTAAGATTCCCCTTCTACTCGTCGAGTATCCTCTTTGACTCGACGAGTCACTCCTGGAAGAATCGCGGGGCCACCCCGACTCCACTCGCCGAGTCTGAAGAACAACTCGGCGAGTCCCAGTGAATCTTCAAGCTACTCGCCGAGTCTGATCATCCGACTCGGCGAGTCCACGCCATGCAGTCGATCAAACTGCTTCCTGAGATACATTTTTCCGAAATACACACTCATGGGACTTCTGGACCTCTTATCATCCTATTACCAGGGTATAAACTTTTGTATAACAACATAATAATCCATCAAATCACCAAATGGGTTTCATAAACCCTAAATTCGTGTACACATCGAAATAACAGGAATGATCCGAAACATTACCTGAAAACATACTTTCTGTGTCCCCAAACCTCAGAGCTCGATCCCCTTACTCTTCCTTTGGCCAAAATCCTTCCTCTTCTTGCACCACAATTCCTTCAAAGTCAATAATGGCATTCAAGCTTGCTCTAGATGCCACAGTCGTTTAGGGTTCTCCACAACCGGCCAAAAGACGTGAAATGACGACATAACAACCCTTATATACGACCCAATACGAAACGGCTAGGGTTTTCTGCTGAACAGCGTCGACTCGCCGAGTCCATACCTGGACTCGTCGAGTCCAGTCACGAACCCGCGACCAAATCTGCGACCCTACTCGGCGAGTCTGGCTCCAACTCGCCGAGTCTCCCCTTTAAAACACCCCAAAATGCAATTTAACAATACTTGAGATTTTGGGCTGTTACAAGAAACTTGTGGGAAAGAGTAGATCTGAGCTTTTCAGACGTTGGAGGTTCTTCCTGAGGTAAAAAGCTCATACCTTGCCTTGTTATTTGAGTTATGTGCTTCTTGGACAAATTTCTAGGGTTTTTTGGTCCCAAGATGGAGACTTTTTGAGCAAATGTTCTCCATTGGCCTAGATCGATCATATTTCTGGTCTATAAGTGTTGTATGTTCATAAAAATGCAAAGTTAGACGTAAAGATGGAGCCATGCACGAGATCTAGACCTTTGGAGAGAAAAGGAAAGTGGTTTGAGGGTGTACGGACCTTTACAGCCATGCAAAGGCTTAAAGGTTCCGACTTTATGGATTAAGAGGTTGTAAGAGAGACAGATCTAGACGTTGAAGGAGTGTCTTAATCGTTTAAGACCAAAATCTAAGAAATGGCTGAACTGGGACTTACGTTGGGCGTAACTCCCAGTACGCGCAGCGTAAGGGGTTGAAGCCCCGATTGTGGTTCGCTGTCCTACGCCCCGTGTACAGAGCAGGTACGCGCTGCGTACTGCCTTCTGTTGACTTTCGTTGACTTTTAGGGTTTTGGTCAACCTATGGACTTTTGGGCCAGGGAGGGGTAAAATGGTCTTTTACCCTTTTGTGGAAATTATAGAGCGGATTTAATCTAACCTTTGAGAGCCATTGTTTTTTTGAGATTATTGTTATGTGTCTAGGCGGGGGCTAGACCAGTGTGATCGAGTATGAGATTATTCGAGATACTGAGGTGAGTCTTCTCACTATACTGTTCCTGGAAGGGTACCTATGTGCGACCGGAAGGTCTTCTTTGCTATGAGATGTATGTGTTATTTGTTATGTGATATGTGTGTGTTGTGTATGTTATGTATGGTATGGACCAGAAGGTCAAGATGATATGGACCGGAAGGTCAAGAGGGTACGAACCGGAAGGTCGATACAGGTAGGACCGGGAGGTCTACTGGAGTTCGGGACGGAAGTCCCCTGAGACACTCGGATTGGAATATCCCATAGATTTATGGCCTGGAATGGTGTATGTGTGGTATGTGGTATTTTGGGGAACTCACTAAGCATTTATGCTTACAGTGTTGTGTGATGTGTTTCAAGTACTAGTGACGACCGTGGGAAGGCACCGACATGATCAGTACACACATGTGGAGTTTTATATGTTATGATCTTGGGATGTAATGTCATGAGTTTTTATGTGATACAATGATATTTGTATAACTATTATGAATGAAAGAATGTTTTTAAAATGAAAAAAATTGTTTCGAAAATCTTGGTTTAAGGGATTCTGGTGCATCTTTGGATGAATCTGAACTCAAACTATGGATTTGAGAAAGTTTTCATAAAATAAACAATTTCTCTAAAAGAGTAATAGGTTTTGAGGAAGACAGAACGGAGCAGTGTGTGTACGATCATCCAGCATCCGAACGATGGTTTCCCAAAATACCCTTACACTATGTTTGATGAGATATGTTATGATATGATATGCATGCTAGAGTTGGCTAGGTATTCATATGAGGACTAGAGTGGCCTGATTTTGTGATGCCATAGCCTAGGAAGGATTGTGTTGCTATGTGATAATTGAGAGCGAGTAGGTAGCAGTGAGGGGCAGATAAGATGTCTACTGAAAGGCAGCCTATGCCAGTGAGATGTAGAGAACTTGTGATCTAGGATCCAAGGAGGAGGACTTAGGGCGAATATTGATGGGGTGTAGACGGTAGTATAAGGGCCCGTACTACCGAAGACACCAGAGCAGTGCGCACTCTAAGTAAGAATCCTTTGGGTACTAAGAAACAAGTAGGGTCGAGTTATCGAGTGCGAGCATGCTCTAGCGAGTCTATGATATTATTACGTTATATTTCAGAGAAATCATGGTTGGGACACGCCACAGACCTGAGGCGAGCGGTGTGAGTGACGAGGAGCTTCGGTAGATGATCCACGATGAGGTGGCGGCGACGATCAGGGCCGAGATTCCGGAGATGTTTGGGTCTATCAAGACCACACTGATGGAGACTTTCAATGAGTGGTACGCTGCGGTGACTGAGGCTGCTGCTGCTGTAACTACCACAGATGTGGCTGCTGCCAGGCCTTAAAGAGGTGACTCGTTGCTTCGAGAGTTCAGCAACAAGAAGCCACCTGAGTTTGATGGGACGCAGGATCTGATCGCTGCGATGTGATGGATTGCTGATATTGAGGGATGCTTCTATACGTGTTCATGTCCGGAGCATCTGAGGGTTAGGATCGCGTTGAACTAGCTTCGCTTGGGAGCGAAAGACTGGTGGAAGTTCGTGACGGCAAGCTTCACAGTTGTAGAGATTTCAAAGGTGACCTGGGAGAGGTTCACCACCATGTTCAGAGACGAGTATGTTCCCCCGGTGGAGAGGGAACAGTTGGTTCAGGAGTTCCTTACCCTCAATCAGGGTACTGATTCGGTCACTGTGATTACCAGGAAGTTTCATGAGAGGGCGATGTTCTGCCCTGAGCCGGTGTCTACTGAGCAGGCACGTATGAGCCGGTATTTGGGCGTTCTGAGGAGAGACCTTCGGGAGTTCTTGTCGAACTCGACGTACCGGACATTTGCTGAGCTCCAGGAAAATGCTTGGAAGACGGAGATTGAATTGGAGACTTAGGCCAGGGAAGAGGCCGAGTCTCATAGGATGGATCGGCGGCCGGCTCAGTCTCAGCCGGCAGCCAAGCGGACCAAGTCTGATGATTCGAGGACTGGAGGCCAGAAGGGCCGCACTTGTGGGAAGTGTAGCAAGGGACATGAGGGGGTCTTTCGATCGTATGCTTGCTACAAATGTGGCAAGGAGGGGCATATCGCCAAGGACTACCTCAAGGGATTTATGGTTTGCTTTCATTGCGACCTGACTGGCCTTCGGAAGGCCGAGTGTCCGCAGTTGCATTAGGGGTTAGCACAGGGATGTGCACCTACTGCTAGGGTTACCAAGGTTCGGCCAGTGAAGGCCGAGGCACCGAAGGCTTGTGGGAGAGCTTTCCAATTGACAGCGGAGGCGGTCCGCGTAGCGCCCGATGTTGTGGCTGGTATGTATTCTTTATTTATTTTTGTTGAGTTGACATATTGTGCTAATATGATAATATGCGTACGTACTTTCTTGTGAATTATGTACCTGCTATGGTGTTATTTAGCTCGGGTGCGAGTCGGTCATTTGTTTCCTTGGCATTTAGTCAGCACATTAGTATCCGACGAGAGACATTGAGTCAACCTATGCAAGTTTCTATAGCTGATGAGCGAGCGGTGTATGCTATGGATGTGATTCGAGGATGTATGATGGAGATCTTCGGTGTGGAGTTCCCGATAGATCTGTTCCCATTTGCGATGGGGGATGTATGTGTTATAGTGGGCATTTATTGGTTGAGCCGATTTGGAGCTGTTATAGACTGCGAGCGTCAATTGGTGACGATACGAGACCCTAGTGGGGGAGTACTTACGGTGTACGGCGAGGGTACCCGATGTGGTTCAACATTTTGTTCGGCTGCCAGGGCGAGACAGAGTTTACAGCAGGGCTGCAGTAGGTTCGTAGCCTATGTGATGGACACGCGAGTGGCTGCTAGGAGGCCAAGTTCGATTGATGAGGTTCCGATAGTGTGTGAGTTCCCGGATGTTTTTCCCGAGGAATTGTCGGATGTGCCTCTCGAGAGGCAAGTGGATTTCCGTATCGATTTGGTTCCAGGAGCAGCGCCTATCGCCAAGGCGCCTTATTGCCTTGCGCCGCTAAAGATGCAAGAGTTATCCTCGCAGCTTCAGGAGCTACTAGGGAAGGGGTTTATTCGATCGAGTAGCTCGCCATGGGGAGCGCCGGTCCTTTTTTTCAAGAAAAAGGATGGTTCACACCAAATGTGTATTGATTACCAGGAGTTGAACAAGTTGACGGTCAAGAATCGTTATCCGTTGCCGAGGATCGACGATCTGTTCGATCAGTTGTAGAGGGCGTCTTGGTTCTCCAAGATAGATTTGAGGTCGGGTTATAATCAGATGAGGGTTCGGGATGAAGATATCCAGAAGACGGCGTTCAGAACTAGTTATGGGCATTACGAGTTCATGGTGATGCCTTTTGGGCTCATCAATGCACCAGCAGCATTCATGGATCTCATGAACAGGGTGTGCAGGCCGTTGCTGGATCAGTCGATGATCGTGTTCATTGATGATATTTTGGTGTATTCTAGATCTAGAGAGCAGCATGAGGAGCATTTGAGGGAGATCCTTGGGGTTCTGATATCGGAGAGGCTTTATGCCAAATTC
This sequence comes from Lactuca sativa, assembly GCF_002870075.4. Classification (NCBI taxonomy): domain Eukaryota; kingdom Viridiplantae; phylum Streptophyta; class Magnoliopsida; order Asterales; family Asteraceae; genus Lactuca; species Lactuca sativa. Next base: position 298,829,537 of record NC_056630.2, on the reverse strand, counting down.
TCCAAGTGTGAGTTCTGGTTACGAGAGGTCAAGTTCTTGGGGCATCTCGTCAACCAGAATGGGATTTTGGTCGATCCGGCCATGATTGAGGCGGTCATGATGTGGGAGGTGTCGAGATCGCCTACCAAGATCAGGAGCTTTCTAGGATTGGCCGGCTATTATCGGAGATTTATCAGGGATTTCTCCAAGATCGCTGTGCCACTCACCAGGTTGACCTGGAAGGGTGTTGCTTTTTCATGGGGTCCAGAGCAGCAGACCTCATTTGAGACACTTCGCCAGAGATTTTGTGAAGCCCCGGTGCTAGCCCTTCCAAAAGGGATGGAGGATTTTGTGGTATATTGTGACACATATATATCAGGGTTGGGTGCAGTACTTATGTAGAAGGGGCATGTGATAGCGTATGCGTTGACGCAGATGAAGCCTCATGAGATGAGGTATCCTACCCACGATTTGGAGTTGGGGGCTGTGGTGTTCTCCCTCAAGATTTGGCGTCACTATTTGTATGGGGTTCGGTGTACCATCTACACGGACCACAAGAGTTTGAAGTATTTGATGGATCAGCCCAATCTGAATATGCGCTAGAGGAGGTGGCTCGATGTGGTAAAGGATTATGATTGTGAGATCCTGTACCACCCGGGCAAGGCTAATGTCGTAGCTGATGCCTTGAGGCGTAGGGCGGAGAGCGCCCCGATTCGTGATATTTGTATGCGGTTGACAGTGATGACTCTGGTGTTGGACACCATTCGGGAGGCCTAGGCGGAGGGTGTGAGACCGGAGAACCATAAGAGGGAGTAGGTGATTGGACAGGTGCTGGAGTTCGTTACCGATAGTCGCGGGCTGATGACCCTTCAGGGTCGGATTTGGGTTCCGTATGTAGGCGGAGCGTGCACAACATTGATGGAGGAGGCCCATAGATCGATATTTTCTATCCATACTGGGGCCACTAAGATGTATTTGGATTTGAAAAAGGAGTATTGGTGGCCATGTATGAAGAGGGATGTAGCATGGTTTGTTGAGAGGTGCTTAACCTGTCGCAGGGTTAAAGCCGAGCACCAGCGACCGCATGGCATATTGCAACCATTGGAGGTTCCCCAATGGAAGTGGGAACAGATTTCTATGGATTTCATCACCAAGTTACCGAGAATCGTGCGGGGTGTTGACGCAATTTGGGTGATGGTCGACCGGCTGACGAAGAGCGCTCACTTTCTTGCTATCAGTGAGAGCTCCTCTGCTGAGAGGCTAGTAGAGTTGTATGTGACAGAGGTGGTATCGCGGCATGGGGTGCCAATCTCAATTGTATCGGATCGGGATGTACGTTTTACTTCTAGGTTCTAGAAGAAGTTCCACGAGGAGTTGGGCACGAGGCTGCATTTCAGTACCGCTTACCACCCACCGACGGACGGACAAAGTGAACGGACGATTCAGTCACTCGAAGACATGCTTCGGGCATGTGTGTTGGACTTCGGAGGGAGTTGGGACACGTATCTGCCTTTGGCTGAGTTTTCCTATAACAACAGCCACCATTCGAGCAGTGGTGTGCCTCCCTTTGAGCTGTTGTATGGGAGGAGGTGTCAGACTCCCATTTGTTGGGGAGAGGTAGGGCAGAGAGTAATGGGCAGAACTGAGATAGTCCATCAGACGACAGAGCAGATACAACAGCTTAGAGATTGTTGACAACCCAGAGTCGTCAGAAGAGTTATGCGGATAGGCGTCGATTAGAGCTCGAGTTTCAGGTTGGGTATTTTGTTCTTCTGAAAGTATCCCCTTGTAAAGGAGTGATTCGTTTCAGAAAGAGGGGTAAGCTGGGGCCCCGGTATATTGGGCCATTTAGGCTGATCGCGAGGGTCGGCAGGTAGCATATCGTTTGGAGCTACCTACGGACTTGAGCCAGATTCATGATACCTTCCACGTGTCTCAGTTGAGGAAGTGTATAGCCGATGAGTCGACAGTGGTACCGTTGGAGGATATCCAGGTGGATGCGAGTCTAAATTATATTGAGAGGTCAATTGCAATCTTGGATCAGAAGATCAAGGTTCTAAGGAGCAAGGAAATGCCCCTGGTTAAGGTCCAGTGGCAACATCGGAAGGGGTCTGAGCTGACTTGGGAACCAGAGTCAGAGATGCGGGAACAGCATCCAGAGTTATTTTCGGCATGAGACTTCGAGGGCGAAGTCTGATTCTAGAGGGGGAGAATATTAACATCCCGGAATTCAAGTAAAGCTATTTAACCCTTCTCCTTTCTCAAGTTGTCAAGGTGGTGGAAGGAATGAAGAGGTCATTTTGGAGGCTAGAAGCTTGTGGAAAAGAATAGCTCTGAGCTTTTCAGAGGTTGGAGGTTTTTCCTGAGGTGAAAAGCTCAAACCTTGCCTTGTTATTTGAGTTATGTGCTTCTTGGACAAATTTATAGGGTTTTTGGTCCCAAGATGGAGACTTTATGAGCAAATGTCCATTGGCCTATATCTATCATATTTCTGGTCTATAAGTGTTGTATGTTCATAAAAATGCAAACCTGGACGTAAAGATGGAGGCATGCATGAGATCTAGACATTTGGAGGGAAAAGGAAAGAGGTTTGAGGGTGTAGGGACCCTTACAGCCATGCAAAGGCTTAAAGGTTTCGACTTTATGGATTAAGAGGATATAATAGAGTCAGATCTGGAAGTCGAACGAGTGTCTTAATCGTTTAAGACCAAAATATAAGAAATGACTGAATTTGGACATACGTTGGGCGTAACTCCTAGTACCGCAACGTAAGGGGTTGAAGCCCCGATTGTGGTTCATTGGCGTACGCTCCACGTACAGAGAAGGTACGTGCCGCATACTGCCTTCTGTTGACTTCCGTTCACTTTTAGGGTTTTGCTCAACCTTTGGACTTTTGGGTCAGGAAGCGGTAAAATGGTCTTTTACCCTTCTGTGGAAATTATAGACTGTATTTAATTAAGCCTTTGAAAGCCATTTTTTATTTGAGTGTATTGTTATGTGTTTTTGCGGAGGCTAGACCAGTGTGATCGAGTACGAGATTATCCGAGATACTAAGGTAAGTCTTGTCACTATACTGTACCTAGAAGGGTACATATGTGCGACCGGAAGGTTTTGTATGCTATGAGATCTATGTGTTATTTGTTATGTGATATGTATGTGATATGTATGTGCTATGTATGTTATGTATGGTATGGACCGGAAGGTCAAGATGATATGGACCGGAAGGTCAAGAGGGTACGGACTGGAAGGTCGATACGGGCAGGACCGGAAGGTCTACCGGAGTTCGGGATGGAAGTCCCCTGAGACACTCAGATCGGAAGATCCCATAGAGTTATAGCCTGGAAAGGCGTATGTGTGGTATGTGGTATTTTGGGGAACTCACTAAGCATTTATGCTTACAGTGTTGTGTGATGTGTTTTAGGTACTTGTGACGACCGCGGGAAGGCGCCGGCATGATCAGTACACACACGAGGAGTTTTACATGTTATGATCTTGGGATGTAATGTTATGGGTTGTTATGTGATACAATGATATTTTTATAACTATTATAAATGAAAGAATGTTTTTAAAATGAAAAAAATTGTTTCGAAAATCTATGTCGTTACACTTGGAGAACCAAGACGCTCCCTGCAACTGATCGAACAGATCGTCGATCCTCGGTAATGAATAACGGTTCTTGACCCTCAACTTCTTCAACTCCCCGTAATCAATGCACATCCAGTATGAACCATCCTTCTTCTTGACAAAAAGGATCGGCGCTCCCCACGGCGAGCTACTCGGTCGAATGAACCCCTTCCCCAGCGGCTCCTGAAGCTGCGAGGATAAATCATGCATCTCTAATGGCGCAAGGCAATAGGGTGGCTGTGCAATAGGCGCTACTCCCAAAACCAAATCAATACGAAACTCCACCTACCTATAAGGAGGCACACCCTGCAACTCTTCGGGGAAAACATCCAGGAACTCTTGTACTGTCGGTACCTCACCGACCAAACTCGGCCTCTCTACAACAACTCTTGTATCCATCACATAGGTTACAAACCCGTTGCAGCCATGCTGTAGACTCTGTCTCGCTCTGGCAGCCGAACAGAATGCTGACCCAGATCAGGTACCTTCACCGTACACTGTATGTACTCCCCCACTATGGTCTAGTATGGTCACCAACTGTCGGTCGCAGTCAATAACCGCTCCAAATCGGCTCAACCAATCCATGCCCACGATGACACATACATCCCCCATCGCTATCGGTACCAGATCTATCGGAAACTCAACAACGAATATCTCGAGTACACATCCTCGAATCACATTGGTAGCATAAACCGCACGATCGTCAGCTATAGAAACTTGTAGGGGTCGACTCAACACCTCTTGTCGGATACAGATGTGCTGACTAAATGCTAAAGAAATAAAAGATTAACTCGCACCCGAGTCAAATAATACCAAAGCAGGCACAAAGCTCACAAGAAAAATACCTATGCATACCACAATATAAGCAAAATACTTCAAACTCAATATAAGTAAATGAAAGAATACATACCAGCCCCGACACCGAGCGCTGCGCGGACCTCCTCTGCTGTCAACTGAAATGCTCTACCATGAACCCCAGGTGTCTCGGCCTTCACTGGCCGGCCATCAATAGCACGTGCAGAAGTAGGTGTGGATCCCTGAGCCAATATCTACATGAGCTGAGGGCACTCGACCTTCCTGTGGCTCGTCTGGTTGAAATGAAAGCAAACCGAGAATCCCTTGGGGAAATACTTCGCCATGTGCCCCTCCTTGTCGCATTTGAAACAAATCTCTGATCAGAAAGAATGCTCGTGACTCTTACCGCACTTGCCATAATTGCGGCTTTTCTGGCCCCCAGCTCTGGAATCAGCGGGCTTAGCCCGCTTTGCCGTCGGCTGCGGCTGCACTGGTCTCCGGTCCCTCCCTCGGGACTCCTCCACCTCTTCCCTGGCCTGTAGCTCCAACTCAATCTCCCTCCTCCTGGAATTAACCTGAAGCTCGGCCAGTGTCTTATACGAAGAGTATGCCACGAACTCCCGTATATGCCTCCTCAGTATGCTCAGATATCTGCTCACGCATGCCTGCTCAGTGGACACGTGTTTGAGGCAAAACATCGCCCGCTCATGCAACATCCTCGAAATCTCAGTCACTAATTTTGTCTTTTTATTGAGAGAAAGAAACTCCTGTGCTAATCGTTCCCTCTCCACCGTGGGAACATACTCGTCTCGGAACATCTGAACAAATCTCAACCATGTTACCGCTGCATGATCTGTAGGGGTAAAGCTAGATGTCGTAAACTTCCACCAGTCCATCGCTCCCAAGAGAAACTGGTTCAGTGCATACCGAACTCTCAAGTGGTTGCGGCATAAACATGTATAACAGCACCCCTTAATATCGGAAATCCATCTCATCGCAGCAATCGGGTCCTGCGCCCCATCGAACTATGTTGGCTTCGTATTGCTAAACTCCCTAAACAACAACGCGTCACTCCCCTGAGGTCAAGCAGTAGCAACAGCTGCAGTAGCTACAGCCTCAGTAGCATCAACGTATCTATCATCGAATGTCTCAATCAGGGTGGTCTTGATAGACCCGAACATCTCTAGAATCTCTGCGTGGATAGCCGCAGCCACCTCCTCGTGGATCATCCTCTGTATATCCTCATCACTACTCCCACTACCCTCTGGGTTATGGTGTGTCCTCACCATGATGCTTCTGAAACACAACAGAAAACTGTCAGAGACCTGCTCGAATGTACTCACACTCGATACTCAACCCTACTTGTTCCTTAGTACGCTAAAAATTCTTACTTGGACTGCTCACCGATCCAGTGTTTCCAGTAGTACGAGCCTTATACTGCCTTACACCTTGCATCAATATTCACTAGTACTCTATATCCCGCTAAACACATGCTAACCTCTAATAGGCCACTCATAAGCTTCTCACTACTAACTTTTCACTCTCGAAATATCTCATAGCAGTAGTAATCTCCTTGGCTAAGGCATCACAAACCAGGCCACTCTAGTCCTAAGTATGAATACCTAGCCCACTCTAGCATGCATAACATATCACATAATATCTTATAACACATAATATAAGTGTATTTTTGGGAAATCACTGTTCGGGCGCTCGCTGATTGTACACACAGCTCCACTCTGCTTGTCTCAAACTCTTTTACTCTTTTAGAAAAATTGTTCAATTATGATTTTTTTCTCAATCATCAGTTTGAGTTCAGGTACACCCGAAGGTGTATCCGAATCCCTCAAACCAAGGCTCTGATACCAACTAGTAAGGACGAGAATTTAAAAGCAATTTTTTGTTTTTAAAACATAATATAATTCATCAAAAAATCTCAAAACTTAATGTATCACATGTTATCTCGATAAACAAATCCCAAAATCTCAAAATACGTTAATCTCCATCAGTGTGTACAGATCATGTCGTTGCCTTCCCTCAATCCTCGCCGGTACCTGAAACACATATCACATAACACGGTAAGCATAAATACTTAGTAAGTTCCCAAAATTATCACATACAACACATACGCCACTCGAAGCTATAACTCGGTATGACCCTCCGGTCAATGTGTCTCAGCGGGACCCTCCGGTCATGTAACTCGTTTGACCCTCTAGTCCGATCTATATACCACATAACATACATATATCACAATGCACATAATCTCAAACATACCGATACACATAAGACCCTCCAGTTTGTACATAGATACCACTCTAGCTAATGTATAGTGAGAAGACTCACCTCGTATGATGTCGGATAAACTCTCGTGCTTGATATCCTAACCTAGCCTCCTCATATCAAAATAATAACATCTCTAACCAATACCATCTTATGTTCTCATCTTTAAAGAATGGTTAGAAGACCATTCTACCCCTCCCTAACCTCTATTGGATAAGTTTAACCAAAACCCTATGGTCAACTGAAGTCATCTCCTGCTAATGGTCCAACTTTGACCATACTCACTGAGTGCACTTTGGTGACTCGGCGAGTCCATGCGTGTCCTCCAAATCCTCCAAAGGCGTCACTTGACTTGTCGAGTCAAACTTTCACTCGACGGGTTAGCACTGGTCACGAATCGCAGGGCAACCCGACTCGACTCGTCGATTCCTCTTATGGACTCGACGAGTTTCCTCCATGGCAACACTCAAATAACCTTCTGAGGTCAGATCTGTTTCTGTAACTTATAGATCTGACCTTCAAACACCCAATAATCACGTAAAGGTCCAATCTTTATGCTTATGCAACACTCATATGGCTCTATTTGATGATATAGCTCGTAAAATGGAAATCTAGGTTCACAACTCCAATGGAACAGTATAAAGCTGGAGGATTGGGACTCTCTGGACCTCTTAAGGTCCATATCTAAAGCCTATTCCACATTGGGACTTCATATGCTCCATATTCAACAAAAGAAAAAGGGTCAAGAAACCCTAGATTCATGTAATATACCCCGTACAGAAGGAAAGGGATTTGTTACCTCAAAGTGAAGCTTTATGCTTTAATGCCCCAGAATATCAACCTCCTATGTCCCCTTTTGCTGGAACTCCCTTCTTCTTTGCAAAATCACACCAACAAGGCACAAGATAGCTCCTCCTCTCACACTATACGCTCAAGCTCCCTAGGGGTTCTTTTCTCTGGAATGGTAGCCACAATTGAGGGCTATAAAGACCCTTAAATAGGTCATAGGCCCAAAGATTTAGGGTTTTTGTCCACAGCATGGACTCGTCGAGTCCATTAATTAAATCCAGACAGCAGTTGCGATCCTACTCGGCGAGTTTAAGCATGAACTCGTCGAGTCGCCCTTCTAAACTCAAAATAAATAATTGAAATATGATACCTAGAAATCCGGATGTTACACAAAAAAGTTGAATTTTTTCAAAAAAATTGGCACCTCTCACAAAAAAAGTTGATTCTACAAGGATTTTCAATATTCTTGCAACTCTCACAAAAAAGTTGAATATTTTCACAAAAATTTGAAAGTTTTCATAAATTTTTCGTGATTGTCTTTACATGCAATTTTTTTTCGGTTTCATTTTTGGCACACATCAAGGGGGACTATGGTGAAGTTTATTCATCATGTGCTTCTAAACCTTAGTGGGTTTTATAATCACTTTTTGATTATAAAAAGCGGGAGAATGAAGAGTGAGTATTCGAAGCATCTCAGGTATTGGATTTAAAGACCGATATTACTTCGAGGGGGAGTTGGTCTTGATCATGCAAGCTCGACGGATATTGAAGTCGGGACATCTAATCCTAACTTTGAGGGTAGAATGTTAGGGTGCAAAGTCACTCTTGGATGTCATGTGTTTTCTTACTCCTTTGTATGTATGTAATGAGTTATCTTTCATTTATCAGGAAGTGAGTCACAGTTATTTTATTAAAAGAAGGAACATTTATGAGAGACTAGTTTAGAGAGAGAACTATTCCAAACCCATTTTTACTCTTTCTAAAAACTAATGAGAGCTTAAATGAGATTTATTTACTCTTACGTTCTTCATGTTCATGATTCTTGTATGATTCATTAAATCATTTCATATTCCTCATTCATCATCATAATCAACGTCACTACAATTATAACTATTTTACATCAAAGTGCAAAGATATACTAGCTACTCAGGGTAATATATTTCTCCACTACAATTTTACTCCTATTAGGCTTACTTGGTCTTGAAGGGCACACCAACAAAAAATGGGTAAGCTACAAAATCTTAGTGAGTAACCCTAACAATGAACACATGTAATATATACAAAATCCATCATATCAAACAACCAATATTAAACACAAATTATATCTCACAACAACTTCTAAAATAATCTAACATTTATTTATAATGGGACTTGCCACAAGAGCTCACCTAACCAATGGGTGTTGTCATGAAGACTCACCAAATCAATGGATATTGCCATGAAAGCTCATTGAATCCAATGGATCTTGCCATAAAGGCTTACCAAAACCAGTGGGTCTTGCCAAGAAGACTCACTAAAACTAACGTGTCTAAAGTTTCAAGTAAACCAATGGGTATTGCCATGAAGGTTAAAATCCAAGGTCTTGCCATTAAGGATCACAAAAAGCAGTTATTCGTATCTTGAAGGCTCACCAAAATCAATGTGTCATGTTGTAAAGGCTCACGGAAACGAATCCGACAACTATCCACATTTATCAACTATGGTAGTTTGTACATTACTCAATAATAATAACATATCTGGTTACCAAATATCAAGGGGTAGGGTATGGTTACTCACCTTTTGATGTTATAAGTAGTTGAGTTTCCAATTATGGGAGTTACCTATCACCCTTAACCTCCAAAGTTGTTAAACAATTCATCATAGTTTCAATATCAAAACTAAATACACAATAACTTCCCGTAACACATGTATATGTCTATAAATCCATAACTAACTTTCATTTTGCATTTATGAATGAATTGTTGGATAAGGTGTCTAAGTCCATAACTATTTCTGGTATGTACTTGACCCGACCCGGCATGGTCTATTTGGGTTGCATGGCACCATGCAATTGGATAGACTAAATGAGAGAAATAACACTTGGAGATTATTAATATATTATAAGTTCTAATATATTAATAATATTATTTGATTAGTTTGATCAATAATTAAATTAGAATTAATTAAGTGGTCAAAAGAGAACTAATTAAATATATGGGTTGATTATGTAAATCATCCATATCTTGTATAGTGGGCTAAGAGGCTCCATGGATTATCAAGTTGGGTTCTACCCATAGCATGCTCCATGGATGCTCCATGGGAGTTACAAACCCATGGGTCATGGAAATGAAGAGTCATGACACATTAGGGTTTACATGGTGTAACCCTAGATGTGTCAACACTATATAAGAATCATATTCTCCACCAAAATCGGCTACACTAAGAAACTAGAGGGCTTGGCCGAATTTTAGAAGTGTGTATTATCTCAAGACTGTTTCCAAGAGCATTTGGTGTTGTGTGAAGCATTTGAGGCATCACACTTGGGGTGCTAGGCTCACAAGGTTTCAAGGAACACAAGCAACAACAAGGTAAGTTATTCTATCTATGATTCAAGTTAAAATTGTTCCCCATGTATGCTAGATAGGAATATAACCTTGGAATTCAACTTTGCATGATAATTAGACAAACATAGATCCAAGGTTATTAGCGTTGCATGTACACTTACGAAGTATTAGAATGCTCAAAACCCATCAGAGATAGCAGCTGACAGGACCGTTAGGGTTGCGAGAGTACACAGAGGATGTTCCCTTCATTTGTTCGATGAGCAGTTTCTAGTAGACTTAGTCCGTATTCCCCTGCGAGGGAAGAAAGTCATAGTAGGCATGGATTGGCTGAGCCCCAATGAGGCGGTGATAGATTGTGAGCTACAGTTATTGAGGGTCGGCACTCCCAGTGGGGGAGAGTTAGTGATTCAAGGCGAGAAGCCACAGCACGGACCAATTTTGTGTTCACCAGCGAGAGCGAGGCGCTATTTCTAGCATCGTTGCGCTGATTATATCGCCTATGTTTTAGATGCCCGGGAGAAGGGCAGTGCGACAGTTGCTGATGTTCTGGTAGTGCGAGACTACCCAGATGTATTTACATAGGATTTTCCTAGAATACCTCCCGAGAGATAGGTCGAGTTCAGGATTGACCTGATCCCTGGTGCGGCTCTAATAGCCAAGGCACCATATCGGTTAGCTCCCCTAGAGATGCATGAGTTGTCTATGCAGCTGCAAGAGCTGTTGGAGAAGGGTGTTCTCAGGCCGAGTAGTTTACCTTGGGGAGCACTGATCTTGTTCGTGAAGAAGAAGGACGGGTCGCACCGTATGTGTATAGATTGTTGGGTTTTGAGCAATCTAACACTTCCTAAGTGTGCATGCAACCCTAATAAACCTTGGATCTATGTTTGTCTAAATACATGCAAAATAATAATTTTCCAAGGTTTATAACCTATCTAACATGGCATGGGGAACATTTCAACATAAAAGAGTTAGAAGAGATTACATACCTTTGTTGTGTTGGGTTCTTTGGAGTTTGAGGGCCAAGCACCAATAGTGTGAATGCCTCAAATGGAATCACAAACACCACAAACTCTTGGAAAACTTTGAGAGAGTATACACACTCTTGTATTTTCGGCCACACACATGCACACACACACTAGAACACTAGCTTTCTCTTAGGCTATCTTAGGCTCTCTTTCATGCTCCATAAGCATGCTTATATAGTATGCATGGTTAGGGTGAAACCCTAATAACCCATGTCTTTTCCTATTCCAAGGATCCATGGGTTAAAAGCTCCTTGGATCATCCATGGACTTCCACATAAGCCTAGCCCATTAACAAATGAGTATTAGCCCACACTATATAAAACAAATAGCCCATAATTTAATTAGTATTCCTTTTAATCTCTAAATTAATCCATAATTAATTTAAGACTAAAACTAATTAAATAACGTAACTTCATATTAATATATTATAACTCATAATATATTAATAAACATATGTGTATAACTCTCATAAAATTATCCATAATAGTTTGGATGAGATGCAACCCAAATGGACCATGCCGGTCGGGTCAAGTATATACCAAATAAGTTATGGACTTAGACACCTTATCCAACAGACTCCCACTTGGATAAGTCTAATAACTATATTTGCCTATAACTTCAGGAACCAACCAACAATCGTAGCTCTCGAAAACTCCCTCGAACAATGAAGACTCTGTCGAACTATGAAGCGCCATTTTAGATAAGTGATCACATAATCCTCTGTTCTCATGATATCAGCCGGACAAACACATGGAACTATGTCTTGCTTATTGTCTAGCAGTTGTTTCTCGATTATCCGATTTGTTTGACGAAGAACTTCACTGAACACATCGGTTTAGTTCTGACCAGGCCTGGTATATGGGTCAACACAAAATCATCGAGGGGCCCGGATATCGCTTCTATTTCTAGAAGGAACAGATAAACTTCGACTGATATGCTTGTTCTACTACTTATTGAATTGTACACAAAGGCACGTTTTATAACATCAAGTTACTGATGCGTTTACGTGCAATCAATGCACAACCAACTCATAGGTAACAACTCATGTCTCTAGGTTTAAAGATTTATATGATGTTATCGTCTCACGATCACTCGAGATAAATTCCATGAAGTGATACAAGTGAGCGTGGGTTTATACCAATACTCATAACTTATGAGTACTCATGAATGTTGCAGCAACCATTGCCATGCCTAAACATCTTTAAGGCATCTACAAACCCAATTCATGACAATCTTGATTCATACCTACTTCCGACGTATGATCGATTGTGGAGGTTTGAACAAATTAATTATTCTGGAAGTCAAAACATGCAAAACTGAAACAATAGTAAATAATTGACAATGATAGTAACACTTTACTCATAAATAAATCACAAATTTTATTCATCATCAAACGTCGATTACATTTTACAAGTTTCAGGAAAACTATCTAATCTGTAAAACTAATATCGTCCCTCAGCCCGATGCGTCTCGCATGCTGAAAATGCTTAACCCTCGTCAGTCCCTTCGTAAGGGGATCTGCAGGATTCTCATCTGACGATATCCTCCTTGTCACAAGGAGTCCTTCTTCAATCTTGTGCCTTATGAAGTGATATTTTCTGTCAATGTGTCGGGATCTGCCATGATCTCTTGGTTCCTTGGCTAAGATAACCGCAGCATTGTTGTCACAGAAAATCTCTATAGGTTCCTTAATAGCTGGTACAACTCCAAGGTCTCCGATGAAGTCCTTTAGCCATATCGCCTCCTTCGCTGCTTCACTCGCTGCTATATACTCTGATTCACAAGTCGAATCAGCCACCGTCTCCTGCTTGGAACTCTTCCAAGAAATTGCCCCTCCATTTAAGGTAAAGATCCAGCCCGACTGACAGCGGAAATTATCCCTATCAGTCTGAAAACCAGCATCACTATACCCTAATATTCTCAAGTCATCACTGCCACCAAGGGTAAGGACCCAATCCTTAGTCCTCCGTAGGTACTTGAGAATGTTCTTTACCGCGGTCCAATGAGCCTTGCCAGGGTTCCCCTGATACCTGCTGACCATGCTCAAAGCAAATGCCACATCAGGACGGGTACAAGTCATAGCATACATGATCGAGCCAATTGCGGAAGCATATGGTAATTGGCTCATCTCAGCTATCTCAGCCTCTGTACTCGGACTCTGAGTCTTACTCAGTTTGGTATTGCTTTGGATCGGTAAATCTCCTTTCTTGGAATTCTCCATGTTGAACCTTTTCAACACCTTATCCAAGTAGATACTCTGACTAAGTCCAATTAGTTTTCTACTCCTTTCTCTTAATATCCTTATCCCTAGGATATAGGTAGCCTCCCCTAGGTCCTTCATAGCAAAGCACTTCCCAAGCCAGGACTTAACCTCCTGCAAGGTTGGGATGTCATTTCCTATGAGTAGTATGTCATCCACATACAGTACCAAGAAGCTAACTATACTCCCACTAGCTCTGACATACACGCAAGACTCATCTTCGCTTCTCAAGAAGCCAAACTCTTTTACCTTCTCATCAAAACAAAGATTCCAGCTACGAGATGCTTGTTTTAATCCATAAATGGATTTCTTAAGCTTGCATACTCTATTAGGGTGCTCTGCATTGACAAAACCCTCTGGCTGATTCATGTACACATCCTCAGCCAACTTTCCATTAAGGAAAGCGGTTTTGACATCCATTTGCCATATTTCATAATCATGAAATGCTGCAATGGCTAACATAACCCTAATAGACTTAATCTTGGCCACCGGCGAGAAGGTTTCATCATAATCAATACCTTGAGTTTGAGTAAAACCCTTCGCAACCAGTCGAGCCTTATAAGTATGCACTTTTCCTTCCACGTCGGTCTTCTTTTTGAAGATCCATTTGCACCCGACTGTTTTACGGCCTGGTACATTGTCAACCAAGTTCCAAACTTGATTGTCATACATGGACTGTATCTCGCTGTCCATAGCCTCCTTCCATTTAGCAGACTCCGGGCCTGCCATGGCTTCCTTAACACTGCTAGGTTCATCCAAATTTACTAGTGTACTATCACTAATAAACGTATCACCTTCCGTAGTAATATGAAAACCATAATAAAATGAAGGTGTGTTCCTAACCCGTGTGGAACGTCTCGGAGGTGCAGACTCGTCAGCTGGATCAACAGGAGTTTCTACCTCAGGTTGATTGCTAGTGTCTGAGGTTCCTTCACCAATTGATTCTTGAATTTCTTCAAGATCAATCTGCCTCCCACTGTCTCCTTGACTTATAAATTCTTTCTCGCGAAAGATCCCTCTTCGTGCTACAAAGACCACATTCTCACTGGGTCTGTAGAAAAGGTAACCGAAGGATTTCTGTGGGTAGCCGATGAAAATACACCTTTCACTTCGGGGTCCAAGCTTATCATGAGTTTCACGCCTCACGAAGGCTTCGCAACCCCAAATTTTGATGTGGTCCAAATTGGGAACCTTCCCAGTCCACATCTCATGAGGTGTTTTGGTAACCTTCTTTGTAGGGACTAGATTAAGGATATGGGCGGCAGTCTCTAAGGCATACCCCCAAAAAGAGATTGGTAACGAAACTCGACTCATCATAGAGCGAACCATGTCCAACAAGGTACGATTACGCCTCTCAGCTACACCATTCAGCTGTGGTGTCCTGGGAGGAGTCAATTGTGAGACAATCCCACACTCCTTAAGATAATCAAGGAACTCGGTACTAAGATACTCACCACCTCGATCGGATCGAAGCATCTTAATGTTCCTGCCCAATTGATTTTCTACTTCCTGTTTGAATTCCTTAAACCTTTCAAAGGTTTCGGACTTGTGTTTGATCAAGTAGACATACCCATATCTACTATAATCATCAATAAAAGTCACATAATACCGATTAGCGTCCCTTGTGGCGGTTTTGAATGGCCCACATACATCAGTATGTATTAGGTCCAACAAACCTTCACCCCTCTCACAAGTTCCAGTGAAGGGTGATTTTGTCATTTTTCCAAGTAGACAAGATTCACAACTATCATCTGATTTGAGGTCAAATGATTCCAAGACTCCACTCTTTTGGAGTTGGTCTATGCGTTTCTTGTTTACATGTCCAAGACGACAATGCCACAATGATGCTTTATCTAGGCTAGTAGAAGAATCAATATACAACACATTATTTCCTAAGTTGTCTACAATCGACACAGTTTCATACACGCCATCACAAGGTAATGCTTTAAAATAAAACACATTATTAAAGAAAGCATTAATACCACCACATTTATTATCAGACGAAAAGGTAAAACCTTGTTTGTACAAAGCATGAAAAGAAATAATATTCCTCGCCATTTCAGACGAGTATACACATTTATTCAAATCTAATTTTAACCCATTATTAAGCAACAAAGTATAAACTCCAATCTTGGAAACAGGTGAAGCCTTCCTATTCCCCATGATTAAGTTTATCTTCCCGTGCTCCACATCCTCACTTCTTCTTAGGCCCTGCAAATCAGAACATATGTGAATACCACATCCTGTATCAAGCACCCAAGAGTTAGAATATGTTGAGTAATTAGACAATATAGTGTAAATACCTGCATAGGTGGGTTTCACTTTCCCATCCTTTAGATCCTGCAAGTACTTAGGGCAGTTTCGCTTCCAGTGTGCCTTTTCATGGCAATAAAAGCATTCAGCATCCTTTGGAATGGCAGAAGGAGTGACAGAACCGTTCTTAGTCTTGGATGAGGAGCCTTCAAGAGACTTTCCCTTGGTACCCTTCGAAGGGTGCTTCCTCTTTTTCCCTTTGCCTTGCCCAATAGCTAAAACAGGGGTAGAAGTTGGAGTAGGAGTAGTAGAGGTAACAACCGCTTTACCCTTAAGACCGGTTTCAGCGGTCTTCAAGAGTCCTTGAAGCTTGCTGAGGGTAACTTCCTCCTTGTTCATATGATATGTCATTCGAAAATGATCATAACAAGAAGGCAAGGAGTGCAAAATGATGTCAATTGCTAACTCCTCGGGGATGTTAACATTCAGCTTCAGCAAACGGTCCACATACCTTTGCATCTTTTGCATGTGGCCCGTGACGGATTCACCGTCCTTCATGCAGGTAGTTATTATGGAGGAGATTATTTCATACCGCTCCTGACGAGCACTCTGATGGTACCTTTCCATCAAGTCTTGGTGCATCTCAAAAGGGTAGAAATCTTCATATGACTTTTGGAGCTCGGCTGTCATCGTGGCCATCATGATACATGCCACCTTAGTAGCATCTCTCTCATGAGTCCTGAATTCAGCGATCTCCTCAGGAGTAGCAGTAGACTCATCAAGTTCTTTTAACTCCTTATCGAGGACATATTCCTTGTCCTCGTAACGAGTAACCATCCTGATGTTCCTAATCCAATCCATGAAGTTGGAACCATCAAAGATGACCCTCCCACAAAGATTCATGAGAGAGAAAGAACCAGTTGGGTTAGAGCCTGAAGCATTAGTGTTGGAAGACATCTGAAAGAAGAAAGTAAGTTTAGATTAGATATTTAGGATCCTTAATAAGACACCCAAATGTAATATTAAGGCTAGGATCCAATCACAATATATTACACTTAGAAGAGGGATGCCGTAATCTAAGTAATAATATATTTGAAAGGTAGGCGAATGACGATTCACCAATTTCCACCATGAAAACGAAATGATTAATTAGGTTTAATTGGATTTGAAATTCCTAGATTCTTTTGAGATTCATTGAACTTTTCAATGGCATGTTTCAATCTCGATTGTGCCCTTCAAGTTTTGTGACTGGGATGCCGAGGATCACAAAACAAGGTGTGAATAACCATGCTAACTCACTTGGTACTCCTAATATTATCACCTAATCAATGTGCCGGTTAACCACACACGCTCCATTGATCTATGACAACATTAAGTTACCCTTCGTGATCCTTACTAGTCTAATTAGTGTGCCGGTTAACCACACACGCTCCACTAACGACTTGGTAAGGTACAAAGTGTGAATTCCATGGATTAGCACCATGTTCACATTTTCCTAAAATAACTAAGATTGGGAATTAAAAGAGTTTAGTTATTTTATAATATTCATTATACTTTTAATGAGGATTTAAAGTCGTTGTTCTACCCGTTCGGCTAACGACCCTCCACCGATCAAGCAAGCGGTGGGTGAGAGTATACACCCATTAAGTCGCCATTTTATAGGCAACAACCTTATACCCACCTTATAGACCGGCTTCGTGAATGAGGCCTACTAACGGTAAAACGACTTATTCTTATACATATATATAATAATTAACCATTAATGTTATAAATAGTATAAGGGTTGAATTTTAACTATTAAAACTCTAAGGTTTGGAATTAAAGTTTATTAAAGTGTGTGAAACTTTACAAATTCCAAAACTTGAGGACAAGTTTTGTAACTTTGCAAAACTCTTCATTTCATAACTTATGAATTAAAGGTTCATAAAAATGAAGACTCTTCATTTTCATGTAACTTATGTGTTTTAAGTGTGTGTTAAATGAAAGTGACCTTTGGTAATCCATAACTTGAGGACAAATTATGGACTCCATTAAAACACATAAATGATTAAGAATTAATTCTAAACAATTCAGCAAATAATTCCTATCATTTTCTAAATTCATAAGAACATGAACATGATCATCAAAAATTCAAGAATTATATGAACACATAAAATCATGGATTTTTGATATATGCTATTGTAAATGGATTAGAACAACCATTACACCAACTAAAATAAGTTTTACAACACCAAAACAATTTAGGGTAATGTTTCCAGTCCATTTCCAGCAGCAAAAGTCGAGATTCTGCATTCTTTCGATCCTACTCGCCGAGTGCACGAACGGACTCGTCGAGTAGGTTGAAGTTTGCCTTGGACTCGGCGAGTCCCCCCAATGGACTCGGCGAGTCTAGCATGCAGACAGCAACGATTTCGACCTTTTTCACTATTTTGCATCAAGTATCAAACAAGCAAGCCTAGGCTCTGATACCACTGTTGGGTTTTGAGCAATCTAACACTTCCTAAGTGTGCATGCAACCCTAATAAACCTTGGATCTATGTTTGTCTAAATACATGCAAAATAATATTTTTCCAAGGTTTATAACCTATCTAACATGGCATGGGGAACATTTCAACATAAAAGAGTTAGAAGAGATTACATACCTTTGTTGTGTTGGGTTCTTAGGAGTTTGAGGGCCAAGCACCAATAGTGTGAATGCCTCAAATGGAATCACAAACACCACAAACTCTTGGAAAACTTTGAGAGAGTATACACACTCTTGTATTTTCGGCCACACACATGCACACACACACTAGAACACTAGCTTTCTCTTAGGCTATCTTAGGCTCTCTTTCATGCTCCATAAGCATGCTTATATAGTATGCATGGTTAGGGTGAAACCCTAATAACCCATGTCTTTTCCTATTCCAAGGATCCATGGGTTAAAAGCTCCATGGATCATCCATGGACTTCCACATAAGCCTAGCCCATTAACAAATGAGTATTAGCCCACACTATATAAAACAAATAGCCCATAATTTAATTAGTATTCCTTTTAATCTCTAAATTAATCCATAATTAATTTAAGACTAAAACTAATTAAATAACGTAACTTCATATTAATATATTATAACTCATAATATATTAATAAACATATGTGTATAACTCTCATAAAATTATCCATAATAGTTTGGATGAGATGCAACCCAAATGGACCATGCCGGTCGGGTCAAGTATATACCAAATAAGTTATGGACTTAGACACCTTATCCAACATAGATTACCGGGAGTTGAATAAGGTAATGGTAAGGAACAATTATCCACTCCTAAGGATAGATGATTTGTTTGATTAGCTTCAGGGTGTGTCTTGGTTTTCCAAGATCGATTTACGCTCCGCATATCATCAGATGCGAGTCAGAGATGAGGATGTGTAGAAGGCTGCTTTCAGGACCCGGTATGGACATTATGAGTTTGTGGTGATGCCGTTTGGGCTCACCAACGCTCCAGCCGCGTTCATGGATCTCATGAACCACGTTTGTAGGCCGTTGTTGGATCGGTCGGTGATAGTATTTATTGATGACATCTTGGTTTATCCCAAAACTCAGGAGCAGCACGAGGAGCACCTGAGAGAGGTGCTAGATATTTTCAGGAGGGAGAGAATTTTCGCCAAGTTCTCCAAGTGCGAGTTCTGGTTGCGCGAGGTGCAGTTCCTTGGACACCTTGTCAACCAGAAAGGTATTTTGGTAGATCCGGCTAAGACAGAGGCTGTGATGCGGTGGGAGGTCCCGAAGTCTCCATCTGAGATATGGAGCTTCCTAGGTTTGGCAGGGTATTACAGGAGATTCATCCAGGATTTCTCCAAGATAGTTGTACAGCTCACCCGACTTACTAAAAAGTCGGTAGTCTTTCGTTGGGGGCCTGAGCAGCAGGCAACATTCGAGACCCTCAGATAGAGATTGTGCGAGGCACCAATCCTTACCCTACCAAAGGGAGTAGAGGATTTCGTAGTCTACTGTGATGCTTCGATCACAGGTATGGGAGTGGTGTTGATGCAGCGAGGCCATGTGATAGCTTACGCCTCGAGACAGTTGAAGCCTCACGAGGCTAACTATCCTACGCATGATTTAGAGCTGGGAACAGTGGTGTTTTCCCTCAAGATTTGGAGACATTACCTTTATGGGGTCCGTTGTACCATATACATGGATCACATGAGCTTAAGATACCTCATGGATCAGCCGAATCTTAACATGAGGAAGCGTCGGTGGTTAGATGTGGTGAAGGATTACGATTGTGAGATCCATTATCATCCAGGGAAGGCCAACGTGGTGGCCGACGCCCTGAGCTGCAAGGCGGCAGCAGCCCCGATCAGGGATATATGTCTGAGGATGACAATGATTACTCCATTGTTGGAGCAGATCGGAGAGGCACAGGTCGAGGGCCTCAAGGAGGAGAGGCAGAAGTGTGAGAGGATCGTGGGCCGAGTAGCTTCCTTTGACTATGACCGTCGAGGATTATTGAGCCTACATGGGAGACTTTGGGTACCGTACTAGGGCGGTGTGAGGCAGCTATTGATGGACGATGTCCATAAGTCTCAATTTTCCATCCATCCGGGGGCGACGAAGATGTATAGAGATCTTTGACCATATTACTGGTGGCCCTGCATGAAGCGCGATGTCGTTTGGTATGTGGAGAGGTGCCTGACGTGCAGGAAGGTCAAGGCAGAGCACCAGAGGCCCCACGACAAGATGCAGCTGTTGGACATTCCAGTGTGGAAATGGGAAGATAACACCATGGATTTCATCACTAAGCTTCCCAGGACCGCACGTGGAGTGGATTCGATTTGGGTTATTGTGGATCAGTTGATGAAGAGTGCTTATTTTATACCGACAGGAGGCGTTCAGACTTGGAGTTTCGGGTGGGCGACATGGTCCTCCTGAAGGTATCACCCTGGAAGGGTGTCATCAGATTCCAAAAGAGGGGCAAGCTGGGCCCCAGGTTCATCAGTCCTTTTAAGGTTTTGGCACGGGTGGGTCGTGTTGCTTATCGGTTGGATCTTCCAGTAGAGCTTGGCCAGATCCACAACACCTTCCATGTTTCCCAGTTGAGGAAGTGTTTGGTGGATGAGTCAGCAGTTGTACCCTTGGAGGATATTCAGGTTGATGGCAGCCTGAATTATATTGAGAGACCGGTTACGATCTTGGATCGAAAGACGAAGACCTTGAGGAACATGGTGGTTCAGTTGGTAAAGGTGCAGTGGCAACACCGGAAGGGGTCTGAGTGGACGTGGGAGGCAGCGGAGGAGATGAGGGAGCACTAACCAGAGTTATTTCCTGATGCAGTAGCAATAGACTTCGAGGACGAACTCTAAGACAAGTGGTGGAGATTTGTAACACCCCAATTCTAGTATGTTGTTTAAATGTTTATCTTTTCGAGTTTTCAAGAGGGACTCGACGAGTCAGTAGCCCGACTCATCCAGTAGGGACAGGATTTCGAGCACGTGTAAGTAGGCAACTCGACGAGTCCATATTCGGGACTCGGCGAGTCTGCCAGTTTGGAAGAAACCCTAATTCCACGGGTTTTGCACCCTATTTAATCCATGCTATGAGCCCCAAACTCGCCTCCTTCACCATCAGAGTGTCATTTAGCAAACCCTAACCATTCATTGAGTATTTTCAGCATTTCTTGTGTGAATCTTGAAGTTTTGAAGTAAAGAAGAAGGCTAGATCCAAAGAAGAAGAAGGAGATCCTAGATCTTGCATCCACTATAGAGTTTATTGAGGTATTAATCGGATCCCTTCTGTTTCTATGATTGATTCTCCATTAGAAATCTCATTTAGGCCATTCTTATCCATTTCTTAGCTTGATTATAGTATAGAGATCACATTGGGTTGAATAGCCTTCAGATCTAGCCATGTTTCAGTCCAAAAAACTTGGATCTATCACCTTTATGGAGCCATTTCGCATTAAAGCCCTAGATATACTCTTTTAAGTGCCTTTAAACCTTTATGGATGTTGATGTACATGTAAAGATTAGATCTTTACGTGTTAATCAAGCCTTAGGAACCCAGATCTACAAGTTGTATGCATTAGTTTTGAGCAGAATCAAATGTATAGTAGTTGCATGCAACCTACTCGACGAGTCGTTCTTCGGACTCGACGAGTCGAGTCATGAGCCCCCGTTTTTCCCCTTCATGAGTTATGCCGAGTGGAACCAGTGAGTGATGAGTGGACTCAGTGAGTCGGAGATCAGACTCATTCATGGAGGAACTCGGCGAGTCAGTGCCCTGACTCGGCGAGTCCAAGGCAATATTCATATCTCAAGAACAGATCGGCGAGTTGTTCATACAATTCGGCGAGTCATAGTCAGAGTGTTCATATGTTGAATTAGAACTCGACGAGTTGTTCATACAACTCGGTGAGTCGAAAGCAGATTGACTGAGTATTGGTATCGAAGAGGAACTTATCGAGACTATGCCAAACTCGACGAGTAGTAGCGAGCAGAAATGAGAAATGAGAGTAGGGACTCGGAGAGTTGGCGACCCAACTCGACGAGTCAGGTCAACTGTATGTTGACTTTGACCAAGAGGTTGACTTTGACCATGGGTGAAATAGTCATTTTACCCTCAGTATAGTTATCAGTATTTGATTGAGTGTACTTATGGAAATTGTAGCCGGGGAGATTCCGGAGCAGTAGCAGACAGTGTCCAGAGCATTTCATTCAGCATCCAGACTACGAGGTGAGTTTCTTTCCAGTAGGAACGGGTCTACGACCACAATGCCGGCCCGTTTAGTTAGCAGTTAGTTCCGGACTTCGGTCCGATGCAGTAGTTCAGGGTGGTTGATGTCTTTGTGACTCAAGCATGTCTATGTGTTATGTTTTCCGGACTTCAGTCCAATGCAGTATGCAGTATATGTGTTTATGCTAGTTGATATATGTTTATACTATGCCATGTTTAGTCGGTTCCGGACTTCGGTCCAATGCAGGTGACATGGTCCCAGATAGTTTTGGTCTTCGGTCCGATGCAGTTAGTTCCGGACTTCGGTCCGATGCAGGGGACAAGGTCCGAGTCAGTTCCGGACTTCGGTCCGATGCAGTTTCCAGACATCGGTCCGATACAGAGGGCAAGGCCCTGGTCAGTTCCGAACTCCGGTCTGACGTAGTTTCCGAACTTCGGTCCGATGCAGTGGGCAAGGCCCAATATGTGTTTTATATGTTATTGTATGGTATGTGGTAGTTTGGGGGAGCTCAATAAACTTTGTGCTTACAGTTTTAGTTTTGGTTTTAGGTACTTCCACAACTAATGGAAAGAGCTCAGGATGATGGCATCGCACACACCACAACTTTAGTTTGTCCTGGGAGTTGATTAGCATTTCGTAGAGATGATTGGATACAATCATGATGCAGTTTTCTCGTGATACTTTGTTATGGTTTGAGATATTGACGTATGGGTTTTTATTTTATGATATGGATATAATGATTTTAGTAATTATTAAACAAAATTTTTTGGGTAGTATTTTGGGTCGTTTCAAAAAGTCTGATGAAAACGGACGTCGGATGAAGAAGTTATGGATTTTTAATGGACTTTTCTTGTCCCGACCTATTAAAAATAAATAATTCAAAATAAAATCAAAACTAGCCGACGGAGTCTAAATGAAAGTTGTAGAGTACATTCTCACCTACGCGTGTATATAAAGAATGTCAAAAACGAAGCTCTTATATGAAAGTTACGGATTTTACAAGTTCGAGGCACACAAACCAAGAGGATTTACGCCCGGCATACCCTCGTACGCCCAGCGTACTCGGGTGCTAGGCCTCGGTTCGTCCACGTCGCTCCAGGTCCCATCCAATGCTTCGTCTGAGGATGCAATAAGCCATGATGCATGCAACCGCGCCGCGTAACCTCGCTGGTACGCTTCGTGTACGCAAGGGTTCCAGCCCCTATAAAAATGATGCAAGAGTTTCGGGTTCCTTTGCTCATTTTCTCTCCCTATCTCGCATTTTTACCTCGTTTTGCATGCAATAATATCTCAAAGTATATGTTTTCATATTCATGCCCCGAAGGAAGTTTTATGCTCTCGAGATTCCCGAGAATCCCGAGAAATCCGCTTTCTCCTATCGAAGTTCTACTCGATTATTGCCTTATCTTCTTTAACCAAGTGAGTTCATACCCCCATTTCTACGCTTTTAAATACTTTTTAAATGCTTTTAACACATTACGGGGGAGAATACAAGTAAACCCACAGTGGATCTTGTGTGAAAACATCTATCTTTTGTTATACATTTCAGATTGTTTTAATAACTATCAGATGGATCTGTTAACATACAAAACATCTTACCTTACTTTACGCTCTCGGAATAAAACATGATTATAAATACTATAAGCTTATTTATATGTTTGCATCATTTTAAGGGTAACTATTTCTCAGTATACCAATTTTATACATACAAGAACATCCACCTTTTATTATGCCTTTGTTAACATTGTGAAAAAGGATAATCAGTTCAGAAACAACATTATTCATTTTAATAAGGGACTTAATTGAGAATTCGTGAGGCAACATCTTCGCTATACATTTTCAGGTACTACCATAAGTCCTGTCTTATAACCAGAATCTCCCGTCTGGAGAACGTGGACAGTGTGTATAGATCTATACGGGACTATGATCCCGCGCCCTGACTGCTAGCTACAGTCCCCGGGGTGACAAGTGTCATAAGGTTTTGACGCCTGAAGAACGTTGCTGCAGGCAAAATATGATAGTATGGTTATGAGAACTCACCAAATATAAAATTATTACGGTATTATGTTTTTTGGGTAAGGTGACTATTACAATCAGTTTTCATTTACGAATACGATCTTCTTATAGTTTCGTTTTATAATAAGACTATACATGATTCTTTTAAGCATGTCATAGTTGCTTACAACTTACGGTCTTGGTCATTTGAGACTACATTTCACTTTTAGGAACATAAGGGATTTTCCTGTTACAAATACATACAGTTTATACAACAATCTTTCATACTCATTTCATACATTTAATAGAAAATAAGGGATTTTTTGGAAAACATACATGAACTTTCGAATGGCATTCATTTCTCAAAACACTACTTAAGAACTCACCAACTTTATTGTTGACACTTTTACTTTGAAATAACTTGTATTCTCAGGAAACCGCTAAACCAGGTAGCAACTACTTTTGAAGACTAACGCGTTGGCTTTAGTAACATATTTTGGATCACCATATTGTATTTGATTTCTTTTGCAAGCATGTAACCCATACAATCATGTAAACTTTTCAAATATATTTATAGTATGGTGGTGTGTACTTTCTATACTATTCATTTCTTATGATACATGACATGACGTCCTCCGCCCCCGAACGTTTCCGCCGTTCAGGTTTGGGGTGTGACAGGTTCCTATGACATTCAGAGTAAGACCTTGGAGGGTTTCCACGGCTTCCTTATATGCTTATATGCATGGCTTATCTGATTGATATGGTTTATGTAATTAAGTGGTTTATGTGCGGTATGCTCTGGGGAACTCATTATGCTTCATGCTTACTATTTTTTTTTATGGTTTCAGGTATCATCAGTTTAGAAGGGAGGGGCCCGACTTGATCGCAACGCACACACTCATGTTTTCCAAAATATTTGAGTGTGGGACAAACTCTGGTAAATGTTTTTAATTAGCAATGTTTTTGGAATGCTTGGATTTATACGATATCTTTGTTTTGACTATAATGAAAAATGTTTTTGGAATGCTTGGATTTACAAGCGTGTTTGACAAGTTGATGAATTTTGAAGGGCATGATTTTCGTCAATGGAAGAAGAAAATGTATTTTCTCTTTACTACCCTAAAAGTGGTGTATATTTGAAGTACTCATATGCCTAAGTATAAAGATAATGAAAGCATAGAACTGTCTAGGAGGAGATCGAAGTAGGAGCAGGATGGCTACATATGCCATATCCACATATTAAATGGTACGTCTCACTCTCTATTTGATGTTTATCAAAATGTAGTATCTGTAATGGAATTGTGGTATTCACTAGAATCCAATATATATGGTAGAAGATGCTTCTAGCAAGATGCTCTTGGTTAGTAATTTTATGAATTACAAGATGGTTGATACCAAGCTTATCATAGAACAATATCATGAATTACTAAGGCTTTTGGGACAAGTTGTCCAACATAGTCTGAAGATAGATGAAGCCATATTGGTTGCTTTAATTAAAGACAAAATGACTCCTTGCTAGAAAGAGTTTAAACATATTTTAAAGCACAACAAGGAAGAGTTAACTTTGGTTCAACTTGGAAGCCATTTTAGGATTGCAGAGTCTTTTGAGAACTTAAGAAATTTAAAATAATCCTAAAGGTAAGAATAAAGTTGGATCTTCTACCATGAATCTGGTTGAAGGTGATGGATCAAATATTTCCAAATTTTCTAAATAAAAGGAATGGCAAACGTGGTCAATGTAAGAAGGATTGTTATGTTCGAAAAGTGAACAAAGATGTTGGTCCAAGTAGGTCTAAGGATCATGTAAGGTCACACCTTATGATCTGATGAGTCAAACACATAACATTCCAATCTATCAACATCAGTGTCTAAATATAGAACAATTTCAGCTTATAGTATAGTTCTTCAATTGTAATATTTTGTATATTAGGCAGTTATTATAGATAAATATAGAACATATATATATATATATATATATATATATATATATATATATATATATATTAGATCTCGTATCTTTTTTATAACATCGGTTCTTAGTATATATTACATACAATCCTGTTAAACATGGGATATACATGTATCAATTAGTATATATACAACATTAGGGAACACCCTAATGTTGTGGTCAAGTATTTTTGTTCGTAGCATTTTGTTAATTGTCTTTGTGACAAACATGTCTTCTTGGTGAAGACAAAACCTCTTTTCTTGGTGAAAGGAACATTTGGAGAACTCATGTGCCATTTACTTTTTGTTGGTTATTTTGCTTAGATTAGTTTTTCTTTTCTTATTCATACATGAAGTGTATCCAATAAAATACAAACCTTCAATTGGTATCATATTAGGTTTGTAATATACTCAAGTTATCATGTCGAATTCAAGCAATTCCAAATCCTTTGCTCTCAACAAAATTCCACCCTTCGATGAACACAACTTTGCCATGTGGAAAACCAAGGCCATGGTCATTCTTGAAACCATTGATAATGAGATGAAAATATTTTTGAAAAAGGTCCCCATGTTCCTATGTACCAACGCATGGCAAACAACGCTCCTGTTGGCCGTTTGAAGCAAAAGGCAACAATAACTTATGATGATGATGACAAAATACTGCTCATTGTTGACGTAAAATCCAGGGCCGCTATTGGAAATTATCTTTCATACCATGTGTATCATCTCTACAGAATTCTAAATCATCCCAGGAGATAATGGACATCATGAAGGTGGATTACAAAAGCATTGTTGAAGTCTAGGTTATGACCATCAACAATCTTAATCGAGGCTATGAGCATTTCTTTGCTCAACAAGGTGAGTCTTTTACTCAAACTTTCAATAGGTTTAATTGTTTAGTTAATGATATGCACAGGTTGGGAATCGTTACGCACTCATCAGAGTTTGTTCTAAAGTTTCTTGATTCTATTGGGAAGAGCTAGGAACATCACGCTGATGCTCAGAAGAACAATGGGAAGATCAATTTCATGGATCTAAATTTGATGTTCAGTAATCTACGATATTATGAAGAGACCAAAGCTCTTCGTAAGCAAATCATGAAGGACTCGAGCAAGGAAAAGTATCTTTCCCAAATGTCTCGAAAGGAAACAATAAAGCACATCAGCGAATTTGACAATTTAGATCAGGGTGAAGAAAGTGATGAAGATCTCATCGATAAGATTGTTGCCAGCACTGCACTTATCGTTAAGCGTTGTGAACAAAGAAAAGCAAACGAGTTTAAAAGGGCTCAATTTAGGGGAAGCAGCTTGGCTCATATGACGAAAGAAAACATCTCTCTTCCAAAGACTTTCATTGCAAAACAAGAAGATCACGAAGAAAGGGTGGATGAAGAGGAGACATATGAAGATGAGGCATTGAATGTTAATGGTATCGTGACACTTTTAGATGATTCCCCTGATGACATTTTTGACATTGATGGTTCTCAAGCTTTTAAAGCACCAAGTCCAAATCTTGGTCAAACCTATTATTTAGACAATGGAAGCTCTAGACACTTGACCGATTACAAGTCTTTCCGAACAAATCTTGTAAATAAAGATGGTCCAATGGTGAGTTTTGATAACCATAGTGGAAGAGCTTTTACAGGTGTTGGAACTTTTGAGTGCAGGACGATTGAGCTAAAGGACATATTTTATGTAGAAGGACCCAAAGGCAACTTCATCTCCATCAGTCAACTTTGTGACGTTGGTTACAATGTTTGTTTCAACCGCCATGAGGGAACAGTGTTTGATTCTGAAAACAAAATCATGCTTTCTGCTCTCAAGGAGAACAATATTCGTATGGTTTGATTTGTTGATTTGGATGCAGATACATTATTTTTCTTTTGATCTTTGCCATTTTTAAAACATTGAACATAAGTTGCCATACTTTTAATTTATTTTTTTTGTTTGTTTGCATTATTTTTTTTTACTCTTTACCAAAGGAGTATACTTTGTGAATACACTTTCTTTTTCTACTAACATTTCCTACGTGATATTCTCTATCAATAACAACCTCTTCTGGCTAATCTAATTTGAAGGGATCAGCATGTCATTCCTTGAATGCAACAATCTCCTTGTGAAGCTAGTTGACGCTAACTCTGCATCTTTTCTTCAGCAACAAATTCTCTCTCATTGACGCTGATGCACACATTGCTTGACATGTTTTTTTAAGTTGATGAGACAAGATGAGGGATAATTATGCCACCAAGTGTTCTTCTTGGCACGTATCTCTTCTGTCTTGACATCCTATTTCGGTTGAGTTGATATGAGAGGAAGTTAGGTGACCTAGAACAAATAATTTCCAGAGACGATGTCACTACCACTTCGTCACCCCCAAGGCTCCAAAGGCGCCTTGAAGGAGACAGCCATCCCACATTCTCCTCCTTCATAGATCGCAATGAATGGATGCTTCGAGTGTTGTCTTTGTGTCTCTTATAACTCGAAGGTTACAAAGATTGAATCCGTATAATTCATTTGTTACAAAGATTGGTTCATTTTCTTCATTTTTTCTTGGTGAACATGATGCTTGGAATCAATCTGCATAACCTCAACAACTAAAGGCATTCTGTCTCTTTGTCTTCTATGGTTTTTTTATTTGTATGTGATATGTTTGATCTTTTTAGTTCTGTTTTATAGCTGAAATCTTAATTGGTGATATCTTGGAAAATGGAAGTTCATTAACATCCATTCTATTCCAAAGATTTGATGGATCAAGTCTTTATCACTTTTCTAAAATAGCTGCACATATTTCGATGTTTAATTGTTTTCTTATTTGACTATTTATTTTGTTTGTTTTGTTATATTATTTATTCTTTGTACCATTTTGTACAGGAATTCGACAGTGGAAACTTGATCCTAGTATGAAAACTTTGATGAATAATCGTCCCTAGAAGCATGCTGTTGTATGTGACAAAATCTCTCTCTGTTTCTTATCAGTGAGACCATCTGCTGTGAACATTGAGTCATCCTATCACGCTGATTATTTATCACTGTCTAAACTCACAAATAGAGATCGCCTGTTCCAAATAAAAAAATTTAATAGCAAGGCTAGGGTGTTTATTTTTTAAGTAAATCATCTTTACCTAACCCTGTCCCTGGAAGCATGCTTGTCTTATGCATCAAGTCTCATCTTCTGCTGAAACATTAAGCTAAACTCAATGGCTTACCATTATTGCATAGTCATTAGCATAAGAGATACTTGTCAGGTCCTTAAATGACAAAGGGTTGTTCAGGTCCCTAACCTCCTATTTTTACGTAGACATGGTACCATTATTAATTAACAGTGAATCTTTTATTCTAGATTGCAACTTACTCTATGATACAGAAGTTTAAACAACTTCATGTTGATGAGTTAATTGTTGATTATTCATGCTAATTTCACCTCAGCGTGACCGAAACAATCCATTCTCTCCTTTATCTTCTTAATAAAACTTAACGATTCTCTGTGATATACAACACACTTATGAAAATTTTAAAATCCATATCGATAGGTATATCATTGTCCGTGATATGTTACACGCACCTATCCACTCTTGCCAATTTTCTTCAAATAAAGGAGATTTATGACTAAGCGTATGAACCCACACGCTAAGGAGATCTCGAAATATTATGTCAGTGAATGGTAGTTTAAGCCCACACTATAATCAGACATCTTAAACCAACTTGATAAGCATCCATGCTCTCACTGATTGATTACACTAATGCTGACTACGTGTGTAAAGTATCTATCTTATTCAAAATATAACTTTTTTTCACTATAGGTTAAGTTTTTAGAAGCGATTCAAAAGCAATTGGTTTTCACTCTAAAAAAGGCTCCAAATCGTGATCTTACTCAAAGCTTTCACCATGTCAAAGCCCTTGCACGAGTTTTCTCCCAGTGCTAACATCGTCAAAGGTCCTCATGTTTCTGACATTACCATCATCATTCAATCGACAAATGTGGTGTTCCCAGATGAAATCCCAAAGCAGTTCTGGAATTCAGGAATTGAAGACTTTGTCGAATTTGTCAAAAGTGGTCCACTTCGTTATGCATTTTGTGACTTTCCGGACCCTTTATATGTAAGTTCTACAACACATGTTCCTTTGATACCGTTGCTTCAGGCTCTCTAGACCCATTAAAGATGGTCAATATAGGGTTACTATTGATGTAGAATCCATTCGAATTGCTATTCGTCTTCCTCAATGTGATAGTTACTCTAGAACTCCTTCTGAACAAAGCTACAATACCGTTTTGTGAAAAACTAGGGCATAACTTCAAAGTCAAGGGCCTCACTCATGATCCTTACTTTATCACCCATCAACAATGTTTTAATATAGGATGGAAATACTTAATAGGTATGATTGGAAAATGGCTTGTTCACCAGACTGGTAGCTTGGACCAACTAAATCTCTTTGAGAAAATGATCTTATACTCCATTGTTTACAACAAGAAGTTGGATTTGGCTTAAATAATTCTTGATGAAATGATTGAATGGATTTCTGGGAACAAGAGACCAGTTCTTGATCCCTACCCATGTGTTCTGGTAAACACCTGACAGGTTCGAAAGACTTATGGTCTGGAAGGCGATAGGATTTGATAATTTTAAAAGTAATAAGTACCTCTTCTGGAATGGAGCAGATGGGAATGGGCTCATTGCATTCTTTTTACAGTTGTTAGATGGTAAGAGCCCAAAATCGAGGACTTAAAATCTCATGTGGCTTGCGGTTGATGGTAAACTTCTGAAAGTCTGGCCATAAAACATCAATAAGATCATCTGCATTTGTTTTGTCAGAAAAGATGCTATCAGCAACGTACAACCAATCTTTACTAAGTGAGTCAGTTCCGCCATGTTAGATTGATACTCCTCTTACAATGAAGTGCATGAGAAAAGTCCATAACCCTAATACAACAAACTTCTTGAACTTATTGGCTTTGTAATCTTCACTGTATCCAATATGGTTTAGAAACAACTGACACTCTTCAGCCGTTGGTTCTTGATCGTTGAAGTTCTCTGCATTTTCCTTGAAACCAATCGTCTTCAATAATGTAGATTTATGAACAGGCACGATTCTGTCTCCACTGATCTTGGTCTCGAGAACGTCATTGTCAATCTTGATTCGTTCGAAAGCAGCTTGAAGTAGGTAGAGTGGAATTGGTGGGTATGGTATTTTGGTAAGAGGAACAGAGAGAGGATGATTTGCGATGAGCTCGATCATAACACAAATTCATTTGTCATAATCATTTGGATATAGGGAGAATATTTGGGTAGTGTCCCTGAGGAAAGGTTCTGATGACATAGACGATGTGGAACCCTTTGATGATTTATTTTTGTGTGCAGGTTTAGCAGTTTTGGGAGCGGTTTGGGTGGAATCCTTTTTTACAGGTTGAGAGCTTTGAAGAACACTTGAACTGAGAGAGAATAAGGGATATGAGAGTTTTGAGAGCGTAACGGGTAAAAGGGGTTTCAATTGGCTTTTATAGGTTCAGGAAATAATTGGGTCGGGTTGAAAAGCAATGGTGAAACCTGTATTCGAAAACGGGTCACATTTAATGTGTTGCCAAAAATGGGACTGAATTGACCTGCAACATGAAAGAGTTCTGAGATATATTCTGAATGTTTTGAAAATGGTTTCTTATCATGAAGAGTCCAAGATGAAATTAAATGATCTCGAAACATGAAAGAGTTCTGAGATATATTCTGAAATGAAGCATTTGAGTCAAATAGGATCCGGAGTGATTTTTGAAAATTCTGGAATGAAATGTTAATGAAATTCTGGAGCAAAAATTTGATGAGATTTCAGAACGAGTTTTGAAATGTTCCGGGGTGAACTTTGAAAAACATCCGGAATGAAATTTGAAAAACTTTTAGAGTGAAATTTGAAAAGCTTCTGGAGTAATATGAATTTAATACCGTTCCAGACTTGAATTTTTGGATGATCTTATGAAGTCAGTACCGAGATGAAGATAGTACCGATCGGACTATTTTTGTTCATGAACATCATATCATAAGATGAGTTGTACAACTTAAAAATATATGAGGTGGTTAGAGAAAAAGACATGTAAAATCACCCTATTTATTCAGAGAGGCAATAGTTCCTAGATGAAAAAACAATTTGGCTTCGGAACTAATTCTCTTTCTGATGTTGCCATCAAAGAGTTCAAACCTCTTGAAAAAACTAAGGTTCAGGCATCATCATACCCATTTTGTTCAGAAAACCATTGAATTTTGTTTCGTCTAATGCCTTAGTAAAGACATTACCAATTTCATCATCAGATGGAACAAAAATAAGTTCGATGTTACCATTAAAAAAAAGATCTTTAATGAAATGATATCCTATGTCGATGTGCTTCGTCATAGAGTGTTAAATTGGATTGTGCAAAACAACAATGTCACTTTGAGAATCATAGTAGATTGAGATTTGTTGAAACCAGTAACCATAATCCAAGAACTGAGATTTCATCTAGAGAACTTGAGATGTGCAACTAGCACCAGCAATGTATGTCGCTTCGGCTATCGAAAGTGCAATGCAATTTTGTTTCTTAGATGACCAGCTTACCAATCGAACCCCTAAAAATTGACAGCCACTAGATGTGATTTTCCTATTCAATTGAAGACCGACATAGTTTGGATCGCAATATGCTTGAAGGAGGACACTCTCATTTGCTGGGTACCAGATTCTGAGATTCTTTGTACCTTTGAGGCATCGGAATATTTTCTTAACGACCAATAGATGAGACGTCTTTGGATTTACTTGAAACCTGTCACACAAACATGTTCAAAACATGATGTCCGGATGACTTGTTGTAATGTAAAGTAATTCTCCAATCAATCCTCTATACTTCCTTTCATCAACTGCTACATCGTATGGGTCCAAAAATATTTTTTGTCCGAAACCTACAGGTACCTTGGCTGAGGCACAGGTGTCCATTGAGTACTTTTTGAGAAGTTATGAAATGTACTTCTCTTGGTGAATGAAAATTTCTCTATTGGTCTGTTTGACTTAGAGACCTAGGAAGAAGCTTAGTTCCCGATTCATACTAATTTGAAATCTACTAACCATTAACTTAGCAAAGTCAGCAACCATTGATAAATCAGTGGATCCAAAAATGATGTTGTCAACATAAATTTGGATAAGCATGATTTGTTTTCTATTTTATCTTCGGAATAGAGTAGGATCGTGAATACCTCTTTGAAAACCTAAATGCTTGAGAAAATCAGTGAGGGTTTCGTGCCATGCGCGACGAGCTTGCTTGAGGCCATAAACAGTTTTCCGGAGTTTGTAGCACTAGTTTGGATATGAGAGATTGACAAAACCGAGAGGCTGTTGAAGATACACTTCAGTAGCAACTTCACCATTTAGAAAATCACTTTTGACGTCCGTCTGGTAAAACCTTAAAGCCTTTGTGAGCAACATAAGCAAGAAAGATTCTGATGGCTTCAAGACAGACAACATGAGCAAAGGTCTCATCATATTTAGGCCCTTCAATCTGTGTGAATCCTTTAGTCATCAATCTTGCTTTATTCCGAATAATGACTCCTGCATTGTCTAGTTTGTTCCGAAACACCCATCCAGTGTCATCAGTGGAATGATTATGAGGAGAAGGGACGAGAGTCCATACTTCATTTCTATCAAATTCTACCAATTTTTCTTTCTTGGCTGTAATCCAATTAGGATGTTCTAGTGCTTCTTTGATGGATTTGGGTTCAACCATTGAGATAAATGTTGTCAAATGACATTCATTTTGAACACTTGTGGCAGAACGAGTTTGTACACCAGCATTTGGGTTTCCAATTACTTGGTTTGGAGGATGATCCTTAGTCTAAACATGTAGTCTTGGAAGCTCTTGGGCAACAGATGATCCAATATCCATAATGGGGTTATGTTTCTCCCCCTAAATAGTTTGAACTTGTGGATGATTCTCACCCTGAACTTCTGAACCGGATAGGTTGACATCATCATGAGGTGGTAAATCCAAGAAATTTGCATCATCACCTTTGTTGATAGGATTAGAGTCGAATTCAGCAGCTGCATCTTGAAATCCATCCACAATTGATTCAAAGCAAGGTTGACCATTCTCCCCCTCAACCTGAGAAGGTTGAAATGATTTGGAATCAAATGTAGGAAAACTGTTTGTCGAACCTGAAACTGAAGGGTCTAGTTTATGGTTTGAGCTAGGCTATCTGATGTATAGGTCTTAATGGGTCTTTTGTCATGTAATAGAGTTGTTTGGAAGTATTTACGACTGTGAGTCTATTTACGGCCGTGAACATGTTTACGACTGTAAACCTGTTTACGGCCAGCCTTTCCCCTATATAAAGGGATTGTTAGAGTCTGTCATTGGTTGTTGTCAGTCGGTAGAGTTTACGGTCATTGTCCAAGTTGTACCTGACATTTTTTTGATATTAACATGTGCAAAGCTTGGTTCATTCATCTTCTACTCCATTCTTATCTTATTCGATTGTTAGTTGCTTGATCACTAGTTAAGATCCTTGTTTCCAGGGCCTTACAATTGGTATTAGAGCAAATCTTGGGTCAAATCATCTTACGATCAAGTTCACGGTCAAAGGAGTGTTAGTCCCCTAATATGGATCCAAATCAATAATCAATGAAGTAAATAAGAATCAAAATGGAGTGTAGAAGGAGTAGAGAAGAGATAACATCAAGCATGCACACATCCATTGATCATAAATGTCAGGTACACCTTGAGAAGTACATACACATCACTGGTTAAGAAAAAAACTACATCTGACACAAGACAGCTCCCTTTAAATACTACCCTCACCAACACATGAATGTGCAACCATACACGCATGTGCGGCCGTACACAGTGTGTGTGGCCGCACACACGTGTGTAGCTGCACACACGAGTGAGGCTGCACACATACACCAAGTCTAAAGTGTAACACCACTACACGACATATACTGCCACCCTAATGCCTAGCTCAAACCACAATATTATAGTCTTTCAATCTCCCACTTGGCTTGAGGCTAGCATAGTCTTGATCTTCATTCTGTTGGCTTCTCAAACAGCTTCAGATCTGATCTTCCCATGGAGCCCATCCACATTCTTCTGTTAATGATTGTGGCGACCATTGCAGTAAACTCTTTAGCAGCCGCCTACATAACATCTTTTCTGTATATAATATGGTGACGAGATAGAGTGCGGATATCCCTTTCCCTGAACCGAAGAAGATTATTAGCACTTATCAACCTTGAGACTTGTTCTCGATCCTTGAATATTATAGTATTAGTGGCAGTTTCATCATCGTAAGCCCAGAATTCCATTTTATCAAGGTATCCCTCATGGAAGTGTTGAGGGATAAGAATTTCCTTCTGCTGTTTAGTCGCAGTCCAAAGTATGATCTTCATAGGCTCGCTTGATTCTGGATCTGGAATTTCTTTGTCTTTTCGGTACAAGGCTCTTGCAGTCTTCATCATTGGAAAGTTTTCCTTGACCTGTCTGTCAAGAAATCTTTTGAAGTTTGAAGCACGAGGATCCTCAGAGGGATTATGGAATGGGGCTCTGGATAATTCAGTAAGATCAACTTTGGTCCACGAGTTAAAGTCATGAGTGTTCTTGTAAAGCTCAGAGGTTCATGAGATCCTTTTCACAACCCATAAATTTGTCTCGGGATCAAAGGCCCACATTCGGATTCCTGATCTATCTCCGAAATCGTCACCAAATTTTCTTTTCTTTAGATCAGTCACAGTCAGAACAGGGTCTTTGGCTTTGCGATTCTCGTTTGAATTTTTCATGAACAGTAAACCTTCAGTTTTGTTGGCCGTTACGGTCCTCTATCCCTGTTTGATTGTTATTCGGGCTCTGCTACCTTCTGGCTCCTTTTGAAATCTATCGACAATTGTGGTTGTTCTAGGAGCAGGTGGATCAACTGGAAGGTCGTCAGAGACAGACTGTGTGGGGTCCGTGGGAGGATCCTCGATTCCATGTGGCTGCTAAAAAAGGGATTTGACTTTGTCTTCAAATGCATCATACAAAACGTTCTTTAGATTGAAGTAGATAGCTGTCACTGAACCAAGACTCGTCTGTAGATCTTTAATCTGCTTTGTCTTCTCCTCATCCTTTTCTTTAAGCACTTCAATGTGAGAAGTGAGTTGATCCATCTGAATGGTCTTCTCAATGAGTTCCTGTCGGAGAACTCCAATTTCTTCTTGAAGTTCAGACACAGAAGATTTGTCATCACCTGTGTGCTCTTCTCTAAAAGATATTCCTTTGCCTTGAGAATAGGTTGGACTGTGTTGGGCTAGGTGCTTTGCCAGTCTGATTGAAGAGTCATCCATTGAAGGTCTGGTAGGAGAATATTTTGGGATAGATGATGAGCCGCCTGTCTCAAACATAGTAATAGGGCCTTCATCAGTTTGTGTTGGTGGAGTGTAAGCAGTAGTATTAGTGACAGTGGAGAAGACTTGAGGTGCACTGCTCACAATGGGTACCTCCAGACTCGCAATTTATTGACTTGATTCCATAGAGGACTAGGAGGTTTGGGGCTGAGTTGATTCAGGAACAGGCGAAGCAGATGTAGTATTAGTTGACACAGAGGGAGGAATCTTTGAGTTCACATCTCCTTGACTTGAAGCAACCTCCATGGGCTTGGATGTGGAGAGAAAAATTTTGAGAACATTTCCTTCTTCCCAAGGCTTGGTTGCCGAAGAAGCAACTTCGTTGACTTTATTAAGGTAGTTGCTGGTAGATCCTGGAAGAGGACCAAATTCTTCATCATCAAGATCAAGCTCAATATTGGTAGGGATATCATCATCACGGATCCCTGTGAAGTCAATTTCTTTCAAAAATTCTACATCTCCATAGAGATCTTCATCATCTTCCTCATGAACAGATTGTGTTTCATCTTCCTTATGATGTAGACGATCATGTTCCTCAGCCACTGTGGCGGTATGAGAATCATGAACCTCCTCAATTTCTGGTTCATAGATTGAAAACACAACGTCTTCAGACTCGGTGGGAATGGATTGATCTACTGAGTCCAACCGATCACTTTCTTCAAAAATTCGAAATTTGATTAAGGGGAACTTTCCTTCAAAAACAAAATTTCCTCCTCTTTTCTGTTTTATTAACCCGAATGCACTTGGACCAACTGATTTAAGATCCAAAGTCTCGTTCCCTCTTTGCAGCTCATGATGCATAACATTGAAGATGATATGATGAAATCTTGGGTACATCAAAAACTTATCTCTCTTGTTCCCCTCAAGATTCAGAACTAGTTCCTGCATTATAAACTTAGAGAAGTTGAACTCAATTCCCGCGGCCAAGGCTGTGATGGCTCCTGTGTTGGCCAATGAGATTTCATTCGCACCGGATCTCCTACCAGATATACAGCTCACAAACACATGAGCTAGATATTTCTAGCAAGGAGGAAGCAATTTCTTGATGGTAGGTGGAAATGTTCCCTCATACCCCATATGGTCTAGAACATCATGAGTTTGATGTACATTAATTTCCGTGGAGTATTCTGATATGTCATCAATTTGGAGTGAATCCCGAATAATACTCTCTGACACTAGAACCTTCTTTCCTTGGATTGTGGCTTCAATGTATTTTTCATCTTTGTTATCCTTCTTCACAACTGCACTTCTCCAAAAGTATTTGATCAGGTTCTGGTAAATTGCAGGGCAGGTTGTTAATACATGGACCAAACAACACTTCTTCAGACCGTCAACAATGAACTTTAGATCATTGTGAGCTGCTGGAGGATCTTCAAGAAAAATGGCTGAGTTGTGAACTTTGGCAAATTCTAGATCTCCCAATTTAAACTGATAAGAAACACATGCAATCATTAGGGAAAAAAATAATTTTAATCATACATATTTCAACTGCTCATTATTGAACATGACAAAATTTGTGCAACCGCACATGAAAATACACACAGGCGCACACGTGGATGTGTGCAGCCGCACACACATATGCAGCCGCACATGACCCAGCCGTACACAGATATGTTTAGCCACACACGATTCAACCGCACACGCCGTGTGTGGCCACACTCGCCATGTATGGTTGCACATACAATCGAAACACATAATCCTTCGATTAAACACCAAATATTGATCGTTTTTTCATGAAAAATGTGTTATGGGAGTCGCATTTATAAGAATTACTAGTGAGGAGCTTTGATTTCAAGAAGTTTAATGAAATTTTGAGATTTTAAAGAGAGAGAGAGAGAGAGAGAGAGAGAAAAATATGTCGTGTGCGGTTGAGAAGATTCAAAATGAGAACAGTGTCGGTGATCCACACACCGCACACGCTCTATATATATATATATATATATATATATATATATATATATATATATATATATATATATATTCAAAAAGTTTCATTTTCTCCCCCTCAACTCTTTAATAATCAAAAACTAAGCCCAAACTCAAGCTTTTAAAAAACAAGCCATTTTGAGGATTAAAAAGTTTAAAATTTATTATTCCTAATAAAACTAGAACTAAAAATAAAGACAAAAAATAAAATAAACTTAAAAATAAAATAAAATAAGATAAAATAAAAAATAAAAAATAAAAAATAAAAAATAAAAAAAAATAGAATAGACTAAAATAAAATGGAAATACTAATAACAACAAAAATTAAATTTAATTTTAATCCTCTAAATTGTTTAACCTTTTGAGATGTGGGATCAAAGTTGTTAGACAGTCTTAATCCGTTTTTCAGTACCTTCCGCTTCATGAAAAGATCGGGTCGATCGCCGGTATTGTGGTCCACTTAAACACAAAAAATTGTGACAAATTTTGGACTTGCTATAAGTGACAAGACAAGAGGATCCTATGTTCCTAGATAAAACTTCCTAAGGACCATTCATCTAACGACGACCAAGGATATTGTTGTCCACCTAAATTGAGCAGCAAGATCTACAGACAATCTATAATTGTTCAATTTTATTTGTACTAGAACATGTTTCCTGCTTCCTGATATACCTCAATAATCAAGAACTTCCGAGATACTCCTTACTTTAGGTGAGCAGACTATTATTCGTAGAGAGGATAGGTTTATAATATTTATTATTAATCAGAGATTTAGAGCGATTTAGAAGTAGAAGGTTGCATATGTTGTGTACCAGGTCGGATTATGAATCACGCAAAGGAGACAACATATGGCTAACAGATAGGAAGAATAGCATATATAAGATCCATATAGACAGAGTTGCATATGTTGCAGTCTAGGTCGGATCTCTTCCATTCACGTAGAGGAGACAACATATGACTAACAGTAAGAGAGAAAGAAAATAATTTTCTACAGACCTACTTTATCGGTATTCCCCAATTGCTCCGTTAATACCGGAATTAAGGACAAAATCCGTACATCGAGGAAAAGTTAAACCACAGTTCTAGATATGGGTTCCTTCAATGTGACTGGTGGATTCTCATGTATATCTCCCTGCTCAACCTATCCAAGCGTCATATTGTCAGGATAAACAGAACTATCTAGGTCAAGATTTATCAATTCTCTAGTTTCCATAAGTTCATCTGCACCTAGTCAAGTCCGATAAACTCTTTGTACCTACCAGCGCATCGAACACAGAGCCTAGACAATCCAACTTTGGTACTTTACACATAATCAGATTGTCCATTATCACTTGTTAATTATCACTTCCCAAATCATATAATGGAACACAGATATATATATATATATATATACATATATATATTTTTTAATTTTTGTTTTTCTAATGTTTTTGGATTTTCTAAATTTCTGATGTTTTTGGATTTTTGATTTTTCTCTCCCTAAATTTGTGCATAGAAGACAAAAGAAAAAGAAAATGCGCAAATTTAACCTAAACTAAACGCTAAAAAAATTAATCCTCAAAGCGAATTATTTTCAAAAAATTAACCAGCACATCGAATCGAGCTTTGTTAAACGGCTTTGTGAACAGATCGGCTACATTATTATCAGAGTGGACCTGTTCTAGCCGAATGAGCGAACGCTCATAACATTCTCTGATAAAATGAATTTTGATGTCAATGTGCTTGGTTTTCGAGTGGTGGACCGGGTTTTTGGCAATTTGGATCGCAGCCTCATTATCATAGACGATAGGGGTTTCTTGAAAATTCAAACTGTAGTCCAACAACTGATGTTGGATCCAGATGACTTGAGAACAACATGCAAACGAAGCGACATACTCCGCTTCTGCTGTTGAGGTGGAAACGGTATGCTGCTTCTTGCACTGCCATGAGACCAATCTATCTCCCAGAAATTGGCATCCTCCTGAAGTCGATTTTCTATCAAGCTCACACCCGCCATAGTTGTTGTCTTCAAAAGCATAAATGTCAAATTCTGGATTTTTCGAATACCAAAGACCCAGTTTTGGGAAACATTTGAGGTACCGAAAAATCCGTTTAATAGCAAGTAGATGAGAAAGTTTAGGATTAGCCTGGTAGCGAGCACATTGACAGACCACAAACATTACGTCTGGGCGACTAGTAGTCAGATACATAAGTGATCTGATCAATGATCGATAAGGCGTTTGATCTACGGATTCACCTTCAAGATCAGGGGTCAGTAGAGGTCTCTCCACCATGGGTGTCAGAGCAGGTTTCACGTCTCGGAACCCGAACTTCTCCAGTACATCATCCACATACTTTTCTTGGTGAATAAGGAATCTGGTTGAAGATTGTTGGACCTGAAGCCCCAAAAACGTGGTCATCTCCCCAATCGAACTCATCTTGAACCACTTCTTCATCACTGCTTCGAACTCTTTGCAAAGTTGTTGGCGTGTCGACCCGAAAATAATGTCGTCCACATAAATTTGAAAAAGAATTCTATCCGGACCGACATGTTTGATAAATAAGGTTTGATCAATGGCACCTCGGGAATAGCCGTGGTTGAGTAAATGCTGAGTTAGGGTAGCATACCAAGCTCTAGGAGCTTGATGCAGCCCATACAGAGCTTTGTCTAACTTGTAGACATGGTTGGGAAGCTTTGAATTAACGAAACCGGGTGGTTGGTCAACATAAATCTCCTCCTTGACCTTGCTGTACAAGAAAGCCATCTTGATGTCCATTTGGTATACGGTGAAGTTCATATAGGAAGCATATGCAAAGAAGATACGAATAGCTTCCAAACATGCTACCGGAGCATAAACTTCCTTATAATCAAGACCCTCAACTTGCCGAAACCCGCGAACCACTAATCTCGCCTTGTTAGGCACAATTACACTTGAGTCGTCTTGCTTGTTTCGAAAGACCCATCTGGTGTCGAGAGATTTCTTTACTTTTGGTAGCTCCACAACCTTCCAAACCCTGAGCTTCTCGAACTGATTAAGTTCATCATGCATGGCGTCAACCCAGCTGGGCTCATTGAGAGCCATTTCGGCAGATTTGGGCTCTATCTGGGCTCATTGGGCCCTATCTGGCCAATGACATTCTCTATTGGATGGTCGTGATGAATGTGTGCAGGGATCTTGTAGCTGATATCATTGACAAAGACTAGAAGATTATGGATGTTAACCGCTCCATCATGTGCTGTATGATCCACAGAAGATGAACAAGGTTCGTTTGGAGGATTTGCTACAAGCTCTTCAGCAATGCTTTCTGGAAAGAGAAGTTCCATCAGCCGAAGTCTCTTGGTTCATGAACTCTCTTTCCACCGGAACTAGAGGAGTAGCAGCAGCATAAGGAAAAGTTTGTTGAGGAGAAGACTCAGAAGAATCAGTGTGAACAGAGGGTACCATTGGAGGATCAGAAGAAACCAGTGGTGATCGATAGACAACTTCATCCTCTTCATCTTCAATAATGATCTTCGAATTTGACGTAGATCCTTCTTGATTATCTGAGGACACATTGAATGATTTGAAAAGAGATGTGTAATTAAATAGCCAATCCGGACCCACTCTAGCATCTGTCTCATTTTCTTCAAGCCAACGAATATCGAAAGACTCCACAATCTGTTTTGTCTTCTTGTTATAAACCCTATAGGCAGTTCGAGCAGCATATCCAACAAAGTAACAGTCATCAGCTTTTGCGTAGAATTTGGGGTTGGATTCCAAGTGGAGAAGGTGTTTGAACAGAACTAAACTGACGCACAATCCCTTTGTTAGCGCAAAAATGGTCAAGAACGGTGTTCTTGAACTCTGTTGCATTATCATTATGTAGCGCTTTCAATCGATTGTTGGTTAGATTTTCGATCATCACAATGAACCTTTTTACGAGGTCAGTGATCCCAACTTTGTTAGACAGAAAGAAAACCCAAGTGAAACGAGAGTAATCGTCTATCACAAGGAGGCAGTATGAGTTGCGATTAATGCTGAGAATGTTAACCAGACCAAATAAATCCATATGTAATAACTCGAGCACTTGACTAATGGAGTTAATCTACTTTGGAAAGTGTGGTTTCCGATGATGCTTTCCTTGAGCGCAGGAAACACATTTTTCAAATGTAATGAAATCTCTGATAGGTAATCCTCATACCAGTTCGTTCTTGGCAAGCCGATTCAGGTTCTTTACGTTAGCGTGACCGAGACGGCGATGCCACAACATCGCATTTCGTTCAGAAGCTTTGGAGAAAAGACAAGTGACTTCGTCGGGGATATTGTTGTTCATGTCTATAATGTAGACATTCCCATCCAGCATAGATTTTACAAGAATCCCATCTTCCGGAATGAAAACACCTGGCTTTAAGATCAGACATTCTTTATCTATGAAATGAGTAGAGTAACCCTTGTCACAGATCTGGGACACGCTCAACAAGCTGTGTTTTAATTCAGGAGCAAGGTTAACATTCTCAAAATTCAGCACTTCATTTGAAACAGTTCCTTTTTGAGTTATCTTTCCGCCCTCTCCGCCCGCAAAAGAAACATATTCTCCATTAAAAGTTTAAATGTCGTGAAATTGGGATATGTCTCCAGTCATGTACCGGGAGCAGCCGCTATCGACATACCAGGGTCTGACATCATTCCACCGCAACTGTCCCTGCACGATGAGCGGAATCATTTAGTTTTGGGGATCCACGTCATCACAATCCTAGGTTGACCCTTTTCTTTCACAGATTTTTTATTTGATTCTTTCTTTTCATTTGACTTAGAGGTAAATGGTGACTGATCTGAAGTTAATTTTGGTATCCACTGAAAGTTAGGATTCGAAATTTTGTTAGTTTGCTTCGAGCCGGTGGATTTTCTACTTGAAGTGTATGAAGATTCGGTCCTGCTCTTTGACAAAATTGATTTAGGCTTAGCCTTAATTGATTTTGGCAAACTATTGTTGAATTTACGGAAAACCTGTTTATTCTTTTGAGAGTATGCCATTTTCTTATTTGGATTTGTGTTCAAGTCACCTTTTCGAGAACAAGTTCTAGGGGTTTTTCTAGTTAAAGATCATCCCTGAAATTCGTTCTCTCCTCTTTTTGTTGTATGAGAAACAAACATCCGGTTCATATAGTTTCTTTCATATGTAAAGCTTCCAGACTTGCAAGAACCATCACAAGATTTTGAAGCAGATGTGGAAGGTGTAGAGACATTCAAATCAGATTTAACAGTTTTATCATACACAACACCATCATTAACAAAATTATCAGTCTGAAATAATACACCACCAGACACAAAAACACTAGCGTTTGATTTTGACACAAACTCATCACAGAAATCAACACCAAACATAGACACAGTATTATTTTACTCAAACTTTTCAGCTTCATGCTCCCCCTGAACTACTGACATATCTGCACTTAAGGTAGAAATGTTACTATGCAAATTCTTATTATTGGACTGTATTGCCTACTCAGAAGATGACTTTCCATATACCATTTGAGGTTCTCTGTCAATTTCTTCTTGAGACAAGGGAATAGCAGTGTAGTTATGATTGAAGGGAGGGGGGACACTCTCAAATCCTAGTCCAACTTTTATCTGATTACCATGAGTGATATCTCACCAATGCATTCGTCCTTCAATCATTTTTGCAATTGTTTCACATGACCCATCGTATTTTTTGAAATTAAATTCAGCATTTTCAAAACGATTTTTCAATGTGTCAAGTTCCACAGTTACAACAACAAATTTTATTTTGAGATGATCATAGTCCTCACATTTGTTGTTGTAATCCTCTGGTAATTTCTTAAAATCCT
Organism: Lactuca sativa; assembly: GCF_002870075.4. Classification (NCBI taxonomy): domain Eukaryota; kingdom Viridiplantae; phylum Streptophyta; class Magnoliopsida; order Asterales; family Asteraceae; genus Lactuca; species Lactuca sativa. The sequence goes on along the minus strand of NC_056630.2, from coordinate 298,785,219 downwards.
TAGTCTTATTTTCTATTTGAGTCTTTAAGGGCTTTTTATTTTTCCTAAGTGTGTATCCCTCATATTTTATGTCCTCGTTTTCTCTTTTGATTATTTCAATTTGATCTCTCAAAAATTTAACAGTTTTAATACAAAAGTGGGAACAACGAAATTCACTAACCTCAGGTTTGACCGGTTCTGGAGTAGTTTGCACCATGAATGCAAACTGAAGATTCATCATCTCTTCTTCTGGATCTGCCTCTGTTTCTTCTTCAACTTCATCCTTGATTTGAGCAAGATGTGCGTTTTTAGGTCCCGAAATGTTTAGGGCCTGAATTTGATCTTCCCAACTAAAAGATTGGGCCACCATTGCCAAGTTAGCAGACTAATTTCTTGAAGATGATCCTTTGTTGTTGTTGTGGACATAAGTCATTGGCACCATTGTTCGTTAAGAGTTCTCTCTTCGATCTGGTTTTGGACATTCCCTTGCAAAATGTCCAGGTTCATGACAATTGTAATTTCGCAAGTTTCCTTTACTAAATCCCATTTTCTTGTCAGAATTTACACCCCAATTGTTCTTTCCTGTTTTCTTGGAGAATTTCTTAGCTCTGAAAACTGCCATGACCATTTGCCAAGTAATGTCCATCTCTTCCACATCCTCAGGATAGATTTGGTTGAGGTCAGCGAATGAGAGTTGTGGAGAGAGCTGTCCGGCCACAAAGGCATTGTAGCAGTTCACAAATCCAGTTGCGAGAGCCAAATTTTCTTCTTTTTCATTTGCATATGAACTTTGAGAATCAATTCCATGAGATTGAACTAAAACAGTTGTGGAAGACCCAATTCTAGAACCAACTTGTTGACTTAAGTTTTGAGATTGAGGGACTTGATTTTGTTGCATTTGAGGTATGGTGTATGGTATGGTTTGATGGGTTACATAAGGTTGAACTTGAGGAACATGAACTTGAGAATTTTGATGAGTGGTAAAGCTTGAGAAAGCAATGTTGTTGTTTTGAATTCCAAGATTAGTTGTAGAGTACGAGTTAACATGGTTGATCTCCATTTGTTTATCATCAAGATCACAAGCTTTGATGATTGCCATTGTTTCGGCTAAGCTCAATCGGTTCAGGTCTTTAGTCTTTTTGAATCACTAAGACATTCATATCCTAGGATTATGGAAGAGAATTTACCAGCTTTTTGTTGATCTCCGACCTTGTAACCATCACACCAGCAGAGCTCATTTCAGTGGTTAGTGTGATAAACCTTTGCAATTGATTTTCAAGTGTTTCTCCGAAGACATAGTTGAACACGTTGAATTTTTTCGGAGCATGTCTTGGCGACTTTGCTTCATGTCTTCGTTTCCTTCATAAACTTCTATCAGTGCTTCCCACAATGGCCTTGCTGATGTACATTCACGAAATCCTTGAGAAATCTCTAGAGACAATGCCATGGTAAGTGTAGCAAGTGCCTTTTCTTGTTCCTCAACTCTTCCAAAATCATCATCAGTGTAGTTTTCAACCTGTTTGTTAATTACAATGCCATCTTCTAAAGTTGTTGTAATCTGAATTGGACCTCTTAAAATACTTCTCCAAATTTTGAAATCTTTCATTTTGATATACTTTTTAATTCGATATTTCCATTTAGGAAATCCTTCTGCTGACAGCAATCGGGGAATTCGAGTAGTGGTTCCCATAATCGCATCCAATTCTTGATGAGCAATCATGCTCTGAGATTCCATTTTGACAAACTTAAATGATTGTTACCGCACACACAGTTACAAAGTATAACCACACACACCAGTTTACTCTTAACTGCAAACCCCAACCGCACACTAAGCAGCAAATTATGACCACACACTCAACAACACTTAAATTTTAATCAACAAATGTAACCACACACACTCACCAGCACACAAACCTTAACGGCAAACACAACCGTACACACTCAACAACACATGAATCTTAATAGCAAACGCAACCGCACACACTTTAACAGCATAACCGTACACACCAAACAGCACACCTTCAATTGTTTCAACCGCACTCCTTCAAAAATCCAACCGCACTCCTTCAAAAAGCCAACCGCACTCCTTCAAAGAGTCAACCGCACACTCTTAAAATTTCACCCGCACATACAATTTTCTCAGATTTTTGATGAAATTTTGATTTCAAACTATTGAAAACAGTAACAAACAACAGTTCTTTGATCAAATCACACAAATGCACTTCAAAAACAGTGAATTTTTTGCAACCTCACAATCTAAAATACTTCAATTGATACCAAATTAGCTCTGATACCAATTGTTAGTCCCATAATATGGATCCAAATCAGTAATCAATGAAGTAAATGGCAATCAAAATGGAGTGTAGAAGGAGTAGAGAAGAGATAACATCAAGCATGCACACATCTATTGATCATAAATGCCAGGTACACCTTGAGAACTACATACACATCACTATTTAGCAAAAAAGTACATCTGACACAAGACAGCTCCCTTTAAATACTACCCTCACCAGCACACGAGTGTGCAGCCGGACATGCATGTGTGACCACACACACGTGTGTAGATGCACACACCAAGTCTAAAGTGTAACACCACTACACTACATACACTGCCACCCTAATGCCTAGCTCAAACCACAATATTATAGTCTTTCAAGGAGCTTAGTTTCTTCACTGTTCGAGGCCTAATTTGGTTTCTTCGTAGCAAAAGGGGATCAGATATGCTAAAAATTTGTGTTTTTCTCAAAATCTGGGTATTTACGGTCAAGAGTTCACGACCGTAAACTCCTATTCACGGTCGTAAAATCCTATTCACGGTCGTAAACTAGATCTTCAATAACCGTATATTGTGTATCTTCAGAAACCATAAAAAGGAAATCTTCAAAGACCGTAAACTACCGACCGTAAACTCCTCAACCATAAATCAGCCAACCGTAAACGTGTTTACGGTTGTAATCTTTTTGCTGTAAACTAGGTTTCTGGTGTTTTAGTTTATTTTTCGAATCATTTTCAATTGGATTGAATCATGGGAACAACCTCTCGCATTCCACGCTTGTTATCTGCAGAACGGTTCCCGGAATCGAAATATCGGATCAAAAATACATCAAGATGAAAGACTTTAAGGTTTAGCGAAGCATTCGCAGAGGACCAGTTAGAATCACTACTACTCTTGCGAACAGACAAATAATTGACAAAGTGTATGCTGATTACACTGATGAAGACTTCGTAAGGTTGAAGAACAGAAAAGGTCGTTGGCTACTTTAACTATAGCTTTGTCTCTTGATATTGCTCAAGGATTCAGAGAGTATGATTCAGCCAAGGCATTGTGGGAAGCTTTAATTGAGGTCTATGAGGGGAATGAAGATATGAAACAGAGTCGCCAAGACATGTGAAGACAGAAATTCAATATGTTTAATCATGTTCATGGAGAAACTCTAGAAGCCCAGTTGAAGCGTTTTACCACACTCACCACTAAAATGAGTTCAACTAGGATTTATGTGACTATATCTGAGATAAACAAAAAACTGTTGAATTCGCTTCTGAAGGCAGGGGATATGAATGTAGCTGTCATCAAGAAGACGAAATATCGTAATCGTCTCAGTCTTGCTGAAACTATGAAAACCATCAAAGCTTGTGATCTTGATGATAAGCAAAGAGAGATCAATCATGTGAATTCCTACTCGACTGCAAATCTTGGCATTTCTTCAAATAAAGCCTTTTCATGTTTTACCTCCTCTCCAAGTCAAGCTTTTGTCGTTCAACAACCTTAGAATCAAACCTTTGTTGCTCCATCAGTTGCACCATTTTGTTTCTTCATCATCTATGTCTCATCCATAAAGTCAGTCTTTTGTTGTTCCATAAGCTGTTTCCTCCTCCAAGGCACCAGTTATGGCTCTTACTCTCAATCCCAAAGAAAGCGATGAAAACTTAGCTCTTTCCACTAGACTTGTCAATTGCTACAATGCTCTTGTAGCTGGAGAGCTTCCACCTAGACTCTCATTTGCTGATATGGATCAAATTTATCCAAAAGATGTGGAGGAAATGGATATTACTTGGCATATAGCAATGGCAGTGTTCAAGGCAAAGCAATTTGCAAAGAAGATGGGAAAGAACAACTAGGGGATGAATGCTGACAAGAAGGTTGGGTTTAACAAGGGCAAGCATCGGGGTTACAATTGCCACAAGCCAGGTCATTTTGCTCGTGAGTGTCCAAAGTCAGACAGAAGGGTAAGCAATGATAGAAAACTGGTTCCAGTGGGAAATAGTCGTGGAAGTGATGCTATCAACAGTGAGACTGCTAATTTGGCAGTGGTTGCTTAGTCCTTTGACTGGGAGAACCAGATTCAGGCACAGAATATTTCAGGACCTGAGAATGCTCACTTTGCTCAAATCGATGATGCTCCAGAAGAGAAAGTTGAGGTTGATCCTAAAGAAGAGTTGATGGAGTTGCAGTTAGCCTTTATGGTATCTTCTACTCCAGAACCTGAGAAGAAAGAGGTAAGTCGGTCTTCCTGTTCTCAAACATGCATTGATAATGTCAAAAATTTACTTGAGCATATAGAATTATTGCGTAGAGAGAACGAGGACCTAAAATATGAAGGCTATCAACTTAGGAAAGGACAGAAACCTCTAAAAGCTCAATTAGAAGCAAAAACAAATGATTTTAGAAAACTTCAGGAAGAGTATAGCAATAAATGTGCAAATTATAGATTTGTGACTAAACAACTGTTGAGCTTTACACATTGAAAAACAAATTTGAAAATGCAGATTTTAATTTTAGAAAATTTGATGTGTCAAGTGAAGTAGTTGCGTCAATCATGGAAAATAGTTTGAGATTTAAAAATAACCAGCAAAAGGGTTTAGGATATGATAAAGTGCCTCCTTTTAATCATAATTATCAATTTAAGCCATTAACTGAAGAAGAGATGGACAGAGAGCCAATCCTTAAATATGGATTTGTGTCAGGAGGTAGTATTAATGTTGAAAATACTAATGTTTCTACTTCACATGCAGATTAATCTTTAAGTCAATCAAAGCAAGAAGCTGAAGGATGTGTTTCTGAAAATAAAAATGTTTCTGAACCTGTTGTTTCTATTTCAATGATAACACTTTTGCTTCTGATGTTAAAATAAAAGATGTATCTTGTGATGATTCTGCATCACAAAATGATAATTCAAACTTTTTCGATATATTTGACGATTTTTTTGACAATATTGATGTTTCTGTTTCAAGCACATCCACTTCACCAATCACACAACATGGTTCACCCTCATCAATCACACAATCTGATTCTTACACATGTTCTTGTGGGAAAAGTAAGGGTGCAATGAAGAAAGTAAATCAGACAAAGGCAGTACGAGTTACAATAATAATAAGCAAATTTGTTTTAACTGTGGTACTGCCGGTCACATCGCTAGGAATTGTCCTAATAGGGCATTTGTGCATTTTTCGTCTAACAGAGGAGAGAACGAGTCTCGAGGAAGGTCTTTAACTTTAAAGTCCTCAATATCTCGCCCTCGAGATGATGATTAGAAAGCTAATGAAAACAAGAAAAGGGCAGTTTTTCAAAAGAACAAACAGGTTTTCCATAATAAAGTCACAAATAGTTTGCCAAAATCGAACAAGCCAAAGCCGAGGTTGGTTTCCTCAAAGAGCCGATTTGGATCTTCAACAACTTCTGGTAGAAAATCAAAATGCCCAAAGCAAACAGGAAGGAAAAACATTTTGAAATCACCCTTAATTTAAAAAAAAAAACTAAATACTAGTGGGTGCCCAAATTAATTTCAAACCAATCATCGTCATCCTCTGAAAGTGTTTTAAATGATGATTCAAAATCAAAAAGTTCAAAAGAAAAATATGTGATCGTAAAGGGTCAACCCAAGAAAGTAATGACCCGTGTCCCCAAATCTAAATGATCCCGCTCATTTTGCGGGGACAGTTGCAGAGGAATGTCCTCAGACGCTGGTATGTCGACAACGGCTGTTCTCGACATATGACAGGTGACATCTCCCAGCTGAACGATATTCAAACTTTTAATGGATGATATGTTTCCTTTACGGGTGGAGAAGGCGGAAAAATCACTCAAAAAGGAACTGTGACAAACGGAGTGCTGAGTTTCGAGAACATCAACTTTGCTCCCGAGTTAAAGCACAGCTTGTTGAGCGTTTCTCAAATTTGTGACACGATTTATTCAACACATTTTATAGATAAAGAGTGTCTGATCCTGAAGCCAGGCATTGTCATCCTGGATGAGTGGATTCTTGTTAAATCAAAGCGAGATGGAAATGCATACATCATCAACATGAATAGCAACATTCATGAACAGGTCACCGGCCTCTTTTCAAAAGTCTTAGAACAAAATGCTATGTTGTGGCACCGACTGCTTGGTCATGCGAACGCTAAGAATCGGAATCGTCTTGATAAAAATGAAATGGTGCGTAGCCTACCTGTCATAGACTTCATAACATTTGAAAAATGTGTATCATGTGCCCAGGGAAAGCATCACAGAAACCCACACCTGCCAAAACATGTCAATTCAATCAGCCAGGTGCTTCAATTATTGCACATGGACTTATCTGGTCCGGTGAATGTCCTAAGCATCAACAGAAATTCATACTGTCTAGTTGTGATCGATGACTTCTCGCATTTCATGTGGGTCTTCTTCTTATCCAACAAAGCTGGGATATCCGATTTGATTAAGAAGTTCATCATAATGACAGAGAACCAAACCAATAACCGGGTGAAGGCGCTTCGAACTGATAATGGAACATAATTCAAGAATGCGGTTCTTGATCACTTTTGCACAGAAAAGGGAACCGTGCATCAATAAAGTTTCATTTGTACGCCTCAACAAAATGGTGTTGCTAAACTGAGGAATCCAACATTTCAAGACGCTCCAAGGACGATGTTGTGTGACTCAAAGCATCCAGTTTTCTTTTGGGCCGAGGCGACCAACACAGCGTGTTGTGTTGAAAATCGTGTTCTGGTCAACAAAGCTCAGATGAAGACTACGTACGAAATTCTATATGGTCACTAGCCATCTGTCAGTCACTTTTGCGTATTTGGTTGCCCTTGTACCCTTCTTCACCTGGAGTCCAACCCGAAGTTCAATGCCAAAGATGATGACTGCTATTTTGCAGGGTATGTTGCTCGCACTGCATACAGGGTCTACAACAAATTAACAAAGCAAATCGTAAAATCCTTCGATGTGTGTTGGTTGGAGGAGAATGAAACGGATGCTAGAGTGGGTCCTAATTAGCAGTTTGATTACACATCTTTGTTCAAATCGTTCAATGTGTGTTAAAATAGTATATCTGGTTCTACTTCTGGTTTGAAGACTATGCCTGAAGAAGAAGACGAAGAAGTTGTTTACAGACCGCCGATAGTGCCTTTTATAATTCCTACGATGGAGTCATCTGTTCCAATTACTGGTCCAGAATCTCCAACTCAACAACACGCTCAAGATGCTAATGTCACACCTATTACTCCTGTTGAAAGAGATTTCATGTCCAGAGATGCTTCCACTGCTACTCAAAGTTTTATGGAAATTCTCTTTCCTGAGCAAATTGCTAATGAGTTTGTGGCAAATCCTTCTAACGAGACAGGTTCGTCTGAAGTGGACCATTCGGCAAATGATGGAGTTATCAACATGCACAATATTTCCGTTTCAATCAATGAGATAAGCCATGAGATACCTTCCCATATTCAACGTGATCATCCGATTGAAAATGTCATTGGCCAGCTGGGTGATGGTGTTAGAACAAGAATTAAGAGTGGAGATGTTAATACATGTCTCTATTCTTGCTTTATCTCTCAAATTCAGGCAAAGAATGTTGAAATGGCTTTGAATGAGCCCAGCTGGGTAGATGCTATGCACAAAGAGTTAAATTAATTTGAAAAGCTCAGGGTTTGGACGCTGGTTAAAATTCCTAAGGGCAAAAAGTCTCTTGACACACGCTGGGTATATTGCAATAAGCAGGATGATTTTGGAGTCATAGTGCGCAATAAGGCGAGATTTGTGGTTCGTGGGTTTAGAAAGATCAAGGGTCTTGACTACACCGAGGTGTATGCTCCGGTGGCTTGCTTGGAGGCTATCCATATCTTCCTTGCATACGCTTCCTACATGAACTTCACGGTTTACAAGATGGATGTCAAGACAGCCTTCTTGTATGGCGTGGTGAAAGAAGAAATATATGTTGCTTGTGATAACCCAAGTTATTCTGTTACATTACCCCGTTACAGTTAACGGAATATTCCACTGTATAAAAGTTTCGTTAATAAGAGGTCGTCAAATAAATAAATGTTTTATTTTTTATGTTTTATGTCGTGATAGTCGTAATAAAGTAAATGAAAACACTTAAATTACATTTCCATAGTAATTTAGAAAAAGTTAGTTTTTATTATTACGACCACTAAATTGTGTGCGACCAAAAGCCCCGTATAACGACAGTATCGGGTAGAATCCCACTGAGCTCCAACTCAATCCCATATATATAAGGGGGAGTAAACACCATTTCAACCTTTTTCACCCTCTCTCTCATACAAGCCCGATTTCGCCTCAAATCCGCAACCAAACGCCTCCTAAACATAAGACCTTCAACCCTAACTTGTTCTAAACATGCAATATTGTTAGTATAGCTCAACAATCCCATGAAAAGGACAAAGAAGAGGAGTTTACGGCCTAAGAGCCTCCTTAGGCTGTAAACACCCCAAAAATGGTCAAAAGTCCTGATTCTTCCTTATTTGAGCTTGGATACTAGTTAGGGAATTTATCTACGAGTGTTCAAACAACAAAACACAAGGTTTTAGGGCATAAAAGAGAGTTTACGGCCCAAGCACATTCTTAGGCCGTAAACACCTCTTAAACTTGTAAAAATGCCCCAAAAATACTCCCAAACCACCCTTAGGCTTAATACATAAATTAGGGGCTTGCTATTTACGGTTTGGAACATTTAGACACAAAGAAATATGGGGTAACTTGGAGTTTACGGCCCAAGCAAGTGCCTAGGCCGTAAACACCCCTAAACTATGTCAAATGATGGTTTTCTCCCCCCCAAATGACCTTATACTTCATTATAAGTTACTCGAAGGAATTAGGGACTTCAAAACTTCCATAAAGTCAAAGGATGGGAGTTCACGGCCGTGAACTCCCATAGGGGTGGTTCATGGGCCGTAAACTCCCATTTGGACCCTTTAAACCGTTAAATCCACACATACATATTAGATTTGGACCTAGAGTAATTCCGCAAGCAAGTTGAAGCCTTAAAACACCCTAGAAACCACTCACCATGAGTTTACGGCCGTAAACTCATGGGAGTTGTCCTAGGGCCATAAACTCTAAGTATAGAGTTTACTCTTGGAGAGTAAACTCCATTCCTAAGTCATTTGAGCCCTTAGTTGTTACCCGGGACACCCCAAACACTTAACCAAAGTGTTTTCCGCTCCTTAGAGTGCGTATACTTGTTAAATTAGTATATAATGTACTAATTGTATATGAACATATGTTATCATGTGTTAAATAGGTCAGTAAGTGTGTCCAAGTCCTTACTTGACACCGAGCACCCAACCGCCGCCTTCGTCAGATCCACTTACACCAGGTGAGTTCATACCCATGAATGAACCTTTTTAAATGTTTTTTTACGTTTTATAGGGGGGAATACAAGTTAAACATGCCAGTTATCATATCAATCACATGTGATTGATAACCCGCATGCACAAAGATTTACCACACTGTAACTGCTTTACCAATTAGGATACTATAAATGGCTTTCAAAAAGGTTTTCACTTGTTCAAACTCTTACTTATACTGTTTTATCAAAAGGCAATTTAAACTAGTTTATGAAAAGTTTCTAAAGAATTTCTAAAGGTTTTCAAGCTTATTTTACCAAAGGACACCAAATTGGGATTTTCTCGAGAATAAAGGTTTTCTTCCATATTTTGATACTCTTTCTTAGTTAAACTCCTACTTGATAACGCTTTCACTTCGTGATGCGTTTATACCTGTTATTGCCTCTATTTCGCTCATACGTGTAGTCGCTTATGCCTAATAGACGCTCTTACTTCACTTGTGGGCACTTCCACTTTGTGATACACTTATACCTGCTAGACGCTTATACTTGTTCACACTCTTACTTAGTGATACGTTTCTACTTCACTTATACTTGATATCGCTTCTACTTCACTTATACTTGGTACCGCTTCTACTTCACTTATACTCGATACACTCCTACTTCACTTGTTGTCGCTTCTACTTCGTGCTACACTTACATTTGGCACGCTTATACTTCATGATTCGGTTATTCCACACTGTACACTTATACTTCACGATATGAATCCACTTGTTACACACTCAAGCATAGTTAGATGTATCTATGTGCTTGTCTAGATGCATATAAGTAATGATTGCAGGACTTAGGAAGGCTTGTCCGCCCTATTTCCTTTTCTTCGTTGAGATGTAGTCTGGTGGGATCGGATGGCCGTCCGAAGGTCGTTTGATTCATTAGTTATATGTGATGTATATGAGCATAGACATATAGGTTTTCTCTAGTCAGTCATGTTATGAGTCTCTACCTCTAATTCAACACTTACATATGAAACCCACTACCCACTATTAGGGATGCATCCTCGGGACACGGCCTTCTCCGTCGTCTAGTTGGTAACCAGAGTCTCCTGTAGGGAGAGCGGACATTGTGTGTATAGATCTATACGGGATTGACACCCCCGCACCCTGACTGCTAGCTACCGTCGACGGCCCACCAAGCCAAGGGGTGACAAATGTCATATTTTTATAGACGCTTGTAGGGCGTCAGGTACTCTAGTGTCGGTTTGTATGGTTACGAGTATCCCAGGTTACCTTATAATTCATGGCCTTAAGCTAATGGTAATACACCGGCAATTTACACTGTCTGCTGGAAACCCACTCTCGGAGTCACACTGTTTTAGACCTTGCTAGACGTATCGTTCATTTGGTACTGTCTGGGGTCTGTATTCACTGTATTCACTGTATCCACTGTATTCATTGTAGTCACTTTTTTAGACCTTGCTAGACGTAATCATTCAGTTGATACTGTCTGGGGTCTGTGTTCACTGTTTTAGACCTTACTAGATGTACCTTTCATTTGGTACCGTCTGGGGTCTGTGTCTCTCTCTGTTAGACTGAGCCAGGCAGGTCGTTCATTCGATACTCTCCTGGAGTCTATGATTCCTTTGCCTTAGTCAGCAGTCCTCACTGCTGAGGCATACGTTATTTCCCTGAATTCTCCTGCTTTCTTAATAATCAAATTCTGGATTTTGATAATGATAGCGATTAAGGGAAAAATACCTTTTACCACATAACTTTGTCCAGTCTTGGTAGAATACTGCTTTTGTTAAAGAAAATATAGGATTTTCTAGAAAATACACTAATATAATAGATGCACTGAAACTACCACTTTCATTAAAGTTATTTGAATAAAATGCTACTAAATGCTTATGAACTCACCAGGTACATCCCCGGAGCTGTTGATGAAGATAGCTTAGTACCATGCTGTACTTTCTTATATTTGCTTGTATTACTTTGATTTATTGTAATGTAACCATGTAAAACTATTACTATTAATGCAATGTTTTGTTGTACTTTGATTATTATAATGCATGTGTTGTGATACTTGACATGACGTCATCCACCCCAGAACATTTCCGCCGTTCCGGTTTTGGGGTGTGACATTGCTCCATCAAGAAAAGTATGTGGATTATATGCTTGAGAATTTCGGGTTTCAAGACGCAAAACCTGCTCTGATGCCAATGGTCAAGAGACCCCTGTTAACTCCAGATACTAACGGTGAATCCATAAATCAAACTCACTACTGATCGATGATCGGTTCGTTGATGTATCTAACTGCAAGCAAGCCATACATTATGTTTGTGGTTTTTCGATGTGCACACTGTCAGGTTAATCCTAAACTTTCACATCTTATTGCTGTCAAAAGAATCTTTCGGTATCTCAAAGGCAGCCCAAAATTGGGTCTTTCGTATCCGAAAAATTATGAATTTGATTTATATGCTGTTGCTGACAGTAATTATGGAGGCTGTGAGCTTGACAGGAAATCTACATCAAGTGGGTGTCAATTCCTTGGTGACCGGTTGGTGTCATGGTAGTGCAAGAAACAACACACCGTCTTAACGTCAACAGCAGAAGCGGAATATGTTGCTTCCTTTGGTTGGTGTTCTCAAGTTATCTAGATCCAACATCAGCTATTGTATTATGGTTTGAATTATCTAGAAACCCCTATATTTTGTGATAATGAGGTTGCAATTCAGATTGCTAAAAATCCAATCCAACATTCAAACACAAAGCACATTGACATCAAAATTCATTTCATCAAAGATTGTTATGAGCATTCACTCATTCGGCTGGAACAGGTTCTCACTGCTAATAATGTGGCGGATCTGTTCACAAATCCGCTTAACAAAGCTCGATTTGATGTGCTTGTGAGCTTTTTGAAAATGATAAGCTTTGAGGACTATTTTTTTTGGATAGTTTAAATTTGTGCATGTTATTTTCATTCTCACCCGTACACAATTTTAGTGGGAGAAATAAACAAAAACCAAACAAAAATTTAAAATCTCAAAATCCAAAAACATTAGAAAAACAAAAAAACAAAAAAAGTATGTTGTTGATAGTTTATGTTTGTAGGTAATGTGTTGGGAAGTGATATAATCATGTGATAACAGGCAATCTAAACCTGTGTAAGGTACCAAACTTGAATTGTCTAAGCTCTGTGTTCAATGTGCTGGTAGGCAGGAAAGTTTTTAAAAATGGACTTGACTAGGATCAGATAAACTTATTGTATCTAGAGACCTGACAAAATATTGTCCTAGATAGTTCCATTAAGCCTGACAATACGATGATTTCATAGGTTGAGTAGAGAGATATACATGGGAATCTGTGGATACATTAAATGATCTGTATCTAGAACTGTGGATTAACTTTTCCTCGATGTGCGGACTTCGTCCTTAATTCCGGTATTGACAGGGCAACTGGGGAATTCCGATAAATTAGGTTTGTAGAAAATTATTTTCTTTCTATCTATTAGTCATATGTTGCTTCCTCTGCTGATTGGAAGAGATCCGACCTGGAATGCAACATATGCAACTCTGTCTCTCTGCTTCTTCTTCTATGCTATTCTTCATACATGTTAGCATATGTTGTCTCCTTTGCATGATTAATAATCTGACCTGGTACACAGCATATCTAACCTTCTACTTCTCAATCCCTCTAAACTCTAATTAGTCATATGATTCACTCTCTACGTGATTGGAAGAGATCTGACCTGAGTGTACAACATATGCATTCTAAATCTGACTTCTTCCTTAAGAATTGTCTACTCATCTGAAGTAAGTAATATTCTGGAAGACCTTGATTATTGGGGTATATCAGGAACTAGGAAACACGTTCTAATACAATTAAAATTGAACATTTTATAGGTTGTTTGTAGATCTCGCTGCTCAATTTAGGTGGACAATAATATCCTTGGTTGTCGTCAGCTGAATGGTCTTTCAGGAATATTATCTAAGTTCATAGGATCTAATGTATTGTCACTTATAGTATGTCCTAAATTTGTCACAACCTTTAGTGTTTAAGTGGACCACAATATCGGTGATCGACCATATATAGACATGAAGGTAAAGGTATTGATAAACAGATAAAGGTTATCTAACAACTTTGATCCCAATTAAAAAATATAAAAATTTAAGTTAAAAAAAATCATTTTATTTTAGTTTTTAAAAATAGTTTTAATTTTATTTTTTATTTTATTTTAATTTCATTTTTTCAAATTTAAAAAAAAATAGTTTGATTTTTAAAATTTGTTTCATTTTCTTTTTTACTTTATTTTTATTTTTAGTCCTCAAAATGTTTTATTTTTTAAAAATTTGGGTATTGGGTTTTGTTTTTAAAACATTATGGGTTGCAGCCCATAGATTTTGGACCGAGTATATAAGGTTTTCAGTTCCAACGGAAAACTCTTTACCTCTTCATTTTGTTCCTCTCGGCTGTAAACACTAATTTTCTCTCTCTACTCTTTGAAATTTTTCCGAAAAATTGATTGATTGTACGTGTAGGTATGCTATTTTCGACCCTCAGAATGCCATTCTCGCATCGAATCGACATGTATTAAGGGTGTAATCTAAGAAAAATAATTTTCGGAGTTTATAGCTAGACTGTTTACGGCCAGGAGCTTACGGCCAAAGCTTACGTCCAGAGCTTACGGCCATGAGTTTACGGCCGTGAACTCCCTTTGACCGTAAAAACTCAGTTTTTGACAACAATATTTGATTTTTCTTCATTTGTTTCACTTAAGAGCCTAATTAAACTGCAACATGAGTAAAACATCAATTTTAAATGTTTAAATAAATTTTTTTCTCACTTGGCTTGGTTTGTGCAGGTTGAAATGGTCGATCTAAAATTCGTTGACAGTCACAACTTGGTAATTCTTTTGGTTGATCCTCCTGTTGCTCGTGGAGAGTTCAAGTCAATGAGACATGGATTAAGGGAATGTTGCCTGACCACTGCTCTTACTGTGAATCCAACAATTTATCAAGGAATAAATAAAGAATTCTGGAGGTTAGCTGATGTAAAGAAAGGAGAAGATGGATATGTATCTGTTGAAGCTATTGTAAAGGGTTGCAAAATCATCATAACAAAACAATTCATTTGGGACGTTCTGTAAATCGACGATCAATCTACCTTCCCTACTGAGATTGAAACCGATCAATTTCAAGAACTTCTCAAAAAGATGGGCTATGAAGGCGAATTTCCTCCAACAATGAAGAAGTTGCTACCACCTTACTGGAGGTTCTTAGCTCATGTCTTTGTGAGCTGTATATCAAGCAGAAAATTTGACGCGGATGAAATTTCTTTGAGGAACATAGTTGCCATCATTTCACTTGTTGCGGGACTGAGTTTCAACTTCTCCAAGTTCATCCTTGACAAGTTGATTGTAAACATCAAAGGAAAAACAAGGGTCAAGTTCTTGATGTATCCAAGGTTTATTCAATTGTTCATGAACGAGCAATTTCCTTCGATGGTTAGAGAAGGAGAAACTCTAGACATGAAGTCTCTTGGGCCAAACACTGTCGGGCTAATCAAGCAAAACCGAAAGGAGAAAGTTACTTTTCAAGGAAAGTATCCCTTAGTGAAGTTTTGGTATATGAACCGATTCAAGCGAGGCATCTGAGTCTTCAGACCGCATAACTTCTGAAGACAATATCATTCCCGAAGAAGATGTTATTCATGTATCAGATCACGAAGATAATGTAATTTCACGTGTTGTTATAGTGGCTGAAGAGCATGACTTGCAATTTGTGCATGTTGAGAGTGAGTACAATGAGGGAATGATGGAGGATGCTACAAAAAATGAAGGAGATGATGATGATTCGTTTAATGATATTGATCTCTTAGGTTTTGACAAGGATGAAATTTCTTTGAATTATGGAGGCAACGATAAATTCTTATCCAATGAAGACCTTGACTCTTTCTTTGACAGTATCCATCATGTTGCTCATCCAGCAATGGAGATAAGGGATACAGAAGATGTAATTCCTACAACACCTATGGAGACAACTTCAGGGATTCCCCACTTGAGGATGTAATTCCTACTGTTAAGCCATCTGTGAGTGAACCGTTGACGACTCAGACCTCCCAGCCTCTGTTGAAAAGGAGAAGACGTGATCCGAGGCAGGGAGTATTCATTCTAGAACAATCTCAAGGCCATCTGACTCAACCAACAACTACTCCAACAACTTATTTTGTTGTTGATTCATCTATGCCATCCCACGAAGGACCAAGAACCATTTTTTAAGTTGGTGGTTCATCAGCTCCCCCGAGATCATCTCCTCCTAGGCCTTTTCATGATGCTGCCTCGGTGAGGCTTGCTATGCATCTAGTCGAAAAACAAAGCTCAGTGCCTTCCTCCCGTGCTAAAGGAATTTCTATAGAGCAAAGCCACTCAGGAGAGGATGATTCCACCATGCACGAACTTAGAAAGGAGATCGGCATGTTAAACAAACATTAAGCTTGATATTCGTGTAGCTGATTATGAAGCCGAAAAAGCTCAGCTTAATATTCGTGTTGTAGGTCTTGAAGCAGATAAGACTCAGAAATCAAAGCAAATCTCTGATCTGCAAACACACCTAGGAGCCATGATTGCATGATACTTTCACTTGAAGAAGAAACTGGCAGACGAACTTGGCGACAAGTTCAAATCATCCATTCAAGAAATCTATGCTGGCCAGTCATCTCAGGATCCCCCTGTTGACCCGCCCACTGAAAGAAGAACTCAGATCGTTGATCGTTTTGAAAAAAAACCAGTTCAAGCACCCAACATTGTTGCACTAAAATGCGCCAAATTAGTAGCACCCGACAAGAAAAAGCAACTATTGTTCAAGAAGAGCTCAGATCAGAACAGTCTTGGAGATCAACCCAAAGTCACCGTCACTGATCTTGAAAAGAAAAGATTTGGACACAAGTACAGTGATAGATCAGGAATTGTTTCATGGGGTTTTCATGACAGGGTAAACATGTGGATAGTGAGACACAAAAGCTCAAACATGGAGTATTACAAAGGGTTGATCTTTCAGAACTATCCAGTGCTCCATTTGCAAATCCATCAAGTGATCCACGGGCAACTCATTTCAAGCTTTTTTTGGAAGACCAAGTAAAGAAGGGATTTCCTAACATGAAGACTGTTGAGTCCATCATTAAAAGATTCCCTAACATACTGTATCCCAAGATAAATCATCCTTTCCAGACTGTGATGTGGCCACCGACCAACCAAGTTAGGCAGATTTCTGTGTTGCAAAATTTTTGAGATGGATCTCTTGCAAATATGCTTTACTGGGTGTATGATGAAACCACTGCGACTGCTTTCATTAAGTTTCAAGATGGTTGTTTTCGCCTGTTCGACAAAAGAGACATACTTCAATTCGGAAAGTGGGATATTCATCATTTGGCACATCATCGGATCAAAGTGGCTGAAGAGATCTTCGAGTATGCTGCTAAAGAATACACGAAAATGGTTGTAGAGATCATCGCAAAAGGGATGTGGCATGGCGAGATGGGGGATACGATATGCTTATCATTGAAAAGGACTAAGTCAAAGCTAGCCTCAAACCATGGGGGACATTGAAGGGTCTAGTTTATGGTTTGGGCTAGGCTATCTGATGTATATTTCTTAATGGGTCTTTTGTCAAGTAATAGAGTTGTTTGGAAGTGTTTACGGCTAAAACTCTGTTTACAGCCGTGAATAGGTTTATGGTCATAAACCTGTTTACGGCCAGCCTTTCCCCTATATAAAGGGCTTGTCAGAGTCTGTCACTGGTTGTTGTCAGTCGATAGAGTTTACGGTCATTGTCCAAGTTGCACCTGACGTTTTTTCAATATTAACGTCTGCAAAGCTTGTTTCATTCATCCTCTACTCCATTCTTATCTTATTCGATTGTTAGTTACTTGATCACTGTTTAAGATCCTTGTTTCCAGGGCCTTACAGAAACAATTTGGGAGAATGGAGCTTCGATTGATGTGGTTTTTCTTGTTCGAGATTCCGACTCAAGAGCTATTTCTGAGGGTCCGAAAAAGGTTTCAAAGTCAACTTCATGCTAGTTCGGACATCCTGGCGCTGGAGCATCGGACTCCATGTTGAGAGTTATAACATGGGTTGGGCCAGAATTCCGAACGAAATTGTCATCAGAGGTAATGTCAAATTTTTCTTCTAGAACACGAGTTCGCCGATTAAGAACTCCATAAGCCTTTGATTTAGCAAAGTATCCAAGAAAGATGGCTTCATCAGCTTTGGGTTGGAACATGATAAGATGATCACGATTGTTCTTGATGAAGCATCTACATCAAAAAACGTGAAGAATGGAGATACTTGGCTTTCGGCCTTTCGTGGCTTCATACGGTGTCTTATTGAGGCGTCGATTGATGATACTCCTATTCTGAGTAAAACATGCAGTAGAAACAGCTTCAGCCTAAAGATAGAGTGGAAGATTTGCAAAGTTACTTCGGATTTGTGGAATTTGTGGAATTCTGAACCATTGTCACTTCGGATTCTGAACCATTGTCACTTCGGATTCGCCTTACTGGGAGTTTGATGAGAACTTCAATTCCTTTGATAAACTTGATCATTTCGGAGGTTGTTTATGACTTGAGCCTTAGGAAGAAGACCCAGGTGAACCTGGTAAAGTCATCCACAATCACAAGAACGTATTTTTGTGATGCAAACTCTTTGCTATTGAGGGTCCACATATATCAATGTGTAGAAGTTCTAGTGGCTCTGAGATTGATTTTTCAATGATGATGGGATGACCCTTCTTTTACTGCTTTCCCCATTCAAATGCAGCACATAAATGATCATTTTAGAACTCAAGGAGAAGCAGACCTCTTACCATCTCACAAGAAACAAGATCATTTATATATCTAAAGTTTAGGTGAGCAAGCCTCCTATGCCGTAACCAACTGACGTCAGGAACAACTTTTGAGAGTAAACATAGTTGGGGCTTGCCGATGATCATGTTCATATCAAGAGGATACATGTCCTTATTGTGATTTGACTTGATTAAACATTCCTTCCGGTCTTTTGACATGACATAGTTGTGTTTCTTACAGAATTCAACTAGACGATTCACATCAGTGAGTTGAGCCACACTTATCAAATTATGTTTCATGTTAGCTACATATGCCATGTTTGAAATGGAGAAGTTGCCATTTGTAAGGATGCCATAACCTCGAATCTGAGAGTTGGAGTTGTTGCTATATGTTACATAGCTAGCATTTGGTGAAAGTTTGAGATCTCGCAGAAAGTTCTTCTGCCACGTCATGTGCATGGAGCAAGCACTATCAACATACCATATTGTTTCTTGTTTCGAAGCAGGGAGTGGCTGCAAAATTAGTGATTTGTGGTGTTTTTAGCCTCCAACTTAGGTTTTGGGACAAATGCATGAGTCTTAGGCTTCAGTTGTGACTTTTGAGCAACAGCTGTGTTGGAAGGTTTGTTCCGAGACTCCTTAGGAAAAAAAACAGAAGGCCATGGTTCCTGTATCATGTTGGATAAGGTATCTAAGTCCGTAACTATATTTTGTATAACTTGACCCGACCTGGCATGGTTCATTTGGGTTGCACTTCAACTAACAATTTGTATAGATATACTTTTGAGAATAAGATGTTTATGATCTATTAATACATTATAAGTTATAATATATTAATTATATTATTTAATTAGTTTTGATCAAGAATTAATTTTGGAATTAATCTAATGATCGAAAGAGGCTGATTAAATATGGACTCTTACATACATACATATATATATATATATATATATGTGTGTGTGTGTGTGTGTGTGTGTATGTGTGGATTGGGCTAAGATTTATTTAGGATGAGCTAAGAGTATATGGAAGTCCATGGAGCTTTTAACCCATGGATCCTAGGTAAATGAAGAGTCATGGATATTAGGGTTTAACCCTAATCGTCCATAGTATATAAAGAGGTCCTTGGTTCTAGAATTGGCACTAGTGTGTGTGAGAAACAAGGGTGGGCCGATTCTAGCAAGCATCATACTTTCTCATGTATTTCCAAGTTGTTTTGGATGATTTGTCACACCACTTGAGGCATCCACACTATTGATGCTAGGCTCTAAAACTCCAAGCAATTAACTACAAAAGAAAGGTGTGTTATTTTACTTAAAGTTTTATATTACAAGTACCCCATAACATGCTAGTTAGCTTGTAAACCATGGAAATCAAATTTTCATGTATTTTAGATAAAACATAGATCCAAGGTTTCTAGGGATCCTTGTTGAATAAGTGTTACTATGCTCAAAATCTAACAGTGGTATCAAAGCGTAGGCTTGTTTTCTTGATACTTGATGCAAACTTGTTGAAAAAGCTCAAAAATATGCTATATGTTGCATGAACTCGTCGAGTCCATGGGGGGACTCGACGAGTCCATGTGTAAATTCATCCTACTCGTCGAGTAGGTTCTTGCACTCGACGAGTAGGATCCCAAGAATGCAGTTTTTCGAGTTTTGCTGCTGGAAATGGACTAGAAACTTTACCCTAAACTATTTTGGTGTTTTAAAACTTATTTTAGATGGTGTAATGGTTATGCTAATCCATTTACAATGGCTAATATCAAAATTCGATGTTTTATATGTATTAATATGATTCTTGAAATTTTAATATTGATGTTCATGTTCTTATGAGTTATTGTTAGATCATAGGAATTATTTGTTGAATTGCTTGATGATTAATTCTTGATCAATTATGTGGTTGAATGGAATCCATAATTTGTCCTCAAGTTACCAATTACCAAAAGTAACTCTTTTAAATTCCATATTAAAACACATAGGTAACAAAAAATGAAAAGTCACTAATTTTAATTAACCATTAACTCAGATGTTATGAAGTTGAAAAGTCCTGAATAGTTTCGAAACTTGCCCTCAAGTTTGGAATTTCTAAAGTCTCACACATTAACACTTTAAATTCCAAATTGAACCTTAGAATTTTAAAAGTTTAAAGTTCAACCCTTATACTTCTATAATATTAAAAATTAAATTATTATTATTATTATTATTATTATTATATATATATATATATATATATATATATATATATATATATATATATATATATATATATATAAGAATAAGTCGGTCTTACCGTTAGTAGGCCTCATTCACGAAGCAGGTCTATAAGGGAGTATAAGGTTACTGCCTATAAAATGACGGTTTAATGGATGTCTCTGTCACCCACCGCTTCCTTAACTGGTGGAGGGTCGTTAGTCGAACGGATATGATAGGACCTTAATCCTCATTAAAAGTATAATGAAATAATAATGTAGCTAAACCTTTATTAATTCCCAATCTTAGTTACTTTAGGAAAATATGAAATAGGTGCTAACCCATGAAATTACACTTTGCACTTTACCAAGTCGTCAGTGGAGCGTATGTGGTTAACCGGCACACTAACAAGGACTAGTAAGAGTGGCAAAGGGTGACTTAAGTTTTATCATAAATCGGTAGAGCGCGTGTGGTTAACCGACACATCGATTAGGTGATAAAATTAAGGGTACCAAGTCAATTTGCATGGTTATTCACACCTTGTTTGTGATCCTCGGCATCCCCGTCACAAACTTGAGAGGGCACAATCGAGATTTAAACATGCCATTGAAATTTCAATGTATCTCAAAAGATCTAGCAGTTTCAAATCCAATTAAAACTTAATAATTTATTTTGTTTATATTGGTGGAAATTGGTAAATCATCATTTACCTACCCTCAAATATTTTATAGATTGGATTGCGGCATCCCTCTTCCAAGATATGAAATAGTGTGTAGGGTCCTAGCCTTAATATTTCACTTGCGTGACTTATTAAGGACTCTTTATCTAATTTAAACTTGTCCTTCTTTTCTTTCAGATGTTTTCCAACATTGTTGTTGGCTCAAACCATACAGACTCCTTTTCCCTCATGAACTTGTGTAGGAAAGTCACTTTTGATGGTTCTAATTTCAATGAATGGATTAGGAACATCAGAATGATTACTCAATATGAGGACAAGGAATAGGTCCTTGACAAGGAGCTTAAGGTTATCAATCAGTCTACTGCTACTCCAGAAGAGATTACGGAGTATGCTGCACATGAGAGGGATGTTACTAAAGTGCCTTTCATCATGTTGGCTACTATGAATCCCGAACTCCAGAAATCCTATGAAGATTTCTACCCCTATGAGATGCACCTAGATTTGATGGAAAGGTACCATCAGAGCATGCGTCAAGAGAGCTATGAAATCATCTCCTCCATGATAACAGCTAGGATGAAGGATGGTGAACCAATCATTGGTCACTTGTAGAAAATGCAAATGTTCGTGGACCGGTTGCTAAAACTTAATGTAGACTTCCCTGAGGACATGGCGATTGACATCATTCTCCATTCCTTACCTCGTAGTTATGATCAATTTCGTATGACTTATCATATGAACAAGGAGGAAGTTACACTTAGCAAGCTTTAAGGACTTTTGAGGACAGCTGAAAGTGGCCTTAAAGGTAAATCCGCTGTTACTTCTACTCCTACTCCTACTCCTATAACAACCCACGTTCTTGAAATTGGGCAGGGAAAGGGGAAGAAGAGGAAAACCCCTTTGAAGGGTACTAAGGTAAAGTCTCTTGATGGCTACTCTTCAAGTGGGATCAAGAAAGGCCCCATTCCTCCATCTTCAAACCCAAGGGAAGCATAATGCTTCTACTGCCATGAAAATGGGCATTGGAAGCGAAGCTGCCCTAAGTACTTGTAGGATTTAAAGGATGTTGGATTAGTGTCTAAGTCCATAACTATTTTGGTATCTACTTGACTCGATGGTGCATGGTCCTTTTAGGTTGCCTTCACCAACGCAACTTGATAGGATGAATTATGGAGAGAAAGGATTAATTATGATTTATTAATATATTATGAGAATAATATATTAAAGGAGAAATCATATTGTTTAATTAATATTAGTCAATAATTAATTAAGAATTAATTTTGTGGCTAAAAGACATTAATTAAACTTAAGGGACTAGAACTTTCAATTGTATGATAGTTGAATATTGGGTTAATGGACTCCATATTAGATGGGTGGACGAATTCTATGGGGAAACCCATTAGAAATCGTTATAGGCCTCAAAGGAGGGAGTCCATGGGTTGCTTAGGGCCTAAGCATTCAAATTAGGGTTTCCTTGTTAGATAACCCTAATAGCATCACTATTTAAGGATCCCTAGAGCACCAAAAACGTGGTGAAGAATTTCCTTAGGGTTTCTACACGTTTTTTGGTGCCTCCTCTCTTATCATTCTTCACTCTCTTGCTCTTGGTGTTTGTGAACCATTAGAGGAGTGACACTTGTGACTCTAAGCTTTCTAAAGCCATTACAAAGGAGGATTTGAGATTGTTATTTCTACATAACAATCAAGGTAAGATCTAAACCCCAATCTTATGTTAATATGATTAACTGTATGCTAGATCTAGGGTTTATAGCGTTGGATATTCAATTGCATGTTCATTACACAAACTAGATCCAAAGGTTATTAGGATTTGCATGTACACCATAGGAATGATGTTTTGCTCATAACCCATCAGTGGTATCATAGCCAGGTTGTTTGTTTGATGTATTTGATTCTATTGTGAATTATCCTTGCTTAAAGATCGAAATTTAGGGTTTCTGGGGGCTGAACTCGCCGAGTCCATAGATGAACTCGCCGAGTCCATGGTGAACTCGCCGAGTCCATGGTGAACTCGCCGAGGCCATGCCTGACTCGACGAGTTAGCTGGTCAGAAAGAGGGGAAATCGGGATTTTGTGCTCTTTTGGCTGTGGCATAGTTACCAAAATGTTTTTTATTAACATAAATCAGATTTTTATGATATTCGTGAATATCTTTGCCAAAGTTAAAGATAACTTCATTTTAGTTAAATAATTATTTCCTTATTTGATTAGATTTAATTATTTGAATTATTTGGTGAATTATCTTGCAAGAATTTGGACTACGTCAAATTAGATAACCACCAATTAATTGTTAATTGCCTTATTTGAATTTTGTGATCTTGAATATTCTTGACAAAGTTTGGAAAAGTTTTAAATTAATCCCTTTAGGTTTTATAGTTTAAATTTGAACTTAAAGTTTTGTTTTGAAATTTAAATAAGTTAAACCCTAATGTTTTGAAATGTTTCAAAACTTGCCCTCAAGTTTTGGAATTTAAAAGTTGATTAAAAGTTTAATTTAGAAATGTTAAATTCTAAAACCATAGTATTTTGAAAAATTCAAATTACACCCTTATGGTTTTATTAATTAATTAAGGTGTATAATTAAAAGAGATTTACTAAAACCATAATGTTTTGGTTTACATTTAATTAAATTAAAAGTATAATTTATTAAATTAGACACCTAGTATTTTAAAAGTGTAAAATACACCCTATACTATATATAACATTAAAAGTCTAGTATTATATATGTATGAGTAAACAGTCAGTCTTACCGTTAGTAGGCGTCATTCACAAAGCTGGTCTATAATGGGTGTTTAAGGAAATTGCCTATAAAATGGCGATTGAATGGGTATCCATTCTTACCTACCGCACTCTTGACTAGTGGAGGGTCGTTAGCCGAACGGGTATGATAGGACAGAAACCTTCCATTATAAGTATAATGAAGTACAAAAGTAACTAAATGCTTTTACAAAATTCCCAATCTTAGTTACTTTAGGCAAAAGTGAATTGATGCAATTCCATGAAATTACACTTTGTGCCCTTGCGAAGACGTTAGTGGAGCGTGTGTGGTTAACCGGCATACTAAATGGTTCTAAGCAAAGGTATCAAAGGGTGATTCGTTGTTTGTCATAATTCGGTGGAGCGTGTGTGGTTAACCGGCACATCGAATAGGTGACTGTAACATTGGGGGCACCATGTAAGTTTGCATGGTTATTCACACCCTGTTTTGTGATACTCGGCATACCAGTCACAAATTGAGGGGCATATCGAGATTTAAACATGCCATTAAAAAGTTCAATGAATCTCAAAAGATCTAGGAATTTTCAATAGATTTAAAACTTAAATTTGTTTTTCGTTTTTCATGGTGGAAATTGGTAAATCGTAATTTACCTGCCTTCAAATATTCTGCAACTGGATTACGACATCCCTCTTCTAGGTTGTAGAGTATTGTGTTGGATCCTACCCTTGATGTTTCATTTGGGTGTCACATCGAGGATTCTAATCAACTTAACTTGAATATTCTCCCGTTTTGTCATAGTATGACAACTATGATCTTCCCAAATCTCATGGAACTAGCTTTCCACATGAAGATGATATTCCATGATTCGATCGGGGAACAAGAGATCATGCTTCTCTTCCTCCACCTCCTCCAATTATTCTCCCTAACCCACAAGTTCGATGGCTTGAAAAATTTCAAGCTCACTCAAGCCCTTTTGGCAAGTAAACATGGAAAACTTATGTGTGTACACGTCTTAGAGATAAAGTCACACATTGATAGGTTAAGGATGTTGGGTGTTGAGATTTCAGGTAAGTTGGCTATTGACTGGGTTCTTCAGTCACTTCCTGAATCATATAGTGAGTTCGTTAGAGAGTAGTATATGATGGATCATAACTTGACCCTCATTAATTTGACCTGTTTGCTTAGAGCTGCTGAATCAGCGATGATTTGGCGAGTTGGTTCAACAAATTTGTCTGGTAAATCAAACTCCCAAACTTCAATGGATATTGAAAAAGGTGACATTGGAGATCCAGAAAAGGTAGATTCTGAGATAGTTCCTTATGCCATTCCAAAAAGAGTCCATTTGCTTCTATTGCAATTAGAAGGGGCATTGGAGACGAAGCTGCCCTATTTACCTAAGAGATCTAAGAGATGGGAGAGTCAAAACTCTTTTAAGTTCCTATTCTAGATTCTTAATACATAATGTCATAAGATTACATTTTAATGTTTTGTAGGATCGAAGAAAAGAAAGGAAGCTTAAGGGAAGAAGTGGGCTGAATCTAATCGTGAAGAAATGGATTTCGATTGCATTGCTTGAAGATTAGATTTTGAGCTACTACTTGGAGTTAGAATAGATTGCTAAGAAATATGTATTAACATAGTTTTTCAATTGAATTGCATTGTAAGGACAAATTTTTTCGCAATAAAATAAATTTTGATTTATATTATTTATTTATCCTTGCAATGGCGTGCATGAAAAATTGATGTTTGAATGTTTATATTATTAGCAATAATGGATTTGATTCTTAATGATGTTATTTGTGGAAATGTCAAGAATTTACCAAATACGGAAAATTTCTCATCGCCCAAGTTTCAATTGGACAGAAACTTGGAATCATACAACTTGGTTGCATGATGAATGAGAAATTTCATATTTGGAAATTAGACTAATTCGTTGACAAAGTGTCAAGTGAAGGACTAGGAGTACACAAAGTTGTGTGTTGATTAAGTCTACCACAAGAGTGACAAAGATATTCATCATGATTTACTAAAGGTTTAGTAAATATGATTATGCTTATAAGATTAAGTGTAATTCTCAGTTGATTGAAAGACTTTCAATAAATAGCAGAACGAATAAAGAAGAATCAAGTAGGTAGAAAGATAAAAGTTTCTCTATCCTAAGAAGAAGGGAGAGTACCTTTTATTATGTTTTATGATACATCTTAATGATTAAGAACCATATCTCAATTGATCCTCTAAAAACGAGTCTTAGTGCAATTGTATGTCTGAGAAGAGGAATCAAGAATTGAAGAAATGGTTAAATCAAGAAGTCAATCATACTTCGTTCCAAAAACAAGTCTTAGAGTTAAGATTGTGAATTGAGTGAAAATTCTTAAGAAGGTTTATAACATTCATCAAATGTGGAATTTGAAAAGGTTTTCTTATTCTTGTACATTTGAAATTGGAAAGTTGTGATGTCTTGGATAAGACAAAGACCTACTAGGAATGTTTCTTGACAAGGAGAATATTATATGTCAAGGAGTCAGTGGGAGTCTCAAATGTCTTGAAATGTTTCAAGAACAAATCAAGAATAAACATTATCGATCATCACTAGCACACGACTTGAGGTTTACAACCTATCGTGTTGACACTATTTTGTTTCTATGCGATTCCAATTGAGTTAATTATGCATGTGAGTTCTATGAATTCTCATTTGAACGCATAAAAGGCAAGCACCTTGATCAATGAAAAGTACATTGATAGGAAAGGGTGAGTTGCTTAACTACTTGGAAGACATGGTGGGCACTCGTGTTACTAGAAGGCAAGAAATCAAGATTGAGAAAGTTCAGTCCATATAAGTTTGGATTTGTCACAACCTTTGGTTTCAACAAATTCACATGGATAAGAACACATACACCATTAAAATCTAAGTGTCATAAGATTCCCTCCTTCATGAAAATGACTGTGAGGAAATGCTTTCACTAAGAGAGATTTTAAGAAGATAGTGATTGTATTCTCGAATTCGATTATGGTAACGGTATCGCTTTCCATAATTCGAATTGTGAGATTTGGCAATTAGTCTGAATTGTTTAGACACACATATGAGCTATCTAAGGGAATGGTGTATAAGTTTAAGAAGCTTAGATAAAGGATTATCAAAGCATTAGGTATTAGAAATATGAACTTACGAAATTCAATAGGAATTGTTTTCTGGAAGTTAAGTTGTTTTCTGAATAGATGTCAAAGCTAGTAGGAGCATAAGTGTTATGCTAATATGATAATCATCATGATAGTGGGAGCATAAATGTTGTGCTTGTATGATTATTAAGGCAAGTATTGCAAGTTAGCAATATTAATTATAAAAAATAAGAGTTGTACTTTGCAAGGTCGTAAGGGTTGAAAGATGTTTTGCTATAATTAAGGGAGAGAATATTGTACTTCGTTTCAAAATCTAAAGTTAGATTGAGAAATTTTAATAAATTTAGTCAAAGGATACGTAGTGTGTTCTTAAATTTCGATTATGACTACGTTATCCCTCTTCGTAGTTCGAATTGTAAGAACATGACACATAAAATTTTATGGCAGAAGATTAATAAAGTGTCACATCTTTATGTAACACATTATGCATCGTGTCCCATACGCCTCAGGTAAAGGATTGGTTGTAAATGCTATAATATTTGACCATTTTAAAATTTTCCAAATGTCTAGCGCATTAAGAGGGAAAAAGGACAAGAATCGGTTTTGACTAAGATAATTAAACAACTATCAAAGGACGATCCAAAGCTCGCTGAGGATTGGTCGCTTGTGAGTAGTTGGAAGTATGATATTCGATTGATTATATCGACATTATTATGAATAGATAAGATTTTATTAAGAATGAGTTGTCGTATGGAAAATATGGAAATGTTTCCATATTGGGAGTTAGATATTGAGAATCTATGTCTAGATTAGAAACTTTTATGCAAGAAGGATGTTCAAAGGAATGTACTTTGAGTGAGAGACATCATATCTAAAGAATTGTTTCTGATAGAGATTGGCCAAGTCTTGATGATTTTAAGCTATGATTTTACGAAAGAATCATTGCATAAAATGTTAGAATCTAGCATAAGTAACAAGAATTTGATATTCTTATACTTATGATAAGGATTGGGAGTTGTGAAATGAGTATGAATGGAAATGTGTTCATTTGATCTATTTCACAATGTAAGGACCGTATGTAAACATTGTGTGCATGCTGAGAGCATGAGACAAGTGTAGTAATAATTCTAGTAAGAAGTTGATTACCTGAAACAACAAATAATGAGTAATCAATATGGTGATTAAATAAAATGTTTTATTTATACCCAGAGTTTGGGGCCATATGGGATTAATATTATTCTTGTGTTTCACTTTGCATGTTTTGACTTCCTGAATGATTAAATTGGTTCAGAACAATCAAATTATTCAAACAGACCAAGTCATTCATATGTTGGAAGTAGGTATGAATGAAGACTGTCGTGAATTGGTGTGTGGATTGTCTAAAGTGTATTAGACATAACCAAATGTTTGCTGCAATGTTCATGAGTGCTTATGTATATGATTTGAGCATTGGGTTAAACCCACGCTCACTTGGATCACTTCATGCGTTTGATCACGAGTGATTGGTGAGACGATAATATCTTATATTCTTGAAACCGAGATGTGTGAGTTGTATCTTGCGAGTCGGTTACACATTGATAATATGTAAACGCACCAGTAACTTGGTGTCATAAAACATATTGTTGTGTGTGATTCGGTGAGTGAGTGCAAGCGAGCATTGAATCCAAGTTTATCCGTTCCTTATATCCAAAGTGGGATGAAAGCGATATCTGTGGGCCCCTCGATGATTTAGTGATGGAACCTAAGCGTTTGGCCAAGCCGAGACTAATTTGATGTGTTCAATTGTAGTCTGTTGCCAGTCGTCATAAATCGGAAATCAGGAAACAACACATAGACAGAGAGAATGATTTAAATCCGTGTCTCAGTCTATACAATATCAAGAATGGAGGAATATATGATCCCTTTTTCTAAAGGACGTGTATCTAACAAAATCAGAGTTGACAGCAGCTTTTGAAAGCTACAATTGCGGATCAAGATTTGAAGTCATATGCATAATAGTTATTAGACTTATTTATGTGGGAGACTATTGGATTAGTGTCTAAGTCCATAACTAATTTGGTATGTACTTGACCCGATGGTGCATGGCCCTTTTGGGTTGCCTTCACCAAAGCAACTTGATAAGATGAATTATGGAGAGAGAGAGAGAGAGAGGATTAATCATGATTTATTAATATATTATGAGAATAATATATTAAAGGAGAAATCATATTGTTTAAGTAATATTAGTCAATAATTAATTAAGAATTAATTTTGTGGCTAAAAGACATTAATTAAAATTAAGGGACTAGAACTGTCAATTGTATGATAGCTGAATATTGGGCTAATGGACTCCATATTAGAGGAGTGGACGAATTCTATGGGGAAACCAATTAGAAATTGTCCAAGGCCTCAAAGGAGGGAGTCCATGGGTTGTTTAGGGCCTAAGCATTCAAATTAGGGTTTCCTTGTTAGATAACCCTAATAGCATCCCTATTTAAGGATCCCTAGAGCACCAAAAACGTGGTGAAGAGTTTCCTTAGGGTTTCTACACGTTTTTGGGTGCCTCCTCTCTTATCAGTCTTCATCCTCTTACTCTTGGTGTTTGTAGACCATTAGAGGAGTGACACTTATGACTCTAAGATTTCTAAAGCCATTTCAAAGGAGGATTTGAGATTGTTATTGCTACATAACAATCAAGGTAGGATCTAAACCCCAATCTTATGTTAATATGATTAATTGTATGCTAGATCTAGGGTTTATAGCTTTTAATATTCAATTGCATGTTCATTAGACAAACTGGATCCAAAAGCTATTAGGGTTTGCATGTACACCATAGGAATGATGTTTTGCTCTTAACCCATCAAAGGATGGGAAAGTTAAACCCGCCCATGTAGGTATTTATATCATATTGTCTAAAAACTCATCGCATACTAACTCTTGGGTGCTTGATACAGGTTGTGGTATTCACATTTGTACTAATTTGTAGGGCCTAACAAGTAGTGAAGAAGTGGAGCACGGGAAGATCAACTTAATCATGGGCAATAGGAAAGAATCACCTGTGACCAAGATTGGAGTTTATTCTTTATTGCTTAATAATGGGTTTACTTTAGATTTGAATAATTGTTGTTCCTCTTTAGAAATGGCGAGAAATATTATTACCTTTCATGGTTTGTATAAGCAAGGATTCACCTTTTCTTTTGATAATAAAATAAGTGCTATTTATGCTTTTTATAATGATGTGCTTTATTTTAAAGTATTACCTTGTGATGGTGTATATGAAACTGTGTCGATTATAAACAACTTAGGGAATAATGTATTTCATATAGATTCTTCGATTACCTTGGATAAAGCATCATTGTGGCATTGTTGTCTTAGACATGTCAACAGGAAGCGCATAGGCCAACTCCAAAAGGCTAGAGTTTTGAATCATTTGACCTAAAATCAGATGATAGTTTTGTTGGGTTTTGAGCATTCTAACACTCCTAAGTGTACATGCAACCCTAAATACCTTGGATCTATGTTTTCTCTATTATACATGCAAATAAGAATATCCAAGGTATTATCCTAATCTAGCATACAAACACAATGACTATAGCAAGATAGAATACATACCTCTTTAGAGAAGAAAGTCTCCATGAAGCTTGAGTGTCTAGTGCCCCAAGTGTGACACCTCAAATGGAATCACAATCATCAAAACACTTGGAATGACTTGAGAGAATTCTACACTCATCAAAATCGGCTAGCCCTTTCTTCACACACACTAGTGTGATTCTAGTTGCCAATTTTGCCAAGAATAATATCTTTATATAGTGTTACAATTAGGGTAAACCCTAATTGTCATGACTTTCCATTTCCTTGGATCCATGGGTACAAATACACCATGGAGCATCCATGAACCATCCTATGGGTTTTAGCCCAACTTGATTATCCATGGAGCATTAGCCTACTATACAAGTATGGATGATTTACACAATCAACGCATATATTTAATTAGTCTTCTTTTGATCACTTAATTAATCCTAGATTAATTCTTGATCAATACTAATTAAATAATCTTATTATTCTTATTATTAATATACTAGAACTTATAATATATTAATAACCATAAGTGTCTTATTTCTCTCATCCAAGTGCATGATGGTATGCAACCCAAATGGACCATGCCGGGTCGGGTCAAGTCTTACCAATTATAGTTATGGACTTAGACATTAATCTAACAGTCTCCCACTTGGATAAGTCTAAAACTATTATTGCGTATGACTTCAGGAACCAACTGGCAATCGTAGCTCTCAAAAAGCTTCTGTCGAACTCTGACCTTGTAGATGAACTCTGACCTTTGTCAATGACTTGTCCATTAGATAAGGGATCATATATTCCTCCATTCTAGATATCATATGGACTGAGACATGGATTATAATCATTCTCTCTGTCCATTTGTTGTTTCCCGATTTCCGATTTATGACGACTGACTAATTGAACAAATCAAATCAGTCCTGGCCCGGCCGAGCACTTCCATTTGTCATCATCAAATCATCGAGGGGCCCACAGATATCACTTTTATCCTGAAGGTAAAAGGAACGGATAAACTTCGACTCATATGGCTTGTTCTACTACTTGTTGAATCATACACAAAAGCACGTTTTATAGCACCGAGTTACCAAATGCGGTTTCGTGCAATCAATGTACTATCAACTCATAGTAACAACTCATATCTCTAGGTTTGAAGAATATAAGATATTATCGTCTCATGATCACTCGTGATAAAATCCATGAAGTGATTCCAATGAGCGCGGGTTGAATCCAATACTCAGAACTTATGAGCACTCATGAGTGTTGTAGCCTTGTCCAACACCTTAGACCTCTACAAGCCAACCCATGACAGTCTTAATTCATATCTACTTCCAACATATGACCGACTGTGGATGGTTTGAATAACTTAGTCATTCCGGAAGAATAACCCAGTTTATTCGGGAAGTCAAAACATGCAAAGTGAAACACAATAATAATTGAATCCAATATGGTATCAACTCTTTCAACATAAATAAAACACCTTTTATTTATCACCATATGATTACACATTATTCATTGTATACTGTTTCAGCTATCAACTTTATTCTTGAATTTAAAACAATAGTTGTCCCATGCTCCAAGCATGTACACTATGTTTTCTTAAACACTAGTCATGCCACACACCAAGTATGCATAATATGTTTGTCTATGATCTTTACTTTGTGAACTAGATCAATTGAACATAATTTCAATGATTCTCTTTTCACACTCCCAAATCCTTACCGCAAATGCAAGAATTCCAAATTCATGCCATTTACTGAAATCTGTTAGATTCTAAACTTATATGCATTGATCCTCTTGTAATGATTATGCAAAAAGTCATAAAGACTTGGCAACAATCATTACAGAGTATTCCAAAGGAGATCAACTCCTTGGAAATATTCTTCTTGCATTAAGTTTCCTTAATCTTACACAGATTGAAAATTCTAACTTTGAAACATTTCCAGATTCCATTTTGACTATCACTTCTAAACAAGAGTTGCCTCCTTACAGATTATGTCAATATGGTCCTTCCAGAATTATCACTATACTTCCAATTGTCCTTGAGTAACCAATCTTTGGTAAACCTTAGATTGTCCTCGACAATTGTTTAATCCTTTTAGTCATATCCAGTTCTAAACCTTTTCCCTTCTTAATGCCCCAGGCATTTGGAAAATTTTAGAACGGATGAATATAGCACATGTAATCGATCCTATATCCGAAGCATATGGGACACGATTCATGATGTCTTACATAAAGACTAAACTAGTCTTTTGCTATAATATGTCCATTTCAATTTGCCAAATTCTCATAATTCAGATTATGAAAAGGGATGTTGTAATCATAATCGAATTTTAGAACGCAAATAATGGACCCATATACAGAATTTCGTTATGTTGAGCCATTCCAACATGAAATTCATATATATTTCCTTGACTAAATGATTAAAACCTCACGATCTAAGCTTATAGATTTGAGATAATGATTAAAACCTCACGATCTAAGCTTATAGATTTGAGATGAAGCATAATTTCCTCTCCCTTAATTATAGCAAAACAACTTTTTCCCAATTGAAACTTTTGTTTTCTATAATTAACATTGCTAGCTTGCAATACGTAACATAATTATCATGCTCCCACTAACATGATGATTATTAGCATATCACTTATGCTCCCACTAGCTGTGACATGTACTCAGAAATCAGCTGGACTTCTAGAAATCAATACTTCATTGACTTTCTTACCAAAGTTCAGATTTCTGATGCTAGATTGTTTTGATAAAGCTGTATCAAAATCATACACCTTCCCTTAGATAGCACACTTGTGAGTCTAAACAATTATGAAGAGGTATGTCGTAATCATAATGGTTAGACCTTTTTGCCACTTCTCACAAGTCCATGTTAGTGTGCCGGTTAACCACACGCGCTCCACTAACGACTTTGAGAATGCAAATATCACAATTGCTATCTAGCTAAAATCTACTTAGTGAAAGTGTTTCCTCACCATCATTTTCATGAATCGGAGAGAAACCTTATGACACTTAGATTTACTGGTGTATGTGTTCTTATCCATGTGAATTGTCAAAATCATAGTCACAAGACAAGGATAATGACAAATCCAAACTCATATGGACTGAACTCAATCTTAATTTCTTGCCACCTGGCAGCTCAAGGGCCTACCATTGCTTCCAAGTTGTTGTGCAACAAACTGAGAACTCTAAGAACTCATATGCAAAACCAACTTTAACTGGAATGGGCACAGAATATGTCAACACGATAGGTTATAAACCTCAAGTCGTGTGCTAGTGAAGAACTTCAGGTTCTATTCTTGATTAGTTCTTGAGACTTTCAAGACCTTTAAGACTCCCACTGTCCTCTTGACCTATAAGACTCCCTTGTCAAACATCCAAGAGATAGTGCAGATTCTAATCAAGAAAAACACTTCACACAATTGGCCTAAGTTGGTCTTAGTTTTATCCAAAACATCACAACTTACCAATTTCAAATGTACAAGAGTAGAAAACTTTTACTCTTACATTTGACAAGTGTTTTAAACCTTCTTTAAGACATGTCACTCAAATTACAATCTTGGAGTATGACTCTAAGACTTGTATTGGAACGAAGTATGACTCATCTTCTTGATTTAACCACTTCAACAATTCAAGTTCCTCTTCTTAGTCATAAGAATGCACTAAGATTTTCTTAGAGAACTAATTGTGCTATGGTTTCTTAATCATTAAGATGATCACAAAACTGATACTCAAGTACTCTCCCATCTTTTCAGATTTGAGAAACTTTTATCCTTCTGCCTAATTTGATTCTTCTTATTCGCTCTGCCTTACATTGGAACCATTTCCAATGTCTCAGAGTTACACTTAAGCTTGTAAGTATAATCATATTTACTGAGCTTTAGTAAACTATGATGAATAGTCTTATCAATCTTTTGTGGTGGACTTAATCAGTGCACAAGACTATGTACTCGATCCCTTAGTCCATTACTTGACTCACACATCCATGTGAACAAGTAATTAGTCTTAATTTTTTCCAAAACTTGAAAGTTCTCATTCATCATGCTATACAACTTGCATGATTCCAAGTTCCGGTCCAATTGAAACTTGGGTGATGAGAATCTTTCCTTATTTGGTAAATTTAGACATTACCACAAATGAAAGAATCAATTTCATATTTCCACTCTTGCTGTTAATGGAATCATATAAGCAACAATTTTCCCTCAAATGCAATTGTAAGGATATTTTAAAATAAATAAAATAAAAATTTTTTCTTTTATTTTAAAACTTTGCGGAAAAAAAACTTATCCTTACAATCCATAAGCACATGAAAACTTGTTGTTATCTATTCCTAAGCAATATATCATAACTCCTAGGAAGTAGCTCAAGAATCCGATTTTTCAAACTATGCGATAGAAATCCATCTATGCGATCAGATTCAGCATATTCTTTCTTTAAGTTTCTTCACTTTTCTTTGATTCTTAAAACATCACCATGTGACCCAGTCACATCATGTATCAAGAATCTCAGAATAGAAACTTAACAGAGTTAGATAGTGGAATTTACCTGAAGTAGAGTCAAACTTATTGACTTTAACATCCTTAGGTAAATTTGGCAGCTTCGCAACCAATGCCCCTTTCTTTGGCAATACAAACATATGGACCCTTTGATAATGGTACACGAGACTATCACAGACTTAGCTTTGTCTCTTTACCATTTGGTCAACCGAGTTGACTATGGCCGATCCCTTTCCATTGGGAAGAGAGAGCTTTACTAGATATCTAATGTCATCATTGTCAATGTCCATAAAGTTTTAGGAAGTTGATCTTAACAAATAGATAAGATCATTAAGGGTCTTGTCATAGTCGGTTTCATAGGTGTTCCAAGAGAACTCACTATGTGACTTAGAAAGTGATTGAACCACCAACGTTCTCAAGACTTTGACACCCAACTCTCCCGGCTTGTCAATATGTGACTACATCTCCAAGATTTGACCACACCTAGACCTTGCCTTGCCAATAGGGCTTGAGTGACCTTAAACTTTTCAAGAACTTGTGGGTTAGGGAGAATAATTGGAAGAGGTGAAGAAGTATGATATCCATGGGACATCATCTTCATTAGGAAAGCTTGTTTCAAGAGATTTGGGAAGATCATAAATGTCTAAACCAGACATCTTTTGGGAGATATTCAGGATAGTTGATCTTAAGTCCTTAATATGACACCCAATATGAAATATTAAGGCTAGGACCCAACAAACTATTTTATAACTTAGAAGAGGTATGCCGTAATCCAAGGTATAAAATATTTGAAGGTAGGTGAATGACGATTCACCAATTTCCACCAAGATAAACGAAATGTATTATTAGGTTTTAATTGGTTTTGAAACTCCTAGATCTTTGAGATTCATTGAACTTTTCAAAGGCATGTTTCAATCTCGAGTGTGCCCTTCAGGTTTTGTGACTGGGATGCCGAGGATCACAAAACAAGGTGTGAAGTAACCATGCAAATCACTTGGTACCCTTAATAAATTACCCCTCAATCGATGTGCCGTTTAACCACACACGCTCCATCGATACTATGATAAATATTAAGTCACCCTTTACCTACCTTGTTAAGTCCAAGTTAGTGTGCCGGTTAACCACACACGCTCCACTAACGACTTAGACAAAGTGCAAAGTGTAATTTCATGGATTAGCACCTTATTCACATTTTTCCTAAGTAACTAAGATTGGGTATTATTAAGAGTTTAGTTACTTAGTATTATCATTAATACTTTTAATTAAGGGAGAATTCTAGTCCTGTCAAACCCGTTCGGCTAACGACCCTCCACCAGTCAAGCAAGCGGTGGGTGAGAGTGGACACCCATTAAGTTGCCATTTTATAGGCAACAACCTTATACCCACCTTATAGACCGGCTTCGTGAATGAGGCGTACTAACGGTAAGACAGACTTTACTCTTATACATATATATATTATTAACTTATAATATTATAAAGTATAAGGGTTGAATTTTCACTTTTAAAATTCTAAGGGCTAACTTGGAATTAAAGTATTCATACTTGAAAACTTTTCAAATTCCAAAACTTGAGGGCA
This sequence comes from Lactuca sativa, assembly GCF_002870075.4. Lineage (NCBI taxonomy): Eukaryota > Viridiplantae > Streptophyta > Magnoliopsida > Asterales > Asteraceae > Lactuca > Lactuca sativa. The sequence continues at coordinate 298,748,492 of NC_056630.2, read as the reverse complement.
AGTTTTGAAACTATTCAAAACTAATTAATTCCATAACTTATGTGTTTAAAGTAGTTTTAATCAAAAAACTCTTCAAGTTCCATAACTTGAGGACAAGTTATGGAAGACTTTAAACTAATAAAAGAAGTAACTTTTTCCTTTATTTTATAACTTATGGATTTAATTATGGTTACATATTTTTTCTTTAATGAAGTGACTCTTGAACTTCCATAACTTGAGGACAAGTTATGGAGTCATAAAAATTATTCAATGACACAAGACTCTTCATTTTGTAACCATTGCCAACTATTATGAGTTTTATGAGTCTTTAATGTGACTCTTCATGTAACTTGAGGACAAGTTACACAAACACATTTTATACTCAATTCTTAGATTAAAATGGATTGAAAACAACTATTTCACTCAACATTTCTATTAATCTAAGCAACTCATAAGAACAAGATAATCAAATCAAACTTTTTCATGTAATTAGTCTAAACCTTAAACTAATACAAAACATGAATCTATTGACAATTATCTTTGAAAATGGATTAGCATGAACATTACCACACCAAAAACAAGTTTATAAGTTCAAAAACAACTTAAGGTAATGTTCCTAGTCCATTTCTAGCCAAAAACCTCGAATATATGATGTCTGGGGCTCCTACTCGGCGAGTGGCATCAACCAACTCGGCGAGTTGGATGCATTTTGCCTTGGACTCGGCGAGTCCATTCATGGACTCGGCGAGTCTGCTGGGCAGACAGCATCAAAACTCGATTTTCCAGCTTCTTTTGCAAGTATAACAAGAAAACAAGCCTAGGCTCTGATACCACTATTGGGTTTTGAGCATTCTAACACTCCTAAGTGTACATGCAACCCTAAATACCTTGGATCTATGTTTTCTCTATTATACATGCAAATAAGAATATCCAAGGTATTATCCTAATCTAGCATACAAACACAATGACTATAGCAAGATAGAATACATACCTCTTTGGAGAAGAAAGTCTCCATGAAGCTTGAGTGTCTAGTGCCCCAAGTGTGACACCTCAAATGGAATCACAATCATCAAAACACTTGGAATGACTTGAGAGAATTCTACACTCATCAAAATCGGCTAGCCCTTTCTTCACACACACTAGTGTGATTCTAGTTGCCAATTTTGCCAAGAATAATATCTTTATATAGTGTTACAATTAGGGTAAACCCTAATTGTCATGACTTTCCATTTCCTTGGATCCATGGGTACAAATACACCATGGAGCATCCATGAACCATCCTATGGGTTTTAGCCCAACTTGATTATCCATGGAGCATTAGCCCACTATACAAGTATGGATGATTTACACAATCAACCCATATATTTAATTAGTCTTCTTTTGATCACTTAATTAATCCTAGATTAATTCTTGATCAATACTAATTAAATAATCTTATTATTTTTATTATTAATATACTAGAACTTATAATATATTAATAACCATAAGTGTCTTATTTCTCTCATCCAAGTGCATGATGGTATGCAACCCAAATGGACCATGCCGGGTCGGGTCAAGTCTTACCAATTATAGTTATGGACTTAGACATTACTCTAACAAGTTTCGGGTCTTGTTTACTTGGAAAAATGACAAAGTCACCCTTCACTGGTTCTTGTGAGAGGGGTGAAGTTTTGTTGGACATCATACACACAGATGTGTGTGGACCCTTCAAAACCGCCACAAGGGATGCTAATCGCTATTATGTGACTTTTACTGATGATTACAATAGGTATGGATATATCTACTCAATCAAGCATAAGTCAGAAACCTTTTAAAAGTTCAAAGAGTTGAAGTAGGAAGTGGAGAATCAATTAGGCAGGAACATCAAGATGCTCCGATCCGATCGGGGAGGAGAGTATCTTAGTATTGAGTTCCCTGACTATCTTAAGGAATTTGGGATTGTCTCACAATTGACACCTCCTAGGACACCACAACTGAATGGTGTGGCTGAGAGGCGCAATCGAACCTTGTTGGACATGGTTTGTTCCATGTTGAGTCGAGCTTCGTTACCAATCTCATTCTGGGGTTATGCCTTAGAGACTACTGCCCATATCCTTAATCTAGTCCCTACCAAAAAGGTTGCCAAAACACCTAATCAAGTATACTAGTCCTAGTTTTTAACTCTGACTTAAGTTCCAACGAGACTAGGACCTAATTTCTACCACTAGGTCAAGTGCATGATGTGTGTATATGATTCATGAAAAGGTGTTCAAGTCAAAGTGTGACCCGAATATGGATATTCACTACAGTTAAGTAGTTGTAGAACTCACATATCAATGTGAAATCTAAGTATACTATCCATTGATTTTAATTGTTTCCAAGATTATAGTAGGTTTTAACTTAGTTTCTAGTTACTAAGTCTAGTATGTTTCGTGCCTATATGTGCAATTAAGTTTAGTCAAATCTAGAACCGACTCGAATTTTGACGGTTGTCACAGTCTCCCCCAGTTGAAAGAATTTCGTGCCAAAATTCTATTTGGGACGTATTCTATTAGAACTTAGCCAAATACAATTGTATAGCTGGAGAGGTGGTGACTTGAAAAGCTCGTTGATTATTTTGGGTTAATTCCTCAAGAGAAGAGCCCAACTCTTTAGCTATAATCAAATTAATGTTTCCTTAATTCGAGTTCTTTCGTCTAGATTATGGAAAATTTGGTTCATGGAATTATGATCCAACCATGGAGACCTAGTCGAAAAAGATCATCTAGTTAGATATTATACGAATTAAGAGAGTGATATAAGTTTTGCTGAAGCACCAACTGCACTGAGCGTTAAATTTGCATTGATCCTTAAGTTGCATTCTAAATTAGAACTAAATGTAAATTCTCCATCAAATAAAGAAGGGATTAAGAACAATTTGTTCACTTCCGTGTTGGCTACTAAATATGGAAAATATATATAATTGGAAATAAGAAGGGGTAGCACGAATGAAAAAGAAGCGATCGAGGGTAAGTTCTTAAAGATACGCACTAAGGATAAGCAACGAAGTTTTGGTACCTCTCGAATGTAAAGGCTACTTAAGTGTCGTCTATAAAATAAATTACGAAATGATTGAGGATCTCTGAGGCTATAATTACTACTACGATTACTCTTACAATAATAAAACCTTATTCTAAAAAAAAAAATTTAGAGAGTCATTGTTGCAAATGGAGGCGATGAAAGTTTATGATAAATTAAATCACCTTGTCTAGATAACAATTTGAGTGATTAGAAACGATAAATAATCTCATTATTATCAAAATGTTTAATAATTCCAAGATAATGAAGATACATGAGTGACGATCAAACGAAGTAGTAAAATAATAAAAAGATAAATTAAAGTTAAATGTTTAAGCCGTCATTAAGGGATTTTTTATTGAAATTATTGATATTAAGCTATTTGAAAATTTGACTAATTGTCTATGTCAGGACAAATTTAAGTTTACAAGGAGTCAGAATACTTATGAAAACAAGTTTGAGAGTTTAGGAACTCACTGAAAATTGCAAAGTAAAATACTATTTTAAGAAAGGTGTAAAAATGTCAGTCTTTCAAAATAGTGCATTCATAGTTTAGTGTTTCTACAAAACCAATCATTTAGAGAATAGATAATCATAAAATTCAAAACTTTTGATGTATTTAAAGAAAAGAAGAAACATATGTAAACATATCCTTCGCATATATTTTCCGGATATAGAAAAATTATAAGCATAAGGGTATTTATCTTGTGTATTAATTATAAGGAAAAATTAAATATAAGTTCAATCTAATAGATACCGGAACTATTGTTCCGACCATTATTTATTAGATAAGAGGATCAATTCTTCTTCTAGTGTCGTGTTTCTCGACAACTGACACAAGATCCATCTTTAAGGGCTTTTCCTAGATTTCATGGGCTTATTGGTATCATTTCCATGAATTATGGGCCTCTTAGAGCACACATGGTGACTTTTTTAAGCTTTGAATTCTTCATGTGTTTGAACTAGATCAAACCAAATAACATTATATTTTAGGAATATCTGATTCACCTGAAGAAACATATGATATGCTTCTAAGGTTTCCAATTCCTTCTGTAGGTCAAGAATAATTATTCCCATTATGGTGCCATAAACATCTTCAACATCACAGTGATGCTTCCCTGGGCTCTGTTATCTCTTGAGATTATCCCTCAAGGTACGAATCCATTCGTTTAAATTGTATTTGTCGAATGTTATTATCTCTTGTGTATCAGCAAGACTAATGCAATCCATGGTAATAAGATCGGATTTTGTTTTCATCTATAAAAATTTAAAAGAATGCATTTAGTATTTTAAATATTTAAATCTTTTATAATTAACACCCTTTAAGTTTCTAAAACATTAATTATCAAAGTCTAGGAACTAAGTTGCAAAAAAATAAATGGTTATATGACCTTTATCCCATTTATTGAATCCAACTAGGTAGATATCAAATACTAATTATATTATAATATATAATTTATAGCATTATGGGATCACTAATAACTTATGTTAATATACATGTTTGATCCTATCTATGCCTTAAATCTCTATAGGTGACATTTATTACAACATATTTCCAATAATATCATCCTGTTTGAGGAACCTATGTAATCGACCTATAACTTGTTTATAAAAATCGTGAATACAACTCGACCATCAAAAAGTAGCACTAGCGGTTATGTGGCATTTATCTCACTAGCTTATACATGTGACATGCTAGAGCATTCACATTAGACGACAAAGATTTACATTTAATAAGGGGTATTTTAATGTTTTTATAATTCTAGTTTAAAAAACATATGATATCATTGTTACTGCATGCATCCAATAATCCATGATATGAATCATCTAGTATGCCCAAGAATCATTATAGAATGATAATGCTAATAATATATGATCCTATAGGTTCACACCATATAGCAAATTACCGTCAATTGATTATTTATTAGTATAATTTGATTATTAATAAATATATCAACACTTGTATTTAATTGGAAAATTATTATTTTATGGAAATAATATTTTACTAATTGGGAATTTATTATTTGTGGAAATAATATTTATTGGAGAAATAACAACTTATGAAATATATCATAAATTATGATTATTTATAAGTTATATCTATAGCTTAATAAACTAGTTAGAGTTTGTAGGGTCATTATACTTTACTTTTCTAGAAAAATGTATTTTTGTGTCTTGGATCGTAAATAGCTTGCTGTTTACGGCCGTACACGTGTTTACGGTTGTGTTTACGGCCGTAAACCCATTTTTGGCCCATGTTTCTCATGTATATATAGGGTGAGGAGTGTAAGGGTAACGTTTTAAATTAGTGATGAACAAAAGAGAGTGTACGGTCTAGAGAAGAACAAGTGTGTGTTAGTGTGTGTGAATCTCATGTAAAGGAACTTCAATCATATAATCAATATATACAAGATTCATATTATTCTTTTTCTCCTTCTCTTCTATTTGATCTGACATCATCCATTTGATTGGGATTCCGTACCATCAAACGGGTCTGATTGATACACAGGCATTTTGGGGACTTACAATTGGTATCAAAGCTTGGATTGTATCAGTCAATTTTGTCAGACCTGGAGCTTATTTGATCTTATTTTTGAAAGATTCTTGCATTTATGGATAGATCGTGGCAAAATAAGGGGGGTTTGTTCTTGGTGTTTTTCATAAAAAAAAGGGTTTTTGATCAAGTTTTGGAGCTTCAATGTCGAAAAAACGTTCTTTTTGGTCGTAAACAGCAAGGGGGTGGCGGCGTGTACGGCCAGCAGCTAGGGTTTCCGAGGATTTTACGGCCGGAGTCGCATCCAGTTTCGAAATTTTGTCACTTTTAACCCCAAAATTTAAATTTCTTTTATTTTTAAATTCCTTTTTCATCCAAAAAAAAAGGAATAATAATAATAATAATAATAATAATAATAATAATAAATAAATAAAAAATTTTAGTTTTTACTTTTTGACTTTTAATTTTTATTTGAATTTTGACTTTGACTTTCAAATTTGACCTTTGACTTTAAACTTTGACCTTTTTCGTTTAATTTTTAAATTTTCAAATTTAGCTTTTCGGTTTGACTTTTCAAGTCTGACTTTTGAGTTTGACTTTTTAAATTTGACTTTTAAGGTTGATTTTTGAGGTTTATAATCAAAGGGCATTTTTTAATTTAAGTTCGTCGTTTAAGTTTTATTTTAGCTTCGAGTTGTGCTTTTAATGGCTTTTGAGGTCAACAAAGGAATTGAAGACATGAAAGAGAATCGTCAGGATATGTTAAGAAAAACTTCAACATGTTCAATTATATCCCTGGAGAATCCCTGGAAGCTCAGTTGCAGCGATTCACCACTCTCACTATTGAGATGAATATATCTAGGGTCTTTTTGACCAAATTTGAGATAAACAAAAAGCTACTGAATTCACTTCCGAAATCGTGGGATATGAACATAGCTGTCGTCAAGAAGACAAAAGATCTCAATCGTCTTAGTATTGCTGATGTAATTGAAGAGCTTGATGCTTTGAAATGTAGAGAAACAATGAATTTTGCAAACATCCCGGTCAATGAAGTTTCATGTACTCCATCTTGTGAAGATACAATTAAAATTTTTCGTGGACATAATGCTTTGCTAAAAACGGAAGTCGAGGACCTAAAATACGAAGGATATCAACTTAGGAAAGGACAAAAATCCCTGAAGGCTGAATTAGAAGCAAAAACCAAAGACTTTAGGAAGCTTCAAGAAGAGTATAGCAACAAGTGTGAGAATTATGACTATATTAAGAGACAACTTGCTGCTGTAACTGAAGAACTTGACACTTTGAAAATTAAGTGTGGAAAACTAGTTGTTAGTTTCAAAAATTATACTGCGTCAAGTCAGACAGTCGAGTCCTTATTTGAAACCCAATTAAAATTCAAAGATAATCAAAACAAGGGTCTAGGGTATGATAGTGTTCCTCCACCTTTCAATCATAACTACACATCCATCCCTATGACCCAGGAAGAAATTGACAAGGAGGCACATCTTCAATATGGAAAACCAGCTAGATTTGTGTCAGGAGATATTCAGGTTGAAAGTACTAATGTTTCTACTTCATGTGCAAGTAAAGTAGCAGAAGATGAGAACAAGGAGAAAACCATTGAAGAAACCAACATCTCCTTGAGCTCTGAGTCTGTTGCTTTGAACTCAGCTGCTTCTGATCAACCTACTGTTGAGAAATATAGGCCACCAATTCCAATGAAACAGAGTGTCTGTCAAAATTGTGCTTGTGGGAACAATAAGAGACAAGGCAAGGATACGCCATCAGGGGCAGGAAGAATTAACTTCACAGTGAAGAAAAGGACTTGTTTTCATTATGGAACACCTGGACACATTGCCAGAAATTCCTAATCACGCATATGTTCCCTACTATGCTCAAGGCTGGCAGAACGCGCCAAGAGGGAGATACTTCAAAAGAAACCCCTCAAGGTCACGTTCAGACCATGGTGACTAGAACACGCAGAAGGCCAAGAATCAAACCCACAAGGCCAAGAATCTGAATCCCAAGGGCATGAAAGAAATGTCAACCAAGAAGCCCAATCCAAGAGATGCTCTAGTGAAACAAAGACCAGTTAGGTCAAGGTCATCTCGGAAGCTAACTATAAGCTCAAAAGCAAGTTAAGCCATCCATTAGATCGAAAAAGAAATGGGTTAATCCTAACTACCAATGGATACCAAAGGCTCAATCTCCCAAATTACCTAATGACTCTAACGTTTCTACATCGTTTGTTTCGGATAAGCAGGATATGTCATGGGAGAGAGTATCGTGCAAGGATAAAAAAGGTCAACCCAGTTTCAAAATGGACTGGGTTCCAAAGGCCAACTGATCCTGCTCTGTGTTGGAGTAGCTATGGAGGCATATCATCAGACTTTAGTTTGTTGGTAGTGACTGTTCCAGGCACATGATAGGAGGCATCTCTCAATTGTGCAACATTCAGAACTTTGTTCGAGACTTTGTGTCCTTTGCGGGAAATGAAAGAAGGGAAGAAAGGAAGAGATCACATGGGGTTTGTTCTTAACGACATGAAGAATTTTCGGATTTGTTCTGAGATTATGCGTGTTGTTCTCAGAGCTTCTGGATGCAAAATTCAATCGGTGAATTACGGTTTGCGTTTTCTTCTCTATACTCCTAAGTTTATCTTAATCTGATTCGTTTTAAAGACAATTTTTTTATAGTTTTTATTTAGTAGGTGTCTATTGGGAAGTGATATTATCAATTGATAACAGGCAATCTGAATCTGCATAACGTACCAAAATTAAATTTTCTACGCTCTGTGTTCAATGCGCTGATAGGCATGAAAGATTCTAAATGGACTTGACTAGGAAGATTTGAACTTAAGGAATTCAAGGGCTTAACAAATCTTGAACTAGTTAGATCCGTTTAGCCTGACAATACGACGCTCGGATAGGTTGATCAGGCAGATATACATGGGAATCTACTGGTCACATTAAAAGAACCAGTATCTAGAACTGTGGATTAACTTTTCCTCAATGTGCGGATTTTGTCCTTAATTCCTATATTGATGGGGTGACTAGGGAATTTCGATAAATTAGGTCTGCAGAAGGTTGTTTTATTTCTTACTGTTGTTATTCATATGTTTCCTACTCTGCGTGATCGAGAGATCCGACCTGGACTGTAACATATGCAATTCTATATTTCTGCATCTTCTCTCTATGCAATTCTTTCTGTCTGTTAGCCATATACTGTCTCCTTTGCGTGACTTACAATCCGACCTGGTACACAGTATATGTATTATTCTTTTTCTCGATCCCTCTAAAACTTCAGTTAGTCATATGTTTCACCCTCTGTGTGATTGGAAGAGATCCGACTTGGGTGTATAGCATCTGCATTCTAAATCTATCTTCTCTCTTACTAATTGTCTGCTCACCCGATGTACGGAGTATTCTGGAAGTCCTTGATTACTGGAGCATATCAAGAAGTGGGAAACATGTTCTAGTACAGTTAAAATTGAACATTTACAGACTGTCTGTAGATCTCGCTGCTCAATTTAGGTGGACAACAATATCCCTGGCCGTCGTCAGCTAAATGGTCCCTAGTAAATTTATCTAAGAATATAGGATCAAAAATGTCTTGTCTTTCTTAGCTTGTCCAAAATTTATCATAAATTTTTCGTGTTTAAGTGGATCACAATACCGGCGATCGACCAGACATAGACATGAAGGTAGAGGTACCGATAAGTGGATTAAGGTTGTCTCACAACTTTGATCCCAAATATTTTTGTTTTTGTTAAATTTGTTCATAGTTTTCCCCTATGCATAAACTTAGGGGGAGAATTAAAAAAATCACACAAAACTCAGAAAACTAAAAATCCAAAATTAGTGTTATTTCTGTTTTACTTTTTGTTCAGAAAATATCAAAAATCCAAAAATATTTGTGTTTCTATTTTAATTTGTGTGCTAAGTTTTCTTTTAGTTTTGTTTTTTCTTGAAAAGTGAATTCAGATGTAGATGAGACTCATGGAGTTTGTGTCGAATATTTCTGAGCCAAGGCTTCATCTGTAATCATCGAAGAATTCTCATTCGAAGGAGCAACAAATGAAGATTATTCTTTCGACATTCAATTTTTCAACCCCAGAAGCAAGGTGATGCTGCACTTGAAGATTATGTGACAAATTGCATTGAAGCATCCTCAATCAGTCTGCTGCTATCTTAGACCTGCTGAAGTGATCCAGATGATTTGTTCTCTCTGATGTTCTCTCTGAAGATTCTCAAGCTGAAAGCGCTATCTTTTAAGAATCAGTACGTCAAGCCTCCTCACCCAATGTGCGTTCAATGCCAAATTTTGAAGAATTGCCCAAGTGTTCAAGATGAAGTCATTCATTGAAGATAAACGTTAAAGCCAATCTCCAAATGAAGATTAACAAGAAAAGCCAGCTACTTTTTAGGGGGGGGAAGGGGGCTTGTTGGGTCAATTAAGAAAAGAAAGTTATTAAACCAAGGGGGAGATTGTTGGGTTAAAAATATGGTTTATACTTTACTTTTCTAGAAAAATGTATTTTTGTGTCTTGGAACATAAAGAGCTTGGTGTTTACGGCCGTATACGTGTTTACGGTTGTGTTTACGATCGTAAACAGGTTTATGGCCGTAAACCCATTTTCGGTCCATGTTTCTCATGTATATATATATATATATATATATATATATATATATATATATATAGGGTGACGAGTGTAAGGGTAACATTTTAAATTAGTGATAAACAGAATAGAGTGTAAAATCGAGAGAAGAACAAGTGTGTGTTAGTGTGTGTGAATCCCATGTAAAGGAACTTCAATCATATCATCAATACATACAAGATTCATATTATTCTTCTTCTCCTTCTCTTTTATTTGCTCTGACATCATCCGTTTGATTGGGATTCACGCACCATCGAACGGATCTGATTGATCCACAGGCATTTTGGGGACTTATAGAGTTTATTTATATAAAAGGTAGTTTTATATATAAGAGATATTTATAAATATATTACACTAGTTATATGTTATAGATGTCTTAGAATCACTTTATAAAAATGATAGGCTTTTATATAAAGTTGATATATAAATATATGTAACATCTAATCATGAATAAACAAAGAAGCACGCCATGCCTTGTCCCTTTGACCATTGTGGCTGAAAATAAAGGAGCATGGGGGCACTACCTACTTTTTTCTTTGTTTAATATATATCCCATAACATGCTTTAACTTTAGATTTATGGTCTTACTTTTGGTCTACACTTGTTGGAGTATAAAACAAAGACTTGCTAGAGTTCTAAGAGAGTTCTTGCAAGCAATCTTCTGTGGTCTTTTGAAGAGCCAAAACTGAGAGCGACATACTCTCTAAGAGGGCTGCCATTTTCACAAGTTTTAGCCTTCCGTTCTCTTGCATTTTGATGCTAGAAACAGTCCCTTTGTTGCTTCACTGTTGAACATATATTTGGTATATATTTCAAAGGCTTATGAACAACAGATCACAAGTGTATACTAGCATATTTTGATTGTTCTACTCTTACTTGGTGGATACTTCTAGAGAACTCTTGTTTTAGAGTTTCATGCCATACTTCATCAACTTCCAACCTCCCATGAGGATCAAAGACTTCAAAGGTTGTTATGCTTTCCCTCCTATGATTGTTTTAATCTTTCTAACTCTTGAAAAATGATCCTTGGTGGGTAAAATAGTTTTTAGTTTTATTCAACATTTTTAAAGCTTCAATTGTCATTTTAGCCGGTTGTGAAACCGTATTTTTTGAATAAAAATCAAACAATTGGTATCAGAGCCATTTTTGTAAAGATTACTTAGATTATTTCTTTAGTTGATGAAATCTTTGTTTTTGGAAAACATGGATGGCTTTATCTTTGCCAGAAAAATCCCTACATATTTTCTATCACAACTTTAAAATGTTTATAATTGTTATTTTTCGACCAAAAGTTTACATGCATCTTTTTGGTCATGAAAGCTGTCTTAGAAAATCAACACAAGGTCCATGGCAAGTTTATACATACATACATACATACATACATACATATATACATATATATATATATATATATATATATATATATATATATATATATATATATATTATGTGCATAAACTTACGATGGACCTTGTGTTGTTTCTTGTGATGATTTATTTAAAAAGGTTGTAATTATTTATTTATTCGTATGGTATATAAAAATTAAATAGATAGTTTTCATTTGTTAATTTTTGTAAGTAATAGATTAGTTTTAGAAATAGCTTATTTTTATAAAAATGTAACAATAATGAAGATGGTGACCATTTTGAAGATCAAAAGTTTACAAACTTGATTTTATTAAAGTTTCTCAAACATTATAAAATTATTTTTATAAACTTTCTACAAGGTGTTGCAGTAAGTGGGAGCAGATGAATACTTTCCAAGATAAAGGTCTCTTATGTCCCTTTAGGAATGAACTTGATAATTTTGTGATGGCTCACAAAATTATTACTAGTTAATGTCTTGGTTTATGCATATATGTTATAATTGTTATGCATGCTTGTGTTGTTTTACGTTTATGTTATTATTATTATGTTATGGTTGATAAATTAGTTTTTCAAATGCAAATTAATATTTGAACATAAATAAACATTACAAGGAGTTTTATTTTAATGAAATTTACCTTTTAACATAAGATGCTAAAAATAGTTTTACAATAAAACAAGCTTTATTGTTAAAACTAGTAACCTATAAAATTTCGGGATTAAACTTGTATAAGTTTAAAATAGAGATTTGTAAACTTATCGAACCCCAAACCTTATTTTATAAAAGGAAGTTTTATTAAAAGGTTTCAAAATATTTTAAAGCGCTCAAAAGATATAACTTAATACTAGTTATTAATTTAAAACATTGATCATGTCAATTATATAAAACCGGGTTTTATATATACAACATTGTTAAAATGTGATTTTTTCATAAAAATCATATTTTTAAAATTTATATCATGGTTTGTTCAATGCATGAAATACCCATGATATAATATGCTTTTTAAACTAGAATTATAAAAACATCAAAGACCCCTTACAAACCTCAAATCTACGCAATCATTTTTAAAGAACACTCGCACATTTCTTGTATACACTGGTGGGATAAAGGATACATAACCGCTTGGCGTTATCTTTTGATGGCCAGGGTCTTTTCGCGATTTCTATAACCAAGTTATAGGCCGATTATATATGTTTTTCAAATTTTATTATTTGATCGAAAATCTTTTGTGGCAAAGGATACCCAAGCAAGAGAGTTCTGAGACATAGATTAGATCAAACTTGTCTAATTAAATTTGTTATTATCGATCCCATAAATCTAGGAATTATATGGTAAGATATAACTGATAATCGATAACTACCGAGTTAAATTCGGATGAATGGGATAAAGGATACCTAACCATTTACTTCTATTGCAACTTGGATCCTAGACTTTGATAAGTAATGTTTTTAGAAACTAAAAGGGTATTAATTATTAAAGATTAAATATTCAAAATACTATATGAATTTTGTTAAAATTTTGTAGATATATAATCCACTCTCATAACCATGAATTGTCATTTATCTTTAAGTGACTTAATGAAACAATAACAATCAATAGATACAACTTCAATGACTGGGATGTGAAATTGTATAAACTTAAAGGACCTATTCCTAAAAAAATTGCTTTGAGCAATAAACATGGATATGATACCTAGTAAATGCATCACAATGATGCTCAAGATGCTTCTAACATCATACTAGGAACAGTTATTCATGACTTCTAGGATGTTTTTGATCATTTTGAGATATATATATATATATATATATATATATATATATATATATATATATATATATATTTATATGATAATATAACTGGTTAAGCAATATTCCAATAAATATAGTGATATTTTATTAGCATAGTGCAAGGCTGAAAGAGTCACCTTGTTTCTTTTGTGAAGAAATTGGACACGCGTAAAGGAAATGCTCGTCTTATCTAGAAAGAAAGTCTAAAAGAAACTAGTACTTCAGGTATCTACTGGAGAGAACTCGTACTTTTTGTGTAACACTCAAGTACATGGTACATAAATGTTAATCTAATATTTGTAACTTGATTGCAAATATTTACAAAAGTGTAACTAGATGAGCACAAGCAAGTTGGAACTACACTCTCAAAGTTTAGTTTATTATTTATGCTTAAAACATAAATTTCTTGCAATATAAAACAATGTTTGTTTTGGAACAATGTATGTTTTAAAGTTAGCATGTGTAAATATTTATGCCTCAGTTATTTATTTAAATGTTTGATTATTTACTAGATCGTTTTTCATAACAATAATACTCATATTCTGAAATAGTTGACTTCTATTTCTGAGACTATATCTCTTAATAGAAATACAATGTTAATATCGACATTTTATAAATAAAATTAAGTTCTATATGCAAGCACTTTTGACTTAAACTTGTTTTAAATCAAACTTATCCATGATGTTGTTATCTTTATTGTATAAATGAAATCCACATATTCCAACTTCAAGAAGGGGATCTTTGAAGGCAATTAATGTAATTTATTTGACATACGTGAATCTTATTTATATATAAAAGATTCCTAACAATATTTTCACTAAAGTGTAGAGAAAATAATTATTAAGGAACAATACACTTTGGTGTATGACTTCCTTTCTAATGAATGCTTATGATTAAGCACAAGATACAACCCAATAGTACCATCTAAATCCTTCTTCATGATAAAAGGTGAATTAAACTTTACTTGATATAGTTTACTTTCTAATCGGTAGAAATGTCCTCCTTTTAACCTTGTTGGTATTATAATTCAATCACTATTAATTGTATCTAGAATACAAACATCAACTAATTATATAAATGTAGAATATTCTAAAAAGGCATTTAGATACAGACACACCGAGAATAAGTTCATTTATTCCTCTGAAAGTTGAGTTAGCAGAAAGCAAGCTTCTGATGACAAGACAAGTGGGAGGCACAAGGAACTTGAAGCAGCTCAAGAACTATAGCCGGATGTAACAATTGTTGGCACTTGTTTCAACAAGGAATTATTGAACATGAATACTAGCTATTCATAAACAAAAATTGTTCACAATAATGGTACAAGACGTCTATGACTTGAGAAATGTGGAATCTCTCATTGATGAGTTCTTGATGGTTTCTAGTTAAAACATCAACTATCAAAATGTTATATCAGATCTTAGATCTGACGAATGACTTAGAGTCATGAACATTGAAATGTAATCCATGTTTAACAATCAAGTATGGGCATGATTAATCTTCCTCTCTATAACAAGTCTAGAAGGCGTAAGAGATTCTTCTAGAAAGAATATATACATGGACATATATATATATATATATATATATATATATATATATATACACACACACACACACATTTAGTAACACTTGTTATATAAGGGTTTTCTCATACTCATGTCGTTGACTATGGTCCTTATCATACTCATGACATTAACTATGATGAAACCATTTCACAAGCAGCTACGATTAGATCAAAAAGTTATTATTTACTATAACTTCATATTCTTAATATGAGATATAGCAAATAGATATCAAGAAAGACCGCTTTTCTTAATAGACATCTACTACAAGATATCTATATAGCTTATCCTAACAAAATGTGTAAGGCTTATGATCCACTTGTGGATATAAAGCAAACATCTCAAGGTTGGAATAGTCATTTTAATATAAATATACAAAGTATGTTTTTATATCAAAATGAAAAGAACATGTGTCTTTACTAAGAACTAGTGGGAGGATAGTCATATTCCTAACCTTGTATGAAAGAGACATACTTAATCATTTGAAATGATATTCCGACTGTTGAGAGAAAAACTTGGATACACACTTGAACAAACGTTAGAACAAGTAAGTTGCGGAATAGTTAATCTCTAAGGATCTAAAAGCTCAACAATAATAAAGTTAGATAGTTAGATAGTTAGATAGTTAGTTGCGGAAAGTACAGAAAGATAAACGACAAAAGTTATATCAAGAATACACTTAAACTTATTCATAACAAGGAATGCAGTCACTCCAAGTTAGTAAGCGAGATCAAGTTTAATGATTAAGTCTAGAATACTTGCTCTGAAGAGAGGTTATGTTCCAGTAGCAGTTTGAGTGTGAAGAGTAATAAGATAAATAATTGATGAAGATAAGAAAGATGATTGAATGAGAAATCTTGTGTATTGAGAAGTTAAGAGTTTTCACACTCACATATATCACAAGTACTTAATACATAAGAAAGAGTCTCTATTTATAGAGTTTAGAAAAGAACTACTCTGTGAGTAGCCGTGCAAGGCATGCTGGACAATAGAGTGAATTACATGGTAAAAGAAATAACTAAGACTGCGGATAGGAAAGACTTGAATACTCCGGATGCTGATATGGTTGCTGATGGAGAATGGTTGCGGTTATAGTTGTAGAGATTAACTTCGGGTGCTGTATTGGCTGCAAGTACTGAACCGTTGCGGTAGTTAAGTTCAATAGGGTCACTTTTATGTTTCAACAATTTCCCCCTAAGTGACCTCTTTAACTTTGGTTCAGTTATCAAGTTTGAGAAACTTGATTGAAATCCACCAAAATTTTCTAACATTTTCCAGCCATATGATTCTTCTGGAGATCTCAAACTTGACTTCAGTAGTAGTGTGCTTTGATTTTTCTACTGGGGTCTTGCAGATGTCAAGTTGCTTCTTGGGCAGGCTATGCATGGCATTCATCGGAATGAAATATTTGACATTGTCTGCCTTCCGTTTGAATATGAAGCCAAGTTCTGGGAAGTTGGTTGCGCCTAGATCTTTCTTCATAACCTTCTGTAAGCATTGAAACTGGTTCAGGTGGTGGAAGGTCAAATTTCTTGAGGATGGTGGGGTGGATGTCCACATTAATCTTCGCAAAGTCACAGACAGTGTCCTTAAGGAAGGATTTGACTTTGTCGAGAGCTATCTGCATCTTAGAATGTTTCTCTGCCTTGTTCTGAAAAACTCTGGAAATGAGAAATATTTCTTCAGGGTTCATGCAGGGGAAGTCTGCATGGGTGCGGATGTAATCAGGCTCTCTTCTGGTCAGAGTGAATTGAGCAAAGTTTGTTTTCATAAACTTCTGCATCTTGTAGTTCTTCACTGCGGATGGTCTATCGTTAGACCAAATGTTTTCAACTGAAGAGCCATGCTTCACATAGAAGCGATTCAGTCTTTCGAATTCCATTGGCAGACGCTTGTGATCAGGAAGACTGTGATCGACGGAGTCAAAAACAGCAAAATACTTGGCATTGGGAGAAATTGGAATATCCCAATAACCATCGGATGGTGGTTCAGCATATGTGAGGTGGGGAGTGTAGTCTTCATCAAGTAGCCTGCGGAGAGGATTGACCCATGAGTTGATCAGCGATTCATCAATCATAATGTCAAAACCACATTCTCTCCATATAATTTCGGCTAACTTGGCTGCTTTCCAGTCATGTTTCCTTTGGGCAGTAACACGAGAGTCTGTAGAGCTTTCTGAAGACATATGTTCCTCAAGATTCTTTAGGTGAGGAGGATTCACAGGTCTGTTTAGGGTGTTTTTGGGTGATGAGTGGGGAGATGGAATACTTTGAGATGGTGGAGGAGAGGGCTACGGAGTGTGAATTTTGTTTGTGGTGATTGGAGGGCTCTGACGGATGGATGTATTTGAGCGATCACCTTCTTTATCACTCCCCCCTCTTGAGGAATGCAACCCTGGTGCTTCCTCAAGCCATTGTTTGAGTCCATCAACTTTGACACAAACCTCAGCAAAGTGTGCTTTCATCGATTCGGCCAGTTGGGAGTTGTTTGGAATGGCAGAGTTGAAGAGCAGCTTGTAAGTATCCTTTGTGAGCTGAAGTATCTCTGGGCCATGAAAGTTTGATGTGAGGGATTTATGCATTCAGGCATTTGTGGCATGAAGGACAGAAATAGTGGACTCATAGGCAGTATGAGTTTCCTCTATTACCCTTTGGGATTGGGCAGCTTGATCCGCAACAGCTATTTGTAAGCCTTGTTTGATTGCGGTTACCTCAGTAATGAGGCGTTCCGTTGCGGCCATAAAATCTTGATGATCGGCCCTGCGTTTGTTGTCTAGAGATCGAATCCCCATCTCAACTTTGAGAGAGATGCACTCAACGGCCATACACTCTCTCGTTTCAAGTCATTCGATGCCCTCAATTAGGGATTGCGGACCTGGGATATCTTCTGGTGGAGGTTGGGTAGGCTTAACTGCAGCCAAAATTTGATCAACTTTGGCTTGAAGGTTGAGGAATTCTTTGCGAGTAACAACATCTTTCTTCTTTTTCTTCTTCTTTTCTTTGGGTTTTGAAGTGGAGTGCTGAGAACCGCTGGATTCTTCTTCTTCCTCGAACATCATAAGGTCGTCATCTTAGGGATTCGGTTTGTTGACCTCTTGGATGTCTTCATCGTCAAAACTGATGGTTGGGGCTGAGCTGAGTTCAATAGCTGGCTCTTCGTCTTGAGATGGGTTGACTGCAGTAGGTGGAACAGGAGTTGAAGTAGGAGGAACATTAGATGTACCTGCGGCTGCGGTTGAGGCTTAAGTTTTTAGCATAGTTTCAGCCATTTGGTCAATCAAGGTCTGAACCTTTATGATTGTGGCAGTGGTGTGGGCTTTGCTGATGGCATTTGCCCAGTACCTGGCCACTGACAGAATTTCGTGTTCCTTCTGCTATTGTTGTTTGACCTGATGCTCCTTGCGGGCTTGGAATGCCCTTTTGAAGGCAACATACTTCTTGATTTCAGAATCAGTGGTTGGTTGATACTAACTCCAAGTGTCATTTGAGTCTTCATCGTCATTTCCTTGTGTTCGCACCAAGGTGTCCCTTAGGTTCACGGATCCTTGCATATTAGTGCTCACCGTGCCTAAACCACCTGATATAGATGTAAGCAGAGTAGGATTTCCTGGGCTTCCTTGGTCTCGATGACCCGTGGTCAAGTTTGGCCTCGGCCCAGTTCTAGCATGGGCGAAAGAGATGCCCTGTGGATGGAGTGGTGTTTGTAGTGTTTGGGATACTTGCAAGAGGATGGAGTCTAACTCCTCAAAAGAAAAGATGTGCAGCCGGGAAGCCCTGGAGACCTTAGGGCGATTACCAATTATATCTTCTTGAGATACAACTGGGGGGCTGTCTCCACGTTCAGAAGAAGATGATGATGAAACAATCTCACAAGATGAGGTTGAGTGGTATTCGATAGTGGCATTGAATGGATGTGCGGCCATCCCAAGGACTACCGGAGCCTGTTGAGAGGCTTCAGTATCAGTCCGGTCACGCATATGGCTAGTGGTGTCGGATGTTTTTCTTTTCTTGAGGATAGATATGGGTTGTCTATCTTCCTCAGAGTCACTGCTCGATACAGTGGTGGTTTTAGTTTTGCGTTTCTTGGAGGGTGCGGTTTGTTTTGGGGCTTTCTTTTTGGGTGTTGTCGCTTTCTTTTTAAAAGCTATAGATTTTTTCCGTTGAGAAATGTTAGAAAGTGTAGTGGCAGAGGGGGATACGGTACCCTCAGGAAGAATAGTTGGAGAAGGAAGAGGTGGGGTAGAAGGGTATGGGATAATACCCTCCGTGGCCTCAATATGATCTGAGACATCAGCAGTCTCAAGACCAAGCAGTAAAAGAATGTGTGTGGGGAGCCTGCGGATAGGTCCAAAAATAGTTTGATCAGAGGAAGGAGTATACCTTTTGAGATCCTTAGTGACAAAGAAATTGATGTCACTTCCCATGTCGAGACCAGCATCCGCATGCAGATCAGAAATACACAGAGACCAAAAGCGAGCAAAAGTGAGCTCGGTTGGGTTTTCCTTTGGTTGCTCTTTGAGAATGTACTGGAGGAAATCATCCCAAATAATTTGACCGTAGTTGACATCATGGCCTGTGAAGATGCTCCATACGAGTTCAAGGAGCTTGAGTCCCATGTTGTCAATGCCTCCGGTTCTGCCAGACAGACAGCGGATGACAAAGTGTCATACAAACTGCCAAACCGCAGGCAGCTGATTCTTCTTAAACTCACCAATCCCTATTATTGGTTTCTGGTAACCTATTTGGTAGAGTGCGGTAGTGATATCAGATAAGAATGGAGTGAAGATTTTGATGGAGGGATGGATTAACAAGTTAATGGAGGTTAAGAATTTTTCTTTGGTCAAGATGACCAGGGAATCGTTGATGAGGTTCAGATGCACTTCATGGGGGTTTTCCAGTGGTCTGTATGCAGACAGAGCACACTTAAAGAGTGTAGAAATGGGAACAACATCAGTGAATGCGTCGAATGGTACAAATAAAATGTGGCTCTTGAGATGCTTGATCATCAGTTTTGTTGGAGCATTGTAAGATGGATGATCGTCAAACACAGCTCTAAAGTTACTTGAAGCGATTGTTGGTGATGTGGAACCGGTTTGATTCATTGAGCTTGAAGCCATGGATTGCTTCTTGGATGCACCAGATTTCGCCATTGAGAGTTGTGAGATTGAAGTTCTTAAGAGCTTTTCTGAGTTCTTGGAGAGTTGAGAGATTAATCGATTAACAGAGAGCGTAAACGTTTATAGAGAAGAAGATGGGTTTATAAAGGGGGTAAAAGGATTTTAACCCTATGTAAAAGATAAAAGGGGGTAAGAAGTTGAATGGGGTTCTGGGGGGAATCAATGATTCTGGGATTTAATCTCAGCCACACAAATATGAAACGGGTTTTGAAGAGATTTGAGAAATCTTAAAAAGGGTTTTGCATTTAATGGTTTAGTGGACGCATGGTAATACGTCAGGTAATCATGGGTTGATGAGAGAGAATGTTGTAACTGATTGGACGTGTTTGGGAGAGGAAAGGACAAGTTGAGAAAGGATTGATTTGGGAATCGTTCTTTTTGTCATCATCCCTAAAATTGGTCTGATACGGGGTTTATTAAGAAAGGTAAAGTGACAGTTTCTAAAGGGAATGTTTGTATTTTATTTAATGAAGGATCATTAAATAGCACACAAAGATTCAAGAGTTCATGAATCTGTTGGAATTTATTTGAGGTGGTTGTGGATGAATTCATCAATGCAGTTGAGAAACTCCATCGCGGATGAGAAAGAAAAAATTTCAGAGAATCTGTGAGACAAACACTTGTACGGAAATTAGAAGTAAAGGAACATTAAGACCCATGAGAGGTACGTATGACATATGGTTGTGGTACCTAGATTGCGGTATCAAAACCATCTATCATATGTAATTCTCAGTTAGAACCGCAAAGGAGACCAAGGACGGTCTGTAGTAGCTAACACTTCAAAAAGAACTGCGGGTCCGGATTCATCATTCCCAACATTTGTAAGAATACATTGAGTTTTGTAGAGTCAAGAGCTTTTGTAAAAACATCAACAATCTCTTCATGAGTAGGAACAAAGATGAGTTCAATATTACCTTTCAGAATATGATCTCTGATGAAATGGTACCGTAACTCAATGTGTTTCGTCTTGGAGTGCTGAATAGGATTATGAGAGATAGCTACAGCACTTTCAGAGTCACCGTAAATTGGTATCCGTAGCATTCTGTACCCGTAGTCTAGTAATTGTGTCTTCATCCAAAGAACTTGGGAACAGTAGCTCGCTGCGGCCACATATTATGCTTCTGCTGTAGATAGAGATACACACGTTTGTTTTCTTGAAGACCAGCTTACAAGTCTTCCTCCTAGAAATTGACATCCACCTGAAGTACTTTTTCTATCGAGCTTACAACCTGCATGATCCGCATCGGTGAAGGCTCGAAGACTGAAGCCGTTGCCTGCAGGATACCATAGACCCATAGATTTGCTTCCTTTAAGATACTGAAGAATTTGTTTGGCTGCGGTCATGTGAGACACTTTTGGATCAGCCTGGTATCTTGCACATACACTAGCTGCAAAGACAATGTCAGGTCTGCTTGCGGTGAGGTACATTAGCGAACCAATGATGCCTCTTGAAGTCTTGTGATCCACAGATTCACCAGAGGGATCAGCAGAGATCTTATATCCGAAGGCCATAGGGACTTTAGTAGAAGAGAAATTATCCATTGAGTACTTCTTCAGAAGTTCTGTGGTGTATTTTTCTTGATGAATGAAAATTCGTTGCTGAATTTGTTTGACTTGAAGACCTAGAAAGAATTTGATCTCTCTATTCATGCTCATTTTGAATTTGTTGGTCATGAGCTTTGCAAATTCATCTACCATATCTTGATCAGTAGACCCAAAAATGATATCATCCAAATATATTTGTACCATCATAAGGTGGTCACCATTTGCTGTTCTGAATAATGTGGGATCAATCACTCCTCTTTTGTACACGGATGAGACAAGAAAATCAGAGAGTGTCTCATACCAAGCCCTTGGAGCTTGTTTCAGGCCATAAACTGCTTTTTCAAGCTTATAGCAGTGGTCTGGAAATTCATCATTTTCAAATCCTGGAGGTTGCTGAAGATAAACTTCTTCTTTTAGTTCACCATTGAGGAAAGCACTCTAACATCCATTTCGTGTACCTTGACATTTTTGTGGGTTGCGTATGCTAGAAAGATCCGGATGGCTTCCATTCGTGCTACCGGAGCATACGTTTCATTGTAGTCAATACCTTCTAGTTGACTATAGCCCTTGGCAACAAGTCTTGCTTTGTTTCGGATAACTGAGCCAGATTCGTCTAGCTTGTTCTTGAAAACCCATCTTGTACCAACAATAGTATTCCCTTGTGGAAGAGGAACAAGTTGCCATACTTTGTTTCTTTCAAATTCTTCTAATTCTTCTTGCATTGCAGCTATCCAATCTGGTTCAAGCAAAGCTATTTTGATCGTTCTAGGTTCAACCGAAGACATAAATGCTGCATAATGGCAGTGATCAGATAAGTCCTTGGAAGACCGAGTCTGGATACCTGCGGATGGATTGCCAATAATTTGACCTGGTGGATGATCTCTTGTCCATACATGAAGACGTGGCATTAGATGATCAGCAGCTGCGGTAGAAGGAATGTCTTGGATGTCAGAGGAATCTGCGGTTGGAGATGGTAGTTCCCCCTGGATTTGAGAGCATCCTGCTGAAACATCTTGATCTATTGTGGTAGAATTTTCTTGAGGAATTGGTAGAGGTTGAGGTTCCCCCTGGATTGCAGACGGGAGTTCCTCTGGAACCTGAGAAGGTTCCCCCTAGAATGCAGATGAAAGAGTGACAATTCTAGGATCGGATCTAGTGTCAATATTCTCTAAGACTTCATCATCTGATTCGTCCGAAGGTTCATTTGATGGTGAGGCTTCACTACGGGCAGGAATGTAAGCAGCATCAGGTACTAGAACCTCAACGGTTGCAACAATATCCGAAGGTTCGTTTGATGGTGAGGCTTCACTTCGGGCAGGAATGTAAGCAACATCAGGTACTGGAACCTCAACGGTTGCAACAATATCTGGAGTAGAGCTTTCCCCCTCAACCGTAGAGGTGGAAGTATTGGGCGATACTACTTCAGATAGAGACGGTCCAGATACGTTGGCATGTTATTGTTGAGCTGCGGATGAAACTAGGACTTCGGATAGTTTCGCCGTTTCAATGGGATCAAACAGATCATCATAGTTTATTTCAACTAGACTTAGAGGTCTAGAAGTGGTTGGAATGTCACTTTCCATGATTGCAGTTGTTTCGGTAGACGGAGGTGCACTGCGGATGTGAGAGTCATCAAATTTCACATCAAAGCTTTCAATGATCAACCTTCTTCTTCTGATGAGCACTCGATATGCAACCTTTTTAGTGGAATAACCAAGGAAGATACATTCGTCAGACTTTGGTGCAAACTTGTTGAGTTGATCTCTACTATTGATCACGAAGCATCTACATCCAAAGATATGAAAGACGCTTGCACACAATACTTCGGTTTTGAACAAAGCATGTGGTTGCTACTGCTTCGGCCCAGAAATAAAGAGGAAGTTGGGCGAAGTTGAGCATGGATCTGGCTGCTTCAACGAGTATGCGATTTCTTCTCTCTACTACACTATTTTGTTGCGGTGTATAGGGTGCTGAAAAATTGTGAGAGATGCCTTTGGAAACAAGAAAACTGGTCAGAAGATGATTAGTGAACTCAGTTCCATTGTCACTACGGATGCGTCTGACTGGAAGCTTGATTTGAAGTTTGATTTCTTTGATGAAGTTAATGAAGATTTGCAATGTCTCTGATTTGAGTCTGAGAAAGAAGACCCATGTGAAGCGTGTATAGTCATCAACAATAACCAGTATATACTTTTTGTGGTGAAGACTGGATATGGTTGAGGGACCGCAGAGATTGATGTGTAATAGCTCTAGTGGTTCAGAGATAGAAGAATCCATTATCAGAGGATGACTTGCATTGGATTGCTTACCGCATTCGCACGTTGGACAAAGAGTATCGTTGCTGAATTTGAGAATGGGGAGACCATGGATCAGTTCTCTTGTGACGAGGTTGTTGATGTAGCAAAAATTGAGATGAGCTAGTTTGCGGTGCCACAGCCAGCAGACTTCAGATACAGCTTTAGACAGAAAGCACAGCTGCGGTTTACCAATAATGAGAGAAACATCTAGAGGATACATCATTCCTTCAGAGTGAGACTTGATTAAGAAGGTGTTGCGATCACTCGTCATTATGTAACAGAATTGAGTGTCAAATTCAACTCGATGTCCTGCTTTACATAGTTGGCCAACACTGATAAGATTGTGTTTAAGACCTTCTACATAAGCAACCTTCTGAATGAAAAAGTTCCCCGTAGTGAGAACATCGTAACCTCGGATCACAGCGTTTGCATTGTTGCCAAACGTGACATTTCCACCATTGTATATAGGCCTGAAATCCCGAAGGTACTCTAACCTTCCGGTCATGTGCAAGGAGCAGGCACTGTCAATTAACCATTCTTCTTCTTGTTCCTCCTTGCACAAAGCCTGAGAATTAAACAGTTAGTTTACGCATCCAAACAAGTTTGGAGCTAGGGACGATTGATGTATTCTTAACTGATGCATGGTCCGAGGTTGCAGGGACAGGTCTTTTGTCATCTTTCAGACCGAGTCCTGGGTGTTTGTTCAGATTTGGATTGTTACGAGTTTTGTAAAAAGTACTAGATTTTTTACTTTGATTTGACTTGACATGAGATAAAAACCTTTGACAGCTGCACTGATGTTTGCAAAAAGAAGGTTTGTCATTGAATCTGACGTTGTGCTTGGTCAGATGTTTACGGGGTGTGTTGGACTTGAAATTAGTCTGAGGTGGGTACCTTTTGGAAGATTTGACGTTTGAGTTCTGAAAAGTTTGTTTCGCACATGTAAATCTTTGAGTTGCTCTAGGTGGTTTTGATAAAATTCCTTTCCATTTGTTTTGATTTGATTTTAAAAGTGTTGGAGTGGGTAAAACTCCTTTCCACTTCGGGTCAATTGAAGAGTGGATCTGAAAAACATAGTTTCTAACAAGTTTGACACCTTTTTGGGTTGTGTCAGAAGTAGCATAAGTGGCTTGTGAAACTGAACTTTCCTTTTTGTTTGTTTTCATGAAATAAGATTTTTCTAAACTCTTGGATTTTGGAATTTTCTTAATTTTTGAAAAATTTGGCCTACTTTTGTTTCGAGATCTAATTTCTTCTTTGAAAGCTCTTTTTGCCAAAAAAATTTGGTGAACCGCAGTCATTGTTATTCAACTGCGGTTTCCTAGAACCTTTTGAATTATTTTGCAAAAGTGGGCTAGAATCATCAGAACTTGAAGATTCTGGAATTTGAGAACATTGACCTACCTCAAAATTTTCTATAGGCAATTCGTGAAAAATCGGTTGAAGAGTTGTAGTTCCTTGAACTGAATAGTTGCAGTCATTGATTTTTAACTGCGGTGAAGATGATTTGACTATCGCAGAGTAGGTTTTAGATGAGACTGCGATGGGACATTTCTGGGACAGTTGACTATAGTCTGAGGACAAAGATGGAATGTCCTATGAGACTTCGGGGCCTTCAACAACAATTTCTTCATCAACTTCGGATGAAGCTTGAGAATTGGAGTGAGTTGTGCCACTGATGGGAGTTTGATCACATATGTGACTAGAATCCTCGGGTACAATTTCCCCAATGACACAATTATTGCTCAAATTGTGTAATCTACCGAAGTGAGTTTTGATATCTTCGGGAAAAGTATTCTTATTGACAGGAAAATGAAATTTTCTATCAGGAGGGACATACACTCTGTCTTTGTTGAACCGGGGTGAGGAATCCATTGCGGTAGGATATCCATTTGACCAACCCCAATTATATGTATTGTCTACGGTTCCATTGTTTACCAAATTTTCAATAGCCTCACTTTCATTAAATAGTTTTTCAATTAAAAGATTCAAGCGTACAATTTCTCTCTGAGCTAAATCTTTTTGATTCAAGGCTATTTCTAATTGAGTTTCACTTAACATTCTAGCATCTTTCTCTAACTCTAGATCCCTTTCTAACATTGCCATCTTAAGTCTCTTGTTATCCAGTCTTCCTCTCACGTGGAACATCTCTTGGGACGCAATGTTCTTCACATCTAAGGCTTTGTTATAGTCTGAAAGGACGGCAACACAAGTGTCATTAAGATCATCTATGTAGGGTTGACAATCATGCATGCTATAATTTAAAGTTTGGATCATGAGTTTTACCTGTTCAATGATGCTTAGAGTCCCATCTTTCGCCATGTAGCAATAGTTTTTGTTCAACAATATTGCTGACCCATCATCATCCGCAGTGGCCAGCATGCAGATTTTCCCTTTTCCTTTAACATTGTTGATGGTCTCTTCTTCATCTCCTGATGACCAAACTTGATGGTCCCTTTTAAATTGAGCCACATATTCCCTTGCCTTTTCCTTTTCTTCTAATTCTTGAGCCATTCGAAGATAAAATGCTCTGTCCTTGACTACATTTGCCTTACAATCTTTTGCGAAGTGATTTTCTTTATTGCATTTGTGACAAATCACAACATCATTCTTGTGTTCTGATTGAGTACCGGAGTCATTGTTCTGAGGAGACTGCGGTACCTCCTTGGGTTGATTGTTCTGAGAGACTTTAGGATACCGAGAGTTGTTGTTCTGAGGACCGAAGTTACGGTTGAATGGTGGTTTGTTGAATTGTTGATTCTTGCGGAAAGAGGAAGGTGGTATGTGGTTGAACTGTTGGCTAACTAGAGCAATAGCCTTCTGAAAATCTTCTTCATCATCATACTCAGAATCTACTTCGTATGACCGTGGTGGGGTGTCATACGAGGAAGAGTAGGATGATTGCGGTGGAGCTTGTGCTATGAGAGCAAGCGGTCCTCCGAAGTCAGCACAGTCTTTAAGTACAGTGGTGTGACAACCCGAAACTTCTAACTCATGTAATTGATCTAGCACTAAAACTTGAGTTCATTGTCTTTTATTAAATCTCGTGGTTTCATTGAGTGCTCTAGACTTGGTATAATCTAAGATATGAGTCTTAGGAAGGGTTGGAGAGTGTTTAGTATCACAATATCGGGCCAAGCTCACTAAATAAGGTGTGTGCGGCCACACACTTGTGTGTGCGGCCACACACCTGTGTGTACGGCCACAAACGTAACCGCAAACACCCTCAACCTCACACCCAATTCAATTTATGGATGGATACCTCTTCATTCATTCATTTAGATGTTCACTTCCCTCTCTCTACTTTCTCTCTCTAAATCATCAACCAAGAACACTTGGAAGGCTTCATAATCGTGATCTACTTCATCTTCAACCTAAGTATAGTGGTAAACACTTGGATCCCAAGCTTAAAACTCATTATATTCATCATATTCATCATCCCATGAAGGTGTACGGCCGCACACCTTCAAATGGGGGCAGCATACATTGAAAACTCCCATGTATGAAGAGCATACACTTCAAAAATCAACATATGGACTCAAATGAGGAGTGTACGGCCGTACACTCTTGTGTGCTGCCTCACACACACTCCTGGCCGCACTCCCCAGCCGCACACTCATTTTCAAGACCATACACCCACTCCAATACCCATATTTGGCCCTAAACTTGCATAAATCATTAAGTTTGGACCATAGAACACTTATTCTTAGTAATTCCAAGCCCTAAGGATGTTTTCCCATCATGTTTAGTCATGGAAAACCTTAGTTCTAACTCATTTATGTGTCATCACATGAAAAATAGGGGCCATAGGAGTTCAGGTCATCCGTTCACACTCGATCTCTACATTAAGCGGTGAGTTCATACCCCAACCCTTTTTCATTGTTTTTCACTGTTTTTAGGGGGAACACAAGCAAAGTACAAGGGATTTCTTGTACTCAAAACTTGTTTTTCTTGTGTGTGTTTCACATATTATATGCTTTTAACACTGATTGATACAACTGATAACTGTTTGAACATGCAGATCAAGTAAACATATGTTTGTGAAATGGGCTTATAAACTGTTGTGTTTTATATATTTCACAAATAATCTCCACATTTTATCAGTTAAAAGCATGACATTAGAACATTTGAAACATAAAACTCGTACACTGTATATCCTCGGTAACACTCCACAGAGATACGCGAGTAGAGGACTATCATATTATTACTAGTAAATTTGCTAGTCTTGTATGATTGGAGACACATCCTCGGTGAACACTCCACAGAGATACGCGAGTGGAGGACTGCACCCGTAACTAGAATCTCTAGGATTAGAGAGCGTGACTTGAGTGTATAGATCTATACGGGGCTGACTACCCCACACCTGGCTGCTAGCTACAGCCGAACCGAAATGGTTCAAGGGTGACGAAAGTCATAAGGTGATGTGGACTACTTGTTGCCATATCTAGTCTATCGTATGGTTATGGAACTCGCAATTAGGATAATAGAGATTTACTTAATAGTAATAATGAATAACTTAACACATTTTACAAAATAACCAGGTTTCAGAATACATCTTTTACATTGATAACCAACATTTAGGAAAGCTTGGGTCTTTCCTGGGGAACGTTTACATAACTAGAAAAGTGTAACAAACCGGATAACTTTACATCTTTTACAATTGGTAAAACACAATCAGGAAAGTATGGGACTTTCCTGGGGATACATTGGTACATTTTCACAAGAGTAAACGTGTTTTCAGTGTACAACTATACGTTACATGTTGAGAACAAAAACCAACCTTTTTAAGAAAATATGGGATTTTATTGGTGTGTGTAACATTTTCAGAAAACAGAAAGGAAACTCGAACATTTTCACAAAACAAAAACCGCTTGTCAACTCACCAGCGTTATGCTGATTTTCAAACTGCTTGTGTTCTCAGGTCAGCGTTAGAACAGGTACCCGAAGATCATTTTGTTCCAGGTTGGAGTGCGCAGACGACCAGTTCGTTTTGTTATTATATACTATGTATCACAACTGTATAACTTTACTTTTGAAACAAATGTAAAACTTTTCTATATGTAATGTAATGGTTGTTCTACTTTACTTACTATGTGCATTGGATTTGATACTCAATGTGGAGTCAACCTCGGAAATATTTCCGCCTTCGGTTTTCGGGGTGTGACAAGTGGATTCTTGTGCTTGAAGTTCTCAATAGAGTTTGTAGAGTCATAAAGAGTGAATCTTTCTGTCACCTTGGACTATCATTTTGGCCGTAGTCCAATGTCTTCCTAGACCATTAAGTAACTTGAGATTGGTTTCATGGTCGCTCCGGATGGTACCAGCATTTGATAACTTCGTGACTATCAGGTTGAATCTTTTGAAGGAGTCTTCCAAACTTTCACCTGCATGAGCTTTGAAGTTGTTGAAGTTATTGAGTGCGGTTGTGAGCTTCTTATCTTGTGCTTGTTCTAAGCCTTCGTACAGGCTTTTGAGTACATCCCAGATCTCTTTTGCTGACTTGCAGTTTATGATAATATCAAAGTTGTCAGGAGCAACACCACACGAAATTTCATAAAAAGCAACAACATCATTTTCCATTTTATCGAGATCATCTTTGGTAGGACGGCTCATAGTTGGTTGACCTCCTCCTAGTCTGGTTACAGCGTCGTCAGTTTGGATTGGTGTGAGGACTGGAACATGTGGTCCTTCTTCCACGGATCTCCATACATCTCTACCCAATCTTCTTAAGTACCTCTCCATTCTTTGTGACCAGTGATGATATTCATTTGCTACTAGTATTGGGGCTCGGTTAGAACCACCAACACTATTCGAGACATTCAGAGATAACGATTGTGCCATTTTTTGTGAAATGAGCTTTAGTAGTATAGAAGGCTTAATGAGAAAATCAGAGTTCCGATATCCAAAAAGCAACCACTTTGGCTCTGATACCAATTTTTGAGAGAAAAACTTGGAGACACACTTGAACAAACGTTAGAACAAGTAAGTTGCGGAATAGTTAATCTCTAAGGATCTAAAAGCTCAACAATAATAAAGTTAGATAGTTAGATAGTTAGATAGTTAGTTGCGGAAAGTAAATAAAGATAAGTGATAAAAGTTATATCAAGAATACACTTAAACTGATTCATAACAAGGAATGCAGTCATTCCAAGTTAGTAAGCGAGATCAAGTTTAGTAATTAAGTCTAGAAGACTTGCTCCGAAGAGAGGTTATGTTCCAGTAGCAGTTTGAGTGTGAAGAGTAATAAGATAGATAACTGATGAAGATAAGAAAGATGATTGAATGAGAAATCTTGTGTATTGAGAAGTTAAGAGTTTTGACACTCACATATATCACCTGTACTTAGTACATGAGAAAGAGTCTCTATTTATAGAGTTTAGAAAAGAACTACTCTATAAGCAGTCGTGCAAGGCATGCTGGACAATAGAGTGAATTACATGGTAAAAGAAATAACTAAGACTGCGGATAGGAAAGACTTGAATACTCTGGATGCTGATATGGTTGCTGATGGAGAATGGTTGCGGTTATAGTTGTGGAGATTGACTCTGGGTGCTGTATTGGCTGCAAGTACTGAACCGTTGCGGTAATTAAGTTCAAGAGGGTCACTTTTATGTTTCAACACCGACTATGCAAGGTGGTTTTCAGATTGACTTGGAAAGCATTTCTAAAATGAAAGACTTAGGAATGACAAGATACATTGTTGGAATGTAAAATATATAAGAGATAGATAATGATGAATGTTAAAGGCTTTAAAATTCTTTTTGCATGAAATGAAAATATCTTGAAAGAGGTCAAGATATAGGATTCCTTTGGATGACTCTTTGCATTGTTACATGGCACGTTTTGAGTCTGTCTCAAAGGACCTAACACATAGGTTGAGCTAGATGAAATGGTTTATATTCTATTTGCTTGGTAAATGAATTCATCATTTATGCCATATTATACATAGGACATGGTATTTGATCATGCTATAAGCATGTCATAGAATACTAATTAAATATGTGGTTAAGTCACTTGATGACTAAAAGAGCATTATAATAATACTTTGGGAGGACTAAGAGAATGTATATGCTACACAAGATGTTAATTTCTAAACAGATATAAATAATTATGAATTATAATTGGATTTTGACTTCATTATGGAATGAAGAGTAAGTTTAGTTGGAATGAGGTCCAAGCAAAACATAATGACACGGTATACTACAAAATAAGAATACACAAATTTTAAAGTTAAAGTCAAATATGATTGGATGAATGAGTTCATTAAAAAAACTATGTTGATTTCCGTCATTCAAGGATCACATAGAAATTTTTGTGACTTCGAGAGTTGACTGAATCAAGCTAAGGGACTCTATGTCATGAAGGAACATCAATCATATTCTACAAGATATTTAACTATACCTAGAGTAAAAGTCAAATATGGAGATACAGTATTCGTGAAATTCACCCAAATTAAATTTAGTCGAACCCATTAATAAAGTCTTTCCTTTTAAGCTAAGTATGAGTGGTCACACTTAAGCCATAAGACTTTTATTATTCTAGAAATGGGATTTTGGTTTGGATTTAGTATTTAGATATTGGAACATTGTGACAACAACTATTAAACAATGTTTTATATACTAGGATATGATCATTACATTATACTTGTTGTGTTCTATATTAACATGTTTAATCCATGAATAATCTTATTATTCTAAATGTTCACAGTCGGTCATGATTGTGGGAGCAATTAAGAAGTAAGACTAATATGAAAAGGATTGGTTGACTCTCACTAGATGAAAGTAGGCAAGAAGTTGTAACCAAGTTTCATAGGTACTTGTCAGAGAACTAGTACTGAACTGACCTACATCAAGATCAACTCATAGATTGCAGTCATGAGTAACACTTGATTAAAATGTATTATCTGTGTATCCTTAAAACCTGAGACACATAGTGGGACTTAATTGTATGGAGTGTTTTGCTTTGATATGACCAAATGCTACTCCTTAACCGGGCAGTTATAAAATTCATTTTCGGGTATGGTGTGAACTATGCAAGAGGCTTATGTAGTCAAGATGAGATATTTTCCTCTTATTTATGGAGAGTTAGACATCTAACACGTGTTACCAAAAGTTGAATTACAAATGAGATTGGTTGCGATCCAAGGCTCATGTTCAACAGGAGGTCTGTAACAAAGAGAGAATTTATAAACTTACCTTAAAACATCAATTGAAGCTTAGAGCTTTTAGGAATTGGATGTTGATGAATGGCATTCGTCATATGTTATTGGGAGCAGTGAAATGTTGCTAGACGTTCACCACTATCTATGTCAATCTATGATAAGTCTTGTGCATGTGGGAGATTGAAAGATCTACTATGCCAAAGAGTCATGATATTGCTAAAAATATTTGACCCTATAGGGTCACACCATATAGCAAGTTACCATCAATTAATTTTTTATTAGTATAATTTGATTATTAATAAATAAACCAACACTAGTATTTAATTGGAAAATTCTTATTTCATGGAAATAATATTTTACTAATTGTGAATTTATTATTTGTGGAAAAAATATTTATTGGAGAAATAACAACTTATGAAATATATCACAAAATATGATTATTTATAAGTTATATTTATATATTAATAAACTACTTAGACTTGATTTGTATAAAATGTAGTTTTATATATAAGAGATATTTATAAATATATTAGACTAGTTCTATGTTATATATATGTTAGAATCACTTTATATAAATGATAGGTTTTTATATAAAGTTGATATATAAATATATGTAACATCTAGTCATGAATAAAGAAAGAAGCACACCATGCCTTGTCCCCTTGATCATTGTGGCCGAAAATCAAGGAGCATGGGGCGTCTAGTTGCTTTTTTCTTTGTTTAATATATATCCCATAACATGCTTTAACCTTACCTTTATGGTCATGCTTTTGGTCTACACTTGTTGGAGTATAAAAGTAAGACTTGCTAGAGTTCTAAGAGAGTTCTTTCAAGCAATCTTTTGTGGTTTTTTGAACAGCCAAAACCAAGAGAAACATACTCTCTACGAGGGCTGTCATTTTCGCAAGTTTTAAGCTTCCATTCTCTTGCATTTTGATGCTAGACAAAGTCCATTTGTTGATTCACCATTGAACATATATTTGATATATATTTCAAAGGCTTATGAAAAACAAATCACCAGTGTATACTACCATATTTTGATGGTTCTACTCTTGCTTTGTGGATACTTCTAGAGAACTCTTGTTTTAGAGTTTCATGTCACACTTCATCAACTGTCAACCTCCCATGAGGATCAAAGTCTTCAAAGGTTGTTATGCTTTTCCTTCTATGATTGTTTTAATCTTTCTAACTCTTGCAAAATGATCAATGGTGGGTAAATTAGTGTAACATCCCGAAATATCAAGAGTAGAGTTGAAGGGCTAAAAGAGTAAGTTGTGAAAGACTGACTCGGCGAGTCCATGGATGGACTCGGCGAGTAGAGTCGCAACTGGGTCGCGCGCTAAGTAGCCGACTCGGCGAGTCAGTGAGGAGGACTCGGCGAGTAGGCGCTGATTGGAGAAAACCCTAATTCTCGAGGTTGAGCCCTATATAAAGAATATTATGTTTTCCTCCCAGCCTCCTTATCACCCCCTTGAGCCCCAGAAAACCCTAAATCGCGGAGAAGCACCATTGTTGAGTGGATTGGAGCTTGGAGAAGTAATTGTTGAAGGAATTTTGGGAGATTGAAGGCTTGGAGCAAGGGGCTTTGCTTGGGTTCGAATTACATTGCAGTTGGGGCATCTCTTGGAGGTAATATCTCGTTCTTGGGCTGTTGTTATGTTTTTTCTTCATTTTGGGAATTGTGGGAACTTGTCTATGGATGTAATTGGAAGTCTAGAGGTTAGATCTGAGGTTGCTACCTCAGATCTGGAATGGAGAAGGATCAGAGAGCATGAAAGTCCCTGTGTTGGAGTGTTTTATGGAGCCATCATGTCCCCAAACCCTAGCCCAATGTGAAAATGGCCTAGATCTCTTTGGATTCACGTAAAGTTTGCCACTTTACGTGATGGATGAGTGGTAGGAGGCTAGATCTATGTTTTGGAGCAATTGCATGGCCTGGAATGCTTCTGAATGGATTCAGACCGGTGGTACTCGGCGAGTCACATGGGTGTACTCGACGAGTTGCTTGAAGATGAGCTGGGACTCGGCGAGTTGGAAGAACAACTCGGCGAGTTGGATGAAGATGGCATAGAACTCGGCGAGTTGTATGAACAACTCGGCGAGTAGGTTGATGATAGCCTTAGACTCGGCGAGTCTGTTCTTGAACTCGGCGAGTCTTGTCGAAGGGTCTCGATATTCCCTGGTTGAGTCGAGAATCGGTGATTCAAGGGATGATTCGGTGAGTTGTGTGCGAGTGGACTTAGAGTTGTTGGACTCGGCGAGTCTCGGGGTGACTCGGCGAGTTAGGTCGCGGATTGAGTGAAGTTCTGATTATGGGAACTCGGCGAGTCATAGGGTTGACTCGGCGAGTAGGGTCAGTCAAGGGTTGACTTTGACTGAGGACTTTGATTTTGACCAAGGGTTGACTGTTGACTTTTAGGGTTTGGTCAGCGATGTGGCCTTTGGGCCAAGAGAGGGGTAAAATAGTCTTTTACCCTTAAGAGGGTGCCATGAGAGGCTTGATTCTAGTCTCGAGAGTTATATTCATGAGAGTATTTGCCTTACGTGTTAGGCGGTGGCGAGTTCGAGATTTAAGTGTGGGGATATCTGCTTTCTGCTTGCCAGGTGAGTCTTCTCACTATACCTTACCTTGAGTAGGTAACTAGAGTTATGTGACAGAGTATTTGTATGCTATGTATGTTATGTGTTGTACTGCATCATTTCTATGTGATTTATGATGTGCATGTTTATAGAGTTGGAACCGAAGGGTTCCTAGAGTTAGAACCTAAGGGTTCACAGAGTTTGGGTGCACGGACCCATAGAGTTATAGCCTCGAGCGGCTAATATGTGTTATGTGTGTGGTATTTTGGGGAACTCACTAAGCTTCGTGCTTACAGTGTTTTGTGTGATGTTTTTCAGGTTTCTTTCAGTATCACGGGACGACACCGGCTTGATTGTACACACCAGAGAAAGAGTCATGTTTTGGAGGATCCTGGTTTTCTATGCAAGTGAAAATGGAGTTATGTTTTGTAATTCGATTATGATTGAGATTTTAAACAAGTGTTTCTAAGAATTAAACGACTATTTTTAAATGAAAAACTGTTTTGAAATTTACGGTGTTACAAATAGTTTTTAGTTACTCAACGTTTTTAAGCTTCCGTTGTCATTTTTACCGGTTGTAAAACCGGAGTTTTTAAATAAAAACCCAAAATGATATACTTTTATTTAAAATCATATTTTAGAAATGTTCTTTTATAAAATCTAATTTTATATAATTGATGCGATCAAATTCTATAATTAACATTTGGTATTAAGTTTTGATGTTTGAGCAGTTAAGAACATTTTTAAACCTTTTAATAAAACTTATTTTTATCATATAAGGTTTAGAGTTTCATAAGTCTGTAAAAAGCCATTTTTAAACTAGTATAATTTTAATCGTCGGAATTTTTCGTTTACTAGTTTTAAACGATAAATCACATTTTATTTTTAAAATCCTTTACCATCTTATGTTTTATGAAAATTTACATTAAAACAAAAATCGTTTTTATCATTTTGTGTATAAAATATTATATAGCATTTTAGGATCTAATTTTATAAACATGCATACTTAACATAAAATAAACATCACAAAGAGTAAAACATATGTGCATAAATCAACCACAAACTAGTTACATTTTGTGAGTCATCACAAAAATGGCAACTCCATTACTAAGGGACATAAAGGGACCAAATCTTCTTATGATGTCTTCTTGCTCTTATTTGGTGCAAAATCTTGTAGCAAGTTCATAAAAGAATAATTTTACAAGTTTATTAAACTTTAACACATTAATTGCATGAACTTTTGATCTTCAAAATGATCACCATCTTCATTCTTGTTACATTTTTATAAAAAAAAAAAAAAAAAAACAAATTATTCTAACTAATCTATTACTTACAAAAATAAACAAAATAAAAAATATCAATTTAATTATTACATATCATATGAATAAATAAATATTAAAACTATTTTAACAAACAAACACCAACATGAGCATAAGGGGTCCTTCGCAAGTTTATGCATATATATATATATATATATATATATATATATATATATATATATATATATATATATATATATATATATATATATATATATATATGTGCACACATGCACACACACATATAAAACAACACTCTGTTTTTTAGACAACGTGTATGATTAAAAAGATGAATGTAAACTTCTAGTCAAAAAAATAACAACAATAAACATTTTAAAGTTTTAATAGAAAGTATGTATGAAATTTCTTATAAAAGAAAATCATGTATGTTTTCAGAAAACAAAGTTTATACCAAATAATCTAATCATCTAACCAAACTTGCAAATATGGCCCTGATATGAATTGTTGGGTTTTGTTCAAAAACAATCTATAATAAACTACAAGTTTAGCAACGGAATGATTTTTAAAGGAATAAACTTAAAACTATTTTATCCCACAAATGATTATTTTCCAAAGCATGGAAAGATTAAATCACCCATATAAGGTAGAAGAACTACAATATTGGATGTCACAACTAGCAATTTAGCTAGAAAATTCTATGCTCTTGTAGACATCAACTATCATGATATTGGTAACTCTAACTTGATATCATACACTATGTTCATTCAATAACAATAAAATTCAGTTTAGGATCACTAAGTAAAGATCTAAACTCCATAAAAAAACACCTCAATAGTCAATTATGAGTTGAAAACCTTAAAAATCCCGATTCAAGTTCATTATGGACTACGATTTTCTTATTGGGTCTAATGAACCAATAAGCAGACAATTTGACTATCTTGGGCTAAGAACCCTTAAATGGGTCCTAGTTGGACCCACATTCATAAAACTCAACCTTTTGGGCCATATGGGCCTAAAATGGTTCATTTTACCCTTAGTGGACCTAAAATGGACTAGTTATCTCTAATGGGCCTTGTTGGGCCATAAATGAATTAATTAGCCTTAATGGACCACAAACCCATTCCTTTATACCATATTGGGCCGTGAACTACCCTAAAGGCCTAATGGGCTAAAAACTTCTCCATGGGCCACATAATTTCGAGCAAGGAACAAGACAAGGCGCAAATCTCCCCATAATTGCAATTCTTGGCCTATCACCCAAAACAAAAAAAATGGTTAATTCTCCAAGCCATGCCACCTCATTTTTATTTGGTGGAAAACTAAGCATATTACATCTCAAACAACTAAGTCATCTCATGTTTCCATGCAAAATCATCTCACTCTCTCTTCTCTTTATCCCTTGGCTGAGAGCAATTACACACACACACAAAAATAAACACTCTCTAATAACATCCAAGAACATCCCCTTCCTTTCCTCTCAAATTTTCGAGATTTTGAGCATCTTCAAGAAGATTTTCACTACCAAAAATCATCATTTCCTTGGTAAGTCCTTACATATCCAAGTTTTTATCACTTCATTCTCATGTTAGATCACTCCTTCTAAACAAATCTTTGTGAACATACTCCTAGAGACCTCCTAAGTTCGATATCCACTCAAGAAAGCTAGCTAGGACCAAAAATATCTTCATTTCTTTTTCAAAAACTGAAACATCAAGCAAAGGTGATTTCATAGCCCCTTGTTTTTGGTTTTCATATGATTTTTGGGGGAGAATGCAAGTAAAATGTGTAGATCTATATGTTATATGCATGTTTTGTGTGAATTTTTAGCTTATTTGGTAAAAATGTGTTAGATCTTAGCAAATCTCGAAATCTTAAGTATTATTTAGCAAAGATGTATGAAGTATGACATTATATACATCACATTATCAAGCCAAAAGTGATTACATGTTTAAGATACAAAAGATTTCAACAAAAACCTTGTTAAAGGTCAAAAATTGTCAAGAAAACAAAAGGTAAGGGCAAAAAGTGAAATTCATGTTTTTATAGGGAACAAACAGGTCCTACTTGTATAAAAAGGGATTTTTATGCTAAAAATACTTTCCAAAGGGCCAAAAATGTAAATTTTAGCTTAATGGGCCAAATTTTTGGCCCTTACGGTGTTGGGCCCAAAATTGCAAAAAAATGAGGTTTTGGGGATTAAAAATGTAAATTGGCCAAATTTTGAATCATAAAAGTAAATAAAACCAAATTTTGGGGTAAAAATAACATTTATTCCTAAATTGGACCAAAAATGTAACTTTTATCAAAAATTGGGCCGAAAGTGACAATTTTTACAAATAAGAGGCTGAAAATGTAATTTTCTGTAAAACTGGGCCATAAATGTCAAAATATAAAATTTTGGATTAAATTTGTGAATTTGTAAATATTTGAGACAAAATTGAAAAATTTTATAAATTATGGACTAAAATGTCATTTTTACAAAACTTTGGGCCTTAATTAAAAATTGGAGGATTCTTGGCCAAAAATGTCATTATTACAAAAATAAAGTTTCTTATCATCAATCTAGTAAACCTCAAGCTAAAACAAACAACTAAACAAAACAAATGAATGAAATGCGTCGATAACTATTTATTGGGCCTAATATTCACGTTACTTGGACATTGGGCCCCAAGGGCCCACTTAATTGTATATTGAGCCCAATGTTTTCTATGACGTGTTCATTGGGCCTTACGACCCACTTACATGCTAATTTGGGCCTAAATTATGGGTTACATGTTTATTGGGCCTTTGTGGCCCTTTTACATGCCTATAGGGCCCAAATTACCCTTTTACATGTTATGGGGCACTTATGATCTATTTACATGCTATTTGGGCTTGGAAATGGAAACTCACATGTTAGTAGATTGTAGCTATACTCTTACTTAATTATTGAACTTCATATACTTATATATATGTACCTTTTGGATATGAAAACACACGACATACGTGTAAACATTAAACATGGTATGAAAGGCTGAAAATCTAGTGAGACTTGTCGGCTGGCACCTTTGAGTGTACAATCGTAGCTTGTAGTTATAACCAGAGTTTCCTGGAAGGAGAGCGGGAGTTTGTGTACAAATCTATACGGGGTGACCCCCCACGCCTTAGCAGTTCGCTACAGCTAGACTAGGCCAGTCTAAGGCGACAAACCCTACCTACAGCAAAATCGGCGCCTGAAAACGCCAAGTCAGGAGAATTAGTCAATATCAAGCATGGTTGTAACAACTCACTTAGAGACTAACTTCATCAAAGATTTTGGTACATTTATACAAATCTAGACGATACTAAAAATATCCATACATCGATACTCGGTCTTAGGATTTATGATTACGATACTCTTATATGCAGAAAGTATCGGATTTTCTAGGGAAATAATATTATTCATTTATCACTTATTCACAATATAAGGAGTCTAAACTACACTCATACAAGTTATAACTATGAAATTCAGACCTGCATTTATACAAAGACTTTTATTCAAACATACTTACGAACTCACCAACATTATATATGTTGAAGTTTTCAAAAAAACTTGTATTCTCAGGGACTCGTTAAACAGAAGAATCAGCATGAAAATGGGATTTGTTTTTTGTACTGTTAAGCATCATACATTGAATGTTTCGGTCATGTAATTTAAAATATTGTACTTGATGTAAACAATGGCAGTTGTATTATATTATGCATGGTGATGATGATGTTATGTTTCATTTATATTCACTGTAATGATATTTCAAGA
Source organism: Lactuca sativa (assembly GCF_002870075.4). NCBI lineage: Eukaryota > Viridiplantae > Streptophyta > Magnoliopsida > Asterales > Asteraceae > Lactuca > Lactuca sativa. Next base: position 298,708,801 of record NC_056630.2, on the reverse strand, counting down.
TGAAGTCACGCACAAGCTCCCGGACGTTTCCGCCGTCTGGTTCAGGGGTTTGATAGATTGGTATCAGAGCATTGTTTATAGTGAACTGACATATCTAACCATACAATTTATGCAACTATAAGCACAATGGGACTAAACAACTCTAAACATAATAATTAAAATACATACTTATGTGTGCATTTTAGAGTAATAACACAACAAGAACAGGAAAAGTCTTTGGAGGATTTGAACATCGCTATTAAACCGGGGCAGTTATGTAGTCGTATTGGGGGTGAATGCAGCCTGATCAACTACATTCATTCAAAATACGACCAACATGTGTTCGGGAGTAATTGTGATGGACAATGAATCAAAAACTTACCATTTAATTATCCACAGAGCTTATAGAACCAATCCTAAACAAATTTAAAAAACTATAGGAGTATTTGGTGTGCTATTTGTTTCTAGCAGTGTTGCAGAAATCAGCCTAATCGGCCGATTAATCGGCGATTAATCGCTAATCGGACCTCCATCAATGAGATTTATTGCTAATCAGTCACTATAATCGGGTTTGGTCAATACAGGTCAAATTCGGAATTAATCAGACCTAATCGGGTTTGGTCAACGCAGGTCAAAGTCGGACCTAACCGGCCCTAATCGGACCTAATCGCCGATTAATCACTTTTTTTGTAGGATTAATATTAGATTTATAATTTTTTGAATAATTTTCTTAATAATTAATGGTTCACGATTAATCTCCTGATTAATCCCCGTCTAGCCGATTAATCCCTAATCGCTAGTCCACCAATTAGCGGCCGATTAGCGATTTCTGCAACCATGGTTTCTAGTATTTATACCCCTTCATGCAATACACTATAGACGGGCATCATTAGCCAGGAGACCCCTATTTCCCTAGTCAGGGGAATGCATGGTGGCTTGACCCAGAAGAAGACTAAAATGTTGGATTAGATGTCTAAGCCCATAACTATTGTTGGTATGTACTTGACCCGAGAGTAGCATGGTCCATTTGGGTTGCATATCATCAGGACAATTTGTTTGGATGGACTTTTGAGAGAAGGTTATTTATGGTTTATAAATATATTATAAGTTATAATATATTAATATGAAATCATATGTTTTAATTAGTATCGATCAAGAATTAATTTGGAATTAATTTAGTGATCAAAAGAGACTAATTATATCTATGGGGACTAATTATGATAATTAGTTATATTTATATGTGTTGGGCTTATGACCAATGTTGGACCAAGTTTATATAAGGATACATAAAGAGTTGGGCCACATGAACCATGGATCGTAAAACCCATGGGTATGGACTATAGGTTATATCCATGACCCTTGGAATCCTACATATAAATAGGTTACTCCATAGCCAAAATCACCATTTTCTTAGAGAAATATGGAGGTGTTTCGGTGCATGGAATTCTCTCTCAAGAGCCACCTTTGTCCTAGGTGTGTTGTGATTCCATTTGAGGCATTTCATACTATTGGTGCTCAGCTCTTAAGGCCAAATACATCAAGACTTCAAGCCACATAAAAGGTATGTTTCCCTAACTAGTATATTATATGGTTTATGTCAAATGCATGCTAGTTATAGGTTTAATGCCTTGGAAACCATTTGCATGTATAATTAGTGAAAACATAGATCCAATGTATTTAGGGTTGTATGTGCACCATAGGATGTTGTATTATACCAAAACCCAACAGTGGTATCAGAGTCATGGTTGTTTTCTACTATATTTGATGCAAATGTATTTTTTTCAAGTTGATGAAAAAAAAAAAGAAAAAAACATGAATTTTGTCAAATTTTATGATAATTACTTGATTTTATGAAAAACTAATTATTTGTAAAATTTGAGTCACATTACTACAAGAGTTGAATTAGGTCAATTTATTAAAAGATAGAATGATATGATTATTTTATTTGTTTTAAAAGTTTGATCTAAGTGGTTTTAAGGAGTTCCAAATTTTGTCATAAAATTTTGGAACTCAAAAGTTTTTTTAAAAATTATGATCTTAAGAGTTTGAAACTTCCATAAGTTATGGATGTGAAATGTCTCATTTATTAACTCTTTAGGTTATGAAGTCCAAGAGTCTTCAAAGGATAATTGTCAAAGTTTCAAGATTTGTATTAGTTTATATGATTATCTAATTTCTTGAAAATTGTTGATGTGAATTATCTTTACTTATGAGTTTAATCTAGATCATAGAAAAATTATTTGATTAATGTGTTAATTGGAATATTTGATCTTAATGGTTTTTATGAACTCCATAACTTGTCCTCAAGTTATGGAAAGCGAAGAGTTTTTCTTTTTAAAGTGTCATTAAGTCTCATAGGTTATGAAAATAGAAGAGTCTCTATTTTTAATGTCATCATTAAATGATTTAATGTCTTCCATAGCTTGTCCTCAAGTTATGGAACTTGAATTTTTTTTTTCATCAAACCTTAATTAAACTCATAAGTTATGAAAAAGCCAAGAGTTTTGAAAGGTTTCAAAACTTGTCCTCAAGTTTTGGAATTTGTAAAGTTACCCCCCATGTATACTTTAATTCCAAACTAGACCTTAGAATTTTAAAAGTTAAAATTCAACCTTATACTTTATAATATTATAAGTTAATATATATATATATATATATATATATATGTGTGTGTGTGTGTGTGTGTGTGTGTATAAGAGTAAAGTCAGTCTTACCGTTAGTAGGCCTCATTCACGAAGCCGATCTATAAGGGGGGTATAAGGTTACTGCCTATAAAATGGCAGTTTAATAGGTGTCCACTCTCACCCACCGCTTCCTTGACCGGTGGAGGGTCGTTAGCCGAACAGGTAGGACAAGGACTATAATTCTCCTTTCATTAAAAGTATTAATGATAAATACTAAGTAACTAAACCTTTTATAAATACTCAATCTTAGTTACTTAGGAAAATGTGAATAAGGTGCTAATCCATGAAATTACACTTTGCACTTTGTTTAAGTCGGTTAGTGGAGCGTGTGTGGTTAACCGGTACACTAACTCGTATTTAACAAGGTAGGCAAAGGGTAACTTAATGTTTATCATAGTATCGATGGAGCATGTGTGGTTAACCGACACATCGATTGAGGGGTAAACACTTAAAGGTACCAAGTAATTTGCATGGTTACTGTTGGGTTTTGAGCATTCTAACACTCCTAAGTGTGCATGCAACCCTAAATACCTTGGATCTATGTTTTCTCTATTATACATGCAAATATGAACATCCAAGGTATTATCCTAATCTAGCATACAAAACAATGAATATAACAAGATAGAATACATACCTCTTTGATGTAGAAAGTCTTCATGAAGCTTGAGTGCCTAGTGCCCCAAGTATGACACCTCAAATTGTTCACACAACACCAAATACACTTGGAATAACTTGAGAGAATTCTACACTTCATGAAAATCGACTAGCGCTTTCTTACTCTCACTAGTGACCGATTTTGGTGAATAATATGATGCTTATATAGTTAGGGTTACACCATGTAAACCCTAATTGACATGGCCTTTCATTTCAATGATCCATGGGTACAAAACACCATGGAGCATCCATGGAGAATCATATGGGTTTTAGCCCAACTAGATAATCCATGGAGCATTAGCCCACTATATAAGTATGGATGATTTACACAATCAACCCATATATTTAATTAGTCTTCTTTTGATCACTTAATTAATCCTAGATTAATTCTTGATCAATACTAATTAAATAATCTTATTATTCTTATTATTAATATACTAGAACTTATAATATATTAATAACCATAAGTGTCTTATTTCTCTCATTATAGTCTATCCAAGTGCATGATGCCATGCAACCCAAATGGACCATGCCGGGACGGGTCAAGTGTTACCAATTATACTTATGGACTTAGACATTAATCCAACAGTCTCCCACTTGGATAAGTCTAAAACTAATATTGCGTATGACTTCAGGAACCGACTGGCAATCGTAGCTCTCAAAAGCTTCTGTGGAACTCTGACCTTGTAGATGAACTCTGACCTTTGTCAGTGACTTGTCCATTAGATAAGGGATCATATATTCCTCCATTCTAGATATCATATGGACTAAGACATGGATTATAATCATTCTCTCTGTCCATTTGTTGTTTCCCGATTTCCGATTTATGACGACTGACTAATTGAACAAATCAAATCGGTCTTGGCCCCGCCGAGCACTTCCATTTGTCATCATCAAATCATCGAGGGGCCCACAGATATCGCTTTTATCCCGAAGGTAAAAGGAATGGATAAACTTCGACTCATATGGCTTGTTCTACTACTTGTTGAGTCATACACAAAGACACGTTTTATAGCACCGAGTTACCAAATGCGTTTTCGTGCAATCAATGTACAACCAACTCATAGTAACAACTCATATCTCTAGGTTTGAAGAATATAAGATATTATCGTCTCATGATCACTTGTGATAAAATCCATAAAGTGATTCCAATGAGCACGGGTTGAATCCAATACTCAGAACTTATGAGCACTCATGAGTGTTGTAGCCCTTTGTCCAACACCTTAGACCTCTACAAGCCAACCCATGACAGTCTTAATTCATATCTACTTCCAACATATGACCGGTTGTGGATGGTTTGAATAACTTAGTCATTCCGGAAGAATAACCTAGTTTATTCGGGAAGTCAAAACATGCAAAATGAAACACAATAATAATTGAATCCAATATGGTATCAAAACCTATGAACATAAATAAAACACCTTTTATTTATCACCATATGATTACACAGTATTCATTGTATACTGTTTCAGCTATCAACTTTATTCTTGAATTTAAAACAATAGTAGTCCCATGCTCCAAGCATGTACACTATGTTTTCTAAACACTAGTCATGCCATACACCAAGTATGCATACTATGTTTGTCTATGATCTTTACTTTGTGAACTAGATCCATTGAACATAACTTCAATGATTCTCTTTTCACACTCCGAAATCCTTACTGCAAATACAAGAATTCCAAATTCATGTCATTTACCGAAATCTGTTAGATTCAAAACTTGTATGCATTGATCCTCTTGTAATGATTATGCACAAAGTCAGAAAGACTTGACAACAATCATTATAGAGTATTCCAAAGGAGATCAGCTCCTTGGAAACATCCTTCTTGCATTAAGTTTCCTAATCTTAGACAGATTGAAAATTCTAACTTTGAAACATTTCCAGATTCCATTTTGACTTATCACTTCTGAACAAGAGTTGCCTCCTTACAGACTATGTCAATATGGTCCTTCCAGAATTATCACTATACTTCCAACTTTCCTTGAGCAACCAATCTTTGGTAAACCTTAGATTGTCCTCGACAATTGTTTAATCCTTTTAGTCATATCTAGTTCTAAACCTTTTCCCTTCTTAATGCCCCATACATTTGGAAAATTTTAGAAAGGATGAATATAGCACATGTAATCGATCCTATATCTGAAGCATATGGGACACGATTCATGATGTCTCACATAAAGACTAAACTAGTCTTTTGCTATAATATTTCCATTTCAATTTGCCAAGTTCTCATAATTCAGATTATGAAAAGGGATGTCGTAATCATAATCGAATTCTAGAACGCAAATAATGGACCCATATATAGAATTTCCTTATGTTGAGCCATTCCAACATGAAATTCATATATATATATATATATATATATATATATATATATATATATATATATATATATATATATATTCTTGACTAAATGATTAAAACCTCACGATCTAAGCTTATAGATTTGAGATGAAGTATAATTTCCTCTCCCTTAATTATAGCAAAACAACTTTTTCCCAATTGAAACCTTTTGTTTTCTATAATTAACATTGCTAACTTGCAACCTTTATCATCATTATCATGCTCCCACTAACATGATGATTATTAGCATAACACTTATGCTCCCACTAGCTTTGACATGTCCTCAGAAATCAGCTGACTTTCTTACCAAAGTTCAGATTTCTGATACTAGATTGTTTTGATAAAACTTTATCAAAATCATACACCTTCCCTTAGATAGCACACTTGTGTGTCTAAACAGTTATGAAGAGGGATGTCATAATCATAATGGTTAGACCTTTTTGCCACTTCTCACAAGTCCAGGTTAGTTTGCTGGTAAACCACACACGCTCCACTAACGACTTTGAGAATGCAAGTATTACAATTGCTATCTAGCTAAAATCTACTTAGTGAAAGTGTTTCCTCACCATCATTTTCATGAATCGGAGAGAAACCTTATGACACTTAGATTTAATGGTGTATGTGTTCTTATCCATGTGAATTGTCAAAACCATAGTCACAAGACAAGGATAATGACAAAACCAAACTCGTATGGATTGAACTCAATCTTAACTTCTTGCCACCTGGACACTCAAGGGCCTACCATTGCATTCAAGTTGTTGTGCAACACATTGAGAACTCTAAGAACTCATATGCAAAGCCAACTTTAACTGGAATGGGCACAGAATATGTCAACATGATAGGTTATAAACATCAAGTCGTGTGCTGGTGAAGAACTTCAGGTTCTCTTCTTGATTAGTTCTTGAGACTTTCAATACCTTTAAGACTCCCACTGTTCTATTGACATATAATACTCCCTTGTCAAACATCCAAGAGATAGTGCGGATTCTAATCATGACAAACACTTCACAAAATTGGCCTAAGTTGGTCTTTGTTTTATCCAAAACATCACAACTTACCAATTTCAAATGTACAAGAGTAGAAAACTTTTACTCTTACATTTGACAAGTGTTTTAAACCTTCTTTAAGACATCTCACTCAAGTTACAATCTTGGAGTATGACTCTAAGACCTGTATTGGAACGAAGTATGACTCATCTTCTTAATTTAACCACTTCAACAATTCAAGTTCCTCTTCTTAGTCATAAGAATGCACTAAGATTTCCTTAGAGAACTAATTTTCATATGGTTTCTTAATCATTAAGATGATCACAAAACTGATACTAAAGTACTCTCCCATCTTTTCAGATTTGAGAAACTTTTATCCTTCTGCCTAATTTGATTCTTCTTATTCGCTCTCCCATACATTAGAACCTTTTCCAATGTCTTAGAGTTACACTTAAGCTTGTAAGTATAATCATATTTACTGAGCTTTTAGTAAACTATGACGAATAGTCTTATCAATCTTTTGTGGTGGACTTAATCAGTGCACAAGAATGTGTACTCGATCCCTTAGTCCTTTACTTGACTCACACATCCATGTGAACGAGTAATTCGTCTTAATTTTTTCCAATACTTGAAAGTTCTCATTCATCATGCTATACAACTTGCATGATTCCAAGTTTCTATCCAACTAAAACTTGGGTGATGAGAATCTTTCCTTATTTGGTAAATTTAGACATTACCACAAATGAAAGAATCAATTTCATATTTCCACTCATGCTATTAATGGAATCATATAAGCAACAATTTTCCCTTAAATGCCATTGTAAGGATATTTTAAAATAAATAAAATCAAAATTTTTCCTTTTATTTTAAACTTTGCGGAAAAATTATCCTTACAATACATATGAAAACTTGTTGTTATCTATTCCTAAGCAATATCTAATAACTCCTAAGAAGTAGCTCAAGAATCCGATCTTCAAATTATGCGATAGAAATCCATCTACGCCATCAGATTTAGCATATTCTTTCTTGAAGTTTCTTCACTTTTCTTTGATTCTTAAAATATCACCATGTGACCCAGTCACATCATGTATCAAGAATCTCAGAATAGAAACTTAGCAGAGTTAGATAGTGGACTTTACCTGAAGTAGTGTCAAACTTATTGACATTAACATCCTTAGGTAACTTTGGCAGCTTCGCAACCAATGTCCCTTTCTTTGGCAATATAAACATATGGACCCTTTGATAATGGTACACGGGACTATCACAGACTTAGCTTTTCTCTTTACCATTTGGTCAACCGAGTTGACTATGGCCGATCCCTTTCCATTGGGAAGAGAATGCTTTTCTGTATTTCCTGTGTCACTATTATCAATGTCCATCAAGTTTTAAGGAAGTTGATCTTAACAAATAGATAAGATCATTAAGGGTCTTGTCATAGTCTGTTTCATAGGTGTCCCAAAGGAACTCACTGTGTGACTTAGAAAGTGATTGAACCACCAACTTTCTCAAGACTTTGACACCTAACTCTCCCGGCTTCTCAATATTTGACTACATCTCCAAGATGTGATCACACCTAGACCTTGCCTTGCCAATAGGGCTTGAGTGACCTTAAACTTTTCAAGAACTTGTGGGTTGGGGAGAATAATTGGAGGAGGTGAATGAAGGTTGATTTCCAAGGGACATCATCTTCATTTAGGAAAGCTTGTTTCAAGAGATTTGGGAAGATCATAAATGTCTAAACCAGACATGTTTTGGGAGATATTCAAGATAGTTGATCTAAAGTCCTTAATATAACACCCAATTTGAAATATTAAGGCTAGGAACCAACAAACTATTTTATAACTTAGAAAAGGTATGCCGTAATCCAAGCTATAAAATATTTGAAGGTAGGTGAATGACGATTCACCAATTTCCACCAAGATAAACGAAATGTATTATTAGGTTTTAATTGGTTTTGAAACTCCTAGATCTTTGAGATTCATTGAACTGTTCAATGGCATGTTTCAATCTCGAGTGTGTCCTTCAGGTTTTGTGACTGGGATGCCGAGGATCACAAAACAAGGTGTGAAGTAACCATGTAAATTACTTGGTACCCATAAGTGTTTACCCCTCAATCGATGTGCCGGTTAACCACACACGCTCCATCGATACTATGATAAACATTAAGTTACCCTTTGCCTACCTTGTTAAATATGAGTTAGTGTGCCGGTTAACCACACACGCTCCACTAACCGAATTAAATAAAGTGCAAAGTGTAATTTCAAGGATTAGCACATTATTCACATTTTCCTAAGTAACTAAGATTGGGTATTATTAAGAGTTTAGTTACTTAGTATTTATCATTAGTACTTTTAATGAAGGGAGAATTATAGTCCTGTCAAACCCGTTCGGCTAACGACCCTCCACCAGTCAAGCAAGCGGTGGGTGAGAGTGGACACCCATTAAGTTGCCATTTTATAGGCAACAACCTTATACCCACCTTATAGACCGGCTTAGTGAATGAGGCGTACTAGCGGTAAGACTAACTTTACTCTTATACATATATATATATTATTAACTTATAATATTATAAAGTATAAGGGTTGAATTTTAACTTTTAAAATTCTAAGGGCTAACTTGGAATTAAAGTATTCATAAGAGAAAATTTTACAAATTCCAAAACTTGAGGGAAAGTTTTGAAACTATTCAAAACTAATTAATTCCATAACTTATGTGTTTAAAGTAGTTTTAATCCAAAAACTTTTCAAGTTCCATAACTTGAGGACAAGTTATGGAAGACTTTAAACTAATAAAAGAATTAACTTTTTCCTTTATTTTATAACTTATGGAATTAATTAAGGTTACACTTTTTTTATTTATTTATTATTTAATGAAAAGACTCTTGGTCCTCCATAACTTGAGGAAAAATTATGGAGTCATAACACCATTTAATTAGAACTAGACTCTTCATTTTGTAACCTTTGCCAACTTTTATGAGTTTTGTGAAACTTAAATGTGACTTTTCATATAACTTGAGGACAAGTTACAAAAACACATTTTAGAATCAACTCTTAGATTAATTTGGATTGAAAACAACTATTTCACTCAACTTTTCTATTAATCTAAGCAACTCATAAGAACAAGATAATTCAAATCAAACTTTTTCATGTAATTAGTCTAAACCTTAAACTAATACAAAACATGAATCTATTGAAAATTATCTTTGAAATTGGATTAGCATTAACATTACCACATCAAAAACAAGTTTATAAGTTCAAAAATATCTTAGGGTAATGTTCCTAGTCCAATTCCAGCCAAAAAAGTCGAATTTATGCTGTCTGGGGGTCCAACTCGTCGAGTGCACGAACCAACTCGGCGAGTTGGATGCTTTTTGCCTTGGACTCGGTGAGTCCATTCATGGACTCGGCGAGTCTGCTGGGCAGACAGCATCAAAACTTGATTTTCCAGCTTCTTTTGCAAGTATAACAAGAAAAAAAGCCTAGGCTCTGATACCACTGTTGGGTTTTGAGCATTCTAACACTCCTAAGTGTGCATGCAACCCTAAATATCTTGGATCTATGTTTTCTCTATTATACATGCAAATATGAACATCCAAGGTATTATCCTAATCTAGCATACAAAAAAATGAATATAACAAGATAGAATACATACCTCTTTGATGTAGAAAGTCTTCATGAAGCTTGAGTGCCTAGTGCCCCAAGTGTGACACCTCAAATGGTTCACAACTTGAGAGAAATCCACAACTCATGAAAATCGGCTAGCCCTTTCTTACTCTCTCTAATGACCAATTTTGGTGAATAATATGATGCTTATATAGTTAGGGTTACACCATGTAAACCCTAATTGACATGGCTTTTCATTTCCATGATCCATGGGTACAAAACACCATGGAGCATCCATGGAGAATCATATGGGTTTTATCCTAACTAGATAATCCATGGAGCATTAGCCCACTATATAAGTATGGATGATTTACACAATCAACACATATATTTAAGTAGTCTTCTTTTGATCACTTAATTAATCCTAGATTAATTCTTGATCAATACTAATTAAATAATCTTATTATTCTTATTATTAATATACTATAACTTATAATATATTAATAACCATAAGTGTCTTATTTCTCTCATTATAGTCTATCCAAGTGCATGATGCCATGCAACCTAAATGGACCATGCCAGGTCGGGTCAAGTCTTACCAATTATAGTTATGGACTTAGACATTAATCCAACAGTTACTTCACACCTTATTTTGTGATCATCGACATCCCAGTCAAAAAACCTGAAGGGCACACTCGAGATTGAAACATGCCATTGAAAAGTTCAATGAATCTCAAAAGATCTAGGAGTTTCAAATCCAATTAAAACCTAATAAGTTATTTCGTTTTTCATGGTGGAAATTGGTGAATTGTCATTCACCTACCTTCAAATATTCTATAGGTTGGATTACGGCATCCCTCTTCCAAGTTATAAAATAGTTTGTTAGATCCTAGCCTTAATATTTCATATTGGGTGTTATATTAAGGACTTTAAATCAACTATCTTGAATATCTCCCAAAAGATGTCTAGTTCAGACATCTTTGATCTTCCCAAATATCTTAGAACTTCACTTCCTCCACCTCCTCCAATTATTCTCCTTAACCCACAAGTTCAAGGTCACTCAAGCCCTATTGGCAAGGCAAGGTCTAGCTGTGATCACATCTTGGAGATGAAGTCACATACTGACAAGCCGGGAGAGTTGGGTGTCAAAGTCTTAAGAAATTTAGTGGTTCAATCACTTTCTAAGTCACATAGTGAGTTCCTTGGGACTCCTATGAAACAGACTATGACAAGACCCTTAATGATCTTATCTATTTGCTTTGTGCTGCTAAATCAGAAATGATTTAGTGTACTAGTAAAGCAAATTTGATTAGGAGATCAACTTCCAAAAACTTTATGGACAGGGACAATAGTGACACAGGAAATCCAGAAAAGCATTCTCTTCCCAATGGAAAGGGATCGGCCATAGTCAACTCGGTTGACCAAATGGTAAAGAGAAAGGCTAAGTCTGAGATAGTCCCATGTACTATTACCTAAGGGTCCATATGGTCCTATTGCCAAAAGGAAAGGGCATTGGTTGCAAAGCTGTCAATTTTACCTGAAAGATCATCAGGCTAGTAAAGTCAATAAGTTTGACTCTATTTCAGGTAAGGTCCACTATCTAACTCGGTTAAGTTTCTATTCTAAGATTCTTATTACAAGATGTGATTGGGTCATACAACCCTAAATCTGATCGTGAAGATGGATTTCTATCGCTTGATTGAAGATTGGATTCTTGAGCTACCCTTAGGAGTTATGATAGATTGCTAGGAAACAAGTAATAACATAGTTTTCATTTCAAGTTACATTGTAAGGAAAAAGTTTTTTCCGCATTTTAAAATAAATAAAAGTTTGTTTTACTTTATTTTTATCTCCTTACAATGGCATTCATGAAAACTTGATGTTTGTATGTTTATAGCAATATTGGAAATATGAATTTGATTCGTTCATTTGTGGTAGTGTCTAAATTTACCAAATAAGGAAAGATTTTCATCACCCAAGTTTCAATTGGACCGAAACTTGGAATCATGCAAGTTGTATAGTATGATGAATGAGAACTTTCGAGCATTGGAAAAATTAAGACTAACTACTTGTTCATATGGATGTGTGAGTCAAGAGAAGGACTAAGGGATCAAGTACACTTTCTTGTGCACTTGTCAAAGTCCACCACAAAAGATGGATAAGACTATTCGTCATGATTTACTAAGGTTTAGTAAATATGATTATACTTACAAGCTTAAGTATAATTCTAAAACATTGGAAAATTTTCAATGTATGAAAGAACGAATAAGAAGAATCAAATTAGACAGAAGGATAAAAATTTCTCAAATCTGAAAAGATCGGAGAGTACTTTAGTATCATGTTTTAAGGTTATCTTAATGATTTTTAGACCTTATCACAATTCATCCTCTAAGTATATTATGATAGTTAAGAAGAGGAGTTATGAATTGTTGAAGTGGTTAAGTCAAGAAGATGATTCATACTTCATTCCAAAACAATTCATAGAGTTATCCTCTAAGATTGTAACTTGAGTGACATGTCTTAAATAAGGTTTAAAACACTTGTCAAATATAAGAGTAAAAGTTTTCTACTCTTGTACATTTGAAATTGGTAAGTTGTGATGTTTTGGATAAAACAAAGACCAACTAAGGCTAATTGTGTTGAGTGTCTGTCTTGATTACAATCCACACTATCTCTTGAATATTTGGCTAGAAAGTCGTATAGGTCAAGGAGACAGTGGGAGTCTAAAAGATCCTGAAAAAGGTTTCAAGAAGTAATCAAGAATAAAACCTGTATTTCATCGCTAGCACACAGGTAGAGGTTTATAACCTATCGTGCTGACATTTCTATGCCCATTCCAGTTAAGTTGCCTACACAATTGAGTTCTACATGTTCTCAATTGTTTGGATAACTACTTGGAAGCAATGGCAGGCCCTTGAGCTGTCAGGTGGCAAGAAGTTAACATTGCACAAGTTCAATCCATATGAGTTTGAATTTGTCATTATCCTTGTCTTGTGACTATGGTTTTGACAATTCACATGGATAATAACACATACACCATTAAATCTAAGTGTCATAAGGTTTCTCTTCGATTCATGAAAATGATGGTAAGGAAACTCTTTCACTAATTAGATTTTGAGTAGATAGCAATTGTAGGAATGATAAAAGGTCTAAACATTATGATTACAGCATCCCTCTTCATAATTGTTTAGACACACATGTGAGCTATCTAAGAGAGGTGTATGATATTGATAAAGTCTTATCAAGGCAATCCAGTATCAGAAAGCTGAACTTCGGTAAGAAAGTCAATAAAGTATTGATTTCTAGAAGTTCAGTTGATTTTTGGGTACATGTCAAAGCTAGTGGGAGCATAAGTGTTATGCTAATAATCATCATGTTAGTGGGAACATGATAATTATGATAAGTATTGCAAGTTAGAAATGTTAATTATAGAAAACAAAAGTTTCAATTTGTGAGGTTGCAGGGGTTGAAAAAGTTGTTTTGCTATAATTAAGGGGAGAGGAAATTATACTTCATCTCAAATCTAAAAGCTTAGATTGAGGTCTTAATCGTATTTAGTCAAGAATATATATGAATTTCATGTTGGGATGGCTCAACATAAGGAAATTCTATATATGGGTTCATTATTTGCGTTCTAAAATTCGATTATGATTATGACATCCCTTTTCATAATCTGAATTATGAGAACTTGGCAAATAGAAATGGAAATATTATAGCAAAAGACTGGTTTAGTCTTTATGTGAGACATCATGAATCGTGTCCCACATGATTCAGATATAGGATCGATTACATGTGCTATATTCACTATTTCTTAGTTTTTCCAAATGCCTGGGGCATGAAGAAGGGAAAAAGGTCTAGAAATTGATATGACTAAAATAATTAAGCAATTGTTGAGGACAATCTAAGGTTTAAAAAAGATTGGTTGCTCAAGGACAGTTGGAAGTATAGTATTAATTCTGGAAGGACCATCTGTAAGGAGGCAACTCTTGTTCAGAAGTGATAGTCAAAATGGAATATGGAAATGCTTCAAAGTTAGAAAGTATTCAATCTGCATGATTAGGAAACTTAATGCAGGAAGGATGTTTCCATTGAGTTGATCTCCTTTGGAATACTCTGTAATGATTGTTGCCAAGTCTTTGTGAATTTGCGCATAATCATTACAAGAGGATTAATGCATATAAGTTTATAATCTAACAGATTTCAGTAAATGGCATGAATTTGGAATTCTTGCATTTGTAGTAAGATTTGAGACTGTGAAATGAGAATCATTGGAGTTATGTTCAATTGATCTATTTCACAAAGTAAAGATCATAGACAAACATAGTATGCATACTTGCTGTGTGGCATGACTAGTGTTTAGAAAAACATAGTGTACATGCTTGGAGCATGGGACAACTATTGTTTTAATTCAAGAATAAAGTTAATAGCTGAAACAATATACAATGAATAATGTGTAATCATATGATGATAAATAAAAGGTGTTTTATTTATATTCCTAAGTTCTGAGACCATATTGGATTCGATTATTATTGTGTTTCACTTTGCATGTTTTGACTTCCAGAATAACTAGGTCATTGTTCTGATTGACTAAGTTATTCAAACCATCCACATTCGGTCATATGTTGGAAGTAGATATGAAAAAGACTGTCATGGGTTGGGTTTGTAGAGGTCTAAGATGTTCGACAAGGTGGTGCTACAACACTCATGAGTGCTCATAAGTTCTGAGTAATGGATTCAACCCGCGCTCATTGGAATCACTTCATGGATTTTATCACGAGTGATCATGAGACGATAATATCTTATATTCTTCAAACCTAAAGATATGAGTTGTTACTATGAGTTGGTTATACATTGATTGCACGAAAACGCATTGGTAACTCGATGTTATAAAACGTGCCTTTGTGTATGATTCAACAAGTAGTAGAACAAGCCATATGAGTCAAAGTTTATCCATTCCTTTTACCTTCGGGATAAAAGCGATATCTATGGGCCCCTCGATGACTTGATGATGAAAAATGGAAGTGCTCGGCCGGGCCAGGACTGATTTGATTTGTTCAATTAGTTAGTCGTCATAAATCGGAAATCGGGAAACAACAAATGGACAGAGAGAATGATTATAATCCATGTCTCAGTCCATATGATATCTAGAATGGAGGAATATATGATCCCTTATCTAATGGACGCGTCATTGATTTGTTCAGAGTTCGACAGCAGCTTTAAGAGCTACGATTGCTAGTCGGGTTATGAAGTCGTACTTGCAATAATAGTTTTAGACTTATCCAAGTGGGAGACTGTTGGATTAGATGTCTAAGCCCATAACTATTATTGGTATGTAGTTGACCCGAGAGTAGCATGGTCCATTTGGGTTACATATCATCAGGACAATTTGTTAGGATGGAGTTTTAAGAGAAGGTTATTTATGGTTTATTAATATATTATAAGTTATAATATATTAATATGAAATCATATGTTTTAATTAGTATCGATCAAGAATTAATTTGGAATTAATTTAGTGATCAAAAGAGACTAATTAAATCTATGGGGACTAATTATGATAATTAGTTATATTTATATGTGTTGGGCTTATGACCCATGTTGGACCCAGTTTATGTAAGGATACATAAAGAGTTGGGCCACATGAACCATGGATCATAAAACCCATGGGTATGGACTATGGGTTATATCCATGACAGTTGGAATCCTACATATAAATAGGTTACTCCATAGCCAAAATCACCACTTCTTTTCTTCGAGAAATATGGATGTGTTTTGGTGCATGGAATTCTCTCTCAAGAGCCACCTTTATCCTAGGTGTGCTGTGATTCCATTTGAGGCATTTCATACTATTGGTGCTAAGTTCTTAAGGCCAAATACATCAAGACTTCAAGCCACGTAAAAGGTATGTTTCCCTAACTAGTATATTATATGGTTTATGTCAAATGCATGCTAGTTATAGGTTTAATGCCTTGGAAACCATTTGCATGTATAATTAGTGAAAACATAGATCCAAGGTATTTAGGGTTGTATGTGCACCATAGGATGTTGTATTATACCAAAACCCAACATCAAAGGAAGAACCAGAGGAGGAACACTAAGTAGAACTTAAAGATGGACCCGCCGAGCTAGTAGTGAACCTCGAAGAGGAAGAGTTGGAGGGTGATGATGATGATGACTCGGATGCAAAGTCCGAGGTCGTCAATCCTCCATGTAGGGCCAGAGTATCGGCTTATCGTATGGGCCCCGGTGGCCCCATGCCCCCATGGGCACATGATATTTGGAGATGGAGTCACCAGCACGGGATAAGACCACACTACGGTAGGAACCGAGGTCTCTTCGATCTTAGTCATAGTGGAGCAGCTGACCGGGCCCTCCCAGTCACGGTCCGGCGCACCCGAGACGTTGGCAACCAAGCTCAGGACACCCCAAATCAAACGAACCAAATGCGGTTGTTGTTGTGAGAGATGAGAGACAAACACAGGAAGTGAACGGAGACTCCCAAGCAAGACAATTAGTTTGGGAGGTACGACTACGAGATACCGAGCGACAAGTAGCTCGTCTCCGAGGTGCATCCAGTTCATCAGAACCACCACAACAGACACTCTCCGCCATAATTAGGATCAGCATTTTCTTTTCTCCCCCTACTAACCGGTATGACTCTCTTTCGTGTACTAAGACGGTACTTACCAATGAAACAATTATGTGCTATCTCTATTTCATGTTATTGCATAAATTCAATTATATGCACAACCGAACCCTCGAAACCGCTAGATACTTAAGGATCTCGAAACCAAAACAACCCATATATTCTATGGATAGACGTAACAATCGTGCCAAATCTGCGATTACCTACTACCGTAAATACATCATAGGGATGTAGATAGAAACAATGAGAATCATACGACAAGACGTGAAATTTATAGAGTACAACCAGCATATGACGATCATTACTTACGATCTGGCTTATCAACATGCAGCTGGAGAATGGTATCCCACAGAAATAACAAGCACACCCACGAGACACCGCTCCTGTAGATGGACTCTGCTACATTCCAAGCTGCTGTAACGGCGGTAGTAACCGCTGCTATGGTACAACTCAACGCAAACAACACCAATAGAGGTGGAAATAGCATCGACAACTACAGCCGAAGGAACGAGCACGGAAATCAACAAGTGACAACTTATCAAGGAACTCCATACCTCAAGCTTAAGAACAGGAAGTGGAAGTCTGAAAGTAAGAGAAAGGGATAGCCAACTCAAGGGTTCTCGAAGAAACAACATGTTGTTGTTGTCCATGCGACCATGACACCTACCACATCAACACCAGCGAGATCATATGCTGGAAGCCTTCCAGAATGCAACCAGTGCAATTTCCATCATAAGGGAGCCTGTCGGGATCCGTATTGTAAAAGATGCAACCGAAACAGTCACATCGCCAAACACTGTAGAACTTATCCACAATAGAATCAACAACCAAACAACAACAACAATCGCAACGACAGTAACAACAACATCAATGTTGGGGCCAGTCACACCTGCTATGGGTGTAGAGGAACCGGCCATTTCCGATGCAATTGCCCCAAGGCTAACAATCAAGGGGCAGAAGGATCAGGAAGGGTCCTAACCCTAGGTCAAGGCGAAGCAATTCAAGACCCGATGGTTGTTACTGGTACGTTCCCACTTAACAACTCTTTCCCCTCGCATCTTACTCGTTAGTGGAGTTGAGCAAAGCTTCGTTAGTAACAAATTCGAGCATGTACTAAAACAACAATCCCAGAAGCTAAAAGAAGCCTTCACGGTGGAGATGACTAATGGGAAAAACCGAATCAACCAAAGATATTTATGTAGGGTACACCTTAACACTAAACCACCATTCATTTCAAATAGATTTAATACCAGTAAATATTAGGAGTTTTGATGTGATAATTGGCATGGTTGGGTTAAGCCCCCACCATGCTGATACTATGTGTCGCAAGAAGGTCGTTTGCCTTCACCTCCCCAATCACGAAACTCTAATAACCTATGGTGATAAACCTGGCGCCAATCCTTGTTTTAACTCGTGCATTAAGGCACAGAAGTGCCTACACAAGAAGAACTACGTTTTCCTCGCTCACGTTGTGGACAAAGCCAAGGAAGAAGTAAGCATACAAGGTATTCTAGTAGCATGCGATTTTCCAGATGTATTTCCCGAAGAACTTCCAGGAATACCCCAGAGAGACATGTCAAATTTCGAATTGACCTCATATTGGGAACCACATCAATTGCCAATTCATCCTACAAGGTAGCTCCCGCCGAAATTTAGAAGTTATCCAGTCAAATTAAGAGAATGGTTGAGCAAAGGATTCATCAGACCAAGCTACTCACCCTAGGGAGCTCCAGTCTTGTTCATCAAAAAGACGGATCCTTCAGAATGTGCATCGATTTGAGGGAATTGAATAACCACTATAAAAAACCGACACCCACTTCCTCAGATTGGCGATCTTTTTGACCAACTTTAAGGAGCTTGTTACTTCTCCAGATAGATCTAAGATTCGGTTATCATCAGCTCCGAGTCCGAGGAGAGGACATTCCAAACACTGCTTTTCGAACTCGATACAACCATTTCAAATTCGTTGTGATACCCTTCGGTCTAACAAATGCCCGCACGGTATTCATGGACCATACGAACCGAGTTTTCCCAACCATTCTTAGTAAGCCTTTTCATTATTTTCACCAATAACATACTCGTTTGCTCACGAAGAAAGAACAAAACACTGTTAACACCTACGACCGGCCTTAAAAGCATCAAAGCCAGAGAATATCACAGAGGAATCATTGTATGGATGGATAAAACTCTCGAAGTCAAAAGACGAATCCTATCATTATAAGAGTTAAGTTGGACGTTATCTGAGTGATTGTCGATAGGTTAACCTAACCTGCCTATTTCCTACTAATACAGAAATCCAATAAGACAGAAAGATTAACATGGATCTATATCAAGGAGATCATGAGACTCCATGAAATATCAGTATCTATTATCTCGGATCGGGATAACAGAATTACTTCAAGATTTTGACAGTCACTTCGAAAGGCTATGGGAATACAGCTAGTCATGAGCATTGCTTACCATACATCGATACTCGGTCTTGGGATTTATGATTACGATACTCTTATATGCAGAAAATATCGGATTTTCTGGGGAAATACTATTATTCATTTATCACTTATTCACAATACAAGGAATCTACACTACATTCATACAAGTTATAACTATGAAATTCACACCTGCATTTATACTTGATTTTCACATCATTTTCAGACAATTTACGGAAAATATCGGATTTTCTGGGTTTTTATGAAAGATACAAAGACTTTTGTTCAAACATACTTATGAACTCACAAACATTATATATGTGACGTTTTCAAAATAACTTATATTCTCAGGGACTCGTTAAGCAGAAGAATCAACAAGAAAATGGGATTTGTTTTGTGTACTGTTAAGCATCATACATTGAATGTTTCGGTCATGTAGTTTAAAAGATTGAACTTGATGTAAACAATGACAGTTGTATTATATTATGCATGGTTATGATGATGTTATGTTTCATTTATATTCATTGTAATGATATTTCAAGATGAGGTCACACACAAGCCCCCAGACATTTCCGCCGTTTGGTTCGAGGGTGTGACATTTGAAGATTTTGATTCTTATGTGTGATTGGAAGTTAATAAAGTGAAACAAAAGCTCCAAGGTAGAAGCTCTATATATGTATCCACCAAGCAAAAATAAACCACCAAAAGATGTAGTCTTTACTTGTATTTAGTATTTCTTAAGCCTTAAAGAACTTATATCAAATAAGCCTTAAAAGGGGAATCATATAAATCACTCAAACATACATTAGCCAATGGAAGAGATTTAAGAGGGAAAGCCTCATGCTCATAACTTTTAGAGGAGAGAAAAGGAAGAAAATATCAACCTTTTAACTAGTTACATGCTCTGTTATATACTATCAGATAAGTACTAATGGACCATCCCTTTCAATTAAGCCAAAGCATGGTCTAGAAAAAGCATGAGAGCAAGAATGAAAGAGAACACTCAACCTCTCCCATGCCTTGTAAACCTATGGTTAAAATGAACGGGATGTGAGGTTAGTCTGTCAAGTACTCTATCTCATTAACTAGTTTTATATCTTTTGCTTATATAACCTATATTTTTATAAATGGACTTCTAAAAGTCCAAAAGATGTCTATAACTTATAAACTCAAAACTTATCTTTTACTAGTTGTTTTTTTTTTCTCTGGAAAAACATCATTTCCATGAATAATAATTTCCCAATAAATTGTTAAAAATATTATTTCACAAAATAATATTCTTTTAATTTTAAATACAAATGTTGATAATATTTGTTGATAATCAAATTAACCTAACAAATAATCAATGAGTAATAACTTTATATAAGATGTGACCCTATATGATCATATGTTATTAACAAATATCATTATATAATGACTATTAAACATAAAGATCTTTCAAGTTGATGCGAAGAAAATCAATCACTTAAACCATTTTCTAGCAGCTAAAGACAAGTTGAAATATCAACTTAGCCTCTTAGGTAGCTTGCCGAGCCAAACCACTTAGTCATAAAGCAACATGAGTTGTTCATGATTAGACCCAAAATCTTCCTCTTTCCCTTAACCCATTCACCGTCATCATGTTTTCCTACTGCATTTTAGTATCAAAATTTTGTAGAAATTAATGTCAAGCATCAGGGGAAGTGTCCATTGGACCCCACAAAGGGTGCTAACCATTGATCCAATAAGAAGGTGTAGCCTCCTTGAACTTTGTGTTTGGTTGTGTTTGGGTTCAAACTTAACTAAAATAGAAATATATACCCTCTCCACCATCTTACTTCCAGTGGTGGGGTCCCGGGCCACTGCTTAATTTCCGGTTCGTAGTGTAAATTTTTTTTTCTTTTTATTTTTTTCTATTAGGTGCACCCGCTTGAAGTACGAGGGATACCCCTACTAAAATAGTCTGCGTCCACCACTACTTACTTCATTGGATTACAATTGGAATCGGAATGTTATTTTCACCCATGTCTACTCCATTTATATTAACCCGACATGTGACATTAAAACATCAACATCTAATGTGAGTTATGAATACGTAAAAATTATTCATTACATGTAATGAATTTAATAAATAATCAGTATGTTAACGATAGTAATAAAATAATGTATATATTAACGATTATTTTTAAATTAACTGGACAAGAATGTTGTGTACACTATAAATACATTTTTGTGCGTTTTTTTCAGCACACTTTATTTACTTATTTATTTTAGCTAAAACTTATTTTACCCTTATGACATTTTCAAAATATAATATTATGCAAATGTAACTCCTAGTTATTAGATTGCATTTGCAATTTGTTCCTCCATTGTTCCAAAACAAATTAAGTTATCATTAAAATCGGGTTGAAGTCCGTCCATTAAGACCATTAGGTATGGGTCCGTTGTGGTGGTATTATAACAAGAAGCAACAAGAAGAGAGGGTGGTGTTCATGATGTTATAACACCATGTTAAGAGGAGAGAGATAGAGAGAGATAATTTCACAGCCAATAGAAAAACTCGTTTCTTCTTGTCATGGAGGCAACAAGAAACACCACAATAAGATACAACAAGAAGGGGGGACGGTGTTCTCCTCCGTTACAACACCGTTGAGGGTGCCACCTCAGCATAATAAACTTATTGATTTTCAATGCCAATACCGTCTGCTCTAATAAACTTATTGATTTTTTTCTTCGAATGTAATATATTCATATCAACCTTAACGTCAAAGGATTTTGGTTTGATTTTCAATGTCAAAATTAAACATCTATACAGAACAAAACAAGAAAGAATTATTTGCATCTATTAACTGGACTTCCGTATCATCATTAGTGTAAAACTCATAAGATTAACATCACGTATCAATGTATGCACAACTTTTTTTTACAAAACCACATATCCTAATAGAATCTAATGTTTTTCTTACATGTATGAAAAAACCATCACATGTGGACGACTTATATTGTTTGAATATAATATATGACAAATAGAAATAGTAAGAGGTAATAAAAATGTGAATGGATAAAGAGAGAAAGAAAGGCCCCAAATTCATAGGGGGTTAAAATTTTGTAAGCAAAAACAAAAAAGGAGGGATAAGACATAATGTTTGGTTGCTTATGGGTTCACATGCATTGCTTTCTTGTTGTGGTTGTGGTTGTATGCTTATTATTCCCTCACACTTCCTTTGTCTCAACTCTAAACCTATTTCTCTAATTATCTTTTCTTTTTTAGAATTCTTTATATTTTTTCCATTTAAATATATTTTATAATAAACAATGATAATCTTTGTGGCATCATTGCTATAGAGATACGAGTGAGGTTGTATTTGACTATTTGAGTAGTTTTAAGTTTGAGGTTTTATGACTCATTTGGAAATCACAAGATTTAAGTTTAGTTTGCTTGTTTTCAAGCTCGACCAGTACATATATTATCATACAAAAACTATTCAAGGGCCGTATTATATAACATTTTGTTTAATTTTGTCTTTATTGGATCTTGAAAAATACTAAAACGAGTTAATGTGTTTACCCTATTTTACATATAGACACTCCAAAATAAAATAGATTAAAATAAAATAAAGAGTA
Organism: Lactuca sativa; assembly: GCF_002870075.4. Lineage (NCBI taxonomy): Eukaryota > Viridiplantae > Streptophyta > Magnoliopsida > Asterales > Asteraceae > Lactuca > Lactuca sativa. The sequence goes on along the minus strand of NC_056630.2, from coordinate 298,685,883 downwards.
AATTACACCAATAGTCCCTATGGTTTGGGATAATTTGCGCGCTTGGTCCCTAACTTATTCTTTTAACTCGAAAGGTCCTACTGTTTGTTTTTGTTATGCACTTGGTCCCCACTGTTTTTTTTAATGCGTTTGATCCCTTTCTTACCTAAAAATACGATTATTTAAATAGGAAAAAATGGAGGGGTAGGTAAGGTAAGGTGAGGGGTGGGTTTGGGGTGTGTTTATTTAATATAAACTAAAAAATCAAGGCCAAAATAGTCTTTTTAGGTAAGACCGAGACCAAGCGTGTAACAAAAACAAAAAATAGAGACCTTACGAGTTAAAAAAAGAAGTTAGAGACCAAATATGCAAATTACTCTAAACCATAGGGACAATTCGTGTAATTTACTCTAAAATAAAATTATACAGATTAGGTTTTTATCTAATACAAATTTGTATATATATATATATATATATATATATATATATATATATATATATATATATATATATATATATATATATATATATATATATATATATATATATATATATATATATATATATATATAGGAGTCTTTGCAAATAGGTGTCCGACGAGTACGGATATACACCACTGGTCAAAAGTATTAATTACAAATTTATGGCTACGATTTTGCGCTTAATGACTGTCAACAATTCTCGTTCATTACAAAATTGATGTTAACATGTCGATTCCAGATTTGTTGTTTAATTCATGTTTAAAAGTGATGCCAACATTGTCGATTACACAATTCGTCTATAAACTTCGATTGCATGTGAAGGTAAACGTTGAGCTTAAGAAAGTTTGGTTGATCTTCAATAAATGTCTTTAGTTGTTGTGAAGTCTTTAGTTGTTGTAACCTAAGAAACAAAGAAACAAACATCTGATCGCAAACAAATTTATTTTAACAATGTGTTAAATACATGCATCAACAATTTATAATTACTTATTTGTTTTGGTACGTTTCTATAATATTTTTCCTACGTAATACGTGGTAGTTCAAAAATAAATATCCAATTAAATACAATGACAATAACCCCCCCCCCCCCCCCCCCCCCCCCCCCCGGTTGACATAAATAAAACATATACATACAAATTCGACGAGATAAAGATTTCTAATAAATTGTGTTAAACAAAAATGAATAATAAAAGAATTAGACAATGATAGATAGAAAATACTGATTTGAGGCCTTAAACAATCCTCAATGGCCAAAAGCATCGTGCATGGCAAAAATAATGAGTTCTGTTAAATTACCAGTTTTCTAATAAATATATGAACATCGTCCGAGTCCAATACTAGTTAAATCTTAATAGTAAGGATGTCAATAGCCACGATAAGTTTAATCCCCACAGCATTAAAACTTGTAATTTAATTGATATAAATGGATGAAAAAACCACACATAAAACAATTTAGTTTTATACCGTCAGTTTTTAATATATATATATATATATATATATATATATATATATATATATATATATATATATATATATATATATATATATATATATATATATATATATATATATATATACCTTGAAGGTATTATCCGGTTCGTAAAAGTGATAACAATGTGATTTCAAAATTTTACTTTCTAAAAGAATTAAGTAACTTGAGTGTTTTATAAGTAATTTTCATGATTTTCCCAAAACTAAACATCAATTTGGTAAACAATACAAAACAACGAAAAAGAAATTGAAAGGGTTGTCGGAAGTGAAATAAATGTAGACTACGAAAAGTCAATAAAGACAATGCGAACTTTGTACCCCCAAAGCTATGGAGCAAAACTAATTACTCCAAACAAGATGTTGTCGACGTATTCTTTATAGCTTTGAAGTTGTTTATTATATATATATATATATATATATATATATATATATATATATATATATATATATATATATATATATATATATATATATATATATATATAGGTTGTTTATTTAAAATGTTTATTAATTTATTATGATTTAACATTGTTTTTTTTAAACCGAAAGGCAACCTACTTCTAGATATCATATATGTTTATTATATGTATCCCTCCCCCACTAATATAAATCATTACATTACGGTGGTACCTAAATACTATTACACTCATATAACTAGGTGCACAAAGCAATTACGGGGATACATATAGAATTTTCCTTGAAAAAAATCACTTTCTATCGCAAAGTCAAAAGATCCTTTGGTATTTGACATAGTTCAGAATCAAATTTTAATGTTCAAATATCTTAAAGTTAAAAATGATTATTGAACTAAATATAGATTTTTGATAAGTTAACGAGTCTAAAATAACTTGTAACTTATTTAAAGGGATTTACCATTTACCATATATATATATATATATATATATATATATATATATATATATATATATATATATATATATATATATATATATATATATATATATATATATATATATATATATATATATATATATTCCAGCTCTTCACACTATTACCACAAATTTTCTTAATTTGTTAACTATTGCTACAAAATTTTCTTTTATTGTCCCAAATATTTAGTGAATTCGATATTTTTGGTCTCTAAAATCAAAACTTTTATATTTTTAAGTTTTGATTAAGTTTTTGTCCCTTTAGAATTTTGCTACAAATCTTTAGTGACTTTGACACTTTTACTCCTTACAGTCAAAACTTTTATATTTTGGTATGTTTGCCACAAATCTTTAATGAGTTTGACACTTTTCGTCCTTAGAGTCAAAACTTTTACATTTTCACATAAAAAACACAAAAAGCATTCTTTAAAATTTTCCCACCATATTTTCCAAACTTTGGCATCTTTCATACTATAGCCACAACATTTTTCGTTTTTCTCCGTCAGTGTTCTTTTTTTGTTGTTGTACACATTCGACACCTAATTTTAGGGATTGTCGGCTTTCTCCCCTATTTGTGCCGATTTACACTTTCTACACATCTTTTAAAGTTTGTTGATTTTTAACTTCTATGACAGTTCGAAAGCGGCATGTAACATCCCAGAATATCAAGAGTAGAGTTGAAGGGCTAAAAGTGTATTTGGGAAAGGGCAACTCGGCGAGTCCACGAGTGGACTTCGCGAGTAGAGTCGCGACTCTAGTCGCGTGTCAAGTGGCCAACTCGGCGAGTCGGCGGCTGGACTCGACGAGTTGGTGCTGAGTGGAGAAAACCCTAATTTCGGAGGATGAGCCCTATATAAAGGACATTATACCCTCTCCCCAGCCTCTTTACCCTCCCTTGAAGTCCAGAAAACCCTAAGGTGCGATTGTGAGGGATTTGAGTGCATTTGAAACTTGGAGAAGAGATTTTGGAGGAGATCTTAGAGAGTTAGGAGGCTTGGAGCAAGGGGCTTTGCTAAGATTCGGATTTCTCTTCTGTTGGGGCTTCCTTTTGAGGTATTACTTCGTTTCTTGGGCTGTTATTCATCTAGAATCATTATTTTGGAGTGTGTGGAAAGTTTGGCTTATGGTATTTCGAGTTTGAAGGTTAGATCTGAGGTTGCTACCTCAGATCTAGAATGGAGAAGGACTAGAGAGCATTAAAGTCCCTGTTCTTGAGTCTTTGGTGAAGCCATCTTGTCCCAAACCCTAGCCCTAGAGTGTAAAATGCCTAGATCTCTTTGGATTCACGTAAAGTTTGCCACTTTACGTGATGGATGGGTTGTAGAAGGGTAGATCTACGTTTTGGACCAACTGCATGGCTTGGAAAGCCTTTGTACGGATTCAGATCTAGAGGTACTCGGCGAGTCACACGGGTGTACTCGGCGAGTTGCTTGAAGATAGGCTGGAACTCGACGAGTTGGAAGAACAACTCGGCGAGTTGGATGAATATGGTCTGAAGCTCGTCGAGTTGGAAGAACAACTCGGCGAGTAGGTTGAAGATAGCCTTGGACTGGGCGAGTCTGTTCTTGGACTCGACGAGTCTGGTTGGGAGGTCCTAACCTTTGTTCTGGTTGAGCTGTGAATCGGTGAGTCAAGGGATGACTCGGTGAGTCGAGTGTGAAAGGAGTCAGAGTTGCTGGACTCGGCGAGTCTCGGGATGACTCGGCGAGTTGATTCGCGGATTGGGTAAGTTCTGTGCATGGGGACTCGGCGAGTCATCGGGTTGACTCGGCGAGTAGAGTCAGTCAGGGGTTGACTTTGACTTTTACATTGACCAAGGGTTGACCAGTTGATTTCCAGGGGCATTTTGGTAATTGTTGGCTTTTGTTTTGAGTTTAAAGTTTTGGTGTTGGCCAGTCTTGGAGGTCATATCAGTGATCGGAGTAGCTAGGGTTTATCTGTTCAGTCGGCAGTTGCGAGGTTAGTTATCCTCACTATATCGGCAGGGTCTACGGCACCAAGGCCGACCCTTTTATCGGATTGTGATCCGGGTATCGTTGTTATGTTTTGTTTGTTGTGTTGCATCCTGGTAGTTAGGATGGTATATGTTAGAGACCTGGTTAAGGTCGGTATCCTGGTATATAGGATGATGCTATGCTAGTGACCGGTTAGGTCGGTATCCTGGTTAGGATGATGTTATGCTATGTGATTTGTTAGATCGGTTTGATTGGATGTGATGTATTATATGATTGAATGTTTATGTGCACATGGTAGTTGGACTGGGGTTGGGTTGAGGCGGGACCTGCTTTGTGCTGTAAGCCAACATACGCAAGGCGGATCGGTTATCCCGAAGGCCTAGCGAGCGGTCCGGATAGGCTGTAGGCCCCAAGAGGGCGGACCAGACGTGTCGAGGCTTGGAGAGTGGACTAGGCCGACTGAAGGCCCAGTACGGGCGGACCAGTCATACTGTAGACTCAGAGAGTGGACCAGGTGGATTGAAGGCCCGGTGCGGGCGGACCAATCACACTGTAGACTCGATGTATATGGCTAGACTTGGAGGATGGATCAGGTGGACTGTTGGCCGGTGCGGCAGACCAGTCACACAGTAGACCCGAAGTGCATGGCTGTTCTGTGTTCTGTTATGATATGGCATGTTATGCGTGTATGGTATATGTGGTTGGTATTTTGGGGATATCTCACTAAGCTTTCGGGCTTACAGTTGTGGTTTAATGTTTTTCAGGTTCTTCAGGAGACCGTGGTAAGACAAAGGCGTGATCGTACCGCTCCTCATGATTATCTTTGTGATGTGATTCTGGGAATACTCTAAAATAATTGCATTGAAAACCTTTTTGTAATAATTTTATGAAATCGGGTTGTTTTTGAAAAGTTTAAATTGGCTAGAATTTTTATGGTCGTTACATGTTGGTATCAGAGCCTTGGTTTGAGTGAATTGGAGGAACATTCGTGTGACTCCAGTCTCAAATCGAGGAGGGTTTTCAAAAGAGAATTTAAAATGGTTTTCAAAATGAGTAAAGGAGGACGCGGAGGTACGATCAGCCGAAGCCAGTAAGTAACCCCAAAATACCATACATGATATTTGTTTTGAGTTTTGATAGAACAACATGCTAGTACTAGGCTAGGGATCTTCAGGATTTCATGATAATGTTGCCTGATTTATGATGCATGTTAGCCTAGGGTTTCCTTGTGGGAGATTTTCAGTGTTCCTCTAGGAGTGAGGGTTGAGTGTTGTTATGTATGCTCTTCACTAGGGTGTTGTCATATAATTGATACAAATATGGGTAGGTGTGGAAGGTAGTATGGGCCCGTACTACTGAAAGCACAGGACCCATACGCGTATCAAAGAAACCATGACCTCTAGGGATGGGTTGGGGGTTGGTTCCCGGGTTAGTGGGAAGTATCTGAGATCTTGCTGTGTTTTTCAGTATGGAGGTTTCGAGGCATGCTGGGAGTGGATCCGGATTGGGATCAGGAGCAGGAGAGGGCGGTCAGGGTGGGTCGGTACCGCCCGAGGTTATTGGTCAGATGAGCATGTGCGAGTTGGATGCGAGGATTCGTGAGATCCTGCATGATGAGGTTGCTGCGGTTTTCTAGGCTGAGTTGTCGGAGCTGTTTGGGTCGATCAAGACCGCCATGGTTGAGTATTTTGATGAGCGCTATGCGACCCTCACAGAGACGGCTGCCGTGACAGTTACATCGGCTGTAGCAGCGGCAGGGGGAGGAGCTGGTCGGGGTTTTCAGTATCAGGACTTTGATAATACGAATCCTCCTACCTTCGATGGGGTTCAGGACCCGATTGTTGCTATGAGATGGTTGTCGGACGTGGAAGGGTGTTTCTTCATGTGTTCATGCTTTGCTGCTCAAAGGGTGAGGTGTGCTCTGAACCTGTTAAGGCTCAGAGCGAAGGATTGGTGAAGATTGACCACGGGGTCGTATTTGGATGCGCAGAGACTGCGGTTTCATGTGATCAGTTACGGGAGATGTTCAACACTCGTTATGTTCCACGGGTTGAGAGTGAGAGATTAGCTCAGGAGATCCTGGAGCTGAATCAGGGTTCGGAGTCGGTGACGGAGATCACCAGGATGTTCACTGAGAGGGCGATGTTTTTCCCCGAGTTTGCTTCGGAGCAGGCTCAGATGACCCGATATCTGAGTATGCACAAGAGGGATACTAGGCAGTTTGTGTCTACGCAGAGGTGCGAGACCTTGTTGGAGTTGCAGGAGGCCACTAGGCGGCGTGAGTTGGAGATTGAGTTGCAGTTGCGAGAGCTGAGGCAGGCTCCGGTGCAGTCGCAGCCAGCGCCAAAACGGTCCAAGACCGTTGATTCTAGATTGGGAGATCAGAGCAGCCACACTTGTGGGAAGTGTGGGAAGGGTCACACCGGGGTTTGTAGGTCTGGTGGTGCATGCCGCAAGTACGGAAATGAGGGGCACTATGCGAGGGATTGTCGGCAGGCAGCCCCGGGTCGGGATTTGAGGATTTGTTATCATTGTCATCAGGTTGGACACTTGAGGGTCAGCTGTCCACAGCTTGTTGCAGGACCAGTGCAGGCTCCAGCACTGGCTACATTGAGGATCACGGGCGGAGGTCAGGGTGGAGCGGACCCCCAAGGGCTCAGGGTCGTGCTTTTCAGCTTTTAATAGAGGAGGTCAGGGCAGTGCCAGATGCAGCTGCGGGTATGTTTCTTTCTTGATGTCTTGTTATCTTATGATTATTATGGAGTATTATATATCTGCTATTCTTGTTGTGTGATTTCTGGTATTGTATTCGTTGTTCCTTGAAGGTTATGGTATGGTTAAGGGTTGGTGTTGGGAATTTCATTGGGTTATCGTTCATGAGGGTTATTACTTGGAATTTGGCTTTTAGTCCAAATGTCGGGTATCATCTGCAGTCTGAGGAGTGGTTGCTGAAGGTCGGGCTTCTTTCGAGTCGAGATGATTTGTGTCAATATGTGATTTTGTGAAGGTTGCTTGTTCTAGTGGGAACCAGATCTGTGTAAGGGATTGTATTGTGTGGGGTTGATAAGGGAGGTCGGTGATGGCGACCGGTGGTTGATAGTCAGTGCTCTAAGTGGGGGAGAATTGGAAATTCTCCGGAAGATCGATGGTCATGAGAGGTTGTTTAGCTGCTTGGGATTCAGCAATGATTCTGTCAGCCGAGAGTGTAGGATGGTACAAGTAAGTGACAGGTATACGGGGCTGGATACAGACCAAGGGTGATTGTTTGTGGAAGGCCTGGGATTGGGCCGGGATTGAGTATGTAGGGTGGAGATAGAGTTCGGAACCCCTAGAGGGCTAGAAAAATATGCATGGGAGAGTTTTCCTGGAGGGATAATTCGGGATGTGGGATGCTGGTTGAGCAGTCCGGATAGACTGAAGGTCGGTGGGCGTACCAGTCAGGCCGAAGGCTCAGGGAACGGTCCAGACAGGCTGAAGGCCCTGGAGGGCGGTCCAGACCTGTTGAAGGTTCCGAGAATGGTCCAGATGGGCTGAAGGCCTGGAAAGGCGGTCCAATCATGCTGAAGACTCTGCTTGTATTGAGAGATCGGTATGAGGATATGGATTGAGTATGTCGCGATGTGATAGCGTCAGAAGTTCTGGCCCCGGGTATTGATCATGGTGAGTGGAAGGTAGAGCATGGACTTGAGAGTTCTTGCGAGTGAATCCAGAGCATGTGTGGTGCATGGGATAGCGGTTATGCTATAAGAGAATGGTGTAGTATTGGGTGAGCATCGTGGCACTTGTCGTAGTGACAAGGCGGTCAGGTGGATTTCCTTGGTAAGGAAAGCGAAAGAAATGTAGCTCCGAGAGGGAGTGTAAGTTAACGGAAGTGGAAGCAGTAGTGCAGAGTTATGATTGGGGTGTTCCAATCATGGTTGATGAGCAGTCTGTCTGTGGCTGCATTATGGAATCGCACTTGGGTTGGATGTTTGTTGAGGTCATGGAAGAAATTTCCCGTGGGTGTAGAGCCAAAAGGCTCGGAAGGAATGCAGGAATGGCATCTTGGATTTCCAGTTTGAATGCGATCAAGGATTTATGTATGTGGTGGAAATTCATTCTGGGGATGTTTGGAGGTGTTGTCAATGTATCAGGTTTTCCCAACCCGAAGATGTTAGAGCCAGTTCAGCATGCATATGAGATTGCGGTGGAGAAACTCATGGGAGTTGCTCTGAGACTGAAGGATGTGTCGTCCTGTTAGCATGGAATGGATAAAGTTGGGCTCAGACCGGGAATTCCGGTGGTCATGGTTATTTCTGACTCGTTGAGTCGAGTGATTGTTGTGATTTAGAGCAGGTGAAGTATCATGGAATGATACTCAATTGATAAGTTGGTAAGTGTGGTTGTCAGAGGGCGAGGCCAATGGCCGGCTTGAAGCGGTGGTCGGAACACCGCGGGAAGGAAAAGTGGGTTTGGGCTTCGGTGGTTGTGCATTGAGGAACCTGGTCAGGTTAATGCCAGGTGGTGCATTGCGAGAGTAGTTCTGGAGTCGTGTTGCCACAGGCTTCGAGGACGAAGCATAATTTAAGTGGGGGAGAATTGTAACATCCTGGAATATCAAGAGTAGAGTTGAAGGGATAAAAGTGTATTTGGAAAAGGGCAACTCGGCGAGTCCACGAGTGGACTCGGCGAGTAGGGTCGCGACTCTAGCCGCGTGTCAAGTGGCCAACTCGGCGAGTCGGCGGCTGGACTCGGCGAGTTGGTGCTGAGTGGAGAAAACCCTAATTTCGGAGGATGAACCCTACATAAAGGACATTATACCCTCTCCCCAGCCTCTTTACCCTCCCTTGAAGTCTAGAAAACCCTAAGGCACGATTGTGAGGGATTTGAATGCATTTGAACCTTGGAGAAGAGATTTTGGAAGAGATCTTGGAGAGTTAGGAGGCTTGGAGCATGGGGCTTTGCTAAGATTCAGATTTCTCTTCTATTGGGGCTTCCTTTTGAGGTATTACTTCGTTTCTTGGGCTGTTATTCATCTAGAATCATTATTTTGGAGTGTGTGGAAAGTTTGGCTTACGGTATTTCGAGTTTGAAGGTTAGATCTGAGGTTGCTACCTAAAATCTAGAATAGAGAAGGACTAGAGAGCATTAAAGTCCATGTTCTTGAGTGTTTGGTGAAGCCATCTTGTCCCAAACACTAGCCCTAGAGTGTAAAAAGCCTAGATCTCTTTGGATTCATGTAAGGTTTGCCACTTTACGTGATGGATGGGTTGTAGAAGGGTAGATCTATGTTTTATATCAACTGCATGACTTGGAAAGCCTCTGTATGGATTCGGATCTAGAGGTACTCGGCGAGTCACACGGGTGTACTCGGCGAGTTGCTTGAAGATAGGCTGGAACTCGACGAGTTGGAAGAACAACTCGACGAGTTGGATGAATATGGTCTAGAACTCGGCGAGTTGGAAGAACAACTCGGCGAGTAGGTTGAAGATAGCCTTGGACTCGGCGATTCTGGTCGGGAGGTCCTAACCTTTCTTCTGGTTGAGCTGTGAATCGGTGAGTCAAGGGATGACTCGGTGAGTCAAGTGTGAAAGGACTCAGAGTTACTGGACTCGGCGAGTCTCGGGGTGACTCGGCGAGTTGAGTCGCGGATTGGGTAAGTTCTGTGCATGGGGACTCGGCGAGTATTCGGGTTGAGTCGACGAGTAGAGTCATAGGGGTTGACTTTGACTTTGACTTTGACCAAGGGTTGACCAGTTGATTTCCAGGGGCATTTTGGTAATTGTTGGCTTTTGTTTTGAGTTCAGAGTTTTGGTGTTGGCCAGTGTTGGAGGTCGTATCGGTGATTGGAGCAGCTCGGGTTTATCTGTTTAGTCGGCAGTTGCGAGGTGAGTTAGCCTCACTATATCGACAGGGTCTACGGCACCAAGGTAAGCCCTTTTATCGGATTGTGATCCGGGTATCGTTGTTATGTTTTGTTTGTTGTGTTGCATCCTGGTAGTTAGGATGGTATATGTTAGAGACCTGGTTAAGGTCGGTATCCTGGTATATAGGATGATGCTATGCTAGTGACCGGTTAGGTCGGTATCCTGGTTAGGATGATGTTATGCTATGTGATTTGTTAGATCGGTTTGATTGGATGTGATGTATTATATGATTGAATGTTTATGTGCACATGGTAGTTGGACTGGGGTTGGGTTGAGGCGGGACCTGCTTTGTGCTGTAAGCCAACATACGCAAGGCGGATCGGTTATCCCGAAGGCCTAGCGAGCGGTCCGGATAGGCTGTAGGCCCCAAGAGGGCGGACCAGACGTGTCGAGGCTTGGAGAGTGGACCAGGCCGACTGAAGGCCCAGTACGGGCGGACCAGTCATACTGTAGACTCAGAGAGTGGACCAGGTGGATTGAAGGCCCGGTGCGGGCGGACCAATCACACTGTAGACTCGATGTATATGGCTAGACTTGGAGGATGGATCAGGTGGACTGTTGGCCGGTGCGGCAGACCAGTCACACAGTAGACCCGAAGTGCATGGCTGTTCTGTGCTCTGTTATGATAAGGCATGTTATGCGTGTATGGTATATGTGGTTGGTATTTTGGGGATATCTCACTAAGCTTTCGGGCTTACAGTTGTGGTTTAATGTTTTTCAGGTTCTTCAGGAGACCGTGGTAAGACAAAGGCGTGATCGTACCGCTCCTCATGATTATCTTTGTGATGTGATTCTGGGAATACTCTAAAATAATTGCATTGAAAACCTTTTTGTAATAATTTTATGAAATCGGGTTGTTTTTGAAAAGTTTAAATTGGTTGGAATTTTTATGGTCGTTACACGGCAGAGCCGCGTACCCTTTTTTAGTTAACATTATTATCAATCAATATATATATATATATATATATATATATATATATATATATATATATATATATATATATATATATATATTAGTCATTTTGCATCTAAAATAAATTTATCAAACACTAAAATACAACTTATCAAATTATTATGTTTTAATATCAGATAAACTAACACAAACACTTTTCTTATAACTTTGTTTTGACATTCGAAAAACTAATAAACACTTTCCTATATGCATTTATAATAAAAAAAAACAGCCAACCATATATAAAATGTAAAAGAAGAACGCATACTTGGAAGGAGCTTGAACGAAAATTACAAAAAAGTTCAAAGGGGTTTTAAACTAATTAAGTCTATATATATTACATTTAGAATTTCTATTAGTATAAAAATACTAGAGAACTGACAAACATAATTGACAATGTCACTTTGTTTGAGTGTATTGCCTAAAAAAACATTATCATTTCAAAATATCCAGATATACCAAATGGCAGTACATATAACCATATCTACTAGTCTTTTCTTTTTTGCAGAGATAGACATTTGAAAACTGCATCCCATGTTCTTATAGCAAATTCATATTTAAGAAACAAATGATCTAATTGTTCAACCTCAACGTCACAAACAGGGCACATAATGGAGGATATATCTAACCCTAATTTAGAAAGACTGAGAAAAGTTATGAATCTATCTCTTAAAACCCGCCTAATCAAAATATTAACCTTCCTGGTAACATAAGCATTCCATCTAGTTTCTATCATACTTGAATTTGGTAGGATAATTTCATCTGTCCGTCTTCTAGCAGCACTAACCATAAAAAATACCACCGTCTCCAATCATCCAAACTCATCTATCACTTTTAACATTATGAGTTACTTATTGAGCAAACCCCTTGAATTGAGCCATTTCAATACAACCTCTAAGTGGTCGTCTTTAATTCCAATACAAAACACCATCTCTTCTACAGTTAGCTATGGTACATTCTTCATCAAGATCAAGCTGAAATAATCTACGAGATCAGATAGCTAGACTACTATCACCCACCCAAAGTTGCTACAAAATAAAGTACTCATTCCATTCCCCCACAATCCTTTGTAAAACCGAACTCACCACAACACCTTTATTATGTAAACAAAAATTTAAATCTATGATTTTAGCCACGAACCATCCCCAAGTCGATTACATCTAGTTTCATCAAAACCGCCACTTTTACCATATAATTGGTTAATAACTTGAACCCATAGTATCTTTCCATTGGTATAAAAATGCCATCTCCATATATAAAGTAAAGAATAACTAAAAAAACCAAACTACCAATATCCTACCTACAATGTTTCATATCCGCTGGTACGTGATCCCATTTTATCCAATGATATTTTCGATTATCCTTAGTACCACCCCAAAAAATTTACTTCGAAGAGCTTTCATTTCCTTAGCTACTTGCACTGGCATTTAGAACGAACACATATAAAAAGTACTTAGGGAGCCCAAAATCATTTTCAAAAGCAAAGACCTACCCCCTATGGAAAAGGTAGACACTTTCCATTTAGAAAGTTTTTTTTTTTTTCAGAAATTCCTCACTCTAGACATATTTTGTCCATTAGGAAGCCTAAAATAAGTAAAATGAAATTTATCACATTTACATCCAACCATGTAGGCATATTGGTTTATTTCTTCAAAAGGAACAAAAACTTCATATATATATATATATATATATATATATATATATATATATATATATTCAATTTGTGCGTATTAATCTTCAACCCTAAGACTACATAAAATGAATGTCAAATTCTAACAATATTACAAATATTACTTTTTATTTGGTCTCAAAGAAAGATAGCATAATCAACATAGAAAATGTAGGATATACGAACACTACAACTTCCAACATACACACTAGACAAAATACTAATTTCCTTTGCACATCTTTCATTTCTACATGAAGGTCGTCGTTACTACAATAAAAAGAAAAGGAGATAGCGTGTCTCCCTAACTAAGATCTCTATGAAATTGAAACATATTAGGAGTACTTCCATTTACGTGAATAGAAGATTTAGCGAAAATAAAGCAAGCCCTTATCCACGCACAACATTTTCACCGGAATTCATAAAATGCAACATACTATCTAGATTGGACCAACTGACTGAGTTATAAGATTTTTTAAAATCAATTTTACGAAGCATCGTTTTTTTCTTTTTCTTCTTATACCAATCAACAACCTTATTCACCATAAGTGAACCATCTAAAATCTGACAATTTTTTATAAACATTGTTTGCTCACCGCTAATAACTAGATTCATCACTTTCCGACAATCTAAGCGCTAAATCTTTGTAAAAACTTTATACTGAATACCATTGAGACCTAAAAGGATGGAAATCACTTAAGACAATCAGACTATTATTCTTAGGAATAAGTGTAATAAAAGAAGAACTGTAACCTGATGGAATTCTCATTTTCACTATTAAGTCATCCACCGAAGCAAAAATATCTTCTTTTAACAAATCCCAGTACTTCCTTATAAAAGAAAATATAAACACATCATGGTGCTTTAACATCACCACAAGAACAAAATGCACTCTTATTTTCCTCCATTGTGACTAATTCTTCCAAATTGAGAGGAACATTAGTAGACAAGCTGCAAATTTTGGAAGTTCTACAAGAAACCTAGATAGATAAAAATTTCTTGAACTCATCTTTATAAAAATCTAAAAAAAATTTCTTTACTTGATTAGGGTTATCATGCCAATCGCTATCCACTTTTGTCCCACGAATAACCATTTGACGTATTTTGTTGTTTATAATACCATGATACATATTCGTATTTACATCACCCTCAATACTCCTTTTAATATTTTTCTTTTTTAGAAAGATCTACTACCTCTTTTTTTCCAATGCAAACAATTTATTCCTAATGCTAACCCTCTCCTCGTTTTCTTCCAAAGAAGTCGTCCCCATATATATATATATATATATATATATATATATATATATATATATATATATATATATATATATATATATATATATATATATATATATATATATATAGAGTCAAGATCAAATAAGAAGGAAATTTTTGGTAGGAAGGTAAGAAGTTTTTTTTCTATATATTTTTTTCGCGAACAAACAAAATGAATCATTAGATGATTCACAAAAAAAAAATTCTCAAAAAACATCTCGATGATTCATTTATACAATGATTTTGTTGTTATTCACTAAAATTGTCACAAAAGTAAATTTTTTCTTAATTTACTTAAAAATGAATCATAAAGATGTTTTTTTGAGAATTTTTTTCTTGTGAATCATCTTACAAATGAATCATCTAGTGATTCATTTCTTTTGTTCGTCAAAAAAATATGTATAAAAAAAACTTCTTACCTTCCTACCAAAAAAAAGTTCTTACCGGATCTATATCCTATATATATATATCTATATATATATATATATATATATATATATATATATATATATATATATATATATATATATATATATATATATATATATTATGCTTTCTTTTTATAAGAGAATTTTTAAACCCAAAAATATTATGCTTTTACTTATTCCATCACTCGCGCTACGCCCCCTTAAGAACCTTTAATTTCTCTTTAAAGATTAACGGTGCACACTCTTCGATATTACCAACCTCTTTGGGCCAAAATGAAAGAACAACATAATCAAAATCATGTTTGAACATCCTCAAATTAAAGAACTTGAAAGGAAGAGAGTTATAACCAATTTTTTCTTGTGTGAGGAAAATAGGTCTATGATTAGAAATTGTAAGATCCAAAGCTAAAGAGTAATATCAGGGAACATCTACAACACCTCACGAGACTCTAAAAACATATTCAACATGCTAGATTTAGACCGATTATTACTAGTTCTTGCATAAGAGAATCCTCCATGAAAATATCACATAGATCAGAAGAATTAATGAACCAGTTAAAGTCATCCGTCTCGCATTGAGAAAACACACACCTTAATTTTTCAACTAAAGATCGCAGCGCATTAAAAATTACCAAAAAATTAAATAAGATCATTTGTTTCTTTGAAAAAAACTCATGTAGAAACAACCATAACTCCCTTTTGCTTCAATCATCCTGTGGTGCATATACATTAATCATATAAGGGATTCTACCTTTCTCATTCGTTCCATATCACTCATTTTGTGGGTTTTTAAATTAATATTTTTATTTTTAAATTAAAAAAAATTACAAAGAAATATAAACTAAATCATAGAACATAACATCGACATATGTTCTGCACTTCACCTTCACGATCTCTTTGGACTATTGTTCCCTAAATCGAGGTTGTGCTCGAACTTGCACTATTCTTAACAAGCGCATGTACAACTCGAGATCTCTATGGACTATTGTTCCCTAAATCGAGGTTGTGCTCGAACTTGCACTATTCTTAACAAGCGCATGTACAACTCGAGATAATACAATGAACATATAAAGATCAGTGTGTTCATCGTAAAGATGAAAAATAAATATTTTCCTCTATTATACATTTCTTGATGGTCTGATTTCATTTTTTAAAGAGTTGAGTGAAGTAACGGTTGCCATTAAGTAAGCGGTGAGAGAGGAAACATGATATGACACTTAGTTAGCAAAGTAAAAATAAGGAAGTAAGGGGAGCACTTTGTCCTACCATATTTCTAGGTTTATATATATATATATATATATATATATATATATATATATATATATATATATATATATAGAGAGAGAGAGAGAGAGAGAGAGAGAGAAAGAGAGAGAGAGAGAGAGAGAGAGAAGTAGGTTCAAATGTTTCTAGCAAATAGTATGTGCCTAAATGCACCAATGATTCAATTAATCTCTCCTTAATTAGTTTAACCCTACAAAGCCAACATCCCTAACCTTAAAGAGTACGACGACTTCCTCAAATGATCGATACCTCTGTTCCTCCTTTCTACCAGAAGTCGATCCTTACATCTGAGCACCACCGTCGACCTATTATCCGCCATCATGACAACAACTTCTAGATCCTCTATTCGACTACTCTTCTTCCTCATCTTCATGTTTGTCGGCCTCTTGCTTTCCATACGCTTGCTATACGTTTAAGGAAAGGTCCCGGATTTGGATCTCATGTTTGACTGCGTTGAGTGACCAGTCATCTTGAAGAAGTACTATCGTGGCCCTAATACAGTTGCTCGATTGTGTGCCCCAATCTACCAAGTAGTTAATACTTTCCTTCTTGGAATATGAACATCTGAATATCGCTATGCTCTTGTACTAATCATAAGATGTTTTTTTAGTTGTATCTCCAGTTCACGACCACCAAGAAACAAAATTGGTAAGACTTTCACTAATTTTTTTTTGAAGAAACTGAAGAAGCACACCACATCTTCGATAAAATGCATAGTTGAAATCTAGGTTTTTTAATAAATCTTGATGTCGATCATTCTGCTAGAATGGAATATTGAATTCTAATTTTTTCAGAATAGAATTTTTGAATTCCTTGTCAACTTAAACAGTGAATTACCGTAACCAATTCTGTTAGAATAAAATTGGTTTATATTCTTGTTATTGGTCTCGATTCTTATGGAATAACATCCTAAATAATGAAACATTACATTCTTTCAGAATAATATACATTGCACGTTTAGGGATGATTGTTAATGTTGGTTTGTAGAAATTATAGTTATATTCTATTTGAATGTAAATCACATTCTATTAGAATTTATTGTTTTATTCCATTTATTAGACTAAAATTTTTAATATTTGAAATTTGATTATGTTTTCCTTGTGAATTTAGGTTTTGAATAGGTTGTCATTAATGTGGAAGATGAAGAAAACAAAGAGAACGATAATATTCTTTTGAAATAATATTCTTTCGGAATAGAGTAGTGTTTTTGTTAGATTTTGATGTTTTTTCTTTTTTTAACCATTTTTAGTTTTAATTTTTAAGAATAAATGTAATCCTTAAACCATTATTATTCATAATATTTTTAGAATGATTGTTATAATTGTTTATAGTTCTTTTCTTTACGGATAAATGTAAATAGTGATTCTTAAAGAATAAAAATTGTATCCTTTAGAAAATATTATTCTTGATAATATGTTGTATAATTCTTTAAGCATGTTTAATATAAAAAGTATCTTGAATGAAAAAATATTATGCAAGAATAAAACCGAAAATATATTTAGTAGTTTATTGTTTATTTTTTGTCATTCTGACAGAATAAAATCGGTTATTATTAAAAGTAATATTAAAATTTAATTAGAATTAATTTAAAAAAATCTGATTTTTTAAAAATAAGGTAATCAAAGATCCCTTAAAATCCAAAAATTTCCTTTTTTAAAATAGGTTAATTGACCAAAATACCATTTTGCTGAAAATTGTATGATTATATGATACATGTCACCCTATTGTAATATCATAGACCTTCAGATCATGATTATTGATTCTATTCATCTGGTGGTCCAGATCTGTGTATTCTGGCACACAATGGTTACTAAAAACAATATAACCTAATATATATATATATATATATATATATATATATATATATATATATATATATATATATATATATATATATGTATGTATATATATATATATATATATATATATATATATATCTTCCTGTACTAATAAAAGAATAGTTATTAGTGTCACTTGTCATGTTTTCATAATTTATGTTTTCTTTTTTAAATGCTCTATAAAAATGACACTTGTCATTTTTTACTTTTTAAAAAGTATTGATGTTGATAATAAGTTAGACAACTATTTATTTGATCACTAATGTTCAAGAGAAATTTAAATTCGTCATGAATGAGTTTCGGTTATGATTAACGATAATTAATTGTATTTCTATATTAAAAATCCTACAAAATCATGTTTAATTAATAACTTATTGAAAATAATTGATTAATATCTATGATTTTTTACTATAAAAATTTAATTCCTTTTGTAACCGTGGTTCGCACGGGCTATAAGCTAGTGAGTATATATATATATATATATATATATATATATATATATATATATATATATATATATATATAAAACATTCAAAAAATTTCAACAATTTCAAACTTTTCAAAACGATTCTTTTACAAAAAAAATGTTTACAAAAATAGTGTTCTCAAAACATTATTTAAAAATTAGTGGCTCCCAAGATCAATGAAATAAAATCGGGATGTCTATGGTCACGCATTCACTTTGCCACGAATCTCTGAAACACCTGAAACCATAACCCAAAAACTATAAGCAAATAACTTAGTGAGTTTCCCCAAAGTACCAACACAACAGATAACATATACAACAAAGAGCTTGCATACAGAGCCTTCAACCTGACTGGAACGCCCCACCGGCTTGCAGACTATTTGGACCGCTCGCAAAATCTTCAGCATGACTAGACCCCCTCATCGGGCCTTCAACATATCTAGACCACTCTCCAAGCCTTCGGCCTGACTGGTATGCCCTACTGGCCTTCAGCCTATACGGGTTGCCCTACGTCTGTTGGCCTTCAACCCTAAGCAGAACCGCCTAACCCAACACACACACAAACCATGTCGGCATATACAATATATATATGCATACATACAACATACCGATATAAATATTACAAGGTTTGTTGATTGGCTATAAAAAGTAGTACAGTCTCAACCCAACCACACTAAATCAACACAAGTGACCGGTAAACATATAGCCAGAATACATAACATGCAAATCTAACAGATTACTAAGCGTAGCATCATCCTATATACCATGATATAGATCTAACAAATCACCACAGTACTCAATCATAAGATGAACCAGGATAACAATCCAAAGGGCCGACATTAGTGTCTTTGACCAATAAGTACAATGAGGAAAACTCACCTCGCAGTGCCGAATCACAGAGACGATCCTTGGCTGTTGGTTGACAGATCCACAAACTGCCAAAATCCGCATGAATACTCTCTTACTGCTGATCCACTAAATTCCACATGCTATCAAATACCATAAATGACAACCCATTAACATGTAGCTCCTAACTCACACTATGAGTCTAAATTAGGGTAAATAACTTTTTACCCTTTCTTAAGCTTAGCCCAAGGCTAAGGCCCAAGCTAGATAACCAAAGGGCCAAAATCCAAAATAAGAATCTAATGCCCAAATATGGCCCAAGTATCCAAATTGGGCCCAAACCAATCATAGACCTAACCCGAGAAGGCCCAATACCTAAAAGGTCCAAATATTCAAAAGTCAATCTTGGTCAAACTTCTTGTCAATGGTCAAATGTCCAAAAGGTCAATAATTCAAGAAAACTCCACCTGGTTGAGTACGCGTCGCGTACTCAGCTGGTAAGAACAACGTACACACTTTGGGCCCAATACACACAACGTACCAAATGGGTACACCCAAGGTACCCCTCTGAACCCCAACCACTCCAAAAAAGCACTTAATCACTTAAGTCCTTGCTCCTAACTCTCAAATCTGATTCCTATAGATGACTTATCACGTAAAGTTGGCAACATTACTTGCATGTATATCTAAATGGGACACTAGAGCTCAAAAGATCTTAATGAGGGGTCTAAACACATGCATGAGTCAAAATAAACCATAAAGATTACATTTTTATGCCTTTGGAACACTTAAAACATCCAGACCTACTAGATCAAGCCTCTGAAACAACCTTAGCTCACAAGGACCAACTATAAGAGGCTAAAAGGACCATAATGAAACCCAAAAGAATATCTAACCAAAATATATGACAATTCAAAGCTTTTTACCTTCAAAAGATGCAAACACATGGAAATCTTCTAGATCTACAAGCTCCCCTCTAGATGGGGATTCTTCAACAAGCTCCAAGCTCTTCAAAGTGCACAAAAATGCTCCAAGATCCTTTACAATGGCTTAAAAGCTCCAAGATAAAGGCTAAGGGTCGACTTCTAGGTTTTAGGAGGCTTAGAGGCTGATAGAAGACGAGGCTCATGAAAGAAATGATGTTTAAATATGGTCATGGACCTAAAATTAGGGTTTCATTCCTAAAGGGAGTATGCCCCGCGTACCCCTTAGTACACCCGACGTACTCAAAGACCATCCACGAGCATCATACCCAGTACGCCCGACCTACACATCTAGTACGCCCCGCGTACTAGATTGCCCTCCAAGACTCTCAAACTTCATTCGACCTTACCTCGTTCGTCTTAAGTCCGTTTCCAAAGAAATTTCTATCCCAGGAAAGGTGATGAGAAGCCTTACACTTGTAAGAACTCATCCTTGCCTTAAAACTTCCCGACCAAGAACCCAAAATTCATAAAGGCCCGAGCTAACAAATTACGATTATACACTTGGGATCCGAAACACCATTGAACACTCGAATTACTTAGAATTTAACACCCTCATCCAAAAAGGACTAAATCCTTTCTTTCTAAGGCCCTATGCCTTATGATAACTGATTATCGGGACACATCCCCAAATAATGAAGCAAATTCAAAACTGAGTGTTACAACTCTCCCCCACTTAAACTCGATTTCGTCCTCGAAATCATTCCTTACCAATCCTAGCATGCCCGACAGCCTGAGGAGCATAACCACTACCTTGAGCATACATTGAACTTCCTAAGGTAACTGAACCCAACATGACTTTCCCAACCCGAAGAAGACAAATCCGTAATCTCATGCAGATAACCAACCCTACTTTATCTGAAATCTGAAATCTCAAAGTGGTCTGACTCCCCGACAGACCGCACATACCTACCCAATTGCTAAATCCACTTCACATATCCATCAAAATATTTACTCGACTCTTGATCAACTGAGATTCCTAGTAGAAACGGAATTGCAGGCCTTCTGATGTTGCCGACAATCTTTCGTTGGACCAAAGGGGATTATATATATTCCTTCGAGAGAAGGCTCATTCTGATGATAACCATTTCATGAACTCAATAAGCTACAAAATACTGATTTCCTTAACTGTAAGACCGATACGTTGCTGCTATAATTCTGGTGCCCCATAATTTGCCCGTCTTTCATACAGGTAGAACCATCCCAGAGCACAGAAACATAAGCTAAATCCTGAACCCTCCAGCTGATGCCTTGACATACAGATTCTTAACCCAAATCTCTCTCTGAAATAAAGACATTGCACAGATGCACTCATGATTCCTAACATGAGCTTCCACCAAAATCCCACTCGAAAAGGCAACTCATAATATCTTCTCGAAAACCCATCCTTAAAACTGATGATTATCCTTTATGAATCTACCCCCAGTCCCTGACTGGCGGCACTTCCAGAATATGAAAAAAATGATCCCCCAAACATTTCGATTGCAAACTTTACCCAAATCCAAATCCATATGATGTACCATAACCCTAAATTACCCTTAATTATATGCCATGCCTTTACCAACCACTACTCCAACAAGTAGAGATGATCAATCAAAAAATTTCTACATTGCATCCAACCCCTATCCGCTCAGGTATACTCCTACTTGGAAAACCACTTAAGACATTCATGGGGAACTTTATGATTTACGACTTCAAAACCGGTTCCCAACTTGATAATCAAACCCCTGACAACAGCTTGTGAACAACAGAAATATAATACATGCATTCCACCGATATCTTCTGATATCCGACCGGTACTCCCAATAATCCTTAACTGTTCCCTTTAAACAAAACACATTACACCTCTCTCGGCACTACACAAACTGAATTACCACAATACACATCCTCAGGAACCCATAACCTCACAGGAAAAAAGCAAGAAGCACTAGAGCTCAACTAAGTGACAAACCTAAAACATTAACATAAATCATTCCCATGAATGATCGGAACATACCCCAAACCTTGATTGAGACCGAACAGATTCCATCAATACGAACATAGTTCACAAAAGCTTTCTAAATGCTACCAAAAAATCTAAGCCTGCTATAACCAAATTTCACACCCCCGAAGAGGGTCACTCACCCTGAAGCCAAAGGAACATAAACACACTGAACTTGATGGTAGATGACACATTCTTGGAACTTTAAGTGTCACCACTTAAATCTTTCACATAATCTTTGTTGAATGATGAATTCAACGACCAATGGCATGGGGCACATTGGCCCTTAATGCAGATAACTAAGAACCACCCGGAACGAAACATACCCAAATCTAGATATGATTTACAACTCAACGCCTGCCCAGTTCTCAATGATTGATGCTCAACCTGAGAAACCCAGTTCTCCCCCACTTAGAGCTCAACCCACCACCCATTGGTGTTGAAACTAAATCATTACTATACCGGCTCAACTAGGTACGACCATACTTGACCCTGGAATGAAAAATACATGCAGAATGATCCTCCAGATACGGATCAAATGAATCGTAAGAGAATCCTGAATTTCAATTGAAGACCTCTGAAATCCCCAATTGTAACCACTTAACAATAAGGGTTTAACACAAAAGCGTAAGCATCTACCATCTTACAATCCAAACATAACTACTTGCCTGCAACCCCAATGACAATCCAACACCTGGCTTTCCCATAACCCAAGAACACGGGCCCTTGTTCACATGAGAAAGTACCCATACTAACATTAACCACTTGCGCACACAGGTGCTAATATACTGTCGCCCACCACCGTGACCAACATACCCCAAACTGAGTTACAACCTTACTCTAGAAGTCACAAGCCTGCTCACTTCTCCGAACTCAGAAAACTGAAAGGGCATAATCTTTACCATATATAGCGACATTCTAATCCATCATTCGATCATTCCACACCCAGCTGTAATCCCCAATCCAATCATAACCATTGCTTCATTCTTGAGTCATGCGACTCGAATGTACGACCTCGAGCATAAACCTCGAGACCTCAAAACCAACAAACTCATCCATATCTGCACCATTTTACCAAAACCAACCTCGCCACTGAGGCCCCAAAAGATCGACAAATATGGGACCACTGCCAAGAATCATCGTATCAAACAATGCTATCCTCCTTGACCAACCCTAGAATTACTGAAACCCCCCTCGATTCGAGTATGGATCCTGTGCTTCCAATAGTACGATCCCAATACTACCTTCCACACCTATCCATACTATCCTTAAGAATCATCTCCGATCCTCCAAAACCTACTCATATAATACTCCCGATACCTACTCTATAGCAAAATAATTGCACTAAATACTTCCTATGCTCTCCTAGGATTCCATCCACACCTCCTTTACCATTCGGTACTGAAGAACCCTTACCAATGTCAGCTAATAGCTTCATGAATACAATTACATGCAACAAAGCTTAAATAATCCTTCGACTAAAGGACTCAACCTTACAACGGTTGGACTTAGACAAGAGTTGCGCAATAGGTCCAAGTCCTTTATTCTAAGATTATTTAACCCCCATAGCATGTAATTTAATGTATTCATTTGATGGTTAACTCTCATCGACATGGGTTCCACAAAGCATGAAGCAAGCAGAATTCGAGCACAGGAGCCGACTGGCACTAAAACATGATAAAGTCAGACAGGTTCTCACACGAACTCTTAGTCTCAGACTCCCATCATCTTGAGCACACCTTCTCCCTAACCTCACCCTCTCAAGAGTGGCTAATCATTCTTCACGCTGATCCGCTGTCACACCCCAAAACCGAGAACGGCGGAATACGTTCTGGGGTGGGGGACATCATGTTCAGTATCATAAAAATGCATAATAGTAAAAACAAGCAACCATATCCATTGCATTAGTATATTAATTGTAATACAAGCGTGTTCTGTATAGTTTTATAGACACCAAAAGTATAAAAAAAATAAAAGATGAGTCTTATATGTTCTCCATCTTCCAAAAGCTGCACCACTACCTGTTTATTGTTGACCCGAGAACATAAGTTATTTTGAAAACGAGTATCAGCATAAAGCTGGTGAGTTCATAAGTATTTAGTTTCATTGCTTGTATAAAAGTGTTTACAAATTGCATAGTATGATATTTTGTTAACAAAGTTTCAAGAAAATTTGATCCCTAGAAAATCCCATATTTTCCAGCAAAAGTAGTTTTCTACCAAGACTTAGTTGTTTGTGAGTTTGTTTCTTCGAAAATGTAATAGTTTTCTTGTGAAATATCAGAAATGAAAATACAGTTTTAAACTTGCTTATTATAGAGAAATAGCAGAGTTTCACCCCAGCAGCATCACTGCCGGTTATGTGTATTAGTGAATGCGAACTCCAGATAGTATTAATTGTGTGCACACCTCGGGATGTGTGTTTAATTAAGGTTTGAATGTGAGCTCGTATGTAACCATACTAAGTAATAGTAGTTTAGTGGCTAACCCTCCAGGTCACCAATGGTGTAGTAGTATTTTGTCATCCCTGGGCCTAAAAGGGCTCGGACTATAGCTAGCAGTCGGGATGGGGGAAAAATCCGTCCCATATAGATCTATACACGTAGTGGTCGCTCTCCCTCCAGGAGACAATGGTTACCCGACGATCGCATAGCGATAGGTCGTATAGAGAAATAGTGTGTCACATTCTGTTGTAGTATTTTCTTTCGTATAGTATATAGTGTTCTCTTAGTATACTATGTACTGTTCTCTTGATGTAGTTTATAGTATTTCTTCTTATAGTGGGTAGTGTTTCCTTAGTATAGTGTATAGTGTTCTCTTCGCATCGTGTATTCTACATATAGTTTTGTAATTGTACTGACCATAGTGTGTATCATAGTAACATCGTAAATGAGTGGTAATCCTTAACTATACCTATTATAGTTAAATTGAGTACTTGATTGAGTGTCTTCAACATGTAGAAGTATCGAACTAGAGTGAAAACTTTTATGTCTAACACAAATATACAAGATATATAACTAAGTATTCAACGACAGTCGAACAGATAACCTAACACCCTAAGTCCACAATCAAACAAGAATAGGAAATAAGGTCATTTATCAGTTCTAAGTCCTTCAATACTTACTTATATAAATATATTGGTGTAGGCATGATTTGAAAATAATTTAAGGTTTGAAAATATTGAAAAATTAGTTTTAAGACAATTGATTCCTGAAAATGAGGTTGATAAACATTTGAAATAACTTTACTGACAAGGTACTTTGAAAATATAGAATATCCTTTTGATAGCAAGTTTTAAATCACGTGTGATTGATACTGCAGTATATTGGATTCAACTTGTATTCCCCCCCCCCCCCCTTATAAAAGCATGTAAAAACATTTGAAAGGTTAATTAAGGGGTATGAACTCACTGTTTGATGTAGGGTTCGAATATGCAATTCGTATGAGTGCTGAGTGTCAACGGATGTTCTGAACGCAAGTAGTCCCTATTAATCATATGGTGACACATATATAAGCTAGAGTTAAGGTGTTTCATGACTAAACATGATGGGAAATCCCTCCTAAGGGCTTGGAATTACTAAGACTAAGTGTCCCATGTTCTATACCGAATGATCTATGCAAGCTTAAGGCCAAATATGGGTATTAGGTTGTGTGTATGGCCATAAAGGTAAGTGTGCAGCTGGGGAATGCAGCCAGACTGGTGTGTGAGGCTGCACACTAGAGTGTGCGGCTGTACATGGTGTGTGTGCGGCCGTACACAAGGGTGTGTGGCCGTACATTCCTTTTTTGAGTCATATGTGTCGATTGTGTGGCTTTTCTCTCTCTTTGGAGGGTGTTTTGAGTGTGTGCGGCCACCTGATGAAGGTGTGTGGCCACACTCCTTCATGGGATGAAGAACACGAAGAACATTATGAGTTTAAGGCTTGGATTCAAGTGTTTTACCTCTATGACAAACTGAATGATGATGTTCTTCATGTTTTGGAAGCCTTCTAAGTGTTCTTGGATGGTTTTCTAGAGAGAGAAAGTATACAGAGAGAAAGGATGCAGCCAAAAGTGAATGGAAGGGGGTCCTCCACTTTATATAGGGTTGAGTGTGAGGCTGGAGGGGTTTGTTGTTGGGTGTGCGGCTGGCTGGCTGCACACACTAGTGTGCGGCCGCACACACCTCTCTTGGTGTGTTTGGCTGGATTTCGTGATGCAACACCCTTCCTAACCTTTCTTATGGTCCATATCTATGATATATTAAGCCTAAAGCACTTATGCGGACCCAACATTCTATTAAAAGATGCTAAATTCAAGTGAATTATAGATATATGGATCGATTGCACAATGTAAAGGCGTCGGGTTGTCACATCCGCTATGAACCACACCCAATATAGGGAAACCACCGCCTCCTCATCCAATAACACAATTGGCCAGCTGACCCCACACGACTCACCTAACAACTAACTACCACACGACTCTCCATTGGTGCCAGATGGATATTAAATGGATACACTCACATACCCCACAGTTTAAACAATCTTAGGCTAACATATTCAATCCGACAATGGTTGGGTTCAGAAAAGAGTTGCACAACATGACCAAACCCCTTATCCTAAGATCATTTAAACCCTGCAACATGTGATTTCTTGTATTCACTCAATAGCCAGTTCACGCAAAAAAGAGCCATACCACAATTAATCAAGGATTCTATAAGAGATAAGGCATCATATAATCATGCAATTGTATCATTCAATTCCTAAAATCCATAGCCTATCACTAGCATGTTGTTCTAACATATCAAAACATCAAATAACAATGTGGTAATTTGGGGTCTACTAACTGGCTCCGACTGGTCGTACACATCGCATCCTCCTTGATTATTTTCAAAATAATTTATAAAATCTTTTTTCTTAGTTTGAGACTGGATTCCCATGAGTGTTCATCCAGTTCAGTCAAACCAAGGCTCTAATATAAACTTGTAACATGCTAAAAATTTCAACAATTTTAAACTTTTCAAAACAATCCTTTTACAAAATAATTTTTAACAAAAATAGTGTTCACAAAACATTATTTGAAAATCAGTGGCTCCCAAGGTCAATGACATAAATCAGGATGTTATGGTCACGCCTTCGCCTTGCCAAGGATCTCTAAAACACCTGACACCATAAACCAAAAAATTTAAGCACAAAGCTTAATGAGTTTCCTTCAAAGTATCAACACACAACATATAACATATACAACAAACAACATGTATACAGAGCCTTTAGCCTGACTGGAACGCCCCACCGACTTATAGACTATTTGGACCGCTCGCAAAACCTTCAACGTGACTGGACCGCCTCATCAAGCCTTCAACATATCTATACCGTTCTTCAGGCCTTTGGCCTGACTAGTACGCCCTACTGGCCTTCAGCCTATCTAGGCTGCCCTGGGTCTGTTGGCCTTCAGCACTAAGCAGGACCGCATCAACCAAACCACACACGCACAAACCATGTCGACATATACAATACATATAAGCATACATATAACATACCGATATAAATATTATAGAGTTTGTTGACTAGAAGCACAAAGTAGTATAGTCTCAACCCAACCACACTACATCAACACATGCGACTGGTAAACATATAGCTAGAATAGATAACATGCAGATATAAAGATCAATAAGGATAACATCATTCTATTTTCCAGGATACAGATCTAGCAGATCACCACAGTACTCAATCATACTATAAACCAATATAACAATCCAAAGGGTCGATGTTGGTGCCTTCGACCAAAATAAGTACAATGAGGAAAATTCACGTTGCACTGCCGAGTCACAGAGACAATCCCTGGCTGTTGGATGACAGATCCCAGAACTGCCAATATCAATACAACACCCCATCAATACCTGACCACACGAATAATCTCTAACTGTAGATCTGGTAAAATCCGCGTGCTATCAAATGCCACAAATGACAACTCATTAACTTCTAGCTCCTGACTCACACTATGTGTCCAAATGAGGGTAAAAGACCTTTTTACCTTTCTTAATCTTGGCCCAAGGCCAAGGCCCAAACTAGATTACCAAATGCCCAAAATCCAAAATTAGCCTTTAAGGCCCAAATATAACCCATTTATCTAAATTGGGTCGAAACCCATTATGCACCTGAACCGAGAAGGCCCAATACCATAAAAGGCCCAAATATCCAAAAGTCAACCCTGGTCAAACTTCTGGTCAACGATCAAATGTCCAAAAGGTTAAAAATTCAAGAAAACTCAACCTGGCCGAGTATGCTCCGTGTACTCAACTAGTACGACCAGCGTACACTCTTTGGGGCCAGTACGTGCATCATACTAGATAGGTAGGCCCATCGTACTCCTCTAAACCCCAACCACTCCAAAAAAGCACTTAATCACTTAAGTCCTTGCTCCTAACTCTTAGGTTTGATTCCCATAGATGACTTATCATGTAAACTTGGAAACTTTACTTGCATGCATGGCATAATGGGACCCTAGAGCTCAAAAGAGCTTAATGAAGGGTGTTAACACATGCTTGAGTCCAAATAAACGATAAAGATTACATGTTATGCCTTTGGTACATTTAAAACATCTAGATCCACAAGATCAAGCCTCTAAAACAACCTTATCTCATAAGGACCAACCATAAGAGGCTAAAAAGATCATAATCAAACCTAAAAGAAGATCTAACAAAAGAGATGATAAGATCAAAGCTTTTTACCTTCAACAGATTGCAAAAGATGGAAAACTTCTAGATCTACAAGCTCCCCCCACCCACTAGATGGAGATTCTTTAACAAGCTCCATGCTCTTCAAAGTGCACAAAAATGCTCCAAGATCCTTCAAAATGGCTTAAAATATCCAAGATAAAGGCTAAGGGTTAACTTCTAGGGTTTAGGAGGCTTAGAGGTTGATAAAGACGAGGCTCATGAAAGAAATGAGGTTGAAATAGGGTCAACGACCAAAAATTAGGGTTTCATGCTTGAAGGGAGTACACCCCGCGTACCCCTTAGTAGGCTCGGCATACTCAATGACCACCCGCAACCATCATACTTAGTAATCCCCGTGTACGCATCTAGTACGCCCCACATTCTAGATTTCCCTCCAAGACTCTCAAACTTCATTCGACCTTAACTCCTTCGTCCTAAGTCTGTTTCCAAAGAAATTTATATCCTCGGAAAGGTGATGAGAAGCCTTACAATTCTAACAACCCACCCTTGCCTTAAAACTTCTCGAACAACAACCCAAAATTCATAAAGGCCCGAACTAGCAAATTACGATTACACCGTTAGGCTCCGAAACACCATCGAAAACTCGGATTACTTAGACTTTAACACCCTCATCCAAAAAGGACCAAATCATTTCTCTCTGAAAGCCCTAAGCCTTATGATAACTGATGATCGGGCCAACAGCCGTGAATAATGAAACAAATTAGAAACCGAATGTTACAATATATATATATATATATATATATATATATATATATATATATATATATATATATATATATATATATATATATATATATATATATATATATGTCATTCCAAAAAGTTTGATCGACGTTTTTCCATATTTTGTTTGTGTTTACAATCTCTAACATTTCATAAAAACCAAGAATATAAAGTAAATGATTATTCTTATTTTTTGTAATAGCAAAATTTTATTAAGGTCGAACACGAAGCAAGTAAATAAAACCAAATTAAAAAGAGGAAGTAACAGTAATAAGGTTGTGTACTAACCAACCTAATTTATCTTTTAATTTTTTCTATTGAAAACTAAAAAAAAAATGTGAAACATTGGTATAAAATCGATGTCTTCCTCGTATTAGCAGCCTGATTCAATGTATTGGTACGAAAACTCTAAAGGACCCATATAGTTGTGATCATATGAGTCCACTTAAAAATATTTTCTTTGATCGGAATTTAATTTTATGCTTACCGTCCACCTAATCTAGTCTATAAGTGTACAAAAGAAGGATAATCAAAATTCCATTTCCACCACCTTTCGATATAGCTCCAAAGCACAACTGCATCCAGATAAGAAAATAAAACATGGTCTACAATCTCAATAAAGCTAACATAGAGAACATAAACTTGAATGGACATTGACGAATTTATCAACTAAGTTGAATATACCGACAAAATTCTTGTAGCATCTAAATTCCACACAATAGTATTCCTTTTCATATAAAATGACATATGGTTGAAGGAAAACCTTAATATATGAAGAAGAGTCTATTTCTCGTAACTTAGTGTACTAAAACCGACACCATCATATCAAGGAAATACTCTCTCAGATTTAATTTTAGCAAGGAATACTACAAACCACATTATCTGCCTATAGAAGGAAAGAACATGACGAGAGAATTAAGTTGTTATCTCTTATCCTAAATACACACAAAAACTCTACTGTCTCATTGATAATTAATCTCACTATCGGAGTGTGCTTCCGAGACAACCTCAAGGAGTCAGATGACAATGCTTTTTATGTGTTGTGACATCAGGTTTCCGACTAACTTTTCTTCTCCATTGTCAGCAGTAACAACTCAGAAGCTCCAGGTCACAACAACAGCGGTACCACAATTTCACAACAAAAGTATTTTAGATATCACTCACCTATTTGAATACAAAGTTAAATAATTCTTGTTTATTGAACTTTGTACATACATCCATGCACTTGAACTCAGTTAATACTTAAGCTCCCATAATATACTTAATTTTAAAGTTTGGTATTGCTGTATATTCGATGCCTTCTCATTAAACACTTGGGAATATAAATACAATGATATCCCTATAACTATGGAAAGGATATACATAATATATGACATTAAATAAACACAAGATAATATGGGAAGTATATCGTCTAAGAGTCCCCCGCAATTGGAGCAGGAGGAAGCCGGATACTTAAACTATCTCTAAAGTCAAGGAAAAGTTGACGTGGCAGACCTTTAGTGAAGATGTATGGTAAGCGGACAGGATATGTAAGACTCATATTTAA
Organism: Lactuca sativa; assembly: GCF_002870075.4. NCBI lineage: Eukaryota > Viridiplantae > Streptophyta > Magnoliopsida > Asterales > Asteraceae > Lactuca > Lactuca sativa. The sequence continues at coordinate 298,654,976 of NC_056630.2, read as the reverse complement.
CCAATAGCAACTTTCTCCATGACAAAGTGTATATGCATTTCCACGTGTTTAGTGCGCTGATGGTGAACAGGGTTGCCGAAAATGAAAACAACAGGGACATGGTCATAATAAACCAAGGTGGCTTGTTGAAGAGGATTGTGTAACTCAAGAAGTAAATTGTGTAGCCAGCAATCTTCGGCTACAACATTTGAAACACCTCTATACTCAGCTTTAGCACTAGAATATGATGGAGTAGCTTGGCGTTTAGCAGACCATGAGATTAAGTTATCCCCTGAGAACACACAATAGCCCGACGTCGATCGTCTAGTGTCTGAACAACCTCCCTAATCGGCATCAGTGTAGGAGACCAATTGAGTTGAAGGAGATGGATATAAAGTCAGCCCATGATTTGGAGTTCCCTGTAGGTATTTCATGATGTGCTTTAAGGCATTTAAGTGTGGTATTCTAAGGCATGCATAAAAAGACAGATTTGTTGCACTGTGTAGGCAATGTCCGGATGGGTAATTATGAGATATTTGTAAGTTACGTGGATATGTGAAGACCATAATTCCAAAAGGATTGATGTAACGAGGCATGTGTGAGAGATGTGCGAATCATGTTATTTAGAGTACATATGATGCGTTCGACTTTACCATTTTGGGATGAGGTGTAGGGCATGTGAAGCAAATTTTTATGCAATTTGTAGAGCAAAATTGGTGGAAAGAGGTATTGTTAAATTCTCGTCCATTGTTGCATTAAAAGGATTTAATGTTTTTTGAGAATTAGGTTTGTATGAATTTATGAAAGTAAAGTAATAGATGGAATGTTTCAAATTTGGCTTTAAGAGGGAAAGTACATGTGTAATGTGTGTAATCATCAAGGAGGATGAGATAATATTTGTGTCCAAGGGTGCTAGATATAGGTGATGTCCAAATGTCATCATCTATAATATCAAACGGTAAATAAGTAATAGAAGCTGAATCATCAAATGGTAGCTGATAATGTTTTCCCAATAATAAAGCATTACATGGAATAGATTTTATTTTACTAATTTTAGGAAACGAAAAACAAGAAATAAAGGAAGTAAAAATTGAAGCAACAGGGTAGCCATGATGATTATGTTGTTGGATATAGTGTCTAAGTCCATAACTATATTTGGTATGTACTTGACTCGACCTAGCATGGTGTAAGGTCCAAATAAGGATCTTTACCAGTAATCAAGCAATAAACAATCACATAATAAGAACGAGATGAAAAGAAACCAAGCTTGCACATGATTATATTCAATAAATCGTTAGGTACAACTCGATGGACTGCTCTGTAAACTCTATGGCATCAACAACTACAAAAGACCAACTCCTCCACTATTTATACTCAACTTAGACCGCAAACTGTGTTTGCGACCGTAAACCCTGTTTACGGTCGTGAACACACAAAATGACCAAATTCACATAAACACCACATAAACTGTATTACAGACTCTTGCCAAAACAAAATACACTGAAAGCCTAAACCAAACCATTAACTGGACTCTTCAATCTCCCCCTTGGTTTGGTGCTAGCTTGGACTCAGTTGTCGACCACCAGTACATCGGACTTCCCATCGCTCCGTTCCATATTTTCTTCTCTATAATTGCAGCCACCATCAAAATATATTCTTTTGCAGCAGGCTCAAAAAATATCTTCAGCCACCAGAATCTGATGAGCAGTGAGATAATGTATGTCCCGCTTGCCAAATTGAAGCAAATCCCTTTTGTCATACAGACGGATGCAATCTTCCTTAAGCTTGATGACAACAACATTTGTGGATTCATCATACACCCAATATTGCATGGATGAGAGAGAACCATCTGAGTAATTTTGAAGAACGGGAATGTGCTTAACTTGGGCAGTAGTAGGCCACATCACTGACCAAAGTGGCTGACTTGTTTTGGGATCAATAACCTTTTTATGGACCTTGACAAAAGACTCCGCAGTCTTCATTGATAGAAAGCACTTAGCCACTTGATATTCCAAAAAGGATTTGAACTGACTCGCCCTGGGATTGCCTGATGGATTTGAGAAAGGACCATTAGACAGCTCAATGAGATCAATCTTAGTAAAAGAGTGAAAGTCGTGAGCATCTTTGTATAGCTCTTTATTGCCGCTCTTTCTCCTCACCATAAATATGTTCATGGTGTCATGGAATCCCCACGAGATGAATCCTGACCTATCGCCATACATATCTTTGAAACGATGTACGCCTAGATCCGTAACGGTGATCTGTGGACTATCCCAGGGTGCCTTATGATCTATGCTCCTTTTAAATAGCAGCTGACCTTTGTCAGAAGACTTGTCAGTAGACTTATCCAATTTGGCGCGTTTCAATGCTGCTGCACTAGGAGCTTGAGTTGGTTCCTTTTCAAAACGGTCTTCAATGATGGTGGTTCTGGTAGGCTGAGGAACAATGGGAACATCTTGGTTGGGAAGATAAATCTATGGCTCGTCAACGGATGACTTGAATTCATCGCCAAGTTTATCTTCCATCTTTTTCTTTAGATCATAGTAGCTGGCAATCAGCAGGCCAAAATGTGTCTGAAGATCTGTAATCTGCTTTGTCTTCAGAACTTTATCCTCATTAAGTTCGGCCACTTGAATAGTGAGATCTGTGTTTTTAGTTTGAAGGTCTACAACCTTGATAGTCAGCTCAATATTTCTCTGATCAAGATCAATGTTCTTCTGATTCAGTACATCGATCTGTTTTTGGAGTCCAAGAATTAAAGGAATCTCGTCTTCTGAGTTGTCACCCCCAATAAAAATTCCTTTTCCGCGTGGGGGTGGTGTAGAAAATTGTTCTTCTGCCAGGAGCCTAGCTAGCCTGACGGAGGCAGCATCATCATCTGTCTTGGGAGGAGAGAAACCTGTTGGGAATGAAGAGCCACCAGCTTCATAGAAAGTACTAGGACCTTCACTGACGGGTTCGGCAGAGACTACGGCAGGTGTAGTTGTTGGTGGAGCTGTAGCACTTTGAGTTGCCAGTCTAAGGATGGGTCTGCATCTTTTACTTGGAGGAGGAGAGGCTTGAGTAGTGGTGTGATCAATTTCCACTAGCTCAACTGTAGGTAAGACAACATCAAGGGGAGGAATCCCTGATACTGTCACCATAGGAGTTATTATTTCTGCCGATGGATTGGTAGTAGTAGGAGTGGCTTCAAGAACATCTTCTTCTTCCCTTGTCTCTGTTTTCGGATGAGCAACTTCATCGACATTATCAAGCAACTTCTCGAGGCTTTCTCCAGTCAAAAAGTCTTCATTGCTACCGAAGTTTAAGGGAATATCATCATTATCGAATCCTGTGAGGTCGAGATCCTCATACAATTCAGTCTCAGCCCTGACCCCTCATTGTAATTCCCTTGAACCTCTACCAACTGCAATTCGTGTTCCTCGGCGACTTGGGCATTTGTAGCTACAGTTTCATCGGCATCATGATCTAAAATGGTGATGACATCATCAGAATCAACCCTTTCAGAGGAAGTGGGCTCAGATGATGCTTTATCAGATGCTCCATGAGACTCGGAAGATTCATCAAGCTCAGCAAATTTCCTGAACATCACTAAAGGATGTAATCCTTGGAAAACGACCTTGCCCTTTCGATTTTGTTTGATGAGACCAATAGTGTGAGGACCCAAGGATTTTATATCCAGCTTGTCACCATCCTTGACCGTCTCTGGAAATTGCTCGTCGATGAACGCTTGAATAAACCTCAGATATAACAAGAATGCATCTCTGGTTCCCCTGGTCATGGCATTAATGTTCACAAAGAACTCATCAAGAATAAACTTCGAGAAGTTGAATTTAATGCCAACGGCCAAAGAGACAATCGCCCCTGTGTTTCTGAGAGAGATTTCATCAGCTCCTGATCTCCTGCCTGAGATGCAGCTCACGAACACGTGTGCCAGGAATCGCCAGTAAGGAGGCAAGAGCTTTTTCACTGTGGGAGGGTAGGTACCCTCGTATCCTATCTTCTCAAGAATCCGTTGTACATTATCAATCCCAATTTCAGTAGGAAAATTGGATTCATCATTGACCAACAAAGTATCTTTGATGTGCTGCTCCGTGATTCTGATCTTGGAGCCCTTAACTACAGCTTCGATCGACATCTTTCCATTGACTTTTGACATCTTAGCCGTCTGCCAAAACTCCCGGACAATGTTCTGATAAATGATGGGATTCACTGTGATGGCACAAGACAAGCAACACTCTCTCAGTCGGTAGATCATTGATTTAAATTCTGCATGAGCGACCAGAGGATCATCCAAGACAATCGCCAGGTTGTGCATGTCCGCAAACTTAAGATTCGCCATTGATCTGCACTAAACAGGCCAAGTAAGAAAACACAATATTTAACAATTTAAAGCTTTAAGTGTTCTTAGATAAACAATTTTTTATTTTGGCCTTTAAAAATTTGATTGACTGCAAAAGATTAGAATTTGCGGTCAAAATTTGTCAAACAAGGAGTTTACGGTCAAAGTAGATCAAATTAGGGTTTACGGTCAAAGTTGGTCAACGGACGGTAAACTGAGTTTACGGTCGTAAGCTCAGAGGAGTTTACGATGGTAAAGCCAAACTGGGTTTACGGTCATAAGGCCAAAATGGGTTTACGGTTCTTGAATCTCCCCAAACCGTAAACCCCTCAAGAACAGTAAACGCCGACGATTATAAAAACGCAGATTACTCCTCCGGTTTTGGTCGGAACGACGGATAGAAAGCAGATTCCTGGTCGGTTTCATCATACCTTCGAAGAGGACTAGTCGATTTCACAAGATCTCGCAAAAAGTTTTTTCGAGGAGAGAGAGTAGAGAGAGAAAGTGTGCTTGCGGCTGTAAAGAGGAGAAGAAGGAGTGGAAAAGGTTTACGGAAGTAAACCCTTCCTTTTATACTCCTTAAGCTTTTACCTGTCTTCCACACAGTGTAAGAGCCAGTCCAAATTTTGATTAAATTTTCAAAAATAAAACATCTTGAGGATATTAAAATAAAAATAAAAAATAAAATTAAACTAAAAATAAAATAAACTAATTTCTAAAATTTAAGAATTAATATGTGTAAAAATTAAATTTTTGACAATTATAAAAATAAAATGAAATTAAAATAAAAATAAAAAATAAAAATAAAATGAACGCAGACAAAATTTATCTCAAAGTTTAGTGAAAACTTTCTTGTGATGCTGGGATCAAAGTTGTCAGACAACCTTAATCCACTTGTCGGTACCTAACATCTTCACATCTTTGTTTGGTCGATTGCCGGTATTGTGGTCCACTTAAACACGAAAAATTGTGACAATTTTTAGGACATACTAATAATTGTAAGACAAAGTGATCCTAAGTTCCTAGATATTATATTTGAACCTAAGTTCCTAGATATTATATCTAAAGAACCATTCAGCTGACGACGACCAGGGATATTGTTGTCCACCTAAATTGAGCAATGAGATCCACAAATAATCTGTATGTGTTCAATTTTAATTTTACTAGAGCGTGTTTCCCGCTTCCTGATATGCCCCAGCAATCAAAGACTTCCAGAATACTCCTTACACCGAGTGAGCAGACAATTATAAAGAGAGAAGATAGATTTAGAATGCTTATGCTATACAGCCAGGTTATATCTCTTCCAATGATGCAGAGGGTGAAACATATGACTAACTGAAGTTTTAGAGGGATTGAGAGGTAGAATGGTGCATATACTGTGTACCAGGTCAGATTGTGAGTCACACAAAGGAGACAGTATATGGCTAACAAATAGAAAGAATTGCATAGATAGAAGATGCAGAGAAATAGAGTTGCATATGTTACAGTATAGGTCGGATTTTGAGTCGCGCAGAGGAGGTAACATATGACTAACAGATAGAAAGAAAGAATATAACCTTCTACAGACCTAATTTATCAGAATTCACCAGTTGCCCCATCAATACCGGAATTAACGACAGAATCTGCACATCGAGAAAAAGGTAGTCCATGGTTCCAAGTACAAGTTCTTTAATGTGACCAGTAGATTCCCATATATACATATATATATATATATATATATATATATATATATATATATATATATATATATATATATATATATATCCCTGCTCAACCTATCCAAGCGTCGTATTGTCAGGCTAAACGGATCTAACTAGGTCAAGATTTGTCAAGTCTATTGATTTCCTAAGTTCAGCTCTGCCTAGTCATGTCCATTTAGAATCTTTCATGCCTACCGACACATCAAACCAGAGCATAGAACCTTCAACTTTGGGTACGTTACGCAGACTTAGATTTCCTGTTATCACTTGATAATATCACTTCCTAATCCTTTATCAACAAGCAAAACTTTATGAAACAATTTTTTTGATTTTTTTTAATTTTTTAATGTTTTCTGAAAAAAAAAGCCAGAAGCAGAATGTTTTTGGATTTTTAATTTTTCAATTTTTGTTTGGTTTTGTTTTTATTTCTCCCCCTAAATTTGTGCATGGAAGAGAATGAAATGACAGAAATGCTCAAATTTAAACTATCCTAATTAATAACAAAAATTAATCCTCAAAACGAATCATTTTCAAAAATCCCACAAGCACATCGAATCGAGCTTTGTTAAAGGCTTAGTGAACAGATCCACCACATTATTGGCAGTGGAAACCTCTTCTAGCCGGATGAGCGAACGCTCATAACAATCTTTGATAAAGTGAATTTTGATGTCTATGTGCTTGGTTTTGGAATGTTGGACCGGATATTTAGTGATTTGAATAGCAGCCTCATTATCACAATGAATTGGGGTTTCTAGATAATTCAAACTGTAGTCCAACAGCTGATTTTGGATCTAGATAACTTGAGAATAGCAAGCTGATGCGTCAACGTATTCCGCTTTTGTTGTTGAGGTAGAGACGGTATGGTGTTTCTTGCACTACCACGACACCAGCCTATCACCAAGGAATTGGCACCTTCCTGATGTGGATTTCCTGTCAAGCTCACAACCTCCATAATTACTGTCAGCAACAACATATAAATCAAATTCATAATTCTTTGGATACCAAAGACCTAATTTTGGGATGCCTTTGATATACCGAAAAATCCTTTTGACAACAGTAAGATGTGAAAGTTTAGGATTAGCCTAATAGCGAGCGCATTGACAGACTGCAAACATGATGTCGAGACGGCTTGTAGTGAGATACATCAGGGAACCGATCATCGATCTATAGTGAGTTTGATCTACGGATTCACCATCAATATCTGGATTCAGCATGGGTCTTTCAGCCATTGGTGTCGATGCAGGCTTTGCGTCTTCAAACCCGAACTCCTCAAGAATATCCTCCACATACTTAGCTTGATGTAGCAGGATTCCGGTTGAACTTTGTTTGACCTGAAGCCCCAGACACATGGTCATTTCACGTAAAGAACTCATCTCAAATCGCTTCTTCATCACACCTTCAAACTCTTTGCAAAGCTTTAGACAGGTAGACCTGAAGATAGTGTCTTCAACATAGATCTGAACTAGTATCTGATCATTACCCACATGCTTGATGAATAAAGTTTGATCAATAGTGTCGCGAAAGTATCCATGATCGATCAAGTGCTTTGTTAGAGTCTCATACCATGATCGAGGAGCTTGATGTAACCCATACAACGCCTTGTCCAACTTGTAGACATGATTAGGGAACTTTGAGTTAACAAACCCAGAGGTTGATCAACATAAATTTCTTCCTTCACCTTGCCATACAAGAAGGTAGTCTTGGCATCCATTTGATAGACCGTGAAATTCATGTAGGAAGCGTATGCGAGAAAGATACGAATAGCCTCCAAACGAGCCACGGGAGCATACACCTCAGTATAATCAAGACCCTCAATTTGTCAAAACATGTGAACCACTAACCTTGCTTTATTACGCACTATTACACCAGAATCATCCTGCTTATTACGATAGGCCCAACGCGTGTCAAGAGACCTTTTGCCCTTTGGTAACTCGACCAATTTCCAAACCCCGAGCTTTTCAAAATGATTTAGCTCTTCATGCATTGCATCTACCCAGCTGGGCTCATTCAAAGCCATTTCAACGTTCTTCGCCTCTATTTGAGATATAAAGCAAGAGTAGAGACATGCATTGACATCTCCACTCTGACTTCTGGTTTTAACTCCATCGCCCAGCTGGCCAATTACGTTATTGATCGGATGATCGCGTTGGATTCATGAAGGTATGTCTTGGCATATATCATTGAGTGAAAAAGGAAGAGTATGTATGTTGAAACCTCCATCATCTACCGAATGATTCACATTAGATGAATCTGCTACAAACTCATTAGCAATTTCTTCAGGAAAGAGTAGTTCCATAAAAGTTGGATTGACAGCGGAAGCATCTCTAGACATGAACTCTCTCTCAACAGGTGTAAGAGGTGTAGCATCAACATTAGGAGTTTCATTTGTAACCTTAGATTCTAGACTATTTGGTTGATCAGATGACTCCCCCTCAGGTGGAGCGAGAACCTCCCCCCAGATGAAGCAGAGGACTCCCCCTCAATCGTTGAAGGTCTGTAGACAACTTCTTCATATTCCTCTTCATAAAAAATCTTCGAACCAGAAGAGGATCCACTTAAACTATCTATAGACACATTCAAAGATTTGAAAAGTGATCTGTAATCAAATAACCAGTCGGGACCCACTCGAGTGTCTGTTTCATTCTCCTCTAACCAGCACACATCATAGGATTCTACTATCTTCTTAGTCTTTTCGTTGTAAACCGTATACGCGGTGCGCGCAACATACCCTACAAAGTAACAATCATCGGCTTTGGCATTGAATTTAGGGTTGGATTCCAAGTGAAGAAGGGTGCAAGGGCAGCCAAATACTCAGAAATGGCTGCTAGAAGGCTTGTGTCCATAGAGAATCTCGTACGATGTCTTCATATGTGCTTTGTTGATTAGAACACGATTCTGCACGTAGCAAGCAATGTTAATCGCCTCAGCCCAAAAGAAAACAGGTAGTTTGGAATCACAAAGCATTGTCCTTGCGGCGTCTTTCAAAGTTCTATTTCTCCTTTCAGCAAAACCATTTTGTTAAGGCGTGTGAGCAGAGTTATATTGACGCACTATCCCCTTTTCTGCGCAAAAATAGTTAAGAACTGCATTCTTGAACTCAGTTCCATTGTCAGTATGAAGCGCCTTCACTTGGTTGTTGGTTTGCTTCTCAATCATCACAACGAACTTCTTTATCAGATCAACAACCCCCGCTTTGTTGGATAAGAAGAAGACCCACGTAAATTGAGAGAAATCATTGATCACAACTGATGGGTTTTGAGCATTCTAACACTTCCTAAGTGTACATGTAACCCTAATAAACCTTGGATCTATGTTTGTCTAAGATACATGCAAATAATTATTTTTCCAAGGTTCATATCCTAACTAGCATGACATGGGGAACATGAATCAAATAAAGCTAGTAGAAATACTTACCTTGTAGTTGTAGTTGATTGTTTGGAGTTTTAGAGCATAGCACCAATAGTGTGGATTCCTCAAATGGAAATCACAAATCACCACAAACTTGGAACTTTAAGAGAATAGTCACTACTATCTTGAAATCGGCCCTCACCTCAACAAGTGTCAACTAGTATGATTTCAAGAACCAAAGCCTTCTTTATATAGTGTGGTGGATTAAGGTTACATCCATGTAAACCCTAATACCCATGTCTCTTCATTTCCATGAGATCCATGGGTTAAAGCTCCATGGAGTATCCATGGACTTTTCCATGCAAGCCTAGCCCATTCCAAATAAGCCTTAGCCCACACTATATAAATATAGAAGCCCATATTTAATTAGTAATATCTTTGATCTCTAAATTAATCCTAGATTAATTATAGATCAATACTAATTAAATAATATGATCTTATATTAATATATTAGAACTTATAATATATTAATAAATCATAACTTGTACTATTCTCAACAGATTATCCATAAATTGTTCGGGTGAAGTGCAACCCAAATGGACCATGCCGGGTCGGGTCAAGTACATACCAAATATATTTATAGACCTAGACACTATATCCAACAGTCTCCCACTTGGATAAGTCTAATAACTATAGTTGCAAGTATGACTTCAGGAACCGATCAACAATCGTAGCTCTTTAAACTCTGTTGAACTAGAACGTGCCATTTTAGATAAGTGATCATATAATCCTCTATTCTAGATATCAGCCGGACAAATACATGGAACATGGTCTTACTTATTGCCCAGCATTTGTTTCCCGATTTCCGATTTGTTTGACATAGAACTTAACTGAACACATCAATTTAGTTCTGACCTGGCCCGGTACATAGGTCAAAACAAAATCATCGAGGGGCCCAGATATCAGCTTCTAATCCAAGAAGGAACAGATAAACTTCGACTCATATGTTTGTTCTACCACTCATTGAATTATACACAAATGCACGTTTTATAACATCGAGTTACCAATGCCTTTTCGTACAATCAATGCATAACCAACTCGTAAGTAACAAATCATATCTCTAGGTTTGAAGACTTATATGATATTACCGTCTCACGATCACTCGAGATAAAATTCCATGAAGTGATTCCAATGAGCTTGGGTTGACTCCAATGCTCAGAACTTATGAGCACTCATGACTGTTGTAGCCATGTCCAACACCTTAGACCTCTGCAACCAATCATGACAGTCTTGATTCATACCTACTTCCGACATATGACCGACTGTGGAGGTTTGAATAATATGATATACCAAACATAATTATTCTGGAAGTCAAAACATGCAAAAGAAATATAGTAAACGATCGACAAGAGATAGCAACACTTTACTCATAAATAAAACACCTTTTATTCATCATCTAATGTCAATTACACTTTACAAATTTCATAATTTATCTAACTACTAAAACTTATATCATCCTTCAGTCCTAAGCTCCGAGCATGCTGGAGATGCTTAACCCTACTCAGTCCCTTCGTGAGGGGATCTGTTGGGTTCTCATCTGATGATACCCTCTTTTCCACGAGGATTCCTTCTTCTATTCGATGTCTGATGAAGTGATATTTTCTGTCAATGTGCCTGGATCTCCCATGATCTCTTGGTTCCTTGGCTAAGGCAACCGCACTATTGCTGTCACAGAAAATCTCCATTGGCTCTTTTATAGCTGGTACAACTCCAAGGTCTCCGATGAAGTTCTTTAGCCATATAGCCTCCTTTGCTGCCTCGCTTGCTGCTATATACTCTGATTCACAAGTGGAATCAGCCACTGTCTCCTGCTTGGAACTCTTCTAAGTGATTGCTCCTCCGTTTGAGGTAAAGACCCAGCCCGACTGAGAGCGGAAATTATCCCTACCAGTCTGGAAGCTAGCATCACTATACCCTACAACTCTCAAGTCATCACTCCCACCGAGGCTAAGGACCCAGTCCTTAGTCCTCCGCAGGTACTTGAGGATATTCTTTACCGCAGTCTAGTGTGCCTTGCCAGGGTTCCCCTGCTAACCATGCTCAAAGCAAAGGCTACATCAGGTCGAGTACACGTCATAGCATACATGATCGATCCTACAGCTGAAGCATAAGGTAGTCGACTCATTTCTACTATCTCAGCCTCAGTACTAGGGCTTTGTGTTTTACTCAATCTGGCATTACTCTGAATGGGTAACTCACCTTTCTTGGAGTTATGCATGTTGAATCTTTTCAACACTTGGTCCACATAGGTGCTTTGACTAAGTCCAATTAGTCTTTTATTCCTATTTCTCAAAATCCTTATCCCTAGGATATAGGCAACTTCACCAAGGTCCTTCATAGCGAAACACTTCCCAAGCTAGGAGTTAACTTCCTGCAGGGTTGGAATGTCATTTCCTATGAGTAGTATGTCATCCACATACAGTACCAAAAAGCTGACTATGCTCCCACTAGCCTTGATATAGACAGAAGATTCATCTTCACTCCTTGAAAAGCCAAATTCCTTGACTTTCTCATCAAAGCAAAGATTCCATCTGCGAGGTGCCTGTTTCAATCCATAAATGGATTTCTTGAGTTTACACACTCTATTGGGGTACTCTGTACTGACAAAACCCTCTGGCTGAACCATGTAAACATCTTCAGCCAACTTTCCATTAAGGAAAGCGGTTTTCACATCCATTTGCCATATTTCATAGTCATGAAATGCAGCAATGGCTAACAGAACCCTAATAGACTTTATCTTGGCCACTGGTGAAAAGGTTTCGTCATAATCAACTCCCGGAGTTTGAGAATAACCTTTTGCAACTAGTCGAGCCTTATAAGTGTGTACATTACCATCCATGTCGGTCTTCTTCTTGAAGATCCATTTGCACCCTACAGTCTTACGACCTGGTACAATCTCAACCAAGTTCCAAACTTGATTGTCATACATGGACTGTATCTCGCTATCCATAGCCTCTTTCCATTTAGCAGCCTCAGGGCCTGCCATGGCTTCCGTGTAACTGTTAGGCTCATCCAGACCTACTAGTGTCTCATCACTAATAAGTGTCTCACCTTCCACAGTAATATGGAAACCATAGTAATGCTCAGGTGCATTCCTAACTCTCGTGGAACGCCTCAGAGGTACAGATTCGTCAATTGGCTCAACAGGAGTTTCCTCCTCAAGTTGAGGGCTAGCGTTTGAAGTTCCTTCACCACTTGACTCTTGAATTTCTTCAAGATCAATTTGCCTCCCACTGTCTCCTTGGATTATAAACTCTCTCTCTCTCTCTCGAAAGACTCCTCTTCTTGCTACAAAGACCACATTATCACTAGGTCTGTAGAAGAGGTAACCTAAGGATCTTTGTGGGTAGCCGATGAAAATACACCTCTCGCTTTGGGGTTCTAGCTTGTCATGAGTCTCGCGCCTCACAAAAGCCTCGCAACCCCAAATCTTTATGTGGTCTAGGTTGGGTACTTTACCATTCCACATCTCGTGAGGAGTTTTGGCAACTTTCTTTGTAGGGACTAGATTAAAAATATGGGCGGCAGTCTCTAAGGCATACCCCCAGAATGAGATTGGTAGAGAAGCTCGACTCATCATGTAATGAACCATATCCAACAAGGTTCGATTACGCCTCTCAGCTACACCATTCAACTGTGGTGTCCTGGGAGGTGTCAATTGTGAGACAATCCCACATTCCCTAAGATAGTCGAGGAACTCTGAACTAAGATACTCGCCACCTCTATCGGATCGAAACATCTTAATGTTCCTGCCCAATTGATTCTCGACTTCCTGTTTAAATTCCTTAAACCTTTCGAAAGTCTCTGACTTATGCTTGATCAAGTAGACATATCCATATCTACTGTAATCATCAGTAAAAGTCAAATAATAACGATTAGCATCCCTTGTGGCATGTTTCAATGGTCCACACACATCCGTGTGTACAAGGTCCAACAAACCTTCACCCCTCTCACAAGAACCTGTGAAGGTTGACTTTGTCATTTTCCCAAGTAAGCATGATTCGCAACTATCATCTGACTTTAGGTCAAATGACTCCAAGACTCCATCCTTTTGGAGTTGGCCTATGCGTTTCTTGCTTATATGTCCAAGACGACAACGCCATAATGATGCTTTATCCAAGTTATTATTATTAACAGAATCAATACACAATACATTATTTCCTAAGTTATCAACCACATATAATGTTTCATACACGCCATCACAAGGTAATGCTTTAAAATAAAGAACATTATTAAAGAAAGCATTAATCGAACCAACTTCATTATCAAATGAAAAGGTGAAACCTTGTTTATACAATGCATGAAAGGAAATAATATTTCTTGCCATTTCTGGCAAATAACAACACTTATTCAAATCTAAACTAAACCCACTACTTAGCAATAAAGTATAAACTCCAATCTTGGTGACAGATGAAGCTTTCCTGTTTCCCATGATCAAGTTTATTCTTCCTTGCTCCACATTCTCACTTCTTCTTAGTCCCTGTAAATCAGAACATATATGAATACCACAACTGGTATCAAGGACCCAAGAATTAGCATGGGGTGAGTTATTAGATAAGATAGTGTAAATACCTGCATGGTTGGGTTTAACTTTCCCATCCTTCACATCTTGCTGGTACTTTGGGTAGTTCCGCTTCCAATGTGCCTTTTCATGGCAATAGAAGCATTCAGCCTCTTTTGGGTCAGAAGAAGGAGTGATGAAACCTTTCTTGGTTCCACTTGAAGAAGAGCCATCAAGGGTCCTAACCTTGGTACCCTTCGAAGAACTCTTTCTATTCTTCCCTCGTCCTTTCCCGATTGCCAAGACAGGGGCGGAGTTGGTAGGAGTAGGAGTAGTAACAACCGCCTTACCCTTAAGACCACTTTCCGCGGTCTTTAAGAGTCCTTGAAGTTTGCTGAGAGTGACCTCTTCCTTGTTCATGTGGTATGTCATGCGGAATTAATCATAACATGAAGGTAAGGAGTGCAAAATAATATCTATTGCTAGCTCCTCCGGGAAGTTCACATTAAGCTTCAACAAACGGTCCACAAATCTTTGCATTTTCTGCATGTGGCCCGTGATGGGTTCACCATCCTTCATGCGAGTTGTTTTCATGGAGGAGATGATTTCATACCTATCTTGACAAGCACTTTGATGGTATCTTTCCATCAAGTCTTGGTGCATCTCATAGGGGTAGAAATCTTCATAGGATTTTTGGAGATCCGCGGTCATAGTGGCCATCATGATGCATGCCACTTTGGTGGCATCCCTTTCATGTGCCCTAAACTCAACGATCTCATGAGGAGTAGCAACTGTCTCATCAATCTCCTTAAGCTCCTTATCGAGGACATATTCCTTGTCCTCGTAGCGAGTAATTATTCTGATGTTTCTGATCCATTCATTAAAGTTGGATCCATCAAAAGTAACTTTCCCACACAAGTTCAATAGAGAAAAGGAGCCACTAGGATTAGAGCCAGAAGTAGCGTTGTTTGCAGACATCTAGTAAGAGAATAAAGAAAGAATTAGTTTAGATACAGAGATAGTCCTTAATATAACACCCAAATGTAATATTAAGGCTAGGACCCAATCACAATATATTATACTTAGAAGAGGTATGCCGTAATCTAAGTAATAACATATTTGAAAGGTAGGTGAATGACGATTCACCAATTTCCACCAAAGTCGAAATATTAAAATATTTAATTTGGTTCTTAGAAACTCCTAGATTCTTTTGAGATTCAATGAACTTTTCAAAGGCATGTTTCAATCTTGAGTGTGCCCTCCAAGTTTTGTGACTGGGATGCCGAGGATCACAAAACAAGGTGTGAAGTAACCATGCAAATTACTTGGTACCCTTAATAAATTACCCTTCAATCGATGTGCCAGTTAACCACACACGCTCCATCGATACTATGATAAATATTAAGTCACCCTTTACCTACCTTGTTAAGTCCAAGTTAGTGTACCGGTTAACCACACACGCTCCACTAACGACTTAGACAAAGTGTAAAGTGTAATTTCATGGATTAGCACCTTATTCACATTTTTCCTAAAGTAACTAAGATTGGGAATTTAATAAAACATTTAGTTACTTTATAATATTCATCATACTTTTAATGAGAATTTATAAGTCCTTGTCTTACCCGTTCGGCTAACGACCCTCCACCAGTCAAGCAAGCGGTGGGTGAGAGTGGACACCCATTAAGTTGCCATTTTATAGGAAACAACCTTATAACCACCTTATAGACCAGCTTCGTGAATGAGGCGTAGTAGCGGTAAGACGACTTTAATCTTATACATACATACATATATATATATATATATATATATATATATTATTAACTTATAATATTATAAGTATAAGGGTTGAATTTTAACTTTTAAAATTCTAAGGGTTGGAACTAAAGTTTTTAATCTGACTTTACTTGTTCCAAAACTTGAGGGCAAGTTTTGTAAACATTCAAAACTTTTCATTTCTTGTAACTTATGAGTTTAATAGAGTAATAAAAAATGAAGACTCTTCATTTTTCTAACTCTAGTGTTCTTTTAATGGTTTTTAATTCAAGTGACTTTTGGTTTTCCATAACTTGAGGACAAGTTATGGACTCCATTAAAACACATTATGATCAAAAATTAAACTACCACATAGGTTACAAATAATTCCTATGATCATCTAAACATCATAAGATCAAGAACACGAATATGAACACTTTCATGAATTAAAAATTACACATAAAACTTTGTAGTTTTGATAACAAGTTGTTGTAAATGGATTAGAAAAGACATTACACCGTCTAAAACAAGTTTTCAAGTACCAAAACAGTTTAGGGTAATGTTTCTAGTCCATTTCCAGCAACTAAAGTCGAAAATCTGCACTCTGTGGCTTCTACTCGCCGAGTGCATGAACCTACTCGGCGAGTAGGTTGAAGATACACATGAACTTGGCGAGTCCCCCCATAGACTCGGCGAGTTCATCAGGCAGACAACAAGTTTTTCGACTTTTTCAACTATTTAGCATCAAGTATAAACAAACAAGCCTAGGCTCTGATACCACTGATGGGTTTTGAACATTCTAACACTTCCTAAGTGTACATGCAACCCTAATAAACCTTGGATCTATGTTTGTCTAAGATACATGAAAATAATTATTTTTCCAAAGTTCATATCCTAACTAGCATGGCATGGGGAACATGAATCAAATAAAGCTAGTAGAAATACTTACCTTGTAGTTGTAGTTGATTGTTTGGAGTTTTAGAGCATAGCACCAATAATGTGGATGCCTCAAATGGAAATCACAAATCACCACAAACTTGGAACTTTAAGAGAATAGTCACTACTATCTTGAAATCGGCCCTCACCTCAACAAGTGTCAACTAGTATGATTTCAAGAACCAAAGCCTTCTTTATATAGTGTGGTGGATTAGGATTACATCCATGTAAACCCTAATACCCATGTCTCTTCATTTCCATGAGATCCATGGCTTAAAGCTCCATGGAGTATCCATGGACTTTTCCATGCAAGCCTAGCCCATTCCAAATAAGCCTTAGCCCACACTATATAAATATAGAAGCCCATATTTAATTAGTAATATCTTTGATCTCTAAATTAATCCTAGATTAATTATAGATCAATACTAATTAAATAATATGATCTTATATTAATATATTAGAACTTATAATATATTAATAAATCATAACTTATACTATTCTCAACAGATTATCCATGAATTGTTCGGGTGAAGTGCAACTCAAATGGACCATGCCGGGTCGGGTCAAGTACATACCAAATATAGTTATGGACTTAGACACTATATCCAACAACAACAGGATAGTATGAGCTTCTGTTGATGCTCAGGACAATGACCGGACCAAATAAGTCCATATGCAATACTTGGAGCACATGACTGGTTGAGTTGACTTGCTTGGGTAGGTGTGGTTTCCGATGATGTTTACCTTGAGCACATGAAACACACTTCTCAAATGTAATAAAGTCTCTAACGGGTAGGCCTCAGACCATCTCATTCTTAGCAAGACGATTCAGGTTTTTCGTGTTAGCATGACCGAGCCTTCGGTGCCACTACATTGCATTTTGTTCAGAGACTTTTGAAAATATGCAAGTAACTTGTACAGGTAGGTTATTGTTCATATAAAAAATGTAAGCATTCCCATCCCGCTTAGATTTGAATAGAATCCAGTCTTCCAGCACGACAATGCCTGGCTTGAGAATCATACATTCTTTATCGGTAAAATAGGTAGAGTAGCCTTTGTCGAATATTTGAGAAACACTCAACAAGCTGTGCTTTAACTCAGGAGCAAAGTTGACATTCTCAAAGCTTAGCACTCCATTTGTAACGGTTCCTCTCTGTGTGATCTTCCACCATCTCCGACTGCGAAGGAAACATAGGCCCCATTAAAAGGTTGAATTTCGCTTAGTTGCGAGATGTCTCTTGTCATATGCCGGGAGCAGCCGTTGTCGACGTACCAAGGACGAATGACATTCCTCCGCAAATGTCCCTGCAAAAGGAGCGGAATCATTTAGATTGAGGAACCCAGGTCGTCATTGTCCTGGGTTTCCTTTTCCTTCTCTCTGATTTATCCTTCAATATTTTCAAATTAAGATCCTCATTCTTAATGACTTCAAAAGATGTTAATGATGGATTAGAAAGTGACTTGGGCTTCCATTGATATTTGGGTTTTACAACATTCTCAGGTGGTTTTGAAATATGTTTCTTAGGAGTTTGCACTAAGCCTCTGTTTTTTCTACCAGAAGTGGTGGAAGATCCAAAATTGCTTTTTGATGAAGCCGATCTTGGCGGAGCCGTGTTCGGTTTTGGCACACTATTATGAGCTTTGTTAGTAAAAACCTTTTTATTCTTTTGAAAATTAGCCCTTTTTCTGCTTCGATCATCTTTCCAATAATCATTTTGAGAACGATTTCTTGAGGATTTTCTAATTAAAGACCTTCCTCGAGATTCGTTCTCTCCTCTTGGTAAGAAGTAGTTTACAAAGATCCTATTTTGACAATTCCTAGCTATATGACCACCAACACCACAATTAAAACAAATATGTTTATTGTTTGAACTTGTACTGCATTTTTCAGATTTATTTTCTTGACAGACACTCTCACTCTTCTCGGAAGAACATGCATGAGGGATAGATTGAGAGATAAGTGAGGGTGTATCAGTTGTTGTGACTTGTGGAATTGAAGGTGTTTCATGAGTATCACAAGCATCAGAATTACCAAATAGTTCATCAAACATATCAAAGAAATTAAATTCAACAGAATCAGATGTGGAAGCATCACACGAAACATTATCAGTCTTAACATCAGAAACATAAACGTTTTCATTTGAAACATAAAATTCAGAATTAGAAACAGAAACAGAAACATGTCCTCTGACTCCATGCTTTGCCTGGTCTAAGGGTTGATCTGCAGGGGAAGTAGAAATGTTAGTACTTTCAACGTTAATAAATCCGCTTGAAACGAAACCAGATGGCTTGCCATAAACCATAAATGGTTCATTAGCAATCTCCTCCTTAGATAGGGGTTGATACATATATGTATGATTATAAGGATGAGGTACATTATCATATCATAAACCCTTAGACTGATTTTGTTTAAATTGCATGCAATGATCAATCATGGAGTTAACTACTTCGCTTGATCCATCAAATTTTTGAAAAGCGAAGTTTGCAGAATCAAACTCCTTTTTTAATGTATCAAGCTTAGTAATTAACTCATCATTTTGTCTTTTAACATAATCATACAATTCACATTTTTCACTGTATTCTGTTTGAATCCTTCTGAAAATCTTTTATTTTGGTTTCTAACTGGGCCTTAAGTGGTTTTTGTCATTTCCTAAGTTGGTAGCCCTCATATCCAAGGTCCTCTACTTCTCTACGTAATAATTGGATTTCATCACAAAGAACATTAACATATTCTTTACATGCATGAGAATAAGATGGTAGGTTTACCTCGCTTTTCTTGGGCTCGGAAGAAGTAGACACCATTAGGGCAAACTGTAACTCCATCATTTCTGCTTCGGGATCAACATCATCATTCTTCAAGGTAGCATCATCAGTCTGAGCTAGGTGAGCATTTTGTGGCCCTGAGATATTCAAAGCCTGAATCTGGTCCTCCTAGTCAAAGGATTGAGCGACCATATTAGTCTCACCATTAGTTGCAACACCTACACGGTTGTTTCCCACTGCTACCATTTGCTTGTTGTTGTTGATCCTATGATCTGGCTTAGGGCATTCATGAGCAAAATGACCCGACTCATGGTAGTTGAAACATCTCATCATGCCCTTGCTAAATCCCACCTTCTTATCATCATTCATGCCCCAGTTGCTCTTCCCCGTCTTCTTAGCAAACTGTTTGGCCCTAAAAACAGCGATAACAATCTGTCATGTATTGTCCATCTCTTCTACGTCTTCAGGATGAATCTGATCCAAATTAGCAAATGACAGCTAAGGTGGAAGATCTCCAGCTACAAAAGCAATGTAGCAATTAACTAGCCTAGTAGCTAGAGCCAGATTTTCATCAGAGTCTTTAGAGTATGAAGAAGAAGCTACAGATGACACATTTGGAGTAGGGATAGCTTGTGGAGTTACATATGGTTGAGTTTGATGGTGAAGGATGGATGATGCAGCAACGAAGGTCTGAATCTGAGGTTGTTGAGCTGCAAAGGCTTGACCTGAGGAGGACATGATTGATGAGAAATCATTGTTGGATGAAATTCAAAGATTTGCAGTAGAGTATGAGTTCACATGGTTAATTTCTCTCTATTTGTCATCAATGTCGCAAGCTTTGATGATCTCCATAACTTCAGCAATAGTGAGGCGATTTAAATCCTTGGTTTTCTTAATTACAGCAACATTCACATCCCATGATCTAGGAAGAGCATTCAGAAGTTTCTTGTTGATTTCTGACTTGGTTAAGAAAATCCCAAATATGTTCATGTCAGTCATGAGAGTTGTGAATCGCTGTAGCTGAGCCTCAAGATTCTCTCCTAATGTAGTTGAACATATTAAACTTTTGTCTCAACATGTCCTGTCGACTTTCCTTCATATCTGCATTGCCCTCATAAACTTGAATTAGGGCTTCCCATAGATCTTTAGCTGAAGTGTATTCATGAAATCCTTGAGCAATATTGGGAGATAATGCCATGGTTAGAGTGGCTAAAGCCCTTTCCTGCTCCTCAATTTTCTCAAACTCCTCATCAGTGTAGTTTTCAACAGCCTTGTCAATCATTTGGCCTCCAACTGTCATAGTGATTCTAACAGGGCCTCTAAGAATTCTTCTGCAGACTTTGAAATCTTTCATCTTAATGTATTTTTCAATTCTGTACTTCCACTCAGGAAAACAATCTGCAGACATCAATCTTGGAATACGCGTAGTAGTGCCCATGACAGTATCAAGTTCGTGAAAATGATTTTGACTTTGAGAATCCATTTGAAATTAAAGCAATTTAAAATCACAAAAGTGTTTCCAGTTGATGAGATTACGACCGTAAATAGGGTTTACGGTTTCTGAGTTTACGATTTTTGAGTTTACGGTTTAAGAGTTTACGGTTTATGAGATTACAGATCTTAATGTTCTTCAAGCCCTGTTTGCGGTTTTTGAAGATTCACAGTTTACGGTTGATGAAGATCTTGAGTTTAGAACCGTAAATAGTGTTTACGGTTGGCAGTGAACTCCTAGAAAGTTCTCAAACACACGTTTTTGCAATAGATTCACATCCTTTAACCACTTAGAACACCAAAACCAATGTTCGAACAATAAGAATATCAGTTTAAGCACCACAAATCTCGATTGAATGAAGCTTGACACCGTTTACTGCTCTGATACCAATTGTAAGGTCCAAATAAGGATCTTTTCCAGTAATAAAGTAATAAAGAATCACAGAATAAGAACGAGATGAAAAGAAACAAAGCTTGCACACGATTATATTCAATAAATCGTCAGGTACAACTCGATGGACTGCTTTGTAAACTCTATGGCATCAACAACAACAAAAGACCAACTCTTCCACTATTTATACTCGACTTAGACCATAAAGTTTGTTTGCGACCGTAAACAGGATTTACGGCCGTAAACTCTGTTTACGGTCGTGAACACACAAAATGACCAAATTCACATAAACAACACATAAACTGTATTACAGACTCTTGCCAAAACAAAATACACTGAAAGCCTAGACCAAACCATTAATTGGACACTTCACATGGTCCATTTGGGTTACATGGGATTGCAACACTTGGATATAAAAAATGAGAAAAAGGACACTTAAGGTTTATTAATATATTATAAGTTCTAATATATTAATAATATTTAATTAGTATTGGTCAAGAATTAATTTATAATTAATTTGGTGATCAAAAGGAGACTAAGTAAATATATGGGGTTGATTGTGTAAATCATCTGTTCTTATATAGTGGGCTAATGATCCATGGTTTATGGAGTTGGCCTAAAACCCATAAGGTGCTCCATGGATAGTCCATGTGACAACCCAAAATTTCCATTCTAATCAAACCATTTCAATCCAATAGTAGTAGAGCAGTTACAGTGAAAGTTCAGACTTATGGAATAAGTTTGGCAGTATTCAGGGTTTTACACCTAAAGAGATATTAGGAGAGTGGTTGCACTAGGATTAGGTGCCACACTGTAATTCCGTTACCCTAGATCATTAGAATCCATTCCGAGAATAGAAATATTTTCTGCCAAAAATCTCGGGACTATAAATAGAATTCTGAACCAAATTGGTTCATTAGTTGAATTCCAATTAGAGAAAAGCCAATTTCTCTCTCACGGATCTTCTGGTTTTCATCCCAGATTGTGAGGTTACTTTCCTAGATGTGTTTTAATACTTGTTATATGCTTAATAACATTATTTACATGTCCAAAATACAAGATCCAGGAGTTTACCGGCCAAGAACGTTCTTGGGGAGTAAACTCCAAAATCAAGCCTAAAGGCCATCTAGTCCCATTTCCTTGTTAGGTAACTAGCTTAGGATGTTATGTATGAGCATTAGAGACTAGAAATCAATCAAAACAATATGCATTTTAGGAGTTTACGGCCAAGGATATGCTCCTGGGCTGTAAACCCCTTTTTCAAGGGCTAAGAGTGCCCTAATCACCCCCAAAGGCTTGAACTCTATTTTAGGGAAATACCTTAATGTGTTTAGGACCTAGAAAACATAAGAAAAGCTCAAGTATTGAAGAGTTTATGGCCAAGAGTGGTTCTTGGGCCGTAAACTCCCATAAAGGGGTCAAAGGACACCCTAGACACTTCCTTAAGCCAAGAGACAATTTGGGCATGTACCTAAATGAGTTATGGACTAGCTAAAACATTTAGAACCCCATGTGTGAGGGAGTTTACGGCCCAAAATGTTCCAAGGCCGTAAACTCCATAAAATGGTACCATCTAGTGCCATAAACCTTCCTTAAGCCAAGTATTAAAGCCTAGAATTGTTCCTAGTTGTTATAGAGACTTGAAAGAACCATAAGAACCCTCCCAAGGGAGTTTAAGGCCGTAAACTCCAAGGGAAAAGGGTCTTTGGGCCGTAAACTCCCCAAAGGAGTCAATATGGTGCCCAAACACTTGCATAGGCCTTGAAACAATTCCCACTAAGGTTGTAGTAATTCAATGTACCATTCCAAGCCTTGGTTGGGAGTTTACGGCCAGGAGCTTACTCCCCTGGGCCGTAAACTACAATGAATATGGTCTTTTGACCTTAAACTTCCATTAGGGGCATTGCACTCCTTTGTTGCAACCCATTAGCCTCCTAGCACTTGACCAAAAGTGTTGTCCTCGCGCTTAAATGTTTATACTTGTATAGTTAGTGATTAAATCTCTAATTATATATATATATATATATATATATATATATATATATATATATATATATATATATATATATATATATGTCTTCATATGTAATTAGGATCATTGTGTGTGTCTAAGTCTTCACTTGACACCAAGCACTTGTCCGATCCTTCCGTACGATAACAGCCCGTTCAATTCCAGTCACTGCAGGTGAGTTCATACCCCTTAACTAATGTTTTAAACTATTTTAAATGTTTTATGGGGGGGGATACAAGTAGAATCATGCTACTTAGTATGTCAATCACATGTGATTAGTAAGTAGGATTATATTACTTATTACATCAATCACATGTGATTAATATACAGCATTCAAAAGATTTGGCTACCCATTAGCCGTTTTACCCAAAAGGTTTCCTTCAAATGATTTTTATAAACATTTTATATGTTTTAAACTACTTATTACATTGTACATCTTACTCTGTACATTGCCTTTCAAACTTATTTACAACTGTGTTTCAAACAAATGTTTCTTTATACTCAAAACTGTTTTATTAAACTTATGCCTTCAAATTGTTTTATAGATTGACATCAAGTCGATCTTTTCTTAAAATAATATTTATATTTCAAATGTTTTACAAAACTTACTTATGCTTTTATATTATTATAAATTGCATGCCTCTATATGTATAGTTATATAAGAAATGTTTAAAAGACTTAGGAAGGCTATCCACCCTATTTCCTTTTCGCGATTGAGATGTGGTCTGGTGGGATACCAGATACTCGTCCGAAGGTCGTTTAAATATTAGTTATATATCATGTGTACATATAAAGTCATAGAAGGTCCTTCCAGTTCATCCTATGCCCTTGGGTAGCAAGGGTATATATCCACGTCCATACGTATCACTTAGATTACTAGTAAGCTACCATATGGGTAGTTTAGGAAGATACTAGAACCATTACTAGAACGCGATATCATACAATGAGTCAGTTCATTCATGAGTCAATACTTTCTAGAACATTACTCTACATTACATATATGACTATACTAGAACGAGAACATATACAACTATACTAAAACGATTACATTAGTATACTTGCTAGATAGAGAGAACACACATTACAGCTAGCACACGTAGAACCTTTCAGTACTCTACTATAATATTTACATGATCATACTTATAGGAGTACTTTTGCATAGATATATCAGGAGGAGTCCTATTACATTTTATATGTATCGACTCTGTTATCAAATCCTCATTCTTACCTTTACCTTGTGATAAAATCACATATTCGACGAGATAGAATGGATTTATTATCCTAGTACCCAAGGATACAGTTGTGGGATTGACCATTCCTAAAATCTCTGTTAGCTACAGAGGTAAAATTACATCCACGGATGTCAACGGTTGGTATCATTACAGGTATACGATTAAGGGATTAACTATTCCTATACCCAGCTATTAGCAATAGAGGTAAGAGTACGTCTACGGATGTCTTAAAGTTGACAAGGTTAGTTACCCTAGTACCAAAGGGTAATATTCAGGTTGGTTATATTATTATCTTTATTTTGTGACTCATTCACATAATCAATGAGGTGAATTATGTTTAGGTATCCTAGTACTAAAGGATACAATTTTCTTATAATGATAATAATAGTAACACAGTTAAGTCTTGGTAGAAGACTCCTTTTATTACTAATAGGAATCATAGGGATTTCTAGGGTTTTTCAAACATTTACAGTTGATCTACAAACATTTTCATACTTATACGAGCTTTCTTTCAAAACAATGTCAAGTCTTAAAAATTATAAGTTTTACAAATTAAGACACATTGATACTTATGATCTCACCAGCTTCAAAGCTGATACTCGCTTTCAAAATTACTTGTATCCTCAGGTCATCATAGACAGGTACCGATGCAAGGAGAAAGGAAGATGGAGCTTGTTCAAGACTTATCTTTCACTTTGATTTATGCTTTAGTGGTTATCAAAATTTGACAGAATACAATTGTATAATAATTATTTTATTAATGCAATGGATGATGTTGTTGCTTGTTTACTACTTTACATTGTTGTTGATATTATACATGACGTCCTCCGCCCCAGAACGTTTCCGTTGTTCTTGGTTTTGGGGTGTGACAGACCATGGGGGTTATAAACCCATGGATCATGGGAAATGAAAAGCCATGTCAATTAGGGTTTACATGTGGTAACGCTACTTGTGACACAAATATAAAAGGACCCCATAGGTTTCCAAAATCGACACTAAGTGTAAGAAGAAGAAGGCAAGCCGATTTTGTGTCATAGTGAACTTATTGCAAGTTATTCCAAGTGTTATGGTGTTTTATGAAGCATTTGAGGCATCACATTTGGGGTGCTAGGCTCACAAAGTCATCAAGGAATCCAAGCTACTAAAAGGTATGTTATTCAACTTGATTTTTGTATTACAAGTTCCTATAACATGCTATTTGGGATGTAAACCTTGGAAAATCAAATTTGCATGTATATTAGAGAAAACATAGATCCATGTTTTCTAGGGTTGCATGTACGCCATAGGTGTGTTAGAATGCTCAAAACTCATCAGTGGTATCAGAGCCTAGGCTTGTTTTCTGTATACCTGATGCAAACTGCTTAAAAAAGTTGAAAACTGTTCACTATGCATATGAACATATCGACTCCAAGGGGGGACTCGACGTGTCCATGAGTAAATTCATCCTACTCGTCGAGTAGGATCATGCACTCGACGGGTAGAGGGCCCTATGAGCAGATTTTCGAGTTTTGCTGCTGGAAATGGACTAGGATCATTACCCTAAACTGTTTTGGACTCGTAAAATCTGTTTTTTGAAGTGGTAATGATTATTCTAATCCATATTCAATGGTTATTATCAAATTTCAAGTCTTATAATTGTTAATATGATTCTTCAAATTGTTTGATGTGAATGTTTATACTTATGAGTTTTAGAAGATCATAGGAATTATGTGTAACTTGATTGTTAGAATGATTCTTGATTTTAATGCCTAATGATGGAGTCCATAACTTGTCCTCAAGTTATGGATAACCAAAAGTCACTTCTTTAAAAGTTATATTAAAGAATAAGAGGTTACATAAAATGAGGAGTCTTCATTTTAATTGACCATTAAACTCATAAGTTATGAAACGAAAAGTCTTGAATAGTTTCAATACTTGCCCTCAAGTTTTGGAGTTTGTAATGTCTTACACCCTAATACTTTAATTTTGAATTGAACCTTAGGATTTTAAAAGTTTAAAATTCAATCCTTATACTATTATTGTATTAAAAGTTTAAATATATAGATATGTATAAGAATAAGTCAGTCTTACCGTTAGTAGGCCTCATTCACAAATCCGGTCTATAAGGGGTTATAAGGTTACTGCCTATAAAATGGCAGTTTAACGGGTGTCCACTCTCACCCAACGCTTCCTTGACTGGTGGAGGGTCGTTATCCGAACGGGTAGGATAGGACCTTAATGCACATTTAAAGTATAATAACTATACGTTAATAATTCCCAATCTTAGTTACTTTAGGAAAATGTGAAATAGGTGCTAACCCATGAAATTACACATTGTTCCTTACCATTCGTTAGTGGAGCGCGTGTGGTTAACCGGCACACTAACAAGGACTAGTAAGAGTGGCAAAGGGTAACTTAATTTTATCATAGATTGGTGGAGCGCATTTGGTTAACCGGCACATCGATTAGGTGATAAAAGTTAAGGGTACCGAGTCAATTTTCATGGTTATTCACATCTTGTTTGTGATCCTCAGCATCCCCATCACAAACTTTAGACGACACAATCGAGATTCAAACATGCCATTGAAAGTTCAATGTATCTCAAAAGGTCTAGGAATTTCAAATCCAATAAAAATTAATAATCTATTTTGTTTTTGTGGTGGAAATTGGTAAATCTTCATTTACCTACCTTCAAATATTTTATAGCTTGGATAACGACATCCCTCTTCCAACTATAAATAGTTTGTTGGGTCCTAGCCTTAATATTTCGTTTGGGTGACTTATTAAGGACTCTTTATCTAACAAAACTTGTGTTTCTTTCTTTCAGATGTCTTCTAGCACTGCTACTGGCTCAAACCCTACAGGGTCCTTTTCCCTAAGGAACTTGTATGGTAAATTCACTTTTGATGGTTCCAATTTCAATGAATGTATTAGGAACATCAAAATGATTACTCACTATGAGGGCAAAGAGTATGTCCTCGATAAGGAGCTAAAGGTTATCGATGAGTCGACTGCTACTCCTAAGTAGATTGCTGAGTACACTACCCGTTAGAAAGATGCCACTAAGGTGTCTTGCATCATGTTGGTCACAATGACAGTAGAACTCCACAAATCCTATGAAGATTTCTACCCTTCTAATATGCATCAGGATCTGATGGATACGTACCATCAGAGTGCTCGTCAGGAGAGGTATGAAATCATTTCCTCCATGATAATAGCTAGGATGGAGGGAAAATCCCTCACCGGCCACTTGCAGAAAATGCAAAGGTTCGTGGACCGGTTATTGAAGCTTAGTGTGGACATCCTTGAGCACATGGCGATTGACATCAGTCTCCATTCCTTACCTCCAAGTTATGATCATTTTCGTACGACTTAGCATATGAAAAAGGAGGAAGTCACACTAAGTAAGCTTCAAGGACTTTTAAGGACCGCTAAAAGTGGCCTTAAAGGTAAATCAGTTGTTACTCCTATTCCTACTACTGCTCCTGTTCTAGCAATTGGGCAGGGAAAGGGGAAGAAGAGGAAGACCCCTTCGAAGGGTACCAAGGGAAAGTCTCTTGATGGATCCTCTTCAAGTGGAACCAAGAAAGGTTCCATTCCCCCATCTTCAATCCCAAAGGAAGCACAATGCTTCTACAGCCAGGAAAAGGGGCATTGGAAGCGAAGCTGCCCCAAATACTTGCATGATGTAAGGGATGGGAAAGTTAAACCTATCCATGCAGGTATTTACACTAAATAGTATAATAAATCATTGCATACTAATTCTTGGGTGCTTGATACAGGCTGTGGTATTCACATTTGTACTGATTTGCAGGGCCTAAGGAGAAGTGAGAAAGTGGAGCACGGAAATATAAACTTAATCAAGGGAAATAAGAAAGCATCACATGTTACCAAGATAGGAGTTTATTCTTTATTGCTTAATAACGGGTTAATGTTAGATTTGAATAAATGTTGTTACTCGTCTGAAATGGTGAGAAATATTATTTGCTTTCATGGCTTGTACAAACAAGGGTTTACTTTTTCATTTGATACTGATAATGGTGCTATTAATGTTTATTAAAATGATGTATTTTACGTTAAAGCATTACCTTGTGATGGTGTATATGAAGCTGTGAATGTTGTAGATAATATAGGAAATAATGTGTTATGTAATGATTCTTCAAATAGTTTAGATAAATCATACTTGTGGCATTGTCGTTTTGGACGTGTTAACAAGAAGCACACAGGCCAACTCCAAAAGGCTGGAGTTTTGGAATCATTTGACCTAAAGTCGGATGATATTTGCGAGTCTTGTTTACTTGAAAAAATGACAAAGTCACCTGTCACTGGTACTTGTGAGAGGGGCGAGGGTTTGTTGGACCTCATACACACTGATGTGTATGGACCCTTCAAAACTGCCATAAGGGATGCTAATTGCTATTATGTGACTTTTACTGATCATTATAGTAGATATGGATATATCTACTTAATCAAGCATGAGTTAGAAACCTTTTAAAAGTTCAAAGAGTTTAAGCAGGAAGTGGAGAACCGACTGGGCAGGAACATCAAAATGCTCCGATCCGATCGGGGAGGAGAGTATCTTAGTACCGAGTTCCTTGACTATCTTAAGGAATATGAGATTGTCTCACAATCGACACCTCCTAGAACACCAAAGCTGAATGGTGTCGCTGAGAGGCACAATTGAACCTTGTTGGACATGGTTCGTTCCATGATGAGTCGAGCTTCATTACAAATCTCAGTCTGGGGGTATGCCTTAGAGACTGCCGCTCATATCCTAAATCTAATCCCTCCTATAAAGGTTGCAAAAAAAACTCATGAGATGTGGACTGGGAAAGTTTCCAATTTGGACCACATTAAGATTTGGGGTTGCGAGGCCTTCGTGAGACGTGTGTCTCATGATAAGCTCGAACCTCAAAGTGAGAGGTGTATTTTCATCGGCTACCCTCAAAGATCCTTTGGTTACCTCTTCTACAAACCTAGTGAGAATGTGGTCTTTGTAGCTAGAAGAGGAGTCTTTCGTGAGAGAGAGTTCATAAGCCAAGGAGATAGTGGCAGGAAAATTGACCTTGAAGAACTTCAAGAGTCAAGTGGTGAAGGAACCTCAAACACTAGCGACCAACCTGAGGAGGAAACTCTTGTTGAGCCGATAGATTAGTCTGTTCCTCCGAGGCGTTCCACTATAGTTAGGAACACACCTGATTTTTATTATGGTTATCAGATCACTATTGAAGGAGATACATTTATCGATGATAGTACACTGATAGATTCGGATGAACCTAATAATTACAGGGAAGCCATGGCAGGCCCTGAGTTTGCCAAATGTAAGGAGGCTATGGACAACGAGATTCAGTGCATGTATGGCAATCAAGTTTGGAACTTGGTTGAAAATGTACCGGGTCGTAAGATAGTTGCGTGCAAATGGATCTTCAAGAAGAAGACGGACATGGATGGGAAGGTACACACTTACAAAGCGTGACTGGTTGTGAAGGGATTTACTCAAACTTTGGGAGTTGACTATGATGAGACCTTCTCACTAGTAGAGAAGATGAAGTCTATTAAGGTAATGCTAGCCATAGCTGCATTTCATAATTATGAGATTTGGAAAATGTATGTCAAAACTGCTATCCTTAATGGAAAGTTGGCTGAGGGTGTTTACATGGCTCAGCCAGAGGGTTTTATTGATGCAAAGTACCCTAATAGGGTGTGTTAGCTTGAGAAATCCATTTATGGGTTGAAATAAACATCTCACAGATTGAATCTTTGTTTCGATGATAGTGTCAAAGAGTTTGGCTTTTCGAGGAGCGATGATAAGTCCTTTTTATATGTTAGGGCGAGTGGGTGTATAGTTATCTTTTTGGTGTTGTATGTGGATGACATACTACTCATAGAAGATGACATCCAAACCTTGCAGGAGGTTAAATTCTGGGTTGGGAAGTGTTCCTCTATGAAGGACCTTGGGGAAGCTACCTATATCATAGGCATAAGGATATTGAGAGACAGGAGTAAGAGACTAATTCGACTTTGTCAGAGTACTTACTTGGATAAGGTGTTGAAGAGGTTCAGTATGCAGGATTCCAAGAAAGGGAAATTACCGATCCAGAGTAACCCAAACTGAGTAAGACTTAAAGTTCGAGTACAGAAGCTGAGATAGCTGAGATGAGTCATGGACCATATGCTTCCGCTGTGGGCTCAATCATGTATGCTATGACTTGTACTCACCCTGATGTGGCCTTTGCTTTGAGCATGGTCAGTAAATATCAAGGGAACCCTGGCAAGGCTCACTGGATTGTGGTAAAGAACATTCTTAATTATCTGCGAAGGACTAAGGACTAGGTCCTTACCCTTGGTGGCAGTGATGACTTGAGAGTGATAGGGTATAGCAATGCTAGCTTTCAGAATGATAGGGATACTTTTGGCTCTCAGTCAGGCTGGGTCTTTATCCTAAGTGGAGGAGCAATTACTTGGGAAAGCTCCAAGCAAGAGATGGTAGCTGATTCAACTTGCGAATCAGAGTATATAGCAGCAAGCGAGGCAATAAAGGAGGCGATGTGGCTAAAGAACTTCATTGGAGACCTTGGAGTTGTACCAACTATAAAAGAGCCAATGGAAATTTCTATGACAGTGAAAGTGCGGTTGCTTTAGCCATGGAACCAAGGGATCACAGGACATCCAGACACATTGACAGAAAATACCATTTCATTAGACATCAAATAGAAGAAGGACTCCTTGTGGCAAAGAGGGTATCATTAGATGAGAACCCAACAGATCCCCTCACGAAGGGACTGAGTAGGGTTAAGCATTTACAACATGCGAAGCGTATCAGGATGAAGGATGATATTAGTTTTAATAATTAGATAGTTTTTGAAACTTTTAAAATGTAACTGACATTTGATGATTAAATAAAAGTTGTTATTTATTTATGAGTAAAGTGTTACTATCTTATGTTAATAGTTTATTATTGGTTCAAATTTGCATGTTTTGACTTCTAGAATAATTATATTATTCAAACTCTCCATATTCAGGGATACTTTGGAAGTAGGTATTGAATTAAGACTGTCATGAATTGCGTTTGTAGATTGTCTAAGGTGTATTAGACATAGCAATGGTTGTTGCAACATTCATGAGTGCTCATAAGGTTTGAGTATTGGACTCAACCCACACTCACTTTTATCATTTCATGGAATTTATCTCGAGTGATCGTGAGATGGTAATATCATATAAATCTTTAAAACTAGATATATGAGTTGTTCACTATGAGTTGGTTATACATTGATTGTATGAGAACGCATTGGTAACTCGATGTTATAAAATGTGCTTTTGTGCATAATTCAACAAGTAGTCAGTACATGCATATGAGTCGAACTTTATTTG
The DNA here is from genome assembly GCF_002870075.4 of Lactuca sativa. Taxonomy (NCBI): domain Eukaryota; kingdom Viridiplantae; phylum Streptophyta; class Magnoliopsida; order Asterales; family Asteraceae; genus Lactuca; species Lactuca sativa. The sequence continues at coordinate 298,623,120 of NC_056630.2, read as the reverse complement.
TTCCTTCTAGGATTATAAGCGATATCTAGGCCCCTCGATGATTTTGTTTTGACCTATGTACCGGGCCCATTCAGAACCTAATTGATGTGTTCAGTTTAGTTATATGTTAAACAAATCAGAGATCGAGAAACAAATGTTGGCCAATAAGAAAGGCCATGTTCCATGTATTTGTCCAGTTGGTATCTTGAGAGCATAGGATTATATGATCACTTATCTTAATGGCGTATTATCATTATCATCTCAGTTCTGAGAGACTTTAAAAGAGCTACGAGTGCTAGTCGGATCCTCAAGTCACATATGCAACTATAGTTATTAGACTTATCCAAGTGGGACACTGTTGGATATGGTGTTTAAGTCCATAACTATATTTGGTATGTACTTGACCCGACCTAGCATGGTCCATTTGGGTTGCATGGAATTTCAACACTTGGATAGACAAAATGAGAAAAAGGACACTTAAGGTTTATTAATATATTATAAGTTCTAATATAGTAATAATATTTAATTAGTATTGGTCAAGAATTAATTTAGAATTAATTTGGTGATCAAAAGGAGACTAAATAAATATATGGGGTTGATTGTGTAAATCATCCATTCTTATATTGTGAGCTAATGATCCATGGTTTATGGAGTTGGGCTAAAACCCTAAGGTGCTCAATGGATTGTCCATGGGGATTATAAACCCATGGATCATGGTAAATGAAAAGCCATGTCAATTAGGGTTTATATGTGGTTACCCTACTTGTGACACAACTATAAAAGGATTCCACAGGCTTCCAAAATCGGCACTAAGTGTAAGAAGAAGAGGTCAAGCCGATTTTGTGTCACAGTGAACTTCTCTCAAGTTATTCCAAGTGTTGTGGTGTTGTGTGAAGCATTTGAGGCATCACATTTGGGATTCCAGGCTCACAAAGTCATCAAGGAATCCAACCTACTAAAAGGTATGTTATTCTACTTGATTTTTGTATTACAAGTTCCCCATAACATGCTATTTAGGATGTAAACCTAGGAAAATCAAATTTGCATGTTGTAACGCCTGTGTTTATGGGCTTGTCATTAATGTTGATATAATAGTCTAGGTTAACCTTTGTAACCCGTTTTGAAATAATAGAAGTGTATTATTTGAGTATTATGTGTTTTGTGCTTAATTGCTTAATTATGTGATTTGATTAATTAAGAATAAAATGAGCATCAAAATTTAAGTGTAAAATAAACTTGATATCTTTGGATAATGTTGTAGTAGTTGAAATGAGGTTTCCGAATATATAAAGAACGCCCAAATCTGACTTCGTATGAGGAGGTTATGATTTTCTGAGGTTTCGACTTAGCGATGTGCAACCCGAATACTCGATTTGAGATCGAGCGGTTTTTAGCCGAAACAATCTAAACGAGAATCGAAGATCTCGTTGTTAGTAGTAAAACGATGAAAAGTTAGGCGAGAATGGACGTCAAACGAAGAAGTTATGAATTTATAATGAAGCTTTTCTGTCCCGACCTACTAAAATAAAATAATAAAAATAAATTCAAAATTAGCCGACAGATCTAAACGAAAGTTGTAGAGCGTAGTCTCACCTACGCGTGGATATAAAGAACGTCAAAAACGGAGTTCGTATGAGGGAGATACGGATTTTTGAAGTTTATTAAATATTTAATAATTTATTTTAATTCTAAATCTTGGTATTATCCGAAGAGGAGTCATCGGACTCATCCGAAGTACGCCCAACGTACAGCGAAGCGTGATGTCTGTCACACTCGAGTTCTTCGGATACGTAAGCAATGACGAATTCGGACGCGTATGCCTAGCGTACTGCGAGGCTCCAGCCTCCTATAAATAGGATGCGAGGCTGCCGAGTTCTTTTGCTCTTTTTCTCTTCTCTCTCTCCTGTTTTGCATCGTTTTGCATGCCGTTTTTACCCCGAAGCCCCGGTAATATTCCCGATCCCGAAGCAAGATCCGAAGCCCCGAGAATCCCGAAGAGCGTTATTCCCAAGCCGAAGCTCTGCCCGCGAGAAGTTCGATTTTTGTGGAGATCTTCCAGATCTACGGAGAATACTACTTCTGATCAAGCGAGTGTGTAGTTACTTTCTTCTAACGTATAAGAAGTATTTTATACGAAATACTTGTTATGTGTATAATTTTGTTGTAATGTGCGTGAATGTATATTCACTCTCTTTGTTAGGTCCAGTTAGTGTTGCATCTTTGGGCTCATTAGCTAGTCCAGTTTTGTCTCCGGTATGGGCCTGTCCATCTGTGAGTTCTTTGTAGGGTTTATTATTTATAGATGCTTGCATGCATTCTTTAACGCAAGATTTGATAGAGATTTTAATAGCTTTCACATTCTTATCTTTTGTAACCCTAGAATCCTCTACAGCGGAAGTTCTTCATCGACCTCTGCTGAGGATTGAGTTAATAGAATCATTCGACTCATTCAGATCCATTCTTGTGTTTTTGTCTTACTGTTATTACTTTCTTGATTTGCCTGTTATAAGATCTAATCGATCAAGAGTATTATAAACTCATCAATTGATATCAAAGCAGGAGGCTGTGTAATTCATACACATCTCTTCTGTGAAAGAAGTGATTAGGGTTATTCCGCATTAACTGATATTTATTGAGCCGTCACACCATAATTGACGTATCTCATTATTTATTCGTTTTGCCCTAATATTACATATTACAAGTCTGATCTTGCAACAGGTTAAACGATCAAGCATGGACGATTCTCAATCTAATCCTATCAACATCTTAAACAGTATTGAATCAACAACAAAGATTCTAATTCTTTACACTCAAGATTACGAGGTATGGGCGCATCATTTTGAAGACTATGTCATCGGATCTGAAGATAATGGGTATCTCATATGGAAAGCTATTGTGTCTGGACCATTTGCTCATTCAGGAACATCATGAATCATTAAAAATCAGAAAGAGTATAATGATCTATTAAAAGATATGAAAGACGTTGCTCAAGACGAAAAGGAAAAGTTTCAGTGCAACATCAAAGCATTGAGACTGATCCGATTCGCTCTTCAGTCCGACACGTTCAGGTTGGTGAGTTCCTGCAGTACAGCTAAAGAAATCTGGGATCGGCTGCGAGAGCTGTATTCTATAGATGAAGATTTGGAACACTCAATTCAGACCTTGCTTTTGTCTGAGTTTGGTGAGTTCAAGCAAAACTCCGATGAGTCTGTGACACAGACGTTTGATCGCTTCAATCATCTTCTCAGCAAGATGATCAAACATGATATCGAAAGGAAGCTGATTGAACAGAAGGTCACCTTTCTGAATGGCTTAAGATCCGAATTGAGAGTGGTTGTGTCTACAGTTAAAGCTCTCGAGCAGTTCAAGTCATATTCGCTGGCGAAACTGGTGGGAATTCTAAAATCCCAAGAAAAGATAGTGATGCAAGAGAAGAGTGTGGTCTCAAATTTGGGGTCCTTGGCCCTTTTGTCTAAAAGCAAGAATGTAGTAGAAGATGAATATCTGAATCTAGAGGACTACGATCTGACTTCGGAAGATTATGCTATGATGGTGTCTAATCCAAAAAGGTTCATCAAGAAGAGGTTTCCTACCAACAAGAACCGAAATTGGCAGGGAAGCTACAGTTCAGAAAAAGTAAGGGAGGAGCCGAAGACTGAGGAACCAAAGAAAGAGGCAAAGGTTGAAGGAGATTCTGGTGTCAGCTGCTATTACTATGCATGAAAGAATCACTATGCCAAAGATTGTGTTCTGAAGAAAATGGCAGAGAAAGATGAGGAGAAAGATGAAGAGGCAATCCTAATGAAGAAAGCTAGAAGAGATTAAAAGAAAGAAAGCTGCTACTAATCCTTCTATGAATGCTCTTATTGTACAAGGTTCGGCAGAGGATGAAGAGTTCGGTGGCGAACAGGTGTGGTTGACCGACTTAGAAGATGATGAGGTTAGAAAGCCTTCTCATGGAAAAGCGTATGTAGCAAGAGATGGTGAAAGCAGTGGAAAGTGTCTGATGGTGACTGAGGTATCTCACATGAGGGGATACAATACAGATGGTGGAAATGAGGACACCAAGGAGCGAGAGGACTTATGCTTCACAGCAAAACCTCTCAGTGTGCAGATCAATGAACTTGACGAATTGATCAAGAAGGTACAATCTCTTTTTATTTCGTTCAAAATTCCACAGAAATCATATGAAAAGGAATTAAATAACTTAAATTCAAGAATCTCAAATCTAGATAGTTGTTTAACTCAAACACGGATCACCAATTCTAACCTAACTGACAAAATAAGCAGGGTGTCATCCAAGAGTGAGGAGCGAAGGATGTGGATTGAGCAGAAGGAGTCGGAGCTGATTAAGTCTAAGGATGAAAACATTTATTTGCAAAGAGACAATTTGAAACTTTTAAAACAAAGAAATGTTTTTTGTTTGATTGCTAAAAGACTTTATGCTAACATTACTCAACTGCATCTAAATTGTGAGATAGGGCAGAAAATACATCGCTTGATTTTACCCTTCCTTGAGTTTAAGGAGGATGAAATCGATGCTGAAGCATACAACTGTGAAAGTGTTGTATCGTCTGATGATGTGAATCCTACTTATATGTATGGTCTGGACAAAATAGAATCTTTTGTAAAGTCCAAAGACCATAAGGACATGCTGAAAAATCTATTGGATGAAAACGATAAGCTGAAACTAAGGACCGAAACCATACAAAAATTTGACTCATTCAGTACCAATTTATGTTCAGAAAATAAAATTGATGTTGAAAATGCATCTGAACTTAATGAAGACGATGATATGTGTAAAATTTCTGTAGAGGTTGAAGTTGATTGTTCTGAGTTTATCAAAAGCGAACCCGAAAACCACAAAAACCTAATTTCTGAAAATTCTATGGAATTCGCTCGTTTGTCCAAGAATAAGTCCCCAGCCCTCAAAGAAAAACCTCTTGTGTTTCAGAAGGTTAGAACTACTCCAAATCAGGTATATAAAGTTACAGGAGTAACCGAACATCAAACAGCGGAACTCACTGCCATAGTGAACGAAGATAACGCAGATGGCTATGATGAGTTCTTCTGGTCTGCTCCTATAGATAATGTCGATGAAACAGTTGGTCTGTCAGATCGTACGTCCTGGAAAACAAAAGGAAGATATGTACCAGAGCCGCTAAATAAGCCTGACAACTTTGATGTGCCAAGCACTAGTGGCACAAAAGAAATACCTGTAAAAGAAGTCACTTCCACAAGCGAAACATCATCTGTGAAAAGTAAACCGGCTGACAAGAAGCTGAAACAAAAGGCTAACATCCACAGACAGCCGAAATAGGTGAAAAATCAAAAGCAGCAAAGAAACCGAAGATACAAAAAGAATCTCTCAGAGCGAAAGCAGTTTTGACACTCTCAAAACACTTATTTCTCTTATCATGATAAAAATTCAAAGTCAGAGAAAAAGGCTTTCGGCCCACATGAGGAACATAACCGAAAGGTTAGGTTCGGTCCTGAAAGCAAAAGAAACCGAAAGGACAGGTTCGGTCCCGAGAGCAGCAGCAACCAAAAGGATAGGTTCGGTCACGAAGGCAAAAGCTACCGAAGGTCCAGGTTCGGTCCCTCAAATGACCAAAAAAAAATGGGTCATTTAGAACCTCAAGTGAAGAAAAAATCCAAGTCTAAATTCACCCATTCTAATTCTTCTCATTCTCAATTCTCTTCTAAACCCTATTCTGTTCCTGCACAAAATTCAAAATCATCAACGAACTTGAAAGGAAAATCGAAGATTTCCTTAGTCCAGGAAGACCGAAAGCAGACTAATTCCCAGACACCAAAATCTAAAACCAAAACGTCTGTAACTGACCCTAACAAAATCAAAGTTTTCACTATTAAGAGGAAAGATGAAACAACATTAATAAAAAGAACATATCTTGTTGATGTTTCTCTTACTATTCCTGTTCCTGTGAAAGGCTCACGTGGACCCAAGAAATTTTGGGTTCCTAAATCTGCTTAATTTTTGCAGGTTATAAGTGATGAGTAGTTCGACGAAGAATGGTACATTGACAGTGGCTGCTCACGTCACATGACAGGAAGGAAGGAAGAGCTAAGGGAGTTTCGATCTCTTCAAAATGGTGGGAATGTCAAGTTCGGCAAGAACTCTTATGGAATGATAAAGGGTTATGGGATGATAACCAATGGAGACTTTACAATAAGAAAGGTGGCGTACGTTGAAAGGTTGCAGCACAATCTCATCAGTGTATCTCAACTGGTGGGTGGTACCGGTCTCAAGGTTTCATTCGACGACGAAGGTTCAGAGATTATAGAGAAGAAATCCAACTAGGTCATTCTTAAATAAGATTGAAAAGGCGAAATGTTTCCTCTCAATCTCAAACCAATCAAATGAAATCCAGCTATATGTCTTTTGTCGAAAGCTCATTCTGACGAAAGCTGGTTGTGGCACCGAAGGCTCTCACATCTCAACTTCAAAGATATCAACAAGCTTGTCACCGGAGGTCATGTTTGGGGTCTTCCATTGCTCAAGTTTGATCGAGAACACTTGTGCGCTGCATGTGAAATGGGGAAACAAAGTCATTAAAGTCACCCATCCATCATAAACACAAAAGTTGTTGAACCACTTGAGTTGCTTCACATTGACTTGTGTGGTCCATCATCAATCGAAAGCATTGGTGGTAGCAAGTATATTCTTGTTATCGTTGATGATTTCTCTCGTTTTACATTGGTGTTCTTTCTGAAGCACAAATCTGAGGCTACTCCTAAGCTAAAGATGTTCATAAAGCAGGTTGAAGTGCAACTGAGGAAAGTCGTTCGCAACATTAGAAGCGACAATGGACTGGAGTTCAAGAACAGAGAATTTGAATACCTTTTGGCAGAAAAAGGAACCAGTCACAACTTCTCAGCCCCCAACACGCCTCAACAGAACGAAATTGTCGAAAGATGAAACTGATCCTTGTGTGAGGCGGCCCGAACTATGCTAAGTTTTGCTTCTCTTGCTTTATATTTCTGGGTGATGCTATTGCTGCAGCGTGTTTTACGCAGAACAGGTCTTATCTCAACAAGAGTTTCTCTCTTACTCCTTATGAGATCATCAATAACAGGAAGTCGAATGTAAAATTCTTCCACGTGTTCGGCTCACGATGCTTCATCTTCAACTCCAAAGAACATCGAAACAAGTTTGACATTAAAGCCGATGAAGGAATATTTCTGGGATATTCTCTTACTTCAAAAGCATACCGGGTCTTAAACAAGCTTTCTAGGAAGATCGAAGAAGCATATTATGTGACTTTCGATGATAACTACGTCAAGAAGCTAAAGGCCGCTGAAGAAGCAATTGGAGAGATTTTCTCTCAAATAGGTCAGGTCATGGCCACCATTGCTAACTTGTTTGATCAGTTTGTGGAATTATTCGATGAACCTGAGAAAGCTACTCTCTCGGAAGCCAAGGCCGTAGACAACAAAATCGACCATCTAAAGCAAATCGTCGAAGATGCAGCCAAACAAATGGGTGAAGGAGAACAAGTTCCAAACGAACCTCCTCAGCAAGGTACTTCAGTCGAGGGGGAGAATCCATTACCTTCAAATTAACCGAACTCACACTTTCAGGGGGAGAATTCTATTCCTTCTACACCCGAAAGTCCTGTAGCACCCGAAAGTCCTGTAGCACCCGAAAGTCTTGTAGCACCCGAAAGCTCTGCTACACCCAAGAGTCCTGTAGCACCAGAAAGTCCAGCTACACCTAAGAGTTCTGCTGCACCTGAGAGCTCATCAGTCGAGGGGGAGAATTCTGACATGTTTTTCGATGATGAAAGTCAATCTGAATTGGAAGAAATGGTCAACGCCGAATTGGATCCATCTTATGATCCAAATTATCCTTCTCTTATTAAATGGACCAGAGATCATCCTGTATCTCAGATAGTGGGTAATGTCTCTGAAAAAGTCTTGACCCGATCTCAACTGAAGGCAAAGCAATCATCTCTATTCTCCAAAGTAGAGTTCTACATGTATAATTCTTTCGTATCCAAAGTTGAGCTTAAGACTGTCAACATAGCTCTTGATCATTCCGATTGGGTACAAGCCATGCAAGATGAACTCAATGAGTTTGAAAGAAACAAGGTATGGCGCCTCATTCCAACTCCTAAAGATGCCTCAGTCGTTGGTCTCAAAATGGTTTTCAGAAACAAAATGGAGAAGGAAGGCAATGTAATTCGAAATAAAGCCCGTCTCGTGCTGAAAGGATACTACCAGGAAGAAGGAATTGATTACGAAGAAACTTTTGCTCTGGTAGCTAGGCTGCTGGCCTATGCTGCACACAAGAACTTCGAGGTCTACCAAATGGACGTAAAATGCGCCTTTCTGAATGGAGAACTTGAAGAAACGGTTTACATGGAGCAACCTCCTGGTTTTGTCAATGAAAAGTACCCAAATCACTGTTATATTCTGGACAAAGCAGTTTATGGTCTGAAACAAGCACCTAGGGCATGGTATGAAACGCTAACTAAGTTCTTCAAGATGTCAAAATTCAAACAAGTTTCGGTTGACCCAACCTTCTTTCGTAAGAAGGAAGGTAACCACCTTATGATAGTTCAAATCTATGTCGATGATATCGTCTTTGGCTCAATGAATCCTAGCTTAACAGCTGAATTCAGAAAGCTGATGGAGACTAAATTTGAAATGAGCTCAATGGGTTCGATTAACTTTTTCCTTGGTTTAAATATTAGACAGGGACCCAAAGGCATCTTTATCAACCAGGAAGCATAAACCAAGACTCTTCTTGCTAAATTTGTCATGATGGGAGACTCAAAGGTCAAAGTTCCAATGGCGTTCGACACCAAGCTTACACCATCCTTGGAAAAACCGGCAGTCGATATTACGCTATACCGCCAGATGATTGAGTCCTTAATGTACCTTACTGCTAGCAGGCCTGATATAATGTTTTCTGTATGTTATTGTGCTAGGTTTCAGGCGAATCCTCGTGAACTACATATGCTTGCAGTGAAAAACATACTCCGGTATCTGAAACGAACCACCTCCCTCGGTCTATGGTATCCATCAAACTCAGGTTTCTTCGTTCAAGCCTACTCAGATGCAGACCTTGGAGGATGTGGTTTAGACAGGAAAAGCACCACTGGAGGCTACCAATTCCTAGATGGGAAGTTGGTTAGCTGGCAATCAAAGAAACATACATTTGTTTCTCTGTCTACAGCCGAACCAAAGTACATTGCAGCTGCCTCCTATACATCTCAAGTGATTTGGATCCAAAACCAGCTCCGTGATTATGGACTCAATATGAAAAAGATCCCACTATATTGCGATTCAGAAAGTGCAATTAGGATCTGTCATAACCCAGTGCAACACACCAAGACCAAACATATTGCACTGAGGTATCACTTTATAAAGGATCATGTGGAAGATGGAAACGTCGAAATTCACTTTGTTCGAACCACTGATCAACTGGCCGATATCTTCACCATAGCTCTTCCTGAAGCGAGTTTCAATAAAATTCTACACGGCCTAGGAATGATGGAATCGGAGTCAGTACCAAAAACTACTTCTCAAAACTAAAAGTTGGAAGCGAAATGAACCGAACGTTCGGGTTCGGTTCACGTGTGTGCCGAAATGAACCGAACGCTCGGGTTCGGTCCTATTATCTTATCTTCGCCTATCACTCAAATGTAGTTTCTTTGGCTATAAACCTTTTGTATCTTTTTCAAATTTCATCTCTCTTATTTTCAAAGTTTTTTTTATTTTAATTTCAAAATTCTTTTCTTTCTCAAATGTATTTTTTTTGCAACCGAAATAGTCCGAACGCTCGGGTCCGGTTCCAAATTTTTTTTTTGTCTCATTTTTTTCTCTTTAAATTAAAAATTCGAAAATTTTTTTTATCAAAAACTCTAAAAACATTCTTTTATTTATTTTTTTTAACGAAATTTTTTCATATGTTTGTGTGGCTATTTGTGTGGAAATTCTTTCATTAGTTAAGTGTCCCTAGAAGCATGCTGCTGTATGTGTCCAAAGCCTCACAAGATTCAGAATAATAGCCTTACTGACTTGGTATATACAAACCTTGTCTTCCCAATTAGGCTTTTATATTTATTCTAATCATGAGCTACTTTACTCTCTTCTCACATGAGATAAGAGTTTTCTGCTTGGTCCTTATTTTAATAGCAGAGGTACTTTGGTCTCTTTACACCATCTTCACTACTTTTCTCCATCTCATTCGCTTCATAAACGTAACCCTTGAGACTCTCAGAAATTACCACTGAGGTTTATGGTTACACAACTTCTGTGTTCATGATCTTAGCTTCGTGCCACTACGTGCTAAGTGAAACCCACTATTCAATACTTATTATGCATTGACGGTGAACAATCAACCTTGTTCTAGCTTTCACTGACGAATTGATGAACTTATCCATGGGGATGTAACATGAAATCTCTAATTTCTTTTTGTGTGATTCCTATGAAATTCTTTAAACCCATAACATTTCTTCCCTTGGAATCCAGTTTTATTTTTCTTTGAGATTTCACATAAAATATTTTCACAGTGCCACATAGATTCTTTTCAAACCTACTTGTTCAACAGACTACATTGGTCTCACAAGTACTTTAGTACATTTCTGTCTTATGTCAAGATCAGAAATTCTAAACTGAAGCGAAAGCCACCCAAATCAGCCTAACTAAAAGAAGCCTTTCAACACTTCTCAATAAGTGTCTGATTGTTATTCAACAGGAAACCAAACAAACACTTTAAAGTCTCTCTTGACTTTGAAGGAAGAGATTCGTGCCCGGGATCCATTGTTTTGTGTCTGTACTGACATCACAAATTCCCTCATATGTGTTTCTTTATTTCCTTTTCTTTTACACACTAAGCACGAAAATCTTTTTGATTTTCCAAAATTCTGGTTTCACTAGTTACAAGCCATTTTTTTAATGGGATTTGAAGTTATAAAAGATGCATGGCTCACATTATTACACGTGGTCATTTTAATTTTAGATGGCGTTCCTCTCTAAAGGGATAAGATGCTGACTCGGGCGGGAGTCCAATCGATTTGATTTTCAAATGGCGCTTCAATGACAGGCGTGCGAAGTGGTACCATTTTTTTTCTTGAACGGCGCCTGATGGGAAGGCGCGTGAATCGGGATAGTTCTTCTCTCTCCTGCGTATTCATCGGGGCTACCAACTTTCACGCATCACTCACCTCCGGAAAACCCTTCGTATTTCCTTCGAAGATTTGGGAACGGATTCTTCTCTTTCCTTTACCCATAGTATAAAAGGTAATTTTGACCATTATTGACCTCTTTACTGCACCCAAATTTCAGAGAGCAAGAAAAGCTTAGAGAATTCTACTGTTCATCATCTCTCCCAACTTCTTCACTTCAATGGCGGATTCTTCATTTGTTCATGCCACTTCCCACATCCTGCCGATTCGTCCTCAACAAAGTCTGATCATCGATCTTACTCCACATGTTTATGATGCCTTCATGTTCCCGATCATCAAATGCCTGAAATACTCGCCGCTTGCTCCCACTCTCACCAAAGCTGAAGTTGTTCCAATGGAATTTTTATCCCAAAGTTTCTCCACTGCTCATTATGATAAGTCTGTCGATAGGATCTTCTTCGACATTCTTGATCACAAGGCGTCAATCTCCAAGCAGCGATTCTGCTCACTTTTAGGGTTTGAACCCGATTCATCTAGGGTTAACCCTGAATCCATTCCAGTGGGTCACGTGTTTTCTATGTTCTATAATATGGGATATACTGAGGTGCTGACAACGGTCACTAAGTTCAAGAGATCGTGCCTGCCTCCTCAGTGGAACGGGTTATTTACTGTGCTGTTCAAAGGGTTATCTGAACGCAGTGCCGGTTCAGACGGAGCGAGTCGTCTGTTCATCACGATTCTTTATGGGGTATACAATATTATGAACCTGGATTATGGGTCGGTGTTATGGCAGCAACTGATCCAGAGCCTTGCATCCACATCTCGGCATTCAGAGATCTCCTACGCTCGATTCTGGACGTTGGTCACAAAATGGGTGATGGACAAGTATCATGTCCCCATTGTTGCTGATTCTCCACTCTCTTCGATTGGTACTTTCCATACCACGAAGATCATAGTCTCCGATGCATCGAAATTTCAGTTTATTGGCTCCATTCCTGAGTCAATGTTTGGAGGCGTTCCTGCTGAAAGCCGTATCATCCAAACTTACAAGGAGTTTCGTCGCTCTGGTCCTAGAGAGCTCACTCCTGAGATGTCAAATCCATCCACGAAGCCGATAAGCTGCTCCAAGGGGAAAGAAGACTGAAAAGGGAAAAGACAAGCAGGTTGGCATGGGAGCGAAAGGCCCTTCTCCCAAGAAACGAAAACCTACCAAAGCTGCTGACTCTCCTCCACTGAAGAAGAGAAAATCCCAACCGAGGTGAAAGCTGATATTAGCTTCCTCCTCAAGCGAATCTGAGGAAGAAAATTCAGACTCTGACGAGTCTCCTCGTGGTAACACTCCTCCACGATCGCGTACCCCAGAAGTGCACTTTTCCAGTTCACCTATCTCTTCTCCACCAGTCACCATTCCTATTTCCATTCCCCCCATAACCTCCACCACTCACATACCACCAACTTCTATCCCAGTACCCCCTCCCATTTTCACTTAAGCTACCACCACAACAGTTGAAGTAAGAACCAACGTATCTAATACGGGGGCTCCTACTAAAGCACCCGAACCCACTCCCACTACCGAACCTACTTCACAACCCGAACCTACTTCCACTACCGAGCCTCCACCCTCACCTCCACCCTCCTCTCATGCTCAGTCCGCAGAGGATGAAGAACCATTTCTTGGTGGGGAGGACATGACATTTGATTCGGTCTACTACAGTCCGTATCAGGTGCAAAGTGACGATGATGATGATGCTCCCCTCACCAAAAAGCATCTCAAGGAGCTTCACGAGAAGATTGATTCTCTCATTGCTTCCTCTTCTTCTTCATCACAGTCTACCGTTTCTGAGGTTGCTATTCAGAGGATAGTTGACGCTTTTACTAAGGCTCATGAACCCTCCGTTAGCTCAGCTATTGTTGCCATTGACGCATCCACCATAGCCTGTGCTTCTGCGACCGAAAAAGTCGAAAAACTATTTACTGATGCCTCCTCACTTTTGTAGTCTTTACAGGAAACTGCCGAAGCCACTAAAACGAAGCTTGACCCCATCGTCAACAAGCTGGCTACCTCAGTTGCCTTTGAACTGACGTCCTTCACCACTCTTCGTCAAACTCTCACCGACGACAACTCCGCGTTTAAGACGACCATTGAGGAGCGCCTCACCAAGCTTCAAGAAGATCTAGCTGCCGAGAACTCCCTCATGGACGCTCTCACTAGAAATATCGGTGCTCTTAAGGTCAAGAATCTTCAACTCTCCAATTCTCAAAAGGAGATTGAGTCTCTTTGATCTGAAAGAGAGGTGATTTCATCGTGTGTTTCGGATATCCACGCAGCACTTTCAAACATCCTGGAAGCACATGATCCAATATTAAACTATTCATTGAGGCGTACTCTCGCGGAAAAGCGTGCTCCTGCTCTTTCTCTCCTGAGCAAAATTGAAGGGCTCCTTGAGTTCGTGTCCATTCCGAAACAAGGGGGAGAGAATGTATCTCAACCGCCTCCCACTTCTACAGCAACAAAAAAAACCGAACCTCCTCCAACAGGCCAACCCTCAGGTTCGGGTGTAAAAGACAAAGGGAAAAAAATTGCTGAAGATAGTGATGACGACAAAGAGACGATTGCTAATCTCTTGAAAAAGCAAGGTCGAGATAAGGACGCTGATATGAGCGCTCGGGTTGCTAGAGAGGTTGAGGAAGCTGAAAGAAAGATGAAAGAAGATCATGACCTTCTTGAGAGTAGGAAAACCCTTTTTCCTCCTTGGACTCTTGAGAAGTTGCTGAAAGAAGCAATTGAAACCCCAAGCATTCTGTGGCTTGAATCGGTGATCTCACTTGATCGTATCAATTTTGTCGATTCTCAGTTCGACATGCCACTGACCCGAAAGGCCTTCATCTTCCATGCCTTTGACAACGTTGCAGATATCCCTCATCCTCATTCTAAGGTTGACATGGATCTTGTCGAGTTCTATCTAAGAGCTGCCCAACCACAATATCAAACATGGAGCGCTCAGAAGATTATCAACGTTCGGGTCCTCAAGCCGTATCGGGAAGGAAACTTCACGAACGTTCGGTTCAAGGTGCTGAGAGGTTCTGACAAGACCGAACATGCCATTTCGCTTGCTGGTCTTCCCAATTTAAATCCACATGATTGGATAATTTTGCACAACATCCTTCTTACAAATGAAGCAAAATATGGTCCGATCATTGACCACTTCAAGAGGATGCTTGTCTGCTACATCATGGAAGTTTCCAAGATGGATCAGGAGATCGCTAGTGTCTTCAAGAAAAAGCCTACTATTTCTCTTGTTGGCTCTGCAAGTGATCTGAATATGATGCATATGGGGAAGATAGAACCGAAAAGAGATTCTGTTATGTTTACCAGAAACGAAGGCCAAAAATGCCTGTTCGCTTTGGCAGACAAACATCTCTACACCACTGCATGCCTGGAACATGTTTTGGGTATCATTCATTGTTGCAAGCAAAACTCAGCTGACGACAAGAAGTACTTCGATGATATGATCCAGTGGTACATTCGCTTCAGAAAGACAATCCTCGCTCTTATCCCTCGTCTGTTTGATATGACTAAGAAGGTTCCGGCAGCTGGACCCAGCATGAAGAAGTGATAGTCTCGCTCCAATTAACGCAAAGGGGGAGATTATTAGGTCCAGTTAGTGTTGCGTCTTTGGGCTCGTTAGCTAGTCCAGTTTTGTCTCCGATATGAGCCTGTCCATCTGTGAGTTCTTTGTAGGGTTTATTATTTATACATGCTTGCATGCATTCTTTAACGCAAGATTTGATAGAGATTTTAATAGCTTTCACGTTCATATCTTTTGTAACCCTAGAATCCTCTACAGCGGAAGTTCTTCATCGAGCTTTGCTGAGGATTGAGTTAATAGAATCATTCGACTCATTCAGATCCATTCTTGTGTTTTTGTCTGACTGTTCTTACTTTCTTGATTTGCCTGTTATAAGATCTAATCGATCAAGAGTATTATAAACTCATCACTCTTCTATCTCATAGATCTGATTTTTTTCTATGAAATACGTGTTATGTGGGTGTGCCTCATCTATTATGTGGAATATGTATTGAATGAAAATGTTATACAGGTTTTAAACTATGTATAAAAATATATATTTTTTATCTACTAATATGTTGGGTAGAACATGGGTAGATAGTTGGTGTGTAATAAACAGATGAGTGGCCTCGATGTTGTTGTTGTTGATCTAGTTATTCAGTGGAGTATGGATAACGACCACTGAATCTTTCTAGACAGTCCAGTGGAACGCTAGCAGGTTCATAACCTGTATGTGTTGTGAACGATGTGTTCACCGGTGTACTCAATCCCCCTCATGGTTGCCTTTAGGACATCTATTGTTGAGGAAACCCGTTAGCAGTAATTGATGGGTTTTAGCCATAAGAACTTTCCTATGTGCGCATGCAAAACCCTAATGCTTGGATCTAGGCTTTCTAAACAAATATGCTTTGAATCCAAGACTTCTAACAACTATTTAGGTGTAAGAACAATATTGAAACAGATCTAGAATCATACCTTTGAATTCCTTGCTGATCTTGTTGTCTTGGAGCTTCTAGAGCCACAATTGTCACTCCTCTAATGGCTTACAAACACCAACTAGCAAGGAGGATGATTTGGGAGAGAGGAGAGGGGAGGAAATCGGCCAGGGTTTTCTTACTTTAGATGATGTGCCGATTTCCCTTTGGCATAGGGTCTATTTATACTTGTAGACTCCTTAAGGGTTACAACCTAAACCCTAATTGGATAATCTTCTCTTAAGGCTATCCAAATCCATTCCTTAGATAACTCTTGGACAATTTGAAGTTATCCTTAGCTTCTAGAATCCGTCCAATGCATATCACTATGGATTTACAGTCTAAAGTTTAACTATCAAACAATTGACAGTTTATACCCTCTTATTAAATTAATCTCTTTAAGTCACCAAATTAATTCCAATTAATTTATGACTTATATTAATCAAATAAAAATATATTATTCTTTATATTATTCTCATAATATACTAATAATATTTACTCTCTCTTAATAAATCATCCTATCAAGTTGCTATGGTGAAGGAAACCGAAAAGGACCATGCACAACCGGGTCAAATACTTGCCTAATATAGTTTCAGCCTTAGACACTATTCCAATAGTCTCGCACTTGGATAAGTCTAGTAACTATATGCACAAGTACAATTCGGTTTGCAATCATAGCTCTCAAAGATGCTGTCAAACTCTGATCTAATCAATCTTGTCCTTTAGATAAGGGATCGTACAGTCCTTCGTTAGATATCATGCTGACAATCCTATGGAATGGTTAGTCAAGCATTTAGGTTTCTCGATCTCAGATTTATTCGACATAGAACTTAATCGATCACATCAATTCAATTCTGACCGGGCCCGACACATAAGTCAAATCAAATCATCGAGCGGCCGAGATATCGCTTTTACCTTCTTAGATAAAAGTTATAGATAAACTTCGACTTATATGCATTTACTTATTTAATAATCAACTATACACAACAATGCGTTTTATAACATTGAGTTACCAATGCGTTTTCGCATTATCAATGTACAATCAATTAGCAAATAATAAACCATATATCTAGGTTTTAAGACTATATGATATTATCGTCTTGCGATCATCCTTTTATATGATATTCCATAAGGTGATTCCAGCAAGCGTGGGTTTGTTCCAATGCTGAAAACCAGTTCATAAGCACTCATGAATGTCGCAGCAACCCTTTGCTATGTCTAATACCATTTAGACAATCTACGCACCGATGCATGACAATCTTCATTCATATCTACTTCCAACATATGAACGATTGTGGAAAATTTGAACAATTCGATTATTCCTAATAAACTCAATTATTCTGGAAGTCAAAACATGCAAAGTGAAACAATAGCTAAACAATTAACATAAGATAGTAACATTATTCATAAATAAAACTCCTTTATTTAATCATCAAATGTTAATTACATTTACCTATTACACGTTTCTAATACTATCTAATCTATGCTAATATCATCCTTCAGCCCAATACTCCTAGCATGCTGCAAGTGCTTAACCCTACTCAGTCCCTTCGTAAGCGGATCTGTTGGGTTATCTTCTCATGATATCCTCTTCACTCTGAGTTGTCCTTCTTCTACTCGATGTCTAATGAAGTGATATTTTCTGTCGATATGTCGAGATCTACCATGATCCCTCGGTTCCTTGGTCAAGGCAACCACTCCTTCGTTATCATAGAAAATCTCCATGGGCTCCTTTATGGCAGGTACAACTCCAAGATCACCGATGAAGTTCTTCATCCATATTGCCTCCTTCGACGCTTTGCTCGCTGCAATGTACTCTGATTCGCACGTTGAATCAGCTATGGTTTCCTGCTTCGAACTCTTCCATGTCACTGCTCCTCCATTCAGGGTAAAGACCCAACCCGACTGTGAACGGTAGTTGTACCTATCGGTCTGAAAGCTAGCGTCACTATACCCTCGCACCTTCAAGTCATCACTCCCTCCGAGGACTAAGAACCATTCCTTTGTCCTCCGAAGGTACTTAAGGATATTCTTCGCCGCAATCCAATGGGCTCTACCAGGATTCCCTTGATATCTGCTAACCATGCTCAAAGCGAAGGCTACATCAGGGCGAGTACAAGTCATAGCATACATGATTGAGCCAACTGCGGAAGCATATGGAACTCGACTCATTTCTGCTATCTCAGCTTCGGTACTCGGACTTTGAGTCTTACTCAACTTGGCATTACTTTGTATCGGTAATTCTCCCTTCATCGAGTTTTCCATGCTAAAACGTTTTAATACCTTCTCCAAGTAAGTGTTCTGACTAAGTCCAATTAGTCTCTTACTGCTTTCTCTTACTATCCTTATTCCCAAAATGTAAGAAGCCTCTCCGAGGTCCTTCATAGCGAAGCACTTCCCTAGCCAGGACTTAACTTCCTGCAGAGTCGGGATGTCGTTTCCTATGAGTAATATGTCATCGACATATAGAACGAGGAAGCTTACTATACTCCCACTAACTTTGACATATACATAAGACTCATCTTCGCTTCGTACAAATCCAAACTCTTTGACTTTCTCATCGACGCAAAGATTCCATCTGCGAGACGCTTGCTTAAGTCCATAAATGGACTTCTCAAGCTTACACACTCTATTCGGATGCTTCGGATCCACAAACCCCTCTGGTTGAGCCATGTAAACATCCTCAGCCAACTTTCCGTTAAGGAAAGCGGTCTTGACATCCATTTGCCAAATCTTATATTCATGAAATGCGGCAATCGCTAGCATCACTCTAATAGATTTTATCTTCACAACTGGTGAGTAGGTCTCATCATAGTCAACTCCGGGAGTTTGAGTAAAGCCCTTCGTAACCAATCGCACTTTATATGTGTGTACGTTTCCATCCATTTCGGTCTTCTTCTTGAAGATCCATTTGCACCCAACGGTCTTACGTCCAGGCACATAATCAACCAAATTCCAAACTTGATTATCATACATGCATTGGATCTCGCTATCCATTGCCTCTTTCCATTTCGCAGACTCCGGGCCTGCCATGGCTTCCTTATAGCTATTAGGTTCATCAAGATTTATTAGTGTACCATCACTAATATACGTGTCCCCTTCGGTAGTAATATGAAAACCATAAAACTGGGGTAGAACTCTAACTCTATCGGAACGTCTAAGAGGTAAGGATTCGTCAATTGCTTCAACCGGAGTTTCCTCCTCGGGTTGAGTGCCAGCGGTAGAGCTTCCTTCATCTATCGACTCTTGAATCTCCTCAAGCTCGATATGCCTCCCACTGTCTCCTTGGCCTATGAGTTCTCGCTCTCGGAAAACTCCTCTCCTCGCAACAAAGACAACATTGTCCTTCGGTCTATATAAGAGATATCCAAAGGATGTCTGCGGGTAGCCGACGAAAAATACATCGCTCACTTCTAGGTTCGAGCTTGTCGTGAGTATTTCGTCTTACGGAAGTCTCGCAACCCCAAACCTTGATATGTGCCAACGAGGGAGCTTTCCCTGTCCACATCTCGTGAGGTGTTTTGGCAACCTTCTTAGTAGGGACTCGGTTAAGGATATGGGCGGCAGTCTCTAAGGCATACCCCCAAAAAGTGATTGATAGTGAAGCACGACTCATCATAGAGCGAACCATATCCAATAAGGTTCGATTACGCTTTTCTGCCACACCATTCAACTGCGGTGTTCTAGGAGGCGTCAATTGCGAAACTATTCCACACTCATTGAGATAATCGTGGAATTCAAGACTTAGGTACTCTCCTCCTCGATCGGATCGAAGCATCTTGATTTTCCTGCCCAATTGATTCTCCACTTCATTCATGAACTCTTTGAACTTTTCAAAAGATTCTGACTTTTGCTTGATTAAATAGATATACCCATATCTACTATAATCATCGGTAAAAGTCACGTAGAAGCGGTTCCCATCCTTCGTGGTTGATCTAAATGGTCCACATACATCGTTATGTATTAGGTCCAATAGGCCCTCACCCCTTTCACACGTACTCGTGAAGGGTGATTTAGTCATCTTTCCAAGTAAACAAGACTCGCATGTGTCATCTTCCCTAACGTCGAATGAATCCAACACTCCATCCTTTTGGAGTTGGGCTATGCGTTTCTTGTTTACATGTCCAAGACGACAATTCCACAAGGATGCTTTATCCATACTAGTGGAAGAATCTATATTCAAAACATCATTTCCTAAGTTATCAACAATCATAACAGTTTCATAAATTCCATTACATGGTATAGCTTCAAAGTAAAAGACACCATTTAGATAAGCCAAAATAGAACCATTCTCATTATTAAAAGAAAATCTAAAACCTTGTCTATATAAACCATGAAATGAAATGATGTTTCTAGCCATTTCTGGCGAATAGAAACAATTGTTCAAGTCTAAACATAAATTATTTCTAAGCACTAAAGAATACACTCCAATCTTGGTCACAGGCGATGATCTTCTGTTCCCCATGATTAGATTGATTCTTCCTTGCTCCACATCCCTAATTCTTCTTAGTCCCTGCACATTAGAACAAATGTGGTAACCACAACCGGTATTAAGAACCCAAGAAATAGCATGATAAGAATCGTTAGATTTAATTGTATATATACCTGTGAAAGATGGCTTGATCTTTCCTTCCTTGATGGCTTGCAGGTATTCCGGGCAGCTTCTCTTCCAATGTCCTATCTTGTGGCAGTGGTGGCACTCTGCCTCCTTCGGGTTAGGGCAGGGCTTAGCAGGATCAACTTTGGTCCCATTAGAAGAGGCACCATCTCGGGCTTTAACCTTGCGATAGTTCTTAGACGAAGCCTTCCTCTTCTTTCCCTTTCCTTGACCAATAGCCAAGACAGGAGTAGCAGGTGGATTGGGAGTTGGTGCAACAGACTTGTCTTTGATGTTGCTCTCAGTGAACCTCAAGAGACCTTGGAGTTTTCTTAGGGTGACCTCCTCTTTGTTCATGTGGTAGGTCATCCTAAATTGATTGAACATCGGAGGCAAAGAGTGAAGCACCATGTCGATCGCCAAGTCTTCCACAAAGTCAACATTTAACTTGCGAAGGCGGTCGACATACCTTTGCATCTTTTGCAGGTGCACGGTAAGAGATTCTCCATGACCCATCTTAGAGGAAATCATGTTAGTGAAAATCTCATAACGTTCTTGTCTCGCGTTCTGGTGGTATCTCTCCAATAAGTCTTGATGCATCTCATACGGATACATGTCCTCGTAGGACTTTTGGAACTCGGAGTTCATGGTGGCTATCATGATGCAATGTACCTGCGTTGCATCTTGCTCATGAGTTTCGAAAGCGGTAATTTCAGCCGGAGTAGCAATTTCAGGATTGATTTTCTCGAGCTTCTCTTCGAGGACATACTCCTTATCCTCATAGCGAGCAATGGTGCGAATGTATCTTATCCTTTCGCTAAAGTTCGTTCCATCGAAGGTGACCTTTTGGCAAAGGCTCATCAACGTGAAGGAACTAGCAGCAGCGTTGTTGGCGTTCGACATCTATGAATAGAAAGGACAAAGATAGATTAGAATATGAATCCCTAATTATCACCCAATAAGAAAAATTAGGGCTAGGATCCAACAACAACATTTACATATTAGAAAAGGGATGCCGTAATCTAACATGCAAATAAATTGAAGGTAAGTGAATGACGATTCACTAATTCTCCACCATAAAACCTAACTATTAGTCCTAAATGTATTGAGAATTCCTCGGATCGTATGAGACTCATTGAAACTATTCAATGGCATGTTTAAATCTCCATATACCCCTCTTGTTTGTGACTGGGATACCGAGGATCACAAAGCGAGTGTGAATTACGATGCAAATTCACATGGTGCCTTCATTGTAACGATCACCTATTCGATGTGCCAGTAAACCACACACACTCCATCGAACTATGATAAACAATGAATCACCCTTTGCCACCTTTGCTTAGAACCAATTAGTGTGCCAGTAAACCACACACGCTCCACTAACTTCTTAGAAAGGGTGCAAAGTGTAATTTCATGGGATTACATCAATTCATTTTTCCTAAAGTAACTAAGATTGGGAAATTTTAAAATATTTGTATTTACTTTGTATTTCCTATTATAATTTTAATGAGAGGATGAGGTTGCCCTATCCTACCCGTTCGGCTAACGACCCTCCACCGATCAAGCAAGCGGTGGGTGTGAGTGTACACCCATTAAGCGCCATTTTATAGGCCGCAACCTTATACCCACCTTATAGATCGACTTCGTGAATGAGGCCTACTAACGGTAAGACTAGCATTTTAGTTATACACACACACACACACACACACACACACATATATATATATATATATATATATATATTAATCTTGTAATAATATATTAGTATAGGGTTGTATTTTAAACCTTTTAAAATCTAGGATTTGAAATTTAAATTGTCTAAATTAAAACTTTTAATCACAAAATATAAATTTCAAAACTTGAGGACAAGTTTTAAACATTTCAAACATGGAGGATGAAATAACAAATAAGTTTAATTAACAATTAATTTCCTAATTATCTATATTTGATTTATTCAAGATTTCTTTCAAGATAATTACCAAAATAATCAAAATAATTAATTAATTATCATATAAGGAAATTAAATATTTTATTAGTTGATAAATATCTTTAATTAGATCAAGATGATAGTCATATATTTCAAAAAATCGGATGAGGGTTGATCTAATATGATTAAGGTAAGTTTCCATAAGATAATCATGAAGAAATCCCGAATCTGGCCATTCCTGACGCTTGGACTCGCCGAGTGCACCAAGGGACTCACCGAGTCAGGCCAACTCGCCGAGTCCACTATGGAACTCGCCGAGTCCATGACTCAGAAACACAAAAAATCGAATTTTGCAGTTTAGTTTCAGACAATTAAGCAACAATTTAATGAAAACCAAGCTAGGCTCTGATACCACTGATGGGTTTTAGCCATAAGAACTTTCCTATGTGCGCATGCAAAACCCTAATGCTTGGATCTAGGCTTTCTAATCAAATATGCTTTGAATCCAAGACTTCTAACAACTATTTAGGTGTAAGAACAATATTGAAACAGATCTAGAATCATACCTTTGAATTCCTTGTTGATCTTGTTGTCTTGGAGCTTCTAGAGTCACAATTGTCACTCCTCTAATGGCTTACAAACACCAACTAGCAAGGAGGATGATTTGGGAGAGAGGAGAGGGGAAGAAATCGGCTAGGGTTTTCTTACTTTAGATGAAGTGCTGATTTCCCTTTGCCATAGGGTCTATTTATACTTGTAGACTCCTTAAGGGTTACAACCTAAACCCTAATCGGATAATCTTCCCTTAAGGCTATCCAAATCCATTCCTTAGATAACTCTTGGACGACTTGAAGCTATCTTTAGCTTCTAGAGTCTGTCCAATGCATATCAATATGGATTTACAGTCTAAAGTTTAACTATCAAACAATTGACAGTTTATACCCTCTTATTTAATTAATCTCTTTAAGTCACCAAATTAATTCCAATTAATTTATGACTTATATTAATCAAATAACAATATATTATTCTTTATATTATGCTCATAATACACTAATAATATTTACTCTCTCTTAATAAATCATCCTATCAAGTTGCTATGGTGAAGGCAACCCAAAAGGACCATGCACAACCGGGTCAAATACTTGCCTAATATAGTTGCAGCCTTAGACACTATTCCAACAGTAATGTCCGACCCGATGAAAATCCTAGATTAGGTCCCCTGAGATAGATGTTGTTTTAGGGACGTAATGTGAGGATAACGGGAATGGGTAATCGAGTTGTTGTTGGTTGGTGAAATTAAATATAATTATTTATTGTGGGTTGAAAACCCTATATGCTCACCAGGCTCCTAAGCCTGACCCGCTTAGTTTTAATTGTATTACAGGAAGTGGCACAAGGGCATAAGATGGATGAATCATCGAGTTGTTTTGTTTACAAGTCTGTATATGTATATATTTGTTGAATGACTTGTAATGTTATCGTTTATGTTTTATGGTCTGTATCGGAACATGACATCCCGAGTTTTGATTATATAAACGAAAATGCATCTCTTGATGAAATGCTTTGATAATTATTATTTTATCATGTTTTGTTTTGGGAACAAATTTTGCAACTCTTTTAAATCAAAAGGATTTACTATGAAATTATTTTAAAAAACATAAATGAAACCGGTCTTTTCTGGCCGAGATTTTGGGGATGTCACAGTTGGTATCAGAGCATTAGTTTAAGCAAACTAGGCATTTGTAGGATTTCTAGACTTAAACTTAGAATGCTAAGTGGAAATTTAAGTTAAGTGTCTGTTGGATTTTAGACACGAGCACTAGTTTATTTTAGGAAAGTTGCCTAAGATGCTTTTATGTGATATATGTTGCCATATATGATATTAATTGCTCGGATCTACGGTCTGTTGCCGACCGGATCTGGAAACCTTATGTGTATAGGATTCTAAGCGTATGTCTACGGTATTAGAACTAACATGTAAACGTTTCAGAGTAATAAGAATGATTTGAATATCTATCGTGAATGAGGATGTAATTTCACCTTATTCGGTGTGTAGATCAAAAATGGTGATAACAAGGAGTGGTGTTGGAAACGCGGATGAAAACAGGAATCAACCGCCAGTGATTGAGCAAATACCTATTGTAGCAGCAGCACCAGAACCAATAACGATGGCTGGGGTGCAAGCCATTGATTCCCGAACAATCGGAAGAAGGAAACAATAGTCGCATTATGAGTTAAGTTGGGACTCAAGGAGAACGAATGAACGATCCGGAAAGGAGAAACAACAAGGATGGGCGAATGTACAAGAACTTCTTGGGCGCCAAGCCGCCAAATCTTTCTGGAAGCCCAAAGCCTGTTGAGATAATGGATTGGATCTCCGAAATGGAGATGGTATTTGAAAGTTGCGATTGTAGCAACAAACAGAAGACTGTCTTTGCAGTCAGACAACTGAAGAATGGAGTCTTGAGTTGGTGGAAGCTGTTGGTAGATACTATGCCACGAGGAGATGCCCTGAAAATGTCATGGGAGGAGTTCTTGGAACAGTTAAGGGTACAGTATTGTTCAGAGATAGATGTGATTGATCTGAACAATGAGTTCCAAAACCAGAAGAAGGGGAGGATGAGCATAGATGACTATGCTACTGCATTTACTGAGAAAATGAAGTTATTTCCGTACCTAGTGCCAATGGAACTCTCCAAGATTGAGAGGTTTGCTAATGGACTGCCTGCCGAATTTGGTCCGACAGTCAAGATGGCAACTACTCTGAAAACAGTTGTTCATGCAGCTAAGAATGTGGAGGCCCAGCAGAAGGAAAAGGGTCTGGAAATGATAGATGTTGGTGAAAAGAGGAAGTTCGATGGAACTTCAGGTTCCAACAAGAAAAACAAGTTCTCGAAGTGTGGTTCGAGGGGAGGTGGAGGCGAAGGGAAATGGTGCGACAAATGTAAGAAGAAGCATCATGGAAAATGTGAGGTAGTGGCCACATGCTACAAATGTGGAAAGCCAGGTCACTATGCCAATGAATGTACCCTCACTAAGAAAGTTTATTACGGTTTTCGTGAGGAGGGACACATGTCGAGGGACTGCCCGAAGAAGAAGGAGGTAGCTAGACCCAACATTCCGCCAAAGCCGAAGGCGAGATCATTCTAGATGACACTAGAAGCTGCTAAAGATGAAGCTGATGTCGCTTCAGGTACCTTTCTCGTAAACAAGATGCCTGCCCAAATTTTATTTGATTCTGGAGCCAACTACTCCTTTATATCACATGAAGTTGGTAGAAAGCTAGTTTTGCCTGTTGATAGACTAGATAATGCTTTATTAGTCGAACTTGATAGTGGCAAGTTTGTACCTATTAGTCCACGATGAGTTATTGCCTATAGAACTTAACGGTTTCGACATCTTTTTGGGAATGGATTGGCTTAGCGCCAATGACGCCGAAATTTTATGCAAGAAGAAAATAGTCAAAGTAAACCCGCCTGGGAAAGAGTCGTTTATGGTGTATGGAGATAAACGCAGAGTAAATTCTGGAATCATTTCATTGATGAAAGCCAGAAAGTGTTTGGCTAAAGGATGTACGTCGTATCTAGCATTCGTGATAGATGCTAAGAAGGACAAAAAGGCAATGCAGAGCATTCCTGTCGTGTGTGATTATCCGAAAGTATACCCGAAGATCTTCCCGGATTACCGCCTGATAGACAAGTGGAGTTTAGAATAGACTTGTTGCCAGGGATGACGCCGATAGCAAAAGCACCTTATCGATTAGCACCGACGGAGATGAAGGAGCTGATGATGCAACTTTAGGAGTTATTGGACAAAGGTTTCATTAGACCTAGTTCATCTGTAACAACGTAAATTTTCAAAACAAAATTTTCATTTCTTAAAAACATGTTTTCATCCAGAACAAGCCATAAAGATCCAATGTATCATATCATAATACAAATCATATAATCCCAAGATCATAAATCCTTCATCAGTGTGTACAGATCATGCCGGCGCCTTCCCACGGTCCTCGCTAGTACCTGAAACACATAACACAACAACTATAAGCATAAATGCTTAGTGAGTTCCCCAAAATACTACTTACACACATACGCCTTTCCAGGCCCTGACCCTCCGGTCCATGTGTCTCAGGGGACTTCCGTCCCGACTCGGTAAACCTTCCGATCCTACCTTACGGTCCTCATCACAATGCCTTCCGGCCCATGACATATATGCATTCCGGCCCATAACATAATGCCTTCCGGCCCATATCAAGCATAGCATACATAGCACATATAAACGATTAACTTATCATATACGATACATACAACTCATAACATATCCGACCTTCCGGTCACACAATAAAACCCTTCCGGGTACAGTATAGTAAGAAAACTCACCTCGTGGAAAGTCTAGAATCTCACGTGCTTGCTATCTCCGAATCCCAAACGAAGACTCAACCTCGCCTAATCATAACGAATATCATTTTAATTAATATAGACTTCCACCACTACACTTTACCCCTTATTAATATTCCTCAGAGGGGTAAAAGACCATTTTACCCTCCCTTGACTCAAAGTCCACAAGTTGACCAAAACCCTAAAAGTCAACAAAAGTCAACATCTTCAGTACGCGGGGCGTACAGACTGATGTACGTGGGGCATACATCGCCAACTCAATAATCGGGGTCTCCAACCAGTACGCTACGCGTACTGGGAGTTACGCCCAGCGTAATAGTCAGATCTAGACACACATCATTTATGGTCTTAATCGGTTAAGCCACTACTTCAACTTCTAGATCCGACCTTATTTACGCATCCTTACTCATAAAGTCGGAACCTTTAAGCCTGGGCATGGTTGTAAAGGCTCTTACACTCCTTAACACCTTTCCATTTCAACTCAAGGATCTAGATCTCATGCATGGCTAATCATTCACGTCCAAGATTACATTTTTATGGATCTACAACTCAAATGGACCAGAAATATGATGGATCTAAGCTAATGGAGACCACTTGCTCATAAAGTCTCCACCTTTGGGACCAAAACCCTAGAAAATGGTCCATAAAGCATACCACAAGATCTACAATCAAGATCCGAACTTTTTACCTTAGAAAGAAGCTCCAAACTTTACTAAGCCTGGATCTACACTTGAACAATAGCTCCTAGCCTCCACAATGGACTCTTCATCTCCTTTGTTACCTTGAAATGACACCACCAAGCTTAGAACACTCACAAAAGGGCTAGGAATGAAGGAACACTCTCTTAGGGTTTCTTTCTGAGGGATGGTGGCTGAGGAGCCAAGCCATCTCATTCCTTTTATAGCCAACAACTCAAATTAGGGTTTTGGGACTGGAGCGTTATTACGCGCAGGGTACTCCTTGTACGCCCAGCGTACTCGCCCAACACAAAGGCCCAAAATGACAAATAAATAAAGATGAAGGGCTAATTGGTTGTACCTGAATTTTGGCTGTTACATCATCGCCCTGGGGAGCTCTGGTTTTATTCGTAAAGAAGAAAGATGGGAGTATAAGGATGTGCATTGATTACAGAGAGCTGAACAAGGCAACAATAAAGAATAGATATCCATTGCCGAGGATTGATGACCCGTTCGATCAACTACAAGGTTCAAGTTATTTTTCAAAGATCGACCTGAGGTCAGGATATCATCAGCTGAAAGTAAGAGAGCAGGATATAGAGAAGACTGCATTCAGAACACGATATGGACACTACGAGTTCTTAGTTATGTCGTTTGGACTAACCAATGCTCCAGAAGCATTCATGGATTTGATGAACAGGGTTTGTAATCCGTTCCTTGATAATTCCGTGATAATGTTCTTTGACGACATTCTGATTTATTCAAAAAGCCAAGAAGAGCATGGCAGACACTTGCAAGAAGTGTTAGAAGTTTTGAAGAAGGAGAAGTTGTATGCAAAATTCTCCAAATGTGATTTTTGGATTCGAGAAATCCAATTCTTGGGTTACGTGGTCAACCAAGAAGGTATAATTGTTGATCCAGCAAATATTGAAGCTGTAATGAAGTGGGAACAACCAAAAAGTCCCACGGAAATCCGAAGCTTTTTAGGATTAGCCGGATATTACTGAAGCTTTATCCAAGGCTTTTCTTCGATTGCTAGTCCATTAATAGCTTTGAACCTCAAAGGAGCTACTTATTCTTGGAGTGATAAGCATAAAGAAGCATTCGAGAAGCTAAAGAAGAAATTACGTGAGGCACCGATACTTTCTCTACCCGATGGAGTTGAAGAGTTCGCTGTTTATAGCGATGCGTCTGGGGTTGGATTGGGTTGTGTTTTGACCCAACGAGAAAAGGTGATTGCATATGCGTCTCGACAATTGAAAGAGCATGAAAAGAACTACCCGACTCATGATTTGGTGTTGGCAGCGGTAGTTTTCGCTCTGAAAATATGGAGGCATTACCTCTATGGCACGAAGTGCAAACTTTTTACTGATCATAAGAGTCTCCAATATCTCTTTAATCAGAAAGAATTGAATATGAGGCAACGACGCTGGCTAGAGTTACTTAAGGACTACTACTGTAAGATACTTTACCACCCCGGTAAAGATAATGTTGTTGCTAATGCTCTCAGTCGGAAAGTCAATCTTGAAAGGAAAAGGCCAAGAGCGTTGAGAATTGAAGTTTTCTCGACAATTGTGGAAAGTATAAAGAAAGATCAAGAGGAAGCTTCTGAGAAGAATGACCGAAAGGAGGAACGTTTGGGAAAAACGTTGGTGTTCGGTATAAACAGTCATGGACTGAAGGTGTTCCAAGATCGGATTTGGATACCTAAGACAGGAGGAATCAGAGATCTTCTGATGGAAGAAGCTCACAAGACCATGTACGCGATTCATCCCGGTAGCACTAAAATGTATAAGGACCTGAAACCCTACTACTGGCGGCCGACGATGAAGCTTGATGTTGCAAGGTATGTGGCCGAGTGTGTGACTTGTGCGAGAGTCAAGACACAAAATCAGAAACCATACGGGAGTTTAGAACCATTGCCTGTGCCTATGGGTAAGTGGGAAGACATTGTTATGGATTTTGTCACTAAACTGCCCAGAACAAAGAATGGTCACGACATGATTTGGGTGGTCGTTGATCGATTCACTAAGAGTGCGCATTTCATAGCGGCCAGGGTGAAATGGTGTATGGATAAGCTTGCGAATTCTTACGTGAAGGAAATTGTGAGGCTTCACGGTGTTCCGTTAACGATTGTATAGGATCGTGACAGCCGTTTTACGTCAAGGTTTTGGAAAAGTCTACAAGAAGAATTGGGTACCAAGTTGTGTTTAAGTACAGCCTACCATCCGCAAAGTGATGGTCAGAGCGAACGGACGATACAGACACTTGAAGATATGCTGAGAGCATGTACCCTGGAATTCCTAGGTAATTGGGATGAACATTTACCTTTGGTAGAATTTTCCTACAATAATAGTTTCCACTCGAGCATAAAGAGGGCACGTTATCAAGCTTTGTATGGACAAAAGTGTCGTACGCCATCTTGTTGGCTTGAGGTTGGGGAAAAGCAGTTTATGGGACAGGAGATAGTCCATCAAACTGCTGAAAAGTTGAAAATAATTATGGAAAGAATGTTAGCAGCTCAGGACCGTCAAAAGAGCTATGCTGACAACAAGCGAAGACCGATGACTTTTGAAGTTGGAGATTCAATTTTTCTTAAAGTCTCGCCGTGGAAGGGACTTATAAGATTTGGTAAAAGGGGAAAATTAAGTCCATGGTTTATTGGACCATTTAAAGTTCTTCAGAGGATTGGGAACCAAGCTTACAAGCTCGAACTACCAGAAGAACTGAATGGAATTCATAACACTTTTCATGTCTGTTATTTGAGGAAGTTCACGGGAGAAGTTCCCGACATGATTCCACTTTCGGAGTTGAGAATCGATGAGAACAAAAGGTTGGTTGAAGAGCCAGAGGCAATCGTTGACCGAAAAGGTAAGAAGTTGCGACACAAGATGGTCGAGTTAGTGCTTGTCCGATGGAAACACAGGAATGGGCCGAATCTCACCTGGGAGATGGAGAGTGACATGATGGGTCGCTATCCGCATTTGTTTGTTGATGTGTGATTCCGGGGAAGGAATAATTCTAAGGTGGAGAGAATTGTAACGCCTGTGTTTCTGGGCTTGTCATTAATGTTGATATAATAGTCTAGGTTAACCTTTGTAACCCGTTTTGAAATAATAGAAGTGTATTATTTGAGTATTATGTGTTTTGTGCTTAATTGCTTAATTATGTGATTTGATTAATTAAGAATAAAATGAGCGTCAAAATTTAAGTGTAAAATAAACTTGATATCTTTGGATAATGTTGTAGTAGTTGAAACGAGGTTTCCGAATATATAAAGAACGCCCAAATCTGACTTCGTATGAGGAAGTTATGATTTTCTGAAGACTTAGCGATGTGCAGCTCGAATACTCGATTTGAGATTGAGCGGTTTTTAGCCGAAACAATCTAAACGAGAATCGAAGATCTCGTTGTTAGTAGTAAAACGATGAAAAGTTAGGCGAGAACGGACGTCAAACGAAGAAGTTATCAATTTATAACGAAGTTTTTCTGTCCCGGCCTACTAAAAATAAATAATAAAAATAAATCCAAAATTAGCCGACGGAGTCTAAATGAAAGCTGTAGAGCGTAGTCTCACCTACACGTGGATATAAAGAACGTCGAAAACGGAGTTCGTATGAGGGAGATACGAATTTTTGAAGTTTATTAAATATTTAATAATTAATTTTAATTCTAAATCTTGGTATTATCCGAAGAGGAGTCATCGGACTCAACCGAAGTACGCCCAGCATACAGCGAAGCGTGACGTCCCTTGCACTCGAGTTCTTCGGATATGAAAGCAATGACGAATTCGGACGCGTACGCCTGTACGCCCAGCGTACTGCGAGGGTCCAGCCTCCTATAAATAGGATGCGAGGCTGCCGAGTTCTTTTGCTCTTTTTCTCTTCTCTCTCTCCCGTTTTGCATCGTTTTGCATGCCGTTTATACCCCGAAGCCCCGGTAATATTCCCGAGCCCCGAAGCAAGATCCAAAGCCCCGAGAATCCCGAAGAGCGTTATTCCCGAGCCGAAGCTCTGCCCACGTGAAGTTCGATTTTTGTGGAGATCTTCCAGATCTACGGAGAATACTACTTCTGCAAGCCATAGTGTTGCTCGATCATCTTCTGATCAAGTGAGTGTGTAGTTACTTTCTTCTAACGCATAATTAGGAAGTATTTTATACAAAATACGTGTTATGTGTATAATTTTGTTGTTATGTGCGTGAATGTATATTCACTCTCTACTATCTCATAGATCTGATTTATTTTCTATGAAATACATGTTATGTGGGTGTGCCTCATTTGTTATGTGGAATATGTATTCAATGAAAATGTTATACAGGTTTTAAACTATGTATAAAAATATATATTTTTATCTACTAATATGTTGGGTAGAACATAGGTAGATAGTTGGTGTGTAACAAACAGATTAGAGGCCTCGATGTTGTTGTTGTTGATCTAGTTATTCAGCGGAGTATGGATAACGACCACAGACTCTTTCTAGACAGTTCAGTGGAACGCTAGCAGGTTCATAACCTGTAGGTGTTGTGAACGATGTGTTCACCGGTGTACTCTATCCCCCTCATGGTTGCCTTTAGGACATCTATTGTTGAGGAAATCCCTTAGCAGTAATGTCCGTCCCGATGAAAATCCTAGATTAGGTCCCCTGAGATAGATGTTGTTTTAGGGACGTAAAGTGAGGATAACAGGAATGGGTAATCGGGTTGTTGTTGGTTGGTGAAATTAAATATAATTATTTATTGTGGGTTGAAAACCCTATATGCTCACCAGGCTCCCAAGCCTGGCCCACTCAGTTTTAATTGTATTACAGGAAGTGGTGCAAGGGCATAAGATGGATGAATCATCGAGTTGTTTTGTTTACAAGTCTGTATATGTATATATTTGTTGAATGACTTGTAATGTTATCGTTTATGTTTTATGGTCTGTATGGGAACATGACATCCCGAGTTTTGATTATATAAATGAAAATGCATCTCTTGATGAAATGCTTTGATAATTATTATTTTATCATGTTTTGTTGTGGGAACAAATTCCGCAACTCTTTTAAATCAAAAGGATTTACTCTAAAATTATTTTAAAATGCATAAATGAAACCGGTCTTTTCTGGCCGAGATTTTGGGGATGTCACACATGTATATTAAAGAAAACATTGATCCAAGGTTTCTAGGGTTGCATGTACACCATAGGAGTGTTAGAGTGCTCACAACCCACCATATGCCACATGTTTGGAGAGACAATATGTCAAGCAGCAGGATGACGCTTGATAGGAGGTGAAGGTGTGGTATGGTAGATGTCTCCGGAACCATGTTATAACCTTCTTTGTATTGAGATCCTTCAGAATAAAACTGAATAGGGAAATTTAATAGAAGTATTATTGTCTCGATTAAATTTTCTAACGGAGACAAGATTTTTAATGATATTAGGTACATGATAAACTTGATTTAAGATGAAAGGAAAGTTAAAGGTAGGATGTGATTGTTGGATTAGTGTCTAAGTCCATAACGATTTTGGAATGTACTTGACCTGATTATAAGCATGGTCCTTTTGGGTTGCCTTCACCATAGCAATATGTAGGATGAGTTAAGGAGAGAAAGGCTTAAATATGATTTATTAATATATTATGAGAATAATATATTAAAAGAGAAATCATATTGTTTAATTAATATTAGTCAAGAATTAATTGATAATTAATTATGTGTGTAAAAGAGATTAATTAAACTTAGGGGACTGATATTGTAATTATAAGATAGTTACAAAGTTGGGCTAAGGATCCATTAGATGGCAATGGATGAATTTTATACGGAGATCCATAAAGAAATCGTCCAAGGGCCTTCTGGAATGGTCCATGGGCTGCTTAGGGCTTAAGCAGTCAAATTAGGGATTACTAGCTTGATAACCCTAATTGCTTAAGTATATAAAGGACCCTTATGGCCCCAAAAAGGTGGTGAACTATTGGATTAGGGTTTCTAGACGTTTTGGGCAGCCTCCTCTCTTCTCCTCTTCATCCAAGTTGCTTAGTGGTGTTTGTGACTCCATTAGAGGTGCAACACTTGAGGCACTAAGCTTTCTGAAGCCAATCAAAGCAAGGAATTGATTTTTATTGCTATATAACAATCAAAGGTAATTCTCTAAACCCTAATTCGAGTTATTATATGTTAGATCTAGGGTTTATAGCTTTGGATATTCAACTGCATGTTCATTAGACAAACTACATCAAAAAGCTATTAAGGTTTGCATGTATACCATAGGATTGATGTTTTGCTTAAAACCCATCAGTGGTATTAGAGCCTAGGGCTGTTTGTTTGATGTATTTGACGCTATTATGTTTTATTCTTGCTTACAAATCGAAAATTAGGGTTTCTAAGGGCTGGACTCACCGATTCCATGGTGAACTTGACGAGTCCATGCCTGACTCGACGAGTCAGCTGGTCAGAAAGAGGTAATTTCGGGATTTTGTGATTCTTTGGCTGTGGGATAGTTACCGAAACGTTTTTTATTGATATAAATCAGATTTATATGATATTGGGTAATTATCTTTGCCAAAATAAAAGATAACTTCATATTAATCAAATAATTATTTGAATTATTTGGTGAATTATCTTGCAAGAGATTGGACTAGGTCAAATTAGATAATCACCAATTAGTTGTTAATTGCCTTATTTGAATTTTGTGATCTAGAATAGTTTTGATAAAGTTTGGAAAAGTTTCAAATTACTCCCTTTAGGTTTTATAGTTTAAATTTGAACTTAAAAGTTTTGTTTTAAATAAGTTAAACCGAAATGTTTTGAAAAGTTTTGAAACTTGCTCTCAAGTTTTGGAATTTAAATGTTTGATTAAAAGTTTAATTTTGAAATATGTAAATTCTAAACCCTAATGTTGTGAAATGTTTAAAAACTTGCCCTCAAGTTTTGGAATTTAAAAGTTGATTAAAAGTTTAATTTTGAAATGTTAACTTTTAAAACCCTAGTAATTTGAAAAGTTCAAATCACACCCTTATGGATTTATTAATTAATTAAAGTCTATAATTAAAAGAGATTTAATAAACCCATAAAGTTTTGGTTTGCATTTAAATAAATTAAAAGTATAATTTGCTAAATTAGACCACCTAATATTTTAAAAGTGTAAAATACACCGTATACTATATATAACATTAAAAATCTATATATATGTATGTATAAACAGTCAGTGTTACCGTTAGTAGGCCTCATTCGCGAAGCTAGTCTATAAAGGATGTTTAAGGAAATTTCCTATAAAATGGCGATTGAATGGTATCCACTCTTACCCACAGCACTCTTGACTAGTGGAGTTTCGTT
The DNA here is from genome assembly GCF_002870075.4 of Lactuca sativa. NCBI lineage: Eukaryota > Viridiplantae > Streptophyta > Magnoliopsida > Asterales > Asteraceae > Lactuca > Lactuca sativa. Next base: position 298,588,533 of record NC_056630.2, on the reverse strand, counting down.
AGCCGAACGGGTAGGATAGGAAACAAACCTTCCATTATATGTCTAATGAAGTACAAAGTAACTAAATGCGTATACGAATTCCCAAGTCATAGTAACTTTAGGCGAAATGTGAAATTGTATGCTAATCCATGGAATTACACTTCGTACCCTTGTCACACGTTAGTGTAGCGTGTGTGGTTAACCGACACACTAATTTAGGGATGACATTGGTGGCGAAGGGTGGCTCGATGCTTATCATATATCAATGGAGCGTGTGTGGCTAACCGGCACATTGATTAGGTGATAGTAGCATTGGGTGCACCACGTGATTCGTATGGTTATTCACACCTTGTTTGTGATCCTCGGCATCCCAGTAACAAATAGTAGGGCATAATCGAGATTAAACATGCCATTGAAAAGTTCAATGAATCTCAAAAGATCTAGGAGTTTCCATTCATTTAAAACTTAAACTTCATTTTCGTTTTTCATGGTGGAATTTGGTAAATCGTCATTTACCTACCTTCACATATTCTACGACTAGATTACAACATCCCTCTTCTAGGTTGTAGAGTATTGTGTTGGATTCTAGCTTGATGTTTCATTTGGGTGTTACATCAAGAATTCTAATCAACTTAACTTGAATTTTCTCCCGTTTTGTAGATGTCTAGTTCTGACAATCATGGTCTTCCCAAATCCCATGGAACAAGCTTTCCAAATGAATATGACATTCTGAGATACGATCAAGGAAATGAGAGTCATGCTTCACTCCCTCCACCTCCTCCTATTGTTCTCCCTAACCCACAACTTCAAAGGCTTGAAAAGTTAAGGCTCACTCAAGCCCTTTTGGCAAGTAAACACGAAGATGGGAAACCTGTGTGTGCACACGTCTTAGAGATGAAGTCACACATTGATAGGTTAACCATGTTGGGTGTCGAGATTTCAAGTGAGTTGGCTGCTGACTGGGTTCTTTAGTCACTTCCTGAATCATATAGTGAGTTCGTTGCAGAGTACTATATGATGGATCACGACGTGACCGTCATTGATCTCACCAATTTGCTTATAGTTGTTGAATCAGCAATGATTTGGCGTGCTGGTCAAGCAAATTTGTCTGGTGAATCAAACTCCCAAACTTCAATGGGCACTGGCAACATTGGAAGTCCAGAAAAGAGAGGAAGTTGTCCAAACTACCTGAGAGATCTAAGAGATGGGAGAGTCAAGACGTATGGATCTACTTCAGGTAAAATCCATTATCTAACTCTTTTACGTTCCTATTCTAGATCCTTAATACATGATGTGATAAGATTACATTTTGATGTTTTGTAGGATCGAAGAAAAGAGAGGAAGCTTAAGGGAAGAAGTGAGCTGAATCTAATCATGAAGAAATGGATTTCAATCGCTTTGCTTGAAGTGGATTCTTGAGCTAATACTTGGAGTTAGAATAGATTGCTAATAAATATGTAATGACATAGTTTTTCAATTGAATTACATTGTAAGGACAAATTTTTTCCGCAATAAAATGAATTTTGATTTTATCTTATTTATTTATCCTTGTAATGGCATGTATGAAAAATTGATGTTTAAAGGTTTCTATTATTAGCAATAAAGGATTTGATTCTTAATTATGTTATTTGTAGAAATGTCAAGAATTTACCAAATAGGGAGAGTTTCTCATCACCCAAGTTTCAATTGGACAGAAACTTGGAATCATATAACTTGGTTGCGTGATGAATGAGAGACTTCATATTTGAAATTAGACTAAATCTTTGACAAATTGTCAAGTGAAGGACTAGGAGATCGAGTACACTAGGTCGTACGTTGATCAAGTCCACCACAAGAATGATAAAGATAATCGTCATGATTTACTAAAGTTTAGTAAATATGATTATACTTATAAGATGAAGTGTAACTCTGAGTTAATTGAAAAAGTTTCAATAAATAGCAGAACGAATAAGAAGAATCAAGTAGGCAGAAATATATAAGTTTCTCTTTTCTAAGAATAAGGGATAGTAGCTTTTATTGTGTTTTATGATAAGTCTTAATGAATAAGAACCATATCTCAATTGATTATCTAAGTGAGTCTTAGTACATTTGTATGTCTAAGAAGAGGAATCGAGAATTGTGGAATTGGTTAAATCAAGAAGTCAATCATACTTCGTTCCAATATCAAGTCTTAGAGTGATACTCCAAGATTGTGACATTCAGTGACAAGTCTTAAGTAGGTTTATAACACTCATCAAATGTGGAATTTGGAAAAGGTTTTCTTATTCTTGCACATTTGAAATTGGTAAGTTGTGATGTCTTGGATAAGTAGGACCAAATTGTGAAGTGTTTTGTCTTGATAAAAGCTACACTAACTCTTGAATATTTGTTTGTCAAGAAATGTTTATTGATAAGAGAACCTTATATGTAAAGGAGTCAGTGGGAGTTTTAATGTTTTTGAAAAGGGTTCAAGAACAAATCAAGAATAAACCATATCGATCATCACTAGCACACGACTTGAGTTTTACAACCTATCGTGTTGACATTATTTTGTTTCTGTGCCCTTCCAATTGAGTTAATTATGCATGTGAGTTCTATGAGTTCTCATTTGAATGCATAAAGACAAAGCACCTTGATCAATGGAAAGCACATTGATATCTAAGGATAAGTTTCTAAACTACTCGGAAGACATGGCGGGCATTCGTGTTATCATATGGCACGAAATCAAGATTAAGAAAATTCAATCCATATGAGTTTGGATTTGTCGCAACTTTGGTTATGGCAAATTCACATGGATAGAAACTCATACACCATAAAATCTAAGTGTCATAAGATTCCCTCCTTCAAGAAAATGATTGTGAGGAAATGCTTTCACTAAGAGAGATTTTAAGAAGATAGCAATTGTGAAAATTGTATTCTCAAATTCGATTATGGTTACGACATCCCTTTCCATAGTTCGAGTTGTGAGATTTGGCAATTAGTTTGAACATTTGGAACTTAGTAACATATGTTCTGAATTGTTTAGACACACATATGAACTATCTAAGGTAATGGTGTATAAGTTTGAGAAGCTTAGATAAAGGATTATCGAAGCATCTGATATTAGAAATATGAATTTTGTGGAATTCAATTAGCATTGTTTTCTGGAAGTTCAGCTATTTTCTAAATACATGTCAAAGCTAGTGGGAGCATAAGTGTGATGCTTATATAATAGTAATAATCATGATAGTGGGAGCATAAGTGTTATGCTTGTATGATTATTAAGTATTGCAAGTTAGCAATATTAATTATAGAAAAACAAAGATTGAATTTGCAAAGTTGCATGGTTTGAAAAGTTTTTTTTTGCTATAATTAAGGGAGAGAATATTATACTTCATTTCAAAATCTAAAGCTTAGATTGAGAAATTTTAATAAATTTAGTCAAAGGATGCGTAGTGTGTTCTCAAATTTCGATTATGATTATGGCATCCCTCTTCATATTTTGAATTTTGAGAATGTGACATATAAAATATTATGGCAGAAGATTGATAAAGTATCATATCTTTATGTAAGACATTATACATACGCCTCGTGTATAGGATCGATGGAAAATGCTATAATATTTGACCATTATAAAATTTTCCAAATGTCTAGCGCATTAAGAGGGAAAAAGAACTAGAATCAGTTTTGACTAAAATAATTAAATAACTATCAAAGGACGATCCGAAGTGCGCTGAGGATTGGTCGCTTGTGAGTAGTTGGAAGTATGGTATTGGATGGACCATATCGACATTATTATGAATAGATAAGATTCTATTAAGAATGAGTTGACGTATGGAAAATGTGGAAATGTTTCCGTATTGGGAGTTGGATATTGAGAGTCTATGTCTAGATTAGAAATTTTTTTGCGATAAGGATGTTCAAAGGAATGTACTTTGAATGTGAGACTTCACGTCTATGGAATTGTCTTGTAACAATTTCTGATAGAGTACTTTGTAATTTCATTGGCCAGGTCTTAGTGACTTTTGTGCTATGACTTTGCGAAAGGATCGTTGCATAAAATGTTAGAATCTAGCATATTCTAGTAGTGGCAAGAACCATGTGTTCTAACACGAATGATAAGGATTGGGAATTGTGAAATGAGCATCATTGAAAAAGTTTTTCAATTGATCTATTTAACAAAGTAAGGACCATAGGGAACATAGTGTGCATGCTTTGTGCATGGGACAGCTATTGTTGTAATTTGAGTAATAAGTTGATTTTCTAAAACAGTAAACGATAAATAATGAGTAATCAATATGGTGGATAAATAGAAGTGTTTTATTTACTCTCACGAGTTTGGGGCCATATAGGATTAAGTATTATTGTTATGTTTCAGTTTGCATGTTTTGACTTCCAGAATAATTGGGTTATTCGAACCTCCAAAGTCAGTCATACGTTGGATGTAGGTTTGAAGGTAGACTGTCATGAAGAGTCTGTAGACTGTCTGAAGAGTTTAGACATAGCAAAAGTTTGCTGCAGAGTTCATGAGTGCTTTGATAAGATTAGAGTATTGGATTAAACCCACGCTCACCTAAATCACTTCATGGATTATATCGCGTGGGGTTGTGAGACGATAATATTGTATATTCTTGAAACCGAGATGTGTGAGTCGTTATTTGTTGGTCGGTTGCACATTGATAATAAGTAAATGAACCAGTAACTTGGTGTTATAAAACTTAATGTTGTGTGTGATCCGATCAGTAAATGCAAGCGAGCATTTGAGTCAAAGTTTATCCGTTCCTATTACCCAAAGTGGGATAAAAGTGATATCCGTGGGCCCCTCGATGATTTTGTGATGACACCTAAGCGCTTGGACAAGCCGGGACTAAGTTGATGTGTTCAATTGTAGTCTGTTGTCAGTCGTCATAAATCGGAAGACGGGAAAAAATATAGAGAGAATGATTGAAATTCATGTCTTATGTCTATACTACATCTTGAGAATGGAGGTATATATAATCCCTTATCTAAAGGACACGCTATCTGATAAGATCAGAGTTGACAGCGGATTTTGAAAGCTACGATTGCTGATCAGGTTCTGAAGTCATACGGAAAATAGTTATTAGACTTATCCAAGTGGGAGACTGTTGGATTTGTGTCAAAGTTCATAACTATTTTGGTATGTACTTGACCCGATTATGAGCATGGTCCTTTTGGGTTGCCTTCACCATAGCAATATGTAGGATGAATTAAGGAGAGAAAGATTTAAATATGATTTATTAATATATTATGAGAATAATATATTAAAAGAGAAATCATATTGTTTAATTAATATTTGTCGTCTGTGCAAGAAGTGATGTAAAAGTCGATGTTTACAAAATGTTCTGGTTGAAATATAGACAGGTTGAAGGTTTGTGCAAGAGATGATGTAAAAGTTGATGTTTACAAAATGTTGTGGTTGAAATGTAAATATGTTGAAGTTTACTGTTCTTAGATACGTTGGTTTTTAATATATGTATGTAATTAATTTTGTGGCTAAAAGAGATTAATTAAACTTAGGGGACCGATATTGTAATTATAAGATTGTTACAAAGTTGGGTTGAGGATCCATTAGATGGATATGGACGAATTTTGTATGGAGATCCATAAAGAAATCGTCCAAGGGCCTTCTGGAATGGTTCATAGGCTGCTTAGGGCTTAAGCAGTCAAATTAGGGTTTGCTAGCTTGATAACCCTAATTGCCTAAGTATATAAAGGACCCTTATGGCCCCAAAAATGTAACACCCAGGATTTTGAAAGACAAGAAAGTAAGGGAAACCCAAAATTTAAGAGGGACTCGACGAGTCAAAGGAAGGACTCGGCGAGTCGGAGCGGGATCCGGGTCGATAAGAAAATGACCAACTCGACGAGTCGGCCAAGTGGACTCGGCGAGTCTGGTCTGTGCGAGGAAAACCCTAAATCCGGGGCTTGGAGCCTATTTAAGCATCTTAATCTTCTTCCTAGGGCTCCTTTACAGCCTCTTGCACCCAGAACGCCGCACCTTAAGCCTCCATTGTGTTCATTCAAGCTTATAGCCATTTTTGAGTGGGTTTAAGGAAGAAGAAGGAGTGGGAATCTTGGAGGCATCAAGGAGTGGACTTGGATCTAAAGTTTGGGGAACATTTCAGAGCATTGGAAGGTATCAATTCGTTTCCCTCCTTTAGATCTTCTTTGGTTATGAGTTTTGGGGCTTTTAAGCCATGTTTAAGACCAATCTTGAGCTTGAGGTCCGGATCTGAGGTTGCTACCTCAGATCCATGTTTATTTTGGTTTGTAACCCCAGAAAGTATCAGCCATTGGGTGGAAGTTGGAGTCTCTTGGTCCTAAACCCTAGTTATGAGTGTATTTTGCCTAGATCTCACTCTCTACACGTAAAGTTTGCAACTTTACGTGGGAAATAGGCTTGGGGAGGGTAGATCTATAGTTTGGAGCTCATGCATGACTCGGAAGTCCTCTGCATGTAAGTGGATCTTAGTGGACTCGACGAGTCCTTCGAGTGGACTCGGCGAGTAGCTTAAAGATGAGGAGGAACTCGACGAGTGGGATGAACAGCTCGTCGAGTCGGTTGAAGATGGGCATGAACTCGGCGAGTTGGATGAACAACTCGTCGAGTTGGATGAAGTTTGTCGTGTGCTCGGCGAGTCTGTTCTTAGACTCGGCGAGTCAGGTCGAGTGGTCCCAAACCCTTCGAGTTAAGACTCGAGTCAGCGAGTCGAGCCAGGACTCAGTGAGTTGGTCAGGACAGGAATCGGGAATCAGTAAACTCGGCGAGTCAGGGGCTGACTCGGCGAGTAGAGTCGCGAGTGGAAGGACTCTAGATTTATGAACTCGGCGAGTCAGTAGGGCGACTCGACGAGTAGGGTTGACCTGGAAGGTTGACTTTGACCAGAGTTGACTTAGTTGACTGTCAGACTAAGTGTTATATGTATATTGATAGCTCGGAGAGCTAGAGGAGCAGCGGTTCAGGAGATTGTCGAGTAGCAGCCAGAGGTTTATCAGCAGGGCTCAGCAGTTCAGGTGAGTTTCCTTCCAGTAGGAACGGGTCTAAGGCCACAATGCCGACCCGTTTAGCTAGCAGTAGTTTTCGGATTTGATCTGATGAAGTAGTTAGTATGTTTGATGCCTTCGTGGCCCAGACAGGATTTATGTGTTATGTGTTCCGGGCTACGGCCCGATGTAGTATGCAGTATACGTGTGTTTATGCTAGTTGATATGTTTATGTTATGTTCTGTTCAGTTAGCCCAGACTTCGGTCCGATGCAGGGGACACGGTCCCAGTCAGTTCCGGACTTCGGTCCGATGCAGTCAGTTCCGGACTTCGGTCCGATGCAGTTAGTTCCGGACTTCGGTCCGATGCAGGGGGGCAAGGCCCCAGTTAGCCCGGACTTCGGTCCGATGCAGGGGACAAGGTCCCAGTCAGATTCCGGACTTCGGTCCGATGCAGGGGGCAAGGCCCCAGTTAGTCCGGACTTCGGTTCGATGCAGTGGGCAAGGCCCAATATGTGCTTTATATGTTTTTGTGAAGTATGTTGTAGATTGGGGGAGCTCACTAAGCTTCGTGCTTACGGTTTTCAGTTTTGGTTTCAGGTACTCGGTTTTCAAAAGAGGAGCTCGGGAAGATTGCAGAGCACACACCATAGTCAGTTAGCCTGGGAATGTTTGACTCTGATAATGATATTATGTTTTGAATTTAATACTCGAAAGTTATGTTTGACTTATGATACGTTTTATAAATCCAGTTTTAGTAATGTTTTAAAAGAAATTGTTAGTCGTGATTTTTGGGTCGTTACAAGTTGGTATCAGAGCCTTGGTTTGAGGGATTCGGGCGCACTTCCGAGTGTGCCTGAACTCAAACTAAGGGAGTGGTATAGAGTTTTCAAAAGAAAAATCGTAGTTACAAAAGAATTTTGAGAAAAGAAAACAATTTTAGAAAAATGTAAAGAAAAGAGTTTTAGAAAAAGCAAAAAGAGTTTTGAAAAGAGAAAAGGGTGTGGTGCATGCAATCAGCCGAGCTCAAGTAAGTACTCCCAATTTACCTATACAAGTTATATTATGATTATCAGTATCAGTTTCAGTATCAGTTTCAGTTTTAGTTTCAGTTTCAGCTTCAGTAGAACAACATGCTAGAATAGGACTAAGGATCTAGGATGATGCCTTATGTGCCTGCTTTATGTGTTCAGCTTTATGAGAATTGCATGCTAGTATTGAGTAGACAGCAGTAGGATAGCCTGTGTAGGTTATGCCTGATAGCATGAGCTTAGCGTTGTATGCTAGTGCAGTTTCTTGTTATGAGAATTGTTTTGCCTGAGTATGTTTCCTTTATCCGAATGCTGCTTGCTTTGTGCTTTGTGGGGCTCTGAGTGATGGGAGTTAGCCATTAGGTGAATACGTCACATCACATGTGATCAGGGTTGGATAATCTCAGAGTGCTGGATTTAGCCCTACTGCGCAGCTCTCGTTTGAGTCCAACCGTTGTAGGGACGAGTCTTTTACTTAAAGGATTATCTGAGCCTCGTCACATGTGATGGTATTCAGGTGGTGGCTAATTGGCATTACAAGGAGGCCTTCAGCAGCTGAGGACTGTTTGGGTAGAGTCAGAGGTTCCCTAGGGCAAGCCTAGGATGAGAGTGGCATAGATCAGTAGAAGAGCAAAGGGGACTTGGTGGATTTGAGGTAACTCTTGGGGAAAGTACGGATAGATGTGGAAGGTAGTAGGGGCCCATACTACTGAAAGCAGAGGATCCGTACTCGATTCAAGAGGGGCCGAGACGAAACCAGGAATGGTGTAGTGAGGGAGAAATCCCTCAGCAATAGTGTGTTAATTGATCAGGATTTTGTTATATTTTCAGCATGGTGACATTGCGCGAGCTACCAGTTAGCAATTCAGGCGTCGAGGAGGGATCTAGCTCGGGCTTCGGAGCCGGGCAGCTTGATGATCAAATGAGGGATTTCATTTCCGCAGAGATTACGCGCAACATCATTGATCAGACTCCAGTGATTTTCGGTTCGGTTAGAGAGGCCATCGTGGAGCTCATGGACAGTCATCTTGAGGCCTTTAAGGCCGGGTTAGTTTCAGGACAGATTGGGGCTCGTCTAGGTCCCGAATCTTATGGAGTTCAGGGATCCATCAGGGAGGGAGATCCCATTTCGAGTTCCTGCCATCAGGGGGCAGGGGTGAGTGGGGAATTCTGTCTCCAAGAGAGACCATTGCATGATTGGATAGTTGAGGAAGTTTCGCGAGCCATTTGCGAGGAGCTGCCCGACATGGTTGTGAGGATCACTGATAGATTGATAGCGAGGCTTCAGGATCAGACATCTGTTGTTCAGTTAGCAGGCGTTGCCGTTGGGGTAACGCAGGAGCGAGAGTCGGGCAGGGAGTCAGAAGGGAAAAGGAAAATTGATGAGACTCAGGTACCCACAGGTTCGGGTAAGAGGCCCAAGGGTTCGGATTTGAGGGCGAGGAACTATCAGAGCCGCAGTCGATGCGGGAAGTGCGGAAGGACGCACATGGGTGTGTGTAGGCGTAGAAGTGGTGGCGATGCTGGGTGTTTCAAGTGCGGCCAGATTGGTCATTTTAGCAGAGACTGTGTTGTTACCATCGCCCAGGGGCTTGATCCGTTATGTTTCCATTGCAGTCAGAGGGGCCACAAGAAGGCCCACTGTCCGAGTTTGTATCCAGCAGGGCAGGTGCCCGCTCCTGCCCTTGGGACTTCGAGTACCGCCAGCAGTTGACGAGGCCGGGCAAGGGTGCCTACGGCCCAGAGCCGAGTTTTCCGGTAGATTTCAGCAGGGATTCGAGCAGCACTGAGTAATGAAGGTACGTAACTTTTGTTTTCTGTCAGCTTATGTCATGATTATATTGTTATGGTTCTGCATCAGATTGTGGTATAAGTGTGGTGTTTTCGTGTGGCTTGCTTGTGATTATGTTATATGCCATTTGCATACCTCGGATAATTGGTTGGTAGTTAGGGGATGTGCTCTTATGAAGAAGGTTTCGGAGGATGCAGTAACTGTAGCAAGGTTGGGAGAGATTTAGTTCGTTTCGCTAGTTCGAAGTGATTAGTGTTGTGATGGATTGGTTAGATCCCTAGCTATGGCAGGCTTGGGTTCCTTAGCAGAATGATTATGGAATGGCAGCAAAGATCGGGATCTCTTTTGAGTGTGAAGCAGCAAGGGGTAAGCAGGATCGAAGTGGGGGAGAACCCTCCGGGGATACATGGATAAGAGTCTCGTAGACTCAGAATGAGTGTGCGGCCTCTAAGAAGAAATGGTAGTAGCACAGTGATGGATGGATTGAGAAGTTCAGAATTAGGAGTTCGAGGACCTTTCCAACAGTTAGTTCATGTAATCGAGATGGTTAGAAGCTGGTTGAGAATCCAAGATCGGAGGACCACCTGTAGAGGCTCAAGTGAGTCGGAATGAGGATCCTGAGAGCGGTTAGCAAGAGATGTCTTCGTATTGTAGCCAGTGGCAGAGTCAGCATGCAGGATTGCGTAGATTCAGGAGTTGGGAGTTGGGAAAACTTCCCAACAATAGCTTCTTGTATCCGGATTAGTAGACGGTTGGTTTGGGAACCAAGCCGAAGGATTCCTCGACGAAGCGCTAAGTATATCAAGGATATAAGGTGTCGAGGATGATGCAGAATTCAATGTCTAAGGACTGTTTTTTTTAGAAATCGGGATGAGGAATCACTAGCGGGACTAGGGATAGTCATGATGTTCTTGAGATAGCAGTAGTAGTGTTGTAAGTCTGCGGGGGTAGCCGTAGCATTCACTAGCAGTCAGATGGCAGTAGTAGTGTTGTAAGTCTGCGGGGGTAGCCGTAGCATTCACTAGCAGTCAGATGGCAGTAGTAGTGTTGTAAGTCTGCGGGGGTAGCCGTAGCATTCACTAGCAGTCAGATGGTAGTAGTGGTGTTGTAAGTCTGCGGGGGTAGCCGTAGCATTCACTAGCAGCCAGGTAGCATTAGAGAGTTGTAAGTCCGCGAGCGTAGTCGCAGCCTTTTTATCAGATTGGTAGGTAGCATGAGCGCGTGTTAGACGCGGGAAAGCAGTAGTACCCACCAGTTCGGGTGCAACAGTGAGGATATGGGAATCCACGGGTTAGATTTCGGATTTCCCAAATGGATCAGTTATGGCTAAGTCAGCATTTTGGGCTATAGATCGTCACATCAGTTATGAGATCAGAGTAGCAGTGGACCGTTGGGGGTTCGGGTATGTTGTGGGCTACCGTCAGTTTGAGAGCCATCATGTTGTTAGTCGTGGAATTGATGATGTCAGGTTGTGGCGTATGGATCCGATCGGTTGGATCGGAAGGTTGCTAGAGCCACAGTGACAGGATAACCAGTGGAAGCTAGTCCTAGAGGAAGATTTCGTTCAGAAGTCGTGGAAGCGACTAAGTGAGGAGTCCCTTGACTCCACAGTTGGGTTGGAGCTCAGTGTTTCAGCCAGCTCAGTGTTTCAGTCAGTTCAGTGTTTCAGGCAGCTCAGTGTTTCAGCCAGTTCAATGTTTCAGTCAGTTTAGTGTTTCAGGCATGTTCAGTATTGCAGGCAGTTCAGTGTTTGGAAGGTTTCAGGGTTTTGGGTCAGTATTGTATATGCGTTGGAATGCAAGTGCTAACGATATAGTTGGTTGATTTGGAAATGGCAAGTCCTTCTCAGCAGGACCAGTTGAGCCGTTTGCTGAGTATAAGTGATCTGTAGGGATGGCTGGGCAGGTAGCTTTCCATCCAGGAGGGAAGGCTCGAGTAGGTAGGAGATGAGTAATCAGGTGGGATAAAAGCAGGCTGTTTCCAGCAGCATCGTTTTAGTATGAGCGACAGGATGGATAGAAAGAGTCACTGGAAGAGACTAGGAGGTTGCGATGGAGTGTAGTGACCGGTGGGAGTCCGGTAACCCAGATATAGGGAGATTGGTTAGACCAGAGTAGTCTCAGTACATCCGGTAGGCGGATGGGAGGCAGCAGGATTTTCAGTTGGGGGAAATAACGTTGAGGAAATTATGGGAAAGAGAAGGATTCAGTATGTTCTATCGGTAGTGATCGGCACTGTGAGTGGCCGGAGTGATGGGCAAAAGGGTGATGGATTTTCCAGACAGAGAATTGGAGGCAGTTCGTAGGCAGTTGACCATGGTAAACTTCGAGGACGAAGTTCAGTTTAAGTGGGGGAGAGTTGTAACACCCAGGATTTTGAAAGCCAAGAAAGTAAGGGAAACCCAAAATTTAAGAGGGACTCGACGAGTCAAAGGAAGGACTCGGCGAGTCGGAGCGGGATCCGGGTCGATAAGAAAGTGACCAACTCGACGAGTCGGCCAAGTGGACTCGGCGAGTCTGGTCTGTGCGAGGAAAACCCTAAATCCGGGGCTTGGAGCCTATTTAAGCATCTTAATCTTCTTCCTAGGGCTCCTTTACAGCCTCTTGCACCCAGAACGCCGCACCTTAAGCCTCCATTGTGTTCATTCAAGCTTATAGCCATTTTTGAGTGGGTTTAAGGAAGAAGAAGGAGTGGGAATCTTGGAGGCATCAAGGAGTGGACTTGGATCTGATGTTTGGGGAACATTTCAGAGCATTGGAAGGTATCAATTTGTTTCCCTCCTTTAGATCTTCTTTGGTTATGAGTTTTGGGGCTTTTAAGCCATGTTTAAGACCAATCTTGAGCTTGAGGTCCGGATCTGAGGTTGCTACCTCAGATCCATGTTTATTTTGGTTTGTAACCCCAGAAAGTATCAGCCATTGGGTGGAAGTTGGAGTCTCTTGGTCCTAAACCCTAGTTATGAGTGTATTTTGCCTAGATCTCACTCTCTACACGTAAAGTTTGCAACTTTACGTGGGAAATAGGCTTGGGGAGGGTAGATCTATAGTTTGGAGCTCATGCATGACTCGGAAGTCCTCTGCATGTAAGTGGATCTTAGTGGACTCGACGAGTCCTTCGAGTGGACTCGGCGAGTAGCTTAAAGATGAGGAGGAACTCGACGAGTGGGATGAACAGCTCGTCGAGTCGGTTGAAGATGGGCATGAACTCGGCGAGTTGGATGAACAACTCGTCGAGTTGGATGAAGTTTGTCGTGTGCTCGGCGAGTCTGTTCTTAGACTCGGCGAGTCAGGTCGAGTGGTCCCAAACCCTTCGAGTTAAGACTCGAGTCAGCGAGTCGAGCCAGGACTCAGTGAGTTGGTCAGGACAGGAATCGGGAATCAGTAAACTCGGCGAGTCAGGGGCTGACTCGGCGAGTAGAGTCGCGAGTGGAAGGACTCTAGATTTATGAACTCGGCGAGTCAGTAGGGCGACTCGACGAGTAGGGTTGACCTGGAAGGTTGACTTTGACCAGAGTTGACTTAGTTGACTGTCAGACTAAGTGTTATATGTATATTGATAGCTCGGAGAGCTAGAGGAGCAGCGGTTCAGGAGATTGTCGAGTAGCAGCCAGAGGTTTATCAGCAGGGCTCAACAGTTCAGGTGAGTTTCCTTCCAGTAGGAACGGGTCTAAGGCCACAATGCCGGCCCGTTTAGCTAGTAGTAGTTTTCGGATTTGATCTGATGAAGTAGTTAGTATGTTTGATGCCTTCGTGGCCTAGACAGGATTTATGTGTTATGTGTTCCGGGCTACGGCCCGATGTAGTATGCAGTATACGTGTGTTTATGCTAGTTGATATGTTTATGTTATGTTCTGTTCAGTTAGCCCGGACTTCGGTCCGATGCAGGGGACACGGTCCCAGTCAGTTCCGGACTTCGGTCCGATGCAGTCAGTTCCGGACTTCGGTCCGATGCAGTTAGTTCCGGACTTCGGTCCGATGCAGGGGGGCAAGGCCCCAGTTAGCCCGGACTTCGGTCCGATGCAGGGGACAAGGTCCCAGTCAGATTCCGGACTTCGGTCCGATGCAGGGGGCAAGGCCCCAGTTAGTCCGGACTTCGGTTCGATGCAGTGGGCAAGGCCCAATATGTGCTTTATATGTTTTTGTGAAGTATGTTGTAGATTGGGGGAGCTCACTAAGCTTCGTGCTTACGGTTTTCAGTTTTGGTTTCAGGTACTCGGTTTTCAAAAGAGGAGCTCGGGAAGATTGCAGAGCACACACCATAGTCAGTTAGCCTGGGAATGTTTGACTCTGATAATGATATTATGTTTTGAATTTAATACTCGAAAGTTATGTTTGACTTATGATACGTTTTATAAATCAAGTTTTAGTAATGTTTTAAAAGAAATTTTTAGTCGTGATTTTTGGGTCGTTACAAAAAACGTGGTGAACTCTTGGATTAGGGTTTCTAGAGATTTTGGGCACCCTCGTCTCTTCTCCTCTTCATCCAAGTTGCTTAGGTGCTGTTTGTTTTTTCGAAGCGAAAATGTCTTAAGTCTACGGACAACCTCTGCAATCCTTTGTAGTAGAAGAGGTGGAACAAAAGGCTGCATCATTTAATAAAAAGTTTGTTTGTTTTTTAACATCTGCAGACTGCTACAGTAAGTTAGAGTAAGGCGCAAAGAGGTTTGAAGCATATGGTTTAGTGTTGCGCCACGCAGCACATGCGCAACAGTTTTTAAGTCAGAAGTCTTTAGGAGAACAAACAACAGAGAAAGGCCAAGTGTTGTGCGTGTGCTGCGCGGCGCAATAATAAGTGGTCTGAAGTGGTTTTTTAAAAAAAACAAACAGAACCTTAGTGGTGTTTGTGACTCCATTAGAGGTGCAGCACTTGAGGCACTAAGCTTTCTGAAGCCAATTAAAGCAAGGAATTGATTGTTATTGCTATATAACAATCAAAGGTAATTCTCTAAACCCTAATTTAGTTTATTATATGTTAGATCTAGGGTTTATAGCTTTGGATATTCAATTGCATGTTCATTAGACAAACTAGATCCAAAAGCTATTAGGGTTTGCATGTATTCCATAGGATTGATGTTTTTCTTAAAACCCATCAGTGATAACATTGTCGTGACAAAGAATTGCGACTCGAGGGCCACTACCAACGATAATATAATTTTCATTAATAAAATGCCAAAATTTTGAGAGTGTACCCACATCACTTGTGATATGAGAAGTGGAGCCTATATCCATGTACCAATAGTTGTATGGATGTTTCATTTACATGGTTTGAAAGGCAGTATCAAGTTCTGTAGGTTTCATCAGGCTGCTTTGGGACGTAGCCGGATCAACTGTGAAGTGGGTTTTAGGACCTACTTGGGATGGCTGCTGATTATTTGTTGTTAGTCGTGAGTTGGGTTTGGGGCCCATAATCCTGGTCTGTGAAGCAACTGTTGGTTACGGGTAACATCGAAGGGGGGGGGGGGTTTCATAGTTACAGTGGAAACCAACTGGGTCAGAAAGACTATTGAAGAGTGGACTTGACGCCGCTGCGACCATGCCCTCTTCCGCCTCGAAACCTTCTTCCACCACTGCGCTGATTTCCACGAGGCTGGCCACGGTTACTATAACCGTAGTTGTGTTGTGGTAGAGGCGGTGCATATGGAGATGCTTGAGTAGGTCGCTGAGTAACCAAAGCTTGTCGGACATGTAAGTTGATACGAGTTTGAGTGGCGCTTTGTGAGATTACTAGATAACAACAACGGGTTTGACAAAGGATAAACAAAATAACTCTTTTAGTTTTTTTTTTCCGTGAGGGATATAACTTGAACACTAGGAAATGACGAAAATTATGGGATAGTTGAACAAAATCTAGACTTATAGATTGACGTTCTGGAAAACAATTAAGACCTATTGATTGAATTTTAATCAAAATAAGGACAACATCCTTGAAATGATCAAGTTCGAGTGTAAGCAACAACTCTAGGGGTATGAACAATGTTCAAGCTTTCAATTTTCAAAAGTGATGATCAAAGTTAAAAACTTTGGCAGCTATATATAGCCCCACAATGATCAAATACGAAATTAAACAAGACATAAATGAAACATTAACCAACCTAATTATTAAGGGGGTTACAACTTGATTAATAAAGTTTTCAATCATGGAACCATTATTGCCATCTCTTGGAGTTCAAAACCGACCTCCACACTTATTCTAGCCCCTTTCAACTTCCGTCCATGTCACCATGCCAAAAAAGCAAGCAACGTCTGCTCGCATACCATTCTGCCACATGGATAATGTTAATTCAGCAGTATTATTATTTTTTTCTGCCAAGTCAATATCATCTCATCCCCCTTGAAAAGGAATTGACCTCAATTCAAGGAGGCCATCATCGTTCAGATATGAGTAAATGTCACACCCCCAAACCAGAACGGCAGAAACGTTCGGGGGCGGAGGACGTTATATTCAGTATCATAACAGTTCATAGAAAGGAAAGTACACACCACCATACATATATAAATGTTTTAAAAATGTTTACATCATTGTATTCATTACATGCTCAAAAGATAAATGCATAAACATCTTTCAAAAGAAGTAATTAACGCCAGCACGTTAATCCCCAAAAGTTGATTTCCAAACCTGCTTAGCGGTTCCCTGAGAATACAAGTTATTTCAAAGAGAAAGTGTCAACAATTAAGTTGGTGAGTTCATAAGTGGTTTAGAAAGTTTGTATGCCATTCCAAATTGAGTGTATGTTTTCCAAGAAAATCCCTTATTTTCTTATAAAAGTGTGAAATGCATGAGAATATATGTATTGAATGATATAGATAGTTGAATCAAGAAAATTCCTTATTTTCCTATTAGTTGTTTGTTTTGTATACAGGGAAAATCCCATATTTTCCTAAAGTAATAGTTAGCCTAATGTCCCAGACTAAAAACCAAAAGCAAAAGACATGCTTTAGAAGGTTGAAGCATAGATTTATATAATAAAACCTATTAGAAGATTTCAGTTTGTTAGATGAAGAATAGTTTTAATAACTACTCATTCATCAATCAGAAGTACTATAATAATTGTATATCCGATGAGTTTTATAACCATACTAAACATAATATGTCTGTAGCGACGTTCTTCAGGCGTCGTAGCGTTATGACAAACTGTCACCCCAAAGGACGGACTGTAGCTAACAGTCAGGGCGCGGGATCATGACTTCCCGTATAGATCTATACACATTTGACACGTTCTCCGAACGGGAGACTCTGGTTATAGACAGGACTTGTGGCGATACCTTCTAGCAAAAGGCAGTATTTGAAGATGTACTTGTCTCACGGATTCTCAACTAAGTCTGTATTAAAGTAATAGTTTTGTATGCAAAGATTATCCTTTTTCACAAAGTTTTGACAATGCATAAACATAAGTTTTTAAAATATATTAAAACGGTTTAGCAACGAAGGATACTTTGGAATTACTAAATAGTTTGTATAAATCTAGTGCATGCAAAGTATGACAAGAGTTTTCACATAGTAGTATTGAATCACAAGTGATTCATTTGATAAAAACGAGCACAGTGAAACTTTATGAAATACACGATAATAACCGTATGTTTACTTGTATTCCCCCCCACCCCCCCCCCCCCCCCCGCCGAAAAGAGTATAAAAAGCATTTAAACGTATTTACAGTGTGTTTGTAGGGGTATGAACTCACCTGAAGGTTTGAAGAAAGCGAGATGGAAACCGGGCAGAATTTCGTCTCGGGAAACGAATTTTTCTGGGGATTCTCGGGAATCTCGGGAGTAAAAACGATCTTCGGGACTTGGGCAAAATGGCCAGGGCTTCGGGTTAGCACGGGCACGGAAAACGAGGCAAAACGCAAGAAAAACGAGAGGAAATGAGCAAGTTTTCCCGGAACCCTCGCATCCCTTTTATAGGGGCTGAGAGGCCTCGGTACGCGGGGTGTACCCGTGCGTCATGCATGACCGAGTCCTCGACTGCCCCGGAGTTCGGATGGGACGGGGCGTAGCTCACATAGGGGGTGACGTGAACGAACCAGGGCCTTGGATTTGAGTACACGGGGCGTACGAGGGTACGCAGGGCGTACTTCGGCCCTATCTGCTGACTCCTCTTCGGATATTACCTAAGGGTTTATAATTAAATTTATATTTATTTTAATTAATAAACTTCTAAAATTCATATCTTCTTCATACGAATTCCGTTTTCGATGGTCTTTATATCCACGCGTAGGTGAGACTACGCTCTACAACTTTCGTTTAGATTCCGTCGGCAAATTTTGAAATTATTTTTATTATTTATTTTTAAAAGGTCGTGTTTAAGGAATTTCTTTAGAAATTCATAACTTCTTTATCTGACGTCGGTTTTTGCCAGACTTTTTACTTCTGAATTACCATTGTCGAGACCTTCGATTTTTGTTTAGGTCATTTCGGCCAAAAGTCGCTCGATCTCCGATTCGAGTTTTTAGCTGCCTGCTGCTTAGCCGAACTTGGAAAAATCATAACTTCAATATACGAAGTCGAATTTGGGCGTTCTTTTTACGTACGATCACGGTTTAAAGACATCTATCAAAATAGGTAATTAAATAGAAACTTTTTGGACGTTTTATTTTCGAAGTTAATTTCATTATCACAAAAGCGGTTACAATAATTGACTTTTTAGGTCATTACGTAGAGTTGAAATATCTAGTTGTCACAGTAAAGTTCTCCCACATTAAAGGTTGCATGAACGCCGTAATGACCAGGTAACTCTATCTTGTAGGTATTATCATTCACTCTTCCAACCACCTTGTAAGGACCTTCCGCCATGGGCATCAACTTGTTTTTTCGTTTATTAGGAAAATGATTTGTCCTCATATACAACCAAACCATGTGGCCTTCTTCAAAAACTCTTAGTTTTCTATGTTTGTTTGATTTTTGCTTGTAAGCTTCATTCACAGACTGGATCTTTTCATGAACTAACTGATGAAGCTTCGACATGGATTTTAACTTTTCACTTGCATCATTATGGACCCAATCACCGTTTGGTAACAGAATTAAATCCAAAGGCATGCATGGGTTGACACCATAAACAACCTCAAATGCAAAGTGTCCTATTGCATATGTAGGAGAATGATTGTATGGAAATTCAACATGTGCCAATTTAGTATCCCACTCTTTTTGCAGTTTGCCAACCAAACCCCTTAAAAATGTCCCTAAAGTTCTATTAGTTACCTCCGTTTGGCCATCAGTTTGTGGATGATGAGAAGTGGTAAATAACAGTTTCGACCCAAACTTTCTCCACGATGTGTTCCAAAAGTAACACCAAATTTAGAGTCACGATCAGAAACTATAGTTTTTGGTATTTGATGCAAGCACAAAATCTCTTTGAAATACAAATCAGCCACCATACTAGCATCATCCATCTTGTGACAAGGAACAAAATGAGCCATCTTGGAAAAACGATCCACCACCACCATGCTTGAATCTTTGCCACGTTGTGTTCTTGGTAATGCTACAATGAAGTCCATGGAAACATCTGTTGGATTAGTGTCTAAGTCCATAACTATATTTGGTATGTACTTGACCCGACCCAACATGGTCCATTTGGGTTGCACTTCACCGACACAATTTATATGGATAATCTTTTGAGAATAGTATATTTATGATTAATATTAATATATTATAACTTCTAATATATTAATATGGAATCATATTATTTAATTAGTATTGATCAATACTTAATTTAGAATTAATCAAGTGATCAAAATGAACTAATTAATATGGACTCTTATATATATGGAATGAGGCAAGTTAATTTAGGTTGGGCTAAGCTTTCATGGATAGTCCATGGAGTGTTTAACCCATGCATCATATGAAATGAAAGGTCATGGGTTTAACCCTAGTCTCCATACTATATAAAGATATCATTGGTTGGTAAAATTGGCACTAGTATGGGTATACTAAGAAGGGCTAGCCGATTTCAGTAGAGAGATCCAAGTATCCATATTCTCTACAGTCTTCTAAGGTGTTTTGGTGATTTGTGATTCCACTTGAGGCTTCCACACTATCGGGGCTAAGCTCTTAAAGCTTGAAGACATCAAGCTTCATCAAAAGGTATGTCATCTAACTAGTACATTGTAGTATAAGGGCTTCATAATATGCTAGTTAGGATTAAAGACTTGAAAGTTCTTATTTGCATGTATGATAGATAAAACATAGATCCAAGGTTAATAGGGTTGCATGTACACCATAGGAGTGATAGAATGCTCAAAACCCAACAGTGGTATCAGAGCCAGGTTTGCTTTCAATTATACTTGATGCAAATTGCTGAAAAAATCGATTTTCTGGCTTTCTGGGCACTAGACTCGCCGAGTCCACTGATGAACTCGCCGAGTGCATGAAGAAATTCATCCTACTCGCCGAGTAGGTTCATGCACTCGACGAGTAGGAGCCCCAGACAGCATATTTTCGAGTTTTGTTTTGCTGTAATTGGACTAGGAACATTACTCTAAGTTGTTTTTGAACTTATAAACTTTTTTTGATGTGGTAATGTTCATGCTAATCCAATTTCAAAGATAATTTTCAGAAGATCCATTTTTTGTATTAGTTTAGTGATTAGGCTAATTACATGAAAAAGTTTGATTCGAATTATCTTGTTCTTATGAGTTTCTTAGATTAATAGAAAAGTTAATTGATCATATGTTTTTCAATACATTTTAATATAAGAGATGATTCTAAAATATTTTTGTGTAACTTTTCCGCAACTTAGATGAAAGGTCACATTTAAGTTTCATAAAACTCATAAAAGTTGGCAATGGTTACAAAAAATGAAGAGTCTTGTCTCATTGAATGGTTTTATGACTCCATAACTTATCCTCAAGTTATGGAAGTTCAAGAGTCACTTCATTAAGTAATAAAATGTGTGACCTTAATTAATTCCATAAGTTATAAAACAAAGAAAGTTAATTCTTTAATTAGTTTAAAGTCTTCCACAACTTGTCCTCATGTTATGGAACTTGAAGAGTGTTTTAATTAAAACTACTTTGAACACATAAGTTACGGAATTAATTAGTTTTGAATAGTTTCAAAACTTGCCCTCAAGTTTTGGAATTCGAAAAGTTTTCTCTTATGAATACTTTAATTCCAAGTTAGCCCTTAGAATTTTAAAAGGTAAAATTCAACCCTTATACATTATAATATTATAAGTTAATAATATATATATATATATATATATATATATATATATATATATATATATATATATATATATATATATATATGTATAAGAGCAAGTCAATCTTACCGTTAGTTGGCCTCATTCACGAAGCCGGTCTATAAGGGGGGTATAAGGTTACTACCTATAAAATGGCAGTTTAATGGGTGTCCACTCTCACCCACCGCTTCCTTGACCGGTGGAGGGTCGTTAGCCGAACAGGTATAGCAAAGACTATTAATTCTCTCTTCATTAAAAGTATTAATGATAAATATTAAGTAACTAAACCTTTTATAAATACCCAATCTTAGTTACTTAGGAAAATGTGAATAAGGTCCTAATCCATGAAATTGCACTTCGCACTTTGTTTAAGTCGGTTAGTGGAGCGTGTGCGGTTAACCGACACACTAAATCATATTTAACAAGGTAGGCAATGGGTAACTTAATGTTTATCATTGTATCGATGGAGCGTGTGTGGTTAACCGACACATCGATTGAGGGCTAAACACTTAAGGGTACCAAGTAATTTGCATGTTTACTTCACACCTTATTTTGTGATCCTCGGCATCCCAGTCACAAAACCTGCAGGGCAAACTCGAGATTGAAACATGCCATTGAAAGTTCAATGAATCTCAAAGATCTAGGAGTTTCAAATCCAATTAAAACCTAATAAATTATTTCATTTTTCATGGTGGAAATTGGTGAATCGTCATTCACCTACCTTCACATATTCTATAACTTGGATTACGGCATCCGGTTTCCAAGTTATAAAATAGTTTGTTAGGTCCTAGCCTTAATATTTCATATTGGGTGTTATATTAAGGACTTTAAATCAACTATCATGAATATCTCCCAAAAGATGTCTAGTTCAGACATCTATGATCTTCCCAAATATCTTGGAACTTCAATTCCTCCACCTCCTCCAATTGTTCTCCATAACCCACAAGTTCAAGGTCACTCAAGCCCTATTGGCAATGCATGGTCTATCTGTGATCACATCTTGGAGATGAAGTCAGATACTGACATGCCGGGAGAGTTGGGTGTCAAAGTCTTGAGAAAGTTAGTGGTTCAATCACTTTCTAGGTCACATAGTGAGTTCCTTTGGGACTCCTATGAAATAGACTATGACAAGACCCTAAATGATCTTATCTATTTGCTTGGTGCTGCTAAATCAGAAATGATTTAGTGTACTAGTAAAGCAAATTTGATTAGGACATCAACTTCCCAAAACTTTATGGACAGGGACAATAGTGACACATAAAATCCAGAAATGCATTCTCTTCCCAATGGAAAGGGATTGGCCATAGTCAACTTGGTTGACCAAATGGTAAAGAGAAAGGATAAGTGTTGGGCTAAAAAGAGTTTTGATGTTGCGTCTTTTGGGCTCGTTAGATTAGCCTTTTATTCTCCGGTTTGGGCCTGTCCAACCGAGAGCCTTTTATGTATTGTATATAAGTTAAATGCTTGCATGCATATTAGGTTAAGATTCTAGAGATTATCGATATAGCGATTAATCAAGAGTACAATATTCTCCAGTAATCGTTCTTGTAATCTTCCAATCCTTTACAGTTGATGTTCTTAATCGAGCTCTTCTAAGGATTTTATTTAATCATTCGACACGATTGATTCAAGCTGTTTTGTTCTTAATATTGCGTTCTGCTTTGTTTTAATATTGTGTTCTTGTTGTTTCATTTTCATATACTTGTTCAAGATCTAATCGATCTTCATAGATTAAAAGTTGTTTTAATCCCATCAATTGGTATCAGAGCAGGAGACTGTGTAATCGATACACATCTTTTCTGTGAAAAAGATCTCCATTAGGGTTTTTCCACAATCATTGATATTTATTGAGCCGTCATCTTAATTGACGTATCTTAGTATTTATTATTTTGCCCTAATCTGCTTTATTACAAGTCTGATCTTTGAACAGGTTTTTACGATCATTATGGACGCAACGCAATCAAACCCTATTAATATTTCCAACAGCATCGGTTCGACGACAAAGATTCCAATCTTGTACACACATGACTATGAAGTATGGGCGCATCATTTCGAAGATTATGTGATTGGATCGGAGGACAATGGTTATCTCATATGGGAAGCCATCATCAGTGGACCGTTTTCTCATTCTACGACGTCCAAAATCATTAAGACGCAAAAAGAGTACAATGATCTGCTCAAGGACGTGACGAATATCGCGCAAGATGAAAAAGACAAACTCCAGTGCAATATTAAGGCACTTAGGTTGATCAGATTCGCCCTTCAGTCCGACACATTCAGGCTGGTCAGCTCATGCACTACGGCGAAAGAAGTGTGGGATAGACTTCGCGAACTGTATTCCACAGACGAAGATCTTGAACATTCCATCCAAACCTTGCTTCTATCTGAATTTGGTGAATTCAGGCAAGGGACCGAAGAAACTGTGACCCAGACGTTTGATCACTTCAATCATCTTCTCAGCAAGATGATCAAACACGACATTGAAAGGAAGCTCATCGAACAAAAGGTTACTTTCTTGAACGGACTGCGATCTGAATGGAGAACAGTTGTTTCCACAGTCGAAGCCCATGAACAGTTTAAATCATATTCTTTGGCAAAACTGGTGGGTATTCTAAAGTCCCAAGAGAAGATTGTGGTTCAAGAGAAGAATGTTGTCTCGAGTCTTGGTTCGTTGGCCCTCCTATCTAAAAGTAAAGTTGTGGTGGAGGATGAAGAGCTCAACTTGGAAGAATATGACCTCTCAACTGAGGATTATGCCATGATGGTATCCAATCCTAAGAGGTTCATAAAGAAGAGATTCCCCAGCAACAAAAACCGAAACTGGCAGGGGAGTTACAGCTCAGAAAAAGCAAACAATGAACCGAAAGCTGAGGAGCCCA
The DNA here is from genome assembly GCF_002870075.4 of Lactuca sativa. Classification (NCBI taxonomy): domain Eukaryota; kingdom Viridiplantae; phylum Streptophyta; class Magnoliopsida; order Asterales; family Asteraceae; genus Lactuca; species Lactuca sativa. Next base: position 298,564,715 of record NC_056630.2, on the reverse strand, counting down.
AAAAGGAACCGAAAGCAGATGGCGATTGCGGAGTAAGCTGTTTCTATTGTGGTGGCAAGAACCACTATGCTAAGGACTGTGTTCTTAAGAAGATGGCTGAAAAGGACAATGGAAATGATGAGGAAGCTGTGCTGCAGAAGAGATTGGATGAGTTGAGAAAGAAGAAGTCTACCGCTAACCCTTCTATTAATGCTCTTATTGTGCAGGGTTCGGTCAATGACGATGAGTTCGGTAGCACTGAAGTTTGGTCTACTGACTCAGAAGACGAAGAAGTGAGGAAGCCTACTCATGGAAAGGCATATGTGGCTAAGGAGGAATGCAGTGGTGGAAAATGCTTCATGGTGACTGAAGTGTCTCAAATGAGGGGATACAACACCGATGGAGGAAGCAATGGACCGAAGGTGCAGGAGGATATGTGCTTTACGGCCAAACCACTCAGCCAGCAGTTCAATGAGCTCGATGAACTGATAAAGAAGGTACAATCTGCTTTTATTTCATCTAAAGTACCACCATCCTCTTACGAGAAAGAACTAAGAAATATTAATACAAGAATTTCTCATTTAGATAGTAGCCTAACTCAAACTCGAGTCACCAATTCTAACCTGACTGATCAATTAAGTAGGGCGGCGTCGAAGAGTGAGGAGCGGCGAATGTGGATTGAGTTAAAAGAGTCGGAATTAATTAAAGTTAAAGACGAAAACATTTATTTACAGAGAGACAATTTGAAATTGTTGAAACAACGAAATGTTTTTTGTTTAATAGCTAAACGTTTATATTCCAATATTACTCAACTTCACTTGGACTGTGAGATAGGCCAAAAGATCCATCGCATGATTTTGCCCTTTCTAGAATTTAAGGAGGATGAAATCGATGCCGAAGCCTACAATTGTGAGAGTGTGATATCGTCTGATGATGTCAACCCAACTTATAAAATTGGACTGGACAAAATTGAGTCCTTCATTAAATCCAAAGACCACAAGGTCATGCTCAAAAATCTTTTGGATGAAAATGATAGACTTAAACTGAGAACCGAAACCATACAAAAGTTTGACTCTCTAAACGCCAAAGTAAGCTCAGAAAATAAAATCGATGTTGAAAATGCATCTGAGCTTAATGAGGACGAAAACATGAGTGAAATTTCTGTGGAGGATACGGTTGACTGCTCAGAATTTGTTAAAAGCGAAACTGAAAACCACAAAAATCTTATTTCTGAAAACTCTGTGGAATTCGCTAGATTGTCCCAACAAAAGTCCCCGAAATTAGTAGAAAAGGTTGTTGTGTATCAAAAGGTCAGGACCACTCCAAATCAAGTATACAAGGTGACTGGAGTAACCGAACATCAAACAGCTGAACTCACAGCTATTGTTAACGAAGACAATGCTGATGGTTGTGATGAGTATTTCTGGGAAGCTAGTATTGATAATGGAAACGAAACCGTCGGTCTTTCTGAAAGAACCTCCTGGATGAAGAAAGGGAGGTACATACCTGAACCCTTGAACAAGCCTGATAATTTCAGTGAACCAAGCACCAGTGGTACGAAAGAAATTCCTCAAGAGGATGATCGTTTAGCAAAAGAAGACATTCCTTCAACACCTACAGCTCGAAGCGAAACCTCATCAGATACTCATTCCACTTCCTCAGGGAAAACTGAATCTTCTTCCAATATTCCATCTGTTCCCTCTGCTCAAAGAAAAACTCATGAAGTTCAAAAGGAATCAATCAAAGTGACAGCAAAAACAAGAGCGAACGTTCATCATCAACCTAAGCAGATGAGGGATAAGAAGATAGAGAGGAACCAAAGATACAGGAAAAATCTTTCTGAAAGGAAACAATTCTGGCACTCCCAGAACGCATACTATACACACAAGGACAAGAATCTGAAGTATGAAAACAATCCTGTACGAAAGCCTGAAAGTTCCACTAACCGAAAGCCAAGGTTCGGTTCGCAAGAAGATACCAACCGAAAGTCAAGGTTCGGTTCACAAGAAAATACCAACCGAAAGTCAAGGTTCGGTTCACAAGAAAATACCAACCGAAAGCCAAGGTTCGGTTCTCAAGAAAACACCAACCGAAAGCCAAGGTTCGGTTCTGAAAAGGACTTCGACCGAAACCAAAGGTTCGGTTCCAAGAACAACTCCAACCGAACACAGAGGTTCGGCTCCGAAATAAAAAAGGAACAAGACTCAAAGGTTAACCCCACCAACGATCAAAAGCAAAAGGGTCACCTAGAGTCATCAGCAAGGAAGACATCTCCATCCAAATCCAAATCCTCTCTTCCTAATTCTTTTCGTTCTTCTACTTCCAACCATTCATCTCCATCTTGCTCTAACGCTAATTCCGTTGGTTCTCAAAAACCTCATCCATCTGCTGAACAGAAGGGAAAGCAAAAGGTCAATGAATCCAAACCTGAGTTCAAAGCGAACAAACCCAATCTTAACAAAATAAAAGTCTACACCATTAAAAAGAAAGATGAAACAACTCTAATTAAAAGAACATATCTAGTTGACATCTCTCTTACTATTCCCGTTCCCATGAAAATCTCACATGGACCCAAGAAACTTTGGGTTCCTAAATCTGCTTAATTTTTGCAGGTTATAAGTGACGAGCAGTTTGACGAAGAATGGTACATCGACAGTGGCTGCTCGCGTCACATGACAGGGAGGAAAGAGGAGCTTAGGGAATACAAATCTCTTGCAAATGGTGGCAACGTTAAGTTTGGAAATAACTCTTTCGGCACCATAAAGGGATATGGGATGATAACGAATGGTGATTTTACCATAAGGAAGGTGGCCTATGTGGAAGGACTTCAACACAACCTCATCAGTGTATCTCAGCTTGTTGGAGGTACAGGTCTCAAAGTTTCATTCGATGATGAAGGTTCTGAAATCATAGAGAAAAAGACAAAGAAAGTGATTCTGAAGTCAGAGCGAAAGGGTGAAATGTTTCCTCTAAACATGAAACCCATCAAAGGAAACCCAGCCATATGTCTGCTATCAAAAGCTCAATCCGACGAAAGCTGGTTGTGGCACCGAAGACTCTCTCATCTCAATTTCAAAGACATCAACCGACTTGTCACTGGAGGTCACGTTAGGGGTCTTCCATTGCTCAAGTTTGACAGAGAGCATTTATGTGCTTCATGCGAAATGGGAAAGCAAAGTCGTCAAAGTCACCCATCCGTAATTAACACAAAAGTTGTTGAACCACTCGAATTGCTTCATATCGATTTGTGTGGTCCTTCATCTATTGAAAGCATCGGTGGTAGCAAGTTCATTCTTGTTATCGTTGATGACTTCTCTCGATTTACATGGGTGTTCTTTCTAAAGCTCAAATCTGAAGCGACTCAAAAGCTGAAAGTGTTTATCAAGCAAATTGAAGTCTAGCTCAAGAAGGTCGTTCAAAACATCAGGAGCGACAATGGTCTCGAATTCAAGAACAGGGAGTTTGAAGAGTTTCTTGCAGAAAAGGGAATTAGTCATAATTTCTCAGCTCCCTACACACCACAGCAGAACGGGATAGTCGAAAGACGAAACCGATCTCTGTGTGAAGCTGCCCGAACTATGTTAAGTTTCGCTTCCTTACCTCTTTATTTTTGGGCTGACGCTATTTCTGCTGCTTGTTATACACAAAACAGGTCCTATCTCAACAAGCGATTCACGCTCACACCATATGAGATATTAAACAACAGAAAGCCCAATGTGAAAATTTTCCACGTTTTTGGCTCAAGGTGTTTCATCTTTAACTTTAAAGAACACCGCAACAAGTTTGATGTCAAAGCCGACGAGGGAATTTTTCTGGGGTACTCACTCACATCCAAGGCGTACAGGGTCCTAAACAAACGATCAAGAAGGATTGAAGAGACATACTATGTGACCTTCGACGATAACTACGTCAAGAAGCTACAGGCCATAGATGACACTGCCGGGGAAATATTTCCTCAAACTGGCCAAGTCACAGTCTCAATCGCCAATTTGTACGAGAAATTTCTGGAACTCTTTGACGAATCGGAAAAAGCTTCTCTCTCAGAAGCAGGTGCAGCTGACAACAAAATTGATCATATGAAACAAATCGTTGAAGATGCTGCGAAAAGAATGCATGAAGGAGAATTGCTCACTGATGAATCTCCAACCAACACTGCTTCTGTCGAGGGGGAGCCAAGTTCTCATGTCGAGGGTGAGCAAAGCTCTACCACTTCACCCGAAGGTCCTTCACCAACCGAAGGTACCTCTCCAACCGAAGGTGCCCCTCCAAACGAAGGTGCTTCAACGTCTGAAAATCCAGCACCACAACAAAATCCTGAGCCTCATGTTTCTCAAGACTCATTATTTGAGGGGGAGCATGATGATATGACGCTTGATGACGATAGCCAATCTGAGCCCGAAGAGATGATCAATGCTGAACTGGATCCAACCTTCGACCTGAATTACCCTCCTCTTACCAAATGGACCAGAGATCATCCTATCTCTCAAGTAGTTGGTGATGTATCTGATAAGGTCTTGACCCGATCTCAACTGAAGGCAAAACAGACATCTTTATTCTCAAAGGTAGAGTTTTGTATGTTTAATTCATTCGTATCAAAAGTTGAACCGAAGACAGTGAACACTGCCCTCGATCACTCTGATTGGGTTCAAGCAATGCAAGACGAACTGAACGAGTTTGAAAGGAACAAAGTCTGGCGCCTCATTCCAACTCCTACAGATGCTTCGGTTGTTGGTCTTAAGTGGGTTTTTAGAAACAAAATGGACAAGGAAGGTAATGTCATAAGGAACAAGGCTCGTCTGGTTGTCAAGGGATACTGTCAGGAGGAAAGGATAGATTACGAAGAGACGTTCGCTCCAGTAGCTAGGCTAGAATCGGTTAGAATATTTCTGGCCTATGCTGCTCACAAAAACTTTGAGGTTTTCCAAATGGACGTCAAGTGTGCATTTCTCAATGGAGAACTTGAAGAAACTATGTATGTGGAGCAACCTACTGGGTTCGTGAACGAAAAGTATCCAAATCATTGCTATATTCTGGATAAAGCTGTGTACGGCCTCAAACAAGCTCCGAGGGCATGGTATGAAACGCTTACAACATTCTTAAAGATGTCCAAATTCAAACAAGGTTCGGTTGACCCAACCTTCTTTCGCAAAAAGGAAGGTAACCACCTTATGATAGTGAAATTTATGTCGATGACATCATCTTTGGCTCTACGAATCCCAGCTTAACAGCTGAATTCAGAAAGTTGATGGAGACTAAGTTTGAAATGAGCTCAATGGGTCCTATTAATTTTTTCCTTGGTTTAAATATAAGACAGGGACCCGAAGGCATCTTTATCAATCAGGAAGGTTACACAAAGACTCTCCTAGCAAAGTTTGGCATGATGGGAGACTCAAAAGTCAAAGTCCCAATGGCATTCGGCACCAAGCTTACCCCTTCTCTAGACAAACCGGCTGTCGACATCACGCTCTATCGTCAAATGATAGGCTCACTGATGTATCTAACTGCTAGCAGGCCTGATATCATGTTTTCTGTGTGTTATTGTGCTCGATTTCAGGCTAACCCACGCGAACCTCACATGCTGGCAGTAAAGAACATCCTAAGTTATCTCAAGCGAACCGCCTCCTTAGGTCTATGGTATCCATCCAATTCAGGCTTCTTCGTTCAAGCCTATTCTGATGCTGACCTTGGAGGATGTGGACTCGACCGCAAAAGCACAACTGGTGGCTGTCAATTTCTTGATGGGAAGTTGGTCAGCTGGCAATCCAAGAAACAAACATGTGTGTCGCTGTCTACTGCTGAAGCGGAATACATTGACGCTGCATCCTGCACATCACAAGTGATTTGGATCCAAAGTCAACTTCGAGACTATGGACTCAATATGAAGAAGATCCCACTATATTGTGACTCTGAAAGTGCAATTAGGATCTGTCATAACCCAGTGCAACACTCTAAAACCAAACACATAGCACTAAGGTATCACTTCATCAAAGATCATGTGGAAGATGGAAATGTCGAAGTTCACTTCGTAAGAACCACTGATCAACTGGCTGATGTCTTTACCAAAGCTCTTCCAGAAGCATTGTTCAATAAAATATTGCAAGGGCTAGGAATGATGGAATCAGAGTCAGTACCTCACACTACCTCTCAATCTCAAACGTAAGAAGCGAAACCAACCGAACGTTCGGGTTCGGTTCAACCATTTCACTCGCTCATTACTTCAAAGGTAGCTTTTCTGTGTTGTAAATTTCTTGTGCAAAATTTGTTTTTCTTTATGTAAAAAGTTTTTTTCATATTGCATATCTAAACTCCTTGGTTTCTTAAAAATTTTCCAAAACCGAAACCTCCAGAAGGTTCGGGTTCAGTTTTTCAAAATTTTCAAGAACCGAAACCAACTGAAGGTTCGGGTTCGGTTTTTCAAAATTTTCCTGAACTGAAACCAACCGAAGGTTCGGGTTAGGTTTTTCAACTTCTTCCAACCGAAACCAACCGAACGTTCGGGTTCGGTTTTTCAATTTTTCTTTCTAATAATATCAAAAATCCAAAAATGTTTTTATTGTGTGCTCATTTGTTTATGGGAATATATTTGATGCCTTACTTATGTGTCCCTAGAAGCATGCTGCTGTATGTGTCCCAAGCCTCATAAGCTTTTGAATAATAGCCTTCATGACCTTGTATACACAAACCTTGTCTTCCCAATAAGGCTAACTCATTTATTCTAATCGTGAGCTACCTCACTCTTTTCTCACATGAGTTCAGAGTCTCCTGCTTGGTCCTTTTGTTCGCAGCAGAGGTACTATGTCTTCTTTCACCATCCCCATTACACTTCTCCATAACATTCGTTTCATCACTGTAACCCTTGAGACTCTCAGAAACTACCACTGAGGTTTATGGTTACACAACATCTATGTTTGTGATCTTAGCTTCGTGCCACTACGAGCTGAGTGAAACCCAAAATCCAACACCAACGAATTGACGGTGACCAATTAACTTGATCAAGTTTTCACCAATGAATTGACGAATGTACCTTCATGAAATCTCCATTTTTTTGCGTGATTCCAACGAAATTGTTACACATCATGACATTTCTTCCCAAGGGATCCAGTTTTAAATTTTTGATCTGAGATTTCATATTAATCCAAGCCACTACAAAATCAACTCAAACCTACTTGTTCAACAGACTACACCGGTCTCACAAGTACTTTGTTCACATTCGTTCTTATATCAAGAATTGCACTGTTGAATCAAAGCGAAACCACCATTAATTAGCCTAATTAAAAGAAGCCTTTCAACATTTCTTAATAAATGTTTGATCGTAATTCAACGGGATTCCACATTAACACTTTGAGGTTCTTCTGGACCTTGAAGAAAGAGATTCGTGCCCGGGATCATCAGTTTCGTGTCCTTATGGACATCACATATTATCCTAAAAAGAGTTGCTTTATTTCTTTTTTCTTTTACACTCTTTGCACGAAAATCCCAGATTTTCCAAAATTTCGTTACTAATTATTTTACAGGCTGGATATTTACTGGATGGTTAAAAAGGAGAAAAGACAAAAAGTTGCTGACTCGGCGGGAGTTAAAAGGATAGAAATTCAAACGACGGTAAAAAGGAGGGCGCGTGAATTTGAAACGGCCGCGCTTTTTCTGACACTTCTGGACGCGTGTGCAGTGTTGAAGCGTCATCAATCTGGCATTAATGGCGCGTGTGGAAATGGAAACGGTTCCTCTCTCTGAACCGGCGCTTACTGGGTGGCGTGATCCTAGGAATCTGACACTCTCTCTCCTACGTGATCATCGCACGTCCCAACTGTCACCAATCAGTCACTCCAAAAACACCCATTTCGTATTTCCATAAGAGATTTGAAACGATCTTTCTCTCTCCTATCACCTACTATAAAAACCCATCAACACCACCTTTTACCTCTTTACTGCCCCATAATTTACAAAGCACAAATACTTCCAAACTCTCTCCCAGTTATCTTCTTCTCCAAACCTGCAACAATGGCTGAATCCTCTTCCGTCCATGCTACTTCTCAGATTCTTCCAATCCGTCCACAGCAATGCCTCGTGATTGATCTCAACCCACTGGCGTATGATTCTTATATGTCGCCAGTCATCGAATGTCTCAAATACTCCCAGCTTGCTCCTGCACTGTCACGGATTGAAACGGTGCCAATGGTGGCCTTATCTCAGGTCTACGCAACGGCTTACTACGACAAGGCCGTCGACAGGGTCTTTTTCGAAGTGGCGGAACACAAGACGTCGATTTCTCGTCCCCGCTTCTGCACCATGCTTGGGTTTGCTGCTGACCCATCGCGTGTTCACCCGGAGACAATTCCGGTTGGTATGCTCTACAACATGTTCTACAACATGGGCTACACGGAAGTTCTTACCTCCGTCGCAAGGTTCAAGAAGTCCTGCCTACCGCCCCAGTGGAATGGGTTATTTACAGTTCTCTTCAAGGGACTGTCAGAAAGGAGCTCAGGATCGGACGGGGCCAGTCGTCTTTTCCTGTCGATTATGTATGGGGTGTACAACGGGATCAATCTGGACTATGGGTTTGTCCTTTGGCAACAACTGATTCAGAGCCTCTCTTCCTCTTCCCGACACTCCGAGGTGTCGCTGGCCCGGTTCTGGATCTTGATCACCAGATGGGCTATGGACAAGTTTAACGTTCCCACCGCCGACGGTGCACCGATGTCTTCTATTGGTACCTTTCATACCAAGAAGATCATCGTATCCGATGCATCGAAATTCTCCTTCATTGGCTCTATCCCGGAGTCGATGTATGCTGATGTGCCAGCAGATAGCAGACTGATCAGAACGATCAAGGAGTTTCGCCAAACTGGTCCGCGGGAACTGACACCGGACATGCTGCGATCGATTCATGATGCCGACAAACCGGTGGCCAGGGGCAAAAAGGGTGACAAAGGGAAGCAAGTGTCCAAAGCTCCAAAAGGACCTTCGCCCAAGAAGCGCAAACAACCGAAGGCTGCTTCATCCCCTCAACCGAAAAGGAGGAAGACCCAACAGAAGCGAAAGCTCGTCCTTCCCTCCTCATCAAGCGAATCCGAAGGTGGGAGTTCAGACTCTGAGGGATCCCAAGGAGACGAATCTCCTCAACGAGGAAACACACCCCCTCGGTCCACAACCCCGGAGATGGAAATTCACCAATCCCCAGTTCCTTCCCCTCCACCCACAATACCTATTTCCATTCCCACCATAAACCCTACTATACCACCAACCTCATTCCCTATACCCCTACCCATATTCACCACATCAACCGAAACACCACCTGTAACCGAAACCCCTCCCGTAACCGAACCTCCACAAACCGAAACTCATACACCACCACCACCCGAAACTAACCCCCCACCCACTCAACCTGAACCAACCAAACCCACAACACCCCCAACTTCATCACCACCTCAATCTCCAGAAGACGCCTCCGATGGCGATGATCAATACCTTGGTGGTGCTCACATGAACTTTGATTCGGTCTACTATAGTCCGTTTCAAGTTCAGAGTGATGAGGAGGATGATGCTCCAGTGACAAAGAAGCATCTTCGCGAGCTTAACGAGAAGGTTGATCAGCTTCTCGCCTCTTCTTCCAACCAGCAGTCATCTATGTCTGAAGCTGCCCTTCAGAAGATCGTTGACACCTTCTCCAGGGCTCAACATGATTCCGTGGCCTCAGTTACTGCTGCGATTGACGCCTCCACCCGAGCCTGTGAGGCAGCGACCGAAAAAGTCGATAAACTATTCAATGACGCTTCTGTTCTGCTGCAGTCTCTGCAGGAAAGCGCCAATGCCACAAAGACAACTCTGGAACCGATTGTTCAGCAATTGGCCAAGTTCGTCTCGACGGAGTTGACTTCGTTCGCTACCCTCCGACAAAATATCAGCGACGACAACTCGGCACTCCGTGCCTCCATCGATGCCCGTCTGGCAAAACTACAAGAGGATCTTGCGGCAGAGAACTCTCTGATGGACGTTCTGGCGAGTAAAACAACTGCCCTAAAGGTCAAGAGCACGCAACTTTCCAACTCCGAACAACAATTGGAAGCTCTTCGATCCGAGAGGGAGGTCATAAAGACGTGTGTTTCGGATATCCACGCAACTCTATCTAACATCCTGGAAGCACACGATCCCATCCTTAATCATTCGGTGAGGCGCACCCTCGCTGAAAAGCTCTCCCCGGCCATGGACCTCTTAAGCAAAATTGAAGGCCTTCCGAGTTTCGTGTCCATTCCGAAACAAGGGGGAGAAGAGAAGAAAGGATCGAAACCACCTCCGTCCTCCAAAGCTACTCACACAACCGAACCACCCCCAACTGGTCATGCCTCGGGTTCGGGTGTGAAGAACAAGGGCAAACACATAGCAGAGGATGGAGATGAAGATGAAGATGAAGACAAGGAGACCATTGCGGACATGTTAAAAAGAAAGAACAGTCGCAATGCTGAAGGTGATGCCAGTCGTGTGGCGCGTGAGGCTGAAGAAGCCGAACGAAAGCAAAAAGAAGCCCACGATCTCCTTGAGAGCCGAAAGTTGCTCTTCCCTGCCTGGACCAGGGATCGTTTGATAAAAGAGGCCATAGAGACTCCAAGCATACTATGGCTCGAGCCGGTGATATCGTTCGACTGCAACAACACCATCGATTCGCAGTTCGATATGCCACTGACTCGAAAGGTGTTCATCTTCCACGCCTTCTCCAACATCTTTGAAGTCCCGCATCCGAACGATGAGCTTGACAGGGAGCTCATTGACTTCTACCTGGAGGCCGCTCGCCCTCAATACCTTACATGGAGCGCCCAGAAGATTGTCAATGTTCGGGTGATGAAGCCTTTTGCCGTAGGGAGATTCACAAACGTCAAGTTCAAGCTTATCCGAGGATCTGCAAGAACTGCTCACATGATCTCTCTGGCGGATCTGCCCAATCTGAACCCTCATGATTGGATAGTCTTGTACAATATCCTGCTGACAAACGAAGCCGAATATGGTCCCATCTTAGACCATGTCAAAAGGATGCTGGCATGCTATATCATGGAGGTGGCCCTAATGGATCAGGAGGTTGCCACAGTTTTTAAGAAGAAACCGAAAGTCAAGCCTGTGGGATCGGCCAGTGATCTGAATCAAATGCAAATGGGCAAGATAGATTCGAGGCGAAACTCTGTGATGTTCACTAGAGCCGAAGGACAGAAATGTCTCTTCGCTTTAGCTAACAAACATCTTTACACTACAACTTGCTTGGAGCACATCTTATTCATCATCAAGCAGTGTAAAGACAATTCGGCTGATGATATCAAGTACTTCAATGATATGATCAATTGGTACATCCGGTTTAGACAGACCATCCTTTCCATAACCAAGTGTCTGTTTAGTACTGTGAAGAAGAAGGTACCAGCTTCAGCCGCCGGCCCAAGTAGGAAGTGAAGGTCTCGCTCCAAATTGACGCAAAGGGGGAGATTGTTGGGCTGAAAAGAGTTTTGATGTTGCGTCTTTTGGGCTCGTTAGATTAGCCTTTTATTCTCCGGTTTGGGCCTGTCCAACCGAGAGCCTTTTATGTATTGTATATAAGTTAAATGCTTGCATGCATATTAGGTTAAGATTCTAGAGATTATCGATATAGCGATTAATCAAGAGTACAATATTTCCAGTAATCGTTCTTGTAATCTTCCAATCCTTTACAGTTGATGTTCTTAATCAAGCTCTTCTAAGGATTTTATTTAATCATTCGACACGATTGATTCAAGCTGTTTTGTTCTTAATATTGCGTTCTGCTTTGTTTTAATATTGTGTTCTTGCTGTTTCATTTTCATATACTTGTTCAAGATCTAATCGATCTTCATAGATTAAAAGTTGTTTTAATCCCATCAATAAGTCTAAGATTGTCCCATGTACTATTACCTAAGGGTCCATATGTTTCTACTGCCAAAGGAAGGGGCTTTGGTTACGAAGCTGCCAAACTTACCTAAGGATAGCAAAGCCAATAAGTTTGACTTTATTTTAGGTAAAGTCCATTGTCTAACTCTATTAAGTTCCTACTTGGAGATTCTTATTACATGATGTGGATGGGTCACATGTTGATGTTTTAAGAATCAAAGAAAAGTAAAGAAACTTAAAGGAAGTATATGCTGATTCTGATCGCGAAGATGGATTTCAATCGCATGGTTCGACGATCAGAATTTTGAGCAGGTGCTTAAGAGTTATGATAGATTGCTTAGGAATAGATGACAACAAGTTTTCATATACATTTGCGTTGTAAGGATTAGTTTTTCCGCAAAGTTTTATAATAAAAGAAAAGTTTTTAATTTTATTTATTTTAAAATATCCTTACAATAGCATTTGGGAAAAAAAGATGTTGCTTATATGATTCCATTGATAGCAATATTGGAAATATGAATTTGATTCTTTCATTTGTAGAAGTGTCTAAATTTACCAAATAAGGAAAGATCCTCATCACCCAAGTTTTAGTTGGATAGAAACTTGGAATCATGCAAGTTGTGTAGTATGATGAATGAGAACTGTCGAGCATTGGAAAATTAAGACTAACTGCTTGTTCACATGGATGTGTTAGTCAAGAGAAGGACTAAGGGATAAAGTACATTTTCTTGTGCACTTGTCAAAGTCCACCACAAAATATGGATAAGACTATTCGTCATGATTTACTAAGGTTTAGTAAATATGATTATACTTACAAGCTTAAGTATAATTCTAAAGCATTGGAAAATTTTCAATGTATGATAGAACGAATAAGAAGAATCAAATTAGGCAGAAGGATAAAAGTTTCTCAAATCTGAAAAGATGGGAGAGTAGTTTAGTATCATGTTTTTAGATCATCTTATTGATTTTGAGACCTTATCACAATTCATCCTCTAAGTACACTCTGATAGTTAGGAAGAGGAGTTATGAATTGTTGAAGTGGTTAAATCAAGAAGATGATTCATACTTCATTCCAATAACAATTCATAGAGTTATACTCTAAGATTGTAACTTGAGTTACATGTCTTAAAGAAGGTTTAAAACACTTGTCAAATGTAAGAGTAAAAGTTTTCTACTCTTGTACATTTGAAATTGGTAAGTTGTGATGTTTTGGATAAAACAAAGACCAACTAAGGCTAATTGTGTTAAGTGCCTGTCTTGATTAGAATCCATACTATCTCTTGAATATTTGGCAAGAAAGTCTTATAGGTCAAGGAGACAGTGGGAGTGTAAAAGATCCTGAAAGGGTTTCAAGAAGTAATCAAGAATAAAACCTGTATTTCATCGCTAGCACACAACTAGAGGTTTATAACCTATCATGCTGAAATTTATGTGCCCATTCCAGTTAAGTTGGCTATACATTTGAGTTCTACCTGTTCTCAATTGTTTGGATAGCTACTTGGAAGCAATGGCAGGCCCTTGAGTTGCCAGGTGGCAAGAAGTTAAGATTGCACAAGTTCAATCCTTATGAGTTAGGATTTGTCACTAACCTAGTCTTGTGATTATGGTTTTGACAAATTCACATGGATAGGAACACTTACACCATAAAATCTAAGTGTCATAGGGTTTCTCTTCGATTCACGAAAATGATGCTAAGGAAACTGTTTCACTAAGTAGATTTTGAGTAGATAGCAATTTTGGAAATAGCAAAAAGTCTAAACAATTGAGACTGTGATTATGGTATCCCTTTTCATAGTTCTGAAATTGTTTAGACACACTTGTGAGCTATCTAAGAGAGGTGTATGATTTTTATAAAGTATTATCAAGGCAATCTAGTATAAAAAATCTAAACTTTGTTAAGAAAGTGTTATGCTATTAATCATCATGTTAGTGGGAGCGTGATAATTATGATAAAGGTTGCAAGTTAGCAATGTTAATTATAGAAAACAAAAGGTCTCAATTGGGAAAAAGTTGTTTTGCTATAATTAAGGGAGAGGAAATTATACTTCATCTCAAATCTAAAAGATTAGATTGAGGTCTTAATCTACTTCGTCTCAAATCTAAAAGCTTAGATTGAGGTCTTAATCGTATTTAGTCAAGAATATATATGAATTTCCTGTTGGAATGGCTCAACATAAGGAAATTCTATATATGGGTTCATTATTTGTATTCTAAAATTCGATTATGATTACGGCATCCCTTTTCATAATCTGAATTATGAGAACTTGGCAAATAGAAATGGAAATATTATAGCAAAATACTGGTTTAGTCTTTATGTGAAACATCATGAATCATGTCCATATGCTTCAGATATAGGATCGATTACATGTGCTATATTCATCCTTTCTAAAAATTTTCCAAATGCCTGGGGCATTAAGAAGGGAAAAGGTCTACAATTGGATATGACTAAAATAATTAAGCAATTGTTGAGGACAATCTAAGGTTTACCAAAGATTGGTTGCTCAAGGACAGTTGGAAGTATATTATTAATTCTAGAAAGACCATATTAACATAATCTGTAACGAGACAAATCCTGTTTAGAAGTGATAGTCAAAATGGAATATGGAAATATTTCAAAGTTAGAAAGTACTCAATCTGTAAGATTAGGAAACTTAATGCAAGAAGGATGTTTCCAAGCAGTTGATCTCCTTTGGAATACTCTGTAATGATTGTTGCCAAGTCTTTGTGAATTTGTGCATAATCATTACAAGAGGATCAATGCATATAAGTCTAGAATCTAACAGATTTCAGTAAATGGCATGAATTTGGAATTCTTGCATTTACAGTAAGGAATTGGGACTGTGAAATGAGAATCATTAAAGTTATGTTCAACTGGTCTATTTCGCAAAGTAAAGATGATAGACAAACATAGTATGCATACTTGGTGTGTGGCATGACTAGTGTTTAGAAAACATAGTGTACACGCTTGGAGCATGGTACAACTAGTGTTTTAATTCAAATATAAAGTTGATAAAAACCGAAACAATGAATAATGAGTAATCAGTATGGTGATAAATAAAAGTGTTTATTTATATTCATAGGGTTTGATACCATATTTGATTCATTTGTTCTTGTGTTTCACTTTGCATGTTTTGACTTCCAGAATAAACTAGGTTATTCTTCCGGAATGACTAAGTTATTCAAACCATCCACAGTCGGTCATATGTGGGAAGTAGATATGAATCAAGATTGTCATGGGTTGGCTTGTAGAGGTCCAAGTTGGTAGACAAAGTTGTGCTACAACACTCATGAGTGCTCATAAGTTCTGAGTATTGGATTCAACCCGCGCTCATTTGAAACACTTCATGGATTTTATCACGAGTGATCATGAGACGATAATATCTTATATTCTTCAAACCTAGAGATATGAGTTGTTACTATGAGTTGATAGTACATTGATTGCACGAAAACGCATTGGTAACTCGATGTTATAAAACGTGCCTTTGTGTATGATTCAACAAGTAGTAGAACAAGCCATATTAGTCGAAGTTTATCCATTCCTTTTACCTTCGGGATAAAAGCGATATCTATGGGCCCCTCGATGATTTAATGATGACACATGTGAGTGCTTGGCCAAGCCAGGACTGATTTGATTTGTTCAATCAGTCAGTCATCAAAAATCAGAAATCAGGAAACGACAAATGGACTGAGAGAATGATTATAATCCATGTCTCAGTCCATATGATATCTAGAATGGAGGAATATATGAACCCTTATCTAATGGACAAGTTCGTTGACGAAGATCAGAGTTCGACAACGGCTTTAAGAGCTACGATTACCAGTTAGGTTTTGAAGTCATACTCAAAAATGGTTTTAGACTTAACCAAGTGGGCGACTGTTGGATTAATGTCTAAGTCCATAACTATATTTGTTATGTACTTGACCTGGCCCGGCATGGTCCATTTGGGTTGCACTTCACCGACACAATTTATATGGATAATCTTTTGAGAATAGTATAGTTATGATTAATATTAATATATTATAAGCTCTAATATATTAATATAGAATCATATTATTTAATTAGCATTGATCAAGACTTAATTTAGAATTAATTAAGTGATCAAAATGAACTAATTAATATGGACTCTTATATATATGGAATGGGCCAAGTTCAATTAGGTTGGGCTAAGCTTTCATGGATAGTCCATGGAGTGTTTAACCCATGGATCATATGAAATGAAAGGTCATGGGTTTAACCCTATTCTCCATACTATATTAAGATGTCCATGGTTAGTGAAATTGGCACTAGTGTGGGTACACTAAGAAGGGCTAGCCGATTTCACTAGAGAGAACCAAGTATCCGTATTCTCTAAAGTCTTCCAAGGTGTTTTGGTGATTTGTGATTCCACTTGAGGCTTCCACACTATTGGGGCTAAGCTCTTAAACCTTGAAGACATCAAGCTTCATCAAAAGGTATGTCATCTAACAATTACTTTGTAGTATAAGGGCTTCATAATATGTTAGTTAGGATTAAAGCCTTGGAAAGTTCTTATTTGCATGTATGATAGAGAAAACAAAGATCCAAGGTTTATAGGGTTGCATGTACACCATAGGAGTGTTAGAATGCTCAAAACCCAACAACATCTTCCTAAGGGTGATTGGGAATTAGTAAAGGAGTTTACACACCAGGTTTAAAAAAGTTGTAACATCTGGATTGCCAGGTATCATAATTTAAGTATTTCTTTTGAGTTAAGAAGAGGGACTCGTCGAGTATGAGCGTGACTGATGAATCAGATTAATGAAGGGACTCGACGAGTCGGTGAGGCTACTTGACGAGTCCGCGCTGTTGGAAGAAACCCTAAATCTTTTGGCATGAGCCCTATTTAAAGGCATTTATGGCCTTCATTAGCGGCTACCTTCCTAGAAGACAGAACCCTAGCGAGCTTGAATGTGTTGAGTGAGAGGTAGAGCTATCTTGAGCTTTTTGGTGTGATTTTGCAAGGAAGGAGGAGAGTTCCAGAAAGAGGGATCAAGGAGGGTTGTTGTTCTGAGTCATTCAAGAAAGGTGCTTCATTTAGAGGTACCAAAATCGCCCCCTTTCCTCTCCTATTGTGTAGATTCCATTTTGGGGTTAGGGCTTGAATCACTTCATCTTTGGGGTTTTGAATGCCTCAAACCCCTCTTGTTAGTTTGTGTTATAGATCTGGACCCTTCTAGGTTCAGAGAGCCGATAATAGGAAGCTTTAGTTGAGTAAACCTTTGGGTTTGAAGCTAAGAAGCATTTATGGGGATTTTATGGTATATTATGCAAAATACACCATGCATGAACACCAATTTCAGACCTTTACATGACTTTTGGGTGTTAGAAGGTTAGATCTATAAGTTAGAGAAACAGATCTGACCTCAGAAGGTCGTTTGAGCATTTCCATGGAGGAAAATCGTCGAGTCCGTGGAAGGACTCGACGGGTTGGATCGGGTTGCTCCGTGTTTCGTGATCAGAGGTAACTCGTCGAGTGAAAGGCCAACTAAGCGAGTCGAGTGACGCCTAAGGAGGATTCAGAGGACACGCGTGGACTCGCCGAGTCACTCGAGTGTGCTCGACGAGTCTGGTTAAAGTTAGGTCGTTGACTGGAGTTGACGTTTAGGGATTGGTCAACATTTGGACATTTGGACCATTAGATGGGAAAGTGGTCTCTTCCCCTTATGTGAGATTTTCGGAAGGAATTAGTCCAGCTTCTTGAGGGCTAATATTAATTGGGGATAATTATTATGTGATAGGCAAGAGCTAGACCCGGGAGTAGAGATCACGATCCCGATTATGAAATTTTCATTCCTTAGCTTACGAGGTGAGTCTTCTCGTAATACTTACCTTGTGTGGTAAACCTTATGTGTGATCAAAGGGTCTTGTGTGCATGAACTGTGTAATGAGATATCCTGCTATTTAATTATGTTATGCTTTATGCATTTTATATTGTGATGCTGAGTTGAGGGACCAGAGGGTCCATATGAGTTGTGCGACTAGAGGGTCCCACTGAGACACATCGACCAGAGGGTATAACTGAGTTACTGTCTTGAGTGGATATTGTGTTGTGTGTGGTATTTTGGGGAACTCACTCAGCTTTTATACTTACCGTGTTATGTGTTATGTCTTTCAGGTAGTTCCGAGGATCGCGGCAAGGCACCGGCATGATCGTACACACCGGCAGAGGATTGTTTTTATGATTCTGGGATTGTGTTTTCTTTTGTTGACATTTGAGAAATAGGTGTTTTGAGAATTATGATACAAATTTTATTGTGTTAAAAAAAGAAAATTTTGGTTGAAATTTACGTTGTTACAAGTTGGTATCAGAGCCTTGGTTTGAGGGATTCAAATACACACTCAGGTGTGTTTGGACTCAAACTGAGGATTTGATAAGGATTTTTAAAAAGAGATAAATTTTTCTAAAAATGAGCAAGAGTCTAAGGGAAGTCGAGCCGGAGCAGTGTGTACAATCAGCCAGAGCCGAGCGGTGATTTCCCAAAATAACCTCATTTGTGTTATGAGATAATTTATGTGATATGATGCATGCTAGAGAGTAGGATAGGTGATTCATATATTAGGATTAGGGTGGCCTGAATTGTGATGCCTTAGCCTAAGGATTTCTGCTATTAGTGTTTAGCTTGAGTGTGAGTACCTAGCACGAATGATCCAATGAGAGAAATTCTGTGAGAGTAGATTGTGAGGCATAGAGTACTCGTAAATTAGGATCCGAGGAGGAGGACTTGGGGTGAACACTGATGCGGTATGGAAAGTAGTATTGGGTCCGTACTACTGAAAGCACCGGATCAATGAGCAACCCATGTAAGAATCCTAGGGATGCTAAGGAACAAATAGGGTCGGGTGATCGAGTGTGAGTATACTCGAGCGATCCTATGATAATATTGTGTTGTGTTACAAAGACATCATGGTGGGGACACCCCACAACCCTGGGAGCAGTGGGAGTAGCGATGAGGAGATACGGAGGATAATCCACGAAGATGTGGCTGCAACTATCCGAGCAGAGACTCCGGAGATGTTTGGGTCTATCAAGACCACCTTGATTCAAACATTTGATGAGCATTATGTTGCTATCACTGTGGCTGCTGCTACCGTAGCAACTGCCGCCGTCATCGCTACTAGGCCACAAGGAGGTGACTCGTTGCTGTTCTGAGAGTTCAGCAACACGAAGCCACCAGAGTTTGATGGGACACAGGATCCGATTGCGGAAATTAGGTGGGTCTTCAATATCGAGGGTTGTTTTTACACATGCTCCTATATCGAACATTTGAGAGTTCGGTTGCGCTGAACCAGCTTCGCTTGGGAGCGACGGACTGGTGGAAGTTCGCGACAGCTGGCTTTACCACTGCAGATCATGCTGTAGTGACATGGGAGATGTTTGTTCAGATGTTTTGAGACGGGTATGTTCCCCCAGTGGAGAGGGAACGTTTGGCATAGGAGTTTGTGTCTCTCAGGAAGAAGACAGAGTCAGTGATTGAGATCTCGATGATGTTCCATGAGAGGGCGATTTTTTGCCCTGAACACATGTCCACTGAGCAGGCACGTGTGAGCTGATATCTTAGCATTATAAGGAGGGATATACAAGAGTTCATGGAGAACTCGTCATACCGTACATTGGCCAAGCTTCAGGCCAATTCCAGGAGGAGGGAGATTGAGCTTGAGTTACAGACCAGGGAGGATGAGGAGGTGTCTCGGGGGAGGGACCGGAGGCCGGTGCAGTCACAGCCGGCGATGAAGCGGGCTAAGCCCGCTGATACCAGAGTTGGGAGCCAGAAGGGCTGCACATGTAGCAAGTACGACAAGAGCAACGAGGGCTCTTTCCGAGTGGGGATCTGCTACAAATGCGGCAAGGAGGGGCACATGGCGAAGTTTTTCCCCAAGGGATTCTCGGTTTGCTTTCATTGCAACCAGACTGGCCAACGGAAGGCCGAGTGCTCCCAGCTAGTGCACGGACCAGCATAGTGATCTGTACCTACCCCTGTGCATGCTTCTGAGAGCCAGCCAGTGAAGGCCGAGATGCCTAGGGCTCGCGGGAGAGCCTTTCAGTTGACGACGGAGGAGGTCGATGCAGCGCCCGAGGTCGTGGCTGGTATGTATTCTTTTATTTACTTATGTTGAGTTTGAGATATTATGCTTGTATTATGATGTGTTTAAGTACATTCCTTGGTATTATTTGACTCGTGTGTGAGTCGATCTTTCGTGTCATTAGCCTTTAGTCAGCACATCAGTATCCAACGAGAGGTGTTAAGTCGACCTCTGTGTGTTTTTATAGCTGACGAGCGAGTGGTTTTTGCTGCCAAGGAGATTCGAGGATGTATACTCGAGATTTTCGGTGTTGAGTTCCCGATAGATTTGGTACCTATTGCGATGGGGGATGTCTGTGTCATCGTGGGCATGGACTGGTTGAGCCGATTCGGAGCGATTATCGACTGCGAGCGTTAGTTGGTGACCATACGACATCCTAGTGGGGGAGTACATACAACATATGGCGAGGGTACCCGATCTGGGTCAGCATTTTGCTTGGTTGCTAGAGCGAGGCAAAGCCTACATCAGAGCTGTAAAGGGTTCGTAGCCTAAGTGAAGGATACACGAACTGCCGCAGAGAGGCCAAACTCGATCAGTGAGGTCCCTATAGTGCGAGAGTTTGCAGACGTTTTCCCTGTGGAGTTACTGGGTGTGCCTCCTGAGAGGCAGGTGGTGTTTCGCTTCGATTTGGTTCTGGGTGTGGCGCCTATTGCCAAGGCACCTTATCACCTTACGCTACCAGAGATTAAGGATTTATCCTCACAACTTCAGGGGCTGTTGGGGAAGGGATTCATTCGACCGAGTAGCTCGCCGTGGGGAGCACCAATCCTTTTTGTCAAGAAAAAGGATGGTTCGCACCGGATGTGCATTGATTACCGGGAGTTGAAGAAATTGACGGTCAAGAACCGTTACCCACTTCCGAGGATCGATTATTTGTTCGATCGGTTTCATGGAGCTTGTTGGTTTTCCAAGATAGACTTGAGGTCGGGATACCACCATATGAGGGTGCGCGATGAGGATATCCAGAAGACGGTGTTTATGACTCGTTATGGGCATTATGATTTCATGGTGATGCCTTT
The DNA here is from genome assembly GCF_002870075.4 of Lactuca sativa. NCBI lineage: Eukaryota > Viridiplantae > Streptophyta > Magnoliopsida > Asterales > Asteraceae > Lactuca > Lactuca sativa. The sequence goes on along the minus strand of NC_056630.2, from coordinate 298,543,733 downwards.
TGGGCTCACCAATGCACTATCAGTGTTCATGTATCTTATGAACCGAGTATGCAGGACGATGTTGGATAGATCGGTGATCATGTTCATCGATGACATTCTGGTGTATTCGAGGTCCAGGGAGCAACATGTGGAGCATTTGAGGGAGATTCTAGGGGTATTGAGATCGGAGAGGCTTTATGCCAAATTCTCCAAGTGTGATTTCTGGTTATGAGAGGTTCAGTTTTTAGGATATCTCATTAATCAGAATGGGATATTGGTCGATCCAGCCATGATTGAGGCTGTTATGAGTTGGGAGGTGCCGAGATCCCCCACTGAGATCAGGAGTTTCCTGGGGTTGGTCGGATACTATCAGATATTTATCAGGGATTTCGCCAAGACTGACGTTCCCCTTACCAGATTGACCCGGAAGGGCGTTGCTTTTTCTTGGGGTCCCAAGCAGCAGAGCTCGTTTGAGACTCCTCGCCAGAGATTGTGTGAAGCCCCAGTGTTAGCCCTTCCGGAGGGAATGGAGGATTTTGTGGTGTACTGTGACGCGTCCATATTAGGGTTGGGTGCGGTGCTTATGTAGAAAGCACACGTGATAGCATATGCGTCAAGGCAGCTAAAGCCTCATGAGATGAGGTATCCCACCCACAATTTGGAGTTGGGGGCAGTAGTGTTTGCCCTCAATATATGGCACCGTTATTTGTATGGGGTTCGGTGTACCATATACACGGACCACAAGGGTTTGAAGTATCTGATGGATAATCCCAACCTGAACATGCATCAGAGGAGATGGTTTGATGTGGTAAAGAACTATGACCGTGAGATCCTGTACCACCCGGGCAAGGCTAATGTGGTAGCCGATGCTCTGAGCCGCAGGGCGGAGAGTTTCCTGATTCAGGATATATGCATGAGGATGATGGTGATGACTCCGGTATTTGATACCATCCGAGAGGCCCGTGCAGAGGCTGTGAGCCGGAGAACCGCAAGAGAGAGCGGGTGATTGGGAAGATGTCCGAGTTTGTTACTGATAGCCAAGGGCATATGACCTTTCAAGTTCGGGTTTGGGTGTCGTTTATGGGCGGGGCACATAGCGTATTGATGGAGGAGGCGCACAGATCAAGATTCTTGATCCATCTTGGGGCCACTAAGATGTATTTGGATCTAAAGAGAGATTAGTGGTAGCCTTGTATGAAGAGGGATGTTGCATGGGTTGTAGAAAGGTGTTTGACCTGTCGTCGGGTCAAGGTCGAGCACCAGCGTCCGCACGGCAAGTTGCAGTCGTTAGAGGTTCCCCAGTGGAAGTGGGAACAAATTTCTATCGATTTCATCACCAAATTGTCGAGACCGTGAGGGGTGTTGATGTAATTTGGGTGATTTTGGATTGGTTGATGAAGAGCGCTCACTTCCTTGATGAAGAGCGCTCACTTCCTTGATATCACCAAATTTCAATGGATTTCATCACAAAATTGGCAGAGGTATATGTGAGAGAGGTGGTGTCACAACATGGAGTGTCGATCTCGATTGTGTCAGACCGAGATGTATGTTTCACTTCCAGGTTCTGGAAGAAGTTCCATGAGGAGTTGGGTACGAGATTGCACTTCAGCGTCGCTTACCACCCTAGACAGATGGACAGAGTGAGCGGAAGATTCAGATGCTCGAGGACATGCTTCGAGCATGTGTTATGGACTTCGGTGGATGTTGGGACACATACCTACCTTTGGCTGAGTTTTCGTACAACAACAACCACCATTCGAGTATTGGGATGCCTCCCTTTCAGCTTTTATATGGGAGGATGTATTGGACCCCCATCTGTTGGGGAGAGGTTGGGCATCGAGAGATGGGAAGCATGGAGATAGTGCTTAAGACAACTAAGCCGATACAATAGGTCAGACAGAGGTTACTGACATCCCAAAGTCGCCAGAAGAGTTACGCGGATAGGCGGTGATCCAAGCTCGAGTTCCAGATTAGAGACTTTGTGATCTTGAATGTATCTCCTTGGAAAGGAGTGATCCGATTCTGGAAGAGGGATAAGCTGGGGCCCCGATACATTGATCCTTTCAGGGCGACCGTGAGAGTGGGCAAGGTAGCATACCGTTTGGAGCTACCTGAGGATTTGAGTCAGATCCATAACACCTTCCATGTATCCCAGTTGAGGAAGTGTGTGGCCGATGAGACGGTAGTGGTACCAATAGAGGATATTCAAGTGGATACGACCCTGAATTACATTGTGAAGCCGATCACGATCTTGGATCGGAAGATCAAGGTTCTAAGGAACAAAAAGGTGCCCCTGGTTTAGGTCTAGTGGCAACATCGGAGAGGGTCCGAGCTGACTTGGGAGCCGGAGACAGATTTGCGGGAGCAACATCTAGAGTTGTTTGTGGAGTCAGACTTCGAGGACGAAGTCTGATTCTAGTGGGGGAGAGTTGTAACATCTGGATATCTAGGTGTCATAATTTAAGAATTTATTTTGAGTTAAGAAGTGGGACTTGAGGAGTTGACGCCTAAACTCATCAAGTATGATCGTGACTAATGACTAGGATTAATGAATGGACACGACGAGTTGGTGAGGTGACTCGACGAGTCCGCGCTTTTGGCAGAAACCCTAAATCTTTGGTCCTTATCCCTATTTAAAGGCATTTATGGCCTTCATTGGCGGGTACCTTCCCAGAAGAGAGAAACCTAGCGAGATTGAGTGTGTTGAGTAAGAGGAAGAGCGATCTTGATCTTTTTGGTGTGATCATGCAAGGAAGCAGGAGAGTTCTACCAAGAGGGATCAAGGAGGGTTGTTGTTCTGAGTCATTCAAGCAAAGAGCTTCATTCTGAGGTACAAAATCGACCCCCTTTCCCTTCTTATTATGTAGATTCCATTTTGGGGTTATGGCTTGAATCACTTCATCTTTGGGGTTTTGAATACCTAAACCCCTCTTGCGAGTTTGTGTTATAGATCTGGACCCTTCTATGTCCAGAGAGCCGAGAATATGAAGCTTTAGTTGACTAAACCTTTGGGTTTGAAGCTACAAGGAATTTATGGGGTTTTTATGGTATATTATGCAAAATACACCATGCATGAACGCCAAGTGTGACAACCTGAAATTTATCCCGTCATTGTAACCTCTTCTTCCGTTAATAAAACTCGTTCTTATAAACTTTTCCGTTAACATTTGGATTAGGTTATTTAAATTGAAAAGTTTTTAGTTTACGACCACGTTGAGTTACGACCACTTAATCGGGTACGACCATAAGTCCCGTTTAACGTCGTTATCGGGTAGATTTCCTCCGGGCCACAGACTCAAACCCCTATATAAGGATGAGTGAACCTCATTTACACCCTTTCCACTCTCTCTTTACCCTCTCTCTCTACAAAGCCGATTTCGATCCAAAAACACCTCTCTCGAGCTCCAAAATCGTAAGTAATCTACCCTAGCTTGTTGTTTAGCTTGTTACACATGCAAATTTATGTTTAAATCATCCAAAAGTAGAAAAATCTTTTGTTTATGGCCCAAGAACACTCTTCGACCGCAAACAGCCATAAATGGGGTTTTGAAGCCCCAAAACCCTTCCAAATCACTCCTAGTGCTTAGCTATAACTTAGGGACTTGCATGTATGAGCTTAGAACACCAAAATCTTGTTATATGGAGAGTAAACACGAGTTTTCAGCCCAAGAACATTCTTGGACCGTAAACCTCTCTTCATAGGCCGTAAACACCTTTAAAGGTGTTAAATTGCTCCTTAAACACCTCCTATGGCTTGGGCTAATGTCTAGAATCAACCACCATTGAAGTAGGGACCTTAAACATTAAAGAAACCATGACCATGAGAGATTACGGCCATAAACCCCCCAAGGATTGGTCCCTGGGTCGTAAACTCCCTTAAGGAGCTCAAATGATGCCTTAACTTCCTCCTTTGGCTTGGAATAATGCATAGAACCTTGTATTCTTTCATATAAGACCTTAAATCATGAATTGAAGGGCCAAGTAAGAGTTTACGGCCGTAAACTCTATGTTTACAGCCGTAAACTCCCTTAAATGGTTCATTTGAAACCTTAGCCACTTCCTATGCCCTAGAATTGAAACTAGCTTAATTCCCCAAGTGATATAAGACCTTTGAGCATCCAAGAACACACCACCCATGAGTTTACGACCGTAAACTCATGGGGATATGGTCATTGGTCCGAAATCTCCCCAAAGAGTTTACTCTTGAAGAGTAAACTCCCTAACTAGGCCATACACCCCCTTATTGCAACCTAATAGCCTCCTAGCACTTGACCAAAGTGTTTTTCCGCACATTAGGATGCTTATACGCGTTTAATTAGTGTTATAGTCACTATTATATGTAAACATATATCTTCATATGTTACTAGGTCATTAAGTTGTGTTCAAGTCTTTACTTGACACCGAGCACTCAACCGACACTTCCATTCGATCCACTCGTTAAAGGTGAGTTCATACCCCTGAATTAACCTTTTAAATGTTTTTAAATGCTTTTATGGCGGAATACAAGTTGAAACATGCTAGTTATCGTATCAATCATAGGTGATTAATAACCCGCATGTCACACCCCAAAACCATGAATGGGGGAAAGGTTCTGGGGCGGAGGACGTCATGTATAGTATCACAACAATGAATAATAGTAAACAAGAAACAAAATCATCCATTGCATTAATAATATAATTTCATACAAGTGTGTTCTGTCAAGTTATATAGACACCAAAATATACATATCAAAATAAAAGACGAGTCTTGAACGAACTCCATCTTCTCAAAACCTGGCACCTGTACCTATCTATTAGAGACCTTAGAATACAAGTTATTTTGAAAGCGAGTATCAACTTAAAGCTGGTGAGATCATAAGTATATTAATGTTTGTGTTTGTATGAAAGCATTTGTAAGAGTTTTTGTACAATGTTTTGTAAAATGTTTGAACTCTCCTAGAAAACCCTATGTTTCCTACTAATGGTAGCCTTCTACCAAGGCATCTTGTGTCTGTGTGTATATCTCTTGTAAGAGTGTGTATTTTCCAAATCTGACTATCATTAACCAAAAATATTGTTTTTACATTACCGTGCATCGTGTGAATATTCACGAAGTGAATGTAATGGGAAAATATCATAGTACTGTAGTATTTGTAATAAGTGACTACTGCTGTACTAACTACCTTAAAAACAAAAGGCGTTTAAAGTAACATGTGATCGACCTGTATCCTGCTACTGACTCTAGTAAAACGACGATGTAAGACGCCATAAGAAATGACATTTGGCACCCGTAGACTTGCAAGTCCCACTGTAGCGAGCAACAAGGTGTAGGATAGTCAATCCAGTATAGATCTATACGCAAAATCATACGCTCCCTAATTAAGGAGATTCTGGATACAAAAACGGTCATGGCAGGAAGTGCCATGACCCGTGTAATGGTTCACATAACTGCATGAATGTACATTTAATGAATGTGCTAACTGTAAAGTGTACTCTTTCTCTGTCTAGCCGGTATGTACTGTAATGTTCTGCGTGTGCTAGGTGTAATGGGTGTTCTCTCTCTATCTAGCATGTATAGTAATGTATTGTGTGTACTACTCGTATTGAATCATGAATGAACTGACTCATTGTATGTTTCATTGTTCTAGTAATAGTGTTAGTATCTTCCTATGCTAACCCTATGGTAGCTTACTAGTAATGTATGATCATGATTGTAAACCCTTGCTACCCAAAGGTATGGAACTGATTGAAAGAACTTTTATGTCTATATATGTATACATAATGTATAACTAATAGATAGACGAACTTCGGACGGATAGCCGATGCCCTAAAGCCACGTCCCAACGAGGAAAATGAGATAAAGCGAGCTGGCCTTCCTAAACCCTTTAAAGATTACTTATATAACTATACATACAGAGGCATGCAATTGATAATAAGTATAAAAGAGTTTAAGTAAAAATATTTGATAAGTAAAAGAGTTTGTAAAACAGTTCGAAGCAAGACAGTTTGAACAGTAAGCGAACTACTGGTTTGGTAGTTATTAATCACGTATGATTGATATAATAACTATAAGTAAGCGAACTACTGGTTTGAAGCAAAACAGTTCATGTATAGTAATGTACTGTGTGTACTACTCGTATTGACTCATGAATGAACTGACTCATTGTATGTTTCATTGTTCTAGTAATAGTATTAGTATCTTCCTGTGCTACCCCTATGGTAGCTTACTAGTAATGTTTGATCATGATTGTAACCCTTGCTACCCAAAGGTATGGAACTGATTGAAAGAACTTTTATGTCTATAGATGTATACATAATGTATAACTAATAGATAGACGACCTTCGGACGGATAGCCGATGCCCTAACCACATCCCAACGAGGAAAAGGAGATAAAGCGAGCTAGCCTTCCTAAGCCGTTTAAAGATTAGTTATATAACTATACATACATAGGCATGCAATTGATAACAAGTATAAAAGAGTTTAAGTAAAAATATTTGATAAGTAAAAGAGTTTGTAAAACAGTTTGAAGCAAGACAGTTTGAACAGTAAGCGAACTACTGTTTTGGTAGTTATTAATCACGTATGATTGATATAATAACTATAAGTATTCAACTTGTATTCCCCCACATAAAAGCATTTAAAAACATTTAAACCATTGATTAAGGGGTACGAACTCACCTCTCGGTCCATGATGTCTACTGGTTCCTCCACGAACTTGAAGCTATCATTGATCTCGATCTCGTTGAGTGGAATAACAAGAGTCTCGTCGGACAAACACTTTTTCAAGTTCGATACGTGGAAGGTAGAATGTATGTTGCTGAGTTCGCGCGATAAGTTAAGTTTGTAAGCAACAGGGCCGATTCTTGCGAGAATCTCGAAAGGCCCAATTTACCTTGGATTTATCTTTCCACGCCTTTCGAAGCGTATCAAGCCCTTCCAGGGTGAGATCTTCAATAGAAGACGGTCACCTACCTAGAATTCCAACGGTTTCCTACGTTTATCAGCGTAGCTTTTCTGTTGGTCTCTGGATGCTTTCAATCGTTCACGGATCTGAACGATCTTCTCCGTCGTTTCTCGTGTGATCTCCGGACCTGTAAGAGTGCTTTCAGAAACTCGTCCTTTAGCTAACTAGGTATCTCCCACCTCAGCCCAGCATAGAGGGGATCTGCACTTTCAGCCATAGAGGGCCTCGAATGGAGCAACCTTTATGCTCTTGTGATAACTGTTGTTGTATGAAAATCCGACAACTGCTAAATGAGTATCCCATGCTTTCCTAAAGTCGATCACGCAGGCTTACAACATATCTTCCAAGGTTTGTATAACTCTCTCACTTTGCCCATTGGTCTGTGGGTGGTTGGCTGTACTCATGTCCAGCCTAGTTCCTACGGAACTTTGTAACGACTGCCAGAACCTCGAAGTGAATCTACTATCTCTGTCCGAGATAATGGATAAGGGAACACCGTTTAGTCGTACAATCTCCCTAATGTAAGTTCCTATAAGCTTCTCCATCTTGTTTGTTTCTTTGATCGGCTTGAAGTGTGCAGAGTTGGTCAACATGTCGATGATGACCCATATGGTATCAAGTCCACCCGTTGTCTTGGGCAACTTAGTTATGAAATCCATAGTGATCTGCTCCCACTTCCATTCCGGTATCCCAGGCTATGGTAGTAGACCAGAGGGTTTCTGGTATTCGACCTTGACCTTTGCACAAGTAAGGAATTTACTCATGAAGGTAGCAATCTCTGTTTTCATGTTAGGCCACCAGTATAACTTTTTTTAGATCCAGATACATCTTATCTGAACCCGGGTGCACGGAATAACGAGTGTTGTGTGTCTCGCTCATGACCAAGTCTCTGTAACCACCTAGTTTCGGGGTCCAGATCAGGTCCATGAAATAATAAGCTCCACCACCCTTAACCTCCAAGTCTCTGAAACCACCTAGTTGTGTGTCTCCCTCTTAGAGATTCACCTGCCACATTTTCAGGCTTCAAAGCATCGAGCTGAGCCGCCTTAATTTGCGTGGACAAATGTGAATGGATAGTCATTGTCAATGATTTGACTCTACGACCAGAATATTCCTTCCAACTTAGGGCGTCAGCTACTACGTTGGCTTTACCTGGATGATAATGATTTTCGCAGTCGTAATCACTGAGTAGCTCGACCCACCGTCATGTTGAGCTCCTTCTGGTCGAATATGTGTTGTAAGCTTTTGTGGTCTGTAAAGATAGTGCTTTTCATACCATAAAAGTAATGTCTCGAGATCTTCAGAGCAAACACAATTCCTACCGGTTCAAGATCGTGGGTCGTGTAGTTGACCTCATGTGTCTTTAGCTGTCTCAAGGCATAGGCGGTGACCTTACCTTGCTGCATCAGAACACATCTGAGTCCTTAATCGACGCCTCACAATAGACAATGAAGTCTTCTATTCCTTCGGGAAGGGATAGTATTGGTACGGTGCACAAGGCTCGTTGGAGCGTTTGAAACGCTCTATCCTGCTTTTCTTCCCAGTCAAAGGCCATGCCTTTCTGGGTCAGTGTTGTAAGAGGTTTCGCAATGCGGGAGAAGTTCTGAATGAACCTGCGATAGTAGCCAGCGAGGCCTAGAAATTGACGAATTTCTGTAGGCGTCTTCAGTGCTGACCAGTTCTCAATTGCCTTGATTTTGGAAGGGTCCACGTGTATACCCTCTTCGCTAACCACATGCCCTAAGAGTTTGACTCGTCGAATCCAAAATTAGCATTTCGTGAACTTCGCGTAGAACTTCTCCGAATGTAATGTTTCGAGGACTTGAGTAGATGTTGACTATGCTCCTCCTTACTTCGAGAGTAGATAAGTATGTCATCAATGAAGACGATGACGAACTGATCCAAGTAAGGACGACACACCCTATTCATTAAGTCCCTGAATACAGTGGGCGCATTTGTTAATCCGAACGACATCACTACGAATTCGTAGTGCCCATAACGAGTTTGGAAGGCTGTCTTCGGAACATCCTTCCCTAGCACTCGTAGTTGGTGATATCCGAATCTCAAGTCGATTTTTGAAAAGAAGTTCTCCCCTTGAAGGATGTCAAATAAATCGTCAATACGAGGCAACAGATAACGATTTTTGACGGTCAGTTTGTTGAGCTCCCTGTAGTCGATGCATATACGAAACGATCCATCTTTCTTCTTGACGAACAAGACTGGAGCTCCCCAGGGTGAGAAGCTTGGCCTTATGAAGCCCTTGTTGAGCAGTTCGTTAAGTTGACTGGACAGTTCTTGCATCTCTGCAGGTGCTAAACGATAGGGCGATTTGGCTACGGGAGTAGCCCCTAGAATTAAGTCGATTCGGAACTCGACTTGACGTTGAGGAGGTAATCCTAGGAGTTCTTCTGGAAAGATGTCAGGAAAGTAGCGTACTACTGGAATGTTTTGAATGTCTTTCGTTTCGTGTCTCACATCGACCACATGAGCAAGGAATGCATGACATTCCTTTCGCAATAATTTCTTAGCTTGAATGCTCGAGATGATACGAAGGTTCGCGCTGGGTTTGGCACCATAAACTACTAGGGTTTCGCCAGACAGCAGATTAAGGCGAACAGCCTTTTCGTAACACATGATATCGGCACGATGAAGACTCAACCAATCCATGTCGATAATGACGTCGAAACTTTTAATTGACATTGGCATGAGATTGATCGAAAATGAATGGCTATCTAAAGTTAGGGTACACCCTATGAATATGCTGCTAGTGTTCTCTGTCTTTCTATTAGCCATTTCTACAATGAACGGTTCATTAAGTGCTCGTGATTTTTGCCTAAGTAAATGAGCAAATTTTTGGTTCACGAAACTCCTCTCCGCTCCACTATCAAATTGAATGCATGCATAAGAGTTATCGAGGAGGAACGTACCAGTGACTATTGTGGGGTCGGCAACCGCTTCCTCATGGCCTATGGCCAGAGCTCTTGCCGCTCCACGGGCAAACCCTACCTTCGGGCAGTTTCTCTTGATGTGGCCTACCTCGCCACATCCGTAGGAAGTTTGGCCCACTCCAGCACCAGGGGCATGATTGATTGGTTTCGCTGGAGATTTACAGAAATGGGCAGTTTGCCCCTTCCCGTTGCAGTTCAGGCACTACATCTCCCGGCAGGCGCCGACATGGTGGATGTTGCATTTGTTGCACTTCGGCAAACTTCCAGCGTACTGCTTTACCGGAGCAGTAGCGGCAGGTGCTATCACAGGATGTACTGCCACGACCTGCTGCTTTTTGGCAGCCTTAGCCTTGTTTTTGTCATCCCAGAACTCCCGCTTGGAGTTAGCAGTTCTTGCGGGCTCTGAGATGGCCTGGGTAGTTGCGGCCGGGGTACGAACCCTATGGTCTATGAGCCACTGTGCCAATCGTTTGGCACTATCAAATGTAGTGGGGTGTGATGCCAATACATTTCCTTGGTATGGTGGCACCAACCCCCATATGTATCTCTCGATTTTCTTTCCCTCTGAAGGAATCATGTTGGGACAGAGGGCCACCAGCTCGCAGAATCTGGCGGTGTAGGCGACTACATTGGAGCCCTTCATGGTTAGGCTCCACATTTCATCCTCCAGTCTCTGGATCTCGCCCCTCAGGCAGTACTCCTCAATCATGATGTCTTTCAAAGTTTCCTAGCCCATAGCATTAACCACTATAAGAGATAGTGATTTAACATGGCTGTTCCACCATGTTAGGGCTTTCATTTCGAAGGTGCAAGCAGCGAACTTCACCTTGCTCTCCTTGGGACAAGAGCAGATTTCGAAAACCGATTCAGTTTTCTCGAACCATTGCGAGAGGGCAATGACTCTGCCAGTCCCCTTAAGGACAATGGCTTGCATTTGGTGAAGTCCTTGTAGGAGCACTCTTTCAAGCGCACCGGATTTCACCATGAGTAGACAGGACAAGGGTTCCTCCTCCATTGGAACCAAATGAATAATATTGAGCCATGGCTGTAGCCACAGCTGCAACTACAACAGCGTTTAAGGCTGTCATGTCCAATTGAGGAGTAGGTGGTTGAGGAGCTGGAGGAGGTGGTGTTTCGTAATTGAGGTTTCTCCTTTGATAAGAATTTAATGGAAGAATTGATGAGAATGACTCATGGACTAACTCTTCATAGCCCAATAATACGATTGAATGAAAATCTAGAACTAATAGATGATCACATTTGGATAATAACTCCCATAAGATTAGGTACCTTTCAATATTACTGGAATTAAAGATGCGACAAGTTCAGGAAAAACGACCAACTAAAAGAGGCCTTACATCAACCAAAATGGGAAAATTGTGACAGAATTACAACCTAACCAAAACCTAACAGGCCTATGATATACAAAGGTAGGGAATTAGACCAGAGTTTTACATAACTAGGTTATATCCAAAAGAGAGAAGTTGATGAGAATCTATCGGCGACGAGAACTACCAGAGTGAGTTCTTTATCCCGACAGGTGTAACATACACGTTTTGAAATCGTGTTTTAAGTAAATAATATTATGAAATATTATGTGAATTTGAATGTTGAGTTCTAACAGATAATTTTTACTAGAATTGAAGTAAAACAATGCTTAGAATCATTCAGAAAGTATTGAAAGTGTTATGAGATTCCAATTAAAAGTCAAATAGTGAAATATAGCGAAAATATAAAATTTGGAATAAGTAAAATTTTATTATTGAAAGTTATAGATAATCTCATTAGAAACATTTGGGCAAAAACCTCATCGAAATCCGAGTTATAACGAAGAAGTTATGACCAAACGAAGATCCGTGTAAAATTTAGTTTTCGAGAAACTAATTTTTAGCCTTAGTAATCTAAATGAAAGTTGTAGAACTTGTGAAAATAATCAAGTTTCATATAAGGACCGTTTGAATCTGACTTCGTATGAGGAAGTTATGATTTTTTTAAGTTTCATCTTAGCAGTAGACAACTAAAAACTCGAATTTTAGATCGAGAGATTTTTAGCCAACACAACCTAAACGGTATTTGAAGGTCTCGTCATTAGTAATGCAACGGTTAAAAGTCTGACGAAAACGGACGTCGGATGAAGAAGTTATTAATTTTTAACGGATTTTCCTATCCCAGTTTGTTAAAAATAATAATAGTAAAATTAAATTCAAAATTAGCTGACGAAGTCTAAACGAAAGTCGTAGAGCATAATTTTAGCTTCGCGTGCATATAAAGAACGTCAAAAACGGAGCTCGTATGCGAAAGTTATGCATTTTACAAGATTTGGCACATTTTTCGAGAAAATTCGCATGAATAGTACTGCCACGTCACCCTCTTTTGCGAGGCTTCCACGTCTCGGAAATGTGTTCGCTACTGATTGGACCGCAGCCTTGCGTGTTGCCTTCTAATTCGACTAAGTCCGAGGTCCACTAAGCTCGGAACACTTTCGCAGGAGACACCCCCGGATCACCCTCCCACCCTCGTGCCCTCCTCCCATTGGACCGAAGTTAGGTCCAAACCGAAGCAACCACCTGACCGAACCGAGCCTCGCCCTGCTTCCACCTAGTCCGAACCTCGCAGACGCGTGCTCCATTCCCCTCGCTTCGGATCCGAGGCTCGCACCTATATAAAGGGTGCGAGACCTCCCGGGTAAATGATAGAAATTTGCCCCTTCTCACCCCTAAAGTTATATTTATTCTACTTCCACTTCCCCCGAAGCCCCGGTACTTATTCCAAAGCCCGAAACACGCCCCAAGACTCCCGAGAAGCCCGAAAAATTTATCTTTTCGATTTCGAAGCTCTACCTTCGCAGAGCCCGGTTTTCAAGAAAACTCCCGGTTTTCAACGACGAAAGTGATATTTAGAGCTGAAGTGCTGCCCAAATTAATATTTTATCCCCCGGTTATATCACGGTGAGTTTAATATATAGGAACAATTGTATGTAATGTGCTATATGTGCTACGTGCTTTTCAGTGTTATTATTCCGGGTTATTTTCCTGGCTTATTTTTATTCGCTATTTTTAATATCAAAGAAATACCTTTGACCATGTGATCAGTGAAAGGACTTAGATTTACGTTGGTACCGGTATGTAGCCTCTGGCCATGTGGAACATGTCTCCGTAAGAGAATGAATTCTATTCTATGGTAGTGGCAGAAGGTTAGACAGGGCTTTAAGCCTGAAATCTACCAAAATGTTAATCCGAAGTTGTATATCTTCTGTGCCGTTTGGGCCAAAGCTTTATTGATGTATATCAAGCATGGAAATTGTTATGCCTCATTGATTATATATCTTTAAATCAAATCAATGATTGATACGGAATGTTTGTCACATGATTCACATATGCCCTTGTTGTTCTTTGATCCTCTTTGCTTCTGCCATATTGAAGTATATATATGACATAACGTTATATTGTATCTATTATTGAACTCACTAAGCGTTACCGCTTACCCTCTCAATGTTTAACAAATTTGTAGGAGATAAGCATCCAATATAGTTATATACTGGTAGAAGATTTTTGAATAGTTTGAAACTATTGTATCGATACTAGTTTATGAATAGTTTGAAACTATTGTATTTTGCACTCCCATATGTATAAAACTATAGAATCCTGGGAAGTTATGTAATATATAACACTTTAAAATAGTCGGTTTGTATCCAATAGTTTGTAACCTCTTTATCAATGTAAAATATTGTTTTTATGAATATGCAAGTAGCATGTTTTGGAGTAACTATATTGTCGTGTATGAAAGTTTGGGTCTTTCATAAATACGAAAGTTAGGGTCTTTCAATCATGGTATCAGAGCAGTAGTTTAAGTGAACTAAATTCCACGGATTGGTATTTAGACTTAAACTATTGGAAGTTCAATATATGAACTAAATCATTATAAGTATACGAATACAAACCATAGGAAATATATAAGTAAAAGTATTAGGTAACAATAAACCCTAATATTCTAAAATACAATGTTACTTCGCATTGTAGAGCAATGGCTGAACAGGTTAGTAGCCATACGCCTGAGGTTGGTAGAGGTCCTCAACCCGAGGAAGTGAATACTCTAGTATCTCCTCGTGAGGAGCGACTCTTGGGTAAACTTACCGGTGTTATTCGACAAACTCTCGAAGAACACAAAAAGAATGGTGATAAAGGAAAAGAGAAAGCCACTGGAGAATATTCAATAGGAGAGGTGAAGCGTCCCTCGTTCAAAGATTTCAAGAGTAATGGTGCTACAGAGTTTTCCGGTGTTCTCAATCCCATTATTGTTCTTACTTGGATCCAGAACACAGAGAAAGTGTTTCGTAGTTCTCATGTGGATAATGAAGACAAGGCTAACTATGCTTCTGCAATGCTCATCGGAGAAGCCTTGGTCTGGTGGGAAGCAACATATGAAGCTCTCAACGAGTTTGACCAGGAGAATTTAGCCTGGGAAATGTTTAAAACTCGTTTGCTAGAGAGGTATTGTGCTCTAGACGTGAGGAGGAGATTGGAGAAGGAATTCCTCGAGCTTAAACAAGGAGGAATGACTGTGAATGAGTATGAAACTCAGTTTAATCAAAGAGAAAGGTTTGCTACAAAGTATATTCCAACTGAAGACGAGAAAATTCAGTTATTCATGGAGGGACTACGACACGAAATCCACGATTTCATTGCCAATCAAGAAGTTCTGTCATTCGATAAAGCCGTTGAATATGCTCAAAGACGTGAGCATGACTTAGAAATACGTGGTGCCACTGTTACTGCTCCGAAGCATCCATGTACTGAAAGAACTGTTCCTGTTCCTTCTTTTCTATCAGCTCAATCCGTTCGGACTGAACCTGGTAATCAAGTTCAAACTCAAAGTGTCTCTCGTGGACGCGGTAGATCATAATCTTTTCCTATGCAATCGCCTTCATGTCGTATTTGTGGAAGGAATCATCTGGGCCAATGCAAAATAGACAAGGAATCCATTGTCTGTTATGGATGCGGAGAAAAGGGTCATATAAAGCCAGCTTGCCCAAGAAAGGATGTTACTTGCTATGCATGTGGTATTACTGGCCACAAGAAGCGTTTCTGCCCTACTCTTACTAGTCAGATGACGGGAAGTCAAGCTTATGTTCAACAATCGGCGAGAAGCCAAGGCCCTGTTCAACAATCAAAGAGTACTCCAGCTAAAAAGGAGGAGGTGCCAAAAGCTAGGGGTCGTGCATTCCAGATTACCTCAGAGGAGGCACGCGAGGACCCGAATTTTGTGACGGGTACATTTCTTGTCAACTCTAGACCTGCTCACATCTTATTTGATTATGGTACCTCCGATTCTTTTGTGTCTTACGAATTTGCGCATGCCTTTCAAATTGCTTGCTTTGTACTCGCGCAACCATTTCACGTAGATACTGCGGGAAGTATATCATTACTTGTTGATAAAGTCTATAGGGATTGTGTTATAGAAATTGAAGGCTATACTTTTCTCGCTAACCTGATCCCTATCTCCTTGCCCAACTTTGATATTATTCTCGGCATGGATTGGTTATCAAAGAACCACACAGAACTCTTGTGCTATGAAAAGATAGTACGTATTCCTATTGAAGGGGAGAATCCTATCTATGTCTACGGTGAACAAAGACTCTTAAAAATAATCGCTTTCCTTAAAGCTCGTAAATTCATATCGAAAGGGTGTTCTATCTATCTGGCCTACACAGTTGATGTCTAAAAAGAGTGGAAGAAAACTGTAAATGATGTTCTCGTTGTTAACGAATATCCTGACATTTTCCCCAATGACTTGCCTGGCCTTCCTCCGGATAGGCAAGTAGAATTCCGAAATGACCTTGTTCCTGTTGCTGCTCCAATTGCAAAGACTCCTTATCATCTTGCGCCAGCTGAGATGAAAGAAATGATGATCCAACTGCAAGAACTACTTGACAAGGGTTTCATTCGACCGAGTACCTCTCCCTGGGGTGCTCCGGTACTATTTGTCAAGAAGAAAGATGGATCGATGCGGATGTGCATTGATTATCGTGAGTTAAATAAGGTGACTATCAAGAACAAGTACCCACTACCTCGCACCGACGATTTGTTCGATCAACTTCAGGGTGTTAGCTATTTCTCAAAAATTGATTTAAGATCTGGCCATCATCAGTTGAAAGTTCACGAGAAGGATGTACCGAAGACTGCTTTTCGTACTCGATATGGGCATTATGAATTCCTTGTTATGCCGTTTGGGTTAACAAACGCTCCGGGTGTATTCATGGATATGATGAATCGGGTATGCTGCCCAATGCTCGATAAATCAGTCATCATATTCATTGATGATATTCTAATCTATTCCAAGTCTGAAACTGATCATGCCATTCATATTCGTGCGGTATTGGAACTTCTTCGAAAGGAGAAACTATATGCTAAATTCTCGAAATGTGAATTTTGGCTTCGCCAAGTTCAATTTCTCGGCCATGTTATTTCTAGTGATGGTGTATCTGTAGATCCTATCAAAATCAAAGTCATTCAAAATTGGGAAGTGCCCCGTAATGCTTCCAAAATTCGTAGTTTCTTAGGTCTCGCGGGATATTACCGGAGATTCATTAAGGACTTTTCTCGTATAGTTGTACCTCTCACGAGTCTTACATGGAAAGAAGTGAAGTTCAAATGGGGTGAAACCTAAGAAAGAGCTTTCTCAACTCTAAAAGATCTTTTGACTCATGCTCCAATCTTATCACTCCCAGAAGGTGATGATGACTTCTTCGTATATAGCGATGCTTCAAGATTGGGACTCGGTTGTGTGTTGATGCAACGTGGCAAAGTGATAGCCTATGCCTCAAGACAACTGAAAGATTATGAAAAGAATTATCCCACTCATGATCTCGAACTCACTGCAGTGGTATTTGCCCTAAAACATTGGAGGCATTATCTTTTTGGTACAAAGTGCAAATTATTTACCGACCACAAAAGTCTCAAGGACATATTCAGTCAGGAAACTTTGAATATGAGACAACAACGAGCCATGGAGATGATCAAAGATTATGATTGTGAAATCCTAAATCATCCTGGAAAAGCTAACGTAGTTGCTGATGCACTTAGCAGAAAAGTTTATCGCAATAGTATGTGTTATGCCATTACTCATACTACAGTAAAATTCACTATTTTAGATGAATTAGAGAAATGGCAAGAAGAGGCGCTAAAGCCAGAAAATGTGAAGAAATAAGGGATGATACATTATAATGATGCTCTACTTGGAGATCCGCGGGGATTAAAAGTATTCAAGAATCGGCTGTGGATTCTAAAGATTGGTGGATTGAGACAGACGATTTTAGATGAAGCCCATAAATCTAAACTGTCAATCCATCCTGGTACAAGTAAAATGTACTATGATGTAAGAGCTGATTATTGGTTGCCTAGATTAAAGAGAAACATTGGAACATATGTACGGGAATGCTTAGTATGCTTACAAGTCAAAGCAGAGCACCAAAAGCCTTATGGAACCCCAGAAAGTCTTAGTGTTCCTGTATGGAAATGGGAGGAATTGTCCATGGATTTCATTACCAAATTGCCAAAGACTGCTAGACAGCATGATAGCATTTAGGTAATTGTCTACCGCCTGACTAAAAGCGCTCATTTTCTTGCCATGCGTGAAACGACTCCAATGGAGAAATATGCGCAAGTATACTTGGATGAAATTGTGGCAAGACATGGTGTGCCATTAAAGATCATTTCCGATCGTGATACTCGCTTCACTTCTCACTTTTGGGCGAGTATGCAACGTTAATTAGGATCTCGAGTTGCTCTCAGCATAACATATCATCCCCAGACAGATGGTCAAACGGAGAGAACAATCCAAACAGTAGAAGATATGCTTCATGCATGTGTTTTGGAGTTCGGTGGTAACTGGGATAAATACTTACCTCTTGTCAAATTTTCGTATAATAATAGTTACCACGCTTCAATCAAAATGCCACCATATGATGCATTATATGGTCGCAAGTGTCGTACTCCATTATGTTGGCGAGACATAGGACAGAAGTTCCTTGGAGGCCCTGAAATGATTCAAGACACCACCGACAAAATTCAAATCGTACGAGAAAGAATGAAAGCGACCCAGGATCGACAGAAGTCCTATACAGAATAGAGAAGACGACCCATAGAATTCCAAGTGGGTGATTTCGTGATGCTGAAGGTATCTCCATGGAAAGGCCTTATGAGATTTGGGAAGAAGGGAAAGTTAAGTCCTAGATTTGTTGGTCCTTTCAAAATCATCCAGAGAATTGGAAAGCAAGCATACCGCTTAGAATTGCCTGAAGATTTGGCAGGTATTCATGATGTGTTTCATGTGAGCTATCTGCGCAAATGCTTGAGCATCAATGATGAGATAGTTCCATTATCCATAGTGAAATTGGATAATAAATTAAGATATGTAGAAGAGCCAGAAGAGATCGTGAATGAAAGAACAACTAATCTACGTAATAAAGAAGTGGAGTTGGTGCTTGTCAAGTGGAAACACCATCGAGGCCCAAATTATACTTGGGAAAATAAGAATGATATAAGAGCAAAATATCCCCATTTATTTTAATCGATGTAATTTCGGGGACAAAATCCTCAAAAGGAGGAGGTATTTGTAACATACACGTTTTGAAATCGTGTTTTAAGTAAATAATATTATGAAATATTATGTGAATTTGAATGTTAAGTTCTAACAGATAGTTTTTACTAGAATTGAAGTAAAATTATGCTTAGAATCATTCAGAAAGTATTGGAAGTCTTATGAGATTCAAATTAAAAGCCAAATAGTGAAATATAGCGAAAATATAAAATTTGAAATAAGTAAAATTTTATTATTGAAAGTTGTAGATAATGTCATTAGAAACATTTGGGCGAAAACCTCATCGAAATCCGAGTTATAACGAAGAAGTTATGACCAAAAAAAGATCCGTGATAAATCCGGAAAATATTTTGTCGCGTAAAAATTTAGTTTTCGATAAACTAATTTTTAGCCTTAGTAATCTAAATGAAATTTGTAGAAGTCGTGAAAATAATCAACTTTCATATAAAGATCGTTTGAATCTGACTTCGTATGAGGAAGTTATGATTTTTCGAAGTTTCAGCTTAGCAGTAGACAACTAAAAACTCGAATTTTAGATCGAGTGATTTTTAGCCGACACAAGCTAAACGAGAATTGAAAGTAACGTCATTAGTAGTGCAACGGTTAAAAGTCTGACGAAAACGGACGTCGGATGAAGAAGTTATTAATTTTTAACGGATTTTCCTGTCCCGGTTTGATAAAAATAATAATACTAAAATTAAATTCAAAATTAGCCGACGAAATCTAAACGAAAGTCGTAGAGCATAATTTTAGCTTCACGTGCATATAAAGAACGTCAAAAACGGAGCTCGTATGTGAAAGTTATGGATTTTACAAGATTTGGCACATTTTTTAAGAAAATTCGCATGAATAGTACTGCCACGTCACCCTCTTATGCGAGGCTTCCACGTGTCGGACACGTGTTCGCTGCTGCTTGGACCGCAGCCTTGCATGTTGCCTTCTGATTGGACCAAGTCCGAGGTCCACTAAGCTCGGAACACCTTCGCAGGAGACACCCCCGGATCACCCTCGCACCCTCGTGTCCTCTTCCCATTGGACCGGAGTTAGGTCCAAACCGAAGCAGCCACCTGACCGAACCAAGCCTCGCCCTGTTGCCACCTAGTCCGAACCTCGCAGATGCGTGCTCTCTTCCCCTCGCTTCGGATCCAAGGCTCGCACCTATATAAAGGGTGTGAGATCTCCCGGGTAAATGTTAGAAATTTACCCCTTTTCACCCCTAAACTTATATTTCTTCTACTTCCACTTCCCCCGAAGCCCCGGTAGTTATTCCAAAGCCCGAAACACGCCCCGAGACTCCCGAGAAGCCTGGAAAATTTATCTTTTTGGTTTCAAAGCTCTACCTTCGCAGAGCCCGGTTTTCAACGACGAAAGTGATATTTAGAGCCGAAGTGCTACCCAAATTAATATTTTAGCCCCCGGTTATTTCACGGTGAGTTTAATATATAGGAACTATTGTATGTTATGTGCTACGTGCTTTTCTATGTTGTTATTCCGGGTTATTTTTCCGGGTTAATTTTATTCGCTATTTTTAGTAGCAAAGAAATACCTTTGACCATGTGATCAGTGAAAGGACTTAGATTCACGTTGGTACTCGTATGTAGCCTCTGGCCATGTGGAACATGTCTCCGTAAGAGAATGAATTCTATTCTATGGTAGTGGCAGAAGGTTAGACAGGGCTTTAAGCTTGAAATCTACCAAAATATTAATCCGAAGTTGTATATCTTCAGTGCTGTTTGGGCCAAAGCTTCATTGATGTATATCAAGCATGGAAATTGTTATGTCTCATTGATTGATATCTTTTAAATCAAATCAATGATTGATACGGAATGTTTGTCACATGATTCACATATGCCCTTGTTGTTCCTTGATCCTCTTTGCTTCTGCCATGTTGAAGTATATATATGGCATAACGTTATATTGTATCTATTATTAAACTCACTAAGCGTTACCGCTTACCCTCTCAATGTTTAACAAATTTGCAGGAGATAAGCATCCAGTATAGTTATATACTGGTAGAAGATTTTTGAAGAGTTTGAAACTATTGTATCGATAGAAGTTTATGAATAGTTTGAAACTATTTTATTTTGCACTCCCATATGTATAAAACTATAGAATCCTGGGAAGTTATGTAATATATAACACTTTAAAATAGTCGGTTTGTATCCAGTAGTTTGTAACCTCTTTATCAATGTAAAATATTGTTTTTATGAATATGCAATTAGCATGTTTTGGAGTAACTATATTGTCGTGTATGAAAGTTTGGGTCTTTCATAAATACGAAAGTTATGGTCTTTGAACAGGAGATGTTCTATGTCCCTCATGCGCCTGTCAGCTCTTGCTTGCTGAGCTCGAAGTTCTTTGACTTCAGCTCGGGTTTCAGCGAGTTCCCTCTGAAGAGCTGCATTGTGAACCAGATCCCTTTCGTGAGCAAACTCTTGCTGGAGAATGCGGACAATGTTAACGCCAAAGTTGGCGTTAATCTCCAAGACTCGTTTGGTAGTTGATTGTCCCAGTATCGTGTTCCGAGAAATCCTACGAATCATGACGGGTAGGACTCTGTTAGCAGAACCTCCATCAGTGAGGTTGTAGCAACTTCTTTCCCCATTATAGGGAATGGGTTGACCCTATTCCTGGCTCCATGTATTCAAGTTTGTGGCATATAGAGGTGTGGGTCCTTGAAATGTTGGACGAGGGTTTGGGTTTTGATCAGCTGGAAGTAGGTTGTTGACTTCTCGCTCTAAGTCAGAACCATCAGAAAAGCCTTCGGCTTCATGATCATCCAAAGGGATTGGGTAATCATCTTCTGGTTCTTCTTCCAGCCATCCTGCATTGCCGTGGTTGGGGTAGTACGGGTCTCCGGAAAGGTGGAATCCAGCCTTTAAATCTATGCAAGAAGAGAGGTATAAGAATCTAGTACATAAGTAGCTTGTAGTAACACAAAATACTCCTATAGTATTTTAAGTTTAGGTTCTATTGTTCTCATTGTGGTATTGTGGGTAAGTTTTTAGACTTGTTGCAACCTCACAACCACACATAGGCACATGCTAGTCAAGCCTCGGATAATATAGTTGATTAGGCTATATCTTCCCAGTTTTCACTATATGTCTCTAAGTCTACTTGTGCTGCCCAACAATCGTAATACTTTTGTACTGTCTTAGTGACACTGATTTTAGTATGATTGTAGGCACGTATACTTAATTAAATATTTTAATATTTAAAGTATAAACTCTTGGTCAGAGTATTTTAATCCCAATGTATTTATAGTTAGTATATCATTTATGCGTTGATATACTCAATTCACTATAAACAATGCTCTAATACCAATCTGTCACACCCCAAAACAATGAACGGCAGAAACGTTCTGGGGCGGAGGACGTCATGTACAATATCACAACAATGAATAATAGTAAACAAGAAACAACATCATCCATTGCATTAATAATATAATTTCATACATGTGTGTTCTGTCAAGTTATATAGACACCAAAATATACATATCAAAATAAAAGACGAGTCTTGAACAAACTCCATCTTCTCAAAACCTGGCACCTGTACCTGTCTATTGGTGACCTGAGAATACAAGTTATTTTGAAAGCGAGTATCAACTTAAAGCTAGTGAGATCATAAGTATATTAATGTCTATGTTTGTATGAAAGCATTTGTAAGACGTTTTGTAAAATGTTTGAACTCTCCTAGAAAACCCTATGTTTCCTACTAATGGTAGCCTTCTACCAAGGCATCTAGTGTCTGTGTGTATATCTCTTGTAAGAGTATGTATTTTCCAAATCCGACTATCATTTACCAAAAACATAGTTTTTACATTACCGTGCATCGTGTGAATATTCACGAAGTGAATGTAATGGGAAAATACCATAGTACTGTAGTGTTTGTAATAAGTGACAATTGTTGTACTACCTACCTTAAAAACAAAAGACGTTTAAAGTAACATGTGATCGACCTGTATCCTGCTACTGACTCTAGTAAAACGACGATGTAAGACGCCGTAAGAAATGACATTTGGCACCCGTAGAATTGCAAGTCCCACTGTAGCGAGTAGCAAGGTGTAGGATTGTCAATCCAGTATAGATCTATATGCAAACTCATACGCTCCCCAATTAAGGAGATTCTGGATACAAAAACGGTCATGGCAGGAAGTGCCATGACCCGTTTAATGGTTCACATAACTGCATGAATGTACATGTAATGAATGTGCTAACTGTAAGTGTACTCTTTCTCTGTCTAGCCGGTATGTACTGTAATGTTCTGCGTGTGCTAGGTGTAATGGGTGTTCTCTCTCTATCTAGCATGTATAGTAATGTATTGTGTGTACTACTCGTATTGACTCATGAATGAACTCACTCATTGTATGTTTCATTGTTCTAGTAATAGTGTTAGTATCTTCCTATGCTAACCCTATGGTAGCTTACTAGTAATGTATGATCATGATTGTAAACCCTTGCTACCCAAAGGTATGGAACTGATTGAAAGAACTTTTATGTCTATATATGTATACATAATGTATAACTAATAGATAGACGACCTTCGGACGGATAGCCGATGCCCTAAAGCCACGTCCCAACGAGGAAAATGAGATAAAGCGAGCTGGCCTTCCTAAACCCTTTAAAGATTACTTATATAACTATACATACAGAGGCATGCAATTGATAATAAGTATAAAAGAGTTTAAGTAAAAATATTTGATAAGTAAAAGAGTTTGTAAAATAGTTTGAAGCAAAACAGTTTGATAAACAGTTTGAACAGTAAGCAAACTACTGGTTTGGTAGTTATTAATCACATATAATTGATATAATAACTATAAGTATTCAACTTGCATTCCCCCCCCCCCCCCCCATAAAAGCATTTAAAACATTTAAACCATTGATTAATGGGTACGAACTCACCTTTAGTGAGTGGTACGGATGAACTGAAGATGTAGGATTGCTAGGTGTCAAGTGAAGTCTTGAACACACTCTATGATCCTAGTGAACATATTATATCACATATATGTATCTAATTAGTCTTTAAACAACTAATAAACAAAGTCAAGACACCCTAGGACATGCTAAACACAGTATACAAGTGTTATAAGTCCCAAGGATTGCATTTAAGTGTTGTATGGAAAGGCTAGTGTTCTTGGGGTTCAAGGAAAACTCCATTATGTAGTTCACGGTTTTGTGGTCACAAACAAAAGTGTTTATGGTCATAAACCCTTGAGTTTACGGTCGTAAGCTCTTCATCTTTTTCCCATTTGATTGTTTGAAGCCTTAAAGATCCCTAGAAGCTTTTCTACTTGAAGGTTTAGTCCTTGAAAGAGATTACGGCACCATTTCCCTCCTTTGAGGAGTTCACGTCCCTTAGACCAATTTCCTTTGTGTTTGCGGTCGTAATCTCCTATGATTTATGGTATGTTGGGGATTTCAAGTCTTTTTCTCAACTAGGAAAGGATGTAGACATTTTTCTAAGGCTAGAGAAGGGCTTAGGCACACTTTGGTACCTTTACTTGGTGTTTATGGCCCAAGAACATTCTTGGACCGTGAACACCTTGTTCTTGGTGTTCTAGGGACGATTTCTTGATGTAAAGACATATAAAAAGCTCTATGATACCCTAAGATAGAAGTACTTACAATATAGAAGCTGTTGGATTAATGTCTAAGTCCATAACTATATTTGGTAAGACTTGACCCGACCCGGCATGGTCCATTTGGGTTGCATACCATCATGCACTTGAATGAGAGAAATAAGACACTTATGGTTATTAATATATTATAAGTTCTAGTATATTAATGGTAAGAATAATAAGATTATTTAATTAGTATTGATCAAGAATTAATCTAGGATTAATTAAGTGATCAAAAGAAGACTAATTAAATATATGGGTTGATTGTGTAAATCATCCATACTTGTATAGTGGGCTAATGCTCCATGGATAATCAAGTTGGGCTAAAACCCATAGGATGGTCCATGGATGCTCCATGGTGTATTTGTACACATGGATCCAAGGAAATTTTACCCTAATTGTGTAACTATATAAGCATCTTATTATTGAGGAAAAATCGGCCACTAGAGACACTAGTAATTTTCAAGAAAGGGCTAGCCAATTTTGGTGAGTGTAGAATTCTCTCAAGTCATTCTAAGTGTTTTGATGATTGTGATTCCATTTGAGGTGTCACACTTGGGGCACTAAGCACTCAAGCTTCATGAAGACTTTCTACATCAAGAGGTATGTATTCTATCTTGTTACATTATTGTTTTGTATGCTAGATTAGGATAATACCTTGGAAGTACTTATTTGCATGTATAATAGAGAAAACATAGATCCAAGGTATTTAGGGTTGCATGTACACTTAGGAAGTGTTAGAATGCCCATAACCCAACAGTGGTATCAGAGCCACGGGTTGTTTTCTGTTATATTGATGCAAATATTTTATTTTCAAAGTTGGAAAAAAAAAAACCATGAAGTTTGTCAAATTTTAAGATAATTACTTGTTCTTGTGAAAAACTAATTATTTGTAAAATTTGAATAATTTGCTTTATGAGTTGAATTAGGTCAAATTTAATAAAAGATAAAATAATATGATTATTTTATTAGTTTTAAAAGTTTGATCTAAAAAGTTTTATTTTTTTTGAAACCTCCATAAGTTATGGATTTGAAAAGTTTTTTAAAAAAAAAATTGATTCAAAGTTTTTTTGGAGTTACAAAATTTGGTGTTAATGTTTTAAAGGATTACATAACTTAAGAATAAGTTATGGATCACCAAAAGTTTTTTGTGTTATCTTGTTTTATGAGTGAATTTGGATTAATGATGAAAATTATGTGATAGTTGGTTTTAATCCAAATTAATCTAAGAATTGATTCAAAAATGTGTTTTTGTAACTTGTCCTCAAGTTATATGAAAAGTCACATTTAAGAATCATAAAACTCATAAAAATTGGCAAAGGTTACAAAATGAAGAGTCTAGTTTTAATTAAATGGTTTTATGACTCCATAACTTGTCCTCAAGTTATGGAGGACCAAGAGTCTCTTCATTTAATAAAATAAAATAAAATAAAAAAAAGTGTAACCTTAATTAATTCCATAAGTTATAAAATAAAGAAAAGTTAATTCTTTTATTAGTTTAAAGTCTTCCATAACTTGTCCTCAAGTTATGGAACTTGAAGAGTTTTTGGATTAAAACTACTTTAAACACATAAGTTATGGAATTAATTAGTTTTGAACAGTTTCAAAAACTTGCCCTCAAGTTTTGGAATTTGTAAAGTTTTCACTTATGAATACTTTAATTCCAAGTTAGCCCTTAGAATTTTAAAAGTTAAAATTCAACCCTTATACTTTATAATATTATAAGTTAATAATATATATATGTATAAGAGTAAAGTCAGTCTTACTGCTAGTACGCCTCATTCACGAAGCCGGTCTATAAGGTGGGTATAAGGTTGTTGCCTATAAAATGGCAACTTAATGGGTGTCCACTCTCACCCACCGCTTGCTTGACTGGTGGAGGGTCGTTAGCCGAACGGGTTTGACAGGACTAGAATTCTCCCTTCATTAAAAGTATTAATGATAATACTAAGTAACTAAACTCTTAATAATACCCAATCTTAGTTACTTAGGAAAAATGTGAATAAGGTGCTAATCCATGAAATTGCACTTTACACTTTGTCTAAGTCGTTAGTGGAGCGTGTGTGGTTAACCGGCACACTAACTTGGACTTAACAAGGTAGGTAAAGGGTGACTTAATATTTATCATAGTATCGATGGAGCGTGTGTGGTTAACCGGCACATCGATTGAGGGGTAATTTATTAAGGGTACCAAGTGATTTGCATGGTTACTTCACACCTTGTTTTGTGATCCTCGGCATCCCAGTCACAAAACCTGAAGGGCACACTCGAGATTGAAACATGCCTTTGAACAGTTCAATGAATCTCAAAGATCTAGGAGTTTCAAAACCAATTAAAACCTAATAATACATTTCGTTTATCTTGGTGGAAATTGGTGAATCGTCATTCACCTACCTTCAAATATTTTATAGCTTGGATTACGGCATACCTCTTCTAAGTTATAAAATAGTTTGTTGGGTCCTAGCCTTAATATTTCATATTGGGTGTCATATTAAGGACTTTAAATCAACTATCTTGAATATCTCCCAAAAGATGTCTGTAATAGACACCTATGATCTTCCCAAATCTCTTGAAACAAGCTTTCCTAATGAAGATGATGTCCCATGGATATCACACTTCTTTCTCCTCCTCCAATTATTCTCCCCAACCCACAAGTTCTTGAAAAGTTTAAGGTCACTCAGGCCCTATTGGCAAGGCAAGGTCTAGGTGTGGTCACATCTTGGAGATGTAGTCACATATTGACAAGCCGGGAGAGTTGGGTGTCAAAGTCTTGAGAAAGTTGGTGGTTCAATCACTTTCTAAGTCACATAGTGAGTTCCTTTGGAACACCTATGAAACAGACTATGACAAGACCCTTAATGATCTTATCTGTTTGTTAAGATCAACTTCCTAAAACTTTATGGACATTGACAATGATGACATTGGATATCCAGTAAAGCATTCTCTTCCCAATGGAAAGGGATCGGCCATAGTCAACTTGGTTGACCACATGGTAAAGAGAAAGCTAAGTCTGTGATAGTCCCGTGTACCATTATCAAAGGGTCCATATGTTTGTATTGCCAAAGAAAGGGCATTGGTTGCGAAGCTGCCAAATTTACCTAAGGATGTTAAAGTCAATAAGTTTGACTCTACTTCAGGTAAATTCCACTATCTAACTCTGTTAAGTTTCTATTCTGAGATTCTTGATACATGATGTGACTGGGTCACATGGCGATGTTTTAAGAATCAAAGGAAAAAAAGTGAAGAAACTTAAAGAAAGAATATGCTGAATCTGATCGCGTAGATGGATTTCTATCGCATAGTTTGAAAAATCGGATTCTTGAGCTACTTCTTAGGAGTTATGAGATATTGCCTAGGAATAGATAACAACAAGTTCTCATATGGATTGTAAGGATAAGTTTTTTCCGCAAAGTTTTAAAATAAAAGAAAATTTTTGATTTTATTTATTTTAAAATATCCTTACAATGGCATTTGAGGGAAAATTGTTGCTTATATAATTACGTTAAGAGCAAGAGTGGAAATATGAAATTGATTCTTTCATTTGTGGTAATGTCTAAATTTACCAAATAAGGAAAGATTCTCATCATCCAAGGTTCAATTGGACCGGAACTTGGAATCATGCAAGTTGTATAGCATGATGAATGAGAACTTTCAAGTTTTGGAAAAATTAAGACTAATTACTGGTTCACATGGATGTGTGAGTCAAGTGAAGGACTAAAGGATCGAGTACACAGTCTTGTGCACTGATTAAGTCCACCACAAAAGATCGATAAGAAGAATCAATTTAGGCAGAAGGATAAAAGTTTCTCAAATCTGAAAAGATGGGAGAGTACTTTAGTATCAGTTTTTATGATCATCTTAATGATTAAGAAACCATAGCACAATTAGTTCTCTAAGGAAATCTTAGTGCATTCTTATGACTAAGAAGAGGAACTTGAATTGTTGAAATGGTTAAATCAAGAAGATGAGTCATACTTCGTTCCAATACAAGTCTTAGAGTCATACTCCAAGATTGTCATTTGAGTGACATGTCTTAAAGAAGGTTTAAAACACTTGTCAAATGTAAGAGTAAAAGTTTTCTACTCTTGTACATTTGAAATTGGTAAGTTGTGATGTTTTGGATAAAACAAAGACCAACTTAGGCCAATTGGGTAAAGTGTTTTTCTTGATTAGAATCCGCACTATCTCTTGGATGTTTGACAAGGGAGTCTTATATGTCAAGAGGACAGTGGGAGTCTTAAAGGTCTTGAAAGTCTCAAGAACTAATCAAGAATAAAACCTAAAGTTCTTCTCTAGCACACAATTTGAGGTTTATAATCTATTGTGTTGACATATCTATGCCCATTCCAGTTAAAGTTGGCTTTGCATATGAGTTCTTAGAGTTCTCAGTTTGTTGCATAACAACTTGGAAGCAATGGCAGGCCCTTGAGCTGCCAGGTGGCAAGAAGTTAAGATTGAGTTCAATCCATATGGTTTTGGATTTGTCATTATCTTTGTCTTGTGATTATGGTTTGACAAATTCATATGGGTAGGAACTCATACACCATATAAATCTAAGTGTCATAAGGTTTCTCTCCGATTCATGAAAATGATGGTGAGGAAACACTTTCACTAAGTAGATTTTATCTAGATAGCAATTGTGATATTTGCATTCTCAAAGTCGTTAGTGGAGCGCGTGTGGTTAACCGGCACACTAACCTGGACTTGTGAGAAGTGGCAAAAAGGTCTAACCATTATGATTACGGCATACCTCTTCATAATTGTTTAGACTCACAAGTGTGCTATCTAAGGGAAGGTGTATGATTTTGATACAACTTTATCAAAACAATCTAGCATCAGAAATCTGAACTTTGGTCAATGAAGTATTGATTTCTAGAAGTCCAGCTGATTTCTGAGTACATGTCAAAGCTAGTGGGAGCATAAGTGTTATGCTAATAATCATCATGTTAGTGGGAGCATGATAATTATGATAAGTATTGCAAGTTAGCAATGTTAATTATAGAAAACAAAAGTTTCAATTGGGAAAAAGTTGTTTTGCTATAATTAAGGGAGAGGAAATTATGCTTCATCTCAAATCTATAAGCTTAGATCGTGAGGTTTTTATCATTTAGTCAAGGATATATATGAATTTCATGTTGGAATGGCTCAACATAAGGAAATTTTGTATATGGGTCCATTATTTGCGTTCTAAAATTCGATTATGATTACGGCATCCCTTTTCATAATCTGAATTATGAGAACTTGGCAAATTGAAATGGAAATATTATAGCAAAAGACTGGTTTAGTCTTTATGTAAGACATCATGAATCGTGTCCCATATGCTTCGGATATAGGATCGATTACATGTGCTATATTCATCCGTTCTAAAATTTTCCAAATGCCTGGGGCATTAAGAAGGGAAAAGGTTTAGAACTAGATATGACTAAAAGGATTAAACAATTGTCGAGGACAATCTAAGGTTTACCAAAGATTGGTTGCTCAAGGACAATTGGAAGTATAGTGATAATTCTGGAAGGACCATATTGACATAGTCTGTAAGGAGGCAACTCTTGTTCAGAAGTGATAGTCAAAATGGAATCTGGAAATGTTTCAAAGTTAGAATTTTCAATCTGTTTAAGATTGGGAAACTTAATGCAAGAAGGATGTTTCCAAGGAGCTGATCTCCTTTGGAATACTCTGTAATGATTGTTGTCAAGTCTTTCTGACTTTGTGCATAATCATTACAAGAGGATCAATGCATATAAGTTTAGAATCTAACAGATTTCAGTAAATGGCATGAATTTGGAATTCTTGCATTTGCAGTAAGGATTTGGGGGTGTGAAAAGAGAATCATTGAAGTTATGTTCAATTGATCTAGTTCACAAAGTAAAGATCATAGAAAAACATAGTATGCATACTTGGTGTGTGGCATGACTAGTGTTTTGAAAAAAAAAAACATAGTGTACATGCTTGGAGCATGGGACAACTATTGTTTTAAATTCAAGAATAAAGTTGATAGCTGAAACAGTGTACAATGAATAATGTGTAATCATATGGTGATAAATAAAAGGTGTTTTATTTATGTTCAAAGGGTTGATACCATATTGGATTCAATTATTATTGTGTTTCACTTTGCATGTTTTGACTTCCCGAATAAACTGGGTTATTCTTCCGGAATGACTAAGTTATTCAAACCATCCACAGTCAGTCATATTAAGACTGTCATGATGGGTTGTAGAGGTCTAAGGTGTTGGACAAGGCTACAACAATCATGAGTGCTCATAAGTTCTGAGTATTGGATTCAACCCGCGCTCATTGGAATCACTTCATGGATTTTATCACGAGTGATCATGAGACGATAATATCTTATATTCTTCAAACCTAGAGATATGAGTTGTTACTATGAGTTGATAGTACATTGATAGCACGAAAACGCATTTGGTAACTCGGTGCTATAAAACGTGCCTTTGTGTATGATTCAACAAGTAGTAGAACAAGCCATATGAGTCGAAGTTTATCCGTTCCTTTTACCTTCGGGATAAAAGCGATATCTGTGGGCCCCTCGATGATTTGATGATGACAAATGGAAGTGCTCGGCCGGGCCAGGACTGATTTGATTTGTTCAATTAGTCAGTTGTCATAAATCGGAAATCGGGAAACAACAAATGGACAGAGAGAATGATTATAATCCATGTCTCAGTCCATATGATATCTAGAATGGAGGAATATATGATCCCTTATCTAATGGACAAGTCATTGACAAAGGTCAGAGTTCATCGACAAGGTCAGAGTTCGACAGAAGCTTTTGAGAGCTACGATTGCCGGTTGGTTCCTGAAGTCATACGCAATAATAGTTTTAGACTTATCCAAGTGGGAGACTGTTGGATTAATGTCTAAGTCCATAACTATATTTGGTAAGACTTGACCCGACCCGGCATGGTCCATTTGGGTTGCATACCATTATGCACTTGAATGAGAGAAATAAGACACTTATGGTTATTAATATATTATAAGTTCTAGTATATTAATGGTAAGAATAATAAGATTATTTAATTAGTATTGATCAAGAATTAATCTAGGATTAATTAAGTGATCAAAAGAAGACTAATTAAATATATGGGTTGATTGTGTAAATCATCCATACTTGTATAGTGGGCTAATGCTCCATGGATAATCAAGTTGGGCTAAAACCCATAGGATGGTCCATGGATGCTCCATGGTGTATTTGTACACATGGATCCAAGGAAATTTTACCCTAATTGTGTAACTATATAAGCATCTTATTATTGAGGAAAAATCGGCCACTAGAGACACTAGTAATTTTCAAGAAAGGGCTAGCCAATTTTGGTGAGTGTAGAATTCTCTCAAGTCATTCTAAGTGTTTTGATGATTGTGATTCCATTTGAGGTGTCACACTTGGGGCACTAAGCACTCAAGCTTCATGAAGACTTTCTACATCAAGAGGTATGTATTCTATCTTGTTACATTATTGTTTTGTATGCTAGATTAGGATAATACCTTGGAAGTACTTATTTGCATGTATAATAGAGAAAACATAGATCCAAGGTATTTAGGGTTGCATGTACACTTAGGAAGTGTTAGAATGCCCATAACCCAACAGAAGCTTGAAATGAGCTAAAATTCCAAGAACACTAGTGTGTGTTCTTGGTGTTCTTGGTGGAAATGGAAGCATCAACCTTTTGGAATGATTTCACGGTTAAAAGTGTGTTAAAACACTAGATTAAGGCTTATAATCACTTAAGAAAGCAAGAATCACTTACTAGATTGAAAATCTTGAAAAACTTTTGGATGATACTTGAGAGAGAAATGGGTTTGGATCTTGAGAATTTGGAAATAGTGAAAATAATGACAAATAGTCATATGTGTACCCCCAAATTTAGGGCTTTTGGGCATAAAATATTTTATTCATGCAGTAAACTCTAATTTCATAGAGTTTTTGAATAACTGTGTTGCACAAAACCCTAGGGCATCCTCTCTCCTGATATCTCTTTACGTGTAAATCCTGAAATACTCAAACTTATACTAAAAAGTCTGAATATTAACTGCAACTGTTACGACTTCTATTGACTTGATATTGTTTGTACAGAATAGAAATTCCGGGTTGTCACACTGCATGTAAAAGGATTTATTTTACTTTCATCGGTTTTACCAAGTATATTACTTCGAATGGTTTTTCCAAAACGTTATTACTTATTTAGATCTTTCTCAAATTACCCTTTGTGCTGTATGTTTTCCTTCAAAACTTGTTACATCAGTGATTTAAACAAAGGTTTTCTTCACATAAACTGTTTTCTAAAAATCATTTTTAAAGCTATTTATGAAAGGTTTTTCAAAAGGTTTCCAAAGGTTTTTCAAAGCTGGTTTAAAAAATGACATCAAGTCGTAAATTTCTTAAGTGTAAAGTTTTTCCAAAGGTTTTACCAAAATCTTCTTCTATGTTGTTATTTCGTTAAATGCATGCCTATATTTGTATAGTTATATAAATAATGTTTAAAGGACTTAGAAAGGCTAGTTCGCCCTATTTCGTTTTCCTCGTTGGGATGTGGTCTGGTGGGTATCGGTTATCCGTCCAAAGGTCGTTTAGACATTAGTTATATATCATGTATACATGTATGGACATAAAGCTCTCTCTCTCTCAGCCAATTCATTGCCATGAGTAGTATAGGCATCCTTCTATTATTCATATTTCTGGAATCCTAGTAACTATTATAGGAATCGTTAGGAGGCTCTATCTCTATATCTCTCTCTCTATCTCTCCCTCTATCTCTCCCACTATCTCCCTATCTTTTACTTTAGAATGTGACATGCTATTTCCCTCTACGACGCTTCATTACACCAACGCCGTGTAACTAAAGTCTCCGGGAAGGAGAGTCCACATCATGTGTATAGATCTATATGGTACTGACACTCCCACACCCAGACTACTAGCTACAGTCCACGCCGGTAAGGCCCATGGGTGACATAATGCCACTATCTCTATGCGTGACCTAGAGGGTCATCGGATACTCTATCGTCGATCAGCATGGTTACATACTAGTTCACATTCACCCTTTCTTTTAGACTTTGCTAGCTGTATTGTTCATTCGATACTGCCTGGAGTCTATGCTTCCTTTTGTTAGACTGATCCAGTCGTATCATTCATTCGATACTCTCCTAGAGTCTATGTTTTCTTTGTTTTACTCAGCAGTGTTACTGCTGAGGTATATATATTATTTTCCCCTAGTATTTTTACTTGTGATCTTTCTCATTATTCCTTTAAATTCAATACTATATTTAGGTAACGATAGTATTTTTGGGTAAACATACTCCTTAAAACATAAATCTGTCGGGTCTTGGTAGAAGACCGCTTTTATTTAGAAAATATAGGATTTTCTGGAATGAACGCTAATACATTGTAGATTCTAGATTACCGTCTTTCATAAAGTTGTTTTGAATAAGAATGTGTATTTATACAAATGACACTAAATACATATGGACTCACCAGCAATATTAAAATGTTGATACTCGCTTTCAAATTAACTCTTATTCTCAGGTCATCGATAGACAGGTACATCCCGACAGCTTTTGCGGAGACAGCCTAGTACCGAGCTACATCTATATTATTTCTTGTATTACTTTGATGTTGCTATGAAATGTTACCTATGTAAAATTATTACTATTAATGCAATGGTTGTTGTACTTTGATTACTATACTACGTATGTTGTGATACTTGACATGACGTTATTCACCCCAGAACGTTTCCGCCATTCCGGTTATGGGGTGTGATAGATTGGTATCAGAGCATTGTTTATAGTGAGCTCAATATATCAATTCATAAAAGATATACAACCTATAAATACATTGGGATAAAAAACTCTGACGAAGAATTACACTTTAATATATAACCATATTTTACCAATGTATAAGAACATCCAAAATCTAAACACTCGAAAAAAAGTATCACAAGAAGAACAAAATAAAAGTCTTTTGATGTTGACCTCCACCGTCAAACCTGAGCAGTTATGTAATCGTAAGCTGGAATAAATGTAACATGATCAACTACGTTTTTCGAGATGCGACCAACGTGTGCTTGGGAGTAATGGTAGTGTTGCAACGAGTCTGAAACTTACCAACTAGGAATGCTAGAGCCAAACATAAAGTTTAAAATACTATGGCAGTATTTTGGAATACTAAAAGACTCACATTAATCCAGGAATCATATTCAGAAGTTAAGAATCAAACAAGAAATTAAAATACCATAGGGGTCTTTTAGGATCCATAGATAACTTTGTGTGAAAAACTAAAAAGATCCTTATTGATATACCTATGATTATAGAGGGTATACTTCCATGGTTATATATAATAAGGATACCATAGAGTAAGAATGTGTGGTTTCACTCTACTTCCTTTTCCTCGTTGGGATGTGGATATAGAGTAGTATCACATATTTGAAGGTCTATCAGATCTAAGTTATATATAATTTGTGTACCCTATGTAATTGTAGCAGGACTCGATGTGGATCACCCAGTGAAATGTTAATAATCTCTTAGGATTCTCTAGACATTTCCATTCTTGCACAAACCCTGTAGAAAACTTTATCCACTTCAGTGTTCGACAGAAGATTTGATTCAGACCCAGAAGAGGTTCATTGAGAAGATTTTTAGTTCGGAAATAAATGAACTAGGACGAGACTATTGAAACCACCAAGTGCCTATACCTTTTAGGGACACTGGTGGGAAATCTGCCTGAACTTCCAAGATTTACATTCATCCATCATGAAGCGATGACACTCAGGGGCAGGATCAGAAGTAAGTCAGCGATGACACTCAGAGTCAGGGTCGGAAGTAAGACAGAGTAGAAATTCAATATGTCTTCACGAGAAGAGAACCCTAGGTAACTAACCAAAGAAAACCAATGCCGGTCCCAGTCAAGGATAAGAGGTAGACAGAGGGAGCCAATATATGGAACCCGAGAAGTGTCTTTTCCTCGTATTCTTCGTGCTAATACACCCATAAAATAATACAATTTACTGAGTTAGTGATTATACTACTCACACTATGTGTTAGGTAAATTGCCTTCTCCCGTCGCAAGTGATACGATTAGATCGGATCTCAAAACCTCGATTGAGAGAGTGTTTAGCCATAAGTTTTCATGAGACCCTTTTCTTCCGTGATCCTCGTTCCGAACTTCCCTCAAATCTTTCCAAGCCGGAGAGTGAACCTTTCCAGCATAAAGATAACTTAGTAGAAACGACTCCAATCTTATGGCTTTCTGATACTCTTACTCCTACCTTGAATACCCAGACTACATCATAGGGATGGAGGTCGACACTCAGATAACCAATATCCGAGGAACGGGAAAATTTATGCCTATTATAGTAAGGATAGATACGTCTGGAGTTAAACATCATCTCTCACCAGCTTGTGTTCCTTTCCGTGTAGGAAAACCATGCCTCCAAAGAAACGTAACCTATCCGCTGGTAAGAAACCGACTCTCCTATTCGATGAAATTACGTTCCAAGTTGCAGTCTCGACAGCCGTAGCAGCTGTCATGGCTCTCCTGAATGCTAACAAAGCCAATGTTAGCAAGTGCTCTATCGAGATTCTCGATCCTAGCAATGGACGACAGCAACCAACTCTTGCGTACCCAGCCACCCAAGAACCTCGACCAAATCCACTGAAGAGAAAGTTCAAGAACGAGGAAGGAAGTACCTCGGCTCAAGGACCTTCCGAAGGACAACGAGCTGAGACAGTCAATACCCCGACCAACCCTTACATCCCGACACCTAGAAGATCATACCTAGGAAGCCAGTGAATGGCGACAGTCACGGACACGCAAAATTGTAAAACCGAGAGGAGGAAACGAAATCGCCGAGCTTGAAAGGAGCACCAACGACTCCACAGAATCGCCACGCAACAGCAGCAAGCGAAAACCCCCGCCTCTTCAGCAGCAACACGACCCCTTTCAAAAGCCCCTGGCATCAGGACCAACCCTACAGAAAAAGGTGGTGATAAAGCCGGACTTTTTAACGGAAATTTTCAAAGTGGAGGAACGAGGAGGGAACTCGTGTCCACGTAACTCTGACTAAGCACCTCACTCCCACCACCAATACTAGTACGAACCAGACGTGTCACCAGTGCGGCGAGATGGGACACCTCAAAAAGGACTGTCCAATAATAAAGAACTCCGACACGGACGGGAAGATACTAAGGATCACTGCTGCAGGAGAAACTACTCCAGACCCTCGTTAAAGTATTTAAAGCGTTCGTTGTATCAAACACGTAAACTGTTTAAAACTAGTGCAACCAGAGTCTTAACTTTTGCGAGATCCCGTCGGTAAAGGGACCCTCGTACTGCGTATACTTGCTTTTGTAATATACCTAGTTCACAACATTAATCTTGTAGTAATTATAGTACTGTAACTCTGTAAAAAAATCACAGCACTGTTGTAAGAATTCAAAATTTCATCAAGTAAAGGTATAATGGCTCGGTGTATACGTTAAAGCCATGTATAATTAAGATGGATAGACCTCAAGTGAGTGATGCCGCCTCATTTCCTGTTCCTCGTTTGGTTGTGGATTTAGGGCGGAGTCGCTTAGTCAACAGTCCTTCCCACCTTAATTATACATGACTAGTGTATGGTAAGCGATTATAGAAAGACCTCGTGAGAATCCATTCATGAAAAGTACATTATTCTGAAATCTCAGGACCCTCTATGGTTCTGCGTCGACTCTATCAGTCCAAGTATCCGCGACCGTGATACACGGGACGAAACCCGAGACGCCAAGAACTTGTGTGCCGTTCAGCACATGGCCCTATCGACCCTCATTCTATGTCATGTCGATGTATGCCAACTTCAACGCCTCTATAAATCATGGTTCGACCTAGTGCAACCATGTGTAAATTCCTAGTGCTGTGTAAAAATAACTTTCACCATAGCCATTTTGGCAAATAAAGGTTCTTCCTAACCAAATAATAATAAAACCTAATGTGATACGTCAGTCGTCTCTCTTATCTAAAACCTCCCGAAGTACCCAGGAGACGGGTACCGCGCATTGTTAACCCACCCCTCCTTAGACAAATAGAACCAGAAGCGAAAGACATTGTAGGTATTCCAGAAGACGATAACCGCTAGAAACCTACTCTGTAGATCCCCCAGAAAGTCCCTTAGCTCCTCACAATCAGGTTTGTGAATCAAGAGAAAGAACTCATGTGATTGACTACTATTAACTGAGTATATGCATAAGAGTGGTATATAATTTAGATCAATAAGATTTAAGATGTGTGCTTCCTCCCTACTCCCTGTTCCTCGTTGGGTTGTGGGTCTGGGGTGGAGTTGCACAACTGAACATCCCGTCGATCTCAATTATTTACGGCTTGCATACACCAAGTATTAGTGGTTAAGACAAGTATGAGCTCTACCACGAACCTCATAGTAAAACCCTTCATTCTATCCCATAGAATAGAACCACTACGGGTTAGTCTACTAAAATGACCACAAATCTGAAATTTGTTATCAGTAGCTAACACCCTCAGTTAGTAAAGAAACCCGAGTCGTAAGAGTCAAAACATTGACTACGACCATCCATCCGCACTTAATCTCACAAATTAATCAACAGATATATCCCGGAAATCAGGAGGCTGCAATAAGTTAAACTCTGAGAAGAGTGGATGAGGAAATCAGATGTTCCGAGTTACGGAACCCTATACTCTGTAGATTTGATCTAGATTGAGAAATATCCGAAACGCTAGGAGAGTAGTTGCAAAAGATACTCGCCCTACTCATGCGCTTCGTCCACCCCGCTGCTGACGAGTAGTGCCTAGGAGACTCCGCCTCCTCATGTAGACGAAGTCACCGTTGCCCTGTAGACGATAGACTGCATTCTCCGAAGTGAATACTAGAATGCCAAGCACCACAGGATAACCCCCGCAGCCAAGAATACTTGAATAAGTGCGAAAGTAGGTTGCGTTAAAGCCTTATAACCCAGATCCCGAAGAGATTTTAGAATTGGCACCAGTCTAGGTGTTAGTCGATGGGTTATACAAGAGCACACACTTTCTGCAACTGGAGTAAACTGACACCTTAAAGAATAGGGAATGTCTTAGAGATTCATTGGACTACTAGGTGTTCCAAGAATACTATCTCACACAGAAATAGTAGAACCACCTACCGAGAAAGTCCAACACTTCAAAAAATCTCTAAGGACTGAGTTAGTCTGAAGCATAGATTGATATTCATGAAATAGCAAAGCAAGTAAGAGCATGATTATTTCCCGTTAGGAATCATATTGTGAAACAGTCAACTAGACGATGATGAAAAGTTTAAAAACTTTCTAAACACTCATCTGGTAAAAGCCTATCTTACCAACTATGAGAGTTTTCGTTAGAAATACCTCAAGAGTTAGAGTGCAGGTCCATGTTTGCACTAAATCAAGATAGATGTCCCGTAACCAATAGATGCCAGAGTGTAGCCAATACATCCGATGATCTAGAAAAACCTCCGAGGGCCAATCAGCGGGAAACACGAATTCGAGGATAACCTGAACCTTCTAAGAACCAACCCGGAAACCTACACCCTCAGTAAGAGAGAACTTTTACCACTTCAAAATGGCGATCATGCCAGTGATGATCTCACTATAGAAGTACATTATGTTCTAAGTACTGAAAAGCACTATCTTCCCAATAGCGTAGGACCATCCAAGATTCTTTACAAAAATTGGTCCAACCCTCGTCAGACCACGACTACTTTCGAAATTCCATAAGTTTCACCCTTAATCAATCCATATCCTAGAATTGAGAGAGTGCTTGCTCGATGTAACTCTCTAAATCTCACTTGTCTTGATAGAAATCATCAGGAACCCGAACTTCGTAGACGAACTTGTAGGAATCGCGAACCGAAAGAAACAAAATCCGCATCCCGTTAAGTGAAGGTTTGCTGGAACGCCAAGAAAAGGTCGGAGTTCACTGGGGAGTGCAAGGACCAACCGAATAGAAAGTACCCTCATCTTTCTACCCGATTGTTCATGCCACTTCCTTGCCTAAACCCTCATTTCGGGACGAAATTCCCTCTAACGGTGGGATGATGTGACAACCTGAAATTTATCCCGTCATTGTAACCCCTTCTTCCGTTAATAAAACTCATTCTTATAAACTTTTCCGTTAACATTTGGATGAGGTTATTTAAATTGAAAAGTTTTTAGTTTACGACCATCTCGAGTTACGCCCACTTAATCGGGTACAACCATAAGCGCCGTTTATCGTTGGTATCGGGAAGATTTCCTCTGGGCCACAGACTGAAACCCCTATATAAGGGTGAGTAAACCTCATTTAGACCCTTTCCACTCTCTCTCTACCCTCTCTCTCTACAAAGACGATTTCGATCCAAAAACACCTCTTTCGAGCTCCAAAATCGTAAGTAATCTATCCTAGCTTGTTGTTTAGCTTGTTATACATGCAAATTTGTGTTTAAAACATCCAAAAGTAGAAAAATCTTGTGCTTACAGCCCAAGAACACTCTTGGACCGCAAACACACATAAATGGGGTTTTGAAGCCCTAAAACCCTTCCAAATCACTCCTAGTGCTTAGCTATGACTTAGGGACTTGCATGTATGAGCTTACAAAATATTGTCATATGGAGAGTGAATACATGTATGACTTAGGGACTTCCAAAATATTGTCATATGGAGAGTAAACATGATTTTACGGCCCAAGAACATTCTTGGACCGTAAACCCCTCTTCATAGGTCGTAAACACCTTTTATGGTGTTAAATTGCTCATTAAACACCTCCTATGGCTTTGGCTAATGTCTAGAATCAACCACCATTGAAGTAGGGACCTTAAACATTAAAGAAATCATGACCATGAGAGATTACGGCTATAAACCCCCCAAGGATTGGTCCCTGGGCCGTAAACTCCCTTAAGGAGGTCAAATGATGCCCTAAATTCCTCGTATGGCTTGGAATAATGCATAGAACCTTGTATTCTTTCATATAAGACCTTAAATCATGAATTGAAGGCCCAAGTACGAG
This sequence comes from Lactuca sativa, assembly GCF_002870075.4. NCBI lineage: Eukaryota > Viridiplantae > Streptophyta > Magnoliopsida > Asterales > Asteraceae > Lactuca > Lactuca sativa. The sequence continues at coordinate 298,503,638 of NC_056630.2, read as the reverse complement.
TGTACGGCCGTAAACTCTATGTTAACAGCCGTAAACTCCCTTAAATGGTTCATTTGAAATCTCAGCCACTTCCTATTCCCTAGAATTGAACCTAGCTTAATTCCCCAAGTGATATAAGACCTTTAAGGATCCAAGAAGACACCACCCATGAGTTTACAACCGTAAAATCATGGGGATATGGTCATCGGGCCGAAATCTCCCCAAAGAGTTTACTCTTGAAGAGTAAACTCCCTAACTAGGCCATACACCCCCTTATTGCAACCCAATAGCCTCCTAGCACTTGACCAAAGTGTTTTACCGCACATTAGGATGCTTATACGTGTTTAATTAGTGTTATAGTCACTAATTATATGTAAACATATGTCTTCATATGTTACTAGGTCATTAAGTTGTGTTCAAGTCTTTACTGGACACCGAGCACTCAACCGACACTTCCATCCGATCCACTCGTTACAAGTGAGTTCATACCCCTGAATTAACCTTTTAAATGTTTTTAAATGCTTTTATGCGGGGAATACTAGTTGAAACATGCTAGTTATCGTATCAATCATAGGTTATTAATAACCCGCATGTAAAAGCATTTGTTACACTTTCATCAGTTTTACCAAGTATATTACTTCAAATGGTTTTTCCAAAACGTTATTACTTATTTAGATCTTTCTCAAATTACCGTTTGTGCTATACATTTTCCTTCAAAACTTGTTACAACAGTGAGTTAAACAAAGGTTTTCTTTACTTAAACTGTTTTATAAAAATCATTTTTAATGTTGTTTATGAATGGTTTTTCAAAAGGTTTCCAAAGGTTTTTCAAAGCTGGTTTACAAAATGACATTAAGGCGTAAATTTCTTAAGTGTAAAGTTTTTCCAAAGGTTTTACCAAAGTTTTCTTCTATGTTGTTATTTCGTTAAATGCATGCCTATAGTTGTATAGTTATATAAATAATGTTTAAAGGACTTAGGAATGTTAGTTCGCCCTATTTTCTTTTCCTCGTTGGGATGTGGTCTGCTGGGTATCGGTTATTCATCCGAAGGTCGTTTGAACATTATTTATATATCATGTATACATGTATGGACATAAAAGCTCTCTCTCTCTCTCTCAGCCAATTCATTGCCTTGAGTAGTACGGGCATCCTTCTATTATTCATATTTCTGGAACCCTAGTAACTATTATAGGAATAATTAGGAGACTCTATCTCTCTCTATATATCTCTCTCTATCTCTCCCTCTATCTCTCCCCCTATCTCCCTCTCTTTTACTTTAGAATGTGACATACTATTTCCCTCTACGGCGCTTCATTGCGCTAATGCCATGTAACCAGAGTCTCCGGGAAGGAGGGAGAACATCATGTGTATAGATCTGTATGGGACTGACACTCCCACACCCAGACTACTAGCTACAGTCCTTGCCGGTAAGGCCCATTTGTGACATAATGCCACTACCTCTACGCATGACCTGGAGGGTCATCGGATACTCTATTGTCGATCAGCATGGTTACATACTAGTTCACATTCATGCTTTGTTTTAGACTTTGCTAGCTGTATCGTTCATTCGATACTGTCTGGAGTCTGTGCTTCCTTTTGTTAGACTGAGCCAGGCCTATCATTCATTCGATACTCTCCTGGAGTCTATGTTTTCTTTGTTTTAGTCAGCAATGTTACTGCTGAGGTATATATATTATTTTCCCCTAGTATTTTTACTTATGATCTTTTCGTTATTCCTTTAAATTCAATATAGTATTTTGGTAACGATAGTATTTTTGGCGAAAATTACTCTTTAAAACATAAATTTGTCGGGTCTTGGTAGAAGAATGCTTTTATTTAGAAAATATAGGATTTTCTGGAAAGAACGCTAATACACTGTAGATTCTAGATTACCGTCTTTCATAAAGTTGTTTTGAATAAAAATGTGGATTTATACAAATGACACTAAATACTTATGGACTCACCAGCATTATAAAAATGCTGATACTCGCTTTCAAATTTACTTGTATTCTCAGGTCATCGATAGACAGGTACATCCCGAGAGCTTTTGCGGAGACAACCTAGTACCGAGCTATATCTATATTATTTCTTGTATTACTTTGATGTTGTTATGAAATGTAACCTATGTAAAATTATCACTATTAATGCAATGGTTGTTGTACTTTGATTACTATACTGCATATGTTGTCATACTTGACATAACATCATTAACCCCAGAATGTTTCCGCTGTTCCGGTTTTGGGGTGTGATACCAAGTTCAGACCTTTACATGACTTTTGGGTGTTAGAAGGTAAGATCTATAAGTTAGAGAAATAGATCTATCCTCAGAAGGTCGTTTGAGCATTTCTGTGGAGAAAACTCATCGAGTCCATGGAAGGACTCGACGAGTCGGATCAGGTTGCTTCATGTTTCGTGATCAGAGGTAACCCGTCGAGTGAATGGCCAACTCACCGAGTCGAGTTAGGCCTTAGGGGGATTCAGAGAACACGCGTGGACTCGACGAGTCTGGTCAAAGTTGGGCCGGTGACTAGAGTTGAATTTTGTTGGCTTTTAGGGTTTGGTCAACATTTGGACATTTGGACCATTGGAGGGGTAAAATGGTCTTTTCTCCTTTTGAGAGATTATTCGAAGTGATTTGTACAGCTTCTTGAGGGCTAATATTAATTAGGAATAATTATGATGTGATAGGCAGGAGCTAGACCCGGGAGTAGAGATCACGATCCCGATTACGAGATTTTCATTCATTAGCTTACGAGGTGAGTCTTCTCACTATACTTACCTTGTGTGGTAAACCTTATGTGTGACCAGAGGGTCTTATGTGCATGGACTGTGTAATGAGATATCCTGCTATTTACTTGTGTTATGCTTTATGAGTATTATATTGTGATGCTGAGTTAAGGGACCGGAGGGTCCATATGAGTTGTGGGACCAAAGGGTCTCACTGAGACACATCGACCAGAGGGTCTAACTGAGTTATAGTCTTGAGTGGCTATTGTGTTGTGTTTGGTATTTTTGGGAACTCACTAAGCTTTTACGCTTACTGTGTTATGTGTTATGTGTTTCAGGTAGTTCCGAGGATCGTGGCAAGGCACCGACATGATTGTACACACCGACAGAGGATTGTTTTTATGATTCTGGAATTGTGTTTCCTTTTGTTGACATTTGAGAAATAAGTGTTTTGAGAATTATGATACAAATTTTATTGTGTTAAAACTGAAAATTTTGGTTGAAAAATTATGTTGTTATAGAAGTCTTGGTCATATGGCACGTCACACACTTGGTGAATATGTTGGTTACATCCCCCATCATCTTTGGCCAAAAGAAATGTTCACGGAGTACCTCCAATGTTTTTGCCACCTTGAAGTGCCCCGCCAAACCACCACCATATGCTTCTCGACTCAACAACTCCCTTATGGCATGTTTACGCACACAAAGACGATTGCCCTTAAATAAAAATACACTATGCACCATGTATTCCCCAATGGGACCACCTGCAAATTTTAAAAAGTTTTCTCCAAAATCTGGATTAGATGCATAATAATCCTTGAGGGTTTCAAATCCCAACAAACAATCATCAAAAGTAGCCAACAAATTGTATCGTTTAGACAACGCGTCAACCACCACGTTGTTTTTCCCATCTTTGTACTTTGATGAGAAATGGAATGATTGGAGAAATTCCAACCACTTAGCATTCCGTGTACTAAGTTTTTTTTTGCCCATTTATGTACTTTAAAGATTCATGGTCGGAATACTAAACAAAATGAGTAGCACGTAACAAATGACTCCAATGGTCAAAAGCATGTACAATTGCACAAAATTATTTTTCATACGTGTAATAATTCATCCTTGCACCTTTCAACTTTTCTGAAAAATAGGGTATGGGTCGCTTGCCTTGAATCAACACCGCACGAATGCCCACACCACTAGCATCACATTCTACTTCCGAAGGCTATGAAAAATCAGGAAGTACCAACACCAGGGCATTGCGCAACAACTCCTTTGCCTTTTCAAATGCCTATTGAGCCTCTTCCACCCATCCAAAGGCACCTTTTCTTAAACAAACCATAATAGGACTCGTAATAGTGCTGAAATCACGAATAAATCTCCTATAAAAAGAGGCAAGACAATTAAAAGATCTCACTTCAGAAATGTTGGTTGGAATTGGCAAAGATTTAATTGCTTCAATCTTAGACTCATCGACGAATACTCCATCCTTTGACACCACCTTGTCTACCAAAAACGAACATTTTTTGAGTTTCCCATAAAGCTTTTGTACCCTAAGGGTCTCAAAAATCTGTTCCAAGTGTTTCACATGCTTCTCTTTACTTTTACTATAGATCATAATATCATTTAAGTATACCACCACAAATCTGCCCAAAAACGGTTTTAACACCTCATTCATCAACCCCATAAATCTGCTAGGAGCATTGCTTAAGCAAAATGGCATAACAGTCCATTCATCAATCCATGCGTTGTTTTGAATGTCGTCTTCAATTTATCACCTTCTCTCATTCAGATATGATGATACCCATTCCTTAGATCAACTTTAGAAAACACAACAGCCCCATGTAATTCATCGATCATGTCATCAAGTCTAGGGATAGGAAACCTATATTTGATGTTGATGATGTTCATGGCTCAGCTATCAATACACATTCTCTAATATCCATCCTTCTTTGGCACTAAAAGAAAGGGAATGACACACGCGATTAAACTTTCACACACATAACCCATTTGCATGAGCTCTTTACTTTGTTGTTGTAATTCTCTAATTTCTTCCGGGTTGCAACAATAAGCTGCTTTGTTTGGTAAGGGGGCACCCGGAATGAGATCAATTTGATGTTCAATGCCACGAATGGAGGTAAACCTGGTGGGAGGTCCTTTGGAAAAACGTCTCCATACTTCACAAGTAAATCTCCCAAAGGACCATCTAGTTGCTCATTTTGATCAGCATTGCATCTCCTTTGGCCACCAACATGTACACCACTTCCCCGTGATCAAGGACTTGCTCTGCTTCCTCTTCATTAGCCAACACGGTAAAAGTTGGCCTTTTGCCTTGATTAGGACTCATGGATCCGACTGATGAGGACGTGGGCTTGATCACAATTTTTTTTTGCCATTATTCTTCAACTCATGTTCAATAGTCCTCCCCCTATGCACAACATCACGCTCAAATTGCCATGCCCCCTAACAATAAATGACATGCATCCATGGGGATGACATCATATAATACCCCGTCTTGATAAGATCCCATTGTAAGAGCAACTTTTACTTGTTCTGTTACTTTGACCTTATTTCCATCATCTAGCCAATGGAGTGCATAAGGCCTAGGGTGATTGGTAGTGATCAACCCTAATTTCGACACCATTTCACGTGAGGCCACGTTTGTACAACATCCACCATCAATAATAATACTACACCATTTGTCCTTGACTAAAAATTTGGTGTGAAATAATTGATCATGTTGATCACAATTAGATTGCACCACTTGTGTTTTTAGAGTTCTTATTACCAAGTTTGTGTCATACCTTGGTCCTTCATAACTTTTCTCCTCCTCTACCTTCTCTTCCTTCTATTCTTCATTAAAAATGCTATTCATCCATTCCTCTTCCAACAACTCATCACAGCATTTAAATGGATCCCTTAAGGTTACCACCCTTTTGTTTGGGCATGCATTTTGATAATGCCCAAACCCTTGGCATTTGAAACATCGTACCTTAGACAAGTTGGTCTCTTTGTGCGTATTCATGGGTTTTTCAACAACCGAGGCACTAGCCGCACCAATAAAACTAGAAGAAGATGGTTTCTTGGGGAATGATTCCGTTTTGGGCCAACTCTTGACTTTGGACGATTCAACACATGAGTTCCCATGCTTTGGTTTAGATTGGGCTTCCACCTTCGAACACAAGCAACAAAGTGTATCAATATCGGCATAGGGATACAACTCCACGATATTGAAGATGTTAAAATTCAGGCCACGAAGGAAACGTGACACATTTTTATCTTCTATCTCTTCTATATCGCCCATGAATGCCCACTTCTTAAATTCGTCTATACACTCTCCCACAGTCATTTTCCCTTGTTTTAGATCAACAATTTTTTTGTAGGTGGTAAGTCGATGGTTTAGAGGTACATATTTTTTTCCGTAATTTTCTTTTCAAGGATTCCCAATAAGAAATGTTATATTTACCTTCACGGGCTCTCTCGGCCTTAAGCCCTTCAAACCACAATGAGGCACCACTATTTAACTTCAGAATGGCATATTTGCAACACTTTTTGTCATCTAACTCCGTGAACTCGAAAAATATTTCGATCTTCCTTTCCCAATCCAAGTAACGTTCTGGATCTGTTACTCCAGAAAATTCAGGCAATTCAGCAACCTTGCATTCCTCCACACGAGGTGGTCCACGAACGGGCGACCTTTGATTTGCACCTTCCATTACATTTCTAATTGGTTCTCCTAGATTGTGAAGGAAATTAGGGTCTTCCCAATCCATCAGAATCGGGCTCTGATACCACTTATGATACAAGTTTGAGTGGCGCTTTATGAGATTACAAGTTAACATCAGCGGTTTTGACAAAGGATAAACAAAATAACTCTTTTAGGTTTTTTTGTGAGGGATATAACTTGAACACTAGGTAATAACGAAAATTAAGGGATAGTTGAACAACAATCTAGACCTATATACTGAGGTTCTATAAAACAATCAAGACCTATTGTCTGAATTCTAATCAAAATAAGGACAACATCCTTCAAATGATAAAGTTCGAGTGTAAGCAACAACTCAAGGGGTATGAATATGGACAAAGCGTGCCACATCACCTCCCATACCATTATTCTAGCCCCTTCACACTTATTCTAGCCCCTTCCAATTTCCGTCCATGTCACTATGCCAACAAAGTGTGCCACGTCAGCTCCCATACCATTCTGCCACGGAGATAATGTTAGTTCAACATTATTATTTTATTTTTCTACCAAGTCGGTATCATAAGTCTTGTTGGGCTCGCCTTATTTCTTCTGGCAGGAGCTGTGATTTTGCCTTGTTGAAATTGGGAAATTGGTCAGCTTGATCGAAGATAGTGGCAACTATATCAAACTTGCCCTTTATGAAACCAAAGACAAATTGTAGGACCATCTTTCTCTCTGATATTTGGTTTCCGACGTTAGCCAGCTGATCATCAAGGTTTTTGAAATGGGCACAATACTCTGTGAGAATGGTAAAGGTAGAGAGAAGAGTGTTGTTGAATTTTTCCTCAAGATAAACAACCCTAGTTGTCTTCTTATCTTAGAAGATTTCGTGGAGACGTGCCCATAGATTTAAAGCACAATGTTTCATGATTGTGTGTGCCAGGTCCGGTGAGATGGTGCTATATATCCATTGTTTTATGAGGGTGTCACAACGCTTCTAGACGGTGTCGTCAATGTCATTAGGTTGAGGTGTGTCTGAGTGAATGTGATCAAAGACGTTGTAGGCACATGTATGAAAGTGGAAAAAACTCAACCCATGACGCCTAGTGGTCATCGGTTTAATTTGTAATTAGAGGTACCGCATTCTTGATCTTGCTAACAGTGAATGCATGGAGAAATGTGGATTTCTCGGTTTCAGAAGTCTCATCGGGAGCAACCATGATGGTCAGAAGAAGAAAGAAGAAGAAGAAGTAGGATGGCGGAGGCTAGAGCTACGTTTCCAAGGGCTTTGATACCATAAAGTTTGGTATTGTTGTATATTTGATGCGTTCTCATTAAAAATTGGGAATATAAATACAATGTCATCCGTATAACTATAGAAATGATATACACAATATATTACATCAAAAAACACAAGAAAATATGGGCACTATATCGTCTAAGAAATTTGAAAATTGAAAAAAAAAACCCTCATTATAATTAAGCTTATAATGATTAGCAATGGAATGCACACCACGTACATTAGCGACTACAAAACATGTAGATGATTTCACAACAAGAAGGTCTTTAGATCTAATACAAATTTTATTTCTGCCTCAAGTTATAGTAGAAATAGGGCATGATTCATATTACCATGTCCCGATGCAAAAGTATTGTCTATAGATATGTAGGTTTCTTATCATCCCGATGAAACCCCTACCCATAGATATGAAACATTCTTGACAACAATATTATCATCATGAGCCTTTAAAAAACAAACAAAACAAAACCATATCCAAATACTCGATAGTTTTATGCCATGTAAACAAAAATATTTTCCCATATATCCCATAAATCAAATAGATATCACAAACCTCCATATATGGTGAGAAAATTTTAAGGTGAAATGAGCATGAAAACCTCTCCAACAATTCAAAACCACTCGTTCACCATTAACCTTTTTCTTGTTTCCAATATGATATTCCCACAATGATTCAACATTGTTACTATTACGTACCTCCACATATGAAACCCTCTGCCTAACATACAAAATAGAACAACCATATACTTAACATTTAATTAAAACAACGGAACAACATATAAAATAGAATAAGGATTAATCATATTATGTAAATGTCGATGACAATCCCATACTTACGACAAAGTGACTATATTTCATGAACCTCCTTATATGGTGTGAAATCTATAAGGTATATAATGCATGATAACAACAAAATCCATCTATTCTACTACCTCCATCAATTTTGCTATCAAATTTAGTACTGTATATGTTACATAATTGATTGTTAATTCTGTTCCTTTAAATTAAGGGTATTCTTCACTATTTGTTTGAAAAAAAAATACTAAAGAGGTAAAATGTAACACCCTATTTCTAGGAATTTGTAGAAGTAATACATGGTGTAGTGATCCTTAAAAAATAGTTGGTTGTATGATAATAACTCGTGTATATGTTAGTAAAAAATACTATAAAAACATGTATTGAGGAATTGATGATTTGGTATAAAAAAAATTTAGTCAATAACTGATGTGTGTGACTACGAAAGCATGGATTAATTGAGTAAATTAATTAATTTTTAATTTAGAAATTTATCAATGAAAATATAGAATGTGTAAGCAAAATAATCAACTAAAAGAGTGTGGGTGAGAAAGATATGCATATTTGAAGTTGGAGGATAAACTAGGATTTAGTTAATGAAAGTAAATTACCTATGTATGCATCTTAATGGAAACACACGATCGTGTAAGGTGATAGAAGTGCATATAATGTATTTAAATGGAGTACAATGCTATGTTGGGGTATGGTTGGTCAAAACATGACCATATTTTGAAAAAAAACAACCCGTGTAATGATGCCAAAGATATTTAATCTTGAGTTGAGGGTATGCCAGCCACAACTCTCTATAACTCTTAGAGCCTCTAGATACCTCAAAGAGTAAGGGAGAACTTCTATCGAGGCTCCTCAACAACATATAAAAGAAATTTAAGGTGACTTCGAGGATAATTCATAGGCTAATCCATATTTGCTAGAAACAAGGACAATTCCTCTAGTCTTCTGATGATTCTTGTCTCGAATTGCATTTTTGGTCTTGGAGTGTTGCACCGGGTTATGACAAATCCTGATTGCACTTTCTGAGTCGCAATATAGAGAGATCTTTTTCATATTGAGTCCATAGTCCCTGAGTTGGCTTTGGATCCAAATCACTTGAGATGTGCAGGAGGTGGCTGCAATGTACTCTGCTTCAGCTGTAGACAGAGAAACACATGTTTGTTTCTTAGATTGCCAGCTCACCAACTTCCCGTCGAGGAACTGACAGCCTCCTGTAGTGCTTTTCCGATCTAGAACACATCCTCCAAGGTCTGCATCTAAGTAGGCTTGAACAAAGAAACCCGAGTTTGAGGGATACAAGAGACCGAGAGAGGTCGTTCGCTTCAGATACCGGAATATGTTCTTCACTGCCAAATGTGTGGTTTACGCGGATTAGCTTGAAACCTGGCACAATAGCAAACTGAAAACATTATATCAGGCCTGCTAGCGGTGAGGTACACCAGAGAACCAATCATTTGGCGATAAAGTGTTATGTCGACTGCTGGTTTTTCCAAAGATGGTGTGAGCTTGGTACCGAACGCCATAGGCACTTTGACCTTTGAATCTCCCATCATGCAAAATTTGGCGAGAAGAGTCTTGGTATATGCTTCCTGGTTAATAAAGATGCCTTCGGGTCACTGTTTAATATTTAAACCAAGGAAAAAGTTAATCGGAACCATTGAGCTCATTTCAAATTTTGTCTCTATCAGCTTTCTGAATTCAGCTGTTAGGCTGGGATTCATTGAGCCAAAGATGATATCATCGACATAGATTTGAACGATCATTAGGTGGTTACCTTCATTTTCACAAAAGAAGGTTGGGTCAACCGAACCTTGTTTGAATTTAGACATCTTTAAAAATTTAGTAAGTGTTTCATACCATGCCCTAGGTGCTTGTTTCAGACCATAAACAACTTTATCCAAGATGTAGCAGTGATCTGGATGTTTTTCATTCACAAAGCCAGGAGGTTACTCCACGTACACAGTTTCTTCAAGTTCCCCATTCAGAAAAGCGCACTTCACATCCATTTGGTAGACCTCGAAATTCTTGTGTGTTACATAGGCGAGAAATATTCGAACGAATTCCATCCTTGCTACTGGAGCGAATGTCTCTTCGTAATCGATTCCTTCTTCCTGGCAGAAACCTTTCACCACTAGCCGAGCCTTATTCCGGATTACATTCCCCTCCTTGTCCATTTTGTTCCTGAACACCCACTTGATACCGACAACCAAGGCATCTTTTGGTGTTGGAATGAGTCTCCAGACATTATTTATTTCGAACACATTGAGTTCATCTTGCATTGCCTGAACCCAATCAGAATGATCAAGGGCAATATTGACGGTCTTCGGCTCAATTTTGGACACGAAAGAATTAAACATGCAGAACTCTACTTTGGAGAATAGGGAGGTTTGCTTTGCCTTCACTTGAGATCGGGTTAGGACTTTTTCAGATATATCACCCACTATCTGAGATACAGGATGATCTCTGGTCCATTTGGTGAGAGGAGGATAGATTGGATCATAGGATGGATCCAATTCAACATTGACCATTTCTTCCAACTCTGATTGAATATCATCATCATAGAGCATATCGGAATTCTCCCCCTCGACAGATGATGAGCTAAGAAATCTTTCTTCAACAGGGCTTTCAGGTTGATCCAGACTTTCGGTTGTTACTGGACTTTCGGGTGCAGAGGGGCTTTCGGGTGCAACAGGACTTTCGGGTGCGTCAAAAATTGTATTCTCCCCCTGAATATGAGAGTCCTGCTCATTTGAAGAGGATAGATTCTCCCCCTCGACCGAAGTACCGCTCTAGGGAGGTTCTTTTTGAACTGGTTCTTCCGCTCCCATTCGTTTGGCTGCATCTTCTACGATCTGCTTAAGGTGATCAATCTTATTGTCTGCTGTCGTGGCTTCAGAGTGAGCTCCTTTCTCAGGTTCATCAAATAGATCCATGAACTGGTCAAAGAGATTGGCGATAGAGGCTGTGACTTGACCTATTTTAGAGAAAATCTCTCCAATTGCTTCTCCAGTGGACTTCAACTTCTTGACGTAATTGTCATCGAACGTCACATAATAGGTTTCTTTAATTCTTTTTGAACGCTTATTCAAAACCCTGTAAGCCTTTGAAGTAAGAGAATATCCCAGAAAGATACCTTCATCAGCTTTGACATCAAACTTGTTGCGATGTTCGTTGGAGTTGAAGATGAAGCACCTGGAACCGAACACATGAAAGAACTTGACATTCGGCTTCTTTTCGTTAATAATCTCATAAGGAGTGAGAGAGAAACGTTTGTTGAGATAAGACCTATTCTGAGTAAAACACGCTGCAGTAATGGCATCAACCCAGAAATATAAAGGAAGGGAAGAAAAACTAATCATGGTTCGTGCCGCCTCACATAGGGATCAGTTTCGCCTTTCGACAATGCCATTCTGTTGAGGTTTATAAGGTGCTGAGAAGTTGTGACTGGTCCCTTTTTCTACCAAGAAGTCTTCAAATTCATTGTTCTTGAATTCCAGTCCATTGTCGCTCCTAATGTTTCGAACGACTTTCCTCAGTTGTACTTCGACCTGCTTGCTAAAGATCTTTACTTTGGGAGTCGCCTCAGATTTGTGATTTAGAAAGCACACCCAAGTAAAACGTGAGAAGTCATCAACAATAACAAGAATGTACTTGTTACCGCCAATTCTCTCGATTGATGATGGACCACATAAGTCGATGTGAAGCAACTCAAGTGGTTCAACAAATTTGGTGTTTATGATGGTTGGGTGACTTTGACGACTTTGTTTTCCCATTTCACATGCAGCACATAAGTGTTATCGATCAAACTTAAGCAATGAAGACCCCGAACATGACCGTCGGTGACAAGCATGTAAATGTCTTTGAAGTTGAGATGTGAGAGCCTTCGGTGCCACAACCAACTTTTGTCGGAGTGAGCTTTGGATAAAGGACATATTGCTGGATTCCCTTTGATTGGTCTGAGATTCAGAGGAAACATTTCACCTTTTCGATCTGATTTGAGAATGACTTTGTTGGATTTGTTCTCTATATTTTCTGAACCTTCGTCGTTGAACGAGACTTTGAGACCGGTTCCTCCTACCAGTTGAGATACACTGATGAGATTATGCTGCAACCCCTCTACATACGCCACCTTTCTGATTGTAAAATCTCCATTTGTTATCATCCCATAACCCTTTATCGTTCCATAAGAGTTGTTACCGAACTTGACATTGCCACCATTTTAAAGAGACTGAAACTCCCTTAGCTCTTCCTTCCTTCCTGTCATGTGACCCGAGCAGCCACTATCTATGTACCATTCTTTGTCAAACTGCTCATCACTTATAACCTGCAAATATTAAGCAGATTTAGGAACCCAAAGTTTCTTGGGTCCACGTGAGCCTTTTACAAAAACAGGAATAGTAAGAGAAACATCAATGAGATATGTTCGTTTTATTAAGGTTGTTTCATCTTTTCTTTTAATTTTATTAGAACTAGATGCAGGTGTTTTGGATTCGGGTTCTGGTCTTTGGACTTTAGCCTGCTTTCAGTCTTCATTAGCTAAGGAAATCTTCCTTTTTCCTTTCAAATCCATTGACGATCTTGAATTTGGTGTAGAACCAGAATTAGGTTTAGAAGAATATTGAGAACGAGAAGAATTAGAGGAAAAGAAATTGGAATGAGAAGCTTTCCTGATTTGAGGTTCGAAATGACCCTTTCTGTTGTGGTCATTTGAGGGACCGAACCTGGACCTTCGGTTGCTGTTTCATGACGAACCGAAGCTGGATTTTTGGGTGTTGTTGGTTGGTGGCCTGAAACTGGGTCTTCTATGGTAAAAGCTTGACGGGCTTAAATCTGGTCTTTTCCTGTTGTTTTTTGGTGGACCGAAGCCAGCTCTTCGGTTGTTGTTGCTTTCGGGACAGAAGCTATCCTTTCGGTTTTGTTCTTCCTGTGGCCCGAAAGTCTTCCTCTGGTTCTTTTTAGTCGGTGATTCGAAGTTCCTTTTGCTCCTGTTTCCTCTCCTTTTGACTTAGAATTTTTGTCAAAGAGAGTGTAGTGAGGATTTTGGGAGCGCCAAAACTACTTTCGCTCTGAGAGATTTTTCTTGTATCTCAAGTTTCTCTGCTGCTTTTGATTTTTCACCTGTTTCGGTTGTCTGTGGATATTTGCCTTTTGTTTCGGCTTCTTAGCAGCAGGTTCACTCTTCATGGAAGAGGTTTCGCTAGTTGAGGTGAATTCTTCCACTGGAATCTCTTTTGTGTCACTAGAACTTGCAACGTCAAAGCTGGTAGGCTTATTTAGAGGTTCGGGCACATATCTACCTTTTGTCTTCCATGATGTTCGCTCTGACAAACCGACTGTTTCATCTGCGTTGTCTATCGGTGCAGACCAGAAAAACTCATCACAGCTATCTGCGTTATCTTCATTCACCATTGCAGTGAGTTCGGTTGTCTGATGTTCGGTTACTCTCGTGACCTTATAAACCTAATTGGGAGTTGTTCTAACCTTTTGAAATACAACTGCCTTTTCTTTAAGGATTGGGGACTTAGTTTTGGACAAACGAGCGAATTCCACAAAATTTTCAAAAATCAGATTTTTGTAGTTTTCAAGTTCGCTCCTAATGAACTCGGAACAATCAACAATATCCTCTACAGAAATTTCACTCATGTCATCGTCCTTATTAAGTTCAGATGCATTTTCAACTTCAATTTTATTTTCTGAACTCAGTTTGGTACTCAATGAGTCAAATTTTTGTATGGTTTCAGCCCTGAGTTTCAACTTATCATTTTCATCCAAAAGATTTTTAAGCATGTCCTTATGGTCTTTGGACTTTATAAAAGATTTAATTTTATACAGACCATACATATAAGTGGGATTGACGTCATCAGAAGATACAACACTTTCACAGATTTATGCTTCGGCATCAATTTCATCCTCCTTAAACTCAAGGAAGGGTAAAATCATTCGATGTATCTTCTGTCCTATTTCACAGTTCAAATGCAGCTGAGTAATGTTAGCATAAAGCCTTTTGGCAATCAAACAAAAAACATTCCTTTGTTTTAATAATTTGAGATTGTCTCTTTGCAAATAAATGATTTCATCCCTAGACTTAATAAGCTCCAATTCTTTCTGCTCTATCCAAATCCTTCGCTCCTCACTCTTGGATAACACCCTGCTTATTTCGTCAGTTACATTAGAATTCGTGACCCGTGTTTGAGTTAAACAACTATCTAGATTTGAAATTCTAGAATTCAAGTTATTTAATTCCTTTTCATATGATTTTTGTGGAATTTTAAATGAAATAAAAATAGATTGTACCTTCTTGATCAGTTCAACCAGCTCACTGATCCGCACACTGAGAGGTTTCGATGTAAACCACAGGTCCTTCGCTTCTTATCCTCTTCGTTTCCACCGTCAGTGTTGTATCCCCTCATCTGAGATACATCAGTTACCATCAGACATCTTCCATCAGCTTCACCACTCTTTGCTACATAAACCTTTCCATGAGAAGGCTTTCTCACTTCATCATCTTCTGAGTCAGTCGACCACACCTGCACCCCACTAAACTCATCATTATCTACCGAACCCTGCACAATAAGAGCATTCATAGAGGGATTAGTAGCAGTTTTCTTCCTCTTTATCTCCTCCAGTCTTTTTAGGAGACTTGCTTCTTCATCCTTCTCTTCATCTTTCTCTGCCATCTTCTTTAGCACGCAATCTTTTGTGTAGTGATTTTTCCCACCACAAGAAAAGCAACTGACACCAGAGTCAGCTTCACCCTTCGCTTCCTTCTTCGATTCTTCAACTTTCGGCTCCTCTTTCACTTTTTCAGAGCTGTAGCTTCCCTGCCAATTTCGATTTTTGTTGGTAAGGAACTTTTTCTTAATGAACCTTCTGGGATTTGACACCATCAAAGCATAGTCTTCAGCTGTCAAATCGTGATCTCCCATATTTAAATCCTCTTCGTCTTCTGCTGCTGCACTCTTACCTTTGGACAGAAGCGCCAAAGACCCTAAATTTGAAACCACGCTTTTCTCTTGTAGCACTGTCTTTCACCTGGGATTTCAGAATCCCCGCCAGTTTTGCCAACGAATACGATTTGAACTGCTCATGTGCTTTAACCGTTGACACAACAACTCTCCATTCGGATCTTAGGCCATTTAAGAATGTGACCTTCTGTTCGATAAGCTTTCTTTCAATTTCATGCTTGATCATCTTGCTGAGAAGATGATTGAACTGATCAAATGTTTGTGTAACAGCCTCATCCGACATCTGCTTGAATTCTCCAAATTCAGAGAGAAGTAGGGTCTGAATCGAATGCTCTAGATCTTCATTTGTGGAGTACAACTCTCGCAGCCGATCCCAGATCTCTTTTGCTGTACTGAAAGAACTGACTAATTAAAACGTGTCAGACTGAAGAGCGAATAAAATTAGTCTCAATGCCTTAATGTTGCATTGGAACTTCTCCTTTTCATCTTGAGTGACGTCTTTCACATCTTTTAATAGATCATTATACTCCTTTTGAGTTTTAATGATCCTGGACATGCTTGAATGAATGAAAGGACCAGAAGTGATAGCTTCCCATACCAGATACCCGTTATCTTCAGATCCAGTAACTTAATCTTCAAAGTGGTGCGCCCATACTACATAGTCTTGAGTATAGAGAATTGGAATCTTGGTGGTTGAACTGATGTTGTTATAGATGTTGGTGGGATTGGATTGAGAATCGTCCATGCTTGATCGTGTAACCTGTTATGAGATCAGACTTTGTAATACGTAATATTAGGGCAAGATGAATAATTAATGAGATACGTCAATTACGAGTGACAGCTCAATAAATATCAATGAATGCGGAATAAACCCTAATCACTTCTATCACAGAAGAGATGTGTATGAACTACACAATCTCCTGCTCTGATACCAATTGATGAGTTGAAATACTCTTTGATCGTTTAGATCTTTAAACAGGTTAATCACAGAAACGTAAAACAGAAATATCAAGCACAAGAGTGAATCAAAATATGTCGAATGATTCAATAGATTCAAGCCTCAGCAGAGCTCGACAAAGAACTTCCGTTGTAGAGGCTACTAGGGTTACAAACGATAAAGATAATATCTATGAAATAATTGACTTCAAATCTTACGTACTAGGATGCATGCAAGCATCAATAAATACTGAAACCTAGAACATAACTTACTGATGGACAGGCCCAGTCCGGAAACAAAATTGGATTGATGAACTAGCCAAAGACGCAACACCCAACAGACCCTACATGTATGAAAACCCTAGAAAATCCCATATTTCCTACTAGTATAAAATGTAGTCTTCTACCAAGACTCGACTGTTTTGAAAGTAGTCTTCTTGTAACATCCCGGAATATCAAGAGTAGAGTCGAAGGGCTAAAAGTGTATTTGGGAAAGGGCTACTCGACGAGTCTACGAGTGAACTTGGTGAGTAGGTTCGCGACTCTGGTCGCGTGTCAAGTGGCCAACTCGGCGAGTCGGCGGCTGGACTCGACGAGTTGGTGTTGAGTGGATAAAACCATAATTTCGGAGGATGGGCCCTATATAAAGGACATTATACCCTCTCCCCAACCTCCATACCCTCCCTTGAAGTCCATAAAACCCTAGAAACGCGATTGTGAAGGACTTGAGTGAATTTGAGCCTTTGAGAAGAGATTTTGGAGGAGATCTTGGAGAGTTAGGAGGCTTGGAGCAAGGGACTTTGCTAAGATTCGGATTTCTTTGCTGTTGGGGCTTCTTTTTGAGGTATTATCTCGTTTCTTGGGCTGCTATTCATCTAGATTCATCATTTTTGATATGTGTGGGAAGTTTAGCTTGTGGTATCTTGACTTTGAAGGATAGATCTGAGGTTGCTACCTCAGATATAGAATGGAGAAGGTCGGGAGTGCATTAAAGTCACAGTTCTTGACTGTTTGGTGAAGTAATCTTGTCCCAAACCCTAGCCCTAGAGTGTAAATGCCTAGATCTCTTTGGATTCAGGTAAAGTTTGCCACTTTACGTGATGGATGGGTTGTAGGAGGGTAGATCTACGTTTTGGATCAATTGCATGGCCTGGAAGGTTTCTGTATGGGATGAGATCTAGAGGCACTCGGCGAGTCACAAAGGTGTACTCGGCGAGTTGCTTGAAGATGGGCTGGAACTCGGCGAGTTGGAAGAACAACTCGGCGAGTAGGTTAAATATAGCCTTGGACTCGGCGAGTCTGTTCTTGGACTCGGCGAGTCTGGTCGTGAGGTCCAAGCTTCTTCTGGTTGAGCTGTGACTCGGTGAGTCGAGTTTGAAAGGACTTAGAGTTGCTGGACTCGGCAAGTAGAGTCAGTCAGGGGTTGACTTTGACTTTGACTTTGACTTTGACTTTGACCAATTGTTTTCCAGGGGCATTTTGGTAATTGTTGGATATTGTTTTGAGTTCAGTGTTTTGGTGGTTGGCCGGTGGTGGAGGTCTTATTAGTGGTCGGAGTAGCTCGGGTTTATCTGTTCAGTCGGAAGTTGTAAGGTGAGTTATCCTCACTATATCAACAAGGTCTAAGGCACCAAGGCAGGCCCTTTATCGTGATTGAGATCCAGGTATTTGTTGGTACGATATGGCTTTGATATGTTTACATCCTGGTAGTTATGATGGTATATATTAGAGACCTGGTTAAGGTCGGTATCCTGTTATGTAGGGTGATGCTATGCTAGTGACCGGTGCAGGCTCCAGCAGCGGCCACGTTGAGGATCACGGGTGGAGGTCAGGGTGGAGCGGAGCCCCCAAGGGCTCAGGGTCGTGCTTTTCATCCTACAGTAATGGAGGTCAGAGCAGTGTCGGATGCAGTTGCGGGTATGTTTCTTTCTTGTTGTCTTGTTATCTTGTGATTATTGTGGAGTATTGTTTATCTGCTAGTCTCGTTGTGTGGTTTTCGGTATGGTATTCGTTGTTCCTTGAGGGTTATGGTATGGTTATGGGTTTAGTGTTGGGAATTTTGTTGGTTATCATTCATGAGGGTTATTAGTGGAAATCTGGCGTTTGGTCTGAATGTCGGGTAGCATCTGCAGTCTGAGGAGTGGTTGGCTGAAGATTGAGTTTCTTTCGAGCTCGGGATGATCAGTGTTGATATGTGATTTTGTGAAGGTTGCTCGTGCTTGCGGGACGCAGTTCGCGTGTAAGTGTTTGTGTTGAGAAGGGTTGTTGATGGAGGTCGGTGAGGGCGACCGGTGATTGATAGTCAGTGTTATAAGTGGGCGAGAATTAGAAAATTCTCCGGAAGATCGATGAGCATGGGAGGTTGTTTAGCTGCTTGAGATTGAGCAGTGTTCTGCCAGCCAAGTGCGTAGGCTGGTATGAGTAAGTGGCACGCATGCTGGTCGGGATACAGACCAAGGGTATTTGATTGTGGAGGGCCTGGGATCAGGCTGGGATTGAGTGTGTATGATGGAGATAGAATTCGAAACCCCTAGAGGGCTAGAACAGTATGCATGGGAGGGTTTCCCGGAGGGATAACTCGGAGGGATGAATGCTAGTTGAGCGGTCTGGGTAGACTGAAGGCCGGTAGGCATACCAGTCAGGCCGAAGGCTCGGAGAACGGTCCAGCCAGGCTGAAGGCCCTGGAGGGCGGTCCAGATCGGCTGAAGGTTCTGAGAGTGGTCTAGATTGGCTGAAGGCCTAGTAAGGCGGTCCAGTCATGCTGAAGACTCTACAGGTGTCGATAGATCGGTTCGAGGAAATGGATTGAGTATGACGCGATGTGTTAGCATTAGAAGGTTTGGCCCCGGGTATTGATCTCGATTATTAGAGATGGTGCATGGACTCGAGAGTCCTTGCGAGCAGATTCAGAGTATGTGTGTTGCATGGATAGCGGTTATGTAATAGGGGAGTGGTGTAGCATTGGGCAAACACCGTGGCACTTGTCGCAGTGACAAGGCGGCCAAGTGGATTTCCTTGGTAAGGAAAGAGAGAAGAATGTAGCTCTGAGAGGGAGTGTAAATTCACGGAAGTGAAAGTGGCAGTGCAGAGTTATGATTGGAGTGATCCAATTATGGTCATTGAGTAGCGTGATTACGGCAGTAGTATGGAATCACATCCGGATGGGATGTCTGCTGAGGTTGCGGAAGGATTTCCGCGGGGGGGTTGAGGCAAGAGGCTCGGAAAGGATGCAGGGATGGAGTCTTGGATTCCCAGTCTGATTCTAATCAAGGAATTGTGTATGTAGTGGTGATTCATCCTGGGGGATGTTTGGAGGTGTCGTCAGTGTGACGGGTTGTCCCATCCCGAGGGTGTTAGAGCTAGTTCAGCATGGGCATGCGATTGCAAGAGGAGAACTCATGGGAGTTGCTCTGAGGCTGAAGAATGCGTCATTCTGTCAGCATGGAGGGATAGAGTTGGACTCGGATCGAGAACCCGGTGTTGGAGGGCTATATCTAGCTCATAAGAGTCAAGTGATTGTTGTGATCTGGATCGAGAAAAGTGCCATGGCGTGGTACTCGGGTGATAAGTGTAGAATCTGATAGGTGTGATTATCAGAGGGTGAAGCCGGTGGCCGGCTTGAGGCGGTAGTTAGGACACCGCAGGACAGGAGAAAGTTGAGTTTCAAGTTTCGATTATTGTGCCTTGAGGAATCTGGTTTGGTTAATGCCAGGTGGAGCATTGCAGGAGTAGTTCTGGAGTTGAGTTGCTATAGGCTTCGAGGACGAAGCCTAATTTAAGTGGGGGAGAATTGTAACATCCTGGAATATCAAGAGTAGAGTCGAAGGGTTAAAAGTGTATTTGGGAAAGGGCTACTCGGCGAGTCCACGAGTGAACTCGGCGAGTAGGGTCGCGACTCTGGTCGCATGTCAAGTGGCCAACTCGGCGAGTCGGCGGCTGGACTCGGGGAGTTGGTGCTGAGTGGAGAAAACCCTAATTTCGGAGGATGAGCCCTATATAAAGGACATCATACCCTCTCCCAAGCCTCCTTACCGTCCCTTGAAGTCCAGAAAACCCTAGAAACGCGATTGTGAAGGATTTGATTGCATTTGAGCCTTGGAGAAGAGATTTTGGAGGAGATCTTGGAGAGTTAGGAGGCTTGGAGCAAGGGACTTTGCTAAGATTCGGATTTCTTTGCTGTTGGGGCTTCCTTTTGAGGTATTATCTTGTTTCTTGGGCTGTTATTCATCTAGATTCATCATTTTTGGTATGTGTAGGAAGTTTAGCTTGTGGTATCTTGAGTTTGAAGGATAGATCTGAGGTTGCTACCTCAGATCTGGAATGGAGAAGGTCGGGAGTGCATTAAAGTCACTGTTCTTGAGTGTTTGGTGAAGTCATCTTGTCCCAAACCCTAGCCGTAGAGTGTAAATGCCCAGATCTCTTTGGATTCACGTAAAGTTTGCCACTTTACGTGATGGATGGGTTGTGGAGGGTAGATCTACTTTTCGGATCAATTGCATTGCTTGGAAGGTTTCTATATGGGATGAGATGTAGAGGCACTCGGCGAGTCACAAAGCTGTACTTGGCGATTTGCTTAAAGATGGGCTGGAACTCGGCGAGTTGGAAGAACAACTCGGCGAGTAGGTTGAAGATAGCCTTGGACTCGGCGGGTCTGTTCTTGGACTCGGCGAGTCTGGTCGTGAGGTCCAAGCTTCTTCTGGTTGAGCTGTGACTCGGTGAGTCAAAGGATGACTCGGTAAGTTAAGTGTGAAAGGACTCAGACTTGCTGGACTCGGCGAGTCTCGGGGTGACTCGGCGAGTTGAGTCGCGGATGGGGGAAGTTCTGCGTATGTGGACTCGGCGAGTAGAGTCAGTCAGGGGTTGACTTTGACTTTGACTTTGACCAAGGGTTGACCAGTTGTTTTCCAGGGGCATTTTGTTAATTGTTGGAAATTGTTTTGAGTTCAGTGTTTTGGTGGTTGGCCGGTGGTGTAGATTTTATCAGTGCTCGGAGCAGCTCGGGTTTATGTGTTCAGTCGGCAGTTGCGAGGTGAGTTATCCTCACTATATCAACAGGGTCTAAGGCACCAAGGCCAGCCCCTTATCGGATTGAGATCCGGGTATTTGTTGTTATGATATGGCTTAGATATGTTTGCATCCTGGTAGTTAGGATGGTATATGTTAGAGACCTGCTTAAGGTCGGTATCCTATTATGTAGGGTGATGCTATGCTAGTGACCGGTTAGGTCGGTATCCTGGTTAGGATGATGATATGTTATGTGATCTGTTAGATCGGCTTGTTGACTGTGAATTGTTATATGATTGTATGTTAATGTACACATGGTTATTGGACTGGGGTTGGGTTGAGGCGGGGCATGCTTTGTGCTATAGGCCAAGATACCCAGGGCGGACCGGTTGTCCCGAAGGCCCAGCGAGCGGTCCGGATAGGCTGTAGGCCCCAAGAGGGCGGACCAGACGTGCCGAGGCTCGGAGAGTGGACCAGGCCGACTGAAGGCCCAATGCGGGCGGGCCAGTCATACTGTAGACTCAGAGAGTGGACCAGGTGGATTGAAGGCCCGGTGCGGGCGGACCAATCACACTACAGACTCGATGTATATGGCTAGACTCGGAGGGTGGACCAGGTTGACTGTTGGCCGGTGCGGCGGACAAGTCACACAGTAGACCCGAAGTGCATGGTTGTTCTGTGATCTGTTATGATATGGCATGTTATGCGTGTATGGTATATGTGGTTGGTATTTTGGGGATATCTCACTAAGCTTTCGGGCTTACAGTTGTGGCTCAATGTTTTTCAGGTTCTTCAGGAGACTGTGGCAAGGCAAAGCCATGATCGTACCGCTCCTCATGATTATGTTTTGTGATATGATTCTGGGAATACTCTAAAGTAATTGTACTGAAAACCTTTTTGTAATAATTTTATGAAATCGGGATATTTTTGAAAAGTTTAAATTGGTTGGAATTTTATGGTCATTACACTTCTACCAAGACCCGACTGTTTTGAAAGTACTCTTCTACCAAGACCCGACTGTTTTGAAAGTTTGAACTTCTACATAAGTGAAGGTTTTTCCTTGTACAACTATTATTATTCAAATCTAATCTACCTCATCAATTATGTGAATGTGACAGAAAGTAAAGGTGATAAGGAAAATAATATAATAAATGAAATTTTATCCTTTTGTACTAGGATATTCACGGCGTGGAAACTCGCCGACCAATACAACCGTAGACACTTATCGATATACATTTTCCTACTGTAGCTAACAGCCTTGGTTATGGAATGGTAAGTCCCGTAACGTGTGTAATAGTATCTATGTAAACGTATCTCTGTAATTGTCTCTCTTGTAATTGTATCTCTTGTAATTGTATGTAATAGTATCTCTTCATATAGTATGTAATGTATTAGTATTTTTGTAATTGTATCTCTGTAATTGTATCTGTTCATATAGTCTGTAATGTATCTCTTCATATAGTATGTAATGTATTAGTATAGACTCATGAATGAACTAAATCTTGTGTGATTCCTTGTACTTGGAATACTAAGTAGTATCTCCTAGCTATACCTATTATAGTTACTAGTAACGTATGTGTATAACCGAAAGTATGCCTTTGCTACCCAAAGGTATTGAATTGACGGATGGAACTTTTATGTCTACATATGTATACATAATATATAACTAATATTTAGACGACATTCAGACTAATAACCGATACCCAAAGGCCACATCCAAACAAGGAAAAGGAATTATAGCGAGCTAGTATTCCTAAGTCCTATAAACATTTCTTATATAACTATACATAGATAGGCATGCATTTGACAATATAAAAGTATAAAAGAAGTTTTGTAAAACCTTTGAAAACTTTAATAAATAGAATTTATGACTTCATGTCAGTTTATAAAATGATTTGAAAGCAGTTTGTTTGATAAAAACATTTTAAAGTATAAGAAATACTTTGTTTGAAACACAATTGTAACAGAGTTTGAAAGGAAATATACAGTATGTAAGATAGTTTGATAAAGAGTTTTAACATGTAAAAACGTTTGAGAAAGTCATTTGAAGTAATATGTTTGGCAAAACAGCTAAAAGGGTAGTAAATCCGTTTGTGTGCTAGTTCTTAATCACATGTGATTGATATAATAACTAGCATGATTCAACTCATATCCCCCCATAGAAGCATTTATAAAAATTTAAAGGTTAGTTAAGGGGTATGAACTCACCTGAATTTGGTGGATCGTATGGAGGTGCAGACAAGATTTAGGTGTCAAGTGAAGACTTGAACACACACAATGATCCTAATAACATATAAAGACATATGTACGTATATAATTAGTGATTATAACACTAATTAGACATGTATAAACACCCTAATGTGTGGAGAACACTTTAGTCAAAGTGTTAGGAGGCCATTGGGTTGCAACAAAGGAGTGCAAGGCATTGTTATTAAGTTTATGGCCCATGGGCCATACTTAATGGAGTTTACGGCCCAGGGGAGTTTACTCTTGACCGTAAACTCTCTAAAGGGTCTCAATTTGAGGCTTAAAGTTATCTTGTCTTATGTGTTTAAGTGTTCTAAGGCTAAATAAGAGGCTAGGTGAGTTTAAGGTCCAAAAATTGACCTCAACTTGAGTTGACGGCCTGGAAACCACTTCCCCATGAGTTTACGGCCGTAAACTCATGGTATGGAGTTCCATTTTGATGTTTGATGTCCCTAGCTCTATGGTGGTTGGTTCTAGGCTAAGTTCTGGGCATAAGGAAGGAAGATAGGGCATCATTGCACCCTTAAAGGGAGTTTACGGCCTTGGGAGATCCTTAACCCTCATTTCTCCTTTGATTCTTTATGTTTCTAAGGCCTAAACATGTTAAAACTAGTGCATAACAGGTTAGAACAAGAGTACTTACGATCTAGGAGCTTGAATGGTCGGTTTTGGCCAAGAACACTAGTGTGTGTTCTTGGTGAAACTTGAAGATCTACACAAATGGAATGATTTCACGGATGAAATCATGTAAGATCACTAGATCAAGTAAGATCTCAATTAGTTAGGACAAGAAACTTACTAGTTTTGAAGATCGGGATGATAGTTGAGAGGATTTGGGAGGAAATTAGACAAGGAAAAGAAAGGAATGAACAAATGGCAAACATTTCATCATATATGGTAGAGTTTACGGCCCACACGGAGTTTACAGCCGTAAAGTCCATTGTGGTGGTCGTGAACTCCTGGTCAAGGTGTTTCAGGCTTGCTTTTCGTACTATAGTTCCAGCAGATAAAACCCGACACTTATCCCTTAAGTGTGCAAGGCTCAGAACGCTCAACTAAAAAAGATACCAGCAATTAGTTTAACTTTCAACGAAGTGTTAGACCGAACAAGATAGAAAATTTCGGGTTGTCACATCATCCCCCTGTTAGAGGGAATTTCGTCTCGAAATTAGAGTTTAGGTAAGGAAGTAGGTATGAATAATCGAGCAAAGAGATGGAGATACTTCCTATTCGGTTGATTCTCGCGATCCCAAGTGAATTCAGGTCCTCGGTTGGCATTCCAGCGAACCTTCACTAATGGGAAGCGGCTTTTCTTCTTTCACCTGACTCCTCAGTCCATGGTCACTATGGTTCTTTTACGAATGTGAGGTTCTTGTTGATCTCGATCTTGTAGAGTGGGATTACATGAGTCCTGGTGGAAAGGTACTTTTTCAACCTCGAGACGTGGAGGGTAAAATCTACGTTGCTGAGTTCGCGGAGTAAGTTGAGTCATGGATGCTTCTTTTCTCTTTCATACTATGTGAGTAGATAAGTAATTCATTTACAAGAAGATGGTGAACTGATCCAAGTATGAACGACATACCCTATTCATTAAGTTCATGAATACTACGGGCGCATTGGTCTTATCCGAGGGGTATCACTACGGACTCGTAGCGTCCGCATCGAGTTTGGAAGATCGTTGTCAGGACATCCTTCACTAACACTCGCAACTAGTGATATTCGGATCTCAGGTTCATTTCTGAAACGTAATTTGTTCCTTGCGGTTGGTCAGCCAATTCTTCTATGCGAGGCAGATGGTAATGATTTCTAATGGAAATCTAGTCTAGTTCTCCGTTAGTCGATGCACCTACAAAACAATCTGCCTATCTTCTTGAAGAATAAGATCGGGGCTCCCCAGGGTAAGGAGCTTGGTATTCCAATTCCATTGTTGATTAGTCGTTAAGTTGTCCGGACGGTTCTTGTATCTCCATAGGTGTTAGACTCTAGGGCGATTTGGTTACAGGAGTAGGATTGGGTGCTAAGTTTGTTCGCATGTCGATGCGATTACTCATAGTCTTGGGCAGTCTCCGTCCTGAAGTTCATATTAGAAGTCATACATGGTTCATCAATCACAGTCTCGTGTATATGAGTCAGATATAATTAAGATTGAAAAGGTAGTCGAATAAATGATTCTTCTTTAAGCTCACACCCAAACAAGGAAAATAATTTAAAGTGGAATCATCAATTCTAAACCTATAGAACCTTGGTTATATACCACCCTTGTGTATACATTCTTTAACGATAGATCAACTGTAAGGGTCCTTGTATTTAACTTGACGTATTGTACGAGTGGTGCTCCAGGGAGGTTTGCTGAGGTTTCTTCAGAAGGAATTCGAAACATAAGGTGCTCTATGCATGAGTACCTCGGGGTTCTGTAATGACGGCTTCTCTAGAAAGACGTTTAAGGATAAAGAGATGTGCGCACGAAACTGGTATTATGAGGATTGAATTGACTCAAGTCGTATGATAATATCGGAATCACTTGGAAATAAAGGCATTAGATTTGAACATAACGGCGTTACAGACAAAACACAGCAGTGCAACTTTTAATAGAGTTACAGTACTTTAGATCAACTACTAGACTACTACTACGAACAAGGTATACTACAACATGCAAGTATACGCAGCACGAGGGTCCCTTTACTGATGGGATCTTACAAAAGATAAGAATCAAGTTGCACTAGTTTTAAACATGTTTGAAATCATACATAATTACTGCCGATTGGAAGTGAACCTATATTATAATAGGGTCCTTAACTGTCTTTTTTCGTTATGGGGTCAAATTCCTCCTATTCCCTCATCATTCTTCTATGTTGCGCAGTCCCTCTAGAAGTGTCCCATTATGCCACATAGATGGCATATCTGAGAAATTTCAACATTGGTGGTTGAAGTAATCTGTTGGATCCGAGTCCTGCAGAAGCGGGTAGTGTGTCCGTTCTTCTTGCAGTTCTTGCAGTGCAACAGACGACAACTACCTAGATGATGGAAGTTGCACTTATTGTACTTTGGTAGGTTTCCAACATGCTGTCTGGCTGGGTTAGGGATATCTGGGATGCTAGTAGGGATGGTAGTAGGAGTTGCAGACATCGTGGCCGCGAAGGCTGCCACCGGTGATTGTTTCTTGTTCGTCCCCTGGGGGTGATTTGCCTTTAGATCTATCCCATAATTTTTGTTTATTACTCTTGGTTTGAGATTCGAGGTGTCGAGGTAGTTTGATACTCGTTGATGTACTTGGTTGTTACTTTGATTGGAATTATTGATAACCATCCCGCTAACATTTGTGTTGTTAGCATTAAGGTGAGTCAGAAAAGCTATCACGGCAGCTGAGACTGCAGCTTGAAAGGTAGCTGCATCAATCTGAAGACTTGGTGATTGGTTGATGGGTTGATGACTTTTCTTCGGTGACATGATTCTGTTACATGAAAAGAAAATGAGTTCGTGAGCGATTATGGTTGAACCTAGATATATTTCGATCGCTCATGTAAAGAGTAGAAGTATGTTCTTGAGGGTTTGACCTACATCCCTATGATGTAGTCCTAGTACAGAGTAGAAGTAAGTTCATAGAATGGTCTCAAGAAATTTGACGTCCATACCGGGGTATTATTGGTTGGTGGATAACATGATCCAACCTTTGAAAAAGACTTGGAAATGATCCCGGAGTTAAATTACTATAGTCCAATAACTTGACTAGAGAGGGTTTCAGATAGAATCGAATGAAAGTATGATGATAGTATTTGAACAACGAATGACACAAAAGTTAGCCGACTTTCAATATCAATATTCATGACATAATAACTTTGGGAAAATTAAACTTGGATAAGGTCTTACATCACATCCAGAGTAGAAAAGTCTTTGACAGCAGGAAGGTCTAACCAAAAGTACTTACAATACAAGACAGTTACATAGAAAAATGCCACATAGGACATAGACAGGAAAACGATTCCTTAAAACAAAGAAGGAAAGTAAAGAATCTCCTACTGGTGACGGTCACCCCTATGGTGAATCCTTAGTTTAGCTAGTTGACATTCCATATCGAGCAGGTGTCTTTCATACACCCTCTGGCGTACTTGGAGCTTTATGACTTTGGCTCGAGTTTCAGCTAGTGCTTCTAGAAGGGCCTCATGGTCTCTCTCAGATCTCTCACGAGCATTTTCAAGGCGATTTGTGTGGATGGTATGCATTCTTGCATTGGCATCAACCTCTGCGATACGATGGAGAGCTGTCCCGCCTAGAATCTCGTTTCGAGCAACTCTACAGACCAGAATTGGTAGAATTCTGTCTACTGAGCTTCCTTCGCTTATGTTGTAGCAGCTTTGCTCTCCATTAAACGACATAGGTTGATCTTGCTCTTGTTGGATTAATGTCTAAGTCCATAACTATAATTGGTAAGACTTGACCCGACCCGACATGGTCCATTTGGGTTGCATGACATCATGCATTTGGATAGACTATAATGAGAGAAATAAGACACTTATGGTTATTAATATATTATAAGTTCTAGTATATTAATAATAAGAATAATAAGATTATTTAATTAGTATTGATCAAGAATTAATCTAGGATTAATTAAGTGATCAAAAGAAGACTAATTAAATATATGGGTTGATTGTGTAAATCATCCATACTTGTATAGTGGGCTAATGCTCCATGGATAATCAAGTTGGGCTAAAACCCATAGGATGGTCCATGGATGCTCCATGGTGTATTTGAACCCATGGATCCAAGGAAATGGAAAGTCATGACAGTTAGGGTTTACCCTAATTGTAACACTATATAAAGATCTTATTCTTGACAAAATTGGCCACTAGTGTGAGTAATAGAGAGGGCTAGCCGATTTTATGAAGTGTAGATTTCTCTCAAGTTATTCCAAGTGTATTTGGTGTTGTGTGAACCATTTGAGGTGTCACACTTGGGGCACTAGGGACTCAAGCTTCATGAAGACTTTCTACATGAAAGAGGTATGTATTATATCTTGTTATATTCATTATTTTATATGCTAGATTAGGATAATACCTTGGATGTTCATATTTACATGTATAATAGAGAAAACATAGATCCAAGGTATTTAGGGTTTCATGTACACTTAGGAGTGTTAGAATGCTCATAACCCAACAGTGGTATCAGAGCCTAGGCTTGTTTTCTTGTTATACTTGCTAAAGAAGCTGGAAAATCGAGTTTTGATGCTGTCTGCCCAGCAGACTCGCCGAGTCCAAGGCAAAAATCATCCAACTCGCCGAGTTGGTTCATGCACTCGACGAGTTGGATCCCCAGACAGCATAAATTCGACTTTTTTGGCTGGAATTGGACTAGGAACATTACCCTAAGATGTTTTTGAACTTATAAACTTGTTTTTGATGTGGTAATGTTCATGCTAAGCCAATTTCAAAGATAATTGTCAATAGATTCATGTTTTGTATTAGTTTAAGGTTTAGACTAATTACATGAAAAAGTTTTATTTGAATTATGTTGTTCTTATGAGTTGCTTAGGTTAATAGAAAGTTGAGTGAAATAGTAGTTTTCAATCAAAATTAATCTAAGAGTTGATTCTAAAATGTGTTTTTGTAACTTGTCCTCAAGTTATATGAAAAGTCACATTTAAGTTTCATAAAACTCATAAAAGTTGGCAAAGGTTACAAAATGAGGAGTCTAGTTCTAATTAAATGGTGTTATGACTCCATAATTTGTCCTCAAGTTATGGAGGACCAAGAGTCTCTTCATTAAATAATAAACTAAAAAAAAGTGTAACCTTAATTAATTCCATAAGTTATAAAATAAAGAAAAGTTAATTCTTTTATTAGTTTAAAGTCTTCCATAACTTGTCCTCAAGTTATGGAACTTGAAAAGTTTTTGGATTAAAACTACTTTAAACACATAAGTTATGGAATTAATTAGTTTTGAATAGTTTCAAAACTTGCCCTCAAGTTTTGGAATTTGTAAAGTTTTCTCTTATGAATACTTTAATTCCAAGTTAGCCCTTAGAATTTTAAAAGTTAAAACTCAACCCTTATACTTTATAATATTATAAGTTAATAATATATATATATATATATATATATATATATATATATATATATATATATGTATAAGAGTAAAGTCAGTCTTACTGCTAATACGCCTCATTCAAGAAGCCGGTCTATAAGGTGGGTATAAGGTTGTTGCCTATAAAATGGCAAGTTAATGGGTGTCCACTCTCACCCACCGCTTGCTTGACTGGAGGAGGGTCGTTAGCCGAACGGGTTTGACAGGACTAGAATTCTCCCTTCATTAAAAGTATTAATGATAAATACTAAGTAACTAAACTCTTAATAATACCCAATCTTTGTTACTTAGGAAAATGTGAATAAGGTGCTAATCCATGAAATTACACTTTGAACTTTGTTTAAGTCGGTTAGTGGAGTGTGTGTGGTTAACCGGCACACTAACTAGTATTTAACAAGGTAGGCAAAGGGTAACTTAATGTCTATCATAGTATCGATGGAGCGTATGTGGTTAACCGGCACATCGATTGAGGGGTAAACACTTAAGGGTACCAAGTAATTTGTATGGTTACTTCACACCTTGTTTTGTGATCCTCGGCATCCCAGTCACAAAACCTGAAGGGCACACTCGAGATTAAAACATGCCATTGAACAGTTCAATGAATCTCAACAGATCTAGGAGTTTCAAAACCTAATAATACATTTCGTTTATCTTGGTGGAAATTGGAGAATCGTCATAAAATAGTTTGTTGGGTCCTAGCCTTAATATTTCATATTGGGTGTCATATTAAGGACTTTAAATCAACTATCTTGAATATCTCCTAAAAGATGTCTGGTTTAGACATTTATGATCATCGCAAATCTCTTGAAACAAACTTTCCTAAATGAAGATGCTGTCCCATGGAAATCATACTTCTTTCACCTCCTCCAATTATTCTCCTAACCCACAAGTTCTTAAAAGTCTAAGGTCACTCAAGCCATATTGGCAAGGCAAGGTCTAGGTATGCTCACATCTTGGAGATGAAGTCACATACTGACAAGCCGGGAGAGTTGGGTGTCAAAGTCTTGAGAAAGTTGGTGGTTCGATCACTTTCTAAGTCACATAGTGAGTTCCTTTAGGACATCTATGAAACAAACTATGACAAGACCCTTAATGATCTTATCTATTTGTTAAGATCAACTTCCTTAAAACTTGATGGACATTGACAACAGTGACACAGGAAATCCAGGAAAGCATTCTCTTCCCAATGGACAGGGATCGACCATAGTCAACTCGGTTGACCAAATGGTAAAGAGAAAAGCTAAGTCTGTGATAGTCCCGTGTACCATTATCAAAGGGTCTATATGTTTATATTGCCAAAGAAAGGGGCATTGGTTGCGAAGCTACCAAATTTACCTAAGGATGTTAAAGTCAATAAGTTTGACTCTACTTTAGGTAAAGTCCACTATCTAACTTTGTTAAGTTTCTATTATGAGATTCTTGATACATGATGTGACTGGGTCACATGGTGATATTTTAAGAAGCAAAGAAAAGTGAAGAAACTTAAAGAAAGAATATGTTGAATCTGATGGCATAGTTTGAAGATCGGATTCTTGAGCTACTTCTTAAGAGTTATGAGATATTGCTTAGGAATAGATAACAACAAGTTTTCATATGGATTGTAAGGATAAGTTTTTCCGCAAAGTTTTAAAATAAAAGAAACAAATTTTGATTTTATTTATTTTAAAATATCCTTACAATGGCATTTGAGGAAAAATTGTTGCTTATATGATTCCATTAATAGCAAGAGTGGAAATATGAAATTGATTCTTTCATTTGTGGTAATGTCTAAATTTACCAAATAAGGAAAGATTCTCATCACCCAAGTTTCAATTGGACCAGAACTTGGAATCATGCAAGTTGTATAGCATGATGAATGAGAACTTTCAAGTATTGGAAAAATTAAGACTAATTACTTGTTCACATGGATGTGTGAGTCAAGTGAAGGACTAAGGGATCGAGTACACATTCTTGTGCACTGGTCAAGTCCACCACAAAAGATCGATAAGATTATTCGTCATAATTTACTTAAGTTCAGTAAATATGGTTATACTTACAAGCTTAAGTGTAATTCTGAGACATTGGAAAAGGTTCCAATGTATGACAGAGCGAATAAGAAGAATCAAGTTAGGCAGAAAAATAAAAGTTTCTCAAATCTGAAAAGATGGGAGAGCACTTTAGTATCAGTTTTTTTTATCATCTTAATGATTAAGGAACTATATCAAAATTAGTTCTCTAAGGAAATCTTACTGCATTCTTATGACTAAGAAGAGGAACTTGAATTGTTGAAATGGTTAAATCAAGAAGATGAGTCATACTTCATTCCAATACAAGTCTTAGAGTCATACCCCAAGATTGTAACTTGAGTGACATGTCTTAAAGAAGGTTTAAAACACTTGGTAAATGTAAGAGTAAAAGTTTTCTACTCTTGTACATTTGAAATTGGTAAGTTGTGATGTTTTGGATAAAACAAAGACCAACTAAGGTCAATTGTGTGAAGAGTTTGTCTTGATTAGAACCCGCACTATCTCTTGGATGTTTGACAAGGGAGTCTTATATGTCAAGAGGACAGTGAGAGTCTTAAAAGGTCTTGAAAGTCTCAAGAACTAATCAAGAATAAAACCTGAAGTTCTTCACTAGCACACGACTTGAGTTTTATAACCTATCGTACTGACATATTCTGTGCCCATTCAAGTTAAAGTTGGCTTTGCATATGATTTCTTAGAGTTCTCAATTTGTTTCACAACAACTTGGAAGCAATGGCAGGCCCTTGAGCTGCCAGGTGGCAAGAAATTAAGATTGAGTACAATCCATATGAGTTTGGATTTGTCATTATCCTTGTCCTGTGACTATGGTTTTGACAATTCACATGGATAAGAACACATACACCATTAAATCTAAGTGTTATAAGGTTTCTCTCTGATGCATGAAAATGATGGTGAGGAAACACTTTCACTAAGTAGATTTTAGTTAGATAGCAATTGTGATATTTGCATTCTCAAAGTCGTTAGTGGAGCGTGTGTGGTTTACCGGCACACTAACCTGGACTTGTGAGAAGTGGCAAAAAGGTCTAACCATTATGATTACGGCATCCCTCTTCATAATTGTTTAGACACACAAGTGTGCTATCTAAGGGAAGGTGTATGATTTTGATAAAGTTTTATCAAAACCATCTAGTATCAGAAATCTGAACTTTGGTAAGAAAGTCAGTTGATTTCTGAGTACATGTCAAAGCTAGTGGGAGCATAAGTGTTATGCTAATAATCATCATGTTAGTGGGAGCATCATAATTATGATAAGTATTGCAAGTTAGCAATGTTAATTATAGAAAACAAAAGTTTCAATTGGGAAAGAGTTGTTTTGCTATAATTAAGGGAGAGGAAATTATACTTCATGTCAAATCTATAAGCTTAGATCGTGAGGTTTTAATCATTTAGTCAAGGATATATATGAATTTCATGTTGGAATGGCTCAACATAAGGAAATTATGTATATGGGTCCATTATTTGCGTTCTAAAATTCGATTATGATTACGGCATCCCTTTTCATAATCTGAATTACGATTAGTCGGAAAATAGAAATGGAAATACTATAGCAAAAGACTGGTTTAGTCTTTATGTGAGACATCATGAATCGTTTCCCATATGATTCGGATATAGGATCGATTACATGTGCTATATTCATCCTTTCTAAAATTTTCCAAATGCCTGGGGCATTAAGTAGGGAAAAAGGTTTAGAACTGGATATGACTAAAAGGATTAAACAATTGTCTAGGGCAATCTAAGGTTTACCAAAGATTGGTTGCTCAAGGACAGTTGGAAGTATAGTGATAATTCTAGAAGGACCATATTGACCTAATCTGTAAAGAGGCAACTCTTGTTCAGAAGTAATAGTCAAAATGGAATCTGGAAATGTTTCAAAATTAGAATTTTCAATCTATTTAAGATTAGCAAACTTAATGCAAGAAGGATGTTCCCAAGGAGCTGATCTCTCCTTTGGAATGGGCTGTAATGGTTGTTGTCAAGTCCTTCTGACTTTGTGCATAATCATTACAAGAGGTTCAATGCATATAACTTTAGAATCTAACAGATTTCAGTAAATGGCATGAATTTGGAATTCTTGCATTTGCAGTAAGGATTTGGGAGTGTGAAAAGAGAATCATTGAAGTTATGTTCAATTGATCTAGTTCACAAAGTAAAGATGATAGACAAACATAGTATGCATACTTGGTGTATGGCATGACTAGTGTTTAGAAAACATAGTGTACATGCTTGGAGCATGGGACAACTATTGTTTTAAATTCAAGAATAAAGTTGATATCTAAAACAGTATACAATGAATAATGTGTAATCATATGGTGATAAATAAAAGGTGTTTTATTTATGTTCATAGGTTTTGATACCATATTGGATTCAATTATTATTTTTGTTTCATTTTGCATGTTTTGACTTCCCGAATAAACTAGGTTATTCTTCCGGAATTACTAAGTTATTTAAACCATCCACAGTCGGTCATATGTTGGAAGTAGATATGAATTAAGACTGTCATGGGTTGGCTTATAGAGGTCTAAGGTGTTGGACAAAGGGCTACAACACTCATGAGTGCTCATAAGTTCTGAGTATTGGATTCAACCCACGCTCATTGGAATCACTTCATGGATTTTATCACGAGTGATCATGAGATGATAATATCTTATATTCTTCAAACCTAGAGATATGAGTTGTTACTATGAGTTGATAGTACATTGATTGCACGAAAACGCATTTGGTAACTCAGTGCTATAAAACGTGTCTTTGTGTATGATTTAACAAGTAGTAGAACAAGCCATATGAGTCGAAGTTTATCCATTCCTTTTACGTTCGGGATAAAAGCGATATATGTGGGCCCCTCGATGATTTGATGATGACAAATGGAAGTGCTCGGCCGGGCCAGGACTGATTTGATTTGTTCAATTAGTCAGTCGTCATAAATTGGAAATCGGGAAACAACAAATGGACAGAGAGAATGATTATAATCCATGTCTCAGTCCATACGATATTTAGAATTGAGGAATATATGATCCCTTATCTAATGGATAAGTCACTGACAAAGGTCAGAGTTCATCTACGAGGTCAGAGTCCGACAGAAGCTTTTGAGAGCTACGATTGCCAGTTGGTTCCTAAAGTCATACACAATAATAGACTTATCCAAGTGGTAGACTGTTGGATTAATGTCTAAGTCCATAACTATAATTGGTAAGACTTGACCCGACCCAGCATGGTCCATTTGGGTTGCATGGCATCATGCATTTGGATAGACTATAATGAGAGAAAAGAATTAATAATAAGAATAATAAGATTATTTAATTTGTATTGATCAAGAATTAATCTAGGATTAATTAAGTGATCAAAAGAAGACTAATTAAATATATGGGTTGATTGTGTAAATCATCCATACTTGTATACTGGGCTAATGCTCCATGGATAATCAAGTTGAGCTAAAAGACATAGGATGGTCCATGGATGCTCCATGGTGTATTTAAACCCATGGATCCAAGGAAATGGAAAGTCATGACAATTAGGGTTTACCCTAATTGTTACACTATATAAAGATATTATTCTTGACAAAATCAGCCACTAGTGTGAGTAATAGAGAGGCTAGCCGATTTTATGAAGTGTAGATTTCTCTCAAGTTATTCCAAGTGTATTTGGTGTTGTGTGAACCATTTGAGGTGTCACACTTGGGGCACTAGGCACTCAAGCTTCATGAAGACTTTCTACATGAAAGAGGTATGTATTCTATCTTGTTATATTCATTATTTTATATGCTAGATTAGGATAATACCTTGGATGTTCATATTTGCATGTATAATAGAGAAAACATAGATCCAAGGTTTTTAGGGTTGCATGTACACTTAGGAGTGTTAGAATGCTCATAACCCAACAACTCTTTGATCCATGTTTTCAAGTATTCTACCCAAGGAGGCGTCGGGCCAAGAAAAGTCAGACTAGGGTTAGGATTTTGAATGGGAGCTACCGGGATTAGGTTCTCAACCTCAGGCTCAGAGTTATCATCATCCGAAAGGTCTTCAGCATGGTTTTCATTCAAAGGGATTGGATGATCATCCTCTTGTTCTTCTCTAAACCATCCAACATTTCCTTCGTTCGGAAGGTACGGGTTGTCGTGGGGATGGAGTCCAGCGATGTTATCTACACGAGAATTGGGGTAAGGAAATAATTATTAGACAAACTAAATACATAAATATAAGATAGTTACATCACTATTTGTAAAGTGCATACAAGTTATATGTAATCAAAACAGGATAGGCCTTCGAATAAGTGACCTTATGTCACACCCTAAAACCACGAACATCAGAAACGTTTAGGGGTGGAGGACGTCATGTACAGTAACACAACAGTGTAATACAATAAACAAGCAACAACATCATCCATTGCATTATAAGTAGAGTTTTAATACATGTGCGTTCTTTCATAATGTACGACAATAAAATGAATAATCAAAATAAGGCGAGTCTTGTCTGTGCTCCATCTTCTCCGGTAACATGGCCGTCGCACCTATCTAACTGATGACCTGAGAATACAAGTTATTTTGAAAGCGAGTATCAACCTAAAGCTGGTGAATTCAAAAGTATTTAAGTGTCATTGCCTTGTTTGGAAAACTGTCATGATTGTCTGGCAAATCTTTAAATGTAACAATTGATATAAGTTTGAAAATCCTAGAAAATCCCTTATTTCCTACAAGTATGAAATGTAGTCTTCTACCAAGACCCGAATGTTCTGTAAGTAAAATGATAGTTTTTCCTTTCTATTGACTAGTAATAAATTACTTAGTCTAACTCCTCGTTTATGTGAAAGTATCACAAAATAAAGTAAACAGGAAAATGTACTACTGTAGGTGTTGTCACTGGGTACTAGGACTAACACAACATATGTAACTGTTATCCCGAGGTACTAGGGTTAACACGACCTATATAACCTAATGAACATCGGAAGATTGTCCAATTGTCCTCTATAGTAGCAGCAGGGCGGAGGAAGGGTTAGTCCCTCTAAGGTACTCCTAGTATAAGTAATAACCGGAGGCATCCGTAGATGTTCATCACCCACTGTTGCTAACAAATGGGTTCCGGAATGGTTAGTCCCGTCCATATATCCCGAGGTACTAGGGATAGGGACCCATCTAGGTATCCCGAGGTACTAGGCATAGGGTCCTGTCTAGATATCCCGAGGTACTAGGGATATGCAGGAAGATTTACACATAAGGTACTAATAATCATCCTCGCAATTCGAGATACAAGTATTCATGTAAATAATACACAGGTAACTGTATCTACGTAAAGGTACTCATGTAAGGTATTCATGTATCATGTAAGCATATGTAAACGTACTCATGTATCAGGTAATGTACTAATAAAGACTCATGAATGAACTGACTCTTGTGTGATTCCTTGTAATAGGACTCATGTTTGATATCTTCAAATTATCCCTATGATAATTTACTAAAAGGTAATTAGTTGTTCAAGTAGGTTTATACACTCTTACTACTCAAGGGTGTGGGAAACTAAATGAAAGATTTAAACTATAATCTCTAACATATATATGAACATATGTGTATAAGTATAGTTTGGCTCAAGAAGGTAAAATTTATGGTTTTGTAAGATATCTAAGAGTTTTGAACAATAATTAAGAGTGACTTGATGTCATTTTAATAAACATTTTAACAAATACTTTTGTTATCAAGGTATTTTAAGATAGTAAACCATTTCACGTGTCACCTTTTGAAATATCTGAAATCTACTGAGTGAAAACACAGTTATAAAATACGTAAGATTGATTTAATAACATACTGTTTTCTACTTGTATTCCCCCCCCCCATTAAAGCATTTAAAATCATTTAAAACATTGATTAAGGGGTATGAACTCACCTGTTGTGAGTGGTTCTAGCGGGTACGCGTGTAGGGATGAGAAGTTCCACGAATGAAGTCCCGAGACACAATAAGTCCTAAATGATATTTATGGACACATAATGACATGAATATAGTGTTTATAACAACTATATGAAAGATAACACCTTCCGGGACTAGGAAACACCTTGACCAAGTGTTGGAATAACATGTGATTCAACATAGGAAGGTATAAGGGCACACTTATGAGTTTACTACCATGAGTTCACGGCCCAAGGGAGTTTACGGCCGTAAACTCATGGTCACTCATGGGTTTGTGTAAGTATGAAAGCTAGGGAATGATTTAGGGACATTAGCTCTAGCATAGGATGAGAAAGACCACCTTCTTTGGAGTTTTTGAGGTGTTCACGGCACAAATGAGTTTACTACCATAAACTCATAAGGAAGCATTCTAAATTCACGCCTAAGCCCTTGGAAGTGTTTGTGGCATCAAAACACCCCTAACTTGAGTTTACGGCCCATGGACCATTTGGTCATGTGTTTGCGGCCGTAAAGACTTGTGGGTGTTGGTATTTTGGTTGTTTTGGGTCTTAGACACATCAAGGTAAAAAGCTATGCTAGTCTCTTGGCTTAAGGGTGGCATTTAGGGCATTTTGACACCCTAAAATGGAGTTCACGGCCCAAGAACTTCCTTGGCCGTGAACTCAATTTCAACCCTTTATTCTATTTGTTTTGGATGTCTAACCATGTCATAGGTAGTCTCAAGGTTCATTTCCAAGGCTTTTAGGGTCATTGGGACACTTTTGGCCCTTAAAATGGAGTTTACTCTCCAAAACGAGTTTACTCTCCAAGAGGAGTTTACTCTCCAAGATGTTCTTGGGGAGTAAACTCTCAAATCTTGTTGTTTTGATTTTGTTTTTTGTCCCTAAACTCATTTGTGTACAAGTCCAAACTAGTTTCATGGCTTAAGGAAGGACTAGGCCTCATTTGGCTTTCGAAAAGGAGTTTACTCTCCAAGATGTTCTTGGGGAGTAAACTCATAGATCTTGTTGTTCTGTCATGATTTTGATGTTATTCAGCACAACCTAAGTTATATAATACAACTAGATTGAAGTACTCACGTTTTGGGATAAAAACCCGAAGATCCGTGAGAGAGAATTTGGCTTTTCTCTAATTGGAAATGTAACTAATGAATTATTTGGTTCAATTTTTCTTTTATAGTCCTGAGATTTTTGGCAGAAAATATTTTATTCCCGGAATGAACTTTAATATCATAGAGTATCGAAATAACAGTGTTGCACAAAACCCTAGTGCATCCACTCTCCTGATATCTCCTTAAGTGTAAATCCTGAAAAACTCAAACTTATACCCAAAGTCTGGAATTTCACTGAAACTGTTCTAACCTCTATTGGCTTGATATGGTTTGTTCAAAATGGAAATTTCAGGTTGTCACATCATCCCCCTGTTAAAGGGAATTTCGTCCCGAAATTAGAATTTAGGCAAGGAAGTAGGTAAACGTGATTGAGTCGTTAGGTGAAAACTTCCTAATCGATTTTCTCTCGCGCTCCCAAGTGAAATCGGGTTCTCAGTTGGTATTCCAACGAACCTTCACCAAAGGGCGACGACGTTGCTTCGTCTGCTTGACCACTCGGTCGAGGGTCACTACGGTTGTAATATGAAGGCAAGGATCTCATAATCTCGAGCTCGTCGAGAGGGATTACGAAAATCCTAACTGAAAGATATTGTTTCAAGTTCGAGACGCGAAGGGGAAAATGTACGTTATTGAGTTCGCGGAGTAGGTCTAATTTGTGAGATGTAGGACCGATTCTGGTAAGAATCTCGGAGGTCCTCACTATATTGGATTTTAGCTTTCCACGCTTTACAAAGCGTATTAAGCCGTTCCCCGAATGAGGTTTCCTAAAGAATTTGGTCTCTCACTTGGAATTCCAAATGTTCTTTCTCTCACTTACTTCCTAGTCAAGGGCCATCCCTTGCTGGGTCATAGTCGAAAGGGTTCCTGAAGTTTACGGGGAGTTCCGAATGGACTATGATAGTAGGTCTGTGAGACCTAGAATTTGGCGAATTTTCCGTCGGTGACTATGGTGCCGACAAATTCCCAACGGTTTTGGATAATTTGACAGAGTACTCAAGAATTCCCACAACACTAAAAGTGTGTCATAGGAAATTTGACTGTAAATTCCAAAACTCTTGTTCAGAGAACATTGCGGAAGTACCTCTGAGGGTAATGTTTCTATGGGTTCTTTCTTACTACGAGGGTAGATAAGTAGTCATTATATGGAGAAATGACGAACTGAGCCCAGTAAGAAAGGCGTACTCTACTCATTCAGCTCATGAATACTATGGGCGTATTGGTCCTATCCGAGGGGTATTACTACGGACTCGAAGTGTTCGCATCGAGTTTGGAGGGTAGTCTTTAGGACATCCTTCCCTACCACTCGAACTGGTGATATTCGGATCTCAGGTCCATTTCTGAAGTAATTCTTTCCCTGTGTTTGCCCAATCAATTCGTCTACGCGAGGCAGAGACAACGATTTCTAACAGAAATCTTAATGAAGTCTCCGGTCGTCGAGGTACATAGAATGCACTCTGTCGACTTCTGTTAAGAATAAGACCAGAGCTCTCAAGGGTGAGAAGCCTGGTCTTCTAATTCTATTGTTGAGTAGTTCGCTGGGTTGTCCGGGCTGTTCTTGTATCTTCCGTAGGTGTTTAGACTGTAAGGCGATCTGGTTATAAGAGTCATACTGGGTTCTAAGTTTGTTCCTATGCCAATGCAATTACTCGTACTCCTGGACAATCTCCGTCCTGAAGTTCATATTAGAATTTATACGTGATTCAATGATCACAATTTCGTGTATACGAGTCGTATATAATTAAGACTGAAAAGGTAGTCGAATAACTGATTCTTCCTTAATCTCACATCCCACCGAGGGAAAAGAACTTAAAGTGGAATCATCAATTCTAAAACTATAGAACATTGATTATATATCACTCTCATGTATACATTCTTCAGTGATATATCAACTGTATGAATCCTGGAATTGAACTTGACGTACTGCGCGAGTAATACTGTGGGGATTCCTTCGGAAAGGAAAAGAACTATAAGGTACTCCTTGTATGAGGACTTCGGTGTTCTGATATAACGGCTTTGCTAAAAGACGATTTCCGAGAAAAGGATGTACTTATGAAGCTGGTATTTCGAAGATTAATTTACTCGAGTCGTATGATAAAGTCGGAAACATATGGAAACTAAAGACATTATATTTGAACATAAGGTCTTACAGACAAAACACAACAGTGCAACCATTAACAAAGTTACTGTACTTAGGATTTATTACAAGACTATTGCTGCGAAACAAGGTATACTACAAAAGACAAGTATACGCAGCACGAGAGTCCCTTAACGGACGGAATCTCGCAAAAGATAAGACTCTGGTTGCCCTAGTTTTAAACATGTTTTTGTACATACTAAATATTGACGATTTGGAGGGAACCTATACTATATTAGGTTCCTTAACTGCCTTTTTGCATTCTGAGGTCAAACTCATCCGGATTTGCCGTTGTCCTTCTCCGATGGACAGTCCCTCTTGAAGTGTCCCATGATGCCACATAGATGGCATATCTGAGAGGTTCGGACATTGGTGGTTGAAGAAATGTGTTGGATCTGGATCATGCGGTAACTAGCAGTACGTCCCTTCCTTTTGCAGTGTGAGCACTGCATTTCCCTACAAGGTCCATGGTGGTGATAATTGCATTTGATGCATTTTGGGAGTTTTCCAGCGTAAGGTTTGGCTGGTTTGGGGACCATTGGGATGCCCGAAGGGATGGTAGTAGGAGGTACTGATGTCGTAGCTGTGAAGGTTGTTACGGATGGTTGTTTCCTGTTCGCCCTTCGAAGCGACTTGTCCTTAGAGTTAGTCCAAGACTTTTGCTTGTTACTTGGATTGGAATGATTGTTAACAATCCCGCTAACACCTGCGTCGTTAGCGTTCAGGTGGGTCAGAATAGCTGGCACGGCAGCCGAGATTGCAGCTTGAAAGGTAGCTGCATCAATCTGAAGAGTTGGTGTTTGGTTGATAGGCTAATCGTGTTTCTTGGATGACATGATTCTATTACACGGAAGGAAACAAATTTGTGAGCGAAAATGGTTGAATCTAAACGTAGTTCGATCGCTCATGAAAAGAATAGAAGTATGTTCTCCAAAGTTCGACCTACATCCCTATGATGCAGTCCTAGTAAAGATCGGAAGTAAGTTTCTTAAAACGGTCTCAAGATGTTTGTTGTTCGAGCCGAGGTGTTGTTGGTTGGTGAATAACATGATCCAACCATTAGCAGAGACTTGGAGATGTCTCCGAAGTTAAATTGCTATAGTCCAATGACTTGACTAGAGCATGTTCCAAATAGACTCTAACGAAAGTATGATAAGAGTATTTGAACAAAGAATGACTCAGTAGTTAGCCGACTGTCAATATATTTGATATTCATGACGTACAGGTTCGGGAAAATGACCTTCTAATAAGGTCTTACATCATAACCAGAGAAGATAGTTTCTGACAGTAAAAAGACCTAACCAAAGTACTTACCGTACAAGATAGTTTCATAGAAAATGCCACATCGGGCATAGGCAGAAAGAAGATTCCTTTCTAACAAGGAAAAGTAAAGTAAAGTATCTATTACCAGCGACGGTCATCCCTCTGGTGAACTCTCAGTTCAGCCAGTTGGTGTTCTACATCAAGTAGGTGTCTTTCGTACACTCTCTGGCGTTCCCGAAATTCCATGACTTCGGCTCGTGATTCAGCCAGTGTTTGCAGTAGGGTTTCATAGTCACTCTCGGACCTCTCACGAGCAAGTTTCAAGGCGACTGGTGCGAAGCATATGCATTCCTCCATTTGTATCGACTTTTGCGATACGTTGTAGAGCTGTCATGCCCTGAATTTTGTTTCGGGTAACTCTTCGGATCAGAATTGGCATGATTCTATCTGCTGAGCCCCCATTGCTCAGGTCATAGAAGCTTCGGTCACCATTAAATGGCATGGGCTGATCTTGTCCTTGGCTCCATGTTTCCAAACATTCCACCCACTCAGGCGTCGGGCCATGAAAAGCCAGACGTGGGTTAGGAATCAGAAAGGGAGCTGCCTGGGGTAGGTTCTCAACCTCGGGTTCGAAAATGGCATCGTCTGAAAGGTCGTCAACATGGTGATCATTCAGAGGGATTGGATGATCATCATCTGGTTCTTCTCCAAACCATCCAGCAATCACTTCGTTCGGAAGGAACAGGTTGCCGTGGGGATGGAATCCAGCCATGTTATTGTTAGATTAATGTCTAAGTCCATAACTATAATTGGTAAGACTTGACCCGACCCGGCATGGTCCATTTGGGTTGCATACCATCATGCACTTGGATGAGAGAAATAAGCAACTTATGGTTATTAATATAATAAGAATAATAAGATTATTTAATTAATATTGATCAAGAATTAATCTAGGATTAATTAAGTGATCAAAAGAAGACTAATTAAATATATGGGTTGATTGTGTAAATCATCCATACTTGTATAGTGGGCTAATGCTCCATGGATAATCAAGTTGGGCTAAAACCCATAGGATGGTTCATGGATGCTCCATGGTGTATTTGTACCCATGGATCCAAGGAAATGGAAAGTCATGACAATTAGGGTTTACCCTAATTGTAACACTATATAAAGATATTATTCTTGGCAAAATTAGCAACTAGAATCACACTAGTGTGTGTGAAGAAAGGGCTAGCCGATTTTGATGAGTGTAGAATTCTCTCAAGTCATTCCAAGTGTTTTGAT
Organism: Lactuca sativa; assembly: GCF_002870075.4. Classification (NCBI taxonomy): domain Eukaryota; kingdom Viridiplantae; phylum Streptophyta; class Magnoliopsida; order Asterales; family Asteraceae; genus Lactuca; species Lactuca sativa. The sequence continues at coordinate 298,460,198 of NC_056630.2, read as the reverse complement.
GATTGTGATTCCATTTGAGGTGTCACACTTGGGGCACTAGACACTCAAGCTTCATGGAGACTTTCTTCTCCAAAGAGGTATGTATTCTATCTTGCTATAGTCATTGTGTTTGTATGCTAGATTAGGATAATACCTTGGATATTCTTATTTGCGTGTATAATAGAGAAAACATAGATCCAAGGTATTTAGGGTTGCATGTACACTTAGGAGTGTTAGAATGCTCAAAACCCAACAGTGGTATCAGAGCCTAGGCTTGTTTTCTTGTTATACTTGCAAAAGAAGCTGGAAAATCGAGTTTTGATGCTGTCTGCCCAGCAGACTCGCCGAGTCCATGAATGGACTCGTCGAGTCCAAGGCAAAATGCATCCAACTCGCCGAGTTGGTTGATGCCACTCGCCGAGTAGGAGCCCCAGACAGCATATATTCGAGGTTTTTGGCTAGAAATGGACTAGGAACATTACCTTAAGTTGTTTTTGAACTTATAAACTTGTTTTTGGTGTGGTAATGTTCATGCTAATCCATTTTCAAAGATAATTGTCAATAGATTCATGTTTTGTATTAGTTTAAGGTTTAGACTAATTACATGAAAAAGTTTGATTTGATTATCTTGTTCTTATGAGTTGCTTAGATTAATAGAAATGTTGAGTGAAATAGTTGTTTTCAATCCATTTTAATCTAAGAATTGAGTATAAAATGTGTTTGTGTAACTTGTCCTCAAGTTACATGAAGAGTCACATTAAAGACTCATAAAACTCATAATAATTGGCAATGGTTACAAAATGAAGAGTCTTGTGTCATTGAATAATTTTTATGACTCCATAACTTGTCCTCAAGTTATGGAAGTTCAAGAGTCACTTCATTAAAGAAAAAATATGTAACCATAATTAAATCCATAAGTTATAAAATAAAGGAAAAAGTTACTTCTTTTATTAGTTTAAAGTCTTCCATAACTTGTCCTCAAGTTATGGAACTTGAAGAGTTTTTTGATTAAAACTACTTTAAACACATAAGTTATGGAATTAATTAGTTTTGAATAGTTTCAAAACTTGCCCTCAAGTTTTGGAATTTGAAAAGTTTTCAAGTATGAATACTTTAATTCCAAGTTAGCCCTTAGAATTTTAAAAGTTAAAATTCAACCCTTATACTTTATAATATTATAAGTTAATAATATATATATATATATATATATATATATATATATATATATATATATATATATATATATATATATATATATATATGTATAAGAGTAAAGTCAGTCTTACCGCTAGTACGCCTCATTCACGAAGCCGGTCTATAAGGTAGGTATAAGGTTGTTGCCTATAAAATGGCAACTTAATGGGTGTCCACTCTCACCCACCGCTTGCTTGACTGGTGGAGGGTCGTTAGCCGAACGGGTTTGACAGGACTAGAATTCTCCCTTCATTAAAAGTATTAATGATAATACTAAGTAACTAAACTCTTAATAATACCCAATCTTAGTTACTTAGGAAAAATGTGAATAAGGTGCTAATCCATGAAATTACACTTTGCACTTTGTCTAAGTCGTTAGTGGAGCATGTGTGGTTAACCGGCACACTAACTTGGACTTAACAAGGTAGGTAAAGGGTGACTTAATATTTATCATAGTATCGATGGAGCGTGTGTGGTTAACCGGCACATCGATTGAGGGGTAATTTATTAAGGGTACCAAGTGATTTGCATGGTTACTTCACACCTTGTTTTGTGATCCTCGGCATCCCAGTCACAAAACCTGAAGGGCACACTCGAGATTGAAACATGCCTTTGAAAAGTTCAATGAATCTCAAAGATCTAGGAGTTTCAAAACCAATTAAAACCTAATAATACATTTCGTTTATCTTGGTGGAAATTGGTGAATCGTCATTCACCTACCTTCAAATATTTTATACCTTGGATTACGGCATACCTCTTCTAAGTTATAAAATAGTTTGTTGGGTCCTAGCCTTAATATTTCATATTGGGTGTCATATTAAGGACTTAAGATCAACTATCTTGAATATCTCCCAAAAGATGTCTGGTTTAGACATTTATGATCTTCCCAAATCTCTTGAAACAAGCTTTCCTAATGAAGATGATGTCCCATGGATATCATACTTCTTCACCTCTTCCAATTATTCTCCCTAACCCACAAGTTCTTGAAAAGTTTAAGGTCACTCAAGCCCTATTGGCAAGGCAAGGTCTAGGTGTGGTCACATCTTGGAGATGTAGTCACATATTGACAAGCCGAGAGAGTTGGGTGTCAAAGTCTTGAGAATGTTGGTGGTTCAATCACTTTCTAAGTCACATAGTGAGTTCTCTTGGAACACCTATGAAACCGACTATGACAAGACCCTTAATGATCTTATCTATTTGTTAAGATCAACTTCCTAAAACTTTATGGACATTGACAATGATGACATTAGATATCTAGTAAAGCTCTCTCTTCCCAATGGAAAGGGATCGGCCATAGTCAACTCGGTTGACCAAATGGTAAAGAGACAAAGCTAAGTCTGTGATAGTCTCGTGTACCATTATCAAAGGGTCCATATGTTTGTATTGCCAAAGAAAGGGGCATTGGTTGCGAAGCTGCCAAATTTACCTAAGGATGTTAAAGTCAATAAGTTTGACTCTACTTCAGGTAAATTCCACTATCTAACTCTGTTAAGTTTCTATTCTGAGATTCTTGATACATGATGTGACTGGGTCACATGGTGATGTTTTAAGTATCAAAGAAAAGTGAAGAAACTTAAAGAAAGAATATGCTGAATCTGATCGCATAGATGGATTTCTATCGCATAGTTTGAAAAATCGGATTCTTGAGCTACTTCCTAGGAGTTATGATATATTGCTTAGGAATAGATAACAACAAGTTTTCATGTGCTTATGGATTGTAAGGATAAGTTTTTTTTCCGCAAAGTTTTAAAATAAAAGAAAATTTTTTTATTTTATTTATTTTAAAATATCCTTACAATTGCATTTGAGGAAAAATTGTTGCTTATATGATTCCATTAACAGCAAGAGTGGAAATATGAAATTGATTCTTTCATTTGTGGTAATGTCTAAATTTACCAAATAAGGAAAGATTCTCATCACCCAAGTTTCAATTAGACCGGAACTTGGAATCATGCAAGTAGTATAGCATGATGAATGAGAACTTTCAAGTTTTGGAAAAAATTAAGACTAATTACTTGTTCACATGGATGTGTGAGTCAAGTAATGGACTAAGGGATCGAGTACATAGTCTTGTGCATTGATTAAGTCCACCACAAAAGATTGATAAGACTATTCGTCATAGTTTACTAAAGCTCAGTAAATATGATTATACTTACAAGCTTAAGTGTAACTCTGAGACATTGGAAATGGTTCCAATGTAAGGCAGAGCGAATAAGAAGAATCAAATTAGGCAGAAGGATAAAAGTTTCTCAAATCTGAAAAGATGGGAGAGTACTTGAGTATCAGTTTTGTGATCATCTTAATGATTAAGAAACCATAGCACAATTAGTTCTCTAAGAAAATCTTAGTGCATTTTTATGACTAAGAGGAGGAACTTGAATTGTTGAAGTGGTTAAATCAAGAAGATGAGTCATACTTCGTTCCAATACAAGTCTTAGAGTCATACTCCAAGATTGTAATTTGAGTGACATGTCTTAAAGAAGGTTTAAAACACTTGTCAAATGTAAGAGTAAAAGTTTTCTACTCTTGTACATTTGAAATTGGTAAGTTGTGATGTTTTGGATAAAACTAAGACCAACTTAGGCCAATTGTGTGAAGTGTTTTTCTTGATTAGAATTTGCACTATCTCTTGGATGTTTGACAAGGGAGTCTTATAGGTCAAGAGGACAGTGGGAGTCTTAAAGGTCTTGAAAGTCTCAAGAACTAATCAAGAATAGAACCTGAAGTTCTTCACTAGCACACGACTTGAGGTTTATAACCTATCGTGTTGACATATTCTGTGCCCATTCCAGTTAAAGTTGGTTTTGCATATGAGTTCTTAGAATTCTCAGTTTGTTGCACAACAACTTGGAAGCAATGGTAGGCCCTTGAGCTGCCAGGTGGCAAGAAATTAAGATTGAGTTCAGGCCATATGAGTTTGGATTTGTCATTATCCTTGTCTTGTGACTATGATTTTGACAATTCACATGGATAAGAACACATACACCAGTAAATCTAAGTGTCATAAGGTTTCTCTCCGATTCATGAAAATGATGGTGAGGAAACACTTTCACTAAGTAGATTTTAGCTAGATAGCAATTGTGATATTTGCATTCTCAAAGTCGTTAGTGGAGCACGTGTGGTGAACCGGCACACTAACATGGACTTGTGAGAAGTGGCATACCTCTTCATAATTGTTTAGACTCACAAGTGTGCTATCTAAGGAAAGGTGTATGATTTTGATACAGCTTTATCAAAACAATCTAGCATCAGAAATCTGAACTTTGGTAAGAAAGTCAATGAAGTATTGATTTCTAGAAGTCCAGCAGATTTCTGAGTACATGTCACAGCTAGTGGGAGCATAAGTGATATGCTAATAATCATCATGTTAGTGGGAGCATGATAATTATGTTAAGTATTGCAAGCTAGCAATGTTAATTATAGAAAACAAAAGTTTCAATTGGGAAAAAGTTGTTTTGCTATAATTAAGGGAGAGGAAATTATGCTTCATCTCAAATCTATAAGCTTAGATCGTGAGGTTTTAATCATTATCTCAAATCTATAAGCTTAGATCGTGAGGTTTTAATCATTTAGTCAAGGAAATATATATGAATTTCATGTTGGAAAGGCTCAACATAAGGAAATTCTGTATATGGGTCCATTATTTGGGTTCTAAAATTCGATTATGATTACGGCATCCCTTTTCATAATCTGAATTATGAGAACTTGGCAAATTGAAATGGACATATTATAGCAAAAGACTAGTTTAGTCTTTATGTAAGACATCATGAATCGTGTCCCATATGCTTCGGATATAGGATCGATTACATGTGCTATATTCATCCGTTCTAAAATTTTCCAAATGCTTGGGGCATTAAGAAGGGAAAAGGTTTAGAACTGGATATGACTAAAAGGATTAAACAATTGTCGAGGACAATCTAAGGTTTACCAAAGATTGGTTACTCAAGGACAATTGGAAGTATAGTGATAATTCTGGAAGGACCATATTGACATAATCTGTAAGGAGGCAACTCTTGTTCAGAAGTGATAGTCAAAATGGAATCTGGAAATGTTTCAAAGTTAGAATTTTCAATCTGTGTAAGATTAAGGAAACTTAATGCAAGAAGAATATTTCCAAGGAGTTGATCTCCTTTGGAATACTCTGTAATGATTGTTGCCAAGTCTTTATGACTTTGTGCATAATCATTACAAGAGGATCAATGCATATAAGTTTAGAATCTAACAGATTTCAGTAAATGGCATGAATTTGGAATTCTTGCATTTGCGGTAAGGATTTGGGAGTGTGAAAAGAGAATCATTGAAATTATGTTCAATTGATCTAGTTCACAAAGTAAAGATCATAGACAAACATAGTATGCATACTTGGTGTGTGGCATGACTAGTGTTTAAGAAAACATAGTGTACATGCTTGGAGCATGGGACAACTATTGTTTTAAATTCAAGAATAAAGTTGATAGCTGAAAAAGTATACAATGAATAATGTGTAATCATATGGTGATAAATAAAAGGTGTTTTATTTATGTTCAAAGAGTTGATACCATATTGGATTCAATTATTATTGTGTTTCACTTTGCATGTTTTGACTTCCTGAATAAACTGGGTTATTCTTCCGGAATGACTAAGTTATTCAAACCATCCACAGTCGGTCATATGTTGGAAGTAGATATGAATTAAGACTGTCATGGGTTGGCTTGTAGAGGTCTAAGGTGTTGGACAAGGCTACAACACTCATGAGTGCTCATAAGTTCTGAGTATTGGATTCAACCCGCGCTCATTGGAATCACTTCATGGATTTTATCACGAGTGATCATGAGCCGATAATATCTTATATTCTTCAAACCTAGAGATATGAGTTGTTACTATGAGTTGATAGTACATTGATTGCACGAAACCGCATTTGGTAACTCGGTGCTATAAAACGTGCTTTTGTGTATGATTCAACAAGTAGTAGAACAAGCCATATGAGTCGAAGTTTATCCGTTCCATTTACCTTCAGGATAAAAGTGATATCTGTGGGCCCCTCGATGATTTGATGATGACAAATGGAAGTGCTCGGCCGGGCCAGGACTGATTTGATTTGTTCAATTAGTCAGTCGTCATAAATCGAAAATCGGGAAACAACAAATGGACAGAGAGAATGATTATAATCCATGTCTCAGTCCATATGATATCTAGAATGGAGGAATATATGATCCCTTATCTAATGGACAAGTCATTGACAAAGGTCAGAGTTCATCTACAAGGTCAGAGTTCGACAGAAGCTTTTTGAGAGCTACGATTGCCAGTTGGTTCCTGAAGTCATACGCAATAATAGTTTTAGACTTATCCAAGTGGGAGACTGTTAGATTAATGTCTAAGTCCATAACTATAATTGGTAAGACTTAACCCGACCCGGCATGGTCCATTTGGGTTGCATACCATCATGCACTTGGATGAGAGAAATAAGACACTTATGGTTATTAATATAATAAGAATAATAAGATTATTTAATTAGTATTGATCAAGAATTAATCTAGGATTAATTAAGTGATCAAAAGAAGACTAATTAAATATATGGGTTGATTGTGTAAATCATCCATACTTGTATAGTGGGCTAATGCTCCATGGATAATCAAGTTGGGCTAAAACCCATAGGATGGTTCATGGATGCTCCATGGTGTATTTGTACCCATGGATCCAAGGAAATGGAAAGTCATGACAATTAGGGTTTACCCTAATTGTAACACTATATAAAGATATTATTCTTGGCAAAATTGGCAACTAGAATCACACTAGTGTGTGTGAAGAAAGAGCTAGCCGATTTTGATGAGTGTAGAATTCTCTCAAGTCATTCCAAGTGTTTTGATGATTGTGATTCCATTTGAGGTGTCACACTTGGGGCACTAGACACTCAAGCTTCATGGAGACTTTTTTCTCCAAAGAGGTATGTATTCTATCTTGCTATAGTCATTGTGTTTGTATGCTAGATTAGGATAATACCTTGGATATTCTTATTTGCATGTATAATAGAGAAAACATAGATCCAAGGTATTTAGGGTTGCATGTACACTTAGGAGTGTTAGAATGCTCAAAACCCAACAGTTATCTACGCGAGAATTGGGGTAAGAAAATAATTATTAGACGAACTATCTAGATAATTATTTAGGAAATCTTCATTAGTTCCATCGCTATTTGTAAATTGCATACCAGTTATATGTAATCAACACAGGATAGACCTTCGAATAATTGACCTCAACTCCAAATTCACAAGGAATAGGGGTAAAGCAAAAATTCCAATTATTCTAAGTCTATAACATCTTAGTTACATATAACTTTAGCGTTTCCACTTAGCAATTATCAACTTAGGAATGAAGATTCCATTTTAGTTCTCAAGTATAAAGTACTTATAGTAACACAAAACATCCCTATGGTATTTTAGACTTAGGGTCTGTTATAATGTTCTCATTGTGGTAATGTTGGTATGTTTTTAGACTTGTTGCCATATCACAGCCATTCTTGGGCATGTGCTAATCACTCCTCGGAACAACATAGTTGATCAGGCTATGCCACTCCCAAGTCTAACCATACATCCCCGAGCTTACCTGTGATATCCAAAAATCGTAATACTTTTGTTCTTGTCATTGTGACACTTATTTTAGTATGAATGCAGACACGTATACTTTGTTAAATATTTTATTATTTAAAAGTATATTCTCTTAGACAGAGTGTTTTAATCCCTATGTATTTATAGTTAGTATATCTTTTATGGGTTGATATACTTAATTCACTATAAACAATGCTCTGATACCAATCTGTCACACCCCAAAACCACGAACGGCGGAAACGTTCAGGGGTGGAGGACGTCATGTACAGTATCACAACAGTGTAATATAATAATCAAGCAACAACATCATCCATTGCATTATAAGCAGAGTTTTAATACATGTGTGTTCTTTCATAATGTACGACAATAAAATAATTAATCAAAATAAGGCGAGTCTTGTCTGTGCTCCATCTTCTCTGGTAACATGGCCATCGCACCTGTCTAACTGATGGCCTGAGAATACAAGTTATTTTGAAAGCGAGTATCAACCTAAAGCTGGTGAATTCATAAGTATTTAAGTGTCATTGCCTTGTTTGGAAAACTGTCATGATTGTCTGGCAAATCTTTAAATGTAACAATTGATATAAGTTTGAAAATCCTAGAAAATCCCTTATTTCCTACAAATATGAAATGTAGTCTTCTACCAAGACCCGAATGTTCTGTAAGTAAAATGATAGTTTTTCCTTTCTATTGACTAGTAATAAAGTACTTAGTCTAACTCCTCATTTATGTGAAAGTATCACAAAATAAAGTAAACAGGAAAATGTACTACTGTAAGTGTTGTCACTGGGTACTAGGACTAACACAACATATGTAATTGTTATCCCGAGCTACTAGGGTTAACACGACCTATATAACCTAATGAACATATGAAGATTGTCCAATTGTCCTCTGTAGAAGCAGCAGGGCGGAGGAAGGGTTAGTCCCTCTAAGGTACTCCTAGTATAAGTAATAACCGTAGGCATCTGTAGATGTTCATCACCCACTGTTGCTAACAGATGGGTTCCGGAATGGTTAGTCCCGTCCATATATCCCGAGGTACTAGGGATAGGGGCCCATCTAGGTATCCCGAGGTACTAGGCATAGGGTCCTGTCTAGATATCCCGAGGTACTAGGGATATGCAGGAAGATTTACACATAAGGTACTAATAATCATCCTCGGAATTCGAGATACAAGTATTCATGTAAATAATACACAGGTAACTATATCTACGTAAAGGTACTCATGTAAGGTATTCATGTATCATGTAAGCATATGTAAACGTACTCATGTATCAGGTAATGTACTAATAAAGACTCATGAATGAAGTGACTCTTGTGTGATTCCTTGTAATAGGACTAATGTTTGATATCTTCAAATTATCCCTATGATAATTTACTGAAAGGTAATTAGTTGTTCAAGTAGGTTTATACACTCTTACTACTCAAGGGTGTGGGAAACTAAATGAAAGATGTAAACTATAATCTCTAACATATATATGAACATATGTGTATAAGGTAAAATTTATGGTTTTGTAAGATATCTAAGAGTTTTGAACTATAATTAAGAGTGACTTGATGTCATTTCAATAAACATTTCAAAACTAATACTTTTGTTATCAAGGTATTTTAAGATAGAAAACCATTTCATGTGTCACCTTTTGAAATATGTGAAATCTACTGAGTGAAAACACAGTTATAAAATACATAAGATTGATTTAATAACATACTGTTTTCTACTTGTATTCCCCCCATTAAAGCATTTAAAATCATTTAAAACATTGATTAAGGGGTATGAACTCACCTGTTGTGAGTGGTTCTAGCGGGTACGTGTGTAGGGATGAGAAGTTCCATGAATGAAGTCCCGAGACACAACAAGTCCTAAATGATATTTAAGGACACATAATGACATGAATATAGTGTTTATAACAACTATATGAAAGATAACACCTTCCGGGACAAGGAAACACCTTGACCAAGTGTTGGAATCACATGTGATTCAACATAGGAAGGTATAAGAGCACACTTATGAGTTTACTACCATGAGTTCACGGCCCAAGGTAGTTTACGACCGTAAACTCATGGTCACTCATGGGTTTGTGTAAGTATGAAAGCTAGGGAATGATTTAGGGACATTAGCTCTAGCATAGGATGAGAAAGACCACCTTCTTTGGAGTTTTTGAGGTGTTCACGGCACAAATGAGTTTACTACCCTAAACTCATGGCCAAATATACTTATGGGGGTCCTAAAGGTCATAAGGAAGCATTCTAAATTCATGCCTAAGCCCTTGGAAGTGTTTATGGCATCAAAACACCCCTAACTTGAGTTTACGGCCCATGGACCATTTGGTCATGTGTTTGAGGTCGTAAACACTTGTGGATGTTGCTATTTTTGTTGTTTTGGGTCATAGACACATCAAGGTAAAAATCTATGCTAGTCTCTTGGCTTAAGGGTGGCATTTAAGGAATTTTGACACCCTAAAATGGAGTTCACGGCCCAAGAACTTCCTTATCCATGAACTCACTTTCAACCCTTGATTCTATTTGTTTTGGATGTCTAACCATGTCATAGGTAGTCTCAAGGTTCATTTCCAAGGCTTTGAGGGTCATTGGGACACTTTTGGCCCTTAAAATGGAGTTTACTCTCCAAAAGGAGTTTACTCTCCAAGAGGAGTTTAATCTAAAAGATGTTCTTGGGGAGTAAACTCTCAAATCTTGTTGTTTTGAGTTTGTTTCCTGTCCCTAAAATCATTTGTGTACAAGTCCAAACTAGTTTCATGGCTTAAGCAAGGACTAGGCCTCATTTGGCTTTCGAAAAGGACTTTACTCTCCAAGATGTTCTTGGGGAGTAAACTCACATATCTTGTTGTTCTGTCGTGATTTTGATGTTATTAAGCACAATCTAAGCTATATAATACAACTAGATTGAAGTACTCATGTTTTGGGATAAAAACCCGAAGATCCGTGAGAGAGAATTTGGCTTTTCTCTAATTGTAATTGTAACTAATGAATTATTTGGTTCAGTTTTCTATTTATAGTCCTGAGATTTTTGGTAGAAAATATTTTATTCCCGGAATGAACTCTAATATCATAGAGTATCGAAATAACAGTGTTGCACAAAACCCTAGTGCATTCACTCTCCTGATATCTCCTTAAGTGTAAATCCTGAAAAACTCAAACTTATACCCAAAGTCTGGAATTTCATTGAAACTGTTCTAACCTCTATTGGCTTGATATGGTTTGTTCAGCATGGAAATTTCAGGTTGTCACACCTTAACTCCAAATTCACAAGGAACAGGGGTAAACTAAAATTTCACAGATTCTAAGTCTATGACATCCTAGTTACATATAACCTTAGCGTATCCACTTAGCAACTATCGACCTAGTAATGAAGATCTTTTTAGTTCTCAAATAAGTAATTTTAGTAACAGAAAATACTCTTATAGTATTTTAGACTTGTCTTTTGTGCTAGAGTTCTCACTGTGGTAGTGTTGGTAAGCTTTTAGAATTGTTGCCACATCACAACCATTCTTGGGCATGTGCTAATTGTTGGGTTTTGAGCATTCTAACACTCCTAACTGTACATGCAACCCTAAATACCTTGGATCTATGTTTTCTCTATTATACATGAAAATATGAACTTTCGAAGGTATTATCCTAATCAAACATACAAAACAATGAATATAACAAGATAGAATACATACCTCTTTGATGTAGAAAGTCTTCATGAAGCTTCAGTGCCTAGTGCCCCAAGTGTGACACCTCAAATGGTTCACACAAAACCAAATACACTTGGAATAACTTGAGAGAAACTTGAACACTCCATGAAATCGTTTAGCCCTCACACACACATAGTGCACGATTTCTTGAGCCATGGGATTCTGTTATATGGTGGCTATTAGGGTTACACCATGTAACTCATGACTTTACCCATTCCTTATGCTCCATGGAGCATCCATGGGTCACCCCATGGACTTAGTCCAACATAAGGATTCTTGGATCACAAGCCCACATATATAAGAATGAATGATTTACACAATCAACCCATATATTTAATTAGTCTCCTTCTGATCACTTAATTAATTCCAAATTAATTCTTGATCAATACTAATTAAATAACCTTATTAATATATTAGAACTTATAATATATTAACAAACCTTAAGTGTTATTTCTCTCATTTTAGTCTATCCAAATTCATGATGCCATGCAACCCAAATGGACCATGCCGGGTCGGGTCAAGTCTTACCAATTATAGTTATGGACTTAGACATTAATCCAACAGTCTTCCACTTGGATATTATTGCGTATGACTTCAAGAACTGACTGGCAATCGTAGCTCTCAAAAGCTTCTGTCGAACTCTGACCTTGTAGATGAACTTTGACCTTTGTCAGTGACTTGTCCATTAGATATTCCTCCATTTTAGATATCATATGGACTGAGACATGGATTATAATCATTCTCTCTGTCAATTTGTTGTTTCCCAATTTCCGATTTATGACGACTGACTAAATGATCAAATCAAATCAGTCCAGGCCCGGCCGAGCAGTTCCATTTGTCATCATCAAATCATCGAGTGGCCCACATATATCGCTTTTATCCTGACGGCAAAAGGAATGTATAAACTTCGACTCATATGGCTTGTTCTATTACTTGTTGAATCATACACAAAGGCACGTTTTATAACACCGAGTTACCGAATGCGTTTTCGTGCAATCAATGTACAACGAACTCATAGTAACAAATCGTATCTCTAGGTTTGAAGAATATAAGATATTATCGTCTCATGATCACTCGTGATAAAATCCATGAAGTGATTCCAATGAGTGCGGGATGAATCGAATACTCAGAACTTATGAGCACTCATGAGTGTTGTAGCCCTTTGTCCAACACCTTAGACCTCTACAAGCCAACCCATGACAGTCTTAACTCATATCTACTTCCAACATATGACCGACTGTGGATGGTTTGAATAAATTAGTCATTCCGGAAGAATAACCTAGTTTATTCTGGAAGTCAAAACATGCAAAATGAATCACAAGAATAATTGAATCCAATATGGTATCAAAACCTATGAACATAAATAAAACACATTTTATTTATCACCATATAATTACACATTATTCATTGTATACTATTTCAGCTATCAACTTTATTCTTGAATTTAAAACAATAGTTTTCCCATGCTCCAAGCATGTACACTATATTTTCTAAACACTAGTCATGCCACACACCAAGTATGCATACTATGTTTGTCTATGATATTTACTTTGTGAAATAGATCAACTGAACATAACTCCAATGATTCTCATTTCACGGCCCCAAATCCTTACTGCAAATGGATGAATTCCATATTCATGCCATTTACTGAAATCTGTTAGATTCTAAACTTATATGCATTGATCTTCTTGTAATGATTATGCACAAAATCACAAGGACTTGACAACAACCATTACAAAGTATTCCACGGGAGATCAGCTCCTTGGGAACATCCTTCTTGCATTAAGTTTCCTAATCTTAAACAGATTGAATAATTTCTAACTTTGAAACATTTCCATATTCCATTTTGACTATCACTTCTGAACAAGAGTTGCCTCCTTACAAATTATGTCAATATGGTCCTTCCAGAATTATCACTATACTTCCAATTGTCCTTGAGCAACGAATCTTTGGTAAACCTTAGATTGTCCTCGACAATTGTTTAATCCTTTTAGTCATATCCAATTCTATACCTCTTTTTCCCTTCTTAATGCCCCAGGCATTTGGAAAATTTTAGAACATATGAATATAGCACATGTAATCGTTCCTATATCCGAAGCATATGGGACACGATTCATAATGTCTCACATAAAGACTAAAGTAGTCTTTTGCTATAATATTTCCATTTCTATTTGCCAAGTTCTCATAATTCAGATTATGAAAAGGGATGTCGTAATCATAATAGAATTTTAGAACGTAAATAATGGACCCATATAAAGAATTTCCTTATGTTGAGCCATTCCAACATAACATTTATATATATATATATATATATATATATATATATATATATATATATATATATATATGTATATATATATATATATATATATATATATATATATATATATATATATATATATTCTTGACTAAATACGATTAAAACCTCAATCTAAGCTTTTAGATTTGAGATGAAGTATAATGTCCTCTCCCTTAATTATAGCAAAACAACTCTTTCCCAATTGAAATTTTGTTTTCTATAATTAACATTGCTAACTTGCAATACTTATCATAATTGTCATGCTCCCACTAACATGATGATTATTAGCATGACACTTATGCACCCACTAGCTTTGACATGTATTCAGGAATTAGCTGACTTTCTTACCAAAGTTCAGATTTCTGATACTAGATTGTTTTGATAAAACTTTATCATAATCATACACCATCCCTTAGATAGCTCATAGGTGTGTCTAAACAATTATGAAGAGGTTAGTGTGTCGGTTAACCACACACACTCCACTAACGACTTTGAGAATGCAAATATCAGAATTGTTATCTAGCTAAAATCTACTTAATGAAAGTGTTTCCTCACCATCTTTTTCATGAATCGGAGAGAAACCTTATGACACTTTGATTTTTATGGTGTATGAGTTCCTACCCATATGAATTTGTCAAAACCATAATCACAAGACAAGGATAATGACAAATCTAAACTCATATGGATTGAACTAAATCTTAATTTCTTGCCAGCTGGCAGCTCAAAGGCCTGCTATTGCTTCCAAGTTGTTGTGCAACCAATTGAGAACTCTAAAAACTCATATGCAAAGCCAACTTTAACTGGAATGGGCACAGAATATGTCAACATGATGGGTTATAAACCTCGAGTCATGTGCTAATGAAGAACTTCAGGTTTTATTCTTGATTAGTTGTTGAGACTTTCAAGATCTTTAAGACTCCCACTGTCCTCTTGACCTATAAGACTCCCTTGTCAAACATCCAAGAGATAGTGCAGATTCTAATCAAGACAAACACTTCACATAATTGGGAGTAGTTGGTCTTTGTTTTATCCAAAACATCACAACTTACCAATTTCAAATTTACAAGAGTAGGAAACTTTTACTCTTACATTTGACAAGTGTTTTAAACCTTCTTTAAGACATGTCACTCAAATTACAGTCTTGGAGTATGACTCTAAGACTTGTATTGGAACGAAGTATGACTCATCTTCTTGATTTAACCATTTCAACAATTCAAGATTCCTTTTCTTAGTCATAAGAATGCACTAAGATTCCCTTAGAGAACTAATTGTGCTATGGTTTCTTAATCATTAAGATGATCACAAAACTGATACTAAAGTACTATCCCATCTTTTCAGATTTGAGAACCTTTTATCCTTCTGGCTAATTTGATTCTTCTTATTCGCTCTGTCATACATTGGAACCTTTTCCAATGTCTCATAATTACACTTAATCTTGTAAGTATAATCATATTTACTAAGCTTTAGTAAACTATGACGAATAGTCTTATCGATCTTTTGTGGTGGGCTTAATCAGTGCACAAGAATGTGTACTCGATCCCTTAGTCCATTACTTGACTCACACATCCATGTGAACAAGTAACTAGTCTTAATTTTCCAATACTTGAAAGTTCTCATTCATCATGCTATACAACTTGCATGATTCCAAGTTCCGTTCCAATTAAAACGTGGGTGATGAGAATCTTTCCTTATTTGGTAAATTTAGACATTACCACAAATGAAAGAATCAATTTCATATTTCCACTCTTGCTATTAATGGAATCCTATAAGCAACAAAAAATTTTCACAGATGCCATTGTAAGGATATTTTAAAATAAATAAAAACAGGAATTTTCCTTTTATTTAAAAACTTTGCGGAAAAACTTATCCTTACAATCCATATGAAAACTTGTTGTTGTCTATTCCTAAGCAAGAATATCATAACTCCTAAGAAGTAGATCAAGAATCCAATCTTCAAACTATGCGATAGAAATCCATCTATGCGATCAGATTCAACATATTATTTCTGCAAGCTTCTTTACTTTTCATTGATTCTTAAAACATCAACATGTGACCCAGTCACATCATGTATCAAGAATCTCAGAATAGAAACTTAGCAAAGTTAGATAGTGGATTTCACCTGAAATAAAGTCAAACTTATTGACTTTACCATCCTTAGGTAAAATTGGCAGCTTCGCAACTAATGCTCATTCCTATGGCAACTTAACATATGGACCCTTTGGTAATGGTACATAGGACTATCACAGACTTAGCCTTTCTCTTTACCATTTGGTCAACCGAGTTGACAATGGCCGATCCCTTTCCATTGGGAAGAGAGAGCTTTACTAGATATCCAATGTCATCATTGTCAATGTCCATAAAGTTTTAGTAAGTTGATCTTAGCAAATATATAAGATCATTAAGGGTCTTGTCCTAGTCTATTTCATAGGTGTCCTAAAGGAACTCACTATGTGACTTAGAAAGTGATTGAGCCACCAACTTTCTCAAGACTTTGACACCCAACTCTCCCGGCTTGTCAGTATGTGACTTCATCTCCATGATGTGAGCACACCTAGAGCTTGCCTTGCCAATATGGCTTGAGTGACCTTAGAATTTTAAGAACTTGTGGGTTAGGGAGAATAATTGGAGGAGGTGAAAGAAGTATGATTTCCATGGGAGAACATCTTCATTTAGGAAAGTTTTTTTCAAGAGATTTCGGATGATCATAAAAGTCTAAACTAGACATCTTTTAGGAGATATTCAAGATAGTTGATTTAAACTCCTTAGTATGACACCCAATATGAAATATTAAGGCTAGGACCCAACAAACTATTTTATAACTTAGAAGAGGGATGTCGTAATCCAAGCTATAAAATATTTGAAGGTAGGTGAATGACGATTCTCCAATTTCCACCAAGATAAATGAAATGTATTATTAGGTTTTAATTGGTTTTGAAACTCCTAGATCTTTGAGATTCATTAAACTGTTCAATGGCATGTTTCAATCTCGAGTGTGCCCTTCAGGTTTTGTGACTGGGATGCCGAGGATCACAAAACAAGGTGTGAAGTAACCATGCAAATTACTCAGTACCCTTAAGTGTTTACCCCTGAATCGATGTGTCGGTTAACCACACACGCTCCATCGATACTATGATAAAAATTAAGTTACCCTTCGCCTACCTCATTAAATACGAGTTAGTGTGCCGGTTAACCACACACACTCCACTAACCGACTTAAACAAAGTGCAAAGTGTAATTTCATGGATTAGCACCTTATTCACATTTTCCTAAGTAACTAAGATTGGGTATTATTAAGAGTTTAGTTACTTAGTATTTATCATTAATACTTTTAATGAAGGGAGAATTATAGTCCTTGTCTTACCCGTGCGGCTAACGACCCTCCACCAGTCAAGGAAGCGGTGGGTGAGAGTGGACACCCATTAAACTGCCATTTTATAGGCAGTAACCTTATACCCCCCTTATAGACCAGCTTCGTGAATGAGGCCTACTAACGGTAAGACTGACTATACTCTTATACATATATATAAATATTATTAACTTATAATATTATAAAGTATAAGGGTTGAATTTTAACTTTTAAAATTCTAAAGCCTAACATGGAATTAAAGTATTCATGGGGAAAACTTTACAAATTCCAAAACTTGAGGGCAAGTTTTGAAACTATTCAAAACTCTTGGATTTTCATTACTTTTGAGTTTAAATAAATTTTTAAAAACTTTAATGAACTGACTCTTGAACATCCATAACTTGAGGACAAGTTATGGAGTCATAAAACAATTTAATGAGGAAAAAGACTCTGCATTTTGTAACCTATGGCAACTTTTATGAGTTTTAAGATTCATAAATGTGACTTATAAGTTACATAAACACATTTTATGAACTTCTTTTAGATTAATTTGGATTAAAACCAACTATCACATAATTTTATTCATTAATCTAAATTAACTCATAAAACAAGGTAACACAAAAAACTTTTGGTGATCCATAACTTATTCTTAAGTTATGGAATCCTTTAAAACATTAACACCAAATTTTGTAACTGCACAAAAACTTTGAATCAATTTTTTTTAAAACCTTTTCATATCCATAACTTATGGAGCTTTCAAAAAATAAAACTCTTTAGATCAAACTTTTAAAACTAATAAAATAATCATATCATTTTATCTTTTATTAAATTTGACCTAATTCAACTCATAAAGCAAATTATTCAAAATTTACAAATAATTAGTTTTTCACAAGAACAAGTAATTATCTTAAAATTTGACAAACTTCATGTTTTTTTTCCTTTTTTTCAACTTTGAAAATAAAATATTTGCATCAATATAACAGAAAACAAACCGTGGCTCTGATACCACTATTGGGTTTTGAGCATCCTAACACTCCTAAGTGTACATGCAACCCTAAATACCTTGGATCTATGTTTTCTCTATTATAAATGCAAATATGAACTTTCCAAGGTATTATCCTAATCAAGCATACAAAACAACGATTATAACAAGATAGAATACATACCTCTTTGATGTAGAAAGTCTTCATGAAGCTTTAGTGCCTAGTGCCCCAAGTGTGACACCTCAAATGGTTCACACAACACCAAATACACTTGGAATAACTTGAGAGAAACTTGAACACTCCATGAAATCGTTTAGCCCTCACTCACACTTAGTGCATGATTTCTTGAGCCATGGGATTCTTTTATATGGTGGCTATTAGGGTTACACCATGTAACTCATCACTTTACCCATTCCGTATGCTCCATGGATTTTAACCTCCATGGAGCATCCATGGGTCACGCCATGGACTTAGTCCAACATAAGGAATCTTGGATCACAAGCCCACATATATAAGAATGAATGATTTACACAATCAACCCATATATTTAATTAGTCTTCTTTTGATCACTTAATTAATTCCAAATTAATTCTTGGTCAATACTAATTAAATAACCTTATTAATATATTAGAACTTATGACATATTAACAAACCTTAAGTGATATTTCTCTCATTTTATTCTATCCAAATGCATGATACCATGCAACCCAAATGGACCATGCTGGGTCGGGTCAAGTCTTACCTCTTATAGTTATGGACTTAGACATTAATCCAACACTATTCACTCCTCGGACCAGCGTAGTTGATCAGGCTATACCACTTCCAAGACTGACCATACATTCCCGAGCTTACTTGTAATATTCAACAATCGTAATACTTTTGTTCTTATCATTGTGACACTGATTTTAGTATGAATGCAGGCATGTATAATTAGTTAAATATTTTATTATTTATAAGTATAAACTCTTGGTCAGAGTATTTTAATCCCATTGTATCTATAGTTAGTATATCTTTTATGGGTTGATATCCTCAATTCACTATAAATAATGCTCTGATACCAACTTGTCACACCCCAAAACCGAGAATGGCGGTAACGTTCTGGGGCGGAGGATGTCATGTAATGTATCACAACAATGCAAAGTAGTAAACAAGCAACAACATCATCCTTTGCATTAATAGTATAATTTTAATTACAAGTGTGTTATTTCATAGTATAAAACAACATAATGAATAATCAAAATAAAAGACGAGTCTTGACTGCTCCATCTTCTCAAAACCTGGTCGTCGTACCTGTCTATTTGTGACCTGAGAATACAAGTTATTTTGAAAGTGAGTATCAACAATAAAGCTGGTGAATTCATCAGCATTTTAATGTCTTTGATTTGTAAAAATTGTAAGGAATAGACTTGTAAATGTTTGAACAAAAGTTTGTATAAGTATGAAAACCTTAGAAAATCCCGTATTTCCTACTAGTATAAAATGTAGTCTTCTACCAAGACCCGACTGTTTTGAAAGTAGTCTTCTACCAAGACCCAACTGTTTTGATAGTTTGAAGCTCTACATAATTGAAGGTTTCCCTTGTACAACTATTATTATTCAAATCTAATCTACGTCATCCATTAAGTGAATGTGACACAAAGTAAAGGTAATAAGGAAAATAATATAATAACTGAAATTGTATCCTTTTGTACTAGGATATTCACGGCATGGAAACTTGCTGAACATTACAATCGTAGACACCCGTCGATGTATATTTTCCCTACTATAGCTAACAACCTTGGGTTTGGAATGGTAAGTCCCGTAACGTATGTAATAGTATCTACGTAATAGTATCTATGTAAACGTATCTCTGTAATTGTCTCTCTTGTAATTGTATCTCTTGTAATTGTATGTAATAGTATCTCTACATATATTATGTAATTGTCACACCCCAAAACCGATAACGGCAGAATACGTTTCGGGGTGGAGGACGTCATGTACAGTATCATCACAATTGCATAATAGTAAAAGCAAGAAACATACAACAATTTCATTACATAGTGAGTTTAATTACAAGTGTGTTCTGTAAAGTTTCAATAGACACCAAAAGTAATACAAAAATAAGAGATGGATCTTGTATGCTCCATCTTCTCCAAAATGCTGCACCTGTACCTGTCTATCTTTGACCCGAGGGTACAAGTTATTTTGAAAACGAGTATCATCATAAAGCTGGCGAGTTCATAAGAATTTAGTGTGAATTTTGTATAAAATGTATTAGTACATATAGTGTGAAAAACTGCAATTTACATTTATAAGTAGTAGTAAACTCTAGAAAATCCTATATTTTCCAGAAAATACATCGTAAGTGAAAAACTCTAAGTTGCATGCAAGTTTTATCATTGAAAACTATTTGTTGTAAAAGTGTGGTACTAAATCTCCAGTATGTTGTGTAGATAGAAGAAAAATTATACCTGTTAATAGTGATAGTGGTGCGAACTTCCATTAGTAATAGATACTTATTTACTTCGGGATATTAACTGAGACTTTAGTCTTAGTATTTTAGTGTGGATATAGTGTATTCCTTTTATGTGACCAATAGTGTGAGTAATAGAGGACCCCATGACCTTCCCGGTCATCACACAGTGTAGTGAAGTAGTACCATCCCTGGGCCTGCTCGGCTCGAACTGAAGTTAACAGTCGGGATCTAATAGTGTCTGCCCCGTATAGATCTATACATGTAGCGTCGCCTTCCTTCCGGAAAGCTCTGGTCACAGTATGTAGCGCGTAGAGTATCTTGTAGAGAGTTAGTGTGTTATCTTCCGGATTAGTGCTTACTCTTGTAATATGGTGTAGTAGTCTTTTATGTAGTTCATAGTGTGTTCTCTTATTCGTGTATCGTTTTGTAATAGTATGAATTATAGTATGTATAGTAATAGTGGTAACAAGTAGTAGTGACCTTAACTATACCTATTATAGTTAACTTAGTGTGTGTGGTTCTTGGCAATTAAGTAATATATGCATCGAATGAGATGAAAATGCTTGTATCTAACACCAATATACATGATATATAACTAAGAAATCAATGACAGTCGGACGGATAACAAATACCCTAAGCCCACATCAAACAAGAACAGGAAATAAGGCAAGCTATCGGTCCTAAGTCCTTCAGTCTTACTAATATAAATATATTAGTGTACACACATTTTATAAGAAAAGTAATTTAATAAAAATCTTGAACAAAGAAAGCATTTAGAAAATAGTTTATTTTTCTAAAGTAGTTTTGAAAGCGTAAAGTTCTTATATAAAGCATAGTGATAAATCACATGTGATTTGAACTACGGATAGTAAATCACATGTGATTGGTTTACATAAAAATGTATATTTGACTTGTATCCCCCCTAAAACATATGAAAACATTTGAAAGGTTCATTAAGGTGTATTAACTCACATGAAATCGTGTAAATCGGGTAAATCGGGTAAAAGTGTCGGTTGCGCGTTTGGTGACAATTTAGGTCTTGTACACCTTTTAAGACCCTATTAACATATGAGATATGTGTTTTACAAGAAATTAGTCACTTATACTTTTTATTAAAACATTTACATATCCTATAATTGATTCGAGGTCTTATGGATTAGAAGTGGTTCTCGGGGATTGTACAAGACCAAAAGGGGTACTAAGGGGGGTTCAAGAGCTCACTCCCTTGGAGTTTACGGCCCAAAGGCCACTCCTTGGGAGTTTACGGCCGTATGTCTCATGGCTTGGCCATGAATCTTGTTCACTCCCCAATTTTGATGTTAAAGTCCTTAAATCAATCCCATAAATTTTCTAGTGAAGGTCTAGGACTAATTAGGGGGTTTAAACCCTCATTTGGTGAGGTTTGGGGGAGTTTACGGTCCTAGCTTATGCTTGGGCCGTAAACTCTAAACTATCCCTCAAAATATAATGTTTAATGGTCCCAAACTCGAAATGGAATTTCCTAAAATCATATCTCAAGCCTAAACAAGCATTGGAAGGGTTTTTGGGGCATTTTTACATCGAAAAAGGGTGTTTACGGCCTATGCATGTGCTTGGGCCATAAACTCTCTTTAATGCCCTAAATGTCGTCCCCCCATTAGGGAAATTTCGTCCCGAAATTTAGAATTT
This sequence comes from Lactuca sativa, assembly GCF_002870075.4. Classification (NCBI taxonomy): domain Eukaryota; kingdom Viridiplantae; phylum Streptophyta; class Magnoliopsida; order Asterales; family Asteraceae; genus Lactuca; species Lactuca sativa. The sequence goes on along the minus strand of NC_056630.2, from coordinate 298,437,993 downwards.
AACGGATAAGTTATTAAAGTACTACTAAGCGAAGAGATGGGGATATTTGAGTCTCATTTGATCCTCGCGCTCCCAAGTGAATTCCGGTCCCCGCTTGGCGTTCCACCGATCCTTCACAATTGGGATGCAGCTTTGTTTTGTTCATTTTACTTCTCGATCCATAATCTTCGCTGCCTCTTCCACGAAGTTGAGGCTCTTGTTGACCTCGATCTCGTCAAGCGGGATCAAGAGAGTCTCATCGGACAGGCATTTCTTCAAGTTTGAGACATGGAAGGTAGGATGTGTGTTACTTAGCACGTGGGGTAGGTTGAGTTTGTAAGCTACAGGGCCGATTCTAGCGAGAATCTCAAAAGGCCCTATGTACCTTGGGTTCAGCTTTCCACGCTTTCTGAAGCGTATCATGCCCCTCCAGGGCGAGACCTTCAAAAGGACTCCGTCTCCCACCTGGAATTCCAAGGGTTTTCTTCGCTTGTCTGCGTAGCTTTTCTATCGATCCCTAGCGGCTTTTAATCGTTCACGAATCTGTACAATCTTCTCGGTCGTCTCTTGAATGATCTCCGGACCAGTAAGAGCGCTGTCAGGAACTCGTCCTTTAGCTAACCGAGTGTCACCCACCTCAGCCCAGCACAGAGGGGATCTGCACTTCCGACCGTAGAGGGCTTCAAATGGAGCTGCCTTGATGCTCGTGTAATAACTATTGTTGTAGGAAAACTCCACAAGTGGCAAGTGTGTATCCCATGATTTACCAAAGTGAATCACAAAGGCTCGCAGCATATCTTCTAAGGCTTGGATCGTCCTCTCACTTTGTCCGTCAGTCTGCGGATGGTAGGTTGTACTCATGTCTAGCCTCGTCCCTAGTGCCTTTTGTAGTGATTACCAAAATCTCGAGGTAAACCTACTATCTCTATCTGAGATAATAGATATAGGGACGCCATGCAGCCGTACTATTTCCTTAATGTATGTTCTTGTGAGTTTCTCCATCTTGTCCGTCTCCTTGATGGGTAGGAAGTGTGCAGACTTGGTCAATCTGTCAACGATGACCCAAATGGTATCCAACCCACCCTTTGTCTTGGGCAGCTAGGTTATGAAGTCCATTGTGATCCGATCCCACTTCCATTCCGGTATCTCCGGTTGTTGAAGGAGACCTGATGGCTTCTGGTATTCGACCTTGACCTTCGCACAAGTAAGGCACTTACTCACGAAGGTAGCTATCTCTACTTTCATGTTAGGCCACCAATATAGCCTTTTGAGATCTAGATACATCGTATCCGAACCTAGGTGGACGGAGTATCAAGTGTTGTGTGCTTGCTTCATGACCAAATCTCTGAAACCTCCCTGGCGTGGAGTCCAGATTCAGTCCATGAGATAGTAGGCTCCGTCACCCTTGACCTCCAAACTGTTATCCATTCCGCGCAGGGATTCTCTCGTCACATTCTAATGCTTTAAGGCTTCAAGCTGAGCCTCCTTGATCTGTGCGGATAGGTGCAAATGGATAGTCATTGTTAACGACTTGGTTCTTCGACCATAATACTCTTTCCTACATAGGGCGTCTTCTACCACGTTGGCTTTCTCCGGTTGGTAACGAATTTCGCAGTTGTAATTGTTGAGTAGCGCAACCCATCGGCGTTGTCTCATGTTGAGCTCTTTCTTGTTCAGTATGTGTTGGAGGATTTTATGATCAGTGTACACTATGCTCTTCGTCCCATACAAGTAATGTCTCCAGATTTTTTGTGCGAAGACGACTGCTCCTAACTCGAGGTCGTGAGTAGTGTATTGTACTTCATGTGTCTTTAGCTGTCTTGAGGCATAGGCGATGACCATGCCTCGCTGCATCAAGACACAACCGAGCCCCTGATTCGATGCATCGCAGTATACAACAAAATCTTCTGTTCCTTCGGGAAGGGATAATACTGGTGCGGTGCATAGGGCTCGCTTCATGGTCTGGGATGCCTTCTCCTGCTTCTCTTCCCAATCGAATATTACGCCCTTCTGTGTCAACATGGTGAGAGGTTTCACAATCTGAGAAAAGTTTTGGATGAATCTGCGGTAGTAGCTAGCGAGGCCTAGAAATTGACGAATTTTTGTAGGCGTATTCGGTGCTGACCAGTTCTCAATAGCTTTAATTTTGGAGGGGTCCACGTGGATTCCTTCTTCACTGACCATGTGTCCTAAGAATTCAACTCTTCGGATCCAAAACTTGCACTTAGAGAACTTCGCATATAACTTCTCAGATCGTAGTGTTTCCAAGACTCGTCGTAGATGATCCTTGTGTTCTTCCTCGCCCTCAGAGTAGACGAGTATATCGTCAATAAAGACGATGATGAATTGATCCAAGTACGGACGACACACCCTATTCATCAAGTCCATGGACACAGCGGGCGCGTTAGTCAGTCCTAAGGGCATCACCATGAACTTGAAGTGCCCGTAACGGGTTCGGAAAGCTGTCTTCGGAATATCCTCCTCAAGCAACCGTAACTGGTGGTACCCGTACCTAAGATCAATCTTGGAAAAATAACTTGCCCCTTGTAGTTGGTCGAATAGGTCGTCGATACGAGGGAGAGGGTAGCGATTTTTGACCGTGAGTTTGTTGAGTTCCCTATAGTGGATGCACATACGGAACGATCTGTCCTTCTTCTTTACGAACAAGACCGGAGCTCCCCAAGGTGAGAAACTCGGTCTTACAAAGCCCTTGCTGAGTAGCTCGTTAAGTTGACCGGATAGTTCTTGCATCTCGGCAGGTGCTAAACGATAAGGCGACTTAGCTATGGGGGTAGCTCCTGGGACTAAGTCGATTATGAACTCAACCTGACGTTTGGGAGGTAGACCTGGGAGATCCTCCGGGAACACATCAGGGAAATTGCATACAACGGGGATGTATTTTGGATCTTTCACTTTCTGACTTGTGTCGACGATGTGAGCAAGAAAAGCATGATATTCTTTATGCAAATATTTCTGGGCCTGAATACTAGAGATGATACGAAGGCTCGTACCGGGTTTGTCTCTATAGATCAATAGAGTTTCGTGATTTGGAAGATTCAGGCGAATGGCTTTGTCGAAGCATAGGATATCAGCGTGATGAAGACTCAACCAGTCCATACCAACAATGACATCGAAATTGTTGATTGAGACTGGTATAAGATCGATTGGAAATGAGTGATCGTCTAACGTGAGGGTACAACCTATGTAGATTTCATTAGAGCTTTCGGTCTTCCCGTTAGCCATTTCTACGACGAATGTTTCTTTCAGTGGTTGTGGGGATTGTTTAAGTAGGTGTTTAAATTTTGGTTTATGAAGCTTCTTTTTGCACCACTATCGAATAAGACACAGGCATAAGAGTTGTTGAGAAGAAACGTACGCGTGACTACTGTGGATTCCGCTACTGCCTCATTGTGACCAATAGTGAGTAGTCTTCCAGTTCCCCCAGCATTCCCAGCCTTCAGACAGTTTTTCTTGAAATGACGAGCTTCACCGCAGCCATAACAAGTCTGGGTCACTCCCGAACCTGGAACTTGCGAGATAGGTTTGGGCGGGGCCCAACAAAATCGGACAGTATGGCCCTTCCGACCGCATTTGGAACACTACAATTCACGGCAGGGGCCGTTGTGGTCGAAAGGGCACTTGGGACACTTGGGCAGGTTCCCAACATAAGCGTTTGTCGGTGCGGGAGTGGCTGGAGTGGTGGCAGCATGGACCGCCACAATTTGCTGATCCTTGGAGGAGGTTTGAATTTTCTTGCCTTTCTTCTTATCCCAACGCTTTCTCTTTTTGTCAGCTGAATCGGGTGGTGCAGTGGTAGTTGCAGTTGTTGTTGCTGGAGTGGAAGAGACTTCATGATTGATTAGACTCTGGGCCAATTCCTTGGCACTGTCGAAGGTGGTAGGACGTGAGGCTAGAACATTTCCTCGATACTGGGGCATTAAACCCCAGATGTATTGTTCGATCTTTTTCCTTTCAGAGGGAATCATGTTGGGACACATAGCCGCGAGGTCGCAGAACCTGGTCGTGTAAGCTGTTATGTCAGACCCTTTCATATTGAGGTTCCAAAGTTCCTCCTCAAGTTTCTGAATTTCTCCCCTAGGGCAATACTCCCCTCTCATGAGATCTTTCAGAGTGTCCCAACCCATGGCATTGGCTGTTACCAAGGAGAGTGCACTGACATGGCCGTTCCACCATGTCAAGGCTCTGTTAGTGAGGGTGGCAGTAGCGAACTTGATTTTGCTCTCTTTGGGGCAAGAGCACATTTCAAAGACTGCTTCGGTTCTTTCAAACCATTGAGACAATGCCAGAATTCCTCCGGTACCATCGAAGAAAGTACGTTTGCAGTTCATGAAGTCCTTATAAGTGCATCCCTACACTATTTGATGGACTTCACGAAATCTAGAGTTGCCACCGCTCGCATCACCAGAGTTCATTTGAGCCATGGCTGCAGTCACAGCCGTTTGGAACAGCACTGGATCGAACTGCAGAGGAGGAGGTGGCGGAGGAGGAGTTTGTGTTGCTGGTCTTCCCTGTTTGGACGCTTTCGTGGAGGCATCTTTCACTGGAAGATCATTGAAATGATAGCAATAGTAAGAGTCTATTGCGAATACGAATAGAGTGTTTCGTGGATTAAATCAACATAATCCAAAGATCAGAATGAGAGTCATAGTAATAGAGTAGTTAACTGCCAATTTACTGGTATTAATCATGTAATACAAGTTCATGAAAAAATGACCTAACAGTAGGTCTTACATCAAACCATAAGGAAAATGTTGGCAGTCTAGAGGTTTAATTAGAGTACTTTTAAGCTAGGAATGTTTTCAGACAAGTGATCTACGAAACATAGAGAGGGAAGGCTAGTCCTTTAAACAAAAGAGTGAGATAATTAGACATCCTTTACGGATGACGGTTACTTGTTGGGCGAACCCTCAGATCCACTAGTTGACGCATAACTTCCTGAAGGTGTCGTTCATAAGTCCTTTGGCGTGCTCGGAGTTCCCTAACTTCGGCTCGGGATGCAGCTAACTGATGTTGCAGAGCCTCGGTGGTCCTCCTTATTCTATCCATGGCTTCTTCAAGTTGGCGGATGCGAACCGTGTTGAGATTCGAGTTGGCATCCACTTCTACAACTCGACCAATGGCTGGTTGACCCTGCTCGACATTCCTGGCAATCCTTCGGACCATGATGGGCAGAACCCGAGCCGCTGATCCTCCTTCGCTTATGTTGTAAAAGCTTCGGTCTCCATTGAAAGGTAAGGGCTGGCCCTGCTCCTCGCTCCATAGGTGCAAGGATTTGGCCCACATAGGAGTGGGACCCTGAAATGTCGGACGGGGGTTAGGGTTCGGAGCTTCAGAAGGTAGGTTGTTAACTTCTGGCTCGGAGTCAGGGCTATCCGAAAATCCTTCTGCTCGGTGGTCATCCAGAGGGATCGGGTGATCCTCGTCGGACTCTTCGTCGAGCCATCCTCCATTGCCCTGGTTTGGGTAGTACGGATCGCCGGGAAGGTGGAAGCCAGCCATGCTATCTACACGAGAAAGGGGGAAAGAAACGTTAATAGACGTACTACTCTAAGATACTTATAAGAGGGATCGTTATTAGTCGACTCAATACTTGCGTAGTGCATACCAATTACATTCAATCGAAACAAGATAGTCCTTCAAATAAGCACCCTAACTTCAGATCCCCAATCAAACAAGAACAGGAAATCAAGCAAAGGCCACAGATTCTGAGTCTATAGCGCCCTAGTCACATGTAACCGTGGTGTATCCACTTAGCAACTATTTTCCTACCAGTAACGACCCTTTTAGTTATCACATATGTAGTTAGTGGTATACAGAATACTCCTATAGTATTCTTGTTCTAACGTTCTTGTGGTAGTGTTGGTAAGTTTTTAGACTTGTTGCAACACCACAATCACTCTTAGGCACATGCTAGTCACTCCTGGATAAATGTAGTTGATCAGGCTACATCCCACAGATGTGACTATATGTCTCTAAGCTTAATTATGCTGTTCAACAATCTTAATACTTTTGTTTCGTTCTAGTATGATACTGACCCTTTTGTATTAGTGAGTGTATATATATACTTAATTAAATCTTTTAGTATTTAGAAGTATATATTCTTGGTTAGAGTGTTTTAGTCCTGAAGTGTTCATAGTTCGTATATCTTTTATAGGTTGATATACTTGATTCACTATAAACAATGCTCTGATACCAATCTGTCACACCCCAAAACCAATAACGGCGGAATACGTTTCGGGTGGAGGACGTCCTGTACAATATCATCACAATTGCATAATAGTAAAAGCAAGAAACATACAACCATTTCATTACATAGTGAGTTTAATTACAAGTGTGTTCTGTAAAGTTTCAATAGACACCAAAAGTAATACAAAAATAAGAGATGGATCTTGTATGCTCCATCTTCTCCAAAATGCTGCACCTGTACCTGTCTATCTTTGACCTGAGGATACAAGTTATTTTGAAAACGAGTATCAGCATAAAGCTGGTGAGTTCATAAGAATTTAGTGTGAATTTTGTATAAAATGTATTAGTACATATAGTGTGAAAAACTGCAATTTACATTTATAAGTAGTAGAAAACTCTAGAAAATCCTATATTTTCCAGAAAATACATCGTAAGTGAAAAACTCTAAGTTGCATGTAAGTTTATCATTGAAAACTGTTTGTTGTAAAACTGTGGTACTAAATCTCCAGTATGTAGTGTAGATAGAAGAAAAATTATGCCTGGTGACGGTGATAGTGTTGCGAACTTCCATTAATAATAAATACTTATTTACTTCGGGATATTAACTGAGACTTTAGTCTTAGTATTTTAGTGTGGATATAGTGTATTCCTTTTATGTGACCAATAGTGTCAGTAATAGAGGACCCCATGACCTTCCCGGTCGTACGCAGTGTAGTGAAGTAGTACCATCCCTGGGCCTGCTCGGCTCGGACTGAAGTTAACAGTCGGCATCAAATAGTGTCTGCCCCGGATAGATCTATACATGTAGTGTAGCCTTCCTTTCAGAAATCTCTGGTCACCGTATCTAGCACGTAGAGTATCTTGTAGAGAGTTAGTGTGTTATCTACCGGATTAGTGCTTACTCTTGTAATATGGTGTAGTAGTCTTTTACGTAGTTCATAGTCTGTTCTCTTATTCGTGTATTGTTTTGTAATAGTATGAAATATAGTATGTATAGGGCTTGTACACCTTTTAAGACCCTATTAACGTACGAGATATGTGTTTTACAAGAAATTAGTCACTTATACTTTTTATTAAAACATTTACATATCCTATAATTGATTCGAGGTCTTATGGATTAGAAGTGGTTCTCAGGGATTGTACAAGACCAAAATGGGTACTAAGGGGGGCTCAAGAGCTCACTCCCTTGGAGTTTACGGCCCAAAGGCCACTCCTTGGGAATTTACGGCCGTAAGCCTCATGGCTTGGCCGTGAACTCTAGTTCACTCCCCAATTTTGATGTTAAATTCCTTAAATCAATCCCATAAATTTTCTAGTGAAGGTCTAGGGCTAATTAGGGGTTTAAACCCTCATTTGGTGAGGTTTGGGGGAGTTTACGGTCCTAGCTTATGCTTGGGCCGTAAACTCTAAACTAACCCTCAAAATATAATGTTTAATGGTCCCAAACTCGAAATGGAATTTCCTAAAATCACATCTCAAGGCTAAACATGCATTGAAACGGTTTTTGGGGCATTTTTACATGGAAAAAGGGTGTTTACCGCCTAAGCATGTGCTTGGGCCATAAACTCTCTTTAATGCCCTAAATGTCATGGTTGTGATGCTCAAACACTCCTAGGTAAAATCCCTAACTAGTATCCAAGCTTAAAATAAGGAAATTTGGGACTTTTTGGCACATTTTGGGTGTTTATGGCCTAAGGAGGTTGTTAGGCTGTAAACTCCTTTTCCATGTCCTTTTTATCATATTTTTGAGCTATAACAACAATAATGAATGTTTACAACAAGTTAGGGTTGAAGATCTTACGTTTAGGAGCCGGAAATTGCGGTTTTGGAGCCGAAAACGAGTCTAGAGAGAGAAAGTTTTAAGAGAGAGAGTGTTTGAGTGGTAAAAGAGTTCAAAGAGATGTTTACCTTCCTTATATATGCCTCGGGTATTGCACTCGGTACACGACTACCCGATGCTAAGTTTAACGGGGTTTAAACTTTTTACCCGGGTTAAGTGGTTGAATAATAATATATCTTTATTTCGTTAAATGGAACTAACATTAACGAGTTATATTTATTTTTACTAAAATGATAATCCCATGAATTATAATAAAATAATCAAATATTCAGTTATTTTACGACTCCAAATTACGGAACTTTTATAAATGACATATTCCGTTAGCAGAAATGGAAATTGTATAACAGACTTAACGTTGGGTTGTCACAGTAATGTATTAGTATTTCTGTAATTTGATCTCTGTAATTGTATCTCTTCATATAGTATGTAGTGTATTAGTATTCCTGTAATTGTATCTCTGTAATTGTATATCTTCATATAGTATGTAATGTATCTCTTCATATAGTATGTAATGTATTAGTATAGACTCATGAATGAAGTGACTCTTGTGTGATTCGTTGTACTTGGAATAGTAAGTAGTATCTCCTAACTATACCTATTATAGCTGCTAGTAACGTACATGTATAACCGAAAGTATGCCTTTGCTACCTAAAGGAAACTGAGTTGACTGATGGAACTTTTATGCCTATATATGTATACATAATATATAACTAATATTTAGATGACATTCAGACAAAAAACCGATACCCTAAGGCCACATCCAAACAAGGAAAAGGAATTAAAGCGAGCTAGGAGTCCTAAGTCCTTTAAACATTTCTTATATAACTATATATATATAGGCATGCATTTGACAATATAAAAGTATAAAAGAAGTTTTGTAATACCTTTGAGAAGTTTAATAAATAGAATTTATGACGTGATGTTAGTTTATAAAATGATATGTAAGTAGTTTTTTTGATAAGAACATTTTAATGTATAAAGAAATCCTTTGTTTGAAACACAATTGTAACAGAGTTTGAAAGGAAACATACATTATGTAACACAGTTTGATAAAGAGTTTTAACATGTAAGAATGTTTGAGAAGGTCATTTGAAGTAATATGTTTGGTAAAACAGCTAAAAGTGTAGTAAATCCATTTGTATGCTAATTATTAATCACATGTGATTGATATAATAAATAGCATGATTCAACTTGTATCACCCATATAAAAGCATTTATAAACATTTAAAGGTTAATTAAGGGGTATGAACTCACGTGAAGTGAGTGGATCATATGGAGGTGTCGGACAAGAGCTAGGTGTCAAGTGAAGACTTGAACACACACAATGATCCTAATAACATATAAAGACATATGTACATATACAATTAGTGATTATAACACTAATTAGACATGTATAAACACCCTAATGTGTGGAAAACACTTTCGTCAAAGTATTAGGAGGCCATTGGGTTGCAACAAAGGAGTGCAAGGCATTGTTATTGAGTTTATGGCCCATGGGCCATACTTAATGGAGTTTACAGCCCAGGGGAGTTTACTCCTGGTCATAAACTCTCTAAAGGGTCTCAATTTGAGGCTTAAAGGTATGATGTCTTAAGTGGTTAAGTGTTCCAAGGCTAAACAATAGGCTAGATTAGTTTAAGGTCTAAGAATTTACCTCAACTTGAGTTCACGGCCTGGGGATCACTTCCCCATGAGTTTACGGCCGTAAAATCATGGTATGAAGTACCATTTGGAGGTTTGAGGTCCTTAGCTCAATGGTGGTTGGTTCTAGGCTATGTTCTGGGCATAAGGAAGGAAGAGAGGGCTTCATTGCACCCTTATAGGGAGTTTACGGCGTTGGGAGATCCTTAACTCTCATTCCTCCTTTGATTTTTGATGTTTCTAAGGCCTAAAGATGTGAAACCTAGTGCATAAAAAGTTAGAACAAGAGTACTTACGATCTAGGAGCTTGAATGGTCAGTTTTGGCCAAGAACACTAGTGTGTGTTCTTGGTGACACTTGAAGATCTACACAAATGGAATGATTTCACGAATGAAATCATCTAAGATCACTAGATCAAGTAAGATATCAATTAGTTAGGACAAGAAACTTACTAGTTGTGAAGATCAGGAATGAAGATCGGGATGATAGTTGAGAGGATTTGGGAATCAATCAGACAAGGAAAAAAAGGAATGAACAAATGGCCAACATTTCATCATAAAGTTGGAGGTTACGGCCTACATGGAGTTTACGTCCGTAAAGTCCATTGTGGTGGCTGTGAAGTCCTGGTGAAGGTGTTTAAGGCTTGCTCTTTGTACTATAGTTCCAGCAGATAAACCCCGAAACTTATCCCTTGAGTGTGCAAGGCTCAGAACGCTCAAATAAACTCCTAATTGTGCTAAAAGATAGCCGAAATGAGTTTGACTTTCAACGAAGTGTTAGACTGAACAGGATTGAAAATTTCGGGTTGTCACAAAAAATGATAGTGTTCGTTCCAGAAAATCCAATACTTTCCTTAAAAATAAGTTATAGTCTTAGATGCCCTGAGACTGAAATGTTCAGGTATTTTCCATACTTAAAATAGTAATATGCAGTTTTAACTTATTTTAAAACCGTTTGAATGAATGTTTCACTGTAAACTAAATGTATCATTGTTTCCCCATTTGAGTTTTTATAACCATGCTAATGACATAGATGGCCTGTTACGATGTCTTCAGGCGTCAAAATGTTATGACATCTAACAACTAGGGTGCGATATCATCAGTCCTGTATAGATCTATACACTAGTATCATTCTCTCTTAAAGGAGACTTTGGTTATAAAACAGGACTTTCGTAGGTACCCTGGTAGGTACGATGAAGCTTTGACTCACAAAAATTGATTCAACGAGTTTACATATTTTTGAAATGAAAACGTTCGTATGCTTAGTTATCACTCTCTATGATAATAAAGTAGTACAAAATAATTTAATATGTATTTTATATAATTATATACTTTGCTCGTCATGTTACAAAAGTGTTAAGTATTCATAAACTATAGTTATATAGTTTATTATTGTATTTGGTTTTTTTTTTGTAACCATATATACACATCTATGCATATTTAGAGGGTAGCATGCTTAGATATTCATAAATAATAAGAATTTTATATCGAAAATAAATAAGTTAGTCCATAGTATGAAAATGTCCATTTTTCTAGTTTTTGAATTTTAAACTAACTTTTGTATATAAAAGTTCATAAAGCTTGATAATAACATCATTTCATGTTTTAGCACTTTTACACAATTTATAAGCAATCATTTATAACAACTTGTATATTACACTTGTTTACTAGTATTTTACTTGTATTCTCCCCTAAAAACATAAAAATCTCGAAAATATGGGGGTATGAACTCACCTTTGTTGTGGTTTTCTTGATGAATGAAGGTTGTTGGTGGAAAGTTTCAAGTCAAGAACACTTGAAGAATACATTGAATATTTGAGGATCGTATGAATAGTAATACGTGAATATGTGTGTAAATGGAGGAGGTACTTACCAAGAAGAGCCAAGAGCAATCTTGGAAAATCGTTGCTAAAGTGGGAGTGAGAGCTCTTTTTGGAGGGAAATGTGAAATAATGAAAGTGATGGTGAAATGAAAACAGTCCCCCAATCGTGGTTATAAGGAAGAAGGAAAGAAAGTGGATGGGTGGTTAGGATAAGTTATGAGGGGGACAAGGATTTGACCAATAGAGTACTAGCTAGAGTTAGTGAAGTGACGTAAAGGAGGCTTGTGTTATGATGGAGGAGGAACTTATTATTAGTGACCTTTATGTATAAAATAATATAAATCTTTATAGTTGTTGATATTATTTTATAAAATAGTGTGCTTTATATAATATAAAGCTTTTGGATGGGCATAAAATATGAGGTTAGAGGGTCTGAGGAGTGAGAAATATGAGTTTAATGGAAATCCCAAAGTCAAAAACTATGAAATGAAAAAAAGTCCAAAACTACCCAAAATCCGAAGTGAAATCAGAAGTGTTCGGAGTTGTAAGTGTCCGATGTCAGAAGTGTCCGGTGTTAGGAGTATTCGGAGTCAGAAGTTTCCGGAGTCAGGAGTGTCTAGAGTCAAAAGTGTCGGGAGGCAGGAATGTCCGGTGTCAGGAGTGTCCGGAGTCAGAAGTGTTTGGAGTTGCTGGGAGCGAAGTCAACAGACTTCCGAGATGGGCCGGTTCCGGAGCGAGTGATCTTCCTTGGTCGAGTGAATTCCGAGGCAAGAAGGTCCGAGATAGTAGGTACTACGAGATCGTTTGTTCCGGAATGAGAGGGTCCGAGATGGGAAGAACTCCGAGTTTAGCTTGTTGTTTCCTGTTTTCTCCTCCCATTTCGAGTGGTTATCAACAAATTTAAGGGTCGGGATGGTATGGGTGTTTAGGGAAAAGGTTAGAAGTGTGATTCTTGTTACTAAGAGATATTTGGGAGAGATTTCAGAGAGATTTCAGAGAGGGAGATGGAGAGAGAGAAAGAGATAGAGAGGGAGAGATTGTGATCAAAGTTATGAAAGATTTGGAGAGTTGATATTTTTGTGCTGAGGATGGAGAGCGAGGGCCTCTATATATAGTATCCAAAGAGCCTTCATGGATCAAGTAATTTGATTCCTCACACACAAGGCTTAGAGTAGTTACTTCCATTGTACTTGGAGAGGGTGTTGTCTTTAAGGTTGGCCCAAGTAGTCGAACCTACAAGAGATTTGTCTTTGTAGCCTTTCTTATGGTTTTTGCCTTGTAGTGTTGGGATTATGAACTCCAACAATATATATATATATATATATATATATATATATATATATATATATATATATATATACAGCTGAAATATCGAGTTCTTATGTTACTAGCCTTAATTTGCAAATCTAGAGAGGTACTTTGTATTCATAATTGTAAGTTGTACATTAGGAACATTAGGAACATTAGAAACATTGCATAAATTCTAACGTATTGATAGTAGTTGAGTTTGACCGAGCTGCCTTGTTGACCTTTTTTGACATTGGTTGACCCAAAATTGACAGTTGTCATATCATCCCCCTGCTAAAAGGAATTTCGTCCCGAAATTAGCATTCAGAGTGGGTCCTCAAGGGTTAGGGAAAGGTGTGGGTACTTTTGTTTCATCTGATTGACACGTTCCCAAGTAAATATAGGTACTCGTTTGGCGCTCCAATAGACCTTTACTATGGGTATGCGACTTTGCTTTGTTCTCTTGATTTCCCTGTCTACGATTTCCAATGAATCTTCGACGAAGTGGAGAATCTCTTTGATTTCAATTTCGTCAAGTTGAATGACGAGAGTCTAATTGGAAAAACACTTCTATAAGTTGGATACATGAAAGGTAGGATACACGTTACTAAGTTCTGGCGGAGGTTCAAGTCTATAAGTCACCGAGCCAATCTTGGCAAGGATCTCGAATGGCCCGATATACCTTTGTTTCAGTTTCCCATGTTTTACAAAATGTATCATTTCCTTCTAGGGTGAGACAATTAATTGTACGCAGTCCCCAACTTGGAATTCCATGGGCTTTCGTCTTTTATCCGCATAACTCATTTGTTGGTCCCAAGATGCTTTCAGTCGTTCATGAATTTGAACGATCTTCTCCGTTGTCTGACATATGATCTTCAGGCTGGTGATAGTGTTGTTAGGTACTTGCCCCCTTACTAGCTGCATGTCACCCACTTCAGCCCATCTTAGAGGTGATCTACACTTGTACCTATAGAGGGCTTCGAACGAACCAACTTTGATGCTAGTGTGACAAATATTGTTGTATGATAATTCGATGAGGGGTAAGTGGGTTTCCCAAGCTTTACCGAAGTCGATAACACAAGCTCTCAACATATATCTTCCAATGTTTGAATAGTTTTTTCACACTGCCCATCCGTTTATGGGTGGTAGGCTGTACCAATTTCAAGTCGGGTTCCCAAGGATTTTTGTAGTGTTTGCCAAAATCACGAGGTAAACCTACCATCTCTATCTAAGATAATGGATACTGGCACACCATGCAGTCATATAATCTCCTTGATGTAGGTCATCATTAGTTTTTTCATCTTGTCTGTCTCTCTTATTGGTAGAATGTGTACAGATTTGGTTAACCTATTGATAATCACCCATATGGTGTCGAGTCCAGTAATTGTCTTTGGAAATTTAGTTATAAAATCCATGGTTATCTGCTCCCATTTCCACTTGAGTATGTCTGGTTGTTGTAGTAAACACGAGGGCTTCTCATATTGTACCTTAACCTTGGCGCAAGTCAAACATTTATCCACATAGGTAGCGATTTATGGCTTCATGTTTGGCCACCAATATACTTTCTTGAGGTCTAGATACATCTTATCAGACCCAGCGTGAATGGCATATTTGGTGGTGTGATCCTCGCTCATCATAACGTCTCTCTACCCACCAAATTTTGGTGTCCAGATTCGATCCATGAGGTAATAAGCTCTGTCACCCTTGACCTCAAGGTTTTTAATCATTACTCATAAGTCTTTGCTGGCGACATTCTCGGGTTTCAATTCATGTAGCTGCGCCCCTTTGATCTGCATGGACAGGTATGAATGGATAGTTATGGTTAATGATTTTACTCGGCAGCCCGAGTATTCTTTTCGACTTAGGGTATCTGCTACTACATTGGCCTTGCCCAGATCATAATGAATTTCACATATATAATCAGTTAGTAGTTCTACCCATCGTTGTTGTCTCATGTTGAGTTCTTTTTTATTGAGGTGTTGGAGACTCTTATGGTAAGTGAAGATTGTGCACTGCGTACCATAGAGATAATGTCTCCAGATCTTTAAAGTAAACACTAGTGCTCCTAATTCATAGTGATGTGTGGTGTAGTTGACTTCATGGGTCTTAATTTGTTTCGAGGCGTAAGAAATAACCTTCCCTGGTTGCATGAGCACACAACCAAGACCCTCCTTAAACACATCGCAATAGACCAAAAAGCCTTCCGTCCCTTCTGGAAGACACAAGATCAGAGCATTGAATAGGGATTGTTTTAGTGTTTGGAAGGCAGTTTCTTGTATATCCTCAAAGTTGAAGGCCACTCCTTTCTAGGTCAAGATAGTGAGTGGCTTTGCGATCTTTGAGAAACTTTGTATGAACCTCCTGTAGTAGCAAGCAAGGGCTATGAACTGGAAGATTTCCGTTGGTGTCCTTGGCACTTTCCAGTTCTCAATTACCTTGATTTTAGAAGGTTCCACATGTATCCCTTCCTTACTGATCATGTTTCCCATGAAGTCCACCTTTCAGATCCAAAATTTGCATTTCAAAAATGTTGCATATAGCTTTTCTGTCCTTAATGTCTCTAGGACTTGTTGTAGATGTTGACTATGTTTTTCCTTACTTCATGAATATATCAATATGTAATCGATGAATACTATCACATATTTATCTAGGTAAGGTCTACATACACGGTTCAATAGGTCCATGAAAACTGTAGGTACATCAGTCAATCTGAAGGGCATCACTACAAACTCATAGTGACCGTAATGAGTTCTAAATGATGTTTTAGAGATATCTTCCTCCTGGAGTCATAGTTGGTGGTACCCCGACCTCAGATCGATTTTTCAGAAATAGCTCGCTCCCTGAAGTTGGTCGAACTGGTCATCAATTCGGGATAGGGGATATTGGTTTTTGATAGTGAGTTTGTTCAACTCCAGATAGTCAATGCACATAAGAAATGATCCATCTTTCTTCTTAACGAAAACAACTGGTGCTCCCCAAGGTGAGGAGTTTGGTCTGATGAATCCTTTGGTCAACAGTTCGTTTCGTTAACTGGACAATTCATGCATTTCGGTCGGAGCTAATTGGTTTGGTGACTTGGCTATGGGTGTAACTCCAAGAATCAAGTTGATTCTGAACTCGAATTTTCGTACATGTGGTATTCCCAGAAGGTCTTATGGGAATACATCGGGAAAGCTATGGACCTATGGAATATCCTTGATATCCTTCACTTCCCTCTTGTTGTCAACAACGTGTGCTACGAATGTGTAGTCTTCTTGCGTATATAGTTCTGAGCCTTGATACAAGAGATGATTCAGAGGTTTGTGCCAGGTTTGTCACCTTAGATGAAGAGGGTTTCGTTACTCTGTAAGTTGAGTCGGACGAATTTTTCATAACACAAGATATCGACATGGTGAGGAGTTAACCAATCCATGCCAATGATAATGTCAAAACACCTTATCGTAACATAAATTAGGTTAATTTGTATGGAGTGATTGTTTAGGGTTATATATATATATATATATATATATATATATATATATATATATATATATATATATATATATATATATATATATATATATATATATATATCTTTAGTGCTTTTAGTTTTAGCATTTGCCATTTCTACTGTGAATGTTTTGTTGAGTGATTGTAGCTTTTGTTTGAGTACGTTTTTAAACTAGTGGCTCACAAAACTCCTCTCTACACCGCTATCGAAAAGTATGCATGCATATGAGTTATTGAGAAGAAACGTACTGGTAACCACTATGGGGTCCTTCATGTCCTCCTTGTGCCCTAATGCCAGAACCCTTCCTATACCCCCAATGTTCCTTTATTGGCTTTTTGGCATTCTCTCCTAAAATGTAAAGTTTACCCGCATACGTAGTACGTTTGGCTGACCCAGACATTTATGGTTGGGGCAGCCTGTTGGGCTGGCGCCTTACCGAAACTGATGATGTGTCCTTTATTGTTGTAGTTAGTGCAATGCATTTCCTAAAAAACTCCAGTGTTGTGGAAGTTGCACTTGCCACATTTGGGTTGGCTCCCAGCATATTCTTTTTTTGGTGGTGGGGCAACAGGGGCAGTGGCAGCATGGACTGCCATTATTTGTTGTCTCTTCGCAGGCTCTTGTGTCGATTGGCCCTTTGTCTTGTTCTAGAGTTTTCTTTTGTTGTCTCTCCCTTTCCTTGGTTCGTGGATGACCGTCATAAAGCCCTGGCGGAATCCATGATCCACAAGCATTTGTGCCAAGCATTTGGCAATGTCATAGGTGGATGGGTTCACAGATACCGCATTTCATTGAGTTTGGGGGGATAGTCCCCAGATGTAACGTTTCACCTTTTTGCTTTCCGGGGTTACCATCCAGGGACATAGCACCGCCAAGTCGCTGAACTTGGTAGTGTAGGCTGCCATATCAGAGCCCTTCATTGTGAGGCTTCAAAGTTCTTGCTCCAACTTCTATACTTCACCCGTCGGGTAGTATTCTGCTAGCGTCATGATCTTCAGGTCCTCCCAGCTTATAGCGTTGGCCATTGGGAGAGTCAGAGATTTGACATGACTATTCCACCAGGAGAGGGCCCCGTCAGCGAATGCATAGGCCACAAATTTAACCTTGTTCTCTTCCGGGCATGTGCAGAACTCGAATAATGACTCAGTCTTCTTGAACCACCTCGTCAAGGAAATGACGCCTCCGTTGCCATAGAAGGTTTTGGGTTTGCAGTTTAAGAAATCCTTGTAGGAGCATGCTCTTGGGCGTCCATGGCTTCCTCCCTGGTTAGAACTATTAGTACCATTTTCAGTCCCATTGGTACCATTGTTACTAATTTGTGCTATGGCGATGGCCACAGTGACTATTACATCAACTTGAAAAATGGCAAAGTCCATCGATGGAGGTTGTGGTAGTGGTGGTGGAGTTGTTGGTGTGTTGTTGATGTGCCTGTTTGATTTGCGTGGTGGCATACTTCTACCATAAAGCTCAAACATGGAACGATGATAAGTCTTTCATATTGGGTAATAGTCGGGTATTACCGGAATGGAGAATTTCAGTGATATATGTTTTGTGTCTTGTCCTTATTATAACTTGTCACCAATTTATAAATAATATCTTATTATAATAAGTAACCAATTGCACAATAATTTATGAATTTAGATAGGAAACCCCAATGAAATAAAATGCACGTCAATTTCATTGATAATATATATTAGTATATGATTTTGTGAAAAGTTGACCTTTGCGAAGGTCTACAATATATCTGAAGTAAGAAAGTCAAACATCATAATGACCCTTTGAATAGTGGAATCACTTATTCGTATACAAGAAAAAGTAGCACCTTCGCTTACTCGTAAAACCTAATCTATAACAGAATGTGAGTAGCATAAGTACTACTCGTGTCATGTGGCTTCCTCGGGTCCCTTAGAGCGGCCATCTGTGCTTGCATCGCCCTAGTCTCCACTTTGGCTTCTGCCGCTTGGCACTACCCATCAATCACAGGCCCCTCCATCGTGTTCTGAAATTCTCGAAACTCCCTAATCTCGACTCGAGTCGTGGTAACCTCCTCCTAAAGGGCTTGGATATGATCCCGATTCCGATCATGATCTTCGTCTAGACGATGAAGACGGACTACGGTGACCTCGGTGGTGGTACTGACGTCTAGTATGCTGCCAACGGAAGCCCCAACCTGCTCGTCGTGGCGTTTAATACAACGAACAATGACAGGGAGTGCCCTGTCAGTTAATCCTCGGTTATGGAGGTTGTAAAAGCGTCGCTCCATGTTGTACGGGGAGCGTTGACCCTGTTCCTGAGTCGATTTCCCATGTCTTCGGTCCATGGTAGCGTCGGGCCGTGGAAGCTTGGCCTAGGCGCGGGGTCGCGGATGGCAGGGGGTGGAATGAAGACTCTGGACTCCTTGTTAGAGTCCTCCTCCATCTCCTCTTCATCCCCGTCCTCCTCCGGATCGTCTTCGGGGTCTTCATCGACCATCTCCTCAGGGTCGTCTTCTAAATCCTCCTCGATCTAGCCGCCGTTTCCTTGGTTGGGAAAGTAGGGATCCCCAGGGTGGTGAAAACCTGCCATGTCAATTTTATGTTTGGTTCTTAGACTTTCTTTGTATGGGGTGTTGGTATGTATTAGACTTGTCGTTCACCACAACTATTCCCAAACGCATGTTGGTCATATCACACATAAATATAGTTGATCAGGCTATATTTATCCCGTATATGATTACATAACCATCTAATCTTAATTGTAATGGCCAACTCATCTTTTTCACTTTTGTATTGTTCTTGTTATGACATCGTTCTAATATGTATGTCTGTACTTATACTTTTATAAAAAAATAATATTGTATTTTAAATGTATACTTGTACGAACATGTTTAGTAAGAGAGCTTTAGTCCCATTTGATTTATAGTTGTATATCTTACGTGGTTTGATATACTTAGTTTACTATAAACAATGCTATGATACCAATCTGTCACACCCCAAACCAGGATGGCGGAAATGTCCGGGGATAGATGACTTTCATGTAGTGTATCATAACATAATGCATAATAGTGACCATAGTAAACACAACCATCATAAATATAATTGAAAATTTCACACTGTTGTAAGTGTTACATGTTTCAAAATCAATTACAATATGATGATAAAAGTTTTGACTGACTCCTTAGCGTTCCATCCTCAAAAACTTGTTGTTACCTGTTTTAGTGATATCCTAAGAATACAAGTGGTTTGAAAAAGTGTCAACAATTATGTTGGTGATTTCAAAAGAGTTTGTATGAAGAATTGTAAGCTTTTCCTTAAAAGATGATAATGTTCGTTCCAGAAAATGCAATATTTTCCATAAAAATGAGTTGTACTCTTAGATGCCCTAATACCGAAATATACAAGTATTTTCCATACATAAAATAGTAATATGTAGTTTTCATTTATATAATACTGTTTGAATTAATGTTCCCAATAAACTAAATGTATCATTGTTTCCCCGTTTGAGTTTTTATAACCATGCTTGACATAGATAGCCTGTCGCGACGTTCTTTAGACGTCGAAATGTTACGACATTTGTCACCCAAGAACTATCGTCTAACTTTAGCTAACAATTAGGGTGTGGGATCGTCAATCCCATATAGATCTATACACAAGTGTCATGCTCTCTTCCAAGAGACTCTGGTTATAAATCAGGACTTTTTTAGGTACCCTGATAGGTACGATGAAGGTTTGACTCACAAAAACTGATTCAACAAGTTTACATGTTTTTGAAATGAAAACCTTTGTATGCATAGTTATCAATCTCCATTATAATAAAGTAGTACAAAATAATTATATATGTAATTTAAATAATTTTACACTTTTCTCGACATGTAACAAAAGTGTTAAGTATTCATCAACTATAGTTATATAGTTTATTAATATATTTAGTTTTTTTAACCATATATACACATGTATGCATATTTAGAGGATAGCATGCTTAGATATTAATAAATAATAATAATTTTATATCTAGCATAAATAAGTTAGTCCTTAGTATGAAAATCTCCATTTTTCTAGTTTTTGTATTTTAAACTAACTTTTGTATATAAAAGTTCATAAAGCTTGATAATATCATCATTTCATGTTTTAGCACTTTTACACATGAGTGTCTGGAGTCAGAAGTTTCCGGATTCTGGAGTGTCTGGAGTCAGGATTGTCCTAAATTCAGAAGTGTTTGGAGTGGCTGGGTGTGAAGGCACCAGAATTCCAAGACGAGCCGGTTCCAGAGCGAGTGATCTTCTGTGGCCGAGTGAGTTCCGAGGCCAAATGGTCCAAGACAGTAGGTACTCTGAGATCGCTATGTCTAGAATGAGAGGGTCGTAGATGGGAAGAACTTTGATATTAGATTGATCTTTCCCGTTTTCTCCTCCCATTTCGAGTGGTTTATAACAAATTGAAAGGTTGAGATGGTACGGGTGTTTATGGAAAAGGTTAGAAATGTGATTCTTGTTACCAAGATAGATTTAGGAGAGACTTGAGAGATATATGGGAGAGAGAGATGAATAGAAAGATAGAGAAGGAGAAATTGTGATCAAAGATGAGAGAGATTTGGAGAGTTGATAATTTTGTGCTGAGGATTGAGGGTCAAGGCCTCTATTTATAGTATCCAAAGAGCCTTCTTGCGTCATGTAAAACTTGATTCCTTACACACCAAGGCTAAGAGTAGTGACTTCCATTGTGAAAACCCAAAATTTTTTGTCTTATAAAGTCCAGCCAATCAATCGAGAGTCAGACTAGTTTCTACTATCTTTTAGCACTGTTTAAGGTTTGTTTGAGTGTTCTAAGCCTAGTACTTTAAAGTTTTGGGTTTAGAGATGAGTTAAATTTAGAGCACCATGTTGTATTCGAGCCGAAAACACCATCAAGTGGTGTGTACGGCCGTGAACATGAGTGTACAACCGTACACTCAATGTGGCTATACACCACCTCCCATATATAAGATATTCCGTTCATTTTTACCATTCCTCACACTTCCAAGTCTAGAAAATCGGTTCACTCTCAACTGTTATCAAGCCTTTCACCTTGATCTTCAATTACGTAAGTATTCCTTCCATTTGTTTAGTTGATACACTCATTAACCAAGTATCACCCTTTGATTTCATCCGTGAAAACACCTCTTTAGGGTTAGATCTTAATGAACACCAAGAACACCAAGAACACACACTTGTTCTTGGGTCATTAACCCCCTAAATACATCCAAGAGTGTGATTATTCCTTCTATCACCTAGTTAGACATATTAAACACTTGATTCATAGCCTTGAAACATCATTAAACTCATGATCATCAAGAGTGTATGGCCATACACTCTATGTATGGTTGTAAACTCTTATTTTATGCATAACCTAAGGCCTTAAACACTTGCTTGGTACTTTTTATCCATTAGAACTCTTGAACCCTAGAATCCCCATGAATCAAGACACAAATTGCACCATTTTGGAATGTGTATGGCCATACACACTTGGTGTGGCCATAAACTCAAGTGTACCAATGAACACACTTCCCTTGGCCGTACACTCCCCTTTGATCAATCACATATGATTTCAACACTTCATTTCAAGTGTTTCCTAGTCCCTAAGGGTGTTTCCTTGCATATTAGTAGTTTAAAACGCTAATTACATGCCTATATATGCCATTATATGTCATTTAGGACTCGTTTGAGTCCCCGACAATTCATTTGTGGACTCGGTTGTGCCACTATAATCAATCTTTTAAATGTTTTAAATGCTTTTAAGGGGGGGGGGGGAAATACAAGTTGAACACAATGATAATGGTGTAAATGTTATTTGTGATAACTATCATATTCATTGGATTTCTTATGCTTTATAAGTGATCAAAACCACATCAAAAACTCTTTTAAAGTTGTGTTACTTTATTGTTTATAAAACACCATTTTTAAAGTACAATCAAAACTTAGTAGATAAATGAGTCTTTTATTCAAGTCAATATCAATTCAAGTAAACATACTAGTAGACTATAATATGTATAATTTATGGTTCTAAACATACTATAAACGAGAAACAGAATGAACATACTATAAAGAGAAACAGGGAGGAACATACTATACACTAGAACAGAAGGAACATACTATATCAAGAACAAGATAACAATAATGTGAAACCACTACTTCACAACTTAGCAAACTACTTGCTAGGTTGCGTTTTGTAATCAGGGTCTCTTGGAGGGAGAGCATAAATTTGTGTATAGATCTATACAGGATTGAGACCCCACACCTTGCTGCTAGCTATAGTGGGACTTGCAAGTCTATGTAGGTGAGAAATGTCAGAACACTTCGACGCCATTAGGTCGTCGTGTGAAACACGTTTCATATCAGTACGGTTACAATTATCTCACATTTTAACCTTAATTAACAAACTAGTTTTAAGTAGTTAGTGATTCAGTAATTACTTATACAATATTATTGAATACTTTCATTTTCCCATTACATTAATATGGTGATCTTCTCCCATATAAAGTAATGCAAACTATTTTCTAGTAAAGATAGTCTTAAACTTGGGAAAACTTACAAAAGACAAACAGTATAGTCGAGTCTTAGTACATCCACTTAGAAAGGGGCCTATAATGCTAACTTTATGATTCTTTAGTGCATACATCAGGGATATATTGTAACATCCAAAAATTTGAGGCCAAAAGTTTTGTTTTTAAATTAACTAGATCATAATTTATTTTACAAAAACATTGTCACTATTTCATCATTCATAAAATAATAAAATCATGTCTCGAAAACCATATCATACGGAACAATGAAAATTAGAGTACAGTCCTAGAAAATCCGATGTGGAACCCATGTGTGTGATGTGCTACTACGCTGCCGGCTCTTTCCCCTTAGTGAGTTCTCCCATCATACCACACACCAGATAACACCATCGGTATTTTTCAACTGGTAACCATCATCGGTATCTTTCAACCGGTACACGCCATCGATATCTTTCAACCGGTAACTGGGGACTATTTCACCTCTTAGCACTAGCATACCGTAACGAGAGATAATCATACAGTCAGGCATAACTGGGTAGGGAAAACAAATCCCTTATACACACATAGCATATCATACAGGCATATCTCGTAACCATAACACATTAGCATACCAAGATAATTATCACGAAGACAATCATCTCATACATAACTACTTATTGGTGTGCTGGCATTGGTGCCTTAGATGCACCCCTACTGGAAGGTAACTCACCTAGTAGTAGTAGCTGTCGATATGTGCGGAAACACTCTGTCTGTTGCTGCTGCTCCGGAAATCCTCCAGCTATAATTCCCACAAAACACCCAATCAGAGTCTGATAACTACTCTTATGCAGGGATGACTATTCTACCCCTGACCTAGTCAAAGTCAAGCCAAAGTCAACTTCCAGCTGACCTGACTCACCGAGTTGGGCCACCAACTCGTTGAGTCCTTATCCATCTAATTGTCCTCATTCCCGTCCCTACTCGTCGAGTTAGGCAATGACTCGACTAGTTCTCCTCCTATTCAAAAGATCCTTCATCCGACTCACCGAGTTGTATGAACAACTCGTCGAGTTCATCTTCATCTGAAGAACAAGCCCCGTCTTTGACTTGCCGAGTTGTATGAACAACTCGTCGAGTTCATCTTCATGTGCTAGGAGATCGCCTTGGACTCGCCGAGTCTGTTCATGCACTCACCAAGTACCATGAACTCCAGGTCTAAGGCTAAGTCCAATACGTCTAAACAGCTATGGGACTCCCTTTTCTAACAACTGACCATCACAGAAGGGTTTAAGATGGCTGAAAGTGCAACGACTCGCTGAGTCCCATCAACGACTCGCCGAGTCTAACCTTGACCATTTCTATACAGTCGATCTAAAAGGAATTTAACACACCAAAACCATAGATCTAGCCTCCTAATGTCCATTTTATACGTAAAGTTCCAAACTTGATGCACATGCATGGGGTTTTTAACTAAAAAGTCCATAAAAGGTGCTCTATAATGTGCATAGGGCTCTCATGGCCATAAAGTTGGCACCTTTATGCCATGAGACCCCTCCAAAGACTCAAATCTGGAAGTAGAGCCCCATGAATCACCTTACAAATCTAAAAATGGATTAAGAAGCCCTAAATGCACCATGCCCCTAGGCCCTAAAGATGAACAATCAAAAAGGAAGACCAAAACAGGGGGCATTTACCTTGCTTGAGCTGAAGATGAAGTAAGATCTCTGGATCTAGAAGTCCCAACTCGAAATCCCAAGCTTCCTCTTTCCTTCCATGCTTCATAAACCAACTAGGAACACCAAAATGGTCTTAAAACACACAAACGGCTAGGGTTTCGATATCCAGCTCTAAGGGAGTATTAGGGACAAGGGAGGCTGAGTTAAGGTGTTTATATAGGGTGCAAACCCTCAGATTTAGGGTTTTACTCGCACAGCGCCTACTTGTCGAGTCTGTCTTCCGACTCGTTAAGTAGGTCACTTAAGATGTCTGCGGACTCGTCTCTACTCGACGAGTGGGTCCTCCGACTCGTCGAGTCCCAGGTAAAAACATAAAAATGCTTGAATTAAATGTGTGCCAGGAATTGGGTCCTAGAAAAGTTCTGGGTAATGCTCCATTATCTCATCCACCGGCTCCCAAGTCCATTCCGAGCCCTTCCGGTGATGCCATTGCACCTTCACCAGCTCGACCCTCTTGTTCTTCCAATCCTTCGACTTCTGGTCGAGGATTGCTACAGGTCGCTCGATGTAATTCAGGTTGTCATCAACATGGATATCCTCTAAGGGTACCAATACTGAGTCGTCCAACAGGCAATTCCTCAACTGAGAGATGTGGAAAGTGCTATGGATCTGGCTGAGTTCGGATGGCAGATCCAATCTGTACGCCACCTTGCCCACCCGAGCTAAAACCCTGA
Source organism: Lactuca sativa (assembly GCF_002870075.4). Taxonomy (NCBI): domain Eukaryota; kingdom Viridiplantae; phylum Streptophyta; class Magnoliopsida; order Asterales; family Asteraceae; genus Lactuca; species Lactuca sativa. Next base: position 298,412,822 of record NC_056630.2, on the reverse strand, counting down.
GCGGTCCAATGTACCTGGGGCCTAACTGACCCCGTTTCCTGAAACGGATGATGACTTTACATGGCGACACCTTCAGGAGAGCCATATCCCCGACCTGGAACTCCAGGTCTGATTGGCGCTTGTCGGCATAACTTTTCTACCGACTTTAAGTAGTCTGAAGCCTGCTCCGGACCTCGTTGAATCCTCTCCATTGTCTTGAGCACCACTTAAGTGCTCCCCATGACCCTCTGGCCAACCTTACCCCAACATATTGGGGTCCTGCACTTCCTCGCATACAACATCTCAATGGGAGGACGATCGATACTCGCGTGATAGGTGTTGTTATACGAGAACGCAGCCAATGGGAGGTAAGTATCCCAGCTACCACCAAATTCTAGCACACATGCCTGCAACATATCCTCCAAAGTTTGGATGGTCTGCTAGCTTTGACCATCCGTCTGCAGACGAGTACCCAACTCATCGTGGAATTTCTTCCAAAACCTGGAAGTAAATCGCACATCTCTGTCTGAAATCACGGTGACTGGCACTCCGTGTCGTGCCACCACTTCCCGAATGTAGATGTCGGCCAACTTCTCGGCCAAGATACCCTCCTGGATTGGTATAAAATGGGTACTCTTGGTCAACTGATCCACGATGACCCATATGGAATCCACTCCCCGTGCGGTCCTGGGAAGTTTGGTGTTGAAGTCCATTGTAATATCATCCCACTTCCATAGAGGAATATTCAACAGTTGCATCTTTTTGTGTGGCCTCTGGTGCTCGGCCTTGACCTTCCTGCAGGTCAAGGACTGCTCCACGTACCATGCTACATCCCACTTCATGCAGGGCCACCAATAGTCTGGGCGAAGATCTCTGTACATCTTTGTCGCCCCGGGATGAATGGAGAATCAGGATTTGTGCGCCTCCTCCAATAGCACCTGGCACACACCCCCAAGGTACGATACCCACACCCTACGGTGTAATGTCAATAAAAATTGACTATCATAGTCGAAGGAGGAAACCTGTCCCATAATCCGCTCACTCTTCCGATGTTCCTTCTTCATAGCCGCCTGATGGGCCTCCCGAATCCGCTCCAACAACGGAGTCACCACTGTCATCCTCATACAGATATCCTTGATTGGCTCTGCCTTGCGGCTAAGCGCGTCGGCCACCACATTGGCCTTCCACAGGTGGTAGAGGATCTCACAGTCATAATCCTTTACCACATCAAGCCACCGACGCTGCCTCATATTCAGATTTGGCTGGTCCATGAGATACCTTAGGCTCTTTTGGTCCATGTAGATAGTACAACGAACCCCATATAGGTAATGGTGCTAAATCTTGAGGGCGAACACCAATGCCCCCATCTCCAAATCATGCGTCGGGTAGTTCACTTCGTGAGGCTTCAGCTGCCTCGAAGCGTAAGCAATAACATGCCCTATCTGCATCAATATTGCGCCCAAGACCGAGATGGACGCATTAGAGTATACTACAAAATCCTCCATACCCTCTGGCAACGCGAAGATTGACGCCTCGTACAATCTCTGTCTCAATGTCTCGAATGCAGTCTGCTGCTCAGGCCCCCAACGAAAGACCATGGCTTTCCTCGTCAGCCTGGTCAGGGGCACGACTATCTTGGAGAAGTCCTGAATGAATCTCCGATAGTAGCATGCCAATCCTAGGAAGCTCCGAATCTCGGATGGAGACCTCGAAACCTCCCACCTCATCACAGCCTCTACCTTGGTCGGGTCAACCGAAATCCTGTCCTGGTTGATGAGATGCCCAAGGAACTGCACCTCGCGCAACCAGAACTCGCACTTGGAGAACTTGGCGTACAAGCTCTCTGTCCTCAAGGTATCCAGAACCTCCTGCAGGTGTTCCTCATGCTACTCTCTCGTCTTGGAATATACCAAGATATCATCGATAAAGACTATCACAGATCAATCCAACATTGGTCTGCACACGTGGTTCATGAGATCCATGAACGCGGTAGGAGCATTGGTGAGCCCGAAGGGCATCACCACGAACTCATAAAGGCCCTAGTACGTCTGGAAAGCAATCTTCTACACATCCTCCTCTTACCCTCATCTGATGATACACCGAACGCAAATCAATCTTGGAGAACCAAGATGCTCCTTGTAGCTGATCAAAGAGGTCATCGATCCTCAGGAGTGGGTAACAGTTCCTTACCGTTACCCTATTCAGCTCCCGATAATCTATACACATCTGGTGCGACCCGTCCTTCTTCTTCACAAACAGAATCGGGGCTCCCCAGAGTGAACTACTTGGTCTAATGAACCCTTTGCCTAACAGCTCCTACAGCTGTGTAGAACACTCCTGCATCTCAGGAGGAGCCAACCGATACGGTGCCTTACCTATTGGAGCTGTACTAGGGACTAGGTAAATCTTGAACTCCACCTACCTCTCTGGAGGTATCCCAGGCAACTCCTCGGGGAATACATCCGCAAACTCTCGCACCACGGGTACATCGCCCACCGTCACCTGACTCGCCTCCCGGGTATCCATAACATAGGCGACATATCCTGGGCAACCCTGATAGAGGTAGCTCCTAGCCCTCGCTGCCGAACATAATGTTGGTACTTGATGTGGCCTCTCGCCCTGAACCACCAGCTTTCACCCACTCGGGGTCCTGATCCGCACCAACTTCTGCGCGCATTCAATCACTGCCCCATTGGGGCTTAGCCAATCCAAACCAATAATAACTTTGTTCCCCAGCAAGGGTATCAGAAACAGATCTACCAGGTAACGCCCCTTGAGCATCCTCAAAACACAATCTAGGTAGACCTCTGATCCTCGCACTGACCAGTCGTCTGCCATCTCGACCTCAAGGGGGCAATCCAACATGCCCGAAAACTCAGGATACCTCTTGCTTAGCACAAGAGAGACAAACGATTGGGTAGCACCCTAATCAAACAATACCTGAACTGGGATACCGTTCACATGGAATGATCCTAAACAGAACACATACATATAACATATCAAAATTATGACAACATAACGTAAAAGATCTGAGAGGAGAAATCATACTCGTCACCACATCGGGTGTAGCGCGTGCCTCCTCGGCTATCAACAGAAATGCTCAGTTCCGCACCACTGAAGCCTCCATCCTGACCTTCCGGCCATCCGTAACCCGCGCAGTCGCCGGAGTTGGCGCCACTGCCAGTGTCGCTGCTGCTTTCAATCTGGGGAAATTGGCCTTTTATGGCCCCTCTGATTGCAATGAAAGCAAATCAGGTATGATATCCAAATCGCAGGAGTAGGGCAGTACAATCCCTGCCAAAATGCCCAATCTTGCCACACTTATAGCAACCGGAACCCGACCCAGTGCGACAAACTCCCACATGTGACCGACTGCATTTCCCACAGCGGTCCTGCCCTGACTGGCCTTTCGGCCTAACATAGGATCCCTTGGGCTTCTTCCCCGAAGCCCTGTCGGTTGTCCCTCCTCTACCTTCCTCTTCCGTATATCCTCATCACCCGCATACTGGGGAACCAACAAAGCCCTCTCCCAGAAGTTGGCGGTGATCTCCGCCATAGTCTCTGTAGTCTGTCTCATATCCAAGAACTCCCTGGCCAACCGCTGGAGCTCCACAGCTGGTGTAAACTCGGCCCTGAATCGGGTCACAAAATCTGACCACGTCATAGCCTTAATGGTTGGGGCTCTCAACGTATCACCAATCAACTCCCACCAATCTTTGGCTCGATCCCTCAAACATCCCGCAGAGAAACGAACCTTCGACCCTTCCGGGCAGAAGCTCGTCAGCTGCGCAGGTTCATTATCTACGATCCATCTACTAGCAGCAATGGGGTCCTTCACCCCATGGAAACCCGACGCACCACTCCCTCTGAAGTCCTTAAAGGACAGTGTACACGTACTCGCCTGGCTAGACGCCAAATCACTCCTGAATGATCGGAGACGATCCTCCATCAGCTCGATGATCCCTTCCTTGATAGACCCAAAGATGACCGAGGTTGACTCAAGGATACCTCTCGTGATCTCCGACGCTATGAACTCGCATAGCCCACCATCCACCTGCTTGGATCCTTCACCCGAGCCCGAACCTGATCCTGACCTAGAACCTCCCGCTCCATGTCGCGTGGTCACCATACTGAAAATAAACATACAAACATAAGGATCACACTTACTATCGAGAAGTCTCACACACTCTTCAAGTCCCCTGGTTCCATCTCAGCCCTCCTTCACTTGAGTACGGAGCCTCTGCTTTCAGTAGTACAGGTCCATACTACCTTCCACATCTATTTGTACTTTCCTCAAGGATACTTCGACTTCACTGAGTCCCCTCTTTCAATACCCTTTCCACTAATCTTATCCTAGAATTTCCTAGGGCACTCTCCGACCTGCTCTATACCATCAGCTACACTAGGATTCCCTACCAACATTCCCTAACTAGCTTGCGGATATTGTTACATATCCGCTTACTAGTTAGTTAAAGTTAGTTAGGACTCCTATAGCACAAAGCAAGCAGAATTCATGCATTGAGTAACTACTTCAAGCATAACCTAATCAGGCTATCCTAGTATTGACTAGACAGTCCTAACATACAACTCATACAACAGGCATTCAAGGCATCCTCCTAAATCCTTAGCCCTAGGCTAGCATGTAGTTCTAAGAATCATATATCAGGCATACAAGGCATCCTCCTAGATCCTTAGCCCTGGGCTAGAATGCAGTTATCTGAATCGTATATCAGGCATACAAGGCATCCTCCTAGATCCTTAGCCCTAGTCTAGAATGCAATTCTAAGAATCATATATCACATGACATAACATAATACGTACGTGTATCTTGGGGAAAACTTACTTGAGCTCGGCTGGTCGCACGCATCACAGACCTTGTTCTTTCTCAAAATTCCTTAACATAGATTTTAGAAAAAAAAATTCTCTGGGAAGAAAATTTTAAATCCCTCTGTTTGAGTCCAGACACCCCCGAGGGTATGTCCCAATCCCTCAAACCAGGGCTCTGATACCAACTTGTAACATCCCAAAATTTGAGGCCAAAAATTTTGTTTTAAATTAAGTAGATCATAATTTATATTACCAAAACATTGTCACTATTTCATCATTCATAAAATCATAAAATCATGTCTCGAAAACCATATCATCCGGAACAATGAAATTCAGAGTACAATCCTAGAAAATCAGATGAAGAACCCATGTGTGTGATGCGCTGCTACGCCCCCGACTATTTCCCCTTTGACAAAGAGGTACTTGAAACGAAAACTGAAACTATAAGCACAATGCTTGGTGAGTTCCCTCATCATACCACACACCACATAACACCATCGGTATTTTTCAACCGGTAACTGCCATCGGTATCTTTCTACCGGTAACCATCTTCGGTATATTTCAACCGGTACATGCCATCAGTATCTTTCAACCGGTAACAGGGGACTATTTCACCCCTAGCACTAGCATACCGTAACGAGAGATAATCATACAGTCAGGCATAACTGGGTAGGGACAACTAATCCCGTCTACACAGATAACATATCATACCGGCATATCTCATGACCATAACACATTAACATAACAAGATAATTATCACGAAGACAATCATCTCATACATAGTCAAAGTCAAGCCAAAGTCAACGTCAAGCCAAAGTCTGATAACTATTCTTATGGAGGGATGACTATTCTACCCCTGACGTAGTCAAAGTCAAGCCAAAGTCAACTTCCAGCTGACCCGACTCGCAGAGTTGGGCTGCCAACTCGTTGAGTCCTTATCCATCTAATTGTCCTCATTCCCGTCCCTACTCGTCGACTTAGGCAATGACTCAACGAGTTCTCCTCCTATTCGAACGTCGAATAATCCTTCATCCTACTCGCCTAGTTGTATGAACAAATCGCCGAGTTCATCTTCATCTGAAGAACAAGCCCTGTCTTTGACTCGCCGAGTTGTATGAACAACCCATTGAGTTCATCTTGTTGTGCTGGGAGATTGCCTTCGACTCGCCGAGTTTGTTCATGCACTCGCTGAGTCCCATGAACTCCAGGTCTAAGGCTAAGTCCAGTACGTCTAAACAGCTATGGGACTCCCTTTTCTAACAACTGACCATCGCAGAAGGGTTTAAGATGGCTGAAAGTGCACCGACTCGCCGAGTCCCATGAACGACTCGCCAAGTCTAACCTTGACCATTTCTATATAGTCGATCTAAAAGGAATTTAACACACCAAAACCATTGATTTAGCCTCCTAATGTCCATTTTATACGTAAAGTTCCAAACTTGATGCATATGCATGGCGTGTTTAACTAAAAAGTCCATAGAAGGTGCTCTACAATGTGCATGGGGCTCTCATGGCCATAAAGTTGGCACCTTTATGCCATGAGACCCCTCCAATGACTCAGATCTGGAAGTATTGACCCATGAATCACCTTACAAATCTGAAAATGGTTGAAGAAGCCCTAAATGCACCATCACCCTAGGCCCTAAAGATGAACAACCAAAAAGGAAGGCTTAAATAGGGGCATTTACCTTGATTGAGCTGATGATAAAGTAAGATCACTTTATCTACAAGTCCCAACTCGAAATCCCAAGCTTCCTCTTTCCTTCCAAGCTTCACAAACCAACCAATAACATTAAAATGGCCTTAACACGCACACAAACGACTAGAGTTTCGATATCTAGCTCTAAGGGAGTGTTAGGGATAAGGGAGCCTAAGTTAAGGTGTTTATTTAGGGTGCAAACCCTCAGATTTAGGGTTTTACTCGCACACCGCCTACTCACTAAGTCCGTCTTCCGACTCGTCGAGTAGGTCACTTAAGATGTCTGCGGACTCGTCTCTACTCGACAAGTGGGTCCTCCGATTCGTCGAGTCCCAGGGAAAAACATAAAATGCTTGAATTAAATGCATACCAGGAATTGGGTGCTACATATATGTTAATCGGGTCTGATAAACAGTCGAGTGTGTGCTTTCCGCTTCATTTCCTGTTCCTTGTTTGGTTGTGGTCTTAGAGCAGATGCAGCCAGCCTACTATCTATCCGATCTTAGTTGAATATATATTCAGTATACACCAAGTAATCATATGGATTACCAGGTATGGGTCAGGTCATAGTATACAAATCCAATACATCGTTTTTCTGGTACAAAAACATACTTTTCAAATAGAACATGTAGTAGAATAAACTAGAAACTTGTCAGCAAATGGGTTTAATCCATTCTATTAAACCAGTATAACTCAAAGGACCTTTAGTGGTTAATTCTATAATACCATAGTTTATACATCAGGGTTATATATAATTAATATCTGATAGGTAGTTGGATGTGTGCTTTCCGCCTTACTTCTTGTTCCTTGTTTGGTTGTGGGCTTAGGGCATGATTCAGACAATTAACTATCTGTTCGATATTATATTATATATAGCTTGTATAAACTAAGTGATTATAGAAGGAACAATTGTCATTACCATTTTTACTAAAGCAAATAAGGGTTTTTCTTAAAGGATGTTTTTCATCAATTAAAGGAACTATTACAGTTAACTCCATGAGTACAAAATAAATGCACCATGGTTATCTACAGTAAAGATCTAACAAACAATGGGATGTGTGACTTCCGCCTCATTTCATGTTCCTTGTTTGGTTGTGGGCTTATGGAAGATTCACACAATCGATCATTTGTTTGATCTGGATTCTATATAACTTGTATCCATTTAGCACTGATAGAAAGGATTGTAGAGTCATTTTTACTTATCTTTCATGATATTAGAAGATATAGGATCTTCTGGAAGAACAGGTAAACTTTCCTAAAAGAACTTACAACTTACTTTACATCACTAAAATACTTATGAATTCACCAGCTTAAATGCTGATCTACTCTTTCAAAACAACTTGTATTCTCAGGAAACTAGTAGACTGGTACGTGCGCCGGGATTCAGAAGATGAAGTATAATAGCTTCATGTCTTGTTTTGTTATTTACTTTCGGATTGAATATTTTGTGAATCACTAATTGTAAACACTTTAATATTAATAAAATAGTTGTTTGTTACTATGATTGCTATGATACTTGTGTTGTGATACTAAACATGACGTCCTCCGCCCCCGAACATTCCGCCGTTCCGGTTTGCGGGTGTCACATATTGATATCAGAGCATTGTTTTTAGTGAACTAAGTATATCAACCAATAAAACATATACAACTATAAATAAAATGGGGCCTAAGTGTTCTGAATAATAATATATTTTAAGAATATAACACTAATTTATAAAAGTATACATACATGCTTATACATATATACATACTACATCAAGTATTACAAGAAGAATAGAACAGAAGTATTTAAAGGTTGAAAACTGCAGTCAATCCTGGATAGTTGTCTAATCATATCTGGGATCAATATAGCCTAATCAACTATATTCATTTGAGATGTAACTAAAATGTGTTTGGGAGTGATGTGGTGTTGCAACAGTCTTAAAACTTACCTAACACTATTCAAGGGATTTTTAGATCAGAACAAAAAGTTAGAACACTATGGGAGTATTTTATGATACTACAAAACATCAATAAGTTTAAAACATACCAAGTTCACTACATTAAAATAATATAGGAGTATTTTAGGCAATATAAATAAATTATGTGACAATTTAAAAGACCCTTCTTGTAGTCTATGATTTTGGAGTGTATACTCCCAAGGTTTTATATAATTGAGATTTTATAGACTTAGAATTTGTGATCTACGCTTCACTACCTATTCCTTGTTTGGTTGTGGTTTTGGAGTAGGATCACTTATTCAAAGGTCTATTTAATCTTAAATTAAATACAACTTGTATCCATTGCGCAATTGTAGGAGGACCCAGTAAGGATCACCCCATAATGTTACTCACTTCCGTTCTCGCACAACAAACTCGAATCGGTGTAACCACTCTATCATAGCAGTTAATAGAGGAGACAAGGAGGATCAAGGAGAGATTTCCAAGAAGTGATCAGCCTAAGAAACTAAAACGTATTATGTGTCACACTAATAAATAATTACCATAATTTTCTTCGTGAGCTAGTGAATACACTACTCACACTATGTGTTAGGATTATTTCTTTTCATGCAGCTAGTATCAGTTATTCAATTTGCAGATATTCATTCGAGGATAGCCACTGCTATAGACTTATTCCCAAAACCCTATGAACTTCAGAACCAGATACACTCAGAACTAGGATAACTTAGTCTTTTATCTTTTAGCATATATCCATTGCTATAGACTAATTCCCGTCTCATCTTTGTTTTCTTTTTAGCAAATATGCCTCCTCGTAGATCAGCGAGACACACTACTCCGATAACTCCAACTCAAACTCCACTACGTCCTCCTCAATTCGTTCCCGCTGCTCTCCAAGCAATGATATCAGCCGCAATAACAACTGATTTAGCTCACATCAGCAAAAGTCATACCAATGGATTTGGTAGCGATACCCACTTAACAAACCCCAGAGTTACCCACGAGCACCCAAGGGAGTGTCCGTACAAGGACTTCATGAACTGCAAACCCAAATTCTTTATGGAAATGGTGGAGTGATTGCTCTGATGCGATGGTTTGAGAGAACAGATTCGGTCTTCACAATTTGTCATTGCCTAGAAAGGATCAAAGTGAAGTTTGTTGCATGCACCTTCTCCGACAGAGCCCTAACATGGTGGAATAGCCATGTTAAGTCACTGAACCTATTAGTAGATAACTCAATATGTTGGGAAAACCTAAAAGAGTTTATGATGGAAGAATACTGCCCAAGAGGCGAAGTTCAAAAGCAGTAACAAGAACTATGGGAGCATACCATGTTCGGCTCAGACATAATCACCTACACTTACAGGTTTAGCGATCTGGCAGCACTATGACCTGAGATGGTTACCCCAGGATTAAGAAGATAGAAAGGTATATTTGGGGTTTATCTACCCCGATCAAAGGAGATGTATTGTCTTTTAATCCAACTACATTCGATATCGCCCAACGCCAGGCGCAACGACTTATTGACCATAGAGTCTGCCATGGAATAGCTGTCCCCGTTCCCGAGCCATCAAAGGGAGGAGACCATTGTTGGATTAGGTGTCTAAGCCCATAACTATAATCGGTATGTACTTGAATTGATAGTAGCAATGTCCTTTTGGGTTGCCTTCAAACCTGGCAATTAAATAGGATTATTGGTGGAGAGAGAAGAATAATTTATTAATTTATTACTTCGTTAATAAATTAATTTATTAATGTATTATCAATATAATATAGTAATTAGATATCATATTGTTTAATTAATATTTAATTAGAAATTAATTTGGAATTAATTTTGGGATTAAAGGATTGAATTGAAACTGCAAGGACTAAAGGTGACGATGTTCAAAAGTTGAGCATTGAGCATTCTAGAACCTCCCTAAGAGGGATGGAATGAAATCTAGAGTGTCCTAGGGTTTCCTTGGGCTCTATGGGTGCCTTAGAAGCCTTAGGGAGGAAGTTGAGGGATTAGGGTTATCTAAGATACACCTGCCTTATCCTAAACCTTCCATATCAACTATATATACCCTTATAGGGTTGGATTTCATCTAAGGTCACTCCAAGAGAGGCTAGGGCCCAATTTTTCACTTCACTTCTCTCTCCACAGTAATCCTTGGTTGCTAGGTTTGTTTATGAGTCATTAGAGGCGCGACAATTGTGGCGCTTGCTACCAAAGTTCAAGATCTTCAAGGATTTGATTGTTATTACAATATAACAATAAAGGTATGTATCCGAACCCCAATGAAATGTTATTTTCGAAAATTACATGTGCCTCCTAGGGTTTCTAGTTTTTGTCTTTAATGCTTGTATGTATAATAGTGAAAACATAGATCCTCAAATTAGGATTGCATGCACATATAGGATTGTTTGTTTTGTTTAAAACCCATCAGTGGTATCAAAGCCATTGGCTTTGTTTTCAATTGTATTTGATACAAGAGTTTGAACATGACATATTAGGGTTTATGGCTAATAAACCCTAAGGATTGGATTTTTGAAATTAGGGTTCCTTAATCCTGGTTTTTGAAATTTTATTAGGGTTTCTTAAACCCTTTCCTTTGGCCTCAAGATTTCGAAATTTTAGGGTTTCCTAACCCTTGGGATTTTCGAATTCATGATAAGGATTCAAATCATTTCCTTTCTCCCCAAGATAAGATTCCCAAATTTTAGGATTAGGATAATGACATCTTTTGTAATTATCCTTTTAACTGTTTAAGTAGATAATTAAAGATCCTTGAATTATTCCATCCCAAAATTTTGAATTTTAGGGGATAAAGAGATTAGGTAAAATTAATTTTTTAATTTAAATGAATAATTCCTCATGATTTAATAATTTAAATTAATTGTTTAATTTTGGATAATTATTAAATCAAAGTTTTAATATTTAAGATTTTAAAATTAAAAGGTTTTAATTTTCGAAAAATTTTAAATTTGACTAAAACACTAGTATTTTGAAAAGTTCAAATCACACCCTTATGGTTTTATTAAATTAATTAAGTGTGTAACTAAAAGAGAGTTAATAAATCCATAATGATATGGTTTATATTTAATTAAATTAAAAGGTATAGTTTATTAAATTAGACCACCTAGTAATTTAAAATTTTAAAATGTACCCTTATACTATATAAAATTAAAAGTCTAATATATTATATATGTATAAGTAAAGAGTCAGTCTTACTGTTAGTAGGCCTCATTCACGAAGTTGGTCTATAAGGGGTGTTTAAGGAAATGCCTATAAAATAGTGATTGAATGGGTATCCACTCTTACCCACCGCACTCTTGACTAGTGGATGGTCGTTAGCCGAATGGGTAGGATAGGACAGAACCTTCCATTATAAGTATAATGTAAAACAAAGTAACAAAACACTTTTATAAATTCCCAAATCTTAGCTACTCTAGGAAAAATGTGGAATTGGTGCTAATCCATGAAATTGCACAGTGCACCCATATTGGTCGATTAATGGAGCATGTGTGGTTAATCGACACACTAATATGGGACCAATGAAGTATCGCAATGGGTAGCTTGATGTTTATCATAGATCAATGGAGCATGTGTGGTTAACTGACACATTGATTAGGTGATTCATAACATCAAGAGTACTAAGCTAATTTGCAAGGTTATCCACACCTTGTTTGTGATCCTCGGCATCCCAGTCACAAATGAAGGGCACAAAGGAGATTAAAACATGGCATTGAAAATTTCAATGAATCTCAAAAGATCTAGGAGTTTCAATTCAATTAAAACTTAAATTTCCTTTCGTTTTTCATCGTGGAAATTGGTAAATCATCATTTACCTACCTGGAAATGTTCTACAATTTGGATTACGACATCCCTCTTCCAAATTGTAGAACATTGTGTTGGATCCTAGCCTTAATATCTCATTTGGGTGTTTTATTAAGGACTCAATCAACTGACTCGAATTTTCTCCCATTTTGTAGATGTCTAATTCTAACTATGGTCTTCCCAAATCCCTTGGAACAAGCTTTCCACATGAAGATGATATTCCATGATTCGATCAAGGAACAATAGATCATGGTTCACTTCCTCCACATCCTCCTATTGTTCTCCCTAACCCACAACTTCAAAGGCTTGAAAAGTTCAATCTCACTCAATCCCTTTTGCAAAGTAAACATGAAGAAGGAAAGTCAGTGTGTGCACACATCATAGAGATGAAGTCGCACATTGACAAGTTAAAAATGTTTGGAGTCATTTTCTATGAGAAACTGGCTGTTGATTGGGTTCTTCAATCGCTTCTTGACTCATATAGTGAGTTCGTAAGAGAGTAATATATGATGGACCTCGATGTGACCCTCATCGATCTCACCTATTTGCTTATTGCTGCTGAATCAGAAATGATTTGGCGCACTGGAGAAGCAAAGTTGATTGGTAGATCTGCCTTCCAAATCTCCATTGACATAGGTAATGGCAACGAAAAGCATGCCATGGTTGAAAATTTTGACCATAAGAGAAAGGCAAAGTCTGGAATAGTTTCGTGCGCTATTCCAAAAGAGTCAATTTGCTTTTATTGCTAAGAGAAAGGGCATTGCAGAAGAAGCTTCCCTGTCTACCTGAGAGATCTAAGAGATGGGAGAGTCAAGACATATGACTCTACTTAACGTAAAATCCATTAACTAACTTTGTAAGTTCTTATTTATTTTTATTCTTAGTACATTATTTAATAAGATTACATTTTTTGATGTTTTGTAGAATCGAAGAAAAGAGAGGAAGCTTAAAGGAAGAAGTAAACTGAGCCTGATCGCAAAGAAATGGATTCGATGATCGCATTTTTGGAGCTGCTATTTTTAGAGTTATGATAGATTTCTTAGGAATATGTAATAACATAGTTTTTCATTTGAATTGCATGGTAAGGACAAGTTTTTCCGCACCTTTTATAAATAAAATATATTTTTGTTTTTGTCTTATTTATTTTATTCCTTGCAATGCTATGTATGAGAAATTGACGTTTGTGTATTTATTGTTTTAGCAATGTTGAAATGGATGTGATTCTTAGTTATGTTATTTGTGGAAATGTCGTGAATTTACCAAATAAGGAAAGATTCTTGTCACCTGAGTTTCAATTGGATAGAAACTTGGAATCATACAAATTGTATTGTATGATAAATGAGAACCTTCATATTTGGAAAATTAAGACTAATTCCTTGACAAAGAGTAAAGTGAAAGACTAGGAGAACTGGTACACAATGTTGTGCACTAGTCAAGTCCACCACAAAGAATAATAAGATTATTCATCATGATTTACTAAAAGTCTAGTAAATGTGGTTATGCTTACAAGATTAAGTGTAATTTTGGATCATTGAAAAGTATCAATGTATGACAGAACAAATAACAAGAATCAATTAGGTAGAAAGATAAAAGTTTCTCAAATCTAAGAAGAAGGGAGAGTACTTTTGTATCGTGTTTTATGATCGTCTTGTTGATTATGAAACCATATCACAATTAATCCTCTAAGGACATCTTAGTGCACTAGTATGGCTAAGAAGAGGAATCAGAAATTATTGAAGTGGTTAAATCAAAAGGATGAGTCATACTTCGTTCCATAATCAAGTCTTAGATTCATACTCCAAGATTGTGAATATAGTGACACATCTTAAGAAGATCTAACACACACTTTAAATGTGAAGTAGAAAATTGTTTTTCTTACGCTTGCACATTTGAAATTGGTAAATTCTGAGGAATTGGATATGACGAAGACCAACTAATACCAATTTTGTGTAGTTTTTGTCTTGATAAAAATCCACACTAACTATTGAATATTTGTTTGTCAAGAAATGTTTCTTTACAGGAGAATCTTATATCAAAAGCAGTCAGTGCGAGTCTAAATGATCTTGAAAAGTTTCAAGAACTAATCAAGAGTAAACCTAGTATTAAACACTAGCGCACGACTTGAGGTTTGCAATTTATCGTGTTGACATATCCTTGTTTATGAGCTATTCCAGTTTAGTAAACTATGCATATGAGTTCTACGAGTTCTGAATAGACTGCATAAAGGCAAGCATCTTGTTCAATGAAAGAACATTGACAAGTATAGGTGAACTGCTAAATAACTTGGAAGCAATGATGGGACCCTTGATGGCAAGAAATTAAGTATGAACAAGTTTTGTCCATATGAGTTTGGATTTGTCACGAACATTATCTTACGATAATGGTTATGACAAATTCACATGGATAAGAACACATACACCATAAAATCTAAGTGTCATAAGGTTTCTCTCCTTCATGAAAATGATTGTGAAGAAACGCTTTCACTAAGTGAGATTTTAAGGAGATAGCGATTATGTAAATTACATTCTCAAATTCGATTATGAATACGGCATCTCTCTTCATAGTTCAAATTGTGAGATTTGGCGATTAGTCTGAACGTTTGGGACTTAGTAATATAATTTCTGAATTAGTTTGGACACACATGTGAGCTATCTAAGGAAAGGTGTATGAGTTTTTGGAAGCTTAGATAAAGGCTTATCGAAGCATATCGTATTACAAAATATGAACTTTGGAAGTCAATAAGTATTGCTTTCTAGAAGTCAAATTGTTTTCTGAATACGTGTCAAAGCTAGTGGGAGCATAAATGTTATGATGGTCTGGATATGATGAGTGGGAGCATGATTATTATTTTAGGTGTTGCAAGTTAGCAATACTTATAGAAAACAAAAGTTTCACTTTGCAAAGTTGCCGGGGTTAAAAGGTTGTTTTGCTATAACTAAGGGAGAGAATATTATACTTCGTTTCGAAATCTGAAAGCTTAGATCGAGAAATTTTGAATGAATTTAGTCAAAGGACATATATGGATGTTATGTTGAAAAGAATCAACATAAAGGAATTCTATATATGGTAATATTATATCAAGAAAGTGGTAAAGTATCATGTTTTTATTGTGAATCGTGTCCCATACGCTTCGGGTATAGGATTGATTGCATTTGCTGTAATATTTGACCGTACTAAACTTTTCCAAATGCCTAGGGCATTAAGAGGGAAAAAGGTCTAGATTCGAATTTCACTAAAATAATTAAACAACTATCCAGGACAATATAAGGTTCACCAAGGATTGGTCGCTTGTGAGCGGCTGGAAGTATAATAGCGGATGGACCATATTGACATTATTATAAATAGATAAAACTCTATTTAGAATGAGTTGTCATATGGAAAATATGGAAACATTTCCATACTGGGAGTTCGACGTTAAGAATTTATGTCTAGATTAGAAACTTTTATGCAAGAAGGATGTTCAAAGGAATGTATTTTGAATGTGAAAGTTCACATCTATGGGATTGCCATGTAACAATATCCAATAGAGCACTTTGTAATTTTATTTGCCCAGTCTTGGTGACTTTTGTGCTGTGACATTACGAAAGGACTGTTGCATAAAATGTTAAAATCTAAAAAATTCAAGTGGTGGCGACAACTTTGTATTCTTACACTAATGATTAGGATTAGGAATTTTGAAATGAGTATCATTGGAAATGTGTTCATTTGATCTATTTCACGAAGTAAGGACCATAGTTAAACATAGTGTGCATTCTTGGTGCATGGGACAACTGTTTTTATAATTCAAGCAAGAAGTTGATACACGAAACAACAAATAATGAGTAATCAATATGATGATTAATTAAAAAATGTTTTATTTATACTCAAAGGTTTGGGGACATATAGGATTAGTATTACTATTGTCTTTCACTTTGCATGTTTTGACATCCCGAATAATAAGATTATTCAAATCTTCCACAATCGCTCATACTTTGGACGTAGGTATGAATGAAGACTGTCATGAATCCATCTGTAGATTGTCTAAAGTGTTTGGAAATAGCACAAGTTTGCTGCAGAGTTCATGAGTGCTTCTATAAGATTAGAGTATTGGATTAAACCCACACTCACTTGGATCGCTTCATGGATTTTATCACGAGTAATTGGTGAGACGAGAATATCGTATATTCTTGAAACCGAGACGAGAAAGTTATATTCTACAAGTCAGTTGCACATTCATAATACGTAAACACACCAGTAACTTGTTGTTATAAAACATATTATTGTGTGTGATTCGATGAGTAGATACAAGCGAGCATCGGAGTCGAAGTTTATACGTTCCTTTTACCCAAAGTGGATAAAAGCGATATTTGTGGGCCCCTCGATGATTTAGTGATGGCACCTAAGCGCTTGGCCAAGCCAAGAGTAAGTTGATGTGTTAAGTTGTAGTCTGTTATTAGTCATCATAAATCGGAAATCGAAAACAACACATAGACAGTGAGAATTATTAAAATCCATGTGTCAGTGTATACGATATCTAGAATGGAGGAATATTTGATCCCTTATCTTAAGGACACGTCACTAATAAGATCAGAATTCAACAACGGCTTTTGGTAGCTAAAATTTGCTAGTCAATTTCGAAGTTATACTTACAAATATAGTTATTATACTTATCCAAGTGGGAGACTGTTGGATTAGGTGTCTAAGCCCATAACTATATTTGGTATGTATTTGAATTGACAGTAGCAATGTCCTCTCGGGTTGCCTTCAAACCTGCAATTGAATAGGATTATTATTGGGGAGAGAAGAATGATCTATTAATTTATTACTTGGTTAATAAATTAATTTATTGATGAATTATGGATATAATATATTAATTAGATATCATATTGTTTAATTAATATTTAATCAGAAATTAATTTGGAATTAATTTTGGGATTTAAGGAATGAACTGAAACTGCAGGGACTAAAGGTGACAATGTTAAAAAGTTGAGCATTGAGCATTCTAGAACCTCCCTTAGAGGGATGGAACGAAATCTAGAATGTCCTAGGGTTTCCTTGGGCTCTAAGGGTACCTCTAAAGCCTTAGGGAGGAAGTTAAGGGATTAGGTTTATCTAATATACACCTGCTTATCCTAAACCTTCCTTATCACCTATATAAACCCTTAAAGGGTTGGATTTCGTCTAAGGGAACTTCAAGAGAGGATAGGGCCCAATTTTCCACTTCCCTTCTCTCTCCAAAGTAATCCTTGGTTGCTAGGTTTGTTTGTGAGCTATTAGAGGCGCGAAACTTGTGGCTCTTGCTACCAAAGTTCAAGATCTTCATGGATTTGATTGTTATTACAATATAACAATAAAGGTATGTATTTACATGTCCCTCCTAGGGTTTCTAGTTTTTGAGTTCAATGCTTACATGTCTAATAGTGAAAACATAGATCCTCAAATTAGGGTTGTATGCACACATAGGATTGCATGTTTTGTATAAAACCCATCAACCATAAACGAAAGTCAAGGAAAAAAGGAAAGAGCGAACAACCCAGGAAAGCCCGCAAGAGCAGCAAATGGGTACTATATACGCCGCCATAAAACCTGCTACTCCAACACCTACCAGTCGATATGCTGGAACACTCCCGACGTGTGATGGGTGTAACTACCACCACACCAGAGTATGTCGGGAAATGTAATGCTTGAATTTCCACAGGAAGGGGCACAATGCCCGGTTCTGCAGGGCACTAGTACAACTGTTCTCCCAAGTCCCCAGAGAGGAAGTAAACCATGTCTTCTATGGCTATGGTGAGATAGGGCACTTCAAGAGGGACTGTCCGATCACGAAAAACTCAGGCGCAGATGGACGGATTCTGATGATCACCGTAGGAGAAACTATCCCAGAGTCCCCAACGACCAGCGGTACGTCTTCGAAATAATAATTACTTTAAAATTTAAATTATATTTATATAAGATTAAAACTTGGGGAAATATTTAAAATTAATAATAATAACTCTCTCATCTGAAACAAGTCACAACATTCTTAAGGGAATTAAAGATTCGTACAAGAAAGCTATGATGGCTTAGTATGTAAATCAGGGTTGTGCATAGCAAAGATTTTGCAGACTTAGAGTGAGTGATTCCGCCTTAATTCATGTTCCTTGTTTGCTTGTGGATTTAGGGCAGAGCCAATCAGTCGACCGTCTTATTCATCTATATGTACATAACTTGTATATACCAGGCGATCAAACAGATATCGAGGAGGATCATAATATAGAGTATCAACACTAGTTATCAAAACACTGCACTATTAGTAGTCACTTATTACAATACGATTTATAGCAGTGGTAATATCGAGGGGAAAACATAAAGCACTAGAACATTTACACTGTAGTATAACAAACGCTTCTTTCAAATCGGCCTAACCTTTGCTTCTGTAAAGAGTCTGTTGCCATCATTCATCATGAATTTGCGTGCTCCTCACCACACTAAGTTAATATGTTTTCATTGCCTTGACCATCAAATTTACGAAACCCTCGTCATTCGTAACGACAGCCTAACCTAGACCTCGGAATCGTCTACCTCGTAATCTACACCTCAAAGTACTCATGAGAATAGTACCTTGCCCTCCGAAACCTTATGATTGTATATTCAACAGACCTTCCCGAACTACCACTCGTCTAGGAGATCAAGTTCAATCATAGAGGCTAAGGATGAATAAAGCCCACCTATCACTAATAGTGTATACGCTAGAGTGGTATATAATTATGATTACGCAGATTAAGTATGTGTGTTTCCGCCATATCTCCTGTTCCTTGTTTGGTTGTGGACCTGGGGTAGAGTCGCACATCTGACCGTCTTACTAAACCTAATTATAGACGACTTGTATACACGAAGTAATGATAGATGGACCAGGTATGAATCCTACTATGGACATTAGGGCAAAGTTTCTAGGTCTACCAGTGGGTATTCTACCAATCAGAGGAGCACAATCTCAGTAGTACTACTAATAAAGCAAATTTCGGGACGAAAATCCATCTAACGGGGGGATGATGTGACAACCCGATAGTTTTAGTCTTATAAAGTCCAGCCAATCAATCGAGAGTCAGACTCATTTCTGCTATCTTTAAAACTGTTGATGGTTTTTTTTAGTGTTCAATGCCTAGTACATTCAAGTTTTGGGTTTAGGGATGAGTTAACTTTAGTGAATCGTGTTGCATTCGAGCCAAAAACACCATCAACTGGTGTGTAGGTGTAATGTCCCAATTTTCACGCCCAAAAATTTCATTTCAATTAAGTAGTTTGTAAAACATTTGTAGTAAAACATCATCCGATCATATCATTTCATAAAACATATATGTGTCTGAAAAACCCAAAACATGAAAATAATAATAATGTCAGAGTAAAATCCAAGAACATCTCATAATGCAGAAAACCAAAGTGTGTGTGTGTATGATGTGCCGCTACCGCGCCAGCTCCTTGCCCTTCGCTGAAGAGGTACCTAAAACCAAACAGAAAACTTTAAGCATGAAGCTTAGTGAGTTCCCCCATCGTACCACATACCATACAATCATATCACATACATACTGCCATACATTTCTGGGGTGCCGACCTACCCATACGGCCATTCTGGGGTGCCGATCTACCCATGCGGCCATTCTGGGGTGCCGTCCTACCCGTGTCAAGCCATTCTGGGGCGCTGACCTACCCATGTCGAGCCATTATGGGGTGCTGACTACCCTTCGGTCCTAACAACCGAACCTCGGAGACTATTTCACCCCTACTACTACTATCACATATATCATAGCATAATCTATTGTCGGAGATATCTGGAGTGTCTGACATACCTTTCGGTCCTAACAACCAAATCTCGGGGACTCTTCTCCCTCCTACTACCTTTATCTCATGTAACAAATCATGCTAGCAGCTAAACATGTCATAACATATTGTTAGGCATACCTGGGGTGCCTAGCCTACCCGTCGGTCCTAACAACAGAACTCTATCACTATCACATACCATATCACGCTAACATATAACATATCAGGTAGCAAAAACACAAACGAATATAACAAAGAAAAACATCTAGCATACGATCCTTACTGGTTGGCTGGCCTTGTGGCCGTAGACCCACCGCTACTGGAAGGTAACTCACCTCGTAGTAGCTGCTAGGCTATGCGGGAATCCTCTGACTGCTACTGTTGCTGCTTCGGAAATCCTCCAGCTAAAATTCCCACAAAACACATAGTCAGAAACTGACATCAACTCTTAGGGTAAAATGACCATTTTACCCCCTGACCAAGTCAAAGTCAAAGTCGACTTCTAGTTGACCTGACTCGCTGAGTTGGCTCGCCAACTCGCTGAGTCCATATCCTTCCATTAGACCTCAAACCCGTCTCTACACGTCGAGTTAGACGATGACTCGACGAGTTTTCCTTCTAAACGAACATCGACCGAATCCTCATCCGACTCTCCGAGTTGTATGAACAACTCGTCAAGTTCATCATCAACTGATACTCAGGTCTCGTCCTTGACTCGCCGAGTTGTATGAACAACTCGTCGAGTTCATCTTCATCCTTAAGAAGATTACCTTGGACTCGCCGAGTCTGTTCATGCACTCGCCAAGTCCCATGAATTCCAGAACAATGGCTTAGTCCAGAACGTTGGGTCACCCCTTGGGACCCCCTTAAAACCTTTCCACACTCAACTGGGTCCTTATGACCCTCAACTGATATGGGACAGATCCTTAAACTCGCCGAGTCCAACAACGAACTCGCCGAGTTGCTCACAACCACTCACTGAATCTTCGCTTTCTGATGTACAACACTTGATCAAAATGTAGATCTAAGCTTCTACAATCAATCTAGCACGTAAAGTTACAACCTTTACGTGCCTCCATGGGACTTTAAGCTCAAAAGGTCCTAAAACAAGCTCTCAAAATGCATGGGGCCTTCTTTGAGTGAAAAAGCACTCCTTTCTGCCTTGTAACCGCTCAAAGGACCTTGATCTGAAACATCAACCTCAAACCATGCTTGCAATCATGGTTGGTGACCAAAATGGCTTAGAAAATCCCTAAAACTCCACAGAATGGAATCTATCAAAAGAGCAAGAACGGTGTAGACTTTATACCTTCTGAAGTAAGCAAATGATGCTCAAAAACGAATCCTTCAAGCCTCATCTTAATCGTTCAAGCTTTTCCTTCCTTCCTTGAAACACAAAAGCACCAAAATCACTCCCAAAAGCCTTGGATTGCTTCAATAACGACTAGGGTTTGCTTTGGGGGTCTTCTGGGAGAAAATGGGACTAAGGGGGCCGAGTTAAGGTGTTTAAATTGGGTGCAAATGCTCGGATTAGGGTTTTTGCCCAAACAGGGTCTACTCGCCGAGTCTGGAACTCGACTCGCCGAGTCCACAACTTAAACTCCGTGCCTCATCCCACTTCTACTCGGCGACTTGGTCCATCAACTCGCCGAGTCCAAGGCCAAAGGCAAAATTATTAAAAGATTTAATAAAAAGAACACATTCCAAAACCAGGTGCTACAGTATGGTCGTGAACATGAGTGTACGACCGTACACTCAATGTGCCTGTACACTACCTCCCATATATAAGATATTCCATTCATGTTTACCATTCCTCACACTTCAATGTCTATAAAATCGGTTCTCTCTCAACTATCATCAATCCTTTCACCTTGATCATCAAATATGTAAGTATTCCTTCCGTTTGTTTAGTTGATACACTCATTGGGTATCACCCATTGATTTCATCCGTGAAAACACCTCTTTTGGGTTAGATCTTCAATAACACCAAGAACACACACCTTTTGTTGGGTCGTGAACCCCTAAAGAGATCCAATAGTGTGAGCATTCCCTCTATCACCTAGTTAGACATGTTAAACACTTGATTGATAGCCTTGAAACATCATGAAACTCATGATCATCAATAGTGTACGGCCATACACTCTATGTATGGTCACAAACTCCTGTTTGACGCATAACCTAAGGCCTTAAACACTTGCTAGGTACTTGTTATCCATTAGAACTCTTGAACCCTTGAATCCCCCTGAATCAAGCCCTAAATTGCACCATTTTGGACTATGTACGGCCATACACACTTGCTGTGGTAGTAAACTCAAGTGTGGCCGTGAACACTCTTCCCTTCGCCATACACTCCCCTTTGATCAATCACATATGATTTCAACACTTCATTTCAAGTGTTTCCTAGTCCCTAAGGGAGTTTCCTTGCATATTAGTTGTTTAAAACACTAATTACATGCCTATATATGCCAATATATGTCATTTAGGACTCGTTTGTGTTTCGAGAATTCATTCGTGGACTCGTTTATGCCCCTACAATCAATCTTTTAAATGTTTAAATGCTTTTAAGGGGGGGGGGAAGAGAGAGAGAGAGAAAGAGAGAGAGAGAGAGAGAGAGAGACAGAGAGAGAGATAGAGAGAGAGAGAGAGAATACAAGTTGAACGCAATGATAATTTTGTAGATGTTATTTGTAATAACTATCATATTCAAAGGATTTTTTATGCTTTATAAGTGATCAAAACCATTTCAAAACTCTTTTAAAGTTATGCTACTTTATTGTTTATAAAACACCATTTCGAAAGTACAATTATAATTCAGTAGATAAATGAGTCTATTATTCAAGTCAGTATCAATTCAAGTAAACATCCTAGTAAACTATAATGGTGCCTTGGAAGCCTTAGGGAGGAAGTTAGGGGATCAGGGTTATCCAAGATACATCTGCCTTATCCTAAACCTTCCTAATCACCTATATAAACACTTAAAGGGTTCGATTTTGTCTAAGGGCACTCCAAGAGAGGCTACGGCTGAATTTTCCACTTCCTTTCTCTCTCCATAGTAATCCTTGGTTGCTATGTTTGTTTGTGAGCCATTAGAGGCAGGACACTTGTGGCGCATGCTACCAAAGTTCAAGATCTTCAAGGATTTCATTGTTATTACAATATAAAAAATAAAGGTATGTATCCTAACCTTAATTAAATGTTAATTTCAAAAATTACATATGCCTCCTAGGGTTTCTAGTTTTTGTGTTGAATGCTTGTATGTCTAATAGTAAAAACATATATCCTCAAACTAGGGTTGCATGCACACATAGCATTGGTTGTTTTGTATAAAACCCATCAACCATAAACAAATGTCAGGGAAAAAGAGGAAAGAGGGAACAACCCAGGAAACACCGCAAGAGCAGCAAATGGGTACTATATATGCCGCCATAAGACCTGCTACTGCAGCACCTACCGGTCGATAGGCTGGAACACTCCGAAGTATGATGGTTGTAAATACCACCACACCGAGATTGCAATGCTTGAATTGCCATAGGAAGGGGCACACTGCCCTGTTCTACAGGGCACCGACACAACCGATATCCCAAGTCCTCGGAGTTGAAGTAAACCAGGCCTGCTATGGCTATGGTGAGACAGGGCACTACAAGAGGGACTGTCCAATCATGAAAAACTCAGGCGCGGATGGACGGATTCTAATGATCACCGCAGGAGAAACTACCCTAGATTCCCCAGCGACCAGCGGTACGTCTACGAAATAATAATTACTTTAAAATTTAAATTATATTTATATAAGTTTAAAATTTGGGGAAATATTTAACAGTAATAATAATAACTCACTCATCTGAAACAAATCACAACATTCTAAAGGGAACTAAAGATTCGTATAGGAAAGCTATAATAACTTAGTATGTACATCAGGGTTGTGCATAGCTAAGATTATGCAGACTTAGAGTGAGTGATTCCGCCTTAATTCATGTTCCTTGTTTACTTGTGGATTTAGAGCAGAGCCAATCAGTCGACCGTCTTATTCATCTATTTATACATAACTTGTAAATACCAAGAGATCATAGAGATACCGAGGAGGATCATTCTATAGAGTATCAACACTAGTTATCGAAGCACTGCACTATTAGTACTCACTAATCAAGGTACGATTTATGGTAGTGTTAATATCGAGGGGAAAACATAAAGCACTAGAACAATTACACCGATTACAATGTCGATCACAGTCATATTACACCATCGTATAACAAACGCTTCTTTCAAATCGGCTTAACCTTTGTTTCTGTATACAGTTTGTTGCCATCATTCGTCATGAATTGGAGTGTTCCTCACCATACTAAGTTCGTATGTTTTCATTGCCTCGACCGTCAAATTCACGAAACCCTCGTCATTCGTAACGACAACCTAACCCAGACCTCAGAATCGTGTACCGCGTATTCTAAACCCCAAAGTAATCATGTGATGATTACCTTGCCCTCTGACACCTTATGACTATATATTCAACAGACCTTCCCGAACTACCACTCGTCCAGCAGATCAAGTTCAAGAACGGAGGCTAAGGACGAATAAAGCACACCTATCACTAATAGTGTATACGCTACAGTGGTATATGATTATGATTATGCAGATTTAGTATGTGTGTTTCCGCCCTATCTCCTGTTCCTTGTTTGGTTGTGGACCTAGGGTAGAGTCGCACATCCGACCGTCTTACTAAACTTAATTATATACGACTTGTATACGCGAAGTAATGATAGATGGACCAGGTATGAATCCTACTATGGACATTAGGGCAATGTTGCTAGGTCTACGAGTGGTTAAGTTTTAACATTTTATGATTAACACTTTAGGAGATGCCAGGAGAGGGGATGCTATTAGGGTTATTGTGCAACAATGACATTTCAAACTCCAAGAAATTGGAATTACACGACCCAAACATAGAGTTTGCGGTCCAAAACCCTAGGGGTATATATATGGTCCTTAGCCACATTTATTCATTTGTTCCATTTCCAACTAGAGAAAAGCAAAATTCTCTCTCATGGATCTTCGGCCTTTCGTCCCAAATCGTGAGTACTTCTATCTAAGTGTATTATAGAGCTTGATATGTGTCTAATAACCTAGAAATCGTATGAAAACAACAAGATCAAAGAGTTTACGGCCCAAGAACATCTTGGACCGTAAACCCTTCTTTAAGGGACAAAAGAGTGCCCTAGTCCCTTCCTTTTGCAATGAAACTAGCCTAGACTCGTACCCTAATGTATGTAAGACTAGAAAACACACCAAGAACACAAAGAGTAAGGTGTTCATGGCTCAAGAAGTTCTTGGACCATGAACCGCAATCAAGAGTTCCAAGGTGTGCTTTAACTCTTCATAAGCCTTGGACACTAGCCTAGATCCATTCCTAGTTAAGTTAGGGACTTGAAAAAACCAAAAACACCATGCCCATGCGAGATTACAGCCGTAACCTCTAAGGGATTTGGTTCTAGGGCCGTGAACTCCTCAAAGGAGTTGAAAGGTGCCTTAATCTCTTCCAAGGACTAAGCCATCAAGTAGCAATACTTCTAAGGGACATGTAAGACTTCAAAACACCAAATAAACTAAGGCTTAGGAGCTGATGGATGTAAAGTCAAGGGTTTACGACCGTAAACTCATTTTTGTTATGGTCTTGGAGAGTAAACTCAAGAATGGGGTCCTTTGGAACCCTAAACCCACAAGCCTTGTCCTACAACAACTTAGATGCAATCCTTAGGGCTTTAGCATGTTCTAGGAGGTCTTAACATTTTCAATTAGTAGTTTAAGACTAATTGGGTACATATATGTGTGATTATATGTTAAATAGGATCCTTGGGTGTGTACAAGTTTTCACTTGACACATAGCAATCCTACATCGTTCAGTTCATCCAAACCACCATCCTCAGGTGAGGTCATACCCCTTAATCAATGTTTTAAATGATTTTAAATGCTTTAATGGGGGGAATACAAGTAGAAAACAACATGTTATTGAATCAATAATATGTGATTTATAACTGTGTTTTCATCCAGTAGATTTCACATACTTCAAAATGTGATGCATGAAATGGTTTTTTATCTTAAAAATACTTTGTTATCAAATGTATTACTTTTCAAATGTTTATTAAAATGACATCAAGTCATTGTTAATTATAGTTCAAAACTCTTAAATGTCTTACAAAACCATTTTCAACTTCTTGATCAAAACTATATCTTTACACTTATGTTCCTATATATGTATTGATATGATAACTTTCATCCTTCATTCAGCTTCCCACACTCTTGTGTAGCAAGGGTGTATAAACCTTCTTGGTCAATCAATTACCGTCCAGTTAACTAATATAGGGATAGTTAGGAGATACAAAACATTATTCCTATTACAAGGAATTACACCAGAGTTAGTTCATTCAGGAGTCTATACTACACATTACATGTTACATGAATACGTCTACATCGATACGCTTACATGAATACATTTACATATATACATTTACTTGTATACACTTACATGGATACTTGTACATAAATTATATATGATGAGTTACTAGTACATATTATACGTGTAAATTGTTCTGCCTATCCTAGTTCAAAAGCATAACTAGACGGGACTAACCATTCCGGAACCCACCTGTTAGCAACAGAGGTAATGAACATCTACGGATGCCTATGGTTAATACTTATATTAAGGGTACCTTTACGGGACTAACCATTCCTTAAACCTGCTGCCAGCTACAGAGGAAAATGAACAATCTACGGATGTTCAAGGTTATACATTTCGGCAGTCGCGATGTCGAGTTGATCCTAATACAAAAGGATAACACTTACATGGCTATAGTTTTCCTATTACTTTATTTTTTGATATATTCCCATAAACGACGAGGTAGACAATTTACTGTTAGTAGTAGTCAAAAAGAGGAAAAACTATCTTTGTTATAGCAAAACATACAGGTCTTGGTAGAAGATTACTTTCAAACATTCGGGTCTTGGTAGAAGGCTACTCTTATACTAGTAGGAAATATGGGATTTTCTAGGGTTTTCAAACTTATATCTAATGTTTCATTAAAAGATTTACATGGCATTCATAACATCTTTCCAAATCAAGGCAATCACACTTAATTACTTATGAATTCACCAGCTTTATGCTGATACTCGCTTTCAAAATAACTTGTATTCTCAGGTCACCAGTAGACTGGTACAATGGCTAGGTTTTGAGAAGACAGAGCACAGTCAAGACTCTTATTTTATTTTGATTACATATTTTGGTGTCTTATTACAATGAAAGAGCACACATGTATTAAAACTTTACTTTTAATGCAATGGATGATGTTGTTGCTTATTTACAACTTTGCATTGTTGTGATACTGTACATGACGTCCTCCACCCCTGAACGTTTCCGTCGTTCTTCATTTTGGGGTGTGACAAGTACTACTAAGAAAGTTATATTTGGGACCAAATTCCATCTAATAGGGGGATGATATGACAACCCGAAAATTTTTATCTTATAAAGTCCAGCCAATCAGTCGAGAGTCAGCCTCGTTTCTTCTATCTTTAAGCACTGTTTAAGGTTTGTTTGAGTGTTCTAAGCCTAGTACATTCATATTTTGGGGTTAGGGATGAGTTAACTTTATTGCATCATGTTGCATTCGAGCCAAAAACACCATCAACTGGTGTGTACGGCCGTGAACATGAGTGTACGGTTGTACACTCAAAGTGGTCGTACACTACCTTCCTTATATACGGTCGTACACTCAATCGGAACCCTTCATATTCAGGTTCCATAGTTCAAGCTCTAGCTGCTGCATTTCGCCTCGAGGGCAGTATTCTGCAGGTAAAAGCTCCTTCATGACTTCCCAACCCATAACATTGGCTACACACAGGGTTAGGGATTTGACTCGGCCATTCCACCAAGTCAGGGCTTTATTGGTGAAGGTGCAGGCGGTGAACTTCACCTTATTAGATTTAGAGAAGGCACAAATTTCGAAAATAGATTCGATTTTCTCGAACTACCGAGTTAGGGCTATGACACCTCCAGTGTCATCGAATGATGTGGGTTTTGCGTTCACAAAATCCTTGTAGGAACACTCCATACGGTGTCCTTGGCTACCTTCCTGGTTTTGGGGCTGAGTACCACCTCCTAGACCGCCTGAACCACCGGGGTTCATGTGTGACAAAGCGATAGCCACAGCAGCAGCAGCAACAGCTGCTTGGAACATGGCGGGATCAAATTAAGGACGAGGTGGTGGTGGAAGAGGATGGTTGTTCTTTGAGTTGGGTCTTTTCCATGGAGGCATCTTGATCTAAAATAGCCGGGAAGGAGAGGATTATAAGTCCTCTGAATTGAATCAAGAGGTATGGAACAAGAGATATCTCATTATGACAGGTATAATGATCTACTAAGCGATAAAACAGGAAGGAGTTATCAAAGCAGATAAACTATCACTAAGGAAGGAATAAGTAGCTACACTCGGAACGAACTTCTACAACGTATTCGGCTTTGGCTAAAATATTCCCATAGTATTTTATGTTTCGATGCGACGATGACTCGTTGTTTGGATATCAGGTAAGTTTTAGGCATGCTGCATACCACAGTCACTCCCAAGCACATGTTGGCTGTGTCTTGAATGAATATAGTTGATCAGGCTATATTGAACCTAGACACGACTACATAACTTCCCAGGTTTAACCGCAGCGTACAACACCCAATTACTTATGTTTTGTTCTACTCGTAGTTACGGATTCCGGCGGTTAGGTATACTTGTATACTTCTGAAAAATGCTTATATTTTAAAGTATACTTTTAGTTCAGAGCACTTCAGCCCCTTAGTGTTTACAGTCTTATACCATGTAAGGTTTGGTATACTTAGTTCACTATAAACAAGGGCTCTGATACCAATCTGTCACACCCGAAACCGATGGCGGAAACGTTCCGGGGCAGAGGACGTCATGTAGTATCACAACCAATGTACACAGTAAGCGTAGTAAACACAACCATTACATTACATAGAAGTATTTACATTTGATTGAAAACAAAGTTATACATGTTTATATATACATTCCAAAATGAACAAAAGTTAAGACGTGAATTCTAAGTGCTCCGTCTTCTCCAAAAGATCATGTGGTACATGTCTAATGTGGACCTGAGAATACAAGCAGTTTGAAAATCAGCATAAAGCTGGTAAGTTCATAAGCGGTTTGTTTAATGAAAATGAACAAGTTTCCTTTGGTTTTCTGAAAAAGTTGCTATCTAAGAAAATCCCATATTTTCTTATAAGAAATGTCTAGTTATCCAATGTTACCCAGTTTGGTTAAGAACAGTTAATTTATCACAGGAAAACCCTTGTTTTCCTAAAAGTTGGTGGTTGGTTATCGATCTGGAATGAAGTGTACAAGTATCTACCATAATTGCAATGTTAAGAGAAGTATTCTGAAGACCTGGTTATCCTTGTAAAGTGCATTAGTTTTAACACGTATATAAAACTAATAAGTAGGAAGTAAACTAGTTACTAGGTTCATTATTACTAACAAGTAAATCTCTGTTATCTAAATTGCGAGTTCCATAACCATGCGATAGACTAGATATGGAAATAAGAAGTCCAATATCATTTTTTGACTTTTGTCACCCTTGGACCATTCGGTCCGACTGTAGCTAGCAGCCAGGTGCGGGGTAGTCAGCCCCATATAGATCTATACACTCAAGTCACGTTCTCCCTCTATGAGATTCTGGTTACAGGGGCGGTCCTCCACTCACGTATCTCTGTGGAGTGTTTCAGAGGACGTGTCTCCAATTTTTAAGAATAACAAATTTACAAGTAATAATGTGGAAAACCCTATTACAAAAAGGTGGTCCTTCACTCGCGTATCTCTATGGAGTTTTACCGAGGACGAATCAAAAGTACTAGGATAATTCTTTTAACAGTAATGACATGGAAAATCATCTGTGAAGTATAAAATATGACATTTTATAACGAGTTTCACAAACAGTTTGAAAACTAACTCTGCAAGTTAAACAGTTGGTTAATACGGATTCCAGTGTTAAAAGCATATGAAATATGAAACATTTCAAATGAAATAATGAGTTTGAGTACAAGATATTCTTGTACTTTTGCTTGTATTCCCCCTCCTTGAAATCATTGAAAACACGGAAAAAGGTGTAGGGGTATGAACTCACCGGACGAGAAATGTGTCGGCTAGGATGCTAAGTGTCAGTTCGGAGCTTGAGTACACGCGAGGTTCCTATGTAATATGAAGAGATACATAATTGTATCTAATTAGACTTTAAACTACTAGTTAGATAAGAATATACACTCCGAGGCACGAAAACACTTCAATTCAAGTGTTAGGAGTGATATGGGTAGCATCTAAGGGGATGTATGGCCTAAATATGGAGTTTGCTCTTCAAGAGTAAACTCCTAATGGATATTACGGCCCTAAGACCATATCCCCATTAGTTTACGGCTGTAAACTCATGGATGGTGGATTCTTGGGTGCTTAATGGCCTTACAACACTTATGGGGTGATGCTAGGTTTAGTTCTAAGGCTATGGAAGGGGATTTTATCAACATATGGACCATTTAAGGAATTTACGGCTGTAAACAAGGAGTTTACGGCCATAAACTCTCATGCACCCATTCCTTATGTGTTTTGGTGTCCCTCGGTTAGGTACAAGTGTTTCAAGTCCAAAATACAAGCCATGGAAGGAAGTTAGGGCACCATTTAACCACCTTATAGGAGTTTATGGCCCAGGAACCATTCCTTGGGGGGTTTACAGTTGTAATCTCCTAAAGGGATGGTTTCTTGCCTGTTTAAGGTCCCTAACGCAATGGTGGTTGATCCTAGACATTATTCCAAGGCATACGAGGTGTTTAAGGGGCATCTTAACACCTTAAAAGCATGTTCTTGGGCTGTAAAATCATGTTTACCCCTCAAATGTTAAAGTTTTGGTGTTCTATATCCAATCTTGTAAGCCCTTAAGTCATATCTAAGCTCCAGAAGTGGTTTGGAAGGGTTTTGGGGCTCCAAAACACCATTTATGGGTGTTTACGGTTTGGGATGGTTCTTGGGCCGTAAACACATGTTCTTGGTCCTATTTCATGAATTAAACATGAATTTTATAGATAAACATGTTACACTATGAGCTAGGATGGATTTCTTACCAAAATGGAGCTTGAAATGGGTGATTTTTGGATCAAAGGTTGAGTTTTTAGTGAGAGAGTAGAGAGAGAGAGAGAGGGAAAAAGCTTCAAATGAGGTCATTTCAATCTTAAATATGGTTTGAATTCAAGACCCGGTGGAAATCTACCCGATACTGACGTTAAACGAGGCTTATGGTCGTACCCGATTTAGTTGTTGTAACCCGACATGGTCGAAACTAAAAAATTTCCAAATAATAATTTGGGGCATTTTCATGTGTTTCTAACGGGTTTGGATACTCACAAGCTCATAATGAAAGTCGCAAATTAAATAATTTAATTCAAGATGTAAACGAAACGAATCGATAAAGACGAGTTTTATTGACAATTACGGGTTACATCGATGGAATAAACTTTGGGTTGTCACATTATCCCCCCGTTTGAGGGAATTTCATCCCGAAATTCAAAATGAAGATTAAAAATTATGGATTTGGAAAGAGATGTGGATATTTCTGTTTCATTGAGTCTTCGCGCTCCCAAGTGAACTCGGGTCCCCGGTTGGCATTCCAGCGAACCTTCTCTATCGGGATACGGCTTTGTTTCGTACGTTTGATCTCTCAATCCATGATTTCGATGGGTTCTTCCACAAAGTTCTGGTTTTCGTTGATCTTGATCTCGTCAAGGGGAATCACGAGGGTTTCATCGGAGAGACACTTTTTAAGATTTGAGATGTGGAAGACAGGATGGATGTTGCTAAGCTCTTGAGGTAGTCGGAGTTTATAGGCTACAGGACCGATTGTAGCGAGGATCTCGAAAGGTCCTATGTACCTCGGGTTACATTTCCCGTGCTTTTGAAAGCGTATCATGCCCTTCCAGGGCGAGAGTTTCAACAGGACACGGTCTCCAACCTAGAATTCCAACGGTTTCCGTCGTTTATCGGCGTAACTCTTTTGTCTGTCTCGCGAACCTTTCAGTCGTTCTCGGATTTGGATGATCTTCTTGGTTGTTTCGCGGATGATTTCAGGACCAGTGAGAGCACTGTCGGGCACTCGACTCTTGGCTAGCTGCGTGTCCCCTACCTCAGCCCAGCACAAAGGGGATCTGCACTTACGACCGTAGAGGGCTTCAAACGGGGCATCCTTGATCCTGGTGTGGTAGCTGTTGTTATATGAGAACTCGATCAAAGGTAAATGGATGTCCCATGACTTTCCGAAATCGATGACACATGCTCTCACCATGTCTTCCAGGGTCTGAATAGTTCTCTCACTCTGTCCAATTGTTTGAGGATGATAAGTTGTACTCATATCCAGCTTAGTTCCAAGAGCTTTCTCAAGGGACTGCCAAAACCATGAGGTAAACCTGATATCTCGATCAGAGATATGGACACAAGTACACCGTGTAGTCGGACGATCTATTGGATGTAGGTTCGTGTAAGCCTTTCCATCTTGAATGATTCTTTGATCGGGATGAAGTGAGCGGATTTTGTCAAACGATCGACAATTACCCAAATGGTATCGTACCCACTCAGAGATTTAGGTAACTTGGTGATGAAATCCATGGTAATCATCTCCCATTTCCATTCAGGTATCTCCGGCTGCTGGAGCAGACCCGAGGGTTTCTGGTACTCAACCTTCACCTTGGCGCAAGTCAGGCACTTGCCCACGAAGGTTGCGATTTCGGCTTTCATGTTTGGCCACCAGTATTGTTTCTTGAGATCTAGAAACATCTTGTTTGAACATGGGTGAACAGATTATTTGGTCTTGTGAGCTTCGTTCATGACAACCTCCCTGAATCCTCCGAACTTTGGGGTCCAGATCCGATTCATGAAACAATAGACTCTGTCACCTCTGATCTCAAGATTCTTATCCATTCCTCTCAAGGCTTCGTTCGACATGTTCTCTGGTTTGAGGGCTTCTAACTGGGCTTCTCGGATCTGTGCAGATAAGTGGGAATGGAGAGTCATCGTCAATGTCTTTGCCTTGAACTCTCCTTTCGGCTAAGGGCATCTGCTACCACATTGGCCATGTCGGGATGGTATCTGCTACCAAATTGGCCTTGTCGGGATGGTATCGGATTTCACACTCATAATCACTAAGCAGCTCTACCCATCGCCGTTGCCTCATGTTTAAGTCTTTCTGATTGAAGATGTGTTGTAGGCTTTTATGCTCAGTGAAGATCGTGCACTTAGTTCCATAGAGATAATGTCTCAAAATCTTCAGTGCGAAGACTACTGCTCCTAACTCCAAGTCGTGAGTAGTATAGTTGACTTCGTGTGCCTTTAGCTATCTCGAGGCATAAGCAATAACTTTTCCTCTCTGCATAAGAACACAGCCTAAACCCTGATTGGACGCATCGCAGTAAACAACGAAGTCCTCTGTCCCTTCGGGCAGGGATAGGATAGGTGCGCTGCACAAGGCTTGCTTTAACGTTTGGAACGCAGTTTCTTGCTTTTCACTCCAACAAAAGGGTACACCTTTCTGTGTCAGACTAGTTAAGGGTTTGGTGATTTTGGAAAAATTTTGAATGAACCTGCGATAGTAGCTAGCGAGACCCAAGAATTGACGGATTTATGTGGGTGTCTTCAGTGCCGACCAATTCTCTATCGCCTTGATTATGGATGGGTCCACGTGTATACCCTCCTTACTTACCACCTGACCAAGGAAAGCTACCTTCCGAATCCAGAATTCGCACTTTGAGAATTTCGCGTACAGCTTCTCCGTTCTAAGAGTTTCCAACACTAATCTCAAGTGTTGTTTGTGATATTCCTCGCTTCTGGAGTAGACAAGTATGTCGTCAATGAACACGATGACGAACTTGTCCAGAAAGGGACGACACACCCGGTTCATCAGGTCCATGAACACAGCCGGTGCATTGGTTAGACCGAAGGGCATCACTAGGAACTCGTAGTGTCCATATCGATTCTTGAATGCCATCTTGGAAACATCATTCTCGTGAACTCGAAGCTGATGGTACCCTGATTTGACGTCTATCTTCGAGAAGTAACTGGCTCCCTGAAGTTGATCAAAAAGGTTGTCTATTCGAGGAAGAGGATAACGGTTTTTGACGGTCAACTTATTCAGTTCACGGTAGTCGATGCACATCCGGAAGGATCCATCTTTCTTCTTTACAAACAATACCGGGGCTCCCCAGGGTGAGGAACTCGGTCTGATGAACCCTTTGTTGAGCAGTTCATTAAGCTGACTGGATAACTCCTGCATTTCTGCTGGAGCTAAGCGATACGGAGACTTGGCTACAGGATTAGCTCCAGGAATTAGGTCGATGCGAAACTCAACTTGACATCCAGGAGGAATTCCCAGGAGCTCTTCAGGAAAGACATCAGGAAAGTTACAGACTTCGGGGATGCTCTCGAGGTCTTTAACTTCCTATTTCTCTTTGATTACATGGGCTAGGAATGAATGGCACTCCTTTTGCAGAAGCTTTTGAGCTTTGATGCAGGAAATGATGCGAAGATTGGAGCTAAGCTTATCGCCATAGATCATGAGAGTCTGGCCAGAGGGGAGATTCAGACGGATGGCTTTTTCATAACAAAGGAAATCATCATGATTTGGACTCAACCAATCCATGCCAATGATAACATCAAAGCTCTTTATGGAAACTGGCATTAGGTCAATGGGAAAAGAATGACCGTTCAGGGTAAGGGTACAACCTATGAATATATCGCTAGCACTTTCTTTCTCACCGTTAGCCATCTCAACGGTAAATGTTTCGGTTAATGGTTGGGGATTATGTTTAAGAAGGCGTTTGAATGAATGGCTAACAAAACAACGTTCATCACTAGAATCGAAAAGGATACTAGCATAAGAGTTGTCGAGAAGGAACGTACCCAAGACAACTATGGGATCGGCGACTGCCTCCTCTCGTCCCAAAGCTAGGACTCTCCCAGTGTTACCAGCTGTTGTCGCTTTGGGGCAGTTTCTCTTAAAATGCCCGACTTCACCACATCCGTAGCAGGCCTGACCAACAGCCGCTCTGGAGGTTTGAGTTGTTGATTGGGTTGGTGCTTTGCATAATCGAATCGTATGCCCCTTTTTACCACAGTTGGAGCATGACAAATCACGGCAGGGGCCGGGTTTATGGAGGAAATTACACTTATTGCATCGGGGAAGGGTATCAGCATACCTATTGGCAGGTGCTTGAGTTGTAGAACCAACGACAGAAAGAGCAGTAGAGGAAGGAGTAGCGCGGACTGCCACCGTTCGCTACTCTTTGTCGATTTAGGAGTAGTGGCCACTTCCTCAAGGTCATGACAATGATCAATCAAAGTTTGCGCTAAAATTTGGCGCTGTCATAGGTATCTGGCTTCGCAGCCAAAACGTTTCCTTTGGTTGGCTGGTTCAACCTGCAGATGAACTTCTCAATCTTTCTACTCTCCGGGGTAACCATTCCCGGACAGAGTAGCGCCAAGTCATCAAATCTTGAAATGTAAGCGGCAATATCGGAACCCTTCATCTTCAGGTTCCAGAGTTCATGCTCTAGCTTCTGCATTTCAACTCGAGGGCAGTACACTGTAAGTAAAAAGCTCCTTCATGACTTCCCAACCCATAGCATTGGCTACAGGTAGGGTTAGGGATTTGACTGGGCCATTCCACCGAATCAGGGCTTTATCGGTGAAGGTGCAGGCGGCGAACTTCGCCTTATCAGATTCAGAGCAGGCACAGATTTCGAAAATAGATTCGATTTTCTCGAACCACCGAGTTCGGGTTATGACACCTCCAGTGCCGTTGAAAGATGTGGGTTTCGACTTCATAAAATCCTTGTAGGAACACTCCTTCCAGTGTCCCTGGCTACCTTCCTGGTTTTGGGGCTGAGTACCACCTCCTGGACCGCCTGAACCACCGGGGTTCATTTGTGACATAGCGACAAGCACAGCAGCAACAACAGCTGCTTGCAACATGGCGGGATCAAATTGAGGAGGAGCTGGTGGTGGAGGAGGATTGTTGTTCTTTGAGCTGGGTCTTTTCCTTGGAGGCATCTTGATCTAAAAGAGCAAGGAAGGAGAGGATTATAAGTCCTCTGAATTGAATCAAGAGGTATGAAACAAGAGATATCTGATTATGACAGGTATAATGATCTACTAAGCGATAAAACGGGAAAGAGTTAACAAAGCAGATAAACTATCGCTAAGGAAGGAATGAGTAGCTACACTTGGAACGAACTTCTACAACGTATTCGGCTTTGGCTAAAATATTCCCACAGTATTTTATGTTTCGATGCAACGATGACTCGTTGTTTGGATATCAGGTAAGTTTTAGGCATGTTGCACACCACAGTCACTCCCAAGCACATGTTGTCCGTGTCTCGAATGAATATAGTTGATCCGGCTATATTGACCCTAGACACGACTACATAACTGCCCAGGTTTAACCGCAACATACAACACCCAATTATTTATGTTTTGTTCTACTCGTAGTTATGGATTCTGGCGGTTAGGTATACTTGTATACTTTTGAAAAATGCTTATATTTTAAAGTATACTTTTAGTTCAGAGCACTTCGGCCCCTTAGTGTTTATAGTCTTATACCATGTAAGGTTTGGTATACTTAGTTCACTATAAAAAAGGGCTCTGATACCAATTTGTCACACCCCGAAACCGATGGCGGAAACGTTCCGGGGCAGAGGACGTCATGTAGTATCATAGCCAATGTACATAGTAAGCATAGTAACACAACCATTACATTACATAGAAGTATTTACATTTGCTTGAAAGCAAAGTTATACATGTTTCTATATACATCCCAAAATGAACAAAAGTTAAGACGTGACTTCTAAACACTCTGTCTTCTCCAAAAGATCATGTGGTACCTATCTAATGCAGACCTGAGAATACAAGCAGTTTGAAAATCAGCATAAAGCTAGTGAGTTCATAAGCGGTTTGTTTTCTGAAAATGAACAAGTTTCCTTTGATTTTCTGAAAAAGTTGCTATCCAAGAAAATCCCATATTTTCTTATAAGAAGAGTCTAGTTATCCAATGTTACCCAGTTTGGTTAAGAACAGCTAAGTTATCACAGGAAAAACCCTTACTTTCCTAAAAGTTGGTGGTTGGTTATCGATCCGGAATGAAGGGTACAAGTATCTACCATACTTGTAATGTTAAGAGAAGTATTCTGAAGACCTGGTTATCCTTGTAAATTGCATTAGTTTTAATACATATATAAAACTAATAAGTAGGAAGTAAACTAGTTACTAGGTTCATTATTACTAACAAGTAAATCTCTGTTATCTAAATTGTGAGTTCCATAACCATACGATAGACTAGATATGGAAATAAGATGTCCAATATCATTTTATGACTTTTGTCACCCTTGGACCTTTCGGTCCGACTGTAGCTAGCAGCCGGGTGTGGGGTAGTCAGCCCCGTATAGATCTACATTAGGGTTTTACCTAATGCAACACACTATATAAGGACCATGTCTTTCCCCAACATCGGCTACACTAGTGATACACTAGAGAAACAAGAGGGTTTGGCTGATTTTGAGTGTGTTAGAGTATTCTCTTAAGTTTATACTTTGCATTTGGTGTTGTGTGAAGCATTTGAGGCATCACACTTGAGGTGCTAGGCTCACAAGGTTTCAAGGAACACTTACAACAACAAGGTATGGAATTCTATCTATTATTCAAGTTAGAATTGTTCCCCATGTATGCTAGATAGGATCATAGCCTTGGAAATCAACTTTTCATGGTAATTAGACAAACATAGATCCAAGGTTATTAGGGTTGCATGTACACTTAGGAAGTGTTAGAATGCTCAAAACCCAACAGTGGTATCAGAGCCAGGTTTGTTTGTTTGTTATTTGTGCTAAATAGGTGAAAAAGTCGATTTTTTTTTTTGCAATCTGACTAATGAACTTGTCGAGTCCATGGGGGGACTCATCGACTTCATGTGAATCTTCAACCTACTTGCAGAGTAGGTTCATGCACTCGACGAGTAGGAGCCTCAGAATGCAGATTTTCGACTTTAGTTGCTGGAAATGGACTAGATACATTACCCTAAACTATTTTGGTACTTGAAAACCTGTTTTAGATGGTGTAATGTCTTTGCTAATCCATTTACAACAACAAGTTATCAAAATCACAAAGTTTTAAGTGTAATTTTTGATTCATGAAAGTGTTCATATTCATGTTCTTGATCTTATGATGTTTAGATGATCATAGGAATTATTTGTAACATATGTGGTAGATTAATTCATGATCATTATGTGTTTTAATGGAGTCCATAACTTGTCCTCAAGTTATGGAAAACCAAAAGTCACTTTGTTTAAAAACCATTAAAAGAACACATGGGTTATAAAAATGAAGAGTCTTCATTTTTAATACCCTAATAAACTCATAAGTTACAAGAAATGAAAAGTTTTGAAAGTTTACAAAACTTGCCCTCAAGTTTTGGAACAAGTAAAGTCTTGATTAAAACTTTAGTTCCAACCCTTAGAATTTTAAAAGTTAAAATTCAACCATTATACTTATAATATTATAAGTTAATAATAATATATATATGTATAAGATTAAAGTCGTCTTACCGCTAGTACGCCTCATTCACGAAGCCGGTCTATAAGGTGGGTATAAGGTTGTTGCCTAAAAAATGGCAACTTAATGGGCGTCCACTCTCACCCACCGCTTGCTTGACTGGTGGAGGGTCGCTTGCCGAACGTGTAAGACAAGGACTTATAAATTCTCATTAAAATTATGATGAATATTATAAAGTAACTAAATGTTTTATTAAATTCCAAATCTTAGTTACTTTAGGAAAAATGTGAATAAGGTGCTAATCCATGAAATTACACTTTACACTTTGTCAATGTCGTTGGTGGGGCGTGTGTGGTTAACCGACACACTAACTTGGACTTAACAAGGTAGGTAAAGGGTGACTTAATATTTATCATAGTATCGATGGAGCGTGTGTTGTTAACCGACACATCGATTGCGGGGTAATTTATTAAGGGTACCAAGTAATTTTCATGGTTACTTCACACCTCTTTTTGTGATCCTCGGCATCCCAGTCACAAAACTTGGAGGACACACTCTAGATTGAAACATGCCTTTGAAAAGTTCATTGAATCTCAAAAGAATCTAGGGGTTTCTAAGAACCAAATTAAATATTTTAATATTTCGACTTTGGTGGAAATTGGTGAATTGTCATTCACCTACCTTTCAAATATGTTATTACTTAGATTACAACATACCTCTTCTAAGTATAATATATTATGATTGGGTCCTAGCCTTAATACTACATTTGAGTGTTTTATTAAGGACTATCTCTTTTTCTAAACTAAACTTTTCCTCTTTTCAGATGTCTGCAATCACTGCTGCTTCTGGCTCTAATCCTAATGGCTCCTTTTCTCTTATGAACTTGTGTGGGAAAGTCACTTTTCATGGATCCAACTTTAATGAATGGATCAGAAACATCTGAATGATTACCCGCTACGAGGACAAAGAATATGTCCTCGATAAGCAGCTTAAGGAGATTGATGAGACAGTTGCTACTCCTCAAGAGATCGCTGACTTTAGGGCACATGAAAGGGATGCCACCAAGGTAGCATGCATCATGATGGCCAATATGACAACTGACCTCCAAAAGTCCTATGAGGATTACTACCCTTTTGAAATGCACCAAGATTTGATGGAAAGATACCATCAAAGTGCACGAGAAGAGAGGTATGAAATCATCTCCTCCATGATAACAACCCGAATGAAGAATGGAGAACCCATCATGGGCCACATGCAGAAAATGCAAAGATTTGTGGACCGCTTGCTGAAGCTTAATGTGAACTTCCCCGAGGAGCTAGCAATAGATATTATTTTGCACTCCTTACCTTCATGTTATGAACAATTCCGCATGGCATACAACATGAACAAGGAAGAGGTCTCAACAAACTTCAAGGACTCTTAAAGACCGTGGAAAGTGGTCTTAAGGGTAAGGCGGTTGTTACTACTCCTACTCCTACAAACTCCGCCCCTGTCTTGGCAATTGGGAAAGGACAAGGGAAGAAGAGAAAGAGTTCTTTGAAGGGTACCAAGGTTAGGACCCTTGATGGCTCTTCTTCAAGTAGAACCAAGAAAGGTTTCATCACTCCTTCTTCTAAACCAAAAGAGGCTGAATGCTTCTATTGCCATGAAAAGGCACATTGGAAGCGAAACTGCTGAAAGTACCAGCAAGATGTGAAGGATGGGAAAGTTAAACCCAACCATGCAGGTATTTACAGTATCTTATCAAATAACTCACCCCATTCTAATTCTAGGGTCCTTGATACTGGTTGTGGTATTCATATATGTTCTGATTTACAGGGACTAAGAAGAAGTGACAATGTGCAGCAAGGAAGAATAAACTTGATAATGGGAAACAGGAAAGCTTCACCTATCACCAAGATTGGAGTTTATACTTTATCGCTAAGTAGTGGGTTTAGTTTAGATTTGAATAAGTGTTGTTATTCGCCAGAAATGGCATGAAATATTATTTCCTTTCATGCATTGTATAAACAAGGTTTCACCTTTTAATTTGATAATGAAGTTGGTTCGATTAATGATTTCTTTAATAATGTTCTTTATTTTAAAGCATTACCTTGTGATGGCGTGTATGAAACAGTATTTGTGGTTGATAACTTAGGAAATAATGTATTGTGTATTGATTATGTTAATAATAATAACTTGGATAAAGCATCATTATGGCATTGTCGTCTTGGACATATAAGCAAGAAACGCATAGTCCAAATCCAAATGGATGGAGTGTTCGATTCATTTGACCTAAAGTCAGATGATAGTTGCGAATCATGCTTACTTGGGAAAATGACAAAGTCACCCTTCACAGGTTCTTGTGAAAGGGGTGAAGGTTTGTTGGACCTAGTACACACGGATGTGTGTGGACCATTCAAACATGCCACAAGGGATGCTAATCGTTATTATTTGACTTTTACTGATGATTATAGTATATATGGATATGTCTACTTAATCAAGCATAAGTCAGAGACTTTCTAAAGGTTTAAGGAATTTAAACAGGAAGTCGAGAATCAATTTGGCAGGAACATTAAGATGCTTCGATCCGATCGAGGTGGTGAGTATCTTAGTTTAAAGTTCCTCGACTATCTTAGGGAATGTGGGATGGTCTCACAATTGACACCTCCCAGGACACCGCAGTTAAATGGTGTGGCTGAGAGGCGTAATCAAACCTTGTTGGATATGGTTCATTCCATGATGAGTCGATCTTCGCTACCAATCTCATTCTGGGGGTATGCCTTAGAGACTGTCGCCCATATTCTTAATCTAGTCCCTACAAAGAAAGTTGCCAAAACTCCTCACGAGATGTGGACTGGTAAACTACCTAAACTAGACCACATCAAGATTTGGGGTTGCGAGGCCTTTGTGAGGCGCGAGTCTCATGATAAGATAGAACCCGAAGCGAGAGGTGTATTTTCATTGGCTACCCACAAAGATCCTTTGGTTACCTCTTCTACAGACCTAGTGATAATGTGGTCTTTGTAGTAAGAAGAGGAGTCTTTCGAGAGAGAGAATTTATAAGCCAAGGAGACAGTGGGAGGAAAATTGACCTTGAAGAACTTCAAGAGTCAAGTGGTGAAGGAACTTCAAACCCTAGCCCTCAACTTGAGGAGGAAACTCCTGTTGAGCCAATTGACGAGTTTGTACCTCTGAGGCGTTCCACGAGAGTTAGGAATGCACCTGAGCATTACTATGGTTTCCATATTACTGCGGAAGGTGAGAAACTTATTAGTGATGAGACACTAGTAAGTCTGGATAAACCTAACAGCTACACGGAAGCCATGGCAGGCCCTGAGTCTGCTAAATGGAAAGAGGCTATCGATAGTGGGATACAATCCATGTATGAAAATCAAGTTTGGAACTTCGTTGAGAATGTACCAGGTCGTAAGACTGTAGGATGCAAATGGATCTTCAAGAAGCAGACCGACATGGATGGTAATGTAAACACTTATAAGGCTCGACTGGTTGCAAAGGGCTTCTCTCAAATTCATGTAGTGGATTATGATGAGACTTTTTCTCCAGTAGCCAAGATTAAGTCTATTAGGGTTATGTTAGCCATAGCTGCATTTCATGACTATGAAATTTGGCAAATGGATGTCAAAACCACTTTCCTTAATGGAAAGTTGACTGAAGATGTTTACATGAGTCAGCCAGAAGGTTTTGTTAGCAACGAGTACCCAAATAGAGTGTGTAAGCTTGAGAAATCCATTTATGGATTAAAGGAAGCACCTCGCAGATGGAATCTTTGCTTTGATGAAAAGGTCAATGAATTTGGCTTTTCTAGGAGTGAAGATGAATCTTGTGTGTATGTCAAGGCTAGTGGGAGTATAGTTAGCTTTTTGGTATTATATGTGGATGACATACTACTCATAGGAAATGACATCCCAACTATGTAGGAAGCTATGTCCTGGCTTGGGAAATGTTTCTCTATGAAGGACCTAGGAGAAGCTGCCTATATTCTAGGGATAAGGATTTTGAGAAACCGGAGTAAGAGACTAATTGGACTTAGTCAAAGTACATACTTGGGCAAGGTGTTGAAGAGATTCAGCATGAAGAACTCCAAGAACGGAGAGTTACCCATCCAGAGTAACGCCAGATTGAGTAAGACACAAAACCCAAGTACCGAGGATGAGATAGCAGAAATGAGCCAAGTACATTATGCTTCGGCAGTAGGCTTGATCATGTATTCTATGACGTGTACTCGACCTGATGTAGCCTTTGCCTTGAGCATGGATAGCAGGTATCAGGGGAATCCTGGCAAGGCACACTAGACCAGGGTGAAGAATATCCTCAAGTACCCATGGAGGACTAAGGACTGGGTCCTTACCCTCGGCGGGAGTGATGACTTGACAGTTGTAGGGTATAGTGATGTTAACTTCCAGACTGATAGGGATAATTTCCGCTCTCAGTCGGGTTGGGTCTTTACCGTAAACGGAAGAGCAATCACTTGGAAGAGTTCCAAGCAAGAGACAGTGGCTGATTCCATTTGTGAATCAGAGTATATAGCAGCGAGCGAGGCAGCAAAGGAGGCAATATGGCTAAAGAACTTCATTGGAGACCTTGGAGCTG
Source organism: Lactuca sativa (assembly GCF_002870075.4). Taxonomy (NCBI): domain Eukaryota; kingdom Viridiplantae; phylum Streptophyta; class Magnoliopsida; order Asterales; family Asteraceae; genus Lactuca; species Lactuca sativa. Next base: position 298,369,571 of record NC_056630.2, on the reverse strand, counting down.
TATCAGCTATAAAGGAGCCCATGGAAATTTTATGTGATAGTGAAAGTGTTGTTGCCTTAGCCAAGGAACCAAGGGATCACGGAAGATCCAGACACATCGATAGAAAATATCATTTTATCAGACATCACATAGAAGAAGGAATCCTCGTGGCAAAGTGGGTATCATCGGATGAGAACCCAGCAGATCCCCTCACGAAGGGACTGAGTAGGGTTAAGAATCTCCAGCATGCTCGGAGCATAGGGCTGAAGGATGATATAAGCTTTAGTAGTTAGATAAATTATGAAATTTGTAAAGTGTAATTGACATTGGATGATGAATAAAATTTGTGTTTATTTATGAGTAAAGTGTTACTATCTTTTGTTAATCGTTTACGATAATTTCTTTTGCATGTTTTGACTTCCAGAATAGTATGTTGTGGTTTTACATATTATTCAAACTTTCCACAATCAGTCATATGTTGGAAGTAGATATGATGTAAGACTGTCATGAAGTTCGTTGTAGGTGTTAGGATATAAGACAACACTTCATGAGTGCTCATAAGTTCTGAGTATTGGACTCAATCCATGCTCACTGGAATCACTTCATGGAATTCTATCTCGAGTGATCGTGAGACGGTAATATCATATAAGTCTTCAAATCTAGAGATATGATTTGTTACTTACGAGTTGGTTATGCATTGATTGTACAAAAACGCATTGGTAACTCGATGTTATAAAACGTTCTTTTATGTGTAATTCAATGAGTGGTAGAACAAACATATGAGTCAAAGTTTATATGTTCCTTCTTGGATTAGAAGCTGATATATGGGCCCCTCGTTGATTTTGTTTTGCCCTATGTACCGGGACCGGTCAGAACTAAGTTGATGTGTTCAATTAAGTTCATTGTCAAACAAATCAGAAATCGGGAAACAAACTGTTGGACAATAAGTAAGACATTGTTCCACGTATTTGTCCGGCTGATATCTAGAACAGAGGATTATATGATCACTTATCTTAAATGGTGTATCAACATCTTCTCAGTTCCGAGAGACATTGAAAGAGCTACGATTGTCGATTGGTTAATGAACTATTGTAGTTGTAGTTATTAGACTTATCCAAGTGGGAGATTGTTGGATAAATACTTGACTCGACCCGGCATGGTCCATTTGGGTTGCATGGCACCATACAATTGGATAAACTAAATGAGAGAAATAACACATATGGTTTATTAATATATTATAAGTTCTAATATATTGATAATATTATTTAATTAGTTTTGATCAAGAATTAATTTACAATTAATTAAGTGATCAAAAAACTAACGAATTAAATATATGGGTAGATTATGTAAATCTTCCATATCTTATATAGTGGGATAAAAGGCTCCATGGATTATCAAGTTGGGTTCCACCCATAGGATGCTCCATGGAGTTAACCCGTGGATTCAGAAATGAAGATTCATGTTACATTAGGGTTTTACCTAATGCAACACACTATATAAGGACCATGTCTCTCCCAAAACTCGGCTACACTAGTGATACACTAGAGAAACAAGAGGGCTTGGCCGATTTTGAGTGTGTTAGAGTATTCTCTCAAGTTTATACTTTGCATTTGGTGTTGTGTGAAGCATTTGAGGCATCATACTTGAGGCACTAGGCTCACTAGGTTTCAAGGAACACTTACAACAATAAGGTATGTAATTCTATCTATTATTCTAGTTAGAATTGATCCCCATCTATGATAGATAGGATCATAGCCTTGGAAATCAACTTTACATGGTAATTAGACAAACATAGATCCAAGGTTATTAGGGTTGCATGTACACTTAGGAAGTGTTTGAATGCTCAAAACCCAACACTATACACTCAAGTCATGTTCTCCCTCGAGGAGATTCTGGTTATAGGGGTGGTCCTCCACTCGCATATCTCTGTGGAGTGTTTCAGAGGACGTGTCTCCAATTTTTAAGAATAACAAATTTACAAGTAATAATGTGGAAAACCCTATTACAAAAAGGTTGTCCTCCACTCGCGTATCTTTGTGGAGTGTTACTGAGGACGAATCAAAAGTACTAGGCTAACTTTTTTAACAGTAATGACATGGAAAATCATTTGTCAAATATAAAATATGACATTTTATAACGAGTTTCACAAACAGTTTGGAAACTAACTCTGAGTGTTAAACAGTTGGTTAATACGGATTCCAGTGTCAAAAGCATAAGAAATATGAAACATTTCAAATGAAATAATGAGTTTGAGTACAAGATATTCTTATACTTTTGCTTGTATTCCCCCCCTTGAAATCATTGAAACACCGAAAAATGTGTAGGGGTACGAAGTCACCGAACGAGAAATGTGTCGGCTAGGATGCTATGTGTCAGTTTGGGGCTTGAGTACACGTGAGGTTCCTATGTAATATGAAGAGATACATAATTGTATCTAATTAGACTTTGAACTAGTAGTTAGATAAGAATATACACTCCGAGGCACGAAAACACTTCAATTCAAGTGTTAGGAGTCATCCGGGTAGCATCTAAGGGGTGTATGGCCTAAATATGGAGTTTGCTCTTCAAGAGTAAACTCCTAATGGATATTACGGCCCTAAGACCATATCCCCATGAGTTTACGGTCGTAAACTCATGGGTGGTGGATTCTTGCGTGCTTAATGGCCTTACAACACGTGTGGGGTGATGCTAGGTTTAGTTCTAAGGCTATGGAAGGGGATTTTATCAACATATGGACCATTTAAGGAGTTTATGGATGTAAACAAGGAGTTTACGGCCGTAAACTCTCATGTACCCATTCCTTATGTGTTTTGGTGTCCCTAGGTTAAGTACAAGTGTTTCAAGTCCAAAATACAAGCCATGGAAGGAAGTTAGGGCACCATTTGACCACCTTATAGGAGTTTACGGCCCAGGAAACATTCCTTGGGGGGTTTATGGCCGTAATCTACTAAATGGATGGTTTCTTGTATGTTTAATGTCCCTAACACAATGGTGGTTGATCCTATAATTTATTCCACGGCATAGAGGTGTTTATGGGGCATCTTAACACCTTAAAAGGAGTTTGCGGCCTAAGAAAGGGTGTTTACGGTCCAAGCATGTTCTTGGACCGTAAAATCATATTTACCCCTCAAATGTTAAGGTTTTGGTGTTCTAAGTCCAATCTTGTAAGCCCTTAAGTCATATCTAAGCTCTAGAAGTGGTTTGGAAGGGTTTTGGGGCTCCAAAAACCCATTTATGGGTGTTTACAATTTGGGATAGTTCCTGGGCTGTAAAAATATGTTCTAGGTCCTATTTCATGAATTTAACACAAATTTGAAAGCTAAACATGTTAGACTAAGAGCTAGGATGGATTTCTTACCAAAATGGAGCTTGAAATGGGTGATTTTTGGATCAAAGATTGAGTTTGTAGTGAGAGACTAGAGAGAGAGAGAGAGAGGGAAAAGGCTTCAAATGAGGTCCTTTCAATCATAAATATGGTTTGAATTCAAGACCCAGTGCAAATCTACCCAATACTGACGTTAAACGAGGCTTATGGTCGTACCTGATTTAGTTGTTGTAACCCAACGTGGTCGAAACTAAAAATTTTCCAAATAATAATATGGGGCGTTTTCATGTGTTTGTATCAGGTTTGGATACTTACAAGGTCATAATGAAAGTCTCAAATTAAATAATCTAATTCAAGATGTAAACGAAACGAATCGCTAAAGACGAGTTTTACTGACAATTACGGGTTACATCGATGGAATAAACTTCGGGTTGTCACAATAAGTGATCAAAACCATTTCAAAAACTCTTTTAAAGTTATGCTAATTTATTGTTTATAAAACACCGTTTTGAAAGTACAATTATAACTCAGTAGACAAATGAGTATTTTATTGAAGTCAATATCAATTCAAGTAAACATACTAGTAAACTATAAGGGTGCCTTGGAAGCCTCAGTGAGGAAGTTAAGGGATTAGGGTTATCTAAGATACACCTGCCTTATCCTAAACCTTCCTTATCACCTATATAAACCCTTAAAGGGTTGGATTTCGTCTAAGGGAACTCCAAGAGAGGCTATGGCTGAATTTTCCACTTCCCTTCTCTCTCCATAGTAATCCTTGGTTGCTAGGTTTGTTTGTGAGCCATTAGACGCACGACACTTGTGGCGCATGCTATCAAAGTTCAAGATCTTCAAGGATTTAATTTTAATTACATTATAACAATAAAAGTATTTATCCTAACCCAAATTAAATGTTAATTTCAAAAATTACATATGCCTCCTAGGGTTTCTAGTTTTTGTGTTCAATACTTGTATGTCTAATAGTGAAAACATAGATCCTCAAATTAGGGTTGTATGCACACATAGGATTGTTTGTTTTGTATAAAACCCATCAACCATAAACGAAAGTAGGTGAAAAACAGGAAAGAGCGAACAACCCAAGAAACCCCGCAGGAGCAGCAAATGGGTACTATATACGTCGCCGTAACACCTGCTACTCCAGCACCAGCCAGTCTATATGCTGGAACACTCCCTAAGTGTGATGGGTGTAACTACCACCACACCAGAGTATGTCGGGAAATGCAATGCTTGAATTTCCACAGGAAGGGGCACACTGCCCGGTTCTGCAGGGCACCGGCACAACCAATCTCCCAAGTCCCCGGAGTTGAAGTATGTGTGTATCCGCCCTATCTCCTGTTCCTTCTTTGGTTGTGGACTTGGGGTAGAGTCGCACATCCAACCGTCTTACTAAACTTAATTATATACGACTTGTATACGCGAAGTAATGATAGATATACCAGCTATGAATCCTACCATGGACATTACGACATAGTTGCTAGGTTTACAAGTGGTTATTCTGCCAATCAAAGGATCACAATCCCAGTAGTACTACTAAGAAAGCTAATTTTGGTACAAAATTCTATCTAACCGGGGGGGGTGATGTGACAACCCGAAAATTTTGTCTTATAAAGTCCATCCAATCAGTCGAGAGTTAGACTCATTTCTACTATCTTTTAGCACTGTTTCAGGTTTGTTTGAGTGTTCTAGGGCTAGTACATTCAAGTTTTGGGTTTAGGGATGAGTTAACTTTAGTGCATCGTGTTGCATTCGAGCCATCAACACCATCAAGTGGTGTGTACGGCCGTGAACATGAGTGTACGGTCGTACACTCAATGTGGCCGTACACCACCTCCCATATATAATCTATTCCATTCATTTTTACCATTTCTCACACTTCCAACTCTAGAAAATCGATTCTCTCTCAATTATCATCAAACCTTTCACCTTGATCTTCAATTATGTAAGTATTCCTTCCAGTTTTTTAGTTGAGACACTCATTGACCTAGTATCATCCTTTGATTTCATCTGTGAAAACACCTATTTTGGGTTAGATCTTCAAGAACACCAAGAACACAAACAACACACACTTGTTCTTGGGTTGTGAACCTCCTAAACACATCCAATAGTGTGAGTATTCCCTCTATCACCTAGTTATACATGTTAAACACTTGATTCATAGCCTTGAAACATCATTAAACTCATGATCATCAATAGTGTACGGCCATCCACTCTATTTATGGTCGAAAACTTTTAATTGATGCATAACCTATGTCCTTAAACACTTGCTAGGTACTTGTTATCCAATAGAACTCTTGAACCCTTGAATCCCCATGAATCAAGACCTAACTTGCACCATTTTGGACTGTGTACGATCGTACACACTTGGTGTGGCCGTAAACTCATGTGTGGCCGTGAACACACTTCACGTAGCCGTATATTCCCCTTTGATCAATCACATATGATATAAACACTTCATTTCAAGTGTTTCCTACTCCCTAAGGGTGTTTCCTTGCATATTAGTAGTTTAAAACACTAACTGCAGGCCTATATATGCCATTATCTGTCATTTAGGACTCGTTTGTGTCCCGGGAATTCATTCGTGGACTCGTTTATGCACTATAATCAATCTTTTAAATGTTTTAAATGCTTTTAAGGGGGCGATACAAGTTGAACACGATGATAATTTTGTAAATGTTATTTGTGATAACTATCATATTCAAAGGATTTCTTATGCTTTATAAGTGATCAAAACCATTTCAAAAACTCTTTAAAAGTTATGTTACTTTATTGTTTATAAAACACCGTTTTTAAAGTACAATTATAACTCAGTAGATAAATGAGTCTTTTACTCAAGTCAGTATCAATTCAAGTAAACATACTAGTAAACTATAAGGGTGCCTTGGAAGCCATAGGGAGGAAGTTAAGGGATTAGGGTTATCTAAGATACACCTACCTTAGCCTAAACCTTCCTTATCACCTATATAAACCCTTAAATTGTTGGATTTTGTCTAAGGGCACTCCAAGAGACGCTAGGGCTGAATTTTCCACTTCCCTTCTCTCTCCATAGTAATCGTTGGTTTTTAGGTTTGTTTGTGAGCCATTAAAGGCGCGACACTTGTATACTCGGTCTAGACATCTTAAACACTTGATCCATAGCCTTGAAACATCCTGAAACTCACGATCATCGATAGTGTACGGCCATACACTCTATGTATGGTCGTAAACTTTTAACTGATGCATAACCTAAGGCCTTAAACACTTGCTAGGTACTTGTTATCCATTAGAACTCTTGAACCCTTGAATCCCCCTGAATCAAGCCCTAAATTGCACCATTTTGGACTGTGTACGCCCGTACACACTTGGTGTGGCCGTAAACTCATGTGTGGCCATGAACACACTTCCCTTGGCCGTACACTCCCCTTTGATCAATCACATATGATTTCAACACTTCATTTCAAGTGTTTGCTAGTCCCTAAGGTTGTTTCCTTGCATATTAGTAGTTTAAAACACTAACTTCATGCCTATATATGCCATTATCTGTCATTTAGGACTCGTTTGTGTCCCGGGAATTCATTCGTGGACTCGTTTATGTCCCTATAATCAATTTTTAAATACTTTTAAGGGGGAGAATACAAGTTTAACACAATGATAATTTGGTAAATAATATTTGTGATAACTATCATATTCAACTGATTTCTTATGCTTTATAAGTGATCAAATCCATTTCAAAACCTCTTTTAATGTTATGTTACTTTAATGTTTATAAAACACTATTTCTAAAAGTATAATTATAACTCAGTAGATAAATGAGTCTTTTATTCAAGTCAGTATCAATTCAAGTAAACATACTAGTAAACTATAAGGGTGCCTTGGAAGCCTTAGGGAGGAAGTTAAGGGATTAAGGTTATCTAAGATACACCTTCCTTATCCTAAACCTTCCTTATCACCTATATAAACCCTTAAAGGGTTGGATTTCATCTAAGGGCACTCCAACAGAGGCTAGGGCCGAATTTTCCACTTCCCTTCTCTCTCCATAGTAATCCTTGGTTGCTAGGTTTGTTTTTGATTCATTAGCGGCGCGACACTTGTGGCGCATGCTACCAATTTTCAAGATCTTCAAGGATTTCATTGTTATTACAATATAACAATAAAGGTATGCATCCTAAACCTAATTAAATGTTAATTTCGAAAATTACATATGCCTCCTAGGGTTTCTAGTTTTTTTGTTCAATGGTTGTATGTTTAATAGTGAAAACATAGATCCTCAAATTAGGGTTGCATGCACACATAGGATTGTTTGTTTTGTATCAAACCCACCAACCATAAACAAAAGTTGGGGAAAAAGAGGAAAGAGCGAACAACCCAGGTGTTGGGACTTATCGTGTTGCGTCTTAGGGCTTTTTTTGAACATCCGGATTGGACTGTCCATCCGTGATTATCTCTTAGGGTTAGACTATATATATGCATGCATGTATGCATTTTGTTTTGCACGTCTTATTATTATACGCTTGAGTTTTGTAACCCTAAACACCTCTACAGTTGAAGTTCTTAATCGAGCTCTTCTGAGGTGTTGAAGCATTAATCATACAACTTATTCAAGCCATATTCTTGTTTACTTTACGTTCTTTCTTGTTTGAGTACTTACAATTAATCGATCCTGATAGAACCTTGTTCTAACAATTGGTATCTGTGCAGGAGTTTGTGTGATCAATACGCATTCCTTCTGTATTTAGAATTCCTTAGGGTTTCCGCTTTTATCGTATAAATAACAAGTCGTCTTCTTTGCTTCGAAGGCAACTTTGTTTTAGATAAAACCCTAATCTCGAGTTTAAAAGTATGATTCTAAAAACTCAACATGTCTCACGATGATTCGCAAACAAATCCCATTAACATCTCAAACAACATTGGATCTACAACTAGGATACCCATACTTTATACTCAAGACTATGAAGTATGGGCACTTCACTTTGAATACTACATGATAGGTTCTGAAGATCATGGCTATCTCATCTGGGAAGCCATCACTGTTGGAGCGTTTGTTCATTCGGGAATGAACATGTCAAGACTCGGCAGGAGTACAACAAGCTGGTGGCAGATGAACAGAAGATGCCACAGGATGAGAAAGACAAATTGCTATGTTATGTGAAAGCCATGCGAATGATAAGATTTGCCTTGCAATCCAACACCTTTCGGTTAGTTGGTTCATGCACGACTGCTAAACAAATCTGGGACATATTGAAAGAACTCTATTCAACTAATGAAGATCTGGAACACTCAACTCAAACCTTGTTGCTGCCAGAATTTGGAGCTTTCAAACAGAAACCAGAGGAGAAACTCGTACAGACGTTCGATCGGTTCAATCATCTTCTCAGCAGAATGGTCAAGCATGGAATAGAATGAAAGTTAATTGAGCAAAAGGTGACTTTCATGAACGGACTAAGAACCGAATGGATGGTTGTGGTCTCTACCGTAAAATCGCATGAGCAGTTTAAATCTTACTCGCTTGCAAAACTTGTGGGAATCCTTAAGTCCCATGAAAGTGAAGTAACCAAAGAAGCGAAAGTGGTCTCTAGTATGGGATCACTGGCTCTTATATCAAAAGGAAAAGGTGTTGCAGAAGAAGAAGAGTCGAATATATTTGAATATGACCTTACAAGCGAAGAATATTCTATGATGGTCACCAATCCAAAGAAGTTTGCTAAAAGAAAATTTCCTGTCAACAAGAACCTAAACTGGCAAGGAAGTTATAGTTCCGAGAAAGCGAAGGATGAAGCAAAGATCACCTCTCAAAATACTGAAGACAAGAATGAGAGCAAACTTGTAGGAGACTCGGGATACAACTGCAACTACAGCCATGGCAAGAACCACTTTGCAAAGGATTGTATGTTAAGGAAATTGGTTGTCAAGAGAGACAGGGAAGATGATGAGGCATATTACATGCGAAAGCTGGAAGAGATCAAGAACAAGAAGACAACTAACGGTGCAAAAGGTACGATGAATGCTTTAATTGTGCAGGAAAAGGCTGATGAAGATGAGTTCGGTGGCGTAGATGTGTGGTCAACCGACTCTGAAGATGAAGAAGTAAGAAAGCCCACTCATGGAAGGGCATATGTGGCAAAGGAAGCAGATTCGGCCGAGAAGTGTTTGATGGTCACCGCTGGATCATCAACCGAAAGTGCAGATAAAGAACCAAACCCGAATGAAAAAAATGCTTCACGACAAAGCCTGTCAGTGAGCATATCAACGACTGCGATCGGTTGATCAAAAAGGTACAAATCATCCTCTAATAAATTAAAATTCCATTAAAAAATTATGAAGAAGAATTAAACAAATTAAAATTTAAATTCTCTAACTTAAGTGGTAGTCTCATGCAAACTCGCTTTGCGAATTCTAACCTAACTGACCAACTCAGCAGGGTGTCTTCAAAGAGTGAGGAGAGAAGGATGTGGATCGAGTTGAAAGAGGCGGAGTTAGTTAAAGCTAGGGACGAAAGTTTCTATTTGCAAAAAGACAATTTGAAATTTTTGAAACAGAGAAATGTTTTTTGTTTAATTGCTAAGCGTTTATACACTAATATAGCTCAATTGCATTTAAGCTGTGAGATAGGAAAGAAAATCTATAAGATGATTTTGCCTTTTCTTGAATTCAAGGAAGATTAAGCAATAGCAGAATGCGAATCAGTAGTATCATCAGAAGAGACTTCCATGTCTTACAAAATTAGTCTGGACAAAATAGAAACCTTCATAGATTCAAAAGAACACAAATGCATGTTAAAAGACATTTTAGATGAAAATGACAAATTGAAAATCAAATCGAACACTATTCACTCATTTGATGAATCCAATGCCAAACTAACCTCTGAAAGCAAAATAGACATAGATAACGCATCTGAATTTGATGAGATGAGTGAGATATATGTAGAAGATGTAGTTGATTGCTCTGAGTTTACGAAGAGCGAAACTGAGAATGATAAACCATTAATCTCAGAAGAATCAGTTGAATTTGCTCATCTAGCAAAGGATAAGGAAAAGAAGCTTAAAGAACAAGATGTGGTTTTTGAAAAGGTTCAAACCGTGCCAAATCAAGTGTATGCAACTGAAGGAGTTACTCATAGACAAACAGAAGAACTAAGAGTCTTGGTAGAAAAAGATAATGCAGAAGGATGCAAAGAGTTCTTCTGGTCGGCTCCCATAGATAGTGCAGACGAAACTGTAGGCTTATCTGAGCAGACCTCCTGGAAAGTTAAAGGAAGATACGTTGTTGAACCCTTAAATAAGCCCTCGAGTTCTGACAAACCGAGCATGAGTTGAACCAAGGACATTCCTATAGAACAGAGAGAAGAACCGAATGCTCAAGTCAAAACAAACGAAACCCAAAGAGAGAAGCAAAAGGCAAGTTTCAATATGCACAAAACGCAGAAGGAACTAGTTGAGCAAAAACGCTTAAGAAATCAAAGATATACTAAGAATTTGAATTAGCGAAAGAGTTACTAGAAATCACAAAATCCCAACTATGTTCCTCCAAAGAAGATTTCAGAGGACAAAGGAAAAGAAAAAGCAACAGACAAATTCAGCCCAAGTTCTTACTATTCCAAGTCTGAGAGCCGAAAATCCATTTTCGGTCCTCAATCCAGTTTCGGTCCTAAGTCGAGTTTCGGTCCTCCTAATGGATGCAAACCCAGTTTGGGTCCTAAATCTAGTTTCGGCTACAACAAACCTCAAAGCAAAGCAACCTTCAAAGGAAAATAAAAGCTAACTGCTGATACTAGGAGCAACAATAAGCAATCATCAACTAATCCTAGGAGTCAAAAATCATCAAACAAACTAACCAATGAATTCAAATTTAAACAAGATAAAACAAAAATTAAGGTGTATATAATTAAAAGAAAAGATCAAACCACATTGGTAAAAAGAACATACTTGGTTGATATTTCTACTGCAATTCCTTTTTCTGTGAAAAACTCACAAGGACCCAAGAAACTTTTCGTTCCTAAATCTGCTTAAATTTGCAGGTAATGAGTGATGAGCAGTTCGACGAAGAATGGTACATAGACAGTGGCTGCTCGCATCATATCATAGGGAGGAAGGAAGAACATAGAGAATTTCGTTCGCTGAAAAACGGTGGCTGTGTGAAATATGGGAATAACTCTTTTGGAACAATCAAAGGATATGGCATGATAACAAACGATGACTTCACAATTCAAAAAGTAGCTTACGTAGAAGGTTTGCAGCACAACCTCATTAGTGTGTGACAATTAGTTGTGGGCACAAATTTGAAAGTTTCATTCGATGATGAGGGGTCAGAGATAATCGAAAAACAAACCAAGAAGGTTTTGTTGAAATCAGAACGTAAAGCAGAGATGTATCCATTAAATTTCAATCCCATACGAGGAAAACCGGAAATATGCTTGCTAACAAAAGCAAATACAGATGATAGTTGGTTGTGGCATAGACGACTATCGCACCTGAACTTTAAAGACATTAATAAGTTGGTGCTTGGTGATCATGTTCGTGGACTTCCTCTTCTCAAATTTGACAAGGACCATCTGTGTGTAGCATGTGAAATGAGGAAACAAAGCAGAAAGAGCCACCCTACACGAATCAACACTAAGATAGCTGAAGCTCTTGAACTCTTGCATATCGACTTATGTGGACCTTCGGCTATTGAAAGCTTTGGTGGAAGTAAGTATATTCTTGTAATTGTAGATGACTTTTCACGCTTCACATGGGTTTTCTTTCTTAAACAGAAATCATATGCAACTCCCAAGCTGAAAACATTCATTAAGCAAATAGAAGTACATCTGAGGAAAACAGTGAGGAATATCAGAAGCGAAAATGGTCTGGAATTCAAGAATAATGATTTTGATAGTTTTCTGGCTGACAAGGGTACAACTCATAACTTTTCGGCACCTTATACACCACAACAGAATGGTATTGTTGAAAGACGAAACCGTTCTTTGTGTGAGGCAGCCAGAACCATGCTAAGTTTTGCTTCACTTCCATAATACTTATGGGTTGATGCTGTTGCTACTGCTTGCTATACTCAAAATCAGTCCCTATTGAACAAGAGATTTCAGCTACTCCATATGAGATCCTGAACAACAGAAAGCCGAATGTCAAGTTCTTCCATATTTTCGGTTCAAGGTGTTTCATTTTTAAATTGAAAGAGAACCGAAATAAGTTTGATGTCAAAGCCGATGAAGGAATCTTTCTGGGATACTCACTAACATCGAAAGCGTACAGAGTATTGAACAAAAGCTCAAAACGAATTGAAGAAACGTACGATGTCACCTTCAACGACAGTTATATGAAGAAAGTTCAAAGAAAAGAAAGTGATCTGGGAGACATTTTTCCAGAATCAGGACAAGTCTCGGTTCCTATAGCCAACTTGTTTGAAGAGTACATGCGTCTGTTTGATGAACCAGAAAAGGCAGCAACCTCAGAAGCGAAAGCCACAGATAACAAAGTTGAAAATCTTCAAAAACTCATAGATGAAGCTGCTAAAGAGACGGAAAATGAACCTCCAACTACTAAGAGTAATCCATCATTACACGGGGAAAGTTCAACTCCAACAGAAACAAACAAAGCATCTTTCGAGGGGGAGGATTCAGTTTCGTCTCCATCTCTTAAAGGCTCAGAAAAAGAGGAAAGTTTGGCTCAAAGTCCACCTATTGGTAGTACAACCGAGGGGGAGAACTCTACTCCCACATCGAATGCAACCTTGAGTGAAGACACAGGTTATACTTCACCAGTCGAGGGGGACAAAGAGACCGAAAGCACAACTGATGAAGGCGAAGGTGATATCTCTGAAGCTGAAGTAGAAGTGAATGCCGAATTGGATCTAGTATATAACCCAAATTATCCTCCACTGGGGAAATGCACCAGAGACCATCCCAAAGAACAAATAATTGGTGAAACATATGAAAATGTTCTCACTCGGTCTCAAATAAAGGCGAAAAAAACTGCATTATTCTCTAAAGTTGAATTTTGTATGTTTAATTCATTTGTTTCAAATATCGAACCAAAAACGGTAAATGTTGCACTTGATCATTCAGATTGTGTCCAGGCAATGCAAGATGAACTTCATGACTTTGAACGAAACCGAGTTTGGAGGTTGATACCTACACCAAAGGATGCCTCTATAGTTGGATTGAAGTGATAGATTACGAAGAAACCTTCGCTCACAACAAGGCTCGGTTGGTTGTGAAAGGATATTTTCAAGAAGAAGGGATAGATTACGAAGAAACCTTCGATCCGGTAGCTAGGTTGGGATCAGTAAGGATCTTTTTGGCATATGCAGCTCATAAAAACTTCGAAGTTTTCCAAATGGATGTCAAATGTGCCTTCTTGAATGGAGAATTAGAAGAAACAGTCTATGTTGAATAACCGCCTGGGTTTGTAAACGAGAAATTCCATGATCATTGCTATGTGCTAGATAAAGCAGTGTATGGATTAAAGCAAGCACCGAGAGCCTGGTATGAAACCTTAACTCGTTTCCTAAAAATGTCAAAATTTAAGTAAGGTTCGGTTGACCCTACCTTCTTTCGAAAGAAAGAAGGCGAACATCTAATGATTGTTCAAATTTATGTTGATGATATCATCTTCAGCTCTACGAATCCTAGCTTAACAATTGAATTTAGAAAGTTGATGGAGACTAAATTTGAAATGAGTGCAATGGGTCCAATTAATTTCTTTCTTGGTTTAAACATTAGACAGGGAACAGAAGGTATATTCATCAACCAGGAGGCTTATACAAAAACCTTACTGACAAAATTCAGTATGATAGGCGACTCAAAAGTAAAGGAGTGCAATGGGTCAAATTAATTTCTTTCTTGGTTTAAACATTAGACAGGGAACATAAGGTATATTCATCAACTAGGAGGCTTATACAAAAACCTTACTGACAAAATTCGGTATGAAGGGCGACTCAAAAGTAAAGGTTCCAATGGCATTTGGCACTAAACTAACACCATCTCTAGAAAAGCCTACTGTGGACATAACAAAATATCGTCAAATGATAGGTTCACTTATGTATTTGACGGCTAGTCGACCAGACATTATGTTTTATGTGTGTTATTGTGCCAGGTTTCAAACGAATCCAAGAGAACCTCACATGGTTGCTATGAAGAACATTTTCCGTTACCTAATGCGAACCTCTTCTCTCGGTCTCTGGTACCCTGCAAGATCTGGATTCTTCATTCAATCTTATTCTGATGCTGATTAAGGAGGATGTGGACTGGACAGAAAGAGCACCACAGGGGGATGCCAATTTCTTCATGGAAAACTTGTTAGCTAGCAGTCCAAAAAGCAAACGTGCGTCTCATTATCTACAGCCAAAGCTGAGTATATTGTTGCAACCTCTTGCACTTCTCAAGTAATCTGGATTCAAATTCAAATGAGAGACTATGGGCTAAGGATGAAGAAGATACCTCTTCATTATGACTCAGAAAGTGCGATAAGGATTTGTCACAATCTGGTGCAACATTCAATGACTAAGCATATTGCACTTAGATACCACTTTATTAAAGATCATGTTGTAGATGGGAACGTAAAGGTACATTTTGTTCGATCTGGTGATCAACTGGCCGACATATTCACTAAGGCATTACCAGAAGCACTTTTTAACAAAATCTTACAAGGCCTGGGTATGATGGAAGCAGAGTCGGTACCGAATCCTTAATCCTCTCACTAAAAATTACACAAGCGAAATGGAGCGACCGCTCGGTCTATTTCGGCTCCTTAAATTTTGGGAACCAAAATACACCGACCGCTCGGTCTATTTCGGCTCCTCAAATTTTTGAGAACCGAAATGAACTGACCGCTCGGTCTATTTCGCTTCATTCAACTAAGATAAGGTTTCAATTGTAAATTGTTTATGTTTCTTTTTCTGTTTTTATTCTCATTCAGAAAACCTCAAAAGTCCAGAAATATTTTCTTTTTCTGTTTTATTCTTTTTCAGAAAACCTCAAAAAAAAATCCAAAATCATTTTATTTTTCTATTTTTATTCTTTTTCAGAAAACCTCAAAAAAAATCCAAAAACATTTTCTTTTTCTGTTTTTATTCTTTTTCAGAAAAATTTAAAAACTCAAAAATATTTTCTTTTCTTTTTTTTGTATGTGTGGTATATTTGTTTGTTTTTGTCTCATTTCGGTCTCAAGGATACACGAAGAACAGAAAATGGAGTTGGTACAGGTATTATGTGTATTTTATGAACTAGTTAAGGGTCCCTAGAAGCATCCTGCTGCATGTTGACTCAAGCCTCTACGACCTAGAGCAAGTCCTTAATGATTCGATCCAACCTATCGTTTCTTCCCAAATACGCAATTCTTATTTACTCGGTCTAGAGCTACCTTACTCTTCTCACATTAGTTAAAAGTTTCTCTGCTTTGTCCTCTTATATAGCAGAAGGTACCTTCATTTCTTTCACCATCCTCAAACCATTCTCCATCTACTATCGGTTCACTATTGTAACCCTTGAGACTCTTGGTTTTTACCACTGAGGTTTATGGTTGCACAACATCTATGTTTATGATCTTAGATATGTATACCACATGTTGAGTGAAACCCAAAATTCAACACCCATAAAGATCTTACTTGGTACCGAATGAAATATTTTTTTTGCGAGGTCTTTTATGAATATGTCTAATACCAAGACTATTCTTCCCATAAAGATCCAATTTTTTTTTTCAGATTTATATACATTCTTTTGTCATCACAAACTACCACCTGCCTACTTGTTCAACAGACCACATCGGTCTCACAAGTACTTCTTCCGACCCTCGGTCTTATTTAAAGTATTGATGTTCGGTTGAAGATAAGCCACCATAAGCCTATGTTATGAAAAGAAACCTTTCAATGTTTATTAAAAAACACTTGATCGTATTCTCGGGAATCCACACAAGCACTTTGAGTCTCTCTTGACTTCGACGGAAGCGATTCTTGCCCAGAATCCTTTGTTTTTCGTCTAATTGTCAGACATCACTCACAACCCATACACATTTGATTTATTACTTTATCTTTTGTCACTCTAATGCACAAAAAAATTTATTTTTCCAATTCTATTGATGATAAGCTTGAGTATATTTGTCATCTAGTGAATCAAGGGCAATTCAGGTTCCGATGGTACATTCTAATTCAAATGCAGATTGCTAACGCGTGAATTTGAACGGTCACTATACGCACGCGTGCTGATACCTAGCTAGGAACATCCAACCTGTCAAATCGCGCTTTTTCAAGCTACTTTTTAGAAGATAACGTCACAATCGTCACGATTTTCTCTCTCCTACCAACGGTATACAAAGGGATTGCACGATTCTTTGTCTTCTACCGCTTCAAAGAATTCTAAACTGTAACAGTGATTTACGCTGTTCATCTTCTTCCTTTGATCAACAATGGCGACTTCTTCTTCTGCACAAGATCAAACTGCTTCATCTGCCTTTCTTACCATCAAGCCTAATCAAAATATGATTATCAAACTCACTTCTTTCGTGTATGATTCCTACATGATGCATGTTGTGGAGTGTTTGAAGTATTCCCTGCTAGTTGTTGCCCTAACCCAGTTCGAGGCGGTTCCAATGTCATTATTATATCAAGTTTACTCTTCTGCATCATATGACAAGAACAAGGAACGAATCTATTTTCAAATCCACAACAAGAAGGCCTCTATTTCCAAAGGGAGGTTTTGTTCGTTGCTTCATCTCGCAGTTGACTCTTTGGTGGTTTCTCCAGATTTTATCACCACCGCACAACTCTTCTCAATGATGTATGAGATGGGCTACACTGATGTCTTGACAACCATTGCCAAAGTCAAGAATTCCTGTCTACCATCTCAGTGGAATGGTCTTCTCACTTTACTGATAAAAGGCTTGGCAGAACGAAGTGTTGGATCTGATGGCACTAGCAAGGGGTTTCTGGCCATTCTCTATGGTTTTTATAATGGGTTGAACCTGGACTATGGGTCAATCATATGGTCTCAGGTTGTGCAAATTCTGAACACATCCACTCGTCAATCTGAAATCTCTTGTGGACGATTTTGGACCATTATTACTCAAAGAGCCATTGACACTTTGGAAATTCCGGTGATGAAGGATTCTCTAATTGCATCAATTGTAACCTTCCATACGAAGAAGATCATCATCTCTGACCCAGTCAAGTTTCGTCACTATGGTTCGATTCTGGAGACAATGTACTGAAGTGTTATCCCGCACAATAAGGTGATGGTCGACTACAGAAGCTTCATCCCACAAAGCCGAGAGCTCTTACTACCAAACAACAAGCTGCTTTAGATGCTCTTGACAAGCCGAGTAACCGAGGCAAACGGGTGACTACTAAGAAGGAGACAACCGAGCATAAACCCTCTAAGCCTTCCAAAATTAAGAAGCGAAAGTCAGAGACAAAACATTCTTCTAAGCCGAAGAAGATCAAATGAATGGCACAAAAACCTAGGGATTCATCTCCTTCTCAATCTGACAACGAAGATGATGAAGAATCCGCATCTCCACATGTGTCTCCAAGAGGTAATACTCCACCTCGATCTCCTTCCCCAACTCAAGAAGTCAACATTCAAACTCCACCTCCATCACCAAAACAATCCCCTCCTAAACCAGAAGATGTTAAAATTCCAACTCCACCCCCTTCACCAAAACAAACAACCCCAAAACTAACACCACTGAAACAACCAACTCCAACACCGACACCGAAAGTTCCAGTTTTGGTTGTTCCTATTTCTACAACCGAAACTTCTCTACCACCTCCACCAGTATCTTTTGTTTCTATTTCCACAACATCTTTATCTACACCAATCATTACCCCAGTCACAACCACTATAATCCCTGAACAAATAGCAAGGGTCAACGTATCTAATACGGGGGCACCTATTGTATCCGACACCCCTGTCATCACTATACCTCCCTCGCCAACCAAATCAATTGGTTCCGGTGCTACTCTTGTAGGTGACAATGATGAGTATGACTCCACATACTTTAGTCCCTATTGATTACAATCTGATGAAGATACTGAAGCTCCTCTCAACCGCCAACACTTAGACAATATTCATGAGAAGTTGGATAAATTGCTTGCTGATACGAACGCCTATGGAGGGGCGGTTCGTAAAGTTTTTGTGGAGACAGCTATAGAGCAATATACACAAGCTATGGATAAATAAACTGATGCCATCAAAGAATCGACTTCAGTTTGCAAGAAAGCTTATGCTGATGTTACTGAAGTTATTCGTACAACTCAGATCTTTTTAGATTCTTTGAAAGGGCATGCGGATACGAATGTAACTAACATTCGTGAATCGGTTGCGTCTTTATCTCAGTATTTAAAGGAAGAACAAATGAAGTTTGAAGAAGTTCGTTCCTCAATGAAAGCTGATAATGCCTCTCTCATTAGTTCGTTTTCCTCCAAACTGGACACTCTGCATGCAGATATTGCCAAAGAGGGTACTCTAAAAGAATAAATTGCAAGACAAGCCTCTACAATCGTAGTCCAGCACCTGCAACTTGCTCACGCAGAGAAGGAGATTTCATTGTTGTAACCGAAAGTGTTGTCTTTCGTAGTTGTGTCAATGCTGTTAAGGACATGTTGACCAACATACTTGGTTCTCATGATCTAATTCTGACTCTCACCATTCGCAATCATCTCACAACCAAACTGCTTCCCGCCCTTGCTATTCTTCATGAAATGAAAGGTGTTTCGGAGCCTTTTGTTACTCCAAAACAAGGGGGAGAGGAATCTCAGAAAGCAGTTATCACAAAAGAACTAAAGGATAATGTAGCTTTAGGTTCTGGCCCAAAATAAAAGCTAAAACAGATTGTACATGACAGCGATAGTGATACAGATGAGACTATTGTTGAGGCTCTGCAAAGAAAGAAAACGGATAACGAGCTGGATGAAAATTTGAAAATCACAAAAGCGGCTGAGGAAACAGAACGACGAAACAAAGAAACCGAAGATATCTTACAATTTAAGAAAGCTCTTTTTCCTGAATGGACTCGAGATGTGTTGATCATTCAAGCAATTGAATCACCGAGTTTCTACTGGTTACAACCGATTGCTTCGTTTGACTGCGAAAATTCCAAGGACTCACAGTTTGATATGCCAATTACAAGGAAGGCATTTACTTTTCATTGTTTTGATTGAACTATTGAGGTTCTGTTTCCATGTCCAACGGTTGACCGAGAGCTTATCGAATGGTATTTTGAAATATGGTCAACCTCAATATTTGACATGGAGTGCACAAAAGATTACAACTGTCAGGGTATTGAAGCCGACTAAAGCTGGCAAGTTTGTGAATGTCCATTTCAAAGTTACACGATGAACTGCAAACTCTGTTTCATTGATATCACTGGCTGACCTTCCCAATCTTAATCCACACGATTGGATTTTTCTTGTCAACATTCTGCTCAATAATTCCAAGGAGTATGAACCGATTATAAAACTTCTAAAAAGAATTTTGGGATCCTATATCCATGAAGTTGCAACAATGGATCAGGAGATAGCAAGGGTAATGAACAAGAAACCGACAATCAAGCCTACCCAAAAGCCGCGTGATGTGAACAAGATGAAGATTGGGCAAATTGACTCAACTCACTTAACTGTGATGTTTACGAAGGGTGATGCTCATAAGTTCTTGTTCGCTTTGGTAGATAAACATCTGTTTTCTACTGACTGCATGGAGCACATCATCAATTTGATATATCGGTGCAAGCAGAACTCAGATGCTGATAAGAAAAATTTTATTGATATGCTTCGGTAGTATATCACCTTTCGGTACCATCTGTTAGCTATCATACCGAGACTGTTCAAGACGGTGAAGAAGCCATCGTATCCTAAATAAAGTTGAAGTCTTGGTCCCAAAGACGCAAAGGGGGAGATTGTTGGGACTTATCGTGTTGCGTTTTAGGGCTTTTTGTATATATCCGGATTGGGCCTGTCCATCCGTGATTATCTCTTAGGGTTAGACTATATATATGCATGCATGTATGCATTTTGTTTTGCACGTCTTATTATTATACGCTTGAGTTTTGTAACCCTAAACACCTCTACAGTCGAAGTACATAATCGAGCTCTTCTGAGGTGTTGAAGCATTAATCATACAACGTATTCAAGCCATATTCTTGTTTACTTTACGTTCTTTCTTGTTTGCTTACTTAGAATTAATCGATCCGGATAGAAATTTGTTCTAACACCAGGTAACCCCTCAAGAGCAGCAAATGGGTACTATATGCGTCGCCATAACACCTGCTACTCCAGCACCCGCCAGTCGATGTGCTGGAACACTCCCGAAGTGTGATAGGTGTAACTACCACCACACCGGAGTATATCGGGAAATGGAATGCTTGAATTGCCATAGGAAGGGGCACACTGCACGGTTCTGCAGGGCACCGGCACAACCGATCTCCCAAGTCCCCGGAGTTGAAGTAAATTAGACCTGCTATGACTATGGCGAGACAGGGCACTAAAAGATGGACTGCCTAATCATGAAAAACTAAGGCGTAGATGGATGGACTCTGATGATCATCGCAGGGGAAACTACCCCGGAGTCCCCAGCGACTAGCGGTACGTCTTCGAAATAATAATTACTATAAAATTTAAATTATATTTATAATAATAAGTCACTCATATGAAACAAGTCACAACATGCTTAAGGGAACTAAAGATCCCTACAGGAAAGCTATGATGGCTTAGTATGTACATCAGGGTTATCCATAGCTAAGATTTTACAGACTGAGAGTGAGTGATTCCGCCTTAATTCCTGTTCCTTGTTTGGTTGTGGATTTAGGGCAGAGCCACTCAGCCGACCGTCTTATTCATCTTAATTATACATAAATTGTATATACCAAGCGATCATATAGATACCGAGGAAGAACATAATATAGAGTATCAACAGTAGTTATCAAAACAGTACACTATTAGTACTCACTTATCACGGTACGATTTATGGCAGTGGTAATATCAAGGGGAAAATATAAAGCACTAGAACATTTACACCGAGTAGATTATCGAGCACACTTAGAATACACAGTCATATAACAAACTCTTCTTTCAAATCGGCCTAACCTTTGTTTCTGTAAAGACTCCGTTTCCATCATTCATCATGAATTGGCATGCTCCTCACCATACTAAGTTCGTATGTTTTCATCGCCTCGACCGTCAAATTCATGAAACCCTCGTCATTCGTAACGACAGCCTAAACCAGACCTTGGAATCGTCTAACTCGTATTCTAAACTCCAAAGTACTCATGCGAAGACTACCTTGCCCTCCGAAACCTTCCAACTGTATATTCAACGGACCTTCCCGAACTACCACTCGTCCAGCAGATCAAGTTCAAGCACGGAGGCTTTGGACGAATAAAGTCCACCTATCACTAATAGTGTATACGCTAGATTGGTATATATTTATGATTATGCAGATTTAGTATGTGTGTTTCCGCCCTATCTCCTATTCCTTGTTTGGTTGTAGACCTGTGGTAGAGTCGTACATCCGACCATCTTACTAAACTTAATTGTATACGACTTGTATACGCGAAGTAATGATAGATGGACCAGGTATGAACCCTACCATGGACATTAGGGTAAATCAGAGGAGCACAATCTCTGTAGTAATACTAAGAAAGCTAATTTTGGGACGAAATTCCATCTAACAGGGGGATGATGTGACAACCCGAAAAATTTTGTCTTATAAAGTCCAGCCAATCAGTCGAGAGTCAGACTCGTTTCTACTATCTTTTAGCACTGTTTATGGTTTGTTTGAGTGTTCTAGGCCTAGTACATTCAAGTTTTGGGTTTAGGGATGAGTTAACTTTAGTGCATCGTGTTGCATTCGAGCCAAAATCACCATCAAGTGGTGTGTACGGTCGTCAACATGAGTGTACGGTCGTACACTCAATGTGGCCGTACACTACTTCCCATATATAAGCTATTCCGTTCAGTTTTACCATTCTCTCAAGTATCATCAAGCCTTTCACCTTGATCTTCAATTAGGTATGTATTCCTTCCATATGTTTAGTTGATACACTCATTGACCTAGTATCACCCTTTGATTTCATCCATGAAAACACCTCTTTTGGGTTAGATCTTCAAGAACACCAAGAACACACACTTTTTCTTGGGCCATGAACCCCCTAAATACATCCAATAGTGTGAGTATTCCCTATATCACCTAGTTAGACATGTTAAACACTTGATTCATAGCCTTGAAACATCATGAAACTCATGATCATCCATAGTTTACGGCCATACACTCTATGTATGGTCGTAAACTCTTATTTGTTGCATAACCTAAGGCCTTAAACACTTGCTAGTTAGTTGTTATCCATTAGAACTCTTGAACCCTTGAATCCCCATGAATCATGACCTAAATTGCACCATTTTGGACTGTGTACAGCCGTACACACTTGGTGTGGCCGTAAACTCATGTATGGTCGTGAACAAACTTCTCATGTCCGTGCACTACCCTTTGATAAATCACATATGATTTCAACACTTCATTTCAAGTGTTTCCTAGTCCCTAAGGGTGTTTCCTTGCATATTAGTAGTTTAAAACACTAACTGCATGCCTATATATCCCATTATATGTCATTTAGGACTCGTTTGTATCCAGGGAATTCATTCTTGGACTCTTTTATGCCCTATAATCAATCTTTTAAATGTTTTAAATGCATTTAACGGGGGGGGGGGGGGGGGGGGAGGGGGATACAAGTTGAACACAATGATAATTCTGTAAATGTTATTTCTGATCGCTATCATATTCAAAGGATTTCTTATGCTTTAAAAGTGATCAAATCCATTTCAAAAACTGTTTTAAAGTTATGTTACTTTATTGTTTATAAAACACCGTTTTTAAAGTACAATTATAACTCAGTAGATAAATGAGTCTTTTATTAAATTTAGTATCAATTCAAGTAAACATACTAGTAAACTATAAGGGTGCCTTGGAAGCCTTAGGGAGGAAGTTAAGGCATTAGGGTGATCTAAGATACACCTGACTTATCCTAAACCTTCCTTATCACCTATATAAACCCTTAAAGGGTTGGATTTCGTCTAAGGGCACCCCAAGAGAGGCTAGGGCCGAATTTTCCACCTCCCCCTCTCTCCATTGTAATCCTTGGTTGCTAGGTTTGTTTGTGAGCCATTAGAAGCGCGACACGTGTGGCGTATGCTACCAAAGTTCAAGATCTTTAAGGATTTCAATGTTATTACAATATAAGAATAAAGGTATGTATCATAACCCTAATAAAATGTTAATTTCGAAAATTACATACGCCTCCTAGGGTTTCTAGTTTTTGTGTTCAATGCTTATATGTCTAATAGTGAAAACATACATCCTCAAATTAGGGTTGCATGCACACATAGGATTGTTTGTTTTGTATAAAACCCATCAACCATAAACAAAAGTCGGGGGAAAAGAGGAAAGAGCGAACAACCCAGGAAACCCCTCAAGAGCAGCAAATGAGTACTATATACGCGAACATAACACCTATTAGTCCAACACCTCCCGAAGTGTGATGGGTGTTACTACCACCACACCGGAGTATATCGGGAAATGCAATGCGTGAATTGCCACATGAAGTGGCACACAACCCGGATCTGCAGGGCACCGGCACAACCGATCTCCCAAGTCCCCGGAGTTGAAGTAAACCAGACCTGCTATGGATATGGCGAGACAGGGCACTACAAGAGGGACTGCCCGATCACGAAAATCTCAAGCGCAGATGTACGGACTCTGACGATCACCGCAGGAGAAACTACCTCGTAGTCCCCAGTGACCAGCGGTACATCTTCGAAATAATAATTACTTTAAAATTTAAATTATATTTATATAACATTAAAACTTTGGGAAATATTTAAAAGTAATAATAATAACTCACTTATCTAAAACAAGTCACAACATTCTTAAGGGAACTAATGATCGTGGCTTAGTATGTACATCAGGGTTGTGCATAGCTAAGATTTTGTAGACTAAGAGTGAGTGATTCGCCTTAATTATTGTTCCTTATTTGGTTGTGGATTTAGGGCAAAGCCACTCAGCCGACCGTCTTATTCATCTTAATTATACATAACTTTCATATACCAGGCGATCATAGACATGCCGAGGAGGATCATAATATAGAGTATAAACACTAGTTATCAAAACATTGCACTATTATAACTCACTTATCATGGTACAATTTAAGGCAGTGGTAATATCGAGGGGAAAACATAAAGCACTATAACATTTACACCGAGTACATTATCGAGCACACTCAGAATACACCATCATATAACAAACGCTTCTTTCAAATCGGCCTAACCTTTGTTTTTGTCAAGAGTCTGTTGCCATCATTCGTCATGAATTGGCATGCTCCTCACCATACTATGTTCATATGTTTTCATCACCTCCACCATCAAATTCACGAAACCCTCGTCATTCGTAACGACATCCTAACCCAGACCTCGGAATCATCTACCTCGTATTCTAAACCATAAAGTATTCATGCGAAGAGTACCTTGACCTCCAAAACTTATGATTGTATATTCAACAGACCTTCCCTAGCTACCACTCATCCAGCAGATCAAGTTCAAGCACGAAGGCTAAGGACGAATAAAGCCCACCCATCACTAATAGTGTATATGCTAGGGTGGTATATAATTATGATTATACAAATATAGTATGTATGTTTCCACCCTATCTCATGTTCTGTGTTTGGTTGTGGGCCTAGGGTTGAGTTGCACATCCGACCGTGTTACTTTCGGAAAAGTGAATTGATGTAATCCCATGAAATTACACTTTTTACCCTTGATAAGAAGTTAGAGGAGCGCGTGTGGTTAACCGGCACACTAATTGGTTCTAAGCAATTGTAGCAAAGGGTGACACATTGTTTGTCATAGTTTGATGGAGCGTGTGTGGTTTACCGGCACATCGAATAGATGACTGTAACAATGAGGGCATCACGGATATTTACATGGTTATTCACACTCGATTTGTGATCCTCCGCATCCCAGTCACAAACTAGAGCAGCATATCGAGGTTTAAACGTGCCACTGAAAAGTTCAATGAATCTCAAAGAAATCTAGGAATTCTCAATACATTTAAAACTTAATCTTATGTTTTTCATGGTGAAGAATTAGTGAATCGGCATTCACTTACCTCCAAATTATTTGCATGTTGGATTATGGCACCCCTTTTCAAATGTATAAATGACGTTGTAGGGTCGTAGCCCTAATTTTTCATTTTGGGTGTTTAATTAGGGACTTAATTCTAATAAAACTTTGTTCCTTTCTATTTGTAGATGTCTAACGCGAACAACGTTGGTGCTAGCTCATTCAAGCTAATGAGCCTTTGTCAAAATGTGACTTTTGATGGATCGAACTTTAGCGAATGGATAAGATGCATTCGCACGATTGTGCACTACGAGGACAAAGAATATGTTCTCGATGAGAAGCTCGAAAAGATCAATCCAGAAATTGCTACTCCCGAAGAAATGGCTGTCTTTGAGACCCATGAGCATGATGCAACGAATGTCCATTGCATTATGCTAGCCAAAGTGAACCCCGAATTCCAAAAGTCCTATGAGGACATGTATCCGTATGAAATGCATCAAGACTTAAAGGAGAGATACCATCAAAGCGCGAGGCAATAGCGCTATGAGATCTTAACGAATATGATCACTGCTAAGATGGGAAGTGGAGAGTCTCTAACCATGCACTTGAAAAAGATGCAAAGATATGTTGATCGTCTTCGCAAGTTGAATGTCAACTTTGGGGAAGATTTGGCTATCAACATTGTTCTTCACTCCTTTCCCTGATGCTACAACCAATTTAGGATGACCTACCACATGAACAAGGAAGAGGTCACCCTAAGCGAACTCCAAGGGCTCCTAAGGACTTATGAGAGCAACCTCAAGGACAAGTCGGTTGCATTAACTCCCAATCCACCCGCTGCTCCTGTTTTGGCTATTAGGCAGGGAAGGGGCAAGAAGAGGAAAGCTTCTTCGAAGAACCACCACAAGGGAAAGTCCCAAGATGGTTCCTCTTCTAGTGGGACTAAGGTTGGCCCTGCTAAGCCCAACCCAAACCCAAAGGAGGCAGAGTGCTACCATTGCCACAAAATAGGGCATTGGAAGAGAAGCTGCCCGGAATGTCTGCAAGCCATCAAGGATGGGAAGATCAAGACATCTTTCACAGGTATTTACACAATTAAATCTAATGATTCATCTCATGCTATTTCTTGGGTTCTTGATACAGGATGTGGGTGTCACATTTGTTCTGGTTTGCAGGGACTAAGAAGAAATAGGGATGTGGAGTGTGGAAGAATAAATCTAATCTTGGGGAGCAGAAGATTGTCGCCTGTCACCAAGATTGGAGTGTATTATCTAGTGCTTAGTAATGGATTAAGTTTAGATTTAAATAATTGTTGCTACTCACCAGATATGGAAAGAAACAGGATTTATTTTCATGGATTATTTAGACAAGGATTTAGATATTCGTTTAATAATGAGAATGGTTCGATTTATGCTTATCTAAATGGTGTTTTATATTTTGAAGCAATGCCTTGTAATGGAATTTATGAAACTATTATGGTTTTAGATAACCTAGGAAATGATGTGTTGTGTATGGATTCTTCCAATAGTATGGATAAAGCATGCTTGTGGAAATGTCGTCTTGGACATGTCAACAAGAAGCGCTTAGCCCAATTCCAAAAGGACGGAGTGCTGGAGTCATTCAACCTTAGGGAAGATGACACGTGCGAATCTTGTTTACTTGGAAAGATGACTAAATCACCCTTCATTGGCACTTGTGAGAAGGGTGAGGGTTTATTGGATCTCATACACACTGATGTGCGTGGGCCCTTTAGATCCACCACAAAGGATGGGAACCACTTCTACGTGACTTTCACCGATACTTATAGTAGATATGGGTATATTTACTCAATCAAGCACAAGTTAGGAACGTTTGAAAAGTTCAAAGAGTTCAACCATGAAGTGGAGAATCAATTGGGCAGGAAAATCAAGATGCTTCGATCCGATCGAGGAGAAGAGTACCTAAGTCTTGAATTTCATGACTATCTCAAGGAATGCGGAATAGTTTCGTAATTGACGCCACATAGGACACCACAGTTGAATGGTGTGGCAGAAAGGTGTAATCGAACCTATTAGGCATGGTTCGTTCTATGATGAGTCGTGCTTCATTACCTATCTCATTTTGGGCGTATGCCTTAGAGACTACTGCCCATATCCTTAACCGAGTCCCTAAAAAGAAGGTTGCCAAAATACCTCACGAGATGTGGACGGGGAAAGCTCCCTTGTTGGCACATATCAAGGTTTAGGGCTGTGAGGTTTTCGTAAGACGAGAAACTCACGACAAGCTCGAACCTCATAGTATTTTCATCGGCTACCCACATAAATCCTTTGGATATCTCTTCTATAGACCGAGTGATAATGTTGTCTTCGTTGCGAGGAGAGGAGTTTTCCAAGAGCGAGAACTCATAAATCAAGGAGACAGTGGGAGGCAGATCGATCTTGAAGAGATTCAACAGTCGAGCAATGAAGGAACCTCTAAACCTGGCACTCAACCTGAGGAGGAAACTCCGGTTGAACCAATTTACGAGTCCTTACATCTTAGACGTTCCGAAAGAGTTAGAGTTCAACCCCAGTTTTATGGTTTTCATATTACTGCTGAAGGGGACACGTATATTAGTGATGGTACACTAATAAATCTAGATGAACCTAATAGCTATAAGGAAGCCATGGTAGGCCCAAAGTCTGCAAAATGGAAAGAGGCGATGGACAGTGAGATTCAGTCAATGTATGACAATCAAGTTTGGAATTTGGTTGACAATGTGCCCGGATGTAAGACGGTTGGGTGCAAATGGATCTTCAATAAGAAACCGACGTGGATAGAAATGTGCACACGTATAAGGCGCGATTGGTTGTGAAAGGCTTTACTCAAACTCTCGGAGTTGACTATGATGAGACCTTCTTGCCAGTTGCTAAAATAAAGTCTATTAGGGTGATGCTAGCCATTGCTGCATTTCATGATTATGAGATCTGGCAGATGGATGTCAAGACCGCTTTCATTAATGAGAAGTTGGCTGAGGATGTTTACATCGCTCAGCCAGAGGGTTTTGTCGATGCGACGCATCCCAATAGAGTATGCAAGCTTGAGAAGTCCATTTATGGACTTAAGCAAGCATCTCGCAGCTGGAATCTTTGCTTCGATGAGAAAGTCAAAGAGTTTGGATTTGTACGAAGTGAAGACAAATCATGTCTATATGTCAAGGCCAGTGGGAGTATAGTTAGCTTCCTCGCTTTGTATGTTCATGATATAATGCTCATAGGAAATGACATCCCGACTCTGCAGGAGGTTATGTCCTGGCTCGTGAAGTGTTTCGCTATGAAGGACCTCGTAGAGGCTTCCTATATTTTGGGAATAAGGATAGTGAGAGAACGAATTAAGAGACTAATAGCACTTAGTCAGAATACTTACTTGGATAATGTACTAAAACGTTTTAGTACGGAAAACTCGAAGAAGGGAGGACTACCGATACAGAGCAATAACAAATTGAGTATGACTCAAAGTCCGAGTACAGAAGCCGAGATAGCTGAGATGAGCCGAGTACCTTACGCTTCCGCAGTTGGCTCAATCATATATGCTATCACTTGTACGCACCCTGATGTGGCCTTTGCTTTGAGCATGGTCAGTAGATATCAAGGGAACCCTGGTAGAGCTCATTAGATTGCGGTCAAGAATATCCTTAGGTACCTTCGGAGGACCAAGGAATGGTTTTTAGTCCTCGTAGGGATTGATGACTTAAAGGTGCGAGGGTAAAGTGACGCCAGCTTCCAGACCGATAGGGACAACTACCGTTCGCAGTCGGGTTGGGTCTATACCCTTAACGGAGGAGTAGTGACTTGGAAAAGTTCCAAGCAAGAGACCGTAGTTGATTCAACATGCGAATCAGAGTACATTGCAGCGAGCGAAGCGTCAAAGGAGACGATGTGGTTGAAGAACTTCATTGGTGACCTTGGAGTTGTGCCTGCCATAAAGGAGCCTTAGGAAATTTTTTGTGATAATGAAGGAGCGGTTGCCTTGACCAAGGAACCGAGGATAAATGTAATTGCAGCACGAAGGGACTGAGTATCGTTAGAGGATAACCCAGCAGATCCGCTTACGAAGGGACTGAGTAGGGTTAAGCACTTGCAGCACGCTTGGAGCATTGGGATGAAAGATGATATTAGTTTAGATTAGATGGTTTAGAAACATGTAATAGATAAATGTAATTGACATTTGATGATTAAATAAAGGATTATTATTTATAAGTAAAGCTATTGTCTTATGTTAATCGTTTAACTATTGTTTCACTTTGAATGTTTTGACTTCCTGAATAACTGAGTTATTAAGAATAGTCGAATTATTCGAATGGTCCACAATCGGTCATATGTTGGAAGTAGGTATGAATAAAGATTGTCATGAATTGTTGTGTAGATTGTCTAAAAGGTATTAGAAATAGCAATGGTTCGCTGCAACGTTCATGAGTGCTTATGAACAAGTTTTGAGCATTGGAATAAACTCACGCTTGTTGGAATCACTTTATGGAATGTACCGCAAGTGATCGCAAGACGATAATATCATATGGTCTTAAAACCAAGATATATGGTTTACTATTTACTACTTGGTTGTGCATTGATAATGCAAAAGCGCGTCAGTAAATTGATGTCATAAAACACATTGTTGTGTATAGTTGATTAGTAAATAGTAAATGCATATAAGTCAAAGTTTATCTGTTACTTTTATCCTAAGTGTGTAAAAGCGATATCAGGGCCCCTCGATGATTTAGTTTGACTTATGTGTCGGGCCCGGTCAGGACTAAATTGATGTGTTCAATTAAATTCAATGTCAAATGAATCTGAGATCGAGAAACCAACTACTGGACAATATGTAAGACTATGTTCCATGAGATTGTCCGCACAATATCTAAACAGAGGATTGTACGATCCCTTATCTAAAGGACAGGATACTAATAGGATCAGAGTTTGACAGCGTCTTTGAGAGCTATGATAGCTAATCAGATTGTGTTTTCATATATAGTTAGTAGACTTATCCAAGTGGGAGACTGTTGGATTAGTGTCTAAGGCTGTAACTATATTTGGTAAGTACTCGACCTGGTTGTGCATGGTCCTTTTGGGTTGCCGTCACGATAGCAACTTGACAGGGTGATTTGTAAAGAAAGAAGAGATGTTATTATTAATATATTATGAGAGTAATATATTAAAGGAATATTAATATTATGTAATTGATATAAGTCATAAATTAATTAAGAATAAATTTGGTGACTTAAAGAGGTTAATTGAATAAAGGGGCATAAACTGTCAAATGTATGATAGTTGTGGTTTTGGGCTATGAATCCTTATGGATATTAGGGTGGACGAATTTTAGGGTTATG
Source organism: Lactuca sativa (assembly GCF_002870075.4). Classification (NCBI taxonomy): domain Eukaryota; kingdom Viridiplantae; phylum Streptophyta; class Magnoliopsida; order Asterales; family Asteraceae; genus Lactuca; species Lactuca sativa. The sequence continues at coordinate 298,338,843 of NC_056630.2, read as the reverse complement.
ATATCTTAAAATTGACCAAGCCTCATATCTAGAAGGATCTTTGGATTGCTTAGGGCCTGAGTTTTTCAATTAGGGTTAAGGGTGTAACCCTAATAGCTCATAGTATAAATAGACCCCATGGGTGAAGGAAATCGGACACTCTTGCAAGATCATCCTCTTGCTATTTGGTGTTTGTAAGCCATTAGAGGAGTGACAATTGTGACTCTAAGCTCCAACAACAAGAAGTTTCAAGCAATCAACTTAAGGTATTCTTCTAGATTTGATTTCATATGTTATGATTCAATTGTTTACACTAGATCTGGAATTGTAAGCCTTGGATACATTGCATGCTCAATTAGAGAAACCTAGATCCAAGCATTAGGGTTTGTATATGCATAAAGGAAGGTTCTTATGGTTCAAACCCATCAGAAAACACCACTTTTGGGTTAGATCTTCAACAACTCCAAGAACACTAAGAACACACACTTGTTCTTGGACCGTGAACCCCCTAAATACATCCAATAGTGTGAGTATTCCATCTATCACCTAGTTAGACATGTTAAACACTTGATTCATAGCCTTGAAACATCATGAAACTCATGATCATCAATAGTGTACGGCCGTACACTCTATGTGTCACACCCCAAAACCAAGAACGGCGGAAACGTTCTGGGGCGGAGGACGTCATGTACAGTATCACAACACAGTAATTGTAAATAAGCAAACGACATCATCCATTGCATTAAATATATAATTTTAATACAAGCATGTTCTGTACAGTTATAGACACCAAAAACATAATGTAAATCAAAATAATGAGATGAGTCTTGGATGCGCTCCATCTTCTCAAAAGCTGGCCTCGGTACCTGTCTACTGATGACCTGAGAATACAAGTTATTTTGAAAGAGTTTATCAGCATTAAATTGGTGAGTTCATAAGTATTTTAGTGTCGATGTTTGTTATCAAAACGTTTGAATGTGTCTGAAGTATAAGTTTGAAAAATGTATGTAAGTCTTTGTAAAAGTTTGAATCTCTCAGAAAATCCAATATTTTCTATTAAAGTAGCCTTCTACCAAGGATTTACTGTTTTGTATGCTCGTTTGTTGTAAAAGTGTGTAATTTCCCAAGTGTAACTATCATTTATCAAATATAGTTTGTACATTAATGTTTAAGTGAGGTTATCACTAAAAATATGTAATGCGTAAATCATTATAGTACTGTAGTTTTGTATTATAGGAACTACTGTTGTACTAACTACCTTAAACCAGATTTATATTAAGGTATAATGTGATAATTGCACCATACTATCGACTGGTAACAACGACATACGAATGGTCGTCATAACGAAATGACGTTTGGCCCCCGCAGACCTGCAGGTCCGGCTGTAGCTAGCAGCAAGGTGTAGGATAGTCAATCCAGTATAGATCTATACGCAAACTCACGCACTCCCTCCAAGAGAATTCTTGCTACAACTCGGGCCATGACATTTAAGGCATGCTCCAATCCAGTGGATCACAATTGCTATCGTATTCTTGTATATGTACTATTTCTCGTTCTAGTATAGTTGTATATGTTCTCCTCCTAGTATAGTTGTATATGTTCTCTTTCTAGTATAGTTGTATATGTTCTCATCCTAGTGTAGTTGTATATGTTCTCTTTCTAGTATAGTTGTATATGTTCTCATAGTAATGCAATGTATAGACTCATGAATGAACTGACTCATTGATCTAACAGTTGTAGTAGTATGATCCTGTGTGACCCCGATGGTAACTTACTAGTAATGTGTATGACGCATGAATATGGAAGTACTTTTATGTCTATATATGTATAATTGATATATAACTAATATTGATACGACCTTCGGATGGTCACCCGAAATCCCACCAGACCACATCCAAATCGAGAAAAAGGAAATAGGGCGGATGGTCTTCCTAATCCCTTTAAACATTGCTTATATATCTATACATATATGGGCATGCAATTTATAAGTAGTATAACAAATTTTAAATAAAACTGTTTGATAAGTGAAAGAGTTTGTAAAACATTTCGAAGTAAAGCAGTTTGATAAACAGTTTGAACAGTGATAAAATCGTTGGTTTTCTAGTTATTAATCACATGTGATTAATGCAATCACATGTGATTGATTTCAATAACTATAAGCATTGAACTTGTATCCCCCCCCCCATAAAGTATTTAAATCATTTAAAAGTATTTCAAAGGTTAATTAAAGGGGTATGAACTCACCTATGGTGAGTGGTTTGGATTGTACTGTCGGATATCGTGCTAGGTGGCAAACAGAGACTTGTTCACATGCACGAGCCTAGTTATCATATAATAAGCATATATATATAACCATTTAGCCAAATAATAACTTAATGAAATAAGTTGGGACACTTAGGAACATGCAAACACTTTGTATAAGTGTTATAGGTCCTAATGGTTGCATCTAAGTTGCTACGGGACAAGGCTAAAGGGGTTTAATGTACCAAATGACCTTGTATATGAGCTTACCACCCAACAAACCCCACCTTTGGAGTTTACGGTCGTAAACCCTTGAGTTTACGGCCGTGAACTCTATACTTGGTGGTTTTGGGTGTTTTAAAGTGTTAAATGACTTCTAGAATAAGCCTATTATTGGTGGTTTAATCCTTTAGGTAGTTTAGGGCCTTAGAATGCTACTTTGAGGAGTTTACGGCCTAAAGACCATATCCCCTAGAGTTTACGGCCGTAAACTCCTATGGGGTGGGTGTTTTAATTCTTTTAAGCCTCTTGCACACAAAGGATATATTCTGGACTTTTGTTTAAGGCTAAAGGGGACTTTAGGCACACTTTGGTGCCTTTACTTGGAGTTTACGGCCCAAGAGTATTTCTTGGCCGTAAACTCCCCTTTAGGGATGATTTTGATGTGATTTACTCCCCATTCAAGCTACAAGTAATAGAGGGTTATTGTCTAAAGCCTTAAGGGGTGCTTAGGGCACTTTAAGCCCTTGAAAAATGGTGTTTACAGTCCAAGAAACTATTGGGCCGTAAACTCCAAAAGCTAAATGTTCTTGATTGTGTTCTAGCCTTAAAAGATCATACATAATCTCCTTAACTAGTTACCTAACAAGGAAATGGGATTAGGTAGCTCTTAGGCTTCGTTTTGGAGTTTACTCCCCAAGAACATTCTTGGGCGGTAAACTCCCGGATCTTACAAATTTGACATGTAAACTATGTTATTAAGCATATAAAATGCATTAAAATACAACTAGGAAAGTAGACTCACGATTTGGGATGAAAACCCGAAGATCCGTGAGAGAGAATATGGCTTTTCTCTGGTTGGAAATGTGAATAATGAATAATTTAGTTCAGAAATCTATTTATAGTCCTGAAATATTTTGGCAGAAAATATTTTATTCTGGAATTGGACTCTAACATGATGAAGTGTTGAAATGCTCAAGTTTCACAAACCCATGAGCATCCACTCTCCTGATATCTCCTTAAATGTAAACCCTAATGTACACAAACTTATTCGGAAAAGTCTGAAGTTCATTGAAACTAGACTAGCTTTTATTGAATAGTTAGTGTTCGTATAAAATGGAAATTTTGGGTTGTCACATCATCCCCCCATTAGAAGGAATTTCGTCCCGAAATTAGAATTTAAGAAAACAAGAAGTTACAAACAATTAAGTGAAGAGATGAGAGTAGTTCAGTTTCATGTGATCCTCGCATTCCCAAGTGAATTCCGGTCCCCGCTTGGCGTTCCAGCGAACCTTCACGATAGGGATACGACTTTGCTTCGTCTGCTTGACCTCACGGTCCATGATCTCTACTGGTTCTTCCACGAAGTTGTGGCTCTCGTTGATCTTGATCTCGTCGAGTGGGATTACAATAGTCTCGTCGGATAGACACTTTTTCAAGTTAGATACGTGGAATATAGAATGTACGTTACGAAGTGCGTCGGGTAGGTCGAGTTTGTAAGCTACGGGGCCGACTCTTGCAAGAATATCGAAAGGCCCTATGTACCTCAGATTAAGCTTCCCACGCTTTCCGAAGCGTATCAAGCCCTTCCAGGGTGACACTTTGAGAAGGACTCGGTCTCCCACCTGAAATTCCAAAGGTTTTCTTCGTTTATCAACGTAGCTCTTCTGTCGGTCTCTAGAGGCTTTTAATCGTTCACGGATCTGAACGATTTTCTCTGTCGTTTCCTGAATGATTTCCGGACCGGTGAGAGTACTGTCAGAAGCTTGCCCCCTGGCTAATTAGGTATCACCCACCTCAGCCCAGCATAGAGGAGATCTGCACTTTCGGCCTTAGAGAGCTTCAAATGGAGCAGCCTTGATGCTCGTGTGATAACTGTTATTATAGGAAACTCGACAAGGGGTAAATGAGTATCCCATGCCTTCCCAAAGTCAATCACGCAGGCTCGCAACATATCTTCCAGTGTTTGGATGGTCCTCTCACTCTGTCCGTCGGTCTGTGGATGGTAGGTTATGCTCATGTCCAGCCTTGTTCCTAAGGAATGTTGTAGTGATTGCTAAAATCTTGAGGTGAACCTACTATCTCTATCGGAGATAATGGACATAGGTACACCATGTAGCCGTACGATTTCCCTAATGTATGTTCTCTTAAGTTTCTCCATCTTGTCAGTTTCTTTGATAGGCAGGAAGTGCGCAGACTTGGTCAATCTATCGATGATGACCCATATGGTATCAAGTCCACCCATTGTCTTGGGCAACTTGGTTATGAAATCCATAGTGATCCGCTCCTACTTCCATTCTGGAATCTATGGTTGTTGCAATAAACCAGAGGGCTTCTGGTACTCGACCTTAACCTTTGCGCAAGTAAGGCATTTACTTACGAAGGTATCAATCTCTGCTTTCATATTAGGCCACCAGTATAGCTTTTTAAGATCCAGATACATCTTATCTGAACCTGGGTGGACGGAATACCGAGTGTTGTGCGCCTCGGTCATGACCAAGTCTCGGAAACCACTGTGTTTCGGTGTCCAGATCCGGTTCATGAAATATAAGGCTTCGTCACCCTTGGCTTCTAAATTCTTGTCCATTCCCCTAAGGGATTCACCCGTCACATTTTCAGGTTTCATGGCTTCAAGTTGGGCCGCCTGAATTTGCTTAGACAAGTGTGAATGGATGGTTATTGACAATAACTTGACTTTGCGACCAGAATATTCTTTCCGACTTAGGGCGTCTGCTACTACGTTGGCTTTACCCGGATGATAACGAATATCGCATTCGTAGTCACTGAGTAGCTCGACCCACCGTCGTTGTCTCATGTTGAGCTCCTTCTGATCGAAAATGTGTTGTAAACTCTTGTGGTCGGTAAAGATAGTGCTTTTCGTTCCATACAAGTAATGTCTCCAGATCTTCAGAGCAAACACCACTTCTCCTAGTTCAAGATCGTGGGTCGTGTAGTTAACCTCGTGTGTCTTCAACTGTCTCGAGGCGTAGGCGATGACCTTACCTCGCTGCATCAGAACACACCCGAGCCCTTGATTGGATGCATCGCAATAGACTACGAAGTCTTCTATCCCTTCGGGGAGGGATAGTATTGGCGCGGTGCACAAGGCTCATTTGAGCGTTTGGAACACTCTCTCTTGTTTCTCTTCCCAGTTAAAGGCCACGCCTTTTTGGGTCAGGGTTGTAAGGGGTTTCGCTATTCGGGAGAAGTTCTGAATGAATCTGCGATAGTAGCCAGCGAGGCCTAGAAATTGACGAATTTCAGTAGGCGTCTTGGGTGCTGACCAGTTCTCAATGGCTTTAATTTTGGATGGGTCCACGTGGATTCCCTCTTCGCTTACCACGTGTCCTAAGAGTTCTACTCTTCGGATCCAAAATTCACATTTCGAGAACTTCGCATAAAGTTTCTCCTTTCGTAATGTCCCTAGAACTTGTCGCAGGTGATCGCCTTGCCCTTCCTTACTTCGGGAGTAGATCAGGATGTCGTCAATGAAAACAATGACGAACTGATCCATGTAAGGTCGGCATACTCTATTCATCAGATCCATGAAGACTGCATGTGCATTGGTCAATCCGAATGGCATCACCACGAACTCGTAATGTCCGTAACGAGTTCGGAAGGCTGTCTTCGGCAAATCCTCCTCTAGTACTCGTAACTGGTGATATCCGGATCTCAGATCAATTTTGGAAAATTAATTTGCCCCTTGCAGTTGGTCAAATAGATCGTCTATGCGAGGCAGAGGGTAACGATTTTTGACCGTCAGTTTGTTGAGTTCTCTGTAGTCGATACACATACAAAATGATCCGTCTTTCTTCTTAACGAACAAGACCGGTGCTCCCCAAGGTGAGAAACTTGGTCTTATAAAGCCCTTGTTGAGCAATTCGTTAAGTTGACCAGAGAGTTCTTGCATCTCAGCTGGTGCTAAGCGGTAGGGTGACTTGGCTACTGGGGTAGCTCCTGGGACTAAGTCGATTCTGAACTCGACCTGTCGTTGCGGAGGTAATCCAGGTAGCTCTTCTGGGAAAATGTCGGGGAAGTTGCTCACTACTGAGGTGTTCTTTAGTTCTTTCGTTTCGAGGCTCGTGTCGACGACGTGAGCAAGGAATGCATGGTATTCTTTACGCAGATACTTCTATGCTTGAATACTTGATATAATGCGAAGATTCGCACCAGGTTTGTCGCCGTAGACTATAAGAGTTTCGTTAGACGGAAGGTTTAGACGGACTGCTTTCTCGAAGCACATGATGTCGGCGCGATGAAGACTTAACCAATCCATTCCGATGATAACTTCGAAGCTTTTAATTGAGACCAGCATGAGGTCGATTGGGAATGAATGGTTATCTAGAGTTACGGTACAACCTAAGTATATGCTATTCGTACTTTCAGTTTTTCCATTAGCCATTTCTACTATGAATTGTTCTTTGAGTGCGTGTGGTGGTTGTTTAAGCATGTGAGCAAATTTAGGGTTTACGAAGCTTCGCTCCGCTCCACTATCGAACATAATGCATGCATAGGAGTTATCGAGGAGGAACGTACCAGTCACCACTGTCGGGTCAACAACTGCTTCCCCGTGGCCTATAGCTAGTACCCTCCCTGCTCCACCAGCATTCTTTGCTTTGGGGCAGTCCCTCTAATAGTGGCCTGCTTCGCCACATCCATAGCAGGTCGGGCTTGCGCTAGAGCCAGGGACCTGGGTGATCGGTTGTGTCGGGAACTTACAGAATTGGACTGTGTGTCCTTTCCTGTTGTAGTTAGAGCACTGCATTTCACGGCAGGGGCCGTTGTAGTGGTAGTTGCATTTGTTGCACTTGGGCAAACTCCCAGCATACTGACCCACCGGAGCAGTACTAGTAACAGCAGGGGTTATTGCGGCATGCATTGCCACAATTTGCTGCTTTTTGGTAGCCCGTTGCTTCTTCTTTTCATCCCAGAATTTCCGCTTAGTGTCAGCGGGTTTGGAGGGTTCCGAGATGGCTAGGGTGGTTGTGGTTGCAGGGGTTTTGACTCCATGGTCGATGAGTCGTTGTGCCAGTCGCTTGGCACTGTCGAAGGTAGCGGGGTTTGATGCTAGAACATTCCCCTGATAAGGAGGAACTAGCCCCCATATGTAGCTTTCGATCTTTTTCCCTTCAGTGGGAACCATATTGGGACAGAGGGCCACCAGCTCGCTGAAACGGGCAGTATAAGCGACCACGTTGGTGCCCTTCATAGTCAGGTTCCAAAGTTCCTGCTCCAGTTTCTGGACTTCGCCCCTCGGGCAGTATTCCTCAATCATGAGGTCTTTCATTGTTTCCCAGCCTATGTCGTTGGCTACGACGGGGGTTAGTGCCTTAACATGGTCGTTCCACCATGTCAGGGCCTTTCCTTCAAAGGTGCATGCGGCATACTTGACTTTACTCGCCATAGGGCGTGAACAGATTTCGAAGACTAATTCAGTCTTCTCGAACCATTGCGAGAGGGCAATGACTCCGACGGTGCCATAGAAAGGCTTCGGCTTGCAATTGGTGAAATCCTTGTATGAGCACTCTCTCGAGCGCATAGGGGTTTCAACCGGGGTTGATTCAATAGGGGTTCCACCTATGCTGGCATCAGATGAGTGATACTGAGCCATGGCAGTTGCCACTGCTGCAGCTACGGCAGCATTCAGGGCTGCAGTATCGATGACCGGAGGCGAAGGAGGTGCAGGGTTATTCCTGGGAGATTTGCGAGGAGGCATCTTTCAGCTATAAGTTTATAAAGATAAGAAAGATGGTAAGAATCCATTTGTAAGCAACGTGAAAGTGACACATGGACTAACTAACCATAGCCCAACAGTTGAATGAGTGTTTGAAATCACAACAAGGAATATTAGTAGGAAAACACAAGTGTATAGATTTTTCCCACAGATTAGATAGATTTCAATAATACTAGTATTACTGATGTAATAAGTTCAAGGAAAATCGAGCTAACAGTAGGTCTTACATCATACCATACAGATAAGTTGACAGTTCTTAGATCCCTAATTAGCGCACTGAAAGTTAGGAATATTTTACAGACAAGTGCTACATACAACACAGATGTTAAAGGCTATTCCTTAACCAAAAGACAGAGATGTACTAGACATCATCTAACGGCGATGGGAATTCCTCGGGCGAGTCCTGAGGTCTGAAACTTGACAAAACACCTCTTGAAGGTGTCGCTCCTGAGCCCTCTGACGGGCTCGAAGTTCCAAGACTTCAGCTTGTGAGGCAGCCAGCTGTTGCTGCAGGGTTTCATTGGTCCTCTGGGTCCGTTCCATGTCTTCTTCAAGATGGCGGATTCGGACTGTGTTGACACCTGAGTTGGCATCAATCTCCATGACCCGGTCGATGGCTGCTCGACCTTGTTCAACATTACGAGCTATTCTGCGGATAATGACGGGCAGAGCTCGGTCAGCAGAACCACCTTCACTGATGTTATAAAAGCTTCGGTCCCCAAAGTATGGTAAGGGTTGACCCTTTTCATCACTCCAGCGATTCAAGTTGGTTGCCCACAAGGGAGTAGGACCTGGACAAGTTGGTTGGGGGTTGTTGTTCGGGGCTTGACCTACTGGCGGTAGGTTGTTGAATTCAGGCTCGGAGTCGGATCCGTCAGAAAATCCTTCTGCAAGGTGATCATCCAACAGTACTGGATGCTCATCTTCGGGCTCTTCTTTGATCCACTCGGCATTGCCTTCATTTGGAAAGTACGGGCCGCCGTGATGGAATCCAGCCATTTAAATCTACGCGAGAAGAGAGGTATAAGAATATAGTATACATGTAACTCGTAGTACAAAATACACCTATAGTATTTTAAGTTTAAGTTCTACTGATCTTCTTGTGGTATTGTTGGTAAGTTTTTAGACTTGTTAACACATCACAACCATTCTAGGGCATATGCTAATCACTCCTAGGACCAGCATAGTTGATCAGGCTATGCCATTTCCAGGACTGACCATACATCCCCGAGCTCACTTGTGATATTTAACAATCGTAATACTTTTGCTCTTGTCGTTGTGACAATGATTTTTGTATGAATGCAGACTAGTATACTTAATTAAATATTTTAATATTTAAATTATAGACTCCTGGTCAGAGTGCTTTAATCCCTAATGGGTTTATAGTTTAGTATATCTTTTATGGGTTGATATACATGATTCACTATAAACCTGGCTCTAATACCAATCTGTCACACCCCAAAACCAAGAACGGCGGAAACGTTCTGGGGCGGAGGACGTCATGTATAGTATCACAACACAGTAATTGTAAATAAGCAAACAACATCATCCATTGCATTAAATATATAATTTTAATACAAGCGTGTTCTATACAGTTAGAGACACCAAAAACATAATGTAAATCAAAATAATGAGATGAGTCTTGGATGCGCTCCATCTTCTCAAAAGCTAGCCTCGGTACCTGTCTACTGATGACCTGAGAATACAAGTTATTTTGAAAGAGTTTATCAGCATTAAGCTGGTGAGTTCATAAGTATGTTAGTGTCGATGTTTGTTATCAAAACGTTTGAACGTGTCTGAAGTATAAGTTTGAAAAATGTATGTAAGTGTTTGTAAAAGTTTGAATCTCTCAGAAAATCCTATATTTTCTATTAAAGTAGCCTTCTACCATGGCTTTACTGTTTTGTATGCTCGTTTGTTGTAAAAGTGTGTAATTTCCCAAGTGTAACTATCATTTATCAAATATAGTAATGTTTAAGTGAGGTTATCACTAAAAATATGTAATGGGTAAATCATTGTAGTACTGTAGTTTTGTATTATAGGAACTACTGCAGTACTAACTACCTTAAACCGGATTTATATTAAGGTATAATGTGATAATTGCACCATACTATCAACTGGTAACAACGACATACGAATGGTCGTAATAACGAAATGACGTTTGGCATCCGCAGACCTGCAGGTCCGGTTGTAGCTAGTAGCAAGGTGTAGGATAGTCAATCCAGTATAGATCTATACACAAACTCACACTCTCCCTCCAAGAGAATTCTGGCTACAACTCGGGCCATGACATTTAAGGCATGCTCCGATCCAGTGGATCACAATTGTTATCGTATTCTTGTATATGTACTGTTTCTCGTTCTAGTATAGTTGTATATGTTCTCCTCCTAGTATAGTTGTATATGTTCTCTTTCTAGTATAGTTGTATATGTTCTCATCCTAGTATAGTTGTATATGTTCTCTTTCTAGTATAGTTGTATATGTTCTCATAGTAATGTAATGTATAGACTCATGAATGAACTGACTCATTGATCTAACAGTTGTAGTAGTATGATCCTGTGTTACCCCGATGGTAACTTACTAGTAACGTGTATAGTACGCATGAATATGGAAGTACTTTTATGTCTATATATGTATAATTGATATATAACTAATATTGAAACGACCTTCGGATGGTCACCCGAAATCCCACCAGACCACATCCAAATCGAGAAAAAGGAAATAGGGCGGATGGTCTTCCTAAGCCCTTTAAACATTGCTTATATCTATACATATATGGGCATGCAATTTGTAAGAAGTATAACAAAGTTTAAATAAAAGTTTTTGATAAGTAAAAGAGTTTGTAAAACATTTCGAAGTAAAGCAGTTTGATAAACAGTTTGAACAGTGATAAAAATATTGGTTTTCTAGTTATTTATCACATGTGATTAATGCAATCACATGTGATTGATTTCAATAACTATAAGCATTGAACTTGTATCCCCCCATAAAGTATTTAAAACATTTAAAAGTATTTCAAAGGTTAATTAAAGGGGTATGAACTCACCTGCGGTGAGTGGTTTGGATTGTAGTGTCGGATACCGTGCTAGGTGGCAAACGGAGACTTGTTCACGCACACGAGCCTAGTTATCATATAATAAGCATATATATAAGTATTTAGACAAATAATAACTTAATGAAATAAGTTGGGACACTTACGAACATGAAAACATTTTGTATAAGTTTTATAGGTCCTAATGGTTGCATCTAGGTTGCTACGGGACAAGGCTAAAGGGGTTTAATGTACCAAATGACCTTGTATATGAGCTTACCACCCTACAAACCCCACCTTTGGAGTTTACGGTCGTAAATCCTTGATTTTACGGCCATGAACTCTTGACTTGGTGGTTTTGGGTGTTTTAAAGTATTAAATGACTTCTAGAATAAGCCTATTATTGGTGGTTTAATCCTTTAGGTAGTTTAGGGCCTTAGAATGCTCCTTTGAGGAGTTTACGGACTAAAGACCATATCCCCTAGATTTTATGGCCGTAAACTCCTATGAGGTGGGTGTTTTAATTCTTTTAAGCCTCTTGCACACAAAGGATATATTCTAGACTTTTGTTTAAGGCTAAAGGGGACTTTAGGCACACTTTGGTGCCTTTACTTGGAGTTTACGGCCCAAGAGTATTTCTTGGCCGTAAACTCCCCTTTAGGGATGATTTTGATGTGATTTACTCCCCATTCAAGCTAAAAGTAATAGAGGGTTATTGTCTAAAGCCTTAAGGGGTGTTTAGGGCACTTTAAGCCCTTGAAAAATGGTGTTTACGGTCCAACAAACTCTTGGGCCGTAAACTCCAAAAGCTAAATGTTCTTGATTGTGTTCTAGCCTTAAAAGATCATACATAATGTCCTTAACTAATTACCTAACAAGGAAATGGGATTAGGTAGCTCTTAGGCTTCGTTTTGGAGTTTACTCCCCAAGAACGTTCTTGGGCGGTAAACTCCCGGATCTTACAAATTTGACATGTAAACTATGTTATTAAGCATATAACATGCATTAAAACACAACTTGGAAAGTAGACTCACGATTTGGGATGAAAACCCGAAGATCCGTGAGAGAGAATATGGCTTTTCTCTAGTTGGAAATGTGAATAATGAATAATTTATTTCAGAAATCTATTTATAGTCCTGAAATATTTTGGTAGAAAATATTTTATTCTGGAATTGGACTCTAACATGATGAAGTGTTGAAATGCTCAAGTTTCACAAACCCATGAGCATCCACTCTCCTGATATCTCCTTAAATGTAAACCCTAAGGTACACAAACTTATTCGGAAAAGTCTAAAGTTCATTGATACTGGACTAGCTTCTATTGAATAGTTAGTGTTCGTACAAAATGGAAATTTCGGGTTGTCACACTATGTTTGGTCTTAAACTCTAATTTGATGCGTAACCTAAGGCGTTAAACACTTGCTAGATACTTCTTATCCATTAGAACTCTTAAACCCTTGAATCCCCATGAATCAAGACCTAAATTGCACCATTTTGGACTGTATACTGCCATACACACTTGGTGTGGCTGTAAACTCAAGTCTGGCCATGAACACACTTTTCTTGGCCGTACACTCCCCTTTTATCAATCACATATGATTTCAACACTTCATTTCAAGTGTTTCCCAGTCCCTAAGGGTGTTTCCTTGAATATTAGTAGTTTAAAACACTAACTGCATGCCTATATATGCCATTATATGTCATTTAGGACTCGTTTGTGTCCCAGGAATTCATTCGTGTACTCGTCTGTGCCCCTATAATCAATCTTTTAAATGTTTTAAATGCTTTTAAGGGGGGATACAAGTTGAACACAATGATAATTCTATAAATGTTGTTTGTGATAACTATCATATTCAAAGGAGTTCGTATGCTTTATAAGTGATCAAAACTGTTTCAAAAACTCTTTTAAAGTTATGTTACTTTATTGTTTATAAAACACCGATTTTAAAGTACAATTATAAATCAGTAGATAAATGAGTCTTTTATTCAATTCAATATCAGTTCAAGTAAACATACTAGTAAATTATAATAGGTATACTTTAGGGGTTCAGTACATACTATAAACGAGAAACAGAATGAACATACTATAAAGAGAAACAGGGAGGATCATACTATACAGTAGAACAGAAGGAACATACTATAACAAGAATAAGATAACAATAATGTGAAACCACTACTTCACGACTTAGCAATATACTTGATAGGTTGTGTTTTGTAATCAGAGTCTCCTGGACAGCGAGCATGACGTTGTGTGTAGATCTATACGTGATTGACAGCCCACACCTTGCTGGTAGCTATAGCGCGACTTGCAAGTCTACGACTAACAAATGTCACAACAGTTCAACTCCACTAGGTCGTCGTGTTAAACATGTATCATATTATTATGGTTACAATCATCTCACATTTTAACCTTAATTAACAAACTAGTTTTAAGTAGTTAGTGATTCAGTAATTACTTATACAATATTACTGAATACTTTCATTTTCCCATTACATTAATATGGTGATCTTCTCACATATAAAGTAATGCAAACTATTTTCTAGTAAAGATAGTCTTAAACTTGGGAAAACTTACAAAAGACAAACAGTAAAGTCGAGTCTTAGTACATCCACTTAGAAAGGGCCCTATAATGCTAACTTTATGATTCCTTAGTGCATAGATTAGGGATATATGTTATCGAGTCTGATAGACAGTAGAGTGTGTGCTTTCCGCTTCATTTCCGATCTTAGTTATATATATATATATATATATATATATATATATATATATATATATATATATATATATATATATATATATATATATATATATATATATATATATATATAACTAAGATCGGAAATGAAGCGGAAAGCACACAACCAAACAAGGGACACAAAATGAAGCGGAAAGCACGCACTCTACTGTCTGTCAGACCCGATAACATATATCCCTATATATATATATATATATATATATATATATATATATATATATATATATATATATATATATTTCGTATACACATAGTAATCATATGGATTACCAGGTATGGGTCAGGTCATAGTATACAAATTCAATACATTTTTTTTCTAGTACAAAAACATACTTTTCAAATAGAACATGTAGTAGAATAAACAAGAAACTTATTCATAAAAGGGTTTAATCCATTTTATTAAACAGTATAACTTAAAGGACCTTTACTGGTTAATTCTATAATACCTTAGTTTTTACATCAGGGTTATATATAATTAATATCCGATAGGCAGTTGGATGTGTGCTTTCCGCCTTACTTCCTGTTCCTTGTTTGGTTGTGGGCTTAGGGCAGATTCACACAATTAACTATTTGTTCGATATTAGATTATATATAGCTTGTATAAAATAAGTGATTATAGAAGGAACTATTATGGATATAAGTTTTACTAAAGGAAATAAGGGTTTTTCTTAATGAATGTTTTTTCATCAAATAAAGGAACAATTACAGTTAACTTCATGAGTACCCAATGAAGACACTAGGGTTATATACAATAAAGATCTAACAAACAATGGGATGTGTGACTTCTGCCTCATTTCCTGTTCCTTGTTTGGTTGTGGGCTTAGGGCAGATTCACACAATCGATTGTTTGTTTGATCTGGAATCTATATAACTCATTTAGCACTGATAGAAAGGATTGTACAGTCAGTTTTACTTATCTTTAATCATATTAGAAGATACAGGATCTTCTGGAGGAACAGTCAAACTTTTCTTAAAGAACTTACAACTTACTTTACATCACTAAAATAGTTATGAACTCACCATCTTAAATGTTGGTCTACTCTATCAAAATAACTTGTATTCTCAGGAAACTAGTAGACAGGTACGCGTGTTGGGATTCAGAAGATGAAGTATAGTAGCTTCGTGTCTTGTTTTGTTATTCACTTTCAGATTCAATCTTTTGTGAATCACTAATTGTAAACACTTTAATATTAATAAATGGTTGTTTGTTACTATGATTGCTACGATACATGTGTTGTGATACTAAACATGACGTCCTCCGCCCCCAAACGTTTCCGCCGTACCGGTTTGGGGGTGTGACATCCATTTTACTTGGAAAGGGTGATGTCTTTAAGGTTGACCCAAGTCGTCAAACCTACAACGAAATTTGTGTTTGTAGCCTTTGGTATGGTTTTTGCCCCATAGTGGTAGGCTTATGAGCAACATATATATATATATATATATATATATATATATATATATATATATATATATATATATATATATATATACATACATATATATATATATATGTGTGTGTGTGTGTAGCTTAAATATCGAGTTGTTATGTTACTAACCTTAATTGGCAAATCCAAAGAGGTACTTTGTATTTATACTTGTATGTTTTACATTAGGATAATTAGAAGCATTACCTAAATTCTAACGCACTAATACTAGTTTAGTTTGACCGAGTTGCCTTGTTGACCTTGTTTGACCCAAAATTAACAGTTGTCACATTCAGGTGGATTTTGATTGTCGGTAGTTGTGTTTTTAGTCTAGATCTGATTAGATCTAAGTGAACCTGAGTTGTGACAACACCTCTATCAAACATGAGTGTCATCACCGCCGTTAATCGGCTCCACCTCTTCTTTTCTTCAGGTATATTGGACCTTTCAGAGTGATTTTTTGAGTTGGCAGAATAACCAATCAGTTAGATCATCCCTTGAAGCTTAGTTAAATCCACAACATTTTTGACGTCTCTCGGTTGAGAAATTGTGTTGTAGATGCAACATCAATGGTACCATTGGGTGATAATCAGGAGTACATGCCAATCACAATTTTTGATTGAAAGATGAAGACCTTGCACAACAAGGTGGCTGGTCTATGAAGGTGTATTGACAACACCGTAAGGGTTTAGATTTTACGTGGGAGCCGAATGAGGTGATGCAAGGTCATTCTCTTGTTTTATTTATTGCAGCGTATTTTGAGAACGAAATATGATTCAAGTGGTGGAGAGTTGTAACATGCATTATCGATTCTTGATATGTGATTCTTTTATTATTTAAATTTGTGATTTGGATGGACTTATAGTGTGACAATGAGACAAGTCAACGTGCGACCATTTAATGAGGGTCACAATGCGACACATAGAAGTCACGACGCGACCTTGTTTAGTAGAGAAACCTTAGTTTTTGGCTTTTCACCCAATTTAAAGGAAGTAACTCCTTGGGCCACCTCATTTGACATCATCCTTCTCTTGAGAAAATCCTTTGCCCAAACCTTGGCCCTATTTATGCATTTCTTGGGTTTTGGTGTGTTGGTGTGTTATTGAAGAAGGTGAAGAATGTGATTTAAGTGCTAGAGTGCTAGATCCTCTCAAGTGTCAACCTTCTATCTTTTTTGTGGACCTCTGTGAGTATTCAAGCTCCATTCTTTTTTGCTTCTTGGATTGTAGAGCTAGGTTATTTAACTTAATCTTCGTCCTTTCATTTTGTTTTGGTGGAGTTTGGAAAACTTCATACCCAAAGGTTGAGTCTGGGAGTCTTCTAGACCCTTTGTGACATTTGAAGATAATTTTCGTCCTCTTTATTGTGCGATAAAAGGTCATGATTGTATTTTTGGTCCCTATTGACGTAGGAGTACAGATCTTAGTATTTTAACATGAAAATCAATAAATTTGGGAACTTTATCCACTATGACCATATTTTGATGATATATGGAGGGTTAGAGTTCAGGTCTTGAATGATTAAGACTATAAGAAAAAGTTAGTCTATAAGCTAGAATTCACGAGACGACTGAATTAGGGTGTTGACATGGCTTTGATGGTTTTTCTGACTATTTTGTCACCTAGTAGTCACAAACATAACTAATACTTGGTCACAATGTAAAGACCTTTTGGCCATTGATTTTTTGATCAATTTGATGTTTAGCCAAATTGGTGGTTTTAAGTTATACACTATGATTTAGCCTATGACTAGATAGGCGGTTTGTATAGCTGATTCATTGGACTTCAAGTAGCCGATTTAGCTCTTTGAGTTATGTGAGTTTTCTCACTATACTATTTAGGACACTAGGTATCAATGTATGCTTGTTTGTCTTTATGACTTGCTAGAAAGACTACGGTGGTAGCATAGAACTTGTATGAAAGACTATGGTGGCACCATAGCACTTGTTTGATGGGCTATGGTGGTACCATACCATCTGCATGAAAAGGCTATGTCAGATCGTAACAGGAAAGACTATAGTGGTATTGTAGTAGCGGATGTGATCATAAGTCTATGACGGTATCATAACACTCGCATGAATATGTGGTATTTTGGGGAACTCACTAAATTTTGTACTTAATGTTTAAGTTTAAAATATTTATGGTTGTTCTAGAATAAAGGGAAAGGGTGCGGGTGTATTATACTGCATCCACAAATATATTTTATAGATTTCCACACATTTTATTTTATTATGATTATGACTATGATTTTATTATGTTTTTAAACGAATGGTTGTTTACCTACTTAAGAATGAAACTTGAATGATTTTATTTAAATTAACATGAAAATTTGGGGTTTAAATTTAGGACATTTTAAGTTGGTATCAAAGCCTTGGTTTGAGCTATTTGGACTAGCACGAGGTGTGTCTAAACTCAAACTGGGGATTGAGAGGTCTTTTAATTAAAATTTTTTACAAAAGGAAAGGATACGGTGTGTGCAATCATCTAAAGCTCAAGTAAGTGATTCCCATAATATCCATACATTCTTGTTAAGATAATTATGCTATCGTATGATTGGCATGCTATAAGTTAGGCTAAGGATCTTCTTACGATTTCATGATTTAATGCATGTTTAAGAGAGATGCTTTCTTATGCCTCTTATATGTTTGCTATGTGCTTGGCAGGGATTATATTAATAATGATGGATTGTCGAGTGAATGCTTTACAGTTGTACATGATTAGGACAAAATAGCCTTATAATTCTTTGTTCAACCTTATTTTATATTCTTGTCTGATAAAGGCCTTACAGTAGATACATCTATTCGAATTTCTATCTTGTCTTTGGGTATGTCTGGCTAGTTTTCAAGAGGCGCTTTTTTGATGTTAGTAGAGACCTTTCTGGCACGCGAGTATAGGGGGGATACTAGGAATGCCAAGGAAGTATCTTAGTGTATGCGTATGCTTATACGATATGGGGCCTAGCAGTGGCCATAGGGAAGTAACATAGAAACTTTATGATGATTCTTGGTGAGGGTACATATAGGTATTGAATGTAGTATGGGCTTGTACTATCAAAAGCACATGATATATACTTCAATCAGGAAGAGTCACAAGGATTCTAAGGGGTTGGTAGTTTGGGGATAGTGGGGGTTAGCCTGATTTGCCTGTTCTAACATATCTATTGTATTTTTAGAATAGCGATGACTCATCAAGGAGGTTGTTTAGTTCTTGTCAAACTCTAGTTCTGGATTGGGTGATACTGAGTTGCACGACTTGATCACTATAGAGGTTTCGAGGGTGATTTTGGAGGATTTGCCTCTTATTTTTGGCACAATAAAGTATGAGTTGGTTGTGATGGTGGATGAGCAGTTTTGGACCGCTTAGACTGTGTTGTATGCCAGTAGCCCTATGAATCATGAGGTCTATTTCCAAGAGTTCCATGCTTATGAGGATCTCATATTTAGGGGGGAAGAAGGAGCCCATCAGTATATGCGATGGAACGATGATGTTGAGAGAGATTTTCTAACAAGCTTTCATCTAGATCGGGCAAAGTCCATATTCACATCATGTCTTTTGCATGAAGCGGCTAGAGACTGGTAGGGCAAGGTCGCCCATGCTTTTGGACTATAGGCTATTGAGGCTATGAATTGGAAGAATTGAATCACCAGGTTCAAAGAAGACTACGTGCCAGCGACTGAGGTACAACAATTGGTTCAGGAGTTCCAGGCTCTTGAGCAGACCACGATGATGGTGAATGAGATCACCACCATGTTTATAGATTGGGCACTATTTTTCCCTTTGTATGCATCAAATAAGGAGATGAAGATACTATGATATTTAGACATGCTATGGACTGACATCAGTGATTTTGACAATGTTTCTAGATACAAATGGCTTGAGTTGATGATTGAGGTGGCCCGAAAATAAAAGATTGTGTTAGAGCTTCAGAAGAAAAGGAAACAGCCACAGGTTCAGACTACAATTCTTGAAGCCAAGAAGTTCAAGACTTCTAATTCGCGTTCTACGTGTTATTAGAGCCATGGCCAATGTGACAAGTGTGATAGGTCACACGATGGGCTTTTTCGTACGACTGTATCGGGTTGTTTCAAGTGCGTCCAGACGGGGCACTTCAATGCAGATTGCAAACAGAGGTTAGCATTGATATGTTTTCACTGCACCCGGATTAGCCACAAAAGGCTGATTGTATGAGTTTATTTGATGGAGTGGTGAGACTCCATCATCAGCCACCCTGAGGATGACTGATAACCATCTAATAATGGTAGAGGCCCATGTGGTCAGGAGTTGATCTTTCTAGTTGACAATAGTCATGGCTAAAGCAACACCAGATGCTATCACCGGTACATATTTCTTGTTTTACTTTTTCTACTTTCCTTTTTATATGCTTATTGTTACGATTTTGATAAGTATGTTCCTAGTCAATTATGTGCCTGCTCTTATACCTTTTGAGTTGGGAGATAGTCAGTTTTTTGTGTCTCTTGCATTCAAAAGGAGTTTTGATGTTGCTCTTAGAACGTTTGTTCACTTTTTAGTTATCGAGATTGCTAATGACCAAACTGTTAGAACGTCAAGTTTTATCATGATTGTGCTTTGGAGATATTTAACATGAAGTTCCTGATCACTCTTGTTCCTATTAATATGGGTGAGATGTGTTTTATAATGGGTATTAATTGGCAGAGTAGTGTGGGGCTATGATTCATTGTAAGCATCAGTTGGTGCGAGTTTGTGAACCAAGTGGGGGAGAACTCATAATTCATGGAGAGAGCAGGTAGGGAGGCCCAACCTTATGTTCAGCTGTGAGCGCCATGAGGTACTTTCAGCATGGTTGCACTAGGTTTTTAGCATATGTAGTGGAGACTTGGGTTGTGAAGAAGAATACCTTCATTGATGTGCCAGTGGTTTTAGATTTTTCCGATGTGTTACTTGAGAATTTGTTAGGAGTGCCTCTCAAGAGGCAAACCGAGTTCAGGAATGTCTTAGTTCTAGGTGTGGCTCTGATAGCCAACGCTCCTCATCGTCTTGCACCTCCATAAATGAAGGAGTTGTCTACTCAGCTTTAGGAGCTATTACATAATGGGTTTATTCGTCGGAGCAGTTTGCCGCTGCGAGCACGTGTCTTTTTTTCAAGAAGAAGGAAAATTCACACACTAAGTTAATAGATTAAAAGAACATGTTGGACTTGGGGCCTATTCATCTAGACAGATTGATGATTTATTTGATTAGCATCAAGGTGCATCTTGGTTTTATAAGATTTATTTGAGGTCGAGCTATCATCAAATGAAGGTCAGGGATAAGGACTTGAAGAAGATGAATTTATGTATTTGTTATTGACATTATGAGTTCATGGTGATGTCATTTAGGCTAACCAATATGCTGGCAACATCCTTGGATCTAATGAATCGAGTGCATAGGTGAATGCTTGATCAGTCTGTGATTGTGTTTATTGATGATATTTTGGTCTACTATAACATTAAGGAGCAACATGTAGACCATCTGTAACAGATTTTTGATATTTTAAGGAGGGACAGACTTTATGTTAAATTCTCTAAATAAGATTTTTGGTTGTGTGATATTTATTTCTTGGGATACCTCGTCAACCAAAATCCTATCTTGGTCGACCTGACTAATATCGAGGTACTGATGTGGTGGGATGTTCTGAGGTCTCTATATGAGAGTCAAAGTTCCTTTGGGTTGGATGGTTATTATCGGAGGTTCGTCCATGATTTCTTGAAATTATCAATACCTCTAAACCATTTGACGAAGAAGATTATTACTTTTCATTCGGAGCCTAAGCAACAGATAATGTTTGAGATCCTAAGGTAGAAATTGTGTAAGGCATTAGTGTTGACCCTTCCCAAGTGTGTTGAGGATTGTATGGTTTACTGTGATGCCTTGATCTTTGTTTTAGGTGATGTTCTTCTGATGAGGGATCATGTGATTACATATGCTTTGAGGCAGGTGAAGCCTCATGAAGCACGAAGGACAATCGGAAGACATATTCTAAGACATGTTCTGATGGGCTACTTATTTCCACAACAAGAAAATAACCATGAAAGAATAGATGGACAATATATTAAAATGGAAGAAAAGTTAGAAAAATGGAGAGTATAATTTTATCATAGATTCAAAGCCTTGCTACTATCCATAGGATCAAAAGCAACTCGTTCTACCAAAAGTTTAGTCTACAATTAGATATATGAATTTAATGCAATGGGAATATTACTTCTAAACCTTAAGTATTTTACTAAAGATATAGTACTTACATTTCCCGTAAAAAGAAAAGAATTATGAACGAATACATGCCCAATATGTCTAAATGAAAGAAAAGGTAGAAACATGGAGAAGATAATTTTATCGTGTATTAAAAGCCCTGCTACTATCCATAAGATCAAAAGACAACTCATTCTCCCGAATGTTTAGTATACAATCAGACATATGAATTCACAATGCAATTCGAATATTATTTCTAGTCTTTGAGTATTTTTGGTTTTTTATTTTTAGTTCTTCGGACTGCTCTTCTACCAAAACGGTATCTTGGTTCACCTGACTATGATCGAGGTACAAATGTGATGGGAAATTATGAGGTCTCCTAATAATATTCAAATTTCCCTTGGTTTGGTTGGTTATTATCGAAGGTTTATCCAGGATTTCTCAAAGACAGCGGTAGCTCTAAGTCGTTTGACGAAGAAGAGTGTTACTTTTCATTGGGGTCCTAACCAGTAGGCAACATTTGAGATACTAAGGTAGAACTTGCATAATGCATCGGTGTTGACCCTTCTTGAGTGTGTTGAGGAATTTTTGGTTTACTATGATGCTTAGATTTTGGTTTAGGTGTTGTGCTTATGATGAGAGGTCATGTGATTGTGAAAACTTTGAGGCAGGTGAAGCCTTATGAAGCAAATTATCCTACACATGAATTAGAGTCGGGAGCAGTAATTTTAGCACTCGAGATCTGGATACATTACTTGTGTGGGGTCAAGTGTGCCGTTTATAATGAACATAAGAGCCTATGATATTCGATAAATGAGCCGATCCAGTTTCAGTTTGGAGACTTCATGCTTTTCAAGGTGTCATATTGGAAAGGTAGCAACTGGTTCCGGAAGCGGGGCAAGATGAGTCTTAGGTACATTGGGACTTCCAAAGTGATTGCTCGAGGGGCAAGGTTACTTACCATTTAGATTTGCCTGAGGAGCTTAGTCAGCTCCACATCACTTTTCACTTCTCTCAGTTGAGAAAATACATTATAGATGCGACATTATTGGTACCACTAGAAGATATTTAAGTGGATGAGCACCTGAACTATATGGAGAGGACAATAACAATTCTAGATATGAAGATAAGGTCCTTGCACAACAAGGTGGTTGGTCTGGTGAAGGTGCAGTGGTAGCATCATATGGGCTCGAAGTGCACATCCGAGCCGGGTGAGGAGATGCGAGGTCATTATCTTGAGTTATTTATAGGAGCGGATATTTAGGACGAAATCTGATACAATTGCAGAAGTGTTGTAACACCTATTTCTCGATTCCTAATATGTGATCATTTTGCTACTTAAATTTGTGATTTGGGTGGACTCGTGACGTAAAAATGTGACTGATCACAGTGTGGCCATTTAATGAAGTAAGGACTGTGGATGAAAGTGGGTCCAAACCCGACCCGGACCTAAAAAATCCATAAACTGGTTAACGAGATTTTATAGGACCTAAAACTAGGCTAGTATAAAGGAATTGGTTCCATTTCAATTCTAAGTAAGGTATCAGGTAAAGTGAGTCTAGAACTAGAATACCCAAAAATTTCAAGGTGGGTTGGGCGGAATCGGGTAAAGTGGGTCTAGAACCGGAAATTCCAACTTTGATATCCCGACTTTGGGGGACTATATGTTAATGAATACAAAAAATGTCAAAGTTATAGTGTAAAATCATGTACAAACTCTAAACTACACGTTCGAAAAAAGCGCATGCTAATCTGATTTCAACCAAATTAGATATGTATGTTATAAAATTTTCACAAAATACAAAAACGCTGAAAAACAGAAATTTTTTAGCTTTGGTATCCTATTTTGGAGAACTTTAAGTCAATTAATATGAAACTAAATATTAAAAAATTATAGCCTAAAATCATGTACGAACATTAAAATACACTCTTGAAAACACCACATGTCAATCTGACTTCAAACGAATGAGATATGCATGTTTTAAACTTTTCACAGAAACAAGTTACGACTGGTTATAGTTCCTAACCTTGGTTCTGGTTTCTAAAACCAATTTAATCGGACCCAAAGTACAGAAATTCGGATTACTCGGTGACCCAGATAAAACCATTCTTAAACCCGGAACCAAGACTAGTTCTACATATTTCAGTTTTAATAGTTCTGGGTCTGGTTCGGTACCGGTTCTGGTCCGTTTTTTCAACTTTAAATCTTATCCCTAGTCAGACCATGACACATACCAGTCACAAATCTTCCTTTATGAATAGAGAAACCCTAATTCTCGACATTTGGGCCCTATTTAAAGGCACTAAGTCTTCATATCCTAAGAATGTCCTTTTACGAAACCCTAGCCTTATTTGCACATTTCTTGAATTTCGATGTGTTGGTGTGTGATTGAAGAACATGAATAATGTCATTTGAGTGTT